>NC_064643.1:608911085-611411085 GCF_023864345.2 Schistocerca serialis cubense | reverse complement strand
GTAAGACTTTAGAAAAAGGCATGTTGATAGGATCTGATGACCTAGAAAAACGTCCGACAACGTAACAAGTTGCAAGATATTGAATAGTCTGAGAAAAACAGGAGGAAGCGATAGGAACTGATGGGTAATACGCAAATGTGAAAAAATCAGGCGGGAAGAGTAAGAATGGAAGACACAAAACCGTGTTCTGATTAAAAAGGATGTGAGACATGGGTACTGTCTTTCACCTCTGCTGTTCAATCTATACAAGTAAGAAGCAATGACAGAAATAAAAGAAAGGTTCAAAGTGGAATTAAAAATCAGATGAAAAGATGTCAGTCATAACATTCGCTGATAACATTGCTATAATCAATTTCAGAAAATTGACATCAATGAGGCATTTCATCCTTTCCAGGCATCATCAGATTGTGTAATAGTAGCTGGATACGTAACCTATCCATCATAAAGCTACATGAAATGGAAAATGGACGCAACAGTAACTGGACACGTAATCTATCCGTCATAAAAACATATTAAACTCAACGTTTTTGTGAAGGATGTATTACATTATCATCTACTCTTGCGGCCATTTTCCATTTTGTATGGCTTTATGACGAATGGATTAGATATCCAGCTACTGTTACACAATCTGATGTGCCCCAAAAGGTTGAAATGCTTCACTGATATTACATAATTTCACAACCAAGACTGTTTCTTTTCTGAAATAATACGAAACTGATTATGCTGTAGCACACTGCCACAATGGAATAGAATAATAATTACAGAATATAAAGAGCAGCCTAGTGAGACCAGAACGTGAACTGACTGTAAACCGAGGAAAGGTGAAAGTAGCTAGGAGTAGCATAAATAACATAAGCGATAAACTTAATATCAGGAAGATGAAAGTAGCTAGGAGTGGCAGAAATGACACTAGCGATAAACTTATTATCAGAACTGGCGACCTCGAAGGAGACGTAGATAAGGAGTTCTGCTGCTTTGGAAGGGAAAAAAACACACATGCCGGAGAAGCAAGGGAACACAAAAATGTAGACTAACACTGGCAAAGACGACGTTCCTGGCCAAAGAAGTTTACTACTATCAAACATCGGCTTTAATTTGAGGGAGAAGATACAGGATGATTATAATTAAAGTTAAACTTTCAAAACGCTGTAGAAAAATACCACTCGTCAGAAATGACGTCACATTGTAACAGAACATTATCGTAGTAGGGGGAAAAAGTATGGCAGAAGAAAAAAGACAGTGTGAAAATTGATCAATAGATGGCGCTGTATGTGTCAGAGTACCAAAATGAAAACATCTGTCATGCGCACGAGCCAGTGAAGTTGGTATAAACACGCCGGGTACACGGCTTTCCCTCCTTTCGCGTCTGCGACGTTCGCCATGACTGTCTCGATGCAGAATCGCGCTCTGCTGGTAAAGCTGTATTACAAGAATGATAACCGTGCACATATTGCCATGCAGAAGTTCCGGACTCTGAAGGGTTTGAAAAAAGGTGTTGGTCCTATGACTGCCGTGGGTCTGGAGAAAATGATTTGGAAATTCGAAAAGACAGGTTCTTCTGAAGAGCAACCGGGTAGAGGGAGGAAACGAATTAATTCGATGTCAGTGGAAGCAGTGGCCACAGCAGTGCAAGAGGAGACCAATGGTGGTGTACAAAAGTGTAGTGCATCGAGAATTGCCGAACCATTGGACATACCCGTGAGCACGGTGCGTAAAATCCTACGAAACGTCCTTCTTTGCTATCCATTCAAATTTTCCCATGTGCACGAGTTTCTTCCTGTTAACCTGCTAGTGAGAGAGACCTCTGCTTTAGAATTTCTTGCTCGCATGGAAATGTACAACGATTGGCCGTGTAAGATTTTGTGGACAGATGAAGTCCACCTCCATCTGACAGGATACGTCAATACACAGAATTGTCGAATATGGGCAACGGAAAATCCACACGCAAATCAACCAGTACCACTTCTTCCTGAAAAGGTCACTGTATGGTGTGGGCTTTGTGACAACATTTATCATAGGGCCATATTTTTTCGAAGAGACAGGTGCTTCCTTTCCTGTTACCTGTACTATCACTGGTAAGCCCTGTGTGTGTCTTCTGCGCAACCATGTCATTCCAGCTCTCCAACAGCGTGATGCAAGATGGCGCACCTCCACACATTGTTAAGCAGCTGCTGAAGCGCCATTTCGGAAATGCTAGAATTATCAGTCGCCATTTCCCTACAGCCTGGCCGTCCCGATCACCTAATCTTAGCCGGCCGAAGTGGCCGTGCGGTTAAAGGCGCTGCAGTCTGGAACCGCAAGACCGCTACGGTCGCAGGTTCGAATCCTGCCTCCGGCATGGACGTTTGTGATGTCCTTAGGTTAGTTAGGTTTAACTAGTTCTAAGTTCTAGGGGACTAATGACCTCAGCAGTTGAGTCCCATAGTGCTCAGAGCCATTTTTTTGAACCTAATCTTAATCCGTTTGACTTCTGGCTGTGGTGCTCTCTGAAAGATGTTCTGTTCAGTGTTCCGATTGCAAACTTAGCTGCATAGAAGGCACGCATTGCGCAACACATTCCGGACGTGACCGCGGTAAATACTGAGATCAGTTGTCGAACATGCTGTTCCTCGATTTCAACTTGTTGCAGAAAACTGTGAACAGCATATTGAACATATCTTGCGCCAGTCACATGGAAATTAATATTCCGATCTGATTTAGATCGATGCTTTTTATCGGTTTTTGGGCTCATTAAAAATAAAACCCGATGCTATTGGTGCTTTTAATGCAGTTTTTGGTCTCAGGACAATTAAAAACCTATTTTTCCCATCCTATGCGATGTGACCTTGCCGTGTTAGGTGGGCTAACGTCACTAACAAATGGCTCTGAGCACTATGGGACTTAACATCTGAGGTCATCAGTCCCCTAGAACTTAGAACTACTTAAACCTAACTAACCTAAGGACATCACACACATCCATGCCCGAGGCGGGATTCGAACCTGCGACAGTAGCGGTCGCGCGGTTCCAGACTGAAGCTCCTAGAGCCGCTCGGCCACACCGGCCGGCAACGTCACTAACAGCATCACACCTGTACACCAACGTGCACTGAGTGGTGCGGTTTGTTTGAAATGAAACATACAACTTAGGCGTTGTTGTATGATTCATTTGTCATTTGTAGTAGAACACTATCAAATTGTGGTGCTTACAGCGCCATCTATTGCTACATTTAGTAACTATTTATTCTGTCATACGTTTCCTCCGTTCTCTCATAACATTCCGTTGCAATTCGACGCCATTCTGACCATTGGTGTTATTTCTACAACCGTTTGAAATTTTAGCTTTAATTATAATCACCCTGTCCATTCGGGCCATGGCTTTGTATGGTATTTTCAAAGTACTACAGGCAGCGTAGATGATAAAGAAATTACAGTTTTAAATTTGCCTGTCTCTCAGAAACCGTACATAAGTTTCATCATAGGAACCGCACAGCCAACCGGTTGTAAATAACTGTTTGGTAAATTGACTCATGTTTCGACACCTCTAAGGACTTCTTCATCACAATGAAATTTTAAGAAACCCTGTGTTTAACAATTTTGTTCTTATGTCTTTGTATTTTGATTCAGCGTGAGATATCTAGATGCGCGGCCCCTCCCGCCGGAGGTTCGAGTCCTCCCTCGGACATGGATGTTTGTATTGTTCTTAGCATAAGCTAGTTTAAGTTAGTGTGTACGTATAGGGACCGATGACCTCAGCAGTTTGGTCCCTTAGGAATTCACACACATTTGAACATTTTGAGATACCTAAGCCGGTAGAAATCTCACAGTTTTAAACATTGGTGTCTCTCAGTAACCGTATATAAGCTTCAGCGTAGGAATAGAACAGCCAACTTGTTGCAAATAACTGTTTAGTACACTGACCTAGGATTCGACGCCTCTGAGGCATAAGAAGAAATTTCTTGAACACAGAGTTTCTTAAAATTTAATTCTGAGTAAGCGTTATACCCACGACAATATTGTACTCAGAATAATAATTTTCACGACAGAATTGTGCGTGGAATTTGAACCAACATTATCGTGTCATCTACGAAAAGGACTTCATCGGCAGTAAAAAAAAAAAATAATAATAAGTAATTATTATTTGTGTAATAATTTAATTTTCTGTGTCAATAACATCTCAGACAATGTTCATGCCGGCCGAAGCGGCCGTGCGGTTAAAGGCGCTGCAGTCTGGAACCGCAAGACCGCTACGGTCGCAGGTTCGAATCCTGCCTCGGGCATGGATGTTTGTGATGTCCTTAGGTTAGTTAGGTTTAACTAGTTCTAAGTTCTAGGGGACTAATGACCTCAGCAGTTGAGTCCCATAGTGCTCAGAGCCATTTGAACAATGTTCATGGAAAATAGACAATGCAAATAATCTTTGGTTATCTGTGATAATTGTAGAACAAGGACGCTTCTCCTTCGAATGATTGAGCTGACTGGACGCGATTGATACAACACTGAGGTCTGTAATAGACTGTAATCTGTTGTTGATGTTTGCAAAATAGAGTAACTTTGGATGTGAAATGATTTTTATTTATTTCAAAGTTTAATCCATTGTAATTCTCATCCTATATAAGTGTTAATTTTTCCGCTCATTTACTAAGGAGCACAGCCATTAGAGTCAGTGATTTACAGCGCAGTTTATTATTAAATGGTAGAATAGAAATAAGCAATTTTCATTGACAATATTTTGAAATGTTAATGCATAATGAGGCTAAAGCAAAATGATTTAATATACAGGGTGATTCAAAAAGAATACCACAACTTTAAAAATGTGTATTTAATGAAAGAAACATAATATAACCTTCTGTTATACATCATTACAAAGAGTATTTAAAAAGGTTTTTTTTCACTCAAAAACAAGTTCAGAGATGTTCTATATGGCCCCCTCCAGACACTCGAGCAATATCAACCCGATACTCCAACTCGTTCCACACTCTCTGTAGCATATCAGACATAACAGTTTGGATAGCTGCTGTTATTTCTCGTTTCAAATCATGAATGGTGGCTGGGAGAGGTGGCCGAAACACCATATCCTTAACATACCCCCATAAGAAAAAATCGCAGGGGGTAAGATCAGGGTTTCTTGGAGGCCAGATATGAAGTGCTCTGTCACGGGCTGCTCGGCCGTCCAGAACTTTTCCCTTTGCACAAACACCCATTCTCTGTAAACTGTTTATACTAACCTTTAATACACCACCTATCAGGAGGTTTAACACCATACTTCGTTCGAAATGCACGCTGAACAACTGTCGTCGATTCACTTCTGTCATACTCAATAACACAAAAAGCTTTCTGTTGAGCGGTCGCCATCTTAGCATCAACTGACGCTGACGCCTAGTCAACAGCGCCTCAAGCGAACAAATGTACAACTAAATGAAACTTTATAGCTCCCTTAATTCGCCGACAGATAGTGCTTAGCTCTGCCTTTTGTCGTTGCAGAGTTTTAAATTCCTAAAGTTGTGGTATTCTTTTTGAATCACCCTGTATATTGTTTGTTTGTGGTAAAATAGGATCTAAAGCGACAATCGTGAAGTGATTGTCTCATGTCAGCCGCCATCTTAGTAAAATATTGCAGAGGCGTTTTTCAATAGAAATTTTATCAGACACGAATGTTGTTGGTTATAAATAATTACTGTAATAATTGTGGATTAGTGGCCCAGAACCTACTTTGAAAATACAAATTAAACTTAGACTGATTCTTTAAATACAGTGCAGATAGCACGTTACGTCATATAAATTCTTATCTGCTGATGTATGAAGGCTGATTATTTCGCACTACTTTCATGAAATATTTTAACAGGAAAAATACACCAGTGTTCTGCGCGTGTAGTATTCTGAGACAAACTGTTCATTTTGCTAAAGAGAAGTGCTTCCACCTCATGTAACAGTAGTATTAAATTCGATAAACGATCTGCAATTTAGTGCCATTTACACTACATTACAGATAACATTGCCACATAAATCTCAGGTGAAGATTTCTTTAGCAAAGTGAAGATTATTAGCCGGGAAAAGAAATGTTGAGATCAAACGACTTGTTACGTTGATAATTATCAACGGTTTTATTGGTGATCTTGCTGAAATACCACAACACATAATGAAGCCACGAATACTGTGCATGGCACATAAGACATTCTTAGAGGTGTTGAATCCTAGCCGGCCGAAGTGGCCGTGCGGTTAAAGGCGCTGCAGTCTGGAACCCCAAGACCGCTACGGTCGCAGGTTCGAATCCTGCCTCGGGCATGGATGTTTGTGATCTCCTTAGGTTAGTTAGGTTTAACTAGTTCTAAGTTCTAGGGGACTAATGACCTCAGCAGTTGAGTCCCATAGTGCTCAGAGCCATTTTTTTGTTGAATCCTAAGACATTGGTAAAGATACACATTGGACTACAGCCAACAAATAATTAAGGACGTGGAGTGCAGGTATTATTCGGAAGTGAAGAGTTTGTCGCAGGAGAAGAGGTCGTGACAGGATGTGTCACACTGGAATTAAATAATGAATGCATAAAATATTCTCCATCACAAGCGCTGATTAATAAATTGACATACTTACGTAGATCAATGGACGGAAGTGTCACAGGGTGCAGATGTATCTTCAGCCGTACTTTACAGCTTTCAGCGTCGTCTCTTGTGAGCTGAACGTCGGGCGGAACTTCGCTCTTTCTTGAGGTCGGTGGCAGCGAGGCAGGCCGTATTTTTTCAAGCCAAGATGGATGCGCGGCAGCACTGGAGGACAGGCTTTAATTACTTATTCATTGATTGCGACAGCAAATACTCGGCCCGAAGCGCCGCAACTCCACACTTCTCCCAGACAGACTGAGAAGCCCAGAGATAAAGAGAGACAGGGAGGGGGAGTCCGACGTGGAGGACGCTGGATCGATCAGCGCCGCTCACAACTCTCCGAAAGTGTACCGCGTTAGATCAAAGCAGTCGCAGTAGTGACAGTTATTGGGTCGTAAAAGGGACGAGACAATGCTTAAACTGTCGCCGCCCACACCGCAGTCTTATCGATTTCAGCTCACTAACACAATTTAAAAGTCGCGATGAAGGGCACCGAGAGCTGGAGCGGCCCTGCGCTTGTCATTTAATACACCCAGCGATGTGTGAGGGCCTTTTGCCCCATTCAAATTTAATTTAATAGTTACAAAACTATCAAACCAGCTAATATGAAGCTCATGAGTGTTGCGTAGTATTTTAGTTCTGTCAGTTTCTATATTCCAAACTGAGTCCTTTTTTTTTTAAAAAAAAATAGGTTTTAAACCAGACTGCAATTTTAACAGTAATTGAGAAGGCAGAGGGACATATTTGTTGCCTATCCCCGATGTTATCCAGTCTATTCACTGCGAGAACAGTAATGGTATCCAAGGAGAAAACTGAAAAGGGGATTCAAGGAGCAGGAATATAACGATCGAAGTTTGCCGATAATCTTACACTCAGGTGGCAAAAGGTCGTGGGACAGCGATACGCACATATACAGATGGCGGTAGTATCGCGTACACAACGTGTAAAAGGGCAGTGAACTGGTGGAGTTGTCATTTGTAATCAGTTAATTCATATGGAAACGTTTCAAACGTGATTCACTGGACGCGGAATGGTAGTTGGATCTAGACGCATTGAACATTCCATTTCTGCAGTCCTTAGGGAATTCAACAGTCCTTGATCTACAGTGTCAAGAGTGTGCCGAAAATACCAAATTTCAGGCATTATTTCTCACCACGGACAACGCAGTGATCGACGGCCTTCACTTAACGAGCGAGAGCAGCGGTGTTTGTGCTAACAGACAAGCAACACTGCTTGAAATAACCGCAGAAATCAATGAAATACGTGCGATGAACGTATCCGTTAGGACAGTGCGGCGATATTTGGCGTTAATGGACTATGGCGGCGGACGACAGACGCGAGTGCCTTTGCTAACAGCACACCACCTGCAGCGCCTCTCCTGGGCTCGTGTCAATGTCGGTTGGACCCTAGGCGATTGACAAGAGTGGCCTGTTCAGATGAGTCGTGACTTCAGTTGGTAAAAGCTGACGGTAGAGTCCAATTATGGGGCAGACCCACGAAGCCTTGGACCCAAGTTGTCAACAACGTACTGTGTAAGTTGGTGTTGGCTCCGTAGTGCTATGATCTGTGATCTGGTCCAACTTAACCGATCATTGACTGGAAGTGGTTATATTCGGCTACGTGGAGACCATTAGTAGTCATTCATGGTCTTCATGTTCCCAAACATCGATGGAACTTTTATGGATGACAATGCTTCATGTCACCGGGCCACAAATGTTCGTGACTGGTTTGAAGAACTTTCTGGACAATTTGAGCGAATGATTTGGCCACCCAATCACCCGACGTGAATCCTATCAAAAATTTGTGGGACATAATCGAGATGTCAATTCGTGCACAAAACCCTGCACCGGCAACGTTTTCGAAACTGTGAACCGCTATGGAGGCAGCATGGTTTAATATTTCCGCAGAGGACGCCCATCGACTTGTTGAGTCGATGCTACGTCTAGTTGCAGCACTACGTACGGCAGAAGGAGCTCCGACGTTGTATTAGGAGGTATTCCATAAGAGTTCCCACCTCCATAATTCTGTCGGAGACGACATGAGACATGAAAGATTACTTAAACGGGTACTGTGTTGGAACGAGGCATAGAACGAATATTAACAAAAGTAAAACAAAGATATAGTCGAAATAGATCAAATTATGCTATGGAAACTAGATTACGAAATGAGACACTAGATGATGAAGATGCGTTTTGCTTTTTGGACCACAAAATAACTGACGATGGCCGGATTAGAGAGGATACAAAATGCAGACAGGCACTAGCAAAAAACGCACTTCTAAATAAGAGAAATTTGATAACATATATACGTATAAGGAAGTGCTTTCTGATAAAATTTAACTGAAATGAGGCCTTATGCCGTGGTGAAATGCGGACGACAAGCCGCGCAGTCATTGAGGGAATGCAAACTTTTGGAATACGAAGCTGTTGAATGTTGATGAGTGGGTCTAATACCTGATGAATAGGTACTGAACCGAATAGAGGCAACCATAAAGTTGTAAAAGAAAGTGTAAGTAGATCAATGACGAACACTAACTTCACTTAACGAAGGTTTATTCAGCACTTGCATATTCAACAGCGCGGAGAGAACTGTCTCCGGCCAGAGCACCTACAGTATATATACAACTAAAGAAAATTCCAGTACAAAGATTCTTGATATTCGTGGATTCTTCTAGAATGTGCTCGGACCGAATGTAGAAGTTAAAGAGTTACAGTCCACGTGAGTTTTGAACTCATGACACTGCACTCAACAATTTAGTACCACAACCGCTACACCACGATGCTTCTCGGCTTCTTCGGCCACGTTGCTCCCTCCTTAAGGAAACGGCGTCTCGGTGTTACGTCCTACTAGTCCGGGAACGAGTCATCGGTACTGCATACTCCGACTCCCAATGACTGATGCTCGCCCTGGCAGTGATCTTCTTAGAAATTCTTTTGCCTCTGCGCTCTTCTTCCCCTTTCCGCTGGTTGCATGTCGCCAGAGCTTCGAATTTACCCTCGCTGGCAGGATCCTTGTAGGGCTTCATTCCAAGGACGTGGACCGTATCTCCGATTTCTCGTCGACTTGCGTCGGGGTCGAAATCTTCATAAGTAACATCAGACAACTGTCTTACAACGTTACAAGGTCCAAAGTAGCGCCTGAGGAGCTTCTCAGAGAGACAAATCTTCCGAACAGGAGAAGATCCATACGAGGTCAACGGGCTAGTAGACATCAGGGCGGTGGGCCGCGTTTTACCTTCGGCGACAGTTTTCTTGAGCCTGCAGCGTACAGAGTCGAGCTGACTGCCGAGCTTCCTCAGCTCTGGCAAACACCTGGCCGATGTAGTCGTCGTCCACGTCATCAGGATGTAAAGGAAACACAGTGTTCATTGTCGTAGTCGCCTCACGCCCATGCAGTAGGAAAAATTGCGTAAATCCTGTGGTGTCTTGTTTGGCGGTGTTGTAGGCAAACGTCACGAAAGGTATCACCTCATCCGAGTTGCTCTGCTCAACATTGACGAACATTGATAGCATGTCGGCCAAGGTCTTATAAAGGCGTTCAGTAAGCTCGTTAGTTTGTGGATGGTAGGCAGTCGTCATGTGATGAGTAATGTTGCACCAACGGAAATAATTTCCCTCGATCCGTAATTAACGACCTGGGGGCACCGTTTTAATACAATGTCTTCCACGACGGAGTGACCGTGCGGCTCTAGGCGCTACAGTCTGGAACCGAGCGACCGCTACGGACGCAGGTTCGAATCCTGCCTAGGGCATGGATGTATGTGATGTCCTTAGGTTAGTTAGGTTTAATTAGTTCTAAGTTCTAGGCGACTGATGACCCCAGAAGGTAAGTCACATAGTGCTCAGAGCCATTTGAACCATTTGAATCTTCCACGACGAATTTGGCTACCTCGGATTCTTCGGCTGTTTTCGCGACTTTTGTAATGGCATAGTGTGTCAGATAATGAGTGCAAACAATAATCCATCTATTTCCAATAGCAGACGTTTCAAATCGACCGAGGAGGTCAATCCCAACACGATGGAAAGGCGTCTCGGATGGTGGAATTGGTATGAGTCGTCCAGGATGTTTCTGAGGAACTGCTTTTCTCCCCCGGCACTCTCTACCGTGTGACACATAGTGACGGACACTCCTAAATAGAGCTGGGCAGAAATATCTCTTGCGGATTCTATCGTAGGTCTTAATAAATCCTAAATGTCCGGCCTCAGGTGTGACATGGAATTTTTGTGGAACATCTAAGGGCGTGTGTTTATGAATCACTGGTAACCACCTCTTTCCAAACGGATCGAAGCTTTCCTGCAATGTAATCCATTAACTACCTTAAATCGTCCTTTTACATCCTCTGACCGGTTTAAGGCAAGCGTAATTTGAGACATCTTGGAGTGAGATCCTGGAGTGCAGCGAGACAGTCACTATCTTCATCAAAGTCTTGATGGTCTTGCACAGGGTTTCTTGAGAGACAGTCGGCATCTTGGTGTTTTCTTCCACTTTTGTACACTACGGTAATGTCATACTCTAGAAGACGTAGTGCCCACCTGGCTAGTCTTCGTGTTGGATCCTTAAGACCTGTCGACAAGCAAAGTGAATGATGGTCTGTAACAACTGTGAATGGCCTTCCATAGAGATACTGTCGAAATTTGAACATGGCCCACATCACAGCAAGACATTCTCTTTCTGTAGTTGAGTAGTTTCTCTCGGCTTTTGTAAGTGTCCTAGAAGCATCGCCTATAACATTCTCTTTTCCATCCGAAATTTGTACCAGAACAGCACCGAGCCCATACGCAATGGCATCTGTGTGTAGTTCTGTAGATGCTCTTTCATCATACAGACCTAGTACAGGGTCAGTCGTCAGAGCTTTTCGCAGCACATCGGAAGAATCATGTTGAGCACCATCGCAGATAAATTTAGCATCAGCTTTTAACAACTCTTAGAGTGGCTTGGCTCTGATACAAAAGTCTTTGATAAAACGACGGTAATAAGAACATAATCCGAGGAAGCTTCTCATTTCTCTAATACTTTTTGGGATAGAAAATTCCGTTACAGATCTCACCTTTTCTGGGTCTGGCCGCACACCTTCATTTGACACAAGGTGTCCAAGTATTTTGAATTCTTTTACTCCAAAGAGACATTTCCTTGGATTACGTTTGACACTTCCTTGGATTAAGTTTCAGTGCGCCTTGTTGGAGACACTTAAGAACGGCCCTTAGTCTTCTTATGTGTTCATCAAATGTCTCTGAGAACATTTTAACGTCATCTAAATAACAAAGACACATCGTTCACATCAGGTGACGTAGAAGATTATCCATCATCCGTTCAAAAGTTGCTGGTGCATTACACAAACTGAATGGCTCGAATGGTTCAAATGGCTCTGAGCACTGTGGGACTTGACTGCTGAAGTCATCAGTCCCCTAGAACTTAGAACTACTTAAAACACACCTGCATGCCTGAGGCAGGATTCGAACCTGCTACTGTAGCGGTCGCGCAATTCCGGACTGTAGCGCCTAGAACCGCTCGGCCATTCCGGCCGGCATTGCACTACAAGATCCATGGGTTGATGCATGGCATGACACATGACAGTTACCTTTCTAGCGCTAACTGCAGGAATGATCACGTCATCCAGCACACATAGTCTCCAGACACTCAGGTGCGCATCTTCCTGTCCACAGTATCTCATCTCGTCTAGCATAATCTTCGAGCGACCACAATCTATAATTGCCTGAGAAGCTTTCAAAAAGTCCCATCCGAGAATGACGTCATGACTACACTTTTGTAAGACGATGAATTCTAAGGACTGTGTATGGCCACTTATAACCACACGAATGGTACATCTTCCTGTAGGTTCTACATATTTCCCGTTAGGCACCTCCAGCAGAGATGTTTTGCTGTAGACGAATACGGTTTTCTGCAAATGGCGACAGTACTTCTCCGAAATGACTAAATATGATGCTCCAGAGTCCACAAGAGATTGGGCTAGTCGTCCATCCACGAGGATATCGACGTAGTTTCCTGTCCCTTTTTGTAGTGATCGACGGCTGAGGATTTTTCTCTTCGGCGGCCTCACCTCCAAGGAATGTAGCACCCTTTAGTTTTGTAGGTTGCGGCGGCTAGGTAATCGGCTGGAGCTTCTAAACGGCGATGGAGACCTTGATCGGCGTGTTGGGGAGCGTCCTCTCCAGCGGTTAGCTTGCGGCGGTGGTCACCTACGTAGTCCTGCACCCACATCTTCTTGTTCATCTTCGTCGTCCTCGAGTTGACGTCAGCTAAGAACGGTCTGCAGCCTTCTGGTGCGGGCGTCATCAAATATCCGCCGCCTGTATCGACAGTAGCGCACCAAATGTCCCGGTCGTCCGCAGTGGAAACATACTGGTTGGTTATCCTGGGTGCTCCAGACGTCAGTCTTCCTTGGAGCCCAAACGGGTTCCTCATGCGGCATTGTAGGAACGTAACGTAGCCTGGGTCTCGACTTTTTCACCGTTTTAAAGGGAAATGAAGGAAGAGAGATTGGGTTCAGTGTCTGTTCCACTTCCTGCATTATGACCTCTTGGAGCGTCTCGCCTTTTTGCTCGCCGTGCAATCCAAGTGCCTTTTGAACTTCCTCTCTTACTACCTAACGAACAACACTTGTGAAATCAGTTGCTTCCTCCATCACAGACATCGATACGACGTTTGGAACCCGTTCAAACTTCTTGTGCGTAATACTGCTTCAGGAGTAGGGCTTGATACATGTCCTCAGCAACACCCTTCATGAGATGTGCAACCTTATCTTCCTCCTTCATTCTAGGATCCACTATTTTACACAGCTCCAAGGCGTCTTGAATGTAGGATGCTTTAGTTTCTCCTGGACGCTGTGCCGTGCACTTTAATTTATCTTCAGCCTTGCACTTCAGTCGTTGTGTGTTGCGGAAATACTTGCGCAGTTCCGGCTGGAACACTTCCCAGCTTGTGAACTTCTCCTCGTTGTTCTCATACCATTGCTTGGCAGTTCCCTCCAAGTAGAAAAATACGTTAGCCAAACACACGGTGTCATCCCATTTGTTAAATTTGGATATACATTCGTATACCTTCAGCCACTTGTTTGGATGTTGGCTATCGTCACCGGAGAACCCGGAAGGATGTCTCATATGGTGTCAAGCGGTTGCTGTCATCGTAACGTCCTATTCTTCTTCTGTCTCCGGTAGATTGCGATCTTTTGAATATGGCTCGAACACGGGTTTCTCGCCACGTAAACGGCAGCTCTGTCGTGGCCTGGTGGGAGCCATTATGTCGTCGATAATGTGCGCTATCACAAGTTCCAATGCCCAGCGTCTCCATCAGAATTTGTCACGTACAAGAAGGTGCAAGTAGATGAATGACGAACACTAACTTCACTTAACGAAGATTTATTCAGCACTTGCACATACAAGAGCGCGGAGCGAACTGCCTCTGGCCAGACCACCTACAGTATATTCACAGCTAAAGAATATTCCAGTACAATGATTCTTGACATTTGTGGATACTTCTAGAATATAGTCGAACCGAATATAGAAATTAAAACTGTACAGTCCAAGCGAGTTTCGAATTCACGACCCTCCACTTAACAGTTTAGTATCATAACCACTACACCACGGTACTACGTAGCTCCTTCTGCGACAAAATGAATGGGGTTGGCTGATAATGCACGTGTGAGGAGTAGGGTCGCGGGGGTGGGGGGGGGGGAGATTGCAGAGGCAGATCCAGATAAGAAACTACAGGAACCAGATTCAAACAGATCTAGTCACTCTAGTTACTTAGTGATGAAGAATCTTGCCGAGGATACGAGGATATACTACCGTGGGGACATGCATCAAGTCCGTCACGAGAACATATTTGGCCCAAGTTTCAATCGAAGTTCTGCATACGTATTCTTAGCCAAACTGAAACCCGAAAGTGATTAATGTTAAGTATAAAACTAGGACCTGATAACAATTGGGAGATAGCTCGTGTCAGTGAAGTGATACTACAGACAGCGTTGAAGTAGAAGTATCGGGCACTACAATTACTTCAATACTCTCTGTGCTGCCACCTCAGTGATATTCTAAGTGTTTTCTATGCGCCCACATTCTTTATTACTTTCTTTTATAGAGGATCTGGGTATGGCAAAGCCAAATGGTAAACAGAAGATCAAGTAGCAATTCTGACTATTATTTTACGACAATTATATCCAGTCGTAATTACAACATAGAAACAAAGACGTATATGACATAATGTACCATTCGCGAAGTTCTGTACCGTAACACAAGCGGAAAAATGCTTCTTCTGGAGCACAAAAAAGGAGAATACATCACATTTTAAAAAGCTCTGACGTAAAAGTGGGGAACCGGCTGCCCCAACTTCCATTCTTCCTTCCTCACCAAAACTTTAGGCTTGTGACCATATTCGCGCTCTTTTACCATGGAACATTCTAAATCTTTTTACCCAGTCTCCCTTTGTAATCAACCTTCATACTCGCAACGGAAGGTCACGGTAATTGTCGCGGAGAACAGAAAAAAACATTTTTGTTTTGTTACTGACTAGAAAGCAAAACTGTATGAAAAGTTTTAGATGCTATGCTAAAGCGGTATTGACAGGAGAGCGAGGAATAGGTGGGGTGGTAATAGGTTTCCTTTCTCTACTAAAGCCCTCCATTTACGAATTGCTCTGCAAGCAGAACACTGGTCACAACTCGTCAAATGGATTTGTGTTTGGTGTTACATTAGATCAGAATATCCATGTGGTGTGGAGGTCAGTAAGTAAGAGCCAGTAACTGTTTCGCCCTGGGCGTTGACACAGGCAGTATTTGTGAAACTGTTAGCGAAGTACTTTGATGTTGCATAAGATATACCTACACGAGAAGAGCGTCTTGTTTATGAATAAATAGAGCAACGGTTGACACAAGAGGATGCTGCAATTACAGACGTTACTACACTTTTTAATACAATGAAGAAGCGTCAGATGAAGAGGCACCAGATGAAGAAAATGAAAGTGTCATGGCAGTGAGGTATGGAGCAATGTCACTAGTGGCGGAATTCCAGCAAAGATGTGATTTATCTTAAGAGTCATCACCTCCAAGGTAATGAACGAAATTTATAGAAGGATATCTGGGTGATGAGCACAAGACGTGAACAACCAATGGAATAAGATGGATATGCAGATCCTCCCCCACTATGTCTACATCTACATCTACATGGATACTCTGGAAATCACATTCAAGTGCCTGACAGAGGGTTCATCGAACCGCGTTCACAGTACTCTATTATTCCAATCTCGTATCGCGTGCGGAAAGGATGAACACCTATATCTTTCCGTACGAGTTCTGATTTCCCTTATTTTATTGTGGTGATCGCTCCTCCCTATGTAGGTCGGCGTCAACAAAATATTTTCGCATTCGGAGGAGAAAGTTGGTGATTGGAATTTCGTAATAAGATTACGTAACAACGAAAAACGCCTTTCTTTTAATGATTTCCAGCCCTAATCCTGTATCATTTCTGTGACACTCTCTCCCATATTTCACGATAACATAAAACGTGCTGCCTCTCTTTGAACTATTTCGATGTACTCCGCCAGTCCTATCTGGTAAGGACCCCAAACCGCGCAGCAGTATTCTAAAAGAGGACGGGCGAATTTAGTGTAGGCAGTCTCCTTAGTAGGTACGTTACATTTTCTAAGTGCCCTGCGAATAAAACCAACTCTTTGATTAGCCTTCCCCTCAACATTTTCTATGTGTTCCATCCAATTTAAATTGTTCATAATTGTAATACCTAGGTATTTAGTTGAATTTACGGCTTTTTGATTCGACTGATTTATCGTGTAACCGAAGTTAACGAGTTTCTTTTAGCACTCATGTGGATGACCGCACACTTTTCGTTATTTAGGGTCAACTGCAACTATTCGCACCGTTCAGATATCATTTCTTAATCGTTTTGCAGTTTGTTTTGATCTTCTGATGACTTTATTAGTCTATAAACGATAGCGTCATCCGCAAACAACCGAAGACTGTTGCTCAGGTTGTCTCACAAATCGTTTTTATAGATAAGGAAAAGCAAAAGGCCTATAACACTACCTTGGGGAACCCCAGATATCACTTCCGTTTTACTCGATGACTTTCCGTCAATTTCTACGAACTGTGACCTCTCTGACAGGAAATCACAAATCCAGTCACATAACTGAGACAATACCATAAGCACGCAATTTCACTACGAGCCGCTTGCGTGGTACAATGTCAAAAGCCTTCCGGAAATCCAGATATACGGAATCGATCTGAAATCCCTTCACAGGAACGATGTTTTCTAACCTCATGTTGACTGTGTGTCAATAGACACTTCGAGATAGTTCATAATGTTCGAAAACAATATATGATCTAAAATCCTGCTGCATATCGACGTTAACGATATGGGCCTGTAATTTAGTGGATTACTACTACCACCTTTCATGAATATTGGTGTGACCTGTGCAACTTTCCAGTCATTGAGCGAACGGTTGTATATGACTGTTAAGTTTGGCGCTAATCCATCAGCATACTCCGAAAGGAACGTAATTGGTATACAGCCTGGAACAGAAGACTTGCTTTTATTAAGTGATTTAATGCTTCACTACTTCGATGATATTTACTTCTACGTTACTCACGTTGCCACCTGTTCTCGACTCTAATTCTGGAATATTTACTTTGTCTTCTTTTGTGAAGGCATTTCGGAAGGCTGTGTTTAGTTACTCTGCTTTGGCAGCACTGTCTTCAATAGTATCTCTATTGCTAACGCGCAGAGAGGGTAATCATTGTTTCTTGCCACTAACATACTTCACATACGACCAGAATATCTTTGGATTTTCTGCCAGGTTTCGAGACCAAGTTTCGTTCTGGAAACAGTTATGGGCATCCCGCATTTTTATCTGCTTTTTTGAATAGGTATATTTTTTGCTTATTTTTCGAGGATTTTGGGGATTACAATATTCAATCTCGCTACGACTACTTTGTGTTCACTAATTGCTGAATCGCTTTTGATGCTCGTTATTAACTCAGGATTATTTGTTGCTAAGAGGTCAAGTGCGTTTTCACAGACGTTTACTATTAGCGTGGGCTCATGAACTAACTGCTAGAAATAATTTTCAGAGATACGTTTAGGACAGTTTCGGATGATATTTTATGCGTATCTCTGGAACTGCATTTTCGCCAACATATCGAGGGTAAATTAAAGTCTACACCAACTATTATCGTATGAGTCGGGTACGTGTTTGAAATCAAACTCAACTTTTCTTTGAACCTTTCAGCAACTGTATCATCTGAATTGGGAGGTCGGTAAAAGATTACAATTATTATTTTATTCCGGTTGCCAACAATGACCTCTGCCCATACTAACTCACAGCAAGTAACTACTTCAATTTCGCTACAAGTTAAACTACTTCTGACAGCAACAAACACATCACTGCCAACCGTGTTCAGCCTATCCTTTGGGAACAACGTTAGGTTCTTCGCGAAAATTTCGGCTGAGCTTACATTCGGCTTTAGCCAGCTTTCAGTGCCTATAACGATTTGAGCATCAGTGGTTTCTAATAGCACTTGGAGCTCTGGTACTTTCCCAACACAGCTACGACAATTTACAATTGTTATACCAATGGTTCCTGTATCTACGTTCTTCCTGTGTTCAGCCTGCTGCCTTTGTGGCTGAAGCCGTTCTTGTGTTTTCCCGAGACCCTCTAACCTAAAAAGCCGCCCAGTTCACGCCACACAGCCCCTGCTACCCATGCAGCCGCCTCCTGCGTATAGCAGACACATGACCTATTCAGCTGAACCCGAAACCCAACCACCCTTTCGCGCAAGTCGAAGAATCTGCAGCCTACACGGTCGCAGAACCGTCTGAGCCTCTGATTCAGACCCTCCACTCGGCTCTGTACCAGAGGTCCGCAACCGGTCCTGTCAACTATGCTGCAAATGGTCAGCTCTGCTTTCATCTTGCAAGCAAGACTGGCAGCCTTTACCACTTCTGTTAGCCGCTCGAATCCAGAGAGAATCTCTTCTGATCCGAAGTGACACACATCATTGGTACTGATGTGAGCAACCACATGCAGTTGGCTGAACCCCATGCTCTTCATGGCATCCGGGAGGACCCTTTCCACATCTGGAATTACTCCATCCAGTATGAAAACGGAGTGCACATTGGTTTTCTTACCCTTACTGTCAGCCGAGTCCCTATTGGGCCCCATAAGGCGCCTAATGTTGGAGCACCGAACTACCAATAATCCCATCCTCTGCTACTGCGCAGATCTTGCAGGCTGAGTGGTTTCCTCTGAAATAGGCGACAGCATCTGGCTCAGTGACAGTGTCAGCCACAGACAGCACCTGGAACCCGTATGTCAGACAAACCAGGGAGGCCTTACGTGCGATCGTCTGGGAAATCTTTCGCCGCCTGCTTCTCCAAGGGCGATCTCCTACTCGACCACAGGCGAAGGGTCAGCCTCAGTGCGAGCAGTAACTGGGTTGGCCACCAGTGATGACCTATCGGAGGACTCTGACGTGCTGGACGGCCAGAGTGAATGAAATGTGTAGATGGCGTCATTTGCTTCTTAGCAGGTAAGTGGTTATCATGAGTGTTCTGCTGAGAGCGCAGTATACAGACTCACTTTCTGGATACTATAATTCCTTGTCTGTATGCATGGACTAAAGGAAACAAGTATGATAAGTTTTGAATTTTCTGCTATTGCTAACATCTTAGCTACATGTATAAGCCAAATCATTCATTTTGCGAGATGTCGTATGAAATTTGAATTTTTGTTTAATCATCAGCATATTGCACAAGCAGCGTGATTCGATTTCAGTTGCATTTGCAGCTATGTGATTTATTACAAATGCTATGGCAGAGCAGAGTAGGACTTGCGTTGTGAAAGTAAGGATCAATTTTAGGGCCACAACGAACTATTGTGTGGTGTGTTTAGGGAGCAGTGATGATTTACCTACTTCTACATAATTTGAAGACAGTGTCACTAAACGCACTTAGTTGCCGGAAGGAATTTAGCATGAACATTTCGCCTCCAGGCTGATATTCAGCGACGAAATACCCTTCCGTTTATCTGGAACGGTCAGTCACCACAATGACAGCGAACTTCAAAAAGTCTTCGATGTTGAAGAGCAAATTGTTGAGTACCGTGTTACACAGATAATCACTTCTCAAACCATTAATTATTAGAGTTAGGGAAGGGATTTCAAACCACCGTTTTCAGTGTAATAGGGTTTCACAGAATACCCAAACATAAACTAAGGTATGCAGCACTAGTTTCAGAACACGGATCTCACATAGGCGTATTGCAGCAAACGAATAGCAATTATTAATAAAGATTCGTATGAACGAGCTACAAGTATTAAGCTTCTATTCACTGTTGCTAGACACATCCATATTACATTTAGAGAATTGTAAGTAAATAGATGTTAAACGATGCCTCAAGAGATTTGCCCTGTCAAATTAAACTTTAGAACTTTGCAGTATGGGTCATTCCACAGAAGTTACAGTCTAATGACTGCATTATTGTAATATTTGGTCATGACATATAAACGTTACATATTTAGAAGCACAAACATGAACGTTGCAAACAGCTCGCCTTAAATAGGATGTCAGAAAACATAATGTTCAATTAAAGTTCCTTAGCAGGAAATGAATCCACCCCTCACGAGTTGGTATACGTTGACATTACACGCGGAGAAGTTTTTAATGTTAGCAGTGTTTCAGTTATTCGACAAAATTTAGAGTCCGAGAGCGAGTAGATTCTTCGTAAATCAGCCAGCTAGCATGTTAAGGAATCTTCTAAGTATACACACAACATGGTTTCCGGAGCAGAGCGCAGACCACGCAGTGACTGCGTCCTTGTACTGTCATGAGTGTCCTCAGCGTTTTCTTACACGTTTCATTTTCACCATTTCTCTTTCGGCCTTAAGACCGTTATCAGTTGGTGATCTTGAGACATGCACGCATTTCATCATCGCTTGGTTTGTGGGGCGTTCAATTGCGCGGTTATCAGCGTTCATGATCGTATAACAGCCTTTTACTAGTATTAACATCCTTAACACACAATTTACAGTATGCCACTATTCTTGCATACTGAAGTTTTCAACACATACGACGGAAAGAACGACTGGCTATCTTTCGCAAAAACTAGAGGGGGTGGGGGTGAAGCAATGACTTACTTCTCTACACTGCAATAAAATTTACTAGAGGATATTACTTTGAAACTCAAAGATTTTCTAATGTTCAGTCTGGGTAAAAGACGTCGCGTGAAACATTAACTGTACCAAAGAAACGATTTCGCTGAGTCAAGTTCTCAGATATTAGACAGGATAGTGATCTAAATATCATTCTACAGATTTTGTTTACTATTTGAAATACAAATATTTCCTCCTAATCATACTGTAAATGGTCATACCATAATTGTCTTCGAAACACACAGACCTGGAAAAACATACATTTCGATGGCGACGAACAAAATTATTTGTTGCTCAACTGTGCGACAGCAATATGTGTGTCTCTTTTTCCCAAAACATAAAGTTACAGTAAACTTTTATGACAAAAATGAGTGTCCACTCAGCCGAACGTGAATATTTAATTTTAGAATTAAAACGCGTCGCTCGATGGCACTTAAACGTAATTGGAAAATGCGTCTGCCAGAGCGGAATAAATACATGCACAACATTAAAAACGGGTTCATATTTCTTAAACTGTAATCTCTGTAGGTATCTAGTGTGGACTTTGCTACAACAACGATATTTAGAAGTATGACTTACCGTCATAGCAGACAACAAAGTAGAAATGTGAATCTACAAGATAAAATTCGTCCATATTACGGAAAATGAAATTATAGGAGACTCATATAACCCATACTGTTTTCTCGGCTTCTTCTCCATTTTCCTACATTTGTGTAATAGCAATTGCAAAATCTGTTACCGGTATTGACATTTCTATTTTATTTTTTTCATCCTTCGCTTCATCTTAAAGCAACCACGAAGAAAGAAATACTTTTGCGAAGCTGAGAACTGAATTGCGAATAATAATATGAACCATGGACCTTGCCGTTGGTGGGGAGGCTTGTGTGACTCAGCGATACAGATAACCGTACCGTAGGTACAACCACAACGGAGGGGTATCTGTTGAGAGGCCAGGCAAACGTGTGGTTTCCGAAGAGGGGCAGCAGCCTTTTCAGTAGTTGCAGGGGTAACAGTCCGGATGATTGACTGATCTGGCCTTGCAACACTAACCAAAACGGCCTTGCTGTGCTGGTACTGCGAACGGCTGAAAGCAAAGGGAAACTACGGCCGTAATTTTTCCCGAGGGCATCCAGCTTTACTGTATGGTTAAATGATCATGGCGTCCTCTTGGGTAAAATATTCCGGAGGTAAAATAGTCCCCCATTCGGATCTCCGGGCGGGGACTACTCAAGAGGATGTCGTTATCAGGAGAAAGAAAACTGGCGTTCTACGGATCGGAGCGTGGAATGTCAGATCCCTTAATCGGGCAGGTAGGTTAGAAAATTTAAAAAGGGAAGTGGATAGGCTAAAGTTAGATATAGTGGGAATTAGTGAAGTTCGGTGGCAGGAGGAACAAGACTTCTGGTCAGGTGACTACAGGGTTATAAATACAAAATCAAATTGGGGTAATGCAGGAGTAGGTTTAATAATGAATAGGAAAATAGGAATGCGGGTAAGCTACTACAAACAGCATAGTGAACGCATTATTGTGGCCAAGATACATACGAAGCCCACGCCTACTACAGTAGTACAAGTTTATATGCCAACTAGCTCTGCAGATGACGAGGAAATTGAACAAATGTATGATGAAATAAAAGAAATTATTCAGATAGTGAAGGGTGACGAAAATTTAATAGTCATGGGTGACTGGAATTCGGTAGTAGGAAAAGGGAGAGAAGGAAACGTAGTAGGTGAATATGGATTGGGGCTAAGAAATGAAAGAGGAAGCCGCCTGGTAGAATTTTGTACAGAGCATCATAGCTAACACTTGGTTCAAGAATCATAACAGAAGGCTGTATATATGGAAGAACCCTGGAGATACTAAAAGGTATCAGATAGATTATATAATTGTAAGACAGAGATTTAGGAACCAGGTTTTAAATTGTAAGACATTTCCAGGGGCAGATGTGGACTCTGACCACAATCTATTGGTTATGACCTGTAGATTAAAACTGAAGAAACCGCAAAAAGGTGGGAATTTGAGGAGATGGGCCCTGGATAAACTGAAAGAACCAGAGGTTGTACAGTGTTTCAGGGAGAGCATAAGGGAACAATTGACAGGAACGGGGGAAAGAAATACAGTAGAAGAAGAATGGGTAGGTCTGAGGGATGAAGTAGTGAAGGCAGCAGAGGATCAAGTAGGTAAAAAGACGAGGGCTAGTAGAAATCCTTGGGTAACAGAAGATATATTGAATTTAATTGATGAAAGGAGAAAATATAAAAATGCAGTAAATGAAGTAGGCAAAAAGGAATACAAACGTCTCAAAAACGAGATCGACAGGCAGTGCAAAATGGCTAAGCAGGGATGGC
The DNA here is from genome assembly GCF_023864345.2 of Schistocerca serialis cubense. Lineage (NCBI taxonomy): Eukaryota > Metazoa > Arthropoda > Insecta > Orthoptera > Acrididae > Schistocerca > Schistocerca serialis. The sequence goes on along the minus strand of NC_064643.1, from coordinate 611,387,982 downwards.
TAGAGGACAAATGTAAGGATGTAGAGGCTTATCTGACTAGGGTAAGATAGATACTGCGTACAGGAAAATTAAAGAGACCTTTGGAGAAAAGAGAACCACTTTTATGAATATCAAGAGCTCAGATGGAAACCCAGTTCCAAGCAAAGAAGGGAAGGCAGAAAGATGGAAGGAGTATATAGAGGGTCTATACAAGGGCGATGTACTTGAGGACAATATTATAGAAATGGAAGAGGATGTAGATGAAGAAGAAATGGGAGATACGATACTGCGTGAAGAGTTTGACAGAGCACTGAAAGACCTGAGTCGAAACAAGGCCCCCGGAGTAGACAACATTCCATTGGAACTACTGACGGCCTTGGGAGAGCCAGTCCTGACGAAACTCTACCATCTGGTGAGCAAGATGTATGAAACAAGTGAAATACTCTCAGACTTCAAGAAGAATATAATAATTCCAACCCCAAAGAAAGCAGGTGTTGACAGATGTGAAAATTACCGAACTATCAGTTTAATAAGTCACACCTGCAAAATACTAACGCGAATTCTTTACAGAAGAATGGAAAAACTGGTACAAGCCGACCTCGGGGAAGATCAGTTTGGATTCCGTAGAAATGTTGGAACACGTGAGGCAATACTGCCCCTATGACTCATCTTAGAAGCTAGATTAAGGAAGGGCAAACCTACGTTTCTAGCATTTGTAGACTTAGAGAAAGCTTTTGACATTGTTGACTGGAATACTCTCTTTCAAATTCTGAAGGTGGCAGGGGTAAAATACAGGGAGCGAAAGGCTATTTACAATTTGTACAGAAACCAGATGGCAGTTATAAGAATCGAGGCGCATGAAAGGGAAGCAGTGGTTGGGAAGGGAGTGAGACAGGGCTGTAGCCTATCCCCGATGTTATTCAATCTGTATATTGAGCAAGCAGTGAAGGAAACAAAAGAAAAATTCTGAGTAGGTATTAATTTCCATGGAGAAGAAATAAAAACTTTGAGGTTCGCCGATGACACTGTAATTCTGTCAGAGACGGCAAAGGACTTGGAAGAGCAGTTGAACGGAATGGATAGCGTCTTGAAAGGAGGATATAAGATGAACATCAACAAAAGCAAAACGAGGATAATGGAATGTAGTCGAATTAAGTCGGGTGATGCTGAGGGAATTAGATTAGGAAATGAGACACTTAAAGTAGTAAAGGAGTTTTGCTATTTGGGGAGCAAAGTAACTGATGATGGTCGAAGTAGAGAGGATATAAAATGTAGACTGGCAATGGGAAGGAAAGCGTTTCTGAAGATGAAAAATTTGTTAACATCGAGTATAGATTTAAGTGTCAGGAAGTTATTTCTGAAAGTATTTGTATGGAGTGTAGTCATGTATGAAAGTGAAACATGCACGATAAATAGTTTGGACAAGAAGAGAATAGAAGCTTTTGATATGTGGTGCTACAGAAGAATGCTGAAGATTAGATGGGTAGATCACATAACTAATGAGGAAGTATTGAATAGGATTGGGGAGAAGAGAAGTTTGTGGCACAACTTGACTAGAAGAAGGGATCGGTTGGTAGGACATGTTCTGAGGCACGAAGGGATCACCAATTTAGTATTGGAGGGCAGCGTGGAGGGTAAAAATCGTAGAGGGAGACCAAGAGATGAATACACTAAGCAGATTCAGAAGGATGTAGGTTGCGGTAGGTACTGGGAGATGAAGAGGCTTGCACAGGATAGAGTAGCATGGAGAGCTGCATCAAACCAAACTCAGGACTGAAGACCACAACAACAACAATATTAATGGTCAGTTAAGTGGGCAGTGGTGTGCCAATGAAATCGGATTGGATTAGCACTCTAGCACTCTAGAACTTGGAAATTATAATAGCTGAACACTGCCACAAACAACAACTGTGAAGACTAGTATGACAGGTCAAAAGTGAATCTGTCATTTAATAATGACTCTACGCTTCTGAAGAACTATATTTGCTTGACGTTAATTCCAGGGAGTCTGAATATTACAACGGGCTAAATGTCGAGCGTGACCTTACTGATACAAACAGGATTCTTAGTAGCTGTGTAAGTAGCCTCTTTGTATATTGACAGCGTTACACACTGTGTTAATACCGCTGACGTCGCTCTGCGCCCTCAGCAAGAGATCCTGTGGTTGGACGGACGAGCAGTTAGCGAATGGATAGAGAAGTGTATGGACATGTTTCACTTAGTGGAGACTCCGTGTTGGTAGGACACGCAGTGTAATGTGAGGTGAAATTTCTTGTAAGAAAATATGCAAGGAAAGGTACGATAATTGATGTACGGTTGATAATGTTTGGGTAGTAGAATTATCGACAGCTACATTATTTTTGGAACTGGATGTTACATGAATAAGGTAAAATTTTCTGAATACATTGTTCGCTCTTCTACAAAACCTGTAACCATATGCGTCCTAGTAGTTAGAGTCTTAGTAGTTAGAATCCTTTTAGTAAGCTGGCTGTTGTTGCTACTTGCTGTAGTTCGTATTATGAAGATTTTCTGTGAGGTAAGTAACTTACCAAAAAGGATAGGGTTTCCACTATAGGGATTCGTGATTGAAATGAGTTTAGGCAATTAACCCAGTTGGAGGTAGTTTCATATCTCTTTAATTTCATTTTGTTTTTTTATCTGTATTACTGTTAGGATTTCTTGCAATTCAGGGCCTTTCTTTTGTGTTAATTATTATTGAAAGTCATTTTATCAATGATCAGCAGTCAGACTGCGTTGGGCTTGCATATTGTGGATAATAAATGAATAGGTTATGTTCGAGTTGTCTTTCTCAGGGAAAGTTCTGTAGGTCAGTATATAAGAAAAAATAATTAAAGAGTTGGTTTCAGTCGTTACATTACAATGTTGCAGATTCGCCGTTAGTAACGCTTAGTCTAATGTTTCTAATTTAGAATAAACTGGATAGTACCACTAACTGCTACGTAACCTAAAACCTACCAGTTTCTAATAAAAATTTTAATGTGTTTGGTCTTCAGGAAGTAAAAATACGTGGCCTATTATAATTTAAATTGATACCCTAGTGAAGAAACCAATTTAGTGGGCTGAGTGGAGACTGTAAACCTTTTATCTGAGTCAGCAGTTTCATTACTGAACATGGCAGGGCACGCCAAGCAGTAAACTGTCAACAAGGGAGTTAGCGTCTTTGAAGCTCTATATGAAGGTCTCCGATATGAAACATATACACTGACCAAAAAGAAAAAAAACCGAAACACCAAGACGGAGAGTTGGTAAGGGTGTTTCTACATCTGAAAGGATGATGTCTACTTAAATTTCAAGCCAGTTGCATACGAGTGGCCCTAGTAGGGCCACTGTGAGGAAGCAAAGCAGGTTTTCGTTAAGTACACTTTTCAGATTGGACGTGGTGAGTTGGTGTCAGTCAAGAATGCCTTTAAGGCGACAAAGACGCCATTATCAGAATCTCAGAGAGTTTGAACGATGTCGTGTAATAGGGCTACGAGAAAATGGATCTTCCTTCTGCGATATTGCAGAAAGACTGACAGGATTGTAAGCCACTGTACGTGATTGATGGGAGCGGTGGTCATGGGATTGTATGATCGGAAGAAGACCGGACTCTGGATGGGCATGTCCGCAGCTCGTGGTCGTGCGGTAGCGTTCTCGCTTCCCACGCCCGGGTTCCCGGGTTCGATTCCCGGCGGGGTCTGGGATTTTCTCTGCCTCGTGATGACTGGGTGTTGTGTGCTGTCCTTAGGTTAGTTAAGTTTAAGTAGTTCTAAGTTCTAGGGGACTGATGACCGTAGATGTCAAGTCCCATAGTGCTCAGAGCCATTTTTTTTTTTTTTTTTTTTTTTTTTTGGATGGGCACGTGCCACAACCGAGATGGAAGACCATCGTGTTCGGCTTATGGCTTTGGTGCATCGTACTGGATCTGCAGGAACAATTTTTGGCAGTAGTGGGCACCACAGTGACGCAACGGACTGTTACAAGTCGTTTTCATCAAGAGCAGCTCCGAGGCAGACGTCCTGTAGCGTGTGTTCCACTGACCCCAAACCACAGCCATCTGCGATTTCAATGGTGTCAAGCGAGAGGTCATGCAGGGCGTGGTAGATGTGTGTTGAGTTTTCAGTAAAAGGCCATTTAATAGTTAGAAGGAAGGCAGTCGAGGGCCTGCAAAACGAACCAGTCTGTGTGCTAGACACACAGCACTTTCACCTGGAGCTATGATCGACCGTGCGATTTCGTATGGCAGCGGAAACACTCACGTGGTTATCCCAGGCACCTTGACTGCAAATTTTTAAGTCAGTCTGGTAATTCGATCTATTGTGCTGCCATTCGTGAACAGTATTCCGAGGGGTATTTTTTAAGAGAATAACGCTCGCCCACACACTGCTGTTGTAGCTCAACATGCTCTAGAGTGTGTCGACACTTTATCTTGGCCTGCTCGATAGCCAGATCTGCCTCCAGTCGAGCACATATCGGTCATCATTAGACGATAACTACAGTGTCATCGACGAATAGCATTAACCATCCCTGTAATTATCGACCATGTGCAAGAGACGCCCAACTCCATCCCACAAAGTGACATCAGGTACCTGTGATGTTGCAATATTAATCACTCAAATGAGTTACCTAGTCAAATGTATTCCCGAAATATCTTTACTCCACACTAATTAGTCTTTGGTGTTGCGATTTTCTTTACGTCAGTGTATATGAAGAGGTAAATACTGACAGCACTAGGTCACTCTGTGTCATAAAACGCTGACATCTAGTTCTCCGAATTATGGAATGATTGTCATGGAAAACGAAATTCCTGGACTGAAGAAGATCCTTCACTAGTAGGAGACATTAAAGCTACTATTAAACCTTAAAATATGGAACAGAAAAGATTAAAATATGACAAAGGGTAGGAGAGTATCGTCACTTGATTAAACCTTAAATACAAGGTCTGTTCAAACAATTCCGGAATTCTGCCCACAAAGTTTTTCTACGCTTGCCTTTTACTTATTCTGCGTGATCTCTTTCGAAATACTCTCCTCCACAATTGATATCCCGCTCCCAACGCCGTTTCCACTTCTGGAAGCTGGATTGCGCAAAGCGCGGGCTGCTAATTTTCGTTTATTTCGTCTGTCGCTGCCAATGTTTGTCCTTTCAATGGGTTTTTCAACTTTGTAAATTAAAAAAAAAGTTCGCAGGGGCCAGGTCTGGAGAGTACGGAAGATAAGGCAGCACAGTACTTTCGTTTTTTGTGCGACAGTCACGCACCAGCAGGGATGAATGTGAGGGTGAGTTATCGTGATGCAAGAGCCATGAATTGTCTCTCATACTTCAGGGCGTTCCCTTCTCACATTTTTTCCCTGGCGTCGCAACATATCCCTGTAGTACCACCCATTAATAGTTTGTCCCTGTGGCACGAATTCATCAGCGTGGCTTTGACATTTTACCTGACCTGACGAGCTATTTACGGCCTTGTAGAACCTTTACCGACCGATTGTGAAGATTGAGCCTTGGTCTCAACATCACAACACGTCTCATCACCTGTTATGATTCTCTTAACAAACATCTCATTCTCATTTGTGCGACCCAAAAGCTCTTCATAGATTGCGATGCAAGGGCCAAAATAAATAAAAACAATAAAAAATGTACCTCTAAGTGTAGTTGTACGTGTAGAACTAAATATTTCAGCAATATTAATATTAGCACTATCCATGTTTGTATATATGTCTTGTACCATGACTTGTTCCACATCATATCGATAAAATAATCTTGAAAATTATCTACGGAACACGATATTACTAAACTAAACGAAACTAAATGTGACTCATGACCCGTGGGACGAACTTGGTGGCCTCACTATGCGTTCCAAGATGTTGTGTCCCGATTTCATGTCATGATCCAACTGAAATGTTACAATCTCTTAGACAGTCAGTCTTCGATTGACGTGCACAATTTCGTAGACGTTCCTGACATGAGAACCGTCGTTACACGTCGAAGGGCTTCCTGAATGAAGGTCATCTTTCTTCCCTCTGTCCATTTTTAAACCACGTGAACCATTCGTAACACCGAGTATGGCTTAAGCAGTCATCACCGTAGGCATCCTGCAGTATTTGGTGTGTCTCTGCAAAGATTTTCTCAAGTTTCACCCAAAATATAATGCAGAAGCGTTACTCCTCTAAATCTTCCATCTCGAAATTCGCGAAGTGAGCGACACAACGTTCTACTCAATGCAGCACTGAACAATAACTAAAAGACTTCCGTCCTGGGACGCCAACCGCATTTCGCTTCAACACACCATTGGAACGAAATTCCGAATACTCCGAAATTTTCTTCATAGACTTTGTGTATCGAACAGAAAAGAATAAAACGTGACAAAGGGGTGTATTAGGCAGAGTCAGTGTTTCGTTCCTACTTTTGTCATATATTTTGTTCCTGTTAAGTTTAAAAAATATTTTTCCATCTAGTGCCAATTATTACAACGGTTTAGCGCCATATACATTCTAATGTGTAGTGTTTGTGGATAGGCCAAATATTTCGTCGATGTCTAATAAAGTAACAAGCAGGAAGTAATACTTTCTGAAAGCCTCGAACCACAGGGACATAGACACAGGAAACAGAGCATGCACAATGTCGGCACTAGTACAGTGTATATCCACCTTTCGCAGCAATGCAGGCTGCTATTCTCCCATGGAGACGATCGTAGAGATGCTGGATGTAGTCCTGTGGAACGGCTTGCCATGCCATTTCCACCTGGCGCCTCAGTTGGACCAGCGTTCGTGCTGGACGTGCAGACCGCGTGAGACGACGCTTCATCCAGTCCCAAACATGCTCAATGGGGGACAGATCCGGAGATCTTGCTGGCCAGGGTAGTTGACTTACACCTTCTAGAGCACGTTGGGTGGCACGGGATACATGCGGACGTGCATTGTCCTGTTGGAACAGCAAGTTCCCTTGCCGGTCTATGAATGGTAGAACGATGGGTTCGATGACGGTTTGGATGTACCGTGCACTATTCAGTGTCCCCTCGACGATCACCAGTGGTGTACGGCCAGTGTAGGAGATCGATCCCCACACCATGATGCCGGGTGTTGGCCCTGTGTGCCTCGGTCGTATGCAGTCCTGATTGTGGCGCTCACCTGCACGGCGCCAAACACGCATACGACCATCATTGGCACCAAGGCAGAAGCGACTCTCATCGCTGAAGACGACACGTCTCCATTCGTCCCTCCATTCACGCCTGTCGCGACACCACTGGAGGCGGGCTGCACGATGTTGGGGCGTGAGCGGAAGACGGCCTAACGGTGTGCGGGACCGTAGCCCAGCTTCATGGAGACGGTTGCGAATGGTCCTCGCCGATACCCCAGGAGCAACAGTGTCCCTAATTTGCTGGGAAGTGGCGGTGCGGTCCCCTACGGCACTGCGTAGGATCCTACGGTCTTGGCGTGCATCCGTACGTCGCTGCGGTCCGGTCCCAGGTCGACGGGCACGTGCACCTTCCGCTGACCACTGGCGACAACATCGATGTACTGTGGAGACCTCACGCCCCACGTGTTGAGCGATTCGGCGGTACGTCCACCCGGCCTCCCGCATGCCCACTATACGCCCTCGCTCACAGTCCGTCAACTGCACATACGGTTCACGTCCACGCTGTCGCGGCATGCTACCAGTGTTAAAGACTGCGATGGAGCTCCGTATGCCACGGCAAACTGACTGACACTGACGGCGGCGGTGCACAAATGCTGCGCAGCTAGCGCCGTTCGACGGCCAACACCGCGGTTCCTGGTGTGTCCGCTGTGCCGTGCGTGTGATCATTGCTTGTACAGCCCTCTCGCAGTGTCCGGAGCAAGTATGGTGGGTCTGACACACCGGTGTCAATGTGTTCTTTTTTCCATTTCCAGGAGTGTATAAAACATTCTCGGCATTCTTGCCGCGTCAGTTCTGGATAAAATCTGGAGCTTCCGACGATTACCTCCATCGTCATCGTCAGGAGCTGACTGTCACTGCTGCTGTAGTATCCACTATATAGCACGAAGACGGCTTCCGATTCATCGGCTTATGACTGGTCGGCGATTACGTACTGCTGTCGCAGACGGTGTCACTGTGTGCGCCGGTGGCGCCACCGCTTCCGTTTTAACGTAAACCTTAGAAGGAACGTCTCTGCTGCTTCCCTGCATCAAGCGCTCGTTTCCATGCACAGCTCAGATGGGTTCCGCTATCGCGGTTAAAGTTCTTTTGGCTCATCCTTATTTCAACAGCCTCCTTGATAACAGAATCCCAGTACGTGGAGGCATGGGACAGAATTTTAGTTTCATCGAACAATATTTTATGTTTTTCCATGAGGCTGTGCTCCGCAATTGCCGATTTCTCCAGTTCTCTATTTTTAATATGGCGTTGGTGTTCTGAACAGAGGCCGGAAACGGTGCGAATCGTCTGACCTATATAATTGCTTCCACACTCACAGGGTATATTATAAACTCCAGGGACCCTGAGGCCGAGATTGTCCTTAACAGGGCGCATCATCTCCTTAATTTTATTAAGAGGACGAAAAATCGGTCTTATACTTCGCCTAGGCAGGACTCTTCCTATTTTTCTGGAAATCGCGCCACAAAAAGGAAGAACCGCAATCGGTGTTTCATCCTGTAAGGTTGCAGCATTTTCACGTCTCCTTCTTTTGGAGAATGCTGCCTTTATATCACGCGCACTATAGCCATTCTTTCGGAACACGTTCTTCAGATGGTTAATCTAGGACCTTAAGTGGTTTTCGTCAGAAACAGTTTTGGCTCTGTATACAAACGTGTTCAAAACGGCTCTCTTCTGAGCAGAATGATGGAAACTCTGTGCATTCAGGTATAAATCGGTATGCGTCGGATTACGGTATAAAGAGTGCCCAAGACGCCCGTCCGCCTGTCGTTTTAGTAAAACGTCTAAGAAAGGCAGTCTCCCTTCCTTCTCCATCTCGACAGTGAACTGGATGTTCGAATGTATGCAAGTGTTCCATGAATTGTTCGAGAGCTTCTGCGCCGTGTGGCCAGATCATAAATGTATCGTCAACGTAACGATAAAATAAGGATGGACGGAGGGGAGCAAGATTTAATGCACGTTCTTCAAAATTCTCCATGAAAAAGTTAGCCAGTGATGGAGACAACGGAGAGCCCATCGCCATGCCGTCTGTCATTTCATAAAATTTGTTACCATACAAGAAGTAGGTGGTCGTCATCGCGTGCCGGAACAATTTTATAGTTTCAGGAGGAGATTTTATTCAGAACTGACGCGGCAAGAATACCGAGAATGTTTTATATATCAACAATTTGTTGTTCGTACTCGGCTGCCTCTTCTATGATATTTTTGTCTTGGCCTGCATACAAAATCGATACCTCTTCATAAATCGTGAACACTGTGATGCTGGTCCAGAAGTCGGCGATCCCTTTGTTAGTGGATATTGATTTCGACTGATGAATGATCATTTTCGTAGAGGCTGAAATTCCCGAGTGTCTGTTCTCTAAAATCCATGTGTTGAGTGCTGCTTCTACTTTTCGCCAGTTAACAATTCCGCTTCACGGATTATGTTTAGTCCGAGGTGCTTTCTTTAAAGTATCTACCTGATTCCGCAACGTTTTTACCGTTTTTTCAGTCGGAGCTTTATCATTTTTTTATTTGGACATTCCCGAAACTCCTTTTTGCAGACCTGTTTCCATAGTCTTTAGTCTGCAATCACTTGCTATTTAAATGCAGTAATACAGCGATGACGTTTTCTGTTGTAGATCGCAAATAAAACCACAGTATAGATACTACAAAAGTAGATCTCCACACTAAAGACAACAATAAATAAAGCTCGAAAGTACAATAAAAACTCGTAACGACGGGCCATGTGGATACACTGAACTGTATACAACAGGAATGGTCGAAATTCGCAACGATGTTAACAATGAATGGCTTGAAGCTGAAACACAGAAGTTTTGAAGAAGTAGAGTTTATAGGTGGCTATTGGCGTATCAGACGCATTAAGCTTTTGGGCCCACATAAGGAAAGAAAGAGTGTCCTACACGCTGACGAATACATCAGTTCTTAGCTTTATTTTTCTATGTCTGGACCGTTAGAATATCTGTTATGGAAGGAGTGTGGAGGCTTGGCTATATACGGACTGAGAGCGCAGAGGGACGTTGGTTACCTGAGTGCGCATTCGCGTGTTATTTGAGTCGGAAAGTTTAGTAGAAGTTACAGAGGCAGTTTATGGGCGGTTGCAACGCCGCAGTGATGAACTTTGTAAGATTTTGTGCAGAAGCCCAAGTTTCGGCCCCAGCAGGATTTCTGTGCTGCGGCAGCGAACTTTAGTGATTTATGGTGAACAGACAGAACTCTGCTTTTTATTCGTTGGTTGTTGATTGCCGTCAGGTTAGTTTACAATGCTAAAATCTGTAGAATTATTAGTCAAAAAATGCAGCTCGAATCCGAACGGTAGCCTCACTCTCGTGCAATCGTGTGCTGGACTGGGTACTGATGTGCACACTCTGTGCATAACAGTGCCTAAGTCTACTGATTAAATGGAACAGCAAACAAATTCACGTGTGTTTTCTAGAGTTCTTGGTTATCACCTTCCTCTATTTTAATAACTACTCAGCAAATAGGGAGCATCATGACGGATATAAAGGAGTTGGTGACAACAATGTCGTTGTCGGCTCTGACCACTATGGGACTTAACTTCTGAGGTCATCAGTCCCATAGAACTTAGAACTGCTTAAACCTAATTAACCTAAGGACAGCACACACATCCATGCCCGAGGCAGGATTCGAACCTGCGACCATAGCGGACGCGCGGTTCCAGACTGTAGCGCCTATAGCCGCTAGGCCACCGCGGCCGGCAATGTCGTTGTAGCGAGGCTGAATACGGTAATATCGAGACCCACAAAAAAAATTGCAAAATACATCTATTTAAACTTTTTTACTTACTTCGTGTTCTGCCTTACGGCAGGTCTGGTCATGGGGGAAGCCTCGTCAACAGAGGTCCACCGTATGAGCGTCTAAGGAAGTGATTCCAGTGGTGGTTTCCTGTTGCCTTCCACTGATGATGTTGAAATGATAAAGAGGACTACACAACACCCAGTCCCTGAGCGGAGAAAATCTCCAACCCAGCCGGCAATCGAACCCGGGCCCCTTGCGCGTGACAGACCGCCGCGCTGACCACTCAGCTGTCGGAGCGGACTCTATTTAAAAAAAAAAAAAACAGATAAAAATTCGCGTAATGCCTCTGTAAGAGACAGTCTCCGCTCCTTCCAATCTGACTACGTAAGAGCAGACCAGATATAGTTTAAATTCAGAGAAATAACATCTACATCCTCTGAGAAATGTTTACCAAATAAATTAATAGGAGACGACACCGATTCCCCATGGTACCCAAGATAGGTCAGAACACTATTCCAGAAGCAATGAACCAAACATACCAAATTTAAAAGACCGTGAAACCTCCAGATCGGCCAAGTTTTACAGAGGATCTAAATTTAGCGTAAACTTCGAGTTTCTTTTAATAATTTCCACAACGGAACGCTGTCTCTAAACCTGACAGGAAATCCTAAAGAACGCTAGTCGTATGTAATGTATAGCAGTAACTAGACGCAATCAGTAGTTTCCTTGCACGACAGCAATGGCAATGTTGCTAATGACAGTGCGACTAAAGCAGAGTTACTAACCACGGTTTTCCGACATTGCTTTATCAACGAAGTTAATATTCTAGAATTCGAATCAACAGTGACTGCCAACACGAGGAACTCACAAGTAGATATCCTCGGTGTAGCAGCTTAAATCACTTAATAAAGGCAGTACCTCCGGACCGCACTATATAACCAGTCAGCTTAGTTTCAGAGTACTTTGATACAGTAGCTCCATACTGGGCAAACGCGCACAGTCGTCCGCTCGTCGAGAACCTACCTAAAGATTGACGTCGATTTGCAGTAGGATTTTGGAACATATACTGTGTTCATACATTATGCATGACCTCTAGGAAAACGATTTGTTGACAAACAGCCAATACTGATTCATAAAATATCGTTGCATTGAAACACAATAAGCTCTTTATTATCACGACGTAATGAATGCTATCGGCAGAGGGTGTCTAACGGATTCAGTATTTTTGGATTTCCAGAAGGCTTTTCATACCTACCTCACAAGGGACTTCTAATCATATTGCGTGCCTATAGTCTATCGTCTCAGTAGTGTTCCTGACTTCCTATCAGAAATATCACAGCTCGTAGAAAATCATCGAAAAACGGAAGTATGTATGGTATTCCCCAAGGATGTGATATAGACCCTCAGCCTGCCTTAAATAAACGAGTTAGGTGACAATCTGAGCAGCCCTCGTAGACTGTTTCGGGATGACGCTTATTGTCTTACATAGTCATCAGATCATCAAAACCAATTGCAAATTGACTTTCGTAAGACATCTGTTAGGTGCAAAGTGGCAACTGATTCTAAACAATGAAAAGTATTAGGTCACCCATAGGAGCTGTAAAAGGAATCCGCAAAATTTCGATTACGCGCTAAATTACACGAATCTAAAGGCTGTAAATTGAAAGGTGGCTACACTGAGTCACAGCGCCAGAGATTGCGCCAAAGAGTTTTATTCCGCCGCCTCCACTGGCAGTGCTTGTTCAGAAGTGGTGGTGGTTAGTGCTTTGCTGAGAGGATGTTGATAGCTGTATTATTTGAGGCCATTTCGTGTGCAGTTGTTTTGATGGGCTAGACAGCAGATGTTGTTCGAATGGAGATGTTATAATGATCAGAGTGTATTTTTAGTCAATATATATGAAGGTAAAAAACATTTTTTAATTTTTTTTTAATTTCCTAATCAACAATGCCTCTTGGTCACAGGTTCAGTCAACAAGGCATCTGGCTTGTGTTCATGTATTAGACTGTAATTCGGGTTTCTATGTGCAATTATAGTATTTCAGTTTTATTTAATTAATTCAGTGTAAATGGTATTCAAAATATCATGTCTTATTGAGGAAGAACCGTGCCAGATGTGTACGTTGAATCACACTTCCACACACAGAACAGTTACACTTGTGCTTTGTTGTTCGTAGTTGTTGTTTCGTAGCTTTTATAGTTGCTGGTGACTTAATTAATCAATTGTGGTATCGGAAATTTCCTTTCATTCTTTGTTGTTATTCTATGCAGTCAGATTGCGTACTAATACTAGTCAGGGCCAACCGATTACGAGAGAGTCAGCTACTATAGTTAAAATTATTTGCATTGTATATAATTAAGCCCCCCATGCACGTGGCGACCGCTGCTTCGGATCGTCCCTTGGAATTCCTTTGATAGTAAAAATAGCAGACAGTAGTATTGTTGTAGTAATTTGTAGTTTAGTAATTGTAGTCTATATTGCATGTGTAGATTTGGTAATGAACATTTGTAGTTGTCTTGTCTTTCTTCTAAAGGTATTTTTGCAGAATTTAATTTTTTTTCTTGTATACAAGTTTGACAATTTTGTGCAATTGTGAAGGTTTCAATTGTTCGTTAGGCGTGTTTGTCGGGAAGCATTTCGGTGAATGGTATTGTTGGTGGTAAAGTGTTATATTGTGTGTAATTTTCGTATAGTGACGAGTTTTCTATATTTTGTAAATGATTAATTTAATTTTTGATGTCTTGTATACACGTTTGACAATTTTGTGCAATTATGAAGATTTCAATTGTTCGTTAATCGTGTTTGAGGGAAGCATTTCGTGTGAATGGTATTGTTGGTGATAAAGTGTCATATTGTGTGTAATTTTCGTATAGTGACGAGTTTTGTATATTTTGTAAATGATTACGCGATCGATGAAAAAAGCAAAAATGATGAATAGGGAGAATGACGAAATTGGTAACATGGCGAACTCGCCAACACAGGAGAACAGTATGATGATTAATGAAGTAGAAAACAATTTAATAAGTCGGGAAAATAGTCCGGAGCCAGTTCAAAATTTTTCGCAATCAAAAAATTTTCGGAATACGAGATTAACGACAGAAGATTCTGGAATAGTGTCTAACACAGACAGCTTTACAGCTTTGACGGAAGAAGTTGATTTTGCGGGAAATGCTAGGGGCAAAAAGAATTTCGAACCAGTTAATATGGAGCAGTTGATGGGTGCTATATTAAATTTGGGATCACAGTTAGGATCTGAGTTAAAAACAGTGGCAACACGGTTAGACTCACAAATAGGAACAATTAAAACAGAGATGGAAACAATGGAAACATGGTTAGACTCACGAATAGGGACATGTTTCAACAATATGAAAGATGAATTAAAGTAAGAAATTAGAGAAGAAGTACAACCGATTTTGAATACTCACAATAATAGATTAATTTCAATAGAAATTAGACAAAAGGAACAGGATAGAGAACAGGAAGAAAGAGATCGCGTGATAGTACAAAAATTTTCAGAGTTAAATTTACAACGTGCTCATGATAAGGAAGAAATATTTGAGAGAATCGAGGAATCTGTACCAAATGACAGAATAAATAACCTAACACAACAATATGAACAGTTAACTACTAACTGTGTCAATACTGAAACCCGAGTCGCGACCCTTACGGAAGACGTAAATAAACAGAAAGAAAAAATAGTTGACTTATCGAAAAGAGTTGAGGAGATTTAAGACAAATTGACAAATCTTAGTTTACATGGGGACAGAGATTCGGATGATATAGCTCCATTGCCATTTGCAGAAACCGAAGAGTACCATAACATAAATAAACATGTTGAAAATCAGGGAAAATTTAACGAACGCGTAAAAGGGAATTTGAGGCGTTACGAAAGCAAATCAAACAAACTGAAAGCGAAATCGTAGGAAAAGATGGTAGAAGAAATTTAGAATCACAGATAGCAGAGGGCTTTGAAGAAAATAATTTATTTCATTTACGAGATGCAAGAAGAGAGCGCCAGGCGCGCGAACTTGACATTAATCGACATTCGGACTGCGACAGACGCTGTAGGTCTTTCTTGCCACGAGGCGAAAACTTTGACTATAAACACTTTTTAACTGTTCGGAAATTTAAGATCTTTCCCAATTCTAAGAATGACATACATCCATGTTCATGGTTAGATCAATTTATGTACGCACTTCCACCAAATTGGCCACTAAGTCACAAGCTGGAATTTATGTGTGGATAATTAGAAAACGAACTGGCGACGCGCATGCGCGCACTTATTAGAGATTGTAATAATTTAAATGATTTTTATCATGCATTTCTATCGGCATATTGGTCCGAAAACACGCAAGACAGAGTCAAACAAAGTCTTATTATGCAGCGTAATTTTAAACAGTCTGAGTTCCGCACGCCAGCAGAATACTTTGAAGACATGATTCGAAAGAATCTGTTCCGTTCCAACCCTTATAGCGCGACTGAATTAATTCGCATTTGTTTAACTCAGCTGCCACAATCCATAAGACAAATTGCTTTAGCCGGAAGATATAAAGGTCCTCAGGGGATTCGCTACACTAAGTGAATATGTGCCGTAGCGTGCACAGGGCCCCGATCTGTAGTGGTGCTATTTCCCTTTCAGTTTTCTGCACTGCTGCTCACTCTTTTACTATTCTTTGTATCTATCAGAACAATTCATCAACTATCAATCTATCTAGAGAGTCGGTAAAGAATAACCGGATATGACTATTTTACCCAAAAGTGATTTCGGAAATTACTGTTTGGACTTACTATATTTTCTGCATCATTCATTCGTAGTTTAAACGAAATTTTACCTGTTTATCTTCGTGACAATATTACTTCATATGTTGATGACATTCTTATTGCTAAACGCTCTTGGAGCGAGCATAACAATATTTTGGATTCATTATTACGTATTTTTGCAAGAGTTGGCATTACAGTGAACTTGGAAAAATCTGAATTAGGTCGTTCTCAGGTGAAATTTCTTGGTCACATTATTTCTACAGAAGGTATTCTTCCTGATCCAGAGAAACTAGACGCTATTCGTAATTATGCTGTTCCTACTACAAAACGTGATGTTCGTAGTTTCCTTGGTGTCTGTAATTTTTTTAGACGCTTTGCTTGATTGGACGATTTGGCCACACCTCGTTTATGTGAACTATCTGGAAGGAATTCTAATTGGTGTTGGGATGAGGAAGCTCAGTCAGAATTTGAACAACTTCGTGATGCTTTAGTTGCTGCTCCACTTCTTTCACATCCAGATTTATCTAAAGATTTTTGTTTGGCGACGGACTCATCATACAAAGGCCTAGGTGCACATTTATTTCAAGAGATAGAAGAAAACGGCGTTGTAGTACAGAAAACTATTGCATTTGGAAGTCGTGTTCTCTCTAAATCAGAAAAGAATTATTCGATTACGGAACTTGAAGCCTTAGATGTTGTTTGGGCTTTCACAAAATTTCGGACTTTTTTGTATGGGAGACATACGAAGGTTTACACCGATCATCGAGCTTTGGAATTTCTTATGTCAACAAAATTAACACATGGAAGATTGTCACGATGGGCGCTGTATCTACGGGAATTTGATTTTAGTATTGTTTACACACAGGGTTCTTCAAATATTATTGCTGATGCTTTATCACGTGCACCTATGGGTTTGAAACAAAGGGCTGAAGAGGACTGCAAAGAAAACAATTATTGTTTGATGTATATTCGAGGTGTTGCGTTTGAAAATTTTATTTCGTCTTCGCTCCAGGACATCGCTAAGGAGCAAAACAAGGATCCAATCTGGAAGGACATTAAGGAGAAGTGGAGGAGAGAGGAAAGCGTAGCGATTAGACAGTATTATTTAGTTCGCAATGATATTCTTTTCAAACGAAAATCGGTCGACAACTCTGTTTGGTTAGTTTGTATTCTTGATGAGTGGGTTAATAAATTGATTTGGTACACACATTTCAGTCATGCTCACTTTGGTCCCAGAAAATGCTTTCATAAATTACGAGAAAATTGCTACTTCAGGAATATGGAAAAACGTATTCGATCTGTGCTTTCCAAATGCAAATTATGTCAAAAGGCTAAGCCGCCAACTATTTCTCACAGAGCACCGTAGTTTCCTATCATTCCAGTGAAATTAAAGGAGATGGCGGCAGTCGATTTGTTCGGTCCAGTGGTTCGTTCTACTAATGGTTTTGCGTACATTTTGGTAGCAGTGGAATTGACATTAAAATATGTGTGTTTTACACCTTTACACAAAGCAACAGCTCGTTCAGTATCTAATGCTTTCATCAAACATTTTCTTAAAGAAGTGGGTCATGTTGATAAGGTTATATCAGATAATGGATCACAGTTTCGTTCTAAAATTTGGCTTCGTACTCTACGGCGTCGTAAGGTTAAACCAATTTCCATTTCACTTTTTCACCCTCAAGCTAACGCTTCAGAGAGATGGATGAAGGAAATCAATAAACTGTGTCGACTTTATTGTCATCAGAAACACAGAACGTGGGATCAGTATCTTCATATTTTTCAAAACATTCTGAATGAACTCCCTAATGATTCAACTTCTTTACCGCCTATATTGATATTAAAAAACAAAGCACCGACAAATCGCATTTCTGAAATCGTTCCTTTTCCGCCTTCACGGAAACTGCGGCATTCTATGTTGTCAACCTGGCTCTACATAATATTGCGTCTGCGGCTGCTAGAAGAGAGAAATCAACTAAGCGTCCTGGTCGTTTAAAACCTTGTCAGTTGGTCAAAAGGTGTTAATTAAGTCTCATCGTTTGTCTCACAAAGGAAAAGGCTTGTGTCGCAAATTTTTTCTGCTCTATAACGGTCCATATAGGGTTCGCAAAATCATTCATGATAACACTGTCGAAGTAGAAACTCTTAAATCTCGGCGCTCTAAGGGAATACATCATATATCGAACGTTAAAATTTTTGTGGAATGACATACTTTTGAGAAACTAACAGTTATACGTAAACACACGGAGAGTACAAGGATACCGCTCCGTGTTCTAGCGGCGGCACATACTCAAAGCAACAGTCAAGTCTGCGCGGCGCACAAGGCAGTCGTTGACCGCAAACAATTACTTCCTACGTCACGCGTACCTGCAGCTGATCGAGTGCTCAGTGCGAATGCACTGACAGCCGTAAACAAATACACGGTCTAATTTCTCTGATTAAATTCAGTATAAAGCTATAGTGATTTGATAAATTATGTTATTAACGTTCAGTATTTTTCAGGATACAGTTGTATAAAATATTTAAGAACTTCAGGTTAATTCTGTGTGTGTCCGACGTTAAGAGGACTTGCTATCGAGAAATTTTCAGAAATAGAGTAATTTCGAAGAAGAAACTAATAAACTAAAAAGGTAACTATTAATTGAGTTTATTTTTCAGGTAACATATTTCCACTTAGGTACGTACTTTAGACGTAATTTGTTGCTCGTGATTACGTGATTCAAACTTCGTGCTAAATTTCATGTTCTATGAATTTACTTGTGAAGCGACGTGCTTGCGTACATTAACTGATTTGACAATGATTGATTAATGAACAGGGTTGTTATTTGTGTATATTATGCATTGCATGGCTGCTATGCTTTTTCACTAATGTCATATTTTTTTTATTATGTGCCTGTTGTGCTTATTTATTTAAATTATAATTGTCACCTGATTAATTGTGCTGACTGTGGTTATGTATGTAAGTCATACTTTGTGATTTATCTGCTTGCGGCTTCATGTTTACTTATTAAGAGTACATATGAACATTTATTTGCTTATGCTGATATGATGCTAGGGACCTGTTTATTATGTAAGATACATAATTGCTGCCTTGCGTATGGATTGCATATTTACACATTTCTGTTTGTTGTCATAACTACTCTTTAATTTGGTATATATAAATGCTGATATACTGTGTACGAACATGGAATTTAGGTCACACTATGGTATTAATTATACGTAGATTGTTCGCTTGGCAGAGCCTCGTTGTAGGGATTGTGTTGCATCCACTTGTTGGCATTCTGTTCTCTACTGGTATATTTACTCGCTATTGCATGTTATGCTTACGCTCAGTGCTTTATATTTTAAGAAAAGAAAATGAACTGCTATAATTCTACGAACGACGTTGGTACAAGAAACTTCATTGAAGTCACATGAGCTGGAGGTTTTATGGAAGCTGTATAAATTTATGCTAATAGGAGGGAAGCTAACGACATGACATACCAACACTAGGTTTAGACCACTGACAGTTATTACACTGCATTCTTCGTGACCAATTGAAATAGCAAGTGACACTTCACACAAGAAATACTCCACATGTTTGCTTCTGTTTTGCCGTGATTCTTGAAGTGGTGTACACACTGTGAAAAATTATGATGATACACACTACGTACTCGTACTTACTTACTGGAAGTTATTCGAACTAAAGGCTGTTAGAGGTCATGTATGCATTTCTTTCATTTAATGATGGACAAGGAAACCAAATTGTATTTTATGATTCATAATGAGTAGAAGATATGGGTCAGATGGATTACACAGAGGTTGAGTGTGGACATTGTGTCTTCAGATTATATGCACTAGAATTTTATCTGTACTTGTTCGAGGAGACTGACTAGAGGAAAGAGTTGTTATGGAAGTGAAATGATATTGGCGATAAGGTTTATATGTGTCGACGTATTGAAGAGGTATTATTGAGGTATTGAGATTGTGTGAAGTTGAAGATTATTGGAGTTTTGGTGGACAAGAGGTAAGTTAAATGATATTGATGATAAGGTTTATATGTATCGACATAAGAGTTATTATTGAAGTATTAAGATTATGTGATGCTGATGATTATTGGCGTTTTGGTGGATACGAAGTAAAGTAAGTGAGGAGCATATTTCTTTTGTTGGTTTATATGGAACAAGGAGGATGAAGATGGCAGACTAGAACACTCAAGTGGAAGGAAGATTGTCTACACACACACTTCGATAAAACACGAAGCAGTATATACTTTTTTTCGGAGAGAGGAAGCATTTGCATATCTTGGCACACTGACAGTTGTTCAGAAACTGTACATTTTGATTTGGCTTGGCAAACATTGGTCTTGACATGATGACGTTGACTAACTATTATCGACTGTTATACACTGCTGCCACTACTACTTGATACACATGTCGAACATCAAATCTTTGACAGAATTGCATTTACACAGTTAACACTATTCAATTACACAGTAGTATTTAATGTGGATGAAAGGTGAGTGAGTGTGTTTTGTGTGTTTTCCTTTCCTAATCCCAAATAATTGGTACCGACCTATCTCCTAAATATTATTTTACTTGTTTGTTGTGGCTTACACTGACACCCAAAAATATTATAGGTTTACTGATATTTGTGTATTTGTAATATTTAATATGACAATTATCTGATATCATTTGTGTGTTTATTATTATTTGTATGTTTAGTGTAAGAGCATTGATGATAATTTTGTAAAAGCAATTGTCTGTGCATTCAAACTGTTGTTCGTGCTTACACGTATTAACATTGGTGGGTGCCACTTGGAAATGTTTAAATACTGCTGATGAACTGTCTAATTAGTGACAGTGAATATTATGGACTGTTACCTGCACTTGCTCAACATGTTGGGTGCCACTTTGAAATGTTTAATTACTGCTGATGAACTGTCTAATTAGTGATAGTGAATATTATGGACTGTTACCTGCACATTTTCAACATTGCTGGGTGACACTGTTGGAACTGCTTCTACTGAAGTAATGTCACTTGTTGCTGTCTCCACCTGCTCAACATTGCTGGGTGCCACTGATGGAATTGATTCTACTGAAATTATGTTACTTGTTGCTGTCTGCACCTGTTCAACATTGCTGGGTGCCACTGATGGAACTGCTTCTACTGAAATGATGTCACTTGTTGCTGTCTGCACCTGTTTAACATTGCTGGGTGCCACTGATGGAACTGCTTCTACTGAAATGATATCACTTGTTGGTGTCTGCACCTGTTCAACATTGTTGGGTGCCACTGATGGAACTGCTACTACTGATGAGGTCACTTGTTGCTGTCTGCACCTCTTCAACATTGCTAGGTGCCACTGATGGAATTGCTTCTAATGAAATAATGTCACTTGTTGGTGTCTGCACCTGTTCAGCATTGCTGGGTGCCAATGATGGAACTGCTTCTACTGAAATGATGTCACTTGTTGCTGTCTGCACCTGTTCAACATTGCTGGGTGCCACTGGTGGAACTGCTTCTACTGAAATGATGTCACTTGTTGGTGTCTGCACCCGCTCAACACTGCTGGGTGCCACTGATGGAACTGCTACTACTGAAATAAGGTCACTTGTTGGTGTCTGCACCTGCTCGCCATTTCTGGGTGCCACTGTTGGAGCTGTTTAAATACTGCAGATGAAATGGTATGAGACTGCTATTTGCGCTGTTGACCATTGCTGGGTGCTACTGTTGGAACTGTCAACTACCTTGAGGAGTGCTACTTGTTTATTGAACTATTGACAAGAGTTTATGTGAATATTTGTATAAACTGATTTTTTGTGTATTTACTGTTTATGAAATGTTATGAGACTCTTACTTGCACCTATTCGTCATTGCTGACACTATTGATTGAATTGTTTAACCACATGATACTTGTGTAAACTATTATGTAAAATCACATGTATGCAAGCATTTGTATTCCTTACTGTATTTTATATATTAGGTTATTGAAGGGTCAGTGCAAAGCCAAAATTTATTTAGTTATGTGATATTTACTTATTAATATTATCTTTTATTTTTGTCTGTATTTTTTTTACGAATTTTGTGGTATTTTCACCGCCAATGCTGGGAAAAATACCATCAAATTCTAGCCCGTGGAGGAGGGGCATATGAAAGGTGGCTACACTGAGTCACAGCGCCAGAGATTGCGCCAAAGAGTTTTATTCCGCCGCCTCCACTGGCAGTGCTTGTTCAGAAGTGGTGGTGGTTAGTGCTTTGCTGAGAGGATGTTGATAGCTGTATTATTTGAGGCCATGTCGTGTGCAGTTGTTTTGATGGGCTAGACAGCAGATGTTGTTCGAATGGAGATGTTGTAATGATCAGAGTGTATTTTTAGTCAATATATATGAAAGTAAAAACATTTTTTTTAATTTTTTTTAAATTTCCTAACTAACAGTGCCTCTTGGTCACAGGTTCAGTCAACAAGGCATCTGGCTTGTGTTCATGTATTAGACTGTAATTCACGTTTCTATGTGCAATTATAGTATTTCAGTTTTATTTAATTAATTCAGTGTAAGTGGTATTTAAAATATCTTGTCTTATTGAGGAAGAACCGTGCCAGATGTGTACGTTGAATCACACTTCCATACACAGAACAGTTACACTTGTGCTTTGTTGTTCGTAGTTGTTGTTTCGTAGCTTTCATAGTTGCTGGGGACTTAATTAATTAATTGTGGTAACAGAAACTTCCTTTCATTCTTTGTTGTTATTCTATGCAGTCAGATTGCGTACTAATACTAGTCAGGGCCAAATGGTTACGAGACTGTGTAACCGGACAGTCAGCTACTAAAATTAAAATTATTTGCATTGTATATAATTAAGCCCCCATGCAAAATTCAGCTAACTACTGGGGATTACAACTGCAAATAACTTAATCTCCAACGATCACGTAGATAATATTGTGGGGAAAGGAAACCAAAGACTGCGATTTATTGGCAGAACATTAAGAAAATGTAACAGGTCTACTAAAGTACTAAAGTAAGTTCTAACACTTCGCTTTTCCACCCTCTTCTGGAGAATTGCTTTCCACATCAGATCGGATTAACGGTGGAGATCGAAAAACTTCAAAGAAGTGCAGCTCGTTTTGTTTTACCGTGCGTTAGCGGAGAGAGTACCGCGGATATGATCCGCGATCGGGGTGGCAATCATTAGAACAAAGGCGTTTGCCCATCCGAGAGGATCTTCTCATGAATTTTCGTTCACCAACTTTCTCCTCATAGTGTGAAAATAGTTTGTTGACGCTTACCTACATAAGGAGAAATGATCATCATAATACAGTAAGAGAAATCAGAGCTCTCTTGGAAGGATTTGTGTTCGTTACTTTCGCGCTCTGGTCGGAATAGGAAGCGTAGAAAAATAGCTTGATGATGGTTCGACGAACCGTCAGACAGACACTTAACTGCGAATTAAAGAATAATAATGTATATGTAGACTGGATGCTTTTTAACAGACGTGCAACAAAGTGCGACCACATGTGGCAGCTCCCGCACAAATACAAGAACTAAACAACTTACCAGCCACACATCATCCCAGCATATATTCCCATTAGTTCGCAACCAGGTAAGTCAACAGATGTCTCTTTCCCTGGACCATGTTTTTCATCACGATAGGGAAAGAGAATGCCTACCGAACAGACTCGTAAAGTTGCTAAGACATGCGTTTCCTACGCTAACGCTGTGACAAAATGGTATGGGGTGATACTGTTCCGTCCAAACAAAAGGGATACTTTTGTAGGATTTCTGGAATGAGGAAAATGCGACAATACTTAAGACTATTGCTACACATTAAGAAAACTGAGACGAATCATTTAAAACGAGTGTCTCTCCAATACCGGTTTTGTGATTTTGCAAAACAACATCCTGCCGCACTCTGCCCGGCAAGCGCACGAATTGTTAAATCACTTAAGATGGGTCTTTTTAACCATCAGTTATAGAGCGTAGACTTAGTCTCTTGGCCCCGGAGCGCTTCGAATCTTACAAAGTAACCCAATAAATTGTCACACGCTGGTTGGAAACTCAGGCTGCAGAAAACTTTGCAGATCATATTTGTCAATTACCTGAGAGATATGATGATTGCTTAAATACTTATGGAGATGACACAAAGAATTAAGAAAATTATGCTCTTCTGAGTCATCATGGTACATATAAATGTGATGTTTTTGATTGTATTCTTAAGAAAATCTTAAGTAACATAGCCCTCCTTGGTAAGTTCTGATTTTGCAATGGTTCTTTCTATAAGTCCTCTAGATTGGCAGCAGTCCATTTTAGATAGCATCTTAGACTGGACGCACGCATCATGTCTCTGCTTATCAGCTCCACCAAGAACATGGTTTGCTGAAATACGTAAGGCACTCGATACGTTACTCGCTGTTTTATATGGACACTGATCTGTAGCAGATTGGAATTACGATCATTCACAAGACTGCGATGGTACAATTAATTTTTAAGATACACTACTGGCCATTAAAATTGCTACACCACGAATATGACGTGCTACAGACGCGAAATTTAACCGACAGGAAGAAGATGCAGTGATATGCAAATGATTAACTTTTCAGAGCATTCACACAAGGTTGGCGCCGATGGTGACACCTACAACGTGCTGACATGAGGAAAGTTTCCAACAGATTTCTCATACACAAACAGCAGTTGACCGCCGTTGCCTGGTGAAACGTTGTTGTGATGCCTCGTGTAAGGAGGAGAAATGCCTACCATCACGTTTCAGACTTCGATAAAGGTCGGATTGTAGCCTATCGCGATTCTGTTTATCGTATTGCGACATTGCTGCTCGCGTTGGTCGAGATCTAATGACTGTTATCAGAATATGAAATCGGTGGGTTCAGGAGGGTAATCGGAACGCCGTGCTGGATCCCAACGGCCTCGTATCACTAGCAGTCGAGACGACAGACATCTTATCCGCATGGCTGTAACTAATCGTGCAGCCACGTCTCGATCCCAGAGTCAACAGATGGGGACGTTTGCAAGACAACCATCTGAGCTAACAGTTCGACGACGTTTGCAGCAGCATGGACTATCAGCTCGGAGACCATGGCTGCGGTTACCCTTGACGCTGCATCACAGACAGGAGCGCCTGCGATGGTGTACTCAACGACGAACGTGGGTGCACGAATGGCAAAACTTTATTTATTTGGATGAATCCAGGTTCTGTTTACAGCATCATGATGGTCGCATCCGTGTTTGGCGTCATCGCGGTGAACGCACATTGGAAGCGTGTATTCGTCATCGCCATACTGGCGTATCACCCGGCGTGATGGTATGGGGTGCCATTGGTTACACGTCTTGTTCGCATTGACGGCACTTTGAAGAGTGGACGTTACATTTCAGATGTGTTACGACCCGTGGCTCTACCCTTCATTCGATCCCTGTGAAACCCTACGTTTCAGCAGTATAATGCATGACCGCATGTTGCAGGTCCTGTACGGGCCTTTCTGGATACAGAAAATGTTCGACAGCTGCCCTGGCCAGCACATTCTCCAGATTTCTCACCAACTGAAAACGTGTGGTCAGTGGTGGCCGAGCAACTGGCTCGTCACAATACGCCAGTCACTACTGTTGATGAACTGTGGTATCGTGTTGAAGCTGCATGGCCAGCTGTACCTGTACACGTCATCCAAGCACTGTTTGAATCAATGCCCAGACGTGTCAAGGCCGTTATTACGGCCAGAGGTGGTTGTTCTGGGTATTTCTCAGGATCTATGCACCCAAATTGCGTGAAAATGTAATCACATGTCAGTTCTAGTATAATATATTTGTCCAATGAATACCCTTTTATCATCTGCATTTCTTCTTGGTATAGCAATTTTATTGGCTATAGTGTACCTTGTGTATGGGATACTACTGCCATCCGTATATGAGCATATCGCTATCCCATGACTTCTGTCAACCCAGTGTGTTTCTACTGTATGTTCTTAAACTATACTGTTACACAGATATCTATTTCTCATCTCTCTCTTTCTCGTTTTTCTACTGTACATCAGATCCTGCGTCACAGTAAGCTACCTGTTACAATCGGCCTTTTCTGTATTCCTTAATTCCAGCAGGTTACAATATCCACAATATGCACTGAAAACTTCAGCATTATGATAAGCACACCACACGCCACAGTCGCTATTCGCCAATGTTCTTTCTCCTCATTCCTTCTTCCCCGACAGTCTGAACAAAATTCAATTCGTAGTGGAGTCTGTTCATAAACAAACATAATGGAGATACTTTACATGCAGTAACAATGAATTTGATAAAAACATTTGACAGAGAGAGATAAAGGTATTTTACTTGGCTCAAGTGCTCTGCTGAAACCATTAGATCTTTTGTACGTTTAGCGTTATAAATTTAATGAATCGTTCGTAGTGTTGTCATCGCTTAAAATGACAAATCCAAAGTAGTCAGAGTATTCTGCACTGAGGAAACAAAATTATATTTGGAAAAGCATAGAATCCCTAAATAAAAGGTAACAAGTACGTAATACGTTACACTGTTCTTTGCGGTCCGCTTATATACTTTTCAAAACATTACACGTGTCTACTTTGCAAATTAACGCAGGTGGTGTACGTCTGTTTCATCACATTCAGAAAAAAACATAGCGGGCAACATTTGCTCTGAAGCGTCGACTGTCGTCTGCACAAAATTAATTTCCCCGCGTCACTTTCAAATAACATTCCTCTGTAATTAATTTGGTTCAGTACACATTGCTCTTTGAAGTTCCTGTCGGAAGCTGTCCACATGGATAGAACGTTAAATCTGCGTCCATTCACAGTTTTAGGTAGTACGTAATCGATATTACGATTACGTGTTGCGGTAACAAGGGTCTCCCAGGTCGTAGAATGTGTTCCTACTTCTATTTTCGACAAGTGAAAGAAAGACACGCAGGGAACTGTCTGAGATACTACCACCAGTCTTACATTACAGGCCACAATTCAGAGAGAATCAAGTTTCTAGTTCCCATTTTTCAGATTTATATAAATTAAAGCTCTTGTTCACAGCTCTGAGTGACATCAACATCAAAATAAAGTAATTCCTTTTCATAAATTTTAGCTTGAAATTTAATATACATGGTATAAAATTATACGAAAGTTTTCAGAAAAGCATCTGTGATAATAATGACCTGCCCAAAATTGGAAAAATATTACTGGTATCAACAACCACTGTTGAGGAACAGTAATGTTAGGTGAGGATGTCCCGTTGCAGGTTGTCGTAGAACACTTCTGCTAAGGGTCACGAATCGCACTGTACAGTGACAGAAATTCTGATGGACAGCTCTCGTTCACCGGATATCCAGTGGCGCTTACTTTTCGTGATTAGAAGCAGAGCGGAAAAGACCTCCAAATATGTCCAAACAGACTGCTCTGCAAAGCTTAAGGACGAACTAGATAAACTAACATAAAATATTAACAAGACGTTGGAAATTAGTGGAATTTAGCGGAGCATGGTGCCAGAGATCTCCCAGACGCTCTCAAAAACCTGGACGTCACATGAGGTGAGGTCTGTGTGACTGCAGCACCTAATGGAGCTGACTCCTTAACACAAGGCAGCTGAAGGGACGGGAGCGAGCAGTTAGCGTGAATTGTGATTGTTATCTTCATTTCAACATCCGTCGGAGACAACATTTGTATAACTACCAGCGGAGAAGAATCATCGGGGAACTCGAAGAAGGACGAAGTGTGGCGAATGTAGCCCAGGAGTTTGGCGTTGTTCACTTCATTGCTTCACCTTCTTGGGGAGCGTTTCGGATCACAGGCAGTCCTGTCAGGAGGAGAGAAGGTGGTCGACCACAGTCAAGCTACAGAGGTAATTTACCGACATATTGTGTGACAGGCCAGAAGGGACCAACGTCAAACGACAGTTGCAGTTGCATCAACATTTAACGGGACTGTAAAGCACGAAGTCCCACGATCAAGTGGTGGCACGACGACTGCATAGCGGCAATTTCTTTTTCAGACATCAGTGATTAGTGTTCCGTTGACACTCGCACATCGACGGCACTATTTGCGATGGTGGCAGGAGCATAGGGTCTAGATCAACGAGGAACGAGGTCCTGTGCTCTCCTCGGATGCGAGTACAGTCTGAGTAGTGTTTTGCACGTTCCCTCATACGATTGGAAGCGGGAATCCAGCAACAACGTTGTAGATAATACTGTTGGTTGTCCATGTGTTACGAATTGAGATGGCACAACGTTGCAAGGGCGTACTGACTTCCAAATCTTTGAACACAGTACACTCGGTGGTCAACATTGTTGCCATACTGCACCTGATAGGCATGTGCGTCTTTTCTAGGTGCATTTGGCTCTGACTTCGTTATAATGGATGCCAAAGCGAGACAACATCGATCTTCAGGCCAACCACGCGTTGGCCTGACCTGCTGAGGGATTAAGTTTTACTAATCCCCCATCAGAGTGTGTCTTTCTCTTCTCCAGGTTACACCAGCTAGGACCAATCAACAAGAGTGGTATTATATATTTGTCTCTTTTACAGGAACCGCAGGAATGACAAATTTTGTCTAAACTGCACGACCTCGAGCCAAGGATAGGCTCGTTTTTTCATCGCCAGCGTCAGCGATAACATCGATGAGAGGACAGCATCGATGAGACGATATTCTGTGCATGGACTGGCCTGCCCGTTTTCCCGACTTAAGTCCCATCGGGCGCGAGTGGGATGCGTTGGGGAGTCTTATCAGCAAGTGCACATTCACCAGAGACCATCCAGCAAGTACCTACCGCGCTGGTAAAGGAGGGGAACGCCCTATCAGAAGAACTCCTTACCAACCTTGCGGGACCTCGGTGCAGTGCATGCGTTACCGTGCGTGATGATCATATACCCTTTTGAAAACGTTGTCCCATATTTTGTAAAGTCCAGCGGACAATCAGGAATTCAGTGTTAAATACTGTACAGGGTGTACATAAAGTTTGGGCACACTTTGTACTGCACAAGAACGTAACATTGTAGAGATAGCATACATGTGTCATTTTGAAGAGAAACCTTGAAAGCTTTTTTTTCTTTTGATGTACACCACCACAGCATAGTTTGGTAATTTGCCGATAGTCAGCGCTGGTCGTGAAGATGATGAATTCAGGTGCGGAGCGAGCTGTTTCATGAAATGGCCTCCCCGATCGCCAGATATAATTCCGTCTGACTTTATTCTGTGGGGACACATTAAAGATATGGTGTATGTACCGCCTCTACCACGTGATGTGCCGGCCGCAGTGCCGCAGTGCCGCTATAGGCGCTTCAGACCGGAACCGCGCTGCTGCTATAGTCGCAAGTTCTAATCCTGGCTCGGGCATGGATGTGTGTGATGTCCTTAGGTTAGTTAGGTTTAAGTAGTTCTAAGTTCTAGGGGACTGATGACTTGAGATGTTAAGTCCCATAGTACTTAGAGCCATTTGAAACAAGTGATGCAGCAGAGTTACGGCAGAGAATAAGGGAAGCGACGGCTACTGTCGACGATGCCATTCTGGGACGGGTATACCAAGAATTCGACTAACTTATTGACGTCTGCCGGGTCACTCATGATTCGCGTATCGAATGTTTGCAAAAAGTACTTTCAGAGTTTCTCTTCAAAATGCAATATGTATGACATCTGTACAATGTTTATTTGTTGTGCAATAAATAATTGAAAGTGTTCCCAGACTTTATGTACACCCTGCATTTGAATAAAGTGTCATTCCTGTTACTTTCATCAATTATTTATTTCTGTTGCCATATGTACTATTCTGTATTAGTTCTTTCTATGTATGGACAAAGTTTCATCTAGCAACTTCATGTGGCAGCCATACGTCATATGGAAGTTACTTTCCCTCTTAAGTGGCGCACAGCAGTGCACTAGACAGAGGCACAGAACAAAAAAATGGTTCAAATGGCTCTGAGCACTGTGGGACTTAACTTCTGAGGTCATCAGTCCCCTAGAACTTAGAACTACTTAAACCTTACTAACCTAAGGACATCACACACATCCATGGCCGAGGAAGGATTCGAACCTGTGACAGTAGCGGTCGCTCAGTTCAAGACTGTAGCTCCTAGAACCGCTCGGCCATCCCGGCCGGCAGGCACAGAACATTTTGCACTTAAATAACTGCTACTTGGTTATTGCACTGCATGGTGTCCAATATTCGGCCGGTTCTATCTTAATCAAATGGCTACAGAAAAATGAGAACACTGACCTTTTCGAAATAAGTCTCGAATAATTTTTCGGAGTACTCGCGTGCTTTTCAGTTTACAGTGATGGCAGTTCCTTTTTCAACCACTAGTCTGTTGTAGTTATAAGGAAAGATCGGGTAGTACCGAACGGCAGATTTTATCGCACGAGAGTTGTTTGTAAACTCACACGGTCTCCTGTGGTTTGAACTACGGAGAAAGAAGACAGTTCATTCTATTTTTGATAAAAACAACAGCTCGTTTCCGAGTAGTAATAAGTTATCTGTTCCCATTGAGCCTTTGTTTCCAAATATGTAATATTAACCAATATTGTCCCATATACTGAAGGTTGTGATAGAATCTAACCCAAGTACTAAATATGAGAATGATAAAGTATCTCATTGGTAGGTTTGTGTTTTATAGGACAAGGAAAATTTTACGTTTTTTTTCTTTTTTTTAACAAGCAAAGCTGGAGAAGTCCGTATATAATTGGGATGAAAATAGCTTGAAGGAAACAGTTGAAATAGTCAGACTTCATGAAGTGGCAGTCAGGAAAGCAAGAGAATAATATTCAGTTCGCAGAAGAACACTGTGCGATAGACTTAAGGCTTTGTGAAATGGTCATTAAATCTGTTTTAGGAAACAATGTTCTTCCGAGAACATTCAGGAAACATATATCTGGTGTCTTTTCTTTCGTACATGTCCAGATGAACAGACACCATTTTGATCCTGCAGTCACTATGAATAAATGAAAGATGTTACCTGCCAGCGGGCATTGATTTAAATTAATAAGGGAAGCTGAAAATTTGTGCTGGACCAGGATTCGAACCTAGTTCTTCGGCTTACAAAGGATGTAAGGCCCACTGCGCCATCCGGACACAGTGGTCATCGCAACTGCATGCACTACCCTTGCACACTCCTCTTCAGACCGAAATTCTCAAGTTATCCACACACTATTGATGTAGTTTCCTTTGCCCATTATCCTCATTGCTTGTGACATTTTACATTCAGGAAACAATATTGTATTATCGTGTTAAAAGTTTAGATATAAACCTTGTGCTTTTGACTAAGAATGCATTCTTAAATATAATGTAAACATATGAAGAGCAACTAAAATAATACATTGTCTCAGTAAGACAAAAATTATAGTAGGTGAGACTTTAAGAAAAGACGTAAAGAGCGTAAGGTTGAGGACAGCTGAATCCACAAGTTTTCAGCAAGCAGCAGGTTTCACAAAGGACCAGCTTCACAAATTTCTTGACAGCATAATTGAATTGATGGACGAGTTCAATTTTATAACCTTTTACGAACCAGTTCTGACTTTTTTTAAACCCAAAATTTTTTTTTACCCATTGCAGTTTCATGACTCACAGAATTCCACAAAAATTTAGACGATAGAAATGCAAATGGTGGAAAAAATAAAATTCATGTATCGTATACTCTTGAAGTTCAGTTTTATAATTCTATAACGTAACCTACCATAGTATTTTTGAATCTGAAGTCAACCTGCTGACAATATATTACGTTCAGAGACTTTTACTTTCCGATACTACGATCTTTCCCTAAGTACTTCTTCCATGGCAACGTATCTTTGGTTTAATCTGTCACAACCTTCGGAAACTAAGGAACGAAAAATAAGATACTACCTTATTCAATGAAGTGGAAACGACAATAGCCAAATTGTCTTCATTCGTATAAAATCACCGACATGAAACTAGTGAAGTTCACAGATAGCACACCTGTAGTGGTCATGAGTAATGTCCATTTAAAAAAGGAAATGCTAATACAAATTGTGAAAACAATAAACCATTTTGTTAGATTTAAAAACTGGAGGAAATACAAGAAAACCAATCAAAGAACTGATTGCCAAGCATAAAAGATGGCCAACACGGAAACGACAAAGGGAAACCAAAAGTTTATCTTCATTGCAATTATTCTTCACGTCCCCAACAAATTTACATCAACATGTACACTGTCACGGAAGTTATTCCACTCACTTGAAATTACAAAGTAATTCACATACTGCTGAATCTTCTGTACTAATGTCTTTCTCGTAGCTTAAACACATTTCAAAGGGAATGATAGCAGACACTTCACTGTAGATAGTACTATAGTAAACCATAATAGTTTTCAGCAAACATGACACTGAAAAGGAATCTCATAACTGAAGCCTCCTGCTAGATTAACGCTGTCTTCCAGGTTAGGACTTGATCCTGGAAGCTTTACCTTTGGGGAGAAAGGGTTCTGCCACCTTCTTTCTCCATTTTACGTATTTTTTTTATTTTTACATTTTGGGCCTCACATCTCCCCTTACAGAAACGCATTTTATGGCAAGCTTTCCACACCATATTTTACGTTTTTTTATGCATAACTCGTAATACTCCTCCTGGGCGACCTATAAAACGGTTGGTCGTCGAAACAAAATGAAAATATTCCTTCTGAAACAGGCAAACATGACAGCTCATCGGAAATAAACAGTACTCCATCTCCACAGCAAATCAAACTCCTCTTCTAAAGTAACGATGATCCCTCTTTTGTAACAAACAAAACTCCTCTCCTAAAGGTAAACAAGCGCTCTCTTCCGGAATAAATATTTCCTCTATTCGGAATCAAAAACTGATCTTCTAAAACAAACACAGCTTCTTTTCTTTGTCTAAAGCAGACGATCGCCTCTTCCTGATCAGTGCTTGTTTTCTAACGCGAGCAAGACATCTTCTCGTAAAACAAGGGTCCTTTTATGAACAACGAAAACGTCTCCCTTAATACAACGACACCCATCCCGTAAAACGCCAAATCTCTACTTCGAGAACAAATAAACCCCTCTTATAAAGAGAACCTTTCTGCTTTATCTAAAAAGCAAGGGCGGTCCCTCTAAAACAGGCCGGGGTCCTCTTATAACACCTTCGAGGCTACTCTTCCTAATAAGCCTTGCGTTTCTTATACAACATACGGTGGCTCCACTCCCATAATAGCTCGTGTCTGTTTTATAGCACGGGTCATCATGGCAGTACAGCCTTCAAAAATCGGGTACTGTGGCACTGTAAAGAAAAATCAGTTATCTTTGATACTGATTTAGGTTTCCTTGCTAACTGAGTAGTAGGTGTAATTGTCTATAAGTCAGTGAAATGCGTTGTTTTTCGTTTCTGGGCATAAAGACATCACCGGCCGGAGTGGCCAAGCGGTTCTAGGCGCTGCAGTCCGGAACCGCGCGACCGCTACGGTCGCAGGTTCGAATCCTGCCTCGGGCATGGATGTGTGTGATGTCCTTAGGTTAGTTAGGTTTAACTAGTTCTAAGTTCTAGGGGACTGAGGACCTCAGAAGTTAAGTCCCATAGTGCTCAGAGCCATAAAGACTTCTCCGGGAATAGAATGTCTTCTGAACTGTGCGTGGACGACGGTTTTCGCTATGATTGCAAGTATTTAACTCGTCTGCTGCCAAATTTCTCGCTTCTCACATCAAATTAGGCAATGACGTATCCTATGCTCTGCTACGTTACAGTGAGTACACATTTTCGAGCGGACAAGCACCATTTTATGCATTTTGCTGCTTGTGAGAATCTTTTGGTGGATAGCCCTGTGACAAAGACATCGTGTATTCGAAGTGAGCAGTGAGACGTTGAGTAGTGAGAGCAGTGGAGCAGTGAGTTGTGTTACGATTTCAAGTACGAGTATTTAACTCGTCCTCTGCCAAATTTCAGGCTTCTCGCAACGTATCGTATGCTGTATTGCGTTACAGGGAGTACACATTTTCGAGGGGATAAGCACTAATTTAAGCATTTTGCTGTTTGTGTAAATCTTTTGGTCAATAGTCACTGAGATCGTGTATTCGAAGTGATCAGTGGGTTGTGGATATCTGCCCATTTCCTGTTTCAATACTTGCAGTTACTCGATATTTCAATTGTGTTCGTAAATTATTGACATACTGGATTGTGTATCTTCCTAGCTGTTGGATTCCTGCAGTTCATTTTTGCATAAACTACACTCTACAAAGAATGTACGTAGACGCCTGAATTAGAACTTATGCGGCCTATACCTGTTGGCTATATTTCGTTGACATAGTAGATTATAAGGCTACTTTGAAGATGTTTCGATGATGATGGATGTTTCGTAGGGTGACGGTGGTAAATTGTGCTGTGATGTTCACAAGTTGTAATCCTACTGTTTCATAGGACATGTACATTATACACTCCTGGAAATGGAAAAAAGAACACATTGACACCGGTGTGTCAGACCCATCATACTTGCTCCGGACACTGCGAGACAGCTGTACAAGCAATGATCACATGCACGGCACAGCGGACACACCAGGAACCGCGGTGTTGGCCGTCGAATGGCGCTAGCTGCGCAGCATTTGTGCACCGCCGCCGTCAGTGTCAGCCAGTTTGCCGTGGCATACAGAGCTCCATCGCAGTCTTTAACACTGGTAGCATGCCGCGACAGCGTGGACGTGAACAGTATGTGCAGTTGACGGACTTTGAGCGAGGGCGTATAGTGGGCATGCGGGAGGCCGGGTGGACGTACCGCCGAATTGCTCAACACGTGGGGCGTGAGGTCTCCACAGTACATCGATGTTGTCGCCAGTGGTCGGCGGAAGGTGCACGTGCCCGTCGACCTGGGACCGGACCGCAGCGACGCACGGATGCACGCCAAGACCGTAGGATCCTACGCAGTGCCGTAGGGGACCGCACCGCCACTTCCCAGCAAATTAGGGACACTGTTGCTCCTGGGGTATCGGCGAGGACCATTCGCAACCGTATCCATGAAGCTGGGCTACGGTCCCGCACACCGTTAGGCCGTCTTCTGCTCACGCCCCAACATCGTGCAGCCCGCCTCCAGTGGTGTCGCGACAGGCATGAATGAAGGGACGAATGGAGACGTGTCGTCTTCAGCGATGAGAGTCGCTTCTGCCTTGGTGCCAATGATGGTCGTATGCGTGTTTGGCGCCGTGCAGGTGAGTGCCACAATCTGGACTGCATACGACCGAGGCACACAGGGCCAACACCTGGCATCATGGTGTGGGGAGCGATCTCCTACACTGGCCGTACACCACTGGTGATCGTCGAGGGGACACTGAATAGTGCACGGTACATCCAAACCGTCATCGAACCCATCGTTCTACCATTCCTAGACCGGCAAGGGAACTTGCTGTTCCAACAGGACATTGCACGTCCGCATGTATCCCGTGCCACCCAACGTGCTCTAGAAGGTGTAAGTCAACTACCCTGGCCAGCAAGATCTCCGGATCTGTCCCCCATTGAGCATGTTTGGGACTGGATGAAGCGTCGTCTCACCCGGTCTGCATGTCCAGCACGAACGCTGGTCCAACTGAGGCGCCAGGTGGAAATGGCATGGCAAGCCGTTCCACAGGACTACATCCAGCATCTCTACGATCGTCTCCATGGGAGAATAGCAGCCTGCATTGCTGCGAAAGGTGGATATACACTGTACTAGTGCCGACATTGTGCATGCTCTGTTGCCTGTGTCTATGTGCCTGTGGTTCTGTCAGTGTGATCATGTGATGTATCTGACCCCAGGAATGTGTCAATAAAGTTTCCCCTTCCTGGGACAATGAACTCACGGTGTTCTTATTTCAATTTCCAGGAGTGTATTATGCGGGCTTATAAGTGTTTAGCCGTTGTGCAGAAACCATCTAAGAACAATTTATACTCCACGCACCACTCCCACTGTAAATGTAACTGTATTTGCTAGCTACCATATTTTAGGCTGCGGAGGTACTGTATTTTAGGCGGCGTCATATAATTTATGCACCATATATTTAGCATGGTATTACGTCCACTCTCAGCCAGTTGCGCTAACTGACTGGTCTGATGCTCAGTAAATGTTTAAAGAGCTAAGATCATCAGTTCCCAATTAACCCAACAATACAGAAACAGTGTATCCAGTCTGTGTATAGAATAAATTACGTCTGGAAGTGCTCTAAACGTTTGCGTTGCCTGTATCTGAAGCGGAATAGGGGAACCACCCCGGTATTCTCCTAGTGGGAATTGGGAAACCCACCTAAAAACCACGTCCAGTTGGAGTGGCACTCCGTCGCTTCGTCATTAACCCGCCGGATGAATTCGATCCGGATCTGGTATAACTCCGGCTCGGAAACGCTCGTGTTAACATGCACGACTACCCGTGCGTGTAGCTCGTTTTGTTTTGTGAAATACAGACCTAGTATTTTCGTAGTGTCAACGGCTTCTGTCCAGAGGAGTCACGATGCAAAATTTCTCAGGCCCTATGTTCATAATTCCAGATTTAATATGTTTAATGTTGCATTAGAGGCTTTGCAGTAATTGTCAACTAGCTCCCGTTGTGTGCTGTTGACATCAACAATATAAGCACACACCGTTAATTCTTCTCCTTAATACTAAAGCCCAGTAGTTTCTCGGTGAATAGTTGCGACTCATGACTCTAATGTGCAAGCGAACAATACAGTGGGCAACGGACAGATCTGTCCGTCGGAACGATTATTCTTGAAAGGTATGTTCATGCTTCCTAAAAACCAACCAAAATCCAATATCGCACAAAATATTTTTTTTTCAAGGCAACCCGTTTCAACAGTGCCCCAGTATAAATGTACCACATTCCCCAACAGTAGGTCAAGGATGAAATTTGTCTCGAATTAGATGCGAACTTAATCAAAAATTTGCATTACATACACAGTGTAACGGGGTATATGTGGTACCTTAATATGTTCACACATCAGTGTGTTAGTTCCTTCCTTCTCTGTATCGAGAAGTCTTCCCATAAACACTTCACAGACTTTGTACTTGATGTTTTCTGCATGTTTGTACTACACCATTAAGTGGATTACGCATAAGTACATACCCACTGTTTTGCGTCCAAGCATCGAAACTATAACAACCGACCGGCCGCCCAGGGTAAAGTAAGCATAAAATGGCTTTTTTTGCCACATGCACTTCAATAGCCCGGTCTATGAGCAATCTGGACCAAATTCGACCTCTAGTCGGTAAAGCACAAACGACGCGAGCAAGAATGTATTATCATGCGCAACAATGTTGTTAGTTTACTACAATGTTAGACAATTCTATACATCTCAGAAGAGCGAATAATTGAAGTATATGCTGCTAACTGACTGAATGAGGAAAACTGTGAAACTGACCAAACTGTTTCATAGTACGTGATACTACTATGTATGTACACACTCAAGAACTAAGTTTTCTATGTAAACGAATATATCTCTGTGTTGAATAAAGTATAGGCCCCATGTGTATAAATTTCAGACACAGTTAATAGTCAGACACTAATCCGCTAATCCGGCGCCCATATGTACAAGGAAGGGTCAGACTACTGAGAGTCTAGTGTACTAAGCAATCTAAAAATATACGACTTGTAATAACTATTAGTCTGAAAATGTAGTAAATACTGATAGAATGTTGTTCACTACACCGTTCTCAGTCTCCAACTGAAGTATCAGCACTTGTACTCGTTACGCCCTGTATTTGTACCAGCTGGGAGCATACTTCATACTGCAGGTGGAATTCACCATTAGCAGCGTTTCCTGGAACTTATTTGCATTTATTATCGCGTGCTCCCGGTCGTTTCAGTTTTCGCTATTAATTACAACACATCCTGTAGGCTATATGTTTGAACCAGATTCAGGGACACCGGTCGTTACACTCATTTCTAACCATTCTTTCCAGTTGAGAATGTAATACCGTATTTTGTTTGTTCGCAGGACTGCAGCCGAATCGTATATCTGTTAGAGAATTATGTATTCATACAATTTGTTTATTATCCCAATGCCTTAGCTATGTTAAAGGCTATCTGAAAATTAATAGAGGCCGGTATCACTCTATGACCTAATATTTGCCAGCTTCTGGATCTCGTTAATAAAAACAACATCTTGAGGTTCACAAGATGGCTGTCTGCGGAAACTACGCAGATTCAAAGGCGGGTTCCTTCAGAAGAACTTTTATTCATGAGAATAAATTGTGACCAGTAACTGAACTACAATTAATTGACGCCAGGGAAATCGGTTTATATTTCCAGCGACCTACGAGAGTGTTCCTTGAACGTAACAGCTACGCTATCATGTTGCCTTTATCTTTCTTCCATGGGGTCACATCAGCTGGTTTTCTATTTGCCTCTCATCCATCTTCCAACCTCTGCTACTGTCAAGAGCAGGAATCATGTTGCGATCATTCCTACTGAAGCTGACAGCTTGTCGTATTGCAGCTCCTAGTTACTTTCTACCTCAACCAAGCTTCCGATGCCTGAATGGAAGGTGTTCAACCTACCGAAACCATCCAGCTGGTTTGACCCATTACTTCATGATTTTCAACATAAACCAATATGCGTAAAATACGCGCGGTAACAAGTACAGTTATGTTCATGATGGTTGACTTCACAACCAGTGAAGTTTCAACCTAATCTACATCTCGGACTACCCTACAGATCAGTCTTTCACCACAGCCTTATGGCTGCGCATGTTAGACCCCCAGGTACCTAACGAAGTGACAATGATGCTGTAACCAACATTTCTCCCTTTCAGATAGGGTGAAGAATCAACAAGATTTTATTCGGAAATGCGTGTCGGTAAACTATTTTACCACCATTAAAGCGCCTCGGAACGCATTGGTTTTCGACCTGCAGTATAACTTAGGTCGTAACGAATGTGCTAGTAGTTGTTGTGGTGCTTAATCCGAAGACCAGTTTGATGCAGCTCTCCAAGTGGCTCTACCCTGAGCAAGCCTCTTCATCTCCGAATATCTCCTGCAGCCTACATCCAGCTGAGCCTCTTTACTGTAATCTTCTCTTGGTGGTCTCAGTGTACAACTCTATTGAATTCAATGCTTGTTCTTATAATAAGCTATACCTGAGGAGTAAGTCTTCCTGTTTCTCATGGAGGACTTCATCTACGATTTCTGGCGTTTGACTCGCGCATAATGTTTGCTTATAATTTTAACATAAAGTACGTTATGTGTTTACTCCTCCTTTGAAGATAACCCCAGCGTTACTCAAATATGTTCAAGGCTTATTACAGGGACCTTTATACAACTGGTTGGCTGTAAACATCATTTATTGAAAGTCTTCAGTGTTCTGTCAGTCTCCGCGTGCTCTGGGGCGTCTTGTCACGGTCCGTGAGGCTCACCCCGTCGGAGGTTCGAGTCTTCCCTCGGGCATGGGCGTGTGTGTTGTCCATAGCGTAAGTTAGTTTAAGTTAGATTATGTAGTATGTAGGCTTATAGACCGATGACCTCAGCAGTTTGGTCCCATAAGACCTTACACAAATAGCCAAAAATTTTTGTCAGCTTTTGCTCGCAGTATCGTACCTCACTTCTTATCTTCATCTACGTTCTCTCCTTTTGAAATAACATAACTTTCAGTTTCATTTTTCCCTTGTTTTCTCTCTACATATTCCTTTCATCTTTGACCTTTTCTTTCTTTGCTTAGAACTGGTTTCCCCTCTGAGCTCATGACATTCATACAGAGGGTTTCCAATTTTCTTCAGCGGCCTGTTTAATTTTTCTGTAGGCGGTATCTGCCCTTCCCATTGTTATACATGCTTCAAAAGATTTCCATGAGTCCTCTCGCTATAACGATGCAAAGTTCCTTTGGACATGCATTCACGTTCAAGGCAACACACCATCGTTCTTCTAAACAACACAGGCACTGAAACATCGTATTTATCCGCCGATACTGGGCAGCGACTCTCATATAACATTGTCGCCCCTTTTAAGACAATTACATCATGATTGAACGAGTACACGTACTGACGCAGAAACTGCGACATATGGCCATGTGTCGTGCACGAGTAGCCAAATTGGTTAAGGCGACCGCTCGCGTACAGCAAGGTATCCGGATTCCAGTCCCGGTCCGGCACAAACTGTCACTGTCGTCATTTTCTTACACAGCTGATGGTTTTTCGTATTCACAACTGTGGATACATTTCGTGTATTCCTGTTCAGTCATTTTTCACTTTCTGTCCACACATTTTTAAGACCTCTGTATTCCTTTCCTTCAATTGCTCCTTTTTTCATATTTTCTCCTTTCGTGAATTACATTCTTTCCCACTTGCAACATCCAAGAATTTCTGTTAGGCTTTGTTCTTTCATCTACTCGATCCTCTGATGCCTTGACTGTTTCATCTCTCAAAGCTATCCCGTCAACTTCTATTGGATTCTTTTTCCTTATTTCACTCAAACCGAGCGAGGAGGCGCTGTGGTTGTAACACGGCACTGGCGTATGGGAGAACGACGGTTCAAATCCCCGTGCGACCATCCACATTCAGGTTTTCCGTGATTTCGTTAAATAGCTCCAGAAAATTATGTGATGGTTCCTTTGAGAAGCGCAGGGCTATTTTGTATTCCCCACTCTTTCATAATCCGAGATTGTGCTCCGTCTTCAATGACCGCCCTGCCGACTGGACCTCAAATTCTAATCTTTCTTTCCTCTTTTGTTGAAGTCAGTCATTGATTAATGCCCCCTTTGAAATCCTGGACTCTTTCAAATTATCTAGGTCCCATCTCCATAATTTTCTACCTTTTTTGCAAATTTTTTCAGTTTTAATCTACAGTTCATAGAAAACAAATCATGGTCAGACTCGACATCTGTCCTTACAGTTTAAAATTTGGTTCCGAAATCTCTGGCTTACCATTACGTAATTAATCTGAAACCTTCCAATGTCTCCAGTTTCTTTCAAGTATACAACCTTGTTTCTCGTTCCTTAAACGAAGTAGTGGTGGCCATTAAATTATGCGCCGTGCATAAATATTCTACGATATGCCTTTATCTTTAACTCCTTTACCACAGTCCATATTCCCCTACAATTTTTCCTTCTCTCCCTATTCCTACTATCGAATTCCACTGAACGATCAATACTGAATTTTTATCGCGCTAAAGTATCGGAGGTGTAACGATGTCTGAGAAAGGCCTTAGTAGAGCTACATCTATATTACCTAACCACACAGCCAAATTCAACGAAAACACATGCGTGTGTCATCCTCATAAGAAACAAGCACGCCGACAGAAATCTACAGATCGAATGGAAAGGGATACTATTAGAGCTTTTGCTCGATCCCAGATGTCTGGGCGTTACCTAACTAGACAGAGATCTAACATACAAACATCTCTGCTTTAACGCCAAACTAAAAATTAGCAGAAGAAAAAACATCATTCTCAAACCAAACACAGAGCCCTCAAAACCTCAGCACTCGCCCTCTGTCACTCTGCTTGCGAGTATACTTGCCCGGTTTGGCGTAGATCAGCACACACAGAGCAATCCGATGTCGCCCGCAACGAGACAATCAGAATCATGAATGGATTTCTCAACACCACATCTCTGGACAAGATCCACCATCCAGCTGGCATCGCCCCTTCAGCCAACCGCAGAGAGGTAACAGCAGTTAAAGAACGATTTAAATCGGTAGAATCGTAATACCACCTCCTCTACGGTCTACAACCAGCTCACCAGCGATTAAAATCAAGGCGAAGTTTCCTGTGACCGACGAAAGATTATTTATTATTATTTTGAGCTTTTTATCATTACAGAGGGATATCTCCAACATAATAATTCACTCGGAAATTACTATACAAACGAATAAATGTTCTTAAACTATATTTTCAAAATATTCCTCCAGGTGTTTCGATCTTGTGTGTCCTTTTCCTCTCTGCCCATTCTCCTCACTGTGTGCTGTACATTTTGGAGCCAGGTGGTCATAGGTCGTCTTCTTCTTCTTCTTCTCCCCTCCGGTTCCCACTCCAGTATCAATTTGGGTATTCTGGTTTACTCCATTCGTCGTACATGCCCGTTCCTCTGTAATTTCTTTCTATCCTTTACGTCATATAATCTTTCTTTTATTTCCATTCTCCTTATTATTTTGATGTTCCTTATCTTCTCTTTCCTGGAGATTCTTGCCGATCTTCTCCAGAAGTCCATCTCTAGAGCTTGTAATTTTTTAATGCGCTACAAGTTAATTGTCAAGGTCTCCGTTCCATACAGAACAACACTCTCTAATATGGATTTGTATATTTGTATATTAACCTAATAATATGCCTCGGAAGATTATGAGGAATCTAAAACCAGAGTGGATCTCTTGAGGAAGACTTCAAATCAAGACTGGATGGGGCCGGAAAAGGAACTAGTACCGTGATACGATGAAAACTGAGGAAACTCGAAAGCACCAAACAGATCATATGCGGCACTGCAGTATCGAGAGATACTCTTAATAAATGGGGCTACCCCGTACGCTCTAATCTCTGCGAAAGCGAAGTATCGTCTGTTATTATATTTTATGTAAAATGAACTCCACATAGTTTTATATCTACAGTTCTATGTTGTGTTCCATTGTATATATTTTATGTATGAATGTTTTACACACTATATTATATAACTTGGTGACGCTTCTGTCACGAATAAGTAAATATTGTCTCTGAATAATTTCTATTATCTCGACGCACATTTTTTCAATCTTTTCGTCACCTGCTGAGCTGGTTGGTACATAAACTTGTACTCCTGTGGTTGGTGTTGAGTTTATGTCTGACTTGGTTACAATAATGCGTTCACTTTGCTGTTCGTAGTAGCTTAGTAGCATTACTAATTTCTACTTCATTACTAGACCTACTTCTGCATAACTGCTGTTAGATTTTTTATTTACAACTCTGTACTCACCTGACCCGTAGTCCTGTGCATTCTTCGACCGAACTTCACTAATCTCCACTACATCTATCTGAGATCTATCCACTCCCATTTTAAACTCTCTAAGGGGGGGGGGGGGAGAATTAAATTTGCGTTTTCACCTGCAAAATGACGGGTTTGCTATTCCTGATGTCGGCGTCTCCTTGAGTATTCCCAGCCAGGAGATCTGAATGGGGGCCATTTTACGTCCGGATATTTTCGCCATGAGAATGCCACCTTCAATTTAACTATACTGCAGAGCTGCATTTCCTGAGAAAAAGTAACAGCTTTAGTTTCCCCTCGCTTTCAGCCATGCCATCACACCAAGGACACGTTGGGCGATTTACAAGAGCCTGCAGTTAAGGCCGCTGCCCCGCTTCAGGAGCCTGCTGCTGTGATCGAGCGGTTCTAGGCGCTACAGTCTGGAACCGCGCGACCGCTACGGACGCAGGTTAGAATCATGCCTCGTGCATGGATGTGTGTGATGTCCTTAGGTTAGTTAGGTTTAAGTAGTTCTAAGTCTAGGGGACTGATGACCTCAGATGTTAAGTCCCATAGTGCTCAGAGCCATTTGAACCTTTTCAGAAACTACAAATTTGTATGGTCTCTCTACAGATACCCGACACGGTACGGCAGCATTACTCGTTACGGTACGCTAGTCACCCCAAACTCGTTGAAGTCCGTGATTCAGCCTGGCAGATGGAAACTGTAAACGATAGCAGGACCCTAACCCATACTGTGGCATTATTGAATGACAAGTATAACACACAGCTTGAGCGACACGTTGCAGCCCGTCGCTTACGCATGAAGCCTTCAGCTTCTCTTTATACTTTTCCTGACATAAGGAGCTCATCTGTGGTAACCGGCGCGCTGCGCGACTCGCCTGCCTGCATAATCTAGACGGCAGAAGCGCCATTAGGCCGTGGCGGCCACGTGCGGCCCGTTAAGAGGGCCCCTGGTCAACACGTGTGCCCCACGTGCCCATAACGATCGTGCGGCACCTGCCCCTAAAAGCAATTACGGCGCATCCCACCGTCCGCGTTTCCTCCCCGGAGCCCAGAGGAGGGAAGTGCTGGAGATACCACGCGCTTCAGACTCGGCCACTTGTGGTTACTAAGGGGTAGGAAGCGCGTTGGAGGCCAAGCACCTGCTAACTTGATCTGCTCGCGTGTTTCTGCCTCTCACTACGTCATAGTATTCCAGCAGCGTCCTTTCAGGTAGCCGACAGAGTAAAACAATGTAATACAAACTGTGTTCATTGTTTCGTGGAAAGTAATTGATATTTATAAAGCGTAAACAAAATTAAACACTTTTTTGTCTTCTTTCATCATGCGTTCCGGGTTTTAAGGCAATTTTCGAGTACACAAGTGATTCCACAGGTCTTATACAAGCAACACTTGATAAATCATTATCTCTATCGCATCTCAATGTAACTATAAAAGTTACATCTGTTGACCATTTAATTATGAAACAACTACATCCGTTTCTTTGGTTCACACGCGTCGGGAGGGGGGGGGGGGGGGGGGTAACCTTGGGGAAGCTGCACAATATTTCAACGAGACAGCTGCTCGCCATCTTCATGTGTCTACAGACATACTGTTGCAGTTGCTCGCCAGTATCTATGCTGGCTCGCTGAAAAAGCGCAGGCGCCGAAGGGTGGACCTATAACGTCATCGTAGACAAATCATAGAGCACGGCGACATACAGTGCCCCTTACCGGAGAAACAGGCCACGGTCTTCGCATGCGCGACGTGGTATAACATGATTAAAAATTTATAATAAATGTTTAGATATATGGAAATAATGAGATTAATTTTTCGGTGCTCGGACAAGCACAATAACCTGGAGTATACCTGTAAATGCGTTCGTATTAGTTCTGTATGAACGAAATAGTCTTTCTCTTGCTGTAGATTAAGGATTTTTTTCTTTTGGCCATCAGTCTTCTGACTAGATTGATGCGGCCAGCACCGAGTTCCTCTCCTGTGATAACCTTATAAAATAAATAAAATAAATTTAATAAAATAAAATAAAACATTAATTATTAATTGTGTATGACAGTGATTGGATGTAATTAATATTTGCTTATCTGGAATGTGGACGTTTAATTATTCGGTATCAGACGCTTGACAATGGCTTTTTTCGTAGATGTAATGTTATTCATAGTTGACCGTGAAATAAGACTCAAATAATCGGACTTCGTATTTAAATCGTTTCCAAAGACTGCTGCGGTAGGTGCGGACTCAAATCTAAATCTCAATATTAGAATAATTTGCCAGCCATGTCAATACGTTGTACAGAGGTGACTGTCTACTAAACATAAAAAGTTTACACAGTTAGTTAAATCAGATATATTCAACGAAAAAAGCCTACAGTTAAATAATTCTACTTACTTTCATAAATATAAATTCTTTACAGAATCGAGTGCCTAGTAAGATTGCAACTCGCAGTGTTCTTAC
This sequence comes from Schistocerca serialis cubense, assembly GCF_023864345.2. NCBI lineage: Eukaryota > Metazoa > Arthropoda > Insecta > Orthoptera > Acrididae > Schistocerca > Schistocerca serialis. Next base: position 611,343,088 of record NC_064643.1, on the reverse strand, counting down.
ATAACATCAAATATGGCGGTGTGCCAGTTAATAAAATATACGTGCTTCCAGCCTCAGATATTCTCCTCGACCTCCTTCTTCTTAATCAAACATAAGAGTATCGTAATTGTGTTTTTGTTTTATCAGCGACACAGCGCTGCAGTTCTGTGCCATAGGTTTTATTTATTTGTCACAGATTAATTATTTAATTAAGATTTCGCGTTTCCGAGGAAACTCACGCACGGCATGCAAATGTGCCTTTATAACCTCTTCATCTCAGAGTAGCACTTGCAACCTACGTCCTCAATTATTTGCTGGATGTATTCCAATCTGTCTTCCTCTACATTTTTTGCCCTCAATAGCTCCTTCTAGTACCATGGAAGTCATTCCCTCATGTGTTAACAGATGCCCTATCATCCTTTCCTTTCTCCTTATCAGTGTTTTCCACATATTCCTTTCCTCTCCGATTCTGCGCAGAACGTCCTCATTCCATACCTTATCAGCCCACCGAATTTCCAACATTCGTCTGTAGCACCACATCTCAAATTCTTCGATTCTCTTCTATTCCTGTTTTTCCCACCGTCCGCGTTTCACTACCATACAATGCTGTACTCCGGACATATATCCTCAGAAATTTCTTCCTCAAATTCAGGCCACTATTTGATATTAGTGGTCTTCTCTTGGCCAGGAAAGATATTTTTGCCATTGCTAGTCTGCTTTTGATATCCTCCTTGCTCCGTCTGTCATTGGTTATTTTACAGCCTTTTACAGCCTACGTAGCAGACTGCCTTAACTTCATCTACTTCGTGATCATCAATCCTGATATTAAGTTTCTCGCTGTTCTCATTTCTACTACTTCTAATTACCTTCGTCTGTCTTCGATTTACTCTAAATCCATCCTCTGTACTTATCAAACTGTTCATTCCATTCAGTAGATCATGCAATTCTTCTTCACTTTCACTCAGAATAGCAATGTCATTAGCGAATCGTATCATTAATATCCCTTCACCTTGAATTTTCATTCCACTCCTGAATCCATCTTTTATTTCGATTATTGCTTCCCCTATGCACAGATTAAACAGTAGGGGCGAAAGGCTACAGCCTTGTCTTACACACTTTTTAATACGAGCATGGTCATCCACTCTGATTATACCCTCTTGGCTGTTGTACATATTGTATATGACCTGTCTCTCCCTATAATTAACCCCTACTTTTCTCAGAATTTCGAACATCTTGCACCATTTTACATTGTCGAACGCTTTTTCTAGGTCGACAAATCTTATGAACATGTCTTGATTTTTCCTTAGTCTTCCTTCCATTGTTAACTGCAACGTCAGAATTGCCTCTCTCATGCCTTTACCTTTCCTAAAGCCAAACTGATCGTCATACAGCGTATCCTAAACTTTCTTTTCCATTCTTCTGTATATTATTCTTGTAAGCAATTTGGATGCATGAGATGTTAAGCTGATTGTGTCTTAATTCTCGCACTTGTCAGCTCTTGCCGTCTTCGGTATTGTGTGGATTATGCTTTTCCGAAAGTCAGATGGTATGTCGCCAGACTCATACATTGTGGACACCAACATAAATAGAAATTTTGTTGCCACTTCCCCCAATTATTTTAGAAATTCTGTTCTAATGTCATCTATCCCTTCTGCCTTATTTAATATTAAGTTCTCCAAAGCTCTTCGAAATTCTGATTCCAATACTTGATCCCCAACCTCTCCTAAATCGACTCCTGTTCCTTCTTACATCCCAACAGACAAATCTTCCCCTCATAGAGGCTTTCAATGTATTGTCTACACCTATCCACTCTCTCTTCTGCATTTAACAGTGGAATTAGCGTTGCACTCTTGAAACGTCCCCTTTGAACAATTATACAAGATTGTACTTAAACTGACACACAATATTTTTAGCGCAACGCAATCTGACTTTCAATAATCCCTACAAAAGAATGGCCCTGACTAACATTAACCTGTACCTTTCACAAATCACTTACCTCACAAAAATCTTCGTTACTCGAACTACTGCAATACAGCGAGCGCCATTACTGCCAGCTAAATAAAAGATTCAACTACGGAAGGCACTAACTACTGATAGGCATAGTTAGAAAATGAAAGATTTTAATAGAGAACAAACAATGTATTTACCTTAATAGTGTTGAAAAATCATAATATACGTAGCAGTTCATGACATCTAGTCTAACAAATTTCAAAACTCCGTCATTTCTCTCCCCACATCCACCACTGCTGGCGGCTCACCTCCAACTGCGCAACGCTACGCGCTGTTCACATCCAGCTGCCCAACACTACAATGGCAGACAACAATGCAAACTAGCCACAGACTGCACACATCACAGCCAGTGATTTTCATACAGAGCGCTACGTGGCGTTACCAATAAGAAAACAGAAACAGCCTACTTACATAGCCCCCATGCTCTCCACAAAAAATTTTACAAATAGTTTTGGACAGTGGCCAATACAGATTTGAAAAATTTTTTCATAATTACAATAACAAAGATATCAAATGCACCCACTTATTGATACAATGTTGGTCAAAGGCTAAAATTTTCTCACAGTCCATAAAGACAGTCCTGATCATTCATCACAGTAACATTGCAGTGTTTTTCTCAAAGTCTGAGCAGTAAAAGAAAACGCACACGGAAGTAGTGGATTTCCATGCAATCTTGAAGAAGTAGTGTTGTCGTTCCAACGGAAAAACAGTGCTGACTCTTGACATGCAGACAGGTATTGGTCCACAACAGAGCAAACCCACAGCAGAGTCAGTCGAAATTTTGAAGAGTATTGGTAGGTAGGTCATCACAGAGCAGACCCACTGTAGTCCTGGTTGAGATTACGGTATTGGTGGGCCACCAGAGGAGCAGACCCACTGCTGTCCTTGTAGAAATAATGGTAATGGTGGGCCATCAAAGATGCAGACCCACTGTAGTCCATGTAGAGATGGCCAGCAGCCATCTGCTGCGACTGTGCAGGTGCACAATCACCATCGAAGAGTCTTGCGGAGAATATAGCAAGTCCATAAACCATCACTTGTGCACTCACACAGTTTTTGGAATCGTCCTTAGAACCAGCAATGCTGTTATCCAGTCCCTTGCTGAATTATTAACACACGTGCAAACACTAACAGTCCCTACTTCTCACATATTGTCCATATACTATGACCAACAGAAACGTGTGCAGTGAAATGTAACTTACAAGTTACTTAATTTGATGGACTGGTGTCAATTACAATTTTATAACATAAGAATACAATTACAAAGGTACAAAATACATCATTAAAGAACATAACAATACAGATAACATTCGTAGTACAGGCTTTACAAAAGAATCGAAATAACATATACATCAGTGTTACAGGAATTATGACATGAGTACATACATAAAAGATCAGAATAACTTTCGAAACATCGACTTCACACATGAGCATTAAAACAGAACAGAATAAATAATGTCTTAACACCTTTACAAAGTAAACAACATGTTATTAATGCAAATTATATTTGAGGATAACAGTATTCCTCATCATAGTTCATGTAGCTGAGTATTAGAAAAATTCTACAACGTAAGTCTTATCAGATAAACATATAAAGAGAAGAAGAACGTAAATACACAAGGGTACACAAACACATAGTGGGATAACACAAGGAAGGGACAGGGTTTGTTTTACTGCAGTATTTTGCAAACAAAACTTTCTTTACTTCTTGGAGATCTCCCTTCGTTCTTCATTATTTCCAAAAAGTCCTATCTATACCTGCTTTCTGTACTTTTCTCGTATAGCCTCTCAGTGCATTTCTTCAAATTCATCGCAACTCATTATCTTATAGGCTACTCCCTCTTAAGCTAACTTAAATTTACTGAGCTCAGATGCTAAACTAAGGGACGAGGCAATGCAGCAGCACAAAACAATTAACACAAACATCAATGACAAAAAATTCAAATTGGCAAAGCAATTGCAATATTGCAACTAATATAAGGCACTGTGCAGCAAACAAGAAAAATAAATCCGTAATTAAACTGGCTTAACAGGGTAATACAAAGTCAAATTCAGTAACATTATGCCTGGCAAACAGCAGCAGCAAATGCAATAACTTATATCTAATCATGAGAAAGCTCAAGCAGAAAAAATATTACAGTAAAAATGGCTATGTTTAATACCTATGTCACATCTTAACACTAGAGTGATGCATCACTGCAACTTGCTCCAGCAGACAAGTTACCAAGTCACTGACAAAAATTATGTATGCAATTCCTGTGAAGTGGAAATGTCTTACTGTGCTCCCTCATTTTTTTTGGAGTACATCCATCATAAAGTTATTTTTTACTGGATCTGTAGGCATATAATATCTATATTAATACATCTATAAAATTTTATTTTAACCAATGCTGCAGTGCAGCTAGGAACTTGAGCAAACTCTCAACTAGAAAGACAATAGATGTAAAATGTTTCTCATCATTTCATTAGGCATTTTAGTAAATATCATAAATTAAAAGCTCCACAGTATAATCATATGTTTTCAAGTTTGAGCGTGTCATATTTGCGATGCTTTCTACAAAGAAATGTCAATAGCGAAGATAATGGCCCTTTTTTTCCACCTGTGCCTCTGAAAAGACACACACTAATGGCTTTTTCTCCAGGCGTCTGACACAGCTGGCCGCTCAAGACGCATTACGTCAAAGTCACTTGGCTTTCTTACCGAAATATTTACGACACCAGTTTGCAATACAGTGACAGTCTGATATAAAAAATTTCACAGGTCTAGAATTTGCGTTACAAATCTGTAGAAACAAAATCCTGTAAATATAACAGTGTCCAAAAAATTTTCGTTGGCATTGTAATACATTCACGCATTTACATACATTTCATAACTCTTAAAGTACGATTCTTGGTTTCCAACAACCTTTCTCACAAACCAGAGTCCCTAACCACTACTCATTATTCCTTACCTTATTCGTGGACACTTCTTCCATATTTCATCATAACAGATACATAGCATACTCAAATAACTCATATAGCATCAGCTTATTGATCATAAACATACCGCAACAGCATAATACACATAGTCATCGTAATAATAACATCATAACACCTCAGTCAACCCTCAAAATCGTCGTAGCTTCCTCCAATAATTTCTAAACCTAAAAAAATTCTCTGCTCATTTCAATAGTGTCATCTACCTCAAACGTACTTTAAAAATCATGCTCCCTTACCAAATACATCATTCAAAGCTCTCATAGTATCACAATGGTTCCAAAAAAATATGAACAGTTCACAAAGTACAGACAAAATACAATTTCATAAGTGTGAAGTTACCCAACTGTGTAACTGCGTAAATGTGTGTCACTGATGTAGTAAAAAAAAAGTTTATCTCTCAGTTAAATGATCAGATAGCTGTGTAATTTCTGTGTTAGAGACATATGGTACCGATGTGTAAAGTTGTATAAGCAAATACCATATTAGCTAGGGCTCTTTGTGCTTGCCAAACACATGGTACACAAAGTAAACGTGTACCCCCCTGAGGATTAATGTAATTATACCCTCAGGTGTTACAGATTACACCAATGGAATGAAATGTATCACGGAAAACTTTCTTTGTAATTCAAAAATCTTGAAAAATAAATGGTTTAAATACAAATTTAATCACTCAAATGCGTGTCCATTAGCGCTAAATGTGCGTCTTGCTGTAAGACAATTCTGTGGAACTGTCGTAGTTATCGTCCTCTGTAAGCAAAGTTCTGCTGAAGTCATTGTACTTACCTCATCATAAACGAAAGTGAAATGTTTTGCGTCTAGATACCATAGTTATTACGTACCTTACCGTGATCAAGAAAGTACTATAATGTAACGTATTGTTGTGCTACGGAAAAGGCTGTCTCATTGTAGCTATACCACAAAAGTTACTACTAAAACATGTTTTACTTTCCAGAATAATACATAAAACTGTACAGACATAAAACAGAAACACCGCAAAAGCAACATTGTACATTGTCACTCATTAGTAGTGTCATGATAAAATCGTGTAGCTGTCACATAAACTAACCACTGTGTCATCTGGTATCTCTCAGAAAGTACTTTAAATCCAGAATGTATTTTCAAGTAAACCAAAATGTTGTATTGAAATCTCATTAGCAGTGCCAGTATATGTTCTAAGTATGTAAGCCTGATAGTCGTTACGTAATTGTGCAACTAACAAGCAAGAATGTACACACACAATGACCCTGTGTCGTCTGTTCACAATAACAATGCATTCGTAATTTCTCTTTAAATAAGTTCTCTTTGTTCTTGACTGGATATTTAACTTCAAACATTGTAGCATGTTAACAGTTTCTTAAGTCTGACAAAGCATACTAGAAATGTGAAGTGAAAAATTTTATGGCAAACACTAAGTTAAAAAGCAGATTATCTTTCAATAAACTGTTTTACATGTGAAATGTGGTGCAATTCTTTACTATTCATAGTACTCACAGTTTGATTTCAATGCAATTATCATGCGGTATACGTCGGTAAAGAATACTGGAACTTTTCTCAAGGTTAGCGTCTATGTTATTTTTCTCTGATCCAGCAAGCGCACGTGGCTGCCTGCGGTGCGAGTCATTGTCTGTCTCTTTGTTGGCGCGCGTCGTTATTGGGATTAGGAGACCTAACTTCTACAAATTCGCCATGTCGAGAGTGCCCTACTCTGTTTGAACCCCGCCAGTTCTGATGAAATTCTGGTCTGTCGTTTTGTCGGTAGTTTACATAGTTTCTTGTTTGTCGGTCATGTGGTGGAGAACTTCTCCCGGAATCGTAACTGCATGCTGAACTGTTGCATCTGAAGATATTCTGTCTCCCTTGATAATAATTGTTTTTGTTCCCATATTGTCTGTTTCTATTACTGTCTCTGTCATATTCATTACTACGGAAATGCGAACTTTCTCTGTAACTATTACTCTGCCAGTGGTTGTCATACTGGTGGTGTCTGTTTTGGTCACGATTTGTGTTGTGAGAATAGCCTCATCGTGTCCAGTTATTATTTCTGTCGTCACGGAATTGTGACGGATGTGACCTGTGGTGATTATTTTCCTGTTTTCGCATCCCGCAACTGTCTGTGTCAATTTCTAATTCTTGTAAGAGTCCCTGAAAAGCTTCAATGTCGTCTTTGCAACGTCCTGCCAAAATAATATTTCTTAAATGTTCAGGCAATTTCATTAAGCAAATGCAGATGAGTTCTGAAGGGCTGTATGGGTTTGAAAGATATTGATTCTCATGCAACATGTCTTCAAAATATTTGACAAGACTGGAAAATTCAGATTGTTCAAAGTGTTTCATCATCATGATGCTATGTTTTACTCGGTCTTGTGTAGCTTGAGACCAATATGCTGAGAGGAAGGCATGATAAAATTCTCCTTCACTGTGACAATCGTGAATGACCGATCGCATTCTTGCAGCTGGTTCATTCTCTAAGTAGCTACACATAAATTCTAACCTGTGCTCCAACGACCAGTTGGTAGGAAAACAATGAGAGAATTGATGAAGCCACGTTGTGGATGAATGTCGTTGCCAGAATTCTTAAATTTTTGAATTTACGTGTAGTAATGAACAGCATATAGTCAAAATCATCATGTCGGCGAGTCACATGTCGGTCATTGTTACGTCGTTTCGGCGGTTCCATCTCAAAATTCGGTGTGCCTTTCCAATTTCTTTCATAATTTCCGAAGTGTCCTGTGTTATTATTTTGTGGTTGTTCCGTATTTCTAAGTCCCTCTTCCCGTGTTGGAGAGCGAGTGTCCTCTGAAATACGTAATTCTTGTATTACCTGTGTCAGCTGATCTTGTACTTCCCGGATTTCTCTTTGGTGTTGCGTATTAATTTGATTCTGATTTTGTTTGAATTTCCTAATTTGTTTGCACTCTTCTGTGTCATTAAAGACTACCGGTTTTGTGTCATTCAGATTATCGTCTACCTTCATAGATAAATTATTTAGCTGATCCGAAAGTTCAACTACTTTCTCTAATAATGAATAATTTCCTCCATGTGTCTTTCTACTGTGTCCTTTAAGTTTTCCTGAGTTTTTGCAAGTTAGGTAACCGAATCGGTAGATGCAACTGAGTCAATTTTAGCTTGCAAGGTCTCATGATTTTCATGAACAATAATCTGCAGTTCTTTTATGGCTGCTTCGTGATTCTGTAATGCATTTTCATACCGCGAAAAAATAGGTTGAAAATGCTCACAAATTTGTGTTTTTACGTCGTTACAGACATTTTGACATTTCGATTCGATTTTATGTAACTCAGTAGTTAAATCTTCACGTGTTTGTTCAAGCGTGGTGTCTAACTTCCGAAGACTTTGTTCCATTGTGTCTAACTTTTGAAGCTTTTGCTGTGTTTGTCCCATTTGCTGTATTAATTGTAATAACAATGCACTGGTGTCTGAAATATGTTCCTCAGTGCTTTTCGGCAGTGCATTTGCACCAGCAACATTCACATTTTGCCAAGCAGAATATGTGTCTTGACTTATGTGAGAAAACGGTGAGGACCCAAAACCTGAATCTACAGTATTTGCGAGATTGTGTCCTGTCATTTCGGATTCCTGAGGCGAGCTATTGCCGACCGATCGATCGATAATGCTTCCCTGTTCACTAATTGTTTCACTGTCTACGCCATAATTTGCCGCCCGCTCCATTTCCCTATGCACAGTTACCAAATAACTAGTTTGAACATTAGTTAATTCATTACATGGTGGCGCTAACACACTGCTTTCGTCTTCACTGTCATTTCTCAGTTTACTTTGGAGCCTAGTATTACGTTTTTCACACGCCATTATTGTCACAATATTTCACACGACAACACAGAAAAACACAATTTGAAGAGCAAAAATAAGAGAACACATTAACATAGCACTGAAAATAATATCTAGTTAATTGCAAGCGCAGCTGCGAAATACTTGCTGCAAATCTACATGCATGCCACAACTGTTTTACTGTACAACAATGAAAAACTACAACTACAAAAGAAATTCTCTCTATAATTACGCGCTAGCAATAAACAAAAGCTACACTAATTACACAAACTACAAGAAAAAAATTAGAAGATTCCAGTGAGGTATTCTCGGCTAAGGGTCGACATATGAAACGTCCCCTTAGAACAGTTATACATGACTGTGCTTAAACTGACACACAATATTTTTAGCGCAACGCAATCTGACTTTCAATAATCCCTACAAAAGAATGGCCCTGACTAACATTAACCTGTACCTTTCACAAATCACTTACCTCACAAAAATCTTCATTACTCGAACTACTGGAATACAGCGAGCGCCACTACTGCCAGCTAAATAAAAGATTCAACTACGGAAGGCACTAACTACTGATAGGCATAGTTAGCAAATGAAAGATTTTAATAGAGAACAAACAATGTATTTACCTTAATAGTGTTGAAAAATCATAATATACGTAGCAGTTCATGACATCTAGTCTTACAAATTTCAAAACTCCGCCATTTCTCTCCCCACATCCACCACTGCTGGCGGCTCACCTGCAACTGCGCAACGCTACGCGCTGTTCACATCCAGCTGCCCAACACTACAATGGCAGACAACAATGCAAACTAGCCACAGACTGCACACAGCACAGCCAGTGATTTTCATACAGAGCGCTACGTGGCGTTACCAATAAGAAAACAGAAACAGCCTACTTACACTCTTAATGTTATCACCCTTGCTTTTAATGTCACCGAAGGTTGTTTTGACTTCCTGTATGCTGAGTCTGTCCTTCCTTTATTTTTCAAAGTCTTTCATCTTACCTTCCCTGCACTTCCTATTTATTTCATTCCTAAGCGACGTTTATTTCTTCATTCCTCAGTTTCCCAGAACATTTTTGTACTTCCTCCTTTCATCTATCAATTGAAGTATTTCTTCTGTTACCTATGGTTTCGTCGCAGTTACCTTCTTTTTACCTATGTTTTCCTTCCATACTTCTGTGATGGCCCTTTTTGTAGATGTCCTTTCCTCTTCAACTGTACTGCTTTCTGAACTATTGCTTATAGTTGTATCTATAGAGACTTCAACCGTTTCTCGTCATTCCTTAGTACTTCCATATCCCACTTCTTTGCGTATTCGTTCTTGTTGACTAATGTCTTGAACATCAGCCTACTCTTTATCACTACTATACTGCTTCTATGTCTACTATTTCCGCTCCTGGGTGCATCTTACAATCCAGTATCTGATTTCGGAATCTCTGTCTGACCATGATGTAATCTAACTGAAATCTTCCCGTATCACCTGACCTTTTCCAGGTATACCTCTTCCTCTTGTAATTCTTCAACTGAGTATTCGCTATTACTAGCTGAAACTTGTTATAGAACTCAATTACTCTTTCACCTCTCTCATTCCTTGTCCCAAGCTCGTATTCTCCCGCCACCTTTTCTTCTACTCCTTCCCCTACAACAGCATTCCAGTCTCCCATGACTATTTGATTTTCATATCCCTTTACATACTGTATTACCCTTTCAATATCCTCGTACACTTTCTTTATCACTTCATCTTCAGCTTGCGACGTTGGCATGTATACCTGAACTATCGTTGTCTTTGTTTGTTTTCTGTCGGTCTTGATAGGAACAACCCTATCACTGAACTGTTCACAGTGACACACTCTCTGCCCAACCTTGCTATTCATAACGAATCCTACTCGCGTTATACCAGTTTCTGCTGCTGTTGATATTACCCTATACTCATCTGGCCAGCAATCCTTGTCTTCTTTGCACTTCACTTCACTGACCCCTACTATACCTAGATTGAGCCTTTGCACTTCCCATTTCAGATTTTCTAGTTTCCCTACCACGTTCAAGCTTCTGACATTCCACGCCCCGACTCGTAGAACGTTATCCTTTCGTTGATTATTCAATCTTTTTCTCATGGTAACCTCCCCCTTGGCAGTCCCCTCCCGGAGATCCGAATGGGGGACTATTCCGGAAGCTTTTCCCAATGGAGAGGTCATCATGACACTTCTTCTACACTCCTGGAAATTGAAATAAGAACACCGTGAATTCATTGCCCCAGGAAGGGGAAACTTTATTGACACATTCCTGGGGTCAGATACATCACATGATCACACTGACAGAACCACAGGCACATAGACACAGGGAACAGAGCATGCACAATGTCGGCACTAGTACAGTGTATATCCACCTTTCGCAGCAATGCAGGCTGCTATTCTCCCATGGAGACGATCGTAGAGATGCTGGATGTAGTCCTGTGGAACGGCTTGCCATGCCATTTCCACCTGGCGCCTCAGTTGGACCAGCGTTCGTGCTGGACGTGCAGACCGCGTGAGACGACGCTTCATCCAGTCCCAAACATGCTCAATGGGGGACAGATCCGGAGATCTTGCTGGCCACGGTAGTTGACTTACACCTTCTAGAGCACGTTGGGTGGCACGGGATACATGCGGACGTGCATCGTCCTGTTGGAACAGCAAGTTCCCTTGCCGGTCTAGGAATGGTAGAACGATGGGTTCGATGACGGTTTGGATGTACCGTGCACTATTCAGTGTCCCCTCGACGATCACCAGTGGTGTACGGCCAGTGTAGGAGATCGCTCCCCACACCATGATGCCGGGTGTTGGCCCTGTGTGCCTCAGTCGTATGCAGTCCTGATTGTGGCGCTCACCTGCACGGCGCCAAACACGCATACGACCATCATTGGCACCAAGGCAGAAGCGACTCTCATCGCTGAAGACGACACGTCTCCATTCGTCCCTCCATTCACGCCTGTCGCGACACCACTGGAGGCGGGCTGCACGATGTTGGGGCGTGAGCGGAAGACGGCCTAACGGTGTGCGGGACCGTAGCCCAGCTTCATGGAGACGGTTGCGAATGGTCCTCGCCGATACCCCAGGAGCAACAGTGTCCCTAATTTGCTGGGAAGTGGCGGTGCGGTCCCCTACGGCACTGTGTAGGATCCTACGGTCTTGGCGTGCATCCGTGCGTCGCTGCGGTCCGGTCCCAGGTTGACGGGCACGTGCACCTTCCGCCGACCACTGGCGACAACATCGATGTACTGTGGAGACCTCACGCCCCACGTGTTGAGCAATTCGGCGGTACGTCCACCCGGCCTCCCGCATGCCCACTATACGCCCTCGCTCAAAGTCCGTCAACTGCACATACGGTTCACGTCCACGCTGTCGCGGCATGCTACCAGTGTTAAAGACTGCGATGGAGCTCCGTATGCCACGGCAAACTGGCTGACACTGACGGCGGCGGTGCACAAATGCTGTGCAGCTAGCGCCATTCGACGGCCAACACCGCGGTTCCTGGTGTGTCCGCTGTGCCGTGCGTGTGATCATTGCTTGTACAGCCCTCTCGCAGTGTCCGGAGCAAGTATGGTGGGTCTGACACACCGGTGTCAATGTGTTCTTTTTTCCATTTCCAGGAGTGTATTACGGGCCACATGACCTGAGGATACACGTTACGTGTCTTTAATGCAGTGGTTTCCACTGCCTCCTGCATCCTCATGCCGTTGGTCATTGATGATTCTTCCACCTTCAGGGGCAGTTTCCCACCCATAGGACAAGAGAGTGCCCTGAACCGCTGTCAGCTCTTCCACAATTTTTGACAAGGCCATTGGGAGAATGAGGGGTGACTTCTTATGCCGGAAGTCTTCGGCCTCCAATGCTGATTATTTATCAAAAATTAAGCAGCGGTGAGATTCGAACCCGGTACCGAAGAAGGTTTGATTATGAGTCAAGGACGCTACCCTTTTTTTTAATCCCATTTTTGTTCTATGTTGTTCTTTGATTTGTTGCTTTCGGACGTCCGATGACAGCCGTTTACTGTGTTCGTTGAACTGTTCAAGTAGTTTTTTTTTATTATTACAGAGGGTAGCTAACCCTGTGATCGAACACGCTGAGTTACCATCCCGGCACCCCTAAAGCATCAATTGATAATTCTACGTCCCATCGCCGTATCCACATACAAAATCGTGACCGTGTCTGTCATTCCTTTTGTAATCGGATCATTGTATTAGCTCCGAAGTACACAGGTGGGTTTCTTGAATTCTTCTATATGACAGTACTACTTGGAATACATTTTTCACTAATGAAATACGAATATATTATTTCTCCTAAACACATCAAAAATACAGACTATTTTACTTATTCTCTCAACCCAAAATGGCTACTACTGATTACGTTCTAAAATAACGTGCGTCTACCTTCGTTCATTAGCAGAGGGCGAGTCCTTCCTCTTACCGAGGTACAGGAAAAACAAGTTATGTTTTTTTGACGTTTGAAAATTAGAAATACATTATACTGCTGAAATGTAGGGTTTCGCAGGGATTGAATGAAGGGTAGAGCGCCGGCCGGAGTGGCCGCGCGGTTCTAGACCCTTCAGTTTGGAACCGCGTGTCCGCTACGGCCGCAGATTCTAATCCTGCCCCGGGCATGGATGTGTGTGATGTCCTTAGGTTAGTTAGGTTTAAGTAGTTCTAAGTTCTAGAGGACTGATGATCTCAGATGTTAAGTCCCATAGTGCTCAGAGCCATTTGAACCATTTTTGAAGGGTAGAGCCACGGGTCGTAACTCATCTGAAATGTAACGTCCACTGTTCAAAGTGCCGTCAATGCGAACAAGAGATGACCGAGACGTGTAACCAATGGCACCCCCTACCATCACGCTGGGTGATACGCCAGTATGGCTATGACGAATACACGCTTCCAATGTGCGTTCACACCTATGTCACCAAACACGGATGCGACCATCATGATGCTTAAACAGAACCTGGATTCATCCGAAAAAATGACGTTTTGCCATTCGTGCTAACAGGTTCGTCGTTGATTACACCATCGCAGGCGCTCCTGTCTGTGATGCAGCGTCAAGGGCAACCGCAGCCATGGTCTCCTAGCTGATAATGGATAAACCATGCTGCTGCAAACGTCGTCGAACTGTTCGTGCAGATGGGTGTCGTCTTGCAAACGTCCCCATCTGTTGCCTCAGGGATCGAGACGTGGTTGCACGATCCGTTACAGCCATGTTGATAAGATGCCTGTCATCTCGACCGCTACGAGGCCGTTGGGACCCAGCACGGCGTTCCGTATTACCCTCCTGAACCCACCGTTTCCATATTCTGCAAACAGTCATTGGATCTCGACCAACGCGAGCAGCAATGTCGCGATACGGTAAACCGCAATCGCAATAAGCTACAATCGGACCTATATCAAGGTCGGAAACGTGATGGCACGCATTTCTCCTCCTTACACAAGGCATCACAACAACGTTTCACCAGGCAACGGCCGTCAACTGATGTTTGTGTATGAGAAATCGGTTGGAAACTTTCCTCATGTCAGCACGTTGTAGGTGTCGCCACCGGCGCCAGCCTTGTGTGAATGCTCTGAAAAGTTAATCATTTGCATATCACAGCATCTTTTTCCTGTCGGTTAAATTTCGCGTCTGTAGCACGTCACCTTCGTGGTTGTAGCAATTTTAATGGCCAGTAGTGTACGCAAATCAGAGGAAATCTTGCATTTATTCCGAATATTTGCGTTTTCTTTTCTTGTCTTGCAGGACCGACCTTCTCCGCATTTTTACCCTCACAACTACACACAAAAAATACGTTCCAGCACTACTCACTACATGAAAAAAAAGCGGATTTGCTACGGTCTGCTTCAGAGATCAAGCTACGCTTGGGATTGCTACATGTAGTGCGTCGTTAGTGTCCTTATTCTATCCTTGGCATTTGATAAATCTTCATACTATGTACAATATTGACAAGTGCTCGTTTTTTCCCTTGACAATCCTGACTTCATCACTGCTTGTTAATCGTCGTAATATTTCATATCCGTGTACACATATTTCAAGTCGTATTTGCGACTTATTGATGAGACGACATATAGATGTTTACCTTCGTAACCTGTGATTGGTAATTTTACTGTATTTTTTGTCATGTGTAATTCCACTCATAATTCATTCCCGCTATAGAAAATGCTACTTAAGTTAAAGTACTGCTTTCGCTTCTGCGTGTGTCAAGAAATCAGTATAGAAAATATTGTTTCACTGTATTTTGCGTTCATCCCTTGTACGAATTGTATAACATATTTTCGTTTATATTCACCTTATAGTTGCTCAAGCTGTAACTGTTAGTCGCTAAGGAAATATTTTTCATACTAAGTTGTTTTACATTGTGATGTACGTGTAGCAAATTACTGTGCTGTTGTGTACGTTAAATGTATCGTGTACGTTTGTTACTATTAACATCACTGTTTCTTCTTTACTCTTTAGCTGCTTCTTCGAGATGTTCGTTTTCACAGTTGCTTACCGTAACAGATCAAAACGAAAATTTCTGTTCCGACACTGACAATGTTGAGTGTTTATGGAAAAAGTTGAAGGCAATCGTAAAATGCGTTTTAGACAGGTACGTGCCGAGTAAAACTGTGAGGGACGGGAAAAACCCACCGTGGTACAACAACAAAGTTAGGAAACTACTGCGAAAGCAAAGAGAGCTCCACTCCAAGTTTAAACGCAGCCAAAACCTCTCAGACAAACAGAAGCTAAACGATGTCAAAGTTAGCGTAAGGAGGGCTATGCGTGAAGCGTTCATTGAATTCGAAAGTAAAATTCTATGTACCGACTTGACAGAAAATCCTAGGAAGTTCTGGTCTTACGTTAAATCAGTAAGTGGCTCGAAACAGCATATCCAGACACTACGGGATGATGATGGCATTGAAACAGAGGATGACACGCGTAAAGCTGAAATACTAAACACCTTTTTCCAAAGCTGTTTCACAGAGGAAGACCGCACTGCAGTTCCTTCTCTAAATCCTCGCACAAACGAAAAAATGGCTGACATCGAAATAAGTGTCCAAGGAATAGAAAAGCAACTGGAATCACTCAATAGAGGAAAGTCCACTGGACCTGACGGGATACCAATTCGATTCTACACAGAGTACGCAAAAGAACTTGCCCCCCTTCTAACAGCCGTGTACCGCAAGTCTCTAGAGGAACGGAGGGTTCCAAATGATTGGAAAAGAGCACAGATAGTCCCAGTCTTCAAGAAGGGTCGTCGAGTAGATGCGCAAAACTATAGACCTATATCTCTTACGTCGATCTCTTGTAGAATTTTAGAACATGTTTTTTGCTCGCGTATCATGTCATTTCTGGAAACCCAGAATCTACTATGTAGGAATCAACATGGATTCCGGAAACAGCGATCGTGTGAGACCCAACTCGCCTTATTTGTTCATGAGACCCAGAAAATATTAGATACAGGCTCCCAGGTAGATGCTATTTTTCTTGACTTCCGGAAGGCGTTCGATACAGTTCCGCACTGTCGCCTGATAAACAAAGGAAGAGCCTACGGAATATCAGACCAGCTGTGTGGCTGGATTGAAGAGTTTTTAGCAAACAGAACACAGCATGTTGTTATCAATGGAGAGACGTCTACAGACGTTAAAGTAACCTCTGGCGTGCCACAGGGGAGTGTTATGGGACCATTGCTTTTCACAATATATATAAATGACCTAGTAGATAGTGTCGGAAGTTCCATGCGGCTTTTCGCGGATGATGCTGTAGTATACAGAGAAGTTGCTGCATTAGAAAATTGTAGCGAAATACAGGAAGATCTGCAGCGGATAGGCACTTGGTGCAGGGAGTGGCTACTGACCCTTAACATAGACAAATGTAATGTATTGCGAATACATAGAAAGAAGGATCCTTTATTGTATGATTATATGGTAGCGGAACAAACACTGGTAGCAGTTACTTCTGTAAAATATCTGGGAGTATGCGTACGGAACGATTTGAAGTGGAATGATCATATAAAACTAATTGTTGGTAAGGCGGGTACCAGGTTGAGATTCATTGGGAGAGTGCTTAGAAAATGTAGTCCATCAACAAAGGAGGTGGCTTACAAAACACTCGTTCGACCTATACTTGAGTATTGCTCATCAGTGTGGGATCCGTACCAGGTCGGGTTGACAGAGGAGATAGAGAAGATCCAAAGAAGAGCGGCGCGTTTCGTCACTGGGTTATTTGGTAACCGTGATAGCGTTACGGAGATGTTTAATAAACTCAAGTGGCAGACTCTGCAAGAGAGGCGCTCTGCATCGCGGTGTAGCTTGCTCGCCAGGTTTCGAGAGGGTGCGTTTCTGGATGAGGTATCGAATATATTGCTTCCCCCTACTTATACTTCCCGAGGAGATCACGAATGTAAAATTAGAGAGATTAGAGCGCGCACGGAGGCTTTCAGACAGTCGTTCTTCCCGCGAACCATACGCGACTGGAACAGGAAAGGGAGGTAATGACAGTGGCACGTAAAGTGCCCTCCGCCACACACCGTTGGGTGGCTTGCGGAGTATCAATGTAGATGTAGATGTAGATGTATCATCACGTCGCTTTCCATACTAATACAATCCTTCATTCTAAAATTTAAAACTGTATAATCTATTCTTTCTTACGGCGCCTTTGTGGCCCTTTCCTAGGTACCCCTGTAATATTCTTATTCATATTCATTGCTGTATACCCATATAATTATTCATTAAAAATCTTCCTCATACATCTACATTTATATCCATGTATTACCTGTTGGATTCTCACAAGTAGCACCACCGCCCTATTCATTTCTCCCCACAAATATGAATGAACTCATATTACTCTAATAGGCTTTCATTCTCTTCCTAGTTTCACTCCATATATTATGTGTCACCACAAGCGTAGATTTATGAATTAATACCGATTTTCGACTTCATCGTAGGAATCCAAGTGTTCCTCAGCCAATGTGTGTCCCATTAAAGAAATCAAATGTTAGTCGGAAGGGGCCAAGTCTGGTGAGTACGGCGGGTGGGGTAGCAGCTCCCAGCCAAGTGTTTTGATTGTATCCTGAACCAGTTTTGCTTTGTGTGCAGGTGCAATGTCGTTTATAAAAAAATTACTTTGCCATGTCTTCTGGCCCATTCTGGTCTCTTTTCGATCAATGCATAGTTCAAATTGATCATTTGTTGTCTGTAGCGATTAGTTTTCAAAGTTTCACCGGGTTTTACAAGCTCATGATACCTTTCTGAGAGCGTTGTCTTCTTGCCGAATCGATCTGGTTTTGCAGTCGATGTTGATGGTTGTCCCGGATTAACCCATGATTTTTCCCGTTTAGGAGTCTTAAAATAAATCCATTTTTCATCGCCAGTAACAATTAGATGCAAAATTGATTTTCTTTCATGTCTTTGAAGCAAAATTTGACAAATGGTTTTTCGGTTTTCCATCTGTCTTTCATTCATTTCATGTGGCACCCATTTTCCACACTTTGGATCTTTCCCATAGCTTTCAAACGGTCAGAAATTGTTTGTTGTGCAACATTTAGCATTGCTGCCATTTGCTCCTGACTCAAAGTATCATCTTCATCCAATATTGCTTGCAATTCGGCGTCTTCGAACGTTTCTGGTGGTCTTCCACGTTCTTCATTTCTTACATCAAAATCATTATTTCTGAACCGTTGAAACCATCTTTTGCATGTTGCTTCTGAAAGAGCATGATCACCATATGCCTCGACAAGCATTCGATGCGACTCTGCAGCACTTTGTTTCATATGAAAACAAAAAATCAATGCTTTCCGCAAATCATCACTTTCTGGTACAAAATTCGACATTGTTAACACGATGAAAACATATTATATTGTTTGTTCCATGACTAGATGTACACTAAATATCTTTTGACAGATGTCGTACCAACCAAAAAAAAAAAATTAAGCCTCGTTCACAACAAATGTTCCCTATCGGCACATTTGTATCTTAACGCTCATTTCATACCGGTACACCTGGTAAAATCTTTCACACTCTCTCTATTTCCTAGTATTATCCAGTAGTGAAATTCATTTATTTCTACATATTGATTTTTAAACTTACAGTACTTACCCCACTTATTTTGTTTATGTTCATGTAATTACGTTGCGCGCGTATTGGTTGGTTTTCGTATTTACTTAGCTTATCTCCCGCCTGTTGTACGATTCATGTTCACAGTTTGATTTTGATGCTTATGCTCTTCCTGTAAGGTGCCATGTACTTAATAGTAACTTTAATAGAAGATTTGTAGATATGTATTCTCCCTGTACATTAAGCTCAATACTTCTAATGTTTTCAGTAAAGAAGTGTTCTATAAGTGCACAACCGCTCCTCTTCACTACATCTTGTACGATATTTTATAGTTTACATCTCAGCCACACGCATTTTTCTGTGTGTATTTCATTCTGTCTTTCTCACCGTCGCCTACTTGCGTGCTGTATGCAAGCGCTTAGTTCGTAAGTTCTGTGCTAATCGCATTCTTTTAAGCGTACGTGTTATTACTTCTCTTTCAGACTTCTCTTAATCCTGTTGTATATAGTTGGATAGGTCATTTCCTGTGTATATTCTCTTCTACTTTTAATCGTTATACTTATTTCTAATTATCTACATTCAATAGCCTATGTTAAGTTCACAAATTTAGCGTATTCTACGCTCCTTATAGTTTACTCGCGCCGATGGGCTCCTTTTCTTAAATCTACGTGTGCTTATCCTAATGATATACTCTTAAAATTAGTGCTCTCTACAGTATAGTCTTCAGCTCGGGAATAAATGTCTCTATTCGTTTTGTTTGCGTAACTGGTTTACATAATACCAATCAGCTGGCAGGTAATCCATTTCGTTTCGCTTCTGTTTTGTCTAGGTGGCTGCGCACCGTCGATGTCGATAAATTCTAAAATGGTTTCCGTCGCGATGCGCAGTGTGTCTTTGCGCATCTCGGCTGCAGCCGACTGTCATTAAAGGTGATAGTGAACTTGACGTCGAAATTTTGGCCTACTCTGCCTCTACGATTAGCTGTTAGCCACTTCACGTATAGTTCTTAATGTATCCTTCGCTATAAGCGCGGCTGATGACTCTCGCTTAAAGCTCGCGCGCTTTGAATTCCTTCCTTTCCCATCACTCTTATTCAGGTTTTTTCGCCTGATGAAGTATGTCATCTAATGGTTTTCACTTGTTTAGTATTGTGTATAGTTGTTTTAGTTCTTGTTGTATATTCCATGTTTCCTTAAGTATTACCAAAAGGTTTCCTTTGCTTCTATAGATAAGTCTTAAGAAAGTACAATATCAAAATACAAGGGAAATTTCTATTCACTAGGTTACATCTAGTTCTTTGCATGTTAGATAGTAGAAGAAAACTGAACATTCATTATTGGCTACACAGGTAGTAGAAGAAGGAGGGGGTACCGGAAATATAAATGTTTCACTCCCTAGCTGAAGAGGAACAGAGCGCCAATCGGTTTATTCTTCGAAGGGCGACAAACCTCCTACCTTCAAATTATACCACATATGCTAATGGGTATGTTGGCCTGTAATTTTATAACTTTAGATTTACTTCCCATATCCGTTACGACCTCACAGGTAGTGTGGGTACATTTACTTCCCGCACTATCTCTTTAAACAAGCTGGTTGACATCAGGCTTGTTGACGCGCCAGCATCCAAAACAACTTTGTTTCCCACCTTTACCTTTATTGTTGCCTGAATAATTTCACTTACTTTGCGTGTTGTTTCTTTCTCTTCAGTGAACAAATATTCTTTCATTTCTGCTTCCTTATCATACCATAATAGTACATTATGGGTACGCTGTACGTGTAAGTTCGTTTCAGTGTCGACTTCCTCTTCTCTATTCCTTTCGTGTTAGTGTTTATGTCGCTAATATTGTTACTGTGGCACACTGACAGTTCATTACCTTCTTCCACTAGTCACGCTCGATTATTGTTATTTCCTGGGGGCGGTAAAGGTATTGTTTCATTTTGTGTCTTAACTTCTACAATGTTCATCGTATGTTCGCGCGCTCGCCAGTTCGTGTCCCGGTTGTTTCGGTATGACGGTACGGGCTGCCGGTTCTCTCTCGGATCCCTGTATTCCACATTCCGATCCTGGTAATTTGCATTTCCATGTCAACTAGTATCAAAGTTTTCTCTCGAATTTCTCCCATCTCGACCACTGCCGTACCAATGGGGCTAATATTTATTTTCGTACCTTCGGTCACCCTGTGGTTAATAGGTAAATCGATTTTACTGATTTCTGTCGTGGTGCGGCGGTGCATAAGGATGTCATTCATTCATACGCACACGACCGTTATAGTTTCCAAAGCCTTTGACGTTATCATAGTTGTTCCTCTCATTTGGGTTGTGTCATTACCGTTACGATAACTAGGCATGGCTTGCCCATCCTCATGAATTAGATCTGTTGAGTCGAGCACTGGGAGAAAATACTCGAGATCATACTCGGGAATGGTCACTGATTTTCCCTAACATTTGCAAGTAACTTGTTCTTTAAGATTTTCAATACATCGACATGAGATATCGGATTATTCCAGTAGCGGTTCTTGTTTAGATATGTTTCAAAATAGTTTCTTAGCACCACGAATTTTGGATGATATGACAATGGGTTAAATACCCGTCGTCTTAATCTTTCATGGATAGCTTGTGACCAGTATTTATCTAAAAACGCATTCTGAAATTGATCGTATGTCCCACAGAGTTCCGACACCTCTGTAGTCCACAAAAGGGCGTCACCTGTGTGTCCTACCACATATCTCATCTTTTGAGCTTCTGTAAAAGTCCTAGGCAGTACATTCCTAAAGGCTCGCTCAAACACTGCCGGGTTAGTTCGCTTTGTTTCTTTTGAAAATACAGAAAACTGTCGATGTTTTATTAAACTCTCGTCCATTAACAACGCTGTCCAGCAGGACGGAACAGCATTTACATGCGGTGATAACAAATCTGTGTCAATAAAGTTTTGCCCGTTGCTCGGGCCGCGCGTATGTATGCGGTCGCATACCGCTGCCGGGGGTTAATATTACCGTACTTTATTTGTTACTTATTTCGTCCATTAATCTTTGTTCTACCTGTTTGATATCGTGTTTTAAGCGTTTGAAAATTTCTCCTTCCTTGTCCCCCGTTACTTCCTTTACCGTTTCCACATAAGTACGCTGTAACCGTACGCATTTTTCCGCGAACGTTGTTTTTTTCATTTTTCGTATTATCCTGTACTGTTTCGTAAAACTGCACAATGAGTTGGTTCTTTTATGTTCTAACTTAAGTAATCCTATCTCCACTGTGATTTTCTCTAAATTTTCTGGTAAGTCGTCACAGAAGGAATGTAGCTTCGCTACTTCTGAATGTAAATTTTCTACGTTAACCTGCGTATAAATTATCCTGAGTTTCTCTGATTCCGCATATCTCCGGTCCATACGTGCGAATGAGAGTTTCAAATATTTCTTCCACTGCGCATTTTAATTTCTCACTCATGTCGTAAACTGAAGTGTGTACTTGTTCTTTAGTTTTCCTGTCCACTTCCTTGCGAAATCCGCTGTGTCAACTTCGTATCCAGATTATTGAGTTCTGTGCGCAAATTGTTTACCTCACCTTAATTGTGTGTCATGTTTGTATTTACTCTCCCGATCTCAGACGTTACTGTGGTCATGTCTGCTTCCATATTAATCATGTCCGCTTGTATTGTTTCTAAACTCGTCATTTTTGAATTTACTGCGTTCAAATTGCTCTCCAAACCCGACATTTTTGAATTTATGTCTGTTAAGGCTCGAAATAAGACTTGCGTATCTTCCCTAGTTACTTCTGGCCTACACCTGTCAGCATCTGCGTCTGTACTACGCGTATTACTTTCATTTCAAATACTCCTTTGCCTTGAGGTGTCATTAATTTCGTCTACTGTAATTAACGTATTGCTTGTAATGAAATGTTCCGTATCCACGGGCGTCGAATGCAAGAATGGCACGTCGCGCCCAGCTTCCAAATAATCACCGTTCGGCGGTTCCAGACCACCCACTGTTACGTTTTGCAAATGCAAGTCTACTGCATTGGCATTTTGATTTTGAAATGATATTTCCTTATTGTTTTGTCCATCCATTATAGAAATCTTTACGCCTCTGCAGTTACCAAAGTTAATATCTTCTGTGTTTGGATTTTACTTCCACGCTATTTCTCACGTGACTGCATATATAGCGCTATATGTAATTGTCATCTCAATTGTTGTACACTCAATATGCTTTTCGTACTGATAAAGAAATGTTATTCTCTCTGCTTCATTGCAATTGCGTTAAACTCTGAAGCTTTAAGTTCTCGATTTTAGTAGATAAGTGCTTGGATTTTCTAATAGGTCTACTAGGAACGCATTTTCTACATGCATTGTGCGGTCCCACCTTACTGTTGTCTTGTAACTGGTACTTCCCTCTATTGTACCTTTAGTTGTCCACTCTTGGTATTGTTGTCTTCTTACTTCTAATTTATTTATTATTTCTTTGTCTTTCAGTTAGTATGTTTCCAGTGTTAGATCAGCGTCTCTATCATGTCATCAGAGTACATGGAACATGAAGAAATTATTACGATACATGTCATTGTCTTAAGAATACTAGTACTCACAGTTTTGCCCATTACGTATCGTGCCTTTCACTTGTCGCCACTTTATAATATAATAAAAATATACAATAAATGTTTAGATACATGGAAACAATGAGATTAAGCTTTCAACTTTCGGACAACCACAATAAGCTGGGCTATGCCTATAAATGGGTTCATATTAGTTGTGCATGGACGAAATAGTCTTTCTCTTGCTGTAGATTTATGCTTACCAATTAACAATACTACATCCGATCACCTTATCCACCTACAAAATCTTGACCATCTCCATCATTCCTTTTGTAATCGGATTTACGTATTAGCTCCGAAGTACTCAGTTGGGTTTCTTGAATTCTTGTATATTACAGTACTACTTGGAATAATATCTCAATTTTCACTAATGAAATAGGAATATATTATTTCTGCTACACACATATAAAGTACAGACTTTTTTGCTTATTCTGTCATTCCAAAACGGCTACCACTGATTACGCTCTAAAATGACATCCGTTTACCTTCCTTCATTAGCAGAGAGCGAATGCTTCCTCCCACCGAGGAACAGGAAAACATGTTATTTTTTTTATCATATGAAAATCAAAAATTCATGCCGGTAGGCGCAGGCTCTACATTGGGCTACCGCTTCACCTTTTCTATTTGCCTTTAAAGAAAACGAAAAACATAAAAGCAAGTGAAGCATCACAGCGGGAAGGGCGCGACCACAAGTCGCGGCTAGCGCGCGCGAGGGCATTGTGTTGAGGCCCAGTTTAAGTGTGCGGACTTCGATTCCCTCTCTGTGTTGGATTTGTTCGTTTGCGGCCAATTGTGCCTTAGTGCCGTAGTGGTAGCTTTACCGCCTACCACACAGGGGGCCCTGGTTCGATTCCCGTGCAGGGGACTGGGTGTTGTGTTGTCCTTCATCATCATTTTCATAATAATTAACTCGCAAATCGCCGATGTGGCGTCATCTGAAAAGGATTTGCAACACGGCGGGCGAACTCCCCCGCATGGGCCCGCCCGACCAACAATGCCATACGATCATTTCATTTTTTATACCTTAGTACCACCAATGCTGCTTTCCATGGCTTGCTGAGTTGAAATCCCGTGTCTCATAAACCAGGTCGTTACTTACATGTGTTTCGACTATTTCTTTAATGAAGGATACGAGTACGTAGTTCATGCTGCGTCCTGTGTCAAGACAGTGTTCAGCCAAAGTCGTCTTTTCTTGCTGACCCAGTCTGGTGTGACGTCTATATTCAGCGTATCTATCCTTAACGGTGTGACACGTCTGGCCAGTGTTGATATCTCACACTGACACGGAATTTTATATACCCTAGGTCTCCTTGCCTAGTCTGTCTTTAACAGAACCCAGCATAGTTTTCACTCGCACTGGAGGGCGGAACGCACATTTTATTTGATATTTCTCGAACAGTTGATCGTTTGATCAGTTGATCAGTTTGAAAATAATGGTCCCTGTGCTTAACGAATGCTATCCCTGAAATAATAAAATTTCTAACGTTTATCTGCGCAGTGGTAACCCTCTTCATATTGCTCTGTGTTAGTACTTTAAATTGTATAGTTAGCAAACAGCTATTGTGCAAGGCTTAGCAAACAGCTATTGTGCAAGACTGTTGCTTAGCATAAATTTTAATTAAATCAAATATGACCGGCAATAACTTTTTGAGAAAAACAGTTAATCAAAAATGACATGGATCTGGGTACTGATATTGACTTGGGATAAGTAACAATATGGTACTAACTTTAAAACTTGTATTTTGACTCTTTGAAAATTAATAATGCTCAAAATTAACACACTCAGTGAAATGGTTATATATGAACAATTAGCTACACAAGTCATTAGATATGAGTGCTATACATTGTTTCAAACAACACGTATGAATACTTGCGTGACGTCCAACATCTTTGTGATGCTATCGATGGTTGCTGACGACACCGAATTTCTCGTCCTCTCCCCCCCACCCCTCCCCCGCCACCAAGCACTGGCATCGTGCAACGACGAAGAAGACAACACCGGGGAGGAGGATGGAAGGCCAAGGGCATTATGGGGACATGAGCCGGGACTGCAGTAGGCGCCGAGCACCCACCTGCATCCCTTCAGTTGCCCTGAACGTGACTGGAAAACCAGCGAGAGGGTGCTCACCGGCGTTCGTAGGCGCAAACTCGGGCTTCACCTAGGTAGCGATCCGAAGAGACGACGGGAATCTCTGGGACGCCCATAAGGGCGACTGGAAGCGACTTCTCTGCTGGCTGTGGCACTGTAGGTGTCGCAGAATGAAAGAGGTTAAAGAGAGACTAATCCTTGGAGAGAACTGTTATCCGTATTCAATGAAAAAGGCCGTCTTGTGTTGTCAATCCAGGTGATGGTTAACGCAAGGTGGTGTTTCCAGCAGGGATAGTGTCTTATGTGTTACAATACTTCTATTTATCACTGGCAGAGGACATCTCATTATTTATAAAACCAAACATAAATTGAGGGAGCACTTCATTTGGCCTGCGATTCACGCTGATAGGTTTCTTAAGAAGTAGCGTAATTTGTGCAATGACTAAACTGGCTCAGAATATTTGGGTGTAGTATTTGGCCTCTAGACAGCGGATCTTAGGCCGGAAACCGGCACGCATTTGCAGCAGCGTAGGTCTTCCCCAGATTCACGTGGCTTTTTCAGATGGGAGCAGCCATGACCCGGGCGACTGTCAATTCTTTAAAGACATTATTCGGTACGTTTGGTCCTATAGTCAAGTGGTGATTTCAGATAACGCCACGGTATTTATCTCCAAGCACGTTAAGAATTTTTCCTTCAAATGGTTCAAATGGCTCTGAGTACTA
Organism: Schistocerca serialis cubense; assembly: GCF_023864345.2. Classification (NCBI taxonomy): domain Eukaryota; kingdom Metazoa; phylum Arthropoda; class Insecta; order Orthoptera; family Acrididae; genus Schistocerca; species Schistocerca serialis. The sequence goes on along the minus strand of NC_064643.1, from coordinate 611,316,879 downwards.
TGGGACTTAACATCTGAGGTCATCAGTTCCCTAGAACATAGAACTGCTTAAACCTAACTAACCTAAGGACACCACACACATCCATGCCCGAGGCAGGATTCGAACCTGCGACCGTAGCGGTCGCGTTGTTCCAGACTGTAGCGCCTAGAACCGCTCGGCCACTCCGGCCGGCCTGTTAATACTAATCTGCTGTGATCCTTTAAACTGTGTGTTAGCCAATACACGTAGGTGGCTGTGCTTGCGTGAAATGACGTACATCGATTATGCGGATATTAATAATTACCAGTTGTATGATTAAGACTTGAATATTAAGTGAGGGCAATTTTTCTTTACTGAAGTGCGTAATTGACTGTGTCCAGTGAGTGTATTCTGATGATGTATATAAGTTGCTGGTCAACTGCATGTTTATTATTGTGCTTTAAATATGAATGTTGGCAGCCAGTTTTTGCTCGGAGTTAGACGCAAACGAAAACATTTAATAGGGCACGTTATTTATTCAGATCTCTGTTGCCGCCATTTGTTTTTCGCCCTCAGTAATTCCAAGATTCACTCCGCCACTGATTATCTATGCTGCACTGGTCGAGCCGGATCAAGTTCTGGCGTCTGGGGCAGGGTTCACTCTCAAGGTGGTGGAATGGCCGAATTTCTCGTCGTATTCAGCAGACCAAGAATTTCATTGCTCGTGAGATTTAAACTTGAACGACTACTTAAAAAAGATTTCTTAAAAGATATCATAGTCGATGTTGACTGTATAAAATATTTATTACTATGATTGCAATTTCGGCCTTACGACCATTTTCAAGTGACACTGCAAAAGGTACATTCTGTCAGAGTATAAGGCTACCTGACATGAGTACTTGTCGTCGTTAAAATTCAGCCTTTTGACTGTGAGAGTTCCACAAGATCCGATGAGTACAACCTTATTACATCGTAATATGTTGTTAAATATACTGAGCTTGTATGTGTGATAGATTATTAGAACGATGGTAACATTGACAGTTCAGTACATATTTAACAACATTTTATACAGTAAACGGCGACTATGATGTATTTTAAGAAATATTATATGACTGTGAATCGCAAGCATGAGACGTTAATTAAAAAAGATTGTTTCAATACAACCACCTCGTCACAAAAACTCGGTGTTCCAGTTCCTAATCATACTATGTGGCACAACTAATTTTTTTGTTTTTACAAGAGGTCACAAAATGACTTTAAAATTTGGGGGTTTATTCTAATAAAGTGTCTACATGCGACGTCTTTTATATCTATTTAATTATGCAAATGGTTGTCAGAACATCGTATTCTCCACAACCACACAGTAAATGAACACAGCATCAATACCTCATATTGTCATACTTCTGTAGTTACTTACTGAGCAGTTTAGTATTTTGCAAGTAACTTTATTTAAATGTTGATTTCAAGTTCTATTAAAAAACTGTACTGATTTATAAGTGGTCATTAACATATGTTAGCTGTCACTGCAGCTGAGAAGAGAACCAAATGACACTTTTGTCAAGAAGCCATAAATAACTGTTTAAACTATACTTAACGTCACGCTGTTGTCTTTTATCGTGAACACACTTGCGCAAGTATTCAGGAGTATTTATTTGCCGGCCGTGGTGGCCGAGCAGTTCTAGGCACTTCAGTCCGGAACCGCGCTGCTGCTACGGTCGCAGGTTCGAACCCTGCTTCGGGCATGGATGTGTGTGATGTCCTTAGGTTAGTTCGTTTTAATTAGTTATAAGTCTAGGGGACTGATGACCATAGTGTTTAGAGCCATTTGCTCCATTTTTGAACCATTATTTATTTATGAACCAACTATTAGTTGTGTTTATTGTAAGTGATCCGAGTGTAACCTAATGTTTATGACATTTCTTTAATTATGTTTTGTTGTAATATATCAGTGTCGTCGGGGAAGTGGTGTACTTGAATCAGATCATGTCTGTAGAATTTAAGAATGATGAATTTTTGGTGGTGATGGCCCGCAGCCAGTGTAAAAGCAGATAGTAGCGGAACACTACGGGAATCGAGTGGAGACTGCGACTTTCCGAGTGAAGAGTCCAATGGATCGATTTGGGCAATTTGCGGCGAGTTCTGTAAGAAGACAGACTTTCCTAGGGTAACATGCGCGATTATGTCATATCGGTGATTGTTTCTGAGCTGTGAACGGTCGCTACAATACTCTAACTTTTGAAGGGACTTTATATTTCGAGAGGTCTGAATGGGAGCCAGAGCAAGACTTTCGCCGCTTCATTCACGGAACTGAGAATAGACAGAGTAAGAGTAACCATTCTTTTTATCACGTACATTAATTTGTAATTCATCAAGTTGTCTCTTAACTATTTTGAGCTGGTGAATCTTTCGTGTGTTTTGATAACGAAATGAACTTAGTTTTGGAGAGTCTTCGATGCCTATATACTTCGGGGAATCTGCTACCATTCTCACATCACTCTCAACAATACTTTACTACATTTGATTTCTGTTTGCATTTTAAATGAATACCTTAAGACCACTTCCTGTTTATTTAAGATGTCCTTTTTTTAATAAACGTAATTCAACATAATTGTCCGTCTTCTGCATCAATTTCAGGCATTAGAACAAAATCCCGGTTACTAAATTAATCATTTAAGTTTTATTTTATATTTCCATGTATTTTATGAATTCGCAGTTCTAGCCAGTGTAGAGACTATTTGACTGCAGGATCGCAGCTACAGGCCATTATTTGCGGCGAGGTATCTGCAGGGCATGAAAGCAGACACGCGCGGCTCGATCCTATGACTGACTGCAATGGGCTACTCCTTTTAAACAGAGCCATGGATAGCACAAGCACCTAAGGCACGTGCAGTTCCGGGCGGAGTCGCAACTCGTTTACACATATGGGGTGCTGTTTGCAAGAGCAGCTACTCAAACTGTAACCGTTAGGTACCGTAACAAACAGTGGTATGTACAGTGGGATTAACAGAAATAGGTACGCATTTCTGCGCAACTGCAATTGAAGTCCACCGTTCAGGCAAAGACTTCAAAGAAGCGGCTAGTAACAGTCTGTGACTGGCTGACAAAATGTATTTATGCATGAGCTTAGAATCCATCGCCCTGAGAACGTACTGTCTGGAAGAAAATAACGATTTATTATAATTGTAGTGGCGGTATATTAATGACGGAAGAAAAAATTATTTTCCCTAATAACGAGATGAAAAACTGCCACAGAGCTGCCACTAAAATAAGTGATGTCCACGTCAATAATGCATCGAACCATCTAAACGTATCACGATATTTGGTTTAAAGTGCAACTGGTCAAGGGCTATAACTAAATTCTATTTCGACAGAAGTTTTATTAAAGGACAATGTAAGAAATCTGCTTTCTTTTGTTCTTCCATCTTTCACAATGAAACAGTAGCAATTTTGGCACTTTAAGTTGTATAAAGTCGGGTTACGAAAATCTTTTAGACATTCCAGCAATAGTAGAGGTCATTAGCTCCACAGTAATTTGAACTACAGTACCAGCGTTGTCTGTGCAGCATTAGTAATATGAACAGAGAGCTTGTGTGCGTGGACGCCGTGTTATTATTATTATTTGCCAGGCAATTGCATTTTGTCTTGTTGTTATGATTGTAGGGAGAATATCTATTAAGTCTTCGTCAACTTGCCATTTAGATGTTAGCAAAAATCACTGTTGTACTTTCACAGAATTTTGATTTCTGAGTTCTATAAACACACACAGAAGTAAGATTTCACGCCAATGTGTGCTTGTAGCATTTTCTTTGTAAAACGGTGCTTATTAGTGAATACGCTCATGATTCCAACATCTCAGCAGGATAATTAAACAGTAAAATCCAAACCGAGTTACATTTCGCAGTGATCTTTTTTAGAATAGGGAACTTTGGTATTACAAGGTCCATCAGAATCTATAGCTCTGGACACCTAATCACCCTCAAGTACTGGAAGCATGCGGGAAAATCCCCTTTCGGAATGAAGTTTATCTTCGCTGTCGTTGCTGCTATAGTTTCCTGTCTTCTCTGAAATCGCCTTCCTTTCAATAGTCCTTGGAGTTTGGCGAACATCCAGATGTCGCTGGTGGCCATATCAGGAGAGAAAGGAGCCAGTTGAAGCACAGGAATCTGGTTTTGCACCAAAAAAGTCTGAATCAAGGGCGAAGACTGTGCTGGAGCATTGTCGTAATGGCAGGTGATGGAGGATATCCCTGTAGTACTCTTTGGTGATTGTTTGAACCTGTGGTGTGTACTCGTGGTATATCACACCGCGGGTGTGGAATTAAAGACTTCCTTTCACTTTGTTGCCCACTACGCTGGCCTTCTTTGGTCTTGGTGGCGAGGAATGCTTCCGCTGTGATGACTGGGATTTGATTTCCGGGGCGTACCAGTACACTCAGAACCCGTCACTAGTAATTACGGCTTTCACGAAGTCGGGATCTGTGGAGTCCAGCGTGTCCAGTGGAAGCTTCAGTACGAAGTTACTTTTGCTCCTCTGTCTGCAGCTTCAGCACGAACTTCGCCTACACTATCTTCATGGCCAAATCTTCGGTCACAGTGAAATGTTCCGAGAAACTACTAATGCCCACCTCTTCCTCTAATTGTCTGATAGACACGCAGCTTTCACCTTGGCAATGCCCAGATCATTTCGGCTTGTTGACGGCAAACCGGTGCATGGATCGCTCTCCATCGATGTGCAGCCGTGTTTGAAGCGATTCTATCACTCTTTAATCTGTGTAATGCCCATAGCATCGTCACCCAAAGCTCACTGAACCTTCCGAAACGTTACCACCTGCAGAATTTGATGTAGTAGCACTACTTCAGTCGATCCGTCGTTTCCCTTGCAATGAAGAACGAATGCGAGCACTACACACCACTTTACTCAACTGCTGCCTGCCGCCAGCTGACGCTATCGACAGGCGGGAAACAATTCACGTAAGCGCACGAAGCCTCAAGGTCGGCCCACACAAGTGCGCTAGATTGAAATCCATGAGGTGTCCACAAAAAAGTAAGATCGTGTAGTGTTACCTTATCCTCGTGGTTCTGCCTGAAAAACATAAAATAGAAAATCTGATTGGGTTTTGAATTTTGGTGGTTTCAGTTACGGATAAGGCGGACTTCGTATTATTGATTGAGATCGTGCTGTAATTTGACCGTGCATGGCAGACCGGGTCGGCAACACTACAAAAAGCGACTGTACGGAAATAGCATCAGAAACTAATTGAAATTTACCTTATAATCTTGTTAGATACGAAGTATTAATACAATATAGTCTTCATGGCTGTCCTCTCTTGTAGGACGACCCGTCTTTCACTTTTCTCCGCCTGTTGAAAACTTGTTCAAGTTGTCACTGTCATGACCAATTTACAAATTTGGCGATAACCACCTCGAATCACTATTGAAACAACCTCGCTTTGTAATATAATCTTAATTTCCACCCAAAAGCACATTCAACACATCGCCGAAAAATACACGTCTTCCGTCTGAAGACAAGAGAGAGAGTGTAATCAATTAGTTGTTAAAAACAAAAACCTACGCAAAAGTAAAAAGACGAACAAAATTATTTATAAAAGTCGGTCGCTGGCGCAGCGCTCTTCTGCGTGCGCGATCGTAAATTATATCTTTGTATTGGAGAAGGCGCGGTAGTCAAAAGTACCATTACAATACCTCCTCTACTGACACGCTCCGCAAGCGAGCGTGGCAGTATAGAAAATATATACATATATATGAGAAAATAAGAAATTTACATATTACAAAAATATTTCTGAGCACAATGCTCTTTGCATATCAGTCTTTGTATACAGTCTTTTTGGTGTGTATCTTCTTTAGGAGTCGTAACATTAATTTCTTTGAATTGCAGCGTATTATCGTTGCTTAGCACAGCGTTTGAATTCAGTTCACATGATTCGTATTTACAATGGAATTAATTCGAACAATAAATGTTTCTATTATATTGCTCCAATGTCTTTAAACGTAGTATCGGATTCTGAGTGTGTGTGTACTGCCTGGATCTCTTGCGTGTGACTTGAAGAAAATCCAAAGTTTGTTCAATGTGTCAACACGAAATTGTGATCTCCACCAGTCGAATTTTGGTGGCTTCTACCGGGGTATAAATGGTCAATGAGGGCACAGGAAACACCTCACTGCCTACGACAGGTGATGAGCTTGTCTTTTACACCAACCCGAAGACCTGCCGGTTTCCACTATACCATACACTTCAAGGCATATTGACACAACGTAAATATTTCTTGACCAGTGTTCCATCACGTTGGTTTCTTCTTTGCATTTTCAATTCCATTTATATGAATTACGTGCTACATGTACCCAAGTCCTTTGCAGTTCATTAACATCTCCTTAAAATACATTTCTTGATATAATAAGTATATAAATATACAAATATTTACAATTAATCATTACATGAGATATTTACATTGTTGTCATATAGTACATATAAAGGATTAAATGAAAAATTTAGTAAATTTTTACGTTACATTCAATATCATTCTGCTGACATGTGAATTACATTACATTCAGATTGAAATATACATTTTATTTATTTTATTTGTTTAACTCATTCTTTTTTTTCTTTTCTTTCCCTTTTTTTTGTTCCTTTCGTTACACTTGCAACATTTGAAAATAATTGTGGCAACTCGCTAGAATATTCAACTTAAAATTCATCTTGCCTCCTGGAATAAAATTTACACATATTTCAAGCTTCAAGACAGCCCTCTGTAGGAGGATAGGTTCGTGGGATAGTTGCTAACTACTTCATAAATACTAGTAAAGTCATCTCCTACAGTGGACTACACAAAATAAAATATGATAAATAAAATACATGTTAACTTAATATAATGTAAAAGTTCCTATACCTAATACCGTTTCTAAGTGTGGTGTCCCCACTATTGCTGTTTCTAAGAGTGGTACCCCTCTATTACCGTTTCTAAGAGCGGTACCCCACTAAATATCTTATGATCCTACAAGTATGTACATCAGTGTGGTAAGTGTATATATATGTATATTTATTTATTTATTTATTTATTTATTTATTTATTTAGTTCAAGTCAATCATGTTCCTATAAAGTTTGTGTAGTTCATCTCCTTCCTTTCATGATTATCAAGCATTATAAATAAATGTTTTACTTAATAAATAAATAAATCTTCTTAGATAATTGCTGCTGTGTTCCATGCTGTATATCCATTCTGTATTTACCTTGTGGTACCTGTAAAATTCTATTCATAAATAAATATGTGTGTATGTCTCTCCATACTGTCAGATAATCACGAATTATATAATGTCAAATATTTCATCAACATGTATAAATTTTTCTAAGGGAGGGATGAGAGTATGAGACGCAACAGAGGACTGACGTTTTGTTTTCTCCTTATTCTCCTTTCTATTTAATGGTGCATTAGTTCAGTACAGTAGATGAGCTTTGATTATGTCATTAGATGACTGCTAAATATGTTCTCTTAAATAATTCTTCTAATCTGAAGTGTCAGGCCTACATAACTCCAAAAATTTCATTACAAGTTCCCATTAGATTAGTGTTAAAGTGTTATAGATTTAAATCTTCTGGTATATTTCCAACAGTGGCTGCTGTAAATAATTCTCTCCAAATAGATCTATACTTTCACCTTTAGTTATAAGAATACATATGACATCACACAAGTTATTATCTGAGGCATACCAATCTTTCAATAAATAATATTCTTTCCACTACTTTCATTCTGTATTCCATGAGTACATGTGATATAGCGTTCAAATCTAGTTTCTCTCCTCTCAACATATTCTCAATTACTCACAACATTCTCACCTATCCATTATTCATTCTTCACGAAATAACATACTTATTCCTCAGCATTATATATATATATATATATATATATATATTCCTCTTATTCATCATCATTTATTTTTTTACTTCAACAATAATAATACCCTTTTCTCATCTTATATTCCATTTACCTCTCTCCATATTACTATTTATCCTCTTATTAAACTAAAATTACATTCATTCATCTCATTCACTCGCTCACACCACTCATATCAACATTACTATTATCACATGCCTCCTGAGGAAAATAATTCTGTTCAGTTCTCTGCCTCCTCTAATGTGTATATGCCTCAATAGCAACTCCTCTTATAACCAAATATCTAACTAGCTATTGGATGGTTCACATTGCTTTCTAGACTTACCTGCATTCATTAGATTGTAAGTATCTGTATAACTTAAATGTAGGCTCATCATAACTGTATATCATATTAATTATCTTCTTCTCATTAGATAACATTTTACTGTATGTATTTTTTCAAATGTCTGTGTGGATATAGACCTCTGGGTTTATGTGTTAATGAATAACAGCCAGGGTGTGGAATATTTGCAATTCGGTATGGTCCAGAGTATAAGATCTGTCATTTCCTGTTTCAGTTTTGTGGGTTTAGGATCTGTTCTTAGTAAAACTAACTCATCAACTTGAAATGTTTGTGCTTTCCTGACAGCTCTGTCATATTTCTGCTTTCTTTCCTTAGCTTTGTCACATAATGTTGTGTAAGCTTGTCTTACCTTTTCTTCTAAACTAACATGATTTGTTGTTGCTGTTAATTTAGGTAGAGGGTCTGTCCATTCATTTCTTTCTGTTTTATCCATTATTAATTCAGTTGGTGTGTATCCAGTAGAAATGTGAGTGAAATTGTTCTCTATTTGTTCAAATGGTGCTAGGTATTCTACCCATTTTGTGTGCTTCTCTGGTGTGAGTGTTCTCACAAACTGTCCAAATTCTCGAAATGTTCTTTCTACTGGGTTTCCTACAGTGTGAAATCTTGAAATTAAAATATGTTTAACATTCTGTTCTTCAATAAAAGTCTTCCATTTTAAACTGGTAAAATATGCTGCATTATCCGTGATCATAACTTCAGGTTATCCTATTCTTACAAAATAATCTGTTAATAGACGTCTGGTAATAGCAGTGGTAGAAACTGAACATAAAGCATATGATTTTAAATACTTTGTGAAAACATCTAACACAGCAAGGATGTATTTCATTCCTCCACGTGCTTGTGGATAGGGGCCTGCAATATCTAAAGAAATTAGCTGTAATTGCCTCTTAGGTATGATTGGGTGCAATTCATTCATGCTTGTGCGATTAGAATATTTGGCTTTCTGACATATGATGCATGTCACTCAACACTCTTCGCCTTAAATTTGGAAAATAGCAATATTGTATAATCTTATCTCTACATTTGGTTACCTATAGTGTCCCCAAGTTCTGTGTGTAAATAAAATAAAATCTTCAACATGAGCTTCAGGTAAGCAAACACACCAATGCTGTGATTCAGGATTTCGTCGGTGAAATAATACTTCTTTGTGTAATGTGTAATATTTTTCAAGATGTGGGTCTGTTCCTGCACGTAATTTATTCTTTATCTGGATCCACCTGGGATCATTGTCCCGCAATATGGCTAACTTCCTGCACATGTTTTTGTGGTAAGGTGCAAATGTACCGTCATACATGAGTTAAATTTTGAAATCTGATGTTTGTTGTGTCACATCTGAAAATTCTTGTAGGCCTTGTGGCAAACGAGATAGAGCATCGGCTATAATGTTGGCTTCTCCTTTTATGTATATAACATCAAAATCATATTCTTGTAGTGATGCACACCAGCGTGCAAGACGTCAATGTAATAACTTGCATGATAGCAGGAAAGAAAGAGCTTGATGATCAGTACAAAGCTTAGTACGTTTTCCCCACAGAAAGTAGCGAAACTTGCAAAATGCCCATACTATGGCAGGTGTTTCGCGCTCGGTCACTGAATATGACTTTTCGCATTCAGTGAGCGTGCAGCTAGCAAAACCTATTGGTTTGATGACTGTTTCTTCATTTTCTACATGAATTAGGAATAAAAACGCTCCGAGCCCATAGGAACTTTCATCTGTCACTAGGCAAAAGTCTGACGTCATGTCAGGATGACATAACAACGGTGCATTTACTAAAGCATTCTTAATCGCTTCAAAATCTGTCTGACGGAACTCTATCCATTTCCAAATATTATTTCTTTTGAGTAAAGATAGAAGATGTGGACTGTTAAGAAGGTGGTAGGGTACAAATTTCCTGAAGAATGAAGATAGACCAAGAAAGGCTTTGAGTTGTTTACGATTCTGTGGGGATGGAAAATTCTTTATTGCATCCATTTTTCTTGAGTCTGGATAAATTCCTTCAGTTGATATGATTTGACCAAGGAATTTGATTTCTCCCCTCCCTAATTTCGTCTTTGATAAATTGATAGTGAGACCTGCATCAGAAAATTTAGTCAGAAGTTGCTTCAAAAGATTAACATGTTCTTCCCAAGTAGTGGTGGCAATGACAATGTCGTCAACATAAACTGTGATTTGCGATAACAATTGTGGTCACTCGTAGACCAAAGGGTTGAACACAAAATTGATAACTACGTCCGTCACATAGAAATGCAGTGTATTTACGACTGTTTTTATGGAGGTTCACCTGCCAAAACGATGAGCGGAAGTCGATATTGGTTAAATACTGTACATTATGAAATTTTGAAAGTTGTTCTTCCAAATTTATAGGTCGTGTGTTGATTGAAATTATAACTTTGTTAATTTCTCATGCCTCTAGCACTAACCTTACACTACCATCCTCTTTATTAACTGCTAGGATCGGACTGCAATATGGTGAATGTGACCTTTCAATGATACACCAAGCTTGCATTTTTTCAATCTCTTTCAAAACTGCGGGTTTCTTTGATCAAGGAATATTATAATATGTTCTTCAGTATGTTTTGTGTGGTTTAACATCCATCTCATAAGTATAGCCTCTAATAATTCCAGGTTTCTCCACAAATACGTCAGCAAATTGCTGCAAAACTTCAAGTAATTCAAGGTGTTGTTCCTTTGTCAGATATTCAGATTCTGTGCATTTCTCATATAAATCATTAGGTTTAATTCCCTGAGCTACAGCTTCATTAAAAGTTAAATCACATATGTTTGTTGCTGGTGGATACACAAAATGTAACTGTTCAAACTTACCTTGTTTCCTGTTTAAGTTTTTACCCTGTGTTAACTCTATTGTCAGTTGTTGTTGGTTTACGGTTAAATGACATTTCCCTTTTCCTAAATCTGTGATTGCTTGATATTCATTCAAAAATTCGATTCCTAATATGCAATGCATAACTAATTTGTCTACTACCAGAAAACTCTAATTGAGTGGTATATTTGAAAATGTGAAGTTAATTAGCGCTTGAAATTTCACATTCTTTGATTTGTTACTGGTGGCACTTATAATGTGACAATTCTGTACTGCAATGTTTGTATGTTCATTATATGTTTGAGTTCATTATATAAGGACATTGAAATGACACTTGCTGCTGCTCCTGTATCTAACATTACTTCCACTTCATAACTACCAATCATAACTCGTGTTCTAGCCTGAATAATCTTCTTTGTTTTACTGGTACTATTAAAATCTACGTCCTGATACAATTCTTTTTCTATTTTCTTACTGTCATCATATCGGAGAAAACAAATCGTCGGTTCCGTTGCGCTCTGCTCCCTATCGACCGTAACTCGAGCGCTTAGCTCGGTCGTCGTTCGTTTTCCAGCAAATTCGGTTGTTGCTGCGGGTTGGGCTCATTGCCCAACTCAATAATATTTACATTTCTGTCGCGCGTCACCCAAGTATCAGCTGTTTGGCTGTTGACATTACCTCGTGTCGCATTGGGAGTTCCGTTAGGTAGCAATTAAGGGTTGCTGTATTTCATGTGTCGTGGCGGTGGTCCATTGTGATTTCCCCATACATTATTTCGCCCATGACTGTAACTGGTATTGTCATTATTGTTACTCCTGCAATACATGTTTGGATGTTGTTGGATGTTGTTTCTCTGAAAATATCGTGGATGGTGCCTGTTATCCTCTCTTCTTTGATCTCTATGATTTCGGTTCCTTCTTCTGTTGTTGATATTTTGAATATAACTGTTATTGTTCTGATTTTAATTACTGTTCGGATAACCATTATAGTAATAAATACTGTTTCCTTGCCAATGCTGCGAGCTGTTCCTCCTAATATTGAATGGATTTGTCCCAGTGTAGTGTGAATTGTTTCTTTCAGTGTTTTGTTGTGGTGTCGGAGGCAGATTTCTGTTGTGCGTATGCGAATTTCTTGCATGGATCGGATACAATTGATTGAAATTCCTGATCTCATCTCTGTAAACAACATCTATCTCATCAACATAGCTGAAAAAATTCTTTATGTTGTCCTCGGACACTCCTATTAATTTATCACGGTAAGGAAATGGTAAGTGGCTTTTAAGTGTTCTAATTACGTCTGGTAAATCTGCTGGTTTGGTCCAATATAATGTTTTGTCTAGGTAGCGTTCGGTAAAGTCTCTTTCTTCGGGTTGTAAATTTCTGGATTGTATACTTCTCGTTTTAAACTTTGCTGTTCTGTGCTCGACCAGAATTCCTCAAGAAATGCTTGTTCAAACTGTTCAAATGTTAAACATCGTCTTTTCATTGCTGCTCCCCACTTAGCTGCTCTTCCACGTAACAAATTTGTAACATATCGAATTTTATCGGCTTCTAACCAATGTCTCGGGAAAATACCATCAAAAGAGCGGATGAAAACAATTGGATGCACTTTGTCTTTCTCATCACATGAAAATGTCTGAAAGTATCCATGTTGTACTAATGTTTCATCAGCTACTCCCGATGGTATTATGGGTCCTGCATTTTGTGTCAAACTGTGCATAGTATGTGGTGATGTCTGATAGTAATTTTGATCTTGTGGTAGCATTGAAAATGGTTCATAGGGATTTGTATCAGTCATTGGTAGTTCTATTTTCGGCTGTGTGCTGGGTCTAGCATTATTCGGATTCTCATTTATGTTTTGGTTGCCTGTTATGGGTTTTGCTATCAATGACAAACTTGGTATTACATTTTCTTTAAGTTTACGTACCTTTTTCTGAATATTATCTGTTTCTCCCTTTACTTGTTCCTTTGTCTTATCTAAAATGATCTGTGTCATTGTCTCAAACTTCTCATCTAAATAATCATCACATAATTTGCATTCATGTACAAGTTTCTCTGCTAGAGTTGTGTCATTCTTTAAAGATGCTACATCTGCCTTGTCTTCAAGTTTTTCTAACTTTTCCTGTAAGGATTTCTGCTCCAATGTTACATCATTTAATTTGTCTGAAAGGTCTGTAATCGTCAGGTCTAAGTGTTCTTGGTTTGTTTTTACGGAATTGTGTGACTGTCGTAATTCGTCAACTTGGGTACTGGTTTTCTGTTGTTCAAAAACTACTGTTAACAATTTCTCATTACATCGTTGTAAGTCAGTGTTTGTCTCGTCACTGCATTCCACAAATACCTTTTCTTGTCTCGTAACCTTGTCTGATAAGTCAGTAAATTTCCTTCCAAGACTACTGGTGGTTTCTGTCAAACCGGCAATTTGTCTCGATTGTTTTTCAAAATTTTGTTTTATGTCCCGTGTCAGTTCATCGAATTTAGTATCAAATTTCCCAATGCCACGTTTTAAATTGTCATTTTTCTCGTCTAAAGCGTCAAATCTTTTGTCAAATTTTCTGTTTTGGTCACCAAGTAACTTCAGAATCTGGTTGAGCATGTCAAAGTCCTGTGTCTTAAATCCGTCATTTTTTCGTGTCTGATTGATGTCTGGTTCTGAAGTTGACGTTGCCAATGTCGCGTTTTGTCGCGTAGTACTCACTCTCCATTAGCCTGTATATCTGTTTAAATATAGGGGTTGTTGTCTTAATCGATCCGGTAAAATTATGTCTTGAAGATCCTCACAATTAAGTTCAATATTCATTTGACTGTCGGACATGTTTTGCAATGTGTCACTTTCACTAAGCTCGTCCGCAGAAACAATTTCTACGCGTCTAGCGTCCATTTTGCGGTTTGCGTTATTAATTGCAAATAAAATTTTCCAATGGCAAAAAAAATTTTAAAATATGATATGCTGAAATTTGAAATTTCTCTTCTGGAAATGGATATTTCTATATGATTTTTTATTAGAAATTGAATTATTAAACTGGGACTGAAATTTCCCTCTCACAAATAAATGACTGTGAATATGCTCTTCACTTATCATTTGCAATAATAGTAAATCAAATTTAACTACAATTTAAAAAAATAATTTCGAAATAAATGGATCGGAATAAAGGAAGTACAGATGGCTGCTTGAAACTGGAAAAAATGTAAATTTCTTTACTCAACAATTTTTTTTTGTTCTTCAGTCTTATGTTGCAAATGTAGCGTCAAATATACAGTTTTCAATCCAAAATTTTTCTTTCGCGTCCGTGCAAATTATTTTATGGAACGTTATCCTTTTCCTTTTTTTTACCAAATTAATTTCCTCAGCATGAAAATGAAAATTAACACGAATTAATAACAGGGAAAACAATATTGTTGTAAATTTCATGCACGTAACATTACGATTGAAATGAATGAGATTTAGTCCAAATTCATTTTCTGATGCTATTAAGTGGTTAAAATTAGATAAAATGTCCAAAATTTATAATAATTGCATTTGTATCAAATCCGGAGATTGTAAGTCCTGTCACCAGGACGGCAATTGTAGTGTTACCTTATTCTCGTGGTTCTGCCTGAAAAATATAAAATAGAAAATCTGATTGGGTTTTGAATTTTGGTGGTTTCAGTTACGGATAAGGCGGACTTCGTATTATTGATTGAGATCGTGCTGTAATTTGACCGTGCATGGCAGACCGGGTCGGCAACACTACAAAAAGCGACTGTACGGAAATAGCATCAGAAACTAATTGAAATTTACCTTATAATATTGTTTGATACGCAATATTAATTACAATATAGTCTTCATGGCTGTCCTCCTAATTTCCCTTGTAGGACGACCTGTCTTTCACTTTTCTCCGTCTGTTGAAAACTTCTTCAAGTTGTCACTGTCATGATCAATTTGCAAATTTGGCGATAACCACCTCGAATCACTATTGAAACAACCTCGCTTTGTAATATACACTCCTGGAAATTCAAATAAGAACACCGTGAATTCATTGTCCCAGGAAGGGGAAACTTTATTGACACTTTCCTGGGGTCAGATACATCACATGATCACACTGACAGAACCACAGGCACATAGACACAGGCAACAGAGCATGCACAATGTCGGCACTAGTACAGTGTATATCCACCTTTCGCAGCAATGCAGGCTGCTATTCTCCCATGGAGACGATCGTAGAGATGCTGGATGTAGTCCTGTGGAACGGCTTGCCATGCCATTTCCACTTGGCGCCTCAGTTGGACCAGCGTTCGTGCTGGACGTGCAGACCGCGTGAGACGACGCTTCATCCAGTCCCAAACACGCTCAATGGGGGACAGATCCGGAGATCTTGCTGGCCAGGGTAGTTGACTTACACCTTCTAGAGCACGTTGGGTGGCACGGGATACATGCGGACGTGCATTGTCCTGTTGGAACAGCAAGTTCCATTGCCGGTCTAGGAATGGTAGAACGATGGGTTCGATGACGGTTTGGATGTACTGTGCACTATTCAGTGTCCCCTCGACGATCACCAGTGGTGTACGGCCAGTGTAGGAGATCGCTCCCCACACCATGATGCCGGGTGTTGGCCCTGTGTGCCTCGGTCGTATGCAGTCCTGATTGTGGCGCTCACCTGCACGGCGCCAAACACGCATACGACCATCATTGGCACCAAGGCAGAAGCGACTCTCATCGCTGAAGACGACACGTCTCCATTCGTCCCTCCATTCACGCCTGTCGCGACACCACTGGAGACGGGCTGCACAATGTTGGGGCGTGAGCGGAAGACGGCCTAACGGTGTGCGGGACCGTAGCCCAGCTTCATGGAGACGGTTGCGAATGGTCCTCACCGATACCCCAGGAGCAACAGTGTCCCTAATTTGCTGGGAAGTGGCGGTGCGGTCCCCTACGACACTGCGTAGGATCCTACGGTCTTGGCGTGCATCCGTGCGTCGCTGCGGTCCGGTCCCAGGTCGACGGGCACGTGCACCTTCCGCCGACCACTGGCGACAACATCGATGTACTGTGGAGACCTCACGCCCCACGTGTTGAGCAATTCGGCGGTACGTCCACCCGGCCTCCCGCATGCCCACTATACGCCCTCGCTCAAAGTCCGTCAACTGCACATACGGTTCACGTCCATGCTGTCGCGGCATGCTACCAGTGTTAAAGACTGCGATGGAGCTCAGTATGCCACGGCAAACTGGCTGACACTGGCGGCGGCGGTGCACAAATGCTGCGCAGCTACCGACATTCGACGGCCAACACCGCGGTTCCTGGTGTGTCCGCTGTGCCGTGCGTGTGATCATTGCTTGTACAGCCCTCTCGCAGTGTCCGGAGCAAGTATGGTGGGTCTGACACACCGGTGTCAATGTGTTCTTTTTTCCATTTCCAGGAGTGTAATTTTAATTTCCACCCAAAAGTACATTCAAGACATCGCCGAAAAATACACGTCTTTCGTATAAGGACAAGAGAGAGAGTGTAAGCAATTATTTGTTAAAAACAAAAACCTACGCAAAAGTAAAAAGACGAACAGAATTATTTATAAAAATCGGTCGCTGGCGCAGCGCTCTTCTGCGTGCGTGATCGTAAATTATATCTTTGTATTGGCGGAGGCGCGGTAGTCAAAGTACCATTATAATCGGTTTCTTTTATAACAGACCTCGTATGTTCCGATTAATGGTGAGTCGCTATGCTATCAAACTTTGAATGTCTCCTTCCGAATTTTTCTGTTAATTGACTGTGAAACGAGTGTCTTCCTTTGTTCTGCTCTGCTGCACTACATTAAATTTTTTTTTTTTTCTCATTTGAATCAGCAATTGCAAAAGGATACCATTCGCAAATATGTGAATTACTAGTAATAAATGTGTACTCGACAATTTGATCTCACAAAATTTATCAGTTCAGTTTACTTATTTATAAATTATTTCGTTAACCTGCCAATTAAATTCGTAAATGCTTGGATTTCAGAGAGATGTTGTAAGAGCGACCCAGCTGCATTTGAAAACCACAATGCAATCATAGTAGACTTTTTTTCGAGGAATGCCTTCAATGCTTGCCATAGACTGCTCTTTCCGTTTTCTTTCTCTCCCCATCGTGCGCTATTTTGCTTCCAGGGTAGCAGAATTCTTCCATTTAGTCAACACAATATAAATATCTCATCTTATTTCTCAGTCGGTCATTCGTTCGTTCAATATGTAAAATTTGTGTAACCTCCATTACTTTTGCCTCAGAGATAAATTGTAGTTGGGAGCTCCAACGTTAGGCGCCTGATGGGGCCCCTTAGGAACATGTCTCCCAAGGAGGGGAAGGAACCCAGTGTGTACTCCGTGTGCATACCGGGGAGGGGTCATTCCGGATGTGGAAAGGGTGCTTCCGAATGCCATGAAGAGTACAGGATGCAGCCAACTGCAGGTGGTGACATATGTCGGTACCAATGACGTGTGTCGCTTTGAGTCGGAGGAGATTCTCTCTGGTTTCGGGCGGCTAACGGAAATGGTAAATACTGACAGTCGTGCTTGCGAGATTAAGGCCGAGCTCACTATCTGCAGCATCGGCGATGGAAACGACTGTTTCTTTGGTGCACAGCCGAGTGGAGGCTCTGAATCAGAGGCTCAGGCGGTTCTGTAACCATGTAGGCTGCAGATTCCTTGACTTGCCCCATCGGGTGGTGGGTTTCCGGGTTCCGCTTGATAGGTCAGGAGTCCACAACACACAGAAAGCGGCTACACGGGTAGCGGAGGCTGTGTCGTTCATAATGGTTCAAATGGCTCTGAGCACTATAGGACTTAACTTCCAAGGTTATCAGTCCCCTAGAACTTAGAACTACTTAAACCTAACTAACCTAAGGACGTCACACATCCATGCCCGAGGCAGGATTCGAATCTGCGACCGTAGCGGTCGCGCGGTTCCAGACTGTAGCGCCTAGAACCGCTCGGCCAGGCTGTGTGGAAGGGACTGGGTGGTTTTGTTAGGTTAGAGGGTCTCAGGAAAGCAAAGAAAGGGCGTCCATCTAAAAGGGTTCAGGTAAAACACGATAAAGTAGTTGTAGAAACGATAGGAACTGTAGTTGTAAATTCTCGTAGCTGTGTTGGGAAAGAATCAGAGCACTAAGTCCCAATAGAAAGCACTGAAGCTCAAATAGTTGTAAGTACAGAGAGCTGGCTAAAGCCGGAAATAAGTTCAGCCGAAATTTTTCTAACGACCTAAGTGTTCCGAATGGATAGATTCATTACAGTTGGTAATGGAGTATTTATTGCTGTCAGAAGCAGTTTACCTTGTAGTGAAACTGAAGTAGATAATTCTTGTGAAATAGTATGGGTAGAGGTTATACGTGACAATCGGATTAAACTATTGATTGTATCGTTTCACCGACCCCCCGACTCAGAGGATATAGTTGCTGAACAGTTCAAAGAAAACTTGAGTCTCATTTCATATAGATACCCCACTCATATAATTATAGCCGGCGGTGACTTTAATCTGCCCTCGATGTGCTGGAAAAATTATACGTTTACAGCCAGCGGCAGGCATGAAACGTCATCCGAAATTGGACTGAATGCTTTCTCAGAAAAATATTTTCAACAATTAGTTCATGAACCCATTCGAAGCGTAAATGGTTGCGAAAGCATACTTGACATCTTAGCAACAAATGATCCTGGACAAATAGTGCTTATGGTGACGAATATAGGGATTGGCCACCACAAGGCAATTTCTGCTACAAAAAGTATATCTATTTTAAAAAAAAGCTGATAAAAATGCTCTTAACTCCATTTTAAGAGACAGTCTTCACTCCTTCCGATCTGATCATGTAAGCTTAGAATAGTTGTGGAATTATTTCAAAGAGATAGTGTCGACAGCAATTGAGAGATATGTACCACATAAATTAGTAAGTGATGGTACTTATCCCCAATGGTACAAAAAACGGGTCAGATCGCTGTTGCAGAAGTAACGAGAAAAGCATGCCAAATTTAAAAGAATGCAAAATCCCCAAGACTGGCAATGTTTTGCAGAAGTTAATGCCTTCACTGCACGATAACAACGGTGAAGTCACTGATGACCGTGTCACTAAAGCAGAGCTATTAAACACGGTTTTCCGAAACTCCTTCTCCAAAGAAGACAAAGTAAATGTTCCTGAATTCCAATCAAAAACAACTGCCAGGATGAGAAACATGTCCTCGGTGTAACAAAGCAGCTTAAATCACTTAATAAAGCCAAGGTCTCCGGTCCAGATTGTATATCGGTCAGGTTCCTCTCAGATTATGCTGATACAATAGCTCTATATTTAGCAATTATATACAACCGCTGGCTTACACAAAGATCCATACCTAATGACTGGAAAACTGCTCAAGTCACACCACTACCGATAAAGGGAAGTAGGAGTAATCCGTTGAATTACAGGCCCATATCATTAACGTCGATTGGCAGTATTGTTTTGGAAGATATTATGTACTCAGAACATTATGAAGTACCTCGAAGAAAACGATTTATTGACACGCAGTAAGAATTCAGAAAATATCGTTCTTGCGAAACACAACTAGCACTTTATACTCATGAAGTAATGAGTTCTATAGACAGGGAATGTCAAATTGATTTTATATTTTTAGATTTCCAGAAGGATTTCGACACCGTTACTCACAAGATTCTTCTAACCAATCTGCGCTTCTACGGAAAATCGCCTCAGTTGTGCGACTGGATTCGTGATTTCATGTCAGAAATGTCACAGTTCGTACTAATCGATGGAAATCCATTGAGTAAAACAGAAGTAAAATCCGACGTTCCATTAAGAAATGTTATAGGCCCACTGGGGGCCGAACCGCACAATAACCCTGAGTTCGATGTGGGGTGGCGGTAGGGTGAGTGGACTGCTGTAGCCTGTTGTGGGGTTGTACATGTATACCACAGAGGGCTACGGCGGGGATGAAGCCTCTCCGTCGTTTGTAGGACCCCAGTTCAATACAATACAATGAGAATGTCAGGCTACTTGCGCTGTTTTAAGTTCTCAAGCAAATAAAGGTGTGTTGATTTTAGTAAGTGTTGCTTCCGTTACGAAGCACAAAGTCAAAACTGCTTTTATGTTGCCTTTGCCTGTGATCAAGCCAAATTGATCGCCATCTACAAGATCTTCCACATTCATCTTCCACTCTTCCGTACGATAATTTTGTCAGTTACACTTATTATTATGCGGCAACTGTCAGATTTTACCCGTCCTTGCTATCTTTGATGTCTTGTGGATGATATTATTCCGAAAGTGTCTTACTGTATCTCTAGTCTCGTAAATACTACGCATAAACGTAATTGTCGTTTGCTTGCCAGTTCCACCAAGGATTTAAGAAATTCTGAAGGAATTTTATGTTTTCCTTTTGCCTTATTTGATCGTAAGTATTCTAAAAGTCTGGCAAATTCAACTTCAATCCTGGACCCCCTATATCTTCGAAACAGACATCCATTCCTTGTTCTGGTATGTCACCAGAGAGTGCCTTTCCCCCTTGTATGGGCCCTCGGCACACTTCTTCCATCTATCTGCTCTCCTTCATGCTTTTAGCAGCATAATTCCTTTACGTTATATGTCATGACGCCTTTGCTTTCCGTATATCAGTAAAATTATTTTGACCTTTCTGTATTATGACTCTGTTCTTGCAAGCCTTCATCATTACTAAATTATGATCTGAGTCTATATCTGCTGTTGGGTATGCCTAAGAATAAAATATCTGATATGGGATCATTGCCTCACAATTATGTAACTCCGTGCCACCAGGTCATTTTGAAGTACACACATGTTCAGGAAAAAAAAAAAAAAAAAAAAAAAAAAAAACAGAATACCTTGAACGTTCGACTGGAGATAGGAAGTTGACGTTCACAGGACATGTGCATCAGTATGTTATGCAGAAATGGTTAGCATGTCAGTCACTTCGGTTCAGCTTCTGTCCTGTTGCCTAGCAGGCACAGGGTCCGCCATGGGCCCTGATAATTTGTTCGTGCATGATAGTGTCGGCGCATAAAGCGCGCGAATGGCGTCCTGTGGCACAGCGATCTCTGCTGCTTTCAATTGTTTCCAAAGCTCATCTGTGGCGGTGGGCATAGGGTCACAGCGCTGCAGCCGTCTTTCCACCATATCCCATACAGTCTGTGTGGCAGAAAGTCTGGTGATCTGGCGGGCCGCAGAAAACGGCTGACACCCTGTGATACCAAGAAGGCATGTGTTCCTGCGGCAACATGTGATCGTGCATTGTCTTGCTGAAAATTGCCGCTCCTCTGCCTACGGTGAACCAAAATGCGGCCGTCATTTTCAAACAAATGAAACCTGGTTTCATCAGAAAGCATTATCTGGTGCCATTCCTGTCCTCAGTGACGTCATTCCATACACCCCTATCGTCTAGCGAGTTCCTGCACATTCGTCGAAGGCAGGTGGGGAAGTGGACGACAGATTGTCAGCCCTGGCAGTTTACCATGTGTTCCACTGTTGCCTCAGAGCCAAGGAGGACGTAAATCTGTCCTGCGATGCTATTTGGATGAGCTATCAATCTTCTTTTATGGTAGGTGGTCTGGGTGTTGCGACCTGACCAATCTCGTCGTGTTCTACGACCTTCCTTAAACCATTCTGCATTTACCTGTTGCACTGCCGAAACACTTCGTCCCACACGAGTAGCAATTTCCCGCAGGGATGTATCACATTCTCTCATGCTAATAATGTGCCCTCTTTCAAACTCACTGCTTTGACGGTACGGTTCGCGCAAATGTCTGCGAGGCATCGTGCGTGTCTGCTCAAGTCACACTGACCCATTGCTTAAGCTTTATAGCGACAACGAGTGCCGCAAGTAACTATTACTAGATGTAATTTATTGCACAATCATTATTTCCCTCTCTCATTTCTTCTATCGAGCCCATTCTCTAGTAATTCTTTCTTCTGTTTCGTACTTTTTTCTAATAAACCATGATTATTAGATTTTCATATCCCCTTACATACTGACCTTGAAGTTCATTACGCGCATGTAATTTCTCGCTTTTGTGCATGTAACGTCGGCATGTACTCCAGAACTGTTGTTGTTAGTGTTGATTTGCTGTTAATTCCGATGAGAATACTCCTGTCACTGACCTGTTTACAAATGCCCCTTCTCTGCTCTACCTTCCTACTCACGACGAATCCAATTGCCACTACACCGTTTTCTACAGCTGTTGATATTACTCTCTACTCCGCTGACCAGGAATATTTCCTTTTTTCCAGCTTCACTTCGCCGATGCCCACTATTTTCAGACTGATCCTTCTCATTTCCCTTTTCAGATTTTCGACGTTCCCTGCCAGGGGCAGACCTCCAACATTCCTCGTTCCGGATAGTAGTGTGTAAATTTTTTGTTTGTTTCTCTTTGCCCTCGGCAGTCCCCTCCCTAACATTCAACTGGGGATTAATTTGGAATTTGTAGCCAATGGAGAGATCATACTGTCGGTTTTTCATATACAAGCCACATATCCAGTTGATACAAATTACGTGTCTTTGATGCAATGAGTTCCATTGCATTCTGCAACCTAATGCAGCTGGCCACTGCTGATATTTCCGCTTTTTAGGAGCAGTTTTCCACACCAAGAGACGTAGAGAGCTTGTAACCGATGTCCACTTAGCGCCCTCTTTGACAAGGCCATTGTTACTCATAGGACGAGATTGACTCCACATACTGGAATTTTTCGGCCACCATTGTAATTTATTCTTATTCAGAGGTGAAGCAGTGGCTGGGATCGAACCTGGGACACATGACATTCTGATTACTAGACGATAAAACCCTTTTTTGTGTTTGCCTCCTGGCACAATGGGAAAAATTTCTAGAAATACTTCTTTTTCTCAGATGACAGTTTCTAGTTCCACATTTTTAAGTTCCCCTGTAATATGAAAAACGATATTACTTAATTTTAAGAATATAGATTTTTTAATTTAAAAGCTGAAAAAACTAAAGACATAAATAATACAATAAAATGACATTCTTTATGAAAACTTGAAAAATTGATGATAGAATAAAGCGTCACTCTTCCAGACCAATGGATTTTTATCTATTAAAAGTAAAAGAAATGTTACTCCCTCCAAATCAATATATCTCTTTCCTTACTAAGCAAATTATGCTTCTTTAGGTGTAAAAGTCCAGATGTTTCGTTCAAATCTGATCTCTTGCTTCTCTTCAATGTCTGTAACTCTTACTTCTATTTGGACAACGTAAAATTGTTCTTTTTAGTTATAACATTTTTCCTCGTTGTGGTACAAACCAAACTTCTGTGGAAAGGAGAGCAAGTGGAGGAAGAAAAGTGGTGGGAGGACCGAGCCAAATGGAGACGACTCGTCAGCATCCATACCCAACAGTAACAGGAGCGGGATCCGGATACAATACGAAAAAAATACAAACAAAACTTACATTATGTATGTTAATCTTCAGTTAAAATGTAGTTAAAATATATTTTGGTAGGTCAGTCTCATCTTTTGTCATTGTACACTACTCACTTCCAGTTCTGGTATCTGCACTTGATCCTGATCTCGTAATACATATCTGGTGCTGAGATTAGACCTCGCGTATTATTCTTGAATTTCCTTTTGTTTCTCCTGGATCTTGCAGTCTCCATCTTCTGTTATTTCTTTCTTACTTTAGAATTTTCCATAGTCAACTGTTTTGCGGCGGGAGAAATGGCTTCAGTATAATATGTCATGGATTCTTCAATCTCGCCTTATCTTTGTGCACAGTTTGTAATTATCGAACACTCGTTGTTTACATCGTTCTGCACTCCTGTGGTATTAGGAGTGGCGGGTCTGCTGAGAATGCAGAATATTTGGTTGAGCAGTGGGAGTGGCTGGCAAGATGCCGTGAAGTGGCTGGGCTAGGTAAGTAAGACTTGCGCTCGGCCGGCCAGTGTGGCCGAGCGGTTCTAGGCGCTTCAGTCTGGAACCGCGAGACCACTACGGTCGCAGGTTCGAATCCTGCCTCGGGCATGGCTGTGTGTGGTGTCCTTGGGTTGGTTAGGTTTAAGTAGTTCTAAGTCTAGGGGACTGACGACCTCAGATGTTAAGTCCCATAGTGCTCAGAGCCATTTGAACCATTTTTGAACTTGCGCTGGACAGAGGACCCATAGCATTGCAGTGAAGTGCGAGCAACAGGTGGGGCGCTCAGAAGTTTACAACAACTTAGCGGCTTGAAAATACCGAGCTGAAGGGCGAGTGGATGGATATTTTAAAACTGAAGTGTAATTTATTCAACGAAAATACCAAAACTTCTTACAGGCATGCTACGACAAATCTGAAGACAATGTTAGATTTGCGATAGTGATACGAGATTACTAAAGCTATAATAGTGTGTTAAAGTATTATTAAACAATTTATTAACATTTATACTAAAATTATGCATGTAATAACAAGTAATACGTTACATATATTACTGTTCTGTTATATTTATTTTTATTCTCGTTAAACCAATAAACAAATAGTTAAAAATTATTTATTGAATAAGGACGCCAAAACAAAGACCTCTCCACATGTTTACTAACGATTGTCACCTGTATGAAAAATTGTTCCTCTATCCTATCAGTTCATATTATTCTTTAATAATATTTTGTTAACTTAACAGATAAAGGAATGTCATTTAACCGATAGGACTAAGGCACCAAGATACATGAGGGTTCTGTCTCCACAGGTTCTAATTCAGTTCCTTTTGAGGCATACAAAATTGAACAAAGTTATTATTCCTGTGATTAAAATTGAGTGGTTTGTTATGAGGTTGCTGTTCAGTCAGGTTTGTTGTGTAAATATTAACAGGTGTAAATTTTATAATGTGTCTAATCTCACAAACATCGGTCGGGTTGTATTGAGTAATGTAGAGGTCATGTGAGCAAGTTCTTAAATAAGCAATCAGAGCAGGTCATAGGGTCTCTTCATCTTCGTCTTTTGGTCGATAATGTAGGTTTCGGTAAGGCACTGTGTGGCCGGAGAGACGCTTTGACTTATGTATTGTTGGGACTTTCGATATGCGCTAATTTGGGACACAGAAATATTTTGGTTCTCTGAATGCTACTGGATTTAGACTCGCAGTCGAGTTATTAATGAGTGAGTATTTCAATTGCGTTCAACTTCAATCGACGATGGGACATTCACAGTATCATTACAGGAATAACGATTTTATTGCGTCAGACCGGTATTGAGGGATTGCGAACAAGTCGCTTAACTTCGAGACTTCGAAGTAACTACGATATCATTACAGGAATAACGATTTTATTGCGTCAACCCCGTTTTGAGGGATTGCGAAGAAGTCGCTTAACTTCGAGACCTCGCTGTAACTACGTATAATGATCCTAGTGCTTAGCAACAAACCCTTATCTTCCATTCGCTACCAGCCGCAAACGCCCTGATTGCACTGAAATAATTTTTACTTTTAAGGTCGCAACAAATCCTTACTTTCCATTCGATACTACTTGCGAACGTCCTGCTTGCACTGAAAAAACCTTTGTTTTTATGGTGCCTTGGATCCATATCGTGCTCAGTTACAACGTGTGTGGGGACACCATTCGAATAAATAAGTTTTACTTGAGTAAACAAGTAGTCAAAGATTAATCCAGCTGTTGAAGCCAAGACTGTTATCCTACACGATTTTTCTTCGCGTTTTCCTTTTGACTATCACAAACCTTACATGGATTTATTTAATTCTATTGCTTTTTTCATTGTTAATTAAGGTTTTTCGTGTATAATCCATACTTCTGTTGCACCTTGATTGCGCAGGGCATTGAACTGTTCTGTGACAACCAGCAGAATGATGTCATAAATGAGGAGGTAGTTAGTAGCCCGAATTCCGGATGCTGTTACGCAAGTGACCAGTTTTCCCTGAAACAGTCATGCAACATATTTCATAATACTTTATGCTCATTCCCATGATCAAGTAGTTGATCTCTGACGCTTCATAACAATCGCAATTAAGATTCAGTATCTCCATTCACTCTCCCTTTTGTTACTTCCTTTTCGCGTCTATTTTTAGTGCAGTGGAGGGACTGCACAGCTGTGTGACCTGGCAAGCACAAGGTAAGAGTCCTAAAAGGAGCTGTCTACCTCAGAAATGTTCAGAGCCCAAAGCGAAGTTGCAACCTCAGGTAGACAGGCCAGCTTTCGTGTCTCACAACGCACACTCTCTGGGCGTCTGTGTCCAGAAACCAGCAGTATTGTTCGTACAAACCATTTTGGAAGGTAAGGAATTTTTAGCCAGTGTGGCTTCGCAGAGACTACTGTGTGGGTCTTCATGACCTCAGGCGTGACGTCACAAAATAACATTCGGTTTCAATTTCCTCGAATCCAGCGTTCTCGTTACTTCTTTCTCTAGAGCACGAACTTTCCTGACCTACCTTTGTGTCGGCCATCTCTTAGGTTCTGACCGTGTACCTTTGAGTGGAAGAGATTTTTGTGCCTACCTCCCCCGTCCACGGCTCTGTTGGTTAAATATAGCATAAATCCACAAGTGTAGGAGATTGTTTCACATCTTTACTTGTGTTTTGCTGGACGGAACCAACAATGCCTGCCACGACTGGCTACTGAGTTTCTGACACTGACAGAGACATCAACGTTTCAGGTCATCCAGAAGGGAAACATTTGCCGCTGGTAGATCACGGAATAATGACTTGTCATCGGACGACTGATGAAGCGATCCTTGCCTGTGGCAAGGATGAGAGGAAGAGAGATGTTTCCACTTGGGCACTGAGTACTAAGACAGAACAGAACTCAAATTATCCATCTGCTGTCGCCATTGCCTTCCGCATTATGCTACGAGTTTTGTAAGATGGGACACCGTTACAGTCAGCGATTCGAAAGGGATTCGGTAATATTTCCCTCCGTTCTGGAGTCAGTTATTTCGTTATAAAAGCCAAATAGCTGATTTCAAAATACACCTTGGTGACCTTACTGGCCTTCGATTCTATTTTCTGAGTTCTTTCGGTAATTTACTACAGTCGCGGAGAGCACTCAAGACGGAGACAATGCGGAAGAAGTCACTCATTACCTCTGAAAGGCAAATTTGAGGAAACTAGGTTAAATTAAGACATTGCCGCACAACGGCAATGCACTGAGAGTTCAGCCTGCTATACTTTCTGGGTTGCGTGCGTTGCCGTTGAAGAAATACCAACCAACCCCCTCATATACGCAACTCCCCAAAATCAGACCCTCATTCTCAGTCGCTCTCAGATGCTCACGTGACACTGTCTGTGTGAGTAGGTGATACTAAGCATTACAGTCTGAGACAGCCGTTAATTTTAACACGAAGATCCGATGTAGACAGAACTGGAACGTCATAAGTTAGATTCGATATAACGCATAGCCATAGGGAAGAGTACGAACAGGATGATTTTTGGAATCGTAGTACCGTTGAGGAAAAGATGATTAAACAGAGACAATTTTAAATCTTTAACCCTGACAAAAATAATGTCCATCCTGTAGTCTTTATTCGAAGTTTCAGAGGTCTATGTCCACTATCTTGGACAGAATGGCAAAAGATTAGTTTTGTATCTGGATATATACAAGGATCAGGAGCATTGTGGGCATCCGAACGAACATCTTCTTGTAAATGTTATAAAGAATTTGAGCAGGCTTATCTAGCAAAATATTCGTCTGCTGGAATACAAGAAAGACTTAGGCAGGAAGTATTATATCCTGAGCCTTTCTCATTTTCTAGAGGATCTCTAAAGAGATATTTTGAGAAATGCATTAATAAATCTTTGTATTGGGATGTACCGATTCCTTTTCCGGATATACTTAGGATACTTAAGTCCAGACTACCCACCAGTATAAGGAATCAGCTGTTATATATAAATGATAATAATATAGACTCATTTATGACTACGCTTGATCATATTGATGTAATTGAGGAGGACAATAAAAGGTCAATAGAAATGCCGTATCAAAGAAGAGCAATAGAAGTGAATCCGAGCTGCAACTCGAATGGGAATGGCAGTAATGGTAGCAGTAACAATAATCATAACCAACTACACTATCCGAGGAGACTTAGAAATGGACAAAATGCAAACAATAATTATTACCATAATAGAAACTTTAGTAATGGTGCAGCGAGGGGCTATTTTACGACCAATAGGAATTTTAATCGATATAATCCGATGTACGGCAACACAAGGCAGTTCTACCAACACCAGCAGAACAACACAATAATTACACGAATCAAGCAAGACAATATAGACCGAATTCACCACAACAACCGATAATCACTGGAGTAGCTGAAGAGACAAATACCAATCGGACCAACAATCAGTCAAACTAAACATGACCGCATCGTGCCCCGGAGGAGTGGTCAGGATATCTGTTAGGGGCGAAACAGTAAAATTACAATTGTTAAGATATAATGTTTGTGAGCTGTTGACTGAAGAGTTAACAAAGGATTTAATAACGTGTCATAATGACAAATCCAGTGTTCCGGTATCGGAGGTATTTGTTGAAATAGAGGAAGTTCCAACGAATGTGATATTAGACAACGCCGCTTCCGCCAATGTCATCTCAGGCGCTCTTTTTAGGAGAATTATTAGGAAGAAGAAGGTACCAATTTTGCCGACACAGAACTGCAAAATCATCGGAGCTCTTGGAGCACGCTCTCCTAATGTCAAAATACAAACACAATTAGAGATGAAAATGGGAAAGGTAGCAATAAAATGCACGTTCCTTGTAGTGGAGAAGTTATTAGTGGACTGTATTCTTGGTATTGGGAGTATGCAGGAGTACGACTGTGAGATTGATTTTTTGGAAGGAATTGTTAAATTTAGATTAAATGGAGAAGCGATTGCACTGGATTTAAATACAAAGGAGACGGTGCATGAGAAATATTGTCGCATTGCCATAATTCAATTAATTGACACTACAAACGGTCGTTGGAAGGAGCTTTCAAAGGATTTGATACAACAGGAGGACTTTCACCAAACAACGTGTAAAAGCTAGTGAATCAAATCAGCTTACCGGAGAACATAGGCAGCAGCTTCATTATTTGTTAGAGGCATATGAAGAGATTTTTGATGAGAAACCAGGAATGATTAAAGGGTACTTTTGTCACCTACAAGTGAAGCCACATCAGACTTAATGTTACACGCACTATCCGATCCCCTGGCGTTTAAAACAATCTGTTCAAAGGGAGATAAATAGAATGTTAGAATGGAACTTGATTGAGCCATCAACTAGTCCATGTTGTTCTCCGCTCTTAGTCGTTCCAAAACCTGGAGACAACGTAAGATTAGTTCTGGATGCGAGAGAGATTAATAAAATAATAGCACCTGTAAGAACTCATCCGGAAAATATAGATGAATTAATTCAAAATTTCCAGGATGTCCCGTACTTAACTAGTGTTGATTTGAGAAGTTAGTACTGGCAGGTCCAAATGGATGATGAATCTAGGAAATATACCGCATTTATCTATGCCAGGAGAAGTTACCAATTTAGAGTCGTCCCGTTCGGACTTAATATTAGTGCCGGAATATTTATTTCAGAGTTGGATTATGTTCTTGGACCAGAATTGCTTAGTCGTATAACTGTGTTTGTTCACGACTTATTAATAGCCACGAAAACATGGGAAGAGCATTTGCATATTTTTAAAGGATTTTTGCTGTTTTCAAGAAAACCGGAATTACAGTAAACTTACAGAGGTCTCATTTTGCTTTACCACAAATTAAGTACTTAGAACATATGATAGATGCGAAAGGTATCCTGCCTACCGAGAAGAAGATAAGTGCAATTCGAAATTTTCCATCACCACGGAATAAAAGACAGCTGAAGGGATTTATAGGTACGGCATCGTTCTTCCGTCGTTTCATAAAGAATCAAGCCGTGAATTCTGAGGCATTAAACCGGCTTCTACGGAAGGATGTGCCATGGCAATGGACTGAAGAATGTGAACTAGCTTTTCGAGACATTAAAGACCAACTCGTTAACGTATCCTTATTATATCACCCTGATATGAATTGTGAGTTCTGTCTGTCCACGGATTCATCGCATGTTGGATTAGGTGCTTTTCTCTTCCAAATAAGAAAAATAAAAGAGGTACCAACATTCTGCCCAATAGCATTTGCTAGTCGAGTGTTATCGCCCTGTGAAAGAGCCTATACGACCACAGTACTTGAAGCACTTGCAGTTATCTGGGCATTCAAGAAGTTTAACTATTATTTATATGGTTGGAAAACGATTGTGCAAACATGTAAATTGTTACATCCCAGACTGTCACGTTGGACAATGACACTACAACAGTACCAATTTAAAATTATTCATGTGTCTGGCAAAGAAAATATTATTGCGGATGCACTGTCAACATACCCAGAAGGTTTAACGCCGAAAATAGAATCAGTAAATACTTCGGATTTTCCAGTATTACTGTTGCAGGACAATATCTACAAAACTTATTATGTACATCTTTGTAGAGATATGGGAAATTTACAACGAAAAGACCCTCGATGGAAGAAGATAATTCAGCTAAAGTACCAACAAAATTCAGGGCTAGTTTAGATCATTATAAATTAGTAAATGGAGTATTATTCTTCAGATGTGGGAAGGACAACAATCCATGGTGGTGTGTATGTATCCCGAAGGAATATGAGGAAAAATTAATTTGGTTTACCCACTTATCATGGGGACATTTTGGTGTGATCAAATGTGCCAATAAAATAGGAGCATACTGTTATTGTCCGAATATTCGGAGAAAAGTGCACCAAACAATACAAAACTGTTTACTCTGTCAAAAGGCAAAAGCGGATAATAGAGGTAGTAAGCATGTTCTGCATTCAATTATTCCACGAGAGTCAAGGGCGTTAATTTCGTGTGATATCTCCGGCCCTCTCCCACGGTCAAGAGGAGGAGTCAAATTCATTGTTGGATTCTTTGACGTATTTACAAAATATGTAAAACTATATCCATTAAAGTGTACTGCTGCCAGAGCTGTTGTAGTGAGATTGGTGCATGACTATCTTCCGCATGTAGGTTTACCGAAATCCATAATTACAGATAATGCCAGAATTTTTACCGGATTTAAATGGAAGCAAACATTAACACAGCTTGGTATTCGACAAATTTTGACATCTTGTTATCATCCACAAGGTAATCCAATAGACTGAGTTTTCCGAGAATTAAACCGATTCATGCGTACATACTGTCACAGTAAACAAACATCATGGGCTGATTATTTGTCAGAATTTGAATAAATATTTAATAATCTGACACATACCTCAACTAACTTTACTCCAACAGAGCTTATGTTTAGTCAGATTGAAAAGAACTTCTGGATAAACCATCTGCCAAAGTATGAAGACCAGAATTTAAAATGGGAGGAAAAGATTCGACTCTCACTTGTCAATTTAACTAAAAAGGCAATACAACGGAAATTGACATATGACAAACGGATTCACCGGATTCAGACGTTTCATCTTGGAGAAAGGATTTTATCGAGGCATCACATCCATTCCTCGAAACTGATGAAGAACATAAAGAAATGGAATCTTATTTATACCGGACCATATGTTATTGTAAATATACCAAATCCTGGATCATACTTGTTGGCATATCCCGAATCGAAAAGAATAAAGGAATTATTCCCGCATAATGATATTAAGAAATTTTTTGAAGGATCGTAGATCTGTGATACCAAATTTGGAGAAGAATTTAGAGTGGAATTTGACTCTGAGTCAAATGTGTATATAAATATCAAGATGTTTATATTGTTTAGAGGGTAAGAGACAGTGAGATTACTCCTGTGATAGGTTAAGAGACAGTGAGATTACTCCTGTGACAGGATAAGAGACAGTGAGATTACTCCTGTGATAGGTTAAGAGACAGTGAGATTACTCCTGTGATAGTTTAGCACAAAATTTTAAGATAGGTAGAAGAATTTGATAATTACTAGTGTTTGCAGGCGTGGACTATGAGTAAAAGCCATAGTGATATACAATGAAAGTGCATCTACATTTCCTCAAGACACTGCACTTATGTGAGAATTGCGTGTGAAACTTGAACAGTGCGGGATGAGTAGGTAAATACGCTATGTGTATGATGTGCGCTGTTCGCGCGAGAAAACAAATGAACTGTGAAATGAAGCAACAGTCGATAATGTCACAGCTGCAAATAATTGAAGAAACTTCTGGTTGCGTGAGAGAAAATTATTATAATTTTTAGATTTTTCATTATGCCTTCTCTACCAGGAGAATTAATTTAAGAATTTTAATTAACATTTTAGGAATAGTAGTTTGTGTGTTTCATATTACGTACATAATTGTTGAAATATATTTCCATAAATATTCAAGAGAGAATGAAGAAGATTCTGGGAGTGGATCATTTGTTAAATGAACATACATCATCATTAATGATATTTATTTGCAGGTGGATCTATAAATGAATTAATTATAAGAATAATGAAAATTTTTCAGAGAACTTTTTCTAGAAATTATTCCCTTTGTGGAGTCAGTGTTATATGCCCATGTTTAAAATTTTTCATCAGTTGTAAACTTAAATTTTATTCATAATTTCGTAATTGAAAGCAAACCTCGGACAGATTCACCTGCACTATAACAGAACGAAGATTAGATTTAAAAAAAAAAGAGAGGAATACATTCTATATGAGCTACAACAAAATATAAGTGCCCACAGTCTATTTGGCAATGTTTTGGACAATCAGCAGTACAACTTTGGTATTGAGGAGTACAAAATAATTCGCGATTGTCAGGACTGATGGATGTTCCAGTCTAGTACAGAAGGAAGAATATAAGAATCCACTTCGATTTTGAGTTCAACGATGAAATATGGACTTCGTTGCCTTAATCCACTCTCTTCCAGGGATTTATTCAGTCAGAACCTTTTCTTATTCCACTTTAAACCTGTTCTATGTGTAGGGAAGCAGCCTACTCACGCTGCAGTAAATTCACATCAGTTTCCATTGTGTGCCAGACAGTCTGCTGTAACTAGCTCTGAAGTCATAAATGTTGCACAATACCTTAAAAATCAAGCAAATGACCTAAAACTTTTCTAGCATGTCAGGAATAATACTAAATTAATGTGTGTTAAATATCAGTTCGATAACTTCAGCCATTTTCGAAATTTGGACGTTTTTCTAAAAGAATCATTGGCGCAACAGAAAAGAGCTAGAGACTTCAAAATTTATATTTAGATTCATCTTTCATAATGATTTAATAAAAACAGTACTTTGGATTTCACACATTAAGATTTTAGTGGAAATTCATGATTTTCTGGTTTTCATCTCAAAACTGAAGGAAGCAAGATAGATTAAGTAGGCTAATAAATAAGGCTAGGATGTTTAGATTTAAATAGGTTGGAGGTCCGCTATGACTACGAAGATGTGAAAAGTTTCTTTTGAATACCTATAAAATTATAGCGATAGCGGATCTCAAAAGGGCCAGTTCAGAGCTCATCTACTGCGTGCAGTGTAATTAAAATAATTCTCTCGCCCAAAATATTTAACTTAGCCACGTCAAAATTTTATTATCAATCCTTACCTGCATGCTGAATGCACGTTTAAATTAAGAGCTTCATCGGCCATCAGCAAACGAAGCTATAAATTATTATGTAACTTGAAGTGGTGCGTTACTAGCCCAGTGGCTAGTCGGGAGAGCCGATTTGATCAGGCGTTCCCTTAGGCGTCCGCACCGCGGCTTTATATATAAGAACGCTGCGCGAGGATAGAAGGCCCCAGTTCTCTCCAGACGCTGAATGACACGCCATCTGTGTCGGGAGTCGCGTCGCATCGGTATCACTGCTACAAACAGCCTCGGGTGCCGTATTAAGTTACTAGAGATACGCGGAACCATTAAAACATTTCAAGTAAAGTGTTAATTCTGGGATGATTTTCATTATCTAACTTCAGTTTGTGTATTGTAGTATTTTCACGTGCCGTCGCGGGACAGACATTCTACCAAATATTTAGCGTGGCTTTTGATGAAATATTTTCATCAAATTATGGCGAGCATTCTTTTTAACATTTAATTCGGACATTTATAGTTGCATCAGCGCATTAGACTCTGAACTGCTCTGTTAGTTAGGTTGTAGTGATACTTGTGTTTTTTACCAGTGAATTTCAGAATATACTCAACTATTTTGGAAAACCGTTTTTGATTAGAAATCCCGGACAATCTCCTAATTCCTCAGAGCTATAAGCTGCAGCTATAATGGTATTCTCAGATGAAGTGGGCACTAGGATCTCTAATTACTGGTTCCACGTTTTGTTAAATCACTTTCTGGGTGCTAAAAAGTAAATAGAGAGCCAGTGTTGAGAACGGTGAAGGACAGCATTAACAACATTCTAAAAGCCAGAGACTGATTCAACATGCAATCATTTATACAGCAATTAGATTTTTTATTTTACAACTTAACCGCCGCCCCACATATGGTGCATCGGCCAGGAAATCAACTAAGTGAAAGTGATTTTTAACTATTCGGATTCGCGAGTGGAATGCGACACGCAGCTGAGTAATAGAACAGTGCAAGTGTTACGTGTGCATGTGGACGACGCAATTGGATTAACAACACATCTGGATTGACGGAGCTGGCACTGAGTCTAGCGGTGCTGCCGGCATCGCGAGAAGCCAGTCTCGCCGCACCGCAGTCGTCCGCTGGAGCAGCCGGCGCAGCGCCTGCAAACACACAACAGCCGTCGGAGAGCCATCTGCAGTTCAACGTGCCACGTCGCATCAGGAATCCTGGTACGCCGCGCCGGCAACGCCATACGTCGTGCAGAAGGAACTAAGTTAAGTGAAAAGCTGTTAAAAATTTTACTAACCTGCACTAAAAGACTGTCGGCGATGGAACCGCCAAAAGAAACTGAGGTTAAACTTAAATCAGAACCTATGTCTGTTGAGGGAACTGTAAATCCAGACAACGGTTCAAGTGTAAATATGCATGAAAGTAGTAATGTTAAGGTGAAACATGAAGTATTGTCTCCTGACCGTAGTGTAAAATGGGGCAATGATTCAATAATAGAAACCCCTGTAGTAAAGCAGCAATTAGAAATTGTAAATTTATTGGATGATAGTTTCTCTGATGAATTAAAAATGAAACAGTCATCAGAGATGGTAGAGTTTAAGAAGGAGAAGTTAGATATGACTAATCAATCAGAAGTTTCATTTAGTTTTGAGGATTCTGGTGTTGAAGCTAGTTTTTCGTCACCTGAGTGTGATAAAAAGCTAGCTAGTGAGCAACCCAAAGATGCTGGGGCTGTTGATTTAAATGTTATATTACAAGCAATAGCTGCCAGTAATGCTAGAATGACAGCTGATTTAAAATCTGATATAATTGAAGTAAATAATAGGATTGTGGCCAGCCAAACAAATTTTAATAAACGGTTTGAGGCAATGGACAATAAATTAGAAACCAATAATGCTGAATTAAAGTATGAGATTGTATCCAGCCAAACTAATTTTAATAAACGATTGGAGGTAATGGACGATACCTTCAAGGCTGGTTGCAATAAGTTGAAAGAGGATCTAGACAGTTTGAATTATAAAATTGATTACAACCATGAGGGTATTAAGAAAAAGGTTGCTCAACAGTTTTCTGAAATGTATAAAACAGTTAAATCCGTAGTTGCTGAGGTTCGCAGAGACTTCCAAATGGAAGATGCGAAGCTGGAGCTCAAGTTAACAGAAACGATCAAGGCGGAATCTGAACTGTGTTCAGATAGATTTAAAGGTGTTAATATAAAAGTAAACATATGTCAAGCAGATGTGGATGCAATAAATACTGATACTACTCATATTGTACAAAGAGTAGAAAATGTTGAAATGAACGTAGAAAATATCAGTACTAACATTGCTAACATTGAGAGTAAAGTAGCTTCAGTAACTTCTGGTAATGGTAGTATACAACAAGTTGTAGCTGCAAACGCTGCTTTTATCGGGTGTCGGCAGTTCTTGCGGTTCGATCCAGATAAAAATATCCATCCGCTAGATTTCTGGAACGATTTTGAAGATGTGATTCCACCAACTTGGTCTGAGCGAGAGAAAATCTCATTTGTTAAAAGCCATTTAGCAGGTGACGCCATGCGTTGGTCAGCTGATGTTATGTTGAAGTGTAAAACATTAGCGGAGTTTAAAACAGCTTTCATTAATGAGTATTGGTCTAGCAATAAGCAAAATGAAGTGTTGAGAGAATTTTGGAGTGGAAAACGCTTCAATGCAGGCAAGGAGTCCACTAAAGAGTTTGCTAGGTTATGGATTTCACGTTTGTCGCATTTGGACGAAAAGCTGAAACCTGAAATGATAATACCAGGTCTTGAAGCCAAACTGCCATGGTATTGACAAACTAGAATTATATCTGCCCCTAGAGACAATCTGGATCGTTTCATTGAGTATTTGGAACGTGTAGAACGTGCTGCTGCCAATGAGGAGCAAGCACGTAATAACCGAAATCCCAATAACAATAATAGTAATTTTAGGAACGAGCAAAATGGCAATGTAAACATCAGAACAGTAGGTGTTCGCCATCCTAAGAGAGGTACGAATTGGGGAAATAATTATCAGAACCAACAATGGCGTCCAAGGGATAATAATTTTGTTCCAAACAGAAATATGCATGTAAACAACAGTACGGAAAGTAATGCTGTGCCAGTCAACTATAATGAAAATAAAGGAAACAGTAGTAGGCCGAGGCAGGAAAACTAGTTCCCGTCTATGAGGACACTGGCGCTCACCAGGTGGTTACTTTTACTAAGCCAGTAGTTACGGGAATTGGTAAGATAAATCAGAATACTCAAACTGAACAGGTGGATGAAGTGTCGGTAGCATCTAAGGATACAACAGAAATATTAGATCACTCACAGTATTTGATAGATACCGTGTTAGAGACGCTTTCTAAGTGGGAAGAGAAAGAGAAGGCGCAGCAGTGTAACGATAGGGACGAGCTACAAAATACTGAATTGACAGGTGAAGAAGCAGAAGAAGTTCATGCTTATATTTACGATGAGGATGATGTGCTCTTATCTAAAGTGC
This sequence comes from Schistocerca serialis cubense, assembly GCF_023864345.2. Taxonomy (NCBI): domain Eukaryota; kingdom Metazoa; phylum Arthropoda; class Insecta; order Orthoptera; family Acrididae; genus Schistocerca; species Schistocerca serialis. The sequence goes on along the minus strand of NC_064643.1, from coordinate 611,279,874 downwards.
CTGTGCAGGATGTTGATAATGTATTAATAGATTTAGGACAGGAGGTAAGTGAGAAATTAGAGGGTAGCCTGTTGGGGGGCGATGAACCCAGTAGCTGTGACCAGTTGTCACTTGAGAAGGAAACCGACTATAATGGTAAAAGTGGTTTAGCTGTAACTAGTGTTATGCCCGGTCTGGAGGCGCAGAATCGCTCAGACTACAGTAATTTGGGTCATGTTCAGCAAACTAAATGTAATGAAGTCGTGCGGTGTTTCGATTTTAAATTAATAGACCGACTGGAAAAGGCACCTGAAAATGTAATTCAGGAAACCCCTACACACTGTGACCTAAATGTAATGAAGACAGATGTCGATCACTTTAGTTGGAGACATATCCAAAAGGAACTACTAGATGAATTTGAGGAACCACCTGTACAACATAGAATAAGCCACCCTATAATAATAGTGAATATGTTGGGTATCAATGTACGTTGTCTCTTAGACAGTGGAAGTGAGGTGAGTGCAATATCTCAGTCCTTCTTTGATGCATTACCTGGTAAAGACAAGCTTACAGTAATGAGGGTATCAGGACTAAGAATAATTGATGCTACTGGCAAGGTTTCAAAAACGGTAAAGCAAGAAGCTTTACTACCCTTTAACATTAATGGTAATTTAATTGATCATCCATGTTTAATTGTAAACAATCTCAGTATTGAGGTTTTAATTGGCATAGATTTCTTGTCAAAATATCAGAGTGTTGTTGACTTTGAAAAAAGCCAGTTAAGAATGGTCTTGCCAATAAGTGGAGTAATTATAGTACCTTTTAGTGATAAACATGTAGTAACTAATGATGAAACTTGGGAGCTGCCTATACGAGTTCTGAAAAATAGGAGGTATTGGGACGAAGGTGTTAATCTTAGTAATAGTAAGCTGAACACAGAAGAAGAAGAAGAAGAAGCAATTATTTTAGACAAAATAAAAGCTAAATTGCAGGAAATCTATAAGATTTCAGACAATCGAAAGGAAGAACTGAGACAGGTTCTAAAAAGGCATCATAAAGTAATTTCAGATCGACGTGGCGTGGTCAAAGGTTATGAATGAAAGCTGTAGGGAGGAGGTTGTTCTGTAACCTCTACACAGTGTGGCAGCTGTGCAGTCCCAGCTGTGTGAGATCTTCTTTCCCATTTCAGATCTCACTCATTCTTCCTCTTTCCTGTCCTCAAAAATTTCGACCTCTTCTTTCCAGATATGAAAATTTTTTGTCATGGCTATCAAGCCATGAGTTATGTAACCATTCTACCTACCGATTAGTGTAGAAAAATACCTAATGTGACAAACCTAATAGTGACAAACAATAGAGAAGTATGACGTAATTAAGATATAAAATGTATTTGAGTAACAAGTATGTATAGAACCCAGGTAATATAGTAACTACAAAGTGTTGTTTTATTGGAAATGGTCCACCAACAGTAATTTAAAATGATATATAAATTCATGTACAAGCAGGATCTGAAGTGGTAGTGAAACCTAGTGTATGCATTAGAGCTAACTAAGAAATAGTAAAAGAGATTGCTTAGTGTTAGGAAAAATATGCAGATGAGTTGTAAGATTAAACTCACCTGGTGTAGCAAGGAAAGGCAGTGTATTAGAATTGAGCAGTGTTTGTGGTTGAGACGTGAAGGACACGTCCCTGAAGTATTTATAAGGTTGGAGCTGGCCATTATTTTAGTGTAGTGTGTGACAGGATACACCTACACGTATTGAGGTTATGAGTTGGAGGCGTGAATGCGACCATAGGTACCCTTATGTTAGATGAGACAGAGCAGCTCATGGTGTCCTATAGGTTTAAGGAATTTAGCATTACGCTCGTCCATAATTACTTGATGCACTTTAGTGGTAGGTCTGAGAGAGACTACCTGAGGTTTCAGCGTCCGATCGAGTGGAAATGGATTGCCACGTGAGCAAACTAATCAGCTGCAATACACTATGAATATGAAATAAATGTGCTATCCTATGCTTTAAATAATAATAGAGTGAGTGTTAAATAAGTACATACACTAGCAAAATAAATAAATAACATACTGACAGACGTGAAACTTCTCAGCATAAGTACACTTCAAAGTAAGTAAGTACCTAATTGCAGATGTGGAACTGACAACAGCAGAGGACCTATAAGTGGATTTAGTAGTCAACTAAACGTAGTGTGTTTTGAACACTCACAACTGTACTATTACCAAAAGTTACTCACATGTACAAAGAAGCTGAGAAAACAACCACTAATCATACTCATACTATCACTAAGAATAAGGTAATCAAAGATGAGTCAGTTAAGTGCTTAAAATACAAATGTATCAGGAATGTACCGAGCATTGGTTCAGTGTTCCGGCCCAGAAATAATAAATTCAGATTAAATATGATTCATGATTGTATGCCTTAGGAGCATAAATTCTCTCTAGTACATGACTAACGGCGTTTGGAGCCATTTGTTTACCGATTTTATGACAATTAAGTAACCACGAGAGGAATTGAAAAAGTTCTGTTAACTTTGTTCCAGCAAAATATTGAAGGATAAAATGTATATATCCCCATTTCATTGTGACACACCCTTAGATGTTAAGTGAACAGAGTCTGAGGCACTCTTTTTGTTTGTTCTACAGGACAAACCAGATAATGGCAGCCTGGTAGCTGCGTGAAAGCGTGGAGTGACTTGGACACAACTCACAGTGACCCCTCCCCTTTCCCCCATGTAATTTAGAGAGAACGTGAAGGACGCACACCATAGCAACTTCCCCTCCTCTACCCTTGTGAATGGAAGTGTAGGACGCCAGCCAAAGCGGCTACAACCACGTGTGTAAAAATTATTTCTGAAATTTTCTTTCAGGTTTAGAAAAGACTGCTAAGAGATAATCATCTGTTTATGTATCATGTTATTTTCTTTGAATTTGTGTATGTAAAAATGTATTTAATGTATTTAATGGATCTAAGATTTTGATAATTTTTCAATTTGTATGTGTTTGCTTGACTAAGGCAATATGTATCTCAAAATATTTCATTGACTTTGCTTAAAATTTTGAGTAATGACATTGTTTAAAAGGCAGTGAACATGCCTACAATTTAAATAATTAATGTAGGTAATCAGTTTTCTTTAATGTTTCTACAGGTTTATATTTCAATTTTGATTTTTCATAGGGAGTTAAACTGTACTCTTGCTTCCCTTTTTCTAATTAAATTTTTTTTTCATTCATTAACATTCATAAACAAAAAAATTTAAGTAGAGGGTGATGTAGGGAAGCAGCCTACTCACGCTGCAGTAAATTCACATCAGTTTCCATTGTGTGCCAGCCAGTCTGCTGTAACTAGCTCTGAAGTCATAAATGTTGCGCAATACCTTAAAAATCAAGCAAATGACCTAAAACTTTTCTAGCATGTCAGGAATAATACTAAATTAATGTGTGTTAAATATCAGTTCGATAACTTCAGCCATTTTCGAAATTTGGACGTTTTTCTAAAAAAATTATTGGCGCAACAGAAAAGAGCTAGAGACTTCAAAATTTATATTTAGATTCATCTTTCATAATGATTTAATAAAAACAGTACTTTGGATTTCACACATTAAGATTTTAGTGGAAATTCATGATTTTCTGGTTTTCATCTCAAAACTGAAGGAAGCAAGATAGATTAAGTAGGCTAATAAATAAGGCTAGGATGTTTAGATTTAAATAGGTTGGAGGTCCGCTATGACTATGAAGATGTGAAAAGTTTCTTTTGAATACCTATAAAATTATAGCGATAGCGGATCTCAAAAGGGCCAGTTCAGAGCTCATCTACTGCGTGCAGTGTAATTAAATTAATTCTCTCGCCCAAAATATTTAACTTAGCCACGTCAAAATTTTATTATCAATACTTACCTGCGTGCTGAATGCACGTTTAAATTAAGAGCTTCATCGCCCATCAGCAAAAGAAGCTATAAATTATTATGTAACTTGAAGTGGTGCGTTACTAGCCCAGCGGCTAGTCGGGAGAGCCGATTTGATCAGGCATTCCCTTAGCCGTCCGCACCGCGGCTTTATATATAAGAACGCTGCGCGAGGATAGAAGGCCCCAGTTCTCTCCAGACGCTGAATGACACGCCATCTGTGTCGGGAGTCGCGTCGCATCGGTATCACTGCTACAAACAGCCTCGGGTGCCGTATTAAGTTACTAGAGATACGCGGAACCATTAAAACATTTCAAGTAAAGTGTTAATTCTGGGATGATTTTAATTTTCTATCTTCAGTTTGCGTATTGTCGTATTTTCACGTGCCGTAGCGGGACAGAGATTCTACCAAATATTTAGCGTGGCTTTTGATGAAATATTTTCATCAAATTATGGCGAGCATTCTTTTTAACATTTAATTCGGACATTTATAGTTGCATCAGCGCATTAGACTCTGAACTGCTCTGTTAGTTAGGTTGTAGTGATACTTGTGTTTTTTATCAGTGAATTTCAGAATATACTCAACTATTTTGGAAAACCGTTTTTGATTAGAAATCCCGGACAATCTCCTAATTCCTCAGAGCTATAAGCTGCAGCTATAATGGTATTCTCAGATGAAGTGGGCACTAGGATCTCTAATTACTGGTTCGACGTTTTGTTAAATCACTTGGTCAAATGGTTCAAATGGCTCTGAGCACTATGGGACTCAACTTCTGAGGTCATTAGTCCCCTAGAACTTAGAACTAGTTAAACCTAACTAACCTAAGGACATCACAAACATCCATGCCCGAGGCAGGATTCGAACCTGCGACCGTAGCGGTCTTGCGGCTCCAGACTGCAGCGCCTTTAACCGCACGGCCACTTCGGCCGGCTTAAATCACTTTCTGGGTGCTAAAAAGTAAATAGAGAGCCAGTGTTGAGAACGGCGAAGGACAGCATTAATAACATTCTAAAAGCCAGAGACTGATTCAACATGCAAGCATTTATACAGCAACTAGATTTTTTATTTTACAACTTAACCGCCGCCCCACACATGTTCACGTCCCTGACCATCTGTTCCTGAGATCATCTTGCTGTTTCTACGGCACATTACCAGCTTCTGTCCTGTACCATAAGCCATCGCTGTCCTCCGTACCGCCTCCACCAAACGCTGTACGTCGCCTACCCGCTGTCAGTACCCAGTGTTCCTGTTCCATCGACCTCACAACGACAACGCCGGCTACATCGTCGAAAGAAAAATTTTCAAAATTTTTAAGGAGCGCTATTGTAAATTTTTTTTTGCTATGAGGCACTTTTCCTTCGATCTAATCTATGGAGCTCCTATATATTTCAAAATTACTGGATTTAGGTTTTCCTATCTTCTTTAATACCCGAGCTGGGGTCTATTCTTCCGGGATTTCCAGGGTTTTCCTGTGAAGGCCAGTTCCCAAATGGGTAGCCTTTTTCGTAGTTACACCAATCTACATCTTCCCTGGTTATGTACTCGGGGTGCGGGTATACCCCAGTAGATGTAAAAGCTACAGCTTAGGTATTCTCGTAACTTACTGTCTTAACATGTTACCCATACTCTGTGTAGTAAAATTCTATTAATTAAAAATATTCCCCTTTTGAATAAACAACCCAAAACAATTTTCAGTTAGCTCGCAAAGTGTATTATCATTAACTTTGCTCGCTGCGAGGGGAAATTGTAATATCTCTCTATATTCGATGAATTTTTCTGATACAATTCTACCCTTGAAGGACGTTTACCAATTTTCTATCTTCATACTCGCAGAATCCATGCGCAAAGTAGTTTCATACAATAGCTATGCCATGAGCGCATAATTATTCTTTGTAGTTCTCTCTCTGGTGGTTGTTAGAAAAAAGCTTCCGCGATTGTCTTCGTGCCGATTAGCCTGAGCATGGTTGGAAGAATTGTAATCTGAATATTGAGATTTATGACAAAAGATAACTGATACGAAATATTACGATTAAAAGAGGAAATATATATATATATATATATATATATATATATATATATATATATATATATATATATATATATATATTGCTCATTCATACAAAAGGTGTGTAACAATTTACATTATTTGACATTTGAGAATTAACGATATTCATCGATATATTGCGTAGCTGTTAATCAGAAGGGAACTTCCGAAAGACTGGATACGAACCTGAATTTAATAATCCAAGAGCTCCATTACTTCTTCGGAAGGTTAAACTTCATCAAAGCCAAATATCCGCTTGATCTGAGGTTTCCCGACTGATTATACAACGCTCCAAAAAATACGAGGCATTTTATTTGTACAGATTGGTAGACTGCCGCAAAGCACGAGCCTGCAGAGAAGAAGAATCATCGCTTGATTTCATTCTAACAAGTAAAATTTCTGGATCATTTTGAGTGACTGAGTTATGACTGTGTTTCCTATTATGAATGATTGACTGCTCGAACGAATTGAGAACTACATAACTACATAATTACATAGATAGGAGGAAAAATTACAACACGTAACATTCAGTCACTAAATGCAGGGTACACAAGTAAACACCCGCGTAATCTATCACCACGCCAAACGGCGTTTACACGTTGTGCACTCATAGTCATGGGGACTGTACGTATTTGCACCTTGCAATAACTCTCATTCAGACTAAATGGCGTTTCCTTTGACGTCCGATATTCAGATGTGTCTGAACTAGTATTTATAGTTTGAAAACTCAGATTAGATAACAAAAAACGGGTCATTGGCATGAGAAGCGATGGATTCTGTCGTTTTTCGTAAAAATGATTTTTATTAACTGACAATGCACGTTTCGAAACACATCTCTTTTATCATGACATTATCTCATTGTTGTCAGAACTTCGTAATGACTTCAAATGTCTTATGTTGGAATTGTGAGCTAGAACCTGTCGTACGATATTATACTGCCTTTTCTCTGTTATTCACATACACAAACTGTCTCAGTCGTGACCTGAAATAATGTGTGCTTCTTTATGTACTGACCAATTAAGATAAACGCCTTCAGAATATTGAGTTAAGATTTATTTCGTTTCATAGCCTCAGGTAAGATAAGGGTACAAAGGATTCTAAAACAAATCGAAAATAATTTTTTCAACCGTAAACTTGCTACTAATGTTTGAAGACAGGTTAATAATCACCAAGAATGTGTTGGGACATATAGTACAAAATCGCAGTTGTTAATAGTACGCCACAGACTCTGCTTTGTGGACGCTAACTAACCGTTTACAAAGAAATGAAACTGCAAGTAAGCTCCCGGACAGTAGTAGCTTGGAAATTAATTAACTCGGACGGTGTCGTTTCGCTAGCTCCGATGGTTTTAGGAGTTATTTTGCAGCACTGCAAGGGTTTTCGTTTTCAGACCATCCGCATGAATTGCAGAAACAGAGTCGTAGTGCCTAGTTTTTGCTTTTAATTTATTATTCCCTTTACTGTTGCCTAATGCAAGTAGTGCGAGCAGAATTATTCACAGAAGATACAGCCCTTATCTTCGCTGAATTATATATGGCGCTGCAGTACAAACACTGAATTAATTATAACTTTATATTTGTTTTCTCCGCCAGAGTCGACCTTTTTCTACATGTTGCTGAGCTGTTTCTGGTGAGCTCATCCTTTATTGTTGAAATAAACAAGTCACTAGTTACAATAAGCAGACTCACAGCACTTTTCAGATGTGTTCAATCGCTATAGCTAGTGACCTCAAATGACTCTAATGTGAAGACAGGCTTCAAAAGAAACAGGTATCCAAGTTGTACAAGAAAAGGAAGCGTGATAGGAAATCCAATGTTCCTTTCAGTCGCGGCTATCTCTCTGTGATGCTTTTGCGGCCGTATAACTTTCGTTCATTTGCTTCTTCTTCTTGAAAAGTTTCTGCTTGTGTAGGCAGTTCACAGAACCTCTTCCATGCATCTCGTTTCTCCCACAGTCTTTCAGCATCTGCTCTCATTGCAGTTTCTCCGTGGTCGTCGCCCAGATTATGTCCATTCCAGGGCTCTTGATGGAAGTCATTCTTTTGACGTGGAAAAACGATTTAAGTCTGTTTCTCCCCATCGTTTCTTTTAAGGATGTGGTCTGAAGGGTGTTTTGCTTTGTTTCATTCCTTACCTTGTCTCTTCGAGTCTTACCCAAAATCCCTCATGGAAACCCCACCTTCGTCGCTTGTATTTCCCCAGAGTTTTCTTTGTCCAGGTCCGTCGTAGTAGCAGGGTAGTGGGCATATGAACGAAAAACGATGACGCAACCTCTGTTGCACTTTTTTTTATCTGTAGTGTCATATTACAGTTGAGACAATTGTGCATGCTATATTTCGCAGACGGCGGTCATTTCAGGTCATTGCCAAGGCCAAGGAGCAGAGGAGGTAGAGGAGGGGAGGGGAGGCCCTCATTGCCACCGCCCCCCTTGTCTCTACTCTAATGCATATGCAAATGCATGTGTGTTGTTGTCATACACACTCCTGCTCTTATTCGTTGCAAGCTTAGTTGCCATCTTCGCGATTTTGTGGGTGCAGAAGTCAAGTGTAGTTCACACACGTGTTATGATGTTCCAGGGTTCATGCGGTTCATGACATCAGCATCCAATCATGAGCACTCCCGCCCCCAACCATGCAGGGTAGTATAGAAGTTTGAGATTGTGACGTTACGAGAATATGTAAAACAGGCAGACGCCTTCATTCATTCGCCATCAGTAAGTCGTGTACGGAATAAACAAGACACATGCATTGAGCAGAAAAGAACTTGAGAAGCCTATTTGTTGTAAACATTCATCAGAAAATGTTCTCCCAGCTTTCTACATCAAGCTTGGAAGGACATCATAGTGGTGGAGTCCGATTGTGTAGAGGAGAAATATTCCTCTTCAGTAAATAATGGATGTGCAACAGAATGACTGGAAAATGCTTTCCGTTACTGGATCCATTAACACACCGTGCTCGATAAGCTGGAGTAATTTACTATTTCTCAAGTGCCCACCTGGTCCCCATCCAAGCAAGAAGCATAAGTAGTTACAGTACGTATTCACCTGCTTATAACAGTTATTATGTTACGTATGACATTATACTTAGAGTTAATTAATTTTTGTTGATTGCTGTTACAGCACCAGTGGAAGTTTTCACAGCAGCAGGTTGTAGGTTTTTAAACTATCCTTGCACAGCATTCACGCACTGCATTTGCGTCTTGACAGTGATGACGATTGATGAAGACATCGGCTGTAAGTATCCGAAATGAAAACGCCACCATTCTCACATTACGTTGCTAAGCTTTCGATTTTCGGTATTTACTTATTTGTTTCCCCCATAGCACGATTTGCGGGAAAGTTCTACTTGCAATGCTGACAATGTGATTCAAACGTCTTGCTATTGCTGTGTTGTTGTGGTGTTCTAGAAACAGAATGATACTGTCAGCAATTATATAATAATACATTATTATTTTTTGTATAAGGGCTTATAATTTCAGGAAAAGTACTAGTGCTCACAGAACTGATCAGTAATATTGTAAATAAACATATCACACATATTTGCAACTATTAATCTGCAAATGCACGGGGTGCCAGCTTTGGCTGTGAGGCACCTATCGCCCATACGCTCTCAGCCGCCTAGAATACCGTGCTAACTGTTTTATCCACATGAGCATGGACATAAGAAACTGGAACAAAGAAAATAATAATAGCAGTAGAGGACGCAAATACATTGACATCAACTGATAAATAGCTTACAGACTTGTGACAGATACGTCAAAGGTTAAAAATATCCAGACATAAAATTAAAGCTATAACAGCCCTCGGTCGCAAAAATGAAGATTTCTTTTTTCGACAGATGGCTGTTACTGCTTTAATTTTACTTTGTAACGGTTGCTGACAGCGCAGCCACGTTTAAAACTTTAATAATGTCCAGACATACATCAACATTCCCTGCTGCTAGGTGGTGAAGTATTAGTGTCGATGTGGAGAAACACGGAAATAAAACGTGAATATGCTCAAATAATAGTAAGTGTTCCCTTTCAGACGAGGAAAGTTATTCCAGAGATAGCCACGTGGCGTGTTTAATGAGATCTTCTGTTTGAACACCAGTGGGTATAGGCGAGGCAGTGTAGGTTTGATATCGAATTAGGAGTTTTACCCAGTGCTAGTATTTGAAAATCCTCGACTTAGTGACAAAGTAATATTATCCATGTATGAATGGCTTCGACTATGCGATGTATCAATGCAGATTTTGGCCTTGTTCTACGGAAATACGTACTCTCTGCCGTTGATACTGGGTAAACACACAATATCTGTAGGGGTCTTCCCTGGCACAGTGAACATATTTTACAACAGAGAGCGCATACACACACAATTAATGAATGCTTGTTATGCAACACAGCATAAACTGGAGTGTCGACAAAAGTAGCAGTCATACGTCTAAATATTCTGTGAAACATTTTGTGGACTGAACTGCAGGACTTAGCTCACCAAACTCTCCGCCCATCGGCAAAAACTACAGCCCCAGTCTACAGTGCATGCTGTGCATCGATAGAGATGGGAGCACATGATCCAACATATCCAAGTGAGGGCACAGAATTATGGTCTGCTTTAAGCTTGTTTATGTACCCTGTGTGTCAACAGGACATGTGACCTGTAATAGGAAAGTGTCATGATGATCTCTCCGCTGGCAAAAGATTCCGCAGTTGTCCCATATTCAGACCTCCGGAGAGGACTGCCAAGGAGGAGGTGACTATGAGAAAGAGATTGGATAATCAACGAAAGGATAACGTTTTTCGAGTCGGGGCGCAGAATGTCAGAAGCTTTAACGTGGTAGGGAAGCTAGAAAATCTGATAAGGAAAATGTAAAGCTTCAATCTAGATTTAGTGTGGACTAGTGAAATGAAATGGAAAGAAGATAAGGATTTCTGGTCAGACGAGTATAGGACAACAACAACAACACCAGCAGAAAATGGTATAACAGGAGCAGGATTCGTCATGAATAGGAAGGTGTGATGAAGAGCAAGTTACTGTGAATAGTCCAGTGACAGGATTGTTCTCACTAGAATCGGCAACAGAGGACGGAGAGACAGAGAAAGTAAAGTATATGAGGATACTGAACGGTTATTCATTACGTAAAGGGAGATGAATATCTAATAGCCATGGGGCACTGGGAAGCGATTTTAGGGGAAGGAGAAGAAGAAAGGGTTACCGGAGAATATGGGCTTGGCACTAGGAATGAGAGAGGAGAAAGACTGAGTTCTGTAACAAATTTCAGCCACTAATACTGAATACTCTGTTCAAGAATCGCGAGAGAATGAGGAATACTTGGAAAACCCCAGGAGATACGGAAAAATTTCAGTAAGATTACATTATGGTCAGGCAGAGATTTCGGAATCAGATTCTGGATTATAAGGCGTACCCAGGAGCAGATACAGACTAAGATCACAATGTAATAGTGATGAAGAATAGGCTGCGGTTAAAGAGATATAGTCAGGAAGAATCATTACGAAAAGAAGTACTAATGAAGAAAGAGATACTCTTGAAGACATCTAAGAGTATAGATACTGCGATAAGGAGCAGCTCAGTAATAAGTTCAGTTGAAGAGGAATGGACATCTCTAAATAGAGAAATCACATAAGTTGGAAACACAAACATATGCAGAAAGAGGTAACTGCGAAGAAACCGTAGTAAAAGAAGAAATACTTCAGCTGATCGATGAATTAAGGAAGAAGAAAAATTTTCAGGCAAATTCAGGAATACAGAAATACAAATCGCTGCAGAATGAAATAAACAGGAAGTGCAGGGAAGCTAAGACGTAACGGTTGCATGGAAAACGTGAAGAAATCGGAAAAGAAGTGATTGTCGGAAGCACTGACTTGTAAGATATCAAAGTTATAAGAATTTCTAGAATAATTGGGGGCAGTGGCAACAAAACGACTATTCACGTTGGTGTGTAGAATGTATCGGTCTGGCGATATACCATCTGACTTTAAGAAAAATATTATCCACAAAATTTCGAAAGCTGGAAGAGCTGAGAAATGTGAGAATTAGCACACAGTCGACATAACAGGTCATGAATCCATGTTGCTGACACGAACAATACACGGAAAAATGTAAAAGAAAACGGAGCATGTGTTACATAATGGTCAGACTGACCCTTAGGAATGGTAAAGGCACCATAGAGGCAATTATGACGTTGCGGTTGATAATGGAAGCAAGAATAAAGAAAAATTACGACACGTTCATAGGATTTGTTGACCTGGAAAAGCTTTCGACAATGCCAAATGGTGCAAGATGATCGTAATTATGAGGAAAATTGGGGTAAGCTATAGGGAGAGACGGGTAATATACAACATGTGCAAGAGCCAAGAGGGAATAATAACAGTCGACGAACAAGAACGAAGTGCTTGGATCAAAAGTGGTGAAAGAAGGGGGTAATCTTTCGCCCCTACTTTTCAGTCTGTACATCGAAGAAACAATGAGGGAGATGAAAGAAAGGGTCAGGAGAGGAATTAAAATGCAAGGTGAAAGGATATCAATGAAAGGATTCGCTGATGACATTGGTATCTTCGGTGAAAGTGACTAATAATTAGGTGATCAGCTTAAAGACTGATCAGTCTAACGAGTAAAGAATATGGATTGAGAGAAAATAAAAAAAAGACGAAAGTAATGAGAAGTAGTAGAAATGAGAACAGAGAGAAACTTAACATCAGCATTAATGGTCACGAAGTAGATGAAGTTAAGGAATTCTGTTACGTTGTTGTTGTTGTGGTCTTCAGTCTTGTGACTGCTTTGATGCAGCTCTCCATGCTACTCTATCCTGTACAAGCTGCTTCATCTCCCAGTACCCACTGCAACCTACATCCTTCTGAATCTGCTTGGTATATTCATCTCTTGCTCTCCCTCTACGATTTTTACCCTCCACGCTGCCCTCCCTTGATGCCTCAGAACATGTTCTACCAACCGATCCCTTCTTCTGGTCAAGTTGTGCCACAAACTTCTCCCCAATCCTATTCAACACCTCCTCATTAGTTATGTAATCTACCCATCTAATCTTCAGCATTCTTCTGTAGCACCACATTTCGAAAGCTTCTATTCTCTTCTTGTCTAAACTATTTATCGTCCATGTTTCACTTCCATACATGGCTACATTCCATACAAATACTTTCAGAAACGACTTCCTGACACTTAAATCTATACTCGATGTTAACAAATTTCTCTTCTTCAGAAACGCTTTCCTTCCCATTGCCAGTCTACATTTTATATCCTCTCTACTTCGACCATCATCTGTTATTTTGCTCTCCAAATAGCAAAACTCGTTTACTACTATAAGTGTCTCATTTCCCAATCTAACACCCTCACCATCACCTGACTTAATTCGACTACATTCCATTATCCTCGTTTTGCTTTTGTTGATGTTCATCTTATATCCTCCCTTCAACACACTATCCATTCCGTTCAACTGCTCTTCCAAGTCCTTTGCTGTCTCTGACAGAAATACAATGTCATCGGCGAACCTCAAAGTTTTTATTTCTTCTCCATCGATTTTAATACCTACTCCGAACTTTTCTTTTGTTTCCTTCACTGCTTGCTCAGTATACAGATTGAATAACATCGGGGAGAGGCTACAACACTGTCTCAATCCCTTCTCAGCCACTGTTTCCCTTTCATGCCCCTCAACTCTAATAACTGCCATTTGGTTTCTATACAAATTGTAAATAGCCTTCCGCTCCCTATATTTTACCCCTGCCACCTTCAGAATTTGAAAGAGAGTATTCCAGTCAACATTGTCAAAAGCTTTCTCTAAGTCTACAATTGCTAGAATCGTAGGTTTGCCTTTCCTTAATCTAGCTTCTTAGATAAGCCGTAGGGTCACTATTGCCTCACGTGTTCCAATATTTCTATGGAATCCACACTGATCTTCCCCAAGGTCGGCTTCTACTAGTTCTTCCATTCGTCCGTAAAGAATTCGCGTTAGTATTTTGCAGCCGTGACTTATTAAACTGGTAGTTCGGTAATTTTCACATCTGTCAACACCTGCCTTCTTTGGGACTGGAATTATTATATTCTTCTTGAAGTCTGAGGGTATTTCGCCTGTCTCATACATCTTGCTCACCAGATGGAAGAGATTTGTCAGGACTGGCTCTCCCAAGGCCGTCAGTAGTTCCAATGGAATGTTGTCTACTCCCAGGGCCTTGTTTCGACTCAGGTCTTTCAGTGCTCTGTCAAACTCTTCACGTAGTATCATATCTCCCACTTCATCTTCATCTACATTCTCTTCCACTTCCATAATATTGTCGTCAAGTACATCGCTCTTGTATAGGCGCTCTATATACTGCTTCCACCTTTCTGCTTTCCCTTCTTTGCTTAGAACTGGGTTTCCCTCTCAGTTCTTGATATTCATACAAGTGGTTCTCTTTTCTCCAAAGATCTCTTTAATTTCCCTGTAGGCAGTATCTACCATACCCCTAGTGAGGAAGCCTCTGCATCCTTACATTTGTCCTCTAGCTTCCCTGCTTAGCCATTTTGCACTTCCTGTCGATCTCATTTTTGAGATGGTTGCATTCCCTTTTGCCTGTTTCATTTACTGCATATTTATATTTTCTCCTTTCATCAATTAAATTCAATATTTCTTCTGTTGCCCAAGGATTTCTACTAGCCCTCGTCTTTTTACCTACTTGATCCTCTGCTGCCGTGACTACTTCATCTCTCAAAGCTACCCATTCTTCTTCTACTGTATTTCATTCCCCCATTCCTGCCATTTGTTTGCTTACGCTCTCCCTGAAACGCTGTACAACCTGTGGTTAAGTCAGTTTATCCAGGTCTCATCTCCTTAAATTCCCACCTTTTTGCAGTTTCTTCAGTTTTAATCTACAATTCATAAACAATAAATTGTGGTCAGAGTCCACATCTGTCCCTGGAAATGTCTTACAATTTAAAACCTGGTTCCTAAATCTCTGTCTTACCATTATATAATCTATCTGATACCTTCTAGTATCTCCAGGATTCTTCCATGTATACAACCTTCTTTTATGATTCTTGAACCAAGTGTTAACTATGATTAATTTGTGCTCTGTGCAAAATTCTACCAGGCAGCTTCCTCTTTCATTTCTTATCCCCAATCCATATTAACCTACTACGTCTCCTTCTCTCCCTTTTCCTATTACCGAATTCCAGGCACACATGACTATTAAATTTTCGTCTCCCTTCACTATCTGAATAATTTCTTTTATTTCATCATACATTTCTTCAAGTTCTTCGTTATGTGCAGAGCTAGTTGGCACATAAACTTGTACTACTGTAGTAGGTGTGGGCTTCGTGTCTATCTTGGCCACAATAATGCGTTCACTATGCTGTTTGTAGTAGCTTACCCGCATTCCTATTTTTTTACTCATTATTAAACCTACTCCTGCATTACCCCTATTTGACTTTTTATTTATAACCCTTTATTCGCCTGACCAAAAGTCTTGTTCCTCCTGCCACCGAACTTCACTAATTCCCACTATATCTAACTTTGACCTATCCATTTCCCTTTTTAAATTTTCTAACCTACCTGCCCGATTAAGGGATCTGACATTCCACGCTCCGATCCGTAGAACGCCAGTTTTCTTTCTACTGATAACGACGTCCTCTTGAGTAGGCCCTGCCCGGAGATCCGAATGGGGGACTATTTTACCTCCGGAATATTTTACCCAAGAGGACGTCATCATCATTTAACCATACAGTAGAGCTGCATGCCCTCGGGAGAAATTACAGCTGTAGTTTCCCCTTGCTTTCAACCGTTCACAGTACCAGCACAGCAAGGCCGTTTTGGTTAGCATTACAAGGCCAGATCAGTCAATCATCCAGACTGTTGCCCCTGCAACTACTGAAAAGGCTGCTGCCCCTCTTCAGGAACGACGCGTTTGTCTGGCCTCTCAACAGATACCCCTCCGTTGTGGTTGCACCTACGGTATGGCTATCTGTATTGCTGAGGCACGCAAGCCTCCCCACCAACGGCAAGGTCCATGGTTCATGGGGGGGTTCTGTTACCTATGCAGCAAAATATCTAATGATGGACAGAGCAAGGAGGACATCAAAAGCAGACTAGCACTGATAAGAAGGGCCTTCCTCGCCAAGAGAAGTTTACTAGTATCAAACATAGGCCTTAATTTGAGGGAGAAATATCTGAGAATGTACATCTGGACAACAGTGTTGTATAGTGGTGAATCCCAGACTGTTGGAAAACTGGAACAGAAGAAAATCGACGTATTTGAGATGTGCTGCTACAGACGAATGTTGAAAATTCAATGGATTGATAATGTAAGGAATGAGGAGGTTCGGCACAGAAACGGAGAGGGAAGCAGTATCCGGAAAATACAGACAACAAGAAGGGATATGATGATAGGACATCTGTTAAGACATCAGGGAATGACTTCCATGGTACTAGAGGTAGCTGTAGACGGCATAAGCTGTACAGGAAGACAGATTGGAATACATCAAAATATGGTTCAAATGGCTCTGAGCACTATGAGACCTAACTTCTAAGGTCATCAGTCGCCTTGAACTTAGGACTACTTAAATCTAACTAAGCCAAGGACATCACACACATCCATGCCCGAGGCAGGATTCGAACCTGCGATTGTAGCGGTCACGCGGTTCCAGACTGTAGCGCCTAGAATCGTTCAGCCACCCCGGCCAGCTGGAATACATCCAACGAATAAGTGCGAACATAAGTTTGCACATGTGTTGCACGCTCATTCAGAGGATGCAAAGCACATGGGTCAGTACCTTGACGGACAATTCGAGACAATCATTACTAAATTAGTGGAACTGTCTATAAATATTGTCGTGTCTAGGATAATTAATATTGATATAATAAATACTCATATTGTTAGGGTAATAATTATGGTAATTGATTTAGGTTGAAATATTTCGTTTGATGCAATTCTTGTAATATAAATAAATAGGACTAATATACCACCAACAAATGTTAAGAATAAAATATATGATAGTCAACATCTTTCCATTATTCTTCCAGTTATTAATCCAACTAAAAAAGTTTGGAGGATAATGGAAAGCATTATTGATATTGGATGTCTTAATTTAATAAAATCAATATTTATTACATTTGATAGTGATATAATTATTATTTTAATCATTTCAGGGGTTGGTTTATTCAAAATATCGGTTTTGGGGACCGATGATGAAAGCTTTTCCACCTCTGAAGTTTTAAAAGTGGGGGCTAGATTTATTTCCGGTTTACAAGACAGGCTTTTTGTAAACTATTAAAACTAATGTTTATATTCTCTGTTTTTACTTCTTTGTTGGTATATTTTCCTGGTGTTTATGTTTTTTCTTCTAATCATAAACATTTATTAATGGTTCTTCTGAGATTAGAGTATATTGTTCTTTCCTTGTTTATACTAATTATTGTTTTTCTTATCGAATTTGATTATGATTATTTCTTTCCTGTTATTTTTTTTAGTTTTTTCTGTTTGTGAAGGTCCTTTAGGTCTTTCTATTTTGGTTTCAATAATTCAGTCTCATGGTAAGGATTTTTTAAATTCCTTTGGTTTATCCTTATGTTAAAGTATTTATTTATAACTATTTTTTGTTTCCCCTTTGTTTATTAGATAATTGTTGGTGGTTGGTTCATTCTTTAATGTTTCTGTCGAGTTTTATTTTTATGATTTGTGTTTATTCATATGCTGATTTAAATATTATTCGATATTATTTTGGTATTGATTATTTTTCTTTTAGTTTAATTTTGTTGAGTTTTTGAATTTGTTCTTTAATAATTACTGCTAGAGGTTCAGTTTGAGTTCTTATCATTCTAAATTTTTGTTTTATGGTTTTAATTTTAATAATTATACTTTATTGTTCATTTGCTAGATTGAGCCTTCTTTCTTTTTATATATATATGTTTTTTGAAGCTAGATTAGTCGCTACTTTGCTTTTGATTTTCGGTTGAGGTTACCAGCCTAAACGTTTACGGGCTGGTGTTTATTTAATTTTTTATACTTCGGTTGCTAGATTACCTTTGTTGTTGGTTTTATGTAGGGTTTATGATTTTTCTAACACTCTATATTTCCCTTTATTGGTTGATTTTGGTTCTTATTTTTTATGTATTTATGATTTTGGCTTTTTTAGTTAAGATATTTTTTGGTTTATTTATGACTTTCTAAGGCTCATGTAGAGGCCCCTATTTCAGGTAGAACAATTCTTGCTGGTGTTTTATTGAAGTTGGGTGGTTATGGTATTTTTCATGTTATAAAGGTTATTTCTTATTTGGATTTAAAGTTTAATTATTTTTGATTATCTTTAGGTTTATCTGGTGGAGTTATTGTTAGATTTACTTGTTTTTGTCAGGTTGATTTAACGTCTTTAATGGCATATTCTTCTGTTGCTCATATAAGAATGGTTATTGGTGGATTGATGACCATAAATTGATGAGGTTGTATAGGTTCTCTTTCTTTAATGGTTGGTCATGGTTTATGTTCTTCTGGCCTATATTGTTTGTCTAACATTATTTATGAATGTTTAGGTAGATGAAGATTATTAATTAACAGGAGTATAATTAATTTAATACCTAGAATGGCTTTGTGATGATTCCTTTTGAGATCATCAAAAATAGCTGCTCCTCCATCATTAAATTTGGTAGGTGAACTTAGATTATTAAATAGAATTATGTCTTAATCTTCTTTTAGATTTTTTGCTTTAATCTTTTTATCTTTTTCTAGAGCTGTTTATACTTTATATATATATTCTTGTTCTCAACGTGGTTATTTTCGTGAATATCATCTTTTACTTTTGCATTGATTACCTTTAAATATTCTTTGTTTAAAGGGTGAGTATTTCCTTGTGTAAATTCCTTAAGTATTTTAATGTAAAGTATTGTTTTGTGGAATCAATGATATGAAGTTTTTCATCTTAGGCTGTGAATTTATTTTCTATTTGTTCTTTGAGTTTTTCCTTTATTCTTTTCTAGAACTGAAATTTTTATTTTAGGTGTTTATTATTTAATAATTGATAATAGAGTTTTTGTTGAATGAGAACTTTTTAATTTGAATGGTTATATGGTTGTTATAACTTTAATTTTGGATTGAATATCTCTTATTTTTATATCTTTTGTTATGTGTATTTCTTCTTTAGTGATTTATTATAGAGAGGATTATTTATAAGGAGAGAAGCATGGGCTATAAATGTCAGGGTATTGAAAGCTAGAATACAACAATGCGAACTATGAAAGAGAAAAATTCAAGAAGCAAACGCAAAACTTATGGATTTGTACAGACACATCAAGGCGACACCCATCATCACCAGTAGTCCCAGAGTATAAGTTCTACACTATCCCAAAAAAGCATAGTATACAGCAGCATGTCATAGACAAAGTGTAAAGTTATTGTAATGCTCAAGGCTATTCTATGTAAGTTAGACTTTTAAGGTTAGGACAGTTGCAGTGGAACCAACACTTTTCGGAAACGTTTAAATCAGTGACAGACAGTCTGAAAACGTTGACACACGCTATGGATTTAGGCAGAATAGAAGTAGAAAAACAGGGATTATATGCTGTTACTGACTTCATTAACTGTTACAGTAATGACTGCTACTTTTGTCGACACTCCAACTCATGCTGTATTCCATAACACGCATTCATTAACTGTGTGTGTACGCACTCTCTGTTGATAAATATTTTAACTGTCCCAGGGAAAAACCCTACAGAGACTGTATGTTTACCAGTATCAACGACAGCGAGTAAACTTTTCCGTGAAAGAAGGCCTAGATCTGCATTGGTACATCGCATAGTCGAAGCCATTCATCCATGAGTAATATTACTAATGTTGAGTTAGACAGAACATATGGGGTCAAAGAGGAAGAAACGATATACAGGGCATTCCGTATGCGGGTGCAATAATTTAAGTGGACATAGAGGATGCACCACTGAACAATTTGAGATAGGGAACCTGGGGTTGCAGAACCCAGCTTAAGGAGATAATAGGAATAAAATCACATTATTGTGCACTTTTTATATACATTAAATGACTGCAAATACTATCATTGACACAATAAACATACCACTCTGACAAATATCCCCTGCGTGTTTCGAATCACATCAGTCAGCTACCGTTCTGGCAACAAATTCCATCTCCATATTTACTGGGATCTCTTACACAAGTGACTTTAGATATACCCCCAGGAAATAATCGATGGGATCTACGTCAGGTGACCTCGTAGGCCATGGAGGACTCCCCCTTCCATTCCAGCGACCAGAAAATACTGTACCAGTACTGCTCCATCGTATTGTACTGTTCTTCTCTGAATAGCACTGAGTAATGAATGGGTCTGTCGTTGATTAATAGCACGTTCTCTCATTGGAAAATGTAGATACATGATAATCAGGCTTCTCCTCCTTGTTTCCATGCAGGAAATAAAGAAAGTACATCTAAATAAGCGGCATAGTACGTGTAAACTTGTACGCATGTTAATTGTAAGTAAGATGGGAAACAGTAATGCTAGACAAAGCGGTAGGCTCTTAAGAAACACGCTGAATGTTAGCTAAGCACACAATACGTTGAGTATGTGGATGAGGGATTTGAGAGATGGCTCGTTTATTGGCGCACATATTGTTAATAACCGCGAACGGCAAAATGGATACCCCGAAGAAGATAAAACCGTATGACCAAACATTGCGAATGTCTAACTCACATAGAACCTCAAGAGGACAAATGAAAGCTTCCTATAATTTATTTCTTTTTTTTTTAATTTTGAGTCGTCAGTCTTCTAAAGCTGACACGGTCGACGCGCTCCATCATGAAATTCTTCCCTTTGCCAAACTTTTCATTTCAGAGTAGCACTTGCAACCTACGTTTTCTGTTGTTTGCTGAATGTATTACAGTTTCTGTCTTCTTCTACGTTTTTACCGTCTCCGGCTCTCTCTAGTACCATTGAATTAATCCCTGGTTTCTTAACAGATGTCCTATCTTTCTGTCCCTTCTCCTTGTCACTGTACTCCACATATTCATTTCCTTTCCGTTTCCGAGCAGAACCTCCTCATTCCTTACCTTATCAGTCCACCTAATTTTCAACTTGTCGTCTGTAGCACCGCGCCTAAAATGCTTCGATTCTCTCCTGTTCCGGTTTCCCTACAATCCATGTTTCACTGCTATACAATGCTGCTCTTCAAACATGCATTTTTCGATATTTCTTAAATTAAGGCATGTTTGATTCCAGTAAAATTCTCGTCGCTAGGAATGCCCTCTATGCCACTGCTAGTCTGCTTTTTATGTCCACCTTGTACCGTCCATCAAGGATTACTTTGCTCGGTAAGCGGCAGAATTCCCTAAAGTCGTCTAGTCGCCATACTCGATGTTAAGTTTCTCACTGTTCTTATTTCTGCTACTTTTCATTAGTTTCGCCTTTTTTTTATTTACTCTCAGT
The DNA here is from genome assembly GCF_023864345.2 of Schistocerca serialis cubense. Classification (NCBI taxonomy): domain Eukaryota; kingdom Metazoa; phylum Arthropoda; class Insecta; order Orthoptera; family Acrididae; genus Schistocerca; species Schistocerca serialis. The sequence goes on along the minus strand of NC_064643.1, from coordinate 611,258,533 downwards.
TTATATCGGTACTCATTAAACTGTTCATACCAGTTAACCTGTAAATCTTCTTCACTTTCACCGGGGATAACAATGTCATCGTGAATTTTACTATTGACAGCCATTCACCTTGAAATTTAAACCCACTCTTGAACCTTTCTTTTATTTCCAATACTGCTTCTTCGATGCATACATTGAAAAGTAGGGTTGATCGTCCGGTCTTGTTATCTTCAGAATTGAATGGATAATGCTATTCCGAAAGTCTTATGATATATTGGCAGTCTAATATGTTCTAAAAAAGAGTGTGAATAGTCGTTTTGTTGCCACTTCCATTAATAGCCTTATAAATTCTGATGGAATCTCATCTATCCCTTCTCCCTTATTTGATCTCAAGTCGTCCTAAGCTCTTTTCATTTCTGACTTTAATACTGGATCCCCTATCACTTTCCTGTCGACTAATATTTCTTCTTCTATCACGTCACCAGACAAGTCATCGCCCTCATGGAGGCCTGAATATACGCTTTCCACCTAACCGCTCTCTCCTGTACATTTAACAGCGGAATTCCTGTTTCACTCTTAATGTTACTGCTCTTACTATTAAATTCGCCGAAGATTGTTAGGATTTTTATGTATGCTGAACTAGTCATTCCGACAATCATTTCCTTTTCGATTCCTTCGCATTTTTCATGTAGCCGTTTCTGCTTAGGTTCCTTGCACTTCCTATTTCATTCCTGAGTGACATGTATTTTTGCGTTCCTGAAATTCTCTGATCATTTTTGTGGTTCGTTCTTTCGTCAACCAGCTGAAATATTTCTTTTGTTACGGTGTGTTCCCGGTTACCTCCTTTGTACCTAAGTTTCTCTTTCCAGCTTCCGTGATTGCCTTTTCAGCGATGTCTGTTCCTCTTCAACTGAACTGCATACTGAGCTATTCAGTGTCGCAGTACCTACAGTCTCAGAGAACTTCAAGTTCATGTCTTCATTCTTTAGTACTTCGATATTTTCTTTCCGCACTTATTCTTACTCACTAGAACAGGGGTCTCCAAACCTTTTAGTCCGCGGGCCACATTGACTCCTCCACGAAGTCATAAGGGCCAAGGTCTACCTAGTGCGATTAAGGCACCCAGCACTCCATGATCACCGTAATGTAAGGCTAAAGGAAAGATGAAATCGCAAAAATCTAAGGTTGTGGGAATATCTAGCATTGAAACGAACTACGATTTTTATTTAATTACATAATTTTGATTGGTGGACGTACGTGACCGAAATTCTGGCGTATTTTATTCTGGCGAATTTCACCGACAAAAAAGTATGTCACTGCACATTCTTCACGAAAGCGTCCTGCAAAGTTAACTAAGTCTCAAAATCACTGTTAGCAACGCTATTACTTCAAGACGTAACAGAGGTAGAGTATGTCAACGCATTGTTATTTCAAGCGGCGCAACGATAAGTTTAGTTATGTAGTCTTGTAGCGAGTAGCAGAGCCAGAGCACGTATTTGATAGTTCCGTTGCGTGATTGTGTCTATGTTGCGAGTGTCTCACGAGTTTTTTAGCGTTTTATACGCTGTATTAGTAGGTGAGACGACGAAGTGTGGGACAATTCAAAGACTGAATTCCAAGAGACAAGGAAAATCTGAAAATCGAAAAACGTATAGCACGACTTGAGTATTTTTTCACTGTATTTTTTAGTGGAACTACAGTGTCATTGTGAGTATTTAATTTAGTAATTAAAGTACCTTAAAAATAAATTCATTGCATTTTGTTTAGGCAGACTACTCCCTAGTTTTATTAGTATTAAATAGCACAATTTTATTTTCAGGTTACAATCTTTTGTGAAGTTCTGTACAAATATGAAAAAAACGAAAGGTTGACAGTGGATGTAGAATTTTTAAAGAGCAGTGGGGATGTCAATATTTCGTGGTGGAGTCAAGCAACAAACCAATGTGTATTATTTGCAATGAAGCAATATCAGTCTTCAAAGAATACAATATAAAACGTCATTATGAGACTAAGTACTCTCAGAATTACTCCAAGTTTACAGGATGCGAACGACTAGATATGTATGAGTCTCTGAAACGTCAGCTAAAACCCAGCAGTCACTGTTTAAGAAAGTAAATGCTCAACAACATGCAGCGACTCGTGCTAGTTTTCGTGTGGCTCGTTTAGTAGCCAAAAAATGTAAACCATTTAGCGACGGTGAATTAATTAAAAACTGCATTATTACAACAGCAGAAGAAATGTGTCCAGAAAAAGTTAATTTATTTAAAAACATAAGTTTGTCTGCAAACACTGTGGCTCGAAGGGTAGATGACATTGCCCAAAATATATGAGCACAGCTGCGTGACAAAAATCAAGACTTAGTCTGGTTCTCTTTGGCCGTGGATGAGTCAACAGATGTATCAGATACTGCTCAAGTACTACTTTCTATTCGAGGGATTGACAAAAATTATGAAGTGTATGAAGAGCTCCTTGATGTTCACAGTATTCGCGGGACGACCACTGGCGAAGGTATTTTTAAAGGAGTTGAAAGAGCAGTTCAGAAAAACAATCTTCAGTGGAAGAAATTAAAATGTATTACAACTGATGGTGGCAAAAACATGTGTGGAAAAATTTAATGTGTTGTTGCTCTCCTTTCTAAGGCCGTAGAAAATGACGGTGGCTCAAAACCATTAGTAGTACATTGTATTATTCAACAACAGTCTTTGTGTGGAAAACATTTAGATATGTCAGAAGTTTTGAAGCCAGTTATTTCAGTTGTTAATTATATCAGATCCCATGCACTCAGTTGTCACCAGTTCCGCGAGTTCCTTGAAGATATTGAGGAAAACGACTTGCCATATTATACAGCAGTGCGCTGGCTTAGATGCGGTAAAGTTCTGACCCGTTTTTTTGAACTCCGAACAGTAACTGAAATTTTTTTGAACGAAAGGAATCGTCCTCTGGCTGAGTTACGGAACGGTGAGTGGTTACGGGAGCTAGGATTTTATACAGACTTAACTAAACATATGAATGACCTTAATTTAAAATTGCAAGGTGAAAACCAGCTTCTGCCTGATTTATACACGCATGTTAAGTCCAGTCGACAAAATATTGCTTTGTTTCAATCTCAGATGAACAAAGTATGCTTCACGCATTTTATTACATGCCAAACATTCAGTCAGCAAACTGAGATTCCGTTTCTTGTAACTTTCTCAATTGAAGCTTTGAGCGCTTTAAAAATTAATTTTGAATCACGTTCTCCAGATATGGATGCAAATTCAAACGATATCAAGATATTTCAAAATCCCTTTGACGTTGATATAGAAGCGTTACCCGCAGAACTTAAGTTTGAAATTATTGATTTGCAATGTAGCGACTTTTTTAAATGAAAACATCCAAAGTCAACATTACTGGAATTTTATAAGTGTCTTCCATCCACTCAGTTTCCAAATTTACATAAATTTGCCCGTGGCTTTTTTTCCGCTTTTGGCACTACTTATTTGAGTGAAAAAACTTTCTCCAAAATGAAACATGCAAAAAGTATTTACAGATCAAAATTAAGTCATGAGCATTTGAAGTCGCTGATGATTATCTCTACCAGTAAACTTGATCTACAACTGGAGGTAATTATGACAGGAAAGTTACAGCTACGAAAAAGTCACTAATTATCACTAAAATGTTAAATTTCCTTACGTGAATACTCTAACACTGTGAGTTTTCGACATATAAATTAATTACAGCTATTTTTATACATAAGTTACAACTAAAATATCCAATGGCATTATGTATACCAGGTAAATTGCCTTTAAAAAAATATATTATACGATTTGCTTGCTATGTACACTCCTGGAAACTGAAATAAGAACACCGTGAATTCATTGTCCCAGGAAGGGGAAACTTTATTGACACATTCCTGGGGTCAGATACATCACATGATCACACTGACAGAACCACAGGCACATAGACACAGGCAACAGAGCATGCACAATGTCGGCACCAGTACAGTGTATATCCACCTTTCGGAGCAATGCAGGCTGCTATTCTCCCATGGAGACGATCGTAGAGATGCTGGATGTAGTCCTGTGGAACGGCTTGCCATGCCATTTCCACCTGGCGCCTCAGTTGGACCAGCGTTCGTGCTGGACGTGCAGACCGCGTGAGACGACGCTTCATCCAGTCCCAAACATGCTCAATGGGGGACAGATCCGGAGATCATGCTGGCCAGGGTAGTTGACTTACACCTTCTAGAGCACGTTGGGTGGCACGGGATACATGCGGACGTGCATTGTCCTGTTGGAACAGCAAGTTCCCTTGCCAGTCTAGGAATGGTAGAACGATGGGTTCGATGACGGTTTGGATGTACCGTGCACTATTCAGTGTCCCCTCGACGATCACCAGTGGTGTACGGCCAGTGTAGGAGATCGCTCCCCACACCATGATGCCGGGTGTTGGCCCTGTGTGCCTCGGTCGTATGCAGTCCTGATTGTGGCGCTCACCTGCACGGCGCCAAACACGCATACGACCATCATTGGCACCAAGGCAGAAGCGACTCTCATCGCTGAAGACGACACGTCTCCATTCGTCCCTCCATCCACGCCTGTCGCGACACCACTGGAGGCGGGCTGCACGATGTTGGGGCGTGAGCGGAAGACGGCCTAACGGTGTGCGGGACCGTAGCCCAGCTTCATGGAGACGGTTGCGAATGGTCCTCGCCGATACCCCAGGAGCAACAGTGTCCCTAATTTGCTGGGAAGTGGCGGTGCGGTCCCCTACGGCACTGCGTAGGATCCTACGGTCTTGGCGTGCATCCGTGCGTCGCTGCGGTCCGGTCCCAGGTCGACGGGCACGTACACCTTCCGCCGACCACTGGCGACAACATCGATGTACTGTGGAGACCTCACGCCCCACGTGTTGAGCAATTCGGCGGTACGTCCACCCGGCCTCCCGCATGCCCACTATAGGCCCTCGCTCAAAGGCCGTGAACTGCACATACGGTTCACGTCCACGCTGTCGCGGCATGCTACCAGTGTTAAAGACTGCGATGGAGCTCCGTATGCCACGGCAAACTGGCTGACACTGACGGCGGTGGTGCACAAATGCTGCGCAGCTAGCGCCATTCGACGGCCAACACCGCGGTTCCTGGTGTGTCCGCTGTGCCGTGCGTGTGATCATTGCTTGTACAGCCCTCTCGCAGTGTCCGGAGCAAGTATGGTGGGTCTGACACACCGGTGTCAATGTGTTTTTTTTTCCATTTCCAGGAGTGTATATTACAATGACCCAAATGAAACTATAGATCCATTGTGACTACTCACATCATCAGGCAGAACAGCACACACACACACACACACACACACACACACACACACACACACACACACACAGAATCTTATCAGTTGTATCAGAGTTTTGAGGAAGACACATCAGTGATTAACTATGGAGACAGTTGTTTGTGGGCTTCACAGGTCAACATGCATAACATTCCTGTACAGACGTGTTATCATACGAAAATTGGATGGTTTATGGTAGGCTGATCTCATTCAGATTATTCAGATCGAATAATGACAGAATGTTCAGATCGAATAATGATAGAATGTTCAGGTCGAATAAAGGTTTCAGGTGTTTTCTTACAGTCATAGAGACACACTCCAAATTCATTTGGGCTCTGCCTTTCAAACTAATGATGGAGAAAGAAGTTTCAGACGTTTTCGATCAATTTTTTTTAGAACGAATGGGTGTCCGAGCAACCAACCATGGAGAAGAATTTTATAATAGGTATTTCAAAAGAGTACTGGAACGATATGGGGCAACCACTACTCTTTAGTCCGCTTCCATAGATGAACGGTCAGAGGAGTAGAATGCCATGCGAGGACCTGAATTCGATTCCCAGCCAGGTTTTCGAGTTGCTCTGCTCAGGGCTGGGTGTTTTGTTGCCTTCGTCATGTTTTCATCCTCTTTGACACACAAGTCATCGAAGTGGCGACAATTAAAAAGACTTGCACCAGATGACAGGTTTATCTGACAGGAGACCCTAGCCAAATGTACTACTCATTACTCACCCATCTGAAAGCTAGTACTGTTAAACAGTTGAACAGGACGACAAAAATTTGGATGTGGAAGCAATTTAACCTTCAAGGGTCGTAAAATTGCTTAACATTCTTCCACAATTCATGGATCCACAAACAGAAGCTCAATATGGGTGATTTGATACATATTTCAAAATGCACAACTGTGTTTAGAAGTCTTACCTACGAAATGGTCAATGGAGGTATTTACAGCTTACAATGTCCAGCACACAAACCTTAGAACTTAAATAGTGAAGGACAGTGACGGTGAAGATATGTCAGAGGGTCCTTACACAGACAAATCACAAAAAACTCTCAACCAGATGTGTCCAATCACAACAATGGGTGAAATGGAGCAATTTTATAGGTAACTATAAGGGGGTAGTTTGTGTTGTTGCCCCGGATGATGATTCCACGAATATTTTTTCAGGATTTGTAAGCGGTGGGACCTTGAGGTACGGCAATACGCGAACACGAGAGGTGAGTTTAAACATTTTTATTAACAAAGGCGGATTATAAAACACGCACGCTACGCGCACTCATCATCACTGCGTCTGACATCCTAACACCGGCTAATTACGGTCGTGTCGATAGGCTCCATGGTGAGCTAAGGAAAGAGATATATTCGCGCCCGAGGCCGCGCTGCGCTAGCTAGTGAACACTGCCCGCTGCGGACGGCGGCCAGTGGCATACTCGCTCTGCGTCGCAGTGCGGCCGGACGACCGTCTACTGACCAAGCGAATCGTCAGCATTCCAAACAGGTCGGCTGGCGAGCGCGTGTTAACGTACCGCACGGTTGCGCGCAATCCGTACACCCTTACATAACAGAACATGCAAACCTCATCCTACACAGCAGAGTGATACGAGTGCTAGGAAACGAGAATCTACCAGTCAACCATCATATACCTGGATACAATTTTTATGGAAATGAAAGAAAGTAGAGAAAGCACCTAGTTTGTTGTGATAAGGAAATGCATTTCCTGGACGACACATGTAAGAGGCAAGATACTGCTAACAGAAACAGTAACGTTCATCACATTACAGACCGAATGTAGCACCGGCCGGAGTGGCCGTGCGGTTCTAGGCGTTACAGTCTGGAACCGCGAGACCGCTACGGTCGTAGGTTCGAATCCTGCCTCGGGCATGGATGTGTGTGATGTCCTTAGGTTAGTTAGGTTTAAGTAGTTCTAAGTTCTAGGGGACTGATGACCTCAGAAGTTAAGTCCCATAGTTCTCAGAGCCATTTGAACCAAATATAGCTGATGAAGCTACACAGATATGTATATATTGCTGCATTTGTGGTCAATAAGGCAACACTTTCCAAACATAAGCTGGGTGCTGGAATAACCTCTAAGCAAATTATGAATGCTGCTCATTGTACAGTAAAGAAGAGAATACCTATAGGATGTTTAAAAAGTTGCATCCCGAAGTAGTATTGCATCTGAACTCTTTTTTGCAATGGAAGCACAACGTGGCAACACATGAGAATTACAAGTTCATTAAATTCATAGGACTGAAACCTCTCAATGACATCACCTGATTTAACAACTCGAGTGACAGTGGTTCTGGAGGCACACTTACCCCCAAAGCAGTTTAAGGAATTATCACTCATCACCCATAGTGGTGATAGCCCATCAATCTTTCCACTGGTGGGGTGGCCTGCATGCCACCGTGAGACAGACAGCTGTACCACTGCAATAACAATGGAGGGGTACCTGTTCAGAGGCCAGGCAAATGTGTAGTTCGTGAAGAGGAGATGCAGCCTTTTCAGCAGTTGCAAGGGCAACAGTCTGGACGATTGACTGATTTGCCCTTGTAACAGCAACCAAAGCTGCGTTGCTGTGTTGGTACTGCAAACAGCTGAAACCAAGGAATACTAAGGCCATTATTTTTCCTGGGGGCATACAGCTCTGCTGTGTAGTTAAATGATAAGATCCTAATGGGTAAGATATTCTCGATGTAAAATGGTCCCCTATTCAAATCTCCAGCCAGGGAATACTCAGCATGATGTTCTCTTTCGGAGAAACAAAGCTGGAGTTCTAAGGATCAGAGTATGAAAAGTTAGATCCCTTAATCAGGTAGGTAGGCTAGAAAACTGTAAAGGGAAATGGAGGGCCTGAAGTTAGAAGTACCGCCTAATAGGAAGTTTGGTGGCAGGAGGACCAGGTGAATATCGGGCTACAAACACGAACGTGGGCAAGCTTCCACGAACAGCGTAGCGAATGCATTATCACAGCCAGACACGATATCCACACCCATCACAGTAGTACAAGTTTACATGCCAACAAGTTCTGCAGATGAGGAGATTGAAGAATAGTACGATGAGATAAAACAAATTACTCAGACAGTTAAGGGAGACGAAAATTTAATCCTGATTCGGGACTGGAATTCGATAGTAGGGAAAGGAGAGAAGGAAAAATAGTAGGTGAATATAGACTGGTGGAAAGGAATGAAAGGGCAAGCCACGTGACAGAATATTTCAGAGAGCACTATTTAATCATCGCTAACACTTGGTTTAAAAATCGTGAAAGAAAACTGTAGGCTTGGAAGAGCAGATTGATTATACACTCCTGGAAATGGAAAAAAGAACACATTGACACCGGTGTGTCAGACCCACCATACTTGCTCCGGACACTGCGAGAGGGCTGTACAAGCAATGATCACACGCACGGCACAGCGGACACACCAGGAACCGCGGTGTTGGCCGTCGAATGGCGCTAGCTGCGCAGCATTTGTGCACCACCGCCGTCAGTGTCAGCCAGTTTGCCGTGGCATACGGAGCTCCATCGCAGTCTTTAACACTGGTAGCATGCCGCGACAGCGTGGACGCGAACTGTATGTGCAGTTGATGGACTTTGAGCGAGTGCGTATAGTGGGCATGCGGGAGGCCGGGTGGACGTACAGCCGAATTGCTCAACACGTGGGGCGTGAGGTCTCCACAGTACATCGATGTTGTCGCCAGTGGTCGGCGGAAGGTGCACGCGCCTTGTCGACCTGGGACCGGACCGCAGCGACGCACGGATGCACGCCAAGACCGTAGGATCCTACGCAGTGCCGTAGGGGACCGCACCGCCACTTCCCAGCAAATTAGGGACACTGTTGCTCCTGGGGTATCAGCGAGGACCATTCGCAACCGTCTCCATGAAGCTGGGCTACGGTCCCGCACACCGTTAGGCCGTCTTCCGCTCACGCCCCAACATCGTGCAGCCCGCCTCCAGTGGTGTCGCGACAGGCGTGGATGGAGGGACGAATGGAGACGTGTCGTCTTCAGCGATGAGAGTCGCTTCTGCCTTGGTGCCAATGATGGTCGTATGCGTGTTTGGCGCCGTGCAGGTGAGCGCCACAATCAGGACTGCATACGACCGAGGCACACAGGGCCAACACCCGGCATCATGGTGTGGGGAGCGATCTCCTACACTGGCCGTACACCACTGGTGATCGTCGAGGGGACACTGAATAGTGCACGGTACATCCAAACCGTCATCGAACCCATCGTTCTACCATTCCTAGACCGGCAAGGGAACTTGCTGTTCCAACAGGACAGTGCACGTCCGCATGTATCCCGTGCCACCCAACGTGCTCTAGAAGGTGTAAGTCAACTACCCTGGCCAGCATGATCTCCGGATCTGTCCCCCATTGAGCATGTTTGGGACTGGATGAAGCGTCGTCTCACGCGGTCTGCACGTCCAGCACGAACGCTGGTCCAACTGAGGCGCCAGGTGGAAATGGCATGGCAAGCCGTTCCACAGGACTACATCCAGCATCTCTACGATCGTCTCCATGGGAGAATAGCAGCCTGCATTGCTGCGAAAGGTGGATATACACTGTACTAGTGCCGACATTGTGCATGCTCTGTTGCCTGTGTCTATGTGCCTGTGGTTCTGTCAGTGTGATCATGTGATGTATCTGACCCCAGGAATGTGTCAATAAAGTTTCCCCTTCCTGGGACAATGAATTCACGGTGTTCTTATTTCAATTTCCAGGAGTGTATAACGGTAAGACAGCGACTTAGGAACCAGACTTTAAGTTCTAAGACATTTTCAGCAGAAAATGAGGACTCTGACCACAATTTATTGGTTATCAACTGTAGATTAAAACTGAAGAAACTGAAAAAAATAGGAAATTAAGGAGGTATGACCCGCATAAGCTGAAAGAACCAGTAGCAGTTGAGACCAAGAACGCGAAGACGGAAAGCCATAATTTATCTTCGAACTCCAGGAGTCTCTTTGACTTGATTTAAAAGAATGATTGTATTTCTGGCTTCAAATCAAAAAATTCGTTTCAACACTCTCGTACCGGTTAGCCATCTTACGTCTATAAAATACGAAATGTTATCACGCTCTGAATCCAAAGACTTCAGAAATTCTTGGAACTGACGCTGATTCAATCCTTTCGACTCAATAAATTTCACTGTTTGGACACCTACCTTCATGACGTAGTTTATTTTGAGTGACATGGAACATAAATTCTGTTGATGGGTTATGCAATGAAAGTTTGGCATCGACGTATTGCCAACTTTGTGGGACTTGTTTTCAATCTGAACTACATCTTCTTGTCTCCCAGCTATTGTTGGAGCACCATCCGTTGTTACCCTCGAGAGGTTGCTGAATTTCAACGAAAAGCGACTTAATGTCGATATAACTGCTTCCACAAATCTCGTGACTTCATGGTATCCTTGAGTGACTGCAATCCCGTTAATTCTTCCCTTTTACTAAAATGAGCATCAGCACCTCTGACATAAATCGGCACTTGGGCGGTATCATCAATACCTGTGCATTCATACCAAGCTAGAGACTAAAATATAAACTCATCTGCATGATTTTTTAAATTATCTTCAATTTGTCTTCCAACGTAATCCACACGGCTAGTAAGTGTTTCACAAGACAAGCTTATTGTTGAGAAATCCTTTTTCTTTTCTAAGCATTCGTCAACCATTCTGTCATCTAAATATGAATTTGATTTTTTTGTCAGTAGCAAAGCAACTGCATAACTCGCTTTCACATAGGATGTTGATTCTGAATTCGCCCTTGTAAATAGCTGCTGTTGAACAGGAAGATTCCTTTTTAAGTCGTTTACTTGGCATTATCGACATTGTCCCTTGTACTTATCAAATAAAACAGCATGTGTAGCCTCTTAATGCCGTTTGATGCTATATTCTTTCGGATTCATTGCATATCAGGCATATGGCTTTTGTTTTACATACCACAAAAAATACAATCCTCTTGTCAAGGTAAGTTCTCAACTCCTCTGTAACTTTCCTCTTCTTTGATACTATTTGCTTACTAATTGATGATGACATACCAAGTTTACGTCTTGAACTGAACCAGACATGTTTTCACCATTAGTCGAAAACTGTCATAGAGGCCACACAGTAATCGTAACTTCGTAATTTTTTATGTTTATGGTACGTAAAGTTCAGAATCAAATATCAGTTACCTAAAGTAGTTCGATACCTCTTTCAAAAATTCCCTACAAAATCTACTTTAAAGTTCCCGGAAGTTCTCTAACACCGTAAACCATGTCGACTGTTCTGATGGGCTGTGTGGCTCTGTGTTAGGATGCCCAAATCCGGGGGTGGCCTTCGATTCCCAGTTGTGGTAAACTTTTAAGCAAAGGCTCATGGTCCACTGGCATTTCCGTGATGAGTAGAGTGCGTGTAGATGAACAATAATTTGAAATTTCTTTTTTAAACAACCTTACATATAAAGAATGGGTGATTAGGATTTATATCTGCAATGAAAACTAGATTTTTGTGTGTGATACGTAATTATAAATAAGAGAACGTGCACTTTTCTTAAAAAGACAATTAAATATGCACTAATTAGCATATATGACGTAGGTATTCGAACTGAACGTAAAACATTAAAAAACAATTACCGAAACTCGACTCGAACGAGCAATCCAACAATTAACAGTCTCGATTTTTTTTTTTCGTCTTTATGTACTTCACGCTTCACGGAAATGGTTGTAGAGCATGCGACTATGTTTAAAAATACATCTCATCTGGGTATCAAAGCCTAGCCTTTCACATCGAAGGCCAGCATGGTACCACAGAGCTACACTGCTCGTAGAGTTGTCGGTCTTTCATTTGAGTACTATACGCACTTGGGAAGCTTCATAGTCTATTCTCTCGAGAATTCTTTAGAGTAGTATTCAACTGCTTTACTAGATTACGTTGTTACAATCAAGTATCTATATATTTTGTAATACTAAAATTAAAAGAAATAACTGAGTCAGAAATCATTGTTAATGTCAACTGGTGAACCTACTCGCCTTAGTTGAATACATAAAATAAATGCAAACCTACTAAAATTAAATACTAGCGTCACGGGTTAGTTGTAAAAAGATAAAAGCTGGCCTTACTTTCCTGCCGTCATGACAGGTCTATCGCTACCGAATGTGCACCACGTATAAACTTTACGGGAGGTAGTGGTGTGAGTTTGCAGTAAAATTAAATATGGGATGTGTTGGCTATGTCTGGCACTCGTCTAATTCACGCAGCGCAACGATCGATGCGCAACAAACCGTTATTCAATCCATACCACTCGCCAAGGTGAAATATATTTACAACAAGATGGCACGCGAGCTTTTCACAATGAATCCAACATAGTTATTTTTCTCAGACAGAAATATAGAAAAAAATCTAACGAGAATTAAATAGGCTATCCCGGCGTAATAATTGACAATATTCTTCTCGGGTGTTCAGCCGGATCATAACGTCTTCATGACACAATATTTCCGCGGTCCAACTGGCCGCCATCTTCAGGTGAGAGTGCTGGTACACGATCTCGCCGGAAGAGAGATCGTGTACCAGCACTCTCACCTGAAGATGGCAGCCAGTTGGACCGCGGAAATATTGTGTCATGAAGACGTTATGATCCGGCTGCACACCCGAGAAGAATATTATCGAGAATTTAATAAATGAACTGAGGTATTCCTGTTATAACTGGATATGATACGAAAGAAGCATGATGGAATGCTGGTTTGAGGGTTTTACATGAAATAAAAGTTAAATTTTTCTTTCATACTAAACAGCTCAGCGGGCTCAAAATTAGCTCCTCGAGGAACTCACACTGCGGGCTGCGGGTTGGCAACTCCTGACTTACATGCACTCCCGAGACATTTTGGCCGATATTCCTCATGGCACACAGCCGGCCGCGGTGGTCTTGCGGTTCTAGGCGCTCCAGTCCGGAGCCGCGCTGCTGCTACGGTCGCAGGTTCGAATCCTGCCTCGGGCATGGATGTGTGTGATGTCCTTAGGTTAGTTAGGTTTAATTAGTTCTAAGTTCTAGGGGACTGATGACCACAGCAGTTGAGTCCCATAGTGCTCAGAGCCATTTGAACCATTTAAAAAAAAAAAACCTTATGGCACAATACCACAGAACAAGAAGTTTATCAGCCTAATGAAAGACTAGATTGTGGAATTTGTAAGGCTTCGATCGAAGGTGTATGCATACCGTGTAGATGAAGATGCCACCCGGACATGGGTTAAGTGCTTGCACTGTATGCCTTCACAGCCCTCACGGTCGAAGGTTATAAGGAGTGTCTGTTTCGTGATATGTTTAATCATATGATGCAACAAGCAGTCTTTTGGTCGCAGAGCCATTAGCTACATACTGCACTGCAATTAAAAGTCTGAAACTTCCTGCAAGACTGAAAGTGTATGCCGGACCGAGACTCGAACTCAGGACCCTTGCCTTTCACTGGCAAGTGCCTTACTGGCTTTATTTTTGTTCGTTATTGGTCGTTGAATTGGTTCGGGGCGGACGCCTGATGATGGTCGTTCAAGTTCATCGTTGATCCAGTCACTCAGTTTCTTTTTTATGATGGAGGGCAGCTATCACTGAGCTGCCCAAGTACGACTCACGACCCGTCCTCCGGCTTTACTTGCGCGAGTACGTCGTCTCCTACCTTCCAAGCTTCTGTGAAGTTTGAAAGATAGGAGACGAGGTACTCGCCCAAGTAAAGCCGGAGGACGGGTCGTGAGTCGCGCTTGGGTAGCTCAAAAGGTAGAGCACTTGCCTGCGAAATACTAAGGTCCCGAGTTCGAGTCTCGGTACGGCACACCTTATATGCTAGGAAGTTTAATATCAGCGCACACTCCGCTGCAGAGTGAAAATTTCATTCTGCAATCAAAAGTCTGTCTGTCGTGTCATGATGCCAAGCATCTGTGGGGATGGGTTCAGGACCTTCCAATTCTCACGCTATTCACTGGAGCGATTTTGTATGTGTGTGTGTGTGTGTGTGTGTGTGTGTGTGTGTGTGTGTGCGTGTGTGTGTGTGTATAATATATCTCTGCTGCTGTAAATTTGCATAGTTGATCAGTAGCTATTATGTAAATAAGATCGTTCTGCATAAAATCAATCTGTTTTCGGAAAATAAAGTATATTTTTTGACAGTAAACCATGAGTTAATTTTGTGTACCGTACCTGTGTTATTATTATTATTTGATCCTCTACCACTGTGAAAGTTGGTGTAGGCTGGGAGCCAATAAGAACAATTTTATTTCATAGAGCATCTTTTTTAATTTACACGCAATCATTCAGCTTTACAGAGGTATTAAAATAATTGTTCTTATATGCTTTGGATTCAGCTTGAATCATAATCAGACCTATAGATATGACTACATGGGTGCTCATTAAATCAGTACGTTTAGCGTGATCTGATTTTATAGTTACAGGTTCAACACTTACACACTGTTGTGTGGGGAAAAGTGTAAAATACTGGCACTGCTGCACTGCTCCACTTTATTAATATTTACACTGTCTTTGCTCAAATACTCAACAAATTCGTAGTACACTCCTCTCATATATGGACACCAGCGGCCTAGTACGTCTGCATCAATCAATAAAGCATTGTTCAGATTACTCAAGTTTACCACACTAGAATGTTTAACATACATGCTCACTCGCTCAGATTTTAACCCAAGAACTGTGTCCTCATACATATCGATAATTAATGCCTCACCCTTTAACATGATAATTTTAATAGGAGTATGTGATGAACTGCATTCAGGTGTCATCTTTCTATGAACTCCATCATACTACAAAGATTGTCCCACTCTTATTATGAATACTGTCTCATAGGGCCGAGACGTTGAACGTTCTGTACTTAAGTCATCACATCAAACTCATTGTGAGATGCTAGACCGACATTCACACGTTTAGATCTACTGATGTTTAAAGTGCACGTGTTGGTGAACAATGTTGTTCTTTGAGACTCAGGGCCAGGCTACTGCTGTGATGGTACTATGGCATTGTCCGAAAGGCCTGGAAGACGAACTGTGGACTAAAGCTGGTGTGGCGCTGCAGCAAACGGCAGCATACTCTCATCCATCTTTGGTTCATAGTCTGCAACAATAACAGCAAACAAGTGTAAAGAAGCATATACGGTTAATAGTAATAATAATAATAATGAGAGATGGAGTGCCATAATGAATACCAATATTCTTCTCCATCCCAGTAGATCACTGCTGTTTCCACTGGTGGTGATGATGCATCATTCTGGACCGCAAATGACAATGCGCACGCAATCACATTATAATAAAAAAATGTTCAGAGTGTGGAGCATCAAGCTTTCACGCCACTGGCTGACGATTAGGGGTGCTCAGGGAGGGGGTGCTTCATGTTAACAACACGCATGCAAATTGCATGCCATTGGCTTAGCATTAGAGTGGGGACGGGGTGGGGTAGGGACGTGGGGAGGCCCTCTCATCCCCTCCCTCCACCCTCCCTTGGCACATGGCACATGGCCAGATGTGATAATTCCTGGTCTGGCCTTGAAGATAAGGAAGTGCTGATGCTGCTGTCAGCAAAATACAACATACGCAGTTTTCTTAACTGTAATATGACACCACAGATAAAAACTGCTGATGGGTGCTGCATCAGCATTTTTGGCTTGTATGCCCACAGCTTTACAAATTATCATTCTGATCCATAGATCAAATGTGGCAGATAATATGCTTTTCCAATTTCTGTTTATGTCCAACACATAATAATAACATT
This sequence comes from Schistocerca serialis cubense, assembly GCF_023864345.2. NCBI lineage: Eukaryota > Metazoa > Arthropoda > Insecta > Orthoptera > Acrididae > Schistocerca > Schistocerca serialis. The sequence goes on along the minus strand of NC_064643.1, from coordinate 611,242,509 downwards.
TTTGAACAATTTCCTACCCTCTGCAACATTTCAACCCTGTTTGTTCCTTTCTTGGTTAATTTACCTCCTTTATACTTAAAAGCATCTACTTCGTTCATAATTTTTCCATAGCAATTTTCATTTTTCCTACTGATTTTCAATTCTGTACTTTTTACTAAGCTTATTTCCATAATGGCGCCATTAATTAATCTCTGCCAGGTATTCAGTTGTTCTTCCAGTTTCTGCTAATTCTCTTCCCACATCATCATATCGTCTGCATATGCTATGATTTTCATACCATCTGCTGTTGACCCCTGGCAAACTTCCCTTAGAGGATTGTCCATGGCTATATTAAAGAATATGTAGCGTCGCAGCTATTGCGCGATTGCAGATTTTTGCAGTAAGTCTTGTTACATTATGGAAAGTCGTTTTGGAAGCCGGAAGTATAGTAGCATTCGGCGGCGGCCGATTTCTGACCTGCTAAAGCGGACTGTGAGAGTGCTCACTGTGGCGTGTACTAAAATCACTTATTCACCTCACCTAAGAAACTAAATAACTACATTAAATATTATCTGTTTTTTTCCAAATTTGGTACATGACCTTGTGTTATTCAGACGAATACCTGTAATAGTTTCGGAGTAACCGACACTTAATAAAGTAAATTCAGATACGAACAATAACACCTTATATTTCTTTTGTTATCTGAAAACAGTAATAGCACTCTCATTGTGCTGATTTATTTTACATAGATTTTCAATTCTAAAATTTCGATAATTTGTCTTTCGTAATGAAAATAACAGTTTAAAAGTTAATATTTTGTGTTACGGTGAGAGTAAATGAGAGTGAATGTGACTGTACATGTGTGGCATACCCCAAATTACAATTCTATATTGTATTACACCTTATGCAACTAGCAAGTGTTACGCCACCAGGGTGTCACGAAAACCGTAAATCCCCCTAACTGCCGGATGACGTATGTCTAGGAGTGTTTGCTTTTGTAATAAGGCAGCCAGAAAGGTAAGAAGAGGATAATCAGTTCTAAAGTATATTTCAAGCATATTTTTCTCTGAGTTTTCGTTTCGTTTGGTTGGTGGAACATTTTGTTAATATTTGCAGCATGAAATGACATAAATGCATCTGCGAATATTGATTGGAGTAAAACAGTTTAAGTGCGAATGTGGTCTTGAAAGATTGATCTGATTGGCTGTTCGTTTTGATCAACTAATCAGAGTAAAGTCTTTCCTGTGTTTTGGAAAGAGCTATATGCCCTGAAAGCAACTGCATTCAAAGAGTCGTGGACTAGCTGCCAGACGAGAAGATCATGTTAGACATGTCCGAAAAAGTTATTTGTAAAATGAAGAAGTGACTGTTATTTCGCATTCGGTTTATATCACCTTGCAAGCAGATGCATTTACGGATAGTTCAGTGAAGTTTGGGAGATTTTGTAGTGTTTGTTGTAGAGAAAACCGCGTGTTAAACCATCGGCCTTTGTGAACAATTCTGTGTGGCGTGTTCATTATGCATTTACAAAACATTTTTTGGCGAGCGTATTCCTTTGAAGAATCCACCGAAAAGGACCGAGTGTGGAACTCATTTCGTAGCAGAGTATTGACTGTATTAATCTCGTAATATTGCGGGTTGGACTTAGTACATTTCTGGCTGTCTTGCGTGTGATATAAGCTGCATGAACCAGTAGTAGATGTGCTATTGACGTAAATGTGGGCTTGTTGACACCATAACTAAAAGACAATAAAAAACATTAGTATCGGGAAGCGGACATTTTTAATGAAGGAAGGAAGCATCCACTTTTGCCCGTTGTTGCTAGAGATTTACAGGTTTATTTTGTTACCTGAGTTACGCGGACTACGCAATCGTAAGTATGGACGATGGTTTTCTTCAACGCTGCTTTTAACATCGTCTACATAGTACCTACGAATGCAGAGCAACGGATGGTGAACGAACGCTGTACTGAGGTAGGTGTACATTAATTTGCAACTTCTCCCTTATTCCTGATTTTCTATAAAATTTTCTCTTACGAAATCTCCAAGCAATGCCCACAATTCTAAGTCGTCATCCACCTCGTAGGAGATGGGCAGCAGCATGAAGCAGATGACTGCCTGTATGGCGTAAGTACAGTGGGGCCTGTGTGTGCCCCGAAACCGCTGCGAAAAGTGACGGGCGACGGTGCTTTTGTGAAGCTGCGATAGGTCTAGAAAGCCAGTACTGGATACGTCATTTGCTTCCAACAATCAAACGAGCCGCTCATCAAAAGAAATAGAGAAAATGACAAAGCCTTTGATCAGATCTGCCAGGTATGACGGCGAACATGGTCGTGATGCAAGACAAATTGGTCGGATGAGCTATATAAGAATTGGGACTATTTATATTGTATTCTTAGAAAAGGTACAAGAATCCAGGAAATGACATGGATAATGACAGAATGGAACATACCGATAATGGGACTAAGCTATGTAAGTAAGAAAGTTATTGGCGGTAAGGAACTGGAGAAAGGATATAAGATGTGGTGGTCATGAAGGGAGCGAAGAAGAAAGTGTTGCAAAAATTACAGTGACTAAAGAACTGGCGAACAAAGTACTTTATGCAGAAATCGTAACCGATGGGATTATTCAACTTGAGTTAATAATGAAAGGAAATATTGTTCACGTAGTCCAGATTTATGCTCCTTAGACAGGGTGCGACTCAGAAGAGAAGAACGAGATTGTAACTAAACTGAAATGCTGTAACACCTAATAAGACTGTCATTATAGGGGACTTTAATACTAGAGCTGGGAATGGAAGAAGAGGATATGAAACAATTAGACAAATGTTGTTCGTTATCTGCTTAATATGAACTGATTATATTGTTCGGCGTTGGAGCAACTATTTTTAGAAGTATGTAAGTAAAGTAAGCTGAGTGGTCAAAAATCATTGGACGTTATACTGGTTGTTGGCTGCTGAATCCTGTGGGGTGAATTTGTCTACGTACAGTAGTGAGAACAGCTTTCTGACGCCACACATTGAAATAAGTGACAGGTTGGCACATATGACTCTGTGGAGGCGACGTAACGTCCATTCCTGAAACACTTGCGGTCGTCCTGTGCTGCGATTTACTCGTGCGGGAACATGGTAAACGTGATATTGAAAATCCATTCGATACAATGCTGAACTCAGAAAATGGAATTTGTATGCAACGTCGGATATACTGTGACCTACGCCTCCGGCATCGATTATCATTACACGTTCAACGCTAGATTGCCCGCAATGTGCCGCCAAATTCACTGCAGAAATTGTTTGTAACACTACTCTTGCACCATTTACCGCATCCAGCCGCAAACCTCTGACGTCGTCAAGGCTTGTCTTTAAATGGCACAACCATTTTCGTGAGTTCTGTCTACTCAAAATAATATAGGAATATGTACGACGCTGCTGTGAGTACCGAAAATCGTGATTCTTAACCTCAGAAGGTAGATTAGGTTTCAATTTTCACATCTCCAATATGTCTTATAAATTTTTCTGTACTGTCTTTCAAACAAGTAACATTTCTTTGTTCAGAGATGTACTTCTTAGCCCCTTACATAAGTATTTAATGTTTTTAATTATTATAAATAAACTTTAAAAGAATGAAACACGAAATAGCTCCAAGTTTAAATTTATTCGTGGTGGTTGATATCTGTAGAGAGTAGAAGTAATTACACTCGACACCCACACCTTATTATTGAACTATATCATTTATTACACTATCAATAGTTTGGAGTATTAACGTTACAGGACATCTTTTCAGTTTTTCGTTAGCAAAATACTGGCATGCTCTACGAAAAATTGGAAAATATGAAATTATGATGGGACTAAATCATTTATTGCACTATCAATAGTTTGGAGTATTAACGTTACAGGGCTTCTTTTCAGCTTTTCGTTAGCAAAATACTGGCATGCTCTACGAGAAATTGGAAAATATGAAATTACGATGGAACTGACTGATATTAGACGGAAAGGTGTCCACAGTCGTGAGATAGATCGCTACCTGTCTTTAATCAGTGTCGGCTCATTTTTATTTCAGGAAGAAAGAACCTTCTTTTGTCGGAGAGACAGCATAATCATCACACAGTATAAAAATAATGTTAGTGCGAGTGTGAAGGCTATTTGGAACGTCTGTTATATGTGGAACACTTTTTGTGAATGGTTGTTGACAGCTTTGTGCTTTTTGCAACAGACGCTGCTCGTCGGCAAACTCACATTCAGCAACATGTACCCTCAAGACATGTGTGTTGCACACTACCAGAAGAAGAACCCAATGTGGCATGCATGAAATATTATACTCATTACATTTACATAATATGAAATATCCCAGAAGGTGGAAAAATCTGAAATTGTCAACGCCAGGATGAAGCAGAACGCAATGGAAGCGACTGGATACGCGTATTATATTCCAATACGAAATGTAACCTGTAACTGAAAATATTGATGATGATCTCGCCATTGATAAAAATTTTCATATTAGTCCCCTCTTCGGATGGCTAAGGTGGGAATATCAAGGAGGAGATAGTCATGAGAAAAGGATTGCATAACCAACGAAAGGGTAACATTCGACGAGTGGGAGCGTGGAATTTCGGAAATCTGAATGCGATATGAGAAGCTAGTAAATATGAGTGGGATGTGCATAGACTCGATCTAGAAGTAGCAGATGTCAGCGAAATGAAATGGAATGAAAATAAGGGTCTCTGGTCGGTCGAATACAATGTAGTATGAACTGCAGCAGCAAATGGTACGGTATAATTGGTGTAGGATGCATTATGAACAGAGAGGCACGGCAAACAGTGAGATACTCTGAATACATCAGCGTTAGGATTATCCTTCTCACAATCAACCAATAACCAAAGTCAACAGCAACAGTTCACATAGATAACCCGACTTAACAAACGTAAGATGAGCGTCACCGGCTGTCGATGAATGTAATAGGAAATGAAAATCTCTTAAAGGTAGGAAATAAGGGTGCTACAGCAGAAGCAAGAAGACTGAGGTGCGCAAGAACATACCAGTTTAGTGGCGGCATTGCTAGTGGAGAAATACTCCATCAATTACATTTTACCTTGAAATATAAATCATTTAGGAATGAGATGAATAGGAAGTCCAGAGAGGCCAAGGCATAACAGGTGAAGGTAAAATGCGAACAAATGTAAAAGTCAATGGGACAACATATGTTGGAATACAGCCTAACAAAACCACTTTCCAGGTGTATGTAGACACATGCCAGTGGATACTGATACACAGTGTGCAACCTTCTACAACTGCTTTAATTCTCTGGGGACACGTTCAATGAGGTACCTCAATGCCTGTGAAGGAAGAGCGGAAACCAGAGAACGTAATAATGTTGGACTCTGTGGCCTGTGCCAGAGTCGGCATTCTAAGATATCAACCTAAACACATAGGTATTCCATTCGGTTCACGTCTGGACTCCGGGAAGTCCAGTCAATTTCAGGATTGTGGTTGTCAAAAAACCACTGCCTCACAGATGCTGCTTTACGACAGTCTGCATTGTCGTATCGATGCAAACTACATCGTGTCCAAATTCTTCCTCTACTGTACGCAGTACACAACGTTGAGAAATGAATCCATGTACGCCAGCATTTAGCGTTTTCTTAACCGCAACAATGAGATCACAATCTAACCATGGAAACCCGCTCGGAACTGCAACAACAGTTCCTTCATATTTCAGAGCTGCCACTATACATAATGACAGGTAGCCTCCCCCGGCATACAAAAAACCAAATGCCTTCCACCAAGATGCCACAGTGTGTAGCGTGAGTCACTTCAAACTACACTACTGGCCATTAAAATTGCTACACCAATAACAAATGCAGATGACAAAAGGGTATTCATTGGGCAAATATATTATACTACAACTGACATGTGATTACATTTTCACGCGATTTGGGTGCATAGATTCTGAGAAATCAGTACCCAGAAAAACCACCTCTGGACGTAATAACGGCCTTGATACGCCTGGGCATTGAATCAAACAGAGCTTGGATGGCGTGTACAGGTACAGCTGCCCACGCAGCTTCAACACGATACCACAGTTCATCAAGAGTAGTGACTGGCGTATTGTGACGTGCCATTTGCTCGGCCACCATCGACCAGACGTTTTCAGTTGCTGAGAGGTCTGGAGAATGTGCTGGCCAGGGCAGCAGTCGAACATTTTCTGTATCCAGAAAGGCCCGTACAGGACCTGCAACATGCGGTCGTGCATTATCCTGCTGAAATGTAGAGATTCGCAGGGATCGAATGATGGGTAGAGCCACGGGTCGTAACACATCTGAAATGTAACGTCCACTGCTCAAAGTGCCATCAATGCAAACAAGAGGTGACCGAGACGTGTAACCAATGGCACTCCATACCATCACGCTGGGTGATACGCCAGTATGGCGATGACAAATACACGCTTCCAATGTAGGTTCACCGCGATGATGCTGTAAACAGAACCTGGATTTACCCGAAAAAAATGGCGTTTTGCCATTCGTGCACCCAGGTTCGTCGTTGAGGACACCATCGCAGGCGCTCCTGTCTGTGATGCAGCGTCAAGGGTAATCGCAGCCACGGTCTCCGAGCTGATAGTCCATACGCTGCAAACGTCGTCGAACTGTTCGTGCACATGGTTCTTGTCTTGCACAATCCGTTATAGCCATGCGGATAAGATGCCTGTCATCTCGACTGCTAGTGATACGAGGCCGTTGGGATCCAGCACGGCCTTCCGTATTATCCTCCTGAACCCATCCATTCCATATTCTGCGAACAGTCATTGGATGTCGACCAACGGGAGCAGCAATGTCGCGATACGATAAACCGCAATCACGATAGGCTACAATCCGACCTTCATCAAAGTCGGTAACGTGATGCTACGCATTTCTCCTCCTTACATGAGGCATCACAACAACGTTTCACCAGGCAACGCCGGTCAACTGCTGCTTGTGTATGAGAAATCGGTTGGAAACTTTCCGCATGTCAGCACGTTGTAGGTGTCGCCACCGGCGCCAACCTTGTGTGAATGCGCTGAAAAGCTTATCATTTGCATATCATAGCATCTTCTTCCTGTCGGTTAAATTTTGCGTCTGTAGCATGTCACCTTCGTGGTGAAGAGATTTTAGTGGCCAGTAGTGTATACTTTTGCAGTCATCCACTGTTGGGTAACCTAGCTCTTTACAACACCTCAAGCGTCGCTTAGCACTGAGAGAGAAATGAGTTGCTTATGAGGTCCATTGTATTCCATTGTTTTTAACTCTCTACGCACTGCCATTGTGCAAGGAGGAGTTCTCGTAATAAATTTGGAACTGATGAGTGACTCCTTCCACTGTTTCCATACAATTTTTTAGAGTCACCGTCTCCAATGCTCGATGTATATAATGTCTTCCTGGCCTTGGTTTAGCTGTTGTTGTTTCTTGGGGTTGTTTCTTAGTGTTTGCACTTCACAGCATAATCACCAACAGTGGCAATTTAGAAGTGCTGAAATTCATTTGATGGATTTGTTAGGTGACTTCCGATGACTAGTCAACGCTCCTGGCCGGCCTATTCTGCTGTTACTAAGTCTGTACTGACACTTCGTCTTTCCACGGTGCCGTTTTCTGGTGCTGTTGGTACTACTCTATATTCTTGTTACTTTACGTATACTCATTACGCGACAGGAAGAATTAGGTCGCTATTGTATGTTGGTCTGACTCCATAGGGGAAGTTTTCTTGTATTGCGTTCTGATGTATTTCAACAGGCACACCATACCTTGCTTTCTTGTGCTGACATCAACTCATAGTAGCATCTACACCCAATGTATGCTATCTGATCACATCTATTCGAAGACGTCTATTGTTGGTGACTCACAAGGCGACTGCGTGTGTCAGAAGGCAGCAAGAGTTCAGAATCTAGACTCAGAGTCGTCAGAATCTGTTGCAGATGCAGATGGAGCATACCCCGAAGATCTACAATACCAAACGCTGGTGACGAAAAGACTGAGGAATCATGCAAGTTAATTTAAAACAAGGACACCGTGACGCTACGGAAAAGGTCTTATTTAACTGAATTTTTGCAGTAGTGGACCAATTAGGCATGAAACAAATGAATACCACAACACTCAGACTCATAAAGACATATTAATGGGAGGAGGGATTTTCTAGCTACGAATGGAAACAAACGGCCACTACAACAGATTTATTATCTTTCAACATGAGAATTACCCATTGAGATTCATTAATGACCATAGACAAACAGACAAGGGACTATAACTCTAAAGCTTGGAAGAGGTGCACAGGGAGCATGAAACAACACTAGCTTAGTAATTCGTGGAAATGACCAGTGTCTACAATAGTTGTTAGTTAAATACCGAAAGGACACAGGAAGGTAGGGGTAAACATCATAAGATCACCAAATTGCGCTCTGAGAGCAACAAACAGGGTAAGTGACTTCAAGATCCTATGCTTTGCTCCTGAAGAGAGCGAATTAACTACGCATTTGAAGAAGATCGTCAGGCAAGACAATTGCTGCAATACCCCCAACTCCTTTCTTATACATCTCGTTATCAATTCCAAATTACATAATTAACGTGGAAATTTTTTCTCTGAAACTATCCTGCAGCAAATTTCAGAGTGTGATATGCAAATTCTCTTGATCAAACAGTTTTTCAGTTACACTGCTCTGCAATTTTATTATTTTACTTGTAGATACAGATAAACATTGACAGTGGCTGTTTTCGTTCCACTTTTCGCTTCTCAGCCGTCTCCTAAGTAGCTTGGTGGATGTTTCGAAGAGCTGCGAACCTACAAGCTGACTGCGGGAGATGACAGTTGGGGTAAAAGGAACTTCCCGCCAAAAAACGTTTATGTTGTTGGCAGAGGCGCTGCCCCGTGTAGACAGTCTGGCTTCTCATCACGTCTCATTCCCGCAGCTCAATCTACTTCAGGGATATGGGCGCGCTTTTCGTGTCGAAGGAAGCGCGGAATTCTTCGAAGGGGTCTTTTCTGCAAGATGAAAGAGCTTTAGGTAGGCGCGGCTTCCCTCAGGACGTGCGAATTTTCGTTATAACGCCTTGAATAACTTTCGGTTTAAACTTCCGAATCCCGCTTCCTGATTGGGTCATACCGTCATTTTCAGGAAAGCCCGCGCTTTTCCGCTGGAAGTATATGCAGGTCATCACATCGGCCATATTCAGAGTTGGGACAAGGAGTGGGAGAGATTTTCTGCATTCTTCCGCACCTACTGTTTCAACATAGAGAAAACATACAAGAGTAAGACATTGTTCACCAGCTTCATGTGAGTTTTACTGGTCGGCACTAGGAATCTTTATCAGTATTGACCAGCGAGTTCCCGCTATTTCTAAAAACAGGAAAGTTCTAGAGCAGCCAGAAGGACAACACTTCGATTTAGACGTTTTCAGATCAATCAGTTCAGTATAGCACTTGGAAGAGCACAGTTGGCTGTAGGATTTTGTAGACCAAAGTTTTCGGTCTAGGCCTTTGCGGGCTAAAGACTTCCCTTTAGAGGTTTAAAGAGTGAAAACTTCTCTTTAGGCTTTAGAAGACTAAACATTTCGCTTCAGCCTTTTGAAGAGTAAACACTTGACTAGAGAGTAAAGATTTGGCTGTAGGATTTGGTAAAGACTTGGCTCAAGGCCCTTACAGAGTTAGTTCACTGTAGGCTTTTTCAGAGAGGTCACCACACTTTAGTTTTTCGGAGAATAAAGACTTCAGGTTAGGACAGGAGGGGCGACTGACGCGACGGACATTGATGCCACCAGAAGGATATCTGCACGTAAGCACTACGTACAAAAAGAAGGTGGAGGTCATATTGTGGTGTCACCGCCAGACACCACACTTGCTAGGTGGTAGCTTAAATCGGCCGCGGTCCATTTAGTACATGTCGGACCCGCGTGTCGCCACTGTAATCGCAGACCTAGCGCCACCACCAAGGCAGGTCTCGTGATACGAGAGAGCACTCGCCCCAGTTGTACGAGAACCTAGCTACCGACCAGATGTACGAAGCCTTTCTCTCTCATTAGCCGAGAGACAGAATAGCCATCAGCTAAGTTAATGGCTACGAACTAGCAAGGCGCCATTAGCCATACAGTGATTGTAATTAAAGTCTCCTGTGTATCGTCAAGATCGATGTACCACAATGAAATTAAAGATAAGTATTAATACAGCTACGTACTTTTCTTAATAACATTAATTACGTAGCCTGTTCCAGTACTTCACGCCCGTCTGCGTTAGTCTAGCGTGCATTTTCAGCCATCTCAACTTCACGGTGTCGGTCCAGCTACCGACACAACATTGGCGACGATTTAAAGTGTTCTTTCTGATTGCTTACATTTAATTGTGTCATGGCTTCGCCACATTCTCCAGATGTACTGTCCGAATTTTATCGCTTGCAGAATCAGCAGACGCAGGCGTTACTGGATGCCCTTGGACAGCTCGTCCAGGGTCAACGTACCATTCAAACCGATGCGGCCGCCGCCGCTTCTTCGCTACCGCTGCCACTAAACGCTGTTGCACCTCCCTTTCGACCATACGTGGCAGCCGATGAGACCTGGCACGAGTGGTCTCGCCAGTTCAACTTTCATCTAGCAGCCTACAGAATTCAAGGTAAAGAGCGGCAGCCGTTTTTGCTTTCTTGTGTCGGTGTGTCCACATACCGTGTGATAGTGAAATTGTTTCCCCGACGCGACGTAGCAACTCTGTCCTACGAGGAAATTTTGTCTGCATTAGATGCCTATTTCAAAGAAACAGTTAATGTGGTTGCAAAACGGTATACGTTCTTTCGTACAAAACGTACGGGCGGTCAAACTAATAGGGAGTGGGTAGCAACATTGCAAGGACTTACTAGGGACTGTGCCTTTGAATGTGACTGTGGTCTTTCTTATTCAGATACAATGGTGCGTGATGCAATTGCACAGAACGTTTCTGATGTTCGCATACGGGAGCAAATTTTGAAACTAGTTAATCCCTCCCTTCAACAAGTGATAGACATATTGGATAGACAGGACACACTTGACTGTGCTCAGGAATCTTTTGAAACTTCGCCAGCCGTGTGTCACATTAACCGGCCCGCTGGACGCGCTGCGCGGCCCGGTAACCGGGCCTCGCGCACGTCCGCACAGCTGCCGCCGCGCGCTAAGCCACGTGTGCCGCGCCAGCCCACAAATGTAGTGAAATCGTGCCCGCGGTGTGCTACTAGACATTCGCGTGAACATTGCCAGTCACGCCAAGCTATTTGCTTTTTCTGCAATAAGAAAGGACATGTTCAAAGTGTTTGCCAGAAAAAGCTCAGATCAGACAATCACAATCATTTCAGGCCCTTTGCTTCGCGCCGGAATCGAACCAAGGACACTCAGGCTCGTGGACCTTCGCCTATGGACATTCATGTCGTTAATTCCGCTTCGTCCAGTGACACTTTCTCTAACAGTAACTGTGTTCGTCCCACAAAAACTGTGCGTCGACGTCGCCGGAAATCACGTCAATTAGCAAGTGATTCTGTATCAGTGTCTGTTCCCATTGCACAAAACAGTCGCTCTTGTCGTCAGCAGGACAATAAACTTTTTGTGGACTTAGACTTTGAAGGCAAAGTGATACCATTCCAGCTCGATACCGGAGCTGCAGTTTCATTGCTCAATCACGACACGTACAAACAACTGGGCAAACCTCCGTTGCGTTCCGCAAATGTTAAGCTAACTACATATTCCGGACAGAAAATTCCTGTGTTAGGACAGTGCAGCCTTCTTGCAACATACAAGGGACAAACAAAACTTGTGTCATTTTACGTTCTTCGTTCTTCTTCTGCAGTGAACTTGTTTGGTCTAGATTCATTTCAGTTGTTTAACATGTCTATTGTAAATCAGGTGCTATCAGTGAATCAAACTGTGCCTTCAGACAGTGTTTCTAGTGTATGTGAAGAATTTGCAGACATTTTTGCACCGGGCTTAGGTTGCGCTAAAAACAATGCAGCACATTTAGAACTGAAGGTAAACGCGCAACCGAAATTTTTCAGAGCGCGCAATGTTCCCCACGCATTGCGTCAGGAGGTCGCAAGAACATTGCACAATGTAGAATCACAAGGTGTGAGTGAATGTGCGCAATGCCTCTTCTCTTTCAGCTCCGCTTCATCGCTTACGACGTAAAGGTGTTCCGTTTCTCTGGACGACAGAATGCGAACGAAACAACTTGCTCGTCAGCACTGTACTTGGTTCGGAATCGATGCTGCGATTACGAATATGTGTTCTTCGTGCCCGGCGTGTGCCGAACAACAGTCCGCACCGCCGCGGAAAGTCTTTGCGTGGCCAAAGGCCACTTCCCCTTGGCAACGCTTGCACATTGATTTTGCTGGTCCATTCTGGAATGCTCGATGGTTGGTTCTGGTCGACGCCTTCAGTAATTTTCCTTTTGTTGTCCGGATGTCTTCCACGACGTCCTCCGCCACCATCCAAGCGTTGTCTGCTATCTTTTGCATTGAAGGTCTTCCGCAGACTATTGTTTCCGACAATGGCCCACAATTCATGTCCGCAGAATTTCAGTCATTCTGCCAGGCCAATGGTATTCAACATCGGACATCCGCGCCGTTTTCGCCTCAGTCCAACGGTGCCGCTGAACGATTGGCCCGGACTTTCAAGTCACAGATGTTGAAATTGAAAGAGTCGCATTCTCGGGAGGACGCATTGTTGCTCTTTTTGTCTTCGTATCGCTCTCAGCCCCGAGATGGTCGCTCGCCGGCTGAGTTGCTCCACGGTCGTCCTCATCGCACCTTGATGTCTTTGCTGCATCCGCCGCATCAGGTTCCTGTGCAGCGGCAGACTCCTGCTTTTGCTCCAGGCGACGTTGTATTTTATCGCAACTATCGAGGTTCACGGCGTTGGCTCGCAGGGCGCATTCTTCGCTGCCTCGGCCGCGCGATGTATTTGGTTTTGGGGGCCTCTGGTGAGGTGCGTCGGCATCTCAATCAGCTGCGCCTCTGTCGTCGCTCGGGTTCTGCCGCTCCCCGTCTGCTTTCAGCGACGGTGCCGTCCGGTCAGCGCCCTGGGGACCCATCTACTGGCTCGCCTCATCCCCAGGTGTTACCGACGATGCCTTCCATTTTGCCCCATGGCGACGCGCCGCCGCCGCCGCAGCAGCAGCAGCCGCCGCCGCCGCTTGTTCTCCCGCCGGCGCCGCCCGCATTCGACGCTTCGTTGCAGCCGCCAAGCGCCTCCCAGGGTCACGCGCCGCCGATCGCTTCCCGTGACCAGCTGTCCTCCGCCATGGAACTCCCGCCCGCTCCGGACCACATGACGTCATCGCGCGTCGGCTACCCCGACGCAATGGAGGTTGATCCTTCGGTCCCTCCTGTCTCTTTACGGGCGCATACGCCGCATGTTGACGTGCACCCTGGACTGGTTTTTCAGGCGTTTCCTAGCTCCCCTCGGACCGAATGGCCGGGTGCGGGTGGCACAGCCTCGCCTGTTGTTAGGCTCCCCACCTCATCGCATACGTCAACATGTGGTCCTCCCCACGGCGGGCGGAAGCCTTCTCACACGACCGTTCGCCGATTTGCGGGGGAGGAATGTGGTGTCACCGCCAGACACCACACTTGCTAGGTGGTAGCTTAAATCGGCCGCGGTCCATTTAGTACATGTCGGACCCGCGTGTCGCCACTGTAATCGCAGACCTAGCGCCACCACCAAGGCAGGTCTCGTGATACGAGAGAGCACTCGCCCCAGTTGTACGAGAACCTAGCTACCGACCAGATGTACGAAGCCTTTCTCTCTCATTAGCCGAGAGACAGAATAGCCATCAGCTAAGTTAATGGCTACGAACTAGCAAGGCGCCATTAGCCATACAGTGATTGTAATTAAAGTCTCCTGTGTATCGTCAAGATCGATGTACCACAATGAAATTAAAGATAAGTATTAATACAGCTACGTACTTTTCTTAATAACATTAATTACGTAGCCTGTTCCAGTACTTCACGCCCGTCTGCGTTAGTCTAGCGTGCATTTTCAGCCATCTCAACTTCACGGTGTCGGTCCAGCTACCGACACAACACATATTCTCTAGACACTGCTAACTCCGGCTTCTGTGAGCTTGGTAAGACCATCCATTGTCACGCCTGCCGATCCTGTTCACACGCGAAGTTAATTCGCTCTCTTCAGGAACCAAGCACAGGATCCTAAAGTCACTTACCCACTTTGTTTCCCTTAGTGCGCGTTTTGGAGATCTTATGGAATTTACCTCTGTCTTCCCGTGAGCTTTCAGTATGTACTAACCACTATTGCAGACAATGGCCATTTCCACGAATTACTAACGTAACTTTGTTTCGTGCTTGCCACGCACCTGTGCCAAGGTTATACTTTAGAGTTATAATCCCTAGACCGTTCGCCTATGATCACTGGTTAATTCTCATGTTGAAAGATAATAAATCTAATTGTCATAGTGACCGTTTGTTTCCATTCGTAGCTAGAAAATGCCTCCTCCCACCAATATGTCTTTATGAGCGGTGTGGTATTCATTTGTTTGATGCATAATTGGGCCACCACTGCTAATATTCACTTAAATGTTTTCCGTTGCGTGACGGTGTTCTTGTTTTAAATTAATTTACACGATTCCTCAGTCTTTTAGTCACTAGCGTTTGGTATTGTAGATCCTAACGGTATGCCCCATGTGCAACTGACACTCAACATAAGATTCTGTCGACTCTGAGCCTTGATTTGGAACTCTTGCAGCCTTCTGACACACACAGTCGCCTTGCGAGTCACCAGCAATAGAGGTCTTCGAATACATGTGATCAGATAGCATATATTGGGTGTAGAGGCTACTCTGAATGATGTCAGCACAAGAGAGCAAGGTATGGTGTGCCTGTTGAAATACATCAGAACGCAATACAAGAAAATTCCCCCTACGGAGTCCGACCAATACACAATAGCAACCAAATTCTTCATATCGCATAATGAGTACGTGCAGTAACAAGAATATAGAGTAGTATCAACGGGAACAGAAAATGGTACCGTGGGAAGGGGATTCGAAATGAATAGCGAGGTAGGCGAGAGAGTGATGGGATTGGTCTCATCAGATTTGATAACAAACTAGCGCCGACAACTATTATTCAGGAATACATGCCAACATCACAAAAATAAGATGAAGAGACAGAGAAAGATATGTTTATATAGAACGGTTAATGCAGTATGTAATGTTGATTATAACCTAAGAACATACGTAGCAGTAGTGAAGCCGCAGGCAAAAGAGTTGCGGGAGAATACGAATTTGGCAGCAGCAAATAGAGAGCAGGGAGACTGAGTACTGCAGTAAATTTTCGCTGGTAATAACTGTTCAGATATCCAAGGGAAGGAGCTATACTCGGAAAATGCGTTGAGATGTGGTAAAATTCAAATTGGATTACGTAATATCAGACAGAAGCTTGGACATTGGATTGTAAGACATTATCCATATGCTGACAGACTCGGCTCTCAATTTAGTGATCACGAATATAAGACTGACTTTTAGGAGACTCGTCCGCAAGAAACAGTTATAAAGAAGTGGCATACTGAATTAGTGCTGAATCATAAGATGCATTAGAACTTCTCTGAGGTTATAGATACTGCGATAATGAACACCACAATAGGCAGTCAGCTGAAGATGAATGGACATCTCTGAAATGGTCAATTACAGAAGCGTAGGCACAAGAAAAGTAACTGGCAAGAAACCTTGGCGAAAAGAGGAAATAAATCGATAGATGGGGGAAGGAAGTACAGAAGTGTTCAGAGATACTCAGGAATACAGAAACATAAGTTACTTAGGAATAAAATAAATGGAGAGGACGGGAAAGCCAAGAAGAAATGGTTGCAGGAAAAATGTGGAGAAAGAAAAAGAGACATGTTTGTCAGAAGGACTGATTCAGTCAACAGAGACTTTAGAGCACGGACGTCAACATGAAGGAGGCAACAGGAATTTCACTGTCAGTCTCAGAGCAGAGAGAGAGGGTGGGGTTAAGGAATACCCTGAAGGCCTCTACTAGGGGCAGGATTTGTCTTATGACGGATTTGAGGCAAGAAATGGGACTGTATGGGAGTCATAACTAATTCAGTATTAGAGTGAGAGTTTAACAGAATTATCGAAGACATGCGATCAAATAAGGCAGACAGGATAGAAAACTTTCCTTCAGACTTTCTACAAACATTGAAGGAAGTAGCAACCAAGCGTCTATTCAGGTTGGTATGAAGAATCTATCATGCGTGACGATTCCGGCTGGATTATATAATTTTTTTCGTTCAGCTGGGTCCACAGCATAGTACATGTCATAATATTAAGTCGCTGCTGGATTGCTGTTTATTCTTCGTGGTTTACTCTCCCTGTTAATATATAGTGATAAAACAAATACCGCACTAGACTCATCAGGGACCACTCTGTCGAGTGGGCACGTAAAAATCCGCTTTAAAATTCATTTTGTTTGTAATGGAAAACAAACCGATGCTTAATGTTGACGATGGGAGCCGCATGAAAGACGTGACGAGCAGTAATTGTTGGGCTGACTGCAGCTACACGATAAAAAAACGAAATGGCAAATACCTGATGCCCGAGGACTCTTAGGGAGACACCCTGCACATATACGTCTCCAGTTCTTCAAGTACGTTCATAGTGAGTCCGCTCCGTACTCTGAGTAGTGTTTCACGCCCGGGTTCCCGGGTTCGATTCCCGGCGGGGTCAGGGATTTTCTCTGCCTCGTGATGGCTGGGTGTTGTGTGATGTCCTTAGGTTAGTTAGGTTTAAGTAGTTCTAAGTTCTAGGGGACTGATAACCATTGATGTTAAGTCCCATAGTGCTCAGAGCCATTTGAACCATTTTTTTGAGTAGTGTTTGTAATGCAGTTTGAGTTTCCTCGGGTGTGTCGTGTTTGTTTTAGATGTAAAAAAAGAGCTAGATTAATTACTGTTGCAGTTTGTAGTGCGTTCTTTGAATATGATATTGAAATTTCATCTTATTTGTCCGAAATATAAATTATTTATCGTCAACTCATGTCATCCAAAGTCGCGAAAGCGTGCATTAATGATTAACGGAATAATAAGAAAAACCAAAAATATCAAAAGACCTTGAAATATTCCGTTATGTACTACACATAAATGGGTTCGAAACGAACATAGTTACAAAATTATATAAAACACACACGAAACCCAAATACAGCACAATACACAACGACACTCATCTAACTAGAGAAACCTCAATTAAACAAAAAACAGTGTACATACCCACAACTTGCCTAGAACAAATAACAAACAAGAAAATGCATTGGCCAAAAGTACATACATTCAACTGTCCTTCCATACTAACAACAATCTTGTAACAAAACTGCATTCAGGCAATATCAAAATCTCAGATCATACCAATCCTGGAATAAACAAAATCACTTACGACAGCTGCAAGAATTTGTATATCGGCCAGACAGGACGAAATTTTAGTATCAAATTCAAAGAGCACACCAGAAACAGAAAACCTAATCAACTTAGCTTATTTTTACGTTTAAATAATCAACACCACACAGCCGAGAAAATTAATATCGAAAGGAGTCACTATGAACATATATGAAAGACCACCCTCGCGAAACACTAAACGAACACAGGTTTTAAACATAGATTTTACCTGGGAACTTTGTTGAGATACTGGACCACGAAAAGGTACAAAACATACCCAGACCAAAGATACAATTCACATCAAAATCCAGTCACTGAACTATAGCACGGAACCTATCTCAACTACGCAGGGGAAGATACGAGGGCTATCCACAAAGTACATTACGTTTTGGAATGAAAAATAAATAAAGTATTGGAATTTTTTTGTATTATATACAGATGAAAGCCACACTTAAATACTACTTTTATACATAGTTGCCATTTAAATTAAGGCACTTATCGTAGCGATGGACGAGCTTGGAAATCCCTTCGTCGTAAAATTCGGCCACTTGCGCCTTCAACCACGTGGTTACCTCTTTTGGGACATAAAAGGTGTGATTTTTGTGGATTTCCTGGAAAGAGGCACTACAATAAACTCTCAAAGGTATTGCCAAACTCTGCACAACCTCAGAAGAGCAATACAAAACAAACGCAGGGGAAAGTTCGGCTCAAAGATCTTGCTGATTCACGACAACGCCCGGGCCCACACGGCAAGTGCGACTCGTGAAGTTCTCGAATCTTTTAAGTGGGAGTTGTTTCCTCATCCGCCGTACAGTCCCGACCTGGCACCGAGCGACTTCCACTTATTCCCAGCAATGAAGAAGTGGTTGGCTATGCAGCGTTTTGATAACGACGCACAGCTTCAAGAAGAGGTAACCACGTGGTTGAAGGCGCAGCCGGCCGAATTTTACGACGAAGGAATTTCCAAGCTCGTCCATCGCTACGATAAGTGCCTTAAATTAAATGTCAACTATGTAGAAAAGTAGTATTTAAGTGTGGCTTTCATCTGTATATAATAAAAAAAATTTCCAATACTATATTTATTTTTAATTCCAAAACGTAATGTACTTTGTGGATAGCCCTCGTATTAACTGGTGTTCAGCCTGTTATTCCACGTAGACCCTGTACACGCGAAGTTCGTTCACCCAGATTGTTGGTATCTACTCTCTGTCGTAGACTCAACCGCGGGAGCTTTCCGATGCATCTCCATCCCACTGGATTTACTCCAACCCCGCTCTGTGACTGTAATGACAGCACAGAAGGTGACATCAATCACATCTTCTTTACATATGAAAAATGGAAGACACACACACACAATCCTTTTTTACAAAAGTTACTTTCTTTGAAAAGAGCTTTTCAGATTTTTACAAGTTGCTACGATATCTTTGTAGTAATAACCAAGCACAGGGAGTTCTATTAACTACTATGTTAATATGCATTTTATATGTGTAGTTATTTTAATTTAGGCTCTGAATTAATCGTTAACGTTATTATATTTACATCACTGTTATGTCATCAACGTAAGCGTTGCACTGCATGTCTCTTGTTTAAGGTGTAGCCTGATAAACGGCAGTTAGCTGCCGGAGGCCAAATAAATAAAATACAATAAATAACATGGTCGTTGCTTATCTAGTTATACTTTGTGAACATATAGCATCAAAATAACGATATGTCAAATAAATGTCAACTCGTACCATACAGTAAACGAACTAGCAAATAAACGTCAAAACGCAACCCATATGCTTATATTTACTACGTGCCACGTATTCGCTACGAATTAGAGAATGACAGTTTGCTGTAGATTCAATGTGAACGTCTAGTCAGAATAGATATAAATATCAACGTACAGTTTCACTTGAGTAGATAATCTCGTCAATGTCGTATTTGCAAGATACTTGAGAATGGCAATAAAGCCGAAACAACTGTCGTAAAGAATATTAAACTTATTGCAACTAGTCTCGACCTTTCCTTTTCAGTATTACGTAACAGTCAAGCAGAGATTTCCATATCGGACACTGGATTTTAAGATGTACTCAGAAAGAGATTCGGATCTCAACTGAGTAGTTATGAAAGTACACCGTAAGTCTTTCGTCTAAATATCATCCACGCGCTTCCAAAGATACCAAGTACAGATAAATGCGAAATATATTTCACAACAAAATTAACGGCTCATGCATCGAAGTTTCTGACAAGAAAATACAAGAAGAATGAATGAAAAAATTGAGGCTCTGTTATATGAGGAACTCTTTGGCTTTCGTTAAGATAAGGGCAGCAAAGCTTCAGTTCTGATGTTGCCATTGATAATGGAAGCAAAAGATATGAGAAATCCAGGCCATTGGATTTGTTGACGTGTAACGAGCGTTTAACAGTGTATAATGGAGCGAGATTTTCCAAATTCTGATAAAAACCGGAGTAAGCTGTATGGAAAGACGTATAATATACAAATGCACAAGAACCAGAAGCGAACAATAAGAATAAAAGATCTACAAAGAAGTGCTCGGATTAGAATGTAAGACGTAGATGTAATCGTGCGCACCTACTATTCAGTCTGTATATCGCAGACAGGAAATAAAAGATTATGGTGAAACTACAGCTCGGTAAAATTAAACTTTCGCTACTTCAGACAGTGTAGACGGAAACATATTTACCATATGCGTACCCAACTTCATAGTAATGATGCTGAGACTGTTCACTGCAGGATTTGTGTTGTTTGTTGTGTTAGGGTCATGACTTGCCGTCGGGGGCTGGTAGGCGATGTAGTGTTGGAAACACAATAGTCATTGGGCACTACAGTTGTGGAAAGTCAACGTGGATCTGGACAAGGTGAGCAGGGCTTTATTCATAAAGCTGTTGTACCAAAACAAAAGCAATATTGTTGCTGTTCTTCACTAATCTCGACTCATAAATGGAATACGGAGAGGCCCTCTCTCCTCACCGAGGATGAAGACCATAACTCATGAGTTCGAATTAACTGACGATTTGAAAATTGCTTCTGGGGAGGCCGACGGCCATTTGCGCCACAATTTGTTGACGACGTTTCCGCTACCATGGCTGAGAGTCCTGTACGCAGTGCGTAATTTTGAAACAGTGCACTAGCTGTGTCATGATAGATGAACATTCCACGGTCCACCATTGCTTCGGACAGCACCAGAATAACGTCTAGTGCGGTCGTAGGCTGTGGTTGATTCAGATGTTCGTCACATTGAGCAACCTCGGTAATCTGGAACGTAAACATGGTACGTAATTACAAATTAATATTGGTTTTCTTCATTTGTTTATCCGTAATTTTTCTTTCGCAAATCCTTACAAACTTTTACAAGAAATTTCATTATTTCATTATTCTACGATAATTTGTTTGTCATGGGGGTTCTCTCTAGTGGCGACAGATTAACTATAACCACGTGTGTGTCAATAATAAGATTTGCTGATGCTTTGCTATCTATAGTGAAAGTAAAGAAGAATAACAGAATCTGTTGACTGGGATGAACAGTTTAATGATTCTAGAATATGGATTGAAAATAAATCGAAAAAGAGAAAATCAATGAGACCAAAAATGAGAATAGGGAGAAGATAATCATCAAAGTTGTTTGTTACCTTGGCATCAAATTAACTCATGATAGACAGAGCAAGGAGGACACAAAAATCGGACTGGCGCAGGCAAATGGGGCATTCCTGGCCAAGAAAAGTCAAGTGGCGTCAAACATGGGCCTAATTTGGGGAAATCAATTCTACGAAGGTACGTTTGGAGCACAGCATTGTATGGCTGTGATCTTTAACTGGGGGAAAATCGGAACAGAAGAGGACCGAAGTGTTTAATATGTGGTGCTTTAGAAGGATGTTAAAAATGTGGTCGTCTGGGAATAGATGAAGATGTTCCATACAGAACTGGCAAAGCAAGGTAACACAATCAGAATAAGAATGGACAGGAGGATACCACGTGTATTAAGACATCAGGTAATATCTTCCGTACTACTGGAGGGAGCTGTAGACGGCAGACAGAGACCGGAGTATATCTAACAAGTAATTGTTGATGTAGGTTAAAAGTGCTTGTCTGAAACGAACAGTGTTACAACGAGTATGAGTTAATAGTTTCGCAGTGGACAGCATCGAAGTGGTCACAAGACAGATGACCCAGAAAAAATGTACTAAAGCACTATCTATATCACGGAGGAATTGACAGCGCATTACGATTATGCCTTACACGGATGGTGTCCACTAAGCTCTGATCTCGTACTGACGACATCATGTATCTATTGAGAGAAAGATCGACCATGATGTGGACCATATCACCAACTTCATCGTGTTTGCATTGGAGCAGTTATTGTGTCCTTCTCTTTAGTAGATCCCTTCCGGACGAAATAACCAATTCTGCCACTGAATTCACTGTAACAACCGTCAATGCCATGAAAACTGTACTTGTTCAATATTGGTTCAGGCAGTGTGTGTGTGTTGTGTGTGTGTGTGTGTGTGTGTGTGTGTGTGTGTGTGTGTGTGAATTCCTAAGGGACCAAACTGCTGAGGTTATCGGTCCCTAGACTTACACACTGCTTAAACGATCTTATGATAAGAACAACACACACACACATGCCCGAGGGAGGAATCGAACCTCCAGCGGGAGGGGCCGCGCAATCCGTGACATTGCACCTCACACCGCGCGGTGTTTCAGGCATTCACACAGTTCGCTGACATATCATGGTTTCCATATTCAAGAACCTTTAAAAGATCGCAAAATATTTCCAGGCGTTACAATTTCTGGTTCATTGATTCTACTACAATATTCGTCAACATAAATGCAGGGTGAGTCACCTAACGTTACCGCTGGATATATTTCGTAAACCACATCAAATACTGACTAACCGATAGCACAGACCGAACGTGAGGAGAGGGGCTAGTGTAATTGGTTAATACAAACCATACAAAAATGCACGGAAGTATGTTTTTTAACACAAACCTACGTTTTTAAATGGAAGCACGTTAGTTTTGTTAGCACATCTGAACATATAAACAAATACGTAATCAGTGCCGTTTGTTGCATTGTAAAATGTTAATTACATCCGGAGATATTGTAACCTAAAGTTGACGCTTGAAACCTCCGACGTTCAGTTGCGTGTTGTAACAAACACGGACCACGGTTGGCGAGCAGCATCTGCAGGGACATGTTTACGATGACGAACGTGTTTACGAGTGTGGCTGTAGTGCACTGTTGTGGTTTGGTCTAGCTGTCGCAGTGTCCGCATGTAGCGCTTGCTGCTATTGTTACTCTGCATTCGTCTCCGCACGCAGACCAACTGTAGTACACCGTGTTACCAGACGTCTGTGATAGTGTAGTGTTGTAGGAACTGCGACCATGGTGTATTCGAACTCTGAAAAGGCGGAGATGATACTCATCTATGGCGAGTGTCGACGAAATGCAGCTGAAGCCTGCAGGGTGTATGCAGAAAGGTACCCGGACAGAGAGCATCCAACGTGCCGCACATTGCAAAATATCTACCGCCAACTGTATGCAACAGGTATGGTCGTAGCACGCAAACGGGTCCGTAACAGGCTCGTCACAGGAGAAGCGGGTGCAGTTGGTGTGTTAGCTGCTGTTGCCATGAACCCACACATGAGTGCATGGGACATTGCGAGAGCCGGTGGACTGAGTCAAAGTAGTGTCATGCGCATACTGTATCGTCACCGCTTTCACCCGTTTCATGTGTCGCTACATCAGCAATTACATGGTGATGACTTTAATCATCGAGTGCAATTCTGTCAATGGGCATTAACAGAGAATGCGTTGCAGTTCTACCTGTTTACCGATGAAGTGGGTTTCACAAACCATGGGGCAGTGAATCTACGGAACATGCATTACTGGTCCGTGGACAATCCTTGCTGGCTCAGACAGGTAGAGCGACAGCGACCGTGGACTGTAAATGTATGGTGCGGAATTCATTGCAGGTGCCCAAACAGCTGCAACATACATCGCCTTTCTACAGAATGATCTGCCAACGTTGCTCGAAAATGTCCCACTAGAAACGCGTCGACATGATGGCGCACCTGCACATTCCGCAATTAACACTAGTCTGACCCTTGACAGGATGTTCGACGGGCGTTTCATAGGACGTGGAGGACGCATAAATTGGCCAGCCCATTCTCCTGATCTTACACCTCTGGACTTCTTTCTGTGGGGTACGTTAAAGGACAATGTGTACTGTGATGTGCCTACAACCCCAGAGGATATGAAACAACGTATTGTGGCAGCCTGCGGCGACATTACACCGGATGTACTGCGGCGTGTACGACATTCATTACGCCAGAGATTGCAATTGTGTGCAGCAAATGATGGCCACCACATTGAACATATATTGGCCTGACATGTCGGGACACACTCTATTCCACTCCGTAATTGAAAACGGAAACCACGTGTGTACGTGTACCTCACCCCTCATGGTAATGTACATGTGCGTCATTGAAAAAGACCAATAAAAAGGTGTTAGCATGTGGACGTAATGTGCTGTTCCAGTCTCTTCTGTACCTAAGCTCCATCACCGTTCCCTTTGGATCCCTACGTAATTCGGTGCTCTCCGATACGATCGAGCAGCGGAGGAGTGGTACTCAAGCGTCATCTTTAGGTTACAATATCTCCGGATGTAATTAACATTTTACAATGCAACAAACGGCACTGATTACGAATTTGTTTATATGTTCAGATATGCTAACAAAACTAACGTGGTTCCATTTAAAAAAACGTAGGTTTGTGTTAAAAAACTTACTTCCGTGCATTTTAGTGTGGTTTGTATTAACCAATTACACTAGCCCCTCTCCTCACGTTCGGTCTGTGGAATCGATTCGTCAGTATTTGATGTGGTTTACGAAATATATCCAGCGGTAATGTTAGGTGACTCACCCTGTATAGTCGGTTCAGTTGAGAATCCATTGTGGAATTCCAGTTATCTGTTGCTGGGTAAGTTCTTCTATTAGATTTCTAATTTCCTGTAAATGCTGCAAGCAGTGACATGGAAAGATAATTGTGCACTAATTTTTATCTCTTTTTTGTGAAGTGGCTTGCCACCAGCATGTTCTGAGAAAACACCGTTAAAAGCTTTTATAGCGTAAGTAGCTTAATACTCCTCTAAGGGAGGATCAAAAAGTTTCCGTTTGTTGCTGCAGCCTATATTCAACTTAGCACTACTCCAATGCGGGTAATAAGCATCGACATGAACGCAGGGAACTAGTGTGGCATTCCCATGTGAATGCGGTAAATGCGGAAACATAAACGTTTCTTTTTTTGTGGTCATCAGTCTACTGACTGGTTTCATGCAGCCCGCCACGAATTCCTCTCCTGTGCTAACCTCTTCATCTCAGAGTAGCACTTGCAACCTACTTCCTCAGTTATTTGCTGGATTTATTCCAATCTCTGTCTTCCTCTACAGTTTTTCCCCTCTACAGCTCCCTCTAGTACCATGGAAGTCATTCCCTCACGTCTTAACAGATGTCCTATCATCCTGTTCCTTCTCCTTATCATTGTTTTCCACATAGTCCTTTCCTCTCCGATTCTGCGCAGAACCTCCTCATTCCTTACCTTACCATTGCAGCTAATTTTCAACATTCGTCTGTAGCACCACACCTCAAATGCTTCGATTCTCTTCTGTTCCGGTTTTGCCACAGTCCATGTTTCACTACCATACAATGCTGTATTCCAGACATAGACTACATTTTCAGAAATTTCTTCCTCAAATTAAGTCCGATATTTGATATTGTCCGCAGCTCATGGTCTGTCCGCAGCTCGTGGTCTTGCGCTATCATTCTCGCTTCTCGCACACGGGGTCCAGGGTTCGATTCCTGGCGGGGTTAGCGATTTTCCCTGCCTCGAGATGACTGGGTGTTGTTGTGTCATCATCATCATTCATTCCCATTACAGTCGGAGGAAGGCAATGGCAAACCACCTCCGCTAGGACCTTGCCTAGTGCGCGGTGCGGGTTCCCCGCATCGTCCCCTACGCTCCTCTGAGTATGGGACCACGTCATCATCATCATCATCATTTGATATTAGTGGACTTCTCTTGACCAGGAATGCCTTTTTTGTCATAGCTAGTTTGCTTTTGATGACCTCCTTGCTCCATCCGTCATTGGTTATTTTACTGCCAAGGTAGCAGAATTCCTTAACCTTATCTACTTCGTGAATATCAATCCTGATGTTTAGTTTCTCGCTGTTCTCATTGCTACTACTTCTCATTACCTTCGTCTTTTTTCTATTCACTCTCAGTCCATACTGTGTACTCATTAGACTGTTTATTCCGTTCAGCAGATCATTGACATCCTTTCACCTTCAATTTAATGCCACTCCTGAACTTTTGTTTATTTCCATTATTGCTTCCTAATGTACACATTGAACAGTAGGGACAAAAGGCTACATCCTTGTCTTACGCCCTTTTGAATACGAGCACTTCATTCTTAGTCGTCCACTCTTAGTATTCCCTCTTGGCTATTGTACATTTTGTACATGATCCGTCTCTCCCTATAGTTTACCACTACATTTTTGAGAATTTCGAACATCTTGCACCATTTTACATTGTCGAACGCTTTTTCCAGGTTTGACAGATCCTATGAACGTGTCTTGATTTTTCTTTAGTCTTGCTTCCATTATTAACCGCAACGTCAGAATTGCCTCTCTCATGCCTTTAATTTTCCTATAGCAAACTGATCGTATCTAGCGCTTCCTCAATTTTCTTTTCCATTCTTCTGTATATTATTCTTGTGAGCAACTTGGATGCATGAGCTGTTAAGCTGATTGGGCGATAATTCTCGCGCTTGTCAGCTCTTGCCGTCTTCGGAATTGTGTGGATGATGCTTTTCCGAAATCAGACGGTATGTCGCCAGACTCATACATTCTACACACCAACATCAATAGTCGTTTTGTCGTCATTTCCACCAATGATTTGAGAAATTCTGATGGAATGTTATCTATCCCTTCTGCCTTATTTGATCTTAAGTTCTCCAAAGCTCTTCGAAATTCTGATTCTAATACTAGATCCCCTATCTCTTCTAAATCGAATCCTGTTTCTTCTTGTATCACATCAGACAATTCTCCCCCATGATAGAGGCCTTCAATGTATTCTTTCCACCAATCCGCTCTCTCTTCTGCAATTACCAGTGGAATTCCCGTCGCACTCTTAATGTTATCGCCCTTGCTTTTTATGTCACCAAGGGTTGTTTTGATTTTTCTGTTGTGGAGGAACCGGTTTATAGTATTTCGTGACTTACTTATAAATGTTATTTCAGGTAGATCAAAAAAATATATATATAAAACCAGTTACCTGTTATCAGCGTAACAGTTCGTTTGATCTCAAAAATGATTATCCCGGCTAATATTTGTCACTCTGCTAAAGAAATCTCCACTTGACGTTGTGTAGAAATATTGTCTGTAAAGTCGTGTGAGTGGCACTAAATTAGATATAATTTATCAGATTTTCACAACTGTTACTTAAGATGGAAGCACTTTTCTCTGGCAAAGGAAACATTTAGTGACAAAATACTACCCGCGCACAACACTGACGTATGTCTCCTATCAAAATATTTCATGTAAATAGTCCGAAATAATTAGTCTTCATACCTCAGCAAATAAGAAATTGATATTACGTAACGTGCTGTGAACACTGTATTTAAGGGTTGAATTCTGTCTTTTAAAGTAGATTCGGGACCACCAGTGCACATTTACTTCCATTCATTTATATCAAACAACATTTATGTTTGTTAAAATTCTCGATCCAAAACTGCCGCGGAGATATTTTTTGCTAAGATGGCGGCAGACAGACGATAGTCAATTTGTCTATTGTTATTCTCGATTTATGTTATCAACGTAATATATTTAGATATAACTTTTTAAGCCTTTTATCTCTATTCTTTAGCATTTAAAATCATTTTCAATGATAAATACCGACATATTTTTTTTATACCAGCTGCTAGTAAACTCCGCTGTAAGTTACTAGTGCTAATGGCTGCGCTCCTAATTGCGGAGCTGAAAATTAACACTTAAAACATTAATTAGATTGGATTACAATTAAAATAAGTACAAATCCACGTCTAGACAATAGCGACTCTATTTTTCAAATAATAATTTACAATATATATAGTTACAGGTTTTGTCTTTACGGACCTCACACGTCTCACGTCCGAACAGTTCATCCGTTAGCACAGGAAGAACAACTGAACCACATATCACAGATAACAAAAAAAATTATAAATGTCTTTGTCCATGAGTGTAGTTCTCTGATAATAATTTTAATTCACACAGAAATTAAATTATTACAGAAATAATGAAATAATTATCGTCATTTTTACACAATACAGTCCTTTTACACGTAGAATCTATAGTATTTGTTGGAGTTTGTTCACTTAGTTCATTTTAACATCTTGTGGCTAGAATATAGTGACGTGCATATTACACTGTATGCTGAGTCTTTCCTTCCAACAATCATTTCTTATTCGATGTCTTCACATTTTTCATGAAGCCATTTCGCCTTAGCTTCCCTACACTTCCTACTTATTTCATTCCTCGGCGACTTCTATTTCTGTATTCCTGAGTTTCCCGGAACATTGTTGTACCTCCTCCTTTCATCGATCAGTTCAAGTATTTCCTCTGTTATCCATGGTTTCTTCCAGTTGCTTTCTTTGTACCTATGTCTTCCTTCCCAACTTCTATGATGGCCCTTCCGCTTCAACTGTACTGCCTACTGAGCTATTCGTTATTGTTGTATCTATAGCCTTAGAGAACTTCAAGCGTATCTTACATTCCTTAGTACTTCCGTATCCCACTTCTTTGCGTTTTGATTCTTGCTGACTAACGTCTTAAATTTTAGCCTACTCTTCATCACACTATATTGTGATCTGAGTCTATATATGCTCCTGGGTACGCCTTACAGTACAGTACCTGATTTCGGAATCACTGTCTGACATGATGTAATCTAACTGAAAACTTCCCGTATCACCCGGCCTTTTCCAAGTATACCTCCTCCTCTTGTGATTCTTGAACAGGGTATTCGTTATTACTAGCTGAAACTTGTTACAGAACTCAATTAGTCTTTCTCCTCTCTCATTCTTTGTCCCAAGGCCATACTCTCCTATATGTGCCAACACTTTTCTACTACTCAATCCACTAAAACTGCATTCCAGTCCCCCATGACTATTAGATTTTCATCCCCCTTTACATACTGTATTACACTTTCAATACCCTCATACACTTTCACTGTTTCTTCATCTTCAACTCGCGTCGTCGGCATATATACCTGAACTATCGTTATCGGTGTTGGTTTGCTGTCGAGTCTGATAAGAACGACCCTGTTTCTGAACTGTCCACAGAAACACACTCTCTGCCCCACCTTCCTATTCATAACGAATCCTACTCACACCATTTTCTGATGCTGTTGATATCACCCTATGCTCATCTAACCATAAATCCTTATCATCTTTCCATTCCTTTGACTGTTTCACACTACATCTAGATTGAGCCTTTGCATTTCCCTTTTCAGATTTTCTAGTTTCCCTGCCACATACAAGCTTCTGACATTCCTCACCCTTACCTGCAGAACGAGATCATTATGACACTTCTTCAATTATAGGTCACATATCATGTGCCAACACTTTTCGTGCCTTTAATGCAGTGGTTTCCATTGCCTTCTGCATCCTCATTCGTTGATCCCTGGTGATTCTTTCGCCTTTAGGGGCAGTTTCCCACCCACAGGACAAGAGAATGCCCTGAACCGCCGTCCGCTCCTCCGCCCGTTGGCAGAATGAGGGTGACTTCTTATGCCGGAAGTCTTCGGCCGCCAATGATGATTATTAATCAAAATTTAAACAGCGGCGGGAATCAAACTAGGGACCGAAGACGTTTTGATTAGGAATCAAAGATGCTACCCCTATACCACGGGTACAAGCATCAACCGTGGGGACGTTAATGCCAAATTCCTCCAAACAGATCCAAGGTTCTGTTATCTTTTTCCCGGCTGCCGGAAGACAAGTACTGGCAGACATCCGTCAGAGACCGAAGAAAGTGACTAAGTTAGCATGTCAGTGGAGCTGTACACCAAGTTCCATGTTGGTCGCTGTTCGACACAAGACGCCCAGCGAACTGAAAGGTCTACCCTCATCCACTGAGGACAAATGGAGATACTCGAGCACCCGCCCGATAGTCCTCATCACTTCCCATGCGATTATCTCGTCTTCGGTCCCTTAAAAATGGCTTTTAAGGGCCGACTGTTCCTGTCGGGTGAGGATGTGCAGCAGGGAATTACGAACTTCTCCATGCAGCAGGACACGGTGTTCTACCAAAAGGGTGTATATATACAACGTCGTGCGTCGGTGGGTTGAGTGTCTTGGTGCTCATGGCGATTTTGCCTGCTTGGCATGCTGATTCTGAACTGTTCGGCCTTCGAACGGAAACTTTTTGATCCCCCCTTATAAATTACAAAATCAACAAACAACATTTAATTATGTCTCTGTTGATTTCATCGTAGCCACTAGGACATTTCTTTTTGAAAATGTTCATTACAATTAACGCTTGTGTTTCAGATCTAGGATGCAGTTGGATTTTATCAAACCTTTTTTTCTATTGCCTCTCTTAAAATCTTTAGGCTAAATCAAGGACAGAAAAAAAGACAGAAAAACGTTTTAAATGTGTCAGAAATTTTTGCCACTCTTTAATCAGTTCATTATATGTTGTTGATGAAGTTCCCTCCGCCTCCTGAATCTTTTTTCCCCACCACCTTTATTTTACTGTGTTCCAAATCGTTGTTATAGTGGAAGAGCTTGTTTTTTACTTACAAAATGCATTTTGATGTGCAGATAATGAAGTTTTTATTTAATAGTGCGCTTTATATTGTGACTTACGTTGTCATGATCTGTGTCTCTTGATGCTGAGTAGAGTGACTTCTTACATTTTCTGATACGATTTGCATTCCAGGATTTTGAAAAATTTAACGTATGTACCCAGGTTAATTTTTTATGATGATAGTTTCCAAAGTCTCCTTTGCCATACATAAGGAATACATTATTGAGCCGTAGGCTTCCACATCGAGACCCGACGCTTATATCGATAGTAGCCGTACACAAGAATGTCTCTGAGCACTTGCTGGGTCTCCGAAGGACGTCTTCCAACCATGGGGCAGAGGGGATCCGCGGAACGCCAATATATGGACATTTGCGGGATCCTCGTGTGGTCTTGTCGGCGGAACCGTGTATTGTTCGGTATCCGCTGATGTCAGGTACGTGTTGACATCCCCGTGTGCGCCGGTAGTCCGGTTTTGAATGTGTGTTGTTGGCGTAGCGATGCCAGTTGGAATTCAGTCACTCAACCTTTTGGAGGAAGCAAACTTGGCTTGGATATTCACCTCGCTTCAGGATCTTTGATTTTTATGGAGAACCCCCCCCCCCCCCCCATCCAGCTATATGAACCCCAGTTCGAATTTGATAAACAAGTGTTGCAGCCCCGGGTATCTAGTTTGCGGGTGATTTCGCTGTGGCTAGTCTGGTATACTCCTGGGCGTGTATAGGCTTATTTGGTTCTGTACTAGGGTATCTCTAGCCATTTTGAGGGCGTTTCCAGCATTGTGATGAACATGGGCTAGCCATTACGTATAACATTCATAATTTCAGAATTCTACTGTCACACCGCTGAGGGACTGCACAAGTTCCGCGTTTTCGTGTTGTCTAAGGAGCCGCTTGCTCCAATAATTGTTCTAAAACTTTCTTACCGTTTGTATTTCTTGTAGGCACTAACTTTGTTGCATGTGTTTTCTTGTATTACTGATATTAGGACTAATTCGGTATGTATGTTTCAGGGGAGCTAACGGTCCCTTCGTCATTATCATTGTGCTAAATTCAAGAGGGAGCGTGGAAGCAAGTCTTGCTGTATTGTCCTGCGTGCCTCTGAATGGGGCTAAGTTCACAGGTAATTCAAAGTGGAAAAAATGGGGACAAGATGTATCTCTGAGTTTTGTTTCACCCTTGATATACCATTGGATAGAGGTACCTTATGTCTTTGGAAAACAGCTGGCCAGCTACTTCACTTACGTATTTTTCTATAAGTTGCTTACTATTCTGCTGCATTTGAATGTGCTCGCCTCTTGTGGAACTATCACGTTGCGAGTTTGTCTCCCTGTGCTGCCTAATTGGGCTTCAGCCGCTGCATTTTGCGTCTGTGTTGTTGACTGAAAACAGCCATTAATTGTTCCAACTGTTGGTTCCTCTAATTGAACCTTTAAAATAAATTAGTTGCCTCAAAGTGATTCTTTTTTAATCTACTGCCATCCTCGCCGGTGATATTTTGCTATAGTATCTACCAGTTACTCACAGTTAATTTCATAACTTTTGTTATAGTCTGAATGACATAGTAATCTTCGTTATTCACGGACGCTGCTGTCAAATCCTTTTGCTAGATCTGTTTGTGAAAATATTTGGTAGAATTATCGTGTTGCTGTTTGTGTATTATTGCACTTGCCGACTGCAGAGTGTTTTAAAATTTAACATCATTTTCGCGTTCACAGCGTTCAGTAGTCTATGTATGTTTAACATTTTAAGAGCTCTCATTTAACACAAACATCGTTTTGGCAGTGAGCAGGAAAATTAATTGCGCTAAAAAAAAGTTTAGCCTGTCCGTCGGCAACAGCGTGTAGGGGCGTACTGGATAAACATTATAGACGTAGTTTTGGCGAGCCCTCTTGTGTTCTGGTGAACTGTTCTGTACAATCTGATTCTTCTTAGGAGGAAAATGTAGATATTCTACATTTTTATAATTATTATTATTGTCATCGCTTGACCTGCAGCTCTTGGTTACACATTGCTAATGTTGCCTTGACTAGTTTTTTTAATTTGTTTTAGTCACAAAGTTTTTCTGTGTCTTTAACATTTTGGAAATTGTACTTTATGGTATTTCACCTAAATTTTCGCTTAAGGGTTACTGATCCTTCTACTTTAATGGTTATTTTTGCTGTTAAGCTACTGTTTTGTTTAAAAGATGACAAATTGTTATTTATGGAAATACGATTTAATTTTCACAGCACGTTAGCACTCCCCAATCAGCTTCGCTGTGTCCACTGTATTTTGGTTTAGATTTAAGAGAGTCGTGAAAACTTGGACGGTCATGGATCAGAGAGGAAGTCTTGAGACTATACTATCTTACAAAACCCCAGCTGCAGTACGAATTAGCCGAAGATGGCGCGGAGGCAGTGGGTGGCGCGGTTGAACAGAGCCGACGCTTGCTATGATTCCTTGTCATGCGGAACATTCGTGATTACTTACACATCAGAACCAATCTGACAATTCTTGACCTCACTGGAAATCTCTAGAACCAATGTATCAAACACGAAGTGGACAGGATCCTTTGAAATCAGGTCTATTCTATCTATCTATCTATCTGTCTGTCTGTCTATCGTTTGAGCCTTGTCCCACAGTTACGGAGGGTCAGCCATCGTTAATCGGATTTGGTATGTTAATGTTTAAGGGGTGGCCGGATACCCTTGCTGCCGCCACCCCGTACCACCCGGGACGGAATTACTGTATCCAACTGTCTGCAACGAGTGTAATCCATGGAATAGTGCGAAAGTTTTCAGATGTCTGCGTGCCGTGTAACTGAGGCGAAACATGAGGACCAGCCGGGTATTCACTTAGCGGGATGTGGAAAACCGCCTAAAAATCACATCCACGCTGCCCGGCACATTGGCCCTCGTCATTAATCCACCGGGCGGATTCGATCCGGGGCCGGCGCGCCTACCGAGTCCAGGAAGCACAGCGTTAGCGCTCTCGGCTACGCTGGCAGGTCTTTGAAAGCAGATCAACCTGTGCTATTTATAGTGCCGTTAGGGGCTGGCCAATGATCTTTCCTGCGTACATAAAGCTCTTGGCACAGCACATCGCCATTGTTAACGACGATTGTGGAGGTATTACAGCCTTTTAGCTGTGAAGTTACTATTTTTTTTTTAATTTGTTGAACTGGTTATGGTCTTCAGCTTTTGACAGAGTAATTTCGAGATGAAGTTTCTTACTTTTCTCTCTACCGTCAATGAAAATTCCTCCTTTTACCACAGAAACGTACAAAATATAACCAAATTATGATTCGAATGAATTCTATGTAACTGTACGGAATTTGCAAATAGGGCGAGCAACAGCGTAGCTCATCATGTTCAAGAGGCAAGATTGTTAGTGGCAGCAGCTGTGGAAACGACGTAGAGAGGGAACTAAGTCCATAACGTTCCTCCTGGCCCTCAGGTTCACTGCCGGAGGATTGAGCGCGGGGAAGGAAGGTAATTCCCGATGATGCCAGAACTTTGGCGGGAGCCGTAGACCCGAATAGGAAGACGTTTACGACCGGTTCCTTAACGTCTGGAGCATTACCTGGACTGTTGGCTGAACTTCATAAATGACCCGCGTAATATGGCCAGAGGGAGTTTCCACTTCTCGACCAGTTTGTTATTATTGATCTGGCGGTTTTAGGGCACGTCAGAGCCGAAGAAATGGTTAATTCACACACGTCATCAGGTTAGTGAAATATTGTGAGACGTCTCAAACGACCACAATCGTCCACTATGTGTTTTCTCGTAGGACACGTACATTTTCTAGGTCAAGACTACCTTGAAGAACACACGCATCAAAAATACACGAAGGCAACAATGGAGTCCGCTGTTCTTAGTGGACGGCGTTTAGACCATGAATTCTACGGGCTTGACACTTAGAATGACACAGATAGTAAGAAATATGTCTATTCACGTTCTGAACACTGTTTTTGAGGCTGACGACATCCTCCTCCAAAGTTATTGCAAACATCTAGTGTAATACTGCTTGCCATTAACTTTTATTGTCAACTGAAAACAATTTTGGTGAGCGAGTTTAATCTTCAGAATGTCACTTTTAATTTTACGGGTGTTGCAAGAATCTGTGTTGCTAGTAAGCAGTAGGACTCTAAGAGTAACGAATTATATTTTTAAAAGAAATAAACATTTAGTAAATACAGGCGTACATAGAGGCCCACAGAACACATAATATGGACCCAGAGCGTCAATTTTTACTGTTAATTCAAGTGCGTGTAAGTGACGTGTCCTATGTTGAATTTGGTCCAGATGCTGTTCAGAATATATGCGGATACAGTAGACAGAAGCATCATTTCGTTTCTCTGTATGCAACAGGGTCATTGTTCAAAAGAGTACCAAAGGACAATTCAGTTGTTCCTACATCTCGTTAAGCGAAGCTTAGTAAACAATAGTACCACGTCGAAGCTTGTAGCGTTACCTACGCCTAGGTTCGATAAAAATAGGGCCTGAGCATCACTCAAGGCACCATGCCACAAATCCGACTTGTGGATTTAATCGATGAATTTAATGGTTGGATTCCGTTCCAAATTTTCTATTCTCTTGTGCTGCCAGATTTTTTTTTAACTATTCTCAATATAAATATCGATACATCAAAATATCTGTTCACAGCTCAGCATTTCTTTCGTAAATAAGTCCGAAACGTCTCTCACAGTAACAACTGACGTATGAAATTGAAACGTATCCTTTCGAAATAAAAGATGAAATGTGATTGGAAAGAAATGAGTGAACTAAATTCCTGCGAAACCTTATTGTTCGGAGCTGTAATATACCACAGTGAACACAGCTGAAGCAGAGCAAGGAAAGGCAATGCATAACGCATTCAGTTCTAAGTGACAGATCCAGCTCATGGCCAAGTAAAATATTCCCGTTGCCTACTTTGTGGGTGTCATTATTGGGGAGCAGATACGTTTAGTGACGGCGGACCTGATAATATGAAGTATATTGCCAAAATATGTTTTGCATTACACAAAAATATTCATCAGACTTCGTGAGAAGAAAATCGGAGTCCGAAGTTCGACTTACAAGAACATAAGTCTTCATAGGCGCGTGAATGACGCGCAAAGAGACACGTCATCAGACCAGTAGCTTCCCAACGTAATTAAAACTGAAACATAAAGAATTTCTGTACACAGCATGAGAAACAGCATCTCAAGTGATTACTATAAAATAAAGAGCTTCATATAAGTGTTATGATTATTATTTTAAATTACACAATATTACAAAAGGTCGGGGAAGGAGGCCAGTGTTCACTGTCTGCTTGCCCGGGGGTCTTATCCGAGATGTGGAGGAGGCCCTGCCGGCGGCGATAGAGAGCACTGGGTGCACCCGACTGCAAATTGTTGCTCATGTCGGCACCAATGACTCCTGCTGTCTGGGCTCAGAGGTCATCCTCAGTTCATACAGGCGGGTGGCGGAGTTGGTGAAGGCAGAAAACCTCGCTTGCGGGATGGAATCTGAGCTAACTATTTGTAGTACCGATCGCGGTCGTGTGGTTTGGAGCCGAGTGGAAGGCTTAATCCAAAGGCTCAGACGATTCTGCGGAGATCTGGGGTGCAAATTTCTCGACCTCCGCTATCGCGTGGGGAAATATAGGGTCCCACTGAATAGGTCAGGCGTGCACTACACGCAGGAAGGGGCTACAAGGGTAGCGAAGTACGTGTGGAGTGCACATGTGGGTTTTTTAGGTTAGAGAATTCCCTCCCTAGGCCCGACAAGACGCCTCCTGAGACGCGACAAGGTAGCAGTAGGCAGAACGCAACAGGGAATAACAATATCAATGTGGTAGTAGTAAACTGCAGGAGCGTCTTTAGAAAGGTCCCAGAACTGCTCTCATTAATAAACGGTCACAATGCCCACATAGTACTAGGGACGGAAAGCTGGCTGAAACCAGATGTAAGCAGTAATGAAATTCTAAACTCAGATTGGAATGTATACCGCAGAGACAGGCTCGATAGTGAAGGGGGAGACTCAAATGTTTATAACGGGTGGCAGGGACAAAGAATCCAGAGAAATTTTTTTAAGTGCATTATCTGAAAACTAACTTGAGCAGTTAAACAGAGAACCGACTCGTGGCGATAACATATTAGACCTTCTGGTGACAAACAACCGAACTACACTACCGGCCATTAAAATTGCTACACCGCGAAGATGACGTGCTAAATTTAACCGACAGGAAGAAGATGCTGCGATATGCAAATGATTAGCGTTTCAGAGCATTCACACAAGGTTGACGCCGGTGGCGACACCTACAACGTGCTGACATGAGGAAAGTTTCCAACCGATTACTCATACACAAACACCAGTTGACCGCCGTTGCCTGGTGAAATGTTGTTGTGATGCCTTGTGCAAGGAGAAAAAATGCGTACCCTCACGTTTCCGACTTTGATAAAGGTCGGATTGTAGCCTATCGCGATTGCGGTTTATCGTATCGCGACATTGCTGCTCGCGTTGGTCGAGATCCAATGACTGTTATCAGAATGTGGATCGGTGGGTTCAGGAGGGTAACACGGAACGCCGTGCTGGATCCCAACGTCCTCGTATCACTAGCAGTCGAGATGACAGGCATCTTATCCGCATGGCTGTAACGGATCCTGCAGCCACGTCTCGATACCTGAGTCAACAGATGGGGACGGTTGCAAGACATCCACCATCTCCACGAACAGTTCGACGACGTTTGCAGTAGCATGGACTATCAGCTCGGAGACCATGGCTGTGGTTACCCTTGACGCTGCATCACAGACAGGAGGGCCTGCGATGGTGTACTCAACGACGAACCTGGGTGAACGAATGGTGAACTTCATTTTTTCGGATGAATCCAGGTTCTGTTACAGCATCATGATGGTCGCATCCGTGTTTGGCGACATCGCCGTGAACGCACATTGGAAGCGTGTATTCGTCATCGCCATACTGGCGTATCATCCGGTCACATATTTTTCGCATTGACGGCACTTTGAACAATGGACGTTACATTTCAGATGTATTACGCACCGTGGCTCTACCCTTCATTCGGTCCCTGCGAAACCCTACATTTCAGCAGGATAATGCACGACCGCATGTTGCAGGTCCTGTACGGGCCTTTCTGGATAGAAAATGTTCGACCGCTGCCATGGCCAATTGAAAACGTCTGGTGAATGGTGGCCGAGCGACTGGCTCGTCACAATACACCAGTCATTACTCTTGATGAACTGTGGTATTGTGTTGAAGCTGCATGGGCAGCTATACCTGTACACGCCATCTGTTTGACTCAATGCCAAGGCGTATCAAGGCCGTTATTACGGCCAGAGGTGGCTGTTCTGGGTACTGATTTCTCAGGATTTAGGCACCCAAATTGCGTGAAAATGTAATCACATGTCAATTCTAATATATTATATTTGTCGAATGAATACCCGTTTATCATCTGCATTTCTTCTTGGTGTAGCAATTTTAATGGCTAGTAGCGTATTTGAAACAGTTAACGCAGAACAGGGAATCAGCGATCATAAAGCGGTTACTGCATCGATGATTTCAGCCGTAAATAGAAATATTAAAAAAGGTAGGAAGATTTTTCTGTTTAGCAAAAGTGACAAAAAGCAGATTTCAGTGTACTTGACGGCTAAACACAAAAGTTTTATCTCACGTACAGATAGTGTTGAGGATCAGTGGACAAAGTTCAAAACCATCGTCCAATATGCATTAGATGAGTATGTGCCAAGATCGTAAGAGATGGAAAAGAGCCACCGTGGTACAACAACCGAGGTAGATACTGCTACGGAAGCAAAGGGAACTTCAGGAACGCCCTACGACGGGAAACAGCAAATACTGCAACGCCAAAGAAACTGGTATAGGATTGTGTATTCAAATACAGTGATATGTAAACAGGCAGAATACGGAGCTGCGGTCGGCAATGAGTGTATAAGACAAGTGTCTGGTGCAGTTGTTAGATCGGTTACTGCTGCTACAATTGCAGGTTATCAAGATTTAAGTGAGGTTGAACGCACGAGCGACGGGACATAGCGTCTCCGAGGTAGCGATGAAGTGCGGATTTTCTCGTATCACCATTTAACAAATATACCATGAATGTCAGGAATCCGGCAAAACATCTGCTACATCGCTGCGACCGGGAATAGATCATCCAAAACTGGACCAACGACGATTCAAAAGAATCGTTCAACGTGACAGAAGTGCAACCGCTCCGCAAATTGCTGGAGATTTCAGTGCTGCGCCATCAATAAGTGTCAGTGTGCGAACCATTCAACGAAACGCCATCTGTATGGGTCTTCGGAGCTGAAGGCCCACTCGTGTAAGCTTGCTGACTGCTGCGACACAAAGCTTTACGCCTTGCCTGGGCCTGTCAACGTCAGCACTGGACTGTTGATGACTGGAAACTTGTTGCCTGGTCGGACGAGTCTCGTTGCAAATTATATCGAGCGGATAGGCGTGTTCGGGTATGGAAACCAATCTCGTGAATCCATGGTCCCTGCATGTCGACAGGACACTGTTCAAGCTGGTGGAGGCTCTGTAATGGTGTGGGGTGCGTGTGTAGTTGGAGTTATGTGGGCCCCCTGATACGTCTAGATGACAGGTGATGACAGGTGATACGTACGTAACCATCTGTCGCATCACCTGCATCCATTCACACCCATTGTGCATTCCAACGAACTTAGACAATTCCAGCAGGACAATGTGACACCCCAGAAATCCAAACTGCTGCAGAGTGGCTCGAGGAATACTCTCCCGCGCGCGACTGCTACGGTCACAGGTTCGAATCCTGCTTTGGGCACGGATGTGTGTGATGTCCTTAGGTTAGTTAGGTTTAAGTAGCTCTACGTTCTAGGGGACTGATGACCTCAGCTGTTAAGTCCCATCGTGCTCAGAGCCGTTTGAATACTCACCTGAGTTTAAACACTTCCGCTGGCCACCAAACTCTCCAGACATGGACATTTTTGAGCATATCTAGGAGGTCTTGCAACGTGCTGTTCAGAAGAGACCTCCACCCCCTCATACTCTTACGGATTTTTGGACTGCCCTGCGTGATTTGTAATGCTAGTTCCCTCCAACACTACTTCGTACATTATTCGAGTGCGTGCGGCGTCGTGTTGCGGCACTTTTGCGTGCTCCCGGGGCCCCTACACGATATTAGGCAGGTGTACCAGTTTCGTTGGCTTTTCAGTGTATATTTACCTCAATATTCCCCTAGTCACCTGTAGGTGTGAGGCGAACGGAAGCCCTGGTACCACTAACTGGTCCCCCCTCCGAGTACCATTCGCAAATGGCATGTGGGAAAAATGATTGTCAGTGGAAGTGCCACCTAAAAGGAAGCACCAAATTCCGTTACGTAAATGATACTTTTCTGCTGTATAAAGTTACCAGAGACGACTTAGCTCCTTTTCGTGAAAACCTCGGTTAGATGAATCCGAAGATTCAGTTCACAATGAAGGAGGAGATAGGAGGTATACGGGATTATCTGGATGTTTCAGTATTTAAGAAGTAATACGATATCTTGGGTAGCACAACACACCGAAAACCCAAATACACCGACCGTTATCTACACTCATGCTCATAAATTAAGGATACTTGCAAGATGTGGTGCCACACAACGTGACAGTACACAAAACTGGCGCTAATGGCGTAGGCACATAGGGAACACACACGACACAGATCTGTAAGTCCATCGTATTGGTGATAAGTTGAGAAAACCGTCCCAAAACACATGTGCTACAAAACGCCGCTGTTTCCTGCTCATGTACCCCGACATCAATATGGGATATGATCACCATGCACACGTACACAGGCCGCCCAACGGGTTGGTATTCTCTGGATCAGGTGGTCTAGCAGCTGCTGGGGTGCACCAGTGCCTGTCGGAGCTCCTGAAGTATCCTAGGGGTTTGAAGACGTGCAGCGATACGTCGACCGAGAGCATCCCAGACGTGCTCGATGGGTGGTTTAGGTCTGGAGAACAGGCAGGCCACTCCATTCGCCTGACATCTGTTCCACGGTACTCCTCCACGATGGCAGCTCGGTGGGGCCGTGCGTTATCATCCATCAGGAGGAAGATTGGACCCATTGTACCCCTGAAAAGGCGGGCATACTGGTGCAAAATGACGTCCCGATACACCTGAACTGTTACAGTTCCTCTGTCAAAGACATGCAGGGGTGCACCAATCATAATCCCACCCCACACCATCAAACCACGACCTCCATACAGGTCCCTTTCAAGGACATTAACGGGTTGATATCTGGTTCCTGGTTCACGTCAGATGAAAACCCGGCGAGAATCACTGTTCAGACTATACCTGGACTTGGCCATAACATAAACTGGGACCATTGTTCCAATGACCATGTACAGGGTTCTTGACACCAGGCTTTACGGGCTCCTGGAGAATAAACCATGT
This sequence comes from Schistocerca serialis cubense, assembly GCF_023864345.2. Classification (NCBI taxonomy): domain Eukaryota; kingdom Metazoa; phylum Arthropoda; class Insecta; order Orthoptera; family Acrididae; genus Schistocerca; species Schistocerca serialis. The sequence continues at coordinate 611,201,878 of NC_064643.1, read as the reverse complement.
CTGTTCAGTCGTCTGTAGACTGTGTGTCTGGAGACAACTGTCCCAGTGGCTGCAGTAAGGCCCTGAGCAAGGCTGCCTGCAGTTCTCTCTGGCCATCTGCGGGCACTGATGGTGAGATATCGGTCTTCTTGTGGTGTTGTCCACTGTGTACATCCCGTACCGTAACGCCAGGACACGTTTCCTGTCTGCTGGAATCATTTCCATAATCTTGAGATCACACTTTGTGGCACAAGGAGGGCCCGTGCTAGGACCTGCTATGCTTGACCAGCCTCCAGTCGCCCTAGTATTCTACCCCTCATAACGTCATCAATATCTGTTCTTTGAGCCAATTCCAACACGCAGTCACCATCAGCACATCTGAAAACGTCTGCACATTTACTCGCTGCACCTTACTCTGACATGCACCACCACACCTCTGGGTATGCGAACTGCTCCCAACGCCACGATGCGACGACCACAGGTTAAATGCACCTCATGGTCATACCCCAAGGTGACTCAAACCCGCAAACCGCGCACCATGTGTCAGCATTATCCTTAATTTATGAGCATGAATGTACACAGGAGCTAAAATCAGTATACCCAGTAGAAGCTTAGTTTTATAAAAACGGCAGAGGACAGAGCGAGGATATGTGTTAATCAGACCTATCGATGCATAACAGCAAAGCCTAAAAAATGTGTTGCACAAAATTGGGTATTCGTCTATATCAGTAACATGAACATTAAGATCACAGAGGTGTGTAGCTGTCTCCTATATTCAAGGTGTGGTTGCCGTTCGCTAAAAACGTTGCTGACAGCTTAGAAAAGATTTTAATGAAGCAGGATGTGTACAAACTTATCTGATAGAGACAGGACCATCCAAGGTCAACCAAGTACGCTTGCAGCCCGCTGTAAAGAGCAGGAATTTACAGTATACCGTGTATTTGTGGAGACATATACTTGGATGCTGCAAAAAAACGGTGGAAACACGACGTTGGTATCATAAGGACAACAGTAACTGTGAGAGAAACAGACAGATCAAATGCTTCGAAACACGCTGAGGAGTGACGTGCCATCGGACTCCATGTAATGACTCTGGGGTGGCTGCCACGGGTGCATAGTAAGTGAAAAATGAAGCTAAACATCCCATAACGTCGAGCGGCCGTAGTGGAGTGCAAAACTGAATGGAATATGGATTTTGCTGCTAAAGTTGTCAACGTCTTCCAACAAGATTTTTAGCAGTATACGTATGTGTTATATAGCTAGGGAAGGCCGAAATGCACGCTATAAGCTCACGCAAGATGGCGTGAGGTCTGAAATAGGATACGTAATCTATAAAGAAAAGTACGTAGCTGCTGGAATAGTTAACTTTAATCCATCATTTGTATACATCGTTCTTGATGAGACATGCTTCATACGATAACTATTAATTGCTACGGCGCCTTGCTAGGTCGTAGCCATTGACTTAGCTGAAGGCTATTCTAACTATCTTCTCTGCAAATAAGCGAGGCTTCGTCAGTGTTGCATCGCTAGCTAAGTCGTCTGTACAACTGGGGCGAGTGCTAGTAAGTCTCTCGAGACCTGCCGTGTGGTGGCGCTCGGTCTGCGATCACACAGTGGCGACACGCGGGTCCGACATGTACTAATGGACCGCAGCCGATTTAAAGCTACCACCTAGCAAGTGTGGTGTCTGGCGGTGACACCATATTCCTCCCCCGCAAATCGGCGAACGGTCGTGTTATAAGGCTTCCGCCCACCGTGCGGAGGACCCCATGTTGGCGTATGCAATGAGGTGGGGAGCCTAACAACAGGCCAGGCTGTGCCACCCGCACCCGGCCATTCGGTCCGAGGGGAGCTAGGAAACGCCTGAAAACCTAGTCCAGGGTGCACGCCAACATGCGGTGTATGCGCCCGTAAAGAGACAGGAGGGGCCGAAGGGTCGACCTCCGTCGCGTCGGGGTACCCAACGCGCGAAGACGCCATGTGGTCCGGAGCGGGCAAGAGGTCCATGGCGGAGGACTGCTGGTCGCGGGAAGCGATCGGCGGCGCGTGACCCAGGGAGGCGCTTGGCGGCTGCAGCGACGCATCCACTGCGGGCGGCGCCGGCGGGAGAACAGCGGCGGCGGCGGTGGCGCGTCGCCATGAGGCAAAATGGAAGGCAGCGTCGGTAACATCTGGGGATGAGGCGAGCCAGTAGATGGGTCCCCAGGGCGCTGACCGGACGGCACCGTCGCTGAAAGCAGACGGGGAGCGGCAGAACCCGTGCGACGACAGAGGCGCAGCTGATTGAGATGCCGACGCACCTCACCAGAGGCCCCCAAAACCAAATACATCGCACGGCCGAGGCAGCGAAGAATGCGCCCTGCGAGCCAACGCCGTGAACCTCGATAGTTGCGATAGAATACAACGTCGCCTGGAGCAAAAACAGGAGTCTGCCGCTGCACAGGAACCTGATGCGGCGGATGCAGCAAAGACATCAAGGTTCGATGAGGACGACCGTGGAGCAACTTCGCCGGCGAGCAACCATCTCGGGGCTGAGAGCGATATGAAGACAAAAAGAGCAACAACTCGTCCTCCCGAGAATGCGACTCTTTCAACTTCAACATCTGGGACTTGAAAGTCCAGACCAATCGTTCAGCAGCCTCGTTTGACTGACGCGAAAACGGCGCGGATGTCAGATGTTGAATACCATTGGCCTTGCAGAATGACTGAAATTCTGCGGACATGAATTGTGGGCCATTGTCGGAAACAATAGTCTGTGGAAGACCTTCAATGCAAAAGATAGCAGATAACGCTTGGATGGTGGCAGATGACGTCGTGGAAGACATCCGGACAACAAAATTACTGAAAGAATCTACCACAACCAACCATCGAGCATTCCAGAATGGACCAGCAAAATCGATTTGCAAGCGTTGCCAAGGGGAAGTGGCTTTCGGCCATGCAAAGAATTTCCACGGTGGTGCGGAGTGTTGTTCGGCACACGCCTTGCAAGAAGAGCACATATTCGTAATCGCAGCATCGATTCCGAACCAAGTACAGTGCTGACAAGCAAGTAGTTTCGTTCACACAATACCCCAATGTCCTTGGTGGAGAAGCCGTAAGACAGAGGACTGTAACGAATGTGGGACCACGAACCTGGGCTGATCATTATCAGAACGCAACAGCAAAACACCACGTCGTACAAAAAGTCTCTCCTTGTGAGCAAAAAATCGGCGAACCAACGGATCCTCGATCCGTGACTTTGACAAGGGCCATTACGTAGCAAGAAAACGCAAAACCGTAGCAAGGACAGGGTCAGCAGCTGTGGCTGTAGCTACACGACGAAAATCAATCGGAAACGATTCGACCACGTCATCGGTTTCCGAATCAATGAACATGCAAGCAAGTTCGGAGGAATCGAATGATTTATCCTCAGCAACAGGCAAACGGGACAACGCATCGGCGTTTCCGTGCTTAGCGGTACTGCGAGAGGAAAATAGACCAGCGAATGAATTTCTGCACTGTACGTGGAGGGACAGGCTTGTTCGAATGAAAAAGCGATGTCAAAGGTTTGTGGTCTGTGATGATGGTAAAGTGACGACCATACAAGAAATCATGAAACTTTGTAACACCAAACACGAGAGCCAAAGCTTCTTTCTCTATCTGGGAATAATTTCTTTGCGCAGACGAGAGCAATTTGGACGCAAAGGCAATAGGGCCATTATGCGAGCCATCTTTGTGCGCAAGCACAGCACCGATCCCGAAATCCGATGCATCTACCATCAACAAAAGTGGTTTCTGGGGATCGAATGGCGTAAGGCAAGTATTAGAAACCAAAGCCGATTTCAACTGGCAAAAGGCGCGTTCGCATTCCGTCGTCCAGACGAACGGAACACCTTTACGGCGTAAGCGATGAAGCGGAGCTGAAATGGAAGAGGCATTGCGCAGAAAGCGATGATAGTAATTTATTTTACCCAGCACACTCTGTAGCTGCTTCAAATTCTGCGGTGAAGGCAAGTTCTGTGTGGCACGGAGGTGCTCTGGACTCGGATGTATGCCTTGTGCATTGATGATATGTCCCAAATATGGTAAGTCACGAGCAAAAAACACACATTTGTCCTTCCGCAAGCAAAGACCATTTTGTCGCAAGACCTGAAATAATGTGCGGAGGTTGGCTAAATGTTCGGCTTCTGTCTTTCCGGAGATCACAATATCGTCCAGATAGTTTGCTGCAGTAGGGACCGATGCACAAACAGTTTGTAGATACTGCTGAAACAATGCAGGGGCGGATGCACACCCGAATGGCAGTCTTTTGAAGCGATACAACCCAAGATGCGTGTTAACCACCAAAACGCGCTGGGATTCTTTGTCCACCGGTATTTGCAAGTACGCATCTGCTAGGTCCAACTTGGAAAAATATGCACCCGGGCACAGTTTGTCAAAAAGATCTTCCGGGCGTGGTAAAGGAAAAGTGGCAATCACTAGTTGTGGATTCACTGTTGCCTTGAAGTCTACACAAAGTCTCAATTTTCCGGAAGGTTTTGGCAAAATTACTAAGGGTGAGACCCAGAGAGAAGCCTGCACACGTTCAATTACACCTTGTGATTCTAAATCGTGTAATGTTCTTGCGACCTCATCACGCAATGCGTGGGGAACATTGCGCGCTCCGAAAAATTTCGGTTGCGCGTTACCTTCAGTTCCAAATGTGCTTTCTAGTTCTTAGCGCAACCAAGGCCCGGTGAAAAAATGTCTGCAAATTCTTCACATAGACGAGAAACACTGGCGGAAGGCACAGTCTGATTCACTGATAGGACCTGATTTACGATAGACAAGTTAAACAACTGAAATAAATCTAAACCAAACAAGTTCACTGCAAAAGAAGAACGATGAACGTAAAATGACACAAGTTTTGTTCGTCCCTCGTATGTTGCAAGAAGGCTGCACTGTCCTAACACAGGGACCGTGTGACCTGAATATGTAGTTAGCTTAACATTTGCGGCACGCAACGGAGTTGTGCCCAGTTGTTTGTACGTGTCTTCATTGATCAATGAAACTGCAGCTCCGGTATCGAGCTGGAATGGGATCACATTGCCATTAATGTCCAAGTCTACAAAAAGTTTATTGTCCTGCTGACGACAAGAGCGACTGTCTCGTGCAATTTGAACAGACACTGGTACAGAATCACTTACTAATTAATGTGATTTCCGTCGACGTCGACGCACACATTTTGTGGGATGCACACAGTCACTTGTAGAGAGAGTGGCACTGGGCGGAGTGGAATTAACTACATGAATGTCCATGGGCGAAGGTTCACGAGCCTGAGTATTCTTGGTTCGATTCCGGCGCTAAGCAAAGGGCCTGGAACGATTTTTAGTGCCCGATCGGAGCTTTTTCTGGCAAACACTCTGATCATGTCCTTTGTTATTACAGAAAAAGCAAATAGCCTGGCGTGACGGGCAGTTCTCACGCGAATGTCTAGTAGCACACCGCAGGAATGACTTTAGTACTGCATTTGCATGCTGGCGCGGGACACGGGGCTGCGCAGACGTGCGCGAGGGCTGTTTACAGTTCCGTGCAGCTCAACCGGCGGGCCGGTTAACGTGACACACAGCTGGCGAAGTTGCAAATGATTCCTGAGCAAAGTCAAGTGTGTCTTGCCTGTCCAATATGTCTATCACTTGTTGAAGGGAGGGATTGACTAGTTTCAAAATTTGCTCCCGTATACGAACATCAGAAACGTTCTGTGCAATTGCATCACGTACCATAGTATCAGAATAAGGGAGTCCACATTCACACTCAAAAGTACAATCCCTTGTAAGGCCTTGCAAAGTTGCAACCCACTCCCGAATAGTTTGACCGGCCGTACGTTTTGTACGAAAGAACGTATACCTTTTTGCAACGACATTGACTGATTCTTTGAAATATGCATCTAATGTAGACAAAATTTCTTCGTAGGACAGAGTTGCTACGTCGCGTCGGAGAAATAATTTCACTATCACACGGTACGTTTGCAACCCTACACACGCCAATAAATGAGGCTGCCGCTCGTTACCTTGAATTCTGTAGGCGGCGAGATGAAATCCAAACTGGCGTGACCACTCCGTCAAGGTTTCCACCTCCGCATCGTAGTGCCGAAACGGCGGTGCACCAGCATGTTGTGGCTGCGGTAGCGGTGAAGCAGCGGCTGCCGCATCGGTTTGCATTGCACGTTGACCCTGGACGAGCTGTCCATGGGCATCCAATAACGCCTGCGTCTGCTGATTCTGCAAGCGATAAAATTCGGACAGTACATCTGGAGATTGTGGCGAAGCCATGACACAAATAAATTAGAGCAATACGAACACGAAATCCTCTTTTAAGCCTCGTCGCCACTTGTTATATAGCTAGGGAAGGCCGAAATGCACGCTATAAGCTCACGCAGGATGGCGTGAGGTCTGAAACAGGATACGTAATGAATGCTATAAAGAAAAGTACGTAGCTGCTGGAATACGTAACTTTAATCCATCATTTGTATACATCGTTCTTGATGAGACATGCTTCATACGATAACAATCAATTGCTACGGCGCCTTGCTAGGTCGTAGCCATTGACTTAGCTGAAGGCTATTCTAACTATCTTCTCTGCAAATAAGCGAGGCTTCGTCAGTGTTGCATCGCTAGCTAAGTCGTCTGTACAACTGGGGCGAGTGCTACTAAGTCTCTCGAGACCTGCCGTGTGGTGGCGTTCGGTCTGCGATCACTGACAGTGGCAACACGCGGGTCCGACATGTACTAATGGACCGCGGCCGATTTAAAGCTACCACCTAGCAAGTGTGATGTCTGGCGGTGACGCCACAGTATGTGCAGTGAGTAATGCTGACATCGATTTCGTGACAGTATTCCTTGCGTGATTGGGGAAAAAGCGATCCATTTAATTACTTCTTTTCGTTGTATTTAAAAAAACTGCATCTTCCGATACAGCAGAGAATGATGAGTTTTTTTTCCACCAAATAAAAGAGAGATTGAACACCTGCGATTTTTTTAGGTAAACAATATATACTTTGCTATGTAATTGACACTGACTTAAATTTCCTTTTGTAGGATGCTTTCTCTCCAGCACAAACTGAGTCCTTTTCCTGCCTATTACCGGATGGGGAAGAGGAGGATGGGTGAGAGCTTGGAGAGGAGGTCTGATGTGTTTCCTAGAGAGGGAGGGGTTAATTTGAGATAAAAGTGTGCTTCTATCGGCGAGAGGATTTCTCAGAGGGGAGGGGAGGGGGTTGAGTGGAAGGTGCAGGGAGCATTCTTGGAAGGGTGGATTATCCCCTCTTGTAAAGCAACCCCCCAAGAGTTCATAAGTCAGTTACCACAACAATAGGACAAGGGAAGAGGGAGGAGTTTGTAAATAAATCAGGTTTGCCCTTGAATGTTGCAACCCACACAAGCAAAGTTACGTACAATTGCCATTCCCTACTACTAACGTCCACTACCCTCCAAAGCAGAGTAGAGATGAATGGGGAGTCATTCTGCTGCTGTAAATAGAAAAATCAACTCGCATAAGTAACCTGTATAAATGGCAGATTTTCACAGTCCAATTCCTGTGAAACTGGAAATCGGCTAAGCTGGTCAGCTATTTCCGTAGCTACTGTCTTGAGGTAATATGGAAGGTAGCTCTAGGGACAGTGAAAGTATGAGTGGGCGACAAGGTGCTGGATGTTCATCCCTCATCACGGTGATCATTGAATTTTCCTGACGGATTCTACCTTGTGTTGGTGAATGGAAGTGAAGCAGTTAATACAGATTATATAAGGAAAGAGCACAGCATAAATAATGTAACTATAGCCATATAATAGATTCTGACAGCTCATACAATTACAAATCAAATTACCATAATCACAGGTCGATTACATGCATGTTAAGCTGTGAGGGGCTGCTGAATGGTATGCTTGAGTTTGACAGATAAACGTCACATGCACTCAGTGGTGATGCGCGAGTCAGGGCGGAATAGGTCAGTAGCTAAGAGAAATACCAGTGAGAAAAGACCGCTGATATTATTGCAAATGTGGAACCAATTGCTACACACCATATGGAAGAAAGCAACGCAATATAATTACATTGAGGTGACAGATTTATGCTATCATAATGGTAGTCATACAAAGTGGTGCAAGAAAGCACTAGTCAGACACAAGAGGAACCATACAGTACGACGAAACTGCAGGAAGAGTATCTAATGATAAAATTGTGAAATCCTGAAGTTATCTAGACAGCTGACCAAATGAGAAAACTGGAACAAGTGCTGTCATTGCCACCTCACAGTATCATGACGAAAGTGGGCCAGTATTGCATAATTATTGCTCATTTCCAGAGGAAACATGCTCATCTCATAGCCGACCAGTCTGGACGACAACCTACACCAGTCTGGCGTCTACTCAATTTGCTGGCAACGAGGTCGTAGGGAACAGAAAGTCGCATCCTGGGGACAATGATGCAGCCAGTCACTGTGTCACAATCCATGCTGAGACTTGTGGGCCATGTCGAGGGCTCAACTATGTGTGCTACCATTTTGCACTCTGAGGATCTCTAGTTCCCATTTGGGATTGTGCAGCTGTTAGTCGATCATCACAAGGGATGAGCTGACATGGTTGCCCGTCACCTGCTCCCGAGGGCAGATACAGTCGCCAGTGCGTACCTTTGCCGAGTGCTGACCACGACGTGGTTATGGGTGTCTTGTTCACCTCTTTGTTCAAACTGTGTGCAGACCGCATACAGTGCAAGCATGGCCTTAAACAAGTACGACAGGTCGCCGGATCTGTCACATCATGGAGATGAGTTGACACTGCACTGGCAGCGATTCCATCTCGACTAGCACATGTCACAGCTGCTAACTTGCTCTCTGCCAGCGCTGGCTGCCTGAATATCAATATCTCAACGGTTGTATCTTGTCGGCAATAAATATTTGATATTTTAATTCTATTTCAATAGTGACTTTGAAAATTGAACAGGCGCCTACTGCCTGAGTCAGGGCTACCCACGTTCCTGGGTACTATACTGTCGACCTTATGACTTCGACCTGACTTTAAAGCACCACCCACCCTAGCGTCTACTTTTCGGCCGCTGCAGCTGCCACATAAACTTTATCTGCTGATTTTTCTCAGTAAATAAACTATGTGGGAAATTCAGAAACTATCCACCGTGTTGCGAAAGTGTAGGGATAGCCTTCAGTAATGTCAATAAGCATGAGATTACTATAAATCACTTTTATCAAAAATTCCAATATGTTCTAGGTCGTTAGGATAAACTTTTTTGATTTCAAATTTAGTTCCTTGCCCACGCAGTGGAGGAGAGAGATGTCTGTCTCCATGTCTCCACTTTGGCGTCAAATTGGGAGGCCAACAATGGAGCACAAAAAGCCCTAGCCACTATCGTAGAGATGTAACAGATTAGTTCAGTCCACGTTTCACTGGAGGATCGGTATTGCGATATTTTTAGCCATGGAAGCACACTACATAGATTATAAAACGAGTAGATACTCTGCTCCCCCCCTCTCATTCGTTGCTCAGTCACGTTTCAACCCTTTCTCGTCCGTTTACCATTGCTCATCCCTTCTTTCTAAAGGTCAGCATTGCCGCAGATAACACCGTGCCCGACCTCTACTGCCTTGGGTCCGACTTGCTCCTCCTTGCTACTAATGCCGTTGTGTCACAAGTATATGGCACTGAAGGACACCTGAAGCCCTGCACTCCTGGGATCAGTGCCATGATGTATCACAAATGTACATGCTGCTGATAAGCTACTAACAAGGGAACCTCCCCATCGCACCCCCCTCAGATTTAGTTATAGGTTGGCACAGTGGATAGGCCTTGAAAAACTCAACACAGATCAATCGAGAAAACAGGAAGAAGTTATGTGGAACTATGAAAAAATAAGCAAAATGTACCAACTGAGTAGTCCATGTGTATGATAGGCAACATCATGGCCAACGAGAGCTTGGGAGCGCCGTGGTCCCGTGGTTAGCGTGAGCAGCTGCGGAACGAGAGGTCCTTGGTTCAGGCCTACCCTCGGGTAAGAAGTTTAAGCTTTTATTTTCAGTTTATGTAACAAACGCTTATATTTTCATCAATTTTTGGGAGTGATTATCACATCCACAAGAAAACCTAAATCGGGCAAGGTAGAAGAATCTTTTTACCCATTCGCCAAGTGTACAAGTTAGGTGGTTAGACAACATATTCCTGTCATGTGACGCACATGCCGTCACCAGTGTCGTATAGAATATATCAGACGTGTTTTCCTGTGGAGGAATCGGTTGACCTATGACCTTGCGATCAAATGTTTTCGGTTCCCATTGGAGAGGCACTTCCTTTCGTCTACTAATCGCACGGTTTTGCGGTACGGCCGCAAAACACAGACACTAAACTTATTACAGTGAACAGAGACGTCAATGAACGAACGGACAGATCATAACTTTGCGAAAATAAAGAAAGTAAACTTTTCACCCAAGGGAAAACTTGAACCAAGGACCTCTCATTCCGCAGCTGCTCACACTAACCACGAGACCACGGCGCTCCTGAGGTCACAGTATCCTTTATGTTGCCTATCTTGCACATGGACTACTCAGTTTGTACATTTTGCTTATTTTTTCATAGTTCCACACAACTTCTTCCTGTTTTCTCGATTGGTCTGTGTTCAGTTTTTCAAGGCCTATCCACTGTGCCAACTTATAACTAAATCTGAGGGGGGTGCGATGGGGAGGTTCCCTTGTAAGCACTACGATATGTGCTTCTACTTGAAACGAATCCCTACAACGTTCATTGCCAAGTGTGTATAATTTTTCTCAGAGTGTATTTGGTATTCGACCTAAACTACTGGCCATTAAAGTTGCTACACGAATAAGAAATGCAGATAATAATCGGGTATTCATTCGACAAATATATTATACTAGAACTGACATGTGGTTACATTTGCGCATAGATCCTGAGAAATCAGTACCCAGAACAACTACCTCTGGCCGTAATAACGGCATTGATAAGCCTGGGCATTGAGTCAGACATAGCTTGCATGGCGTGTACAGGTATAGCTGCCCATGCAGCTTCGTCACGATACCACAGTTCATCAAGAGTAGTGACTGGCGTATTGTGACGAGCCAGTTGCTCGGCCACCATTCACCAGACGTTTTCAATTGGTGGGAGATCTGGAGAATGTGCTGCCCAGGGCAGCAGTCGAACATTCTCTGTATCCAGAAAGGCCCGTACAGGACCTGCAACATGCAGTCGTGCATTATCCTGCTGAAATGTAGGGATTCGCAGGGATCAAATGAAAGATAGAGCCACGGGTCGTAACACATCTGAAATGTAACGTCCACTCCTCAAAGTGCCGTCAATGCGAACAAGAGGTGACCGAGACGTGTAACCAATGGCACCCCATACCATCACGCCGGGTGATACGCCAGTATGGCGATGACAAATACACTCTTCCAATGTGCGTTCACCTCGATGTCGCCAAACACGGATGTGACCATCATGATGCTGTAAACAAAACCTGAATTCATCCGAAAAAATGACTTTTTGCCATTCGTGCACCCAGATTCGTCGTTGAGTACACCAGCGCAGGCGCTCCTGTCTGTGATGTAGCGTCAAATGTAACTGCAGCCATGGTCTCCGAGCTGATAGTCCATGCTGCTGCAAACGTCGTCGAACTGTTTGTGCAGATGGTTGTTGTCTCGCAAACGTCCCCATCTGTTGACTCGGGGATCGAGACGTGGTTGCACGATCCGTTACAGCCATGTTGATAAGATGCCTGTCATCTCGACTGCTAGTGATACGAGCCCGTTGGGATCCAGCACGGCGTTCCGTATCACCCTCCTGAACCCACCGATTCCATATTCTGCTAACAGTCATTGGATGTCGACCAACGCGAGCAGCAACATCACGACACGATAAACCGCAATGGCGATAGGCTACAAACCGACCTTTATCAAAGTCGGAAACGTGATGCTACGCATTTCTCCTCCTTACATGAGGCATCACAGCAGCGTTTCACCAGGCAACGCCGGTCAACTGGTGTTTGTGTATGAGAAATTGATTGGAAACGTTCCTCATGTCAGCACGTTGTATGTATAGTCACCGGCGCCAACCTTGTGTGAATGCTCTGAAAAGCTAATCATTTGCATAACACAGCATCTTTTTCCTTTCGGTTAAATTTCGCGTCTGTAGCACGTCATCTTCGCGGTGTAGTAATTTTAATGACCGTTAGTGTAGTTACTTTGTTTCGTGTGCAAGCCTGACCTGCTGCCATCATGTACACTGGTGTTGAAAATTAAAGCAACAACCGAAATTTTGCAAGGTTTGTTATTTTGCCACAAAACGGTATAAACAGGTGATAATAAAGTAGAATGAATGTGAAGGATACAGAATCTAAACGATTGAAACATGAATAACGGTAGACAAAAATGTTACTGGTTTTTCCGAGTTTAAAGGATTTGCACACACATTCAGATAACTGGTTAATATACTCCGTATAGGGAGTGGCCACATCTGGAAGCAATACAGGCCTGACAACGATGGAGGATGCCGTGAATAGTATTATCAGTTTTATATTGAGGCAATGACGCCCATTCTTCCTGCAGAACTGCTCGCAGAGCTTAGAGAATGATTGGTGGTCGCTGATGTAATGCAGCCCATTTCCCTAGTGCATCCCAAACACACTCTATGGGATTCAAATCGGCAGAGCGAACGGGCGACGCCATACGTGCACCTTCTTCCGTTTACAGGAAAACAGAAACCACCTGTGCTCTATGAGGTCGAGCATTATCAGTACCAAGTCTGAGCCCACAGCACCTCGTAAAACACGAGCTCCCAAAATCTCGTCACGATACCTGACAGCAGTTAAGCCTTCCAGATTCAACTATACAATTTCACGAAGACGTGTTCGAGTGGTCAATATAAACCCTGCCCACACCTTTAGCGATCCTCCTCCATATAGGTCCCTTTCTACGTGTTCCACGTTCCCTCCAGATCTTAATCCATCGAGAATCACTCTCCAGACGAAACCGGGACTCATCTGTAAAAAGAACATTAGCCCACTGTTCGTCCATCCAGGTGGTATGCTGGCGACTACACTCTAGACGTTCCCTTCTGTGAAGAGGCGTCAGAATTACTCATACAGCAGGTCTCCAACGGTAAAAGCCGCTCTGCCAAAGCTTTCTGTACGCCGATTGCCTCGATACAACACTTCCAGTGGATGCTGTGAGGTCAGATGGCAGTTTCCATGCAGTACTAGGGCGATACCGTCGTGTCCTTAAAGCCAAAGAATAATCCTCTGTTTCTGATCTACCACGCGGACGGCCCTTCTCTGGTCTTCGGGATACAGTCCCGTCTCTATGAAATGTCGTCATATACCATAAAATGCAGACCGACTCACGTTGAGCTATCTGGTCACATCAGTTTGCGACTGTCCTTTTTTCCGTCTTCCTATGGCCCCCACCGCAAAAAGCCTTGTTGGCTTCTTCTCTGTGCCATACTGCTCCGTCTGTGACTGTACACACCGATTGCGAATGTGGGAATATCGGGCAAACACTACCCTGTTTGACAGGTGCCCTCCCGTCATCGTTGGCTGTGCGTTGACAGGAACACCGTCTTCTGTGCAAAACATGGTCGTACTGGCATCTGTTGACATTGTATATGATGATATCGTTAATTAGACACAGGACGGGAAACAGCGGTTTGTTGCTTTAATTTTGAACGCCAGTGTAGTTCAGTGTTAACCGCTACGGGCTGGAGTAAGCGGCCGGCGCGTGTGGCCGAGCGGTTCTAGGCTCTTCAGTCTGGAACCTCGCGACCGCTACGGTCGTAGGTTCGAATCCTGCCTCGGGCATCGATGTGTGTGATGTTCTTAGGTTAGTTAGGCTTAAGTAGGTCTAAGTTCTAGGGGACTGATGACCTCAGATGTTAAGTCCCATAGTGCTCAGAGCCATTTGAACCATTTGGAGTAAGCGAGCACTGTCTCTTTAATAATTTTTCTCCTCAAATATTTTCTCACGTGCAGCACCACTACCGACACATCTGTACCAGTATTTTTTTCGCGTGTTCAGTCTTCTGACTGGTTTATGTAAACAAACCAATCACTAATGCTCTTATCTGGGAATTATTAATTACTACAATTTATGACTCAAATGGCCACCCCTGCCCCTCCCCTACTCACTTCCGAGTTACGCTCTGTCCTCCCTGTTCCCCCACCTCTAGGACAGTTGTGTGGTGGGAAAGTCAAAAGCATGTTATCCTAATGGCTGAGGAAGTCTGCATGTCTGCACTGGTAAATTTATAAATTCCGCCAGGAACAGTTGTTCATAATACTATGCCATAGGACAACAGGTTAATTTTCTGTATTAAAGGATTCTCATACAATGCCTGACAGAGATGATGCATAAATTTGTAACGTCCGGCAGGGGTTACTGCTCATTTTGTAATGTCTTTATTCTGTATGTTAATGGACTCTCACATGAAGCATCACCACTGTCGTTTAGGCATTTAACACAGAAACTAGCAGTTGAGCCACAGCAGTTGAAGGCAGCCAGTGGGCACTAGCGTGTCAGCACGTAGCTTGGAGCAAAGGGCAGTTGGTACATCACAAGGTTGTTTAGGTCAACCATTGGAATATTGAAAGACAGCAATAAGACAGAACTCTTGCAGAATGAGACATGACTGAAGACATGTATATCGGACAAGAAGTGGGCCACAAGTCAGTGGAAATAACCATTTTATCTGAGCTACTGCAGAGCTGAGAGGGCCATGCTGAATGTCTAAGCAATACTGAACAGCAACCATATGCCTTGAGCTCAGGCCTCCACCACTGTGCATCTGCTAGTGCCATGTCCTACTCCTTGGCCCTGGTGCTTCTTCACGAGGGCTGCCTTCTGGTCCAGTCTCGCAGTGTCCATAATCCTGCTCTGAAGACCGCAGATCGAGACTGTGGCAGTACAGCCCTCGACCTTCAGTGCTGATGCGGATGAGATCTATCACCTTAGATTGGCTTCCAGTGCAAGCAGCCTAACTCTGTTCAGCAATGGTAGTCGCATCCATATGCTGGCATGTCGTGCTGTCTGGGGTGCTTGCCATTGCATATGCTCTTGAAGGCAGCAGTTCTGAGTTCCAGTGTCACAGTCTGGTGGCTGTCAGTTTGCTACTTTCTTGTGCCTACCTCGCTACTTTCTGTGAGGGGCTATAGCTGCTGCCTTCACAGAGACACTTTGAGTCTAGTCTTATGAATGTCAACAAAATGTTTTGATTTTTCATGCTGTGTATCTAAGCTGCTCCCTCGCCATGACTCATCACCGTGACCTGGCACCACCCAGGAATGATCCTACACCAGCTCCACTTCACTTACTGTCAGAAGTGTTGATGTCTCGACGTAACAACTTCACCTTGTACTGTCAGACCAAAGAGGGGTGATTTACCAAACTTTTGATTCTACTTTTGTATGTGCGTGGAAGAGATGGGGAGTGGGTGGGAACTACAGTGAAACTTGAAAGAGGTTAGTCAAACCACTAGAACCGACTGATAGGTGGCCGTTTCATCGGTGTTGCTGGCTGCGCTATATGTAGAGCTGCCGCTACTGAGAAGTTCTCAAGGCAGCCTGTTATCGCGCAGTGATTCTTGTGCAGGGTTAGCAATAGTAGAATGTTTTACGTGACATCTTGTACTTTGTCTCGGTGGGGGTCCACTGCTGCCAGACACAGCGTCTCAGCCATTGGTCCAAGGTTCGTCAGCCGGACATCATAGCGATCTCCTGCTAAACTGACCACTGGCATGCTTTACTCCGGCATCTCGTGCATGGGGGCTTAATTATATAATGAAAATAAATTCTAGTAGCTGTGTATCCGGTTACGAAGTCTCGTAACCGGTTGGCCCTGAGTAGTATTAGTACGCTATCTGACTGCATAAAATAACAATAAAGAATGAAAGGAAATTTCTGTTAACACAATGATTGATTAAGTCCCCAGTAACTATAAAAGCTACGAAACAACAAAGCACAAGTGTAACTGTTCTGTGTGTGGAAGTGTGATTCAACGTACACGTATCTGGCACGGTTCTTCCTCAATACGACAAGATATTTTAAACACCATTTACAATGAACTAATTGAAAAACCAGAAATACTATAATTGCACATAGAAACCAGAATTACAGTCTAATGCAGGAACACGAGCCAGATGCTTTGTTGACTGAACCTGTGACCAAGAGGCATTGTTATTTAGGAAATTTGAAATAAAAAATTTTCTTGTTGCCTTCATATATATTGACGAAAAATACACTGTGAGCATTGCCACATCTTCCATATATACATTACACCAACGAACAGCATCTACACTCTCGCCCAACAGAACAATAACTGCACCCGACATGGTCTCAACTAGTACTGCTCTCGACATCCTCTCAACAAGCACTTCCCACGACAACTTCTGAACTACAACTGCCCTCGACATCCTCTGAACAACTACTGCGCCAGTGGAGGCGGCGGAATAATACTCTTTGGCGCAATCTCTGGCGCTGTGACTCGGTGTAGCCACCTTTCACTCGATATGGTATGCTGCGGTGCCATCTTGACTCAGCAACAGCCAGTTGCTTGGGATATGCTGGTAGCCCAGACAGGTAGCTACCCAGCTGCCTCTTCGGGAAGCATTTATAGTGACACATTCAGCTTGCCCAGGTCCTGGCTTCAGTGCTTGCCGCCTGCTGTCAGCTTAATATAGGCATGATGTCCTAAGTCTGTTTATAATTAATAACAAAGAATTTCGACCAGAGCTGGCTGTCTTCTTCGTCTAGGTCTTCACCCACCTCCAGCAGAGAACCACTTCCTAACCCCATTCACTTTCATTTATTTACACGTCTAGTTGCATAGGACCAAACTGAGGAGCAAATCTCTAAGGTCATGGACATGTCAGTACGTGAGGGTGTGACATAACTGTAATAACAGATAAAATAAAAGGTTTATGAACCCAAAAAAATCAAGCCATAAATTTAAGTAAACGCAATCAACAATATAACTCGGGTATCAGAATAATTTTTCAAGGAACTCCTCAACAGAATAGAAGGAGAGCCCCACGAGGAAACTCTCCAGTTTCAATTTGAAAGAGCGTGGATTACTGCTAAGATTTTTGAATTCGTCTGGTAGCTTATTGTAAATTGATGCAGCAGTCTACTGCACTACTTCCTGCACAAGAGTTAAGAAAGTGCGGCCCAAATGCAGATTGGATTTCTGCCTGGTATTAACTGTCTGAAAACTGCTAATTCTTGGGAATAAGCTGATGTTGTTAACAGGAAACGGTAGTGGAGAAAAAAGCCAATGTCAGAATACCCAGACTAGTGAACAGGCGTCGACAAGAGGTTCGCGAATTTACACCTCTTATTGTCCGAATTGCCCGTTTCTGAGCGAAAACTATCCTTTGAGAATGGGAAGAGTTACCCCAAAATATAATGCCATACGACATAAGCGAATTGAAATAATCAAAGCAGACTAATTTTCCTGTCGAACGATCACTTACTTCAGATACCGTTCGATTAGTACAAATAGCAGCATTAAGTCTTTGAACAAGATTCTGAACGTAGTCTTTCCACGACAGTTTACTACCTATCCAAACACCTAGAAATATGAACTGTTCAGTGTCACTAATCATATGCTCATTCTGTGGAATTAAAACATCGAGTTTCGTTGAATCGTGAGTTGCAGACTGTAAAAACGGAATCTTACTGTGATTTAGAGTTAGTTTATTTTCTACAAGCCATGAACTTATGAATTGCACCATTTGAAACAGAGCCAATGTTGCAAACAACATCCTTTGCTACCAAGCTAGTATCATCAGCAAACAGAAATATTTTAGAATTACCTGTAATACTACATGGTATTTCATTTATGGTATATAAATAAGGAAACGGAGTGACCCCGACATCATCACAAAAAGAGACTGAAACTGTGGATTTACAATAATATTCTCTTATAAATATCAAATTTGTTAAAGTCAGTAACAATTAAATATGTCTACGGGTCTATAGAGCTAGCGTGGCTGTGCACTATGTAAATCCTAATGGAGACTTAAGTAAAGTGTTTGTCATTATGTGGGCGCATGACTACATATTGTGGAAATTTACAGATTACCTTTCAGAATTTCGCAAGCTTGAATACACCAAGCGCTAACCATTTATGACACAATTATGCAGGTCCAAGTTGAGAAATGGCACAATAATGATGGACGAGATAGATAGATAAAGTAAAATAACATAACAACTCTGTGGAAATGAAAGAAGCACGCGTGAGGTCTCCCAGTCGCGCACAAAAATCTGCACGTCACGTGGTGTGAGGTCAGCGCGACTAATCGGGCTGACCGCGCCACGCGATCCGTTTGAAGGGACATAAAAAGACAGTGTATGGCAACCAGCAAGCAGCAACGGTGTACTGTCGTGGTGTTCTTCATTACATCATGGACTGGAGACAACATATGAATGACTCCACAGGGAAAGTAGGAGACACAGGAAAGTAGAAGACAGACGAAGTGTGACAAGTGTAGCCCAGGAGTTTGGTATTGCTCATAGCAATGTTTCACGTGCATGGAAAGCGTTCCGAACCAGACGCCCTACTGCCTGGAGGTGATCAGGCAATTGACCACAGTTAATTACAGCAGCAGATGACCTCTGCATTGTCAACAGGCGGGAAGGGGCCCCCGTCAAACAGAGGGTGAATTTGCAACTACATTGAACAGGACAACAAGGCGAGCAATCTCACGCTCCATAGCGGCCTCTTCTAGAATGAAATCAGGGTCTGATCAGTGACGTACCTTCATATGGTGAGAAGTGGGGACACCTAATACAATCAGAAACATAGTCAAACATTATCGTGTTGGTGGCCCAAGTGATAAGGAGTGTTTAGTTATAATGTTATTTGAGTGTACTGACCTTCAAATCTTTCAGTACGGCACAGTCACGTCATCGTTGTTACTGTACTCCTTCCCCATGTGCGTCTTTTCAGGGAGGCATTCCGACCTGACTTCTGTTTAATGGATAACAATGCCCGACCGCACTGAGCAGCGCAGGTAGAGGTCTTGGAACGAGAGTATATTCGACGAATGGACTTGCCTGCCGATACACTCGGCTTAAATCCCTTCGAGCACATGTGGGATGCTTTCCGAAGGCGTATTGCAGCAAGTCCAAATGTTCATTCTGTACTATGCTGTACCAGTTCTTCCTATGTGTAGAAGTTCTTCAAATTCATGGCGGGATGGTACAGCAACCATTGATAAATGTCTTGAAGTGATAAAAAGTCTTCACTGTAAAAAAGAGTTTATCATTTTATATTTTGCCAATAACGAGTTTCGCCTTGTTTAAGGCATCTTGAAACTGGCCTTCAAAGAAAATACAAACTTTTATTAAAAAAGGCATGACCCCAAATTAGTAAAACATTGGACTAGCACGGAAAATATTAAAACCAAACTTCTGTTACAACAGGTATTAAAGACTTAGGCTATCGTCCTTGATAATGTCTTAGCAGGAAAAAGCCGTTGTCAATATTTAAAGAATATTGCATGGTGCCTTTGTGAAATAACAGTAACTGGGATATAATAGCCGATCACAATTCAGAAGCCAGTAAGTGATCTTGTTCATCAAAGATACTAATACACACAACAGAAAAAAAGTTTCAAAACAACATGCTGATGTAAATAGTGTTGAGTACACGGGAAGTCACGTTTAAAATACATAAAAGACCTCAGCAGGTAATTACCCTTGTCGAGTTTTAAGGGACTTCGCGCAGTCCTCTATTAAAATAAGACATTTAAGGCGCGTAATCTGATCATGCCTCTAAGCTACGTAATGCAAAATAAGGAGGCAGTACATTACCTTATAGAGCAAATGGATCAATCCAAAAGACACCGGAAACCGGATCAGGCCTACAGAAATGCACCACAAAATGTAAACATGTAAGAAAAACTGTTGTACATGTTCTGGCCGCGTGAATAACACTGGCTATCGGTCCACAAGAGATGAATACCAGTATTCAGTACACGTTCATGCATAATGAGTAGCCAAGCAGGGATAAGTATCTAAATTCAGGTGTTTACCTGCTCGAATGGAATGGGTGTCAAACAACTTGCATTGGCCAAACTGGAGGCAACGACTCCGTAAATACCATACGACCTTCCGTAAAGTGAAACTGCAATTAATATAGGTAATGAATCAGACATCAACTTCTCCATAACGACATCATAAATTGTACACAGCAAGCGATATTACCATCTAGAACAGCAGTTCAGTTTTCGAATGTAATAAATGTAGAGTTTAATGTCCCATCAGGAGCTGAAGCTGCGAATAGCGAGAGGAGAGATTTTTTCATGGGTGGGATAACTGGGCTGATTAATAATCTACTCATAGCCATAATCATGAGAGATGACTTTTATCGTGTCGTAAGCTATTGTGTCCTAATCCAAAAGCGATCAGGCATCGAACTACAGCTACGGCAAGGAACTTCCAAATTTGGCCCAGAAATTTAAACTAGTGTTACGCGGAAACACATGTGTGCTAATAACATAACTTGTACCTAGATATCAGTAACAACAGTGAGTACCATCGACAGGATTGCGCTTTTAGTTCCGTTCAATTTTCCACCCGTGTATTTACAGCAGTTTTCCAGATCATGCCACCAACGATATTTTTTTTTCTTAGTCATGTGTCTCGAAATACATGCAGAAATCGCTCAACATGCCATCTCAGTCGTGAATTACTGATAGAGGCAGCTTTCGAACGCTTTCTCACTCTTATACGGCACAAAAACGTAAGAGTAAATACAAAATACTAACTTGTTGGCTTTAAGACAAATATACAATGATCCTAACCAGTTAACAAGCTACATAACTCAAATCAAAGGAAGTAATCCAAAAATAACCAATACAACATGATGCTCGTCCGTCTATCTCCCCATTCACCCTGCGAGGTGACACATTGGCTAGCACACTGGACTCGCATTCGGGAGGACAACGGTTCAGTCCCGCGTCCGGCCATCCTGATTTAGGTTTTCCGTGACTTCCCTAAATCGCTCCAGGCAAATACCAGGATGTTTCCTTTGAAAGGGCACAGCCGGCTTCCTTCCCCGTCCTTCCCTAATCCTATGAGACTGATGATCTCGCTGTCTGGTTCAAATGGCTCTGAGCACTATGGGACTTAACATCTTAGGTCATCAGTCCCCTAGAACTTAGAACTACTTAAACCTAACCAACCTAAGGACATGACACACATCCATGCCCGAGGCAGGATTCGAACCTGCGACCGTAGCAGTCCCGCGGTTCCGGACTGTAGCGCCTAGAGCCGCACGGCCACCACGGCCGACCGCTGTCTGGTCTCCTCCCCCAAACAACCCAACCCTGTCTCCCCCTTTCGTGTCCGTTGTTTCAAAAATCATGATACCACTGAAGATTTGCATACATTGTTGCACATTAACTTCACAGAGGATGTATCCATTCGACAATTTTCCTGCAGAATAACGAATGGACTCAATAACACACATGATGCTGCGATAAAAATTGTGCTTCTAGTTTTTCTACCAGTTTACATACCAGTGACATTATAAGATGAAACGAGTGAATACTGGACAAAAATTTCCTCAGCGCTATTTTTCTTGAAATCAGATTCGGAGATATTAACAACCTCCTTCAATACCATAATGTGCTCTATACATCCAAACATTTCTTGGTCATGCTATGTTAGTGTAAGAAGTGTGCGTTCAGCAAAGAGAGGCTTTAAATTTGGCTCGAGCAGAAAAATACAGTTTCTCTGTACCTAGAAAATCCTACGATGGAGTACATTATGATTTCCTGTTCTCGTCAATATCGGCACAAATTCAGTTACCCATTCATCGATATCAAAAAATACTCTATCCTGAAATAATTCATAGTTAGTACTGCGACGGTTTAAATTATTCAATAATCATAGTATCGTGACGTGAAAAGAGATACAGTGTTAATAAGAAGATAAACCTTTAAATAATTCATAAAGTTTTATTTTCTTAGTAACAACGTATCTCTTTTAACCTCACAGTACTATAATTTTATTGCTATAGTTTACTTTCTTTTTTTGTCCAGTTTTTGGATGTGAAGGCTACTCGTGCAGCAGGTCAAAACCACTTAGCTGAAAAAATGATGGCAAGCGACACAGGCAGTTCTTTTTTCTATTTTACACTTCATAAGCAGTACCAAAGGCTACCCAACGACGTCTTCAATTAAGAAGTTGTCACATGAGCGCCTCGTGTATTCTCACTATTTCGAAAACAGTTGGTGGATGAATAAGGACATCCAAGATCCCTGATCAGAAACTTTACCTATACCGTAATACAGGACTTACATAGCAGTCTTGACGTAGTCTCTCTTCTGGAGCTCTGAGGTACCAACTTAGCACTAGAAACCACCGTATCTGAAGCAACCGTCTTTCTCCGACGAACGATTACCATAATGGCAAACATTTGCCTTTTCGCACTCGCAGCCTCCACGGACTGTTATGTTCAGAGCAAACACACGCGTAATTGGTCCGGAGAGACTGTACGTAACTTCACAAGGAGAGGAGGAGAAGAGTGAAAGCGACGATTCATTAACGCTACTATAACTTCACTACCTGTCACCTATGACTAGTACTCAATGTGATCGTGCGAAAACATCACTGGCGGAGAAACGCAATATTTCTTTACTTACAGCTTTTAGGAATTTCGTGTGAACGTCTTATGATCATTCAATACCGGAATCTGCTGGAGCATGATTTTCAATCATGCCTGAGAATCTTTCGTGGGAATAACGGACTGGGCGAATTCTTTATTTTTTGGGGAGAGATGAAATGTTAACCTTTGGAACCTCACAAAATTAATAGGCGACTTTTCGAAAAAGACGAAGAAAACTCAAGGCCAAATTAGACATCGTGTGGATGGTGTACGATGAGGGTGAATACAAAAGGATGGAATCGGGCAGGACGCAAGTTCAAAACCAGTGAAGACAGTAAACACGCTTTAAACGACTAGAGTAACCTCTGACGATTCATTACAACTGGACATTTAACAAGTCACTACACAAGCCTGGTGGCTTCGAATACCAGTTTCGGTCCCCAGAGGAGGCGAGCTAAGGACGTGTGTGAATGCGTTCTGGACGTGTCTGCCCACTGAGAGATCACGTATCTGCTATCAATCTTTGCATTACTAAAACTGAGAAAGGCAGCCCACTGCCTAAGTATAGATTTGCTGCCATCTAAATAAAGTTTTCTATGTAAAAACATAAAACTGCAGACAGTCACTTTCTTCGAGATAGTAATTAGTGTTACATGAACCAGTTGTTGAACCTTTTCAGACTCATCTTTAGATGGTTTTCCTGGAGTTACATATTTGTTTCAAGCATAATGGCGGGTGCTGGCTTGCAGTTGTATGGGCGGCGTTTTTCTTGTTTCGGAAGGCTTTTTCAGATTTCCTATTGTTTCGGTAAAACGAATAGGGACGTAGGACAAGTCCGATTTCCTCCAAATCCTTGCACATTTCAGCTTGTGTACTGTTTATGAAAACATAGCTCTTCACGGCGTTGATCCTTAATGTTCCTTCGATTCTTTTTAGATATTAAATTAACGTATAAGCTGCCAGTAGCTCGGTACGTTATCATTTTCGTACGAGTCTTATTGAACGTCGGAAAATATTTCGTAAGCAGTCTGCAGTTCCTCCGCCAAAACATGGTGGCAGATAGATTCTGTCATCGCTGTAGAAATTTACACTCGTGACACGACAACCAGTGAAAATAAACTCACTTCAGCAGCCTGTCCACTGGTGAATACAAACCACCGTCAGAGTTATAAGCAGACCTCGAACAGCGTACTAAGATTTCCTGTGTGTTTTGATGTTTTAAAAATTTACCTGTTCACTGTAAAGTTTACAGACTTTATAGCCTACTGTAATTGCACTGTGGCGACAAAAGTCATGGGACAGCGATGTGTAGATGGCGGTAGTAACGCGTGCAGCATTTATGAAAGGACGATGTCCTGCCATAGCTGTCATTTGAATGCAGGTGATTCATGTGGAAAAGTTTCCGGCGTGATTAGGGCGACACGCCCGGACTTAACAGGCTTCGAACTCAGAACGGCAGGTGGAGCTAGACGCCTGGGATATTCCATTTCGTAAATCGTTGAGAAATTCAATATTATACAGTATCAAGAGCGTGTCGAGAAAACAACATGTTAAACATTGCCGATTATTATAAACTTAACGACCGAGAGCAGCAGCGTCTGAGTAGAGTTGTCAGTGCTAACTGACAAGCAACACTCCGTACGTATCGGTTAACGGATGTCCTATCATCCTGTCCCTTATTCTTGTCAGTGTTTTCCACATATTTGTTTCCTCTCCGATTCTACGCAGAACCATCATTCATTACCTTAGCATCCACCTAATTTGCAATATTCTATTTTGTTCCCGTTTCCCCGCAGTCAGGGTTTCATTACCATACACTACTATGTTCCAAACGTACGTTTTCAGAAATTTCTTCCTCAAATTAAGAACTATGTTTAAACTAGTAGACTCCTCTTGGCAAGGAATGCCCTTTCTGCCAGTGTTGGTCTGCTTTGGATGCCATTCTTGTTCTGTCCGTCATTACTTATTTTGCTGCCTAGGTAGCAGAATTCCTTAAGTTCATCTACATCGTCACCACCAATCCTGATGTAAACTTTCTCCATGTTCTCACCTCTGCTAGTTCTCATTACTTTCACCTTTCTTCGATTTGCTCTCAATCCATATTCTGTACTCATTAGACCATTCCATTCAGAATATTCTCTGATTCTTCTACACTTTCGCTGAGGATGCAATGTCATCAGCAAATGTTGTCACTGGTTTCATTTCACCCTGAACTTAAATTCCACTACTGGACCCTTCTTTCGGTCCGTCATTGCTTCTTCGATGTAGTTTAGATTGAACAAAAGAGGCGAAAGACTGCAACCCAGTCTTACGTCCCTTCTAATCAGAGCACTTCGTTCTTGGGCTTCCAATCTTTTTTTAACTTCCCTATCACGTTTGACCCAAAGCGATTGGAAAACCGTGGCCTCATCAGATGAGCCACGATTTCTGTTGGTAAGAGCCGAGGGTAGATTTCGAGTGTGGTCCAGACCCCACGAAGCCAGGGACCCAAGATGTAACAACCCACTGTGAAAGCAGGTGGTGGCTTCATAAAACAGTGTGGACTTCGTTTACTTGGAATGGTTATGTTCGGCTACTTGGAGAACATTTCCAGCCATTGATAACTTTCATGTTCCAAAACAATGATGCTGTTAACGCGACTTATTGAATAAAGTTAGCCGGCCGAAGTGGCCGTGCGGTTAAAGGCGCTGCAGTCTGGAACCGCAAGACTGCTGCGGTCGCAGGCTCGAATCCTGCCTCGGGCATGGATGTTCGTGATGTCCTTAGGTTAGTTAGGTTTAACTAGTTGTAAGTTCTAGGGGACTAATGACCTTAGCAGTTGAGTCCCATAGTGCTCAGAGCCATTTGACCCATTTTTGAATAAAGTTACATTCCCGATTCCCAGAGATCACAACTCCATTTTCCAAACGTAATTTAAATAGAGGTATAGAAGCTGTGATGAATTTTCACGCTTTGTCATTCGAAACTTCGTGCTTCATCTTTCTTGCATCAACAGTAGCTTCTGTATTAGGTCTGCATGGCTGTCACAATATTGAACTATTTACATCGTACAAATCACTGTTAGATCGTCCTGTTCCAATGGCACAGTTGTCATACATAGCACGTTTCGCTTCGCAACTCTCGAGGCTTTCGTTTCCAGACAAAGATTTCTTACCTCAGATTCATTTTCCATGAAATATTGTACGCCATTACGGGAGACACCTTGCATCGACGTGTCTTACATTATCGGAAACACACCGAAGAGAAACATTGTTACCACGAGCGGGCAACGCGGGCAACAAACTCATACTGTGTCATGCCTCGGCAAGGGCCGTGACGAGCAGAGGAAGGAGATCCGCATGTATTTCACGTACACAACATGTAGCTGAAGCCATAGGGCATTAGGTCCCCAAATCTGAAATAGATTAACACTGACACGGCGGGTTACTCGTCCCATTACCCTGTCGGGTAGTATCTTTTTACCACCACTGTTTTTACGGGTTGTTACACTGCCATGGGTGGTACGTCATTCATATGAGACAAGTTGGATAGTTCGTGTTAACATACCAATTAATGGGGCAGCTTCTTTCACTTGTGTGGCCATGGGCACGACGAACATGATAGCTCGTTTTTGCCATTCCCTCAAATCTCCGCTTCGACTAATCTTACCGAGCTGGCCCTACAACCGAACGGCGCATACTCGCACCTTACTGCCATGACTAGCGCCGCGGTGAGGACCGCATGACCAAACCTGCAAGATTTCTGCAGTGCTTATAGCACTCCAGTGCCAAGAATTATAATAGTCAACCGCTTTAAAAAAAATAAATAACATAGCGGTAAACTGCATCAGTCACATTCTAATTTACATAAAAATCAGATGATCTACAAGTATCATCGGAGAAAATAAGCCATGATACGAATTTTCAAAATTACCACTCCGTGAACGAATAAAATATAAAACACTTGAAACCAGAGACCTAACCCTTGACTGTTTGAGTTCCTAAACTTAGGAGGACATAGAACACGAGCCATGATATGCAATAAGATCATCGTCATCAACCATTCCTGTCATTAAGTGATATGGCTTCTACACGTAGAACTGAACTCAGGTACGTCTGGAACTTCTTCTTTCTCGGAGAATGATAGTGGGCGATGTTCAGCCAGTTGACGGCGATGTTCCGCCAGTTGATTCGAGAAATTTTCCGCAGGTCTTTGTCCTGTCGGTCTGGTGACCTGCCTCCTGATCTGCCTCTGTTCCTTGGATTCCAGTACAACACCTCCTTTGTTCATCGATCATCATTTCTTCAGGCAACATGGCCTCTCCACTCCCATATCGTAAAGTTCTCTTCACCATGTCTTTGAATTCGGTAATGAGGTGTCCTCTGTTTTCTTTCCCTTGCAGTTTACGCTTTAAGGCAAAAAAAAAGTGGATGACTTATTAAATGGAAAGACCTTCACAGATTCAGCAATTCAATAACGCGTTGGTTCACCTTTGGCCCTCAGGTAAGAGGTTATTCGGCTTGGAGGTGTAGTTGAATGTCCTCCTTAGGGATATTGTGCCAAATTTTGTCCGATTAGAGCTTTAGATCATCAATATCCAGAGCTTGTTCGAGGGCGCATCCCATAACGCTCCAAAACTTTTCAATTGTGTGAAGATCCGGTGACCGTGCTGGCCAAGGTGGGGTTTGGTAAGCACGAGGACAAACATTAGAAACCTCACCGTGTGCTGGAAAGCATGATCTTGCCGAAATGAAAGCCCGTGATTGTTTGCCATGAAGGGCTACAAAACGGGGCGTAGAATTTCGACGACCTACCGCTGTGCTGGAAGCGTGCGGTAACAAACAAAGAGGCCCTGCTATGAAAATAAATGGCACCCCAGACTCCTGTTTGTAGGGCGGTAAGGTGGGCGACCGTCACGTTGATATCCCATCGCAGCCCAGAGCGTATCTAGACACGTCTTTGGCGTGGAATCTCATTGGCTCCAATACAACTGTCTTCAGTGACGCGTCCCGTTTTGAACTGAGCCCCTGTATCAAGCGAAGACGTGTGTGGAGACTTGCCGGACGGCGGTGGGATACCAACTCGACAATCGCCGGCCATTCAACCCATAACCAGGAGTGATACTCTAGGGCGCCATTTCATTTCATAGGCCGGCCGCGGTGGCCGTGCGGTTCTAGGCGCTACGTCCGGAACAGCGTGACTGCTACGGTCGCAGGTTCGAATCCTGCCTCGGGCATGGATGTTTGTGATGTCCTTAAGTTAGTTAGGTTTAAGTAGTTCTAAGTTCTAGGGGACTGATGATCTCAGATGTTAAGTCCCATAGTGCTCAGAGCCATTTGAACCATCATTTCATAGCACGACCCCTCTGCTTGTCATCTTCGGCACCTTTACAGCACAGCGGTACTTTGAGGATGTTGTACGCACTGTTTTGTTGCCCTTCGTGGCAATCCTTGCTGTCTCACATTTCAGCAAGGTTATGCCCGTCCGCACGAGGCGAGATTTTCCTCCGCTTCTGTTCGTGTTTCCCAAACCCTACCTTGGCCCGGAAGGTCGCCGAAACTCTCCCCAACTGAGATCATTTGGAGCATTATCGACAGGACTCTCCAACCAGCTTCCGATTTTCACGATATAACCAGCTAATTGGACAGAATTTGGCACGATGTCTTTCAGGATGGTATCCTATAACTCAATTCAACAAGGCCACGACGAATAATTGGTAGTATAAGGGCCAGAGGCGGACCAACGTGTTATTCACTTGCTCAGCTTGTGAAACCGTTTCTCTTAAATAAATTATGTAATTTTTCAGAAATGGTAATCATTTGTTTGTCTACATTACATCATATCCCCCGATTTTCATCACTCGGGCAAATTTCTTTGTGGTGAGTCGCTTTTTGTTCCTTTTTCATTTATTCTTTTTTTAAATAGAGTTTATATTAATGAATTGTCCAGGTCTCATAGCTGTTTGACCTTAAGAAAGTTGAATGTCTATCAAGTGCTTGCCAGCCTAGCTTGATGTGCAGAAAGATTTCCGAACTTACGTCTCCCATCATATTTACAGGGTGGCCAAGATAGATATATTCTCTGAAAGAATCCAGTAGTGTGTTTTTCAGCTCTACGTTTCGTTCTGTGCTCCGTTTATTATACATAATTTTTGTCTTGGAAAAGTTTATGTTCGATCCCATTGCCCGACACTCAAAACCGTTTGCCAGTAGTATAATGTCATCAGAAAATATCGGATGATAAGGTCTATAGTTCCTTTCTCTCCCTTGTGCCATTTCCAGGGTGGAAGAGAACAGCTTGGAGGAGATTGGATCACTTTCACTACTCTGTATATTGTAAACCCTTGAATGGTACCCTGACACTAACAAAAACTATACATGTTTTGTAGAGAATATTGATGTAGCCCACCTTTGGCCCTTGCTCAACTAAGGCTTGCACGATGGCATACATGATCAAAGACCTTGAGCAAAGACCCGGATTAAAGATCTTTCCAGAATCTACAAAGGCTATACATAGAGGCATTCATTATTCATTTAACCTGATCTAGCGTGCTACAGCTATTTCGCAATTCAGTCTACTCAAAGGATCTGCCTGTGAGATGGATGGGAATGATATTGTTTAATAATATTCTTGCAAAAACTTTGCCCAAAATGCAGATTAGGCTTGTGGGATGAAATTTTCTGTGGAGCAGTATTATCATTTATTTGTTCCACTAGAGTGAGATGGATCCACGGTCAGTACACGAAATAAAGATTTTTGAAACGTGTTCGTATCATTCATCATGAGTAAATTTCAGAGTATCAAGAGATAACTCATCATAACCAGTAATAGTGCACTTTGGCAAGAGATCAATAGTATATTTGACTTGCGAAGGAATTAGATTTTTTTCGGAACATTGGGTGCAGTGTAGAGGCTGGTTATTGTTGTAATTAGATTCTGTTTTGCATATAGATGGCGGCAAAAACTCTTATTTATGGATTCAAAACATACGGAAATAGCAAAAGAGCGTCTGGTGTAATTCATACTACTTCAGCCTTTAGGGTGCTTGTTTGTCAGCCCATTTATTTCGTCACAATTTATTTTACCTTTTTCAAGGTTGGTTACATTTATTTTACAACTTTTTCTCAGATACTGATCGAACCAGCTTGTGTACAAGTGATAATATTACGCACTTTTAGGGATAATCGAGAAGGGTAAGTATATCAATGTGAGGTAAGGGACCTTGGTCCGGAAACGACCGAGTCGAAAGCTATAAGCGATATTCGTTCTGAAACCTCTGACAATGGAACACAAATGCCGTTCCTGTTGTTGCTAAGATTGAAGGGTGTATAATTTCAGGAGTGGTAGTAAGGGCAGAAACAAAATAAACAGATATAATAAACGTCGGCGCTAAAACGCATACCTTAAGAGCTATGAGCACTTGTTCAAATTCCCTACGGTAAAACGCATCTCTCCTTCTGAACAACAGGTACTGAGAGAGCTCGTTCCAGAGTTCTATTTGAGGAAGCGAAGCATTCTGCTCCGCTGGAATCACGATTATTTGGCGGAGCACCTGGTTTGAAGAGTGTGTGAAACATGCAGAATGATCGGTAACGTCAGTGTAGTTTATGTATAGTGCTGTAACACATTCTGCAGATTGAGATAGTTCTGGCCGTCCAATTGTATTAGTCTGCACGCTGGTAAACACTGGTGTGGAGACCTTAAGGTCGAAAGTAACTTTCGCATGATGTGTCATAGTAAATAACACAGCTCAATGAGACTTGGACCATACATACAAAAACCTGATACAGTATACTGGAGAAGATAACCGAGGGAAGTACGGGATAAGGTGAAAGAAATGACACTTTTATTCAAAGACAATAATTACACTGAAGTCACAGTGGTTTATAGCGTCCCCTGTACATTACAATTGACGGGAGTTGGTTCTTAATAGGGTGTATGATCACAGTGGATGGCAATACCTGCCCTGCAACGTACTTCCATGCTGCCCAAAAGGTTGATACGGATTTCTTGCGTTAGGGAGTTACATTCCTCCTCTAGCGTGGTTGTCAACTGCTACTGCTTCTGGACGTGCTCTAACAAGCCTCCCCAACGCATCCCACTGTTGCTCGATGGTATTTAAGTCGGGGGAATGGCCAGGCTAACTCATTCGCCGAAATCCTCTGATTCTAAGGGCTAATCCATTTGCGCTGTTCCATGCAGTCGCGCACTGTCATCCTTAAAATTGAGGTCAGGGCAGAATGCAACTCTGCAAAGACTCATGTACGGAGTACGGTGTCACAATAGCGTTCGCTGGTGAGTGTGCGCTATTGCACGATGTGGAGGTCAGCACGCTCAAGCAACATCATGACTCTCCACAACATAGCACCAGAACCATCAAAACAACCACGTTCGACATTGTTCTTAGGTGCATTGTATGTTCTCACCTCTCACCGTATGAAGATACGTCTAGGATTGGTTCCGGAATTATGTTTGAGGAAACATGCTGTTCTGATGAAAAGCCATTTGTTTCACAGAGAACCATGGTTTAGAAGGGTCTGTACAACATGCAACATGACAGGTGAGATCATTTCAGCTTATATTCAGACGTGAAATACGTTCTACATTTGGAGGTTAATAGAGTCGTCCACGCGTACCAGTCCGCGAGCCAATATACATCGACGTATTCACATACAGCGTTGTACGCTTAAAAACGTTGCGAATTATTATGTATTTGGAGACTGGTGAGAATACCATATGCTTCATTGTTCGAAGGAGGTTAGCCATTACAGTGCTGATAGAGTTACATTACATTCGTCTCTCAGTGCCTTGAAGTGTTAAGACTTATCTCATTCAGAAGACATAATGTTCTGTTCAAATCACATTTATTTGATCGAGAGCCATGGTTCTGGACAGTCTATTCGGCACGCAAGGTGACAAGAAAGATCATTCAAATTTACATTCAGTGCTGAAACAAGTTCTAAGGATTGAGGTTAGTCAGATCGTCCATTTTTATCAGTCTACATGCCGATATATCTCCGTGTGTTTTTATGCAAAGGTATAGGATTGATGATTTTACGCAATTTGTTAGCGCGCGTAAATGTGGCAAGCTGATTAATCTCATTCAAAACATTCGAATTGTGGACGTTAAAGATTTCTTCACACCCGATCGTTACGTCATCTGTAAACAGCGCACAGGACGGAAATGTATGATGCGTTTGACACTGTTTCAGGTACCACTGCGAAAATTGTGCTCTTTGTGGACAATCATCTGATTCCAGCTTGTGCGCACGCTGTAAATGAAATGGATTGAAAATTGCTCTTCGAAGACCTTTCTATCACTCGGCTGATTCTTCCCCGTGGTACTGGTATCTACATGAGTGTTCTGAGTGATTACGTCCTCTACCGAATTAAAAAATGCTCGCAGGTAATTATGACATTAGAGATAAGTGATTGTTTTGGTGTCTTGAGCAACTTCCCAGAGTTTTTCGGTTTAAATAATTTTCACCCTGTATATCGATACGAAAACACAAACACAATTTAATTCACTAAGCAGTTCTGAACAATAACTCTTACATCACTTCATGTTCTAAGACTGAAAGTACTGGAATGTGTAACCAAAAACTTTGTATAGGTAAGCGATTTCGCAGACTACTATGTTATATGGATAAGCTAGTGAACATAATAAACAGGCTGAAAAAAGGAGAGCGGAGCGCAGATATGAGTCTGTGGAATATAAACTTGCAACACCAATAGCAGTCATATCAGCTAACAGTGACGAAAATATTAACTGGTTGCTGAAGCTTTTGTAAGGGTGAATAACGAAATTTATGTGGTCTTTAAGGAGGTCTTGTTTCTTCGATTGGTGTTTATGAATAGCCTGAATGTAGATGTAATGTCAGTTTCATACCGTTCGTTGCTCTGTGGGGAGCATCACATTTAATATCATAAGAATCACATTGTTAAGACCATGTTCAGCGAAGGTGGGAGCTTTCTCTTTCAGTATCCAACTGATTTCATGTTCAGTCACTCTATCAGTTTTAGGCCTATCTGATCGACCTATGTACTCGTATAACTGACAGAGATTTCAGAAAATCCTATAAATTCCACTTCGTTGTAAAGGTGGAATCTTGTCTTTACTGATGAACAAAATGTGGGCGACAGACAGAGAGTACTCAGAGGGGTGGGGTGGGGGGGGGGCATTTTTTATTAGTGTGGTTTGAGAATTTCTGAGGAGGATAAAGAATTGTTGTTATTCTATGTGTTTTGTTCCTATGGAATGTGTTAAATTATGATAAGACTATGACCATTGTTGAACGCCATGTCTTTCCTTATTTCAATTCATTTTCATAATCTGGTTTGGCTTGTGGTACAGACAGTAAGTGGTGCATTATAGAGTGGAAGGCAGGAAATACATCAAAGTTCGTAAATTCAGATGAATACGTACACGAGACAGAAATTCTCTATAATTAACTACTTTTGGATTTTTCTGGAATAGTGTCAATTTTGCCTTCCACCTGTCACATGTGCTATTACATCTTAGCTCTGTTGTTAAAATGATAGGTGACAGTGTCTAGAGTCAAGGTAAAAATTTCTACCATTTGTCTGTTTTTGGATTTTTTGAATCTGAACCCGATGTCATGCCCCCCCCCCCCCCCCCCTCCCTCACAAGCCCATCTTATCACGGGATGTAACGATGTATCATTACTTTTTTTGTTTTTTTTTTGCTATTGAAATTACTTTTACCTAATGTAATTATGCTATGAGCCATTAAGTTTTAAAATCTGGAAGACCAGGTATAAACTGCAGCATCTTTGTCATGTGAGCTTTGTCTATCTTCTTCTGTCCTACAGTTATTATCTTTCCTCCTCCTGATCTTGGCCTGTAATGACGTATCTACCATTGTAAGTACATACAACTGTGAATATTTATTTATTTCAAGTAACAACTCTCGTTTTATCATTTCTTACTATTAATACTTTTAATATGTTATTAACAGATTCCCAAGTGGAAATGTGGTTCCGTCTTATTGGATGAACGTGAATAACCGGCTTGAGTAGTACTTGTTCAGCCGCCATTGAGACCATTTCACCGAGATAGGTACGAATTGTAGTAATTGCTTAGAACTTGGACATCATTTGGTAAAAGAGTTCGATTGCCCAGTGCGAATCAAATTAGCGTACTTGAGATAATCCAAATCTTCACTATCATGAACACAAAGCTAAGCCAGTTATTCAGAGAGAATGATATTTTGTCTTACAAATTTTAAATTCTTAGATATTTCGTCAGTTTTACTCGCCCAGTTCTAATTATGATGAGTTAAACTGACGCTCTCTCATAGGACTATTTAAATTAGATCATTAATATGCTGTAAATGTCATTTTATTTCAAAATATGTACATTTAATGACTGTTTCTTCATTTTTGTGTAACCGACGAGATGTATATATTAAGACTGAAATGCTCATAAAAATTGAAAGCAACGGAAATTTACTGGAAAGTAGCAACGAAATTAAAGTAAGGCATATCAAATGAGGAATTAATACAATTAATGAATTCTTGTGAAGACATCATTCTTAGCGGCAGCAACACGAGGTAACACCTCTTCTTCTGCCTACTTCTGCTTACTGTAGCTGTAAAATTTGTTGAGTTGAGACTAAGAGTAAAAAAGTTAGTTAATAGTACAAATTTGCAATTAGCACGTAATTATTGTACACTTTGTAAAAGAAGGCCACAGATGGTGGAAATTTATAATTATGCGAGCGCAGCTTGGAGTATCATTTGTCTTTCAAAGATTTATTTTATGGTGTTGAGCTGCTCGCAATACTATATGTAAGTTGTTTATACACATCCAGCATTACAACGAGTAATAGTTCCCATAAACATTTTTATGCATTAATATGGCTATAATGAGAAAACAACTAAATATGATGTTTTCAGTAAATCCAGGAAATGAGTCTGATCAGGTAGGAGACGGTGAATTCGTCACTGCAATTAAGTAACATTTCCGCTGTGATTGGTGGAGTTATGTCGTCGACTGCAAGGGAGACTACTGCTGGGTCTGATAATGGAGCACAAGATCTTATTATCCAACTACTACTGGTAATAAAAAATTAAACGACTACAAAAAATAAAAGGCAATAAAATATAGCCAATGATTTTATCGCTATGAAGCAACAACAAAATAATTTGACAACTCACGTTGCACAAATTACTGGACAGGTAAATAATCAGACTGAGCAATTAAAAACAGAGGTTGCTAATCACGTGACCGAAATATTGCAAATCTATCTAGAAACCATAACTAGTGAGATTACAGACCTAGAAAATTTCATTAGAGATATCCCTGAATCTGTAGAGAAACTGACTGAAAACCTTATACCTTTGCAACGAGAGTAAGAAACTTTGAAATCTATCCTCCAGCAGGTAATAATACCAGTAGAGGATCTTTTCACCGATCACAGGAGACGTACTCCAAGCGGAAAGAGGGGTATTATCGTAGTTCCCTAGAAGCCAACACCGACTTGTGATCGTCGAAGTGGGACTGTAATTCCTGTCATACAAAGCCCTCCAATCCCACGACGGAATCTAAAACAGGCTGAATAGGAGACATTTCTGACTCTCGGAGGGAGATCATTGAACCGTAGTCCTCCACTACCAGAGAACTATGACCAGTTCACTACTCTGATACATAAATCTGCATTGAAAAGTATTCCATGCAGTGCGAGGAAAGGATATACTCCGTGCTGGATGAGAGAGTGTTAATCATTATTGGAAGAATACCAGGAGACCGAAAATTGTGAGGTTGCAAAACAACTGGTTCAAATAATGAACGAAGACCACAGGTGTAGATGGATGGAAACGATGGAGAGCATGGATTTCACTTATTCTAGCCGCAAGAGCTGGAGTCTACTAAGAGGATTAGGAGGAGCTACAAACCTGCACAGACGGCAGACGAGAATGACAACCACTGAGATAGCGTTGCACATAAAACAAATCTCTAAAATCCATCTACGAACATCTGTAAAGAAAGACTTCAATCATATGATAAAGGAGGTAATGAAGGGCAAACAGGAAAACACATCTGATGTAGAGTTTCAAGAGATCAATAACACACTGGATTGAAGGCTGGCAAAGCAGCAGGGTTAGATGAAATCCTACCAGAATTCCTGAAACATGTAGGAACAGCAGGATGAAACTGGCTAGCAAAACTGTTCTCTGAGTGCGTCAAGCAGGACAAATTCCAACTATATGGAAAGAAGCCAAGGTAGTCGCTGTCATGAAACCAGGAAAGACTAAGGAAAACACCAAACATTTTAGACCGATTTCTCTTTTACGCACTGTCTATAAATTATTTGAGAGAATTCTGATGACCAGACTCTCCCCATACATAGAACCCTCCCTATCAATGGAGCAAGCACGTTTTTGGCCTAAAAGAAATTGCTGTGACCAAGACCCTGCTCTGACAATCTTTATCGAAAAGGGCTATTAGGATAAGAAGAAATTGGCGTTGTCCTGTTGGATCTAACCTCAGCATATGGTACAGTGTGGAGGGATGGCCTACTTTATAAACTGATAGAAAAAACCCAGAGCACCCTAATCTATAAACTTATGAAGAATATTTTAACTGGAAGAAAAATTAGAGTAACTCTTAATGGCAAAATCAGTAGACATGTAGAGCTCAACAATGGACTCCCAAAGGGCTCGGTACTGCCCCCTTATTGTTGAACTTGTACGCTGTGGATATCCCAGAAACAACGTTCTGTACGTTTATATACGAGGATGATATGGCAGTAGCTTATCAAAGAAAACATTTTGAAAAAATAGAGCGGAAACTGAACCAAGACCTAAACCTGCTACACCTATAGTATACCAAATGGCATCTACAACCGAATACACACAAGATAGTAAGTGTAAACATGCACCTCAATATCAGAGAAGCCAGGAGAAAGCTGAACATCTGCATGAATAAGCAGACCATTAAACATGAAGAAAATCCTTGGTACCTTGGAGTAAGGCTCGACCAGTCACTACCGTACAGAGCCAATCTAGAGGATATAAAAGGAAAACTGAAAACTAGAAATGCCATTCTATCCAAAGTCACCGGAACCACTTGGGGATGTGATGCAAATACATTGAGAACTTCTCCCTTAAGAATGGTAAACAGCGTGGCCGAGTATTGTGCACCTGTATGGCGTGCATGTATCAAAAATCAATATCCAGCTAAGAGTAACAATGAGAATAATATCGGGACCACTTAACCCCACACCTATAGATTGGCTACCTGTACTGTCTAACATAGCACCAACTGCAATCAGAAGAAATCGGATGCTATCAAAAGAACATAACAAAATACTGGCAAACCCAAACTTTCCTTTACACGAGGATTTGACACCAAAAAACCGCCTGAGATCAAATGGTTCAAATGGCTCTGAGCACTATGGGACTTAACATCTGTGGTCATCAGTCCCCTAGAACTTAGAACTACTTAAACCTAACTAACCTAAGGACGTCACACACATCCATGACCGAGGCAGGATTCGAACCTGCGACCGTAGCGGTCGCGCGGTTCCAGACTGTAGCGCCTAGAACCGCTCGGACACCTCGTCCGGCAACAATTTACAGGAACCCCATCAGACGACATGGGGAGATACAGAGTAACGAAATCATTTCACATAGTATGGGGTAAAATCGTAAGGTAACAACACCAGAAACTTGGGTTAGAATCCCATTTGCTGTTTTATTATATTTAATACAAGCTATGTCAGGAAACGAAGTTCACGGTCCGATTGCATTAAATTTTTAGACAGGTGATTAGGGTTAATTAATCATGTAAAGGAGGATATTTTTGCTAATATAGCGTTATACGGTAGTAAAACAATAGTAGAGAGTGTTATACGTGTCATTTGCATATTTGCATACAGTACAATAGTGTAGGTGTTTTATACACTGGGTCCCATTCATTGTCGTTACAGTCTTCATCCACCTCCAGTTACATCCGACTATTAACAATAATCAGCTTCCTTTGTCAATGAAAATTATATATCTTAGAAAATGATACGAACTATCCAGCAAACTGCCTACTTAAATCTCGGGTTGCGTAATTACTCAATATGGGACATAATTCATTTGCAGTTTTACCTAAGGAATTATTCTTCGTTTTTAGTTTTTGGTAAGTAAATTATTAATTTTCCTTTCTGTTTATCTATGTTAGTTTTGTGATGGTCAGTCTAAAGACTGGTTTAATGATGCTCTCCACGACAACAGAACGACATGCCCTCGGGAAAAGTAATGGCAATTTCTCGTGTGCTTTTAGACGTTCGAAGTCCGAACATACCAAGCCCACATCAGTTTATGTTAGACGGCCAGATTCCTCAATCGTCCACACAATTGACCCTCCAACTACTGAAAATACTGTCGTCCCTTTTCGAGAAAAACAGGTGTAAGGCCCCTTCACAGATGCTCCTCTGTCGTAGTACTGCTGCCTGAATCCTGAGGCACGCAAGCCACTCCAACTCAGCTAGATCCATGATAGACTGATGTAAATGAGCAACTTAATGTATAACAAACGTTACCTTTACCTCTTGATTTCTTTTTAAACATGTAAATTGCTAATATTATTGTTAGATACTATTCAGTTTTAAAGTAAACTAGTTTCTCATTGCAAATTCTAGCCCACACATAAGCACTTATTTGGTGGCTGACATAAAAATCTAATACTCATTGCAGCCGCGAAACGCAACTGCGACTTCTTTCCGACCAGGTACTTACTGACACCAATACGAAAACTTCACAGGGACGACGACGTAGGGCGATGCAGGGTAAGGAAAGCAATCACATCGTGTGGGGTAAAATACGGATCCAGTATGGGTGTAGCGCAACATGCCAAAGAAATATTTTCGGAAAACAAGTAATACTTAAAATGCCATTACATGATAACATTGGTTTTTTTTCATAAAATCTTTTCTTGCTGCTGCAAGTCAGTATTTTACAAGCGCTCTACTGCGTCCATAGTTGTTTTGCTACCCAGTCAGCTAATCTGATTTATTACTTTTGTGGTATCTCATTTCCAGATCTCATTCTCTCGACATCACTTGATTTCATTCGACTACATTCCAATATTCTTGTTTTAGATTTGTTACTATTCATCTTACAACGTGGTCTCAAGAGACAGTCCATTCCGTTCCATAATTCTTCTTCTCTTCCAAATATGTCCCTGGTCCTTAACTGCTTCCTCAATGTGAAAAAGAAGTCTCGTACACAGTATTTCACTCAGCATTATCAAGAACTTTTAAATTTACAAATTCAGTAAACGTAGGTTTGCCTTTTTTTACTATATATTCTAACCCAGATCCGTATTCCTTCAAGGGCGTTTGAATTATGATTTCCTTCCTTAAGTAAATAAGAAGCTGATATTTTTTAGCTATGACTTATGCTGAAGCTTCTGTAATGCACCGTCAAAACTCACCTTGTTTTATATTGGGTTTATTCCTCTCATATGCAGACTGTTAATGAAAGTACCAGCATACGGAATGGGTTCCCAGATATGTGATGTTCTCCTTGACTTGTTAAGTAATAGAACCCAGTACACTGTCCTGGCAGTCGAATGATCATCAGAGACTAAAGTGTCTTCAAGAGTGCCCCAGGGGAGTGTGATAGGACCGCTCCCTTTCTCTATATACATAAATGATCTGCCGGGCAAGGTGAGCAGCAATCAACGGCTGTTTGCTGATGGCGCTGTGGTGTGCAGGAAGGTGTCATCGGTGAGTGCCTGTAGGAAGTCACAAGATGGGAACATGCTGCAAATATGGAAAAATGTGGGTTGACTCAGATGAAACGGAAAAACAGTTCTGTAATACATCATTAGTATTGTGACACAGTCAAATCGATTAAATGTCTTAACATCGGTTAAATATCTATACATAACGTTTCAAAGCAATATAAAATGGAATGAGCACGTAAAGAGGGTATTAGGGACAGCGAGTGGTCAACTGAGGTTTACTGAGAAAATTTCAGGGAAGTGTGGTTCGTCTATAAAGAATACGGCGTGTGGAACAATAGTCGACCCTTTCTTGAATAGTGCTCGAGTCTTTGGGATTCCCACCAAATCGGATCAGAGGAAGAGTTGAAGCAACCTGGAGTTGGGCTGTTAAATTCTTTACCGTTGGGATTGATCAACAGGAGATTATTGCCGAGATGCTTCGGGAACTTAGAGGGGATACCGTGGGGGGAGGACGACTTTGCATCGTGAAATCTACCGAGGAAGGTTGGAGAACCAGAGTCTGAAGTTGACCACAGAATGAGTCTGCTACCGTCAATGCACATTTCGCGTAAGGACCATGAGCATAGGAGAAATCATGGCTCGTACGGAGGAATATGGAGAGCAGCTTCACCCTCTCTCTATTTGGAACGGAACAGAAAAGGAAATGACTAGTGGTGGTACAGGATACGGTACCCTACGGTCAGCACTATGCGGTGGCTTGCGGGGTACGTATGTAGATGTTGTGAGTTAAATTTCCATCTGATCAAAATGCTGAAGAAAACACATTTTAATACGAAACCTCCTGTTTTTTCAGGCTTAGTAATCGAGGGATTTCAAAAGTCATGTACCGGTATTTTTATCTAGGAAATGGTTGATGTGGACGGTTCTGTTCGTCATTATATTTAAACGTATCCCATATTATTCAGCACGATGTAATTAAGTGACGACAATAATGTGTACACACAGGAGGATTTATTCTTACTGGGTCATACTATATGTCACGCTGGCTCATTTATTGTAGGTGTTATCCTAATTAATCCAACCTGCTCGTCTCACTGTATGAATTTCACGATAATATGTAGATCCCTACAATAATGATCCAAAACATAATGAGTACTTGCTCAGTAACGCGTTGGACCACTTTTGGAACACACTACAGCAAAGATTCTGTGTGGCTTGAATTCGACATGTTCTTATTTGGTTCCATAAGATACGTGGCATCAAACGCCTACGTACAGGACTCAGTTTCTGTAAATTACAGGTCAGTGGTTTATGGACAGGGAACTGGTGACCGGTGGCATTCTGGACGTCTTGTATCAGGTGTAGATCAGACGAAACTGGTCCCCACGACAGCAAGATGAGATCACTATCACGCTCATCAATGGAGCACGCTCCTACTTGTGGCTCCTCTTGTTTTCAAACACTTTTCGTAGATCCTCACTACAGGGGCACGCGAACAGCCGACCAGCTTCCCGTTTCAGAGACACTCTTAATCAGGCAAGGCGCCTATCCATAACAATACGCCCTTTGTGAAGGTCGCTTGTCGACGGTAGGCAATGAAAATCTAGTAACTCCCTTTTGTTAAATTATACTGGAGTAGCAAAAACGGTTTCTTAGAAAATGATATAGTATATGCAGATACAGTTGCTACATGCGTAATTAAGTCTCGTTATCGACCCATTAGAAAAATCCATGTGCTCTCATATATCTCTTTGATAATGGCATTACTGGATTTGGAAGTACGAGATTTTCACAGACAGACATAATTACGATATTTTCATTCCCTACAATTGTTAAGTCGTTGGAATTCTCGATTTTCGGTCCATATCGCCACTGGAATGATTCCCCCTTTGTCTCTACTTACCGTGTTGCGTGTCCCCCAAGACACAGGACGCGTGGGACAGTCGTCATTACGTTCCGTCTTTTAAAAAAAATTCGTATTCAGTAAGACCTAGCTTTGGTTGGCGCTTTGGCGTTGAAATGAACCTTGGAGCTGACTGAAGAATTACCACTTAAATCTTTGACATGTAGTAATACTCACAAGCACACACACGCATATACACACACACACACACACACACACACACACACACACACTTTATGTATGATACATATAACTCTGTAATTCTATCATAATGCTATTTAGATTGATATACGCTTGCCAAAGCTGCTGAAACACCTGCATAATTTAAACCCTAAGTTTTATTATAAAAAAATAACACTCAGAATATGATACATGAAGACGTGCACGCATAAAACTCGCAGCTAGCATCCAGTCGTAAAGAACAGTGCGTAACGTGTAATGTACGAGTATTTATGCTTGCAGTGATAATACGGAACAAAGCGCCTTCTGCAGGAAAAATGCACAGAGCGGAAACGAAACTACAGGAAAATTCCTGAAACCGTTCCTACACTATTGTTCGTGTTAGGCTGGAAAAAATTAACAGAATGTCGCTTTTGTTTCTTACATTACAGAGGATCCCTTATTAAAAAACGAGGATCTCGTTTTGGGATTTAAGCTGTACCACAGAATA
The DNA here is from genome assembly GCF_023864345.2 of Schistocerca serialis cubense. Taxonomy (NCBI): domain Eukaryota; kingdom Metazoa; phylum Arthropoda; class Insecta; order Orthoptera; family Acrididae; genus Schistocerca; species Schistocerca serialis. The sequence goes on along the minus strand of NC_064643.1, from coordinate 611,160,014 downwards.
TCGTGAGGTACCACTGTAGCGTAAAATTCTTTTAATTACTAAATAACGACAGAATTTATTCAGTTACTTGCTGTTTTGTATCAGCAATTCTAAAACCTCGTACTAGAATAATTTCGTTTGAAACGACTTTATTCTACGCAAACAGAAGGTTTTTTTAAAGCAGTACCTTATCTCCGATAAACACAAATACTTTCTGTCACGGTCGACATTAGTTTCTCGTGATTCAAAATTAAGATTTATATTCTACATTGAGTAACTTGACTGCATTTCAGTAATCGCACAGTTATTTATCAGTGCGTTTAATCACTGCGCAAACAATATAAAGTATAACACTGAAAGCATTGGCGGGGCAGGGGGCGGGAGTCGGGGGTCGTCGGTGGAAAAGGGGGGGGGGGGGACGGAGGGTTAATATAAATAACCTATATCTACTCTGATTAATAATGACCCCAATCTGGGTGCGATTATCAGGAAATAATAGACAGACTTAGCCGCATCAGTGAGCTTTACCGAACAGCTTGCTTGTTAGCCATTCACATGGGTTCAAGTACAAGAACTGGCCCTTAGGTCAAGGTAATTTCAATATTTACTACGCGCAACGGTCAGCATGAATGATAAAAACTGACATTCCGATAGATGTGTGAGGAATCGAGAAGTTGACACACAAATGACACGTGACTAGAACAGTAGCAACTTGTTTTTTATTATTTGGCTTCTCTCTTAATACTGGCAAATTTACTGGGCGTTGCATAGAATGTGAGTTGGAGGGGGGAATCGAGAATATTCTGTATGAGCATGTTTTAGCTTCAGAAAGCAGTTGTGGATGAGAACGTGCAGCACGAACATGCTTTAGATTGAGAAAGTTTATTCTCTCCATTCTCGTCCACATCCACATCTCAAATGCTTCTAACCTGTTTTCATCCTCTCGTCTCAGCGTCCATGTTTCTGCCCCATATAGTGCCACACTCACCTCCTGGTGACACCTCAAGTCTTCAGTTATTGTGCTTCCAAGACATTTAACTGCATTTACTTGCTAATCGTAGATTGTCCTATTTTAGTATTGGACAGTCTCAATCTTGTACTGATGACCATACTCTTTGTTTTTGCTGTGTTTATTTGCATCCCATATTCCACAAAAAGCTTCATTCACATCTTTCAGCATGTTATTCACTGTCCGCTCACTTTCTGCCACTAATACCATGTCATCGGCAAATCTTATACATTCTATTCCCTTTCCAACAATACGTATTCCTCTTTTCCCATCTAAGCCTCTCGCATTAATTTCTTCAAGGTATGTGTTAAACAACTGTGGGGAAGGGCAACAACCTTGTCTAACACCTCGTCAAATGTTGCTTCCTTCTGACATTTCATTTCCAATCCTTATCCTTACTTTCTGTTGTCACTATAGATTCAGTATCAGTCGTCTCTCTTTCCAATCTAATCCTTTCCTCTTAAAAATATACATTAGCTATTTCTGTTTCATCCATTTTTCCCTTGCTTCTTCAGTTTCTCTTCTTAATTCATTATTCAGTTTCCTGTACATCTTTTTGCCTTCTTCAGTTTCTACACTTTTCCACTTTGTGCGCTCTTCCATCTTTTCAACATGTTTTCTGTTATCCATTCTTTCCTGGTGCTTTGGGATACTTTAATTCCTAGTACTTCTTTGGCAGAGTCCATGAGTCCTTCCCTCATTTTTCTCCGTTTGTCATTAACACTTTCATCAACACCACCTTCTTTCCCATTTTTCCATAAATCTGTTATCCAAATCTGATGCCTTTCCTACCTCTTTGAGTCTTGTTTAGTCTTTTCTTTGTTTTACCTCTCCAGACTTTTTTCAACTTCTTTTGTATTTCTCACATACTAGGTTATGGTCTGAATTTATATCCTCTCCTGGATAAACTTTGGCATTCTTCAAACGGCTCCTAAACTTTTTTTGTAGCAACATGTAGTCCAACTTATATCTTTCCCTATTCGTATTTGATATCCATGTGTAACATCTCCTTTTGTGATGTTCAGATAATGTGTTGCCCACTTCTAATGAATTTTCTTTACGGAAACTAATTAATCGTTCACCTCTCTCATTTCTTATTCTTAATCCAAATTTTCGTACTGTATCCTCATATCTTCCTTCATCCACCACTGCAGTGCAGTCCCCCATGAAGATAACGCAGGTATTTCTATTTTCTTTCTCGATCAGTTCTTATATTTTCTCATAATATTCTTCCACTTCCTCATCTCTATGCTGGCTGGTTGGCATATATACCTGTATTAACACCAAATCTTTTAGCTACGCTTCAGCCATATCATCATCAGTCTTTCATCAATATATTGTACCTTCATTACCTTATTTTTCAGCTTCTACCTATCAATATTCCTATTCCGTTTTCACCACTCTTGATATCCCCTGAGTAAAATAGCTTATAATCTCCACTTTCTATCTCCCCATTCTCTCCCCCATCTCATTCCACACAAACCGAAGGCATCTAATCTGTTCCTTTTCATCTCCTGTTTTTATTCTCTAGCTTTCCCGTTTGCAGTAGTGTCCTCACATTCCATGTTTCGATCGTTATCTTTCCTTCCTTCACTCTCACTTTCATCCTTTCAAATATCTCTACTCTCAGTGTGTTCCCCTCCTGGAGATCCGAATGAGGGAAGTCTTAACTCCGGAATCTTTCACATGGAGAGGCATACCATGTACTGCTTGGGAATGTAATGCAGTAGTTTCCCGTTACTTTACACATAGGCATTAGGATGCCCAGCCTAAAATCAGCCGCTCACTATGAGTCAGACGCTGTCTGTAGCCGCCCCTCTGGGGTACAGCCGCTACTTATACTCTTTTTGTACCCAAAGAGAAAAGGTGCCTCTTCCGCCATCTCCGCCGTACTCCATCTTCTCCGCCTTCGCTGCCGTTGAGGTCTTCACCATATCCCTGGCAAGGGGCCCTCACAAGGTACTATCACCTGGGCCAGGTGAAGCAAAGTTTTTTTAACGAGGTGTTACTCCTCCCCTTCCTCCTTTCTCAACCGGGCTTGGGACTGGCTATGGCGGAATTAACATATATAAACAGAAAATTAACATATATATAAGTAACAGCTTAGGTACGACAAACAGAAGCCTTAAGTAGGCACGTTGTTGGGTAGTTCATATCATTTCCTATGATATATAACTTTCACTGACTTAGGAAGCTGATTATTGTGAATAATTGATGCAACTGGTGATGGACGAGCACTGTAACGACAACAAATGGGACCCAGTGTATGAAACAGCTATACTATTGTACTGTATGCAAATACGCTAACTCTGTCTACTGTTTTTTTTACTACTGTGTAATGCAATATTAGCAAAACTGTCCTCTTTTACATGATTAATTAACCATGACCGTGTGTCTAAAACTTCCACGCAATCGGACTGTAGAGTTTACTTCCTGACCCATCGTTGTATTAAGTACAATGAAACAGCAAATGGGTTTCTAACCTAAGATTCTCAAGCGCTTGTAGCAGTTTCTGACCAAAGAAATAGAAACGAATCTCTGGGTAACTATCAATAACGTTCAAACTTCAGAAATGAAATCTTAGCCTTTCAGTTTCTGCAAGTTCTGTGAGTAAAATAGAAGTGGATTTATACGAGAACATCCTATCAGCGTCGATCATTTACTATCTGCATAAAATTGCCTACCGTTAACTTGTATAAAGCAAAACGAACTGTCTCAGTACAACGTTTACGAGCTGACCAGCTTAATAAGCACAGCCGTTCTTTAATGGAACCGATTACTGACCAACGCAGTTTCCACCATATGGGCGGCCTAAAATGATATTCAACAACACTTTTGGAACCACATTTCTGTTCACAAATATATTCAATATAGATACCGTACACTTTAAAAAAATGGTTCAAATGGCTCTGAGCTCTACGGGACTTTCATCAGTCTCCTAGAACTTAGAACTACTTAAACCTAACTAACCTAAGGACATCACACACATCCTGCCCGAGGCAGGATTGAAACCTGCGACCGTAGTGGTCTCGCGATTCCAAGCTGTAGCGCCTGGAACGCTCGGCCATTCCGGCCGGCACATTTTAATGAAAGCCAGTTAGCAACTGAGTATGTGAGGAGTATTGCTGTCTTTGATGTTATGATGTAGTGATACTGTACTCCGTGCTTATTGCTGGGTGCGCCGTTGTCCTGAAGGGAGGGAGTATTGTCGTATAACGTCAACAATGCCCCAGCGGTTCTTGTCACGCGCCGAGTAATAGTGCTGCTGCATGACTTGGCGCGGACGGCAGCAATGACATCTGCTCAGAGCGTGTGTCACAACCAGCATCAAAGGACGACAAAGAGTGCTATGTTGCAGAAGGCAGGGCGCCGTTTGTAATACATTGCCACATCCGAGCCTTAATCACAAAGCTCAAAGGGCGCAGTATGACAGCACTAATAAGTCATTTTGCGACCCTTGCACTACAGAGTCATAACTCGAAATCACCATGCTCAGTCGCTCCAAGGCGTCCTAGCACGGCCGAGAAGTGTGAAGGTAAGGGAAACGGGCAATAAATGACGTACCACTTTGGGGACAAGTCAGCTGACACCTGCAGATAACGAGGGAAAATGACCGAATCGCCGGCTCCGACAAATGACAGCCTCATTAGTTAAGAATTACCTGACTGCTGTTTACACGATGCCGTAATTGAAGAATTTGTGACCGAGCCTCGGTCTTAAGCTGGTGAAGGTCCATACCAAGCGACTGCAAACTTTTCCCTACAGCCTGTTGGGCATGACACCCGCGTACTGCCCCCGTTGCTGTACTTCGCACCACCTCTCTGGCTGCACACTGTGTCGTCACTCTGGGCCCTGCACTACCATCTCCACTACACGCGCCGTCAGTGATATGCTTTCGCCGCATGCTTAAGCGCTCGTCCTTCTTTGAGAGCGCTGAGGCGAAGCCGCACTAGCAGTCATTAAGCCGCATTAGGCTTGTGCCTACAAGCTATTGTCCAGGTCACCTGTACTGCGTCTCTACTAGGACCTGAGCCACACAAAGGACAGAACCAAGACAGCGCTGCGTCTGCATTCCTCATCGCACGTGAGTATATCAACGCGCCTGGAGAAGACATTGTTGTAGTTGTTATGGTCTTCAGTCCAGAGACTGGTCTGATGCAGCTCTCCATGCTACTCTATCCTGTGCAACCTTCTTCATCTCCCAGTACCTACTGCAACCTACATCCTTCTGAATCTGCTTAGTGTGTTTCCCTTGGTCTCCCACTACAGTTTTTACCCTCCACGCTGCCCTCTAATACTTAATTGGTGATCCCTTGATGCCTCAGAACATGTCCTACCAACCAATCCCTTCTTCTAGTCAAGTTGTGCCACAAATTTCTCATCTCCTCAAGTCTATTCAGTACCTCCCCATTAGTTATGTGACCTACCCATTTAATATTCAGCATTCTTCTGTAGCACCACATTTCGAAAGCTTCTATTCTCTTCTTGTCCAAACTACACTCCTGGAAATGGAAAAAAGAACACATTGACACCGGTGTGTCAGACCCACCATACTTGCTCCGGACACTGCGAGAGGGCTGTACAAGCAATGATCACACGCACGGCACAGCGGACACACCAGGAACCGCGGTGTTGGCCGTCGAATGGCGCTAGCTGCGCAGCATTTGTGCACCGCCGCCGTCAGTGTCAGCCAGTTTCCCGTGGCATACGGAGCTCCATCGCAGTCTTTAACACTGGTAGCATGCCGCGACAGCGTGGACGTGAACCGTATGTGCAGTTGACGGGCTTTGAGCGAGGGCGTATAGTGGGCATGCGGGAGGCCGGGTGGACGTACCGCCGAATTGCTCAACACGTGGGGCGTGAGGTCTCCACAGTACATCGATGTTGTCGCCAGTGGTCGGCGGAAGGTGCACGTGCCCGTCGACCTGGGACCGGACCGCAGCGACGCACGGATGCACGCCAAGACCGTAGGATCCTACGCAGTGCCGTAGGGGACCGCACCGCCACTTCCCAGCAAATCAGGGACACTGTTGCTCCTGGGGTATCGGCGAGGACCATTCGCAACCGTCTCCATGAAGCTGGGCTACGGTCCCGCACACCGTTAGGCCGTCTTCCGCTCACGCCCCAACATCGTGCAGCCCGCCACCAGTGGTGTCGCGACAGGCGTGAATGGAGGGACGAATGGAGACGTGTCGTCTTCAGCGATGAGAGTCGCTTCTGTCTTGGTGCCAATGATGGTCGTATGCGTGTTTGGCGCCGTGCAGGTGAGCGCCACAATCAGGACTGCATACGACCGAGGCACACAGGGCCAACATCCGGCATCATGGTGTGGGGAGCGTTCTCCTACATTGGCCGTACACCACTGGTGATCGTCGAGGGGACACTGAATAGTGCACGGTACATCCAAACCGTCATCGAACCCATCGTTCTACCATTCCTAGACCGGCAAGGGAACCTGCTGTTCCAACAGGACAATGCACGTCCGCATGTATCCCGTGCCACCCAACGTGCTCTAGAAGGTGTAAGTCAACTACCCTGGCCAGCAAGATCTCCGGATCTGTCCCCCATTGAGCATGTTTGGGACTGGATGAAGCGTCGTCTCACGCGGTCTGCACGTCCAGCACGAACGCTGGCCCAACTGAGGCGCCAGGTGGAAATGGCATGGCAAGCTGTTCCACAGGACTACATCCAGCATCTCTACGATCGTCTCCATGGGAGAACAGCAGCCTGCATTGCTGCGAAAGGTGGATATACACTGTACTAGTGCCTACATTGTGCATACTCTGTTGCCTGTGTCTATGTGCCTGTGGTTCTGCCAGTGTGATCATGTGATGTATCTGACCCCAGGAATGTGTCAATGAAGTTTCCCCGTCCTGGGACAATTAATTCACGGTGTTCTTATTTCAATTTCCAGGAGTGTATATATGTTGCGAAGTCACCAGTAATACACACCATTCCAGATAAAGCTGCTGGACATATGACAGCAACCCACACCACCAGTAAGTATTCTATGGGATTTCGAGCACAGTTTGTCACTGATGACGTCACCGAGGTCATAGACGTCGTCATTGATGAGTCATTGGATTTCCCCACCCTCACCACTCCCCTATCTGACAAAAGAAAGTGGGACATTCAAAACTGTGGCAAGAAAATCAAAAAATAGCCCAAGTGAGCTGGTGTGTGTCGTGTGGAAGGAGGGTTATTTTTCTAAGTATAAATTGGTGGAAAAATAAAAACGACGGCTGATGTGGAACACTGGCTCTAGCTCTATGATGTCACAGTCCGATACTTGGAATATGAGCGCCGGTCTATGACGTCAGAATTCGAGGTGGCTGAGGGAAAAAAAGATGGCGACCGAACATGAAAACTGTGGGCATTCTAGCGCAGCACTATGATGTCTCAGACCTGTTGGGCTATTTATAACAGTATAAAATTCCGGATTACTGACCCAGATTGGACATACTGGCGCATACCGATCCGTAGCTGGAATACTGGCCCTAGCTATATGACATCGCAATCCAGCTCTGACCTACTGGTTTATTTTTAATAACTGTGTAGAATTTCATCATACTGGACCAGGCATGGCTACTATTTACTGTGAAGTATATGGTCACTGCATACTCTAAATTTGGGTGTGTCTTTATTTAAACAAACTAGGCTCTCTGCCCTGATGACTATGCAGCAACGCTGCCCTGATCCGATGCCGACAACCCGTCACTGCCCGCGGTAGCTATCAGGTCTCTGCCACGCCGTCTCATGGCCAGTACTATGTGCCGCGTGTATCAGCGTCGCTCTGGAGCCAGGCAACTGCAGATGTCAGACCTGCCCCCCTGAATTACCCATCCATATTAAAGTTCAAACTGTACGTTGTGTAGCAGGAACACTTCGCCTTTATTTAAACAAACACTTTGCCAGGAAGAGCTCCCTATTCCGCTGTCTCAGAGTTCATGATCACCAGACCGGACGAGAAATCCGCCACCACCCAATCCAGGTCACCCCTGCTAAGAGGAAAATCGCCCTCGATTCGCGCCAACATCCACCGGTTACAGCTATGTCCAGAGAGACAACACACGCATACTATCGATTCGATAATGTAATGAGAAACAGAATATACAAGCTCTAGTTGTCAACACTAGTGCACTGAAAGAACAACACTGCAGCCACAGCCGAGGTCCCCATGACTCGGGTTAAAATGAGGGGGGAAATATAAAAATGAAGGAACCACACTTACACATCGTCAGGGAGTTGAAAAATCTACTGATCCAAGTTTAAAGTGATGGGAAGTCTGTTGGCTTTCAAACTGTAAAGCACTCGTCCTAACTTTAAAACTATAAAGCCTGAAGCCTGTACGTTTCTCAGACCCACCAGGGAGGGGGGGGGGCGATGGGGGAAGGAGAAGCAGACGTATTCACTTCTATCTTTATTTGAACCCCACAGCCTCCATACAGCGCCACGCTGACAGCCTGTTGAGGCACGGACGCCGCACCTCACTGTGCCGTGCCGAGCCGGCACGCGTGCAGCGCTGCAGGCATCCTCTCAGGTTGACAGGCCGGCTGTAACGTGTCCGAACAAGTATCGCACCATAAAATTTCAGGCTTTCAGCCGCGTAAATTTCAACTCTTCTTCTGATTCACTACTGGCCAGTAAAATTGCTGCACCACGAAGATGACGTGCTACAGACACGAAATTTAACCGACAGGAAGAAGATGCTGTGTTATTCAAATGATTAGCTTTTCAGAGCATTCACACAAGGCTGGTGCCGGTGGCGACACCTATAACGTGCTGACATGTGGAAAGTTTCCAACCGATTTCTCATACACAAACAGCAGTTGACCGGCGTTGCCTGGTGAAACGTTGTTATGATGCTTCGTGTAAGGAGGAGAAATGCGTACCATCACGTTTCCGACTTTGATAAAGGTCGGATTGTAGCCTATCGCGATTGCGTTTTATCGTATCGCGACATTGGTGCTCGCGTTGGTCGAGATCCGATGACTGTTAGCAGAATTTGGAATCGGTGGGTTCAGGAGGGTAATATGGAACGCCGTGCTGGATCCCAACGGCCTCGTATCACTAGCAGTCGAGATGACAGGCATGTTATCCGCATGGCTGTAACGGATCGTGCAGCCACGTCTCGATCCCTGAGTCAACAGATGGGGACGTTTGCAAAACAACAACTATCTGCACGAACAGTTCGACGACGTTTGCAGCAGCATGGACTATCAGCTCGTAGACCATGGCTGCGGTTTCCCTTGTCGCTGCATCGCAGACAGGAGCGCCTGCGATGGTGTACTCTACGACGAACCTGGGAGCACGAATGGCACAACGTCATTTTTTCGGATGAATCAAGGTTCTGTTTACAGCTTCACCATGGTCGCATCCGTGTTTGGCGACATCGCGTTGAACGCACATTGGAAGCGTGTATTCGTCATCGCCACACTGGCGTATCACCCGGCGTGATGGTATGGGGTGCCATTGGTTACACGTGTCGGTCACCTCTTGTTTGCATTGACGGCACCAGTGGACGCTACATTTCAGATGTATTACTACCCGTGGCTCTATCCTTCATTCGATCCCTGCGAAACCCTACATTTCAGCAGGATAATGCACGACCGCATATTGCAGTCCTGTACGGGCCTTTCTGGATACAGAAAATGTTCAACTGCTGCCCTGGCCAGCACATTCTCCAGATCTCGCACCAACTGAAAACGTCTGGTCAATGGTGGCCGAGCAAGTGGCTCGTCACAATACGCCAGTCAGTACTCTTGATGAACTGTGGTATCGTGTTGATGCTGCATGGGCAGCTGTACCTTTACACGCCATCCAAGCTCTATTTGACTCAATATCCAGGCTTATCAAGGCCGTTATTGCGGCCCGATGTGGTTGTTCTGGGTACTGATTACTCAGGATCTATGCACCCAAATTACGTGAAAATGTAATCACATGTCAGTTGTAGTATAATATATTTGTCCAATGAATACCCGTTTATCATCTGCATTTCTTCTTGGTGTAGCAGTTTCAATGGCCAGTAGTGTATTTCGGCTGTACAGCGTCCAGCCATCTTCAGTGTGAGCCGAGTGACTGACGCTCCAGCAACGGCTCCGTCCTTTTAAACCCGCTAACCGCGCCAGTGCGCATGTGGCCACAGATACACAAGGCGCCAGAGATGTTGATCGGCGACAAATAGGTACAACATACGCGTAAATTAAAATCTATGCTTGCAGGATCGATCAAGACGGTGATGTCAATGTATCACTGAGAGCTGCATTGTTGCGACGTCTTTTTGAGTTTATTACAGAAACTGCCGGTTCCATGATGTGTCCAAGCAGAAGTCGCTATCTCTATCAATTAAATTCGTCACGAACCGCATTTCAATTGAACAGTTTTTGATGTTGCTGAGCGACAGTCATAAAATAATTTTTAAATGAACACACCGCCATTTGACTGTACTGTTGTTTATTTAATTACAACCAAGGTTTCGGCCTTTTATGTCATGTGAGTCCCAGAATGATGAAGTCGAGGTTAAAATTTTGGATTATCATACACCATAGAGTGCCTAGTGTTAATACAGTGCTCTGCCACCGCCGATTTCTTAGGCTGTAAGAGCCGGGAGTACCTGCGGCAGTCTGTACATTTCTGGTGGACTGTACATGTAATCTGTCCGATGTATGAATGGCCACACTCATAAGGTACGTTGTAAACCCCAGGCTTCCGAAGCACCAAATCAGCTTCAACAGATCCCAGGAGTGCTGTTGCCTTTGGTGCGCTTTGTGTTTGTTGAGAATCCGTCCTGTTTTTGACGATAAGCTTCCCGCATGTGGCAGAAAAGCCATGGATTGAAAACTTTCCGAGTCTTCTTCTTCATTCCTTGTGCCCACTGTCGGTTTCATTGAGGCCTACAGGTATTCTCCACAGCAGGCACGTAAGGCACTGGATCGATCCTGCAGCCATAGATCTAATTTCAGGCGTATGTTGACCTCTTTCATGCCGATCAACGTCTCTGGTGCCTTGTGTATCTGTGGCCACATGCACATTGGCATGGTCCACGGGTTTAAAATGACGGAGCAAGAGATGGAGCACCAGTCACCCTACTCACTCTGAAGATGGCCGCACGGTATACAGCCGAAATATCAGAAGAAGAAGTGAAAATAATGCATCTGCACGCCCAAAATTTTATGGAACAAAAACTGCGCCACGAAAATATGAAGATGCACAGAGCCAGTATTGCTCGGAATGCAAAGCAAGTCAGACGCCCCCGACTTCACTGCTACACAACGACTGCTGAAGGCACGTATGTAAACCGGCCAGCAGCATACCTATAATCCGGTGAGACAGAGCATCCAGACCACAGTCCCCATACTTTCTGATATATTCCTGTCACTACACATTTTACCTTTAAACACAGTGTTCTTTTAGAAAAGAATTGCGTGCTGTTTTTTTAGAGGAATGTGATTGAATGATTGTTACTTTCCATATATGGAGTACCCTATAAGACCTCTGCACACTGCTGCCACCGCCAACTCAACAGGACTGCAGCACACCCCCACCCACAACGGAATCCGCCGTAAACCTGGGACAGCTACACAGCGAGTTTCCAATTTGCAACTGACCATTACACGATCCAGCAGACCGCATTGTTTTGTGTGCATTTTCGCATTCCCAATACGATTCCAGAGCAGCAGGCGCATTTGGCCCAGTACAGCCCTAGTGCACCGCGCCAGTAGGCGCACTCGATAATAGGAGCACCTAGCATAGATTCACATTACAAGTTTCTCTTCTCCAGAGCTCCAAACACAATGCTCGCAAGCTTTAAGCAGATGAACTACCACTTCGTACATGAAATACAACACCGATTCAGTTTGACATAAACGATTTATAGGCTTTTTAAGGGGAACATTATCACTACACCACTTGTTTAATTTTTGGACAACATGGTTGTGGAGATGAAGCAGCGATTAGTATGATTAATCAATTATTCAAAAACAGTCTTAATCGTATTTATTATTATTATTATACCGCCAACCAGTTTCAACCCGACGTAGGGGTAAAAAAAATGCTTCAAATGGCTCTAAGCACTATAGGACTTAACTTCTGAGGTCATCAGCCCCCTCGAACTTAGAACTACTTAAACCTAACTAACCTAAGGACATCACACACATCCATGCCCCAGGCAGGATTCGAACCTGCGACCGTAGCGGGCGCACGATTCTAGACTGTAGCGCCCAGAACCGCTCGGCCACTCTGGCCGGCCGTAGGGGTCATCTTCTGGGCGTTTACACCATTGGTCGACTACTGGTGGTGTCACTCCTGTCTACATAACGGCAGGGAACTATCACCCCTACGTCGGGTTGAAACTGGTTGGCGGTATAATAATAATAAATGCGATTAAGACGGTTTTTGAATAATTAATTAATTATTTGTTTAATGTTTTTGATGGCGTTACAGCCACAGCCAGATGTGACATAAGTTAAAATGCCAGTGAAATTTAAGAATGCTAGCTTTGCACGTTTGCTTCAAACTTTGTGGAGAAAAAGGTGACAAGCCCAGTATGCCATCAATCATAAAAACCGTTACAGTTGTAAAAACAATTGTAGCAGACTTCACGATGAATAACAGCTGTGGGTGTCCATTCAAGTGGAACGTGTGTCAATGTAATGTAGAGCTCTCTCCGAAAAATTTTTAAAATGAGAGTCTACTATTGATCGTACTAGAGTTTTCTATGCTCTTCCCTTTATAGTATATAGCGGTGCCACACCTCACATCACCTAGGAAGAGATGGAAACAATTCGGGCTATGTGTGCAGGCGTTCCTTTCGCAAGGCGTTATTGAGGAGAATTAGATATTAAACAGACAGTCGACAGTTGCAGACAAGTAACGTTGCGTCACATTTGCTACAATTACAAGCCGACCGAAAACATCGACGCAGGAAGCAAGAATGCAATACAACAGATACCTTTTCGCTCATACAGGTACAACGCGTATCCAAGCCAAATCACTCAACTTTGTGCTTACATCGATGACAGTTTTACCGAAAGAAGTCAGTTCCGCATCGTACCGCTAAACTTTCGCCTGGACTATACTTAAATACAGGGCGAGGCAGTGAAACAGCAAGGTTTTGAAATATCACCAATAATATATTTACAAAAAGAGTATAATTATTTCAGCATGAATCTAAGTACATGAGTGGAAATGAATGTTTTTTCTTAAAAACAATCTTTTTTTTTAATATGGTATCAGTAAGGTGGCGTCCTCGGTTTTGTACACATTGTCGGACTCTAAGATGAAATCCGCCCACGACGTTCTGTAGCATCTGCAACGGAATGTTGTTAATTTCCTGTTCGCTCCTGCAGATGTTCTTTTGTTCTTGGCGAATTTTCCACGAAGATGGCGCATTTAAGATAGCACCTAAAAAGAAGTCGGAGGCGGTCAAATCTGGCGAACGGACAGGCCAATGGATATCACCATTTTTGCTGATTATCCGTCCTGATAATGCGAGTTTGAGCAAATCCATTGAGACATTAGCGGTATGGCTTGTTGCACCGTCTTGCGTGAAGAGTATTTCTTCATATGGATCATACTGATCGATTTCAGGCAGACCAAAAGTCGTCAACACGTCAGCATAACGTTCCGAGATCACCGTTATTGTGTTCCCATGTTCATCTTAAAAAAAAAATTGGGTCCTACGATTCCATGAGAAGATATTGTGCACAAAATTGTTACTTTTTGAAAATGGAGAAGTTTTTCGTAAAGATCACGTGGGTTATTTGCGGACCAATACCGGAAGTTCTGCTTGTTGATATAGCCACTAAAGTGAAAGTGGGCTTCATCTCTCATCCATAAGTTATGCACTCCTTCTCCATTTCTTCCGATAACATTAAGTATCGCTCGGTAAAAGTGTATGCGATGATTGTAACCGTTAAGTTTTAGGTCTTGCACTATCTGCATTTTGTATGAACGACACTATAGGTCATTCTTCAAAATGCGTCTCACTGACCGATTGCTGAGAGTAAGTTCAGCGCTGCGTCGACTTGCTAATGCATCCTGCACATGACCATTGTTCTCTCGGGTCCGGATTGTTTTTTCACTACCATCTATTTCATCTTGTTTGCAGTGGCTTCGAAGTTTTTCGCCCACAGGATGACAGCTTCCCTTGATGACACGGGAGTCTGTGGCGGTAGATTAAACTCACGACGGGAATCGCGTTGGGCACCAACTACACCATCCGTGTTTTTATAATATGCTTTTAACAGCAAATGCACGTAGCGCTCTTGGCCAACGCTCCAAGGCTACTGAAATTTCCACCTGTCTAGACGCTCAAGGTCGTTTCCCCCACTCCCACAACCCTTCACTGCGCCTGTCAGCCGGAGTCGAAATCGTGCCATTTCACTGCCTCACCCTGTATTATGATTCCTGCAGTACGTCTATGATTTCGTTCGATGCCTGTTTGTCATGCACTCTTAAAATTGATCGTACTAGCGCCTTCCTTTAGAGAACATGCCATTACCGATGTGCGTGTGTGTGCGTGTGTGTGTGTGTGTGTGTGTGTGTGTGTTTCTTGTAGGACAGAATGGGGCAGAAGTGAAATTCAGCACAAGTAACTGCAATGTTCGACTCTCACGCACTATTAGTATTAACTGGATTACAGTGTGTAAGAACCCTACAAGGACAGTGGAAAAAAAACATCACCAGCCACAACATACTGACCGATGGTCTCAGAGTCGTGCCATCTCCTCGTTCAGTCGGTGTCACTTTGCGAAATGACGCATCAAACTGCCGGCGTCCGTCGAGACACACGCAGCAAGGTGTGGCGTAAGCGACGTGAGTTGGCACCACGATGCCTCTGACGGTCACCGCAGTGTAGATGTTTTTTTTTATTTATTTTTTCTTGGTGATCAGTCTACTGACTGGTTTGATGCGGCCCGCCACGAATTCCTTTCCTGTGCTAACCTCTTCATCTCAGAGTAGCACTTGCAGCCTACGTCCTCAATTATTTGCTTGACGTATTCCAATCTCTGTCTTCCTCTACAGTTTTTGCGCTCTACAGCTCCCTCTAGTACCATGGAAGTCATTTCCTCATGTCTTAGCAGATGTCCTATCATCCTGTCCCTTCTTCTTATCAGTGTTTTCCACATATTTCTTTCCACTCCGATTCTGCATAGAACCTCCTCATTCCTTGCCTTATCAGTCCACCCAATTTTCAACATTCGTCTATAGCACCACATCTCAAATGCTTCGATTATCTTCTGTTCTGGTTTTCCCACAGTCCATGTTTCACTACCATACAATGCTGTACTCCAGACGTACATCCTCAGAAATTTCTTCCTCAAATTAAGGCCGGTATTTGATATTAGTAGACTTCTCTTGGCCAGAAATGCCTGTTTTGCCATAGTGAGTCTGCTTTTGATGTCCTCCTTGCTCCGTCCGTCATTGGTTATTTTATTACCTAGGTAGCAGAATTCCTTAACTTCATTGACTTCGTGACCATCAATCCTGATGTTAAGTTTCTCGCTGTTCTCATTTCTACTACTTCTCATGACCTTCGTCTTTCTCCGATTTACTCTCAAACAGTACTGTGTACTCATTAGACTGTTCATTCTGTTCAGCAGATCATTTAATTCTTCTTCACTTTCACTCAGGATAGCAATGTCATCAGCGAATCGTATCATTGATATCCTTTCACTTTGTATTTTAATTCCACTACTGAACCTTTCTCTTATTTCCATCATTGCTTCCTCGATGTACAGATTGAAGACTAGAGGCGAAAGGCTACAGCCTTGTCTTACACCCTTCTTAATACGAGCACTTCGTTCTTGATCGTCCACTCTTATTATTCCCTCTTGGTTGTTGTACATATTGTATATGACCGTCTCTCCCTATAGCTTACCCCTACTTTTTTCAGAATCTCGAACAGCTTGCACCATTTTATATTGTCGAGCGCTTTTTCCAGGTCGACAAATCCTATGAAAGTGTATTGATTTTTCTTTAGCCTTGCTTCCATTATTAGCCGTAACGTCAGAATTGCCTCTCTCGTCCCTTTACTTTTCATAAAGCCAAACTGATCGTCACCTAGCGCATTCTCAATTTTTTTTTCCATTCTTCTGTATATTATTCTTGTAAGCAGCTTCGATGCATGAGCTGTTAAGCTGATTGTGCGATAATTCTCGCACTTGTCAGGTCTTGCCGTCTTCGGAATTGTGTGGATGATGCTTTTCCGAAAGTCAGATGGTATGTCGCCAGACTCATATTCTACACACCAACGTGAATAGTCGTTTTGTTGCCACTTCCCCCAATGAGTTTAGAAATTCTGATGGAATGTTATCTATCCCTTCTGCCTTATTTGACCGTAAGTCCTCCAAAGCTCTTTTAAATTCCGATTTTAATACTGGATCCCCTATCTCTTCTAAATCGACTCCTGTTTCTTCTTCTATCACATCAGACAAATCTTCACCCTCATAGGGGCTTTCAATGTATTCTTTCCACATATATGCTCTCTCCTCTGAATTTAACAGTAGAATTCCCGTTGCACTCTTAATGTTACCACCGTTGTTTTTAATGTCACCAAAGGTTGTTTTGACTTTCCTGTATGCTGAGTCTGTCCTTCCGACAATCATATCTTTTTCGATGTCTTCACATTTTTCCTGCAGCCATTTCGTCTTAGCTTCCCTGCACTTCCTATTTATTTCATTCCTCAGTGACTTGTATTTCTGTATACCTGATTTTCCCGGAACATGTTTGTACTTCCTCCTTTCATCAATCAACTGAAGTATTTCTTCTGTTAACCATGGTTTCTTCGCAGCTTTGTACCTATGTTTTCCTTCCCAACTTCTGTGATGGCCCTTTTTAGAGATGTCCATTCCTCTTCAACTGTACTGCCTACTGCACTATTCCTTATTGCTGTATGTACAGCGTTAGAGAACTTCAAACGTATCTCGTCATTCCTTAGTACTTCCGTATCCCACTTCTTTGCGTGTTGATTCTTCCTGACTAATGTCTTGAACTTCAGCCTACTCTTCATCACTACTATATTGTGATCTGAGTCTACATCTGCTCCTGGGTACGCCTTACAGTCCAGTATCTGATTTCGGAATCTCTGTCTGACCATGATGTAATCTAATTGAAATCTTCCCGTATCTCCCGGCCTTTTCCAAGTATACCTCCTCCTCTTGTGTTTCTTGAACAGAGTATTCGCTATTACTAGCTGAAGCTTGTTACAGAACTCAATTAGTCTTTCTCCTGTTTCATAACTTGACCCAAGTCCATATTCTTCTGTAACCTTTTCTTCTACTCCTTCCCCTACAACTGCATTCCAGTCGCCCATGACTATTAGATTTTCGTCCCCCTTTACATACTGCATTACCCTTTCAATATCCTCATACACTTTCTCTATCTGTTCATCTTCAGCTTGCGACGTCGGCATGTATACCTGAACTATCGTTGTCGGTGTTGGTCTGCTGTCCACTCTGATTAGAACAACCCGGTCACTGAACTGTTCACAGTAACACACCCTCTGCCCTACCTTCCTATTCATAACGAATCCTACACCTGTTATACCATTTTCTGCTGCTGTTGATATTACCCGATACTCATCTGACCAGAAATCCTTGTCTTCCTTCCACTTAACTTCACTGACCCCTACTATATCTAGATTGAGCCTTTGCATTTCCTTTTTCAGATTTTCTAGTTTCCCTACCACGTTCAAGCTTCTGACATTCCACGCCCCGACTCGTAGAACGTTATCCTTTCGTTGATTATTCAATCTTTTTCTCATGGTAACCTCCCCCTTGACAGTCCCTCCCGGAGATCCGAATGGGGGACTATTACGGAATCTTTTGCCAATGGAGAGATCATCATGACACTTCTTCAATTACAGGCCACATGTCCTGGATACACGTAGATGTAGTGGTGTTTAAACATAGATGTTGGTGCATACCTCTCCTATTCGTTTCCTCGAACTACATACGACAGTGACGAGTGTTTGACAACCATACTGACTCTATGAATGGTCTTAAGTTTTAAACTTGGGTCGAGTTCTCTATGGTTTGACAGCCAGTAGACTCACCATTATTTTGTAGTTAGGATAAGTGGATTTTCTCAGCATTTATATCTACGATATCTGGTGTGGAGGAGTAAATTGTTTAAACGGTAATGGCAGATGGGATATGGAGGTTTGATGGAGAAGCGAGCCAGCATGGAACAGAGCATGGAATAGAGAAGCCTTTCCCTCCGATATGTAGAAAATGTCATCAGTGACAGAAAAAGTGCCGGTAGACAGTGTCGTGGGCGTTCAGCTTAGTGAAGAGGAAATAGTCATACTACATAGCATGGTAAAGGAAAGTCAAGAAATAACTGCGAAGGAACCAAATTTAAGATTAAAGGAGGAAGTATAGGAAGCATTTAAATTTGTATTTAAGGAGGTTCAAGATAATGTCACCCAGATGTCTGAGAACAGAGAAGAAGAGAACAAACAGATGTATGTAATGCAGTGCAAAATGAACCTACTATTCTTTCAGAGTGTTCATTCCAGTGACGTCACAAATAGAAAATACTTTGGATACCAATTTCTTAATTGAAATATCTACTACAAACCTTAGCTTCTCATGCAAAATGGACAAATACAGTAATCTTAGATGAAGAAACGACTAGTACATCCAGAGACGGTGACAGTACCGTGGTTGGTGCTAACATTCTCAGTATGGATTCAAATGTACTGTCAGTGGGTGAAGAATGTAACGTGAAACAGAACACTTATCGAGATACAAAGATTATCGTTACAGAGAAGCTGGAGCAGACTGTTAAGAAACAAATAAATTTAGAAATGTTGAAGGTCATTCGGCTTTTGGAAAAGTACCGGTCTAAAGGTATGAAAGATGAAAGTTTTGGGTTTTCGCAATAAAAGTCAAATTGTTCAAATGGCTCTGAGCACTATGGGACTTAACTTCTGAGGTCATCAGTCCCCTATAACTTAGAACTACTTAAGCCTAACTAACCTGAGGACATCACACACATCCATGCCCAAGGCAGGATTCGAACCTACGACCGCAGCGGTCGCACGGCTCCAGACTGAAGCACCTGGAACCGCTCGGACACCACGGCCGACTCAAAATAAAAGATTCAACTGGGGGATATAAAGAGTACTCCTATCTTTGACGTTATGGCGTAGCGATACTGCACTCCATGATGGCGATATTGTACTCCTTACTCACCGCTGGCGTCTAGAATTTTCGCAGTTGAGCCCGCATTTCCTCTGGTGGCGAGCATTGTCTTGCTACACAACGTCAACAATGATCCAGCTGTACTGGTCACACACCGAGTATTGGCGTGCGTGTCGAATTTGACTTCAGCGTGGAGTATAATTAGTTTGAGACTTTTCGTTGAAATAATACTGTGGTTGTGAATAAGTAACTTGTGTGGAGGAATGTAGTGATAATATAAAGTAAATGAAAAGGCTTCCCTTATCAGTGACTACTTGTTTAATTAATGCGGAAACGCAACGTAGCAATGGTTTGTTCAGTACGATTCCAAAACATGCTTCACTGTTACAAGGCTGGACGAGTTTAGTCATCGTCAGGAAAGTGTATTATACGCTAAAGGGATAATAAAACAAATTATTGAACTTAAAAAATTATTATTTCAAATTAATTTTTTCAATTTTTCGACTGAACGACTTGACACATACACGAATTAGGTCAGGTGTATCTTGTACCGAAGCCTGCTGTCTTAGTAAAGTTAAAAGACCTGAGTCCGATAGCCACAAAAATATGTTAAAAAACTAAAGAGACAGGAAAAGTATTACAAGCAACGTAATGTCTATAATATGGGGGCCCTAAATCTGTTATGGCATTCATCACATATGTAGAACTTCTTTCAACGCATAACAAATTATACATTATAAAATACACTTTTTATAGGTACTGAAAGCTAAATTAGCTAAATTTAAACCAACTGTTGTCTGCAGTTATACGTTTACCTGATTACTAAAGGCAATTTAAGCATTAACTAGGGGTTTTGAACACTATGCCAATTAACACAGTGCTTTCAGTTGTGTATACACACGGGAACTTTCAAGACTACAAACATTGCCATAACACGGGTTACATCACTTACGTGAGTGATGTTCTCCTAAAGCACGTTCTTTACAATTCACACGTATCCTGGATTCACTGCAATGAAGCAACTGATTCATGAACTAATATAGTTAAAAAAAAATTATTTTGCTTGGTTATATGGAAGGGATGATCTCCTATGACGACGGTTCTGAACAGGTTTAGGCAGTCCTGAAACCGCATACAGTTCGCTGCATAAAAATTCTTCTTCGAAACTTCACATAATTTAGAGATACCATATATATATATATATATATATATATATATATATATATATATATATATATATATATATACCATTTCCATGGCCACAGACTGACCGTAGTACTGCTGAAGCGCAAATTTAGCACCCTTCCACCTTTTCCTTTGGTGTCAGCAAGAGAAACGCTACATATAAGAACAAATAGTAATCATAATTCGTTAATATTCACATACTATAACATTTTAGTGTTGTAACAGCAATTATATGATGTATCGGCGCTGCAAGTTGATGACAACAATACTCT
The DNA here is from genome assembly GCF_023864345.2 of Schistocerca serialis cubense. Taxonomy (NCBI): domain Eukaryota; kingdom Metazoa; phylum Arthropoda; class Insecta; order Orthoptera; family Acrididae; genus Schistocerca; species Schistocerca serialis. The sequence goes on along the minus strand of NC_064643.1, from coordinate 611,139,420 downwards.
GTCGATCTCACGCACTTCACGAAAAATTGTGTTTCCAATGTTTCAGTGACGTTCCCCACGATTATCTTTGATGATTTCATTTACTCCACCTGATGGAGTTGTATAACAGTAGGCAGTAAACTTAAGAGAAATAAATAGTCATCAGCATCTTGCTATTTCTGTTTTATGGGAAACTTGTTGACGTTCCCTTTCTCAACAATATTTTGAGGTTACGTCTGCGGCATAATACTGGACCTAAACGTGACAAATTTCTGAACTCAAGTGTATACATAATGAACCGCAGTGACTGAGATCAGTATTTCATTGGTTAAACGGGATGATTGTTTCAAACATGTTTCATACATCAAAAGTATTTCCCAATAAAACAGCTTTCGGCACACATTTTTGAGATGAAACGCACTTCAACGAACAAAAAACGGAACATGAAAGTGGTATATACAACAATTACAGGAAGACTGATCGTGATGATAGACGTAAATAAAAACGTTAATAGCAAAATAGTGCTCATCGGTACCGATTTTGATAGAACAGTTCGGGTTTAATCAGAATGGATATTTTAAAGTTTTTGAGAAGCTGCTTTAGTTAACTGATAACTTGACATTGTGTTTTAAAATGTTGTGCAATTATATGCAGAGACAAAAAGGCGTAGTTAACAGCCTGTTCATTGGGAATATTGTTTTATCTTCTCATATGCTCTCCAAAATCTCATTATTTTCAGTTGTTGACCTCTTTTAGTACCGTAAGCTAACCTGCCAAATTTTTTTGTATGTTGTTTAACTTTGATTTTAAATGATGAATTTTATATTGTAGTTGAGTACACAGTCGTGCTCTCTAGCAGAAGCACGGCGTTTTGACTTTTTTCATCTTAAATAGCAGCATTATTAAACTCGCAGTACTTTTAATGACACAGTACTTAACTCTACAATTTGATTGTTACATTCTGTAACGGTAATTTGTAGCGTCTTCTTTGTGGTTTTGTCTCTTTATATTGTGCAGTGAAAGTGGTAGCGCACAGGTGTTAAGTGGTAAGGTGCTGCGTCAGAACAGGGTTATTCATATTTAAACGAACCATTTTTATAAACAAGCAGGAATCTTCACAAGCGGGTGAAACACATCAGGACTTATTCATATGACTTTACCAAAGGATACTGGTGGCAAAATTTACTAAAAAACTCAGGAAGACAATTTAATGCCATCAACATTAAGGAACACTGCCATTCAGATTTACTGTAAAAAACTTAAGAAAGGCTGCTCAAATGGCTCTGAGCACTATGCGACTTAACTTCTAAGGTCATCAGTCGCCTAGAGCTTAGAACTAATTAAACCTAACTAACCTAAGGACATCACACACATCCATGCCCGAGGCAGGATTCGAACCTGCGACCGTAGCGGCCGCTCGGTTCCAGACTGCAGCGCCCAGAACCGCACAACCACTCGGCCGGCAAGAAAGGCTACTGTTGGCAGAATTTAACCACATGATCAATGAGAAAAACAGCAACTGTCAGCATGATGTACCATTAAAACTTAAGGGTTGTGACCGTTTGGTAGATTTCAGTAAAATGAACAATAAACAAAACCGCTACTGCCAACAAGACGTACTGTTACCATTTCAGAAAAGCAACAGTTCGTAGAATTAAAAATGAGTAATGAGCATATAGTTAAACAGCAACAGCCAACAGAGAACCATTAAAAAAGAGAAAGAAAACATGCATTGGGGTGAGAAAGAAAATATGCATTGGGGTAAATATAATTTAATGTAGCACCGATAATTAAACTGAAACTTAAATCTTCTTTAGAGTGGATAATCGATCAAAATATGCGAGCAAATGTGATTACTTGTACAGCCCCGGCAAGGGCTGTTACATAATGGAAAACAGAAAGTATAGCACTTCAATCAAAAAACAACTTACAGAAAAGGTACTCAAAGATTTGCATGAGCAAAAACTCTACACTGTTATTTTTACCCTGAAACAATACCGCGTTCTTAATTTAGCTCCATTAACGGAAATTATGGATAACGTACTCTCTAGTAGCAAATCATCCATCGTTTCCAGTACTAATTGTATGCTGGCCCTGGTTCTGGAATCAATGGATGCACAATATGAACAGACAGAGTTAAAAGATCAGCTTCCTGTAACAAACGAGGCACAGATGAACAATCAAAATATGTTTACGGACTTTACATTCACGTAGCAGAACACCCTAAAATTAATGGACTGCTCGTCAACACAAGGTACAATTAAGAACAGTAAACAAACTGTAACTGTCAGGTCACAGCAGTGACTTAAATTACATGTGGCTTCACCATTTTGAATAGGGTCCATACCTTGTAAGTAGGCTGTTTATGTTTTCTCTATGTAAGTAGGCTGTTTATGTTTTCTCTATGTAAGTAGGCTGTTTATGTTTTCTTATTGGCAACGTTACGTAGCGCTCAATATGAAAATCACTGGCTGTGCTGTGTGCAGTCTGTGGCTGCTTTGCATTGTTGTAATACTCGCCATTGTAGTGTTAGGCAGCTGGCTGTGAACAGCGCGTAGCGTTGCGCAGTTGGAGGTGAGCCGCCAGCAGTGGTGGATGTGGGGAGAGAGATGGCGGAGGTTTGCAGTTTGTCATGAACTGATATATATATATATATATTATGATTTGTGATGATATTAAGGTAAATACATTGTTTGCTCTCTATTAATATCTTTCATTTGCTAACTACCCCTATCAGTAGTTAGTGCCTTCAGTAGTTTGAATCTTTTATTTAGCTGGCAGTAGTGGCGCTCGCTGTATTGCAGTAGCTTGAGCAGCGAAGATTTTTGTGAGGTAAGTGATTTGTGAAAGGTATAGTTTAATGTTTGTCAGGGCCATTCTTTAGTAGGGAGTTTTGAAAGTCAGATTGCGTTGCGCTAAAAATATTGTGTGTCAGGTTAAGCACAGTCATGTAAAATTGTTCAAAGGGGACGTTTCATATGTCGACCCTTAGCCTAGGATACCTCACTGGAATCTTCTGATTTTTTCTTGTAGTTTGTGTATTTAGTGTAGATTTTGTTTATTGCTAGCGCGTAATTGCAGAGAGAATTTCCTTTGTAGTTGCAGTCTTTCATTGTTGTATAGTAAAACAGTTGTGGCATGCATGTAGATTTGCAGCAAGTATTTCGCAGCTGCGCTTGCAATTAACTAGATATTATTTTCAGTGCTATGTTAATGTGTTCTCTTATTTTTGATCTTCAAATTGTGTTTTTCTGTGTTGTCGTGTGAAATACTGTGACAATAATGGCGTGTGAAAAACGTAATACTAGGCTCCAAAGTAAACTGAGAAATGACAGTGAAGACGAAGGCAGTGTGTTAGCGCCGCAGAGTAATGAATTAACTGATGTTCAAAGTAGTAATTTGGTAATTGTGAATAGGGAAATGGAGCGGGCTGCAAACAATGGTGTAGACAGTGAAACAGGTAGTGAACAGGGAAGCATTATCGATCGATCGGTCGGCAACAGCTCGCCTCAGGAATCCGAAATGACAGGACACAATTTCGCAAATACTGTAGATTCAGGTTTTGGGTTATCACCGTTTTCTCAAATAAGTCAAGACGCATTTTCTGCTTGTCAAAATGTGAATGTTGCCGGTGCAAATGCACTGCCGAAAAGCGTAGAGAAACAGATTCCAGACACTAATACATTATTATTGCAATTAATGCAACAAATGGAACAAAATCAGAGACAAACACAGCAAAAGCTTGAAAAGTTAGACACAATGGAACAACACCAGAGACAAACACAGCAACAGTTAGACGCAGTGGAACAAAATCTCAAAAAGTTAGACTCATTGGAACAAACTCTCGAACAAACACGTGAGGATTTAACTGCTGAGTTACATAACATTGAATCGAAATGTCAAAAAGTCTGTAATGACGTAAAAACTCAAATTTGTGAGCATTTTCAACCTATTTTTTCGCGTCATGAAAATGCATTACAGAATCACGAAGCAGCCATAAAAGAACTGCAAACTATTGTTCATGAAAATCACAACACCTTGCAAGCTAAAATTGACTCAGTTGCATCTACCGATTCGGTTACGCAACTTGCAAAAACTCAGGATAACTTAAAGGACACAGTAGATTCGATTTCAACACAAATGGACACTCTGAAACTTGGTTCAGAAAAACACACTGAGGAAATGTGTTCATTATCAGAGAAAGTAGTTGAACTTTCGGATCAGCTAAATAATTTATCTGCGAAGGTAGATGATAATCTGAATGACGCAAAACCGGTAGTCTTTAATGACACAGAACAGAACGCACAAATTAGGAAACTGAAACAAAATCTGAATCAAATTGATACGCAACACCAAAGAGAAATCCGGGAAGTACAAGATCAGCTGACACAGGTAATACAAGAATTACGTATTTCAGAAGACACTCGCGCTCCAACACGGGAAGAGGGACTTAGAAACACGGAAAAGCCGCAAAATAATAACACAGGGCATTTCGGAAGTTATGAAAGAAATTGGCAATGTGCACCGAATTTTGAGATGGAACGGCCGACACGACCTAACAATGACCGATATGCGACTTGCCGACATGATGATTTTGACTATAAGCTGTTCATTACTACACGTAAATTCAAAACATTTAAGAATTCTGGGAACGACATTCATCCACAAGCATGGCTCCATCAATTCTCTCATTGTTTTCCTCCCAACTGGTCATTAGAGCACAGATTAGAATTTATGTGTGGCTACTTAGAGAATGAACCAGCTGTAAGAATGCGGTCGGTAATTCACGATTGCCACAGTGAAGGAGAGTTTTACCATGCCTTCCTCTCAGCATATTGGTCTCAAGCTACACAAGACCGTGTAAAACATAACATCATAATGATGAAACACTTCGAACAATCTGAATTTTCCAGTCTTGTGAAATATTTTGAAAACATGTTGCACAAGAATCAATACCTGTCAAACCCATACAGCCCCTCAGAACTCATCCGCATTTGCTTAATCAAACTGCCTGAACATTTACGACATATTATTTTAGCAGGACGTTGCAAAGACGACATTGAAGCTTTTCAGGGACTGTTACAAGAATTAGAAATTGACACTGACAATTGCGGAACGCGAAACCAGGAACACAACAATTACAGGTCACATCCGTCGCAAATCCGCGATGAAAGAAGTAATAACTGGACACGACAAGGCTATTCTCACAACACAAATCGTGACCAAAATAGACACCACCCGTATGACAACCGTTGGCAGAGTAGTAATAACTACAGGGAAAGATCACCTCTCCGTGGTAATGACTATCACAGAGACAATCAGAGAAACAGACAACATGGGAACCAAAATAAATATTATCAGGGGAGACAGAATAACTTTAGACGCAACGGTCCAGCGCGCAGTTTCGATTCAGGGAGAAATTCTCCACCACGTGACCGACAAGAAAGAAACTATGGCATCTACCGACATGACGACAGACGATATGATCGTAACGATAGACCTGAACTGCATCAGAACTGGCGGGATTCAAACAGAGCAGGGCCTTCCCGTCAAAGTGAATTTGTAGAAGTTAGGTCTCCTAATCCCAATAACGACGCGCGCCAACAAAGGAACAGACAATGACTCGCACAGCAGGCAGCCGCGTGTGCCGGCTGGCTCCGAGAAAAATAACATTATAACTGGTACTGCTAATGAGATTTTAATGCAACATTTTGGTTTATTTGAAAATACATTCTGAATTTAAAGTGCTTTCTGAGAGATACCAGATGACACAGAGGTTAGTTTATGTGACAGCTACACGATTTTTATCACGACGCTACTAATGAGTGACAATTTACAATGTTGCTTTTGCGGTGTATCTGTTTTATATCTGCACAGTTTTCTGAATTCTTCTGGAAAGTAAAACATATTTTAGTAGTAACTTTTGTGGTATAGCTACAAGGAGACAGCCTTTTCCATAGCACAACAATACGTTACAGCACAGTACTTTCATCATCACAACAATAAGCGTAATAACTAAGATATCTCTACGCAAAGCATTTCACTTTTGTTTATCATGAGGTAAGTACATTGGCTTCTGCAGAACTTAGCTTTCGGAGGACGATAATTACGACACTTCCACAGAATTATCTTACAGCAAGACGCACATTTAGCGCTACAGGACACGCATTTGAGTGATTAATCTTATACTTAAAACACTTATTTTCAAAGATTTTTTAATTACAAAGAAAGTTTTCCGTGATACATTTCATTCCATTGCTGTAATTTGTAGCACCTGAGGGTATAATTACATTTATCCTCAGGGGGGTACACGCTTACTTTGTGTACCATGTGTGTGGCAACCACAAGGAACCCTAGCTAATATGGTATTTGCTTATACAACTTTACACATTGGTACCATATTTCTCCAACACATAATTACACAGCTATCTGATCATGTAACTGAGAGATAAACTTTTTTTATTACATCAGTGACAGATGTTTACGCAATTACACAGTTGGATAACTTCACACTTATGAAATTGTATTTTGTCTGTACTTTGTGAAATGCTCATATTTTTTCGGAATCATTGTGATACTATGAGAGCTTTGAATGATGTATTTGGTATGGATTCATGATTTTTAAAGTACGTTTGAGGTAGATGACATTATTTAAATGAGCAGAGAATTCTTTTTAGGCTTAGAAATTATTGGAGGAAGTTACGACGATTTTGAGATTTGTCTGAAGTTTTATGATATTATTACGACGATGATGTGTATTATGTTGTTGAGGAATGTTTATTATGCTACGTATTTCTCACGATGAAATATTGAAGAAGTGTCGACGAATATGTATATGTATAATGAGGTAAGGAGTAATGAATAGTGGGTAGGGACTCTTGACTTGTGAAAAAGGATGTTGGAAACCAAGAATCGTACTTTAAGAGTTATGACATGTGTGAATCATGTGTGAATGTATCACAATGCCACTGAACATTTTTTGGACACTGTTATATTCATAGGATATTGTTTCTACAGATTTGCAACGCTAATTCTTGACCTGTGAAATATTTTTATGTGAGGCTGTCACTGTAGCGGTAAATATTTCCGTAAGAAAGTTAAGTGACCACCTGCACGTAATGCGTCGCGGGCACCCAGCTGTGTCAGACGCCTGGAGAAAAAGCCATTATTGCGAGCCCTTTTCAGCGGCACAGGTAGAAAAAAAAGGGGATGTGGGACGTGTCAAACACCTGGAGAACAAGCCATTAGGGTGTGCCTTTCATCGCTAATGCGACACCCTCGTTACTTGAAAACATATGATTACTCGCACTTTGTGCTAATTACTGAAATGCTTATGAATTGATGGGAAATATTCGTACATCTGCACACCTGATTACGACAAGCGTCTTTCTACGAGAGTTGAGAGAATTTCTACTAACTTATGAAATGTCACATGACTATTGAATGATATTTTTATGCTTTGGTTTGCGTAACTGCTTATTTCATTTGATACCTGTTTTTCAGCTGTGTTGCAGCATTGCTTTTATAAAATGAAATGCATTTGCTGATGTGAACACTTTCTGTCAACAGATCTATTAAATAATTATTTTATGATCCACATTCTTTAAAAAAAAGGAGCACTTGGAAAAGAAAGAACAATAAGAAGGATCTAGTAACAGTAACACATAATTTTCTTTTCAAGTACATGGTAATATTTCTTTTTACAATCAGTTGTTGTGGTGCACCACTTTAATTACATAGATATTAAGATGTGAATACACATTTCCCTTATCTGCATTGTTGTTTTTACTGTAATATTTTTTCTGCTTGCGCTATGTCATGTTTAGGTATAAGTTGCTGCTGTTTGCCAGGCATAGTGTTATTGAATTTGACTTTTGCTAATTTATACTGTAGCTTGCTTTGCAATTTTCCATTTTTTTCATTGCTGTTTATATTAATTGTTTTGTGCTGCTGCATTGCCTCGTTCCTTAGTTTAGCATCTGAGCTCAGTAGATTTAAGTTTGCTTAAGAGGGGGTAGACTATATGAGAAACTGACTATGGAGAATAGGTAAAGAATGCATTGCGAAGTTATATAAAAAGGATTTGGGCCCAAATGAGTATTGTACAATCAGAAATAATTATTTTGAAAGAAATATGAACAGAATACAGAAAGCATGCTTGGATAGGATTTTTTTGGTGGAAACAAAGGATGAAATAAGAGGAAAGATATATGAAGTTTTGGGTTGGACTGCAGTACCAAATGTTACACTGAAAACGAACCCTGTCCTTTCCTATTGGTGTTATCCCACTATGTGTGTGTGTACCCTTGTGTATTTGTTTTCTTCCTGTCTCTGTGTAATTTCATAGAATTTTTTCTTTTAATATTAAGCTGCATTCACTATGATGAGGAATACTGTTATCCTCAAATACAATTGGCATTAATAATGTGTTATTTACTTTGTAAAGATGTTTAGACATTGTTTATTGTTTTGTTTTAATGCTCATGTGTAAAGTTGATGTTTCAATAATTATTCCGATCTATGTATGTACTTATGTCATAATTCCTGTAACACTGATGTCTATGTTAGTTCGATTCTTTTGTAAAGCCTGTACTACAAATGTTATCTGTATTGTTATGTTCTTTAATGATGTATTTTGTACCTTTGTTATTGTATTCTTCTGTTATAAAATTGTAATTGTCACCAGTTCATGATATTATTAACTTGTAAGTTACATTTCACTGCACACGTTTCTGTTGGTCATAGTATATGGACAATATGTGAGAAGTTGGGACTGTTAGTGTTTGCACATGTGTTAATAATTCCGCAAGGGACTGGATAACAGCATTGCTGGTTCTAAGGACATGTCAAACAAATTTTTTGTGAGTGGACAAGGGGTGGTTTATGGACTTGCTATATTCTCCGCAAGACTCTTCGATGGTGATTGTGCACCTGCACAGTCGCAACAGATGGCTGCTGGCTATCTCTACAAGGACTACAGTGGGTCTACATCTTTGATGATCCATCAATACCATTATCTCTACAAGGACTACAGTGGGTCTGCACCTCTGGTGGCCCACCAATACCATACTCTCTACCAGGACTACAGTGGGTCTGCTCTGTGATGACCTACCTACCAATATTCTTCCAAACTACGACTGACTCTGCTGTGGGTTTGCTCTGTTGTGGCCCGTTATCTGTCAGCATGTCAAGAGTCAGCACTGTCTTTCCGTTGGAAGGACAACACTACTTCTTCAAGACTGCATGGAAATCCACTACTTCTGTGTGCAATTTTTTTTACTAATGAGACTTTGTGAAAAAAAACCTGTAATTACTGTTATGATGTACGATTAGGACTGTCTTTATGGACTGTGAGACAATTTTAGCTTTTGACCAACATAATATCAATAAGTGTGTGCATTTGATTTCTTTGTTATTGTAATTATGAAAAATTTTTTCAAATCTGTATTGGCCACTGCCCCATCCAATTTGTAAAAATTTTTGTGGGGAGCATGGGGGCTATGTAAGTAGGCTGTTTATGTTTTCTCTATGTAAGTAGGCTGTTTATGTTTTCTCTATGTAAGTAGGCTGTTTATGTTTTCTTATTGGCAACGTTACGTAGCGCTCAATATGAAAATCACTGGCTGTGCTGTGTGCAGTCTGTGGCTGCTTTGCATTGTTGTAATACTCGCCATTGTAGTGTTAGGCAGCTGGCTGTGAACAGCGCGTAGCGTTGCGCAGTTGGAGGTGAGCCGCCAGCAGTGGTGGATGTGGGGAGAGAGATGGCGGAGGTTTGCAGTTTGTCATGAACTGATATATATATATATATTATGATTTGTGATGATATTAAGGTAAATACATTGTTTGCTCTCTATTAATATCTTTCATTTGCTAACTACCCCTATCAGTAGTTAGTGCCTTCAGTAGTTTGAATCTTTTATTTAGCTGGCAGTAGTGGCGCTCGCTGTATTGCAGTAGCTTGAGCAGCGAAGATTTTTGTGAGGTAAGTGATTTGTGAAAGGTATAGTTTAATGTTTGTCAGGGCCATTCTTTAGTAGGGAGTTTTGAAAGTCAGATTGCGTTGCGCTAAAAATATTGTGTGTCAGGTTAAGCACAGTCATGTAAAATTGTTCAAAGGGGACGTTTCATAACCTGAAACGTCCGACTTACCTTAAAGGCTCCAATTATACCGTAAGATTAATGATAAACAATAGGCAGGAGATTAATTAGTAGCCAGTCCTACGTAATTAGTTCACTGACTCCTCTGTGCTTCTGACAAGTTTTTGGGTAATCAGGAGGACGAGCACACAGACGCCCAGATCACGAAACGACATTACAGTCATAAAACAATTTTCTCGCCGTAATTTCTGAGGATCAATGAAGATATCAACAGCAGCCCCAAATAAGAAAGACTGCTAGCAAGCTGGTGCTTTTGCCGTACAGCTGTAGTTCAGAAACCAAGAGGCTGTAGTCCACAGGTAACCCTCACGACAAATGATCGGAACTGACAGACAGGTAGGAAATCCGCCACCATAGCTAACACAGGGTTCCTTCAGATATTCAAATGACGAGCACAAGCGAGGCTCCAACCGTCACGTCGGAACAAGTTCCCACAATATGATATTCGTTGTGAGAACGTCAGCAACCGGCTCATGGGGACAGCACAGACAAGCGTAGCTGCTGCCCCAACCTACCGTCGGCCACGAGGACACTATCTTTCCTCATAGCTCACTGCCCGCCCGGAACTGACAGAGATCTGCTTCAGACGACTACCAAAAGAATCGCACGTCACAAGATGTGGCCTCCCCTTTGGCACCAACAGTGTAGCCAACCTGGGGCAGCTATGGATAGTGTACGATATGAAAAGTATATCCTGTTTGGCACGTAAGTATTATAAATAAGTAGAATTTCTTATGAACCATATATCTTCTGTCTACTTTAGTTCTGGGCTCTTTAGCTAGCGCAGTCAGAACCTGTGTTATCAATTTATAAATTCGCAATATAGACAAATAAATGTTATATGAAAATTTACATCGCTTTTCCACATTCTTTACCATTTTTAGCCTTAAAAAAGTGTTAGCTTCGCTGATTGAATTAAATTATTAATTGATTAAATAACAATGTAATGAACATTGTAATCACCCTTAATTAGGAAGAGGAGAGTGGGAGTAAATTGAAGATACACAAGGGTTGGAACTTAAATAGTGGCAAGTATTTATTCACAACCGATACAAAAGAGTTACGTGTTTGCACCTGTTACTGTCCTTCAAAGTAGTCAGCAGTGTTGTGTAGAACCCGTTACCAGCGATGTGGAAGGCGCAGGATACCGGTAGCAGAGCCTGTTCTGTTGATGGTGCGAATGGAGCGGCCTACTGCCTGTCGTATCTCTGGAACAGTTCTGAAACGAATGCCAGGAAGTGGTTCCTTCATCTTCGGAATCAAATCAAAGTCACAAGGACTTACGTCCTGGGAGTATGGTGGGTGGTACAATACTTCCCAGTCCCATCGACCGAACAGAGCAGCCACAGCTTTCGCTGTATGCGCCCGCGCATTGTTGTGCAAAATAATGGGTGGGTGTGTCGCCGCATCTTATGCAAAGCTGGTTGCAGGTGATGCTCCAGAAACGAAAAGCAATACGACTTAAGTCCTAGCGCAAAAACAAGTATTCTTTGAGAATTGCAGAAGACGTTGCCCAGGCTGTGTGAAAGGGAAGAGTTACTACACATTACACCAAAGTATGGCTCCTGGCTGATATGACTGTTGGGGCAAATGATGCCGTGACTGCCCAATGATTAAGCCTGGCGCCTCAGACTTAGAGGCCATGGTGCTGCCGTTTCAGAACAACTAGCCGACCAGACCTGTATGTATACCACTTACCTGAAACAGGAGCTATGCACTCATCGCTGGCCACTTTGCCGTCAAGCAGTGATAAAGCAAGGTGCTACCGCTGCACTGTGCCTTCAACACCTGCAGGCTGATGCCTGTGGTAAGTCTGGTTGCTGTTGACTTGGCGCCTTTCCACTAGTGGGTCACTTTCTGGGTGGCAGTCGTCTGCAGTTGCTCGCATTCCTTTGGCGGACCAGGGTTCCTGTTGAACTACCTAGCTGTCGCAGTCCACCGTCACCCTGTGGAAGCACAGGCCACCGCCATCAACCACGATCAGGCTGCAGTTCGATTGCTGCCATGGCACAGCTGGTTCAGTGTAACAGGGTGCCGCCACCTGCCTCGCGTCATGCTCTGTCTATCTGACACGTGGCACCCAGCTCCATCCCTGACTCAGCATCACTGCCATCGTGCTGACAGCAGCGGATCGGCAGCTGCAAACATTGTCTAAGGTAAGACATAGCTCACCCTTCTTCCAATAGGCAACTGCTCACACTAGCACTCTTTCGTCAGCCAAGCTACATACACCACAGTAACTTCGCCCATTGCTGTACTTTTTATGAAATAATGTGATTATTCAACCAGTGCTAATTGCATGACAGATTACTGCCTTCCACCACACCACTACAGCAATGCCGAGGGTGGTTATTCGCAAACGTCGTGACTATCACAGCCAACTTGGCCACCCCCCACAGCACAGATCACTTCCCAATCTCTACATCAGCTGACAGATGTGGTTGCTACCGACTCTGCATCGGCAGTCTCAGTTCACAGCGTCAACTTATAGTGAGGGCAGTGTACTCTTAGTCAGTTGCTTTCATGTTTCATTGATCATTTGGCACGTTAAATCGTCATGACTTGGAAAAAGTCATTTTACATTCACATTGCCAATTAATTTGTACATCTATTTGCAGCCTGAACATCACCATATTTTTTTTCTCAAAATGAAAACCAGATACACGGACTGAGTTACCAATTCCTATCTGGCCGCTGTGGCTGAGCGGTTCTAGGCGCTTCAGTCTGGAACCGCGCTGCTGCAACGGTCGAAGGTTCCAATACTGCCTCGGGCATGGATGTGTGTGATGTCCTTAGGTTAGTTAGGTTTAAGTAGTTCTAAGTCTAGGGGACTGATGAACTCAGATGTTAAATCCCATAGTGCTTAGAGCCATTTGAAGCATTTGAACCAATTCCTATCCACCACCTTTTACACATTACAAACTAGAAATTCTTCTACGGATAGAAGGAGTTTGTGAGGTAATGGCCGAGCTGTGGCGTCCTGGAAATATTCCAAGTTTGGAGTTGGCATGGCCGCGCGGGGGCCTCTTGGCAGGCAGCAGCCCGGCAGCAACCACGTGGTGCTGAACGTTAGCTGAGCATGAGGGGCAGCCCCAGTGCATGGTCTAGCTGCATGGCTGGGAATTCCATGGTGACGCTGTATCGATGAAGGAGACATACTGGGAGAGTCAGAGATGGCAGGCATTTCACAGTTCGTATAGAAATTAATAGTAGCCAGAAAAATCATGATACCTCTAAAAGAAACATGTACATTACCATTATTTGCACAACGACTCTGATGGTGTAACCAGATTTTCAATATCTATTAGTTCAATGTTTACTGTCTGACTGTCAATTATACAAGTAGCGCCCAGCAACGAATTTCCAAAACCTAAACGGTTCTTCCGATTGCGTCGATCGACACGTCTTTAGAAAGCTATTAACGTAAATCTAAAGTGGTATAAATTACAGGCATGTAATCTGAATAGTACGTAAGCTATTGGAGGTCAAAGTGGCTGATTACTATCGATCGCGTCAGGCTATAAGCACTCCACAGTTCCACGAAAAAACGGTAGCAGCAAGCTTATAAATATATTTATTCTTCTATGTCTTTGTTTATATCCGATAAAAATTATTCGTGAAGAAATTGCTTAAATTTTTACTGTGTTTTACAAAGCACAGAGACTTTAGGCTACTGGCCGACCTTTTGTTTCTATTCTTTTGATATATGTTTATTTAATTTGTTTATATATTTAATTATGTGTGTTAGAGCATGTTTACAGTCCAGTCATAGGAATATTTATTTAATTTCAAGTTTCTGAGAATGCGCATTGGCTTGAAGACATAGCGGGAGCGCTCTAGCCAATTACAGCGCTCGTGAATGGGGAGACTGGATGGAATTGGGAGAGAGGACACGAGGGAACAGGGCGGCGCGAGGGACAGTCACACTGGACACGGGGAGTCCGGGACACTACGGCGTGGCGGACGCACGGTCGCGAGGGAGACTTACAGAGTGTGGAGCAGTTTCTGGTTGGTCGCGAGAGATAGAAATACTTCCGAGTGCTGACTTGTGAACTTGTGAGATTTCCGAGGTTTCTGCAGTGAAGACGCAGTATGCGTGTAGAAGTGAATATCTCGTCAGCTATATTGTCGTTCATACCTAATTACGTGCACTAGGAATCTATTCTTTCCCGTTATTCAACTTATATTTTATTCAATTGTTGGGCCATCGACACCAATAAGTGTTTTGCAGAAATATACCGCATTCTCGATAGTACTTCTACAATCGTACTAATCATTTAAAGCCGTTAAGATAGTACCTGCAGATTTTATTTGATTGCAATCTTTCATTTAGAAATTTCTACGTTACATTCACAATTGCCGAGTGAGAGGAATCTTTGACCGTTCGATTCATGTGAATATTCATATAGTATACTGTAGACTCAGCAGTATTTGGCTTGTAATGCGGCAACTACGTATCCCAGCCCCTAGACAACGAAATCAGCCAAAATTTTTAATATTTCAACTCTGAGTCAGCGGGTACGTAGTTGAGGCCCGCATCATTTCATTTTATTATATGAAAGCCCACAGGTTGACAAGTAGAAACTTTTTCAATTTACTTTCAGTTTTACCTTGCTGTCTGTTAGACATTTTATAACACTGGGTAAGCGGTCAAAAAATTTTGATGCAGCGTTGTGCACCCCTTTCACTGCTAAAGACAAGTTTTATGTTGAATAGAGAATGTCATTTATTCTTCTAGTATTGTAATGATGTACCTCATTGTACCTCTTCAACTGTAGTGTGCTATTGATGGCAATCCTCATTAGGAAGTAAATATACTGTGACGCAGTAGTCAGAATGCCCAGCTCCTTAAACAGATGTCTACAAGATGATTGTGGGTGAGCACCACATATTATTCGTACAGCACATTTTTGGGCAATTAAATCCTTCTTTCTTAAAAATAAGTTACCCCAGAACGTTATACATGTGACATCACTGATTGAAAATAAGCAAAATATGTCAACTTACTGATTTCTCTCTCCCCAAAGTGAAGTTTCCACCTTATGTGTTATTTCATCACCGTCTATTACATTTATCACTGGTGCAGTATCCCTAGAGGTGCAGAAGTGAATATGTGTCTACGTGAAATTCACGGTGAGACCATTCACAGAAAACCAGTCACTCATACTTTTGAGAAATTTGTTCACCATTTTTTCCTATTTCTGTACTTGTACTGGGAGTGATTGCAATACTGGTGTCAACTGCAAAAAAGAACTAATTCTGCTTGTTCTACATTAGACAGTAGATCATTTACATATATGAGAAACAGTTGTGAACCTAAGATTGAGCCTTGGGGAACCCCTTACGCGATTTCCCTCCAATTAGAACTATGTCCCTGGATTCTGTAGGCTGAATTACTACTAAGTACAACTTAATCCATTCTTTTGTTTAGATATGACATGATCCACTGGCTGGCTATACCATCAGTCCCATAAAACTTAAATTTATCTAGGAGTATACTACGATTCACACAATCAAATGCCTTGTGTAGGTCACAGAAAATACCTACCAGTGCTGCTTTGCTATTTAATGCTTGAAATATCTGGTGTGTGAACATGTATATAACATTGTCAGTAGAGCAACTCTTCTTTTTTGCTACTGGTCTCATGGATGATCGCTTGATCTTATATCAGACGTTCAATTGTGTTGTTTTGCACAGTACACAGAAGTGAACTCAAGCAGTGTAAAAATTTTGTTAGGTTGCAGTGTTAAGAATGGGCATTGCATTTTTTTGTTAGCCGTGAGTGTAGCTCATTGCTGTCAGTATGTAAAGTAGTAAGCACGATCAGACACTCAGGCTGACAAATGAAGTTGTAGTAAGAAGCATTGCGGTAGTGTTATATTTAAGTGTCTTTCTTGTCACACTACATAGTTATCTTGTTATTTGTCATTTGTGTGTTTGACAATGGCTCAACCGGGTGAGGGTCAGAACCACAAAGGACTTCCCTTAAAGAAACATTGCGAATTTTATCAGTTCAGTTAGCAGAGTTGTTGTTGTTGTTGTTGTGGTCTTCAGTCCTGAGACTGGTTTGATGCAGCTCTCCATGCTACTCTTTCCTGTGCAAGTTTCTTCGTCTCCCAATACATACTGCAGCCTACATCCTTTTGAATCTGTTTAGTGTATTCATCTCTTGGTCTCCCTCTACGATTTTTATCCTCCACGCTGCCCTCCAATACAAAGTTGGTGATCCCTTGATGCCTCAGAACATGTCCTACCAACCGATCCCTTCTTGTTGTCAAGTTGTGCCACAAACTCCTCTTCTCTCCAATCCTATTCAATACTTCCTCATTAGTTACGTGATCTACCCATCTAACCTTCAGCATTCTTCTGTAGCACCACATTTCAAAGGCTTCTATTCTCTTCTTGTCCAAACTATTTATTGTCCATATTTCACTTCCATACATGGCTACACTCCATACAAATACTTTCAGAAACGACTTCCTGACATTTAAATCTATACTCGATGTTAACAAATTTCTCTTCTTCAGAAACGCTTTCCTTGCCTTTGCCAGTCTACATTTTATATTCTCTCTACTTCGACCATCATCAGTAATTTGCTCCCCAAATAGCAAAACTCATTTACTACTTTAAGTGTCCCATTTCCTAATCTAATTCCCTCAGCATCACCCGACTTAATTCGACTACATTCCATTATCCTCGGTTTGATTTTGTTGATGTTCATCTTATATCCTCCCTTCAAGACACTGTCCATTCCGTTCAACTGCTCTTCCAAGTCCTTTGCTGTCTCTGACAGAATTACAATGTCATCGGCGAACCTCAAAGTTTTTCTTTCTTCTCTATGGATTTTAATACCTACTCCGAACTTTTCTTTTGTTTCCTTTATTGCTTGCTCAATATACAGATTGAATAACATCTGGGATAGGCTACAACCCTGTCTCACTCCCTTCCCAACCACTGCTTCCCTTTCATGTCCCAGGACTCTTATAACTGCCATCTGGTTTTTGTACAAATTGTAAATAGCCTATCGCTCCCTGTATTCTACTCCTGCCACCTTCAGAATTTGAAAGAGATTATTCCAGTCAACATTGTCAAAAGCTATTTACAAGTCTACAAATGCTAGAAACGTAGGTTTGCCTTTTCTTAATCTAGCTTCTAAGATAAGTCGTAGGGTCAGTATTGCCTCACGTGTTCCCATATTTCTACGGAATCCAAACATCTTCCCTGAGGTCGGCTTCTACCAGTTTTTGCATTCGTCTGTAAAGAATTCGCATTAATATTTTGCAGCCGTGACTTATTAAACTGACAGTTCGGTAATTTTCACATCTGTCAACGTCTGATTTCTTTGGGATTGGAATTATTATATTCTTCTTGAAGTCTGAGGGTATTTCGCCTGTCTCATACATTTTGCTCACCAGATGGTAGAGTTATGTCAGGACTGGCTCTAGCAAGACTGTCAGTAGTTCTAATGCAATGTTGTCTACTCCAGGGGCCTTGTTTCGACTTAGATCTTTCAGTGCTCTATCAAATTCTTAACGCAGTATCATATCTTCCATTTCATCTTCATCTACATCCTCTTTCATTTCCATAATATTGTCCTCAAGAACATCGCCCTTGTAGAGCCCTTGAAATTCGTACAAGTGGTTCTATTTTCTCCAAAGGTCTCTTTAATTTTCCTGTAGGCAGTATCTATCTTACCCCTAGTGAGGTAAGCCTCTACATCCTTACATTTGCCCTCTAGCCATGCCTGCTTAGCCATTTTGCAATTCCTGTCAATCTCATTTTTGAGACGTTTGTATTCCTTTTTGCCTGCTTCATTTACTGCATTTTTAAATTTTCTCCTTTCATCAATTAAATTCAGTATTTCTTCTGTCACCCAAGGATTTCTACTAGCCTTCGTCTTTTTACCTACTTGATCCTCTGCTGCCTTCACCACTTCATCCCTCAAAGCTACCCATTCTTCTTCTACTGTATTTCTTCCCCCCATTCTTGTCAATTGTTCCTTTATACTCTTCCTGAAACTCTGTACAACCTCTGGTTCTTTCAGTTTATCCAGGTCCCATCTCCTCAAATTCCCACCTTTTTGCAATTTCTTCAGTTTTAATCTACAGTTCATAACCAATAGATTGTGGTCAGAGTCAACATCTGCCCCTGGAAATGTCTTACAATTCAAACCTGGTTCCTAAATCTCTGTTTTACCATTATATGATCTATCTGATATCTTCTAGTATCTCCAGGGTTCTTCCATGTATACAACCTTCTTTCATGATTCTTGAACCAAGTGTTAGCTATGATTAAGTTACGCTCTGCGCAAAATTTTACCAGGCGGCTTCCTCTTTCATTTCTTAGCCCCAATCCATATTCACCTACTATGTTTCCTTCTCTCCCTTTTCCTACTCTCGAATTCCAATCACCCATGACTATTAAATTTTCGTCTCCCATCACTACCTGAATAATTTCTTTTATCTCATCATACATTTCATCAATTTCTTCGTCATCTGCAGAGCTAGTTGGCATATAAACTTGTACTACTGTTGTAGGCGTGGGCTTTGTGTCTATCTTGGCCACAATAATGCGTTCACTATGTTGTTTGTAGTAGCTTACCCCAACTCCTATTTTTTTATTCATTATTAAACCTACTCCTGCATTGCCCCTATTTGATTTTGTATTTATAACCCTGTATTCACCTGACCAAAAGTCTTGTTCCTCCTGCCACCGGACTTCGCTTATTCCCACTATATCTAACTTTAACCTATCCATTTCCCTTTTTAAATTTTCTAATCTACCTGCCCGATTAAGGGATCTGACATTCCACGCTCCGATCCATAGAACGCCAGTTTTCTTTCTCCTGATAACGACGTCCTCTTCAGTAGTCCCCGCCCAGAGATCCGAATGGGGGACTATTTTACCTGTTAGCGGAGTAAAGAGTAAGTAATGGAGATACGTCCAAGGAATTAAAGGCTGTAATAGTGAACAGGCCTGTGTCAAGTGTTCCTACACTTGCAATACAAGCAACTACCATTGTAAAAGTTAAACCAGTAGACACTGTTATTTAGTTAGTTACGTGTTCCACTGATCAGTCTGATGGTAACTGATATGATGTGGAATGTGTCAAGTGCATAATAAATGCACACATGAATCAAGGCTCTTTTTCTTTCTTTAACTTAAAAAGGCTTGCGTGCTTCAAAGATACAGATAGCCACACCGTAGGTGCAACCACAATGGAGGGGTATCTGTTGAGAGGCCACACAAACGTGTGGTTCCTGAAAAGGGGCAGCAGCCTTTTCAGTAGATGCAGGGCAACAATCTGGATGATTGACTGATCTGGCCTTGTATCACAAACCAAAACGGCCTTGCTGTGTTGGCACTGCAAATGGCTGAAAGCAAGAAGAAACTACAGTCGTAATTTTTCCTGGGGGCATGCAGCTTTACTGTATGGTTAAATGATGATGGCGTCCTCTTGTGTAAAATATTACGGACGTAAAATAGTCGCCCGTTCGGATCTCCAGACGGGGACTACTCAGGAGTACGTTGTTATCAGGAGAAACAAACTAGCGTTCTACGAGTCAGAGCGTGGAATGTAAGATCCCGTCATCGGGCAGGTAGGTTAGAAAACTTAAAAAGAGAAATGTGTAGGTTACAATTAGATATAGTGGGAATTAGTGAAGTTCGGTGGCAGCAGGAACAAGACTTCTGGTCAGGTCAATACAGGGTTATAAATACAAAATCAAATAGGGATAAAGCAGGAGCAGCTTTAATAATGAATAAAAAATAGGAATGCGGGTAAGCTACTACAAACAGCATAGTGAACGCATTATTGTGAACAAGATAGATACAAAATCCATGCCTACCACAGTAGTACAGGTTTATATGCCGACTAGCTCCGCAGATGACGAAGAGATTGATGAAATGTATGATGAGATAAAAGAAATTACTGAGATACTGAAGGGAGACGAATATTTAAAAGCCATGGCTGACTGTAATTCGATAGTAGGAAAAGGAAGAAAGGGGAACGTAGTACGTGAATAGGGAATGGGGGTTAGGAATGAAAGATGAAGCCGCCTGGTAAAATTTTGCACAGAGCATAACTTAATCATAGCTAACACTTGGTTCAAGAATCATAAAAGAAGGTTTTATACATGGACGAAGCCTGGAGATATTGAAAGGTTCCAGACAGATTATATAATGGTAAGACAGAGATTTAGGGACCAGGTTTTAAATTGTAATACATTTCCAGGGGCAGATTTGGACTCTGACCATAATCTATTGGTTATTAACTGTAGATTACAACTGAAGAAACTGCAACAAGGTGGGAATTTAAGGAGATGGGACCTGGATAAACTGACAGAACCAGAGGTTGTAGAGAGTTTTACAGGGACCATTAGGGAACTATTGACAAGAAGGGGGGAAAGAAATACAGCAGAAGAAGAATGGGTAGCTTTGAGAGATGAAATAGTAAAGGCAGCAGAGGATCAAGTACGTAAACAGACGACGGCGAATAGAAATCCTTGGGTAACCGAAAAGATACTGAATTTAACAGACGAAAGGATAAAATACAAAAATGCAGGAAATGGAGCAGGCAAGAAGGAATGAAGACGCCTAAAAAATGAGGTCGACAGGAAGTGCAAAATGGCTAAGCAGGGATGGCTAGAGGACAAATGTAAGGATGTAGAGGCGTATATCACTAGGGGTAAGATAGATACCGCCTACAGGAAAATTAAAGAGACCTTTGGAGAAATGAGAACCATTTGTAAGAATATCAAGAGCTCAGATGGAAATCCAGTTCTAAGCAAAGAAGGGAAAGTAAAAAGGTGGAAGGAGTATACAAAGGGCCTATACAACGGCGATGTTCTTGAGGGAAATTTTATGGAAATGGAAGAGGATGTAGGTGAAGTTGAAATGGGAGATATGATACTGTGTAAAGAGTTTAACAGGGCACTGAAAGACCTAAGTAGAAACAAGGCCCTGGGAGTAGACAACACTCCATTAAAACTACTGATAGACTTGGGAGAGCCAGCCCTAAGAAAACTCTACCATCTGGTGAGCAAGATGTATAAGACACACGGAATACTCTCAGACTTCAAGAAGAGTATAATAATTCCAATCCCAAAGAAAGCAGATCCCGACAGGTGTGAAATTTACCAAACTATCGGTTTAATAAGCCACGGCTGCAAAATACTAACACGAATTCTTTACAGACGAATGGAAAAACTGGTAGAAGCCGACCTCGGGGAAGATCAGTTTGGATTCCGTAGAAATGTTGGAACATATGTACCTTACGACTTATCTTAGAAGAAAGATTAAGCTAAGGCAAACCTACGTTTCTAGCATTTGTAGACTTAGAGAAATCTTTTGACAATGTTGACTGGAATACTCTCTTTCAAATTCTGAAGGTGGCAGGGGTAAATTACAGGGAGCGAAAGGCTATTTACGATTTTTACAGAAACCAGATGGCAGTTATGAGAGTCGAGGGACATGAAAGGCAAACAGTGGCTGGGAAGGGAGTGAGACAGGGTTGTAGCCTATCCCCAGTGGCATTCAATCTGTATATTGAGCAAGCAGGAAAGGAAACGAATGAAAAATTGTGATTAGGAATTAAAATCTATGAGAAAATGTTAAGACTTTGAGGTTCGCCGATGACATTGTAATTCTGTCAGAAACAGCAAAGGACCTGGAAGAGTAGCTGAACGGAATGGACAGCTTCTTGAAAGGAGGATATAAGATGAACATCAACAAAAGTAAAAGAAGGATAATGGAATGTAGTCGAATTAAATTGTGTGATACTGAGGTTATTAGATTAGGAAATGAGACGCGTAAAGTAGTTAATGAGTTTTGCTATTTGGGGAGCAAAATAACTGATGATGTTCAAAGTAGAGAGGATATAAAATGTAGACTGGGAATGGCAAGGAAAACGTTTCTGAAGAAGAGAAATTTGTTAACATCGAGTATAGATGTAAGTATCAGAAAGTCGTTTCTGACAGTATTTGCATGGAGAGTAGCCATGTATGGAAGCGTGGGCGATAAGTAGTTTAGACAAAAAGAGAATAGAAGCTTTCGAAATTTGGTGCTACAGAAGAATGGTGTTAGATGTTAGATGGGTAGATCACATAACTAATGAGGAGGTATTGAATAGAAAAGGGGAGAAGAGAAATTTGTGACACAACTTGACTAGAAGAAGGGATCGGTTGGTGGGACGTATACTGAGGCATCAAGGGAACACCAATTTAGTACTGGATGGCAGTGCGGAAGGTAAAAGTCGTAGAGGGAGACCAAGAAATTAATACACTAAACAGATTCAGAAGGATGTAGGTTGCAGTAGGTACTGGGAGGTGAAGAAGCTTGCACAGGATAGAGTAGCATGGAGAGCTGCATCAAATCGTTCTCTGGACTGAAGACCACAACAACAACAACAACAACAACAACAACAACAACAGCTTAAAATTTTTATTACCTGCCCCATTGCCTTAAACTGCATAAGGTGTATATTATATCTACAGATTTATGTGTTTCTATTCAAGAATTCATCTATGGTATAGAAGGAGTTGTCAAGGGGATATGATTTAAATTTATTTTTGAAGCTATTACTCCTGTCTGGCAGACGTTTTATTTCATTTGGTAATTTATCGAAAAGTTTTACAGCAGTATAGGTTACCCCTTTCTGTGTCAAAGGTAGGTTATTTAGAGGATAGCGTAAGTCTTTCTTTCTTCTGGTATTATAATCGTGAATATCAGTGTCGTTTTTAAACCGGTCCATGTTGTTAAGAGCAAATTTCATTACTGAATAAATATACTGTGAGGCTGTTGTAATAAATGCTTACATTTTAAATAGCTGAGCAGTGAATACTTTTTGCCTAAATGTTGAGTTACCCCAAAATATTATTCTGTATGACATCAGAGAGTGAATGAATGCAACGTATGTTGGCTTACTAATTTATATATCCTCAAAATTGACAATAATTCTGTTGCCAAAAGTTGTAGATCCTACTCGCTTCAGGAGATTCAAGAGATGAATTTCCCAATTAAGATTTTCATCGATTTGTACACCCAAAAACTTAGTATGCTCTACCCTGGCCACTGACTTCTGTTGATACGAAATATTTATTGAAGGAACTGTAGTCCTTGCAGTAGAAAATTGGATGTACTGTGTTTTTTCAAAGTTCAGAGCAAGCCCATTTGAAGAAAACCAATTAATAACTTTTCCAAAAACATTGTTTCTAGCATTTTCTATTGGAGTTTCTTTTTCTGGATTAATAATAATGCTTCTATCATCAGCAGACAGTGTCAGTTTAGCTACTTGTTTCGGATAAGAAGGTAGGTCATTCACATATTTCAATAATAGAAGAGGACCCATGATCGCACCCTGTGGAAGACCTAATCTAATTTAATCCCACTTAAATGAACTGGCAAACTTCCTTAAATCATTTAAACCATTGAAACAAACTTTTTGCTTTCTCTTCTGTGGATATAACGTAAACCACTCATACACAGTTCCAGTTATATCATAGCATTGTAATTTCTGTAACATAATCTCATGGTTCAGACAATCAGATGCTTTGGATAAGTCACAAGAAATTGCTATTCGTGCATTTTACTATATAAAGACTCTGTGGGCAGTGCAATTGTATATCACTGTCTCAGTGGCACAGCATTTTTGAAACCTGAACTGTGATTTAATAAGTATCCCATTACTGATGAGATGGCTAACCACTCTTAAGTACATTACTTTCTCAACGATTTTTAAAAATTGTGTAAGCAAGTATATTGGCTGGTAATTATTGGCATCTGTAGTGTCCCATTTTTTGTAGAGAGTCTTGACAATGGCGTATTTTAATCTGTCTGGGAAAAAGACAGTGATGCATTACATATGCGACTCAGACCATCAGCTGCAGCTGCTACACATTAGGTGAAAATTAATCTGACTATGATTTCTCAAAACTGACTTCCATGTATTGCTTCGCTTTTCCTTTTGAACTATTCTTACCAATTTTTTCACCTACACTTAAGAAGTGGTTTTTAAGTACATTAACTACTTGTGTACTGTTGGTTAAGAAGGTTTCGTTCTCTTTAATACTAATACTAACTATCCCAGTGGTTACTTTTCCTGTCTCTCTTATAACATCATTCCATATTCATTTAATTTCATCTCTGACATACATATTTCTTGATTTTATGATAACTTCTTTCAGTGTCTTACAATAATTTATACAGTGTAAGATTAATTCTGTGTCTTTACTAATTATTGCGGTCTCATATAGTTTTCTTTTTCTTCCTAAGGAAACTTCAATACCTGTAGTTATCAAAGGTTTATTTGAAAACTGTTTGATGTTACGTTTAGAAATTTATTTGGTCAACAATTTTCAATAAAGGACATACATTAATTATGAAATACGTTGCTTTTATAGTTAGCATTTGGATCATTATATACATCTCCCCAATTAACATTTCTTAAACTTTCTCTATAGTGCTCTATAGATACTAGGTTGAGCAACCTTACACGTTTACTAAATAGTTTCTGAACTGTACACCCTGCTAGATTTTGTAAGTTAACCAGTTGTGCATTATGGTCTGATAATCGATTTGTCACGGGGAAAGCATGTGTTAGTTTTACATCGTCTTGCTGTACAAATACGTTATCTATTTAGTGTGTTACTGTCTTGCGCTATATGTGTTGGGAAACTGATCGCTGATTCTAAGTTATATGTCATTAATAACAATTAGGGTTCACTTTTCCTGTCATAATTGCTTAGAATGTTTACACTGATATCACCGTAGATTAATAACTTCTTCTTTTTGTCTCACAGACAGCATAATAGGGAATCAAACTTTTTCATCAGTAGCTCCCAATCTCCTAATGAAGACCTGTTCACTGTTGCTAATATCAACACTACATTATCTAGCTGTAGTTCACATGCAAAATCGTTCAAGTGCTGATTGACACAAAATTTGCTTACCTCTATTGTATTTGTGTTCTTGTTTTGTGTAAATGGCAACTCCTCCTTTATCCATGCTAGATCTGAAAGTGTAAGATGCTAAATTATATCCATTTATACTGACACTTTCCATCACCACAGTTACATAGTGTTCAGAGTGACAAAGTGTATCAATCTCAGTCTTATTTTGGGCTGGAGATAGAGAAGATTTGCAAGAGAATGGTTACATGTTGGGAACAGACTGTTCAGCATTTATAAACTGGCGTTAGGCTTAAGCAAGTGTTTGAGAGATTGCAAAATGGTAGTATATGGGCGGAAGCAGAAAGTTAGAAGAAAGAAGATAAAAGCGTGAGTTGAATCATTGCAGAAAGTAGTAACGTAGATATAAAAGAAAGGAACGTGGGATTAGTAACTTCAACATCTCGTGAAAATTCTGAGACTGAAACAGTTATGCTGCCAGACGAAGTAAATGGGTGACGTTCTGAAGTAAATGATGGTGCAAATGGCATCATGCAATACTGGTTTAGTTGTAGTAGTATCTACTTCATTAGGAGATAATACCTGTTGTGAACAGGCCTTGCAGCCATGACCAGACGTGATGGGCTTGTGTGGGGAGGTAGACGTGCCAGTGATGTTTCTCTTGTGGAGAGAGGTCTGCAGCTGTGCATGTGATGAAGAGGTAGCATCTATAGCGTGTAATCAAAACGTCCTAGATCCTGGGTTCCAAGCTGGCCATAAGTTAAATTTTAAATAAAAATGAACAGCAGGCGAAGTTGAAGGATTCCAGCATAATATGTCAGCCCCGTTCTTCTGCCGGCCTTGTCAAAGAGGAAAGACAAGCAGACAGAGATTCAGAGCACTTTCTTGCCCCTAAAAAGTGAAAGAATCCACAATGAGCAACGACATACGGATGAAGAAGGCAATGGAAATCACTGCAGGAAAGATAGATAAGGAGTATCCATAGAACATGTGGCCTGTAATTGAAAAAATTTCATAATCTCTCTGCTGGCGGAAAATTCCGGATTTGTCTCCCATATGGATCTACAGGACGTGACAGCCAAGCAGGAAGTGACCCTGAGGAAAAGATGGAACAGCCAACGATAGAAAAGTATTCTACTAGTCGGATTGTGAAACGTCAGAAGTTTGTACGCAGTAGGGAAGCTGGGAAGTTTAAAAAGATAAACGCAAATGCTCAGTGATACAGTGGATTCAGTGAACTGACATGGAAAGAAAATAAGATTTTCTGGTCAGACGAATGTAGGACAATATCAACAGCTGCAGAAAATGGTTAACGATTGCAAGGTTCGGTAGTTAGCTACTTTTACGTTCCATTTGGCATTTGCATCCCTAATTCATTTGTAAATATGGGTAGATAGTGAACACACACAAACTCGTGCGTGCAAATTCAACCTACCACCTTTTTCATATTGCAGTAATAGTAATTTTTCTACAGAAAAGGACTTGTCGTCAAGGAGAATCATTTTCCAAATTTTAAATTTTCTGCCTGTCAGACATTTTATATTACTGGGTAAGTGAACAAAAATTTTAATTGCAGGTTTGTGCACGGTATTATGTGCTAACGACAACCATAATGTGTAGTAATGACAGTCGTATTTTCCTTATTGTGTTGTAATTATAGACATCATTGTTCCTTCTGAACTGTCGTGTGTTACTGACAACAAATTTTATTAGGAAGTAAATATACTGTGAAGCAGTAGTCAGAATGCCCAACTCTTTACATAGATGTCTGCAATATGATGGTGGGTGAGCATCACATATTATTTTTACAGCACGTTTTAGAGCTTGAAGACTTTCTATCTTAAACATGAGTTACCCCAGAAAATTATTCCATACGACATTACCGAACAAAAATATGCAATATATGTTAATTTAGTGATTTGTCACTCCCCAACATTTTCAACGATTCTACGTCGAAATGTGATTGAACTAAGTTGTTTTAGAAGTTTCAAAATGCGCTTTTTCCGGTTTAAATTCTCATCAGAAAGAACACCTAAGAATTTTGAAGTTTCCACACAGTCTATTATTTCCTTACCATCCATTATACTTGTCATTGGTGTAATATTTTTACATGAGCAGAACTGAATATTCTGTGCCTTTTTACATTGAAGGCGAAACCGTTCGCAGAAAACCAGTCGATCATACTTTTAAGAACATTGTCTATGATTTCTTCTGTTATTAAATGCGTGCTTGGACTGATCGCAATCCAAGTGTCATCTGCAAAAAGAATCATCTTCAGAATGTACTAATTCTGTCTGTTGTGTATTAGACAGAAGATCGTTTACATATATGAGGGGCGGTAGTGGAGCTAAGGGTAAGCCTCGGGAACCAAATACGTGATTTCTCCCCAGGCAATATAATATCCCCTGACTGCACTGGATGAATTACTAAGTAAAACTTCCTGCCGTTTTTTGACTAGATATGAAATTGTCCATTGTTTGTGTGCACTATCAATCCCATAAAACTTCAATTTATCTAGGATAATACTGTGATTCATGCAGTCAGATGTCGCAGAAATTACAGACTATAGCTGTTTTATTATTTAATGCTGCTAAAATTTGCTTAGTGAACATGGAAATGACGGTGTCCGTAGAGCAACGTTTCCTAAATCCAGACTTCGATTTGCTGATGATATTATTGTTGCTCAGGTTTGTGGGCTTTCCAAATAACTACGCACCCTCCGACTCAGAGCTGAAATATTAAAAGTTTGGCTGGTTTCGTTGTCTAGGGGCTGGGATACGTAGTTGCCACATTACAAGCCAAGTACTGCTGACTGCAGTATACAACATGAATATTCACATGAATCGAATAGTCAAACGTTCCTATCACTCTGCTATTACGAATATAACGTAGAAATTTGTAAAGGAAAGATTACAATTAAATAAAATCTGCACGTACTACCTTAACGACTTTAAATGATGAGTACAATAGTAGAAGAACTTTTGAGAATGCGGTATATTTCTGCAAAACACTTATTGATGTAGATGGTCCAGCAATTCAATAAAATATAAGTTGAATAACAGGGAAACAATAGATTCCTACTGCACGTAATTAGTTAAGAACGACAACATAGCTCGCGAGATATTCACTTCTAAACGCGTACTGCGTTTTACTGCAGAAGCCACGGAAATCACACTAGATCACAAATCGGCACTCAGAAATATTTCTATCTTCCGCGACCAGGCGCAAACTGCTCCACTCGCAGTCTTTCCCGCGACTGTACGTCGCGCCTTCACGTCCAGCGCTTTTCGTGTCCTGTCCCGTACTATCCAGAACTTCCGCCCTGCTCAGGACTATCTCATGTTCTCCCTGGAAACGATGCTCCTCCCCAAGCTCCATACGTTTCTCTTAGTAACGAGCACTGTGATTGGCGCTCCCTCCCTTTCTTTAAGCCAACGCTCATTCACAAACACAATGAAACATATTCGAAATACTGGATTTACATTTAAATACTTGACATTAAATAAATATTCCTACAGCTGGACCATAAACACGCTCCAACATACATTATTTAATACATAAACAATTAAATAAACATATATCAAAAGAAAGGAAGCAATAGGTAGGCTAGGAGCCTAATGACACTGTGCTTTCTAACACACAGTAAATATTCAACCAATTTCTTTATGAATAGTATACATCGGATATAAACAAAGACATAGATGAATAAATA
Source organism: Schistocerca serialis cubense (assembly GCF_023864345.2). NCBI lineage: Eukaryota > Metazoa > Arthropoda > Insecta > Orthoptera > Acrididae > Schistocerca > Schistocerca serialis. The sequence goes on along the minus strand of NC_064643.1, from coordinate 611,110,664 downwards.
TATTTATAAGTGTGCTGCTAGCTTTTTTTAACTGTTGAGTACTTATGGCTTGACGCGATCGATAGTAATCGGCCACTTTGACCTCCAATAACTCATGTACTATTTAAGTTACATGCCTGTAATTCATACCAATTTAGGTTTACACTAATAGCTTTCTAAAGACATAGCGATCGACAAAATCGGATGAAACTTTTATATTTTGGAAATTCGTTGCTGGGTGTTACTTGTATAATTTACTGTCAGATACTAAACTGTAAACCAATAAAGATAATGAAAATATGATTACACCATCAGAATCGTCGTGCAAATAATAGTAATGTACATGATTCATCTGGCTACTATTAATTTCTATACGAACTGTGAAATGTCTGCCATTAAGGTTTCACAAAGTCCGCCATCTTTGGCACTCCCGCAGTGTCTCTTTCATTGACACAGCGTCACCATGGAGTTCCCAGCCACGCGGCTGGACCCCTCTTGCTTCGGCCAGCATCTGCTACCACGTGGTCGGCCTGCCGTGGCCTGCTCCCGCCAAGCAGCCCGTGCAGCCACTGCTTCCGAACATAGAATATTTCCAGGGCGCCACAACTCGCTCGTTACCTCACAGGTGATATAATATTCTAGAATATATCAACTTCAAAAAATAGTGAAAAATATGTCACCAGTGAATCAGGTCGGTAGGTATTGACATCTTTCCTATAACCCTTCTTAAACAGAGATTTGAAAACAGCATATTCCAGTCTCTCTAGAATGGGAAGGAAGGACAGACGATGAGTCACTGTTTACAGTTCAATAATAGGATTGTTCTCGCAACATTCGACATGAAACCAACGTTGACAACAAGAGTAAAAGTTTACATGCTACCATCGCAAGAAGAAGATGATGAGACAATGCACATAAGAATATGGTAAAAACAGTTTTCACTGCAGTTAACGTTCATGGAGTCACAACACGTGCTCTGTACACGACCACTGCCTACAATCATGGTGCAAATGATGTGAAGATGGTCACATTCTGACCGAAAACGGTAACCATTGTAAATAAATACATAAGAATACTGAACGCGTAATTCAGTATGTAAATCGAGATTAAAATCTAGTAGTTATGGGAGACTGGAATGCAGTTGTAGGGGAAGCAATAGAAGAAAGAGTTACAGCAGAAAATGAGCTTCGTAGAAGAATTGAAAGAAGAGAAAGACTAAATGTGTGCCACAATACAATTTCAATTGGTAATAATAAACACACTGTTCAAAAACCGTAGATGGGAGTAAATATACTTGCAATAGGACTGCAGACACGGGAAGACCCCAGCTGCACTGGTCAGATAGATATACCAAAATCAGATACTTGATTGTAATGCGTACCATGTAGCAGATATAGACTCAAATCTCAATTTACTAATGATGAAGAGTTGGCATGAAGGTCAAGAGAACCGACCGGAAAAAACAGTGTTAAAGGATATTGTATACTGAAGTAGGAAAGGGTAAAACGCTTTTGAAAATCGCTGAAGGTGTTGCAATAACACAATAGGTAGTTTGTTTGAAGAGGTGCGAACAGTTCTAAAAAGAGCAATAACGGATGTTGGAAAGACAAATAGGTACAAGTAACGTAACTGCGAAGAAAACTTGCATAATAGGAAGAATACTTCAAATTATCAATGAAAGAAGGAGGTAAATGTGTTCAGGGGAAGATATGAATACAGTAATATAAACCCCTGAGGAACTAAATGAATAGGAAGTCAAGCCGAGATCGCTGCAGGGAAAATGTGAAGAAGTCAAAAAAGAAATTATTTCTAAAACAATTGTCAATCATTCTTCAGTACCAGTTGCATATTTTTAACTACACCATGTGTTTCGATCCCTCTGGATCATCTTCCGATCTAAGTAGTTGCACCAGCAACCTTCCTTGTCTGTGCCAAAATTTCATATTCAAATTACATCCAGTATTTTCGTAAATCTAAGGGTTTAGGAGGGTGTTTAAGTTTGCATAAAATATTTTGTAAGTATATTTGTATAATGTTTTTGTTGTTTTATAAGAGTGTTGTTTTAAGATATATTTAAATCATTTGTTGATTACTACTGTCATGTGGAACCACTGATGGCGAGGGGAGGTGGTGCTTCAGACAGAGGTGGCGACGATAGATGATCTCAGGACCCCCAGCGGACTGGTATAGGCCCGGCTGACACATATTCCGGTGGAAGACAAATTTGTGGAATTCCATAGGAATGGAAGGAAGCTCCTCAGCAGGGTACATGAAACGTTCTTACATCAGTAATAGTGATACGTAATATTTAGCTTAATCTGCGCGGTTCTCAAATACAGATCTATTATTAAGCTCAAAATTATGTGAAATACAACAACAATGACTGACTGATTATGCATATTAGAATCATCTGTGTTAAATGGGGGACTTAATTTTCTCTGCTCCTTTTGGATGTAATGTGTCAAAGCGCTGTCGTTTACTGTATTTAGACTATTACATAGTTTCAATGTTCATTACATGTAACTCTGAAGTGCTAGTCGTTAATTGTCCCATCAGTACAGGGTGTTTCAGAAAGGACTCTACAACCTTAAAAATTCATATAAATTTATTGATAGAAGATATAGAGCTGGAAAATACATCAAGTTTTTTTAACCTTAAACTAAAGATGTTGTGTGTGGATTCCTTTGGTTATCGAACACATTCCATCGGAAGTCAGTTTCTTCCCAAACTCGGTGTAGCATTTCAGGTGTATCTTGCTCAGTGGCGGCGTAAATTCTTGCTCTAAGTTCGGGTAGAGAAGTTGGCACAGTAGGTACAAACACGGTATCCTTGATGAATCCCCATAAAAAGAAATCGAGTTGTGTCACGTATGGGTATGAGGGGGGAGGGGGGGGGTATACACACTTGGCGCATCACAGACAATCCATTGACCTGGAAAGCGGTCACTGAGAAAATCCCGGACGTCAGCCAGGTAGTGGGGTGGTGCACCATCTTGTATGAAATAAACATTTCGTTCTTGGTCATCCTCATCGATCTGTGGTATCAAAAATTGTTGTAACATATCCAGGTACACTATCTTGTTGATGGTTCTCTCATGGAAAAAAAAAGGGGCCGTTATCTTTGTTCTTGCTCATTGCACAAAAGACGTTCAGTTTAGGGCTATCACGAACGTGTTGCAATGTTTGATGTGGATTATCGCTGCCCCAAATCCTACAGTTATGTATGTTAACCTTGCCGCTTAAGTGAAAAATTGACTCGTCAGAAAAGATAATTTTATTCAAGAAATGTCTATCCACATGTAATCGATTTATCAAATATGCACAGAAGTTCTTGTAAGCAATTTTATCAGTGTATTTTATTACTTGTACGATGAGATTAGATTAGATTAGATTACATTAGTTTTTCGTTCTACAGATCCGTGTTGAGGAGATCCTCGTGGATGTGGAACATCACTTTTTTTTAAAGCTGAAATAACAATACTAATAGTATGAATACATACAATACATCATTTGTTTCCAATTAAAAAATTCGTCAACAGAGTAGAAGGTGCTTGCCACTAGTAAGGCTTTCAGGCTCCTTTTAAACTGATCTTTATTTTTAGCTAAATTTTTTATGTTTGCTGGCAAATTATTGAAGATGAGTGTTCCTGAGTAGTGGACCCCTTTTTGAACTAAAGTAAGTGCTTTTAAGTCCTTGTGCAGATCATTTTTGTTCCTGGTATTATATGTATGAAATGAGCTGTTTGTTGGAAAAAGAGATTTATTATTTAGGACAAATTTCATTAAGGAGTAAATATACTGAGAGGCAGTAGTTAGTATACCCAGTTCTTTGAAGAGGTTTCTACAAGACGTCCGTGAGTTTACTCCACAAATAATACGTATTTGGACTCTGAAAACTTTAGTTTGACTTGAACAGTTGCCACAAAATATTATACCATATGACATTATGGAATGAAAGTAGGCAAAGTATGCAAGCTTTTTCATTTTTATGTCGCATATGTCTGCTAACACTCGAATTGCAAATACAGATTTGTTAAGGCGTTTCTGCAGTGCTGTGGTGTGCTCCTCCCAGCTGAATTTATTATCAAGTTGTAATCCCAGGAATTTAAGACTGTCAACCTCTTCTATCTGCTCTTCTCCGTACTTTATGCATATGCTGGGTGGAAACCTCTTACAGGTTTTGAACTGCATATAGTGAGTCTTTTCGAAGTTTAATGTCAGTGAGTTGGCTTTAAACCATTTATTAATATCCATGAAAATATCATTAGCAGATCTTTCTAGAACTACACTCGACATACTATTTATTGCAATACTTGTATCATCTGCAAACAAAACGAACTCTGCTTCTGGCAGTGTAACTGATGAGAGATCATTAATGTACACAAGAAAAAGCAATGGCCCTAAGATGGATCCTTGTGGGACACCACATGTAATTTCTTCCCATTCTGACGATGACAGATGACTTAATTCACTAGTCCCTTGCACTGACACCCTTTGTTTCCTGTTAGCTAGGTATGACTTGAACCATTTTGCAGCACTGCCTGTGACACCATAGAATTCTAATTTATTTAAAAGGATGTTGTGGTTTACACAATCGAATGCCTTTGACAAATCACAGAAAATACCTGCTGCTTGTAACCCTTTTATTTAATGAATTAAGTACATTTTCACTGTAGGTGTAAATAGCCTTTTCGATATCAGAACCCTTCAGAAATCCAAACTGTGTTCTTGATAATATGTTATTTGTGGTCAGATGGTTGAGAAGCTGCCTGTACATTACTTTTTCTGAGAATGCTGGCAAAAGAGAAATCGGTCTGTAATTTGATGGCATCTCTTTATCCCCCTTCTTGAATAGAGGCTTAACATCTGCATATTTCAGCCAGTCAGGAAATGTCCCAGTTATAATTGACTGGTTACACAAATAACTTAGAATTGTACTAAACTCACAAGAACATGCCTTAATTAACTTTGTTGATATTTCATCGTAACCACTAGAATGCTTTGTTTTCAAATATTTTATTATGGAAGTTATTTCTTTTGGTGAAGTGAGTGAGTGACGATCGTCAATCCGTACGATTTGAAACGTAAACAATTTCTTAACACACGCCAAACAGTCGTATGTGAGATCTGCAGTACGCGAGATGCACGCCCTGTCGATTTCGTAGCTCTGTTGACAAAATGTTTTCTGACTCGTTAAACGACGTCGTCAGATGTGCTTGGAAGATCTGATGGTTTCCCTTGTCTTATTAAACACCCTGCTTCTACAAAACATTTATGCCACTCATGAATTGTAGGCCTACTAAGAGTATCTTTAGCGTACTTGGTACGGACATTACACTGAACTGTTGTCGCCGACTTCGATTCTTCAAACCAAAACACACAGCTAACATGCTCGGGTCCAGTGAAGGCAGCCATCCTTATCGCAACTGCCGCTAGCGCTCCCTGAGGTGCGATTCGGCACTAGCGAACTATGCGAGAAAAAACTTGATGTATTTCCCTACAAATTGACACTACAATCACCTCTGTAGATACAATGAATTAATGAATATTAATTTTCAAAATTGTTAAGTCCTTTTGGAAGACTCTTTATTTTAGAACATTGTTTTCAGTTCAGCATAATGCCCAAACACCACACTGCACTCCTTTCTCTCGGGAATGGTTACAGGTATCGAGTGGAAATTTATGTCACGTACTAAGGTATCCGTTCTCGGCGTTCTGTACAAAATATAAACTTCTACGTCAATGCTGTCAACAAGTACGGCATATAATGGCTCACGTTCTGATTATCGAAAACTCACTTATTGACCGTTTTAGGTGCCACGCTGCTGACCTAGGTCCGTAATATTTCGCAAGATACGACGTGTAGCAGCAACACTACACGAGAAAACCCGAAAAGTATTAATTTGTAATAAAATCTTAAGAAAACGTTCCGTTTTTGTTATTTGTTTACGAGATGACACATACGTGTGACGCAGGTCGTATTGTTACGATTCGCAATGGCGACTGCAGAGTTCATTTACTGCGTTACGTGTGATCTCTTGTGCACCAGAGTTCGTGAGTCATATCGTAAGCAGAGTTTATCACTGGATTAATCACGCGACTACATTGCATGCAGAGCTTGAATAACGTAAGCAGATATTTCACTGTTCACTTCCTTATATTCAAGGTTTACCGTTTAGTCAACTTGCTTAAATCTTGCATGATACCACCTCGACTGTCCAGATCAGTAAACAAAGGCACGGTCACTTTAGCAGTGGGATCACTCTCGACGTACGGTACGTTTCAATTCACTTCTCGTACTTTCATTTTATATGGGAACCAATAATGCCTCTTTTGCTACCGGGTATGTTTTTGTGAAGAAACTTATTTACATTATTCACTGTACTGAAGTGCTAAAGAAACTGGTATGGGCATTTGTGTTGAAATACAGCGATATGTAAACAGGCAGAATACGAAGCTGCGGTCAGCAACGCCTATATGAGACAACAAGTGTTGTTAGATCGGTTAATGATGCAACAATGAGTTCGAACGTGGTTTTATAGTCGGCGCACGAGCGATGGGACACAGCATGTTCGTGGTAGCGATGAAGTGGTGATTGTCCTGTACGATCATTTCTCAAGTGTACCGTGAGTATCAGGAAACAGTTAAAACATCAAATCTCCAACATCTCCGAGGCCGGGAAAAGATCCTGCAAGAACGGGACAAACGACGACCTGAGACAATCGTTCAACGTGACAGAAGTAACACACTTCCGCAAATTGCTGCACATTTCAAAGCTGGTCCATCAGTGAGTGTTAGCGTACGAAACATTCTATGAAACATCATCGATATGGGCTTTCGGAGCCGAAGGCCCACTCATGTACCTCTTATGACTGCACGACACAAAATCTTAGGCCTCGCCTGGGTCCGTCAACACCGACATTGGACTGTAGATGACTGGAAACATGTTGCCTGGTCGGACGAGTCTTATTTCAAATTGTGTCGAGCGGATGGACGTGTGTACGGGTACGGAGACAACATCATGAACCCATGGACCCTGCATGTCATCAGGGGACTGTTCAAGCTGGTGAAGGGTCCGTAATGCTATGGGGCGTGAGAAGTTCGACTGATATTGGACCCTTGATACGTCTAGATACACTCTGACAGATGACACGCATGTAAGCATACTGTCTGATCACCTGCATCCATTCATGTCCATTGTGCATTCCAAGGGACAATGCGACACCCCACACGTCCATAATTGCTACAGCGTAGTTCCAGGGACACTCTTCTGAATTGAAACACTACTGCTGCCCACCAAACTCCCCAGACAATAACATTATTCAGCACATCTGGGATGCCTTGCAACGTGCTGTTCAGAAAATATCTCCATCCACTCGTACTCTTACGGATTTATGGACAGCCCTGCAGGATTCATGGAGTCAGTTCCCTCCAGCACTATTTCAGACATTAATCGTGTCTATGCCAAGTCGTGCTGCGGCACTTCTGAGTTCTTGCGGAGCCCTACACTATATTAGGCAGATGTAGCAGTTTCTTTGGCTCTTCTGTGCAGATTTTTTTCAATAAGCAAATATTCTTCATTGTTCGATCTAAATGGCCGTATTGCTTTATTTGTATGATCTTTGTACTAATAGTTAACAGATTAGACTACTGCTCTGAGCTTTAGAAACATATGCATTAATACTTGGAACATCATTTCTTTCATCTCACCAGTAACAAATTCTGACTCATCTTACTACTAATAGAACGCGAAATGAAATATCCACAACTATATTACGTCACACCAGTCCCTTCTTGTGCACTGTGTAGCACCAAATAATGCGGCAATACTCATCGAAACCCGTCGTGCTAGTAAAATATCGTACACAACTGAAGCGAATTTCTCAGTCTTATCTGTATGAACCCCCATTGTACTGACCACCAAACCAAACTTCATATTTTATTATGTCCATAATTAAATGGGGTGCAGTCTTCCAACTTCAATCGGCAACAGTCGCGCTTAGTTACTGTTATTCTAACACGATATTTCTAGACGTATATCTCTCAAGTATTTTTTAGAGTTACAGCATTTATACATATGAAGCCTACTACACATTAAAACAAGAAAAAGGATCATTAGAAATGAATGTTTCTGTAAAGTACATTCTTATTTGCTTAACATAGTAAAGTATGGAGAGGTAATTTGGATTCCTTGGTGTCAAACAATAGGCCAAGGCATCTTTTGTTCCGCTTAAAATTTTCTACCCACGATATTCCCCGAACAGAGAACCCAAAGAAACAAAAGAAAACTTTAACTGTATCGACCCATCAGTGATGTTTAACTTTCTGAGATCGACAACCACGGCAAAAAATCATTGTGGATGTCAGTATTTTTCATTATTGCTATTGCGATTTCGAACATGCGTCATATTGAAATAACTGAAAGCATACCAAACATTGGTTACATGCAGAATCAAGGGAAAGACGAGCTCCATTCAAAAACTTGTGCTTGAACTTACTTTGCTTTGTATATCAACAAAATAATACATGCATTGATTGTGGTATAACCTCAAAATACAACATGCCGTGATTACTGTTCACTTTTACAGCCAGTCCCAAACAACTTAACGCAGAAGTTCTAAATATTTCATTCTGGCTTCAAAGAGCGAATTATCTGTTTCATTTTAACTGTTATTTTTTCTGACAGTAATTGTTCCTGCATGGAGAACTGAGTGAATACAAATACATCTTCCTCAATATTTTCGCTTTCTGTCACGGGGAGTGAATCCGACAGGCATTGTTAACACTTTATTTTCATTTCACACAATGAAACGACGATTTAGAACGTTAAACGGTATCGGCCCACCTTTCCCATCCTCAGAACGTAAAATGAAACAGCAAACTGTGGCCGCGACACCCAGTGCTTTGTCACCGTCAGAATCAAAAGCAAGGGGAAGGGTTAACACTTTGAGCGACGGGGTGCAAAGCTCGTGGAAATGAAGTTAGAGAGGTTTTCTGGCACTGATAAGTCTGTCGTGGACAACAGTCAAAATTGTGGTTGTGATGAAGAATTAATTAAGAAAAAACGCTTAGCTACAATGTTATAAGGCGATGACAATGTTCACACCGCTGTATAGATTTAAAACCTGCGTTTCCCTGGAAAGGAAAATCAATTGCAAGATTTTATAGCGATCGCTAGTTATATTTCGAGATACAGCTGTTTGCGGAGTTCCTGCTGTAAAATGTACTACCACAGCTGCGGATACCCCACCGACAGATTCGTTTGTAAATACACAACTGTTTGAAGAGAAGTTACAGAATAAAGTGAGAGACAGCGCTCAACTATGCAGGTATTAGAATGAGTTCCAATAGACGTGCTGAATATATCATAAGTAAATAATATAACAGATTGATATAGTTGTAAATGAAAAAGCAGCCTAGAAAACACGGGTGACAACTCTCATATGGATAGGGCCTATGACTGCAGTGTGCGGTTGCTGGCTGGGTTGTGACCCTTCGCTCACAGATGATAAAACCTGTATGATGCAGCTCCTCCGGTTCGTATAGCAGAACAGTTCAGTGTCAGTTAGATGGTCAGAAAGGCAATACCTGTCGGACGTCCAGCTTTCGTTTGTGAATTATTTTTACGAACTCGAAACAACTATGATTTGTTTTCAATTCCCTGAGTGGTTACTAGATTAATTCTCAAATTTATTCCATATTTTTATGCTTAGTAGGAACAGTCTAGCATTTTAATAACTGTGTAGGCTAGAGTTTGGCCGATTTGGGTATGGACAGAGACTGTGATCGTTGTATTCGGATGCAGGCTGAGTTGGTAACCCTTCGCTCACAGTTCCTGGTGGTACTAACTATGCTGACGGAGCTTGTGTCTATAGCCAATGCATATCACTGGAGGAGGGGGGCTGGGACACACCTGGGGATCCAAGGGACATGTGTAGTGGTCTTCTGGGAACAAGAAGCATGTGTTTATGGTTGGCAAGAAATGTTTACGAACTCTTAGTGTACAAAAGAGTACATGAGAATATTAATTATGTCACTTTGACGCATATGGGGTGATTTTTTCCTCCACGTACAAACTCTAGGGATTGGTCGATTAGAGGAAATGAAACAAAAAATTCTAATGAACATATGTCCCGCAATGCATGGTTTCAATGCTAGAGACCATTTAATCAACCACACATTGTTACAGAGAATGCGGTCTAATACAAGCCGTACCGCGCAGCCACAGTTACATATGTGTTGAAAATGGTTCCCATGTTCCTTAATGCAGACGTGTATGTGCCATACCATGTTCTGCCTCCAACGTTCACATTGGCCATGCTGCATCCGAACAGTGTCAAAGACGCCACGAAAACGCTGTTCCGGTGTCTTCACATCTGGAATGGGTTCTGCATACACGATACTCTTGAGATGGCCCCGTAACTACATATCACAACTGGACCCCGTCGTCCGATCCGTTAATAAGGGAAGACACGACTGAGATGCGTATGGACGTTAACAGTGACGTGGGCTGGAGCAGCACCACGTAGCAGCCACGTAAAACTTTTTCGGATCATCAGTGGCACTTCTTCCAGCAGAGGAGGCAAAGTCACCCGCAAGAAACACCTTAGTTCCGACCTGTTAGACGAGGTGGAAGAATGACTGGTCCAAAAATACGATCACTGATGATTTTCTGTCACCATACCAAAGGGGTAGCCCGCCCGGTTAGCCCTGCGATCCAACGCACTGATTTCCAGGCGGGAAGGTATGGCGGTCCACGGCACGAATCCGCCTGGCGGGGATTAGTGTCGAGGTCCGGTGTGCCGGCCAGTCTGTTGATGGTTTTTAAGGATGTTTTCCATCTGCCTCGGCGAATGCGGGCTTGTTCCCCTTTTTCCGCCTCAGTTACACTATGTCGGCGATTGCTGCGCAAACACTGTCTCCACATAAGCGTATACCATAATTACTCTACCATGCAAACATTTGGGGTTACAGTCGTCTGGTGCGAGACGTTCCGGTGGGGGGAGGGGGGGGGGGTTCCACCGTGGGCCGAACCGCACAGTAACCCTGGGTTCCGTGTGGCGTGCCGGTGGGGTGAGTGGACTGCTGTAGCCTGTTGTGGGGTTGTGAACCACTGAGGGCTACGGTGAGGACAAAGCCTCTCTGTCGTTTCTACATCCCCAGTTCAATACAACACAACAAAATACCCTAGGGGTTGTGCATATTATCCAACAGATGGCTGTTATAAAAGTTAATGATACCACTCCGCGTAAAGGTGACCTCATATGTGAGCAGATGGTTGACACAAATCCCAGAATCGTGGTTGCTTGGAGAAGTAACCAGTGACAAAACTGCTCCCGATGTGGAAAGTTTGTCGCTAATATGCCCTGCACACGCCGTAAGTGATAAGGTAGTAACAATTGTCATGGAGAATGTTCCCACGCGGTCGCCTGGCTTATCCTGTAGTGGCAGGGCAGCTACCTGGTACTGACACTGTGGTCGCCTTCCACAGTGTTAATCACATTTTCCTCCAAGTCCTGTGTCCGAAGATTTTGGATACGTCCATCATGATTTTCTGCTTCCTGAAATCACCCTGTCTCAGAAAAACGGCGAAACACTGTTGCAAACAATGAATCCTGTTGTTGTTGGCCGGAATAGGTCTCCTGATACAACCTTGTTGCCCTCCAACCGTTGCCATTTGCCTTTCCGTTAGTAAAGATCATGTTGGCAAACTCTCGATTCGAATATGGAACCATTGTGTACAATGCTGTGTCACATCTACTACAAAGCGAGTCACGAAGAGAAGTGAATCGGACAACATTAAGTATTACTGTGCCAGGAGAGGGCACTAGGGGATGATGTATGAGGAACAGTGCCATCCTCTAGAAGGAAACTATTCATACTGTAACTGTAGCTACGTGGTACAGCAGTATTAGACCGCAGTCTCTGTAACAAAGTATGATTGAATAAATGGTCTCTAGGACGGAAACCATGCATTTCAGGACATAAGTGCATTGGACCTTTTTTGATCAATTTCCTCTCATCGATCAAACCAAAGAGTTGGTACACGGTGGAAAAAACACCCTGCATAAAAATCAGTATCGATATTTAATCATAATCTGTGTTTTGCAGTAAATATACTGATAACAATGAAAACAATACAAATAGATTTTCATAATCTTTTTAATCTGTTTCCAGTCTTCCTAAGAGAGAGGCGTGGATGGTGACATACGTGTCCTGTAACGTATTTCTGGTAAATATATGCTGTTATTGATTACTAATCGACTTATTTCAGTAGCATTAGCATCAATACATGTATGAAAAATCAACTGTATCTTTTTCAAAGATTAATAACGTGCAGTAGAGGGCGATTTGTAACTAGTATATGTCGCCATTTGCAAGACGGCAGACACTTTTTCAAATTACTATAATATTACGTGGCGAAAAGCCAAAAGGAGATGGATTATAGCTAATTTCATGAATAAACAGACTAAAGTCAAGTTAATTTCACATATTTTGCAAAGAGTAGTATCGATATCAAAACAGGTTCTTTTGGTTTCCGCTACCCGGCTATCTTCTGTTCAAGTGACGGGATTTTCCACAGTTCAAGTGCTCAACTTTGAATTAATAATAAATGTGCCACGCAAAAGTTGATTCTCCAGACCGAACTACACCTAATTTATTTTACGCGTATACAAGCACTCCAAAGTGATTTACTTATCAGGCACTTTAACATAGAGGGCCTTAACAATATCAAAGGTAAAATTTCATGGACGTGGAATGAAATAGTAGTGAATATGTTGTACACAGCCTCAGGAGTGATCTTAGGATGTGTTATTAACAGCATAACTCACACGTATTATTCAGTAATTCGTACCCGCACACGACACGTAAAGAGACGTAAAACCACCACACTGACGCTACAGCCAATCTACACACCCCTATATACACAAAAATATCATCACGCAAGTCCCACGTGTACCCTAATCATTGCACTACTTTTGATGCCCCAATTATTGCCCGCACTGAGGTTCACCTCTCAGCGGTGATCGAGTGGGCGGTCGTTCCAAGCAGTACTAGAAAGCGAAGGACTTTCTGAGGTGGCGATCCAAGGGCCTCCCCAGCTCGTCAGACAAACAGGATACGGCACTATCTGTGGCTGCTAAGATCCGGAGTCAGATGCTTGTTTTGTTTTAGAGGAAGGCTCTCAGCCTGCAAGACCAGGGCATTCACAGAGGGTAGGATTATTGGTAGTTGGAAGCTCCAGTATTAGACGCATAACGGGCCCCTTAGGAACATGGACATTAAGGAGGGGGGGAAATCCACCGTACACTCTGTGTGCTTAGCGGGGGAGTCATCCGAGATGCGAAAAGGGGCCTTCCGGTTGGCATGAAGAACACGGAGTGCAGCCGACTGCAGGCAATGGCTCATGTCGGCTCTAATGATGTGTGCCGCTTTGAGTCGGAAGAGATTCTCTCTGGTTTCAGGAGACTATGTTGTTGTTTCCAGAGTGAGATTTTCACTCTGCAGCGGAGTGTGCGCTGATATGAAACTTCCTGGCAGATTAAAACTGTGTGCCCGACCGAGACTCGAACTCGGTCCCGAGTTCGAGTCTCGGTCGGGCACACAGCTTTAATCTGCCAGGAAGTTTCTTATGTTGTTGTTGTTGTTGTTGTGGTCTTCAGTCCTGAGACTGGTTTGATGCAGCTCTCCATGCTACTCTATCCTGTGCAAGCTTTTTCATCTCCCAGTACCTACTGCAACCTACATCCTTCTGAATCTGATTAGTGTATTCATCTCTTGGTCTCCCTCTACGATTTTTACCCTCCACGCTGCCCTTCAATACTAAATTGGTGATCCCTTGATGCCTCAGAACATGTCCTACCAACCGATCCCTTCTTCTGGTCAAGTTATGCCACAAACTTCTCTCCTCCCCAATCCTATTCAATACTTCCTCATTAGTTATGTGATCTACCCATCTAATCTTCAGCATTCTTCTGTAGCACCACATTTCGAAAGCTTCTATTCTCTTCTTGTCCAAACTATTTATCGTCCATGTTTCACTTCCATACATGGCTACACTCCATACAAATGCTTTCAGAAATGACTTCCTGACACTTAAATCTATACTCGATGTTAACAAATTTCTCTTCTTCAGAAACGCTTTCCTTGCCATTGCCAGTCTACATTTTATATCCTCTCTGCTTCGACCATCATCAGTTATTTTGCTCCCCAAATAGCAAAACTCCTTTACTACTTTAAGTGTCTCTCAGGAGACTACCTAAATTGAAAAAGACTGCCAGTCTTGCATTCGAGATGAAGGCAGAGGTTACTATCTGTAGCTTAGTCGACAATACCGACTGGGGACCTTTGGCACTGAGCAGAGTGACGGGTCTGGATCAGAGGCTCAGACTGTTCTGCGACCGTGTAGGTTGCAGATTCTTCGGCTTTTGCCATAGAGTGGCGCGCTATCGGGTCCCGCATAATAGTCAGGGTTCCACTACAGTCATTAAGTGGCTACACGGGTAGTAGGAGCTTCGTGGAGGGGACTGGGCAGTATTCTAGGTTACAGGGACTCGGGAAAGAACAAATAGGGCTTCTATCTGAAAGTATTCAGGTCAAATAAAGGACAAGGATGGGGTTGACTTCGGAATCATAGTCGCTATAGTATTAAATAGTAGTAGCTGTGTAGAGAAAGAACCGGAGCTCCAGGCAATTAGCAGAAGCCCTAGAGCATTAATCTTTATAGGTGCTGAAAGATGGTTAAAAGGAGATACGTTCTGCCGAAATTTTTACAAAGGATTTGATGGTGTTACGAAAAGACAGATTAAACGCAGTTGGTGGTGCCGTGCTTGTTGATATTAGAAGCAGTCTGTCTCATGGCAGATACTTCTTTTGAATTAATATGTGTAGGTGTTCCATCTGACAACCGGAATAAATTAATTATTTGTTCCTTTTACCGACCTCCCACCTCAGATTATACAGTTGCTGAACGGGTCAAAGAACAGTAGATTATCACTTCAAATAGATACACCACTCATACAATTACACCTGGTAATCACTTCAGCCTACTATCGATAAGTTGGCGAAATTACATGTTTAAACTGGTAGCCATAAAACATCGTCCGGAGTCGTGCTAATTGCTTTCTCCAAAATTTATTTTGAGGTACTCCTTCAGGAGCCCACTCGAATTATAAATAATTGCCAAATAACACTCGATGTCTTAGCAGTAAATGAACCTGAGCAAATACGGAGCGTTATGACGGATCCAAGGATTTGTGACTACAAGATCATTGTAATGAGACCGGTACCGTAACACGAAACCCCACGGAAAGTAAACGCAAAATATAGCATATATATTTAAACAGCAGACAAAAATTTACCTGAGACGTTCCTAAGAGACAGCCTCCACTCCTTCCCATCTATCTATCAAAGTATAGACCAGTGGCTTTAATTCAAAGAAGCAGCATCGACAGCAATGAGAGATTAATACCAAATAATAATAAACGGAGCCGACCCCTCTTCCGCTCTCTCATGGTAACACGGAATAGGTCACAACGCTGCTGCAGCGGTAACGAAGAACCCACGCCAAATTCATAAGAACTCATAATGCCCAAGACTGGTAAACTTTCACACAAGCTCGAAATCTAGCACGAACTTCTATGCAAAATGCTTTTAATATCTTCCACAGCGTAACTATATCTCGACGTCTGACAGAAAATCCGAAGAGATTCTGGTCGTACATGAAGTACACCAGCCGGCCGGAGTGGCTGTGCTGTTCTAGGCGCTACAGTCTGGAGCCGAGCGACTGCTACGGTCGCAGGTTCGAATCCTGCTTCGGGCATGGATGTGTGTGATGTCCTTAGGTTAGTTAGGTTTAATTAGTTCTAAGTTCTCAGAAGTTAAGTCGCATAGTGCTCAGAGCTATTTGAACCAGCCATTTGAAGTACACCAGCGACAAGACACAATCAATATCTTCACTGCGCTAGTGAAGATAATGTTACCGACAACGGCACTAAAGCGGAATTACTAATACAGATTCTGAAATTCCTTCACCAGGGTACATAAAGTTAATATTCCAGAACTCTAATCCAGAACTTTTATCCGACTTGATTAACTTAGAAGTAGATATCCTCGTTGTGACAAAGCAGCTTAAACCACTTGCCGGCCTAGATGGCCGAGCGGTTCTAGACGCTACAGTTTGGAACCGTGCGACCGCTAAGGTCGTAGGTTCGAATCCTGCCTCGGGCATGGATGTGTGTGATGTCCTTAGGTTAGTTAGGTTTAAATAGTTCTAAGTTCTAGGGGACTGATGACCATAGAAGTTAAGTCCCATAGTGCTCAGAGCCATTTTTTTAAATAACTTAAACAAAGCAAGTTCTCCGTTCCAGATTGTACTGGTATTCCAATAAGAGCGCTGTCAGGGATGGAATAGTTCCGAACTTAACAATCATACACAACTGTTCGCTCGACGAATGATGCGTGCCTTAACACTGGAATGTTGCACAGGTCATACCAATACTCGAGAAAGAAAGTGAGTATAACCCGATGAATTATAGACCTATGTTATTGACGTCCATTCTCAGCAAGGTTTTGGAACATATACCGTTTCCGAACATTATGAATTACTTCAAGGAAAATGATCTGCTAATTCATTATCGTCACGAATTCATAAAATACTCTTCTTTTGAAACACAACAAGTTCTTTACTCCCATGAAGAAATGAGTGTCATCGACAGGAGACCTAAAATTGATTTCATATTTTTAGATTTCCCAAAGGCTTTTGATACAAATCCTCATAATCGGCTTATAACCAAGTTGCGTGCCTATGACGTGTCGTCTCAGTTGAACGAGCATATTCGTGATATCTTGTCGGAAAGATCACAGTTCGCAGTAGTTGACGGAAAGTCATCGAGCACCGCGGAAGTAATTCCTAGCGTTCGTAAAGGACGTTTTATAGACCCCCTGCTGTTCCAAATATATATAAACGACTTAGGAGACAATCTGGGCAGCCATCTTAGACTGAAAACCAAAGAATGCGTTTCATTGGCAGAAAGAAGACGCTCTACTATATAGATTGCCTACAACACGCTTGTCATGGACTGCCTACAACACGCTCGTCATAGACTGCTTGTCCGTTTTTTTTTTTTTTACTGTCGCGAAATAGCAGAGAGAGTGTCACGGATATGATATGCGAGTTGCGGTGGTAGTTTTTAGTTAAGTATCTTCATTCGTGGTTCTCAGTTAACTTTTTATTAAGTTCGAGCCTGGTAAGTGATGGATATTCGTATATGTCGAGAGAAAACACACTGTCATTTTTACGTAATGTTGTGGCTTTATCACAGTTGGCAGGAAATGTTCATACTAATTTTCTCTATCTTTGGCTAAAATATCCACTCTTACCTATTATGTGAATACAGCTGTCATAAGCGTCAGTTAGTTTGTTTTCATTTTCCGGGAGGTTTTCAACAGAACAATCCAGTCTAAAGATCGTAGCCTGATTTTAATGCAATCGTTATTACTCAGACAATTGACTGTAGCACCGCAGCGTATCATACAATACCGCGTTAATTCTTTACAAAAGACATTTAAAAATCTGTCTCAGTGGAAAAACACTTCACTTGCTATTCTTTTCGGAATCCATCCACATTACTTGAGTATTTGATTGGGTTCATCTCATCCATGTACACAAATCAAGGACACTAACTACACAATTTATCACTTACATACTGAAACTTCTTTTTTCAATATATTTTCGACAGCACAATATCGTACATCATTGCTCACCCGAGTCGACATGAACACCTCGAATGAAATCAAATGCCAGACAGAGAATGAAACAAAAGATTCCAGGCTATTTATAATATTATAAAACAGAAAATAGTACTTATTTTAGTTTCTGTTTGTTATAATAATTACTCTCTATTACAAATATTTAAGAAACTTATTTGTAATCACTAATTCATCAGAATGTTCATTGATTTTCGTTAACTGAACGGTTTAAGACCGAATAAGAGCGGTTTCACAGTACATGTACAATATCGAGGGAGTCAATTCTTTTTCTGCAAATTGATCAGCAAATTTACAACTAAGGAAGTGGACGCCAGAACTGCAGTGCACGAAAGAATTTCAACATTCATCTGCGCTGTGTTGGTTGTCTTGGTCAGAGGCATCCCAAAACAACGAATCAGAAGCCATTCCTCTTTTCTCCTCTACGGCCTGAAAGCGGAAAGACCCATTGTTGGTGCGTCATGGACACAGCACTTAACAAGCTAAGAGCCTCTTCAGAAAATGAGGTAATATCCGCTGCAGGAAAGTTCCGCTCACAGGCGACAAAAAGGGTCTGCGCTCAAGAGCAAACACAAGTTTCTTAACAGCAGTTAATGAAGGCGAAAGAGAAAAACAAAGGCTTCATAGACGCTTTCACCACAATTTACTGACGTCAAAGACGGCAAACAACAACATTCGTAATAGATATCAGACAAAAATCCAAAGCCGGCCGGTGTGGCCGAGCGGTTCTAGGCGCTACAGTCTGGAACCGCGGGACCGCTATGGTCTCAGGTTCGAATCCTGCCTCGGGCATGGATGTGTGTGATGTCCTTAGGTTAGTTATGTTTAAGTAGTTCTAAGTTGTAGGGGACTGATGACCTCCGATGTTGTCCTATAGTGCTCAGAGCCACTTGAACCATTTTTGAACCAAAAAAATCCAAACAATCTACAGATTTTCGACGAAGAAATGTATGATTTGAGCATTTTTCATCTTTTATCAAACAAATTAATGCTGAAACTGGGTTGTACGAAAACCATTTCTACACAGTTAGCTTTCAAAATATGATAAAATGTGTCTGTGCTGTATGTTTCGTTGGTCTACATGATACCGGCACCCATCCTTATAACGATGTGCCATTACTTGTCGCATGATTCGCACGTTCTCTTGGCGATTGAAAGTTCTCTCACCTAAACCGGTACTTCGGGGTTATCTGTCACTGGCAAACCTGACTGAAAATCTTCAAACTAGATGTCATAATATGCAGGTGAGCCGTGCGCGGCTCGTGTTCATGCCGTTTATTGCTTGACAGCTTCTCTTTACGGAACTGTCGCCTCATTTCTTATTCGATTTAATGGCGTCACTAAGTTGCTGGCTTGCCTGCCTGTGAGTGGCAGCAGCAGCGCATATCGATAAGAGCATTGTCGTATTATCTTTGAAGCGACCGTTAGTATTTCCGGCTCGTCGTGTATAGGTAGTTCAGTCGGGACGTAGCGCCAGTGAGGTGGGGACAGCCAGTACTCGCCGACCGCTTGCGACACACATGCACTGTCCGACGGAAGGAGACTCGATCGGGACCGACGGTTGGTTAGTCGTTCGATCGGTTGTCCCATCGGGCCACGTGTATTTCGTCTTTTGACCGTTTCTGGGCCTCGTCAGTTGGTCATCTTGCCGGACGTGGGTCGCTTCCTTCCTTGTGCAGGGATGTCGGGTGGCCAATAGGCAAGTGTTACGTCTGCACGGTTGGGTCCGAGCCGGCGTCTCCGGGTCGCTGTGTCTCCGAGTCCCGAACGGACATGGAGTTGAGTCGGGATGGAGCTCCAGTGAGGTCTGCACAGCCAGTACTCGCCCGACCGGTGGCGACATACGTGCGCTGTCCGACGGGAGGAAACTTGAGCAGGGACGACCGTGGTTGGTCGTTCGGCCGGTCGTGTTATCGGACGACGTGTATTTGGTCGCCGACCTCTTCGGGTTCTCTGTGTGTGTCGACTTATCATTCGTCCTTGTTGTTCCACAGTGATTGCTTTTACGATTGTTTGGGTTCTTGTGGAAGTGTTTTCGTGGAACTGTAGCTTGTGCAATTTCGACTGAGCAGTTATGTTAATGCTGTCTGCGTACTGGAGTAGGCAGTCGGTCGGTTGGGACAGTGCAGCGAGGAAGTCTCCGCGGCGAGGCCATTAGCGTAGTGTTCAGCAGTGTGTTTCTCCTCGCCGTGTTGATGCTGTCCGTAACGCGTGTAGTTCGACAGCCTTTGGTGGTGTTCATATTTTTGAGTAGTTATTGTGTCTTGACCGTATTGATCCGCCAATTTTCAAGACGTAGTGTTGCTGGTATCTCCGTCCTCGCCGATTTTTCCGTTGTCGCTCTGTTGGTCGGGCGGATGGTAACTGATTAGGTTGTTGGTCGGTCCTTCAGCCGTCCCTGGGTCGGGTTGCCGTCCGATTATTTAGTATTACATCAGTTTAGGTGAGACAGGCAGTCAAGCGTTAGAGTTACTCCTCAGACCGGCCCTTGGAGCACTTCTGAGCACCACTGTTCTGTTGTTTTAGATTGTGATTTTCTTTTAGTCTAAAGTACTGTGCGAGGCCTTCAGCCGTCTTTTAATTTAGTTTATTTTAATGTTAAGATAAGGCCTTCAAACGCCTTAAATTAAAATTTGAAAGATGACTTGTTTAAAACTTTGAAAATATTTTTCTCTACCTGAAATTCTTGTTGGCTCTGAGCACTATGGGACTCAACTGCTGTGGTCATTAGTCCCCTAGAACTTAGAACTACTTAAACCTAACTAACCTAAGGACATCACACACATCCATGCCCGAGGCAGGATTCGAACCTGCGACCGTAGCAGTCGCACGGTTCCTGACTGCGCGCCTAGAACCGCGAGACCACCGCGGCCGGCTGAAATTCTTGTTATCCAAGCCTTAAGCTCCAGTGTGTGACTTTCAGCCGAGTTTTTAAGTAAAATTTTGTAAATAAGGCCTTCATCCGTGTGTATTCCTTAAGGCAATTTTAATAGCTTGTGTGCGGGCATTTGTGATTAAGTGTTCCAGGAAAATAAAGTTTATATGTTATTTGCAACTGACAGTAACTGATTTTGGCACCTTTCCACAACTATAACTTGATCCGCTCTGTCCTGGGAATCCAGATTCCAGCAGGGGATGCCTACTGACCGTACTTCTGGCCAGGTCGATAATACCGGTCACAACATCTCTATGGGCTAGGATTTAAGATGTTGAATTCTTTTAAGATTCACATGTTTTTCTTTAAATCTACTGCCATATATCGGTCACTGACGAACGTCGCTTCGCTTGGCCAGAGCCTACCGCAGCTTTATGCGTCACCTTGGTTTGCGTCTGATCCACTTACAAGTTTCCAGTTCCTTCCATCGTACGTCACTGAAAAAAATAATAAGTCCTGTCTATTTCGACTCGTTTCTCTCTCTAAACGCCCACACTGTAACACGAAGGTTCAGTAGCTGGTAGCAGGGACCTCCGGTAGCCAGCAGGGGTAATTACGTTACATGCTTATAGAATACATCCGTCACTTTTGATCTCTAATGAAACCATAATCAGTTACATTATTTTCTGTTGTTTTTTTTTCGGCTTTGGACGCATGTGCTGTCAGTTTATCAGATTCATACAGATCGTTACAAAAAGGTACGGCCAAAATTTCGGGAAACATTCCTTACACACAAAGAAAGAAAATATATTATCTGGACATGTGTCCGGAAACGCTTACTTTCCATGTTAGAGCTCATTTTATTACTTCTCTTCAAATCACATTAATCATGGAATGTAAACACACAGCAACAGAACGTACCAGCGTGACTTCAAACACTTTGGTACAGGAAATGTTCAAAATGTCCTCCGTTAGCGAGGATACATGCATCTACCCTCCGTCGCATGGAATCCCTGATGCGCTGATGCAGCCCTGGAGATTGGCGTATTGTATCACAGCCGTCCACAATACGAGCACGAAGAGTCTTTACATTTGGTACCGGGGTTGCGTAGACAAGAGCTTTCAAATGCCCCCATAAATGAAAGTCAGATGGTTGAGGTCAGGAGAGCGTGGAGGCCATGGAATTGGTCCGCCTCTACCCATCCATCGGTCACCGAATCTGTTGTTGAGAAGCGTACGAACACTTCGACTGAAATGTGCAGGAGCTCCATCGTGCATGAACCACATGTTGTGTCGTACTTGTAAAGGTACATGTTCTAGCAGCACAGGTAGAGCATCCCGTATGAAATCATGATAACGTGCTCCATTGAGCGTGGGTGGAAGAACATGGGGCCCAATCAGGATATCACCAACAATTCCTGCCCAAACGTTCACAGAAGATCTGTGTTGATGACGTGAATGCACAATTGCGTGCGGATTCCCGTCAGCCCACCCAACTGGCGGTGAATCGAGGACGTACAGTACACACTGACGAAACTAAAATGAGTTCTTACATGGAAATTAAGCGTTTCCGGACACATGTCCACATAACATCTTTTCTTTATTTGTGTGTGAGGAATGTTTCCTGAAAGTTTGGCGGTACCTTTTTGTAACACTCTGTATAAACGGCAAATCTGAAAATCACATGACCACATCAGCATTTTCTGTTTGAAGTGTGGCGAATTGTGTTCTTAAGAATTGAGAACATGTGGCAAATGCGCAGTGGAAGGTGACCCGTAGGTGGTGAAGTCAGGAAAGCGAGGAGGGGAGGGGGGTAGGAGTGAGGGAGAGGGAGGGTGGGGAAAGGGCGAGGAGTACACTTATATCACTTATATCGATTAGAAATAGGTTTATATTATGTAACTGTGTATCTGAAATTATGGAGTGTATATTCTTTATTATTTAAAGTCAGTGATTTGTGACAGAAAATTTAGAGATTTGTAATGTATATATGAAAAAAGCAAAATGATGTGTTAAAAAATAAATTTTTATAATATGTGTATGTTTATAAGAACGACAATGTGTGTTGGAAGCTGGTTCATGTTTATGGCACTTTGTATTTGTTATATATAGAAGATGTAGTGAAGTCCCTCCGCAACGGAAGTCACATGGCGCGATGTGAAAGGTAGTTTTGGCGGTCGAACTCGGTGGCTTCTTTGTGTGAACGATACGAAGTATGTGGCTAGCCGTAGTACGGTACGCTTCGACGATGCCAAGAGAGGAAATTGGAAGATGCTTCGCAAAGGAATTCTGCCTCAGATGTGGATCTGGATATTATTTGGTATTCTCGGCAGAAACGAATGGCTCTAAAATGTTGAAAATCCGACTCCAAGAAGAGATTTTATACAGCATACAAACATCAAGAGATGTGAGTACAGTTAGTCGCCATGTCGCTTGCCACCAAAACTTTGCCACTGCTTTATTAACATCATACATCCAGACGCGCATGGACCAGTTAATTTATGTGTGTGGTTTTAATAATAATCCAAATGCTATAAATCTGTGTTAGGAACCATATCTTCTATTCTGATCACGAACCTATGCAGGGTCCTCTCCTAAGTGCTACTAAAACCGAGTATCTTGTTTTAAATGAACAATTTTTGCATTCAGGTGTTTCAAAGTGCTTTTTTGTTTTTGTTTTTCTCAAATGTAAAAGGAGTAGCAAAAGTTAAAGATAAAACCATAAAAGTGAAGTCAGATAGGAGTTCGCTAATGTACTCTCAGTTTATTGCAAAGCTGACTTATGCAGGAATACAGTGCCAGATTGTGTAAATGTCATTGTCTAAAATACCTGCTTCATGGAGGATAATAAAGACTAATAAGTTAAGCTCATTTCAAGGATAGTGGTGTCTTCATTTCTGACATGAATTATTTCTTTTTCGAAGTTAATGAAGCTCAGTGTCGATTTCTTTTACCTTTTTTTTTGTCTTTCAAATTGAATTATGAACTACTCCAAGTGAAATGATGGATTGGCTTTGTTTGAAGCAGGCCTTTCTACTGAAATTATCATAGAGCATGACTAGTGCACTATACTAGCTTAAGATGATGATGTTTGGTTTGTGGGACGGTCAACTACGCGGTTATCAGCGCCCGTTCAAATTCCCAACCTTTGAGCAGTCCAGTCTCGCCACTTTCACGAATGATAGTAAAATGATGAGGACAACGCAAACACCCAGTCATGTCGAGGCAGGTGAAAATCACTGACCCCGCCGAGAATCGAACTCGGGACGTCGAGCTCGGGAAGCGAGTGCACGACCGCGAGACCACGAGCTGCGGACACTAGTTTAAGCCTCCCCATCATATTCTCCCAATATTACAAAGATAATTGGGCTATTACTGTTGTTAATGAAAACTGTTGCACACGTGGCCCTAGGGGTAGCATCTTTGATTCATAATCAAAACATTTTCGGTCCCGGGTTCGAATGTCGCCGCTGTTTAAGTTTTGAGCAATAATCAGCATTGGCGGCCGAAGACTTCCGGCATAAGAAGTCACCCTCATTCTGTCAACGGCCTTGTCACAGAGGGCAGAGGAGCGGACAGAGATTCAGAGCACTCTCTTGTCCAAGGGGTGGGGAACTGTCTCTAAAGGCGGAAGAATCAGAATGATCAACGGCACGAGGATGCAGAAGGCAATGGAAACCATTGCATTAAAAGATACGTAACGTGTGTCCGCACGGCATGTGGCATGTAATTGAAAAAGTATTATGATCTCATTGGCAAAAGATTCCAGAATAGTCCCCCATTCGGCTCTCCGGGAGGGGACTGCCAAGGGGGAGGTTACCGTGGGAAAACCATTGAATAATCAACGAAATAATAACGTTCTACGAGTCGGGGAATGGAATGTCAGAGGCTTGAACGTGGTAGGGAAACTATAAAATCTGAAAAGGGAAATGCAAAGGCTCAATCTACATATAGTGTCAACCAGTGAAATGAAACGGAGAGAAGACAAGGATTTCTGGTTAGATGAGCATTGGGTAATATCAATTACAGCAGGAGTAGGATTCGTTATGAATAGGAAGGTAGGACAGAGAGAGTGTTTCTGTGAACAGTTCAGTAACAGGGTTGTTCTTATCAGAATCGACAGCAAACCAACACCGACAACGATAGTTCAGGGACACATGCCGACGTCGCAAGCTGAAGAGCTAGAGAAAGTGTGTGAGTATATTGAAAGGCTAATTCCGTATGTAAAGAGAGATCAAAATCTAAAAGTCATGGAGGCTGGAATGAAGTTGTAGGGGAAGGAGTAGAAGAAAAGGTTACCGGATTATATGAGCTTGGGACAAGGAATGAGAGAGGAGAAAACTAATGGAGTTCTGTAACAAGTTTCAGCTAGTAATAGCGAATACCCTGTTCAAGAATCACAAGAGAAGGAGGTATATTTGGAAAAGGACGGGTGATACCGGAAGATTTCAGTTAGATTACATCATGGTCGGACAGAGATTCCGAAATCAGATATTGGATAGTAAGGCGTACCCAGGAGCAAATATAGACTCAGATGACAGTATAGAAGTGATGAAGAGTAGGCTGAAGTTTAAGACATTAGTCAGAAAGAATCAATACGCAAAGAAGTGGGATACGGAAGTACTAAGGAATGACGAGATACGCTTGAAGTTCTCTAAGGCTATAGATACAGCAATAAGGAATAGCTCGTAGGCAGTACAGTTGAAGAGGAATGGCATCTCTAAAAATGGCCATCCCAGAGGTTAGGAAGGAAAACGTGGGTACAAAGAAGGTAACTGCGAAGAAACCATGGGTAACACAAGAAATACTTCAGTTAATTGATGAAAGTAGGAAGAACAAAAATGTTCCCTGAAACTCAGGAATACAGAAATACTAGTCGCTGAGGAATGAAATAAATAGGAAGTGCAGGGAAGCTAAGACGAAATGGCTCCAGGAGTCTATTTAGAGGAGTTAGGGGATCCAGTGTTAGGTTCAGAATGTAAAAGAGCCTTGGAGGACTTAAGATCAATTAAGGCAGAAGGGATAGATAACATTCCACCAAAATTTCTAAAATCATTGGGGGAAGTGGCAACAAAACTACTATTCACGTTGGTGTGTAGAATGTATTTCACGTTGGTGTGTAGAATGTATGAGTCTGGTGACATACCATCTGACTTTCGGAAAAGCATCATCCACACAATTTCGAAGACGGCAAGAGCTGACAAGTGCGAGAATTATCGCACAATCAGCTTAACAGCTCATGCATCGAAGCTGCTTACAAGAATAATATACAGAAGAATGGAAAAGAAAATTGAGAATGCGCTAGGTGACGATCAGTTTGGCTTTGGGAAAGAGAAAGGCACGAGAGAGGCAATTCTGACCTTGCTGTTAATAATGGAAGCAAGACTAAACAAAACTCAAGATACGTTCATAGGATTTGTAGACCTGGAAAAAGCGTTGGACAATTTAAAATGGTGCAAGATGTTCGAAATTCTGAGGAAACTAAGAGTAAGCTATAGAGAGAGACGCGTCATGTACAATATGTACAACAGCCAGGATGGAATAATAAGAGTGGACGACCAGTGACGAAGTGCAGTCGAGCAGCCGACCCGAGCGGAACGCTGCTCTCTGCACCTGGCGTAGCTGCCCGCGGATAGCTCCTTGGAGTTGTCCCCAATAAGCTACAACTGGCGTAGCTGCCAGTGACGCTCATCTGAGCGGCACGAACCCGCGCAAGCTGCTTAACGCTTTTGGGCGCTAAGTGGCAAGAGCTTCGGCTCCACTTCCTGCAACTTCGGTTGCAGACCTCCCCAGCGGGACTCTCCCGTTCTTTGGTAGGGTAATCTCAGTGTCAGGGGCCCGTTCACGTCGGATAACCCCGCGCACTGTAGGCCGCTCTCTTCAACCCGCGCTCTCTTGCGCCGCGCATTGCACTCTGCGCAGATAGGTCGTAGGGACCCCCCCTCTTCTGTAGGAACAGGATACACAGCGCTATCGCTAAAAAGCATTATTGTCGCTCCTTAAAAAGAGCAAAATTGTCGTGTTCCATCCTTCCCTATCCAAATAAATAATTACTCCTGAAACAGCGAAGATGTCCGATCTTTCCTGTGCTTCCCCACCACTCACCCGCAGCAAAGCTGCAGCACAAGAGGCGGTAATGCCGGCTACTCCCGCCATCATTTCCGTCCCGCTGTCCACCTTCCAGGAGCAGGTTGCCCTGAAGGACCAGCAGATCGCGGAACAGCTGGAGCTGATCGCAGAGCTGATGGGCAGCGAAAACACACGAACAGAAACACCCACACCACACACACAGGCACCTGCTGAACAACAGAAGGACATGCCCCCTATTTCACCTCTGGCGGCCCAGGCACCGACGGAACCGGTCCCAGAGCCGACAGAGGACACAACAAACACTGATGAAGACGGGCCGTGGCAGCAGGTCGGCCCAAGGCGCAAACAGCAGCCAACTACACAAACAAGTGAGCCCACAAACTCACGAGGCAACGGCCAAGCGCTGCTGCCAACACCATCCACGCCGCGAACAAACAATAACAACACAGGGACCAACACAAACAACCCTGCGACTGCAGCAACCACAAACATACACGCAGCTACGCAGAACACTAACAACACCGCGACCGGCTTCCCACCGGTCATCATTCACAACTATGGAGACCTAAGTCTCCTAAACAGAGAATTTAACAATAAGCACAGCCCCACAACATACTACTCCAAGCTCACCGGGGAACACGCCGCACTGTACGTGGCGAACAAGACAGACTACACGAATCTACTGGACTTTCTCAAAGAAAGGAAGGTAGAACACTTCACGTACAGGACAGTCTTGGAAAAAACACAACAGTACGTGATTAAGGGGATAGACTCACGAACCCCGACCGACACGGTACACAACGAACTCTCTGCTCTCGGGTGGGAGTGCATTCGGGTAAACCGGATGTCAGAGTTCGGCACAGCGAGACCGTCACATAACTACATGGCGGAGCTGGCCGACACGGCCAAATCCCGCGACCTGCTGAAGTTAAAATTATTTCTTCACATGGTCGTTAATGTAGAGGTGTACAACACGCCGCGCACCCCCCAACAATGCCACAACTGCCAGCGCTATGCGCACGCGGGTATCAGATGCGGTCTCGCACCCCGCTGCCGCATTTGCGCCGGCGGTCACACAACCCAACGCTGCAAACTCCCCAATACAGCACCTCGCAAGTGCGCCAACTGTGGTGCTGCCCATCCGGCAAACTACAGAGGGTGCATTGCATACAAAGCAGCTCTGAGGCGCAAAATCGCCAAACATGCGAAACCAACCGCCATCACAGTTCCAAAACCGCCCCCGCGCCCAGTAAGAAGTGGTTTATCCTTCGCTGGAGCGGTCGCTGGCAGCCCCAGCAGCGCGGGACGGTCAGAGGAGCCCCAGAGCTCAGAACACGCTCAGCAAACACCCCCAGCAACAGGCACACAACAGACATGCACAACAAATGACACTACACCCGCACCGGGCACACCGCACGAGACAAGCAACAACACCACCCTACCCCCTGAGATCGCGAACTGCAGCCCACCACAGGCTACAGAAAACGCACACACACAGGGACAACCACAGCGCCAGAGGAGGAGGAGAAGGAGAAACAGCCGCAGCACGAGGAACACGACCGCACCACAACAATTACACAGGCAACAGAACACCAACACCCACGAACACATCCCGGACACCAACTCAACAACCCACATAACACACCCACTCACCTCAGAAAATACACAGCCGCCCACAACTGCCACACGAACAACCGACTCGCAGGCCAGCCCTCACCAAACGCCAACACTGGAACAAGCGGCCGCTAACACGACCAACAACTCCCAGGCCGACATGACCAACATCACAACAACATTCCAGAGAATAATGGAAACATTATTCCCCGGACGCACGACCACCGAAATAGTCACGAAGATTATGGGGTGTGTCTCACAACTCTTTATGCAGTTCATGTCGGGTACGCTCAACTGGACTAGCTTCCAAGCCACTATCACACCGCTCTTTACACTACTACATGGATAATACACCACACCAGCCCCGAAACGCAGACTTAAACACAGTCACACAGATCCTGTTTTGGAATGCCAACGGGATCGCAAACAAAAAAGCCGAGATGGCCGCGTTCATGGAGCGAAAGGGTATCCGAATCGCTCTTGTGAACGAAACACTGCTTACGCCTCGCAAACAACTAAACCTCCCAGGTTATTGCGTCTATCGTACCGACCGAGCGGATGGCAGGAGGGGAGGCGGCACGGCAATCATTATACACAGAGACATAGACCACACGAACATCGAGCTCCCAGCACTTGAAAGACTGGAGGCTACGGCCGTTAGGGTCAAGTTCAACGGAGCCAACACCACACTGGTATCGCTATACAATCCTCCTAAAAACATAGTAACACGCGATATCAGCACAGTACTCAACATGGCACCGCGGGTAATAGCCGCTGGAGACCTCAACGCAAAACACCCCGATTGGAACTCACGAATACGAACCTCCAACGGCAAGAAACTGTACGAACACGCACTAGGCCGAAACTACATTATACTTGGGCCGGACGTTCCGACGTTCGTGCCTACACAGGCCCGACATAGGCCAGACGTGTTAGACATAGCCCTCATAAAGGGCATCACATGCACACTCAACCTAACGGTTGAAAACGATCTGGACTCAGACCACATGCCTGTAATACTGCACATGGAAGAGACACTGCAGGACATTGAACCACGCAGGATGCTTAACTACAAACGTGCGAACTGGACACTGTTCAAGGAAACGCTTGATAGTCGCATTCCTGACACCCACGAAATTAACAACACACAGCAAATCGATGAGGCTGTGGAGGCTCTCACAACTGCCGTCCAAGACGCAATGACTGACGCCATTCCATTTACAACACCAAGACAACACTCGACGGCCCTGCCCCAGGAAATCCTGGGCCTTATCACAATGAGGAACCGCCTCAGGAGATACTGGCAGCGTACCAGGCGTCCGTTCTATAAACTGCACGTCAACAGACTCCAGGGCATAATACGGAATAAAATCCAAACATTCAGAAACGAACAATGGGGACAGAGACTCGCTCGGCTGGATACCACACGTCCTGGCGTGTGGCAGCTGGCCAGACACTTCACCAGGGAGAAACATTACATTCCCACGTTACAAGGACCAGACGGCCCAGCCTACTCCGCGACGGAGAAGGCAGAGCTTATGGCCACAACACTTGCAGCGTCCTTCATGCCGAATCTGGTTCCTTCAGACCCAGCATTCACACTTGAAACGGACCAGGAGGTTACACGACTTGTAGCCCAGCCCTCGCGCGACGTAATCAGACGTGCTAGTACAAATGAAGTCACATGGGCTATCAAGCACACCAACGCTAGAAAAGCCCCTGGGCCTGATGGCATTCAAAACCGTGTCCTCCAGGAGTTCACGGATAAAGCCGTAGAATACCTCACACACCTAACGAATGCCATCCTGACACACCAACACTTCCCTGACTTTTGGAAGGCGGCCAAGGTCCTGATGTTCAGGAAGCCAGGGAAAGACCACTCCCTCCCACAAAATTACCGTCCCATCAGTCTGCTGTGCTCGCTCAGCAAGATTGTTGAGAAGGTAATACTAAAACGTATCACTAGGCATTGCATCGCCAACGACACCCTAAGACCGGAGCAATTCGGCTTTAGGAATCACCACTCGACAACACAACAACTCCTCCGCGTAGTCGAACATATAACACACGGCTACAACATGAACAAAGCCACAGGGGCCGTGTTCCTAGACATCGAAAAGGCTTTCGATCGTCTCTGGCACAACGGACTCATACGCAAACTAAGCGAAGCTGGTTTCCCAGACGGACTCGTACGTCTCATACACTCATATCTCACGAACAGATGTTTCAACACTAACGTGCAGGATAAACAATCAACACAACACGGTATCCAAGCTGGAGTACCCCAAGGAAGCATTCTGGGGCCCATCTTGTTTAACCTGTACATTAATGACTACCCAGCGACACGAAACACGACGTTAGCCATCTACGCGGATGACACAGCCATCCTCGCGCAAGATTGGAAACCGTCGAACATCAACTCACGAATACAGACAGCACTCAGAACAGCTGAGCCTTGGCTGGAGCGATGGCGTATTAAAGTAAACGTCGACAAGTGCGAAGCAGTTCTGTTCACACGCAGACCGAAACTACTGCGCAAACACCAACACTGTAGACCGATAACACTACATACACGCCCAATACGTTTCCGAGAGAAAGTCAGATACCTTGGTGTCTGGCTGGACCGGAAACTTACATGGGGGGACCACATCGAATACGTTGCCAACCGAGCGCACGCGAGGCTCAAACAACTCTACCCAATGCTCAACAGGGAAAGCACACTGAATAGGAGGGTGTCGAGGTCCTTATACACTACACTGATTAGACCTCTGATGACGTACGCAGCTCCCGTCTGGGGATATGCAGCTCCCACACGACTGCGCCGCCTGCAGATCATACAGAACAAAGTGCTACGAATCATTAGCAATGCTCCACGCTACACACGCACCGTGGATCTTCACCATGAATACCGCCTTGATACCCTCAAGGAAGTATTCAAGAAACACGCTACACGACTATACAGGAACTCGAGACACTCGAACAATCCTTTCATCCTCACTCTGGGAAACTACGATCACAACCACAGGTGGAAACACAAGCGACCAAAGACACTGCTAGGGCATAACCACCTATGGTAAACTAACATACGCAAACAGCGACAAACGACGGTAAGCCCCTGCATATCAGCAATACTGACTGGCAACTACCAGCTGCTATTAGAGCCGACCAACAGGCCACAGCAGGGACACCGACGAGCTCGCCCACAGACGCACGAACAATCTCCCAACACTCCCTCACACTGTGCCTCCGGTATATGACCTATCGGACACAAGACCGATAACAAACATAACTGTTGCAGGTCGCAGGACGCTGAACGAGGACTCTGTACCAGCACCCAGCGCCAGCCGCCGAGCAGCACAAACGCACAACGTCAAGGTATCGACATGCATGATACCCACTACTAACAAAGCCTATCCTTGCACAACCTATCGCAGGCAGCAAGACAACCGCTACTGCTCTTGCCGCCCGACCTAACTTTCGCAGAGGTTTTTTTTCCCTTGGCTCTTGCCTTGGCACTTTTTTTCCTCTGCCCTTCAAACCGCTACCCTTCGTCAGATTTCGACCAATCTATCTCCAGATGAGCGCGTATTAATGGTTAATCCTAACCAGACGTACGCAAACATCGCAGTACCCACATCCTGCGACACCTCACTTTAGTGAATACTAACCCTTATGCAGAGATGGCAGTAGACCTTTTGTGTTGGCCATCATGCCGGTGTGGGCGTGGAGGGGCTCCACCTCTTTATAAAAAAAAAACGAAGTGCTCGTATTAAAAAGGATGCAAGACAAGGATGTAGCCTTTCGCCGATGCTGTTCAATCTATACATCGAGGAAGCAATGATGGAAAGAAAGAAAAGTTCAGGAGTGGAATTAAAATTAATGGTGAAACGATATCAATTATACGATTCGCTGATGACATTGCTTCCCTGAATGAGAGTGAAGATTACATGATCTGCTGAGCGGAATGAACAGTCTAACGAGGACACAGTACGGACTGAGAGTAAATCTAAAAGGACGAAGGTAATGAGAAGTAGTAGAAAGAGAACAGAGAGAAACTTAACATCAGGATTGATGGTCACTAAGTAGATGAAGTTAAGGAATTCTGCTACCTAGGTAGTAAAATAACCAATGACGAACGGAGGTAGGAGGACATCAAAAGGAGACTAGCTATGGCAAAAAAGGCATTTCTGGCCAAGAGAAGTCTACTAATACCAAATATCGGACTTAATTTGAGGAAGAAATTTCTGAGAATGTACGTCTGAAGTCCATCATTGTATGGTAATGAAACATGGACTGTGAGAAAACCGAAACAGAAGAGAATCGAAGAATTTGAGGTGCGTTGCTACAGGCGAATGTTGAAAACTTGGTGGACTGATAAGGTAAGGAATGAGGAGGTTCTATGTAGAATCGGAGAGGAGAGGAATATGTGGAAAACACTGATAAGGAGAAGGGACAGGTTTATAGGACCACTGTTAAGACGTGAGGGAATGACTTCCATGGTATTAGGGGGAGCTGTAGAGGGCAAAAACTGTAGAGGAAGAAAGAGATTGGAATACATTCAGTAAATAATTGAGGACGGAGGTTGCAAGTGCTACTCTGAGATGAAGAAGTTGGTACAGGAGATGAATTTTTGACGTGCTGCATCGTCCCGGTCAGAAGATAGATGACAAAAAAATGAAAACTGATATATGTACAGGATTATAAAGAGTGTATTTATGACAGTATTTATATTTATTTGTGTTATCTTTTCATGACAGTTAAGATAGAAGCCCCTCATTTCCAAATTTAGTTCTTCACTTCATGCAGTAACATTTCAGTATTGTTTTAAGTAATAATCTTGAGTGTAGATGTTATTAGTATGAGCTGGCGCTAATTTCCTTTCCATAATTACTGGTGTGTGCGTTATTTATAACTGCTGCTACACACAGCTCAGAGTGTCCTACGTCACTTTGTATCCTGTGCGCTATTCAAATGGAAATATCAACGAAAGTAACTTCAAAAACCAATCGTCAATTTTCTTAAACAGTCATTTCGAAATTAATGTGCCTAATTTGGCTGGCGACCGTTCATTTTTTCATTCACACACGATTTTTAACATTTTCATTCATTTCCAAGTTTAAAGTCCGTTTAGTTTTTTTGTTAATTTCACTATCTTGAAAATTATAATCAGATACCTTAGTCCATTAGATACATACGCGGTCACAACTCAAAACCCTCTCAGAGGGTAATGTTAGCTTGTTTCATGGTACGATTATGCATCATACGTAACAAGATAGCATTATACGTGGCAAGTTAGCGTTATACGCTCATGTATCTGTAGATTGTGTTCCCTAACTATTCTGACACATTTTGTGTTGGTAAGGTCGGCCGGGGTGGCCCAGCGGTTCTAGGCGCTGCAGTCTGGAACAGCGCGGCCACTGCGGTCGCAGGTTCGAATCCTGCCTCGGGCATGTGTGTGTGTGATATCCTTAGGTAAGTAAGGTTTAAATAGTTTTAAGTTCTAGGGGACTGATGACCTCCGATGTTGTCCTATAGTGCTCTGAGCCATTTGAACCATTTTTTGTTGTTGGTAAACAAACACTAGAACGTCACTGGACAGACACCTGTATTGGCCAAGAGAGAGAGGTGGTGGGAGAAGTATGAGGACTTCCATGTTATATCAAGCAAATACCCTCTACATCAGCTGCCTGAACTGTAGTAGGACTGTTTTGCGCGCTGTGGAGAAGTTTTGGAACCGTCTACTTTTGTCACAAGATACACCATCCTTCTCTGGCACCAAGCGAGATGGCGCAGTGGTTAGCACAGTGGACTCCCATTTGGGAGGAGGACGGTTCAAACACGCGTCCGGCCATCCTGATTTAGGTTTTCTGTGATTTCCCTAAATCACTTCAGGCAAATGCTGGGATGGTTCCTTTAAAATGACACGGCTGACATCCTTCCGTATTCCGATGGGACCGATGACTTTGCTGTTTGGTTCCTTCATCCAAATCAACCAACCAACTAATCAACCTTCTCTGGCTCCGTGGTTTGCACAGTCGAATGTGCTGTTAAGTATGAACCATTACTTCCTCTCACTGTTCCTTATAAATCTTTGTGTATGTGTATGTGGCCAAGAGAAGGCTTTTGGTGACAAACGGTGGCTTTAATCTGAGGAATAAATTTCTGAGAATTATGGTAATGAATCATGGACAGGGGGACAAATGGAGAAGAAGAGAATCGAAGCGTTTGAGTTGTGATGCTACAAAAGGATGGTGAAAATCAGGTAGACTGATAAAGTAAAAATTGATCAGGGAACATACATCTGTATCTACATGACTATCCTGCAGTTCTCGTTTAACTGCCTGGCAGAGGGCTTATCGAACTACTTTCATTCCATTTCTCTACCGTTTCACTCTCGACCAGCGCATGGGAAAAACGAACACCTACATATGTCAGTGAGAACTCGGATTTCTCTTATTTTACTACAATGATAACTTCTCCCTATGCAGATTGGTGTCAGTAACGTATTTTCTCATCCGGTGGATATCGCTGGAGTTTGAAATTTCGTGAAAAATTCTCGCCACAACGAAAAATGCTTTTGTTTTAATGATTGAAACCCAAATTCGCGTATCATATCCCTGACACTCTTTCCCCTATTTCACGATAATCCAAAACGAGCTACCCTGCTTTGAACTTTTTCGATGCCTTCCAGCAGTTACACCTGGTATGGGTACCATTGCGCACAGCAATCTTCTAGCAGAGGGCGGACAAGTGTTGTGTAGGCAGTGTCTTTAGTACACTTGAATTTTCTAAGATTTCTGCCAATAAAGTGAAGTCTTTGATTTGCCTTCCCCGTAACACCATCTGTGAGATCGTACCAATTCAGGCTGTTCGTAAATGTAATTTCTATGTATTTAGTTGAACTGACAGTTGTGGTTTACAACGTAGTCGAGATGTAACGAATTTCTTTTAGTACTCATACAGATGGCCTCACACTTTTCATTATTCATGGTCGATAGCCACATTTCGCACCATACAGTTTTATTGTCCAATGATTTTGCAACATTCTGATGACATTAAAAGATAGTACCTACTGCATACAGTCTAAGATGGCTGCTCAGATTATCTCCTAAATAATGTAAATACATAAGGAACAGCAACTTTTGAATAACGCTGGTGAGAAGAAGAAAGCACAAGATGATACGATGTGTGTTACAGCATAAGGGATTAATCTCTAAGGCTCTAAAGGAAACCGAACGAGGTGGAGCAGTGGTTAGCACACTGGACTCGCATTCGGGAGGACGACGGTTCAATCCCGCGTCCGGCCATCCTGATTTAGGTTTTCCGTGTTTTCCCCAAAATCGCTCCACGCAAATGCCGGGATGGTTCCTCTGAAAGGGCACGCCCGATTTCCTTCCCCGTCCTTCCCTAATTCGATGAGACCGATGACCTCGCTGTTTGGTCTCTTTCCCCAACACAACCCAACCCTCTAAAGCAAACTGCAGAAGTTAAAACCTGTAGGGGAAGGCAGAGATTGGAACCCATCCAGCAAGTAATTAAGGACAAACATTGCAAGAGCTTCTCCCAAATGAAGAGGTTGGCGCAAGGGAGGAATTAGTGGCGAGCGGCGTCAAACCAGTCGGAAGACTGATAGACTGATGGCTGAAAAAAAGAGTGCTTTCGCTGGTTTCATTAAATACTTCTCTCTCAGCACATTAACACAATACCTGATGCAGCGTCAGATATCAGAGGAGCACCTTGTGAAGTAACAATAAACTTAGACAAAATTCAACGTTGTGAAAAAGTGCAGTTTACCGAAATGGAGTGGTATCATTTACGTAGCATCATAAAATACATCGAGGTTCTGATGACAGAGTATGAGGCTACTCCAAAGATCGAAACCTTAGCATCAACGCGAACTTTCATCTCCTGTACAATGCACCATGGATTCCGCTAGACAAGCTGAATTGGTGGCAACTATACGTAAGGGCATTATTCGATGATATTGTGAAATATATATGTGAATATAGTGTGCACGAGGAGCTAGATCAATGTATAAATGCATTTACTTGTACAGAACCGAAGTCTGATACTATTACACATAGTAGGTATTATATTCGTAAAAGCAGAATTTCGAAATCGATTATCAGCTACCTCGTCACTCCTACTGATTGATACAATCTCTCTGTAATATAAGAAAAACAATCATTACGTCATAAACGTATAAGAAAAGTACAGAAGAAAAAGAAGAGCTTTTTCTTTACCCGTGCAAGATAAGTGGAGCCACAGTGGCTTATCGAAGCCTTCAGGCCATTCTTCACCCGAAAGAAAATCATACAGTAGCTTTTTAATATATAAGAAACATTAATACGTACATTTATGCATATAAATTTCAGAAAAAAACGCAGTCACCACTATTTACTCGCATGTGCCACTGCGACATCTTCCGCCAACTCCTCCACTTCTGAAAAATGAAATTTCTAATAAATAATACTGATCGTGTGCTGGCAAACAAAGCCCTGTTTTTTTTCTTTTTTTTTATTTTATTACATTTCGGGGTAGCACGTGCAACGACCTGCGTCCTCAATTATTTTTCTGGATGTATCCCAATCTCCCCTTTCCTCCACATAGTTTAACCTCTACAGTTTCCTCCAGTACCGTGGATATAGTTCCGTGATGTCTTAACAGATGACTATCAGCCTGTTCCTTCTTCTTGGTAGTGTTTACCATTCCTCTCCTCAGTGAATCTTCGTTCCTTATCTTATCAATCCGCCTAATTTTAAACGTTCTTCTGTAGCATCACATGTCAAACGCCACTATTCTCTTCTAATTTGTTTTTCCCGCAGTCTATGTCTCACTGCCATAAAATGCTATGTTCCAACCGTATATTCTCAGAAATTGCTTCCTCAACTTAAGGCCTACGTTTGATACAAGTACACTTCTCTTGGCTAGGAATGCCCTTTTTTGCAATCCTAGTCTGCTTTTGATGTCCTTGTTGCTCCGTCCGTCATTGGTTATTTTGATGCCTAAGTACTAGAATTCCTCAAATTTGTCTACTTCGTGACTATCAATCCTGATGTTCAGTTTCTCTCTGTTCTCATTTCTACCACTTCTCGTAACCTTCCCCTATCTTCCATTTACTTTCAATCCATATTCTGCATTCATTAGCCTGTTCATTCCATTCAACAGGTTCTGTAATTCATCACTTTCACCAATGACAGCAACATCATCATCTAATCTTAACACTGATACTTTTTCGCCCTGATTTTACCCCACTCATGAACCTTTCTTTTGTTTTAGTCATTGCTTCTTCGACATGTAGATTGTACAATAGGGACGAAAGACTACATCCCTGTCTTATGTCCTTTTCAATCTGTGCTTCGGTCATGGTCTTCCACTCTCATTGTTCCTCCTTGATTCTTGTCCATATTGTATACCCCTGTAGCTTACCTCTATTTTTCTTAGGATTCTGAACATATTTTACATTGTCGAAAGCTTTTACCAGGTCGGCAAATTCTATGAACGTGTCTCGATTTTTCTTCAGTCTTGCTTCCATCATCAACCGCAACATCAGAAATGCCTCTCTCGTGCCTTTACCTTTCCTAAACCCAAACTGGTCGTCACCTAAGAGATCCTAATTTACCATTGCCATTTTAAAATTCCTGTTTTGTCACCGTCGACTGTAGGATAATGTTACAGTATCCCTTGTAGTATTACTTAATTTCCTATGTCAACAGCGAATAATCCGTCATCCTGTTTCGTCCGATCTCATTTCGGCAAGTCATTCCTGCAACATACTGCGTAAAATAAATGCTTGCGGAGTAACTTCATTCTTTGCATTTCTGAGGCTCTTTCTTGCTGCCTGCGCCTTGCATGGATGTCAATGACGGGCATCCTTCAGTGGTCCCCTTTCACCTTCATTTGATGCCTGGTGGTCTATTTGAAATGTATCGTTTATTTG
Organism: Schistocerca serialis cubense; assembly: GCF_023864345.2. Lineage (NCBI taxonomy): Eukaryota > Metazoa > Arthropoda > Insecta > Orthoptera > Acrididae > Schistocerca > Schistocerca serialis. The sequence goes on along the minus strand of NC_064643.1, from coordinate 611,072,398 downwards.
GCAGGAGTCTAGCTTTACAACATGAAAAAGTTAACATTTCCTTCAAAACATTGTCTATAGTCCTGTTCCTCAGCTGGCTGCAATACTTCTCTTCAAAACGGTAAATGCACATCACTTCCATATGAAACGATATAGTGACATTACGCACTATCTCGTATGCCATTTCACACAAATATTATATTTTACTTGAAATGTACGAAAGTAACTCACTGTAGTATTGTCAGGTGTTTTTATCGTCTAGAATCAATCTAAACATGAATCTGCAGATCACAATAGGCCACTCACAAAACGTGATGGACTTGGATCATTATGTTACAATTCACGTCTCAGATGTACTCTGATCGGTCAAGAGAAATTTAATCTCTAGGATATGATGCAGTACCTTACCGTGACAGATTTTTGTTGGAGCTAAGAAAATCAGAGTGTAACTCAAACACATCACCATTTAACACTGTCCACTTTTTCTACATAAGCGTCTTAATGCTGAGATATTCTCGCTCGCCACATCGATAACGAATGCAGGGTATGAGAAATTCCCAGTTGCGTGACACAACGAATTTTCCATTTCCGACGACAGGAGTTCTCCCCGATGCAGTGGCTGCCACTAATTCAAGTGCATTGCAGTCGAATGATTAAAACTTTGCAGTATATTTTAATGTTGTTTTAATTATTTACGTAAGCAGTGTGCCGATATTTCGTGTAACGTTTCATATGCAAAATAAGATTATAAAGACTCATTTGAAAACGGGGAATGATGAGGTCACAGTAAATGCACTACTGGCCATTAAAATTGCTACACCAAGAAGAAATGCAGATGATAAACAGGTATTCATTGGACAAATATATTATACTAGTACTGACATGTGATTACATTTTCACACCATTTGGATGGATAGATCCTGAGAAATCAGTACCGAGAACAACCACCTCTGGCCGTAATAACAGCCTTGATACGCCTGGGCATTGAGTCAAATAGAGCTTAGATGGCGTGTACAGGTACAGCTGCCCATGCAGCTTCAACACGATACCACAGTTCATCAAGAATAGTGACTGGCGTATTGTGACGAGCCAGTTGCTCGGCCACCATTGACCAGACGTTTTCAATTGGTGAGAGCTCTGGAAAATGTGCTGGCCAGGGCAGCAGGCGAACGTTTTCTGTATCCAGAAAGGCCCGTGCAGGACCTACTACATGCGGTCGTGCATTATCCTGCTGAAATGTAGGGTTTCGCAGGGATCGAATGATGGGTAAAGCCACGGGTAGTAATACATCTGAAATGTCGCGTCCACTGTTCGAAGTGCTGTCAATGCGAACAAGAGGTGACCGAAACGTGTAACCAATGGCCCCCCCATACCATCACGCCAGGTGATACGCAAGTATGGCGATGACGAAAACACGCTTTCAATGTGCGTTCACTGCGATGTCGCCAAACACGGATGTGACCATCATGATGCTGTAAACAGAACCTGGATTCATCCGAAAAAATGACGTTTTGCCATTCGTGCACCCCGGTTCGTCGTTGAGTACACCATCACAGGCGCTCCTGTCTGTGATGCAGCGTCAAGGGTAACCGCAGCCATGGTCTCCGAGCTGATAGTCCATGCTGCTGCAAACGTCGTCGAAGTGTTAGTGCAGATGGTTGTTGTCTTACAAACGTACCCATCTGTTGACTCAGGGATCGAGACGTGGCTGCACGATCCGTTACAGCCATGCGGATAAGATGCCTGTCATCTCGACTGCTAGTGATACGAGACAGTTGGGATCCAGCACGGCGTTCCAGACTACCCTCCTGAACCCACCAATTCCATATTCTGCTAACTGTCATTGGATCTCGACCAACGCGAGCAGCAATGTGGCAATACGATAAACCGCAATCGCGATAGGCTACAATCCGACCCTTATCAAAGTCGGAAACGTGGTGGCACGCATTTCTCCTCCTTACACGAGGCATCACAATAACATTTGACCAGGCAACGCCAGCCAACTGCTGTTTGTGTATGAGAAATCGGTTGGAAACGTTCCTCATGTCAGCACGTTGCAGGTGTCACCACCGGCGCCAAACTCGCGTGAATGCTCTGAAAAGCTAATCATTTGCATATCACAGCATCTTCTTCCTGTCGGTTAACTTTCGCGTCTGTAGAACGTCATCTTCGTGGTGCAGAAATTTTAATGGCCAGTAGTGTAGTAATGTGTAGTGGCCAGGCTGAAGCGGACTGGTTGGTAAGATAGAAGTTGTTATGAAGTATTCGATAGTTTGATTTTTTGGGCGAGTCAAGAATGGAAGTTGAAGTTGTACTATATCAGAGACCTTCAAGTTTATTATTGGATTGGGTAAACAGAAATATGCAGGGAAAATGTTTGCAGAGCCTAGACCCAGTGAGGATGGATGGGCTAAGTTCCAAACAACTTTAATTAGAAAGGCGAACAGAGGAGAGTGACGTAGCGCAAGAGTATGGTGTTTCTGTTATTATTGTTAGGTAAATCGCTAGATGCCAGGATCTAGCAATTTTTCATAATAGTAGGAACGGGATTCTACGTAAACAGAAATCTGTGGGCTGCGGTATTAAGTTTATTGCAACCTAAATCCCATAGGACATTAATTAGTAAGTGGGATTGGCGATTCTGAAGGTGCGCACAGAAAGAAAGAAAATTTATACAAGATATTTAATTTTGAAACTTCCTGGCAGATTAAAACTGTGTGCCGGACCGAGACCCGAACTCGGGACCTTTGTCTTTCTCGGGCAAGTGGTCTCATTCTGGATATTTAATTTTTCTTTAGACTTGGAAGGAGGTTTCTAACCATATCCAATCTCGAGAAATGGAAGTCATGTAGCACACACATCTCCGAAGGCACGCGCTCGAGAACGAAACATTCGTAACATATCTCTTATGTCGTAAACTGTTCGAAATATCGATACAAGGTTTTGGTAAGTGATACTACACAAAGACGAGAATATTTTGCTATATAGTTAACATCCGGAATGTTCTTATCTACAGCGATATAGCAGAAGTCATAGTTTTTATTTTATTTTTGAAATCCAGTACTGTAATTTTTTAAGAGCCTTCGACAGCTATTGAAAAGAGGATTTGCTAGTATGAAAATAAACGCGAAATATCATATACGTTAGCAAACCCACATAATGAGGTTTTCTGTAAGTTACTGCTCCTTAATTGATTGTTTAATAAGACTCTGTTTGAAGACTGTGCCGCAATAACTATTGCAAGGAAATTTTCTGATATTTGTTCTGTGTTTTGGCAAAAAAAGCAAAATTAAACCTGTCAACAAGTGAAACGTAGCCGTTTCTCATAACTGATGGAGCTTCTGCAAATGATAAATGGTCAACAATTCGGACAAACATAAATCGCCAATTCTCTTGCAGTTCTGATGGAATGCTGTAACCCACCGTATTTTTAATAATGCGCTACTGGAATGGAATCGTATCAAAGGATGTCCTGCTTATGTTTTATTCATATACAGCATACACAGAGTACGTGGAGCCAAATGACATTTACAATTTTTACAGAAACCAGATGGCGGTTATAACAGTAGAGGATCATGAAAGGGAATCAGTGGTTGGGAAGGGAGTAAGACAGGGTTGTAGCCTATACCCGATGTTGTTCAATCTGTATATTGAGCAAACAGTAAACGAAACGAAAGAAAAATTCATAGGAATTAAAACCCGACGAGAAGAAATAGAAACTGAGGTTTGCCGATGACATTTTAATTCTGACAGAGACAGGAAATGACCTGGAAGAGTAATTGAATGGAATGGACAGTGTCTTGAAAGGAGGATACAGGACCTCAACAAGAACAAAACGAGGATAATGGAATGTAGTCGAAATAAATCAGATGATGGTGAGGGAATTATATTAGGAAGTGAGACACATAAAGTAGTTGATGAGTTCTGCTGTTTGAACAGCAAAATAACTGATGATCGTCGAAGTGGGAGAATATACACACATCAAAAAATGTTTTCTATCACCTCGGTTCCTAGAGTTCCGGAACCTGTACAGAATATTGGAAAGGGGATCAACATAAACATCAGATCAGCCCTTCTTATTGCTCATGAAAACCACACACTGCATGTTGTATCACCAAACAGCGAGACCTTTAGAGGTGGTGGTCCAGATTTCTATACACACCGGTACCTCCAATACCCAGCAGCACGTCCTCTTGCATTGAGGGCTGCCGATATGGTTGCACTATCTGTCGGAGGATGACATTCACATATCGTACTGCCGTTACGGCGCCTTCCGTGACCAATAGCGGCGTACGTCTGTTCCACATAATGCCACCGCAAAAGGGCAGGGAACCCCTACCTTGCTGCTCTCGCTTTACAGTGTGTCTAAGGCGTTCAACCTAATCGGACTGTCTCTGAACACGTCTCCGACGATTGTCTGGTTGAAGGCATTTGCGACACTCATCGGTGAAGAGAACGTGATGCCAATCCTAGCGGTCCATTCGGCGTGTTGTTGGCCCCATCTGTACTAAGCTGCATGGTGTCGTGGTTGCAAAGGTGGACCTCGCCGTGGACGTCGGGAGTGAAGTTGCGCATCATGCAGCATATTGTGCACAGTTTGAGTCGTAACACGACGTCTTGTGGTTGCACGAAAAATATTATTCAACATGGTGGTCTTGCTGTCAGGTTCCTCCGAGCCGTAACCCGTAGGTAGCGGTTATCCACAGCAGTAGTAGCCCTTGGGCGGCCTGAGCGAGGCATGTCATCGACAGTTCCTGTCTCTCTGTATCTCCTTCATGTCCGAACAACATCGCTTTGGTTCAGCCATCAAACCGCGGTACTGACCGGCTTGGCTTGGTTGAACTGCAGACAATATGAGTCGTGTACCTCCCTCCAGGTGGAATGACTGGAACTGATCGGCTGTCGGACCCTCTCCATCTAACAGACGCTGCTCATGCATGGTTGTTTACATCTTTTGGCGGGTTTCGTAACATCTCTGAACAGTCAAAGGGACTGTGTCTGTGATAAATATCCATAGTCAATATCTATCTTCAGGAGTTCTGACGACCGGGGTGATGCAAAACTTTTTTTGATGTTTGTAAAATGTAGACTGGAAATGGCAAGGAAAGCGTTTCTGAAGAAAAGAAATTTGTTAACATCAAGTATAGAGTAAAGGGTCAGGAAGTCTTTTTTGAAAGAATTTGTACGGAGTGTAGCCATGCATGGAAGTGAAACATGGGCGATAAATAGTTTAGACAAGAAGAGAATAGAAGCTTTCGAAATATGGTGCTAGAAGAATGCTGAAGATTTGATGGGTACATCATGTAACTAATGAAGAGGTACTGAATAGAATTGGGGAGAAGAGGAATTTGTGGTACAACATGACTATAAGAAGGGACTGGTTGGTACGACACGTTCTGAGGCATTAAGGGAACACTAATTTAGTACTGGAGGGAAGCTTGGAGGGTAAAAATAGTAGAGGGAGACCAAGGGATTAATACACTAAGCAGTTTAAGAAGGATGTGGATCGCAATAGTTACTCGGAGATGAACGACCTTGCACAGGATACAGTAGCATAGAGAGTTGCATCATATCAGTCTCTGGTCTGAAGAACACAACAACAACAACAACAACAACAACAACAGCGTATCTCTAAAATGAGTAAGATCACTGAAAAAAAATACTGTGCAACGCAAGCTGTTTTCTTTGCTGTTTCAACATGATTACGAACTACATTCATTTGCGGGTGCAATAGTGCACTTCTCACTCTTTTGACGTTGACGACTCCTGCTTTATCTTGCACTTTACACCTCCTGAATCTTCTAACATCTCTATAACGACGTTCCAACAAGAGCGTACTACAACATCTATTAATCTTGTGTGAATCAGTGGCTGGAAATGGAAAAGAATTAAGCGGGATAATGTGCACTGCTGTCCAACAAACGCTTGGAAATGCGAGACCAGTTGTAGCGGGGCGGGGTCGGTCGTCTGCATTTGCTCTTTCGCTTATTGAAACTCCACCCACCTCGATATACTTCTTTCCGACGACCCTTCACTCTGTAGCAGCAGATACGTGCTGGGCACTGTAAAGCAGCGTTGATGAAACCCCACCAAATATCTACCACACAGAGACCGAGTAACTCGAGTTGGAAGTTCCTGTTCATTTTTAAAAATCAGGCGTTCGGAGGACGGAGTCTACTTGGAGAATGCAATTAAAATTAGATTGAATCTGCTTTTTATTCATATGGAGACCCATGAAAGGACTACCAAGTCCGTATTTGCTATGGTAATACCATATGATTCAAAGTTCACTCTCTCTACAACAGAGTTTCACTCGAAAAGGATTCAGAATTTTTGGAAGTCCCACCCGACCAATTTTCACGTTCTAATAGTCACAGACCCACAACTATACGCGAATTAAACATTCGGTCATTTCAGTGGTCTTCTTCGAAAGACGTGCTCGCCGAAGTATTCCGTACACAGCACGAAACATGCCACGCGGAATTGTTACTACGACCAGGAAGTTCACACACTCATAACTCTCAAAGTATTTAATTTAGAAACACCAAACTGTCATTAAAATATTCGTAACGCCAGTCGCTTCAGTTACGAGGTACTCGAACCGTTATTAACTCACTATTTCTTCATTTTTCAGAGTAATCTAACAGGGTGTTATCCGTAGGCCGTTTAGCAAGCGACTGTCTCTAACTATTCCACTCACTGCCCACTCCACTATATTCGCGCGGGAACAGCTTAATTCTGATTGGCTGTTGATCTAAACGACCAATCAGAATGTTCCTTCCAGATCATTCTCGCTGCAAAACTTGCCTTATCCAATCAATAATCCGATAGTAATTAACGTCCTTAATACTTTCATTTCTAGTATATTGTTTAATCAAAATAAGCGAAGTACGAATTATTCTCCAAATTGATAAATAAACTTATTCCGTCTCTAACTTTCGTTCTGGCTACTTTTATAGAACAGCAAGCACACACCGACGTACGTCACCTGAATCATGGTTGCACCATAACTTTCCCACGGTGTATTTGTACAACGTTTTATGAAAAATTACACATTAAGTTTAAGCGCATGTCTCACATACACTCTCTCAATCATTCTCACGCACTCGTGCAACAAATATAATCGAATAATAATTTTGACTGATTTTTGTGTTATGTAATGCATACTGACTAACGTGTTAGAAATGAAAATTCTAATTAATTGATTTTATGAACTGATAAATTTGTATTGGCTTCACATGATAATGAAAGTCAATCTGTATTCATTCCTGACTTGGTTTTTAAAAATCAAGCGTCGGTTTTAGGAGTTTTAGGTAATTTTCTCTTTCTCCGGCACTATAATAAATAAAAATCTTAAATTTTTAACAGCATCGTTCCAGTAATAACAAAAGACTGTGTACCAAATTTGAACAAAATCGGACAAAAATTAATATGAATTATTTACATTCGTAGAGGGTATGAATCTTCGGATCGACAGAATGTCACTCTATGGAGTCTACACAGTTCTCACGGCAGGCAGCGTCAGTTGCGCCATGAGCAAAGCGGAGAAAAAAACAAAGCCATCATGCAGCCACCGTACCAAGCGGCTGTGTGACTTACTGCCACGAGTGTCATCTCGTAATAACTTGCTACGTTACACACTGTGCTAACAACTACGCCACCTCGCTCGGTCAAGTAGTGTAGAAATTACGTTATGATTACAAGGGCACGCCTTTGACAGAGCTTGTACTGTTGAACCCGCGTAAACATAGGTGCGAGAGAAGAGCAGCGTCGTCACCAGAGAGTCACATGCGAAGAGATACGGGAACCTCTGTAAGCACACCGGACGTCAGCGAGGCACTTGTGGAAATCGCTATCTGCAGCTGTTTTTGAAAGCAGACGAGGGACACACATACGGATGTGTACCGAACTCCCGATGCCGCAAACTAGTACTTCGCTTTGAGCGGTGCAAACCCCAGCGCCGGTGGTGATGCAGATTCTGTCTGATGTCTTTCAAATTGCGGAACGAGACGACAGAAATTAGAAACGGAATAGGTACGGTTCAACGGGACTAAAAACCTGGGGATAACACTCCAAAGATGAACTGAATAGGCTACGGGTTGCCGACAGCCCAGAAGAAATGTCAGTGACGGCTCACCTGTCGGGCCACCACCGACTGTCCGGATTGAAGAGTCCTGCTGCGCTTTAGTTGAACACGGTGACACCAGTCGCCACTCCGTGGCCACAATGGGAGCGGAGTGCAAGCGCTTGTATACAAACTTTCACTTCAAACGACGGCTGCACTAACAAACTGCCGACCACAAGCCTGCACACAACAGCTCGCTCACGAAACTTCGTTCTACTACACAGCCCACGACGCAAGAAAACATGTGAAGTGATATCGAAAGCGAATAGACATAGAAAATAAAATGCAGAGAAAAGTGTACGTGTCCATGTGGATGATAAACAGACGGTATACGAGGTAGCAAACAGCTAAAAGCATTACCAAGAACAAGAGCGGCAGGTCCGTGAACAAATGTCACTTTCCCTCATGATTATTCAATACGTTGCTGTTCGTTCATGTCATAACATCGATTTTGTGGTCGTAATAAAGAATATTACCTCCATACGCGTGAAGGACGGGAGGAAAATGGATTTGCATTAATATTTATTTTTTTTTATTTTTGATTACAAAGCCTACGATATGCAGAACTTTGCTTTGCTGCGTATTCAATTATTGTTCGACTGTACACTTTTATTAGGAAAATCTTTCCACTGATCCACTATGCGTATACGTACGCCTGGTAGAATTTTATGGGGATCCATAAGAAATGTTAAATTTCAGTCGATCCGAAGATTCATACCCTCTGTCTCCACGTGTTGTTTGACTGTACATATTCATTAGGGAGATTTTTTACACTGATGTATCATACAGTGATATGTCTGAGGTCATGAGGCAGCAATATGCGCATGTACAGATGCCAGAGGTTCACGTACACAAGGCATAAAAGGGCGTTGGTGCAGCTGTCGTTTGTACTCATATGAGTCATATGAAAAGGTTTCCGACGTGATTGTTGTCACACGACGGGAATTCACAGACTTTGAAAGCGGAATGGTAGTTGGAGCTAGCGAATGGGACGTTCCATTTAGGAAATCATTACGGAATTCAAAATTGTGACATCCAGTGGTAAGAGTGTGCAGAGAACATCAAATTTCAGGTATTACTTCTCACCATGGACAATGGAGTGGCCGACGGGTTTCACTTAAAGACAGATAGCAGCGGCGTGTGCGTACAGTTGTTAGTGCTAACAGACAAGCAAAAATGCGTGAAATAGCCGCAGAAATCAATGTAGAACGTACGACGAATATATCCATCAGGATAGGCGTTAATGGGCTATGGTAGAAGACGACCGACGCGAGTTCATTTGCTAACAGCGTGACGTCACCCCCAGCGCCCGTCCTGGGCTCGTGAGAACATGGATTAACGCCTATCATTGACGTCGGTTTGCAGTAGGGTTTTGGAGCATATACTGTATTCAAACATTATGAATCACCTCGAAGGGAACGGTCTATTGATACGTAATCAGCATGGTTTCAGAAAACATCGTTCTTGTGCAACGCAGCTAGCTCTTTATTCGCACGAATTAATGGCTGCTATCGACAGAGGATCTCAAGTTGATTCCGTATTTCTAGATTTCCGGAAAGCTTTTGACACCGTTCCTCACAAGCGACTTCTAATCAAGCTGCAGGCCTATGGGGTATCGTCTCAGTTGTGCGACTGGATTCGTGATTTCCTGTCAGGAAGGTCGAAGTTCGTAGTAATAGACGGCAAATCATCGAGTAAAACTGAAGTGATATCAGGTGTTCCCCAGGGAATCGTCCTGGGACCTCTGCTGTTCCTGATCTATATTAATGACCTGGGTGACAATCTGAGCAGTTCTCATAGTTTGTTCGCAGATGATGCTGTAATTTACCGTCTAGTAAGGTCATCCGAAGACCAGTATCAGTTGCAAAGCGATTTAGAAAAGATTGCTGTATGGTGTGGCAGGTGGCAGTTGACGCTAAATAACGAAAAGTTTGAGGTGATCCACATGAGTTCCAAAAGAAATCCGTTGGAATTCGATTACTAGATAAATAGTACAATTCTCAAGGTTGTCAATTCAACTAAGTACCTGGGTGTCAAAATTACGAACAACTTCAGTTGGAAAGACCACATAGATAATATTGTGGGGAAGGCGAGCCAAAGGTTGCGTTTCATTGGCAGGACACTTAGAAGATGCAACAAGTCCACTAAAGAGACAGCTTACACTACACTCGTTCGTCCTCTGTTAGAATATTGCTTGCGCGGTGTGGGATCCTTACCAGGTGGGATTGACGGAGGACATCGAAAGGGTGCAAAAAAGGGCAGCTCGTTTTGTATTATCACGTAATAGAGGAGAGGGTGTGGCAGATATGATATGCGAGTTGGGATGGAAGTCATTAAAGCAAAGACGTTTTTCGTCGCCGCGAGATCTATTTACGAAATTTCAGTCACCAACTTTCTCTTCCGAATGCGAAAATATTTTGTTGAGCCCAACCTACATAGGTAGGAATAATCATCAAAATAAAATACGAGAAATCAGAGCTCGAACAGAAAGGTTTAGGTGTTCGTTTTTCCCGCGCGCTGTTCGGGAGTGGAATGGTAGGGAGATAGTATGATTGTGGTTCGATGAACCCTGTCACAAGCACTTAAATGTAGATGTAGATGTAGATCCTAGACGATTGGAAAATCTTGGTCTCGTCAGATGAGCCCCGATTTCAGTTGGTAAGAGCCGATGGTAGTGTTCGAGTGTGGTGCAGACCCCAGTAAGCCATGGGCCCAAGTTGTCAAGAAGGCACTGTGCAAGCTGGTTATACCTGCACAATGGCGTGGGCTGTGTTTACAAGGAATCACTCAGTCCTCTGCTCAAACGGAATGGATCACCGACTGAAATCGGTTTTGTTTGGCTACGAGGCAATCTGCAGCCGTTCATGGACTATATGTTTCCAAACAGCGATGCAGTTTTTATGGACGATAAAGCGCCATGTCACCAGGAAACAATTGTTCGTGATTGGTTCGAAGAACATTCTGGGCGAATCGAGAGACTGATTCGGCCACCCAGATCTCCCAGTATGAATCTCATCGAATATTTATGGGACATAATCGAGGGGTCAGTTTGTGCACAGTATTCTCTACCGGCAACACTCGAAATTATGGACGGCTATAAAGGCAGCATAGATCAGTATTTACACTCCTGGAAATTGAAATCAGAACACCGTGAATTCATTGTCCCAGGAAGGGCAAACTTTATTGACACATTCCTGGGGTCAGATACATCACATGATCACACTGACAGAACCACAGGCACATAGACACAGGCAACAAAGCATGCACAATGTCGGCACTAGTACAGTTTATATCCACCTTTCGCAGCAATGCAGGCTGCTATTCTCCCATGGAGACGATCGTAGAGATGCTGGATGTAGTCCTGTGGAACGGCTTGCCATGCCATTTCCACCTGGCGCCTCAGTTGGACCAGCGTTCGTGCTGGACGTGCAGACCGCGTGAGACGACGCTTCATCCAGTCCCAAACATGCTCAATGGGGGACAGATCCGGAGATCTTGCTGGCCAGGGTAGTTGACTTACACCTTCTAGAGCACGTTGGGTGGCACGGGATACACGCGGACGTGCATTGTCCTGTTGGAACAGCAAGTTCCCTTGCCAGTCTAGGAATGGTAGAACGATGGGTTCGATGATGGTTTGGATGCACCGTGCACTATTCAGTGTCCCCTCGACGATCACCAGTGGTGTACGGCCAGTGTAGGAGATCGCTCCCCACACCATGATGCCGGGTGTTGGCCCTGTGTGCCTCGGTCGTATGCAGTCCTGATTGTGGCGCTCACCTGCACGGCGCCAAACACGCATACGACCATCATTGGCACCAAGGCAGAAGCGACTCTCATCGCTGAAGACGACACGTCTCCATTCGTCCCTCCATTCACGCCTGTCGCGACACCACTGGAGGTGGGCTGCACGATGTTGGGGCGTGAGCGGAAGACGGCCTAACGGTGTGCGGGACCGTAGCCCAGCTTCATGGAGACGGTTGCGAATGGTCCTCGCCGATACCCCAGGAGCAACAGTGTCCCTAATTTGCTGCGAAGTGGCGGTGCGGTCCCCTACGGCACTGCGTAGGATCCTACGGTCTTGGCGTGCATCCGTGCGTCGCTGCGGTCCGGTCCCAGGTCGACGGGCACGTGCACCTTCCGCCGACCACTGGCGACAACATCGATGTACTGTGGAGACCTCACGCCCCACGTGTTGAGCAATTCGGCGGTACGTCCACCCGGCCTCCCGCATGCCCACTATACGCCCTCGCTCAAAGTCCGTCAACTGCACATACGGTTCACGTCAACGCTGTCGCGGCATGCTACCAGTGTTAAAGACTGCGATGGAGCTCCGTATGCCACGGCAAACTGGCTGACAGTGACGGCGGCGGTGCACAAATGCTGCGCAGCTAGCGCCATTCGACGGCCAACACCGCGGTTCCTGGTGTGTCCGCTGTGCCGTGCGTGTGATCATTGCTTGTACAGCCCTCTCGCAGTGTCCGGAGCAAGTATGGTGGGTCTGACACACCGGTGTCAATGTGTTCTTTTTTCCATTTCCAGGAGTGTATGTAGGGCGCTTCTATGGACTTATTGAGTCCACTCCGCTTGAAGTTACGGCACAACGCCTGGCAGAAGGAGGTCCGACACGAATTTAGGGGGAATCCCACGACTTTTGTCACCTCTGTTAAGCCTATGTTAGGTCCAGACTTACACTGCTGCATCTTCCAAATCTTGATTGGTCGTGCCTTCTAGTTAAGCAAACTGGTTTGATAAGAAATACTCTTACAGGCATACATTTGGATTATTCTTTAACGTGTAAAATGTATTATCTTGGTCAAGTATATGTATGTCTATATTAAGAAGACGCCGAAGTTTTTTAATGGAACCTAACCTGTGGCGCTTGTAGTCAACTTTGCCTTAGAACTATGTTCGCAACACTGGTTTCTCACATTTTTAGATACAATGAAAATTCTGATTGCACAGGATAGAATATATATGCCATTGTCTGCCTGTCGGCGGATATTAGTATTTAAAAAAAAGGGGGGATCAGTAAGCAGTAGAAAACCTATTAATTCATGTATTCATGTGACTGGCCTTATGTGAAGTTTCTAAGCTCAGTAATAAGCAAGGTAGCTCACATCAGCTATAGAACGGAGAGAAGGATTCTCACTGAAACCGGTGAATTCAGAATATTTCACGACAAGGGTGTTATGTAATAGGACACACGGCAGAGCTTAGAGTAGGGAGCGTACATGACTAGTGGATCTTGGTGGAAAGGGAGTGTAATGGGAGAACAGACAGGCCCCGTCCCGTGTGCTTTTTCTTCAGATGTGGCAGTTGTGGGACGCTGCCCGCAGCCCTAGCGAGTTTGTATGTGTTGAAATTATACGTACAGTGAGTGATATGACTTAATAATTAACAAAACAGATAGCTTAAGACAGCGATAATTAAGAGGCATACGTTGCGGGTATTAAGGGTTAACTTTAAATTTATCCGTGTTATGTGGATGTTTTTTGAGGTCTGTGACTGCATTATAAGATTATGTGGAATAATTTGTACTGCAGCAGTCACTTTTTACCAATATATTATTAGCACAATGAATTTCGGCAGCATGCTGCTATCATCAGGTGCATTATACAGTTACTTATACATCAGCCGATAGGTTACGTACATTAGCTGTGCGTGCCAGTGGGGTTAAGGATCGAAAAATAAAACTGTGTGGAAGGATAAATTTGTTACAGTGTGTACATTATGTGAATGGAATGATTAGGTAATATATTAATACGTTTACTTACATTTCTGTTCTCGATTTCATTTTCTGGCACACAGAGCACAGTAATAGGTAAATCACAACTTAGCATTTTCACAAACATCTCTTTACATCTTTCCAAATTTTTAAAATCTAAGAAAAACTACTTATAATTTCCAAGACTGTTAATATCTTTCCAGAGAGTTATAAGATCTAAGCGAAACTATTATTAAATGATAAGCTTGAAAGTAGTAATGTTAACTTCTTCAAAAACTTCTCCAGCATTATTTGTTTGTTTCATTGACAGAATAGTTTTCATTAAATATCCATGTAACATCCTCCATATTGCCAATACATCTAGACAAATGTCCTCATCCTCACTACAGGTATATATTTCTGTGTTTGAAACTGTAAGTAGTTTAGCTTAGATCTTGTAACTCTCTGGAAAGATGTTAACAGTCTTGGAAATTGTAAGTAGTTTATCTTAGATTTTAAAACTCTGGGGAAAGATGTAAACAGATGTTTGTGAAAATGCTAAGTTGTGATTTAGCTGTTACTGTGCTCTGTGTGCCAGAAAATTAAATCACCAACAGAAATAGAAGTAAACGTATTAATATATTACCTAATCATGCTATTCACATAATGTACACACTGTAACAGATTTATCCTTCCATACAGGTTTATTTTTCGATTCTTAACCCCACTGGCACACACAGCTAATGTACATAACCTATCAGCTGATGTATAAGTAACTGTATAATGCACCTGATGATGGCAGCATGATGCCGAAATGCATTATGCTAATAATATATTAGTAAAAATTTACTGCAGCAGTATAAATTATTCCACATAATTAAGGTGTAAGTTAATATTAAGTATAGTGTAATGGAAAGATGCCTAAAAAGTGATCCCTGTTGGTCGATTTCAAAGTTGGACAGATAGAGGCGATATGAAGTAGAGTTGCTCAGAAACTGGAGTGAATAGTTCTCTCTCCAAGCAGTCAGGAGGCAAGGCGGTCGTGCCTCAGGAGCCCCAGGATTTCTATTAATTATTATGCTCCATGGACACGAAAACTTAACTGTATGCAAATTACTTATGGTACATTTCTACCCGTTTAGTGATTTGTGCTGTGTTCAAATGTGCATTGATACCATGGGAATAAATACAACATTTTTGTTAGTAAATGATCTTTCAATTTGCCAGACACCACACAAAACTTAAGCATTCCTTTCATATTTTCTACAGAGTAGAGTCTCTTGGTGACCCTTTTGTACAATAACTAAATTATTTCAGCAGCACCAGTTGTCTCGCAACAGGCCCAAAGGAAGTCATGTGTGGCAATGAAGTGAGGGAAGACACGGACAGAGCAGCACAGGCTGAAAGTCTAACAGTGGAGAGAATGGCAGACACATGTTTCAGTAGAGGTAGGTGCTGATAGCTTGCGCCATTTGCCCTGGAAGACAACTGAAACTGAGGAGAGCGTATTTCAGACGCGTGTGTCTGAGGGCAGCCGCGGGAGGCAGTCACGTGGCCTCCCTGCCACGCCCCCTGGTTGGTTATTAATGACGTTGAGCTATGCTGCGTGTTAGTGCAGGCTCTGTACTGCCCTTCAACTTTGGACTTAGATTCAGCAAGCTTATAGTGACCGTTTAGCTCGTTATAGCGACTGGGTACTGAACTCAAAATATTAACGAGACGAGAAGACAATAGAAATTATGAATTTATTAACGTCCACGGCGACACTGATGGGGTTCTACAATTTGAATATCTCTGTTTAGATAGTGGAGCAGACAACTCGTAACTCACGATTCGGACAACTCTCGGCTCGTACGCGCGAGGTTATTTCAGACTTCACACTAGAATCGCAACGACTGGGTACTGAACTCAAAATGTTAACGAGACGAGAAGACAATAGAAATTATGAATTTATTAACGTCCACGGCGACACTGATGGGGTTCTACAATTTGAATATCTCTGTTTAGATAGTGGAGCAGACAACTCGTAACTCACGATTCGGACAACTCTCGGCTCGTACGCGCGAGGTTATTTCAGACTTCACACTAGAATCGCAACTTGAGACTACAATTGAAAGTGTGGCTGTGATACTGGGGGCGGCGAATCGAATGATGGATCCCGCGGCTGCGGCGGATGCCTGCTGGTCTGAGAAAGTCGACAGACAAAGCGGCAGCATCAAAACACCACGGTCTTAAGGATCAGTCGGCTATAACGAAACATAGGCTGTTCACAAGACTAAACATAGCTCTGAAGTACATATAACGCTTCCGCAGTTCTGTTGTCAAAACCTCGATGAAATTTACTAGTGGAATGTGTGAATCCTTGTCGTCCAACTTCATAAATAACTCCAAGTTTTGAGTTGGCTTCCACCTCCGCCAGCTCAAATATTTCAGAATGTTTTTACCAGAATGATTGTTGGGAGCGGCGCAGTGGAGGATGTGGGCCGACTTAATATTTTTTTAAATGTGCTCTAGATACGCGATCTGGTAATCGCTTTGCTGCATAATTGATATGAAAAACACGGACATCTTCTCTGACTGACTGCAGGTTCCGCCCACGCAATCCTCAAAAGCGAACATTACAAGTTTGTATGAAATCACGCCAGTGGCGTATCGGTGCACATCGAAGTGTTGCGTCTTTTATGCTAGAAATGTTGTAATCTAGAACTCGTAATACAATAAATACTCATATAAACATGTCATCTGGTTGATTAATAAGGAAGATGTGGTGTCACCGCCAGACACAACACTTGCTAGGTGGTAGCCTTTAAATCGGCCGCGGTCCGTTGGTATATGTCGGACCCGCGTGTCGCCACTGTCAGTGATTGCAGACCGAGCGCCGCCACACGACGGGTCTGGAGAGACTTCCTAGCACTCGCCCCAGTTGTACAGCCGACTTTGCTAGCGATGGTTCACTAACAAATTACGCTCTCATTTGCCGAGACGATAGTTGGCATAGCCTTCAGCTACGTCATTTGCTACGACCTAGCAAGGCGCCATTAACATTTGCTATTTATATTGTGATGCATGTACCATCAGACCGATGTTCACCAATTGTGGATTAAAGTTAAGTATTCCAGCAGCTACGTACGTTATTGGCTATATTAATTACCTTGTCCAGTTCCAGACCTCACGCCAGCCTGCGTGAGCTCAAACGCGTGCCCCTTGGCTACCCGTCACTGTGTATTGGCTGTCTTGCCAGTCCACATCAGAAGAAATACATAAATAACTCAAAATAAGTTCGTATATTATGAAATGATTTACAGGTACAGTGCAGGATGCTTGCACTGCGATAGCTGAAAGCAGAAACACAAGTGCGAACAGCCAAGGCTTCCCCTAGCTGTTTTCAAAAAAATTTGGAGGCTGCGCCTTCTTTTGTTACTCAAGCATTTACATATAAAATCGTTGATAATTATAATGATACAAACACTGCTGCACACATAAGGAAAATACATTTTTTAGAAAGGGGTATTAAAACGTTCACGCACCAGAAATTTTCGATCACTGATATACTGGCAATAAAAATAGGAAGGTCGAAGAACAAGAGAGACATGGATCAGATGTCGCAACCTCTCGAAGGTCTGAAGTCAACGATTATGGTGACGGCACATAAGCCTACAGATTGGGCATTTGTTCATGATGAATAGGCCATTTCGTGAAATATAACTTCGTCTACCAGAACAATCCACCCTTTGTTCGTGAACCCCATTGTCGTGATCGACTTTAGGAATTCTGAAGAATTGCAGCAGATCTAAAATTACAACTCCGTCATTGCCGGTCCCAAGCCCAGGGCCCCATCTCGCAAATAATGGGGAAGGAGGAGGGGGAGGAGTAACAACCTCGTAAAAGAACCTGGGTTCATCTGGCTCCGCATGGTAGCACCCAGTTAGGGCCCCTGCCTAGGGTTACTAGGTGAAACCTAGTCAACGGTCAAAGGCGGAAGAGGAACGTCGCTTGCCAACGGCAGAGAGAGCGGAAGAGCCACTGAAACATATCAGGTAACGGCTGTACTCCATGTTAGGGGCGGCTACCAAAGGCGTCTGCGTCCCCATGTCAGGGGCGGCCTGAACACATCTTCTGGGGCTAACAACTTCAGTCGTATAACTGGACGGACACGAGCCGTCCAATAAAAAAAAAAATTTTTTAGCTCATGAAATGGATCGCACTATGGAATTGAGATTACCCCAGGGGGACTATCCCCCGTTGACCAAGGTCGACGCAAGCAGGCATTCGGATTCTGGGGGAGCTGCCAAAAAGTGCATAAGGGAAGAGCCGGAGCTCCCAAGAACCTCAAAGAAGATTAAAACTAAAAATACTTTCAGAATTGGAACCATAAATGTACAGACAATGATTAAGACTGATAAACTTAAACAGGTAACAGATGAGATGAAAGAGTGGAGCATAGGAATGTTAGCGATGCAAGAAACAAGATACACTGACAAAGACACAGTGGAGTCAGAAGGCTTCATAATACTGAAGGGGAAACCAGGAGTTAGAGCAGGAAAGGGAAGACATGCACCTAGAGGCTTTGGTTCAGCGCCCATAGTGAACAAGAGATACGAGGATGGCGTAACTGAAATGAAGAGCAGGTCAGAAAGGATATCAGCACTGACATTTCAAGCAGGGAACAAAAAGTATACAATAATAAATGGGCATGCACGTAAATGACACGAACAGGAAAGACAAGAAAGTTGCAGATATTTTCTGGGAGGAGCTCGATGGTACACTGAAAAACACACCATATAGACATGCAAAGATACCCGTAGGAGATTATAATGCACAGATTGGAAGAGAGATGCAACATAAAGGAATAGTGGGCGAGTACCCTGCACCCGAACCGACAAACAAAAATGGAGAAAGAGTAATTGAACTGTGTCGAGAACACAAAATGAGATTGATGACAGCACACTTCAGGGCCAAACCGTGTAAGAAAAAGACATCGGCAAACCCATGCACCCGCCTTGGGGAATTCCAAATTGACCACATAGCAATCAGAAGAACAAACGCTAAAGAGATCATGAACACAAAGGTCAGGAAGAACACAGGAATAGAATCGGATCACTATCTTACAGAAGTTAAGTGTCTTTGGATTCCAAACATTAACAGATTGCCACAGACGAATAGAAGAACAGAAAACATAAAGGTAGACAGAGACAAATTAAGACACAATCGATCCAGATATGAGGAAGGAATTGAATCATTCAGTGAATGGGACGACATGGAGCGAAATATGGCGAAACGGGCTGAACTGTGAGGAAAGGAAGAAAGTAACGGAAGCACTGGTGGTGGAACAAGGAATGTGAGGAAGCGGTAGAAACTCACAGGAAAGCTTGGAGAGAGTGGAACAACAAGAAGCACCCCGAAAAATGGGAAGTTTTCTTAGGAGCAAGAAAGGAAGCGGCCCGAACAATAAGATGGACCAGAAGACAGAAGATGAAGCAGGAACTGGACGAGATTGAGACCAACTTCAGGAAATACAACATCAGACAGTTTTTCGGGAAATTCAAAAAGAGTCTGATTGGGCACAAGGGTAGAGAACTGTTTATAAGAGATAAGAAAGGGGAGCTGGCTGCTAGTGCGAAGGAGAACTGTAGGATTTTTGCAGAGCAGTCTCTCAACTTGCTGAACTGTGAACCACCTGAAGAAGAGCTGGAACTGGGGACTGACACAGAAGAGAGAAAGCCACGCCCTCCAACTAGGGATGAAATCGCACATGGCATAAGCGATCTGAAGAATAGTAAGGCAACTGGAGAAGATGGTATAGCAGCCGAGATGGTAAAGTGGGGAGGCAATAAAGGAATAGACAACATGACCAACATAATCTACCAGATCTGGAGAACAAAGAAGTTGCCAGAAGGATGGAAGAGTGCAATTGTAGTAACAATACATAAGAAGGGGGACAAAAGAGATGCAAACAACTACAGAGGAATATCGTTACTAGAGATCGGATAAAAGGTGCTGTCAAAACTATTGCTCAAGAGAGTAGAAGAACAGGTAGAAAGTACTGTTGGCGGCTACCAAGCGGGATTCAGGATGGGAAGAGGTTGTATAGAACAGATATGTATCCTGAAGCAACTGATAGAACATAGGGCCTTAAAAAACAAAAATCCAGTAATAACCTTCGTGGACTTCACAAAGGCATATGATTCCATCGACAGACCGACTCTTTTTAGGTTCCTGAAGAACAGAGGATTTGATGGAACTACGCAAGAACTCATAAAAGAAATTCAGACAGACACAAAAGCAAGTGTGAGAGTCAGAGGAGCACTGTCAGAAGAATTTGAGATCAAAACTGGTGTTAAACAGGGAGATGGATTGTCACCATTGTTGTTCAATATAGCACTGGACGAAGTGCTCAGGCAGTAGAGAGCAATAAACGAGGAAATGGGAATACCAAAGACCCACGTGGGGGACAAAAAGGACAACAGGGCTCAAGTGGACTGCCTAGCCTTTGCAGACGACATAGCAATAGTAAGTGAGACGGAAGAAGACGCAAAGACACAACTCGACAACTTAAGTAAGATAGCCAGAAAGGTGGGACCGAGGATCGCCTATAACAAGACAAAGACATTAAATACGACGGCAGACTGGAAAACACGGGAAGGCACTGGGAGAATTTATAACAGGAAGGAACAGGAGTAAGGAGGGCATAACAGAGAGGATAAAGAAGATGAGGCCAACCTTCTGCATGACGAGAGAGATGTACAATAAAAAGAATATATCCACAGAGGCAAAGTTAAGCCACTACAAGACAACGGTGAGGAATGCAGTATTATATGCTGCTTAGACGATGACACTAGGAAGAAATGGGGCAGAACAACTAGAGAGAGAAGAGAGAAAAATACTGAGAAAAATACTAGGTCCCAAAAGAGGTGGAGAAAGATGGATGCGAAGACCTAGGGAAGAATTGTACCGGAACATGAGAACAATATCCGGGGAAATCAGACTCAATAGGGCAAGGTTTGCTGGACATGTAGTTAGGATGAGTATGGACAGAATGACGAAGAGAGTGTGGGAAACAACAGGGAGGACAAGGGGAAAGGCAGGAACCAAGTGGGTTGTTGAACATCGGAAGGACTGGTTGGAACTGAGGATCAAGGTCGAAGGAAAGGGAAATTGGAGGAACAAATATACACCGACCAATATGCCGGAGATCAATGACAGAGAAGAATACAGGAAAAGATTAAAGTGTCACCAGTGGAGCCGACAGGAGAAACTGACACTGAAGATCTCGAAAGAAGAGCGGGAGAGAAGAAGAGAAAGAATGAAGAGGATCTGGGAGAAGAAAAGGAAAATGCAGTCCACGAAGGGGCTACCCGTGGTCCTACAGAGGTCGTAACCAAAGAAGAAGAGGAAGAAGAAGAAGATCTGAAGTTACACCGTACGTTCATGATGTCAGATTATGTTTGTTCGTGACAATGATATGCATTGCATTTCATTAATCCAAAAAACAAATGTCCATGGCTTTCGACGATATGAAATTACGACAGCACTGTTGCTTCCATACACATCACGCACCATGTATTTGTTACATGTAGTACAGTTGAATGTGATGCGCAATTTGGTGCTGCCGTATGATTCGCAGAATAAATATTAATCTTCAGTCTTCGATAACCGTACTGTACGCTTTCTAGATAGTTTCAGCTGTGGTTACAGTTTTCGGATGTCTTTCGCATGTAATACCTTCGCAAGAAGTACAGCACCGCTTGAATTTAGCCACTCATTGTTGACTGTGAAATTCTGCAGCGAATGAGCTTTTAAAAACAAACAAAAAGAATTACAGCGGCCCGGTGTAGCAGTTTATTTAATGGAATGATAGCCATACAACACAAGTACTTGAAAAATGCGAACTGACGAAAACATTGGCAGATAAACTCGATACGTAATTTTTGTTTTGCGTAGTCTGTGCAAACAAAACTGATTCATACCAATGTCATCACCGTTCCAGATCCGGAATTTTTTTCTTCCTCCACTGCGCACACACTTTTTAAACGAAGTAACTAATTCATTCATACATTTATTGGTTGTTTCCTTTATACCTACTGTCACTATTTATATAAAAGGCCACGCTTTTCACGTTTTTTAAGCTGCGCTCGAGTGCTCAGGTGACAGGTTGCGGAATTAAACGTCGCATGTACAGTTTTTGGAAAAGATATGAGGCAGGAACGGGAAACTTTGGGCGACCAGCGGGCGTTATTCACTACTTACTTGATCTTGCAGAAGACCTCGTGACGTGACGTGACAGCAGCGGTGTTAGCGCATACAGTCAGAACGCTATCGTCCCTGACACTGGTGTTTGTGAGGTAACCAGTGTGAATGGAACCCCTTTCCCGACACGCCAAGACAGCAAATTATGCCTCAAAGCACGTTTTTGACAGTACATTGTTTTACGTTCACCCCAACTTCAGATGCCTGCGTTCATTTGCGCGTTGTGAAATTTGTTCCTATACTTGCGACGTTTTACGGCAGCTGTCTTAAAAAGTTCTGTTGAAAAATTCTGCAGTGCGTCGTGCTGTCTCCCATGAATTTCTTCCGTGGACCCAAATGAAACCAACTGCATCCCGGATCCAACCCGCGAGCCCCCTGTTACCCACCCGTCTTTGGAAATTTGTGGTAAGTCTTATGGGACCAAACTGCTGAGGTCATCGGTCCCTAAACTTAAGCACTACTTAATCTAACTTAAACTAACTTGCGCTAAGGACAACACACACTCACCCATGACCGAGGGAGGACTCGAACCTCCGACGGGGAGAGCCGCGCAGACAGTAACAAGACGCCCTAGACCGCGCGGCTACCCCGCGCTACCCACCCGTGATCTAATGGAAAATAAATCAGTAAAACAGTTCTCGATAACCAACGGAACCGTAAAGAAGAAAAATGTAGGAATAGTCTTTGCTGCACAAGAACAAACCATCATAATTACCGCCATCGAAGCGAAAATCGAGAAATGAGCAGAAGACCCAAAGGGCAGATTCCCTTACAAAACTGAGAAAACGATCACCCACATCCTTAGCAGTTACAAAAATATCTCTCAGACGGATTACAAGCACACGCACCATACAGTGGCACGAATGATCCGCTAGAACTGACGCCAACACTATCCTTTGCCGGTGACGAAGTACTGGTGGGACCAACGAACATGTCAAATTACTGTACGCCTTCCGACAGATCCATTGCTGCAACATAACACAGCGGACAGTTGTGGAGAAAAAGAAAGTGTGCAGGTGATAGCAGAATCCATCAGAGGCAGCTAGGGAAACAGACCATACGACGAGCTGAAAAATTAGCTATAGCGACTCTAGTGTAGGCCAGAGAAGGCGATCCAAATGGCTTTCAGCAGGGAGTAGTGGACTCTTGATGACCAATGTCATCGACAAATAATCCACCGGCCATCTGGAATCTGCGCGAAGTATCCGCCGATACACCACGCACTTCTAGACACTTGGGCAGTGTACGGCTAGTGATAAAATAAGAAATCCAGGATAGGTATCGCATTCTCATTGTTTACTGCTGTCGTAATAATAGTAATAGCGATTGAGTAATATTGGCAGGAAAGTTTAAAAACAAGTGTGAATGCTAGACAGACAAGATTTATCAGTAAGGACCATAGTGCACTTAGTTCCAGTCCGCAGCTCGTGGTCGTGCGGTAGCGTTCTCGCTTCCCGTGCCCGGGTTCCCGGGTTCGATTCCCGGCGGGGTCAGGGGTTTTCTCTGCCTCGTGATGACTGGGCGTTGTGTGATGTCCTTAGGGTAGTTAGGTTTAAGTAGTTCTAAGTTCTAGGGGACTGATGACCATAGATGTTAAGTCCCATAGTGCTCAGAGCCATTTGAACTTAGTTCCAAATAACAGTTGTAAGTAGGCTGTTTAGGTTTTTTTATTGGTAACGCCACCTCTGTATGAAAATCACTGGCTGTGCTGTGGGCAGTCTGTGTCTGCTTTGCATTGTTGTAATACTCGCCATTGTAGTGTTAGGCAGCTGGCTGTGAACAGCGCGTAGCGTTGCGCAGTTGGAGGTGAGCCGCCAGCAGTGGTGGATGTGGGGAGAGAGATGGCGGAGTTTTGAAATTTGTCATGAACTGCTATATTTATATATGATGATATCAAGGTAAATAC
This sequence comes from Schistocerca serialis cubense, assembly GCF_023864345.2. Lineage (NCBI taxonomy): Eukaryota > Metazoa > Arthropoda > Insecta > Orthoptera > Acrididae > Schistocerca > Schistocerca serialis. The sequence continues at coordinate 611,048,437 of NC_064643.1, read as the reverse complement.
ATTGTTTGTTCTCTATTAATATCTTTCATTAGCTAACCATCCCTATCAGTAGTTAGTGCCTTCCATAGTTTGAATCTTTTATTTAGCTGGCAGTAGTGGCGCTCGCTGTATTGGCGTAGCTTGAGCAGCGAAGATTTTTGTGATGTAAGTGATTTGTGAAAGGTATAGTTTAATGTTAGTCAGGGCCATTCTTTTGTAGGGAATTTTGAAAGTCAGATTGCGTTGCGCTAACAAAATATTGTGAGTCAGTTTAAGCACAGTCATGTATAAATTGTTTAAAGGGGAAGTTTCATATGTCCACCCTTAGCCGAGGATACCTCACTGGAATCTTCTGATTTTTTTTTCTTGTAGTTTGTGTAATTAGTGTAGCTTTTGTTTATTGCTAGCGCGTAATTGTAGAGAAAATCTCCTTTGTAGTTGCAGTCTTTCATTGTTGTACAGTAAAAAAGTTGTGGCATGCATGTAGATTTGGACCAAGTATTTCGCAGCTGCAATTAACTAGATATTATTTTCAGTGCTATGTTAATGTGTTCTCTTATTTTTGGTCTTCAAATAGTGTTTTTCTGTGTTGTCGTGTGAAATACTGTGACAATAATGGCGTGTGAAAAACGTAATACTAGGCTCCAAAGTAAACTGAGAAATGACAGTGAAAATGAAAGTAGTGTGTTAGCGCCACCGAGTAATGAATTAACTGATGTTCAAAGTAGTAATTTGGTAATTGTGCATAGGGAAATGGAGCGGGCGGCAAACAATGGTGTAGACAGTGAAACAATTAGAGAACAGGGAAGTATTATCGATCGATCGGTCGGCAACAGCTCGCCTCAGGAATCCGAAATGACAGGAAACAATCTCGCAAATACTGTAGATTCAGGTTTTGGATCCTCACCGTTTTCTCAAATAAGTCAAGACACATTTTCTGCTTGTCAAAATGTGAATGTTTCCGGTGCAAATTCACTGCCGAAAAGCACTGAGGAACATGTTCCAGACACCAGTGCATTGTTATTACAATTAATACAGCAAATGGGACAAACACAGCAAAAGCTTCAAAAGTTAGACACAATGGAACAAAATCTTCGAAAGTTAGACACAGTGGAACAAAATCTCAAAAAGTTAGACACAATGGAACAAAATCTTCAAAAGTTAGACACTACACTTGAACAAACACGTGAAGATTTAACCACTGAGTTACATAACATCGAATCGAAATGTCAAAAGGTCTGTAATGACGTAAAAACACAAATTTGTGAGCATTTCCAACCTATTTTTTCGCGTCATGAAAATGCATTACAGAATCACGAAGCAGCCATAAAAGAACTGCAAGCCATTGTTCATGAAAATCATGAGACCTTGTCGGCTAAAATTGACTCAGTTGCATCTACCGATTCGGTTACGCAACTTGCAATAACTCAGGAAAACTTAAAGGACACAGTAGATTCGATTTCAACACAAATGGACACTCTGAAACTTGGTTCAGAAAAACACACTGAGGAAATGTGTTCACTATCGGAGAAAGTAGCCGAACTTTCGGATCAGGTCACTAACTTATCTACAAAGGTAGATGATGATCTGAATGACACAAGACCTGTAGCCTTCACTGACACAGAAGAGTATGAACAAATTAGAAAATTCAAACAGAATCAAAATCAAATCAATACATAGTACAAAAGAGAAATCCGGGAAGTACAAGATCAGCTGACACAGGTAATACAAGAATTACGTATTTCAGAGGATACTCGCGCCCCAATACGGGAAGAGGGACACAGAAATACCGAACAGCCACAAAATAATAACACAGGGCATTTCGGAAGTTATGAAAGAAATTGGCAATGTGCACCGAATTTTGATATGGAACGGCCGACACGACCTAACAATGACCGATATGCGACTCGCCGACATGATGATTTTGACTATAAGCTGTTCATTACCACACGTAAATTCAAAACATTTAAGAATTCTGGCAACGACATTCATCCACAAGCATGGCTCCATCAATTCTCGCATTGTTTTCCTCCCAACTGGTCGTTAGAACACAGATTAGAATTTATGTGTGGCTACTTGGAGAATGAACCAGCTGTAAGAATGCGATCGGTAATTCACGATTGCCACAGTGAAGGAGAGTTTTACCATGCCTTCCTCTCAGCATATTGGTCTCAAGCCACACAAGACTGAGTAAAACATAGCATCATGATGATGAAACACTTTGAACAATCTGAATTTTCCAGTCTTGTCAAATATTTTGAAGACATGTTGCACAAGAATCAGTACCTGACAAACCCATACAGCCCCTCAGAACTCATCCGCATTTGCTTAATCAAATTGCCTGAACATTTACGACATATTATTTAGGCAGGACGTTGCAAAGACGACATTGAAACTTTTCAGGGACTCCTACAAGAATTAGAAATTGACACAGACAGTCGCCGGATGCGAAAACAGGAAAACAATCACTACAGGTCACATACGTCACAATTCCGTGATGACAGAAACAATAACTGGACACGAAAAGGCTATTCTTACAACGCAAATCGTGACCAAAACAGACACCACCCATATGACAATCGCTGGCAGAGTAATAATAGTTACAGAGAAAGATCGCATTTCCGTAGTAATGACTATCACAGAGACAATCAGAGAAACAGACAATATGGGAACCAAAACAATTATTATCAAGGGAGGCAGAATAACTTCAGACACAACAGTCCGGCGCACAGTTACGATTCAGGGAGAAACTCTCCACCACGTGACGGACTAGGAAGAAACTACGGAATCTACCGACATGACGACAGACGATATGATCGTAACGACAGACCTGAATTGCATCAGAACTGGCGGGATTCAAACAGAGCAGGGCACTTTTGACAACGTGAATTTGTAGAAGCTAGGTCTCCTAATCTCAATAACGGCGCGCGCCAACAAAGAGACAGACAATGACTCGCACCGCAGGCAGCCACCTGCGCCGGCTGGCTCAGAGAAAAATAACATAGACGCTAACTTTGAGAAAAATTTTAGCATTCCTCACCAACGTATACCACATGATAATTGCGTTGAAGTTGAAACTCTGCGTACTAGGAAGAGTAAAGGTTTACACCACATTTCACATGTAAAACCGTTTATTGAAAGATAATCTGCTTTTTAACTTTGTCATTGCCATAAAACTTTTCACTTTACATTACTAGTATGCTTGTCAGACTTAGAATCTGTTAACATGCAACAATGTTTGAAGTTAAATATACAGTCAAGAACCAAGAGAACTTATTGAAACAGAAATGACGAATGCATTGTTATAGTGAACAGACGTCACAGTATTATTGTGTGTGTACATTCTTGCTTGTTAGTTGCACGATTATGGAACGACTATAAGGCTTACATACTTAGAACATTTACCAGTACTGCTAATGAGATTTTAATGCAACATTTTGGTTTACTTGAAAATATATTCTGGATTTTAAGTACTTTCAGTGAGATACCAGATGGCACAGTGGTTAGTTTATGTGACAGCTACACGATTTTATCACGACGCTACTAATGAGTGACAATTTACAATGTTGCTTTTGCAGTGTTTCTGTTTTATATCTGCACAGTTTTCTGTTTTATTCTGGAAAGTAAAACAGGTTTTAGTAGTAACTTTTGTGGTATAGCTACAATGAGACTGCCTTTTCCATAGCACAACAATACGTTACAGCACAGTACTTTCCTCATCACAGCAATAAGTGTAATAACTAAGACATTTATACGCAAAGCATTTCACTTTTGTGTATTATGAGATAAGTACATTGACTTCTGCAGAACTTAGCTTTCGGAGGACGATAACTACGACACTTCCACACAGATTATGTTGCAACAAGACGCACATTTAGCGCTACAGTACACGTATTTGAATGATTAAATTTGTACTTGAAACATTTATTTTTAAAGATTTTTGAATTACAAAGAAAGTTTTCCGTGATACATGTCATTCCATTGCTGTAATCTGTAAGACCTGAGGGTATAATTACATTAATCCTCAGGGGGGTACACGCTTACTTTGTGTACCATGTGTGTGGCAACCACAAGGAACCCTAGCTAATATGGTATTTGCTTATAAAACTTTACACATCGGTACCATATTTCTCTAACACACAAATTACACAGCTATCTAAACTTTTTTTTATTACATCAGTGACAGATGTTTACGCAATTACACAGTTGGATAACTTCACACTTATGAAATTGTATTTTGTCTGTACTTTGTGAAATGCTCATATTTTTTCGGAACCATTGTGATACTATGAGAGCTTTGAATGATATATTTGGTAAGGGAGCATGATTTTAAAGTACGTTTGAGATAGATAACACTATTGAAATGAGCAGAGAATTTTTTTTTTAGGTTTTGAAATTATTGGAGGAAGCTACAACGATTTTGAGATTTGACTGAGATGTTATGATGTTATTTTTACGACGACGATGTGTATTATGCTGCTGAGGTATGTTTATGATTAATAGGCTGAGGCTATATGAGTTATTTGATTATGCTTCATATTTATAATGACGAAATATTGACGAGTGTCGATGGATACGTATATGTGTAATAAGGTAAGGAGTAATGAATAGTGGGTAGGGACTCTTGACTTGTGAAACAGGATGTTGGAAACCAAGAATCGTACTTTAAGAGTTATGAAATGTGTGTAAATGCGTGAACGTATCACAATGCCGGCAAAAATTTTTTTGGACACTTATATTTATAGGATTTTTGTTTCTACAGATTTGCAATGCTAATTCTTGACCTGTGAAATATTTTTATGTGAGACTGTCACTGTAGCGGAAACTGCTGTCGTAAATATTTCCGTAAGAAAGTTAAGTGACCACCTGCACGTAATGTGTCCCGGCACCCACCTGGGCGACAGCCGCCCGAAAAAAAAAAAAAAGCCATTAGCCTTTCAGCGGCACAGGTAGAAAAAAAAAAAAGGGGTGGCCATTGTCCGTGCTACTGACATGTCCTTGTTGAAAGCATGCTGTGGAGCTCATAATTTATGATATTTACTGAAATGCCTAATAAAATTACAAGAAATATTTTTACATCTGCACACCTGATTATGACAAGCGTCTTTCTATGAGAATTGAGAGAATTTCTACTAACTTATGAAATGTCACATGACTACTGAATGATATTTTTATGCTTTGCTTTTCATAGTTGCTTATTTCATTTGATATCTGGTTTCCAGCTGTGTTGCAGCATTGCTTTTATAAAATGAAATGCATTTGCTAATGTGAACACTTTCTGTGAACAGATCTATTAAATAATTATTTTATGATCCACATTCTTTAAAAAAGGAGCACTTGGAAAGGAAAGAACAATAAGAAGGAACTAGTAACAGTAACACATAATTTTCTTTTCAAGTACATGGTAATATTTCTTTTTACAATCAGTTGTTGTGGTGCACCACATAGATATTAAGATGTGAATACACATTTCCCTTATCTGCATTGTTGTTTTTACTGTAATATTTTTTCTGCTTGAGCTATGTCATGTTTAGGTATAAGTTACTGCTGTTTGCCAGGCGTAGTGTTACTGAATTTGACTTTGTGTTACTCTGCTAAGCCAATTTTACTACTCATTTATTTTTCTTGTTGCTGCACATTGGCTCATATTAGTTGTAATGTTGCATTGCTTGGTAATTTAGATTTACTGTAGCTTGCTTTGCAATTTTCCATTTTTTTGTCATTGTTGTTTGTGTTACTTATTTTGTGCTGCTGCATTGCCTCGTTCCTTAGTTTAGCATCTGAGCTCAGTAGATTTAAGTTAGCTTAAGAGGGGGTAGCCTCTAAGAGAATGAGTTTCGATGAATTGGAAGAAATGCATTGAGAAATTATACGAACAAAAGGTACAGAAAACAGGTTTAGGTAGGGTTTTCTTGGAAATAAATGTTGAGGTACGAAATGTGTGAACATATAAATACAGAAAGCATGCTTAGATAGAATTTTTTTTGGTGGAAACAAAGGATGAAATAAGAGGAAATATATATGAAGTTTTGGGTTGGACTGCAGTACCAAATGTTACACTGAAAACGAACCTTGTCCTTTCCTATTGGTGTTATCCCACTATATGTTTGTGTACCCTTGTGTATTTGTTTTCTTCCTGTCTCTGTGTAGTTTCATAGGATTTTTTCTTCTTCTAATACTAAGCTACATTCACTATGATGAGGAATACTGTTATCCTCAAATATAATTGGCATTATAATATGTTATTTACCTTGTAAATGTGCTTAGACATTATTTATTCTGTTTTGTTTTAATGCTCATGTGTAAAGTTGATGTTCCAAAAGTTATTCTGATCTTTTATGTATCTACTTATCTCATAATTCCTGTAACACTGATGTATATGTTTATTTCTATTCTTTTGTAAAGCCTGTGTTACTACAATTGTTATCTATATTGCTATGTTCTTTAATGATGTATTTTGTACCTTTGTAATTGTATTCTTATGTTATAAAATTGTAATTGTCACCAGTTCATGATATTATTAACTTGTTAGTTACATTTCACTGCACACATTTCTGTTGGTCATAGTATATGGACAATATGTGAGAAGTTGGGACTGTTAGTGTTTGCACATGTGTTACTAATTCAGCAAGGGACTGGATAACAGCATTGCTGGTTCTAAGGACAATTCCAAAAACTTTGTGAATGCACAAGTGGTGGTTATGGACTTGCTATATTATTCGCAAGACTCTTCGATGGTGATTGTGCACCTGCACAGTCGCAACAGATCGCAACAGATGGCTGCTGGCCATCTCTACAAGGACTACAGTGGGTCTGCATCTTTGATGACCCACCAATACCATCATCTCTACAAGGACTACAGTGGGTCTGCATCTTTGATGACCCACCATGCCATTATTTCTACAAGGACTGCAGTGGGTCTGCACCTCTGGTGGCCCACCAATACGACAATCTCTACCAGGACTCCAGTGGGTCTGCTCTGTGATGACCTACCTACCAATATTCTTCAAAACTTCGAATGACTCTGCTGTGGGTTTGCTCCATTGTGGCCCATTACCTGTCAGCATGTCAAGAGTCAGCACTGTCTTTCCGTTGGAAGGACAACACTACTTCTTCAAGACGGCATGGAAATCCACTACTTCCATGTGCATTGTCTTTTACTGCTCAGACTTTGAGAAAAGAAACGGCAGTTTCACTATGATGAATGCTCAGGACTATCTTTATGGACTGTGAGAAAATTTTAGCTTTTGACCAACATTGTATCAATAAGTGTGTGCATTTGATTTCTTTGTTATTGTAATTATGAAAAAATTTTTTCAAATCTGTATTGGCCACTGCCCAATCCAATTTGTAAAATTTTTTGTGGCGAGCATGGGGGCTATGTAAGTAGGCTGTTTAGGTTTTTTTATTGGTAACGCCACCTCTGTATGAAAATCACTGGCTGTGCTGTGGGCAGTCTGTGTCTGCTTTGCATTGTTGTAATACTCGCCATTGTAGTGTTAGGCAGCTGGCTGTGAACAGCGCGTAGCGTTGCGCAGTTGGAGGTGAGCCGCCAGCAGTGGTGGATGTGGGGAGAGAGATGGCGGAGTTTTGAAATTTGTCATGAACTGCTATATTTATATATGATGATATCAAGGTAAATACATTGTTTGTTCTCTATTAATATCTTTCATTAGCTAACTATCCCTATCAGTAGTTAGTGCCTTCCATAGTTTGAATCTTTTATTTAGCTGGCAGTAGTGGCGCTCGCTGTATTGGCGTAGCTTGAGCAGCGAAGATTTTTGTGAGGTAAGTGATTTGTGAAAGGTATAGTTTAATGTTAGTCAGGGCCATTCTTTTGTAGGGAATTTTGAAAGTCAGATTGCGTTGCGCTAACAAAATATTGTGTGTCAGTTTAAGCACAGTCATGTATAAATTGTTTAAAGGGGAAGTTTCACAGTGCCAGAAGCAGAAACAGTAATATACCGTCACTTTACAAAAATATGATCGTTTCAAACTCTTTGGATCAAATGTCTAGGGGCGACAGATCATGTCATGCGGAACCACTATTGTCGAAGACAAAATGATCGGTCAGGCTACCTGGCGACGCTAGGTGTCTTTTACCTTTATTTATGCCCCTGTTAGGCAATAGAGTTTAGGCACTCTGCAACATTCGTAAGTGTGAATACGTGTTGCTTGTAACACGATGATCTGCTCGGCATGAAGAAGACAGACGAGTTTCTGATTTGCTTCTAAAACACATTTCTCCATTTAGAGAGACTCATTCTTAGTTTTCCCTGTTGAAATACATTATATCAATTTACTGGGGTAGATCAGATGCAGATGCAACATTGGCGGCACATAACATTAGTGTTGTGACTCTGCCATAACAGTCACTTTCTGTTTTCTTTGTAAAGAGTTTCGACAAAGCATAGGGATTCTGTAGGGCATTCTGTTACACTGCATATATTATGCACATTCCTCCAGCGCGCAGCCCTCAGTCACCGTCCCAAAGGTGGATCTGGATACTGTGCTCACATGGAGCAGACGTGTGACGTCGTGTGGCCCTATGATCTTGCTTACAAACATACATACACATCACACAACACAATACTGCCACTCATATCTCTTACGTCACGAAAAGCACACGCTAACACGTTAGTCACATGATTCTATGGCGATGCTGTGCGGGACTGTGGTAGGGGTCTGGGGAGGGGGAGGGGAGGGGGTGGTTGCAATAGTCGTACACTGACAAGTTCGTATCCTTCATGCCGGGTAGTGGTATTAGTGGCGTTGCCTACTATCGCTCATTAACCGAAATTTCTTAAAAATGCAAGCACTTGTTGGTTAGTCTCGATTGGTTTCCTAATTCCATTTTAGGCATCACAACTAAAGATGATGTGGCCATGTAAGAGATAACGTTGCCCCTCTTGTTGTACCTCTACAGATTAACAGAATATACGGCGTCGCCTAAGGTACTAAGTCCAAACAAGAGTTTACACGGCCAAGAGCTAGGAATTAGAGAATCTGTGGGAAGAGTTATTGGGCTCTTCAACCCGTTTCTCTGTTGTAGCAGTCTTCCATGTGTTCACTTTCCATTACAGTAGTTTTGGCTTCGTTGTTATCCTTTGTTCTAATATTTCTGGATTTTTGTCAATTACCGTTTGTGTAAACACTAGAAGGCCGCACAACATTCACCCTGCGACGAAATAAATGACGAGAGATATTTGATCTATGTGACTTTGTCAGGCAGTACACTATTAGTGCCGTAGTCAAACATTACAGGATTGTTTTTCCTACTCAGTTGCATTAACTTATATTTTTCTATATTTAGAGCAAGCTTTCATTCATCACACCAACTAGAAATTTTGTCTGAGTCATCTCGTATCCTCCCACACTCACTCAACGATGGCACCTTCCCGTACACTGCAGCGTCTTCAGCAAACAGCCACAGATTGCTGTCGGTCAGATCGTTTGTGTATTTAGAGAATAACAGGGATCCCACTACACTTCCCTGGGCCACTCCTGATGATATATTCGTTGGCGAGGGCCACGAAATGTATTCTACCACATAAGAAGTCTTCTAGCAACTCACATATCTGGGGACCAAATCCGTATGCTCAGACGTTCTTTGCCAGTCTGCAGTGTGGTGTCGCGTCAAACGATCTCTGGAAATCTAGGAATAAAGCAGCTGACCGGTGTCTTTCATTGATAGTTTGCAGGATGTAATGTGATAAAAGGACAAGGTGAGTACTCATGAGCGATGGTTTCTAAATCCGTGCTGATTTCTGGACAGGTGCTTTCCCGTCTCAAGGAAATTTATTGTATTCCAACTCAGAATATGTTCAAGAATTCTGATCCAAACTGATGTTTAGTTTGTTGGTCTATGATTCTGCGGGTCCGTTTCTTTACGCTTCTGATATACGTAGGTAACATTCGCTTTTCTTACAGTCACGCGACACTTTGTGCTACGCGAGAGACTCCCGATAGATGCCGCTGAGTACTGTAACGGGCGAGTTGAAACCTTTACTACTGTCGGGACGATGGTGTGTTGAGTGCGAAGAACCAAGCCAGTCGGCGCGTTGGGCGCTAATGACACAGCATTAGCGGAACAAGAACTTATTCACTCTAATTTCCACTCGCATACTCTCGTCTTTGTTGGTGCCCACGTCGGCGGCGGTACAGCATCCCGACATCGGAAGTTGCTGACGCTGCCTCAGTGAACTCCAACAAGCGTCGTTCACAGTGTGTCTCCCACGTAATCCCCGTGTCTTGCGGGTGGCAGACCTCGGAGGTGAACGGCGTAGCCCGCACAACAGGCGACGCGACCAGTATGGACACTATGAATTACCAGAGTCCTCTCATTGAAGTCGAAGGGGTTGTGTTGGCCGGGGACGTGGGTGACTGATTGATATATGGCCGCAGCATCGGTTAGCACGCCTCCCAACTACTTCAAATTGGCCAGCCCGTTCTCCTGATCTTATACCTCTGAACTTCTTTCTGTGGGGTACGTTAAAGGAGAATGTGTGCCTTGATGTGCCTACAACCCCAGAGGATATGAAACAACGTATTGCGGCAGCCTGCGGCGACATTACACTAGATGTACTGCGGCGTGTACGACATTCATTACGCCAGAGATTGCAATTTTGTGCAGCGAATGATGGCCACCACATTGAACATCTATTGGCCTGACATGTCGGGACACACTCTATTCCACTCCGTAATTGAAAACGGAAACCACGTGTGTACGTCTACCTCACCCTTCATGGTAATGTACATGTGCGTCAGTGAAAAATACCAATAAAAAGGTGTTAGCATGTGGACGTAATGTGCTGTTCCAGTCTCTTCTGTACCTAAGATCCATCACCGTTCCCTTTGGATCCCTACGTAATTCAGTGCTCTCCGATACACACGATCGAACAGCGGAGGAGTGGTACTCAAGCGTCAACTTTAGGTTACAATATCTCCGGATGTAATTAACATTTTACAATGCAACAAACGGCACTGATTACGTATTTGTTTATATGTTCAGATGTGCTAACAAAACTAACGTGGTTCCATTTAAAAAAACGTAGGTTTGTGTTAAAAAACATACTCCCGTGCAATTTTTTATGGTTTGTATTAACCAATTGCACTAGCCCCTCTCCTCACGTTCGGTCTGTGGAATCGATTCGTCAGTATTTGATGTGGTTTACGAAATATATCCAGCGGTAACGTTAGGTGACTCACCCTGTAGTGTTAACCACCATCAGTTCGGCTCAGCAAGCCATAGGTGGAAGTCTTCAGGTCTTCTCATCAGTGGCTGCGAGGTCGGCAGCTTACACTGACAGAATCTGGTAGACTACACAGATAGTGGTCTCGGAGGGGAAGTCATGTTGGTGTAGCAGTGCATCACAGATGATGTACTTTGTAGATTGTGTACACAGACGTAAAGATTGAACGCAAAGGCACGGAAGCTACTGGTTTGAGACAGCGACATTATGTCAGACTGTCGATGATCGAATGTGGTGTACTTTTTGATCTCATCAGCAGCCTTCACAACTCTCTATTTCCCAAGAATGGCTTTCAGGACTTTACATTGTACATTGTCGACTTTCTGCCATAACAGCAGGCTGATGGGTTTTCTCGTGAAACTTCCACTCTCTTTGACGAAATAAAGCTGAGCTGTTACAATGACGTCATGATTTGTTCCCGCTTAGGTCATGTTACTGAGTTTACAATTCAAGATTCTCGCCCACGCGAGGTGAGGCAGTCTCTTTCGGGTTTGGTGCTCAAAATGGTTCAAATGGCTCTGAGCACTATGGGAGGTTATCAGTCCCCTAGAACTAGAACTACTCAAACCTAACTAACCTAAGGACATCACACACATTCATGCCCGAGGCAGGATTCGAACCTGCGACTGTAGCGGTCACACGGTTCCAGACTGTAGCGCCTACAACCGCTCGGCCACTCCGGCCGCCGCGGTTCATTTGCTTGAGTGGTTTTCCTCCTGAAGGAAAAACAGTGTGCACAAACTGTTAGTAGAACCATGGTAGTACTGGCAGTGAAAGAGCTTATGGTCGTGATGTTATGTCGTTGTGTACCTCTATAGTTCTCAATATGTTCATATGGTTCGTCCTTTTTTTGACGGTGTCATCTCCTTTAGCGAGTGCCATAGGCCAGGAATGTTAGGTTTCCTATGGGTAACACTTCTAACGGTATTTTCGGACAGTACAACGTATGTTGTGAGAACTACATCGTGGTCCTACCCGTGTTAGTAGCTGAAGGACGAAATTTTGCTCCTGCTATATCGCATTTGTATCGTTTCTTAATATTCCATTGTATCGTTGTTCTAATGTGGTCATGACCTTGGGTTTCCATTTCAGTAACAGTTTACGATGACACCTTCTAGTGTGAAAATCGAATACATCCAACGTGCTCCTTCCCTCTGAAAAGGTGGTTGTGGTGCTCTTTGACACTCTGATACTTCGATTTTCCCTAATAACAACTCCACACCCCATACATGTGAGACAGTTTGCATCGCTCTGGCTGGACAAATAGTGATGCATTCTCTTGTACAGTCTTGTATATCTACTAATGACACGAGGACGTAGGCTTCTCTATGTTCTGAAATTAGTCGTACTTCTTGCGTTTGTATTTGGATCACTTGTTTAAATTTCATCATTTCCTGGGATAATGGTGAACGGTAAAATACTGACAATGTGCATTCCTGCCGACTCTCGGAAACTGAATGTATACATGCAGTTTTGTTCTAGCTGAAGTAACTTTAACAAATGATACGTAGTAGACTAAGGCTAGGTTTTTCTCGGTTAGCGTTATAACTTGTCGTAGATCTAAGGGGAAATTCTTTTTGTGTCTAGGGTAAACTTGTTCGGAATTGTGATGGAGGCAACGTTGCGGAACTCTGATGTCCGTGGACTGCACGGTACACTGTTCTTGCAGCGTTGCTGCTTCTTGTGGCGTGTCACCCCCAGCTATCCGCTGGTGCGTGAAACAGTCTGGCTTAGCTCATTCTCCCGCCTAAAGTTCTGAATCGTGTCTGAAGTCTTTCCGGCTCGTCCCGGCGGAGGTTCGAGTCCTCCCTCGGGCATGGGTGTGTGTTTGTCCTTAGGATAATGTAGGTTAAGTAGTGTGTAAGCTTAGGGACTAATGATCTTAGCAGTTAAGTCCCATAAGATTTTACACACGTTTGAACTTTTTATTTATTTATTTATTTATTGAAGTCTTTCCAGGCTGTTATTCATTGTCCGCACCATACCTTTTGTATACTGTGCTAATTCTGTAGTCAATTCTCTTACTATTCTCATGTTATTAAACATATCCAGCTCCATGTTTATCAACTGCGTAGTATGTCATTCTACTGTTGGTCTACTGATTACCACTGTTTCCCGCGTTTGTTCCGGAATGTTATTTAGATTTGGTACAACTTCACTGTAGGCCTTACTGAATGCGATTTTCAATAACTTCTGTCTTTCATTCACCTATTGTCTTCTCTTACTGACTAAAGTCTGTTGTACTGTTTCTGTCAGTTGGTTAACGGCACTCTCCTGTTCTCATACCAAAGTCGTGGCTCATCATATTCGTTTTGTGTTTCCTGCAAAACATTCGCTTTCAGCACTTCTGCGTGTAATCCCGTGAGTACATTCTGTAATGTTCGAGCCTCATCTCGTATTTCCTACATGTCGGGGGCTAATCTTAAAGTCCACTGATGACTATCAATAACACATCCGGCTGTCTGGAGAAGAGTATCCCAGAACTGAGCTAATGGTTCCGAACCATATTTGGTACTCCTTCCAGGACGAAGTGAAGCGTCATTAGGTCTACGATAACCTTCCTGTGCGTCTATAGTTGTAAACCGCTTAAGAGAAATGAAGATCTCGTGAAGTGTTTCGCCTTCCGAAAATGTCTATACGCAAAAGAAAAGTCTACCCTACACAATACAAACTTCGGAACTCCATCATACATGATACATCAATAAATAGATAGCAACCATTTACACAACGAATGTACAGCAAACTCTAAAACAATATAAAAAATCTGATCATAATTTCTAATTTCCCGGTCTATTACATCAGGCATTATGTGTATCTCTTGCTCGTCGATAGAGCCACGTTTCCTATTATTTTTGGACGCTTCTTTCGAGACTAGTGCAACTGATGGGACTTGTGGTAAGGCGTCAGTAGCTCCTTTCAGTGGTTTCAATCTGCTTATGTCAACAGAAGATGTTTTCGTTATCAACTGCAATTTAACGTTCGCCGGTGGCTTGGTTCTGTCCGTGATACCCAGACAAAAACTTTTCGATGTTGTCGTTCGGGATATATGGGCTGGTTAATAGTACCTACGGACCAACTCTGCACTGTGTCACTTTCCCTATCCGTCTGCACTTTGTCCGTAAGCAAAGCAAATCATCGTGCATCATGAACTGTGGCTGCAGTTCAAAGGCCTGGCACGTGCTTGTACTTTCTGCCGTTCAGCTAAACTTTTACCTGTTGTTTGCAGTACTCTGATTTTTCTGCTTAATGTGTCCACATTTGTATGCTTCTTCCCTTGATTATGATGTTTGCGGTAACTATGACGTAAACTATCAGCTAATTTTCTTGATTGTTCCTGCCTGGCTAAGTACCTTATGACATACTGCATGTCCTTTAGCTTCGTCCATTAATCTGAGTTGGAAATACGCGGATATGTGTCATTCCTACAACTGCACAACTCGGTGGCAGCTAGTACATCTCTAATGAACACAATTACACCTTCCGGTATTTTATCGGAAAAAGGGGTTACTAAATTCACTGCTGACGGACTGAGAAGAGGGGAGGGTGTATTTAACACGATCTTAGATTCTCCTGACACTCATTTCAGTTGCTATACTGCAGCGTCTAATGTTTCAACTTGCTTTCACACTCGTACATTTTAATAAAGTCTGTTAAAGCAGTGCCAGTTTCACCTGCAGTAGTAGCAACTGGTTCTTAAATTCTGCGGATTCTACTACTACCTTTACAATAGAAAGATATGGGAGAAGTGCACCCACACTACACACAACAGTACAACAAACTAATTCTCAGACTGGACCACAACCTAACATGACTCTTAACAGTCCTGCTCCAACTATCCAAACTTTCAACAAATTTTACACGTAGGTGGTACTGACTTAGTACATGGCAATTCGTGACCTGATCGATTAAATGTTTCACATCTCTCTGACGATAAATACATTTCCCTTGTAGTACCTCTAAACAATGAAAAGTCTACAGGTTACTACAGTTTCCCACATGACACTGTAAGATATAAGCATACGCTCCCGCAGCCGTTGTCACTGTCGATAAAATTCTTCTGGGCTGTTGACGCATTGTCAATGCACAAAATTGTCGGACGTTTCAGCCACTATTGCAAATGGTCTTCCTCAGGGCTTTATGCTGAACTCAGTGCCATATGAGGGAAGCTGCTTACGTAAATAATGTAAACAACAGCCAAGCACTTATTTATCCACCAATGACAAGGAATAACATGATTGGTTGGTTGTTTCGGGGAAGGAGACCAGACAGCGAGGTCATCGGTCTCATCGGATTAGGGAAGGACAGGGAAGGAAGTCGGCCGTGCCCTTTGAAAGGAACCATCCCGGCATTTGCCTGGAGCGATTTAGGGAAATCACAGAAAACCTAAATCAGGATGGCCGGGCGCGGGATTGAACCATCGTCCACCCGAATGCGAGTCCAGTGAAGGAATAACATAAAAACCAATAAAGAACGCCCTATCAAATTACTTAATCAGCTTCCGTCGCTAATATATAAGTTCTGAATTCTCTCTCATTCAGCAGTCAGCTCAGCAACGAGATCTGAGGAAGGCCACTTGCAATAGTGGCCGAAACGTCGGACAGTTTTACATATTGACAGTATTATCAACAGGCTAGAAGAATTTTATTGGAACTGTAAGAGGTGAACTAATATTCAATATTGACCCTAACCAAGAACTCTGAAGGGCGAAGACAACATTGCTCACTCACCCCATTGCGTTGTGTCGGGATGGAAGTCCTGAAAATGACGACGACGACGATGCTATAGATGCGGTTCTGTTGTGTTCACGCTATGGTAACGTAGACGCTTCAGACGCCAGTTTTTTAGTTGTCTGGGATGAGATGTCTACTGTAGTTACTGTCGAGTGCGGTGGAGTAGGCTATTCAGAGCACTGGGTGCTAATGACACAACATTAGCGGAAGTATAATTGATTAAATAAAGTTTCCAGTCATATTTTCTCTGAGCCTGCTCCCAGGCCAGCAACGCTACAGCGTCATGGCCTTGGAACTTGCTGATGCTGTCTCGGCGAACTTCAGCGGGCTGTATCCTCAGCGTTCAAGAATTTACGTGGCTCGCCTCACGTTACCAAGGTGTCGTGCGGGTGGCAGCCCTCGGGGGTGCCCGTCATAGGTCATACGATAAGCAGGTCTGACCAGGATGGAGACTGTGAAAAACCAAAGCCGTGTCGTCGACGTCGAAGGGGTTATGCGTGGATGACCTCTCAGCAGTTCTGCATGGTGTGGAGATGGACCGCAGCATAGCCCTATTAGTGCATGAAGCACCATCAATCAGTTCGGCTCAGCAAGCCATAAGTAAAAGCCAGGTCGTCTCACACGAGTGAAGAGAGACTTACGAAAATATATGAGTCACTCAACCGCATTCCCTCCAAACTACGTAAGAAATCTGCTGAGTTTCTGATATGATGTTAACACCGACCAACTTTTGGGCTTAATAGATAAGCAAGGTGCTTGGCTACACGATATGTCGGAGCGCCGATATTACTCACTGTAGGACGGAAAGGAACGCCTTCGTTGTGTACCTTCGGAAGGCCGTATAACCTAGGGGGAACAGCACTACAAGTGTTGAGACTCTTGATAATGTTCTGCGACAAATTACTTTCTTCAGGAGGCTGTTGGTCTTTCTCTCAACACTTAACATCTACAGTGCTGTTCCCCTAGGTTATATGGCCTTCCGAAGGTACACAACGAAGGGGTTCCTTTCCGTCCTATAGTGAGCAACATCGGCGCTTCGACATATCGTGTAGCCAAGCATATTGCTTCTCTATTAAGCCAAAACGTTGGTCTGTGTAAACATCATATGAGGAACTCAGCTGATTTCTTACGTCGTTTGGAGGGAATGCGGTTGAGTGCTTCATATATTTTCGTAAGTTTTGATGTGGTCTCTCTCTTTACTCGATTCCTCTGTCTGATTCATTGCAGTTAATTGAGGTTAGGTTTGGTGTTGAATTAACTAATCTCTTTCGACATCCACTTAATTTTTATTCAGTGACCAGTATTGCGAGCAGACAGATAGAGTTGCGATGGGTAGCCCGTTGTCTCCTGTGATTGCAAATTTGTTTTTGGAAGACTTCGAGGTAAGTGCTTTGGAGTCGACGCCTTGGAAACCTGCCTGTTCCTTCAGATATGTTGATGTTACTTTTATTGTTTGGCCGCATGGTAGGGAGAATTTAAATGCCTTTTCAGAACATCTGACCTCGTTCCACCCGAACATTCGTTTCAAGATGGAGGTGGAAGAGGATGGTTGCCTTCCCTTTCTTGATGTTTTGGTTAGGAGGAAGGCTGATGGATCATTGGGACATGCTGTTCACCGGAAACGTACTCACACTGGCTTGTATTTACAGGCTGGAAGTTGTCACCATTCGACTCAGGGTGAAGGGGTACTTCGCACCTTGGTACACAGGGCACATGTCATTTCCGACGCTGAGACTTTGCCAGCTAAGCTGGCCTATCTTGAAGCTACATTTCGTCAGAATGGTTGTAGTTAAAGACAGATTGAACGTGCGTTGGGCTATCGACCAACCGTGCATCGGGTGACTGATGATACTACTGAGTCGACATCTAAATCTATTGCCATTTTGCCTTCCCAGGAAGCACGTCCAACAAGATCGGTCGTATTTTACGAAAATACGATGTGAAATGAGTTTTCCGATCTCCATCTAAAATTATAGTGCTTTTGGGTTCTGTTAGGGATGATCTTGGTTTGCGGAAGGCGAGCTTATATCGCATTCCTTGTAGCTGTGGCAGGGCATACATTGGTCAGGCTATCAGGACTGTGGAGGACCGATGTACTGAGCATAAACGGCACACACGATTACAGCAGTCAAGTAGATCTGCTATTGCCGAACATTGTTTCGATACTGGTCACCCTATGTTATATAACAATAGATACTGGTAAACACGTCCAGCTATTGCGGCAGTGATATTAAGGAGGCTGTTGAGATGAAATTAGCGAGCAACCTTGTAAACAGGGATGTAGATTTTTGTTTAAACTCTGCTTAGGAACCTGCTCTTTCTCTTGTCAAAATACAGAAGGACAGAGTCGATGTTACTTCACCCGCTAGTTCGTAGTCTCTCACTATCGATACCTCTGACTTTGGTCATCTTTGGTGGCACTATTGTTCAGTGTGTGTGAATTACTCTAAGAATGGTGATTTTAAATTTGCTTCTTCGTCGCTTGTCCGTTGTAGTTTGTGCCTTGAAAATGGCGGGGTGTACTCCCGTCGAAATATCAGCGGTTGCTGTGAATATTTCTTGGCTGAATTGCCGTAATTTGTTTGAAAAGTGGTCCTGCTGTGATACGAAATTACACCCCAGACCATCACTCCTGGTTTTCTTGCCTCATTGTGTGCGACAGTCAGGCTGGCATCCCACTGCTGTATGAGGCACGTCCAGGCACGTCTTCACTGGCCATCGGGGCTCGGTTCGAAGCGGGACTCTACTCCAGTCAACGAGTTTCCAGGCCGAATATCAGCGACACCACTGCAAACCGGCTTGCTAGTGTACAGTGGTCAATGGTAGTCAGTGAAAGCGGCATCATGAGATCAGCCCGCTTTCAGTGAGCCTCCAATTAATGGTCCTTGTGGTCACTGATATATAAGTAGCACGTCGGAACGTGATTGTGATGAATTCTCAGTGCATCTCTGTCGACTGCTCGGTCTCTCGTTCTACCGCCTCTCTCTCTCTCTCTCTCTCTCTCTCTCTCTCTCTACGTCGAACGCTTCCTTGTTGGCGGTGTTTGGCCATGGTTCGCCTACTCCTGCTAACGCCGTCGAATGGTTGCATTGCTTCTATTCAAATGTCGAGCGAATCACTAATTACTCCCACCGGGTTCTTTGATCCCACCTAAATGTAACTGCTCTTCAAATTAAGAACAATATTATCAGGCTTTTTTCATATAGGGGAGAGGTGATTATAGCGGTAATAATTAACAGCATTGAAAGAGTTGTAATTAAATTTATCGGTGTATAATCTCTCATCAGAATAACACCCGCATCAAAGTGGCGCTTCAGGAAAATCAAAGAGGGTTTAACGCGGCTACTTTTGTTCCTAAATCCTACTATATGAATCTCGCGTGGGTACTGTTAGTACTCTAGTCCTGTTTTCTGCGCTCTGAATAAGTGTACGTAGCTGCGGCGTGCGATATAGCGGGTATATCCGTGTGATGGATCAGGCCACTTTTGTTAAACTGCAAGAAAATTGAGGATAGTTAATTTATATGGGACAGATTTTTGCCATAAGGTTACGGACTAAGAATATCTGAGGAACTGTGTGCACGAAGAAAAGCAGCGCTCCGTACTAAATTCTATAAAACGCCGAATAACCGATACTAACAGGATCTGTGGACTATACGAAGGGACGTTAAACTGCAAATAAGAACGGAACTGGACAGTTAGCTTTGTGAAAGTAAAAGCGTACGAAGTTTGAATGGCTGTATCGAAGTATAGTAATGGACTATAGTCCTTGCTACAATATCTTTGAGTGACGAACTATAAAAATCATTGATATTTTAGTTGTCTTAATTGCTGAGAGTAATTGTAGGATCACCCCTCCTTATCGCTCCATACAAATCGTAATCACTCATGATCATTTAATTATTATTGAATACTGTTAATGAAAAGCTAAAGTGATATCCATAATTATACATATGTTAGTAAATAATAACTAACATCCAAATATGTTATTAACAACCTTGTCTCCGGTAACGTAGCAATAAATGAAGGATAATCGACTGAGCTAAAAGTTAAGATTAATTATTAGCATTAAAAGCAGAAATTTAAATGGCGTTGGAGTGAAGATGTTTGTGGCTACTCCATCTGATGTGTACATATAACGAAAAGTCGGGCATATACAGTACATAACAACATCAGCATCTTAGGTCAGAGAAGATCGACGGGGGGCGGCTACAATATCCTCTCTTCAAATGCTGCATCTGCGTACATTATTCACAAGCATGCCTGCGAAGCATTGTTGCTGTCTGACTCAGGACACGGAATGAAATTCGCAAAGACGTTATGGCCTAATGTCGAAATGTCCCCTCTTTACTATGCTTGGCAGCTGCGAGGTGAAATTTCGTTGCAACGTCAAAGTTTAGAATTTTGCTTTTCCGTAGATACCTGTATGAATATCAGTTTTTGAACACTTT
The DNA here is from genome assembly GCF_023864345.2 of Schistocerca serialis cubense. Classification (NCBI taxonomy): domain Eukaryota; kingdom Metazoa; phylum Arthropoda; class Insecta; order Orthoptera; family Acrididae; genus Schistocerca; species Schistocerca serialis. The sequence goes on along the minus strand of NC_064643.1, from coordinate 611,028,026 downwards.
GCGTAACTCCTTTGTGGCACGACTTTTTTTTTATTAGAGTGTACGTGTATTTTGTGCTTTTTTATGTACCCCAATGTCAATATACGACGTGTGTGAGAAAAGTAATGACCCTGAAAAATTGCAAACGATGTGACACCGCTCCGTTGTTACGCTAGTCTAGACGGCTGTCTTCATCTCTTCCAGATTCTCAGTACGAGTTTCTTGCTTCGTACAGCAGTAACGTGATTTTTTAGTGCGCCATCAACGAAGTTGTGTGTTTTTTGTGTGTTATGAAAATGGAATAGCGGAATTTAGATTAACGTTAGGGCGTCAAGTTAAGCGCTAAACTTGGGAATCCGCAAGTGTGATATTTGAACAGTTTAAACAGGCTTTGGGGAACATTCCTTATCAAGAGCACAAGTTTCACGGAGAAACAAATAATGTTTGGAAGGCTGAAAACCTGTTGAAGATTAACCTCGCTCACGGTGACCGTCAACTACAAAAACCAACGATAACGTAGAACGTGTGAGCGCTCTTGCGAGATCAGACCCAAGTTTAACAATAAGGATGATGAGCGGCTTCATAAACTTAAACACATTCACTGTACATCAAATTTTGACCGAAGATCTGCACATGCGGAATAGTGCAGGAAACATTTCACAGCTTAGCTGGACAATCGAAAAGGTATGTGTGTTAATTTTCTTGAGGAGATTGCCAATGACAACGAATAGTTCCGTCGTGTGGTCAGGGGTGATGCGATCCTGAGACAATGAAGCAAAGTGACGAGAGGCACACTGAGACATCTTCTCGATCGAAAAAAGCTCGAATGAGCAAATCAAAGATCAAAACAACGCTAATTTGCTGTTTTAACATTAGGGTACCGTGTACAAAGAATTTGTTTTTCCAGGAAAAATTGTCAAACAAGTGTTCGACGAAGGTATCCTGAAAAGGCTCAGGAAAGGGGTGAATCGAGTGAGACCGGATATTGCAGACACGCGGATGCTGCATCACGACAACACCTCATGTGATGCGGCTACTTCCATTAGGATATTTTTGGCCTCAAAAGACATTTGTACTGTTTCACAGCCCCCCCTATTCCCTTGAGTCCTTGTGCGGCGCGGCACGTTACTTTTTACCGCCCTGCCAGTGTCCAGCAATATTCATTTGTCTAGCTAAAAGCTGTAGTAGAAAATACAAGACCACTACTGTCTATTGCAGGTCGCAATGTAAATAGAATTGTCCGGTAAACGGGATGTGGCTAGCTACTGAAATAAAAGTTTTAACTTGGCAATGTAAATTTTCAGGTGTGTTTTTACGATAAAGAGCACAGTTAATACTGCCAAGTCCGCACTAGGTGGAAACACAATGTAAAGTTCACACGCACACCACAATCACACACATAGCCAGCTTATGGTATTTACACCCGTTACCGAAGTTAATAGAGTTCACCGTATCGTTTAGTTATGGAAATGCTCGCTGAAATGTTATGCACTCTGCTCTACACGTATACCTGTTCCAGTCTTAGATCGCACAACACGCCACGCGGTTTTAACTAACAGTCAAAAGCAATAATTTGGATATTCCGTCCGAAATTCCACACGATTTCCACTATACCGTTCACTTAAATACACTTTGTACTACTTCGCGAACTCGTAATTAGCATTTTACCGCGATTTTGCAGTACTTTCGTCGGAGCTGCTTTCAGTGAGATGTTACTAGTTCGAACCCTCAGCCCCGACCGACCCTAGATCACACCAAAGGCTTTGTTCCCAGCATAACAGGTGTACCGGTATGAAATAAGCGTTAAGATACAAATGTGTCGATAGGGAACATTTGTTATGAACGAGCTTTAATTTTTTTTTGTTTGGTTGGTATGACATCTGTCAAAGATATTTAGTATACATCAAGTCATGGAACAAACAACATCATATGTTTTCATCGTTTTAACAACGTCGAATTTTGTACCAGAAAGTGATGATTTGCGGGAAGCATTAATTTTTTGATTTCATTTGAAAAAAAGTGCTTCAGAGTCACATCGAATGCTTGTCAAGGCATATGGTGATCATGCTCTATCAGAAGCAACATGTAAAAGATGGTTTCAACGGTTCAGAAATAATGATTTTGATGTAAGAAATGAAGAACGTGAAAGACCACCAAAAAGGTTCGAAGACGCCGAATTGCAAAAGCGATATTGGATGAAGGTGATACTTTGAGTCAGAAGCAAATGGCAGCAATGCTAAATGTTGCACAACAAACAATTTCTGACCGTTTGAAAGCTATGGGAAAGATCCAAAAGTGTGGAAAATGGGTGCCACATGAATTGAATGAAAGACAGATGGAAAACCGAAAAACCATTTGTCAAATTTTGCTTCAAAGACATGAAAGAAAATCAATTTTGTATCGAATTGTTACTGGCGATGAGAAATGGATTTATTTTAAGAATCCTAAACGGGAAAAATCATGGGTTAATCGATTCGGCATGAAGACAATGCTCTGTGTTTGGTGGGATCAGAAAGGTGTGGTGTACCATGAGCTTATAAAACCCGGTGAAACTGTGAATACTAGTCGCTAAAGACAACAAATGATCAATTTGGACTATGCATTGATCGCGAAAAGACCAGAATGGGCCAGAAGACGTGGCAAAGTAATTTTTTTACACGAGAATGCACTTAGACGCAAAGCAAAACTGGTTCAGGATACAATCAAAATACTGTACTTGGCTGGGAGCTGCTATCCCACCCGCCGTATTCACCAGACTTGGCGCCTTCCGACTACCATTTGTTTTCGTCAATGGGACACGCATTGGCTGAAGAACACTTCCATTCCTACGAAGAAGTCGAAAATTGGGTGTCTGATTGGTTTGCTTCAAAAGACGAACATTTCTATTGGCGTGGAGTCCACAAATTGCCAGAAAGGTGGTCAAAATGTATAGAAAGCAATGGCCAGTACTTTGAATAAAATGTTTTTACTTCTCAATTCAGAATTAGTGTTTCATTTTCACAAAAAAACGCTCATTTCATACCGGTACACCTGGTAGATTTGGGCGAGCCTGCATTTTTCTGATTGGCTGATATCACAAACAGCAAATCAGGTTGCAGTATTATCCCGCTCTAACCTGCGCTTTACTTCAATGACCAAACATAGTAAAACATTTCTTTCTATGGCAATTGCTAAATAAATAAATTTAGAAAAGTATCAAATATAAAATTACTCCTTCTGAAATTAACAATTAATTTGTGTTCTACTCACGATTTATTAGTACCATAAACTGACTGCACATTTAATTATAGTAAATCCCCTGTATAGTTTAACTGGTACTTCGTAAATAAACGAAACAATTTTCATTTACTTCTGTTCTTCTTCACTCATACAACACTCACACTGCTAATTACTACACATATAAAACAATTATAATTATGCAAATACATTAAATATTAATCAAACATAGCTTTACAACATTGTTTTGACTACGACTGCTAGCACTGTCTGTCAACTGCTGACCTCTGCCGCCTACTAGTACAACTACGTGCAGCTCTGTAACTCATAAGGGAACCTCCCCATCGCACCCCCCTCAGATTTAGTTATAAGTTCGCACAGTGGATTGGCCTTGAAAAACCGAACACAGATCAATCGAGAAAACAGGAAGAAGTTGTGTGGAACTATAAAAAAATAAACAAAATATACAAACTGAGTAGTCCACGCCAAGTTGGGCAACATCGATGACTGACTGAACACAGGAGCGCTGTGGTCCCGTGGTTAGCGTGAGCAGCTGCGGAACGAGAGGTCCATGGTTCAAGTCTCCCCTCAAGCGAAAAATTTTTCTTTATTTTAGCAATGTTATGATCTATCCATTCGTTCATTGACGTCTCTGTTCACTGTAATAAGTTTAGTGTCTGTGTTTTGCGGCCGCACCGCAAAACCGTGCGATTAGTCGACGAAAAGACGTGCCTCTCCAATGGGAACCGAAAACATTTGATGGCAAGGTCATAGGTCAACCGATTCCTCCACAGGAAAACACGTCTGATATATTCTGTACGACACTGGTGACGGCATGAGCGTCACATGACAGGAATATGTTGTCGACCCACCTAACTTGTACACTTGGCGAATGGGTAAAAAGATTCTTCTACGTTGCCCAATTTAGGTTTTCTTGTGGATATGATAATTACTCCCAAAAAAGTGATGAAAACATAAGAGTTTGTCACATAAACTGCAACAAATGAACCCAAAAGTCTCACACTCGCACACTTTTCCCTGTGCTCTGTCAAAACATATGTTTTTTACGTTTTCAAATTTTCGTGTGTAGACCGTCAAATCCTGCATATGTTCAAGCAAATCTGAACATGTCCTGGAATTTTGGAGAGCGAAGTTGATTATGTGTGAGTGCCTGAACTTTGATAATTGTCTGAAAGTTTGTATATTTTACTTATTTTTTCATAATTCCACACAACTTCTTCCTGTTTTCTCGGTTGATCTGTGTTCAGTTTTTCAAGGTCTATCCACTGTGCCAACTTATAACTAAATCTGAGGGGGGTGCGATGGGGAGGTTCCCTTGTCAGGTCCATGTCAGCTGGTGACATCTGTCGATGACTCATGCCTATAACGAATCGTCCTAACAAGTGACAGGAGCGATGCGAAGGCACTACGCCTCACTTGCGATTCTATTCTTCTGACGAAATTGAAAAGTGTCTTAGAAGGAGGTCATTCTGGGACTCTGGAGAACTTTGAAAAGAATATCACCGACAAAAGCCTTGCCAGTTGCAGCCTTTCAGCGTTGCTACCAACTGTGGGAACTACGCTTCCGAAGGTGTACAGCTGCCGAAGGAAACTAGTCTGAAGGAGACATCATTGTTGTTTGAAAACATAAAAACTTTGGTAGATAAGAAATAAGTCTCACTGTTTTTCTCACACACCTCGTACTTCACATTTATATGGCACTAATGTAATAACTGATAAAGGAGAATGAGTTAATTTCATTACTCCTCACACTGTCTCATTGTGATAAAGCCGATGTAGGGTATTTGCAGTCGGTTTCTCTGACGTCGATTCGGAAATAGTTAACAGTGTGCCTCAGAACCATACGAGATCGCTTTCCTGATGAGAAAGATGCCCTGAATTTCTTGTTGCGGACTCATAAAATGAGTCTGAATGAGAAATTCTGCATCTCTGTTAATTGCCCCATTTCTTATTACTCTAATCATATGCATGCCTGGCCTGGAGTAAAGCGCTTGCGGAAACCGATACGTCGTGACATGTTTTACCCTGCTTTTCACCTGTCTTTTACCTCTCAGTGATGTGAAGTTTCATTTCGAACGACAGGTGGTTTGGATTTCATGTTAAACTGATGCAAGATAGGGACACGAAAATCGCCGAAATAGCATCCAATTGAAAGATACGCACCAGATTGTTGAGCCACTTAGAATTATTGTTATTATTATCATTATCAAACGGCTCTTCGTTAACAAACAGTGCAGCGGTTGGTTAGACTATGTCCCACGTAGCAGACGACAGGTGAGCAGACTGATTCACCTCTCTCTCATTTCTAACTTCGCCATTAAAAGGGACAAGATTACGACATTTCCTAAGTTTTCAATAAATATTGTTGTTTATGTCAAATTAAATACCTTGGAGGGCGAGGGGGGGGGGCTGAAGGACCATAGACTTTGTATAAAAATGTCAAATATTTCGTAGATTATAATCATTATGCCCCAGTAACCTATCTTTTATCTCAGAAATGGAGAAAATTTAAGTAGGATCTCTCATACAAACATACATAACCACATAACTGCTCAAAAATCAGCTTACTAGTGTGAGATTGTTCTACAAACGTCAAGAATCTGCTACCATACCAGCCGCCATCGGATGTGTTCCCCGAAATCGATTTGGGAGAAAAATTCAGAATGGATTACATGCATGCAGATACCACACAAACACTGCAACAGCTATCACAGTGGATGACAGTTCATTTGCGTAAATGAAATGTAAACACGTTCCGTATCTATCTGTGTAATTCGTGTACAATAACGTTCAGTGTGTTTGAGCTACTCAGCTGGAGGATTGTGTTTACTTTGGTGGTTCCTTCCCCTCCAAAGCGTCCCCTCCCTCTCGTCTAACCCCCCTACTCCCACCTCCCCTACTCCCCCCCCCCCCCCCCCCTTTGTGGGTACACTGAAAAATCCGCGGCCGGTACGGCCCGTTTGTTCGGCTTCACTGAAAGGAAGAAAAATTAGAGCCATTTACGTTTGCAATCAGGCGGCGCATTCTTTGTCCGTTCTCCTTGCGCGGGCTCCCTTTAAATCGCAAGGCTCGCACCAATTTTTCCTTTCTTCCGTCTCAGTTCAAAGCTTCCCTGTAGAATTCCACTGTTAAGCCTCCAACAGTAATTAACGGTTATTCATTCGATGGCAAACTCGTTTGTTTTGATGGGAAGTCTTCTGGCCTCTGTCACAGGCCACCAAAGCGTTTGCACTACATGTGCGGGAAGAAGCAGAATTCCAGCCCCTCTGTCACATAAGCAACGTTAAACAGACACACAGCCTTCACCTCATCTGAAGAGAGGAAAGAGCACATTAATGTATTACTCTCTTATCTACAATTCTAATATCTCTTCTCTCAGTTCAGTAACACCAACAAACTTACAAGTAACATCCGTTTCATGTAGTCTTAGACTGCAGTAGGTACCGCCAGAGCACACTAACGAACAAAATTCTTTTTTCTACCCCTCTTTTACCCTTCGATATTCAACTTGCTCAACAACAAAATTCGTACGATTCTACAAACAGTTATCTAGAGGGCCTTTTATACAGCTCAAATAATTCGTTCAGTAGTGTTTATGGGTTCCCACGGATTCCAAGAAAACTTAATTAAAACAGAACGGATATTGCTATCTGATAATAAGGCGTTTGATCATCTAACAAACAAACAAGTAGACTTTAGCAGAGGAAACTCATAAACGCTAGGCATGTATTGCAATCAGACTCTGTAACAGAGGTGCAGCAAAGCGAAATGGGGAAGAGAAGAAAAGTCGAAGTTAAAGTGTTGCTTCATTTTCCCAATATAATAAACTCATGCATCTCCAGTGTATAGACGTATCGCTTCCTTAACAGACAGACACAATTTTAGCATGTGCGTTTCCTCATAGGCGTGCACACATCACACGTAGTAGAGACACTTTCCTGTTCTTGTGGACAAAAAAGCAACACAGATCACATCATCTTCACTTACTTAAGATGATATGCATCTAAACCTCTCACAGTAAATCTTGAAGCGTGCCGATGCACTGCGAACCAGTGTGATTGCATTTCAACACTCTTCATAACATGTAAACTTATTGTGAGCTCACCTGTCGCTGCAGACATCCATGTGTTACACGGATGTTCTCCAAATATGTACTTTGAGCAAAAGAGCCTTGGACAGCACAAAGACATGTAATGATGATGATGATGATGATTATTAGTGTTTTAGGGCGCACAACAGCGAGGTTATCAGCGCCCGCAAGACATGTAATACAGTACTCTACTAGCAGTTCGCGCTAAGGGAAAAAATGAAAGTTCCAGAGACGGAGTAAAAATGGATCGAAAGAAGTTCTAACAATGTATCTCGTGATTAGGCACCAGTATTTATAAAATATGTGTTCAACGTGCAGCGAGCAATTTGAATTTGAATACCCGACATAAACTACTGACTGTGTTTTTACTTACCTACAAGGTGTGATTGTTTATGATCTGCATCACTATCAGAAGTCAGTGTTGAGTATGATTGATCGACCATCATATCGACCATTTAGGTATGGGGCAAAATGGTGGTGCCCGGTCACATGACAAGACTCGTAATTTTGCTGTGATTACCCAGATAAACTAGAGGAACCATATTTAGTGTCACGACCGACTAGACAGCTAATGGGATTAGCTTGTCTTGCAATAGTGAAACAAAACCTAAACTCAGTGTGATTGGGGGAAGGATGGAGGAGGGTGTCAGCTTGGAGGAAATTGTTATCTCTATTTAAGAAGTTTGCAGCCATGAATGTGACTGTGGAGTTCACAGGAACACAGCGTAAAGGAAAACAGTAAGCGGTATCTGAATTAAGAAAACTTCCAGGGTAGAGATGGTATCGCTGAACCTAATGGTAAGCAGCTATATGGAAAGATGTTTCCATAAGGAAAGAGTCATAAAACTTCCTTTCTTGAGCAATGGAAATATGTTTAGGATTTCGATGGTTCTTCTTAAGCTACTCTCTGCCTCAGGAGTTTCCAGTTTGTAGATAACACGAGATGAAGTGTACACTCCTTGATGTCTTCTTCCATCTTTGAAGCCAGTTGGAACTTTTGCAATGGTAGGCACACATTTATGATCACACTGAAGTAAACTTAAGTGATACTTTCTACGTAATCATTATACATTCAGCTACACAAACCCCACGGTGTTTTTCGTTGCAAGATAAGCAGCTTCCGTGTAACAAGAGTAGTTTGAAGAAAGAGATCCTGAAATGGTGACACTTAACACTTTTACAGTAAAACCAAAAACATAAATTAACAACCTGTTATCCTTCACTAACAAATTTCAAGAATTTGGAGGAAGGTTTAGCGAGTAACTGCTTAATATACCATTGGAGACCCATCACGATTTTTGTGAGCCCATAACCTCGAGGATTATGATTTATTTTGTCGATGTGAAAGGCACGAGAAGCTATGAATCCTAATTTCTTGAAAGGAAGTGAAGTGGCGTACTAATAAGAAAATGGCCTCGAATTCCAGAGTGCTGTCGTTGAAATTCCTGTCTGGCCAAAGTGATATGAATCTCCGAAAAATCGTCATGTGCATTTTCTCTAGTGTTTCAGCAAATATTTGCAATTTTTTTGTGCAATGTGTAGCTGGAGTCGGCTCAAGTAAATATTACTCAAGTCTTTCATGCGACGCCCAATGCTGGCAGAAACTGTAGGTTTGTTTCCCGTTACCAGCAAAATTACTTTTAAAGCAGTATGTGATGTGCCCAGTCCTGGAGCGGTCCCAAATTAGCCTAGTGCGAAATTCGTTTTATTGATATGTACTAACAGCGACAGTGAAACACTGATGAAAACCAGTACTCCAGTAGTAACAGTTACTGAAGAGCACTGACGTGTAGCGGCAACAGTCAACTCGGGTCTGGGCGATGATAACGGTGCTGGAGTGCTGGTCAATCTTCGTGTTTTACTGTCGCTGTTAATACATGTCGCTAAAACGAATTTCGTACTTAACTATTTTTGAACTGCCCAATCGAATGGGCTCGTAAAATTCCTTTTAAGAGTCTTTTTGTTTGTAACGGAAAATAAACTGACGTTGGTTCTGTTGGCACTGGCCACTTCATGAAAGAATTGGACGTCTACGCATTACGAATGGTGTCTTTCACATCCACAAAGCAAACCATAATCCTCGTGGCCAGGGGCTCACTATAATCGGTGGGATGCTATCCAGTTACTCGCTAAAAGCTGTTCCAAAATCTTGAGATTTGCTAGACGATAGGAACCGGCTGCTTGTATACAGGATGATTCACGAAGATATGCAAATATTTTAACATGTTACTATACAAGTAAAATTAAAGGAAAAAGTTCAGATAAACACAGGACCGCAAATGTTTAAAAGATTTTGCCTACAATTTAGCAATTTCGCTAAAACATGTCCAAGACGTGTATCTGCAGTAATTTTCCAGAACATCCAGAGACGCAAAGAAGTAATTTCGAAAAAATTTAATTTATCAACTACTTGGCCCAATTTGTTTTTTAAATTCCAGCCAACTGCACAAAGTTTTCAACAGAAGTTGTAGAGAATTTAATTTTGAAGAAACGATGCTAATAACGTTAACTGAAACTGTATGAATGTGTCAGAGAATCTGCTTTTATTAATACCGTAGCACACATGAATTCATGTTAAACTGGTAAAAACAAAGCTCATTGTTAAGGGAGTTGTACAGTGTACATAAAATTTCTCAGTACATTCACAATAAATGTTCAAAAATGTCTCTACCGAGTTTAATGCATTTGGCTGCACGTGTATGAACAGATTTTGTTGCTCGTTTCAGTCTCACAGGGTTGTTCATTTCGGCCGTTGCATTACCTTCTCAGCGAAATCGAACAAAGTAGTAAGCTGTTGCCGCACGGTTTCTGATATGAGGAAGAATTATATAGCGCATACCTTGTTCAGAAACCGTATTTGAATGTTGCTTGTTTGGGTGAAGATCGTATTAAGCCTCGCGTGAGAAGCAGACACACCTACAAGCGTGTATCGCAGGTCAAGAGCGGCAGTAACGTCACCTATCAAGACTGTGATTTCCATATGATCCTCCGACTATCATGCAAACATGGAATCGATGAGTTTATGACGGCCATAATCAGTGTTCATACAGGATCTCAACGACCTAACGCAACTAGCGGCCGAGAGGAGACATATAGTTTGGTCGGCCGTGCTGTACCGTGCAGTCACGTCTCGTACTGCACTCTTGAGTCAAGAAAGGGTCTTGTTCACATCAGGAGAAGTATCCGCTGGGACAGAGTGGCCAACTGTCATCATGGCGAGCATTGTTGCGGCTCCGTTGACGAGGCGGCACGGAGAAGTGCGCCGACACTGTTCCGCCCAACGACAACACTTCGCACAATACCGACGCCAGTCCGTCTTTTCGTGCGATTCACGTGACATACCCGTATGTGGCTATAACCAACTTCCACTTTCTTCCTCTCTTTATTGCTCTTACACTGGCACTGTCTCCTTCACTATTTATCCAGCACTGTTCTGCCATTGCCAGTTATGTTCCACTGCGACTGTGTCCCTCTTTCTCTCAAACTGTAATTGTCTCCTTCGCTCTACTATCTGCGGTCCCAAACTGGATTCGTCGTCGTCATACGGGTCTAGGACTTGATGTGATGGAAAAGGGTGCCATTCCGACACAAGACGGCAGCTTCTTCTTCGCGCAGTCGGTAATTAGCAGAAAAATGCTCCTATCAGAGCACAAAAAGACAAATATGCTCGTGATTAAGACTCTGAAAAGTGTGGTACCAGCTGCCTCATTCTACGAGCGCCTTCCTCTGCACCTTTAAAAATTTTCCTAAGACTTTTGGCATGCGAACATACTCGCGCTCTTTTTAGATGCATCTCACCTCTTTTACCCCTACAAGCTCCCCTAACTTCAGCTCGCTCGTAGTAATCCATCGCTATAAGGCGCTAATATACACTCCTGGAAATTGAAATAAGAACACCGTGAATTCATTGTCCCAGGAAGGGGAAACTTTATTGACACATTCCTGGGGTCAGATACATCACATGATCACACTGACAGAACCACAGGCACATAGACACAGGCAACAGAGCATGCACAATGTCGGCACTAGTACAGTGTATATCCACCTTTCGCAGCAATGCAGGCTGCTATTCTTGCATGGAGACGATCGTAGAGATGCTGGATGTAGTCCTGTGGAACGGCTTGCCATGCCATTTCCACCTGGCGCCTCAGTTGGACCAGCGTTCGTGCTGGACGTGCAGACCGCGTGAGAACACGTTTCATCCAGTCCCAAACATGCTCAATGGGGGACAGATCCGGAGATCTTGCTGGCCAGGGTAGTTGACTTACACCGTCTAGAGCACGTTGGGTGGCACGGGATACATGCGGACGTGCATTGTCCTGTTGGAACAGCAAGTTCCCTTACCGGTCTAGGAATGGTAGAACGATGGGTTCGATGACGGTTTGGATGTACCGTGCACTATTCAGTGTCCCCTCGACGATCACCAGTGGTGTACGGCCAGTGTAGGAGATCGCTCCCCACACCATGATGCCGGGTGTTGGCCCTGTGTGCCTCGGTCGTATGCAGTCCTGATTGTGGCGCTCACCTGCACGGCGCCAAACACGCATACGACCATCATTGGCACCAAGGCAGAAGCGACTCTCATCGCTGAAGACGACACGTCTCCATTCGTCCCTCCATTCACGCCTGTAGCGACACCACTGGAGGCGGGCTGCACGATGTTGGGGCGTGAGCGGAAGACGGCCTAACGGTGTGTGGGACCGTAGCCCAGCTTCATGGAGACGGTTGCGAATGGTCCTCGCCGATACCCCAGGAGCAACAGTGTCCCTAATTTGCTGGGAAGTGGCGGTGCGGTCCCCTACGGCACTGCGTAGGATCCTACGGTCTTGGCGTGCATCCGTGTGTCGCTGCGGTCCGGTCCCAGGTCGACGGGCACGTGCACCTTCCGCCGACCACTGGCGACAACATCGATGTACTGTGGAGACCTCACGCCCCACGTGTTGAGCAATTCGGCGGTACGTCCACCCGGCCTCCCGCATGCCCACTATACGCCCTCACTCAAAGTCCGTCAACTGCACATACGGTTCACGTCCACGCTGTCGCGGCATGCTACCAGTGTTAAAGACTGCGATGGAGCTCCGTATGCCACGGCAAACTGGCTGACACTGACGGCGGCGGTGCACAAATGCTGCGCAGCTAGCGCCATTCGACGGCCAACACCGCGGTTCCTGGTGTGTCCGCTGTGCCGTGCGTGTGATCATTGCTTGTACAGCCCTCTCGCAGTGTCCGGAGCAAGTATGGTGGGTCTGACACACCGGTGTCAATGTGTTCTTTTTTCCATTTCCAGGAGTGTATATCCACTCCCTCTTGCGCATTCTCACTCACTTATTCGGTCGGGCTCATTGTCATTTTCTCTTTATGTCTCTCTGTCACTGTCTCACAGCCACAGTCTCCTTCGTTCTGTCCTACTCCTAATGTCTCCTCACACTGTCTCCCTCTTTCTCTTTAATTCATTACGTCCCATTGCTGCCGAACCTTCTCAGTTTCATTATCTCTTTCTTCCTCTTTGCCATTGTCATATGCTCTGTCTCTCATTATCACTGATTCTCGCCCACTTCCACTTTCTCCTTCTCTTTATTCCTCTCACACTGGCATTGTTTCCTTCACTCTTTCCCTAACACTGTTCTCTCACTGTCAATTATGTTCCACTGTCACTGTGTCCCTCTTTTTCATTCAAGCTGTCATCGTCTCCTTCGCTGTTTCTACACCACGACCACTGTCTACTATCTTACAGTATAAATTACTTTTCCATCTCTTACCTGCTGCCACTGCCTCCTCCTCTCCGCATAAAAAAGTGCGTATATTTTCGCAAGCCAAAATTTTTGAGAAAATTTTTAAAGGTGCTGAGAAAGGTAGAATGAAGTAAATGGTATCCTGCTTTTCAGTCAGATTCTTTTTAAACTGGATCATACTCGCCTATTTTTCTGCTCCAATAGCAGCATTTTTACTCTGGTTCCGCTCTTTCCACTACCACAGCAGCGCAAGTCACTCATATGAAAACAACTTTATAGATTAGTAAAATTTTAATAGTTTACTTGTGTGAAAATGAAATAACGCTTAACCGATTTTACACCTCAGACCGGATTTTCACCGCAAAAGAATTTTCATCTGCTTTAGTACAACAATACTGGGTTCCCTTTGCCCATCTAATGATAACAGAGACACTTTATAGCATATTTCTCTGGGCTTAGTCACTTTATAAACTATGTTTCCGCCTGACCGCCTGATATCGGATTTTATGTATGTATTTTACGTGTACAGCAATACCAAGAAAATTTTCAAGACTGTTCGAGATTGAAGGTCCTAGGAATATATAGTAAAGATTACACCCATTTGCTGTGCATAGCCGTCTTGGAATCCGGGGCTCGGTTTTGGTACGAAGAAATGGTAAAAGGCCCTTTTTTGTGATTTTCTAAGGAATCGTCCCTGAACTAGTGGTGCCCCCACAACGACCATAATGACCACTGTAGGCAACATAAATTGCAAAATGAACCAGTCGATTTACGCCATTTCCCTAAACAGGAGGAAATGTGCAAATATTCATACTTTGATCTTGTACTATAAGGTAATACAAGTAAGTAGATATTCCTGTTGGCTATAAAAATTGTCCCCAGCCCAAGGGCTATCCAAAATACTTTACGGAGCTTTTCTGTCACCAACAGAATCCGAAATATGAGCCCTGGAAAAACTCCGTTTGTATGTGCGGTGGTTTGCAATATGTTAGACAGCGCATGCGTACCAATTAAGACAGCAACCATTGCATTTCTGTCGTCTTTTCGAGGTCTCTGTGACGTTACCTTTCAACACAACAACGCACGAGCGTATGTCTCCCCTGGTGTTTCAACCTATCTACTGTTTGGTCTATTGTTTCCCTGGCCATCACATTGTTCAAACCCCTCACCCAATAAAAAGGTCTGGTCATGTGGACACCAAGCACACTACCACTTGCCAACCAGTACGACTGACGACATCTGCCATAGAGAAGCATCAGGGAATGACGTAAACGTGTCCTTCATCCGAGCTCAGTACGACTCGTTGCCCAGCCTAATTACGGTTATTGTTGCCGCCCGAGGTGGTCGCTCTGTGTACTTATTTCGCGCCCTGTACACCTCAAACCACCTAAAACCTAAATATATTTTCTTCCTATTATATTACGTACTCAGAATAAGCTTTTCTGTCGTTATTTACGTTAATGTTAATTGCCAACAGCGTAATAGTTTTATGTGTAGAGATCCCACGTTAAGACGTTACAGAGGCACGTGTAACAACAAAACGTTGTGCCATCAAAAAACCTATTGTCGTTTCACAATTGTCTGCCCATAAATATATTTTTTCACTATTTGCATCAATGTTGGACATTCTTCGTGTCTTGTTTACGTATGAATTAATGTGTGTCCTTCCATTGGTCCATACACAGACTCCATAGACAGATATGTATTGTTAGGGGAAGGAAAAGCTGAAGGGGAGCCCTTTGTGTATGTCAAGCGGTCAGCGCGCCAAAGTAAAAGGCGTGAAGCGTGTAGTGGGCGCTCCAAGAGAGAATCGGCAGTAAAGAATTATATTAAGGCAATGTTTATGATCAAGCGCTCTTGGAGAGATTCTAGCCAACGCCATCACATCGCAAATCAACGTTTCGTCACCTCCAGGCAACTATTTTTTCATCAGATTTGTAAAAGTGCAAGTATCATTTCTCCTTTGCTGTGATCTAATTACGTTTCCAAGACAGTTATTGATCTTAGGTGCGTAACCTGTCTGGGGCGGTCCGAGAAAATTTCTCTACACAAGCGACTTACAATCTGGAAGTCTTCCTTTTCCCTCGTATACTTTTGTCCGTGTCAGTTTTCGCTACCAATTTTTGATCAAACAAAGGTGAGCGTAATAACTACTGACACGCGGACTCCTACTGAGCAGATATTCTACACCTGTCACTAAATTTCTTGAAGGAGAGAGCATGGGTGAAAAGCCTCCAATCAGCTTCTTAAGTTTATGATTCCTGGTTTCTTTTCATTTTATTAAATTTTTTTATTTCCCAGCCAGTGGGCAAATTCTTCCTCGGCATCACTACTGCTGGCTTCAGTTTAGCTTTTCCTTTTTTTGGGGGGGGGGGGGGGGCGGGGGCAGCGGGGCGGCGAGGTGGTTGTACTACGACATCACAATCAACCACATCATTTGCTTCTTCAGACACTGGACAACTTTCTGCTACCTGAGGGTCTGTGGCAGACAACATTGCATTAAAACTGCCATTTTGTTTGAGTGAGGTACATGCCCAGCAGAGGGAGACTCCATCATGTACAGGTGAAGAAATGAGAGGGGTTGACGGGGGTAAGTAATAAGGCTTCTGCACTTTAGAACACTGTTTAAATGTACTGAAACTTTAGCTTGCTCAATTTTTGTACTTGCAATTAACGTTTGAAGAAACTTAAATAGAGCCCTTACTATCAAAATGCTCGTGAATGTACAGAAAGTAAATCTCTTATTTTGAACTAACTATTCTCTTATTGTCAACGTTTATATAATTTAATAAGGGCACAAATATTGAATTAGCAGAAATAAGTTACTTATCTTACTATGGCTGTCTCGTTGTTCAGACCGTCTGTTTCTGCTTATGCTTTCCAATTAACAGGTCCAAAGCTTTTCTTTCAGTAAACGACACTCGAATATTGTAGCTTTTTCACATCATCAGTATTTATTCATAAATTCTTTCTGCAACACCACTTGTTAAGGAAATGCATGGTGCAACTTTTCATCACAACAACAAAAAAATCTGATGATTACACTGACAAATCTCGACAAAAATTGAAGTTATTAGGTCGCGTTTGACCCGAAGAAAATTATCAGGTGCAATTTTGCAGCTTCGGTCTTGAACTCTCCGCAGATGCGAACATGGGTACCTTGGAAACTGAGATAGGGACCATTAAGCTTGTGGTCAACCACGACAGTGGACAATTGCCGGAAACCGTTACGTCGGTAATGACACACAGCAGCAGATCGTACTCAGCTACAAGAGACTAAAATTCTGAGTAAACAATTTGTAAATTAGATTAGCTCGTAGGAACAGTATCTTTGCAATACTAAGCAATCTTGAGAAGTAACCTTATACCACAAGGAAAGATAAAATTTTAAACAAGATCAGGCGAATAGATTCGTTTCCGAATATTAGTAGTGTTTACCAAACTTAACATTGGAATAACAGGCTTATACGCAGACTACACGTAATCTAACAGTTAACATCATATAACATTTCCATCACAAAAAAAATAGTCTTGTCCCAGAAACACTGTCTATATTGAGGGAGCCGGCGCGGGTGGCCGAGTGGTTCTAGGCGCTTCAGTCTGGAACCGCGTGACCGCTGCGGTCGCAGGTTCGAATCCTGCCTCGGGCATGGATGTGTGTGATGTCATTAGGTTAGTTAGGTTTAAGTAGTTCTAACTTCTAGGGGACTGATGACCTCAGAAGTTAAGTCCCATAGTGCTCAGAGCCATTTGAACCAATATATTGAGGACCAGCTCATAACACCACTACCAAATCCTTTCGCCAGGCTCCACTAGGACTTCAAAAGGAGTGCCAGAAATTCGCTTTTGCATACACAAAACATGGGCTTATCAGACATATGTGTACCTGATTCAGAAGCCGAAATTGGCCACGTGTGATCTAGAGGAAGTCTTGGACGGTGAGGCAGAACGTGAAGACTGCCGCTCCTCCCTCCTGCCCAGCGGGCAAACACACGGGGGCCTCAGCTGACTGACAACACTACAGCGCCTCTGCCCGCGTCGGCTGACACTTCAGACAGGACTTCTCTTCACAGCGGAGAGCTCCTTCCATCTGCCAGCGGCCTCACTTTCTTCGCCAATTCTCGTACGTCTCTTCTCCTACGTCTCTCACCCTCTGCTGAGCTGCTGTTCGCTCCTTGCCCAGCAGAACTCCACCAAAGATCGCGAACAAGCCGACGAACGATAACTCTATTCGAGAGCCACGTCTCACTGTACTTACGTGAGATAAATGTTGGGAAGTTCCGTTATACCTAATGAATTTATAAAGCTTAAAACTATTAGGACTTATTTCAAAATTTTATATCCGACTTGGACTGGCGGCGATATTTTTATATAGCTACAAATAATTACAACTGCTAAATAAAGCCTTGTTTAAATACTACATTGGAAACTGTACTTCCCAGTATAAAATAATGCTGTGCTTTGGAGACGAAACCAATAGACCAGTTGCTTAAAACTCATTAGTTACACGGTCACGGTCTTAAATTCTTAATATTGTATGTAGTAAAAAAGTCTTTTACTGTGAATACATAAAACTGCAACCAATCACTCTTTTCGAAATAGTTATTTATTGTTCCATGAACCGGTTTTCGAACCTTTTCGTGTTCGTCTTCAGATAGTTTTCTGGAAGTTACGTATCTGTTTCAAGCATAATGCTAGATGCTGGCTCTATGGCAAGAAGATGTTACGTGCTTTAATGCATCGCCAAGACTGTTGTTAATCTGTCGATTAGGATCCAATATTTAGTTTTGTTCTTATTGCGGTAGTATGGGCGGCCTTTTTTTTGTTACTATCCATTTCTTTGCTTCCATTGTCATGGCCACATGGCACAACATGACATACTTTTACACGATATGTAAGCATATACACTGTGACAGTGAAACATTGCCATCATCCAACATATGCTATACAACTGTTACTTTTTACAAAGATCTTGGCACAAAGATATGACATAGGCCTACTTTGCTCAGAGATAATATTTGTTTCTGTTGGCATGTATTAAAGTCGATATATGGGCAAATACTTTAATCAAAACTAGCGTTAACGTGAGAGCCAAAAGTAAATAAATTACTACAAGAACAAATTTCAAGTGATCTGATGTCTTACTTCTGTTCGTATATTAAGGTTATATTAAGGTATAATACAGTCAATTTATGAGCAAATACTTTAATGAAGATTGGGATTAACATGAATACAGAAGAATGTCGTAAATATACTGCTTTTCTTTACGATGGACGTACCTATCAATATAAGGTACTACGATTTGGGTTGAAAGTATCTTTAGATGAAACTTCCTGGCAGATTAAAACTGTGTGCCCGACCGAGACTCGAACTCGGGACCTTTGCAATGGCAAAGGTAGAGCACTTGCCCGCGAAAGGCAAAGGTCCCGAGTTCGAGTCTCGGTCGGGCACACAGTTTTAATCTGCCAGGAAGTTTCATATCAGCGCACACTCCGCTGCAGAGTGAAAATCTCATTCTGGAAACATCCCCCAGGCTGTGGCTAAGCCATGTCTCCGCAATATCCTTTCTTTCAGGAGTGCTAGTTCTGCAAGGTTCGCAGGAGAGCTTCTGTAAAGTTTGGAAGGTAGGAGACGAGGTACTGGCAGAAGTAATGCTGTGAGTACCGGCCGAGAGTCGTGCTTCGGTAGCTCAGTTGGTAGAGCACTTGCCCGCGAAAGGCAAAGGTCCCGAGTTCGAGTCTCGGTCGGGCACACAGTTTTAATCTGCCAGGAAGTTTCATATCAGCGCACACTCCGCTGCAGAGTGAAAATCTCATTCTGGATCTTTAGATGCGTTTGATCGGGCATTAGATTTGGTATTGAGAGATGCACTACTATAGATATTGTTTGTATACGTAGGCGAAGTTTTAATGGTGTCAAAAACTTGGGAGGAACGCATAAAATTATTTGAGGAAGTGTTACAGAGTTTAGCGCCCAAGGGAGCTAGAGTTAAGCTCGCAAAATCAGATTTTGGCTGTAGCGAAATAAAGTTTTTGGAGCACCTGGGGAGCCCGCAAGGAATTCGTTCTGATACGAAAACGTTAGAAGCTATTAAGAACTGTCCACCAAAGGGAAATAAGAAGCGACTGGAATCCTTTCTAAGTCTTGTTGGTTCTACAAGAGGTATGTTCCTGGTCAGGCTATGAATTGTTTTAACCTAAATGCTTTACTAAAAATGAAAGCCCAATGGTTACGGTGTAATAAGTGTCAGCAGGAATGCAAGGACATTAAAAGAGAACTGTGTAATGCAAAACTATTAGGACATCCGGAAATGACTAGAGAATCGGTTGTTGTTGTTGACGCTTCCGGAGATGGTATCGGGTGTGAGATCCAACAACAGTATCAAGATGGCGAGCTGAACCATGTGATGTCAGCGTTCGGGAGTCGAATGGTAAGAGCTCGTGAGAGAAAATACTCAACCACAGAAAAGGAAACTTTAGCTGTTGTCTGGGACATTAAAAAGTTTAGATATTTGTTATATGGGCATAAAACTGTCGTGTATTCCGAGCAGAGGTCATTGAAATTTCTGATGAAGAGCTGATTGTTACATAGCCGATTGATTTGAATGGCGCTGTTCTTTCAGAACTATGACTTAGAAATAAGGTATACACGAGCAGAGAGAAATAAAGTACCTGATGCTTCATGAAGATTACCTTTAGCGACGGAAGAAGAGCTGAATGGCATGGAAATAGGTAGCAAATTCAATGTTTACAAGACAAATTGTTTAGAGCACGAGAAAGAACTGAAAAGGCTAATGGCGCACATTAAGGAATCAAAACAGAGAGACAGTCGGATAAACAAAGTGAGAACACAATTAGTATTATCCGTAGGGAATGAGAATTGAAAGTAGCAGTGTAAGCTATATAAGGGAGTTCTATTTAGTAAGAGTAAGAAAATCTGTAATTAGGATACTTGAAAGGCATTACTTACCCAGTGAGGGTAAACATAAACGACTGATTTCAGGTAATGGTACCCAATTTACATCAAAGGAGTTCACAGGGTTCTTACAGAATAACTGGGGAGAGCATTTGTTAACTGCACGATTTCGACCCCAGGGCAATAGCAGTGAAACAATGATGAGGGGTTAGGACGTTTAGGTTCGAGGTACTGTTATCAGAATCACATAAAACGGCAGCATATCATAAAGAGTTTGAGAGAATTCTAAACGACCTACCTCACAGCAGTACAGATGTCGCCCCTAGAGAAAATAACTGAAGGAAAGATAGTGGGAGATAAATTATTGACACAGATTGAGTTTCCATCTAGGGACTCGGTGACAGTACTCTACTCAAAGATGCTGAAATTAGAGCAAAGAGGCTGAACAAAAATGTAGGTAATATAACTTTCAATATTGGCGATAAAGTCCTAGTACTCAGCCGCCTTAAGAGTAAAAAGATAAGTAAAAATATCATCCGTTATATGATGAGCCGTATGAGGTCAAAGAATTGCCTCATCCTACCACTGCGGTACTGAAGGAAATCGTTTCTCATAAGCTTGTAGTAAAATACCATTTAAGTTAGTTGAAACGATTCGTTGCTTCAATTATCACTGTATCATTGAAAAACAAGGCACTAATGATTAGAAGGTCTTGGTAACTTATTTAATATGGCGCCTCGTGACGATGTGAATGCATTGAGAGAGGAATTGGATAATGCAACCCTTGAGCCTAACGAAATGTCATAGTTGTTATCTGTGTTTAATGACGATTTAAATTTTGCTAGAATTGAAACTGCATTAAGATTATGCAACCATGCACTTAAAGTGGAAAGACTTTTAGTGGGTGAAAGGTATAAGTTTAAACTTAAGAGTAAAGCCAAAGAAAGTAGGAGGAGGCCGTAGAATGTGTATTCGAAGTATACGAAAACGGAATAAGTGTAAGAACTTTCAGCCAGAAGGGCAAGAGCTTACCAAAAGTCACAAACTGAGTAGTGCGTCGATAAGGAACTGGGAAACTTATTGAGACCACCAGTCACAAGCAAACTGCTAAAAACTGCCCTAATAGTTGCAAGTTTTTATATTTTTTTAGTTGAATTCAAGTTTTTCAATGATTATTATTTAATTGTTCTTAGTATGATTATGTTGGTGATGCTAAATATCATTATGCTTATTGTTGAGACACCCCGTTAGAATATTGCAATTGCAAAGTACACCTGTTATTTTACACGAATCGCGTTCATGAGTGTTTAGTATCAAGAAAGAAGAATATTTTTTAAAACCGTCTTCCTTAAATTAGTATGATTAAATCTGGGAGGAGGCGGAGATGTAACAGCTTGAGATAATGACATTGTTTTTAACTAATTTAGTAGAAGAGTATTGAGATGATATTTTACTGCTTATCTATCGGAGACTTTCTTTTAGGATCATGGATGCATAAGTTACAGACATGAGGAATAGTTAAACAACATAATATTTTAGTAATAAAGGTATTGATGATGATTCCAATACTCCGAGGAGCGTAGGGACGATGCGGGAGACCCGCACCGCTGTACTAGACAAGGTCCTAGCGGAGGTGGTTTGCCATTGCCTTCCTCCAACCGTAATGGGGATAAGTGATGATGATGAAGACGACACAACAACGCCCACTCATCTAGGGCAGGAAAAATCTATGACCTCGCCTGGAATCGAACCTGGTACCCCGTGTGTGGGAAGCAAATACGCTACCGCAAGGCCACGAGCTAAGCAGCTTACTGATTGGTTGAAACAAGGAGAAGGATCTTTGACGGGACAAAAGATTTGGGTGCCTTCACGGGCTTCGATTGGCTTCAACATATTAACTTAGCGGTCGGCAAGTATTAACACGTGATGAACAGTTATAAATGTGTTTATGTTCTGTAATTAGAGTCTCTACGTGTGCAAATGTTATAGAGAAGCTAGCTTTCGACTGCGCTTGATAGAACGAGCAAGTTGCGGCGTAGAATCTCCCTGCGCCGGCAGCAGCAGATATCAGCTGCCCGAGCCAGAGATATCATCACATCGAGCTGGCCGCCATTCAGTGAGACAAAGGCCGCAGAAGAAGTCACATTTAAATTTTAAAACAATGGAATTATAAAGTGAGTTTTCAAATTGGTTTCGCTGTAGTTTTTGGGATTTAGGAGTTCTGATTTGAATCTTGCTATGGAAGCCTACACTAGAGCTGGTAGGTGCAAGATCTAATTAATTATCATGTTTAACAAACAATGTGAGACAACATATCGCGGATCTAGGTGGGACCGCGACTAATAAACTGTGTGAGAATATCTCCAAGAGAGTTTATTGAATTATTTAGTTAGTATTCGGCCGGTGTTATCGATCAGAACTTAGTGTGACCAAGAGTTGTTGGACGGATTGGCAGTGTATCTGCATCAATTTATATTGTTCCGCGAAAGAAATTAGCATATGTTAAACAAGTTGATTTTAGTTTATTTTGAGTCGTAGGGCTGGAGAGCTTTTAGTTACAATCGCATATGTGGAGTAATTGGTTAACTGACGCTGCAATAGCGTGGATGAAGTTTATTAGTGTTCTCTTGGTGCAAGAAGAAACGGGTTAGCGTTACGCTCTAATTTAGGAGAAACTGGCCCACGTTTGAAGAAGTAGGTGTTTGAAGGTGTTAGTCAGTCATTGGATTGGACTTAGAGAGCCATTCGTGGCACTCCTGGTGCGCACAAGAGTCTAGAAGTCTTTGTGGTTTAAGTTGGTAGATGCATTCACGCACGCTCTAAGACACTTGAGCATTTTCAGTGTTGTGAGATTTTGGACGCCCACTCTAAGGTAGTTGTGTGTTGAGCGTTTTATGTTGTTGTATGTATTTGAGTAGGCACTACAAGTCCTTCATGATTTCTTGGTTCCTGATACGACCCTGTCTCAGACAAATGGCGGAACACTGTTGCAAACATTGAATGCTGTGGTTGTTGTCGGCTGATATAGGTCTCCTGATATAATCTTGCCGTCCGCCGCCCGTTGCCATTTGCCTTTCCGTAAGAAAACACCATGTCGGCAAGCTCTCTATTCGAATATGGAAACATTATGTACAACGCTGTATCACATTCCCTACAAGATGACTCAGCAAGAGAAGTCAATCGGACACAACATTACCAACTACTATTGCTGGAGAAACTGCTAGGGCATGACGTATGAGGAACACTACCACCCTCTAGGAGGAACCCATTCATACTGTAACTGTGGCTGCACTGTACAGTGAGTATTAGACCGCAGTCTGTGTAACAAAGTGTAATTGAATATATGGTCTCTAGCTTGGAAACCACGCTTTTCCGGACATAAACCATAGGACCTTTTCTGTTTCGCATCCCCTCATTGATGAATCCCTAGAGTTTGTACACGGTGCGAAAATCAACCTGTATATGCATAAACATTGTGTAAAAGTATGTGATGCGGTGCAAAGTGGCCGTCACAATGGAAGCAGACAGATGGAAAAAAAACCGCCCATACTGCCACAGTAAGTGCAAAATTAAATACTGAATCCAAACTGGATAGCAGTCCAGAGTGGCCGAGCGGTTCTAGGCGCTTCAGTCTGGAACTGCGCGGCCGCTACGGTCGCAGATTCGAATCCTGCCTTGCGCATGGATGTGTGTGATGTTCTTATGTTAGCTAAGTTTAAGTAGTTCTACGTTCTAGGGGTCTGATGACCTCAGAATTGAAGTCCCATTGTGCTCAGAGCCATTTGAACCTTTTTTTTTTTAACCAATCTGGATATAAAAAGCACTCATGGCGATGCATTAAAACATGTTCCTTCTTCTTGTCACGGAGCTAACACCCAGCATTATGCTTGAAATAGATATGTAACTTCGAGAAAATCATCTGGAGATTAGCCCGGAAAGCTTCGAAAGTTGGTTCATGGAATAATAATAAATATCTACTTCAAAAAAATTGACTGGTTGCGGTTCTATGTACTTATATTACATGGGTTCTAAAACATCCTTAATGGATAGGATTAATCTAAAACAAGTGTTTTACATGCTACCTGTGGATATGTTTGGTAGTCAGTATACAGGGCGTTTCGAAATGAAAATACCGGTTTTAAGGCGTTGTAGCATGTATTATATTCAACTTACAATTGTAAATAATATGCCAAATGAAAGATCAACTCAAACAGTTTTGTTGGTATACCAGTGCGCAATGGGAAGAGTATGGAATGGCAAAGAGTGACTGAAAAACGGGTTGAACGAGTGCGAGTCTTTCACGCGGAAAGTTTGTGGACCTTTCTTTTTCGGTGAATCAACTGTAACTGATGTTTCTTAACTTGTTGTGCTACAGCTATGGGCCGTGCCTCAATGGGAAGAAGCTGAACAACACATCTTTATTTGGGAGCAAGATGGTGCGCCTCACTGGCATAACTCAGTACGCGACTGGTTAGATGACGTTGTATCCGACCGGTGGATTGGGCGCAAGGGGCCCGTTGACACAGCATTTTATGCATGACCTCCCCGTTCAAGCACGATCTGACGCGATCTTGTGTGTGTGCCTCCAATACCAGCTGATCTATGCGAGTTTATAAACAGTGTTATTGCAACAGTTGCTCTTCACACATTAATCAACGCTTCGGAACAACTAGCCTATCTACTCGATGTGTGATCGGTATTCACACTGAATAATTGTAAGAAAACCCGTTTGTGTTTCTCTGTCATTAGGTGTACTATTTATAATTGTAAGGTGAATGTAATATGTGGTACAAAGCCTTAAAACCCGTATATTCATTTTGAAACACCTTGTATTAAAAGATTAAACATTTCCTGTTATTGTCACAATGGTTCGTCCTCCGCTGCGAAAGTTGCATGATTTATGAGCGACCATTCGTTCTCCACGTTTCCGAGATGAAAGCTTCCAAGAAAATAATACTTCGCAGCTACTCGTGTAAAGCTGTGAAGCGTTGGTGGCGCTTTGCAGGAAAGTAGTTTTTCGGAGGTAAGCTATAAGAAGGCTTTTATATTTACGCTATTCTCGGCGCCTCGGAAATAACAGCAGCGGAGATCCCGGGACTGGGGGAAGACAGATTGTGCTGTCACTCAGCGCGGGTCGTAATTAGCCGAGACGAGGCGAGTCACAACGGAAGCCCTGAGGCTTCGCTGCGCAGCCGAAGAAGTACGGCGCACCGCCACGGCGGAGTGTCAGACGCGCACCGGCTGTCTGCCAGCGCCCCGCTAATTGGTTGCTATTAACAACGTCACACCGGCTACAATGATCGCAGACAGCTTCATCCCTTACGGCGGAAATCGTGGCTTACAAATAAAGCTCCTCTGCAGTCATTAAATTGTCTGTTTCGTTCTTACACTTCGCCCTTACCGTCCCCTACCCCCTCCACCCCAACACTCTCACTTTCCCTCTCTCTCTCTCTTTATCTATCTATCTATCTCTCCCTATCCAGCGAGATGGGGCAGTGGTTGGCACATTGGACCTCGCATGGGAGGACGGTGATTGAAACCCGCGTCTGGACATCCTGATTTAGGTTTTCCGTGATTCAACTAAATCGCTTCAGGCAAATCCCGGGATGGTTCCTTTGAAAGGACACGGCCGACTTCCTTCCCCATCCTTCACTGATCCGATGGGACCGATGACCTAACTGTTCGGTCCCTTCCCCCGAATCAACCAACACTGCTTGAACTACCACTCTCCTCTTTGTCTCTAATCTATTTAGAATGGCCAGGTTGTGTACTGTGTGCCTGTACGTTTAGCCTGTGTTTATCGTTTCAACAAATCTCAACTGAACGCATTTTTTCAAAATGCCACGAGAGGTGGACCCGCCAGTACAAGAGTAAATGAAATGTATTCGCAGCTGCGAATATGAACCAAATGCATTTCTCTAATGAAATGACGACAGTGAAAATGTATGACAGAGCGGGAAGCGAACCAGGATTTCTTACTTTACGCAAGCGGTCATCTTAACCGCTTCGCCTATCTGATCACGACCCAGGGCCGAACCGAGCCATCCTTGCACGCATGTCTGAAGAATGATTGCATCGTACTTCTTGACAACACAGCCTCAGCATCTTCGCATTTGACTGGGCCTGCGACTTTTACAAATAAACTGTCTACCCTCTACGGGAATAACATTAGTGGGATGTACGAGTACAGGTATGACACATGGAGGACGGCGTATGGCAGTCTTGATGTGGTCATGTGTCGTGCTCGTATAGTCGAAGTTGTTTAAGGCAACTGCTCGCGTAAGCCGGTAAATTCGTGTTCGAATCCCTGTCGGCATAAATTTTCACTGTCTTCATTTCAAATCACACCTGGAGGTGGTTCATATTCGAAACTGAGAAAAAATTTAATGTGTTTCATAGCGGCTGCAGTCGCAGCAGTGCCTGTTCCTTCAGAGATGAATGAGTGTCCGCAGGAATATTGAATCACACTCTTCACAACAGAGGCACAGAAATTTCGTACTATAAGAACAGGTGGGGAGTACTGTGTTGACATTGTAGAAGCAGTAACAGTTGAATAAGTCGGTCTCCAACCGTGGGCTGTTCATTGGATGGCGTCTGAGTGACAAAAGACACCACGGACGTTGCAACCCTTCTCATAACGTGTATGCCTTCACGGCTGACGTCTTTATTAGTTAAAAGTTCCGGGCTGAGAGGTCGTGGTAGATCTGTAAAACGTCTTCTTCATGACGTTTCGTTGCCAACTGTGGGCAACATCTTCCAAGGTCAGTCAACGACTGCCTGCCAGGCTTTTCTTTCTTTATTGTCATTTTTACACCTGATACAGGTAGGCCAGCAGCGGCATACTACGCCGCTCTTCAGCCACAAATATGACTAATGATACAAAACGAGACAATCGAAAAACAGACATGGTGGATATACAAACGTAGACATTCAAAATTGAAACACACGGAGTCGTTCACGGGCGCAGTGTCCAAAATAAAAACGTTCACAAACGTGGACACGCACAGAGATGACAGAGACGACACACGTGAACGAGGGAGCACAAACGATGAAACACTGGAACACTAGAACACGAATACACCGGCACACATAAACACTAGGCGATGATCTCCAGTGCGCGAAAGTTCACTATACGTGTATGAGTCTGGGGACCTGCCAAAAAGGGGAAAAAGTGGGGGAGCAGGGAGAGGGGAGGGTGTAGATGCCAGTGGCAGAGGAGATGGGGGGGGAGGAAAGAAGGTTGGGGGAGGGGAAGGTTGGAGGGGAGGATGGAGGGAGGAAGGGAGGAGGGAGAGAAGGAAGAGAGGGTGAGTAGTGGGACTAAGAGTGTGTGGCCACGCTTACCATCGTTGCCAAATTTATTCAAGATGGCGGCGATGACGTCATCCAAGATGGCAGTATGTAAACTTGGCAACAGCACATGACATCATCCAAGATGGCAGCTTTTAGCAGGAAAATAGGCCAATTGTGCTATGTCTACTAACCTAACCTCCAGAAAAAATGGCATGAATTTTGAATTTTGGCAAGAAAGTAGACCAATTGGGCTACGTCCACTAACCTAAGCAACCAGAAGAACTGGCGGCAAATTTGAATCCAAACAGGATAATGGCGTGCTTCTCATTATTATTTGTTATCATTTATTATTATTTATGATCATTTACTATCATTTATTATTATTTATGTACATTTATTATTATTTATGTTCATTTATTATCATTTATTATTATTTATTAATATTATTGGCCCACCTCCACTAACATAGAAAACTGCACCAAGTTCAATCATTTATTATTATTTATTCAATACGCCTGATTTTGGCGGCAAGAAAGCCATTTCTATTACAACCATAACAAAAAATCGCTCACAAGTTCAAATTCCAACACAATAATCGGTCACACATACGAAATAGGCCACCTCATCCTACTAAGTTTGAATTTTTTCACGTTCACTTATTGTTTCACTCATAAGCTATCAAAATCGCGTCAAATAATGATAATAAACTGCACTTCCACTAATCTAAGTCATCTCCTGTGAATTCGTGGGAAATGGATTCAAGTCTTTATGTCAAACAGTACGGTCATCACTTGTTCTCCAACATACTTAGTACACATCTTCGAGATCGCAGCAGCATCCACCGTGCTCACTACGAAGCCCCCAGACCAACTGAATCAGTTCATATGGTCGCCGCCGACCCGTGTGGCTCCGCGTGCCACCGGCAAGTGAGCGGTCGCCTCATGTGACGGCCGTCGGCTGTGATCTGCGCACGCTACAGGTCCAGCGGCCGTTCACGTCACAGCCTACTGGCGCCAACACGCTCGCAGGTCCCGCCAATCCAGTGATGTAAACATGTTTTCGTGGACAGTGGAGTCCGCCCCCACCGACCAGTTCGCGCCAAAGCTGTTCGCTGGACAGGTTGGAACCCGCCGATGCAGACTTCACAACGGTCGGTCGGTTGATCCAGCACCTGGTTGACAAAGAATGCCCTGCCGCATGTTTGGCGCCAAAGTTTGCTCGAGAGTGGAATTTTTGCGATATGAGTTGTGATGGATAATATTACAGTAGATCCTTGGTGTCTTATCCACACCGTCTGTGCACTGGGTACCACATAATGATTGAGTGACAATGCTTGTTTGAGTTGGGGAACAAATTTTGGTTGATGGGCCGCCACTTCTGGGGTTGCTAGCACCGAAAACGGTGATCCCATACTTGTGCGCAAAATGAACAATCACTAGGGATGGAAGGCGGCGTTATCAACTATTGGGTCATTTCGACATATGAGTTTAAATGTAGAGTCCGTCAATCGCTTTCGGGGGGTAGTTTGGAAGTCGTCACAACGCTAGCAGGCCCTTCTAGTTCCCTTGTGTTGTGGCTGTCCTTTATTTAAAATCATTCAGTGTTATGCTATCGACTGTAAGAATATGATTTACAAGGTGCAAGGTATAGTTTCCTGTGAGAAGCCGTGCATCAGTCCGTGTTAATGTCTGTGCAGGGCAGGAATTCTTGTTAGTCAGAGGTCTATGGTTCTAAAGTACTAGGACTGTGCTTAATATCGATGAGTACGAGGTGAATTTTATAATATTATATTAAAAATATTTTTGGTCTTCTAATACACGAGTCTGGAGATGTCTGTATGAAAGGGATCAGTCTCTGATCAGAAAGACTGACGCGTTTCTGCCAACAGGAAAAGGCTCTCGAATTAGCTGAACTGTTCTGAGGGCGACTTGGGTCGACTGAGGGTGCATTGATGTAAAATGGCTATTTTGTACCATACAGTAAAATGAATTTTATCCTTATGACAAGGACAAGGTGTGAGTTGAAATACTGTTATCATTGGTCTGTGTTTATGTATATAATATTAAATGCCCTATTCTCAGTGAGAGGGGTGTGTATGTAGGTAGAAGTTTTTGCGTATTTCACTACATGTATGCGTGATGGTATGACGCTCTGTGAATACTGAAGATCGCAATTCAAGACAAAATGTCACAGAAAGAACACCCATAACGCTTTCATAAAATTCAGAAAATTCTCACAATTGCGATCCTAGACCAAAACTTTAGATGTCGGTTTGTATGTCCCATGTGTACTTCAATATGCTTCAGAAAGATGGAAACAATATATGCCAAAAGCACAGAAGATCGAGGACTTTGAAATGTAGATTCACTCCAGAATGTTTAAAATACCGTGGTTAGTAAGAATAACGAACACCCAATTGTTGTGAAGAATACACAAAAAGTAGTTAATACTAACACCGTTTCAAAAACGAAGAAATGCATACCTAGGACACATCTCGCGAAAAACCTTATTTTGCTTTCCTATAGGTGATAACAGAAAGCAAGGTCGAGTAAAACAAGATAAGGGTGAATAAGGACTTCGAGGTTAAATGTAAACTAGTAGACTGGATTGTTTCTGTGGTCGCTACCATCCATTATTCGAGAGTTGTCAGGGGCGTAAGCGGAAATATTTCAATTGATGACTGAGCGCAGTGTGCTGAACAACATTAAATTGATATTTACTTCAATTGCAGACTAATAATTATAGCTATTACGAGTATAATGTTTTTAGGTTGGCTAGTATCTCTAAGAACGTGACCACAAGCAAGCCATTAAGTCTATTTTCCCCTGATCATCAGATCAGGAATTGAAAGTGGACGCTTGGACACAAAATAGAAAGTCTATACTGACAGGTACAGTCCATGCATCTGTG
The DNA here is from genome assembly GCF_023864345.2 of Schistocerca serialis cubense. Taxonomy (NCBI): domain Eukaryota; kingdom Metazoa; phylum Arthropoda; class Insecta; order Orthoptera; family Acrididae; genus Schistocerca; species Schistocerca serialis. The sequence continues at coordinate 610,997,870 of NC_064643.1, read as the reverse complement.
CAGCTGTGTCTGCACAACAAACATCAGAAAATAAATTATGTCATGTTTTTGTGGGAAGACAGACACACAGAAGAAACAACTAACACACTGTCATAGGTGTCTATTAGGGTTTAAACCATCGAGATATCTGTATGAAACTTGTATTTGTATAAATATTATTGGTGATCTTGCAGCTCTCGAAAAATGAAGTTATAATGAAATCTAGACCTTTCGCTGCTTACAGTCGGATAAAGCGTCTGCCATGCAAGCAGGAAGTCTGGAGTTCGAGTCCCGTTCGGGTCACACATTTTTCTACTATCCCCATTGATATTTATCAACATCTGTAAGCTGCGAAAGGTCTGGATTTCATTATAACTTCATTCATCAGGATATTGTACCTGTCCCCCAAAACACCCTATATGTATAATAACATAGACAGCTAGTTTTCAACTCAAAATTATTGTGAAGAATAGACACTCATACATAGTAGATAAGCAGCAGGTATCTACGTATGACGTATTTCCTCCCAAGCTTCTGGATCGATTTCAGCCAAATAAGGCACACATACAGCAAACTTCATGAGTGTCACACATTGTGGGTTATGTAACCTTCTAGTCCCACCAGGGGTGGGGTTACGGCCAAAAACATGTTTTCTCAGCCCCTGTTATACCGGCTTCCCTGCACCATAGGGGTGTTGAATTTGTGTAGTATTGGCCACGGGAATAGGAGGTACTCAGAGATGGGAAGGAGGAGAAGGTAAACAAAGAATAGTGGGAAAGAGGAGTTTGAAGAACAAGAGACAGTTCGAAGATAGAGAGGGATAGTGGGCAAGTGGAAAAGGTAGATGAGGACATGAATAGATGGACAGAGAGAGGGAGAAGGGGGAGGAGGAGGAGATGGACTGAGAGAGGCAGGTGGAGATGGTCAGAGAGGTGGAAGGTGAGTGGAAAAAGAGAGAAAGGGATGGGCTGGACGAAGGGGGAAAAGAAGAAGGGAGTTGGAGATGATCAGAGCGATGGGTCAGGACGATGCCCACCAAACTCCCCAGACATGAACATTACTGAGCATACCTGGGATGACTTGCCACGGGCTATTCAGAAGAGATCTCCACTCGCTCGTACTTGCGGATTTATGGACAATCCTACAGGATGCGTGGTGTCAGTTCTCTCCAGCACTACATCAGACATTAGTCGAGTCCTTGTGCTGTGCTCTCAGGGGCCCTACACTATATCAGGCAGATGTACCAGTTTCTTTGGCTTTTCAGTATGTATATGAATCCTGTAGGCGATCAGTCAGGATGCTTATATACGTGTCACCTGTCAGAATATTATCTTGATATATCAGGGGTCACATATCACTCCAACTGCACACGCCCCACACCATTACAGAGCCTCTACTAGCTTGAACAGTCCTCTGTCGATATGTAGGGTTCATGGATTCGTGAGGTTGTCTCTGTACCCGTACGCGTCCATCCGCTCGATAAAAATTGAAACGAGTCTCATCCGACCAGGCAACATGTTTCCAGTCAACAACAGTCGAATATCGGAGTTACGAGGCCCAGGCGAGCCGTAAAACGTTGTGTCGTGCAGTCATCAAGGGTACACGAGTGGGCCTTCAGCTCCGATAGCCCATATGGATGATGTTTCGTTGAATGGTTCGCACGCTGACACTTGTTGATGATCTATCATTGAAATCTACAGCAATTTGCTAAGGGTTGACTTTTGTCGCGATGAGCGGTAGTCTTCAGTCGTCGTTGGTCCCGTTCTTGCAGGATCTTTTCCGGCCGCAGCGATATCAGAGATTTGATGTTGTACCGGCTTTCTGATAGTCACGGTGGACATGTGAAATGTCACCCGGGCTAATACCCAATTCATCGCTGCCTCGGAGATGCTGTGTCCCATCGCTCGTATGCCGACTACAAAACCACGTTGAAACACACTTAAATCTTGAGAACCTTCCATAGTAGCAGCAGTAACCGATCTAACAACTGTGCCAGGCACTTGTTGTCTTATATATTCCGCCTTCCGCAGTCCCATATTCTGCCTGTTTACATAACTCCGTGTTTGAATACTCATGCCTATACCAGGTTCTTTGGGGCTTCATTAGAGAGAGAGAGAGAGGGAGAGAGAGAGAGAGAGTCACCAGTTGTAGGCGACTGAATATATATATACTGACAGAAAAAATAGCAGCACCAAAAAATAATTAATTTAGAGTAATGAAACAGATTTGTGAAGCTAACACATGTAATTGGTTAACACTGCAAGATCAAAAATTAACGTAAGAGTGAGATAAGCCTTGTGGAATGCTGGTACATTAATAACTAGCGTAACAGCAATAGTTTTGAATGCAAGCGTGCATACTGGTTGTGGATGACACTGGAGTTACCGTCCGATGATGTCCAACATGTGCTTGGTTGGAGACAGATCTGGTCACTGGTATGTGGAAAACGCCTCACGGAATGCTGTTCATAAGTGGAAGCACAACAGGTCAAACCGCTAGATTGACATGCAAATGTGCAGTCAGTGTGCATGGGATAATCGCGACAGTGCTCTTGCAGTCATACAAATTCGCACGCCAGAACCCAGCTCCCAGTGTATGTCCAGGATGTCTAGTACGCAGACAGGTTGGCTGGTGGCCCTCCACTGGCCTCCTTCTAACGAACAATCGAGGCAGATCCACCATTCATCAGATACAGTGAGCTCTCGCTTGACACCACTGAAGTTGCAAATGGCGGTGATTTTTGGGTCGGTGGAATGCACGCTAGAGGGCGTCTGGCTCGGAGCTGTCCTTGAAGTAAACGATTTAAAACAGTTCGTTGTGTCACTGTAGTGCCGACTGCTGCTCAAATTATTGCTGCAGACACAGTACAATGCGCCAGAGCCATACACCTAACATGATGTTCTTCACTCTCATGTGACCACCAGAGCCTAGTCTTCTCGTGACCACACATTCTCGTGATCACTGCTACATTCCTGCCAAGTCCTTTAGCGGTATCGCAGAGGGAACAAGCAGCTTCTGGTAGCCAATAACACAACCTCATTCCAACTCATGTGTTGATCATGGCGTCTATGTCACCTTAAAGGCGTTCTTGAGTAACATCAACTCACCATGTCCAATCTCAACTAACGCTCGCGAACATTTCGGATTCGCTAGGCTGGTATATAGCACGTAGCCTGCGCCCAAGTGTAGTCTTCGTATCCAGAGTTTCATGTGAACAGAGGTGATAATCAGGACGAGCCAATTAGGGCTGTGTTGTGGGTGATGGACCACTTCCCATGGAAAAGGGTGCAGGAGCGAGCGCCCGCATCTCGTGGTCGTGCGGTAGCGTTCTCGCTTCCCACGCCCGGGTTCCCGGGTTCGATTCCCGGCGGGGTCAGGGATTTTCTCTGCCTCCTGATGGCTGGGTGTTGTGTGATGTCCTTAGGTTAGTTAGGTTTAAGTAGTTCTAAGTTCTAGGGGACTGATGACCATAGATGTTAAGTCCCATAGTGCTCAGAGCCATTTGAACCATTTTTTGCAGGAGCGTCTTCACTGCCGCTGCAGGGTGTGGCTGAGAATTGCTACGAAGAAGGAAATGCGTGGCAGTTGGGTTAGGTGGGCTGCATTCATTAAGGCGAATCCTCTCAGTGGGCCCTCCTACTTGGCGGGAGACATCGTTGTTCTAGGCACCTTTACTCGCTCACAGTGCGCTCACAACTGAAAAGAGCGTCTTGATGCGATCGACGGCCATACTAGAGAGACTGCCCATCACATCTGTGCAAAGCTTCATCAGGTTTTCACTGTGGTGTCCATTTCGCGACCGATCGGAACTTACTTTCTGGACAACCTTCGTATAATCCGAGAAAAAGATCACCGCTCTCCTCCACGGATCCAAACGACCTAATTTGGTCAACACAGTGCTGTCTGAAAGCAAGGGGAAACAACAGCCGTTACTTTTACTGGGTGCATACAACTCCTGTGTACAGCACGATGATGATGATGATGATGATGATGACGGCATATTCTTGGGTTAAAATAGTAGCAACTGGAACCTCGGGGTAGGACTGATTATAAGAATGTCATCAAGAAAAACAAGACTGGAGTTTTACCGGTGGAAGTATGCAATGTTAGGTTCTTAATCAAATAAATAGGTTAGAGAATTTAAAAAGGGTAATGGATAAGCTGAATTTATATACAGCGGGAATTAGTGAAGTGTGTTGGTGGGAGAAACAGGAATTCTATTCTACACAAAATAAAATAAGGGTAATACAGGCGCAGGTCTAATAATGAATAGGAAACTATGTGTCCGCGTGTAACTTATTACGAATAGCAGAGCGAATGAATTAGCTTAGCAAAGCTAGACATGACACCTGTGACAATAGTACAGTAGTTTCAACTATCTCTCCACATACTGAAGAGTTTGAAAGAATCTCTGAGGAAGTTATTTAAATAGGTAAAGGAGATGGAAGAATTCCTTAACTTCGTCTACTTCGCGATCACCAATTCCGATGTTAAGTTCCACGCTGTTGTCATTTCTGATACTTCTCATTACTTTCGTTTTTCTTCGATTTAATCTCAATCCATATTCTGTAGTCATTAAGCTTTCCATTCCATTCAACACATCTAGAAATTTTTCTTTATTTTCACTAAGGCTAGCAACGTCATCAGCAAATCTTATCATTAATATCCTTTCACCCTGAATTTTAATACAACTATTGAGCCTTCCTTTTATTTCCGTCATTATTTTCTCACTGTATATTTTGAACAGTAGGGTTGAAAGGCTGCATCCATTTTTATCCGATCACGTCGTTCTTGCTCTTGGTTCTTGAACACGTTGTGCATTACCCTCTTTCCCTGTAGCTTACCCCTATTTTCCTCAGAATTTCGAACATCTTGCACTATTTTACATTGTCGAACGATTATTGCAGGTCGACAGGTTCTCTTAACATGTTTTCGTTTTTCTTCATTCTTGCTGTATTTTCAACTGCAACGTCGGGACTGCCTGTCTGGTGCCTTTACCTTCCCTAAAGCCGCCTGCTTAGCTGTGTGGTAGCGCGCTCACCTCCCATACAAGGGGGCTCGGGTTCGATTCCCGGCTGGGTTGGAGACTTTCTCCGCTCGGGGACTGGGTGTTGTCCTCGTCATTATTTCATCCTTAGCATCGGCGCGCAAGTCGCCCAATGTGGCGTCGAATGAAATAAGACTTGCATTTGGCAGCCGAACTTCACCGAATAGGGGCCTCCCGGCCAACGATGCCATACGCTCATTTCCATTTTTTTTAGCTTTCCTAAAGCCAAATTAATCGTCATCTAATAGGTCCTCAACTTTCTTTTCCATTCTTCTGTATATTATTCTTATCAGCAGCGTCGATGCATGAGATGTCAAGTTGATTGTGCAATAATTCTCGCACTTGTCGTCCCTTGCTATCTTCAGAATACTGGATAACGTTTCTTTCTGAAAGTCTGATGGTATATCGCCAGTCTCATACATTCTACACATCAACCAATTTCACCAAGGATTTTAGATATTCTAATGGAATGTTATCTATTCCTTCTGTCTTATTTCATCTGAAATCGTCCATAGCTCTTTTAATATCTGACTCATAGTAGATCCCCTGCTTCTTTCCTGTCGATTCCTGTTACTTCAACTATGTCATCAGACGAGTCCTCTCCCTCACAGAGGCCTTCAGTATATTCTTTACATCTGCCCGCTCACTCCTCTACATTTAACAGTGGAATTCCGATTCCACTCTTAATGTTAATGTCCTGATTTTAATATCACCGATGGTTGCTCTGACTTTTCTATATGCTGAGACAGTTCTTTTAACGGGTAGTTCTTTTTGATTTCTTCGCGTTTTGCGTGTAGCCATTTTGCCTTTGCTTCCCTGCACTTCCTGTTTATTTGATTCATAAAAGAGTTGTATTTCGGTATTCCTGAACTTTCTTAAACGTTTCGTACTTCTTTCTTTCGTCGATCAACTGAAATATTTCTTCTTTTACCCATGGTTTCTTCGCAGTTACCTTTCTTGTGCCTATACTTATCTTCCCGACATCTGTGATTTCACTTCTAGAGATATCCATTCCTCTTCATCTGATCTGTCAGCTGAGCTATTCATTATCGCAAGATATATAGCCTCAGAGAATTTCAAGTTTATTTCTCAATTTGTTAGCACTTCCGGACCCACTTGGTTGCGCATGTATTTCTCCTGACTACTCTCATAAACTTCAGCAATATTTCATTTTGGAATTTCTGCCTAACTATGGTGTAAACTAACTGGGATCTTCCCCTATCCCCTGACCTTTTCCATGTGTACGTCCTCCTCTTGTGATTCTTGAATATAATATTTGCTATTACTAGCTGAAATACGTTGCAGAACCCAAAATTAGTCTTTCTTCTCTCTCATTCCTAATACCAATCCTGCAACAACTCTTCCTTTTACTCTTTCCCCTACAACCGAGTTCCAATCTCAAGCGACTGTTGGTCTTTCTTTCCCCTTTACGTACTGAAGTAACTTTTCAGTTATCTCTTCATCTTCTACTCGCGACGTCGGTGTGTATACCTGAACTATCGCTGTCGGTGTTGGTTTCCTGTTGATTCTGATGAGTAAACATCCATCACTTAACTATTCACAGTCACTCACTCTCTGCTCAGCCTTCCTTTCATAACGAATCGTACTCCTTCTACACCATTTTCTGCTGCTGCTGGTATTAGCCTACACTTAACTGACTAGAAGTCCTCATCTTCTTTCTATTTGACTTCACTGACCCCCTATATCTAGATTAACTCTTAGCTTGTTTCATTTAATTTTTCTAGTTTCCTACTACGTTCAAAATTCTAACATTCCACACCCGACTGATATTACGTTACCCTTGCGTTGGTTATTTAGTCTTTTTCTCGTTGTCATCTCCACTTTGGCAGTCCCCTCCTAATATCCGAATGGGACTCTAGTCTGGAGTTTTTTTCCAATGGAGAGATCATCACGACACTTATTCAGATACGTGCCACATGTCCTGTGCATACAAATTATACGTCTTTAATGCGGTGGCTTCCATTAGGTTCTGCAACCTCATGCCGTTGACCATTGCTGATTCTTCCGCCTCTTACAGGCAGTTTCCCACCCTAAGGGCAAGAGAGTTCCCCGAACCACTGCCCGCTCCTCCATCCTTTTTGATAAGGTTGTCGGCAGAACGGGGGTTACTTCTTATACGAAGCTTCGTCGGTGGCCATTGCTCGTGATTTGTTATTCAAAATTAAGCAATGGCGAAGGCCGAACCCGGACCTAGTACGTTTTGATTACCAGTCAAAGACGCTGCCCCTAGACCATGGGTCTTACATTTGGAAACCAGCTTTTAAACTGTTTGAAATGAGGTGTGGACTTTCGTTATAATTTATTGATTATGAACAACATATTAAACCGGAAGCAATTCCAAAAAAGTATCAAGTGAAGGAGATGGGATTTGGGTAAACAGAAACAACCAGAAGTTTTTACGCGTTTCAGAGAAAGTATTAGAAAACGCTGAACTGAAACAGGTGAAAAGAATACAACAGAAGATAAATGGATAGCTTCGAGAATTGAATTAGTGGAGGCTCTGGCTCATCAGGAGTAATGGTCTGAGGCGTCACTTCATTTCATAGCAGGACACCTTTGGTTGTCATCAGCGCCACCCTTACACCACAACTGCACGTCGTCGGTATTCTACATCCAGCTTTGTTGTCCTTCAGGGCAAGCAAAGCTGCGTTTACATTTCAGCCAGATAATGCCCGTCCGCACAAGGCGAGTGTTAGTCATACTTGTCTCCGTGCTTGCCAAATCGTACCTTGCCTTAGAAGGCCACTGTATTTCTTCCCAACTAAGAACGTTTGGAGCATAATTAGCAGCTCGGGATTTTGATGTACTAACGCGCAGATTGACAGAATATGGCACGATATCTCCCAGTAGATCATCCAAGAATTCTGTCAATCTGTATCAAGCAGAATAACTGCTTGCATAAGGGCCTAAAGTGGACCAACTCGTTAATGACTTTCTCTATTTGTGAAGCTCTTTCTTTGAATAAATCATCCAAGTTTTCTTAAATTGGAATCATTTGTTTTTCTGTAGATCTACATCACAGCTACCGATTTCCGTTCCTCTGGATAGTTCCTTCGTGGTGCGTCCTTCTTTTGTCTTATAGAATGTATCTGCTTAAAAAGCAGGTAAAAACTGCGTTGATGTCATATTAACAGACAGAATCCACTCTTCCATACTAACCATGTAAGCGTAGTCGAGACGTGGCTTAAATTAAAAGAAATATTATGAACAGCGGTTGAGAGATTTCTACCAAATAAATTATAAGACACGGAACTGATCCCCCACGATACAAAACACGTCAGAACACTATTTCAGAAGCAAAGAAAAAAGGCATGCCAAAGATAAAAGAATGCAAAATGTCCAAGAAGCTGGAAATTCAGCCTGGACTTCAATGTGAGATGCTTTGAATAGTATCCAGACGAAACACTGTCTCGAAATCTGGCAGAAAATCCAAAGAGATTGCCATAATCACTACCTTCACTGTGTGATAGCATTGATAATGTTACCGATAACAGTGTCACAAAAGCGGGGTTACTAAACAATGTTTTCTGGAATTCATTCACTAAAGAAGACGATGTAAACATAAATTATTATTTTCGAAAAAGAAAGGTTTCTCTGTTTTGTAGGGCGCTCTTTAGTGGTAATTGAAAAATAAATTATGGCAAGAGGAAATTAACTGGAGTGCCTTTAACTAAAAGAAGGAGCGAAGTAAATATAAGTTTAAATTATCACACGACACAGATAAATTTACCACGAAGAGAGAGAAAATTAATAATTCAAGATTTTGTCTAATCTGCTTTGATACCGTGGAGTGGACTGACCGCACACACAGTGTGTTGGCCGAATGCCCATCATTAATATTACGTGTTATGCACAGAAGTGCTGCCCGGAAACTGCGTTTGCAGTTCGGCTTGACACATCTCAGGGATGCACGAGAGGCTGCTACAAGTTTGAACATCAATGATGTTGGGCAGCGACCAGCAAACGATATGTAGGCAGTCTTTCAGTTCTCCTAGCTGAAACATAGAAAAATTGGCAGGCAAGGTTAATGTTGTTGAAATGAAATATTGTTAAACAACAATAATTATTCATATTTTGACGATACTTTTATATAGATAAATACCTTACACACCTTGAAAATATCTTTCAAGTTGTAACGACAACTGTACATATAATAAATTTTTTCTTTATGAATTTAGATAAATTAATGTATGCAATGTTTTGAACTTTTTTTTTTGGTTCGTATCGTTATGTTAAAGAAACTGTGAGTAACTTTTGAAATGAATATTATTATTTATGTTAGATTTCAAATAATGTGGTAATCAAAGGAAAGTGTATTTAATGTTAAAACTATTGTAAAATGTGAAAATTGTAATTTATACACTTGGTCCATACGTAGGTAATGCATTAGGATATGTGTAGTAGAAAACCTGTGGTGAATACCCTACCTGTAGGGGGAGCGGGAAAAGGTGGAGGCAGGCGAGGCGGGAAAACGCACACTGGCGCTTCGGCACAACGGGCACAGTAAAACAGTCGGAGGCGAGCAACAGTCGGAAGTACACGTACTGTACCGAGGAGGCTACCCAGGAAAGGTGGATTCCATTGAGCCTCGGATGAACCGATTCCGACGACTACTTGGCATGGCTATATTCTGAGGCACAAAATTGGAAAGATAACGACGCTAAGAAGAAGGAAAGTGCCGCTGCAGTGAGAGCCTTAGCCGTGGTTGCATGTGTGCTGTGCTTCCCGCTATCTCGCTGCCCGCCATCCGCCGCACCGACTTGCACAGGTCAAACATTTATTTCATCTTTAGAAGTGTATCTGTGTAGACCAGTGTCGAAAATGTTTCTGACTGTTCAATAATAACGTGACTTTTACCAGAATTGCCTTAGCCATTACTGCTCCTGATCACTGACCTAGACAGGATCCTTACCTCGTATTGTGCAACCCGAGTATCCTAAACTGAAAGTTTAATGTTAGTGTTAATGAAAATTATCAGCAGATTAATCTATGCCATAAAGGAGCCTAAAATTTCTATGTGTTATTGCAAATGTTGAGAAAGAACAAAAGTGTGACTAAATTGGAAGAGAGTTTTTGTTGGATTGAGTTAGCGATGTTATTTAAGTAATTTGAGACAGAAATAATGACACTTAAATTATTCAGAAGTTGACAAAAGAGTAGTTATCCATAGATTGCTAAATTTGAGTGTAAATTTGCCTTCAGTACTTAACAGTTTCAGTATAACGACTATAACAGTTTCAGGGCCCCCCCTTTTCTCTTGTCCATTCTTTCAAACCTTGATGTGTACTGACCAGATTTGACCTGTAAAGCTAAGTTCTATATTAAACCTAAGTGTATAAGTGTTTTTCCATCATTAATAGTGATATTGTGTGTGTACTTTCAAGATTGTCGATGCTAGGGCAATCTATGCCCGATTTCAGTCTGCTCAACATACAAAATGCAGTTCGTAGTAATCATTACTGTGTGGTGTTGTGTAAATTTAGCTCGTCCAAATTAGTACAAAAAGAGAAAACTTTAGTTCAGTGGATTTTTCTGGTTCCAAACTTTGCCATATAACGCATCATTACTACGTGTTACTATGCTTGTACATGCACCCACTTGTACAAGGAAAAACTTACTCATTGCCTAAGTAGGCTGGCGACCGAATTGTTAATTATAGGTAGCATCTACTGTGTGTACTTCTTGTCCATGCGAAAGAGTAATTATACTTTACATATGCTTGATGCATCACTGTAGTTATTGACTGAGCATAAGTCCGATCTTGCTTCTATTAGGTACACGCGGTCAACTAATGTACTAAAATCCTTATTTATAAGGTGAAGCCCGTGAACTTATTACAGTACAGGCTTTATAGAGCTAACGTACGTCCGAGCAGGGCGGTAGCGTTACAAAGTATAAAATCATTCGAGAGAGCGATAATTAAGAGAGAGCGATCGACAAGAGCGAAGACATCAACAGAGACCGGGCCTTAGGACAGAGCGCAACTTTACTCTCATTTTTCCTCATCATCTTCCTGTTCTGGAAGCCTCTTCTGTGGAAAAATGTTTGAAAGTCTTCGTTGCGCTGTCTTTCGGCGTGGCTGATCGCGTAAAGTTTGATTGTTGACGCCGCTTGGTCTGCGTCTGGTGCATTATTTGCCAATCAAAAATTATAATTGCCCTCTCACATTTAAGAATTAATTACAATTTTACATTATAAGACAATTTAAAGGCAATACACGCAATTAATACAAGAATACAGCGTTTCTTATTTTAGTTTTGGGGCTTAAATCTATTTACATATAAAAAGAAAAGTTTGAAACATTCCACAACGCCGATCTAGAAAAGGTACAAACATTAGAAACTTGAAAGTCGATATCCTCGTTGTAGCGAAGCAAATCTAATTAATATAGATTATCTTCTGATCCAGATTGTACACCACTTGAGTTCCTCTCAGAATATGCTGATATAAAGCTCCATACTTAGCAATCATATACAAGCGCTCCGTATCTAAATATGTGAAAATTATGCAGGTCACACCAACACTCAAGATAGGAAATAGGACTAATCAGATGAAGTAGTGACCCGTATCAGCGACGTCGATTTGGAATAGGATTTTGGACTATATACTATGTTCGAACATTATGAATTACATCGAAGGAAACGTTCTATTGACACATAGTCAGCATGGATACATGACATATCATTCGTGTGAAACACAACGAGCTCTTAATTCGCACGAAGTAATGAGTGCAATCGACATGGGATTTAAGACTGATTCCATAGTACCAGATTTTCAGAAGCCTTTTGATGCCATTCCTCACAAGCAGCTCTTAATCAGACTCTGTGCCTATGGAGCACGTATTAGTTGTTCAACCGTGATATGCTGTCAGAAAGCTCACAATTCCTAGTGATTGATGGAAAGTCATCGAGTAAAGAAGTGATATCTCGCATACCTGAAGGAAGTGTTGTAGGCTCTCTGCTGTTCTACGTGTACATAAACGCTTTGGGAGACAATCTGACCTGACCTCTTAGATTGCTTGCAGATAATGTTATCGTTTACCGTCTGGTAGTGACAGAAGATCAAAACCAATTGCAAAATGATTTAGACAAGATATCTGTACGGTGCGAAAAGTGACAGTTGACCATAAATAAGGAAAAGTGTGAGGTCAGTCACAGGATACTAAAGCGAATACGTTAAATTTCGTTTTGCACGAAAAATAATACAAATGTAAAAGCTGTCAGTTCAACAAAATAACTAGGAATTACAATTAAGAATAAATTAAATTGGAGCGATCAGCTACAAAATGTTGTGTGGAAGATGAACCCAAGACTGCGGCTCATGAGCAGTACACTTACAAGTTGCAGCTGATCTGCTAAAGAGACTGTCAAAACTACGCTTGTCCACCCTCTTCTGGAATATGCTGCGCAGTATGGGATCCTTACCAGATTGGACTGACGGGAGTATATTGAGAAAGTTCAAAGAATGGTAGCTTGTTTTGTATTATCGCGAAATGGGGGAGCGAGTGTCACAGGCGTGATACGCGAGTTGGGATGGCAATCACTAAAGCAAAGACGTATGTCGTTGTGGCGAGATCTTTTCACTAAATTTCAATCACCAAATCTCTACACCGGATGCAAAAATAGAGAAAAATGGTCATGATAATAAAATAAGAGAAAACAGAGGTCGGATGGGAAGTATATGTTTTTCCCGCGCGTTGTTGGGGAGTGGAACGATAAAGAAATAATCAGAAGGTGGTACGATGAACCGTCTGCCAAGCAGTAAATCGTAAATTGCAGAGTAGTCATGCAGATGTATATGTAGGCGAACATGATAGTATGGGATGAATTAGAATATGATACTGAAAGAAGAACTCGACAGAAACCTGAAAGACCTGAATGGAAATGAGTCCCTGGCGTGGACGGCATTGTCCCAGATCCCTGGTAGACAAAGCCATGACAAACCATTCTAAGTGATGTGCAACGTATATGAGTCCTCAGACATCAAGCAGTATGTAACAATTCCAATTCCAAAGAAGGAAGGTGCTTATAAGAGTGAATACTGTCCAACAGTCAGTTCAGTGTCATGGTAGGAAAATACTGAAACTAATTAGTTACAGCGGACTGGAATATCTAGTAGATGTCGACTTCGGGGAAGATCAGTTTGAGTTTAGGAGAAATGTAAGAATAGATCATGCAACACTGACTCTTCGGTTTGTCTTACAACACAGATTGAAGAAAGGTAAATATTTACAGCACACACAGATTTAGGGAAAGCTTTTGACTGTGTTGACTGGACTACATTCGTTGAAATTTTTAAAAATAGCAGAGATAATATACATGGAGTTGAAGGTTATTTACAGTTTGTTTGCAAAACAGCTGCATTTATAAAAGTTAGAGGACGTAATAGCAAGCAGTAGTTGAGAAGGGAGCGAGATAGAATTGTAGTCCATCCCTGATATTGTAACGACAACTGTACATATTATAATTTTTTTCTTTAGGAATTTAGATAAATTAATTTAAGCAATGTTTTGAACTTATGTTTCGGTTTGTATCGTTATGTTAAAGAGACTGTAAGCAACTTTTGAAATGAATATTATTTATATTAGATTTCAAATAATGTGGTAATCAAAGGAAGGTGTATTTAATGTTAAAACTATTGTAAGATGTGAAAATTGTAATTTATACGCTTGGTCCATACGTAGGTAATGTATTAGGATATGTGTAGTAGAAAACCTGTGGTGAATACCCTACCTGTAGGGGAGCGGGAAAAGGTGGAGGCAGGCGAGGCGGGAAAACGCACACTGGCGCGGTTCGGCACAACGGGCACAGTATGACAGTCGGAGGCGAGCAACAGTCGGAAGTACACGTACTGTACCGAGGAGGCTACCCAGGAAAGGTGGATTCCATTGAGCCTCGGATGAACCGATTCCGACGACTACTTGGCATGGCTATATTCTGAGGCACAAAATTGGAAAGATTACGACGCTAAGAAGATGGAAAGTGCCGATGTTGTGTGAGCCTTAGCCGTGCTTGTATGTGTGCCGTGCTGCCCGCTATCTCGCTGCCCGCCATCCGCCGCACCGACTTGCACAGGTCAAACATTTATTTCATCTTTAGAAGTGTATCTGTGTGGACCAGTGTCGAAAATGTTTCTGACTGTTCAATAATAACGTGACTTTTACCAGAATTGCTTTAGCCATGACTTATCCTGATCACTGACCTAGACAGGATCCTTACCTCGTATTGTGCAACCCGAGTATCCTAAACTGAAAGTTTAATGTTAGTGTTAATGAAAATTATCAGCAGATAAATCTATGCCATAAAGGAATCTAAAGTTCTGTGTATTATTGCAAATGTTGGTAAAGAACAAAAGCATGACTAAATTGGAAGAGAGTTTTTTTTTTAATTGAGTTAGCGATGTTATTTAATTAATTTGAGACAGAAATAATGACAGTTAAATTATTCAGAAGTAAGACAAAAGAGTAGTTATCCATAGATTGACAATTTTGAGTGTTAACTTGCCTTCTGTACTTAACAGTTTCAGTTTAACGACCATAACAGTTTCAGGGCCCCCCCTTTTCTCTTGTCCATTCTTTCAAACCTTGATGTGTACGGACCAGATTTGACCTGTAAAGCTAAGTTCTATATTAAACCTAAGTGTATAAGTGTTTTTCCATCATTAATAGTGATATTGTGTGTGTACTTTCAAGATTGTCGATGCTAGGGCAATCTATGCCCGATTTCAGTCTGCTCAACATACAAAATGCAGTTCGTAGTAATCATTACTGTGTGGTGTTGTGTAAATTTAGCGCGTCCAAATTAGTACAAAAAGAGAGAACTTTAGTTCAGTGGATTTTTCTGGTTCCAAACTTTGCCATATAACGCATCATTACTACGTGTTACTATGCTTGTACATGCACCCACTTGTACAAGGAAAAACTCACTCATTGCCTAAGTAGGCTGGCGACCGAATTGTTAATTATAGGTAGCATCTACTGTGTGTACTTCTTGTCCATGCGAAAGAGTAATTATACTTTACATTTGGTTGATGCATCACTGTAGTTATTGACTGAATATAAGTCCGATCTTGCTTCTATTAGGTACACGCGGTCAACTTATGTACTAAAATCCTTGTTTATAAGGTGAAGCCCGTGAACTTATTGCAGTACAGGCTTTATAGAGATAACGTACGTCCGAGCAGGGCGGTAGCGTTACAATATTATTCATTCTGAACACAGAGCACGCAGTAAAAGAAACCGAAAAAATATTAGGAAGAGGATTTAAGGTTCATGGAAAAGACATAAAACTTTGTGGTTGGGCGATGATATTGTACTTTTTCTGATACTGACAGAAGAATACTTGGAAAAAAAGTTGAACGACATGGATAGCATCTTGCAAGGGGTAATAAGACGAACACAAACAAAAGTAAAAGGTAGGTACTGAAAGAAAGTCAAATTAAATCAGCCGATTTTGAAGGAATTCAATTAAGAAATGAGACTCTAAAAGTAGTAGGCGAGTTGTGTTATTTGGGCATCAAAATAACTATGATGGCTGAAGTAGAGAGGATATAAAATGCAGACTGGCTGTAACAAGGAAAAAAATTCCGAAAATAGGGATTTGTTCACATTTAATACAGATTGAAATGTTAGGAGGACTTATCTGGAGATATTTGTCTGGAGTGTGTAACCAGCAGGGCAACGGCCTTGCCGCAGTGGATACACCGGTTCCCGTGAGATCACTGGAGTTAAGCACTGTCGGGCGTGGCCGGCACTTGGATGGGTGACCATCCAGGCCACCATGCGCTGTTACAATTTTTCGGGTGCACTGAGCCTCGTGATGCCAATTGAGGAGCTACTCGACCGAATATTAGCGGCTCCGGTCACAGAAAACCATCATAACCGGGAGAGCGGTGTGCTGACCACACGCCCCTCCTCTCCACATCCTCAACTGAGAATGACTCGGCGGTCGGATGGTCCCGATGGGCCACTTGTGGCCTGAAGACGGAGTGCTTGCTTGTGTAAGGAGTGATGCTATCTTTGATGGTTTAAAGTATCGATATTGTAGTCAGTACTCATCGCAGGCTTCCAGAACATTCGGAGCTGAGGGCGGCTGTTTTCTCTGAGGATCCTTTGTTTTGCCGCATGGTGACAACAATGCCGAGTGCTAGTGGTTGCGTGCCGTCTTGGTGTGAGCAGAAGAGTCGGTGTTGAGCTCTGTGCGGTTGCATGCATACGCCGCGTTGAGTCTAAGTAGTAGGAAGAATTTGGTAGAAAGTGGGATTAACTGCTGAAAATTTTAACATCGTTTTGTAGAAGAAAAGTATTTTAGTGCTTCAGTCATTGCGCGGAAAGGATTACGGGATCAATTAATTGTCGTGTTTCAGGATCAGTAATTATTGTCGTGGCGAAACATATTGATAGTAGAACGAAAATGAAAAGGATTCTGTGATTAGTGACCAACACGTTAATTAATGTGGAAACGCAACATCGCAATGGATACTTCAGAGTGAATGTGAAACAAACGGAATTGTTAATCAGTGCTGGATGAGCGTAGGCTAGGGTGACCAGAAGTGCGGTTTTTAACGGGACTGGCCTTTGTTTTCGTTCTGTATCCCGTTGTCCCGAAAAATATTCAACGGGACTCCAAATGTCCTGTTGTTTTCGTAATCAGCAAGCGGTAACCTTATCTTTTCTCCTTCATTTTATTTTATTATTTATTTTTATGTCAATATAGTGTATTAGACACAGTTTTTTGACATTTTATTGAGTCTTGCTTTGTCTGGAAAGCAAAGATAGGTTAGAGAACCATTATTTTGGCCGCGAGATGAGGAGAGGTGTGAACAGATGATTTTCCGTCATCATGCTCATTGCCAGGGTCTTATGCGTGAGCTTCGCGATTCGTATCGATTACTTGGTGCTGTAGAAATGACGGACGGATGTAAGAAGTTTTCGTTAAAGAACGTTATAGGGTTACCAATGTTCAATTTCTTTGTAGTTACGAAAGAGCTATTCACTGTTAGATGACAAAAAATTTGACATTGATGCAACCGACACGATGCCTTTGCACTGTTACAGACAACAATGAGAAGTCGGCGGCAGTTTCAACATTGGGTTCAGCAACCTTGTCTTAGTGAGCTTCATCATCTGTTGTCTGCTATGTGTGTAACTAATTCGTGCCTGATAATATGAGGAAAAGAAAGTGTTCTTTCTCAGAAACGATGAAAGAAGAGTTCCTTTTCTTGAAGGAAACCACGAGTACGGAGGTAGAATGTACGTCGTGTCGTTAGATTTTTTTTTTTTTCCATGCAACAGTGAGGACGTGCCGATATAACGCAACACATAAGGAAAAGGAAGCAACTGCTGGCGGTTCTACGAGAGCTTCTAGTAGCCTAACATAGGTTGTAATACGAATAACGTACAAACTGAGGAAGATAAATCTATCGCGCGGAAGAAGGGCTGTATACGTTCCATACCGCAAAATTCAATTCCGTTCAATAGACTGCACGGCCCTTCTCATCAGATACCTGTTTGAGAAGAAATACACACGTTCTAGGGTAAAATGCGCGTGGATTTAGTGAATATTTTATCGCCGTACGCAATGTATAAAGTTCAGTCAGAACTTAAAAGATGCTAATTAAATACGTGTCTGTGATGGTTGATGCATCAAATAACGAACGCTTAAAGCTAGTGCCGATTCTAACTAGGTATTTCATTCCTATCGAATGAGTTCACTGCGAATTGAACTGTCTTCAGAACACTGGTGCAGAAAAGGCTGAATCATTAGCTAGCTATTTTCTGAATATTTTAATAAAGCAAAATATAGTGGACAAAATTGACACATTTTGTGCAGATAACTGTAATACCAATTTTGGTGGTTCCAAGAGGGCAGAAACAAAGTATGTGTATCCTAAACTGAACAAGGTTCGCAATATGAACTTTCGAAGTATCGGTTGTGTAGCCCACGTGGTACAGAATGGAGGTCACACAAGTGAGGACATGTTTCTCATTGACACAGAAACAATAAAGATAATTTTTTTGGGGATATTTTCACATTTACACTGTGCATCTGGAAGAATGGAAATCATTCTGTTCATTTCGTTCATACTGAATGTAAGCATGTTCTAGGTAGTATTGAAACTACGTGGTTGTCACTTTTACGAGAAGTTACATGAGTTATTGTTATGTATGAACCTGTGAAATCTAATTTTCTGTCTCTGGGATAGATGTCCTACATTGCTGAAACAGTTTTCTGAGAACCCACAGTCACTATAATAGGAAATTTCAAATTTCTGTTATTTCTTCAGTTTTAATTATCCTGGAAATGGAAGCTATTCTCATTCAGTCAAAATACGAGACCATTACAGACTTATATTATGACACTTTTGTGACTTATTTAGAAAAGTGGACTTCTCCATTTCAACCACTGAAATAATTTCATTGTATAACACTGAAAAATTATGTTTCATGGGCTGAACTTTTAAATTACCTGAAAATTCTTAAGACAGTAGCTTCAAGTGCTACATTTCAGATGTACTGTATGACGAGATGGGATGCGTGAACAGCATTGAGCGTAAGAAGCCTGAGGAATGGGAAAAGATAATCTGAAATAGATAAAGATGGTGTGATGTATTCCATACACCTAAAATTACACGTACTTCATGTAAAAACATAGAGACGATCATGAGTTTTGCTTTTGCTGTAACAGGAAAATTCTGTTGTAGAAAGGGCCTGTTTAACTCTGATTTCCCTTTGGATTGCGAGGAACACCGTTTTACCTCAGAAACTATTGAAGCAATTGTAATAATTAAGGCTCATCATCAAGCCCTTACTTGCAAGGAGTTCCACAACTTGTTATTAACCAATTCAAACCTGTTGAAAGATATTATGATAAGTACAAAATTAGTAGTAGTGTTCCTGATGCAGTAGCTAAACGGTCTACGGATTTCTGATGTCTACATTAATGTTCTTTTTTCAGAAATCAATGTTTCAGTTTCTCAACATTTTGAATTATAATCATTTCTTGAAAAAACAATGAATTATCATATGATGCAGTGCCATTACAAGCATGTTTTGAAGTGCCTTGTTAAAATATATGCTTTTAATGTGTATAAACATTAGTTTTTATTTATTTCAGTAAACCAATGTAGTCACATATGCAGAATATTTTCTTTTTGCCTAGTATCCCGTTTTGTCCCTTTCTTACCCCAATTTTTCGCGAATGTCCCGCTTTTTTACTTGAAAAATCAAGTCACTCTAGCTTAGACGTTGTTATGGAAATGTGATATTTTCGAAAGAAACAATAAAATAAAATAGTTTGAGTTGAGCTATTATTATTTCAGAAAGATATTTTTAATTTTTTATATGAGTACGTTTAATATTTGAAAAGAGTAAGGGACAGGTTTTTTTTTTCTATGCACATGGTTTAACAAGAAACGAAGCGTGTTCTGAATGAAAGGCTCCCATACTTGAGTCCTATAGTCCGATGGCCGCCAAAATAAGGAAGAACAGGAATTACTAACTAGACGTGGAGCTTTACAAGTGTAGCATTGTACGAAAGTGAAACATGGACGATACGCAGGTCAGATAAGAAAAGAATATAGGCTTGAAATGTGATGATTAGGTGGGCTAATGTGGAGTACTGAATGCAACTGGGGAGAAATTAAATTTATGGCAAAACTTGAATAAAATAAGGGATCAGTTGGGGGGGACACAGTCTTGAGAATCAACGAATCGTCAGTTTGCCATCGGAGGGAAGTACGACGAGATGTAAAAATTACAGAGGGACACAGAGGGATAAATACAGCAAGCAGATTCAAATGGATGTTAGTTGCAGTAGTTATTTGGAGATGTAAGGGATTCCAGGTGGTAGACTGTCGTGGACAGCTGTATTAAAGCTGTCTTCAGACAGAGGAACACAAAAACGATGTAGTGCGGTGCCAAATGGCAGTTGTATTACAAAGTGACACATTACTTATAATTTCTGATGTGAAGCAAGTCCGGCTTCAAATATCAGATAATGTACTACATATCGTCAGGCGATCCACCTCTACTAGCTGTTTATATACTTAAAACAATTTGTTTAAATTAGACAAGATGAGATTATGTACGTCGCAAAAGTGGTTAGAAACCAAAAACAAAAAAAGCCTTAGAGATTACTAATGACCTCCGCTTTCTGGCTTTGTCAGAGCGTCTAGTATCGCCCTGCCGACGTTTCAACATCTGCGAATGGCGTCATTCAAATCCTGTGTGGAGGGGCGCCGGGCCACCACACCGCAGTACAATTTCACAGACTTCCCAGGCGCTGCTTCACATTCAGGTAGACTCTCAGATGGCATCAGATGTCTGGGTGAACCCCATCTAATCGTCCCATAAGGAAACGTCCTGACAGTCCCGCAGTTTGCATGCAGGACCTCCACGTAACAGTCAGACACACTGATGGACGACAGCAACGTGAAATGTAGTTAAATCAATGTGATGAACGTTGTAGACCTACATATTCCACTGGTGAACTGCAATGCGAAACGGAGGCAGTATTCGAGAATACTACAGTGCATCACAAAACCGACCACCCTCATTGTTCTTTAAATGTGTAGTTGTCTTGGGACATTTGAGGCCCACGAGAAGCAATTGCCGGTCCATTCTGTAGCGTGAATATTGTCTGACAATGCACCACAAACAGGTAGCTGTATAATGAACTTCGTGCAATGTATATTTGCATTACAAAACACCACAACATGCAGTCACTTTATTATTCGGACGCATGTCGTACATGTGGCGTTGGTGCTAGCTGTAGACCGAGCAGGCTCATTCTGTGCTGCGTTTCCGTGTTGTTAACACAATGGGGCGGAAAGGAATAAATACGTCATTTGAAAAGAGACAACTTGTTATTTTCCATCATGCTAAAGGACGTTCCGAAAGACAGCTGCCGTTACAAATGAGTAAGAGTACTGTAGGTGACATTACACGAAGATTTAACACAGAAGACAGAATTGAAGATAAACGAAAAACAGGGCTACCAAAGAAACTAAGTAGAAGAGAGGAATCCGGAGTAATAAAAAAATTAAAACAAATCTAATGTTGTCGGCAAAGAAAATTGCTGCCGCAGTGCAGCAGGGATATGGGAAGGACGTGCGCCCTGAAATAGTCCGACGAATTGTCAGACGAGAGGGGTATAATGGTAGAGTAAACAGGAATAAGCCTATGATAAATGAGAGGAATAGGGAGACACGACTGGACTTCGCGAAGCAGCACGTAAATAAAAGTGTCAACTGGTGAGAGAAGTAATTTTTGTCGATGAATGTCAAGTGTAGATGTTCTCCTCAAACGGAAGACCTACCCAGACCTACCCAGAGTTAAACACTGTGGTAGAGGTATCATGATTTGGGGTTCCATGTCGTCATCTGGGGTAGGCGAATTAGCATTCATTGAAGGTACAATGGACAAGCATAAGAATCTGAACATCATAAAAGAGAACTTACTGCAACGTGCTACAAGTTTCTGGCTTTCGAGGACGTTCAAATTGTATCAAGTCAATTATCCGAAGCATAAAGCGGATGTTGTAAGTATGGATTCTGTATAATTGCTCTAAGGTTTTGGATACCCCCTCCTCAGAGTCCAGACTTGAACCCAACAGAAAATCTTCGGTGTGAATTGAAGCCAAAAGTACGACAAATGCCAGTGACATCAAAGCAAGCTGTAACCTACCTCCCCACAAAAAAATCCCGTAACCTCCCAACAGTAAAAACAATATAATTATTTATTTCATTCATATTCAGCGTAACCTTCCAACAGTTTATTATTCCGTAACCTAGGAATAGTAAAAATGTGACTGACTTACAACCTTTCAATAATTGACTGTGAATTTAAACTGGTAAATTTTGGACATCATCAGTGTTGCGTCATGGCCCTGAAAGATCATTCTGAATAAATTGAAAATTCTTACCTCAATAAGGTCGCCGGATAACGCATATGTATCTGCTCCTACAAGAAATTTTTCTGGTACAGCTCAGCGCACTGCTGGCCGATAGATTTGTCATGTATAAAAGGAACAACTGATTTTTCTCTACAATAATCGGGATGACCATGGATTGGAGAAATTAGTAAATTCCTTAAATTGAGACGAATGATTGTCAAAAGTTAATTTTTTATAAGAAATATTATTATTAAGAGATTTTTTTTACCATTTACATGGGACCTGATATAATAATACTACATATGCGCGAGGCTGCTTTTACCTTATACTACAACGCACAGGCTCCGCCATCGCTCCCCACGACCGGCCCAGCCAACTTCATACACACGACTGATAGATACTACTTACTGCTACTACTACAGACACTGCTCTTACTGCATACAACACTGCTCTCTGGTCTGAGATTCTCTTATAACTTACATATCGCAGGCAGCGGGTGAGCAATCCATCGAAATTACATCTGCTCAAGTGCGCTAGCAACAAATTCCTTAATCATGGACCTCTTACAAAGCTTTAAACGAACGAATACCGGATGAATGGCGACAAATAAGTCCTGATTATACTCGGAAGCTCGTTCACAGCATGCCTAAACGCTTGGAACAAGTGATTAACCAAAAAGGACTGCATACAAGGTATTAAAATGTACAAGGTTGTGATTGTTATTCTTGCCGCCCGAAACGTTTGTGGCTGTGATAGTGAGCATGTTTCTTCATGTATGTTGTTTGAGTTACGTTTGCAAATAAGAAAATGTTGTTCTGTTATTTATTACATAGTCCTATACCATTTTGTGCCGAGCCTACTACAGTAATATGTGATGCCTGTATATAATGAGGTAAAAATAAAACATAACACTGGTGGCCGAATACTTTTGTGAGTCACTGTATGTGGTCCTCACAGAAAACTGAACAGAACAAACAAATTTCACTTCAATTAACAATATGAGGAGCTCAGTTTAAATATAGTATGACTTCGAATTTATGAATAACAAAGGAGAAATATGTTCCCGCAGAACTAAGTGTGCCTTCCTTATCATCGTTCTGCAAAACATAAGAATAATACTAATGCAGATTTCAATCGGATCGGTTCTGACGGAGAGGATTCTACGCAAATACTGGGTATTTTAACTTTGTCCAGTTATGAAACGGTGTTCAGCGATGTTATAAGAATCGTCAACGTTCAAATCGTCATTTAATTTAATTTGTGCTTTCTTTAAAAATTTACAATAGTTGGACAACGAAAAAAAGCCACAAAATCCACGTCAAAATAACGAAATAAACAAAAGCGTAATGAAGTTTCTTAGGTGATTTCAAAGTAGGTACGATATTTCAAAATCGATCAGCACATATAAAATACCAACAAAAGAATGATGGGTAATAAGTATTCTCAAAATATTTCGATTCCGTTTCGACAACTGGGCGTAACACTTTAAGAGACTGATAGAAAGAAATACATCACATCTGACAATATTATTTCTATTAATTACTGGCTATAGGAAACTGCGTATTACAAGTGAAACTCAGCTACGTGAATTAGTGCAATCTCTAGTTACTGAAAACTGCGCACTATTCACGCAATCCAGTCTTAAGGAATGAACGATTAATTTGTAGAGCAACACACAAATGACTCTAAAGTCGGAAAATTGGATCATAGTCAGTATCCAACCAACCTATGGATTTCAAAAATTAGTGAGTCCCGTTCACACATGATTTCAAAAGATTACTGAAATCTGCGACAGATGGCAATTTTCTCATTACTGCTCGACTGCATGCTGGAGCCATACGATGCTGGGGTTTCGTAATACGCAATATGTGTCCTAATCAAGGTGTCAAAAAGTAAAAAAACAATTGTGTGATTTATTGAGAATACAAATTCATCTACAACTATACTCCGCAGGCGACATGTATCACGGAGGGCACTGCTGTTAAGACTATGAATTCCATTTTCCTGTTCAATTTGGGAGTGTCACATAGAAAGAACTGGCGGTAAAGCTTTTGTATGAGCTTTAATTTCTTCGACTTTTTTCGTGGCGGTCATTTTATGGGATGTATGTGAGAGAAAGTAATATGATTTTGGACTCTTCTTGCAACGAAAAACTTTTCAGTTTTAATAGTAACCTTGTTCGTGATATGCAACACGTCTGCCTGCAGAGTAGCTCCGTAACGGTCTCACACCTACTGAACTATTCCGTGACGAAGCGCACGGCTCTTCGATCTTGTGTAGCATGTCCATTAATCCTGTTTGGCAAGGGTTGCAGATTGATGACAAATTCACAAGTGTCGATCGAACTACTGTTTTTTAAGCAGTTTCTTTCGCGGATAATTATATATCCTTAAGATATTTTCGATTAATTTCAGTGCGGCATCTGTTTTCCCTAGAACTATTTTCATGTAGTTATTCCACTTTAGGCCGATCTGCATGGTTACACAAACTTAATTTGCTGTTTTTACTGTTTCCAGTTCATCGGTGACTTCGTCAATGGTCTTTGGATGAATATCACAACACTAATTATGAGCGTTTTTTTTTTTTTTTACATAGTTCAGTTTATTCGTTTTGCAGTGAAACAGGATTTCAAGAATAATTTACGTATTATTTAATTCTCAGTAGACATGTAAGACAACTTTAAATTTTATGCAGTATTTTATGACCAGAATTATTACACTTACTGTAATACTCGAAAAACAAGCTTATGTTGTAAGGATTTGTAATCATACTTGAAACACGTATGCAGCGATGGCGAGCCATGACAATCTCTGACCAGAGAGTAGTAGCGCGTGCGAGATGATTCAGTTGCGAGAGAGCAGTTGCATGTAGGGAGTCGGCAGTTGTTGTTGTACGTAGCAGTCTGTCGGCAGTAGTGGTCTTGTACAGTTGCGGGTAGAGTCGCGAGTGGGACGCAGTCCGCGGGCGTCGACATGGGTCTCTGGTCAAGATACTGAATGACGTATATTGTTAAACAAGGTAATGAAGCAACATTGCGCACGTCAGATAATGTAATGTATATTTATTGTAATTAATTTTCAAGAAGTGCCCCCATAATAATTTTGTTTTCAAAGCATTTTTAACAAAAGAGCTATTTAATTGAAAAAATATTTCCCTTGTTTTTCCTTAAACAAAAGTTTCAGTTAAATTCAAAGAATATGTGCGATGCATTTCCTCCAAGCTATGGCGAAAAATAAGAGCAGATGCAATTTTAGTGAGGTAAGAAATTAATTCTGATTTTTTGGCACAGGGTCAAAGTTCGACTTTTCGGTCTAATTGAGTTTTCATTGTCACTGAAATTTCATTATCATTGAATTATCTTTCATTTTGTGCTGAACTGACTTTGCAACATTTTTTAGTCTTGCATTTTTGTAGGGAGCTTACACTTGGGTCAGATTGCGATTCTTACATTTAATTGTCATTATCAATAGATTTCATTGCGGGAAAGTTACACTTGGCTCCCATTTATTATTATTTATTTAAATATTTCTGAAGGGACGATATTGCTTCGTGGCTCCATTTTTATTAACTTTGTTAGTCATACATAATTTTCGGTGGGGAGGTTACACTTGGCGACCCTGCCAGGATCGTATTTCTTTAGGAATCTTCTAAGAAACAGTCAGATATCTGCTCTTATTTGCTTGAATATAATTAGCATTTGGCGCAACGCTTTTACTAATTTTGTGACTTTCTTTCCTCAGATCATCGGCAATTCGTTGCTCTGTTGTATTTGTGTTTGTTGCCTTTTGCATTT
This sequence comes from Schistocerca serialis cubense, assembly GCF_023864345.2. Taxonomy (NCBI): domain Eukaryota; kingdom Metazoa; phylum Arthropoda; class Insecta; order Orthoptera; family Acrididae; genus Schistocerca; species Schistocerca serialis. The sequence goes on along the minus strand of NC_064643.1, from coordinate 610,972,138 downwards.
GTGCATATTTGTTTTGTGAATAATTGTGATTTGTGTTAAAATGCCGCGTAAGACTATTAATAGTACATCGCGAGGTGTAATGAATGAAATGACCGAATTGAACAACTTCACCGATAGGACTTGTGACACGCAGTGTAATGATGACAATTCTGCGGTCACTAACAATCAGTGCGTTCCAACCACTAATGATGATTTTTATCTTACTGATGTACAAATGAACTCAATTGTCTCCTCTGTTAATTTGACGACAATTGATGATGCGGGAAGCCCTATTGTAACGAGCGCTGCCCAGCTTAACACACCCGGTTTTGAAAATTCAAATAACGTACAGACAAATTTTTCTAATGAAAATGGACAGTGTACTGAATGTATGACGGATCCATTTAATTCCGAAATAGTGACTGACAGTGTACGTTCGACTGACAAATCTTTTTGTAAACCACAGAATGGCCCAATGGTCGCACAAAACGTGACAATTGCATGTACTCCCTCACAGAGCACTGAGAATGCAACAGCTACTTTTGGTTTGGATCAATTTATGGCAGTTTTGCTACAGTTTAAGAACGGATTTAATGAAAATACGAAACAACAGAGTAAAAAATTAGACAACCTTAATGAAAATAATAAACAGTTTAATGAAAAACAAGACAAACTTAGTGAACAGGTCAGACAACAGAGTGAAGATAACAAACAATTTAAAGAAGATTTCAAACAACTTAGCGAACAGGTCAGACAACAGAGTGAAGATAACAAACAAGATAACGAAAAACTCAAACAATACTTTAATGAAAAATTAGACAACAATTCCAAACAGTTAAATGAAAAATTAGACAACAATTCCAGACAGCTTAGTGAACAGATTAGGGCCGTTGCCGCACAATGTCATGATACTAAGGAACAGTTACGTGAGGAAATAGAGGCTTGTTCAAGAAAAAGTAGCGAAGAAATTAAGTCTGTTGCTCAGGAATTAAGGGAATTGCAAACAGCTGCAACAGAAACACTCAGAGACTAAATTAGCGGAGTCGCTAAACAATGCTCTGAAAAAGCTACACAATTACGCGACGAGTTTAAAGCAATGACAGCAGAACTTTCGCGCACAATGGATGAAAAGATTGACGCGAAATTCGAACAACAGAACACTCAAATTAACGAACGTCTTAGTCTTCACATACAAAACAGTGATCCGCGTTTCCGCAAATTTATTCAGGATCAAAATAAAGTCAAATGTCAAGTCATGGAAACAATCACTGCTCAGAGACAAGAAGACAAACGTAAAATGTTTGCGAAGGCAAAAACGTATGTAGACAATAATATTGCCACAGTGTCCGACGAAATTAATACCATTAAACAGTCGAACACAGAATTACGTGACGAAATTTCGGATCTTAAATCGAAAACAGACACATACACAACCGATTTTCAAACAGTGGCCGACAGACTCGAACAATTAGAACTAACACAGGATTCCGATGTCGTCAAAGCTGACGTTAAAAAACTGAACGAAACTACACGTAAGTTGCAAAAACAGATTAATGCCTCTGATTCTAAAACCGATGATCAGGTAAAAATACTGACTGAAAAATGTGATGAACTGGCCAGTCGTATTGACGTTATTGAAAGTAATAATGACAGCAAATCAGACGATACTTCACCGGTTTCATTTAATCAAACACCTGAATTTCAAAATCTACAACAGACAATCAATGAGATCGATTCGTCTAATAACACCTTGCGTAGAAAATTGTCAAATTTACAGCAAGAGATAACAGAGATAAAAAATGTTTCAGCGTTTAACACATCACAGCAGGCGCCACTTAGTGAACATTTTTTAGACTCACGCAGCGCGTATAATTCGGGTAATCTACAGAGAGTACGGGACTTAGATTCCGAACAACCACAGTTCAATAGATTCTCCTACAATACAGAACCTGTTCCGCCATACAGAGATGATAATTTCGATTACAAACATTTTCTATCAGTGAGGAAATTTAAAGTGTTTAGGAATGACAGAACACAGATTCACCCACTGGACTGGATACAACAATTTAGCTTTGCTTTTCCACCGACTTGGCCCGTAACACACAAACTAGAATTTATTTGCAGTTTTTTGGAAGGCGAACCGGCAACTCGTATGAGACCGATCGCGAGGCAATGCTATTCAGTAGAAGAGTTTCTGAATGCTTTTCTGTCAGCGTATTGGTCGAAGACGACACAGCGCGGAATTAAAGATCAACTAATTAACTTACCGAATTATGAGAACACAAATTTTCCCACTGTCACGCAATTTTTTGAGCACATGGTCCAACAAAACCTGTACCTAAGTGTACCATATAGTGAATCCGCACTTATACAATTATGTATTTCTAAATTACCACGCTCATTAAGAGTGTCACTTCTAACGGGTCAGCAAAAAGAAAACATTTCAGCATTCAGAGATCTTTTACAGCTTTTAGAAGTGCAGTAATCTGATTATTCTTTTGTAAACAAAAATTTTTCACATAACAACCAAGGCCAACAGACGTACAGCAATTATGATCAGACACGTAATTTTAATAGGAAAGGTAACAGACGCTTTAGGAATGACAACCACCAAAACTTTGATAACAGACAAAATTCTAATTATCAATATCGTCAAAATTTTGAGCAACAGGAATCATATTTTGGTAACAAAAGACGTTTTCCACTACAACAGCATGAAAGTCAGCCGGTTGGAATACATAACCAACAATGTAATGCACAAGGTCAACCTAACTTTAATGTTTCGCCGCATGCACGTATAGTCCCAGATCCAACAAATAGTAACGCACGGCAGCAAAGGAACAACTACGTACAGAAAACGCAGTATTTCAATTCCTATCGCAATGCACCGTATAGGAATGACTATCACGACAGACGTAAAAACGATGAGCACAATTATCAGCGTACATATAATAAGAGTCGGTCTTACCAACAGCAAAATCATCCGCAAGAACATATTCTCATGAATGAACCCGACAGTAGGTATCATCCAGAACGTAATACGTCTGGAAGAAGTAATAGAACAGTTCAAATAGTAGAAATGCCACAGCATCCTCCTGACAATAACAACACGTCAGATAGAATTTGACTAGATACAGTACAGGTCGCATCTTCCAGTAACACAAGCACAACTTTAGACACGCAGAATGTTATTCACGAAAATGTTATTACTTTTGACGACATACGAGACACTCTTTTGCAGGAAAGACCAGTTGTTCAGAAAACTATTTCACATGCTGTCATAGAAATTAAAATTGGTTCATCGAAATTTTCAGCAGTAATCGATTCCGGATCACCTACGTCAGTAATAAATGAAGAAACTTTTAACGAGTGTAACAAAGAGAATACATATCCTACATTACCTTTAGGCAAAACGAAAGTGAAAGGAGCAGTATCGAGTAAAGGAGTAGACGTTAAATTACAGACACATTTATCATTTTGTATTGCAGGTCACACATTTCACTCAAATTTTTGGATTGTTCCTTTATTGACAACAGACGTTATTTTAGGTACGAATTTTCTGGTACAACACGACGCAGTTATTGATTTTCAAAATTCCTATTTAATGTTAAAGGATGAAAATGTACAACTTGCGTTAGAATTTCAGCACTCATTATCTGCGGAAGAACAAACAATTAACCGCACAGAGGTCATTTCCGTATCACGTAACATAGACTGTAATCCCACATTGTTCACTGATACGTACGTACATAACTATAATACTCCCGACAAAGCTGACTACGACTTAATGCAAACGATTTCTGATAAAGTTAAACAAAACAGTGCAAATACAGACGACGAACGAACGCAATTACACAAAATTCTTTTACAGCAAGCTCCAGTTTTTGACAACATTCCTGGTACTATGTCCGGTTTTATGTATGGATTTCAAGTCAAACAGCACGATACATTTAAAGCAAAGCATTATCCCATTCCGTATATCCACAGTGAACAAGTTAAAAAAGAATTGCAGGATATGCTCGATCAAGGAATCATAGAATCAGCAGTTAGTCCGTACATAAACCCGCTACATATTGTTAAGAAAAAAGATGGCTCACTTCGCCTCGTACTTGATTCACGTCACATCAATGACATAATTATTAATGAAACAGATCGACCACAGGCATTAGAGGAAGTTCTACAGAAATTTCACGGTACAGCTATTTATTCCACACTTGATTTGAAATCGGGATTTTAGCAAATTCAACTTCTTCCGAATTGCAGAAAGTATACAGCTTTTCTTTGTTTTCGCGACTGTTATCAGTTTTGTAAATTACCGTTCGGACTAACTATTTCTTCAGCAGCTTTTATTCGCGGTTTGAACACAATACTTCCGACAAAACGTAAGGACAGAATTACGACGTACGTAGATGACATTCTTATCGCAGAAGCTAACTGGTCTGAACACAATCTGATTCTAGAACAACTGTTGCAAACTTTTCATGCACAAGGACTTACGGTTAATCTCAATAAATCGCATTTGGGCTAAAATTCTATAAAATTTCTTGGACATGTAATTTCAGCAGAAGGCATTGCGCCTGATACGGAAAAACTTCAAGCTCTACGTGACATTACTGTTCCTACGACGAAGAAACTATTACGTAGTTTTTTGAGCTTAATTAACTTTTTTCGTAAATTTATTCATCATTCTGCTTTAGACACACCTAGATTATGCCAATTAACAGGTTAAAATGCTATTTGGTCCTGGGATAAGCAAGCACATTCTGAATTCGTGAACCTGAAACATGCTTTGTTGAATGCTCCACTTGTATCGCACCCAGATCTTACCAGAAATTTTTCTATTGCCACCGACAGTTCCAACACCGCTTTAGGCGTACATATTTTCCAGGAAATTGAAGAAGACGGCTCTATAGTAATTAAAAACATCGCATTTGCAAGTCGCATTCTGTCGCCTGCTGAACGAAATTATTCCGTTACAGAACTGGAAACGTTATGTGTTGTATGGGCTTTTACGAGATTTAGGCACTTTCTTTATGGCAGACATACCACCGTTTACACAGATCACAGAGCGATACAATTTTTACTTTCGGCTAAATTCACTCACGACAGATTAAGCAGATGGAAACTTTATTTACAGGAATTTAATTTTACAATAGTTCACATTCCCGGCACACAAAATGTTATAGCAGACGCACTATCGCGTTCTCTCAGCAACAATCAGCAAGACATCGCAACCAACTTCTGCAAAGTAAATTTCAGTGTTATGTACACTCAGCAAGTTGCATTTGAAAATTTTATTTCGTCGTCATTACAGGACATAGCAAAAGAGCAAAGTAAAAACAATGTGTGGAAAGAAATTAAACACCTTTGGCAAGATAAGAATAATGTTACGATTAGAAACCATTACACTGTACGCAATGACATTCTGTTTCGCCGCTCTCATCCTGACATCAACAATTGGTTATTATGCATTCCTGACGAACTGGTTAACAAATTAATATGGTATACTCATTTAAGTTACGCACATTACGGAGCCAGAAAATGTTTTCTTGTACTGAGACAGAACTGTTATTTTACCAACGTGGAAAAACGCATACGACGAGTTTTAGCGTCATGTAAAATTTGCCAGAAAGCGAAGTCAGACACAACGTCACACATTCCTCCATTACATCCAATTGTACCTGTTAAATTAAGACATATGGCCGCAGTAGACATTTTTGGTCCGATTCCGAGAACTAACAGAGGTTTTTGCTACATATTTGTCGCTGTTGAACTCCCCTCAAAATTTGTTACTTTCACTCCGTTACACAAAGCTACTGCTAAAACTGTTTCGAAAGCATTTGTAAAATATTTCCTATTTCATGTAGGGCATGTGATGAAAGTAATTTCTGATAATGGATCACAATTTCGTTCTGCTATATGGACACGCATGTTACGAGCTAGAAACATTTCTCCGATCTATATATCCAAGTACCATGCTTCTTCGAACACCTGTGAACGATTAATGAAAGAAATTGGTAAACTGTGTAGAATATACTGCACAAAAGACATATTGATTGGGACACACACATATTCTCATTCCAAGATGTAATTAATTCCATACCAAACGAGTCCACAATGCTATCTCCGTCTGTTATACTGAAAAATACTGAACCACCAAACAAAATTAAAGAATTAGTAACATTTCCTACATCTCGTCGATTACGACACCACGAAATAATTGACATTGCGCTGAACAACATTAAACGTGCTGCAGAGTGCCGGAGAAGACAGCAAAAACAGGTTTGTACACGCCGAGACTTTCACGTGGGACAGAAGATATTAGTACGTACACACTGTTTATCCAGCAGAATAAAAGGTAAGTGCAGTAAATTTGAACTTCTATACGCAGGTCCATATCGGATTCGCAGCATTCCTCACCCCAATGTTGTACACGTCGAAACTTTGAGAACCAGAAAAAGTAAGGGGAACCACCATGTATACAATGTTAAACCCTTTGTTGAATGAAACCACTTTATGATGTAACATGCTACGATGCCATTTACTAATCTTTATGAGCACTTCTGCAATTATAATTACATGACTAATTACTGATGATTATCGCATTTTTTCTTGGCAAGTGCCCGGCAAGGTAAGGTTAGCAGGTCGCTTTTCTTGTCGTTACACATCAGACCGTGCACATTTTCCTTTTTTTTATGTATGTATGATTGTTTTCATGTTTTGTTTGTATGCACTGTGAAATAGTTAAGGCATAACACACACCAGTTGACTTTGACATTTTTTTGCCCTATGATATCTCATCATCATGATTGTTTTACATTTTTCTTTTTTTTGCTGCTGCCTTGTGATATTCTCTGTACATTTTTGCCTTTGAACACTGTCTATGCTTTTGACATATTACGTTTTCCGTCATGTTATGATGTATGCTTAATTATGTCACCATAAACCAGTCATTATTTAGTGGGTATATGATTTAAATGCAAGACATTAATCTTTGTTCGTCAATTTCAGAAAGAAATGATGCGTAAAGGAAATAAATTAAACAGAAATGGGAATTTCACCTTCGAAGTGATCGAAAGAAGATGCAAACCTAGTGAGGAAGAGTAAATGGATCAGGATTAACAAGCATTAACAAGAATATACTATTCACATCGTAAAATAGCAGTCTTAACTAATTTTTTCTTTCAGAATACAAGGCGATTAATGCAAGCTGTCAGACAGAACTACACATTTTAGTTTTAGTGATTAAATATGCTAGAGATAAGGAATAGTTGTGTAATGAGTAATGAAGTGATCTTTTGCAGATGATAATGAATGCTGATGAAGAGTAATGATGAAGAATATGCTACTATGAATAATGAAGTTTTTCTTTACAAGTGATGATAATAATGAAGTTATGATAATATGCATAATGAAGTTTTTTTTCTTTACAGATGAGGATGATGTTCAAGTTTATGTATTTATGCTATGTAGCTATTTAAGTATTTGTTGCAGTTTGTTTTGACAGTATGTTTTATATCGTATGGTATGATGACTGAAGGTTTTGGAAAGGACAGCTATGGAACACATTTTTTTATACACATTTCACCACCTGTTAATTCGAAGTTCACTACTTTTCAGCATAGTATGCGTTTCTTCTTTCAGCTCAATAATCCATTTTGTATTTTTTCCAGGAGAAGCCTTTCATGATACTTACTAAACTTGTTACTTATCAAACCTATACTAGTACTTGCATTTTTTTTTACCCAGTTGTGTCACAACCTTGCTACAGCTGACTCATGACGAATGACATTACACATTTTTCATTTACAGGAACAACCCAGAAGCAAATTTTTCTTTCTTTTTCTCTTCTTGCTTTCCCTTATAATTACCCAAAGCAATGCATTGCTAACAAACAAAAAAATGTATCACCAGTTCCAAATAATGCTACCCATTTAAGAGAGTTCTGAATAATACTGAATGATGAACAATGTTTTGTACTATTCAATACTTGCTGGCCACTGAGTGCAAATAATTAGTGTAACTAAATTAATTATGTTAATACTATACCATTCATTAGCTCCTGTTTTCAATGATGACTTTTGATGTTTTGTAACTGGCCACTGAGTGCCAATAATTAGTGTAACTAAGTGAATTATGTTAATACTATACCATTCATTAGCTCCTGTTTTCAATGACGACTTTTGATGTTTTCTAACTGGCCACTGAGTGCCAATAATTAGTATAACTAAATGAATTATGTTAATGCTATGCCAATAATTGACTCTCCTTTTCAATGATGACTTCTGATGGTTTATAATTGGCCAATAAGTGCCAATGTTCACTATGATCAGTTAATTTTATGAACATCATTCTGTCATACTAAATATGCTTTGTAACTGGCCAAGGATTGCCACTGTTTATTGTAATACGATTACCCATGATACCAATAATTGCTATAAGCAGTTAATTTTATGAACATTACTCTGTAATACTAAATACATGGTACAGAAATGTTCAATAATTGGGCTATGAATGCCGCAAACTACTAATGTAATTCCTAATGAAGACTAGTATGTGACTTAATGTCCTTCACCTTCTGACCTCACTACCCTGAATTACTGCAATATCCATTTGTCCTGTACATCCTCCTGATCATGGAGCACTATATTTGGTTTTTTCACTAATTCTACGTTGGTGTGCCTTGTAAGAGCGTGGTGCTGACACGACATGCTGTCGACCGCCTTGAGCGATGGAGACGTTATTATGGTCCCACTGTTTGGTGTACCTGATGTACTGCCAAAACGAAAACATGGAATATTACTACAACCTTTCAGTGTCTTGGCTACGCTGATAAATACTTCTGGGAAAAGAACTTCAGATTGTCCCACTTGGTGTCGTACTTCTGTGGAAAGATATGGACTTTCAGAGCAGCTGCGTGCAACCTAAGTGCTACAACCATGACGCACTCCTTCCTATTCCTTCCCTAATTCTTGTACAATGAAAAAGTCATATACAGTACGTGTGCACTTCCTTTCATTTGTTAATAAGATCAGTTATCCTGAAATTACTAAAGACTTCTATAGTGCATGTGCACTTTATTACACTCCTTGATTTGTTTGTTTGTTGTAGAAAAATACTAGAGAATACTACAGTGCGTGTGCACTTTGATCATTTGTCAATATGATTTGTACTCATTAGGTTTATTTGTCGTAAAAATATTAGAGAGTTTTTCAGTGTGTGTGCACTTTATGCCATTTGTACTCACTACGTATACATATTTTGTGGTTTTCTGATATGTTCTGTACTACAGTGCATGTGCACTTATGGCATGTGTTAATATGTTTTCTACTGAACAACAGTGCCTGTGCCATTTTCTCATTTTTCAATATGATCTGTATTCATTCTGTATACATTTTGTGATTTCCTGATATGTTCAATACTTCAGTGCATATGCACTTATGTCATTTGTTACTCATTGCATATACATTTCCTCATTTGCTGATATGTTCTGAACTGCAGTCCATGTGCACTCATGTCACTAATCAACAAGATTTTTCTGCCATTCTGTTTACATGTCACTAATCAACAAGATTTTTCTGCCATTCTGTTTATTTGTTCTGAAAATGCTTAAGAGTTTTTCAATGCGTGTGCACCTTTGTTATCTATCAAATAATTTGTATATACATTTTTCTGATTTGCTAATATGTTTTGTACTCACATTTTTGTTATTGTCTAATATGTTTTTTACTTGATACATCTGCACCATATTTTTTCATGTTCTATATCTGTATATATGCTGTAATTGTAAGGTTAATTAGTTAAGAAAAAATTTGTTGCTCATGGCAAGTCCAAATGACTCACCATCGCTGCCAAATTTTTGCCTCCCCAGTGGAGGGTTATGAAACATGTATGCAGCGATGGCGAGCCATGACAATCTCTGACCAGAGAGTAGTAGCGCGTGCGAGATGATTCAGTTGCGAGAGAGCAGTTGCATGTAGGGAGTCGGCAGTTGTTGTTGTACGTAGCAGTCTGTCGGCAGTAGTGGTCTTGTACAGTTGCGGGTAGAGTCGCGAGTGGGACGCAGTCCGCGGGCGTCGACATGGGTGTCTGGTCAAGATACTGAATGACGTATATTGTTAAACAAGGTAATGAAGCTACATTGCGCACGTCAGATAATGTAATGTATATTTATTGTAATTACTTTTCAAGAAGTGCCGCCATAATAATTTTGTTTTCAAAGCATTTTTAACAAAAGAGCTATTTTACTGAAAAAATATTTCCCTTGTTTTTCCTTAAACAAATGTTTCAGTTAAATTCAAAGAATATGTGCGATGCATTTCCTCCAAGCTATGGCGAAAAATAAGAGCAGATGCAATTTTAGTGAGGTAAGAAATTAATTCTGATTTTTTGGCACAGGGTCAAAGTTCGACTTTTCGGTCTAATTGAGTTTTCATTGTCACTGAAATTTCATTATCATTGAATTATCTTTCATTTTGTGGGGAACTGACTTTGCAACATTTATTATGTCTTGCATTTTTGTAGGGAGCTTACACTTGGGTCAGATTGCGATTCTTACATTTAATTGTCATTATCCATAGATTTCATTGCGGGAAGGTTACACTTGGCTCCCATTTATTATTATTTATTTAAATATTTCTGAGGGGACGATATTGCTTCGTGGCTCCATTTTTATTAACTTTGTTAGTCATACATAATTATCGGTGGGGAGGTTACATACTATAATCGCATTAGGTTTTCAGGGTTTGAAATATTACAACGGTGAGTCAAATGAATTTGTATTTACAAATCGAAATTTCGCGCCGTTATCCTGTAAGTTGGTAAGCGTGCTACAAACAACTTGCAGAATGGCCTGTAGGTGGCAGCATAGTGCAGATGCACACATACCGTCGCAGTATCAGTATAAAGATGTCCGTCCCACTTGCGACTTGCACCAGGGAAAAACAACGTTCTGTTATTCGGTTTTTGGGTGGTGAAGGTGTGAAACCTACTGAAATTAATCGACGAATGACGGTTCAGTACGGTGATGCATGTTTGTCACAGCAGCAAGTCTACTAATGGAGTAAGAAGTTCGCAAATGGTGTGACTTCAGTGGAAGATGCTCCTCGTCCAGGTCAGGCACAACGAGTTGTGACTCCACAGAGCATTGCAGCAGTTGAAGCCATAATGAAGGAAAACCGCCGCTTAGGCGTTTTGAACGAGAAGGTGACGGCTTCCTTGCAAGAATCGTTACAAAGGACGAAACCTGGGTTCACTTCCACCAACCGGAAAGGAAGAGAGCGAGCAAGGAATGGTCCCATTCCTCATCACCAAAACCAAAGAAGTTTCGAACAGAACTATCAGCAAGGAAGGTTTTGCTGACTCTCTTTTGGGACGAAAAGGGCGTCAGTTTGCAGCATTACATGCCTAGAGGGACCACTGTCACCAGTGCGTCATACACAGATCTCCTAAAAAAATCATGTGCAGCCTGCTATTACATCAAAGAGATGTGGATTACTGTCAGCAGGTGTCCTTTTGCAACCTGACAATGCAAGGCCCCACACTGCCCGTACAACAGTTGCAACAATCACAGACCTGCATTTTGAGTGTCTTCCTCATCCACCATAATCACCAGACCTTGCCCCAAGTGATTTCCATATGTTTGGGCCACTCAAAGACGTAATGGGAGGAAAGAAGTTCCGTTCTGGTGAAGAGGTACGCCACGCGGTGCATGAGTGGTTGCGCGAACTATCAAAAGAATTTTTTTTTAAGGAATGTATGCACTTTGTAAGCGCTGGAGGACTTCCATTGGGTGTGGGGGAGATTATGTTGAAAAGTAATACAGCTTTGTACCACTTCTGCACAATAAATAATTTCTAAAAATTATTTAAGGTTTTCATTTGACTCACCCTTGTACTTTCTTTAACATACATTATTTTGTTGTGTACATAGTCGCGCATAGTCAGCGCGTACACAACTTTCCCACTAGAGTGCGCCCCACTAAGCTTAACAGCGCAGGCGCAGCGCTCGTCCGTCTCCGCACTACAAGATGGCGCTGTCTTAGAGACGGACCAAATTCTGCTTCCGCCGTTCCGCGTATTAATATGTAACACAGCCAATGAGATTGCTGCTAACGTAGAACCTTTTCTCGTCGCGGATCACACTCGCGCATTGATACCTGAACGCTCGAGGTATTATAAGGAGTGTACAGACCTCTGATTCTTCAGTCTGCATTAGTCTGTAGTCAAGTTTCAGTCTGCGTGTAATAAGATTATCATATTCCTGTACATAGCCATGAAGAGAAATGTATAGACACTTTGTCAAGTATCAGCGATATGTGAGAATAAGATTAACGTACCAAGACCAAAGGAACTTCAGATTGTCAATTGTAAACAGAATCTATGCTTTTTATTATTTTAATATATGTGTGTGAAAATTAATCATGTTCTGTTTAAAGTCGGTCACCGTCAATCTGCTACTCTAAGCGTGTAAGTGGCATTTCTATCGTCTGACCTAACGGCAGAAGATAAACACGCCACGATAAGACCACGAGACATATTGCTGACACTCGCCTACTTCGTTAGAGCGACAAGTCAAAGAATCTGATGGTGTGTGTAACGAAAGTCGTACAGTACGCACACCATATATTTGCTCTACGTCGCTTACGTTGTGAGAAACCTGAGTAAATAATTAATTCACTTTTTCACTGCGGCAGTCATAGATTGCAAAAGTTACTATGCTCCTTCTAGACATAAATATAGTCCACCACGGACAGCAGTGATTGCATCACCTCACCCCACAAGCTGGTACCACTGACCGCTGGAGTTCAGAAACGTTTACATTATCGATCGTCAAAGTTTCATATAGATACTGAACGATATTTGCTACATGTAACATCGTTTTACAGTATTCTGCTTTATACATCCGTTTTTACGATACAATGCATAAATGATGAAATATTTCATGCATAAAATTAACATTGCTGCATGTGAATGTGGTGGAGGAAACCGACACACCCATTTAGAAAAGAAAATCATTTTGCAAGTAACCCACAACAAACTCTTTGCTCCCCAACGGCTGTTACTGTCATTCGAAAGGTTGACTAGCAACACAGCAATGTGTAAGTGAAATAGTATATGAATGTGGCGGTTGATCTTCCTAAGCAAGATCTATCCTGCACACCTTTTAAGGAGAGCACAACGGCACAGGCTCAGGCACATGTTTGTCCCCATTGCAAGGGTGGGAGAGAAGGTGGTGTTTCCAGGGATTAAGATGGGTTTCACCAGCCGCAGAGGTAGTTGGATGCCTCTTCGTTGCTGGCACCGAAGTCCCAATCCTCTCAACAGTTCTATGGCACTAGGCATCTGAGTCCTGACTGGCCGTGGCAGTTGCTTTACGGGAATGTTCCATCACTGTCTTGGTTATCTCCCTCGTTTTCCGAAAATTACATTTCTCATTGCAGCAGTAATCGGATACCTCCTACCTCTACCTGAACTCCTTTTACTCGATTCTCATACAACTGTACTACAGTGTTCGGAAGCTCCTTTCAAGATCTAATAATACTGTGACTATCGGCTCTTACTGTTCAAAAGGTTTTCTCCAGTTCGCAGGCATTTGAATTGGCATTTGAGTCACACAGATCCGCCCTTGTATCACTGATAGCAGACTAGCACTCGTTCTTACACCAGGGAGGAGGACGACATTTTTGCTGACATGAACACTGTTGGAGATGGCTTCATCGACGTAGTGGATCATTTTTTTAAAATATGATATGGGTATTCTTAGATGCTCTCATGATGTTCAGGTACAGCAATCAAATGTTCAAAATGTTCAAATGTGAGTGAAATCTTATGGGACTTAACTGCTAAGGTCATCAGTTCCTAAGCTTACACACTATGTAACCGAAATTATACAAAGGACAAACACACACACCCATGCCCGAGGGAGGACTCGAACCTCCGCCGGGACCAGCCGCACAGTCCATGACTGCAGAGCCTTAGACCGCTCGGCTAATCCCGCGCGTACAGCAACCGGCAACAGCTTTACCCAGGGGAACTTGGTGGTCGTTCCAAGTGTGGTGTCACCGCCAGACACCACACTTGCTAGGTGGTAGCCTTTAAATCGGCCGCGGTCCGTTAGTATACGTCGAACCCGCGTGTCGCCACTGTCAGTGATAGCAGACCGAGCGCCACCACACGGCAGGTCTAGAGAGTCGTACCAGCACTCGCCCCAGTTGTACAGCCGACTTTGCAAGGAAAGGTTCACTGACAACTACGCTCTAATTTGCCGAGACGATAGTTAGCATAGCCTTCAGCTACGTCATTTGCTGCGACCTAGCAAGGCGCCGTATTCAATTGATATTTATTATGTGAAGCATGTATCATCAAGAGAGATGTTCTACAATTGTGGATTAAAGTTAAGTATTATATCAACTACGTACTTTATTTGCAATTCTCAAGATATTGTCCTGTTCCAGACCTCACGCCAGTCAGCGTGTAATTAAACGCGTGCATTTCGGCCTCCTCTAGAAAAACAGTGTTGGCTCTTCTGCCAACACTACACCAAGTAGATCCTGTGCTTTCAAATCCCCACAGATGACGAACTGCCGGGGGAACACATGACGACGATGTTGGCCAGACCATCTAGAAATACTGGTTAATGACGGTTCAGACAGAGAGAACTTATAATGGCCCAATGACGCACGTACACTGTGAAAGCAATTGCTCGTAAAATGCTGGTAAGGAAAAGGGGCATGGAGTACTATGTAGCAACGCAGAGATGGCCACATCACCATAACTCTCTCTCTCTCTCTCTCTCTCTCTCTCTCTCTCTCTTCACTGAGGTCAATGAAAGTTTCAGTTCCGCCACATGCGACCTGAACCCACCGACATTCCACTGCAGTGTGGGAGCTGTTTTGTCAGTGGCCTTTCTGTGCCACCTTGTTTTTCCACTGAGATAAGGATAAGCGACGATTGGGATTTTAGAGAGCTGGATGGATTCGTCAAGCAGTCTTTATATTCTATCGTCTGAGCTGGCAGAATTATATTAATGAGAAGAAACTAGATGCGTTGTCTGACTAAAACTGTTCTATATTGCAAATAATATTACGATAATAATAATTTTAATTTCGAAATTTGTGGTAATGTTTTATAGGACCAAACTACTTAGATCATCGGTTCCTAAGCCGACACACTACTTAATCTAACTTAAACCTTACGCGATGGACAACATACACACCCATGCCAGAAGGAAGACTCGAACCTCCGTAATAATTTAAATAATTATGATAGCTGGAGTTATATGGCTTTACACTATCTTCATAAGTGACACAGGGGCCAATAACATGGAAAAAGGCCTATTAAATGGCACTGACAAACCATAGCATCACGTTAAAATGACTACTTACTGTCTCTGTCGCAAATAAAACGATTAAAATATGATGCACAGTTATTACTGTTTGCTTAAGCACACTGCGGTATTGCTTGTTTACGCTCTAGTACCTCCGACGTGTGCTACAATGACCTCTGATTGACACTGACAGAGAATGTCCCTCAAAATTCCGCACCTTTACTTGCTGTTGTTTCACCAAAATAATTCAGTCCTAGACTAATGCTTCAGTTCAGTCTGTACATTACTAGCCTCACTTCTGTCTTCGTCTATGACGTTAAACACACACACACATGCGCACATTGATACTTACGAGAGAAGAGATACAACTGTGAAATCACAACGACATACTATGGAAATACCACTACTTGCACAGTTACACTGTTTCTACTGAATATTTGTCTAGCAGTACATTTATCGTATCTGTTACTGTATGTAACTCCGACTGTATGAACCAAAGTGAATTATAAACAATTACTGAGCAGTGTAAACTTTGTATGACAATTTAAATGAAATTTGAAACTGGGACTGTCTCTCGAAATACTGGTAATATTGCCTGTGGCCGCGTGTACATCAGTCAAGCTCTGCTGTTGTTAAATTTATGTGTTGACCTCAATTCTTGCAGATGAAGTTATTCGAAAACTAATTCAAACTTCTACGCTCATAATAGCCGTTAAAGAATAATATTCTGTTTCGCACTGCACAATCAAGTAATTATGATTCCACTATCAGCTTAAACAATGTGACAGCAAAATTTAACGGAGAGATAATTTAAGACTGAATGGAAATAACTGTATTGAGCAGAACTATTATTCTTTTAGATAAATGTTTTTAATTTTCCATGTACTTTGCATTCGTGTAACTTCTGTTAATTTCATAGTTTGCTGCGAGATAAACATCTACTGAGATGTAAATCAATGTTCAGCGCCAGAGATGAATAACAGCAGTACTTTTTTGGCCCAACTGGGATGTCGCTGCTGTAGCTGACAATCGTTAGCGGTATGGCATAGCAGAGTTTTGACGACTCACACGACAAGTACAAACAGGCGCTACCACATCTTGTCAATGAAGTGATTAATTTAAAGAAATAACAAATAATTTCTGTCACCGCTCCAAGGCATCATCCTGTGATTGTTATTGTTGTTGTGGTCTTCAGAGACTGGTTTGATGCAGCTCTCCATGCTACTCTATCCTGTGCAAGCTTCTTCATCTCGCAGTACTTTCTGCAACCTACATCCTTCTGAATCTGTTTAATGTATTTATCTCTTCGTCTCCCTCTACAATTTTTACCTTCCACGCTGCCCTCCAATACTAAATTGGTGATCCCTTCCTCTAGTCAAGCTGCGCCACAAATTTTTCTTCTCTCAATTCCATTCAATACTTCGTTATGTGATCTACCCACCTAATCTTGAGCATTCTTCTGTAGCACCACATTTCGAAAGATTCTATTCTCTTCTTGTCCAAACTATTTATCGTCCACGTGTCACTTCCATACACGGCTACACTCCATACAAATACTTTCAGAAACGACTTCCTGACACTTAAATCTACACTCGATGTTAACAAATTTCTCTTCTTCAGAAACGCTTTCCTTTCCATTGACAGTCTACATTTTATATCCTCTCTACTTCGACAATCATCAGTTACTTTGATCCCCAAATAGCAAAACTCATTTACTACTTTAAGCGTCTCATTTCCTAATCTAATTCCCGCAGCATCAACCGATTTAATTCGACTGCATTCCATTATCCTCATTTTGCTTTTGTTGATGTTCACCTTATATACTCCTTGCAAGACACTGTACATTCCGTTCACCTGCTCTTCCAGGTCCTTTGCTGTCTCTGACAGAATTATAATGTCATCGGCGAACCTCAAAGTTTTTATTTCTTCTCCGTCGATTTTAATACCTACTCCGAACTTTTCTTTCGTTTCCTTTACTGCTTGCTCAATATACAGATTGAATAGCATCGGGGAGAGGCTACAACCCTGTCTCACTCCCTTCCCAACCACTGCTTGCCTTTCATGCTCCTCGACCCTTGTAACTGCCATCTGGTTTCTGTACAAATTGTAAATAGCCTTTCGCTCCCTGTATTTTACCCCTGCCACCTTCAGAATTTGAAAGAGATTATTCCAGTCAACATTGTCAAAAGCTTTCTCTAAGTCTACAAATGCTAGAAACGTAGGTTTGCCTTTCCTTAATCTATTTTCTAAGATAAGTCGTAGGGTCAGCAATGTCTCACGTGTTCTAACATCTCTACGGAATCCAAACTGATCTTCCCCGAGGTTGGCTTCTACCAGCTTTTCCATATAATTTTGAATTTACTACTGAAAATTTGTGAAAACTTTTCTCATAGGATACGACACTAGAATGTGCAAGGACTGATGTATGAACACTGTTTTCTGTACACAGCAATGGGCACTTACGGAATGGCGTAATTGAATAACGTAGTGTCAGTTTTATTAATACTGTTACTGCCAAACTGGGTGCACACTAAGCAACTCGCTTCAAGCAATTTAATGGTTGTATAATCTTTTCACAGTTTAATTCCTTAAAGACGAAAGATCCATTAGTAATCAATTTGCACAGCTCTGTTTGAATTACTACGGTAGTTAAGTCTCTCCTCGACTAAAATAAAAATGATAACGTTTACCACACTATCTCATCGAATTTACCATACACTCGCGTCTTTTTAAGATCGCTGGCTTTGTCTCGTATTTTCGGCGTCTTAATTCTTCCGTTCTTCTGCGGAGTTCCCTTACTTCATCTAAGTGTCTAAAAATTTTGGTCCTTGCATTGTTCTTTCTTGTAATCCTACTCTCTTGCAACCCTTCTTTTCTGAAACATCGAAATCTCATTTCTTCTAAAAATGTTATGTCTTACGTCAACAACGCTGTACCGTTATGAGACGCCACAGCCCTGTGGCAATTTAAATGGCGCGCCAATGCGTCATGCGTTCGGCGGCAGCCAAGTACGTTACTGGCACACGTAGAGCTCACCTCTGAAAGTGAGCCACCTCTGAATGTGTGCTCTGGAAAACTGGGCTTTTAGAGCTGCTGGGTGGAAGATGGTTCGGAAGCACAAAATGACGGCAACGGACTGTAGAGGGCTAGTAATTTCGGCCTGTGGATTACTGTGCTGTGTGAATGCAGTATGTGGTCGGTATTTCCCATAAATGGCCGAATAACTAAATTTTGTATGTAATTATTATTTTAATCATTTTTTATTGTAATTGTTGTACGTCTTGACTTACGTATTCAAAGATATGTTAATTAATGTGTTAGAACTGTGGTTTGTGGAGCCTTATTTGAGTAACTGAGTAACAAATTTAGAGATTACATTGCGGCACAGTTTTAGTTAATTTTAAAGTGCTGTTAATTCCAAGTTATGTTCTCAGTGATTTGTCGAACTAATACAGAGTTGTTCTACTTCGTTTATTATTGGTCAGCTGATTACTATTAAGGTTAAATGGGCTATATTTAGTTTTATGTAGCTGTACCATAAGTTAATTAATTTTCAAATGATTTAATATGATTCTTGAACACTCAACAATAAAACCATTAGCGTTCCTCTTTTATTCTTTTGTGGGTAATAAAATGTTTATGAGTAATGACCAATCACCGCTTTTTCTAAAAGAAAATTTAAGTGTACCAGTATTACTTTTTTTTTGTAAATACTACACCGTTGTGGTTTCTGTTCGATTAAAACTGGAAGGGAGGTGACCGGGCTGATGGACTTAAGAAGATATTGGCGATGTTATGAATTGGAAAGTCATAATTCCAGAGTTATAATATTGAATGCCAAATGTTAGTATCCAGCTATTAACCGTCATGTTCGCGACTGTGTTTGCTCGTTGGTCTGGCATTGTCGTCATTGCTATGAACTGGAAAAAAATTTCTATAATCGTTATAATATGCTTGTTACCAGATGATGTCCTATTAAAAAGCCCAAGAATAGCTACAAACATCTCAAAATGTCGCTTCTGAACAACCGTTTCAAAATGATTTTTCATTTCTGGTAATCTTTCCAGTATCACTCATCAGTGACTCAGATCTGCTCTTCGTGCACATGGCACACAGTCCTTCATGTTTCGGGCAACTTCTCTCTTTCTGGTTCTCCACCAAAACTTTTCTGTTGTGTCTATGTGTCGTTCTACATCCTCCATCACCAGGTGACCGTGAGCCCATTGCAACACTTTATTTCTAAATGATGCAGGAACTACCACATATGGTCCACACTTCGTGCTTATGGAGAATAAATCGTCGTGGGTCACAAAGTGTGGCTCTGATCTAATAGCTCAATAGATTATGTCTGTTGCTGGTGCTTTCTGCAATTCTCACAGGCTTTTGCCTTGTCCTTACAGAACTCTAATTTTTGTACTTGTCTGTGTTAGTGTGCACTTTTCCAGGTTCATGCAATATCTCAAAATTAGACTCGTTTAATTTAGATTCTCACATTGTTAATCTACGGGAGGGCTCTTTCAATCCCAGTAACCACTTAAGGGAAGCATGACGTCCCTACCTTAAATGTTTATCCACATAAATGACAGTGAGAGTAGGTAACACCATAAATAACAGCTTATTGATGATCTAGTTCAATGCACAGCGAACAATCGTATTTCTTGCATCGCAGAATAAAATGAACTCTTGTTTGAAATTAGAACATATCAATACAGGACTGGATACTACAACATATTTCAGTTTCTCGAATGTGGGTTGACACTCTAGTGACCAGTACAATTTTACTCATTTTTTTAAAAATGGTGGTTCAAGCGCTCGGCAATTTGTACAAAATCCCTCACGCATTTCCCAGCGTAATTACAGAGGCCCAAAAATGATTCCAAGCGTTTCGTAGTTTGTGGTGGTATGAAATCACGAACCGCTGAGATTAAACGTGGATCAGTCTGCACTTTTTCTTGTCTGTATAAGTCCTAGATAGTTTACTTCTGTTCGAGTGAAATGGCGCTTACTGGCGCTAAGTGTTAAGTATGCTGCTAATATTCATTTAAAGATTTCTTCTAATCATTTTACATGTTCTTCCATATTCTTTGCTAATATGATTAAGTCATTAGGATACACCTCGCATTTCTTAGGTTTCAGTACATGGAATACTCGATATAAGTGTCTCTGAAGCGTAGCCAGTGCGTTTTTAGTCAAAACGTCATTGTGTGACACAGGTAATGTCCCCATAGTTTGCAAAAAGCTGTCTTTGGTCGGTCTTCTGGTACTACTTCAAGCTGGTGATAGCCACTCCTGAAACTCATAGTCGAAAATTGTTGACATTGACGCAGATTATGAAGTGTCTCCCTGATGTTCAGCATGACGTACGCATAGGTGGCAGCTTATACATTTAAAAGACGGTAATCGCGTCAGAACCTATATTTTTTGGTAATATCGGATGACGTTTAGGGCACAATGACACAATTTACACTCCAGGGTCTATCACTATCCTCAGTGATTCCATTAGCCAACTGCTGGTCAATGAATTCCTCTATAAGCAGTTGTAATTGCTCCTTGAATATGTATGATTTCTTACATACTGGAGTATTGCTTCGTGTTGGTATCCTACGCTGTTTATTCGCTGTGGCTGGTGACGGACCGATTGGACTGAACAAGTCAATAAATCTAAGCAATAAAGCTTCCACATCTTTCCTTTCCCCTCCAAGTGTTTATCGCGTCGTATAGAATTGTTAACTGCGTATTTGCGGCTGCGATTGTCACCCGACATGTCAATAGCTTCTTCTTCCAAGACAGTGAAACTGGCAACCATTACCCTCTTTGACAGACTCACCTCGCCCATGCCAAAATTGTCTAAACTCAAGGGAAACATAAATTCCCCATGTATTACTGAAATGTGTACTACGCTCCTGAACACACCATACAGCGCGACTTATCTAACTCTTCGTGGCATGCTAATGGTTCGACCATGCACAATAATTTCCCCGGTAAGCCTGTACATACTCTAATCGTGATCAATTTTCCTGTAACTGCTGATGGATTATCCCGCAAATTAACCTTCAGTGTCTGAGCACGCATCAAAACCTATATTTTTTGGTAATATCGTGTGACGTTTTGGACACAATGTCACAGTTTGCACTCCAGGGACTATTACTATCCTAGATGGTACCAACTCCACGACAGGCCCACACTGTGACACTGTTTCACTAACAGCGTATTTTCCTGATGGAAACAAAGTTCCAACGCTTTCGATCGCATGCGGTAAAATATCAATGACTGTGTGATGTTTATTCAGAAAATCGCATAGTATCCCTCTACAACGTCTGTATACACCTTCATACGATCCTTAAACTTTCAGCCCTAGTGTTAAAAGCGAGCAATGTTGTTCCCAATGGTTCTACCTCATTTTAGCCACTGTACATAATTTACGTCCTGGAAACCGGTCTTTTACTACTTAAGAGGTCCAGCCTAATATCACCACATGTACACCCGTGTCTACCAGGAATTTATGTTCCTTTCTCCCTACTACCCGCCGGCCGGAGTGGCCGTGCGGCTCTAGGCGCTACAGTCTGGAACCCAGCGACCGCTACGGTCGCAGGTTCGAATCCTGCCTCGGACATGGATGTGTGTGATGTCCCTAGGTTAGTTAGGTTTAATTAGTTCTAAGTTCTAGGCTACTGATGACCTCATAAGTTAAGTCGCATAGTGCTCAGAGCAATTTGAACCATTTTGAACCCTATTACGCCAATCAAACAACAATATTCCTCTTCTCTCATCCTTCAGTGTACTGTTTTATTGGGAATGACCTCCGAAGGTCAAGGCATCCCGTTTGAGGTTGACTAGAGCTTCCTCTAACTGCGCTTCTTCTGCTTACTATTTCTGCAGTTGCGCAGCTTACGTCCAACTTCATTTCATTCAAAGCATTGTGCTGGAGCGTTCCCAGTTTGTATCCGTCTGTAGCACTTAACATCAGAGGACAAAACACCTCAGTCACTCTGCGCCCGGGTCGAAAAATATATTTCCACAAACTTTGTGGCAATTCTGATGCCAGAGGACAAATCACTAGGATTCTCCATTCTGACCCTTTACGACAAATCTGCTGTAATACCTGTCATGAATACGTGAAACCCTGTATCTCTGCTTCCCGCAAGGGGACTCGATCCGTCTCTGCACTGTGACTCAGTTTATGGCTTAGCCACATCTCAGCAATATCCTTTCTCCCAGGAGTGATGCCTCGAGTCGGCATGTAGTTTTAATCTGCCACGAAGTTTCACACCAGCGCTCATTCCTCTGCAGAGTGGAAAATACATTGAACAATGTAATTCTTTTATTAAATTGTTACGAAATGTTTCTGTTTCACCATTTCTGATTCCGTTATCAGTGTTTCACGACTTTTATTATTTGTGGATTGCATTATTGCTCGTATTATTATATAGCATCGCATTTTACCGCTAAAATTTGGCACTATCTTGGCCTCTACTGATGTAACTTCGTATTGGGATTTCGTCTTGGTTGACTATGATAACTTTAAAAATAGTTCTCAAACGGTCGATGGCTGACTTCACTTGTTAAAGTTATGCATTTGAAGGTTAATATGTTTGTGGAACTATATTGTCATTTTCTGGAATACTGCTCAAATGGATATTCAAGGGGTAAGAGTATACTAACATGTTTTCTTCTCAGTTCTTGACTTTGATTAATTATTATTAGCTCTACCGACAAATAATTGAAGGCCTTACTCCTTACCTGTATTGAATTTGTATTTCCTACCACTTACTGTATCGTGTTATATATAATAAACTATGTTTTTTTTAATTACTCACATTCTTTGGTCTCAGTAACCTACCATTACCGCAGCCCGCACCCTGACTTTTATCCGCCACTCCAGCGATGTGGAAACTGATACAGACTATGGCGGCGATATTATCTCTGTAGCAGACGTTGGGGGCGGTTCCAAAGATGGCACCAAACACATCAAAAGGGGATGGTCTATTTTCCACTACAGGGAATGAGTGCCCAGCCCAGCGGCCAGATCGGAAGCTCTTATCTTTTTGTTTAAGTCTCTTTACGCCGAGTCGCAGATATAACTTTTTTCCTGCTTTATGTATTTTCATTTCGGAACGCTGATTGTGTGAATTGATGTTGAAGAGGATTCGACACTTGCTCATAGGTACCGATCAAAGCTTATGTTCCTGCAATTGTAACGATCACTCTCTACTTTTTGACCATCCACTCAGCTTCGATGCTGGCCCACTACGTGGCTCGGGGCAGTGACTTGCCACGTTCGTGTTTGGCTGCGACAGAAACTCTAACACTCTCTTTCTTCTTAAAAACCCTTACTTTCTCTTTCCCAGCGTCATCTCCTGGGCACATCACTTCTCATTATGTTCACACACACACCCCCCTCCCCGCAGCCACCCACTCATACACACCTTCATTATTCTTTGTTTGCTTCACCTCTTCTTTCTCATTTACCATTCTCTTCATTTGTGTGCTTTAAATAAAGTAATTTAAACTTCAGCTTAAGCTGTTTAGTAATTTTCTTTACAGAACATTGGATGAGAGCCGCGGAAGTCCAACACATAATATTACTTCCACATGAAAGGGCAAGGTATTACTGTAGGACTTCCTTAAAGTGGAAAAGATCCTGAATATACATCATCAAGCAAATACAGTTGCTACTCAGATCTTACTAGAGTTAGCGATGAGAGAGAATTTTAAATATACGGTACTGATGTAACAAATATTTTCATATACTAACTTATAGTAATCACTATTTGTATGCTGGGATCACCTAGTTGAAATCACCATTTTTATTAAATTCACTGAGACTCTGGGAAACGTTTTACCCATCAACAATTATTAACCAAACAAAGAGGGATGAAAACAATAGTTATAAATAAATACTTTAACATAAAGATAAACCAAAAGAATTAAAAAAATCATTCCCATGAGAACGAATTATTGAAACTAAAATAGAAAGACCTAAAGCACCTTCACAAACAGAAAAAACCAAAAAAATAACAGGAAAAAAATAATCATAATCAAACTCAATAAGAAAAACAATAACCAATATAAATAAAGAAAGAACAATATATTCTAATCTCAAAAGAACCATTAATAAATGCTTACGTTTAGAAGAAAAAACATAAACACCAGCAAAATAAATCAATAAAGAAGTAAAGACAGAGAATATAAACATTAGTTTTAATAGTTTAAAAAAAACGCCGGTCTTGTAAACCGGAAATAAGTCCAGCCCCCGCTTTTAAAACTTCAGAGGTGAAGAAGCTTTCCATCATATGCGTAATATGGACAATCATTTGTGCAGACATGGATGAAAATATTAGAAGTCTCAGAAATACTCTTCACAGTTTTGGTAAGTCAGAGTTGGCAAACAGTGCAGCAAGGGTAAAAAAGAACTAAGTGTCAGTAACTGGTCGTGTTGTTACAAATGCAGACAAGGACCATTGCATTGCACACGTAAAGTCTTAGAATATGCTGATCATTTTTGTCAGCTGACAAAAGTAAAATCTGCGTTTCATGAGCCCCGCACACTGTACGCCTACAAAACACCTCTTTAATAAGCCAAAATTAAAAATTAGATACATAATTCTTTAATTTTTGTACAACATTTAATGTAAACTTTGAGCAGTCATTTTTATAAGTACCAATGTCGAATAAAGCCAAGTGTATAACAATAGGGATGAGACAGTCCTCGTAGACCTTGAAATATCTCAGTTCCGTAACCAAAAGCCATAGTGAAGTAGAGTTGTTAAACTGTTTATAGGAAGTTGTTGCTTGCCACAAAAATTACCAAATGCCAAAATAATACTTATTGCCCAAAATAACAGCAAATTAGTCTGGAAGATTGTAAAACGGGAAACCGGAAAACAAAAATAGAATCTCAGTAACAAAATGACAAGAGTGGCCAAGGCCGAGAAATGATCCACGTAAACTATCAAATGGATATTTGTCAACTAAACAAAAAACTGAAAATCAAATTCTGTTACAGTAAAAAGTAATGCAGCGAGTACAATAAAGTAGTTTTCCGCGACGGAATTCAAAAACTGAAAAATAAGAAGTTAACAGGTGTAGATAAAACGCCAGTCTGCATTCTAAAAAATGCGTAGGAAGCATGTAAACCTCATTACTTGACACAAAAGCCGGCCGAGGTGGCCGAGCGATTCTAGGAGCTACAGTCTAGAACCGCGCGACCGCTACGGTCGCAGGTTCGAATCCTGCCTTGGGCATGGATGTGTGTGATGTCCTTAGTTTAGTTAGGTTTAAGCAGTTCTGAGTTCTAGGGGACTGACGACCTCAGAAGTAAGTCCAATAGTGCTCGGAGGTATCTGAGACGGACAAGAGTTTGACGTCTACGAAATAAAACTGATGCAGAAGATGATGAAAAAACAGGTTCATTTCCTGCTGGTGTCATTCAAAAAAATAGGTATATTTGTATAACTATTGAAGCCTTTTATACTGTTGACCATAAAATTCGATTAAAAACCTAGAATCACTAGAAATAGGTGTAATTCCAATGACTGACCCTCATCACATCTGAAAAACAGGGCACAAAGGGCAGAGGTAACACAGGTTACAAACAAAAAACTTTTTATTGAGACATCTATCAGACCCTAAGTATATTAATAAAGGAGTCACTCAGGGCAAATCTCATTATCAACACTGTTTTCTTTTTCATACATCATCAACGTTCCAGAGGAAGATAGACATGACGAAAAATGATGTATGCTGAAGAAAGCAACATTTTAAGCACAGATGAGAGAACAGAACTGCCAGTAGAGAAAGCAAATGAAAACCTGAAATATGTTTATGGCTGGCCATCATGCAATAAACTTACACTGAATGTAAAGAAAACATACTCAAGAATTTCTGCTTAGGTGAAAAAAGATACGTGTAAAATTCAATATCCATGGAAATTTCACAGATTGTATACCAAACACAAAATGTATAGGAATCAATGTTGACTGTGAAGAAAAAGAAAAGAAGAGGTCGTTGCAAGGACTTGTTCAGTAAATAGAAACTTACAATCTCGCTGATGATGGTCAGTTTGGCTTTTGAAAAAGTATATACTCCAGAGGGCCAGTTTTGAAGTTCCGATTGACAATGAGCGCAAAACGTAAGAAAAATCGACATGTTTATTGCTTTTGTCAACCTAGAAGAAACGTTCTATAACGTCAAATGCCGCAAGGTGTTCGACACTCTAAGGAAGTAGGAGTAAGCTACAGAGGAAGATGAGTAATGCAGAACATCTTAAAGACGAGGAGGGGACAATGAGAGTGGAAGACTAAGACTGATGTGCCAAAATTAAGAATAGTGTCTTTTGTCCCTACTGCTCAAGTATTGAAGAACATAATGCTTCAAGAGTGGTAAAAAATTCAGGATGACAGACGATCGTTGTTACAATTTTCTGATGTCATTGCTATCCCCAATGAAAGTAGTGAATAATTACAGGATCTGTTGAATGGAATGAACAATCTAATGAGTATAGAATATTAACCAAGAGCAACCCAATGAAAGATAAAATTAATGGAGATTAGTGGAAATGAAACTAGGTTAAATCTGACATCAAAACTGCTAACCACGAAGCAGACAAAGTTAAGGAGTTCTGCTAACTTTGAAGCAAAATAACATATGACAGATGAAGCAAGGTTGACATTAAAAGTAGACTAGCACAGGCAGACTGGACATTCCTCGTAAATTGACGTACGCTAGTATAAAACACTGGTGAGCCATTTACCGGCTCATGGAACGATTTTCGATCCCTTCTTCCACCTATGTTAGTGGTTCCCAAACTTTCTCAGACCACTTCCCCTTTGTTCAACCATATGCTCGCTAGTAACACCCCCCCTCCCTTTCCCCCACTCCTGCCACCATTAACAACATTACCGCCTAACTTTAGAATGAGGAAAAAACTTTATTTAACAATTTCATTTTTAAAACAACAGAAGATAAATTACACTTAGTTTTTATAGATGTTTTATTAAACCAAGAATTAATGATTCAGTGGAATAATTTTTGCTGTTTCTTTCTAAGAACATTTTTTTAAGAATGATGAAGCAATGTTCAGTGCATTATGAGAGTTAGCTGTAACTCCCTCTAAAAAAAGAAAGCTTGCTGCCCACATTGAGGACTGATAGTTGTTACAAAACATGCTTCCTCTGCACCACACCTCTTCCTAGCGACGCTTGCTTGATCCATTCTTTGCACTCTCATTTAAAATGAACGAAAGTATAATCTGTGCACTATACTTAGGGCTGCTGTTTGTACATCAAGTGATTGCTGGTCTCCTTACTTCCGAACTGACAGAAAGAGGAAGACATCAAGCTGCCATGCTTTGTACCTTATCACTGCCACTATTATTATTATTACAGGGTTGTGTTGTGCTGTCTATTGGTTCATTCATTTTTAAGAAAGGAATAAAGAACCAATTTATGGTCTCTTGTGGGAACTACCTGCAACTCGGATAACGTATGTTCAGTAGCTATCTAGGCATAAGTGACCTATACGATTCAATTTTACTGTCATAGATCCAAGTCACACAGTATGTATGTAGTGGTTGATCTGTGAGAGGAAGATGATCATACTTAAGTTTCACGAGCTGTAATATATACCACATTGTTACGTACATTAATGCTATTATTTGAAAAAAATGCAATTATTGTCAGCTTTTGTAATCAGTATTAAGTGTAACGGAATCGTGATGATAGCGATTTAAAATATAAATTACTGTCATGAACGAAACACAATTCAATCCCATTTTCTTTTTTTTTACATCTCAGAAAATTACATTTTACCCCAGCATTGGGAACCACTGCTCTATGTTGTCGTCACCTACCAACGAGTGCCGCGGCGTCCATCTAAAGGACGCTAAAGGCCTCGACTGCCAGAGTTAATAGTGCTACCTTCGCAGTCTCGCTCTCTCAGTGTATATTCTTGTTCTTCAGAGCTGCTTGGACTCCTTAACTGTCCAGGAGCGGCTTGGACTCTTAACTGTCTGTCGGTATTCATGCGGTGCCATTGAGACTGAGTGGTATTTGCCTTGCACTGGGACTTGCTGAGTGCTGTTTTGTTTTGTCTTCTGCCAACTTGCCGCACTGTTGCAGGAGATGCACTTCTGACACTGCAACTGAAGGGACCACAGGTCAAACATGTTGCCAACTGAAGGCTTGGGCTAGCCGCAGACTGAAGGCATTTGAGTGTACAATGCTCGCTGTGACTGCTTTTCGTTCACACGTGCGTGGATGGAAAACCGAAGTAAAACTAATCTGGTGAGGAACATTTTGAAGCAAACGTTTCTGTCGAGTAACTTGTGTGACATCAGCTAACCGTTGTTTGCATTGTCAGGCATCATTCGACATTCCCCTGTTACTGCAAGACTGTGTGCCCCTGTTGACGTGTGTGTGTGTGTGTGTGTGTGTGTGTGTGTGTGTGTGAGTGCGGTTGTGCATGTGTGCGCGCCCCCGTGTGCGCATGTGGACAGTGTAGTGTACTATGTGGTTCTGTGCAATTTTTACAGTGACCATTGAAATGAGACAAATGAATAGTGATAAGGTATATTTTGATAAAATAAAATTTTTGTATGCTTGAATTCCTTAGTGTCTTGTAAACTGTTGCCCTTTTCAGAATGAGATTTACACTCTGCAGCGGAGTGAGCGCTGATATGAAACTTCCTGGCAGATTAAAACTGTGTGCCACACTAAGACTCGAACTCCGGACCTCTGCCTTTTGCGGCCAAGTGCTCTACCAACTGAGCTACCCAAGCACGACTCACAACCCGTCCTCTCAGCTTCAATTCTGCCAGTACCTCGTCTCCTACCATCCAAACTTCACAGAAGCTCTTCTGCAAACCATGCACAACTAGCACTCCTGGAAGAAAGGATATTCTGGAGACATGACTTAGCCACAGTCAGTTTTAATCTACCAGGAAGTTTCTGACTCCCTTTGAAATGAATATGATATGACTGATATCATTTTGCAAATTATCTTTAGATGATTCAACAACTAACTAACAAAGTAAATCTTCAGATGCGATTTATCACACCAGTGTCAGCATTTCAATTAGCCACAGTGTTGTACAGCCTACAACTCAAAGTAATCAAACCAAGCATGATCTTGAAGAACCTTCGATTTCCATGTGTTTTCTGCTGTGGTTGTAACGTAACTGGCATCATATCTGCCTCTTCCATATCCTTGTTAAGTATAGCGCTAATAACCGCTTATGGTCAGTGTTAGTATCACTCTTGCACTGAACAGGTAAATATTGACCTCCTCTTTCAGTCTCGAGTACTACTAACACGACCCAGAAAGGATTACAGCGGGTATCTTACCCCCAGTCATATTTTTTGCAACTCAACAACACCAATGTCGCATTGCGAGACACCTGTCGTCACAGCCAACCCCTTTCATAATGAATACATCGCTAACCAGGACAAAGTTTTGAGTGACAACTTAACCTTGTAGCAGTGCGAATTTGGCTCTACTATTCTGGATTTCATTCAGTCGAAATGCTATATATGTTATTGTTGGAACAATGTGTGTAGAACTATTGCTTTTCTCAAGAAAACCCTGTAACTGTTAACGGTAGTGGGGGGATAAAAAATGGTTCAAATGGCTCTGAGCACTATGGGACTTAACATCTATGGTCATCAGTCCCCTAGAACTTAGAACTACTTAAACCTAACTAACTTAAGGACATCACACACATCCATGCCCGAGGCAGGATTCGAACCTGCGACCGTAGAGGTCACACGCTTCCAGACTGAAGCACCTAGAACCACACGGCCATACCAGCCGCCATTGGGGGGATAGAATATGTGCGGCCACAAGTACCGTTATCCAAGATGGCGGCGATGATGTCATCCAAGATGGCAGCCTGTAGACTTGGCAACAGCACATGATCTTACTCAAGATGGCGGCCTTGACGTCATCCGAGATGGCGAATTTTGGTGGGGGATTGGTCAACTGGGCTATCCCAAATAACCCAACCTCCCTCCCCTCCCTTACCCCAGAAAATGGAGGGAAGTTCAAATTCCTTCAGCACAATGCAATACACCACGGCTACCTCTACTAACCTAAAAAAATGCCGAGAAAATATGTCTCTTGGGCAACCTCTACTAACCTAAGTCATCCGACCACCAACTCTTCCAACGAATTGGCGGGAAATTTGAATTTTGGTGGTAAAGAAAGGGCACTTGTACTATGTCTACTAACCCAAGAAAATGACGGGAAAGAAAGGACACTTGGGCAAACTCCACTAACCTAAGTCATTCGATCACCACCTCTTCCTAGGAATTGGCAGGAAATTTGAATTTTGGTGATAAAGAAAGGCCACTTGGGCTATCTCCACTAACCTAAGGGTCATACCTCCTGTGACGTAAGCGAAGATGGCGGTCTGTAGGGGGAAATGGTGGGAAAATGACTCAGCCTGCGCTGGGCTATTGGAGAGGCGAAGGAGTGTACTTTATTTATTGTGGAGCAGTTGCTTTAGGGACGGATTTGGGATAGTATATTAATCACAGTGATACAAAACACATGCTCTGACATGCTTGCGCTCACGCCACACAGCCTACAGACGAGCAAACTACTAGTAATAAATTACCGAAATAATGCATGTTAAACCCTCTGCAGACACGCAAACAACTCCTAAATTACCAAAATAATGCACAACACAGCGCACAGACATGCAAATTACTCGTAAATAATTCAGTACACTGATGTGCAGACACGAAATCAACTTGTAAATTGTCAAAATAATGCAGCACACGGAATACAGACCTGCAAACTTCTTGAAAATCACCAAAATAATTCGGTACACTGATGTGCAGACCTGCAAACTACTCGTAAATCACTGAAATAATGCAACTATAATGCTCTGCCGACACGCTTACAACTCTTAATCAGCGAGAAATAATGTAGTCCACATACACTCATTGCACGTAAAAACAATGTCGAACTATCGTCAACGTATCAGATGCTCCAAGGGCCCATGCGCGCCACCGCCAGCACGAGGCATCACTCTCACACAACTGCTCACAGCATGTGAAAGTCAAGTTTTCGAGTGTTATACTGACATCACATGTCTATCTAAATAACTGAGACCGCAATCATGACATTTAGCTGTAAGTACAGGGATAAAATATACATGAACCAGTTTTTTTCCTAGGACGATTCTGTCTATAACGTCCATGGCGTGCAGCGACAGTTACCTGTGCGCGAATGATCCACGTTTCCCGTTAATGGTAGGAGCCATCCGAATGCAGAGGCCTGTTGGAGTGTAATAATGTAGCTGACTTAAGTGTGTAATCCTCTAGACTGCTCAATAGCGAACTAATACTTAGTATGTGTTGGGTAGCTTTCGTGATCGTGTAGAAATTTGAGAAGATTCAATATGGACGCGTGTTTGCACTGGACCGTTATTCCCTCCCATGTAAATTGTCCTGTTGACTGCTTATGCACATTTCGCGCCTTTATTTAGTTAAGGGAACATCGATGGTATTGAGTGCATCTAGCAGGTGAAGTACACGTTTGCTAGTTCTCTAGACATGAGGAACACCTCAGTTGACTTTGTAAATTATAGGGCTGATTTGGAATCTATTACATCACCGACATCGGTGTTCGCGAGTCGAAATATCAGTTTCCTCTATTTTTCTCGAGTTCTCACATAAAGGTCTTCACAGACGGGATAAGTTTCTAGTTACTCAGTGGTTTACCGCACGCTCCACCTCGTTAAAGTATAGGTTCTGTAGCGAAATAATTTAGAGTCGGTATCTTCGGATTTATGTTGCGCGAGCAATAGGTAGGATACTTGCTGTGTGCTTGATATCGAGAAGTACAGCGAAAATGGTATAATATTATGGGAAATCAATGCTAAAATAAATGTGTTCTTGTAATCCCAGAGTCTGGAGATGGGTATAGAAAAGCAAGCAAGCTAGCAGGTCCAGACCAGAAATAGTACTGCATTTGTGCCAAGGGGAAACAAGCCTGAATTTGTAGAAAAGTTCTGAGAATGACTTCGGTCCACTGAGGGCGCTCTGGTCATGCGTTGGGGGTGG
This sequence comes from Schistocerca serialis cubense, assembly GCF_023864345.2. NCBI lineage: Eukaryota > Metazoa > Arthropoda > Insecta > Orthoptera > Acrididae > Schistocerca > Schistocerca serialis. The sequence continues at coordinate 610,939,766 of NC_064643.1, read as the reverse complement.
ATAACTTGTGACCGTCAGCTGCGGGAAAATATCTAGTGCTCCGAGGAGTATATACGGTGCTGTCGGTCTTTGTTGTATATGTACAAGTGTCTGGTGGTCGATAGCTGTACGAATGATGTTAAAGGGGCGATTTTTGTATGATGTATGATACGAATTGTATGTTTACTACATCGACAAGGTACATGGTGGTATATTGCTCGGTTGGAGATCAGTTTCACTCTCTAATATTGAACACCTGTCCTCAGTGGGAGAACATGGTAATTGAGTAAGAGTCTTTCCGTGTTTGACGATATGTAGGGGCACTTTGCCGAGATTAATTGTGGGGAAAAATGGCGATGTGTGTTAAACAGTTTATTGCTGCTGAATGTCTCATCTGCTGAATGAAAGAAAAGGTGGACGGTGCTTCTACACCAGTGGCATCAGTAATTCGATGTATAAATTCTATAACATCCAATCATAAAGCTTGATTCATTCACAAGACATCCTTTGTGCTGGAATATAGTGGTAAAAACGTTTGCTATGTTGAAAGCAGGAAGCTAACACGTGATGTATGGTGTGCCACATTAGAACCACATGAAAGAATGCATTCGACGTTGTTCTGCGATATTTTCGAACAGGTTCTGTTAAAGCGAGAATTTCCATGCATACAAACCGCCGAGACATCACGAAAGCTCCTTCGCGGACCCTATACAATTTACGAGAGGTCGACTTGGTTCCTCATTTACATAGCCATGTGACATCTGTATAACACTAAGAACCTTTTTACATGAGCCTGGATCATCTCGCCAAGGCAGTGTACAGTGTATGTGAGACGGTGCGCATGACAGGGAAGCGCTGTGTGGAGCCTTGTCTAGGGGGCCACCATTGCCTGGCCCGTTTACTGGGTAATGTGGTTTGTGTTCTGCATGTAGTGCTATCTGTATTGAAGTGGGGCATTATCATAAAATAAATTAATAACTGTCACAGTAGATATTTTGTGGAGCCGATAAAATAAATGTAGCCCGTTCCGAAGATGTTGATCTATGTGATAACCTATGACCGTCAGAAGCCTTTCCTGAACCTGGCAATACAGGGTCCTACCAAGAAAGCTCGTAAGCTCGTTCCCTATGAGCCCACACGGTAGGAGGAGGTTGAAAATCTTACCCAGTGAGAGCATTACAGGAGAGGAACTTACAACCTTAACCAGGGTGACGGCAAACTGATTCGAATCAATATCCTCTCTAATCTGATTCCCATTTCTTACATCTGCATCACCCTTTCGCTCTTGAAAGCTAACTTAGAATTACTAAAACGTTGATAACAAACTCCTGTGGTGCGCATAGTGCCGTACACCTGCCCGAATACTGCAAAAGTTGTACTATACTCTGGCGGTAATAGGATTTTGATCTTTTAAAAAGGTAATTCTGTCAAGAATGCGACCAAAAGCATTTTACGTAATACCATCTTAAGGATACTGCTTCTGAACAGCAATAATTATGGGTTCAAGTACCGGCCTGGCAAAATTTTTCGTAACTGCACGGAGTTCTTTGTACCCACTTGTATATCATCGCAGGAGGTTGCACCCATGTGATACACGGTGAGCTTGTGGCGCGGCCAACATTTCTCTAAGATGTCTGTACGGATGCTACTTTCCACATTTTGATTTCTGTGTGGGGGTTATTAATAAAACCAATGTCTTTTGTCGAGGCTGAACTCGATAGTCTAAATAAAGGTCTGAAGCATAATACAGAAACCTCCTTAGATTAGGCTACTGCTACTAAGTTTGTTGTTGACGTGAAACTTGCTATGGAGACTGTTAAGTTAGGTAGGTGTAAAAAAGCCAAGATAGGTTGTAAAGTTAACGCTCCATCACTAAATATATGAAGAGCAGCAGTCAGGTTAAGAATAACTATTCCCTTGATATATTTAAGCGTATTAATAAAAAGCTTAACGATGAAAATGCATTCATCTTCAAGGCAGATAAAGGGAATTCCTCTGTCATGTTATATAGAGTTGATTATGTTAACAAAATATCAGCTTTCTTCCCTGAGAATAATATTCACTCCATCAGCACGAATCTCAAGACGAATTTCCAGAAAGAACTCAACGATGCTTTTGACGCTCGTGATTCTCTTTTTCCCGCTTAAAGACCGTACGAGACAGGTATTCATGAATCCCAGGACTCCAACTCTGCGATCAAACGTTAAGATACATAAAGAACACTGGCCGATTCACCCGATTGTTAATGGAATTGGTAGCCCTGGCTACCTCATATCCAAAGAAGTTATTTCTTCCTAAAAATTTTACACATTTGAAATTTATTTTTCTGTTAAAAATAGGAAAGAGATAATTAATTCATTTAGATGTGTTACGTTTCTTCCCGCATATTTGCTTTCATCCCTTGACTTTACCAACCTTACTTTAACATTGCAATAGAAAAGACAGCCACCATTATCGAAAATAATCCAAACAAATATAAGAAATTACAGATTGCAGAACTTGAAGAAATGACCACTCTTTTGTAAATTACTCTTAAGTAGAATTATTTCAGTTTCAATGACAGTTGTTCCAACGAAACGAAGGCTTCGCTATGGGGAACTGCCTACTCGTGTTTTTAACTAACGTTTTCATTAATTCCACACGAACATTAAATTCACTTACGAAACCGAGAATCAGTGTCATGCACTTAACTTCCTTAACCTGAAATTATACATAACATATGAGAAAATTAGCTTTACATTTACAGAAAACCTAGTTCGATTGGTCATATCGTCCATGCTTCTTCCGCACATCCCTATAGGCATAAAATTGTATTCTTTCGTGTAATGATTGACCGTATGTTTGAGGTCCCTTCAACATGGTCTGCTGTTGTCACAGAACTTAATAATCTCAAACATATTGCTGTCAGTAACGGCTGTCAAGCCAATCTCGTGCAAAAACTTTACACGACAGGAACTAACAAGAACTCTGCTATATCTTTACTGAATAAAGACGGCCCTACTCCAAAGAAATATTTTTCCATTCCGTTCTTTCGTGATAATTCCTATTGGATTGCGGGGTTACTTAAAACATATGACCTCAATGTGTAGTTCACTACTAATACTCCCACTAAGCTTCCTTTTATGCATAACGTGGGACCTTCTATTCATAAATATCTAAAATCTGGCGTGAACAAAATTGATTGCTACGTATGCCCAGCCTTTCATATAGGACAAACAAAGAACGTTTAAGACTTCGTTCCTTGAACATTTATTGAACAAAGACGGAGAAAATGCTTATAAGTCAACGTTCGCAGAATCAACGTTCGCAGAACACCTTAAAGCTGAAAAGCACTTAGGTCCACCGCTTTCGTTACTTAATATGGAAATTTTGCACATAGTGATAAAGAGTGCAAAATTAATCTTTTATAAAAGGTAGACATTTATAAGCATTCCCGTCCGGGGTCCAAAGATCTGCTGAATAATTTGCTTTCGCTTAGGAATAGGTTGTTTATTGATGGTACTGCCTCTCTTGTCAAATAATTTATAGCCTGCCAATTTCTTTAACCAATGGCTTACATCACATAGTAAAAACGACCATTTGGATCTGTCGGTTCAAATGACTTTTAACCTACCTGACTGTTTAATGCTTTTTACTGTATGCTAAAAACGGCTATTTTCAACTGATGTTCGTTCATTTAATCATCAATTTGATTATCTAGTCAGTAATGTCAGTGCTTTTTAACGTAATTTTTTAAATATTTTTAAATATGCTTTAACTGTGATGGCTAGTCAGAGCCACAGGACAACCATCTGCCTTAGAGTCTGGTGTCTCAGCTGTGGCGGGGCGAGCCCACTTGCAGCCTATTCGTGTCGCTGACAACTCGTATCAGGCGGCCGGCCTCTACCCACGTCATGATACTGGAAAGTTCAGCGTAGCGCCGCTACTCCATCGGCCCACGCTTGATTAGCACGTGACATAAGGTCTTAATGGTGTTTCATTTATTTTAAATAGATGTTCAGTTTCGTTTGACTTACGTTACAGACACGAGAGACCTCATTGCGCTTAGTCTTCGTAAGAATTTTAGGCACACTAGCGCTTGTTGCTTCTTATGTGACTGAAATCTTTTATATTCAAACTACCAGTCTGTTGGGGGCTAATCATCGTATGTCTCGTGGCTTTTTACACTACTGGCCATTAAAATTGCTACACCACGAAGAGAACGTTCTACAGACGCGAAATTTAACCGGCAGGAAGAAGATGCTCTGGTATGCAAATGATTAGCTTTTCAGAGCATTCACACAAGGTTGGCGCCGGGGGCGACACCTACAACGTGCTGACATGAGGAAAGTTTCCAACCGATTTCTCACACACAAACAGCAGTTGACCGGCGTTGTCTGGTGAAACGTTGTTGTGATGCCTCTTGTAAGTAGGCGAAATGCGTACCATCACATTTCCGAATTTGATAAAGGTCGGATTGTAGCCTATCGCGATTGCGGTTTATCGTATCGCGACATTGCTGCTCCCGTTGGTCGAGATCCAAAGACTGTTAGCAGAATATGGAATCGGTGGGATCAGGAGGGTAATACGGAACGCCGTGCTGGATCCCAACGGCCTCGTATCACTAGCAGTCGAGATGACAGGCATCTTATCTGCATGGCTGTAACGGATCGTGCAACCACGTCTCGATCCCCGAGTCAACAGATGGGGACGTTTGCAAGACAACAACCATCTGCACAAACAGTTCGACGACGTTTGCAGCAGAATGGACTATCAGCTCGGAGACCGTGGCTGCGGTTACCCTTGACGCTGCATCACAGACAGGAGCGCCTGCGATGGTGTACTCAGCGACGAACCTGGGTGCACGAATGGCAAAACGTCATTTTTTCGGATGAATCCAGGTTCTGTTTGCTGCGTCATGATGGTCGCATCCGTGTTTGGCGACATCGCGGTGAACGCACATTGGAAGCGTGTATTCGTCATCACCATATTGGCGTATCACCCGGCGTGATGGTTTGAGGTGCCATTGGTCACACCTCTCGGTCACCTCTTGTTCTTCAATTAGGGAACATTCCCATAGAACATGATCTGGTGCTCCGATTTCCCCGCAGTCACAGCTGGTCGTTGCTCTTTTACCAGTTCTGTTCAGATTTGCAGGATATGGCCCATGTCCGCAGAGATAGTGGCCCAGTGCTCTACTTGGCTCAACATCTCATCTGAACCTTGCAGTTAAATTAAGATATTGAAACGTTTTCCTTTCTGTGAACATTAAGTCCCTTGTTACTGTTGGATTTGTTGTCGGTTCTCAGAGAGTTCCGTGGGTATTTCCATATTGTTTCTTCTCCAGCCACTTGATGGCAGTCATTCTTCTTATCTGTATGCTTAGACGACATATTAATATAGTTAAGACCCCTGTAGATGTGGTTCAGATGGCTCCGAAGCATCGTAGCAGAATTCCTCGCTGTACTTGTCTTACTGCAGCGGCAGGTTTAGCCAGTCGTAGCCTGTGCGCCAAACACTGGCACCATAGTTGACATGTACTCGTGGTACAACCTGATTACATTCAGTGGCAAATGTAACTTCCTTTGTCCCATATTAACAATTTTATTCATTATACCATTCCCTTTCGTTGCTACACTTTCTATGTGGGCACGATTTTCAGCATTCTCTCAGGTGTATGCGTAAATACCGTTGATGGTATGCTCTCGCATTATCTCCTTGTTTATTGTAGTCGATGGGTTCCTAATAGTAATTCCTTTAAATAAAATACAAGATTCCACCCAGTTTTCCATTTTCTAGCGAATCACGACTGTTGGCGTGCATTAAAAGTAGTAAATCATCGGCATATGCAATAACTCCCGTCATTTCCTGACTGATTTGTGATCTATCGAGAAGTGGTTCTAAGCGCCAGAATTCAGGACCACAAACTACCCTGGGGGCATCTTCTCATAAAACTTTTGGTGACTGTTGATGTGGAACTTGACAGCGCCTTGTATCGGTTTTTGCAGTAATCCAGCAGCCAGTAGCCATTTTTGGGCATCCTGTTTCCCTTAGTCTTTAACGTCATTAGGGATACAGTAAGTTATCAAACACCCCAGCTATGTCTATCATCATTCCTATTACATATTTTGTGCCCGTAGCGTACGCAAATTTTTCCCCTTTATTAACTGCATCCTCAGTACGTTTACCCTTCCTGAATACAAACTGGGCGTTATTTAATACCGTTAGAATCTTGTGTCATTTTGATCTATTGATTGGCACTTTCTCCAAAATCTTACTCTGTACATCTATTAGGCAAATGGACCAGTGTGATTTGGTGTGTATAGGATCCCTATCTTCTCCAATTTTTATAGCTGCTTCTGCCATTTTCCAGCACTTTGGAAAGTGCCCCTGGATAACACACTCATTAATTAATCTGCTCATGTAAGGAAACACACAGGAACTTGTTGATTGTACTATCGCACCTGGTAGGCCATTGGCACCATGCACTCATTTTCATATCGCATACGATTTCAGCGACCTCTATGTCAGTACACGGGTATATTGCGGCTGTATTGTCAAAAGCTCATCCAGTTCCTCTCTCACTTTTTTGTGATATTCATTGCCCTCCTTTTCATCTTCATCTGGAAGAAGAACTCGAAGGAGAGCTTCAACGAACTCCCTCCACTTTGATGTAATCCCGTACTCAGTGTGGACTGTGAATAGAACGGAGACAGATCTTATTTTCTCAGTTGTAATTTTATAAGGCGTGCCCTAGGGGTCTACTATCGGATTTTAAAGAATAAACCTCTCCCAGCTAGCTCGACTGACTGACCTTATCTCAGAGTTTTGCCTGTCTTTTAGTTGCCTATATTGCGTCAGTATAAATTCGTTGTCACACGAACTTCTTCGATGTATTCTTCTTGCTTCCGTGCTTGTCTTCTAGGTCTAGCAAGTTCTGCGTTCCTAAGTGTCAGTTGTGATGCAGTGACATGATTCTTCAGTGGCGTGGCATTTTCTATTGCTTTCAATTTAGCTTCCGAAAATTCAGTGGCCCCCAACCTGTTTCTGTAGATAGGACCGTTACAAGGAAGACTGTGTACACACATCTGCAGCTCCAGAATCACTTCTTCCAATTAATTGCCTCTGTTATCTGGTGTTTAACTGTGTTATACAACAGATTTATCGATTGCGTCGATGTTATTTACAACAAGACTGCCATGAAGAGTCTGACATGGTTTAAATTTTCGATCTGAATGGAAGAGTGGACGCTGGTGGGATTCCCGTGACAGTACGAGTAGTCAGCTCGTGCTGTCAGAGCCGGTGGATGGGGCGTTAACTGTTGTAAGTAGGCTGTTTAGGTTTTCTTATTGGGAACGCCATGTAGCGCTCTGTATGAAAATCACTGGCTGTGCTGTGTGCAGTCTGTGGCTAGTTTGCATTGTTGTCTGCCATTGTGGAGCTGGGCAGCTGGATGTTAACAGCGCGTAGCGTTGCCACAGTTGGAGGTGAGCCGCCAGTAGTGGTGGATGTGGGGAGAGAGATGGCGGAGTTGTGAGAATGGATAATCTGGAGGTGTGTCCATCAGAAACAGTACATATATTATGACTATTAAGGTAAATACATTGTTTGTTCTCTATTAAAATCTTTCATTTGCTAACTATGCCTATCAGTAGTTAGTGCATGCCGTAGTTTGAATCTTTTATTTAGCGGGCAGTAGTGGCGCTCGCTGTATTGCAGTAGTTCGAGTAACGACGATTTTTGTGAGGTAAGTGATTTGTGAAAGGTATAGGTTAATGTTAGTCAGGGCCATTCTTTTGTAGGGATTATTAAAAGTCAGATTGCGTTGCGTTAAAAATATTGTGTGTCAGTTTAAGCACAGTCATGTATAATTGTTCAAAGGGGACGTTTCACTGTCAGTGCAGCGGCCGAGTAGGGCTGTCCACAGATGGGCAGTGAGCAGTGGACGTGGGATTTTCCCCGGCGGGTCCACGCAGACGTTGGGGAGTCAGTTGGAGAAGAAGCAATGGCCACTACAGCAAACGAAATACCACATGGGCACTGCATTTTAGGGAAAGTACGTTACAGATCTTACAAATAAGACACAATAAAACCAAATTCACCATAAAAATTACTGCAGTGAGACGACCTTATTGAATTTTTCAACGTGATTCTATGATAACTATTAGGAAAGTTACAACTGTTTTTAATAATCGATATTCAGCTGGAGAATATGAATTAATAATAATTAAACCAATGGATACTGTACTGGAACTAAACCTGTCTACCACTCTGTATAGCATTACTGTGTTCCAGATAATTTACAGCTAGCATGCGTACAAGTTTACGAGTACTGCGCTGTTTATTAACATATACTTTATTTCCTGTAAGGAAACGAGGAGGACGAGCCTGATTATTAGGAAGTCTGAATGGAAATGTGTACTTGATGTTCGTGCAAGAAGTTCTACCTGAGTTGTTGGAGAACGTACCCTTGGCTGTTAGTGAGTGGATGTGGGTACAACATTACGGTGCACCGCCTCACTTCAGTGTGCATCTCCGCAACCACCTCGTTGCTGTATTTCCTGGTCGTCGGACTACAAGGGTAGGTCCTATTCCATGGCCTGCGAGGTCACTTGGCCTGATTCCCCTGGTTTGCTATGGGAATATATAGAACCACTTGTGCATGAGACCCCAGTGGATATGGAGATGGAATTAGTTGCCAGAACTGTAGTTACCTGTGATGTGATTCAAAACACACCATGTATATTTGTCAAGGTACGTCAGAAACTTGTTTGACGATGTCATGCTTGCATTGAGATTGATGGCCGTTAGTATCAGCACATTTTGTAAGACACAGTGCAAATGATACATTCTTTCTCAGTGAAGGTATTTGCAGTAAACTGTAACTAATGTAAATAAAAAATCATAGTGTAATGGGTTTTTTATTCTTATTATCTCCTTAAGCTGGCTTCTCAGACCCTCAAACTGTTCAATGGAGCTTCCTTATGATCTGTTAAATTTTTGCACGCTGTTAAGGAACCAACCCATATGAATGGCCATTAATATAAGTTATATTAAAACCCTAAAGAAGTGTGATTAACCGAGACGTTAAATATTCACATGAAAGAACATGTACCTAGAGGACAGAAGAACACATATTGTTTAGTCTGGCCATATTCATTTAACAAATTTAACGTAACTATTTAGTTAATAAGTTATGAATTACTGAATTATTTTTGTAATCAAAAGTAGCAGAATTAAAATTGTCCTGAATTATTTGTTAGAAGTATTCCAACCTCTGTCTTCCCCTAAACATTTTACCTCTTAGAGTGCAGGTTTCTCTTCTTTTATGGTTTTCCTATTGTCCATGATTCGCTACCACACCCTGCTGAGCTTAAAACGTATATTCTCAGAAAGTTCTTTCCCAAATTATAGGCCTATACTGATAGCTTCCTTTTGGGAACAAATGCCCGCTATGCTCTCTTTATGTCGTCCTTGCGTCCTTTGGCATGAGTTATGTTGCTTTCAAGACAGCAGAATCCTAAAACTTCGCCTATTTCGTGGTCACCAATTCTGATGTTGAGTTTTTCGGTAATTCATTTGTGTTACTCCTCATTACCTTTGTCTTTCATCAGTTTACCCTCAGTCCATTTTCTGTACTCATTAGACTGTTCATTTCAACTAGTCCTGTAATTTTTATTCCCTTTCTCTTAGGATAGCAATGTCATCAAGGAATCTAGTGGTTGACATCCTTTCATCCTGGACTGTACACAATTCAAACAATGTTTTGGGTCACCCCGGTTCCCAGAACTCCTGAAGACAGACGTTGACTGTGGATATTGTATCACAGAAACAGTTCCTTTGACTGTTCAGAGATGTCACTAAACCCGCCCAAAGATATAAACATACATGCATGAGCAGCGCCTATTAGACGGAGGGGGTACGAAGCCGATCAATTTCAGTCATTCCAGCAGGAAGGAGGTACACGGCTCAAATTTTCTGTAGTTCAACCATGCCTAGACGGTCAATACTGCGGTTCGATCGCGTCCGCAATGTTACTTTGTGCCAGGAATGGCTCTCAGCAAGGGAAGTGTCCAGGCGTCTCGGAGTGAACCAATGCGGTGTTGTTCGGACCTGGAGGAAACACACAGAGACGGGAACAGTCGATAACCTGCCTCGCTCAGGCCGTCCAAGGGCTTCTACTGCAGTGGATGACGGCTACCTACGGATTATGGCTCGGAGGAACCCTCAAAGTAACTCCATCATGTTGAATGATGCTTTCCGTCCAGCCACAGGACATGGTGTTACGACTCAAACTGTGTGCAATAGGCAGCATAATGTGCAGCTTCACTCCCGACGTCCTCTGGCGAGGTCCATCTTGCAACCACGACACCATGTATCGCGGTACAGATGGGCCCAACAACATGCCGAATGGACCTCTCAGGACTGGCATCACGTTCTTTTCAGCGATGAGTGTCACGTGTGCCTTCAACCACACAATCGTCGGAGACGTGTTTGGAGGCAACCCGACAGGCTGAACGCCTTAGACACACGGTCCAGTGAGTGCAGCAAGGAGGAGGTTCCCAGCTGTTTTGGGGTGGCATTACGTGGGACCGACGCACGTCTCTGGTAGTCATGGATGCGCCGTAACGGCTGTACAAAACGTGAATGCCATCCTCCGACCGATAGTGCAACCATATCTACATCATATTGGCGTGGCATTCGTGTTAATGGATGACAATTCGCGCCCTCACCGTGCACATCTGGTGAATGACTTCCTTCAGGATAAGGACATCGCTCGACTAGAGTGGCAAGCATGTTCTCCAGACATGAACCCTATCTAACATGCCTGGGATAGACTGAAAAGAGCTGTTTATGGACAACGTGACCCATCAACCACTCTGACGAATCTACGCCGAATCGCCGTTGAGGAGTGGGACAATCTGGACCAACAGTGCCCTGATGAACTTGTGGATAGTATGCCACGACGAATACAGGGATGCATCAATGCAAGAGGACGTGGTATGGGATATTAGAGGTACCAGTGTGTACAGCAGTCTGGACCACCACCTCTGTATGGTAGTACAACATGCAATGTGTGGTTTTCATGAACAATAGAAAGAGTGGAAATGATGTTTGTGGTGATCTCTATTCCAATTTCCTCTACAGGTTCCGGAACTCTCGGAACCGAGGTGATGCGAAACGTTTTTTGATGTGTGTAATTCCATTCTTGAACCTATTTTTTATTTGCATTATTACTCTTTCAAGGTGTAGATTGAAATACAGAAGTGAAAGACATAATGCCTCGGTGACGCCCTTTACATTGCGAGCATTTAGTTCTAGTTTTCCATTCTTACTGTACCCTCTTAGTTCCTCTACATATTGCATGTACCCCTTCTATACCTATGTCTTACTCCTATTTTTCTAACCACTTTGAATATCTTCCACCACTTTAAGTTCTTGAACGCTTTTTCTAGGTTGACGAACCAAACGAATATGTCAGTTTTTAGTAAGTCTTGTTTCCGTTATCAGTAGCAGCGTTACAAATGCCCTTATGGTGTCTACATCTTTACTAAACCCAAACTAATCGTTATAACTGAACTGTAATATCTTTGCAATTCTTTTGTGTGTTACGTTTGTGAGGAACTTGGGTGCTTTATGCGGTAAGTTAACTGTGCTGTAAATCTGCCCTTGCTATCTTCATAATACCAGAAAAGTGAGACTTTCATTGTTAGCTTCACTGCCTTACATAGATTCCTCGGGTGCGTGTAGTTGCACCATTTTCGTAATTGCAGAGAATTAATTCCAAGTCAAGGACGGGCCAAACGAGGGAGGGTGGGGCAGACGGGGGGGGGGGGAGTGGGGAGGCGACCATCCCCTCCCTGCTGTAAATTTAAACTAAATTAAATTCAAATGGCAATTTTTGTAATTTGCTTTATAGTTAAGTAAACGAATTTAGAGTCTTTGTCTGCGGATTTCGTCATTTAATTCAGTATTCCCGAAGGCATCTTGTGTGCCCGATAGAATGTGCTACCTGTACCTGTGACTTGTGCTACTCCTCCTGTTCGAATTGTGGGCGCCAAATATTAGCAGGGCGCGCCAATCTGTCATAGCAGCACGCGCTTCGCGTTTACCTTGGGCCACGATCTGCTTGGCCCCATTGTTACCATTGCTACTATTGTTAGACTGCTGCAATGGCAAAGGATTCACACCGCGCGGTGCGGTAAGCCGCCATTTGAGAACAGTTGCCGCTGTTGCTGCGATCAGCCTTTGATGCTGCCGCGAGCAGCTTTGTTGGTGCAGTTACTGCTACTGCTACGCTGACCACACGTGCCGTCTTTTCATAGTCCGCGATCCGAGGCTTGGCCGTTCAAATCCGCCACCGAGTGACGTCATGTGAAGGCCGCTAATGGAAACAATGTTCCGCCAGCGGTAGCTCAGTGTGAAGGGGACGTCTGTCTTGATAGTATGGAGTTAGCGAGTTCTGTGAGACATGAAACGAGATTCAAAGATAACATCTTTCCTCTCTAGAAAACAGAAGACTACATGTAAGTGACTATTTGTGGTGACCACGGTTTTTTGTTTCTATATTACTTAATTTCGGAAATAATGTATAGCAACATAGCCGGCCGTTGTGGCCGAGCGGTTCTAGGCGCTACGGTCGCAGACATGGATGTGTGTGATGTCCTTAGATTAATTAGGTTTAAGTAGTTCTAAGTATAGGGGACTGATGACATCAGATTGTTAAGTTCCACAGTGCTTAGAGAAATTTTAACCATTTATAGTAACATTATTCGAGATTACTCACAAATTTTTACGCGTTCTCGTCCACAGTGGACTATTTTTGACGCTGCGACTATGCAGTTAAATTAGAAAATACAGAGAATTCCTACATCAGTCGTTTTACTTGAGAAGAACGGAGTATTTTGATGTTCGCCCATCATCTTCAGGCTGTAAATGGATCAAACTAATCGATGAAACTAAATTAGAGTTGCTGTATTTACTTAGATAGTGAAAAGTGAGCTTTCGTTTATAGACGTATTTGTTGATCCAGTGAGTCCTCTTAAGCGAATGATATTGCACATTCCCTTTAACTTTTCCCAACGTCTATACCCGGTTCAGAATAACAAAGTGATTGATAGTGGAGGGGCCGATGTCATCGAATCGCCAGTGCATATGCTGGCTGTATGGCTGTAGCAGAAACAACTGTGCAGTTCCTAACTAGAGACGGGCAGTCTGCTCCTGAATTGATTCAAAGAGCCAGATCGTTCTAAAGACTGAATTAGCGATGATTCAGAAAAAAATGAGTGGTAGTATGAAGGCTTTCACGACCGGATGACATATCTTCTGTTAAACCTTCCGGGATGTAAGGTCGTGGTCCATGAAACTCTTCAGCTCCTAACGTTTCGTCCAGAGCTGCGCTGGACATCTTCAGAGGGGTGTTTCTCCTCCGGTGAGTATTGCCGACTCGGCAAGACTCACCGGAGGAGAAACACCCCTCTGAAGATGTCCAGCGCAGCTCTGGACGAAACGTTAGGAGCTGAAGAGTTTCATGGACCACGACCTTACATCCCGGAAGGTTTAACAGAAAAAAATGAGTGGTAGTTCATGTGATTTCAAAATGCGTCTCTTCTGGCCGGAATGAGCGGGATCAAAATTCTGCACTAGCCTGCTGCAGCGGCTCCCCACCCAACATCAATAAGAAATGTTACCCAAGCTACAAAAAATGTGTTATAGACCATGTGCTAACGTGGATTTGCATACTTTATTAGGACATAAAGCTTTTATCATCCATGAAAACTGAAAATAAAGAAAGATCCTTTTTTTCAATTTATTGAATGTCAGGCAGTAACCATTCAGCTACCTCTATAGTAATACTAATTGGGACTACATGAATATAAGCACAACACTCAGTCTCTTAGTGAAAAAAAATCTTCAACCCTACCAGGAATCGAAAATAGGCCCTTTGGCTTCACATTCCACCGTGTCCGCCGCGCAGCTAAGGAGGCCGAAACGCTCCAGTACGATATATTAATGCGGGAAACACTTCCAGCATCATGTTCCCACTCTTCATTTCAAAAGAATATCTCATGTTGCAGAGGCTCAATGAATACTTAGACATTTTTGAGTGAGTTGTTATTTCTTATCCTTTGACTTAGCATCGCACTTGAGTGTGTTGCCAGCGATTATAAAAGCTACTGTCTTCAGCCACCGTGTGGTCGGTGGATATGGCTAAGCGATTCAGGCATCACGCCCTCCCAACAGCTCCGGTCCCCCACCACTCGCACCTATCGGACCTTCGCACTGGCTCACTGCTCCCCACTGTTCTCAGGAGTCAGACTGCAAGGTATCTCGCTAGCTCACTACTTCCACCACTCTTACGGATCGGATTGCAAGCTGGCTCACTTCTCCCCGCCACTCTCGCGGACGAGGTCCCACGGACCAGACCACGTGGCGACTTGACGTGTCACTCTGTTCTCTGCGCTCTTGACTCAGTGATACAGCCACAAACTCGCTTTCTGGACTGAACATTTCTCCATCCAGGTTCAGATATTTATTCTTTGTATCCTTATTTGATTTGTTCTAGTCATCGTCTTCTTGCGTTATTGCTCTTCTGTTTTCTTGTTGTGTGAGTGTTCTTGTTAGGTGTACTAGTATGTCTCCTTCTATTTCTGTTGCATATATAGTTGCTGTTCTTGGTGTGTTGGTAGCCTTTACCCACGTTTTAATTACTTTGTGTGGGTTGGAGACTAAATATAACAGTATGTATAACATAAAATTATTTTAACACACATCATAGTCCTTGTATAAACGTGGTCTCAGGAGGAATGGAACGATGGTTTGAAGAAAAAACTAAATATGGACATATGCCCTATTCCAAATAGTTTCTGAGATGGAACATATTTAAAGTTACTTTTGTACGTTTTTCTTAAAAACACGAAATCCGCGCACTATAGCCAAAACTTGCCGCAGTACAGAATTAAACTACAATGAATTTCCTTTAAAAAGGCCTTATTCATTTTTTTCTCAACAACTTACAGATTGCATAAAGAGAGTGAAGAAATACAGAAAATCTTTCGCAACATGCATGCGTTGAGGTGTAGATAAGCCAGTTTGCGATAGTTTCTTCAACTGACAGGCCACGTGTTCTATATCAAATTATTCGTCTCGACTTCGTCTACACTGCTATATTACGTTGCAAACGATGACAATGTACTGAACAATAAAGAAAATAGGGAACACTTTTCTTTAAATATGTTCTATCTTGGAAACCATTCAGAACAGTACATGTGTCCGCAAGAAGGTTTTTTTACTTCAAATGATCGTTCCTGTCGTATCCCTGAATATAGACCACTCATCCTGTGACAAGCTGTATATTACGTTTAATTTTATATTTATTCGTTTAACCTGAACGAATTAATACCTTCAGGAGTCTTCTTACATCAGACTAGAGTTTTATATGTAATTACAAAGCTCTTTAAAATCACGGTTTCTTAAAAAAATCATGATAATTTTAATATGATATCTCTTCATCTTCCCTCTGCATGTGTTAAACATTTGATTGAAACTGTTGATTTTCCTCGGTCTTCCTAAATATCTTCTGCCCACTGGGTATTAATTATCACCAATTTTGGTAATCTGTCGTCTTTTATTCTTGTGACATAAACCTACCAGTTGTTTCTATTTTTTTTTTTTTTTACTCTGCTTATTTAAGTTCTTCACTTTTAGTTCTTTTCTGATCTCTACATTCACTCTCCTGTCAGACATAATTTACCCAGCTACTCATCTTAGTAATTAGAGCTCTAGTGTTGCTTTTCTCATGGGAAGAAGTATTTCTGCTGTGTTGTCCAGGTAAGAGCTTCAAGGTCTAAGGGGCAACAGTTATTATAAGCAGTAGTGGGTCAATAATAAGCTTGATCGTTTGGACTGTGACTCCTCCTATACAATAAATGATGTGCTGAAGGATTCATCGACAGCATTGTCAGCTCAAGAAAGAATTTTGGCTGCAGATAAAATTTGTATCCGAAAATTACTAGGGACATAACACAAAATTATTACTCCTCTTTATATGTCCTTTCAAAATATATAAAACAGAGGTTTGGTGACCTGAATTTAAAAGGCAATGTACTTTCTTTTTACTTATTTTTTTGAGTGAATGGTGAGACCTGACCCATGAAAAATAGCTAGTCCATTCCAGAGAGTGACCAGTTCTAATCCAGTCTCTGAAAAGAACGATTTTTCGCATATCTGTTCCTAACTGGACTACGTTCTCACGCCGCCTTTTAACTTGCTACATTGAGTTCACTTCACAGGATTATAATGTATTTGTGGCTTAACAAACGCACTCCTGTGTATAAAATGATACCTTGTTCCTATCATTTCTATTACGGGGTGTTCATATAAATCGAAATATCAATATTTTTCCAAAAAAATATCGAAACAATCAGCGAAAATTTTTCTCCGATACATCGGTATCGGAATGCCAACATCGAGTGCCGATATTTTTATTTTATGTTATATTTTTCGCAATTTTCGGTAAATATTTGAAGTTGTTCTTTTGAAGTTCTAGTATAACATAGCTTTAAGAGCCTTACTACTTTCTCAGCTTTCATCATGTCTAGTCTTTCTCTTTGACTGTGCGAAGCAAGTACAGATGGCACAAAGAAGAAATCCAATTGCTCTGTCGGAGCAATTCTGATGTAAAGATATAGAACACCAGTTGCGTTAAAAAAAATTGTTACATCGACATTCTTCAAAAACAGCTATTGAAACTGATGAACAAAAATCTATATGACAAGACTGGTCTTTGCAGTCGGCAGAGACGTGTGAGTGGAAGTGCTGACGTTATCGGCGCTTGACGCTACCAACAGGAACTGCAACGTTTTAACTTCACCAAGCAGTTTTGACATTACAACTGCTAGGGCGCTGGTATTTGCAGAAATGGAAAAAGAGGGTAGTCAACCTGAAGTGTTCCAGCCAAACATGTGAGGAAATCGAACGACGAGCACATCTTCACATTTTATTGTGCCACTTAGCTGCAGTTACCATTGTTAGAAAAGTTTTCTTTCAGTTCTTGCTCTAAGGGAAATAGGTTGTTAGGTTGTTGATGTACAGAATACATAATAATAAATCAATACTTAAGTATACAGCTCTAAAACAATATTTCTACTCGATCCGTCGATGATTGTGTTCGATATGTAGAGGTGTAGCAATGATATGTTTTTCGATATAGATATATGGGATTCGCGATATTTTTAAAAATATGAATTGTCCTAATTCCTATAGCTCAACAAAAGCAATGGGAATGCACTGCCTTTTACAACAGAATCAAACACGTTCAGTTGTCGTATTGGATACGAAAGGGGAACTGCAATGGATCACTGTCGTTTAAGTAAATACAGTAACTAACAATATTAAAAGTAATATAAATTTCTTGAGTACTTACCCATCACTGTACTGTGTATTTATATCGTCATACTTTGCATAGGAGTATCCCTTATTAACCCTGGAGTGGGCGCGTGGGGTACACATGTCACCCAGTGGTTTTACATTGTGATTATTTCCGTTACGTTTAAAGTTGCAGCCTTCCCACGCTCAGAACCTTTCAAATGGGCGCGTTGTTGAAGATCCGTTTATAGCTAACGTCAGTTGGACAGCTAAACAGAGAGCAACAGGACATTGAAATGAGTTGGGGTACGACTCTCCACCACGCGCCTATCTACGTAACAATTTCTTAAAGTAGGTGTTCCTTTTTTTAACTTTTTTCACACTAAATTCGTTGTAAGTGCAATATTTAAAATTTTTATTAATCTCAATAAAATAACTATGTTAACTGAAGTGATTGCTTATGCAGTCTTCAACATGTACTATAATTTGCAGAAATTGATACTCATAAACACGTTTCTATTTTAGTGATGTCAGATCCGAAGAAAAAAAAAAGTGGATGTGTCTTCCGACCCTGAAGTGTGGATGAGGTGGCTCGAAGAAGATGCAGAGAGTGATGAAAATGACGGATTTGATTCTGAAGAATCTGATTCAAATGAAGACGATCAACTAATGGAAAGCGATAATGATACTGAAACTGAACAATCTGCAGATGAGTACAATAATAAGAACGGTGAATCTAGTATATCCTATTATCTTGGGGAGGAAAGTAAAACAAAATGGTCTAAGTCTTTCTTAAAAGAAACGTGGGAAGAAGGTCAGAGAATATAATATGTCATCTTCCTGGCCCCAAGATGCAAGCATCAGCAATACTTTCTGAAGGTAAGTTATTAGATCTTTTCTGAGACAGCAGAGTTACAAAATTATAGTTAACTTCACAAATATTTATGTAAGAAGTTTCAGAAACATAGAGATGCTAGACTCACTGATGAGACTGAAATACTCTACCTAATAGGAACCCTAAGAAGTTCTAGAAAAACACTAACATGCTCTGGGATAACTATAGAGGACTCACCGTAACATTATTAGTGGCAACTGGTTCCCCAAGGAGTTTTTATCTAATAAGCAAAGACTTTGGCTTCCAAGAGAATTGTACGCTTGTTTCATATTGCCCTAAAGGTAATCAAGCTGTTATCTTGATATCTACATTACATCATGGGATACCATTGGTAAAGATCAAGTGATTCACTGAAACCAGAAATTGTAACTTTTTACAATATGAAAAAGATTGGAGTTGATTTACTTGATAAACTAATTCAAAAAAATGATGTGTCGCGAAACACTCGTAGGTTGTTTTCTATAATTTACTTAATGTTTCTGCCATGAACGCACTGTGCATATACCGAGAAAAGTCTAGAACACGAGAATAGCAGAACTTCCACATATGCTGTCATTGTCCAGCCCATTCTGACTGAATGACCGGCGTTTATTCACGTTTCGTCGAACCACACGATGGCTTCAACCGTCACTCCAACGATATTTCTTAAAAAACTACTATGCCACGCTACGACGTCATCTCTCTCCGTTATAATTATCGGTCATTGATTTTTTTATTGCCGAAAACCGAGGGCTCTGACAATCATTATTAAAGAAGTCTTGCTGTTACTGAATAACTTTGCCTTGCGAAGAGTAACGCACAGTTCTTTTTTTAATAGTTGGATGTTGTTTTCTTTCGTATTATGCATAGACCTAGCGACAAACAGCATAGTGCTGAAAAGAGACCAAGTTCGTTAGACGTGGGTCTGTCTTTTCCCCGAGCGTCCGCAGTTTGATGAACCAGGCCGTTCCCCTTCTGTTTATTTTTCCTTACAAAATTTGACAACGGTATTATTTTTGTGTACCCTCGAAGCGTATTCGGTTCTTTCGACAACCTTTGTTAGAAGCAGTAGAGTCGGACAATTGGCTCTCTCTTGTCGAAATATTCCCGCATGAAGCACAAAAACTCATGTGTCTGACCGCGTAAAATATGAGCAGATCGCCGAACTTTCCGTTTAGCAGCCACTTCTTTTTATACACTTCCACTACAAGCTTCATACATTTTGCAGCGAAAAATAAACTCGCAGCAGAGACAAACAAAGCACGCAATGAAACGGACCACAACTGTTGGCGTATGATACTGGCCGCGAGTGTCGTCTGAAACAGGCTACAGTAGTCGCTAACAGTGAACAGCTGGACGTCTTTGTTATTCTGGTTATTTTTTTTTTGTTTTTTTTTTTGCGTAAAACAGAGGTATCTTCCTAGAATTTTTCCCTTCTTTTGGTAATTTCCTTTCCTTCCATATCTGCATGAAAATTTTCTGCTCCACCTGCGTCTCGTTACCCGTATCAACAAGTGACCCCTAGGAGTTTTATGCCCAAGTCACTGTGCAACGGAGTAAGTATCGTTTCATATTTACATCAGTCTGAAATGCGTAAACCCCAGATTCTTAAATAGATCCGAATTACATAGATAAAACAGCTGATTACTTTACGAATGATTTAATGCGTTCATTTATGCCAATAGCTGCATAGGCGTGCTAACTGCTATATACATTTATGCCTGTATGGCGAAAGGGTTCAACACGTGTGATTTTAGTGCTACGTATACTTTTCAGGTTCCAGACCAGATTAACATTTTAAGGATTCAGAGCCTTCAGTGAGTGATATATCGCAGGTCCAAGATAGTCAGATCAGCTGCCCTTCAGCGCCATTATCTACAGATTATACGTCAGCGTCAAGCATTACTTAAATAAATACAAATCAAGGTTAGCTTTGAAAAGGCCTCTCGTGCAAAGTATGTTCTTCCTTGCGCCCGCTCTTAATGGTGTTCACCATAGAGGAATGAAGCTAAACACACTAGCGATCGTATCCCTAACAAAATTTTCCAAGTTACTACGAAAAGACGGTGGCTTGGTTTGCCGCCGCAAAACTCAGTATCATCAGCAAGCTTTAGAACGTGCTAACGACTTTCTGGGTTTTTTTTCTTTTTTTTTTTTTTACGAATGGACACATACAGATTAAAAAGACCAAAACAAAACCGAAAAAGTTAATTTTTTGTAAAACGTTTATTTCTTGCGTGGAAGCACATACATTTTATAGGCCATCGTGATGATGGCTCTGTTTTCTCAAAAGATCCCAGAATATAAAATAAAGGTAACTTTAAAGAACTAATGAAATCTCGTACCGAAGACTGTGGAGATATTAAATTAGCCGCAGAGTACAGATCTGACAACGAAAGAGGTACATTCATTAATAAAACAGTAAAAAATTGATTTGATTGAATGCTGTGCTCAAGAAATTATGTCGCAGATATTACACAGAATCCAAGAAAACTAATTCTGCAGTATTGGGTTTGATAAGACCATAAGTCACAAAACTCAGATGACAATTTTTTAGAGATATTTGTACCAAGATATGACCAGAGAAAATTTCATACATTTTATCAATCCGCGAGAGCTAGAAAAAAATGTGAGAAAATACCAACGTTCTCAACAAATGTAAAGTAAGCAAAGATGTCTCTTCAGTTTCTGAAAGCGATGGTGATCAAGAGGAGTCCTTTGAAGATGACAAGGACACCATTATTTGAGACAAAGATAAGGTGGGTAATGAGCTTTGAACTTGTCTATTTCTAAATACTCTGAAGTGCAGTTTATACGGGACTCAACTGGTATCATTAGAGACGTTGTCTCTTCTTTCACAGCTTCGTGAAGCGCCAAAAAGAAATGCTGTGCTCATAAAACATGTATGGTACCAGCTAGACTCTATGTGTGAAACAACATGGGCAGGAAAGCACCTGAAACGTCCCCTTAGGATAATTATACATGACTGTGTTTAAACTGACACACAATATTTTTAGCGTAACGCAATCTGACTTTCAAAAATCCCTACAAAAGAATGGCCCCAACTAACATTAACCTATACCTTTCACAAATCACTTACCTCACCAAAAATCTTCGTTACTCGAACTACTGCAAAACAGCGAGCGCCAATACTGCCAGCTAAATAAAAGATTCAAACTACTGAAGGCACTAACTACTGATAGGCATAGTTAGCAAATGAAAGATTTTAATAGAGAACAAACAATGTATTTACCTTAATAGTGTTGAAAAATCATAATATACATAGCAGTTCATGACATCCAGTCTTACAAATTTCAAAACTCCGCCATTTCTCTCCCCACATCCACCACTGCTGGCGGCTCACCTGCAACTGCACAGTGCTACGCGCTGTTAACATCCAGCTGCCCAACACTACAATGGCAGACAACAACGCAAACTAGCCACAGACTGCACACAGCACAGCCAGTGATTTACATACAGAGCGCTACGTGGCGTTACCTATATAAAAACCTAAACAGCCTACTTACATAGCCCCCATGCTCCCCACAAAAAATTTTATAAATTGTTTTGCACTGTGGCCAATACAGATTTGAAAAATTTTTCATAATTACAATAACAAAGAAATCAAATGCACACACTTATTGATACAATGTTGGTCAAAAGCTAAAATTTTCTCACAGTCCATAAAGACAGTCCTGATCGTTCATCACAGTAAAATTGCAGTGTTTTTCTCAAAGTCTGAGCAGTAAAAGAAAATGCACACGGAAGTAGTGGATTTCCATGCCGTCTTGAAGAAGTAGTGTTGTCCTTCCAACAGAAAGACAGTGCTGACTCTTGACATGCAGACAGGTAACGGGCCACAACAGAGCAAACCCACAGCAGAGTCAGTCGAAGTTTTGAAGAATATTGGTAGGTAGGTCATCACAGAGTAGACCCACTGTAGTCCTGGTAGATATTACGGTATTGCTAGGCCACCAGAGGTGCAGACCCACTATAGTCCTGGTAGAGATTGTGGTATTGGTGGGCCACCAGAGGTGCAGACCCACTGTAGTCCTTGTAGAAATAATGGTACTGGTGAGTCAGCAAAGGTGTAGACCCACTGTAGTCCTTGTAGAAATAATGGTATTGGTGGGTCATTAAAGATGCAGACCCACTGTAGTCCTTGTAGAGATGGCCAGTAGCCATCTGTTGTGACTGTGCAGGTGCACAAACACCATTGAAGAGTCTTGTGGATAATATAGCAAGTCCATAACCACCACTTGTGCACTCAAAAGGTTTTTGGAATTGTCCTTAGAACCAGCAATGCTGTTATCGAGTCCCTTGCTGAATTATTAACACACGTGCAAACACTAACAGTCCCTACTTCTCACATATTGTCCATATACTATGACCAACAGAAACGTGT
This sequence comes from Schistocerca serialis cubense, assembly GCF_023864345.2. NCBI lineage: Eukaryota > Metazoa > Arthropoda > Insecta > Orthoptera > Acrididae > Schistocerca > Schistocerca serialis. The sequence goes on along the minus strand of NC_064643.1, from coordinate 610,917,162 downwards.
GCAGTGAAATGGAACTTACAAGTTAATAATATGATGAACTGGTGTCAATTACAATGTTATAACATAAGAATACAATTACAAAGGTACAAAATACATCATTAAAGAACATAACAATACAGATAACATTCGTAGTATAGGCTTTACAAAAGCATCGAAATAACATATACATCAGTGTTACAGGAATTATGACATAAGTACATACATAAAAGTCAGAATAACTTTTGAAACATCAATTTCACATATGAGCAACAAAACAGAACAGATAACTAATGTCTAAACATCTTTACAAAGTAAATAACATAGTATTACAAAAATTCTACAACATAACTCGCATCAGCTAAACACATAAAGACAGGAAAAACACAAATAAACAAGGGTACACAAACACATAGTAGGATAACACAAGGAAAGGACAGGGTTTGTTTTACTGCAGTATTTTGCAAACAAAACTTTCTTTACTTCTCAGAGAACTCCCTTTGTTCTTCATTATTTCCAAAAAGTCCTATCTATACCTGTTTTCTGTACTTTTTTTCGTATAACTTCTCAATGCATTTCTTCCAATTCATCGCAACTCATTCTCTTATATAGTCTACCCCATCTTAAGCTAACTTAAATCTACTGAGCTCAGATGCTAAACTAAAGGACAAGGCAATGCAGCAGCACAAAACAAGTAACGCAAACAGCAATGACAAAAAATGCAGATTTGCAAAGCAAGCAGCATTATAGAAATTAGCAAACAATTGCAATATTACAACTAATATAAGGCAATGTGCAGCAAACATGAAAAATAAATCAGTAGTAAAACTGGCTTAACAGAGTAATGTAAAGTGAAATTTAGTAGCACTATGCCTGGCAAACAGCAGCAGCAAATGCAATAACTTATATCGAAACATGACATAGCTCAAGCAGAAAAAATATTACACTAAAGACAACAATGCAGACAAGGGAAATGTATATTCACATCTTAATGTCTATGTCATTAAAGTGGTGCACCACAAAAACTTATTCTAAAAAAAATTACCAGTACTTGAAAAGAAAATTATGTATGCAGTTACTGTTATTAGTTCCTTCTTATTGTTCTTTCCTTTCCAAGTGCTCCTTTTTTGAAGAATGTGTGTCATAAAATTATTATTTAATAGATCTGTTGGCAGAAAGTGTTCACATTGACAAATGCATTTAATTTTATTTTATAAAATCAATGCTGCAGCACAGCTGGAAAACAGATATAAAATGAAATAACCAACTATGTAAAGAAAAGCATAACAATATCATTCAATAGTCATGTGGCATTTCATAAGTAGTAAAAAAATCTCTCATATAGAAAGACAGTAGTCATAATCAGGTGTGTAGACATAAACTATTGCTCGTCATTTCATTAGGCATTTCAGTAAATATCAGGAAGTACGATATATTTCCAAGTAATGAGTGTGTCATATTTGCGATGCTTTCTGCAAAGGAATGCCAGTAGCGAGGTTAATGGTCTCCTTTTTTCTCCACCTGTGCCTCTGAAAGGTACACACTAATGGCTTTTTTTCCAGGCGACTGTCACGCAGCTGGGTGCCCACGATTCATTACGTGAAGGTGGTCACTTAACTTTCTTACTGAAATATTTACGACACCAGTTTGCATTACAGTGACAGTCTCATATAAAAAATTTCACAGGTCGAGAATTTGCGTTGCAAATGTGTAGAAACAAGATCCTATGAATATAACAGTGTCCAAAAAATTTTCGCCGGCATTGTGATACATTCACGCATTTACAGACATTTCATAACTCTTAAAGTACGATTCTAGGTTTCCAACATCCTTTTTCACAAGTCAGAGTCCCTAACCACTACTCATTTTCATTACCTTATTACACATATACATATTTGTCGACACTTCTTCAATATTTCATCATAATAAATACGTAGCATAATCAAATTCCTCATATAACATCAGCTTATTGACCATAAACATACCTCAACAGCATAATACACATTGTCATCATAATAAAAACATCATAACACCTCAGTCAAATCTCAAAACCGTCATAGCTTTGTGCAATAATTTCAAAACCTAAAAAAAATTCTCTGCTCATTTCAATAGTGTCATCTACCTCAAACGTACTTTAAAAATCATGATCTCATACCAAATACGTCATTCAAAGCTCTCATAGTATCAGAATGGTTCTGAAAAAATATGAACAGTTCACGAAGTACAGACAAAATACAATTTTATAAGTGTGAAGTTATCCAACTGTGTAATTATGTAAACATTTGTCACTGATGTAGTAAAAAAAATGTTTGTCTCTCAGTTAAATGATCAGATAGCTGTGTAATTTATGTGTTAGAGAAATATGGTACCGATGTGTAAAGTTGTATAAGCAAATACCATATTAGCTAGGGCTCCTTGTGCTTGCCAAACACATGGTACACAAAGTAGGCGTGTACCCCCTGAGGATTAATGTAATTATACCCTCAGGTGTTACAGATTACAGCAATGGAATGAATGTATCACGGAAAACCTTTGTATCTTTGTAATTCAAAAATCTTTAAAAATAAATGTTTTAAGTACAAAATTAATCACTCAAATACGTGTACTGTAGCGCTAAACTGTGCGTCTTGTTGTAAGATAATATCTGTGGAAGTGTCGTAGTTATAGTCCTCCAAAAGCTAAGTTCTGCAGAAGTCAATGTACTTACCTCATGATAAACAAAAGTGAAATGCTTTGTGTATAGATATCTTAATTATTATGCTTATTGCCATGATGAAGAAAGTACTGTGCTGTAATGTATCGTTGTGCTACGTAAATGGCTGTCTCATTGTAGCTATACCACAAGTTACTACTAAAACATGTTTTACTTTCCAGAATAATTCAGAAAAACTGTGCAGATATAGAACAGAAACACCGCAAAAGCAACATTGTAAATGGTCACTCATTAGTAGAGTCGTGATAAAATCGTGTAGCTGTCACATAAACTAACCACTGTGTCATCTGGTATCTCACAGAAAGTACTTTAAATCCAGAATGTATTTTCAAGTAAACCAAAATGTTGCATTAAAATCTCATTAGCAGTACTGGTAAATGTTCTAAGCATGTGAGCCTTTTAGTCGTTACGTAATCGTGCAATTAACAAGCAAGAATGTACACACACAATAACACTGCGTCGTCTGTTCACTATAACAATGCACTCATAAATACTGTGTAAATATGTTCCCTAGGTTCTAGACTGGATAGTTAACTTCAAAACATTGATGAATGTTAACAGTCTCAGTGTGACAAAATGTACTAGTAGGGTGAAGTGAAAAATTTTATGGCAAAGATTAAGTTAAAAAGCAGATTATCTCTCAACGGTTTTACATTTGAAATGTGGTGCAATCGCTTACTCTTCATAGCATTCAGAGTTTTAACTTGAACGCAATTATCATGCTGTATACTTCGGTAAAGAATACTGGAATTTTTCTCAAGGTTAGCGTCTATGTTATTTTTCTCTGAGGCAGCTGGCGCACGTGGCTGCCTGCGATGTGAGTCATTGTTTGTCTCTTTGTTGGCGCACGTCGTAGGATTAGGAGACCTAACTTCTACAAATTCACCTTGACGAGAAGGCCCTTCTCTGTTTGAATTTCGCGAGTTCTGACGAAATTCAGGTCTGTCGTTATGATTATATCGTCTGTCGTCATGTCGGTAGCTCCTGTAGTTTCTTTCTTGTCGGTTAAGTGGTATAGAATTTCTCCCTGAACTGTAACTACGCGCTGGACCGTTGCGTCTGAAGTTCTGTCTCCCTTGATAATAACTGTTTTGTTTCCCATATTGCCTGTTTCTGTGGTTATCTCTGTCATATTCATTACTACGGAAATGGATCTTTCTCTATAACCATTACTCTGCCAGTGGCTGTTATATGGGTGGTCTTTGTTTTATTCACGATTTGTGTTGTGAGAATAGCCTTGTCGTGTCCAGTTATTATTTCTTTCATCGCGGAATTGCGACGGATGTCACCTGTAATTGTTGTGTTCCTGTTTTCGCGTTCCGCGATTGTCAGTGTCAATTTCTAATTCTTGTAAGAGTCCCTGAAAAGCTTCAATGTCGTCTTTGCAACGTCCTGTGCCGTAAATGTTCAGGTAATTTGGTTAAGCAAATGCGGATGAGTTCTGAGGCGCTGTATGGGTTTCACAGGTACTGATTCTTGTGCAACATATCTTCAAAATATTTCACAAGACTGGAAAATTCAGATTGTTCGAAATGTTTCATCATTATGATGCTATGTCTTACTCGGTCTTGTGTAGGTTGAGACCAATATGCTGAGAGGAAGGCATGGTAAAATTCTCCTTCACTGTGACAATCGTGAATGACCGATCGCATTCTTACAGCTGGTTCATTCTCTAAATAGCCACACATAAATTCTAATCTGTGCTCTAATGACCAGTTGGGAGGAAAAGAATGAGAGAATTGATGAAGCCACGCTTGTGGATGAATGTTGTTGCCAGAATTCTTAAATGTTTTAAATTTATGTGTAGTAATGAACAGCTTATAGCCAAAATCATCATGTCGGCGAGTCGCATATCGGTCATTGTTACGTCGTTTCGGTGGTTCCATTTCAAAATTCGGTGCACCTTGCCAATTTCTTTCATAATTTCCGAAATGTCCTGTGTTATTATTTTGTGGTTGTTCCGTATTTCTATGTCCCTCTTCCCGTACTGGAGCGCGAGTGTCCTCTGAAATATGTAATTCTTGTATTACTTGTGCCAACTGATCTTGTACTTCCTGGATTTCTCTTTTGTACTCTGTATTGATTTGATTTTGATTTTGTTTGAATTTTCTAATTTGTTCATACTCTTCAGTGTCCGTGAAGGCTACAGGTCTTGTGTCATTCAGATCATCATCTACCTTTGTAGATAAGTTAGTGAACTGATCTGAAAGTTTGGCTACTTTATCCGATAGTGGAATTATGTCCTCTGTGTGTTTTTCTGAACCAAGTTTCAGAGTGTCCATTTGTGTTGAAATCGTATCTACTGTGTCCTTTAAGTTTTCCTGAGTTCTTGCAAGTTGCGTAACTGAATCGGTAGATGCAACTGAATCAATTTTAGCTTGCAAGGTGTCGTGATTTTCATGAACAATAGTTTGCAGTTCTTTTATGGCTGCTTCGTGATTCTGTAATGCATTTTCATGACGTGAAAAAATAGGTTGGAAATGCTCACAAATTTGTGTTTTTACGTCATTACAGACTTTTTGACATTTCGATTCAATGTTATGTAACTCAGTAGTTAAATCTTCACGTGTTTGTTCAAGTGTGGTGTCTAACTTCCGAAGATTTTGTTCCATTGTGTCTAACTGTAGCTGTGTTTGTCTCTGGTGTTGTTCCATTGTGTCTAACTTTTGAAGCTTTTGCTGTGTTTGTCCCATTTGTTGTATTAATAGTAATAACAATGCACTGGTGTCTGAAACATGTTCCTCAGTGCTTTTCGGCAGTGAATTTGCACCGGCAACATTCACATTTTGACAAGCAGAAAATGTGTCTTGGCTTATTTGAGAAAACGGCGAGGACGCAAAACCTGAATCTACAGTATTTGCAAGATTGTGTTCTGTCATTTCGGATTCCTGAGGCGAGCTATTGCCGACCGATCGATCGATAATGCTTCCCTGTTCACTAATTGTTTCACTGTCCACGCCATTATTCGCAGCCCGCTCCATTTCCCTATGCACAATTACCAAATTACTACTTTGAACATTAGTTAGTTCATTACATGGTGGCGCTAACACAGTGCTCTCGTCTTCACTGTCATTTCTCAGTTTACTTTGGAGCCTAGTATTACGTTTCTCACACACCATTATTGTCACAATATTTCACACAACACAGAAAAGCACAATTTGAAGAGCAAAATAAGAAAACACATTAACATAGCAATGAAAATAATATCTAGTTAATTGCAAGAGCAGCTGCAAAATACTTGGTGCAAATCTACATGCATGCCACAACTGTTTTACTGTACAACAATGAAAGACTGCAACTACAAAGGAGATTCTCTCTACAATTACATGCTAGCAGTAAACAAAATCTACACTAATTACACAAACTACAACAAAACATCAGAAGATTCCAGTGAGGTATCCTGGCAGGGTCGCCATATGAAACGTCCCCTTAGAATAATTATACATGACTGTGTTAAAACTGACACACAATATTTTTAGTGCAACGCAATCTGACTTTCAAAAATCCCTACAAAAGAATGGCCCCAACTAACATTAACCTATACCTTTCACAAATCACTTACCTCACCAAAAATCTTCGTTACTCGAACTACTGCAATACAGCGAGTGCCACTACTACCAGCTAAATAAAAGATTCAAACTACTGAAGGCACTAACTACTGATAGGCATAGTTAGCAAATGAAAGATTTTAATAGAGAACAAACAATGTATTTACCTTAATAGTGTTGAAAAATCATAATATGCATAGCAGTTCATGAGATCCAGTCTTACAAATTTCAAAAACTCCGCCATTTCTCTCCCCACATCCACCACTGCTGGCGGCTCACCTCCAACTGCACAGCGCTACACGCTGTTAACATCCAACTGCCCAACACTACAATGGCAGACAACAATGCAAACTAGCCACAGACTGCACACAGCACAGCCAGTGATTTACATACAGAGCGCTACGTGGCGTTACCTATGTAAAAACCTAAACAGCCTACTTACACATCTAACTGCTGTAGCCTATTTTCTTAAAAAAAAAAAATTAAGAAAAGTGAAAAAATCGTGTGATGCCTTGAGGATATTTCGCAATGGCTACATTTTACAAGTGATCCCTACAGCATAACAGCTAGGACCTTTTTATATTCAGTCAGTAATAGAGTATTCTTTGTAATTCTCGTATGCCTTGATGATGTGCTTAGCCAAACATTACCTCTCAGTGGGTTTCTCCTAAAAGAGTCCTTTTATGTTGCAGAATTCAACCTGCTGAATGATCAAACGAAAAAACTGGCAGATGATATAGAAAGCGCCAGGATCACATCCTGACAAATTACCAGGCCGAACACTGTTCTATCAAGTATGGAAAGCTATTTTAGGGTGAATGTGTCTATCCCTGTTCTTGACACACTAAACACTGATCTAGAAAACAGATTCTCTGAAGTCGTTCTCAGTCTCTATAATCTCAACACACTTCTACCAGAAATCTGTTCATCTTCAACAATGTCCTTGAAGTCAATTATTAGGGATGCAGAAACTCTATTTACGAAGTACTACAACGTAATTGGAGAGGATGAATGTGACTGCATTTCTGATCTGAAGGAAGAGATCAAGATGTGGGTGATAAAATGGAGAAGGGAAGATGCAAACATAACATTTCTGCTAAGCTATGTTTTAGTTTTGCATTCCAGAAGTTTTTCCTACAATTAGTTCTTTGATTTTGATACTTTCTTCCCTTCCTGGGTCAACGGCAACAGCAGAAAGATCTTTCAAAACACAGACGCATTAAGAATCGGTTGAGAAACCATTGTAGGCAAAACTGCTTAACAGGGCTTGCTTTGTTGTATTTTCATACAGACATCATTATTAACGAAGAAAGAATTATAGCTATGTATATTGAGAAAGGCAGAAAGAACAGAAATAAAAAGATCGACTAATTATCATTCACAAACTTAAATCATAATTTTGTATAAAAACTTGAAAAGTGGAGATGCTAATATTCAAGAAGCACGCCAAATTTACACTGTATGTCGAGAGAACTTAAATGAAAAATACAAACACGATTTTTTTTTTTTGTAAAAGATCTTCTTTGCCAGATTTTAACCACTTACTGTATCAAAGAAAGGCAACTTTATTACATTAAAAACAATGGCTTTATGTACCTGCAAATAAGCTTTAAGCTATTGTAACGATGTAATATCAATTCTAGCTCTTTATGTTATGCTTCTTTAGAGGTATTAGTCTCAAATACATTGTTTTGATAACATAATTAATATTGATACTGCATTTTTATTCCCACTATGTTATTCTAAACACGAGGATCGTTGTGAATTGTATTGAAAATAACAATTAGAAAAAATATTTGAGTATCTATTCAATATTTAACAATTTTTATATATATATATATATATATATATATATATATATATATATATATATATATATATAATAAACTGGCAAAGATACAATCGTCAACAAATTGAGAACTACAGTTTAAAAGTATGTTATTCTAATTTCAGTTTATGTTCTTTTAATTTGGTTATCAACTCCATTGTTAACAAAAGGCTTATGTGCCTGTAACTGTGTGTTAACAGTTACATAAAAGAAATTACTCACAAAAAGGTTGTGTGCTACACATTTCAAGAAATTTAAAACTGATTGTCTAAAATACATTTTTGCAAACATTTGATACTTGTAACTATCAAAACAGCTTAAAAAAGTAGTTGTTGAAGGTTTTTTTCCCTTAACTAGCAAGGGGCGGACCCCTTGGTCTTCTGTCACTTCTAAGCAACTGCCAGCATCCAGAATATTTCATTAAACTGTGCCTGTTTCAAGTTAAATATGGTCAGGGGAAATGTGTAGTTTTCTATGGTTCCTATCAGCATCCCACAGCAGTTAGAGAGCTACACATAGTGAGAAAAGATATGGTGTATTCACGCAGGGGATATCATTGTAATTAATAGTAATTTTTTAGTGGATCTCTAATGCACAAAACTCAAAACCGCTCTCCGCAATTCCTATAATTTAATTTTAAGAAGGATAACTACTTCCATAGTAAAAAGAGCCTTAACGTTTAAGGAATTTTGAAGTAAACTAAAAATCAGACCTCAGAGCACGCTTTTCGGCAAATTTGGGAAATATAATTATATGTAAGTCCTCCTAATGAGACTAAAGAAAATTGTAACAAAGCCCTCCCTAGTTTCTATGACTTCCACAATGGTCAACCACCTAGAGTCATAATGTATGTGAAATGGGCAAACCTGTCAAAAAAAAAGAATAAAGAAAGAGATCTAGACCTCATAAAGTCATCACTTGCTTTGGGCCTTCGTCCCACTTCAACATGGGGTCGGCCTTGTTAGTATCGATTTGACAATGATAGTGGCAGAGGGTGGCTGGATGCCCTATCTGTCGCCACCCCTTACCCCTGGGATGGAATTAGTGTACCCCAGCTATCTGCATCTGGTGTAAGCCATGAAATATTGCGATCGTTTTCAAATGTCTGTGTGTCGTGTAACTGACGCGGGACATGGGGACCAGCCCAGTATTCACCTAGTGGAAAGTGGAAAACCACCTAAAAACCACATCCAGGCTGGCCCTGGCATACTGGCCCTCGTCGTTAACCCGCCTGGTGGATTCGATCCGGGGCTGGCGCGCTACCTGAGTCCAGGAAGCAGCTCATTAGCGCCCTCAGCTAACCTGGCGGATCGTAGACCTCGTAAAATAAAGTGCATAACTTGGCAGTAACTAACGTAACTTTAATTGCAGTAGGTAGAAGTAGAAACTTAATTAAATTTACGGCATAATTCAATGTAGTATAATCAAAGTGATTATCATTTCATTATTTTAGAAGTATTAATGAAGCATATTAATATGAGCAAATGTTATTAAAAATTAAATACTTACAGTGAATGCAATTCATTATCAACAAGCATAGAGTTATACTTCTATTGATTGTTTGATGTATATGTACACTCCTGGAAATGGAAAAAAGAACACATTGACACCGGTGTGTCAGACCCACCATACTTGCTCCGGACACTGCGAGAGGGCTGTACAAGCAATGATCACACGCACAGCACAGCGGACACACTAGGAACCGCGGTGTTGGCCGTCGAATGGCGCTAGCTGCGCAGCATTTGTGACCCGCCGCCGTCAGTGTCAGCCAGTTTGCCGTGGCATACGGAGCTCCATCGCAGTCTTTAACACTGGTAGCATGCCGCGACAGCGTGGACGTGAACCGTATGTGCAGTTGACGGACTTTGAGCGAGGGCGTATAGTGGGCATGCGGGAGGCCGGGTGGACGTACCGCCGAATTGCTCAACACGTGGGGCGTGAGGACTCCACAGTACATCGATGTTGTCGCCAGTGGTCGGCGGAAGGTGCACGTGCCCGTCGACCTGGGACCGGACCGCAGCGACGCACGGATGCACGCCAAGACCGTAGGATCCTACGCAGTGCCATAGGAGACCGCACCGCCACTTCCCAGCAAATTAGGGACACTGTTGCTCCTGGGGTATCGGCGAGGACCATTCGCAACCGTCTCCATGAAGCTGGGCTATGGTCCCACACACCGTTAGGCCGTCTTCCGCTCACGCCCCAACATCGTGCAGCCCGCCTCCAGTGGTGTCGCGACAGGCGTGAATGGAGGAACGAATGGAGACGAGTCGTCTTCAGCGATGAGAGTCGCTTCTGCCTTGGTGCCAATGATGGTCGTATGCGTGTTTGGCGCCGTGCAGGTGAGCGCCACAATCAGGACTGCATACGACCGAGGCACACAGGGCCAACACCCGGCATCATGGTGTGGGGAGCGATCTCCTACACTGGCCGTACACCACTGGTGATCGTCGAGGGGACACTGAATAGTGCACGGTACATCCAAACCGTCATCGAACCCATCGTTCTACCATTCCTAGACCGGCAAGGGAACTTGCTGTTCCAACAGGACAATGCACGTCCGCATGTATCCCGTGCCACCCAACGTGCTCTAGAAGGTGTAAGTCCACTACCCTGGCCAGCAAGATCTCCGGATCTGTCCCCCATTGAGCATGTTTGGGACTGGATGAAGCATCGTCTCACGCGGTCTGCACGTCCAGCACGAACGCTGGTCCAACTGAGGCGCCAGGTGGAAATGGCATGGCAAGCCGTTCCACAGGACTACATCCAGCATCTCTACGATCGTCTCCATGGGAGAATAGCAGCCTGCATTGCTGCGAAAGGTGGATACACACTGTACTAGTGCCGACATTGTGCATGCTCTGTTGCCTGTGTCTATGTGCCTGTGGTTCTGTCAGTGTGATCATGTGATGTATCTGACCCCAGGAATGTGTCAATAAAGTTTCCCCTTCCTGGGACAATGAATTCACGGTGTTCTTATTTCAATTTCCAGGAGTGTACTTTTAAAAAGGCACTGCACTCTCCTTGATCTCTGGTGAAACTGGGCCACACAGTATGATTTCTGTGATGTTAAGGTATTGAGTATTTCACTGATATCAGTAGATCCATCTCCGACATTTTCGATATTGAGGAGGCTGAGTTCACTCTCTCGGTTCACAGAATACCGCAGACAGTTCTTTATCATTTTTAGCTTCGAAAATGAGCCCTTAGCCGAAGATACAGTAATAGAAATAGTTGAAAACAGGTAAGTCGCTTTACATAATCTGGACTGCTAGTACCTTCGATTTAATTTTCTATTGGCAATAGTTTTGTTAACAACTATGAATGTTAATGGGACTATTTATTTTATCAGAGCTTTTTAGAAACTTAGTACCTTGTCTGGGAATTCACTGGATAAATCCTCCTTATATTCATTTGGTACAATTACTGCTGGATTATGACCCTCTTCGTCGGAAGAAGTGTTTAGAAATGTTGATGAAATTGTTGTGAAGAAACAGTTAACTTTATGCATACCGTTAAATCTGTTTTTTATCTGGCCTAAAAAACGTCCAAACAGCCGTTAAAAACAATGGCTCTGAAATACATATTTTGATCCACTGGTCCTGACATAATTTATCAGAAGGTTTTTTTTTCACTTATCGAATTCTTTTATTTTCAAATGGTGGTGAAATAGCCCTATTCTTTGCCAAAGATGTAGCTGATGGGATCGCTTCTCCGAAATTGTTGCGACAGAAAAATAAATTATCAGCTGCATCGTGAACAAGAGAACACGCTTTATCAAGCTCCATGTTTTTCGATTCCATGATTTGAGATACTCATTTAGTACATTTTAGACTGCTTTACAGGAATTCTATCTGAAGAATGAATTCAAATTTTACTAATTGGTTTTTCAAAACAGCAGCTTCTTCTATTACTTCCCTTTCCTTTGTTATCGATATTATTTTTGATAGAGCCTTTAATAGACCTTTATTTCGAGTACCAACGTGTTTGGACAAACCTTTATTAAGGCAAAAGAATATACCAAAAGTTTCTATCTTTTAATACTGTGACTGAAGAAAAGACACAATCTTTCCGTTGTGTCATAAAATGATCTGACTTCTTCAGTTCCACACACAGCAACGTTAAGTACTGCATTTAAATTATGCTCTAAAAATGTAGATACTTTGCTGTTCTTTGTCTTTGTTGAGTTCTGATTCAAACACAATAGTATATGCCTGACATACTGGGACAACCGTTATGACCACAGCACTTGGTTAGCAAGAGTCCCTTTTCGTCTATTGCACTTAGAATTTCCTTTTCTATTTCTAATGCACCTTTTCTATTTCTAATGCATATTGATCTATTATTTCACGAAAACCTAAAAATAATTCATTAATACTCACGTCAAAAGACTTTCCAATGACTTCATGTGAAATTGTAACACATCTAAATATATGACTCGATTGATCTCATGTTGTAATGTCTGTAATAACAGTTAACAACTGTGCAGCTTTAACTACATTTATAATTGATTTCTTTTCAATATACAGGGTGTCTCATCTAACTCTGTCACCTAACATATCTCTGGAACAACAACAGAATTTCAATAACGGTTTTCACCGGCATGAACTTACAACAGAGGCTTAGGGAACCAAATATTATGCGAAAGTTTAAAACGTAAACAAGTACTGTTTTCAACACAAAATTATGTATTATTAAATGGACACACCCCTTTTATTATTAATATTTCGTATGCAATTAATAGCATGAAAAATCGCAAAAATAATCGCGTTGGTTGCATCGCAATACGTCAATTACATCCCGAGATATTTCGAAGCGAATTTGGCGCTTGAAATAAATGAAACGCACGGCTATCGCACGTCCTGAGACTGAAGCGTGCACCTCACGCTGCCTGTGTCGGGGGCTCACACAATGAGGAGGTATGCACAATCCAGAAAAATAAACAAGTAACACGTCCAACGCAAAGTTACGTTTTTCAAATCGTAAATGTATGTTTATTCTAACGAAATGACAGTTAGAGCTACAATTAGAGATAACGCACTTGAATTGACTTTGCTGAACACATTTACTAGTGCCCTGTCACCCACAGAAACTGTGTTGTTGTGCATTACGTCCAGCATATAAAATACACCCACACCTTGACCAATGAAATTGTCAGTCAACATATGTTCGAAGTGCCGGCCGTTGTGGCCGAGTGGTATTAGGCACTTCAGTCTGGAACCGTGCGACCGCTACGGTCGCTGGTTCGAATCCTGCCTCGGGCATGGATGTGTGTGATGTCCTTAGGTTAGTTAGGTTTAAGTAGTTCTAAGTTCTAGGGGACTGATGACCTCAGATGTTAAGTCCCATATTGCTCAGAGCCATTTGAACCATATGTTCGAAGTGCCCTCCGTTTGCATCAATACACGTTTGCAGACGGGTAACGAGAGAGTGTTGCACAGATATTAGAGTTTCTGCGGATATTGCCGCACACTCCGCAGTAATACGATGTTGCATATCGTCTACTGTCGTTGGGAGTTCTTGATAAACTCTGTCTCTCACTGCGCCCCAGAGAAAGAAGTCTAATGGCGTCAAGTCGGGGGACCGCTCTGGCAATCGCACAGTACCTCCCCGCCCCATTCACCTATTTGGAAATGTCGAATCTAGAACGTCTCTGTCAACTTTTGCTTTATGTGCGGAACATCCGTCATGTTGGAACCACAGTGATAGACGAGTTTCCATTCCTAGATCCTCCGTGAGGAGCGCTAGTGTGTGTTGAAGAAATGAAGCATATCGCTGTCCAATCAGTGTTTCACGGTAAAAATAGGGACCTACAATACAGTTAGCAACGATACCGCACCAAACATTGACACTCCACTGTCGTTGATGAGCAATTTGGTGAATCCAGTGGGGATTTTGCACGGACCAGTAGTTCATGTTCCGCAGATTCACATTACCATCATTTGTAAATGAAGCCTAGTCCGTAAACAACGTATTGCTTAGGAATACTGGATTACTTCGCAACTGCTGAAGTGCAAAACGACAGAATGTAATTCGGGATTCAAAGTCATTCCCTTACAGTTCTTGGTGCAGAGAGATATGGAACGGATGCAACCGATGCCGATGCAAGATTCTGCACACACTACTGTTGCTTATTCCTACACCTCGTACAGCTCTCGTACAACCACCTGAGAATTGTGCGCTACAGCCGCCAGAACAGCAATTTCGTTTCCATTGCCAGTCGCTGGCGTTGTACGTCGGCGGTTTGTGGAAGCCCAGCTTCCTGTTCCCGTGAATGTCTGGCAGATGTTGCCAACGGTTCGACGTGACGGACACTGCCGATCTGGGTAGCGTTCAGCATATAGTGTTGCATTTCTGTGACATTCGCCATAAATTAAAATACTATCTAGTTTTTCTTCATTACTGAAGGCCGGCATATTGACTAGATGTCGGAAAATGTAACAAGCCACAAGAAAACAGCTTTTAATGTGGCAACGTATGTGAATTACGTTACAGTATGAGAGCAGCTTAGCAGACCAGATTAGGTGATATTGATATGCTTACGGCAGGATACAGGTACCAGTGTAGGCAACCACTGCTCTGAACACAGTACTACATGCGATGCATTACTTCAGAATCAGTGACGCCGTTGCTATCCTTTACAAACAACATATTTCAGAACTTACGAGGTTTAGAAACATAAAACCAAGTGTGTTACCACTAATTGTACCTCTAGTTGTCATTTCGCAACAATAAACTTGATGCGCAGGACATCACGATTACCGGCAGCTTGAGGTGCACGCTTGAGTCTCACGACGTGCGCAAGCTGTGCGCTTCATTTATTTCAAGCATCAACTTCGCTTCGCAATTTCTCGGGATGTAATTGACGTACTGCGATGCAACCAACTCCATTATTTTTATGATTTTTCATGCTATTGATTTTATACGAAATAATAGGGAGTGTCCATTTAAAAATACACAAGTTTGTGTTGAAAATAGTATTTGTTTACGTTTTAAAATTTCGCATAGTATTTGGTTTCCTAAGCCCCTGTCGTACGTTCTTGTTGGAAAAAACCGTTTTTTAATATCTATTGTTGTTCCAGAGATATTTGGGGTGGCAGAGTTAGGTGATACACTCTGTATTTACCTCAGCTTGACCGATGTTTATGACATTACCAACGTCTGAGAAAAGCGATCTGTCTTCATTTTCATTTTAAGAGTTGAAAATCCTCAAAATCAGGATCACAAATCAATTTTCTTTTTGATTACTAATTTCAGCTACATACAAGTCATCTTCAGATTATAAAAATATTGTTGATTGGTGTAACTGGCATGAGTGCTCAACACATTGTTAACATCTTTTTTTAAAACCTGACAGAATTCATGCAAAATTAATACGTAAAATAACTTTACATCTGTCATAGCCAGTAAAATAGAACGAAGGTCATAAGGCTGAGGCGTTATGTGTATTTTATCCATAATAGATGCATTTGAACTCCCTGGCTGTTCCTTTATAGAATCTAGAATAATAACAGCTACCAGTCATAATATAAAGTGATTTTATTTAACACACGAACGGTTTCGGGCTTGTGCACTTCTTAAGATGTTTTACATTCATGTACATGTTTCCATATTCAGTGTTGGAGGTCACTGTTTAAATCGAAAGCACATAATGTTATGACGACTACATATACACAAATAAATCATTTGGAGGTGGCTAGCGGCATGTGTTGTAAAATATGAGGTACTTATATTTAGCTGTTATATCAATATCATTTTCATATTACATTCATCTCATTTTTTACACAAATATTTCTTGTTTTATATATTAACTGTATATGAGGCACTAAAGTAATTATTGGTGCACCAAAACATTAAGGGCGAGCAGTAGCGCGCATGCAGACTTTGGTCTTCTGCTCCTTGGTTTCCATTCCTTCATCTATGGAGGTCTACGTCTTTTTCGCGTCTGTTCAGACAGGTATACTTGATGGCAGTCGAACTATTATGTTCGGCAAAATAACCGCCCCAGTTTGTAAAGCTGATCGGATGGCGATCGTTGGAACTAGAATAATGTTGGTGAGCCCCGGCTCGTACTTTTCGTTGGACGGAATATTTGGTGGTGTATTTCGTGCCTGCATCTGAGCGTCGATAAGAATTTTATCTCTCAGGTAGCTGAGAAGATGAACTACTTTGCCGTTGTTAAGATTGAGACTTGCATGTGCTGGACCTATTTGCTTGTTTTTATCAGTAATTATTTGGGATAACATTTTAGTTTTGGGTTGCGACTGACTGCCAGAAACTGTGCTATCGAAATTTGAGTGTTGACTTTACGATTTCTTGATTAACGGGACGTGAATCGAATTTTTCTCGCTCGCCTTCCGTTTACGTTGTTCTGCTGCACTGCATTAATTATTACTTATCTTTGCATTCATTTGAGTCAGCAACTGTGTAAGGCCACCGCTTGTAAATGTGTGAATTATTTGTAATAAACATTTATCGGATTCAAACGATAAATATTTGGTTCAGATAATCCCAAGAGATTTTTATGCTGTTTATTTATTTGTAATTTGTACTGTTAACCTAACTAATAGATTATAAAGGGTTAAGGATCAGTTCAAAAAATGGTTCAAATGGCTCTGAGCACTATGGGACTCAACTGCTGAGGTCATTAGTCCGCTAGAACTTAGAACTAGTTAAACCTAACTAACCTAAGGACATCACACACATCCATGCCCGAGGCAGGATTCGAACCTGCGACCGTAGCGGTCTCGCGGTTCCAGACTGCAGCGCCAGAACCGCGCGGCCACTTCGGCCGGCAAGGATCAGTTCATTTCCAAATGCATGGCTTTAGGGGGCTGGTGTACAAATGACCCCTACGACACTGACGCGAACCATGCTAGGTCATGCTTTGCCCACAGAAAAAGAGGATTATAAAAGAAACAGTGCAGTCGTATTCTAGCTAATAAATCGTTTCACTTGCACATGACAAGACACTGTTGGTAAACAAATACTTTAATTTACATAATATGTAAAGGGTTTGTAGGCCCAGAACATTAGTTGATCCTGAAGTAGTTTTGGTTCCTCAAGACGCAAGGCAGTGCAATGTCTAGCGCCAGAACTAACATACTGACCCCTGAAAACCGTAATGGTTGCCTTCGTATGATTTAACGGGGCACTTCTACATCACATATTTGAATGGCCCAATGAAGGCTGCACTCTATGGGAAGCAATACGTCGATGATGGTGAGAGTATTGACGGAGCAAGACAGTGGCTCTGGCGTCGACAAATGGAGTGTTACCACAGGGGCATACACGTCCTCCGAATAAGGTGGCGTGAGACCGTCGTATTGAATGGATATTACGTTTTCTAGCTAAAAGATTAGGAAATAGTGCAGTGTATTGGACTCGTGAATAAAGACAACCTGTTTTTCAGAAAAAAGTGTTACTTTACTTATTAAACACCCCTCATATAAACATGTCACGTAACTTAAGTCAGGAAATGTGCTTATTTCCGGTGAGGCAAGTATCCATCGGGACAGTTTGGCGATGTCTGAGCACCACGGACTGGCAGCATGGTGACCCTTGTTGCAGCAGTAAAATTATAGTGACGCACCGACAGTATTACTTTGAGCAGCAGCCATTTCTGACGTGTTAATACTGGTAGCCGTGTCTCATTCCGAGAAGTGTCTGTGGCGTTATCTTTCAACAATATAGCGGAGAATAGCATGTTGCCTATGCTGTCCTGACCTCCTTCAATACTAATATAGCCTTGGCCAGCTCGTTCTCCATATCCCCCACCCAATCAGGGGTTTCTGAGAAACTGGCATGGCGCTATCAGCAGCCACTATGACTCACTAACGCTATCAAAGAGTTGAAGCAGCGTGGGATGACGTAGGTGAATCTGTTATCGAAGCTGAGTTGAATGCTCAGATGTGACGGCTCAATGCATTTAATTTCGCATTCCCCCCCAAATCACCAACAGATTTAATCATGTATTAACCCTATTATACCGCAGGTGCGCAATAAGTAAAATTTCGTTGTTTGCTACCTCTCCTGGTGTTGCAGTTTTAATATTCGACAGTATAAATTTTGCTTCATTGACAACAAACAATCGCTTGTTAATTCCAGGTCTTTTCGAAGACCATATTGAAGGAAAAGATTTTGATGGAGTGAATACACGTTCAAAGTTGTCTCTTAAAGTGCAAAATTCAGTATTTAATTCGATAATTTAATATTCAGTCAAAATGAGATATTCCCTCTGCAGCGGAGTGTGCGCTGATATGAAACTTCCTGGCAGATTAAAACTGTCTGCCCGACCGATACTCGAACTCGGGACCTTTGCCTTTCGCGGGCAAGTGCTCTACCAACTGAGCCACGTCTCCGCAATATCCTTTCTTTCAGGAGTGCTAGTTCTGCAAGGTTCGCAGGACAGCTTCTGTAAAGTTTGGAGGGTAGGAGACGGGGTACTGGCAGAAGTGAAGCTGTGAGTACCGGTCGTGAGTCGTGCTTCGGTAGCTCAGTTGGTAGAGCACTTGCCCGCGAAAGGCAAAGGTCCCGAGTTCGAGTTTCGGTCGGGCACACAGTTTTAATCTGCCAGGAAGTTTCATATCAGCGCACACTCCGCTGCAGAGTGAAAATCTCATTCTGGAAACATCCCCCAGGCTGTTGCTAAGCCATGTCTCCGCAATATCCTTTCTTTCAGGAGTGCTAGTTCTGCAAGGTTCTCAGGAGAGCTTCTGTAAAGTTTGGAAGGTAGGAGACGGGGTACTGGCAGAAGTGAAGCTGTGAGTACCGGTCGTGAGTCGTGCTTCGGTAGCTCAGTTGGTAGAGCACTTGCCCGCGAAAGGCAAAGGTCCCGAGTTCGAGTCTCGGTCGGGCACACAGTTTTAATCTGCCAGGAAGTTTCATATCAGCGCACACTCCGCTGCAGAGTGAAAATCTCATTCTGGAAACATCCCCCAGGCTGTGGCTAAGCCATGTCTCCGCAATATCCTTCCTTTCAGGAGTGCTAGTTCTGCAAGGTTCGCAGGAGAGCTTCTGTAAAGTTTGGAAGGTAGGAGACGGGGTACTGGCAGAAGTGAAGCTGTGAGTACCGGTCGTGAGTCGTGCTTCGGTAGCTCAGTTGGTAGAGCACTTGCCCGCGAAAAGCAAAGGTCTCGAGTTCGAGTCTCGGTCGGGCACACAGTTTTAATCTGCCAGGAAGTTTTTTAATATTCAGTCATTTTAACATGCAAGTTACTAGCAGGGCTACTATTATCGATTGTAAGCTACTTAGTTATCTTTGCGGTAGTCTCAAAGATATCCAGGGAGTCATCTTTGACTTCCAGATGAGTCAACCAGTCAGACAACGGCTCACTTGCTGATAATGCTGAACCTGACTGTAAGTAGACACTCTTGTGTTCCGTCGTGTTGAGTGAAGTCGCGCTTTTTGTCGAATGTCTCGAATTGTTGGTGGCCGGGCGTAAAAGTTGTAAGATGAAGCTGGTTTGCGCACGGGATGTCCACGTTTGCAGTAAAATTTCGTTTATCATTTTCTAGGAAGGTGTAGTTCATACTTAAATATTTTCTGAGTTCACGTCACAAAATCGCTTCAACTTTCACGGGTGGATAAGGAGCTCACGGGTGGGTTTTGGGTATTAGTGTATTTGTGAGGTGAGTTTTATTTGAGGGGCGGTACAGAATCTGCTTACTGTTAACTACGCCGGTAAGAGGACGTCACGAGGAGCCTCCACTCTCCAGCGTTCGGGTTCCAGCGTTCTGGCTGCAGTGTTCGAGTCTCCAGGGTCTTCAGTCTTCGTCTACATTCGAAGTCAGGTTAGCTGAGACAGAGTTGCGAATACACGTGTAACAGACTCAGGCCTCTGCTTATTATCATACAGTGAATGAAGTTGATGTAGAACAGGTTTTTTGTAGCAGAACCTGCACATACTCCAGGTTGCTATCTGGATTTATGTCAGGATATTCGGTGCTATCATTGTACCACATACTGGTTTCATGTGGCCCGCCACGAATTCCTCTCTCGTACCGACCTTCTCATCTCAGAGCAGAACTTGAAACCTACGCCATGAATTATCTGTTGGATATATTCCAGTCTGCCGTCTTCGACAGTTTTTACTTCCTGCAGCTCTCTCAAGTACTGTGGGAGAGTCCCTGATGTCTTCATAGATGCCCCATCATCCTGTCTCTTCTTCTTGCCAGTTTTTCCACGTGTTCCTTTCCTCGCCAGTTCTACTGAGAACCTCCTCCTTCCTTACCTTACCAGTCCACCTAATTTTCAACATTCTTCTGTAGCACCACATCTGAAAGGGTTAGATTCTCTTCTGTTCTGGTTTTCCCACAGTGCTTGCCTCACTACCATACCATGCTGTGCTCCAAACCTACATTCTCAGATATTTATTCAACAAATTAAGGCTGATGTTTTATTCTACTATACTTTTCTTGGCCAAATCCCCTCTTTTCTTTGTACTAGTCTGCTTCTTACGTCGTCCTTGCTCCATCCGTAATGGTTATTTTGCTGCCTACGTAGCAAAATAGCTTAACTTCGTCTACTTTGTGATCACCAGTTCTATGTTAAGTTTCTCGGTATTCTGATTCCTGCTCTTCCCATTACTTTCATCTTTCTTCGATTTACTCTCAATCCATATTCTGTACGCATTAGACCATTCCATTCAACAGATCCTGTAATTCTCCTTCACTTTCACTGATGACAGTTAAGTATACAACTATATCAAAAATTTTACTATTGTCTGTGGTTTTCCATTTGTATTTTCTGCCGTAGAACCCAACGCCGCCCTACCGGAACATAGCAATAGGGATTTTTTTTTTAGTCTTGAAACACGTATGTTGTGTGGCGGCGATGGCGAGGCATTGCAGAGTCTCTGACCAGAGAGCCATTTATCGTGGCTAGTCTGCGCTTGACCGCGCGAGAGTTGCGAGCGGTACTCTGTCAGTAGTAGTCGTGCGGTACAGTTGCGAGCAGTCTGTCCGTAGTAGCAGCCCAGTGCAGTTGTGTGATGTAGTCTGTCGGCAGTAGTGGTCTAGTCCTATCACGGTCGCAAGCGGGACGCAGTTGCAGGCGTCGACATGGCACTCTGGTCAAGATTCAGGATGAGGTATATTATTTTTAAATGCGCTCAGCTAATAATGTAAATTAACTGTAACTAATTTGTGCAATAATCGCCCCAATAATAATTTTGATTTCAAAGCAATATTTTTAACAAACGAACTATTTAATTGAACGAACGATTCCCTTCCATTTCCTTTAAAGAAAAGTTTCAATTAAATTTCAAAATATATATATATATATATATATATATTACTTGCGATGCAGTTCCTCCAAGCCGTGGCCAACAATAAGAGCAGAAATTTGACATGCAGTTTCAATGAGGTAAGAAATTATGATTTTTTTGCACAGGGCCAAAGACCGATATTTTGGTTTAATTGAGTTTACATTGTCACTGAAGTCTCATTAACATTGAATTGTTTTTCATTATCTTCGTGACAGCTTTTACCTTGAGTCAGATTGCGATTCTCATTTTTATTGTCATTAAATTTATTTGGTGGTAGCTTACATTAAGTTGTATTCTAGTTAACATTCAATTATTGTGTTTCAAAAATTTCTCTGGGAGGTTACACTTAGCTCAATGTCCATTAGCACTTAAAATAATATCTTTTAAATTTCGGTGGGGAGGTTACACTTGGCGACGCCCAGTCCAGGATCGTATTTCGTTGAGAATCTTTTGAAAAACAGTCAGACATCTGCTCTTATTTGCTTAGATATAATTAGAATTTGGCGCAACGCTTTTACTAATCTTGTGACTTTCTTTCTACAGGTCAACGGCAATTCGTTGCTCTGTTGTATTTGTGTGTTGATTTTGCATTGTGCTTATTTATTTTGTGAATAATTGTGACTATTGCAAAAATGCCGCGAAAGACTGTGAATAGTGTATCGCGAGGTATTTTGAATGAAATTACCGACTTAAACAGCGTGACCGATAGTAATTGTGACACGCAGTGTAATGATGACAATCCTGCGTTCACTAACAATCAGAGCATTCCAACCGCTAATGATGATATTTATCTTAATGATGAACAAACGAACTCGTTTATGTCCTCTGTTGATTTGACGACAATTGATGACGCGGGCAGCTCTATTGTAATGAGCGCTGCCCAGCATAACACACCCGATTTGGAAAATTCAAGTAACGTACAGACAAATTTGTCTAATGAAAATGAACAGGATACACAAAGTACGACGGATTTATTTAATTGCGAAATAGTGAGTGACAGTATTCGTCCGACTGATAATCCTTTTTGTAAATTACAGAATGACCAAATGGTCACACAAAGCGAAACAATTCCAGATCCACCATTAAACAGCACAGAGAATAGAAATGCTGACTTTGAGTCGAATCCAATTATGGCATTGTTGATACAAATGACTAAGCAGTTTAATGAAAGATTTGATAACAATTCCAAACAACAGAGTGAACAGGCCAAACACTTAAATGAAAAACTTGACAATTATGACGAAAATCTCAAACAACTTAGTGAACAGGTCAGACAACAGAATGAAAAATTAGATAACAGTTCCAAACCGCTAAATGATAAATTAGACAACAGTTCCAAACAGCTAAATGATAAATTAGGCAACAGTTCCAGACAGCTTAGTGAACAAATTAGAGACATTGCCGCACAATGCCATGACACTAAGGAACAGTTGCGCGTGGAAATTGAGGCTTGTTCAAAAAAAAATAGCGAAGAAATTAGGTCTGTTGCTCAGGAATTAAGGGAAATGCAAACAGCCGCAACAGAAACACTTAGAGACGAAATTAACGGAGTCGCTAAACAATGCTCTGAAAAAGCTACACAATTACGCGACGAGTTTAAAGCAATGACAGCAGAACTTTCACGCACAATGGATGAAAAGATTGAGGCGAAATTCGACCAACAGAACTCTCAAATTGACGAACGCTTTAATCTTCACACACAAAACAGTGATATGCGTTTCCGCAAATTTATTCAGGATCAAAATAAAGTCAAACGTCAAGTCATGGAAACAATCACTGCTCAAAGACAAGAAGACAAACGTAAAATGTTTGCAAAGGCAAAAACGTATGTAGACAGTAATATTGCTACAGTGTCCGACGAAATTAATACCATCAAACAGTCGAACACAGAATTACGTGACGAAATTTCTGACGTTAAATCGAAAACAGACACATACACAACAGATTTTCAAACAGTGACCGACAGACTCGAACAATTAGAACTAACACAGGATTCCGATGTCGTCAAAGCTGACGTTAAAAAACTGAACGAAACTACACGTAAGTTGCAAAAACAGATTAATGCGTCCGATTCTAAAACCAATGATCAGGCAAAAATACTGACTGAAAAATATGATGAATTAGCCAGTCGTATTGATGCTATTGAAAGTAATAATGATAATAAATCAGACGATACTGCACCGATTTCATTTAATCAAACACCTGAATTTCAAAATTTACAGCAGACAGTTAATGAGATCGATTCGTCTAATAACACGTTACGTAGAAAGTTATCGAGTTTACAGCAAGAGGTAACAGATATGAAAAATATTTCAGTTAATAACTCATCACAGCAGACGCCACTTTACGAACATTTGTCAGACTTACGCAGTGCGTATAATTTGAGCAATTTACAGCAACCATGCGACTTAAAATCTGAAAAGCTACGCAACTTGAAATCCGAAATGACACAGACGAACAGATTCACACACAAACCTGAACGTGTTATCGAATTCAGTGACGAGAACGTTGATTATAAGCAATTTACATTTGTAAGAAAATGTAAGGAATTTAATAATGGCAGAACACAGATACACGATTTGCACTGTATACGACAATTTATTTTTGTACTTTCACCGCTATTACCTGTAATGGAGAAACTAGCTTTGAACCTGATGCGACAATTTGCTATTGTATTTTCATCAGCATTGCCTATAACGCAGAAATTGGAATTAACATGGATACAACCATTTGCTTTTGATTTTATACTGCTATTGCCTGTAACGCAAAAGCTGAAATTTATTTGCAGTGCGTAATTGACCTCAGGGGATTCATTACGCTTTAATGAATATGTGCCGTAGCGTGCATAGGGCCCCGAGCTGTAGTAGTGCTGTTTCATCTTTAGTTTTCTGCACTGCTGCCTTCTCTTCTACTATCCTTTATATCTATCAAAACAGCTCTTTAACTATTGCTCTATGTAGAATTAAGAAACGTTGTAATGAAAACCCGATAAGACAAATTGTTACCGAATGTGACAATTTTCAGTAGGCACTCCCGTAATGACAACTACCGCCGTAATTTTAATTACAGATAAAATCGTAATCATCAGTATGTATAAAATTTTGAGCAATCGGAACCACATTTTTGTAACAATAGATGTTTTTCACTACAATAGCATGAAAGTCAGCCGCTTAGCATACCTAACCAACAATGCAGTCTACAAGGTCAACCAAACTTT
This sequence comes from Schistocerca serialis cubense, assembly GCF_023864345.2. Classification (NCBI taxonomy): domain Eukaryota; kingdom Metazoa; phylum Arthropoda; class Insecta; order Orthoptera; family Acrididae; genus Schistocerca; species Schistocerca serialis. The sequence continues at coordinate 610,892,612 of NC_064643.1, read as the reverse complement.
AATGTTTCGCCGCGTGCACGTATAGTTCCTGATACAACAAATAGTAACGCACGGCAGCAAGGAAATAACTACGTACAGAAAACTCGGTATTTCAATTCCTATCGCAATGCACCGTATAGAAATTACTATTACGACAGACGTAAAAATAATGAGCACAATTATCAGCGTACATTTAATAACAGTCTATCTTATCAGCAGCAAGAACATTAGCAACAACAAATAATCATGAATGAACCAGGCAATAGGTGTCATCTATAGCGTCATACGTCAGTAAGAAATAACAGAGCAGTTCAAATAGTCGAAATGCCACAGCATCCTCCCGTAAATAATAGCACGTACGACAGAATTTGACCAGACACTGTACAGATCGCATCTTCCAGTAACACAAGCACTACTTTAGACACGCAAAATGTTGTTCGCGAAAATGTAATTACTTTTGACGATATCAGAGACACTCTCTTGCAGGAAAGACCATTTGTTCAGAAAACTATTTCACATCCTGTTATCGAAATTAAAATTGGTTCATCGAAATTTTCAGCAGTAATCGATTCTGGATCACCTATATCAGTAATAAATGAAGAAACTTTTAACGAGTGTAACAAAGAGAATACCTATCCGACATTACCTTTAGGCAAAACAAAAGTGAAGGGAGCAGTATCGAGTAAAGGAGTAGACGTTAAATTACAGACGCATTTATCATTTTGTATTGGAGGTCATACTTTCCACTCAAATTTTTGGATTGTTCCTTTATTGACAACAGACGTTATTTTAGGTACGAATTTTTTGGTACAACACGACGCAGTTATTGATTTTCAGAATTCTTATTTAATGTTGAAGGATGAAAATATACAATTTGCTATAGAATTTCAGCACTCACTCTCTGCGGAAGAGCAAACAATTAACCGCGCAGAGGTCATTTCCGTATCTCGTAACATAGACTGTAATCCCACATTGTTCACGGATACGTACGTACATAACTATAATACTCCAGACGAAGCTGATTACGACGTAATGCAAATGATTTCTGATAAGGTTAAAGAGAGCAGTGCAAATACAGACGACGAACGAACGCAATTACACAAAATTCTTTTACAGCAAGCTCCAGTTTTCGACAACATTCCTGGTACTATGTCCGGCTTTATGTATGAATTTCAGGTGAAACAGCACGACACATTTAAAGCAAAGCATTATCCCATTCCATATATCCACAGAGAACAGGTTAAAAAGGAGTTGCAGGATATGCTTGACCAAGGAATTATTGAACCAGCAGTTAGTCCGTACATAAACCCGCTACATATTGTTAAGAAAAAAGATGGCTCACTTCGCCTCGTACTTGATTCGCGTCACATTAATGATATTATTATTAATGAAACAGATCGACCACAGACACTAGAGGAACTTCTACAGAAATTTCACAGTACAGCTATTTATTCCACATTAGATTTGAAATCGGGATTTAGGCAAATTCAGCTTCATCCGAACTGTAGAAAATATTCAGCTTTTCTCTGTTTTGGCGACTGTTATCAATTTTGCAAATTACCATTCGGCTTAACTATTTCTTCAGCAGCTTTTATTCGCGGTTTGAACACAATACTTCCGACAGAACTTAAAGACAGAATTACGACGTACGTAGACGATATTCTTATTGCAGAAGCTAACTGGTCTGAACACAATGTGATTTTAGAACAACTGTTGCAAACTTTTCATACACAAGGACTCACAGTTAACCTCAGTAAATCGCACTTTGGCAAAACTTCTATAAAATTTCTTGGACACGTAATTTCAGCAGAAGGCATTGCGCCTGATCCGGAAAAACTTCAAGCTCTACGTGACATTACTGTTCCTACAACGAAGAAGCAATTACGCAGTTTTTTGGGTTTAATTAATTTTTTTCGTAAATTTATTCATCACTCTGCTTTAGACACACCCAGATTATGCCAATTAACAGGTAAAAACACTATTTGGTCATGGGATAAGCAAGCACATTCTGAATTCATGAACCTGAAACATGCTTTGTTGAATGCTCCACTTTTGTAGCACCCAGATCTTACTAGAAATTTTTCCATTGCCACCGACAGTTCTAACACCGCTTTAGGCGTACATATTTTCCAGGAAATTGAAGAAGATGGTTCAACAGTAATTAAAAACATCGCATTTGCAAGTCGCATTCTGTCACCTGCTGAACGAAATTATTCCATTACAGAACTGGAAACGTTATGTGTTGTATGGGCTTTTACGAGATTTCGGCACTTTCTTTATGGCAGACACACCACCGTCTACACAGACCACAGAGCGATACAATTTTTACTTTCGGCTAAATTCACTCACGACAGATTAAGCAGATGGAAACTTTATTTACTGGAATTTAATTTTACAATAGTTCACATTCCCGGCCCACAAAATGTTATAGCAGACGCACTATCGCGTTCTCTGAGCAACAATCAGCAAGACGTAGCAACCAACTTCTGCAAAGCAAATTTCAGTGTCATGTACATTCAGCAAGTAGCATTTGAAAATTTTATTTCGTCGTCATTACAGGACATAGCAAAAGAGCAAAGTAAAGACAATGTGTGGAAAGAAATTAAACACCTTTGGCAAGATAGGAATAATGTTACGATTAGAAACCATTACACTGTAAGCAATGACATTCTGTTTCGCCGCTCTCATCCTGACAGCAACAACTGGTTATTATGCATTCCTGATGAACTGGTTAACAAATTAATCTGGTACACTCATTTAAGTTACGCACATTACGGAGCACGAAAATGTTTTCTTATACTGGGACAGAACTGTTATTTTACCAACATGGAGAAACGTGTGTGACGAGTTTTAGCGTCTTGTAAAATTTGCCAGAAAGCTAAGTCAGACACCACTTCACATATTCCTCCATTATATCCCATTGTACCTATTAAATTAAGACACATGGCCGCTGTAGACATTTTTGGTCCAATTCCGAGAACTAATAGAGGTTATTGCTACATCTTTGTCACTGTTGAACTCACTTCAAAATTTGTTACTTTCACTCCGTTACACAAAGCTACTGCTAAAGCCGTTTCGAGAGCATTTGTAAAACATTTTCTATTTCATGTAGGGCATGTGTTGAAAGTAATTTCCGATAATGGATCACAATTTCGTTCTGCTACATGGACACGTATGTTACGAGCTAGAAACATTTCTCCGATTTATATATCCAAGTACCATGCTTCTTCGAACCCCTGTGAACGATTAATGAAAGAAATTGGTAAACTGTGTAGAATATACTGCCACAAAAGACACATTAATTGGGATAAACACATATTCTCATTCCAAGATGTAATTAATTCCATTCCAAATGAATCCACTATGCTATCTCCGTCTGTTATACTGAAAAACGTTGAACCACCAAGCAAAATTAAAGAGTTAGTAAACTTCCCTACTTGTCGTCGACTAAGACACCATGAAATAATAAACATTGCGCTGAACAGCATCAAACGTGCCGCAGAGCGCCGGAGAATACAGCAAAAACAGGTTTGTACACGCCGCGACTTTCACATTGGACAGAAAATATTAGTACGTACACACTATTTATCCAGCAGAATAAAAGGTAAGTGCAGTAAATTTGAACTTCTATACGCAGGACCATATCGGATTCACAGCATTCCTCATCCCAATGTGGTACACGTCGAAACTTTGAGAACCAGAAAATCGAAAGGCAACCACCATTGGTCAAATATTAAACCCTTTATTGAATGAAGACACTGTATGATTCAACACACTATGATGCCATTTACTAATGCAATTATATTCACATGACTAATTATTGATGATTATCGTATTTTTCTTGGCAAGTGCCCGGCAAGGTAAGGTTGGCAGGTCGCTTTTCTTGTCGTTACACATCAGACCGTGCATATTTTTCCAGATGAACTTACGTATTTTATGAATAATTATGCAATTCTATGTAATGACGTATTAATTTTATCAAATTCTCTCTCCATTAAAGTCTTTAATTCTCGCCTCTATTAACTACACTACATACAAGCTGAACACAACGAACGTCACATTTTGTCTTTTTATGTACGATTGTTTTCATGTTTTGTTTATATGCACTGTGAAATAGTTAAGGTATAACACACCAGTTGATTTTGACATTGTTTTTGCCCAATGACATCTCAAGATCGTGACTGTTTTACGTTTTTTTCTGCTGCATTGTATTATTCTGTGTACATTTTTGCATCTGAACACTGTCAATGTCTTTGACATATTACGTTTTCTGTCATGTTATGTTGTAAGGTTAATTATGTCACCATAAACCAGTCATTATTTAGTGGGTATATGATTTAAATGCAAGACATTAATCTTTGTTCATCAATTTCAGAAAGAAATGATGCGTGTAAGAAATAAATTCAACAGAAATGGGAATTTCCCCTACGGAATAAACGAAAGAAGATGCAATAACTTTATGAGGAAGAGTAAATGGATCAGGATTAACAAACATTAACAAGCATATACTGTACTCATCGTAGAATAGCAGTCTTAACTAATTTTTTCTTTCAGAATACAAGGTGATTGATGCAGGCTGTCAGACAGAACTACACATCTTAGTTCTAGTGATGAAATATGCTAGAGATAAGGAATAGTTGTGTGATGAGTAATGAAGTGATTTTTTGCCGATGATAATGAATGCTGATGAATAATGATGAAGAATATGCTACTATGAATAATGAAGTTTTTCTTTACAGGTGATGATGATAATGGTGTTATGATGAGATGTATAATGAAGTTTTTTTTTTCTTGCAGATGAGGATAACGTTGAAGTTATATTTATGCTATGTAGTTATTTAAGTATTTGTTGCAGTTCGTTTTGACAGCAGGTGTTATATTGCATAGTATAATGACTGAAGGTTTTGGAAAGAACAGCTATGGAACACATTTTTTTATACACATTTCACTACCTGTTAATTCGAAGTTCACTACTTTTAAGCATAAAATGCATTTCTCTTTTCAGCTTAATAATCCATTTTTATATATTTTTTGCAGGAGAAATTATTTATGAGATTAATGTGCTATAAGCAGTTGTTCATTAAATCTATGAATGTGATTACATATACTCTACTTGTTTCATAATCTTGCCGCAGCTGACTTATGATGGATGACATTACACATTTTCATTTATACCAACAAACCAGAAACAATTTTTTTTTCTTTTCTTCTTGCTTTCCCTTATAATTACCCGACGCAATGCATTGCTAGCACAAAAACAAAATGTATTACCAGTCCCAAATAATGTTACTAGTTTAAAAGAATTCTGAATAATACTGATCAGCTCTGAATAGTATGTCACTTCAGTAATGACTTCTTAACTGCCACTGTTTATTTTAATGAGACTACTTATAATGCCCATGATTGTTAATGCTGTGACTGTAATTAACTGATTTTTAATAATGACTTCTTAATGATCTGAATAATACTGAATGATGAACAACGTTTTATACTTTTCAATACTTGCTGGCCACTGAGTGCCAATAATTAATGTCACTAAATGAATTATGTTATTAATTATGCCATTAATTAGCTCTTGTTTTCAATGTTGACTTTTCATGTTTTGGTAAATGGCCAATGAATGCCAATAATTTGTATCACTCAATGTATTATGTTAATGCTAGGCCAATAATTGACTCTCCTTTTCAATGAAGACTTCTGATGAACATTATTCTGTCATACTAAATATGCTTTGTAACTGGCCAAGGACTGCCACTGTTTATTGTAATACGATTACCCATGATGCCAATAATTTAATTTTATGAACATTATTCTGTAATACTACATACTTGGTACAGAAATGTTCAATAACTGGGCTATGAATGCCGCAAACTACTACTGTAATTCTCAATGAAGCCTATTATGTGACTTAATGTCCTTCACCTTATGAGCTAACTACCCTGAATTACTGCAATATCCATTTGTCCTGTCCATCCTCATGAACATGGAGCACTATATTTGGTTTTTGCACTAATTCTACGTTGGTGTGCCTTGTAAGAGCGTGGTGTTGACACGACATGCTGTCCACCACCGTGAGCGATGAAGACGTTATTATGGTCCCACTGTTTGGTGTACCTGATGTACCGCTAAAATGATAACAGGAAATATTACTACGACAGTTCAGTGTCTTGGCTACGCTGATAAATTCTGATGGGAAAAGAACTTCAAATTGTGTCACTTGGTGTTGTACTTCTGTGGAAAGATATGGACTTTCAGAACAGCTGTGTGCAATCTAAAGTGCTACAACCACGATGCAATCCTTCCCTTTCCTATCCTAATAGTGAAAATCATTTTTTGTTAACATCATTTATGTTCATGGGCTATACATTTTTTTCGATTTGCTGAACTCCAGTGCGAGTACACTTATGTCACTTGTCGACATGATTTTTTGCCATTATGTTTATTTGTTGTGAAAATGCTAAAGACATTTTTTCGATTTGTTCTGAAGTACAGTATATGTGCACTCTTGTCTTTTATATTGTATATACGTTTTTATTTTGATGATATGTTCTGAACTACAGTGCATGTGCACTTATGTTATGTGTTAATATGTTTTCTACTGAACTTCAGTGCCTGTGCACTTTTCTCATTTTTCAATATGATTTGTACTCATTCTGTATGTTCAATACTTCAGTGCGTATGCACTTATGTCATTTGTTACTCATTGTATATACATTTCGTCATTTGCTGATATATTCTGAACTGCAGTGCATGTGCACTCATGTCACTTGTCAACATGATTTTTTGCCATTCTATTTATTTGTGCTGAAAATGCTCAAGAATTTTTTAGTGCTTGTGCACGTTATTATCCATCAAATAATTTGTATATACATTTTTCTGATCTGCGAATATGTTTTGTACTCATATTTTGTCTTTGTCTGAAATGTTTTGTACTCAGTGCATGTGCACAACATTTGATTCATGTACTACATCAAAATATTCTGTAAATTGTAGAAGTTGATTAATTAAAGAAAAATTTTGCCGCGCTTGGCAAGTCCAAATGACTCACCATCGCTGCCAAATTTTTGCCCCCTCCCCCCCCCCCCCCCCCAGTGGAGGGTTATGAAACACGTATGTTGTGTGGCGGCGATGGCGAGGCATTGCAGAGTCTCTGACCAGAGAGCCATTTATCGTGGCTAGTCTGCGCTTGACCGCGCGAGAGTTGCGAGCGGTACTCTGTCAGTAGTAGTCGTGCGGGACAGTTGCGAGCAGTCTGTCCGTAGTAGCAGCCCAGTGCAGTTGTGTGATGTAGTCTGTCGGCAGTAGTGGTCTAGTCCTATCACGGTCGCGAGCGGGACGCAATCGCAGGCGTCGACATGGCACTCTGGTCAAGATTCAGGATGAGGTATATTATTTTTAAATGCGCTCAGCTAATAATGTAAATTAACTGTAACTAATTTGTGCAATAATCGCCCCAATAATAATTTTGATTTCAAAGCAATATTTTTAACAAACGAACTATTTAATTGAACGAACGATTCCCTTCCATTTCCTTTAAAGAAAAGTTTCAGTTAAATTTCAAAAAAAATATATATATATTACTTGCGATGCAGTTCCTCCAAGCCGTGGCCAACAATAAGAGCAGAAATTTGACATGCAGTTTCAATGAGGTAAGAAATTAATTATGATTTTTTTGCACAGAGCCAAAGACCGATATTTTGGTTTAATTGAGTTTACATTGTCACTGAAGTCTCATTAGCATTGAATTGTTTTTCATTATTTTCGTGAGAGCTTACACCTTGAGTCAGGTTGCGATTCTCATTTTTATTGTCATTAAATTTATTTGGTGGGAGCTTACATTAGATCGTATTCTAGTTAACATTCAATTATTGTGTTTCAAAAATTTCTCTGGGAGGTTACACATAGCTCAATGTCCATTAGCACTTAAAATAATATCTTTTAAATTTCGGTGGGGAGGTTACAGTCTGTTTGCCGCATGTCTCCTTGGCAACATTAATGTCAGTTCCACTAAGATTCGCTCTCTTTTCTGAAAAATATCCTTTCCAATCGTTTTCCTTGCCACTTATTTTGTTATTGAAACGGTTTTGGCTGACTTGAACTCAGAATTCACAACCCGATAATTTGATGCTAAATGTGCTATTTGGCTGCTTCAAGTGGTAGGATTTTCTGATTTTCTCTTTGCAATATACGTCAACAAGAGTAGTAACCACTACGAGCGCTATACTTTATATTTTCTTTCACGCTTTTCAGCAGCAAATGACAGAGACATAATTCTTATTCTTCAGAAAATGTGTTTATTTCATACCTTATAATTGTGTATTATTATACAAACCGGTTCCACGTACCCATTTTCCCTGCAAACTGTCACAAGCAACGTTGCCTGACCACTATTATACAGCAGGATGTCAAATTAAACACCTTTCAGCCGTCTAATTTCCAAACTCATTTTATTCTCCTAGCAGTTTCGGCGATTAGTACGCCTTCTTCAGGTCCGTGACCGACGTGAAGGAAGATCCCACCTCGGTTCCGGTCAAAATAGGGGCCAGCGTTCAAATACTGCTATATGTAGATCTCTGCTTGCTATAGCGGAACTGACATCGTGTAGCGAACAGCCGAGTCAAGCAACCACCTCTAAGAAGCTGGACATACAGAGGCTGTTATGCTAGGTGAGATATCTGGTACAGTTGCTCGTGCTGGCTTTTCCTTTTACTATGCCCACTATAAATCTTTAAGCTAATAGAGGAGGTGATCCCTGCCTATGTAATTTTCTATGAACGTTTTGCTATGACATCGCGTTACTAAATTTTATTCAGGGCTCGAAACTTTGTATATGAATGGGAATTTTTCTTAAATCAAAGCAGATCCGGCTTTTCTTTCACAGGTAATCCTTTTACTACATCGTAGCAGGACGTATACAAGCGGATATGAAGTTCGAAATGGCTCTAAGCACTATGAGACTTACGACCTGAGGTCATCAGTCCCCTAGACTTAGAACTACTGAAACCTACCTAAAGACAACACACACATCTATGCTCGAGGCAGGATTCGAACCTGCGACCGTAGCAGTAGCGCGGTTGCGGATTGAAGCGCCTAGAATCGCTCGACCACAGCGGCCGGCGGATATGAAGTACAAATTAACTTACGAACTAAAAGACGTTACCTGATCATGATTCGAACCCTGTTACATAAAAATAAGCATACATGTGATGATTTTTCAATCACAGAGAGCTTTTGTGAATAATGCCCGTCGTGTAGACAGCGCGAGAGTCAGTTAGCCGTCAGTGTCTATGATTGGGGCAAGATTTTAGACTGTCGCTTCTCGTGTAGACGGATACCTTCATCTCTCGAGAGCTGCTCACCAAAGTTCGCAGACAAGAAAAACTATAACGGCATTGTAGGAAGAGTTGAGAATAATCGGAGAAAACTGAGGGGCCGTACTGCGTCCCAGATTTGTGCCGTATTTCACAGTTTGTACACCATCACGTCTTCATAGTATATTTTGCCGTAGTCTTGCACACATTAAATCAAAGCAGCCCCGAAACTGTGTTTTCAGTAATAATACGTGGTCGTGGCATGTTTCTGGTCGAATAAATCGTCTGTTTTACTTCCTAAACAAACAAATGGCTCTCAGCACTATGGGACTTAACATCTGAGGTCATCAGTCGCCTAGACTTAGAACTACTTAAACCTAACTAACCTAAGGACATCACACACATCCATGCCCGAGGGCGGATTCGAACCTGCGACCATAGCAGCAACGCTGTTCCGGACTGAAGACCCTAGAACCGCTTGGCCACAGCGGCCGGATCCTAAACGAACAGCGCGAGCAGTTACCCTGTTTGTAAAGTTACAGACTTAAAAATGCTACTCAGTAAGTAACATACAAAAATATCGGAGACGTGTTTTACATAATTAATAAATGAAAATTTTAAAAAAAGAAATTCACTGAAGGAGACACGATCCAACGTTAATGTAAAAATACGAATTCCATACTAGTACATTATCCACAGCGCCACATTAACACTGTAACCGTATACTCTATAAAAGTGTACTGACGTCGTCGGGACTACTTTCCAAAGGACAGGCACTGTGAGTGAATGCCAACGGTGTGTCAGCAAAAAATTTAATAGGCAAAGCTACCAGAAAGAAAACTGAGGACGAAGAAGTGCATTTAATTTGTTGTGCAGTATGAGGAGAGACCAGCATTATGGAATATACAGTTACTGGCCTACACGAACTGAAATATGAGGCAAAGTTTTTTGGCTGAAATGGCTACAGTTTTCAACACCTACACAGATGAAATTTACCAGAATATCCACACTTCAAGGAATCGGGCAAAGTAATTTTATAGCATACATTAATTAACACAAAGAAATAAGTGAAGATACTTCTAAAGGTAACTCGGAAAATTGCCGTTTAACTTCAAATAATACAGCTGTATCGTATCTATAATTTTATATGGAATTGTATTTATTAGCTATATTATTATATTGGTATTGAACTGATATTGAGGAATGTACGAGTGGTTACTTAAGTCAATACTTGCAGAAACTTTGAAATAAACATATGTCCGGAAATGCTTGATTTAGCGCTGTTTGTTTTTTAACGTCTGTGGGTACCAATATAAAAATTTGTATAATGTTACTTCATCGTAATTGCTATTTTACAGAATATTAAAGGCAATGAACGTAGCTGATGGTAGAACTATTAGTCTCACAAGCAGTCTGTCTGTAACACTATTTGATTTACGTGTACTAGTATCTAGATTGGCAATTTCGGATCCAATTATGAAGAGTATTTCTTCCATCTTCATCGCTGTCAATCTCGTAAAATTTCGATATTGTGGATTTTCCATTACAAGCTCTACAATGAGATTCTTGCGTGCTCCGAAATCATCCCGCCACCTAATCCCTATCTTATCCAACGACAAAACGGTCGATTACACTTTTCTTCCTTTTTTAACCACTAAAAGAATTAAGGAGGATAGGACGTGAAACCGGCCGACTTCGAGCAGGAGAGGCACCACAGGACATTTTAATTTGCACTGTCTATACTTTTACCAATAAATTCATAAAACTTTGTCAGCATGACCAGGAAGGATTCAGGATTCACACTCATAGCAGTGGAAGTTCAAAAACATGAAAAAATAATTTTTTTAACTGAAGTTTGGTGGTTTTTTCACTTACTGTTGGCTGCATTGGTTGCTATAGGTACACTTTCCTTCATAAGTAAGGGAGATTCTTGGATGAATTTTGCACAGCTTAGAAACCATACTTACAGTTGTATGAAACTCTACAATTTATTTAATCTACGTAAAAATGAATGGGCTGTTACATTTTAAACTTAATGTTTAGAGAAAACTCGAATTTTATAGTTAATTGTCTAAATTTTTACCACAGTTTTTAACAGATTTGGAAAATTCTAGAGTTTCAGACACCTGAAAGTATGGTGTGTATGCTGTGCAAAATTCATCGAAGAATCTCTCTTACTTATGAAGAAAAGTGTACCTACAGCAACAAATGCAACGAATATTAAGTGAAGAAATGACGAAATTTCACAAGTAAAAAAAATTTGTTTTCTTATGTTTTTGAACTTGCACTGCTATGAGTGTGAATCCTGAATTCTTCCTGGTCATGCTAACAAAGTTTTATGAATTTTTTTTGTAAAAGTATAGACAATGTAAATTAAAATGTCCTGTGGTGCCTCTCCTGCTCCCAGTCGGCTCGTTTCGCGTCCTAGCATCCTTAAAAGTGCAGGTGGAGCCACCGCACTCTTTCGTCGCAACCTCTTCCTTCACGCACAGAACTATCACATAAAAATCTCGCAGAGCGTCGTCTCTCAGTTCCCACGGACACTGCCACCCTGGGGTGTGCAAACCCTTCGAAGAACTGCTCTCGTAAGACTGCCAGACACTTGCAGATAGTATTCGCAAGGAAGTATCTGACAGTATAAACGAAAATCTGTCCCTCGTGTAAACAATTCTGCGAGTGCTACCTGAGAGTACCAGACTGCCCGAGAGGAAAAAAATCCTCACGTATATCCTAGCCGTAATGGTCAGGACTGGAGGCCTGCACTCACATACGGTTGTAACTTGTTAGGAATTCTTACAACGGCGTATGCTACACAGCGAAGTGTAAACTCATTTCGAAGTACAAACAGTTGGAAGAAGTGCTTTCATAGAATGAGACCGAGCAGAAAGTGAAATATCCAGTAGAATGGAAACGGTGTTCGCTCTTGTATGCATATTGCACGGCATCGGCCGCTTGCTTATGGATGCGGCGGCACAAACAGCGGCTGAGCCGTGGAGGCCGCCCGTGAAGCATAAAGAACGCCCTCCGCCCAGAGCGCGGGGCTGCGTCGTTACGGCTGCGGCCGACCAGGCGGTGGCGGCCGTTAGCATGCGGCGTATCTCAGGGCCGTCATTGGTAACGGGCGGCAGCCTCAGCAGCGTCGTTAGATTTGCATGCGCGCCCAGCGGGGCGAGCTGCCGCGCGCGTCCCGCGCGGACCACACAGCTGCTCCTCGGGGCAGATCCGGATACTGGCCGGCGAAGCTGCCGCTCCGTCCTTCCGCGTCACAGCAGCGCCGCCACCAGGTGACTCTGAGAAATATATTTTTAGGTCAATGAATAATGCTGCTTTCGGCAAGACAATGGAGGATACTGTCAAGGGAAACTCCCCATTGCACCCATCACAGGCTTTGTGGTAAGATGGTGCAGAGGATAACCTGTCAAACAATGAACACGGATCAAACATGAAAACATACTGAGCTTTTTAAAAGAAGCAAAATAGGATCAGTGAACGATCCAAGCTCAGAATATAATATATCGAATGAACTACCAGAGTCAATGGCCTCGTGGGTATGTTGCAGTGGTGATGGACTACAAAGCGGGAGATCCTTGTTCAAATCTCCCTCATGCAAATTTTTTCTTTTTTTTTTCTACTTCACGAAATATGAACTGTCCATCTGGTCAGTGACCTGCCCGATCGCTGTATTCAAATTTGTATCTATGTCGTGGTGTAACGTCCATTTACAACAGCGAGGTGTAAGGAAGGGACCTATAATGAAAGTGTGATTCTTCAGTTTCTCCCGGCGTATTTCTTGCTCGAACAGTTCACGGGTATACTGCCGATTCATAGTGTCCAACGGGCACAATATTTCGGCGATCAGACGTGTCGCCATCGTCAGGTGCGCTGACGAACTGAGCTCCTGAGAGCGGGTGGTCGATTTATCGGACAGACAGTAAGCATCATCGAAGACCGTTGCCGAGAACATCAAAGGCACACTCGACCGAAATATCCAAATAAGTCGGCGGTAGCAGAGCACTGTTTGTCCGGGAAACACGAGATGGATTTTGAGCGTACCAGATCCTGGGTCAGACCTCTAAATATTGGGACAGCGTTATAAGGGAGCGTGTCGGAATTCGCACCAGGGAAGATCTTATCAATCGAGATTGCGGCTACAATTCTCAGCAAGGCTTGGAACCCGGCACTGAATGTAAGTAAGAAGACTCTCAGCAAGAAGAACGAACTGGCGACCAAGGGGGACGTAGCAAGCACATCGACGTTACGACAGACTCCGACGCCCGCGTCTTCGCAACCGCCGGCGCGCGGGCGAGGACGTCGGAGAGAGCGGCTGCATATTTTCCGCTGATATAGCCACGATTGCGGCTTCTGGCACCAGTCTGAGAGGGCCGAAACGACGCGTGCGCGAAAGGTGAGTTGGACAGCTCTTAGCGGTTCCGGTCCACCGTTGGACCGAGTGACGTCAGATGGGGCTGGGGGCTGGCGCCACGTGTGCAACTGCCGCTCCCGCCTCCCTACAAGCGTCAAGAATATGTCGTTGCTTCCTTTCCACATCCAAAGCTCCCCGCCACCGCGCCCTACTAAGTGCGTAACCTTGATTTCTGTTAAAAATTTTACGTTCATTCTAACCTCAGCCGCCTCTTTTATAACGGAATCCCAGTATGTAGAACATGAGGTAAGACTCTCGTGTTTTCAAACTGTATTTTGTATCCATTTTCCAGTCGATGCTGAGCTTTGGCCGAATTTTCGGGATTATTCTCTACGACTGTGCGAATTTTGTAGCATATATAGATGTTGCGGCAATCACAAGGAACGCCAAACGCATCTGGCACTCGAAGAGCTATGACGCAGCATATCTTTTTGATTGGTCTTCGGAATGTTACGCTGCTTTCCATAAGTTCAAATCTGCTTTGCTGAATGATCGTTGTTTGAACCCTTTCGATCTCTCCAAACCAGTTGTTTTAGCTGTCGATGCATCCTCGCACGGCCTCGGAGCGGTTCTTTCGCACCCCATTAATTCTATCGATCGCCCGATCGCTTTTGCGTCTAAGTTGCTCAATTCTGCCCAGAAAAACTATTCTCAAATCGAGAAAGAAGCTTTAGCTATTGTCTATGGAGTGACTAAGTTTCATGATTTTTGTACGGTCGCAAGTTCTATTTGGTCACCGACCATAAGCCTTTCACGTTGTTGTTCCCCCCGTCAAAGCCAGTTCCGGTAGTTCAAAATGGTTCAAATGGCTCTGAGCACTATGGGACTTAACTACTGTGGTCATCAGTCCCCTAAAACTTAGAACTACTTAAACCTAACTAACCTAAGGACATCACACACATCCATGCCCGAGGCAGGATTCGAACCTGCGACCGTAGCAGTCGAGTTCCGGTAGTACTGCACAAAAGTTGCAACGTTGGTCTTTGTTTTTGTCTTACTACAATCCCCGATGTTATTCAATCTGTATATTGAGCAAGCAGTGAAGGAAACAAAAGAAAAATTTGGAGTAGGTATTAAAATCCATGGAGATGACATTGTAATTCTGTCAGAGACAGCAAAGGACTTGGAAGAGCAGTTGAATGGAATGGACAGTGTCTTTAAAGGAGGATATAAGATGAACATCAACAAAAGCAAAACGAGAACAATGGAATGTAGTCGAATTAAGTCGGGTGATGCTGAGGGAATTAGATTAGGAGATGAGACACTTAAAGTAGTAAAGGAGTTTTGCTATTTGGGGAGCAAAATAACTGATGATGGTCGAAGTAGTGAGGATATAAAATGTAGATTGGCAATGGCAAGGAAAGCGTTTCTGAAGAAGAGAAATTTGTTAACATCGAGTGTAGATTTAAGTCTCAGGAAGTCATTTCTGAAAGTATTTGTATGGAGTGTAGCCATGTATGGAAGTGAAACATGGACGATAAATAGTTTGGACAAGAAGAGAATAGAAGCTTTCGAAATGTGGTGCTACAGAAGAATGCTGAAGACTAGATGGGTAGATCACATAACTAATGAGGAAGTATTGAATAGGATTGGGGAGAAGAGAAGTTTGTGGCACAAATTGACCAGAAGAAGGTATCGGTTGGTAGGACATGTTCTGAGGCATCAAGGGATCACCAATTTAGTATTGGAGGGCACCTTGGAGGGTAAAAATTGTAGAGGGAGACCAAGAGATGAATACACCAAGCAGATTCGGAAGGATGTAGGGTGCAGTAGGTACTGGGAGATGAAGAAGCTTGCACAGGATAGAGTAGCATGGAGAGCTGCATCAAAGCAGTCTCAGGACTGAAGACCACAACAACAACAAAAATTACGAAATTTTGTTTCGGCCTACGGCCCAGCATGGCAATGCTGATGCTTTGTCTCGTCTACCTATCGCAGTGTTTGATTCTTCCGAATTGTCATGCATTTCTATTGATTCGCAAGATAAGGAATTAGCTGATGGTTTTCCGGTGGATTTTCGTCGCATTGCTTCCGCGACAGGCGCCGACGCTCATCTGCAGATTCTTTTGCGGGGTATTCGAACTCAATGGCCTCCATCTGCGACGCACAATCGTGACCCACGTGTTCGACGTTATTTTGCGCAACGTCACAACTTGTCTGTACACCACGGTGTTATCTTGTTGCGAACTGATAATGATCAATCTCCTGTGGTTGTACCTCGTTCGTTGCAGTCGGAAATCCTCCGATTAGCGCGTCGTCACTGCACGTGGGTCGGCATTGATAAGAAAAATTGAGAATTTGCTTGCTAATTGTTGCTCTTGCGCGGGCATCTATCTGCTCCCCGCCAGCGCTTCTTTGCGTGGCCGACTCCTACTGCGCCTTGGCAGCGCATTCATATTGATTTTGCAGGTCCATTCTGGGACACCCACTGGTTGATAGTTATTGATGCATACAGCAACTTTCCTTTTGTGGTAACTATGTCTTCTACTACACCTGCCAGTACTATTTGGACTTTGACGTCTATTTTTTGCATTGAGGGCCTTTCTGAAGTTATTGTCTCTGACAGTGGCCCCCAGTTCGTATCCCCAGGGTTTGAAGCGTTCTGTGCTGCTAATGGCATTCGCCCTCTGACCTCAGCCCCATTCCACCCCCAGTCGAACGGCGACGCTGAACGCTTTGTGCGTACGCTTAAGTTGTAGATGAGCAAGTTGCGCGCCACGCACTCTCGCGAGCGAGAACTCTGGACTTTCCTTGCTTCATATCGCTCTCAGCCACGCGGCACCCATTCCCCAGTGGAATTGCCACATGGCAGCGCCCATCGGTTGCTCCTGCAGCTCTTGCAGCCGCCGCCGCGCGCTCCCGCTGCTTCGCCTCATTCTGGCTTGGCGCTGCATGATTTGGTCTTCTATCGCGTTTTCTCTGGCAGGTAGAGCTGAGAGCAGGGACGCATTCTTCGCCAGCTTGGTCGCGCCTTATTTCTCATTTCTGGTCCCTCCGGCACTGTCAAACGACACCGGAACCAGATCTGCTTGTGCCGTCCTCGATTTTCTGCCACTGGTTGTTTTCCGTCGGAATTAGAGGCTTCGCGGCTTCTACCGACTCAGCCTGCGACTCCACCGATGGCGCCTCCACCACTGGCGCCTCCGCCGCGGAAGCGCGTGCCGTCGTCGCCGCTGCCGGTCCAGTCACCTGCATCGGACGGACGAGTCTCACCGCCGCCACGGCCCCACCTCCGGACTCCGCCGCCGCCGCCGCCGCCGCTGCTGTGTTCCTCCGCGGCGCCAGAATCGATGGACGCTAAAGCTGCCGTCACGCCGCCGCCGCCGCCGCCGCCGCCGCCGCCGCCGCCACCGTCGCCCATGTAGGTCGTTGCTCCACCCCCTCATCCAAGCATACACAGTAGCGGTGCGCGGCAATTCGTAGTCGCAGGTGGACAGCGCGCCCCCGCAGTTCTGCTGACTGCCCTCTCATCTGCGCCGCCCCTGGGTCCCTCTCCCCGCCATCGGAAGCCATACTCAACGACGGCGCGTCGTTTCAGGGGGAGGATGTGGTATCGATAGCAGCGATGCCACGGCTTAGCTGCAATTACTTAAGTTGGCACTACGACCGACACCGACGAAAGCACCCTCTAGCAGGCGCTGTGGAGATCAGCAAGCTCCGCTGCAGATTATGCCGATTTGATCAAGAGCAGACGTCCGGGACACTTCGCTTCAGCTTTGCTCTACATCCGACGGGTCTCAGCATCGCACCTCATTGCAAGTTATGTAACCATGCATTAACTTGTTTTTGCACCAGTAAACCACTTTTACTTACGCGCAGTACCGACGTATTTTTCCTGCTCCTGCTCCTACCCACGCGCGGCGTTCCAGGCAGGATACAAAACTTGGTCTTCATTCACTTCCTAAGTCTATCGCCTCAGTCTATCGCCTCAGTCTATCGCCTCAGTCTATCGCCTCAGTCTTCGCCTCCAGTTCCACAACCTTCGAATGGAACTTGGCGATAGTACGTTTGAGTACACTGATGGCTCTCGGACTGACCGGGGGTCGGGTGTGCCTTCGTCATTGGCACCTGTGTCTTTCGATATCGGTTTCCAGCACACTCCTCAGTATTTACAGCCGAGCTCTTCGCCTTGTATCAGGCCACGGAGTACATCCAGCGACACAGATTGTCCATTTGTGTCCTCTGCTCAGACTCACTCAGTGCCCTCCAAAGTCTACGTCTGCTGTACACTGCTCATCCATTAGTGCAGCAGGTCAAGGAAAACTGTCACTCATTCACTCCTCATGGAGCTAGTGTCATGTTTCTGTGGGTCCCTGGTCATGTGGTCTGCCAGGAAACGAGGCTGCTGACGCTGCTGTCAAGGCTGCAGTCCTCTTACTTCAGCCCAGAAGTACCTATATTCTTCCGATGATCTCTGCGTTGCCGTGTGTCAGGAGTTGGTGTCCCTTTGGCATCGCCAATGGTCCTCCCTTCACAGGAATAAGCTTCGGCTTGTTAAGCCTCTCCCAGCGCCTTGGACGACCTCCTCTCGACCCTCCCACAGGGAGGAGATTGTTTTAACTCGGCTGTGTATTGGGCACTAACTTTTTAGCCATCGTCATTTGCTAAGTGGCGCTTTGTACACATTGCGCCTAAATTTTAACTGTCCGTCACTTCCTGTTGGAACGCCCTTTTTTAAACAATCTACTTTCCAGCTCGGGTTTGCTGTCTGATTTATCAGCCGTTTTAGCGAATGACGCGCAGGCTGCCGGCCACGTTTTACCTTTTATCAGCCGAATTATATGGCGAAAGCCATTTAACTTTTAGTTAAGAACCTGCATTTCTGTGTGGTGTTTTTTAGTCCGTTTTCCACATGCCTCTTTTCAGGTGTCTTGTATATTGTGCATAGGGACTGACGTATAGTCGTTCAACTCCAAGCTGTGTTTTGACTTGGTCGCGTATGACCGCAGTTGATTTTGCGCCCTAAAGGAAAACAAAACAAAAATAATCGAATACATCGGCAGTTTTATTAGTCCTATCGGTGAGGGCAGTGCACGACCTAATTTATTGGCTTGAGCCGTTACGATGTCGGAGGGGTCAGTCGTGCTCCAGCACTCTAAAGCCCATGCATTTAGTACAGTATTGATTCTTAACTCTTGTAAGGAAGTAGGAAACTTAGCTACTAGCTTCTAAATAAGTGAAATGACTGGTTAAATCCCGTAGAATTAAAAGTGTCGACGAATCCAGTGGATTCTAGTTTAAAACAACAAATGTTTAATGAATAACATTGTGGTCCCACATAATTTGCACATTCAAATGCTAAACAGTTAAATAATATTAATGCCTGTAGTGCGAGCAAATGCAGAACTAGTGCGAATATAGTTCATTTACTGGAATATTAATTCGAAAACCTCAACAATAAACGGCCAAATTTGGAATATACAGTTTCCCGCGATCATTCGCTACGTAAAAAGTTCGTTAGCCTGAATAACCACTGCGAAACTATGTACCAACAACCTAACGAAGTTAAAGCTCGTAAAATCGTCCAAAATCAGTCACCAAATCACAGTAAGACAGTCTATATCCAGTCAAAATTTGAAGTTCATAGCTCGTGCGGCTGCAGGTTCGCACAGCCCTCCCGATAGATTCACCAACAACGACCAACCAAAGCACAGTGATCGCCATACACTAAGAGACCACAAGCACTCTAGAGCTCGCCCTTAAACACTTTCTGTGGCGTCACACACTGCTAAATTCGTGTTAGGAACTGTAACAGTGACCAACATTCATACCTAAACTTAATTGCTCATGCATATGAGATTTTAGAATGTTGTTAAAATTATTATGGTCATGTTGTACCCTTTCACTGGAAAAAACGCGATATTAAACAACTTATCAACAAAACTCACAAATCATGCCAACATCCAATAATACAATGTGACCTGAAATTATAGAAAATTGTAAATACATTTGACAGTTCGAAGTGTCACGCTCATTAGTTGCAATGTCTTTCACTTACTAATTTTATTCGTTATAATTCGTCTCCCCTGACGGCGGTTTTATGCGATTTTATTAATGGCCATTTGCATAAATAAGCAGTTAAGGCATATAAAATAGTAGATTGTGAGTACTCATCAACTGGTAAGATTAGATAAGGATCTAGGAAGCTCATGCTGCCTTCAAACTATGTGTACCTGTAGAGGATTTATAATACTGGCAAAGTTACATATCAGCTTTCAGTAAATTAATATATATATTCGAGAACAGTTTTCAAATCACCCCAGTAACTAATGCAATGTGAAACATATGCAGCTTCATTTTCACTAAGCACTCTAATCATCATTATTTTCTTCTGTTTTATTTCCGTTGTCTGATTTCAAATTCTGAAGAAAGCCATGATGAATGGGAGGTACAAAGTTCAACACCAACATTTTATCACACAGTTTAGCAACCTTGTTGGACCGAACATTAGGAGACGTTGGATCCATCGTGGGTCATTCATTTCCTGTGCCTTACCATTGCTCTTCTGCAGACTTACGGTAGTGCAGTGCCTTGTATCACTGTAAGTGAACTGTACGTGGACTATATGCCCTACCTAGTATCTCTGAACACTTTCGGATGTCCACGCTTATGCCAGAATGGTTTTGGTTTCTTTCTATTTGCTTCTTTGCTGATGGAGTTAAAATTACAAAATCCACTTCCTGCATTTTCAGTATAGTGAACTATTTGTTTTTCCTTGTATTGCGGATCGGTTTTGTCCATTCTTTAGTTGTGTAAATGTTCTGTGTAAGTCGTTCAAATTTTTCAGTGATTCCAGGATCTGCACCACAAGTCAAACGGGCATTTTCTATCTGTTCGTCATTAACCAAAAATCACTTTCTGTGTCAGCCATGTTGATTACTACACAAGATATGAAGACGCTCTCCGATTGGTCGATCAGGTAATTATTAGTTAATAGGAACCCAGGTGTCAGAGAGACACGGCAGGCCCACTTATTCGGCTCAGATGTTTGAGACTGCTTCTCTTTTTCAGTACTGACATGCAATCATCCCACCCTCTGATAGTTCGACAAACTGACACCAGATGGACGCTGTTCACAGAATATGTACCTAGTTAGATTTTCACCAAACTGAGGAATACCCCTGTTCCACTGGGCTCTTTAATCGTAACTCTACTACTTTGCTGCAACTGTGTCGTCTGTACCCGTTAGCCCAGAGCGCAGGCATGTCCAATCACCAGCCTACCTGCACTCCTCTCTCGACTGGCTCACCGCCGGAAGCTGTAAAAGCCTTCATCAGTGCCTCTCACTGCGTGAGAAGACTTCACGTAATGTGACAACAGCCTCTAACAATTGTCAGACCACTGCTCGTCCCCGCTCGAGCCCGCTTCTCGCAGTATAACAACGGCAGCCGGCCGGGGTGGCCGAGCGGTTCTAGGCGCTACAGTCTGGAACCGTGTGACCGCTACGGTCGCAGGTTCCAATCCTGCCTCGGGCATGGATCTGTGTGAAGTCCTTAGGTTAGTTAGGTTTAAGTAATTCTAAGTTCTAGGGGACTGATGACCTTAGAAGTTAAGTCCCATAGTGCTCAGAGCCATTTGAACCATTTTTTTATAACAACGGCTTCCAACAATTGTCAGGTAGGAATGGGATGAACTAAGTGTTTGAAAATGCCGATGATCACTGTTTTAGCGCAGTGTAGGTAGCAGTTAAGCTACCTATATTTAGAATATAAAGAAATGTTAGCCACGTGTTTCTCTTTCAGATACATCATTTGAATATTCGGTCTTTGTGAAATTTTATTGTGGGGACATAAGGAGGAAAAACGTCTAGTAGCAGGCGTTGGGATTGCGCAGCACCAGCATCGCGACCAGTTGACAATGAAGTTTATCGTTGAGCGGTATTGCTGTCAGCACTGATTGGGATTCCACGACAGTCACGAGGGTACAGAATCGATGGGACCAGTAACTCACACGCCTTCTCAGATGTGTCCCTGTTCTCTGTACAGGATTACAATGGATGTATCTATGTGCGGAAGTCTCAGGGAGAACGAATTTTGCCAGATTGTATTCAGCATCGTCATACGCGTCCAATACAGAGTGTCATTCGGTACAAAACACGACCTCTGGTTCGCATAGCTGCTAATTTCGACAGTAGGAGTTATGTTTCTAAGGCTAGTGACTGGCCTATCTTGAACAAAAGACGCAATACCGCGTGTTACCGCTCAGGTCCTGATATACCTCAATACACAGTGTGTTCGACAGTCGTCCTGGTCAGCACATTTTTCAAATCTCTCACCCACTGAAAATGTCTGTTCATAGAGTGCCAAGAGATCAGAACGCTACATTTGTCAGCTACTATCGTTGACGGTCTTGTAAGCTGCCTCCTTCAGAATTTAATCCGTGTTGACATAGCAATTTTCATAGAAATTTGCACCGATTAACACGCCCTTTTCAAATCTATGAATATTGCCCCTTGAAAGTTCTGGTATAGGGCAATCTGACCTCATTTCTAAAACAGCTGCATACAGGCAAGCTTCCTTCGCACAAAAGTTAAGCTGTGCATTTGGAGTCCTTAATTCACTTTAATGATCACGTTTCCAACAAAACAGTAACTATTTGACCTTGATATCCTACCTTATGGGCAAAATACTTCAGTGAGCATGCTTGGCTCATAATTAAGTATCTTTCTGCAAGAACCTGAAAATACTACATTCGAAGAATATTTTATGGAACGTAATACAACATGTACTGCTCCAAAGATCTAGACGAAAATTTACCTTCTGGAACCTAAATGTGTATGGCTAAAAATACTGCAAGTAATCTTATACTGACTGAATAAATGCTCCATACGAAAAATAAATCTTTGCCACCAAATAACCACACTGAAAGAAAACAGCCACAGAACGATACCTGTTACTAAATAATTGAAAGACAATGCCCTTGTGACTTCTTAAAAGAATTGTTATACATGCTCATAAACCACCAGGTGAATGAAGCACAGATTTTATACAGCTCGGTTACGAATCTAATATACTGCACAGAGAAACAGATTTTCTCTTTCTCGCGCGCTCTCTCTCTCTCCATCGCTCTGTCTCCCTCTCTCCCTCTCTCTCTCTCTCTCCCTCTCTCTTTCTCTCTCTCTCTCTCTCTCTCTCTCTCTCTCTCTCTCTCACACACACACACACACACACACACACACACACACACTAATGGAAACTCCTTGTTTCACCATGCCCTCTACCATGGCTCAGTAAATACCCTTGCATCAATATGGCAAGTCTACCTTCCCGTTTTCAGCAAATATTACCATATATTCCAGTTTTGTAGTACATATCCAGATTGTCATCATCAACCACTTTCTCTCTCTCTCTCAATGTGTGTTCGAATGCCACAATTCCTCCTTACATCTACCGTTAGAAAACTTTTCGCTTACTCAAGAGCACACCCTGTGCGTCTCTCACTTACCACATTGCAATTAAGTTATAAAAATCACGGCATAACTCATAATATCATGTCGGACCCCATTTGTCAGGCGTAGTGCAGCAACTCGACATGGCATGGATTCCACATGTCATTGGAAGTCCGTGCCGAAATATTGACCCATACTGCCTCTGTAGCTGTCCATTATTGCGAAAGTGTTGCCAGTGCAGGATTTTGTGCAGCAACTGAGATCTTGATTACGTTCCATAAATGTTCGATGGAATTCATGTCGAGTGATCGGGGAGGCAATATCACTCGCTCGAATTATCTAGAACGTGCCAGTATGGCACATTGTATTGTACTGTATGTTAACCGGGGACCTAGAAACGACGGAGAGGCTCCATCCCCGCAGCAGCCGCAGTGGTCCACAACCCCACGACGACTACCGCAGTCCACTTCACCCCTCCGCCGCCCCACACAGAACCCAGGGTTATTGTGCGGTTCAGCCCCCGGTGGACCCCCCAGGGAACGTCTCACAGCAGACGAGTGTAACCCCTATGTTTGCGTGATAGAGTAATGGTGGTGTAGGCGTAGGTGGAGAACTTGCGTGCGCAGAAATCGCCGACATAGTGTAACTGAGGCGGAATAAGGGGCACCAGCCCGCATTCGCCGAGGCAGATGGAAAACCGCCTTCAAACCAACTGGCCGGTTCACCGGACCTCGACACAAATCCGCCGGGAGGATTCGTGCCGGGGACCAGGTGCTCCTTCCCGCCCGGAAAGCCGTGCGTTAGACCACACGGCCAACCGGGAGGGCTAATGTGGCACATTATCATCCATAAAAATTCCTTCGTTGTTTAGGAACATGAAGTCCATGAATGGCTGCAGATGGTCTCCAGATAGCTGAACATAGTCATTTCTAATTAATGGTCGGTTCAGCTGGACCAGAGGACCCAGTCCGTTCCATGTAAACACAGCTCACACCATTATGGAGCCACCAACAGCGTCCACAGCGCCTGTTTGACACCTTGGGCCCAAGATGGCTTCGTGGGGTCTGCACCACGCTCGAACCCTACCATCTGTTCTTACCAACTTAAATGAGGACTCATCTCACCAGGCCACGGTTTACCGGTTGTCTAGGGTCCAAACGGTATGATCAGGAGCCCAGGAGAAGCACTGCAGGTGATGTCGTGCTCTCAGCAAAGACGCTCGAGTCGGTCGTCTGCTGCCACAGCCCCATTAATGCCACATTTCGCAGCATTGTCCTAACGGATACTTTCGTCGTAGGTCCCACGTTGATTTCTGCTGTTATTTCGTGCAGTGTTGCTTCTCTGTTAGCACTGGCAACTGTGCGCAAGCGCCGCTGCTCCCGGTCGTTACGTGTTTGCCGTCGGCCACTGCATTGTCTGTGATGAGAGATAATGCCTGCGATTTGGTGCTGTCGGCACACTTTTAACACTGCGGTTCTTGGAATACTGAATTCGGTAATGATTTCCGAAATGGAGTGTCCTATGCGTCTAGCTACAACTACCATTCTGCGTTGAAAGTGTGTTAATTCCAGCCGTGCGGCCATTACCACGTCGGAAACCTTTCCACATGAATCTCCTGAGTGCAGATAACGGCTGCGCCAGTGTCCTGCCCTTTTACATCCTGTGTACGCAATGCTAGCACAGTCTGCGTATGTGCATATCGCTCTCCCATGAATTTTTGTCACCGCATTGTTTACTCTTATTGGCCGAGCCACGGCTCGCTGCAAAGTGCGCCGTTGAAACAAACCACCGCGGTTAAGGCTACAGTAGTTACTCCACAGATATCGACCAGTGGGCGAGCGTATACACAGACGCGTAAATCGTTAAAAAATGGAATTTTTCTATTCAAAAAGGCAACTTTAAAATAGAATGGAGTGGCATAACTGTATTTTTCATCCAAGCTTAGTTCGATTAAGTGCCCATCCAGGTTAGAACCGATTTTGCTAAAAAAAATGTGTCAACTCTGCATACTAAATTCGCACCCTGTTTATTGCCAAAAAGGCTAAAAATTTAATCACATATTTTTCCCACTATATCTTATAGGCGTAATGAGTAAATTTTTGTTATATTCTGTCGTTTCCTCTGTTGCAGTTCTAATGACTAGCAGTATAATTCCATTGTGAATGCATCTACTTTCTGGATTTTAGCCCCTTTATTCCGCTCTCTCCACCGATGGGAATTTCTTTCCGGTCTGTCAGCTTAAATAAGCAGAACGCTAAGAAACAAACGAAGGGAGCATGACTGAAGTTCTCTAAGATTGTAGTGGTACCGGATGGTTTATATGGGTGTGGAATGTAGGGCCATACTATTAAGGACAATGGTAATTTTGAACCTCCTGAACTGCACTTTCTTTGTACTGTTATGGAAATGACCAAAAGTGATAGGAAGAGATATGACGACGTATGGAACACGCTCATCAGTTTTACTTTAAATAACAAAATCTTAGAATATCTTCAAAATCAGATATCTCATAAAGAAGGAAGAGCTTCAACCAAAATTGGTCTAAAGGTATAAGCCTAGAGGGTTCTACAGGCGTAAATAAATAAGAAAATCTTAGAATATCGTCAAAATAAGATATCTCATAAAGAAGGAAGAACATTTGCCAAAATTGGTCTAAAGGTATAAGCAGCCTAGAGGGTTCTACAGAGTGGGTGACCGAAGAGCTGATATAAAGATACAGTCTGAAGTTCGTAACAGGACGAAGGTTCAAAAATGGTTCAAATGGCTCTGAGAACTATCGGACTAAACTTCTGAGGTCATCAATTCCCTAGAACTTAAAACTACTTCAACCTAACTAACCTAAGGGTACCACACACATCCATGCCCGAGGCAGGATTCGAACCTGCGACCGTAGTGGCCGTGCGGTTCCAGACTGAAGCGCCTAGAACCGCTCGGCCACATCGGCTGGCTGAACAGGTCGAAGGGCCTAGAGCATAAAGATTGTGGTGGTGATCATGATGATAATTTTTTTACATTGTTACTTTTCAGTATTGAATGCCATAGAGTATCCGGGCTTCACCATCTTAGCGCTTAATTATGTCGATTAGTAATGACAAAGATCCTTGTTCTCAAAGTCAGTGTACTCTGAATTGTATGCCATTTTGCAACGAAAATTCACTCGTGTCTGGAATTAATTATAATTGAAATTCTCGTCTCAAATCATCAAGTTTAACATTCATAAGAGTAGAATAACACCTAGCTATACAAAGCCGCTCTTTAAAAAAGTACAGATTTCGCTGTCGTAGCAACTTCACATAACCCTCTAGATAATTCATCAAAATTAACTACTTGTATAAAATAAACTGAGTAATGATCACTTTTACTCACGTAACTTCTTCAACAAAACCTATCTTCTGGGAAAATACAGCTTATGTCTGTTACATACGAAGTAAAAAGATGAAACAACGACATATGTTCAAGTAAGAAAGACATTCAATCAAAATAACAACCCTGGTTCTTCCATTTCGATGGCTGACAATCTCAAGATGTTCATTAATTTCATAATTACCCAAGACATCATCTTTAGATGAAGTGCTATGCAGCTATAAAACCCTGTAGATAGATGTCGTTCTCATGAAGAGACACTGTAATTTTGACAGCAACCGCGGGTTCGAGAATACGTCATTCCGCATGAAAAAGAGAAACAGACACACATGTTACAGTTTTCTGATTAGTGAAAATACCGTCAAAGCTTGGTTACTATAACATTCACAAACGTTGCACAAATATCTGCTAGATGCCAGTTGCTACTGGCGCCTTGTCAGTTACTGGAGACTCAGTCTGTTGATCTGATAACTCAGTGCCTTTTCGCTTACGGGAGACACCTTCTGCTTATTTGGTAGTCTTTCGTCCTCCGTCTGCTGATGTGCTCTTTCCGTGGGATAGAACTGTTATTAATTTCCGCATATCGCATTCCACCTAATTTTTCAAATACTTCTATATGTCTGAGGTAAAGCATTAGACACCCTGTATTTTTGTTTTGTTCTATTTTTTGTGTCGTATTCAGGTTTTGCGTCTTCCACATATTACAGCTGGAAGTCCCAGTGTTTTGTAAAATTGTTCGGTCTCCTTCTTTTCTTCCACTGTGAGGTGCGACTACTCGTATCATCCATTACGTTGAATTTGTTCACCTTACATTGAAAACAATTTTGTCTTCCAATAAGATATATTGTTCCTAAGTATTTCGAGCTTACTTGCTCTACTATTTTCACATTTATACAATGTTGGATCCAATTTTACTTTTCTCATACAATGCGATCAATTTAGCTCTGTTATCAAACATCTGAAAGTCAAAATATGGTTTGGCAAGCACAAAGACAAGTGTAGAAATTCACGCAGTGCGCGGCCGGGTATTGACTTGGTGAAATGCAAGCCCTGGGTGACTTTTCACGAAGGGCAACAAAACAGTTAGCGACTTTGATTAATAATCAAAACTTTCTTGGCTCTGGGATCGACCCCTCCACTTCTTGAATTTTGAACAAAAACCACCAACAATGACTTCCGACATAAGAAGACACCTCCACTCTGCTAACGGCCTTGTCAAAGAGGGCAGAGAAGCGGTCAGAGGTTCATGGCACTCTCTAACCCTTCGGGTGGCAAACTGCCGCTGAAAGGTGGAAGAATCAGCAATGATCAACGGCATGAGGATGCAGAAGGCAATGGAAACCCCTGCATCAAAGACACATAAAGTGTATCCACAGGACATTTGGCCTGCAGTTGCAAAAAGTGTCATGATGCTCCGTCCAGTGGCAAAAGATTTTGGACTAATCCCCCGTTTGGATCTCTGTAGGGGAGTGCCAATGAGAGAAAGACTGAATAACCAGTGAAAAGGTAACGAGTCGGGGCGTCAAATGTCAGAAGTTTGAACTTGGTATGGAAGCTAGAAAATCTGAAAAGGAAAATACTATGGCTCATTCTAGACATAGTGAGCGCCAGTGAAGTGAAATGGAAAGAAGACAAGGATTTCTCGTCAAACGAGTACATGGTAATATCAATAGCAGGAGAAAATCGTCTTAGTAGGATTAGTTATGAATATATTAGTTATGAATAGAGTAGTAGGACGGAGATTGAGCTGTGGTGAAAAGTTCAGTGGCAGGGGTGCTCTCATCAGAATCAACAGCAAACGAACGCCAACAACTATAGGTCTGGTATACATGCCGACGTCTCAATCAGAAGATGAACACAAAGAGACAGTGTATGAAGATCTTGAACGAGGAGTTCATTATGTAATGCGAGTTAAAATCTAATAGTCATGAGAACTGGAATGCGGTTGTAGGAAAAGGAGTAGAAGAGAGGGTTATGGAGGAATATGGGCTAGGTAGTAGAAATGACAAAGGAGAAAGAGTTACGCAATAAATTTCAGTTAGTAACAGCGAATATTCTGTTCAAGAATCGCAAGACGAGAAGGTGTACTTAGAAAAGGCCGAGGTGATATGGGAAGATTTCAATTAGAGTACACCATGGTCATACATAAATCCAAAATCAGATATTAGATTGTAAGGGGTAAAGAGCACGTATAGAATCAGGTCAAAATTTTTTAATGATGAAGAGTGGGCTAAAATTTAATAGACTAATCATAAAAAATCAATCCACAGAAAAGTAGGATACGGAAGTACTAATCAATGAAGAAATAATCTAGAAGCTCTCTGAGGCTATAGATACTACGATAGTGAATATTTCAGTAGATTGTATTTTCGTTCAGTACGGTTCCTATGTGCCGGAATTACGTATGGTCTGAAGCAAAATTTAGTATGGTCACGAACACGAAATTGGTATTGAAATGCTTTAATTGTTACTGTTTCGTGAGTAAAAACTGTGAAATGTGCTTGGAGGATATCAAAAAGGCCCTGCCAATCAATTTCTGATTTTTTTCTAAATTAAAACTTTAGCATCTAATACGTCAACAATATCATCCCTGTCAGTACTTGCAAAGTGATTATTAGTGTCAAATTCCGTCGAAAGTTCCGAACTATTGTCTGACAAGAGGTAAAGCCGATTAATTTCCTCGTCATGGTTTGAGAGCCAATCTTCAAATTTCAAAGCTATTGGCTTACCTTCTTTTTCTAAACTTATTTCGGCATAGTGAAAGTTTAAAATTACCTTACACTCATTCAAAAAGTCTACACTCAATATAATCTCTGTCGACAATAGTGGAACAATAAGAAAATTCATAGTAAATCTGTGGCTTTGACAAAAGAATTCTAAGTTAGTTTGTTGGTGTACATCTACACTTTTACCAAAAATTGCAGCTTGTAATTTAATCTTGTAAAGGAAGTGTGGGGCAATTGTTCGATTTGTTGCATTTACTGAAAGCTGTTTCATTCATTGCTGAAATAGGACTGCCAGAGTCAAGTACTGCCATATATTTTATGTCATTTGCTGTGGTGTGAATTACAGGATAAGCAATATTGTTCTGTTTCATGTCATGTTCCTGGAGTAAGATGTTCCTAATGTCTTCCATTTTCACGTAATTGAAAGTCACGGCAGCTACGTCGTCAGCTTCATAAGTACGTTTTGTGGCTGCCTGCGGTGTGAGTCATTGTCTATTATCCCTTTGTTGTTGCTCGTCGTTACTGGGATTTGGAGGTCTAACCTCTACAATTTCATCTTGTAGAGAGTGCCCTGCCCTGTTTGAATCGCGGCAGTTCTGATTAAATACAGGGCTGTCGTCATGCTTATAGCGTTTGTCGTCATGTTGGCAATTTCTGTAATTTCTTTCTTGTCGATCATGTGGTGGAGAATTTCTCCAAGAATCGTAATTACGAGGTGGGCTGTTGCGTCTGAAGTCATTTTGTCTCCCTTGATAATAATTATTCTGGTTCCCATATTGTCTACTTCTATGGTAATCTCTGTCATAGTCATTGCTACAGAAATGTGATCTTTCTCTGTAACTATTGTTATTCTACCAATGGTTGTCATACGGGTGGTGTCTGCTTTGGTCACGATTTGGGTTATAACAATAGCCTTGTCGTGTCCAGTTATTATTTCTGTCGTCACGGAATTGTGACAGATGTGACCTGTAATTGTTGCTTTCCTATTTTCGCATTATGCAATTGTCAGTATCAATTTCCAGTTCTTGCATAAGTCCCTGAAAAGCTTCGATGTCAGCTTTACAACGTCCTGCAAAAATAATATGTTTTAAATATTCAGGCAACTTAATTAAACAAATGCAATGAGTTCCGAGGGGCTGTACGGGTTTGAGAAATACTGATTCTTTCGCAACATATCTTCAAAATATTTTACAGGGCAGCAAAATTCAGACCGATCAAAATGTTTCATTATTATATTGTCTTTTAATCGATTTTGGGTAGCCTGAGACCAATATCCAGAAAGGAAGGCATGATAAATATCTCCTTCACTGTGACAGTCGCGAATAACTGATCGCATTCTTACTGCTAGTTCATTTTCTAGATAGATTTTCTGGCCACACACGAATTCTAATGACCAATTAGGAGGAAAACAATGAGAAAATTGATGAAGCCAAGCTTGAGGATTTATGCAATTACTGGAGTTCGTGAATATTTTAAATTTACGTGTAGTGATGAAGAGCTTCTAGTCGAAATCATCGTCTCGGCGAGTCGCAAATCGGTCATTGTTATGTTGTGTCGGTGGCTCCATCTCACGATTCGGTGCACCTTGCCAACTCCTTTCAAAATCTCTGAAATACCCTGTGTTATTACTTTGTGAGTTTCCCGCAGTTCTAAATCCCTCTTCCCGTGTCGGAGCGCAAGTATCCTCTGAAATGTGTAGTTCTTGTGTTACGAGTGCCAACTGATCTTGTACTTCTCGCATTTCTCTTTTATGTTGCGTATTAATTTGTTTCTGATTTTGTTTGAATTTCCTGATTTCCTCGTACTCTTCTGTCAGTAAAGACTACCGGTCTTGTATCATTCAGATCATCATCTACCTTCGTAGATAAATTTGTTAACTGGTCCGAAAGTTCGGCCACTTTTTCCGATAATGTGCTGATTTCCTCCGTGTGTTTTTCTGAACCAAGTTTTAGAGTATCTACTGTGTCTTTTAAGTTTTCCTCATCTTTTACAAGTCGCGCGACCGTATTGGTAGATGCAACTGAGTCAATTTTAGCCTGCAGGGTGTCGTGATTATCATGCACGATCGTATGCAGTTCGTTTATGGTTGCTTCATGATTCCGTAATACGTTTTCATGTATCGAAAAAATAAGCTGAAAGTGTCGAAAATTTGTGTTTTTACATCTTCAGAAATCTTTTCGTATTTCGATTCGATTTTAAGTAGCTTATCAGTTAAATCTTCATGTGTTTGTTCAAGCGTGGTGTCTAACGTTTGGAGTTGTTGCTGTGTTCGCTTCTGATTTTCTTCCGTTTGTTGCCGTGTTCATTTCTGGATTTGAGTTAGTTGCAGTAACAATGCGTTAGTGACTGAAACATGTACCATTGTGCTTTTCGGCAGTGCGTTTGCACCGGCAACATTCATATTTTGTAAAGCAGGAAATGTGTCTTGACTTAAATGAGAAAAGTGTATTGAAGTAAAACCTAGATCTACAGTATTTGCAAGATTTGGTTCTGTTATTTCTCATTCCTGAGGCGAACTGTTACCGACCGATCGATCGACAATACTTCCCTGTTCACTGATTATTTCACTGTCTACACCGTTATTTACTGCCTGATCTATGTCCCTATGCACAATTACCAGATTATTGTTTTGATTATTTCTCACTTCGTTACGAGGTGGTGCTAACAAGCTACGCTCATCGTCACTGTCATTTCTCAATTAGCTTTGCAGCCTAGTTTGACGCCTTTCTTACTCCATGATTGTCACTCTGTTTCACACAATACGACACAAAAAACAATAAGAGAAGCAAAAACAGGAAGACACACTAAAAAAGCACTGAAAATAACCAATATCTAATTATTAGCAAAAGCGACTACGTGATACTTGGTGCAAATCAACTTGCATGCCACAACAGCTTCGCTCATTACAATAGAGTACAACAATCAGAAACGACAACTACAAAATTACGCGGGATCAGTAGACAATAACTAATTGCTAATCATGCACTAATTATTCAAGCTACAAGAAAATCAGAAGGTTCCAGAGAGGCAACCTCAGCTAAGGATCGACGGGTGAAACTAATTTTTACTTGAATTGAAATAACTAAGAAGGTGAAACTTCTATGTTTTAACTAAAGTTGCTTAGTGCAACTGAACCTTCTAAGACTGATGAGTGAAACTGAACGTACTGTCACTTTGCTATTTTTTTTCATTTCATTTTTGACCTACAGAACTATCTCTGACCAATACTGCTCACTTATTCTAGTCATTTATGACCCACATTATACAATGATAACGCAATCTGACTATTACTTAACCCAAAAGAATGAACCTAAATTATAAGAAATCCTAACAATAACCCATTCATTTCATAAGTCACTTACCTCACAGAAAATCTTCCATTACAGCGATACAGCAAGCACCAATACAGGCAGCTAAATAAGAGATTCTAAATAGTGAAGGCTCTAACTACTAATAGGCATGTGGTTGGAGCAGAGTAAACAATATCTTTATCAGATTTTACCTTAATCACCTGACATTCAGTTCGAAAAATTAAATAACATCATTAATTCCATTATCATTTTACAATCCATTTCCAACCAATTTTAAATCTCCATGACGGGCACACGTCCAGACCGCCCGCTCGCGCTAATACTCCAAACCTCCATCACTGCTAACAGTTAACTTCTACCCTGGCACGATATTCCTCAGGAGACATATAACAACTATATCAGTCAATGCCAAGCCGAATAAATCCTTGCATAAGGGCCAGAGATGATGAAACGTCCCCTTATTGAACAGTTATATAAGACTGTCCTTAAACTGACATACAATATTTTTTAGCGCAACGCAATCTGACTTTCAATAATCCCTACAAAAGAATGGCCCTGACTAACATTAACCTATACCTTTCAGAAATCACTTACCTCACAAAAATCTTCATTACTCGAACTACTGCAATACAGCGAGCGCCACTACTGCCAGCTAAATAAAAGATTCAAACTACGGAAGGCACTAACTACTGATGGGGATAGTTAGCAAATGAAAGATATTAATAGAGAACAAACAATGTATTTACCTTAATAGTCATAATATATACAGCAGTTCATGACAAATTACAAAACTCCGCCATCTCTGTCCCCACATCCACCACTGCTGGCGGCTCACCTCCAACTGCGCAACGCTACGCGCTGTTCACATCCAGCTGCCTAACACTACAATGGCGAGTATTACAACAATGCAAAGCAGCCACAGACTGCCTGTGATTTTCATACAGAGGTGGCGTTACCAATAAGAAAACCTAAACAGCCTACTTACATAGCCCCCATGCTCCCCACAAAAAATTTTACAAATTGGTTTGGGCAGTGGCCAATACAGATTTGGAAAATTTTTTCATAATTACAATAACAAAGAAATCAAATGCACACACTTATTGATACAATGTTGGTCAAAAGCTAAAATTTTCTCACAGTCCATAAAGATAGTCCTGATCATTCATCATAATAGTAATTACAGTTTTTTTTCACAAAGTCTCATTAGTAAAAGAAATTGCACACAGAGGTAGTGGATTTCCATGCAGTCTTGAAGAAGTAGTGTTGTCCTTCCAACGGAAAGACAGTGCTGACTCTTGACATGCAGACAGGTAATGGGCCACAACAGAGCAAACCCACAGCAGAGTCAATCGAAGTTTTGAAGAGTATTGGTAGGTCATCACAGAGCAGACCCACTGTAGTCCTGGTAGAGAGTATGGTATTGGTGGGTCATCAAAGGTGCAGACCCACTGCAGTCCTTGTAGAAATAATGGTATTGATGGATCATCAAAGATGTAGACCCACTGTAGTCCTTGAAGAGATGGCCAGCAGCCATCTGCTGTGACTGTGCAGGTGCACAATCACCACTGAAGAGTCTTGCAGATAATGTAGCAAGTCCATAAACCACCACTTGTGCACTCACAAAGTTTTTGGAATTGTCCTTAGAACCAGCAATGCTGTTATCCAGTCCCTTGCTGAATCATTAACACACGTGCAAACACTATCAGTCCCTACTTCTCACATATTGTCCATATACTATGACCAACAGAAACGTGTGCAGTGAAATGTAACTTAATTTGAAGAACTGGTGTCTATACAATTATAAATTTACAACATGAAAATAAAATTACAAAGGTACAAAATACATCATTAAAGAACATAACAATACAGATAACATTTGTAGTACAGGCTTTACAAAAGAATCGAAATAACATATCCATCAGAGTTACAGGAATTGTGACATAAGTAAATATATAAAATAATGAGAATAGTTTTCGAAACATTAATTTCACACATGAACATTGAAACAGAACAGAATTGTAAACAACTTTACAAAGAAAATAACATATTATTAATGCAACTTATATTTGAGGATAACAGTATTCCTCCTCATAGTGAATATAGCTTAGTACTAGAAAAATTCTACAACATAAATCGTATTAGCTAAACACATAAAGACAGGAAAAACACAAATACACAAGAGTACACACACATATAGCGGAATAATACAAAAGGAAAGGACAGGGTTTGTTTTACTGCAGTATTTTGCATGGAGATCTCCCTTTGTTTATCATTATTCCCAAAAGTACTATCTATACCTGCTTTCTGTACTTTTTTCGTTTAACTTCTCAATGCATTTCTTCCAATTCATCGCAACTCATTCTCTTATATAGTCTACCCCCTCTTAAGCTAACTTAAATCTACTGAGCTCAGATGCTAAACTAAGGGACGAGGCAATGCAGCAGCACAAAACAAGTAACACAAACAGCAAGGACAAAAAAAATCAAATTTGCAAAGCAAGCTACAGTAAATCTAAATTACCAAGCAATTCAACATTACAACTAATATGAGGCAATGCGCAGCAAACAAGAAAAATAAATCTGGCTTAGCAGAGTAACACAAATTAAAATTCAGTAGCACTATGCCTGGCAAACAGCAGCTTATATCTAAACATGACATAGCTCAAGCAGAAAAAATAGTACACTAAAGATAACAATGCAGATAAGGGAAATGTATAATCACATCTTAATATCTATGTAATTAAAGTGGTGCACCACAAAAACTAATTCTACAAAAAATTACCAAGTACTTGAAAAGTAAATTATGTATGCAGTTCCTGTGCTCCCTCATTTCTTTTTTGAAAAAAAATATTATTTACTCCATCTGTAGACAGAAAAATTTATATTAGTACATCTATAAAATTTTATTTTAACCGATGCTGCAGTGCAGCTAGAAACTAGATATTAAAAAAAATAGGCAAAGCAAAGCGTCAAACGTCATTCACTAGCCATATGGCATTTCATAATGCAGTAAACAATCTTTCAACTAACAAGACAATAGACATAAAATGTTTCTCATCATTTCATTTCAGTAAATATCATAAATTAAGAACTCTACAGTGTAATCATGTTTTCAAGCTTGAGGGTGTCGTATTTACGATGCTTTCTACAAAGGAATGTCGATAGCGAGGATAATGGCCTCCCCCTTTTTTTTCTACCACCTAATGGCTTTTTCTCAAGGCGGCTGGCACACCTGGCCGCTCACAACGAATTACGTCACGGTCACTTACCTTTCTTACCGAAATATTTACGACAGCAGTTTTCGCTACAGTGACCGTCTCATATAAAAATTTCACAGGTTGAAAATTTGCGTTACAAATGTGTAAAAACAAAATCCTATAAATATAACAGCGTCCAAAAAATTTTCGCCAGCATTGTGATACATTCACACATATACACACATTTCATAACTCTTAAAGTACGATTCTTGGTTTCCAACAACCTTTTTCACAAACCAGAGTCACCACTACTCATTATTCCTTACCTTATTCGTCGACACTTCTTCAATATTTCATGATAACAGATACAGAGCATACTCAAATAACTCATATAGCATCAGCTTATTGATCATAAACATACCTCAACAGCAAAATACACATCGTCGTCATAATAATAACATCCTAACAGATCAATCACATCTCAAAATCGTCGTAGCTTTCTGAATATTTTAAACCTACAAAAAAATTCTCTGCTCATTTCAAAAGTGTCATCTACCTCAAATGTACTTTAAAAATCATGATCTCATACCAAATACATCATTCAAAGCTCTCGTAGTATCACAATGGTTCCGAAAATATATGAACAGTTCACAAAGTACAGACAAAATACAATTTCGTAAGTGTGAAGTTACCCAACTGTGTAATTACGTAAACATCTGTCACTGACATAGTAAAAAAAATGTTTGTCTCTCTCAGTTAAATGATCAGATAGCTGTGTAATTCTGTCTTAGAGAAATATGGTACCGACGTGTTAAGTTGTATAAGCAAATACCATATTAGCTAGGGCTCCTTGTGCTTGCCAAACACATGGTACACAAAGTAGGCGTGTACCCCCTGAGGATTAATGTAATTATACCCTCAGGTGTTACAGATTACAACAATGGAATGAAATGTATTACGGAAAACCTTTATATCATTGTCCTTAAAATATCTTTAAAAATAAATGATTTAAGTACAAAATTAATCACTCAAACACATGTCCTGTAGCGCTAAATGTGCGTCTTGCTGTAAGATAATCTCTGTGAAAGTGTCGTAGTTATTGTCCTCTGAAAGCTAAGTTCTGCAGAAGTCAATGTACTTACCTCATGATAAACAAAAGTGAAATTCTTTGCATATAGGTATCTTAGTTATTACGCTTATTGCCGTGATGAAGAAATTACTGTGCTGTAACGTATTGTTGTGCTACGGAAAAAGCAGTCTCATTGTAGCTATACCACAAAAGTTACTACTAAAACATGTTTTACTTTCCAGAATAAAACAGAAAAACTGTGCAGATATAAAACAGAATCACCGCAAAAGCAACATTATATATTGTCACTCATTAGTAGCATCGTGATAAAATCGTGTAGCTGTCACATAAACTAACCACTGTGTTTTCAAGTAAACCAAAATGTTGCATTAAAATCTCATTAGCAGTACTGGTAAATGTTCTAAGTATGTGAGCCTTATAGTCGTTACGTAAACGTGCAACTAACAAGCAAGAATGTACACACACAATAACACTGTGTCGTCTGTTCACAATAACAATGCATTCGTAATTTCTGTTTAAATAAGTTCTCTTGGTTCTTGATTGGATATTTAACTTCAAACATTGTTGCATGGTAACAGTTTCTAAGTCTGACAATGCATACTAGAAATGTGAAGTTAAGAGTTTTATGGCAAAGACAAGCAGATTATCTCTCAATAAGCGGTTTTACATGTGAAGTGTGGTGCAATCCTTTACCTTCATAGTACTCAGAGTTTGAACTTGAATGCAATTGTCATGCGGTATACGTTGGTAAAGAATACTGGAATTTTTCTCAAGGTTAGCGTCAATGTCATTTTTCTCTGAGCCAGCCGGCGCAAGCGGCTGCCTGCGGTGCGAGTCATTGTCTGTCACTTTGTTGGCGCGCGTCGTTATTGGGATTAGGAGACCTAGCTTCTACAAATTCACGTTGTCGAAAGTGCCCTGCTCTGTTTGAATCCCGCCAGTTCTGATGCAATTCAGGTCTGTCGTTACGAGTATATCGTCTGTCGTTATGTCGGTAGGTTCCGTAGTTTCTTCCTTGTCCGTCACGTGGTGGAGAATTTCTGCCTGAATCGTAACTGTGCGTCGAACTGTTGCGTCTGAAGTTATTCTGCCTCCCTTGATAATAATTGTTTTGGTACCCATATTGTTTGTTTCTATGGTTATCTCTGTCATATTCATTACTACGGAAATGCGATCTTTCTCTGTAACTATTATTCTGCCAACGGTTGTCATAAGGGTGGTGTCGGTTTTGGTCACGATTTGTGTTGTAAGAATAGACCTGTCGTGTCCAGTTATTGTTTCTGTCGTCACGGAATTGTGACGGATGTGACCTGTAGTGATTGTTTTCCTGTTTTCGCATCCCGCGACTGTCTGTGTCAATTTCTAATTCTTGTAAGAGTCCCTGAAAAGTTTCAATGTCGTCTTTGCAACGTCCTGCCAAAATAATATGTCGTAAATGTTCAGGCAATTTGAGTAAGCAAATGCGGATGAGTTCTGAGGGGCTGTATGGGTTTGAAAGATACTGATTCTTATGCAACATGTCTTCAAAATATTTCACAAGACTGGAAAATTCAGATTGTTCGAAATGTTTCATCATTATGATGCCATGTTTTACTCGGTCTTGTGTGGCTTGAGACCAATATGCTGAGAGGAAGGCATGGTAAAATTCTCCTTCACTGTGGCAGTCCGAATGACCGATCGCATTCTTACAGCTGGTTCATTCTCTAAGTAGCCACACATAAATTCTAATCTGTGTTCTAACGACCAGTTGGGAGGAAAACAATGAGAGAATTGATGGAGCCATGCTTGTGGATGAATGTCATTGCCAGAATTCTTAAATGTTTTGAATTTACATGTAGTAATGAACAGCTTATAGTCAAAATCGTCATGTCGGCGAGTCGTATGTCGGTCATTGTTACTTCGTTTCGGCGGTTCCATCTCAAAATCCAATGCGCCTTGCCAATTTCTTTCATAATTTCCGAAGTGTCCTGTGTTATTATTTTGTGGTTGTTCCGTATTTCTATGTCCCTCTTCCCGTATTGGAGCGCGAGTGTCCTCTGAAATACGTAATTCTTGTATTACCTGCGTCAACTGATCTTGTACTTCCTGGATTTCTCTTTTGTACTGTGTATTGATTTGATTCTGATTTTGTTTGAATTTCGTAATTTGTTCGCACTCTTCAGTGTCATTAAACACTACCGGTTTTGTGTCATTCAGATTATCATCTACCTTCGTAGATAAATTATTTTGCTGATCCGAAAGTGCAACTACTTTCTCTGATAAAGCACTAATTTCCTCCATGTGTCTTTCTGAACCAATTTTCAGAGTATCTACTGTGTCCTTTAAGTTTTCTTGAGTTTTTGCAAGTTCCGTAACTGACTCGGTAGACGCAACTGAGTCAATTTTAGCTTGCAAGGTCTCATGATTTTCATGAACAATAATTTGCAGTTCTTTTATGGCTGCTTCGTGATTCTGTAATGCATTGTCATGCCTCGAAAAAATAGGTTGAAAATGCTCACAAATTTGAGTTTTTACATCATTACAGACCTTTTGACATTTCGATTCGATGTTATGTAACTCAGTGGTTAAATCTTCACGTGTTTGTTCAAGTGTAGTGTCTAACTTTTGAAGATTTTGTTCCATTGTGTCTAACTTTTTGAGATTTTGTTCCACTGTGTCTAACTGTTGCTGTGTTTGTCTCTGGTGTTGTTCCACTGTGTCTAACTTTTTGAGCTGTTGTCCCATTTGTTGCATTAATTGTAATAACAATGCACTGGTGTCTGAAACATGTTCCTCAGTGCTTTTCGGCAGTGAAGTTGCACCGGCAACATTCACATTTTGACAAGCAGAAAATGTGTCTTGACTTATTTGAGAAAACGGTGAGGACCCAAAACCTGAATCTACAGTATTTCCGAGATTGTTTCCTGCCATTTCGGATTCCTGAGGCGAGCTGTTGCCGACCGATCGATCGATAATGCTTCCCTGTTCACTAACTGTTTCACTGTGTACACCATTATTTGCAACCCGCTCCATTTCTCTATGCGCAATTACCAAATTACTACTTTGAATATTAGTTAATTCATTACTCTGCGGCTCTAACACACTGCTTTCGTCTTCACTGTCATTTCTCAGTTTACTTTGGAGCCTAGTATTACGTTTTTCACACGCCATAATTGTCACAATATTTCACACGATAACACAGAAAAGCACAATTTGAAGAGCAAAATAAAATAACATAGCAATGGAAATAACGTCTACTTAATTGCCAGCGCAGCTGCGAAATACTTGGTGCAAATCTACATGCAATCTACATGCATGCCACAACTGTTTTACTGTACAACAATGAAAGACTGCAACTACAAAGGAAATTCTATCTATAATTACGCGCTAGCAATAAACAAAATCTACACCAATTACACAAACTACAAGAAAAAATCAGAAGATTCCAGTGAGGTATCCTCGGCTAAGGGTCGCCATATGAAACGTCCCCTTATTGAACAGTTATACAAGACTGTCCTTAAACTGACATACAATATTTTTTAGCACAACGCAATCTGACTTTCAATAATCCCTACAAAAGAATGGCCCTGACTAACATTAACCTATACCTTTCACAAATCACTTACCACACAAAAATCTTCATTACTCGAACTACTGCAATACAGCGAGCGCCACTACTGCCAGCTAAATAAAAGATTCAAACTACGGAAGGCACTAACTACTGATGGGGATAGTTAGCAAATGAAAGATATTAATAGAGAACAAACAATGTATTTACCTTAATAGTCATAATATATATAGCAGTTCATGACAAATTACAAAACTCCGCCATCTCTGTCCCCACATCCACCACTGCTGGCGGCTCACCTCCAACTGCGCAACGCTACGCGCTGTTCACATCCAGCTGCCTAACACTACAATGGCGAGTATTACAACAATGCAAAGCAGCCACAGACTGCCTGTGATTTTCATACAGAGGTGGCGTTACCAATAAGAAAACCTAAACAGCCTACTTACAATGAACCATTGCGTTATTGACTTCCTTAATTGGTGAAGATCTTTCTCTTGAACAAATCATTCAATTTTTCTGAAACAGTAATCATTTGCTGCTCTGTGCATCACATCTACCGATTCCATTCTATTCGGATAACTCCTTCGTGGCGCGTCCTTCTTTTTTTTTTTCTTCAGGTGTATACATTCACAGAAGTGAAGCATCTAGACGACACAATCATATGTCAATACAACTTCGTAGACATACACACTATCGGCAGGTATGAAACGATTAGAGTTACAAATTACTTGTGACAGATACGTCACCCACCAGAGTGCATTAGTGTTGCTCTTGTTTCATGTTACCAGAACTGGTAGGGTATGTAAGGGACGTGAACAGCGTCAGATCTTGTGTAAACAGTGTGGAGGACTCTGAGATGGCGAACAGTGCGATCAGCAACCGACAGAGTTTGAAAGGGGTGTCATCCTAGATCTGTATTTCGCCATCTGGTTGAATCGTGCAATCCTCAGGTTTCTGGAAGCATTCGGATGTGACATTGGCCGATTGTTGGACTACAAGAAACCTGAGGACAGGTATTCACGCCGTCAAGGTTCCAGTCAACTAGGTCTAAACATCAGGAAGCACCACCTTATTGTTACTAGGCCCCCTGTAACACATTAACATCTGCGCCTGCCATCCGAAAAGAAGTACTGGACCCCCTGCATCATTTTGGGCCAACCCGCACCATTGGTCAGAGGATAGCAGCAGCTTGGCTAGGGAATTACCTTCCCATGTGTTGGCCGTCGTTAACACCACAACACAAACAACTGCGTTTGGAGTGGTGCCAGAACCAGAACGCATGGGTTCCTGACGAATGGCGTTGTACTGTGTTTAGTAACGAATCATGGTTCTGCACGAGCGAATGACTGTGCTCAGCGAGTATAGGAGTGACGTAGGAGATATCCCATTTTTGCAATGTTTCAGAGAGGCAGAGTGTTGTTACTTTTGACGTCAAGGTGTGGGAAGCCATTGGATAAGACTTCAGGCTGCAGCTGGTGGGGGATTCTGGGCAGCAGATTCGTCCGCCAAGGCCATCCTGCAGCCACATTTGTTACCTTTCGTGCGACTGTATCGTGGTGCCAATTTTCAACAGGACAATGCTCGTTCACACGTGGCACTTGTCTCTATGAACTGTCTGCGTGATGCTGCGGTACTCCCGGAGCCAGCGAGATCCCCATATCTTTCCCAGTAGAATATATCTGGATCCAGCTCGAACATCTACTCCATACCAGTGTCAGGATATCAACAACCAGTTACAACAGTTGTTGGCCACCTTGCTTCAGGAGATGTTACAAAGGTTTTATAATTCCCATCCCAACAAAATCAGTGCATGCGTCGATGTCAAAGGGTGTTTTTCGCACTAATTAGTGGACTCATACTGCCAAGTTCTTTGTGAAATTTCACTTCCAGTCTCGTCTCCAGGTAGTGCACTCACCATACAAACGACAGATGAACATCATCACTAATGGATCTAAGAGGAGAATCACACTGTACAACGACATATTGAATTATACCGTAAATTTCTTAACAGTCGTTTTGGAGTAAATGCTTTTCTATTGTCAAGAAAAAGCATTCATCCCAGTACTAGAAACAGTCGTCAAGGACTCATCAAAAATGGTCAAATGTGTGTGAATTCCTAAGGGACCAAACTGCTGAGGTCATTGGCCCCTAGACTTGCACACTACTTACAATAACTTATGCTACGAACAACACACACACCCATGCCCGAGAGAGGACTCGAAACTCCGACGGGAGGGGCAGCACAGTTCGTGAGATGTCACCTCAAACCACGCGGTCACTCCACGCGGCAAGGACTCATCATCACAGAATGTGAAACATCACCTTTGGAGAATCATAAACAGTACAAAACTAAAGGCAGTAGTTAATTAACGATGGAAAATCCCATTGCTCCCCAGCATACGTAGAGTATTGAGCTGACTGTTAACACAATGGAACGCTACTTTTCGCTCTTCGAGCATACTTGCATGTGTTTACTCTTCGAAAGTCTGTCATGCTTCAGGCACGCTGTGTAGCTACAATGCTTGCGCAGAGCTGCTCTAGATGTACTTGGGTGCGTTTGCCCCAAATGCTTGATGTTGCATGTTTGTCGAGATCCCGGCTACGTGGAATAGCAGCCTCAAAGTAGACCGCAGCGGTAGAGGAACCTAGTGAGCTTCTGTGTCGCGGGTTGCCGCACGCGTCTTTGCAAGACGACACAGCTGCAGCCTGTGGCGGTGCTCTGTAAGTTCTGATCGCGGCTCTGCTCATGCGGCGCGCTTACATTACACTGGCGCATCCGCTAAGACGACAAGTTACACGTTACGTACGCTGTATATGCGTGTATCGGACATCTGACTATGACATTCCACGTCGCAACTGATATGGAATGTCTCACAGGAAAGTACTTCCTTATATATATATTAAGATTAATGAAGTGTTTCCTGCAAGCGTTTGACTCATTCAGCCACCACTATTGGAATGCTTATGTAAGATAATGGACAAATTTATTCAGACAGAAAACTGGAAAATTTGGGTTCCACGTTCTGTTAACGACTAGGTAATTAGAGACAAGCTCATGTTGGGGAAGGACATCGGCCATATCTTATAAGCATTCTGCTTACGTCATTTAATGAAACCGAGAAAGCATAAACTTGTTAGAAGAGATTTCGGGATTGGAGTCGGTCGTCGTACACTTCACATCACGGTGTTTCGACTGGACACTTGCCAGTCATCTTCAGATGAAGTTTACAGCGACCAGCTGCAATCCCGAAATCTCTTCGAACATTTAATTCTTCGGGAAAATTATAATTTCACAAGCATAAATCTGGATAGGCGGACGGAGTTTTGAACCGCTATCCTCCCGTACACGGGTTCATTATCTTATTACAGCCCCACATTCAGTTTTAATATGCGAACATAGTCTCCCACATTAGCCATCAACACTACATTTCAGGCGCGAAAGACTTAACTCTTGAGATCAGCCCCAGAGGATCACCAAACAATTCCAAAAACACGGTATTCAAACTGTAATTCATTTCGCTTTAAAATATAACAGTGGATCCACGAGAATAGAAACAGTTGTAACTTCTATTATTAGTATTACAGAGAGTTCATTGAACTCCTGGGACCACCACCCTCA
The DNA here is from genome assembly GCF_023864345.2 of Schistocerca serialis cubense. NCBI lineage: Eukaryota > Metazoa > Arthropoda > Insecta > Orthoptera > Acrididae > Schistocerca > Schistocerca serialis. The sequence continues at coordinate 610,848,656 of NC_064643.1, read as the reverse complement.
ACGTACAGTACTCACAAAGTGAAATAATTGCAACACTGCATTTTAAAATATACTTTATTCAGGCTGAGAGTAGGCAAAGGATACATTCAAAGGCAAACGTCTCACCAAATTTGTTTAAAAAACGTGACAATGTAAAGAAACAGGTTACCACTGGTTACTGACTACGTTTAGTTGAAATTGGCGTTGCCATTTCGATCACCCCCGCATCCCGATATTGAGGGGGCAACTTTCAGCGGCTTGATAGACGACAGGACAAACATATAACCCACATTCATTTCTCCAGAACTAAATTACGTGGGTGTTTCATTTACTACTCCACTGTAACCCAACTCTGCTTTCCACAACAAAACTGACTTCTCCCATGACTATTTTAAAATCTTTCTATAAAGTTGTCCATGATTAATGTATATTCCGAACTGGTAGTCTGCAGTATTTTACGTCAAACTGCCTGTTACAGCAAACGTACACAGCTAGCTATTAAAACAGCCCGACCATGAAGACGGAATATATATATATGTGTGTAGGTATTACTGGCCATTAAAATTGCTACACCACGAAGATGACGTGCCACAGACGCAAAATTTAACCGACAGGAAGAAGATGCTGTGATATGCAAATGATTAGCTTTTCAGAGCATTCACACAAGGTTGGCGCCGGTGGCGACACCTACAACGTGCTGGCAGGAGGAAAGTTTCCAACCGATTTCTCATACACAAACAGCAGTTGACCGGCATTGCCTGGTGAAACGATGTTGTGATGCCTCGTGTAAGGAAGAGAAATGCGTACCATCACGTTTCCGACTTTGATAAAGGTCGGATTGTACCCTATCGCGATTGCGGTTTATCGTATCGCGACATTGCTGCTCGCGTTGGTCGAGGACCTATGACTGTTAGCAGAATATGGAATCGGTGTTTTAAGGAGTGTAATACGGAACGCCGTGCTGGATCCCAAGGGCCTCGTATCACTAGCAGTCGAGATGACAGGCATCTTATCCGCATGGCTGTAACGGATCGTGCAGCCATGTCTCGATCCTTGAGTTAACAGATGGGGACGTTTGCAAGACAACAAACATCTGTACGAACAGTTCGACGACGTTTGCAGCAGCATGGACTATCAGCTCGGAGACCATGGCTGCAGTTACACTTGACGCTGCATTACAGACAGGAGCGCCTCGATGGTGTACTCAACGACGCACCTGGATGAACGAATGGAAAAACGTAATTTTTTCGGATGAATCCAGGTTCTGTTTACAGCATCATGATGGTCGCATCCGTGTTTGGTGACATAGCGGTGAACGCACATTGGAAGCGTGTATTCGTCATCTCCATACTGGCGAATTACCCGGCGTGATGGTATTGGTAACACGTCTCGGTCACCTCTCGTTCGCATTGACGGCATTTTGAACAGTGGACGTTACATTTCAGATGTGTTACGAGCCGTGGCTCTACCCTTCATTCGATCCCTGCAAAACCCTACATTTCAGCAGAATAATGCTCGACCGCATGTTGCAGGTCCTGTACGGGCCTTTCTGGATACAGAAAATGTTCGACTGCTGCCCTGGCCAGCACATTTTCCAGATCTCTCACCAATTGAAAACGTCTGGTCAATGGTGACCGAGGAACTGGCTCGTCACAATACGCCAGTCACTACTCTTGATGAACTGTGGTATCGTGTTGAAGCTGCATGGGCAGCTGTACCTGTACACGCCATCCAAGCTCTGTTTGACTCAATGCCCAGGCGTATCAAGGCCGTTATTACGGCCAGAGTTGGTTGTTCTGGCTACTGATTTCTCAGGATCTATGAACCCAAATTGTGTGAAAATGTAATCACGTGTCAGTTCTAGTATACTATAGTTGTCCAATGAATACCCGTTTATCATCTGCATTTCTTCTTGGTGTAGCAATTTTAATGGGCGGTAGTTTATAGATATATTAGTCTTCTGACTGGTATGTTGCGGCCCTCCACGATGTCCTCTCCTGTGACAGGCTTTGCGGTAGCAGCTGCAACCTATGTCCTCAGTTACTTGTTGGATGTATTACAGTATATCTTTCTCTACAGTTTTTACCCTCTACACCTCCATCTAGTACAACGGAGGTTAATCCCTGATCTCAATAGATGTCATGTCTCCTGTCCCTTCTTCTTCTCCTCAATAATCCTTTCCTCACCAGTTCTGTAGAGAACTTCCTCATTTATTACCTTATTAGGTCACCCAATTTTCAAGATTCATATGTGGCAACACATCTCAAATGCTTCAGTTCTGTTCCGATTTTCCCACTGTCCATGTTTCGCTGCCATAGAATGCTGTGCTCCAAACGTATCTTGTTAGAAATTTCTTCCTCAAATTAAGAAATGTGTTTGATACTAACAGACTTCTCTTTGCCAAGAATGCCCTTTTTGTCAATGCTAGTCTGCTTTTAATGTATTCCTTGCTCCGTCCATCAAGAGTTATTTTGCAGCCTAGGTAGCAGAACTCCTTGACTTCTACTTCGTGATCCCCAATTCCGATGTTAAATTTTTCGCTATTCTCGTTTCAGTAATTTCCCATTACTTTCGTCTTTTTCGATTTACTCTTGATCGATATTCTGTAGGCGTTAGACTGTTCGTTCCATTCAGCAGATCCTGTAATCCTTCTTCACTTTCATTCAGGATAGCAATGTCATCAATAAAACTTATCCTTGATATCAAATAACGTACGTCAAATAACATGCATAGCACAGAATATATAGCGATGATAATATTTATAAGGAGAATATATAAGGGAATTTTACATACCAGATTTTCCATTCAGAGAGTACATTTCAATTTTGGCTGTTTGTGAAAAGATCGTGTCACACCTCGTATAAGGAGGTAGAAGGAAGGAACCGTGTTAACTGATTCTTCCGTCGCTTCTCAGTGGTACAACCTAATTATGAATGAAAAATACAATACTGCGTACATTATATAGGATTAATTTATTTATTTAACCGGGTTTCTGCTCACGATGCCATCGTCAGACTTTCACCAATTACCGTCGTCAAAGAAGTGACAATATCTGGAAACAACGTTGGAAAAACCGTTATTCATCTAGAGTGAGGCACGGACAACGCAATATAAACCGTCACTGACAGTGGAGAGGTAATTCAATTAAAAACATAAAAAATTTAACATTGAATAAATTTAAAGGGAACAAAAGAGGAAAAACCCCAAGTTGATGAAAAACACACACTATTTTAAAAATGCACCAAATCCACAGTATTGGAGATATGGCAATAAAAGTTTGTACCAGACTTTACATGAAAGTAACACACTTATATATAAAATCCTTAGATTATATATATTCAACTTTTTTAATGAAATTTGAAGTTTTATTTTCAATTAATAATGTATGTTCCTTTTTCTCAGAAAGTATTCAAGATATTTCTACAAAAAATTCGCTGTTTCATCTCTTTAAATGTTGTAAGCTTATCTCATGAAGTTTTTGGAATAGGTCAAATAGGAGAATTTTCGTAATTTTTAATAATAGTTCCACAAGTACAATTCATGCAAAATTCCAAGCAGTTTACCCCATATCTCAACTTTTAATCAGAATTTCAAAATTTGCTCTTGATACAATGTTCATTAGGTTTACAGAAATGTGTGTAAAAACTTTCATAATTCTATCATTCATATAATCTGAGGAAAAGGTATATAAACTTTAAAAAACAAACTTTTCAGTAAACGCAATTTAAAGTTCAACCTAACCTTTTTCCTTATGTCACTTCTTCAGAAGGCACCACATTTGTATTCTGGGTCGTCTTTCCCTTCAAGGCTTCTCTATTGGTTTCTTGTTGGCTGTCTTCTTTCCTTTACCAGGTCTTCAACTGACTTTTCAGCTGCAGAGACGCGCTTTAAATCTATTTTTCACAGGATGTCTTGAGTAAAACTTACTATCTTGAAGCCCATTCTTTCTAATACCTTGATCCTCCCGACGTTCCCGTCATTAAATACAATAACTGCATCGTAAGCTGCAACTCTGACAACTGTAGCAGATGCAAATGTGTTTTTATTGCATCGTTACCATATGAGTGAATTTAGAGACTCATTTGGATTTTGGTTTTTGGCATGAATACACTTTTAGAGAAGTGCAGGATCGGCCAAAGATGATCTATAAAACCAAAGAGTATGTATGACAGCCTCCTAGATGTATCCCGCACATGTTTGATTGAAAACAATACACATAATCGTTGTTCACTGAGCTGGTATTGAAGTACTGCTTCAAAACGTGGGCGTGGCAGGGAGGCCGCTTCACACTTCTAATTAATTTTCAGGCACTTCGGATACGATTTCAACATTGAAACTCTGGGAACTTATTGTCCATGAGTTGTACTAACAAATAAAAATAAATCGAAAATTGACACTTTTGGTCAATTTCATCAACGTCCCCTCTTAACGCTAAACTCGAAAAACGATGCCTATACCACAGTGTAAGTTCAACTAAGAATCCTGGCAAAAGTAAAATTAGTATTTGATAATCGTACTAAAGAACGACTTGAATAGGTATTACACACGAAAATGATACGTAATGAGAATATAAAATAGAATTGAGTTCTAATAACAAAATATATGGAGTACATAGGCAATCACGTTCTTGTTGCTGTTGTGGTCTTCAGTCCGAAAACTGGTTTGATGCTACTCTATGCTGTGCGAGCTCCTTGATCTCGGAATAATTGCTGCAATCTACATCCTTCTGAATCTGCTTACTGTATTACTCTCCTGTTCTCCCTATGTGATTTTTAACCCCCACACTTCCCTACAATACTAAACTGATGATCCCGTGAAGTCTCAGAATGTGTCTTATCAACCATTCTGTTCTTTTGGTCAAGTTGTTCCACAAATTTCTTATTTTCCCAATTTTCCACAATTCTATGCAGTACCTCCTTATTAGATACGTGATCTACCCACCTAATCATCAACGTTCCCCTGTAGCACTCATTTCGAAAGCTTCCATTCTCTTTTTGTGTAAACTATTTATCGTCTATGTTTCACTTCCACACATGGCTACACTCCAGACAAATACTTTCAGAAAGTACTTCCTAACATTTAAATGTATATTCGATGTTAACAAATATCTCTTCTTCAGAAAATCTTTTCTTGCCATTGCCAGTCTACACTTTATATCCTCTCTACTTCGGCCATCATCAGGTTATTTTGCTGCCCAAAAAGCAAAACTCATCTATTACTTCAAGTGTCTCGCTTCCTAATCTAATTTACTTGCATCGTTTGATTTAATTCGCCTGCATCACATTATGTTTGTTTTGCATTTGACGTTATTCATCTTATATCCTCCTTTCAAGACAATGTCATTCCATTCAAGTACTCTTCCAAGTACTTTGCCGTCTCTGACAGAATTACAATGTCATCGAAAAACCACAAAGTTTTTGCTTTCTCTGACCCTTAATTCCTACTCCAAATATTTCTTAGGTTTCTTCCACTGTTTTTTCAGTGTAAATGTTGAATAACATCTAGGGATAGGCTATAACCCTGCCTCACTCCTTTCTCAAGCACTGCTTCCCTTTCATGCCCCTCGACTGTTGTAACTGCTGTCTGTTTTCTGTACACGTTGTAAATAGCCTTTCGCTCCCTGTATTTTACAACTACTACCTTTAGAAATTCGAAGGGAGTATTCCAGTCAATAATGTCAAAAGCTTTCGCTAAATCTACAAATGATAGAAATTTAGGTTAGGCTTACATCAGCCTATTTTCTAACATAAGTTAGTGCCGCTATTAGCATGCCTGTTCCTGCATTTCTCCGGAATTTACACTGATCTTTCCCGAGGTCGGCTTCTACCTGTTTTTCAATTGTTCTGTAAAGATTCGTGTTAATATTTTGCAAACATGACTTATTGAACTGAAAGTTTGGTACTTTTCAAAATGGTTCAAATGGCTCTGAGAACTATGCGACTTAACTCCTGAGGTCATCAGTCGCCTAGAACTTAGAACTAATTAAACCTAACTAACCTAAGGACATCACACACATCCATGTCCGAGGCAGGATTCGAACCTGCGACCGTAGCGGTCGCTCGGCTCCAGAACCGCACGGCCACTCCGGCCGGTTGGTAATTTTCAAACCTTGAAACGTCCCCTTAGAAAAATTATATAAGGACTGTGCTTAAACTGACACACAATATTTTTAGCGCAACGCAATCTGACTTTCAAAAATCCCTACAAAAGAATGGCCCTGACTAACATTAACCTATACGTTTCACAAATCACTTACCTCACAAAAATCTTGGTTACTCGAACTACTGTAATACAGCGAGCGCCACTACTGCCAGCTAAATAAAAGATTCAAACTACAGAAGGCACTAACTACTGATAGGCATAGTTAGCGAATGAAAGATTTTTATAGAGAACAAACAATGTATATACCTTAATAGTCATCAAAAGTCGTAGTATATATAGCAGTTCATGACATCCAGTCTTAAAAATTTCAAAATTCCGCCATTTCTCTCCCCACATCCACCACTGCTGGCGGCTCACCTCCAACTGCGCAACGCTACACGCTGTTAACATCCAGCTGCCCAACGCTACAATGGCGAGTATTACAACAATGCCAACCAGCCACAGACTGCACACAGCACAGCCAGTGATTTTCATACAGAGCGCTAAGAAAACCTAAACAGCCTACTTACATAGCCCCCATGCTCCCCACAAAAAATTTTACAAATTGTTTTGGGCACTGGCCAATACATATTTGTTAAAATTTTTTCACAATTACAATAACAAAGAAATCAAATGCACACATGTATTGATACAATGTTGGTCAAAAGCTAAAATTTTCTCACAGTCCTGATCGCTCATCACAGTAAAATCGCAGTGTTTTCCTCAAAGTCTGAGCAGTAAAAGACAATGCACATGGAAGTAGTGGATTTCCATGCAGTCTTGAAGAAGTAGTGTTGTCCTTCTAACGGAAAGACAGTGCTGACTCTTGACATGCTGACAGGTAATGGGCCACAACAGAGCAAACCCACAGCAGAGTCAGTTGAAGTTTTGAAGAATATTGGTAGGTAGGTCATCACAGAGCAGACCCACTGTAGTCCTGGTAGAGATTATGGTATTGGTGGGCCACCAGAGGTGCAAACCCACTGCAGTCCTTGTAGAAATAATGGTATTGGTGGGTCATCAAAGGTGCAGACCCACTGCAGACGTTGTAGAGACGGCCAACAGCCATGTGTTGCGACTGTGTAGGTGCACAATCACCATCGAAGAGTCTTGCGGAGAATATAGCAAGTCCATAAACCACCACTTGTGCACTCAGAAAGTTTTTGAATTGTCCTTAGAACCAGCAATGCTGTTAACCAGTCCCTTGCAGAATTATTAACACATGTCCAAGCACAAACAGCCCCAACTTCTCACATTTTGTCCATATACTATGACCAACAGAATCGTGTGCAGTGAAATGTAACTTACAAGTTACTTAATTTGATGAACTGGTGTCAATTACAATTTTATAACATAAGAAAAGATTAAGAAAGGTACAAAATACATCATTAAATAACATAACAATACAGATAACATTTGTAGTAATACGGGCTTTAAGAAAGAATCGAAATAACCTATACATCAGTGTTACAAGAAATATGACATAAGTAAATACATAAAAGATCAGAATAACTTTTGAAACATCAACTTCACACATGAGCATTAAAACAAAACAGAATAAATAATCTCTAAACATCTTTACGAAGTAAATAACATATTATTAATGCTAATTACATTTGAGGATAACAGAATTCCTCATCATAGTGAATGTAGCTTAGTATTAGAAGAGAAAAAATTCTATGAAACAGTACACAGATACAGGAAGAAAACAAATACACAAGGGTACACAAACGCATAGTGGGATAACACAAAAGGAAAGGATAGGGTTTGTTCTCAGTGTAACATTTGGTACTGCAGTCCAACCCAAAACTTCATTCCATAGATCTTTCGTCTTATTTCAACATTTGTTTCCACCAAAAAAATCCTATCCAAGCATGCTTTTTGTATTTATATGTACACATATAAATCATCAAGAGATGAATACACTAAGCAGATTCAGAAGGATGTAGGTTGCAGTAGGTATTGGGAGATGAAGAAGCTTGCATAGGATAGAGTAGCATGGAGAGCTGCATCAAACATCAGTCTCAGGACTGAAGACCTCAACAACAACAACATGTACACATATTTCTTACCTCATTATTTATTTTCCATTATCTTACCTCATCATTTATTTCCAAGAAAATCCTACCTATACCTGCTTTCTGTACTTTTTTCGTATAACTTCTCAATGCATTTCTTTCCATTCATCGCAACTCATTCTCTTATATAGTCTACCACCTCTTAAGCTAACTTAAATCTACTGAGCTCAGATGCTAATCTAAGGGACGAGGCAATGCAGCAGTGCAAAACAATTAACACAAACAGCAAAGATAAAAAATGCAAATTTGCGAAGCAAGCAGCATTATAGAAATTAGCAAAGCAATTGCAATATTACAACTAATATAAGGCAATGTGCAGCAAACAAGAAAAATAAATCAGTAGTAAAACTGGCTCAACAGAGTAATACAAAGTGAAATTCAGTAGCACTATGCCTGGTAAACAGCAGCAGCAAATGCAATAACTTATACCTAAATATGACATAGCTCAAGCAGAAAAAATATTACACTAAAGACAACAATGCAGAAAAGGGAAATGTCTATTCACATCTTAATGTCTATGTAATTAAAGTGGTGCACCACAAAAACTTATTCTATGAAATAAATTACCAAGTACTTGAAAAGAAAATTATGTATGCAGTTCCTGTGAAGGGAAATGTCTTTGTGCTCCCTCATTTTTTGGGAAGTGTATTACAAAATTAGTATTTACTGGATCTGTAGACAGAAAATATTTATATTAGTACATCTATAAAATTCTATTTTAACCAATGCTGCAGTGCAGCTAGAAACTAGATATTAAACAAAATGAGCAAATCTCTCAACTAGAAAGACAATAGATGTAAAATGTTTCTCATCATTTCATTAGGTATTTTAGTAAATATCATAAATTAAGAGCTCCACAGTGTTATCATATGTTTTCAAGTTTAAGCATGTCGTATTTGCGATGCTTTCTACAAAGGAATTTCAATAGCGAGGATAACGGCCCCTTTTTTTTCTCCACCTGTGCCTCTGAAAGGCACATCATAATGGCTTTTTCTCAAGGCAGCTGGCACACCCGGCCGCTCACAATGCATTACGTCACGGTCACTTACCTTTCTTACCGAAATATTTATGACAGCAGTTTCTGCTACAGTGACAGTCTCATATAAAAATTTCACAGGTCCACAATTTGCTTTACAAATGTATAGAAACAAAATCCTGCAAATATAACAGTGTCCAAAAAATTTTCGCTGGCATTGTGATACATTCACGCATTTACACACATTTGATAACTCTTAAAGTACGATTCTTGGTTTCCAATATCCTTTTTCACAAACCAGAGCCCCTAACTACTACTCCTTATTCCTTACCTTATTACACATGTACATATTCATATTCATCAACATGTCTTCAATATTTCATCATAATGAATACATAGCATAATCAAATTCCTCATATAACATCAGCTTATTGATCATAAACATACCTCAACATCATAATACACATCGTCATCGTAATAATAACACCATAACACCTCAGTCAAATCTCAAAATCGTCATAGCTTTGTGCAATAATTTCAAAACCTAAAGAAAATTCTCTGCTCATTTCAATAGTGTCATCTACCTCAAACGTACATTAAAAATCATGATCCCATACCAAATACATCATTCAAAGCTCTCATAGTATCACAATGGTTCCGAAAAAATATGAACAATTCACAAAGTACAGACAAAATACAGTTTCATAAGTGTGAAGTTATTCAACCGTGTAATTATGTAAACATCTGTCACTGATGTAGTAAAATAAATGTTTGTCTCTCCCAGTTAAATGATCAGATAGCTGTGTAATTCTGTGTTACAGAAATATGGTACCGATGTGTAAAGTTGTATAAGCATATACCATATTAGCTAGGGCTCCTTGTGCTTGGCAAACACATGGTACACAAAGTAAGCGTGTACCCCCCTGAGGATTAATGTAATTATACCCTCAGGTGTTACAGATTACAGCAATGGAATAAAATGAATCACGGAAAACCTTTCAATCATTGTACTTCAAATATCTTTAAAAATAAATGTTTTAAGTGCGAAATTAATCAAACAAATACGTGTACTGTAGCGCTAAACTGTGCATTCTGTTGTATGATAATCTTTGTGGAAGTGTCATAGTTATCGTCCTCTGAAAGCTAAGTTCTGCAGAAGTCAATGTACTTACCTCATGATAAACAAAAGTGAAATGCTTTGCGTATAGATATCTTAGATATTACGCTTATTGCCGTGATGAAGAAAGTACTGTGCTGTAACGTATTGTTGTGGTGTGGAAAAGGCTGTCTCATTGTAGCTATACCACTACTAAAACAAGTTTTACTTTCCAGAATAATATAGAAAAACAGTGCAGATATAAAACAGAAACACCGCAAAAGCAACAATGTAAATTGTGTCACATATTAGTAGGGTCGTGATATAATCGTGTAGATGTCAAATAAACTAACCATGGTGTCATCTGGTAACTCACAGAAAGTACTTTAAATCCAGAATGTATTTTCAAGTAAACCAAAATGTTGCATTAAAATCTCATTAGCAGTACCGGTAAATGTTCTAAGTATGTTAGCCTTATAGATGTTACTTAATCATGCAACTAACAAGCAAGAATGTACACACACAATAACACTGTGTCGTCTGTTCAAAATAACAATGTACTCGTAATTTCTGTTTAAATAAGTTCTCTTGGTTCTTGACTGGATATTTAACTTCAAACATTGTTGCATGTTAACAGATTCTAAGTCTGACAAAGCATACTAGTAATGTAAAGTGAAAAGTTATATGGCAAAGACAAAGTTAAAAAGCAGATTATCTTTCAATAAACGGTTTTACATGTGAAATGTGGTGAAAACCTTTACTCTTCCCAGAATGCAGAATTTCAACCTGAATGCAATTATCATGCGGTATACGTCGATAAAGAATACTGGAATTTTTCTCAAGGTTAGCGTCTATTTTATTTTTCTCTGAGCCAGCCGGCGCACGCGGCTGCCTGGGGTGCGAGTCAATATCTGTCTCTTTGTTGGCGAACGTCGTTATTACGATTTGGAGACCTAACTTCTACAAATTCACCTTGTCGAGAGGCCCCTGCTCTGTTTGAATCCCGCCAGTTCTGATGCAATTCAGCTCTGTCGTAACGATCATATCGTCTGTCGTCATGTCGGTAGATTCCATAGTTTCTTTCTTGTCGATCACGTGGTGGAGAATTTCTCCCTGAAACGTAACTGCGCGCTGGACCGTTGCGTCTAAAGTTATTCTGTCTCCCTTGATAATAATTATTTTGGTTCCCATATTGTCTGTTTCTCTGATTGTCTCTGTGATAGTCATTACTGCGGAGAGGTGATCTTTCCCTGTAATTATTACTACTCTGCCAACAGTTGTCATACGGGTGGTGTCTGTTTTGGTCACGATTTGTGTTGTGGGAATAGACTTGTCGTGTCCAGTTATTATTTCTTTCATCGCGGAATTGCGACGGATGTGATCTGTAATTGTTGTGTTCCTGTTTTTGCGTTCCGCGATTGTCAGTGTCAATTTCTAATTCTTGTAAGAGTCCCTGAAAAGCTTCAATGTCGTCTTTGCAACGTCCTGCCAAAATAATATTTCCTAAATGTTCAGGTAGTTTGATTAAGCAAATGCGGATGAGTTCCGAGGGGCTGTAAGGGTTTGACAGGTACTGATTCTTGTGCAACATGTCTTCAAAATATTTCACAAGACTGGAAAATTCACTTGTTCGAAATGTTTCATCATTATGATGCTATGTTTTACTCGGTCTTGTGTAGCTTCAGACCAATATGCTGAGAGGAAGGCATGATAAAATTCTCGTTCACTGTGACAATCGGAAAGACCGATCACATTCTTACAGCTGGTTCATTCTCTAAATAGCCACACATAAATTCTAATCTGTGCTCTAATGACCAGTTGGGAGGAAAACAATGAGAGAATTGATGGAGCCACGCTTGTGGATGAATGTCGTTGTCAGAATTCTTAAATGTTTTAAATTTACGTGTAGTAATGAACAGCTTATAGTCAAAGTCATCATATCGGTCATTGTTACGTCGTTTCGACGGTTCCATTTCAAAATTCGGTGCACCTTGCCAATTTCTTTCATAATTTCCGAAATGTGCTGTGTTATTATTTTGTGGCTGTTCCGTATTTCTATGTCCCTCTTCCCGTATTGGGGCACGAGTGTCCTCTGAAATATGTAATTCTTGTATTAGCTGTGTCAGCTGATCTTATACTTCCCGGATTTCTCTTTGGTGTTGCGTATTAATTTGATTTTGATTTTGTTTGAATTTCCTAATTTGTTCGCACTCTTCTTTGTCATTAAAGACTACTGGTTTGTGTCATTCAGATTATCATCTACCTTCGTAGATAAATTATTTAGCTGATCCGAAAGTTCAACTACTTTCTCTGATAATGAACTAATTTCCTCCATGTGTCTTTCTGAACCAATTTTCAGAGTATCTACTGTGTCCTTTAAGTTTTCCTGAGTTTTTGCAAGCTGTGTAGCCGAATCGGTAGATGCAACTGAGTCAATTTTAGCTTGTAAGGTCTCATGATTTTCATGAACAATAGTTTGCAGTTCTTTTATGGCTGCTTCGTGATTCTGTAATGCATTTTCATGCCGCGAAAAAATAGGTTGAAAATGCTCACAAATTTGTGTTTGTTCCACTGTGTCTAACTTTTGAAGATTTTGTTCCATTGTCTAACTGTTGCTGTGTTTGTCTCTGGTGTTGTTCCATTGTGTCTAACTTTTGAAGATTTTGTTCCATTGTGTCTAACTTTTGAAGCTTTTGTCCCATTTGTTGCATTAATTGTAATAACAATGCACTGGTGTCTGAAACATGTTCCTCAGTGCTATTCGACAATGCATTTGAACCGGTAATATTCGCATTTTGAAAAGCAGGAAATGTGTCTTGACTTATTTGAGAAAACGGCGAGGACGCAAAACCTGAATCTACAGTATTTGCAGGATTGTGTCTTGTCATTTCGGATTCCTGAGGCAAGCTGTTGCCGACCGATCGATCGATAATGCTTCCCTGTTCACTAATTCTTTCACTGCCTACACCATTATTTGCAGCCCGCTCCATTTCCCTATGCACAGTTACCAAATTACTACTTTGAACATTAGTTAATTCATTACACGGTGGCGCTAACGCACTGCTTTCGTCTTCACTGTCATTTCTCAGTTTACTTTGGAGCCTAGTATTACGTTTTTCACACGCCATTATTGTCACAATATTTCACACGACAACACAGAAAAGCACAATTTGAAGAGCAAAATAAGAAAACACATTAACATAGCATTGAAAATAATATCTCGTTAACTGCAAGCGCAGCTGCGAAATACTTGGTGCAAATCTACATGCAATCTACATGCATGCCACAACTGTTTTACTGTACAAGAATGAAAAACTACAACTACAAAGGAAATTCTCTCTACAATTACGCGCTAGCCATAAACAAAAGCTGCACTAATTGCACAAACTACAAGGAAAAAATCAGAAGATTCCAGTGAGGTATCCTAGGCTAAGGGTCGACATATGAAACGTCCCCTTAGAAAAATTATATAAGGACTGTGCTTAAACTGACACACAATATTTTTAGCGCAACGCAATCTGACTTTCAAAAATCCCTACAAAAGAATGGCCCTGACTAACATTAACCTATACGTTTCACAAATCACTTACCTCACAAAAATCTTGGTTACTCGAACTACTGCAATACAGCGAGCGCCACTACTGCCAGCTAAATAAGAGATTCAAACTACGGAAGGCACTAACTACTGATAGGCATAGTTAGCAAATGAAAGATTTTTATAGAGAACAAACAATGTATTTACCTTAATAGTCATCAAAAGTCATAATATATATAGCAGTTCATGACATCCAGTCTTAAAAATTTCAAAATTCCGCCATTTCTCTCCCCACATCCACCACTGCTGGCGGCTCACCTCCAACTGCGCAACGCTACGCGCTGTTAACATCCAGCTGCCCAACGCTACAATGGCGAGTATTACTACAATGCCAACCAGCCACAGACTGCACACAGCGCAGCCAGTGATTTTCATACATAGCGCTAAGAAAACCTAAACAGCCTACTTACAACCTGTTAGTAAATGCTTACTTTGAATTGGATTTATTACATACTTCTTGAAGTCGAAGGGTATTTCGCCTGTCTAATACATCTTCTTCACCAGATGGATGAGTTTTGTCGTGGATGGCTCTCCCAAGGGTATCAGTAGTTCTGACGGAATGTCATCTACTCTCGGGGCCTTGTTTCGACTTAGATGTTTCTATGCTCTGTCACGCATTAAAATAAATAAATACAGGAAAATGGAAGAATGGAAAGGGACAGACAGTGTGGGAAGCATTTGAATACTGTGGGGATTGAATAAGTACTGACTTGTGTTTCGTCATTTAATATTACATCTGGATTGTGGTCCGTATGTTTGTTCATTTCCAGAGCTTTCAAGAGGTTTAATTTTGGGGTCATAATTCTGGAACCTCCAGCAGCGTTCATGTCGCACCAACTTGTTTGCAATGTCTCTGTCTGATTAACCAATATAAACGTTTTAATAACCGGGACAAGTAATTTTTTATTCCCTGCTATTGGCTAGTAACTGGATCTTCTCTTTGTTATTTAAAGTACGCAAAGCTGCGGTTTTCCTCGGATGTTAGTAGATCTTGCAGTTGCAGCATTTCAGTGGTTTTGCTACACTTCGTAATACCTGTCCTAGGTATGGGATTGTACATCACTTTTGCAGACCGTGGAAGGAACAGCACAGGAAGCATATGGCAGGGACACAATTTTCAGTTTTTGTTTTCTGTGCAATATGTGGTGAATCAGGACAGGACAGTAGTCAATAGTTGAGACAGTATATTTCATTTGTCTAACAATGCTTGGAAACATTCTTTGGACGTGGGAAGAGTCTTGAGACAGGTGCACCAAGTGGAAAGCTGCATAGGATTATCTGTATGTCACTGGGCGGTACGCGCAAGAAAGAATTACTGTGAATTTGGTGTCACACTCCAGTGTGAATATTTTTATGTTGACTGTCAAAGCTGTGAAAAAATGTTTTGAACTCTATTATAGCGCCTGGCCACATACACAGTACAACAACTACATAACTGAACCAGTATTTTATATCTGCACTCAGACTTTCTTTAATCAAGATATGCTTTTCAAAATTGTTTTCATTTATAAGAAGGAAGGTAAATCAGAGTTTAACGTCCTCTCAACATCAAAGTCGTTAAAAACGGAGCACAGGCTCACGGTTGCCTGGGGAATGAAATCGGCCCCGTCGTTTTAAAAAGAACCATCCCGGTGTTTACCTGGGCCGTTTTAGGGAAATTACGGAAAACCTGAACATGCATGGCAGGAGGGCGATTTGAACCGTCGTCATCATCAATAGGAGTCTGGTGGGCTAACAGGCATGATACGTCGTCGTATAAGAAAGACTAACGTCTGCCGGCATATGTCCAACATGTATCGAGACTGCACCGTGTGTCGTATTACCAAACTCCCGCTCGCGACGGTCGAGCTTGCCCCCCTGTCTTACTGATGTAGAAGCAGTGGGTTCAGGAGTATCACACTCAACGTCATGCAGGACCTCAGCGGCCCTTTGTGACTAGCGCACACCACGACAAACCTACTGGTCTTCGGCCATGCGGACCTGCAGGATAGAGGAACGGCACATATCCTGAGTCAGGAAATGTGTGTATGATTTCTCTCTCTCTCTCTCTCTCTCTCTCTTTTCCAGCTAGGCAAGTGTCTACACATGTGGAGCACCAAAGACCAGCGGCATTGCGACCACTGTTGCGACTTGACTTTATGCACCAGAAGAGAGAGACGAGCAGACAGTATCACACCCAGCGACGTTAATGGACGTACGAGTGCGCCAACTCGTTTTCTTTCAGACGAATCCTAATTCTGCGTGCAGCATCGCGGCGGACGTACCTATGTTTGGAGCTTCCACAGAGAAGGAACGTTGCCAGATTCCATTCCTCATCGTCATACGAGCGTGACTGTATGCAGTGTCACCGAATGCACAACACATGGCCTCTGGTTGGCATGGTGATCTGGACATCAGCTGCCACATTTCTGACGTATTAACGCCGATGATTGTGCCCTCTCTTTCAGGTCTATGTGGCGTTATCACTGAACAAGATTACACATGACTTTGTTTTCCCTACGTTGTCTTTTCTAACCTCGATACACTGTGTGTTCTACCGACAACAACGGCCATCACTATCTCCAGCTATGAAACATCTGATCACGTGTTGGCGGGAGACCGATACGCCACCGTTCACTAATCGCTATGATAGATGAACTCTGGCATAGGGTTAAAGCGCTACGAAATCACGTACTCGTATCTGTCATCCAAGTCTAGTCATAATCGATGCTCACCAGGTGAGAACCATTGTTGCTTCCATATACGTTGGCTTTAGTACGAAATTTCTCACCATGTATATCTATAAATAAGCTACATTTCGAAACACATATTCTTCCCCCTACACTCCATAAATCAAACAGCCTAAGTAAAATTTTGTTATCCTTGCTGGTGCTTGTTGATACGAAATTTCTCACCATGTATACTTCCAAATAACCTACATATCGAAACGCATATTCTTCCACCTACACCCTATAAACAAAATAAGTAAAACTTTGTTGTCCTTCCTGATGCTACAATGTAAATGATCAGGAATGTATTTACAAATACAGTTACTCAAAAGTGCAAACTACAGCAACACCTCCATTATCTAGAATTTTAAATGCAATCTCAGATGTTCAAGCAACATAGCAATAATTTATACGAGGTGCATTCAAGTTCTAAGGCCTCCGATTTTTTTCCTCCGGACTGGAAAGAGATAGAAACATGCGCATTGTTTTAAAATGAGGCCGCGTTCATTGTCAATACGTCCCAGAGATGGCAGCACCGTATGGCAGATGGAATTTTACCGCCAACGGCGAAAATGAGAACTGTTTTAAATACTTAAAATGGCCACGTTTTCCTTACTTGAACAGCATGCAATCATTCGTTTTCTGAATTTGCGTGGTGTGAAACCAATTGAAATTCATCGACAGTTGAAGGAGACATGTGGTGATGGGGTTATGGATGTGTCGAAAGTGCGTTCGTGGGTGCGACAGTTTAATGAAGGCAGAACATCGTGTGACGACAAACCAAAACAACCTCGGGCTCGCACAAGCCGGTCTGACGACATGATCGAGAAAGTGGAGAGAATTGTTTTGGGGGATCGCCGAATGACTGTTGAACAGATCACCTCCAGAGTTGGCATTTCTGTGGGTTCTGTGCACACAATCCTGCATGACGACCTGAAAATGCGAAAAGTGTCATCCTGGTGGGTGCCACGAATGCTGACGGAAGACCACATAGCTGTCCGTGTGGCATGTTGCCAAGCAATGTTGACGCGCAACGACAGCATGAATGGGACTTTCTTTTCGTCGGTTGTGACAATGGATGAGACATGGATGCCATTTTTCAATCAGAAACAAAGCGCCAGTCAGCTCAATGGAAGTACACAGATTCACCGACACCAAAAAAATTTCGGGTAACCGCCAGTGCTGAAAAAATGATGGTGTCCATGTTCTGGGACAGCGAGGGCGTAATCCTTACCCATTGCGTTCCAAAGGGCACTACGGTAACAGGTGCATCCTACGAAAATGTTTTGAAGAACAAATTCCTTCCTGCACTGCAACAAAAACGTCCGGGAAGGGCTGTGCGTGTGCTGTTTCACCAAGACAACGCACCCGCACATCGAGCTAACGTTACGCAACAGTTTCTTCGTGATAACAACTTTGAAGTGATTCCTCATGCTCCCTATTCACCTGACCTGGCTCCTAGTGACTTTTGGCTTTTTCCAAGAATGAAAGACACTCTCCGTGGCCGCACATTCACCAGCCGTGCTGCTATTGCCTCAGCGATTTTCCAGTGGTCTAAACAAACTCCTAAAGAAGCCTTCGCCGCTGCCATGGAATCATGGCGTCAGCGTTGTGAAAAATGTGTACGTCTGCAGGGCGATTACGTCGAGAAGTAACGCCAGTTTCATCGATTTCGGGTGCGTAGTTAACTAGAAAAAAAATTGGAGGCCTTAGAACTTGAATGCACCTCGTAGTATCCAAAATACATTATTTTGAAACTGAAAGTTGAAACATGCAAAAATATTTACATGCATACCTTAATATCAGGAATAATGAACCCGGTTACGTAGATTATTGACGGGAATATTAGGACACATTTTTGCTATGTTAACTCTTTCTCTACTGCAGTTTACACGCAACTATGTATTCCCTTTCTAAGTTCAAAAGTTAATTGTGTTATTCATCGGAAAGCGTTGCATAAACACAAGTTGACTACACATAACATGAAGTGCAATGTTTATTCGAATGTTCTGCATCCCTCCAAATTTGGATGACAACATGTGGTGGCTAGTCAGTTAAAGTGAGGCTAACGACTGCTGCTTGACAGAAGTCAACTGACTCACTGTATTTGTTGTTTTTAGCCATTACGTAAACTTTCTTTGCTACTCGCGTAGTAATTAGGCATGTGCCAGTAAAAATGTATGTCCAGAAAACGAACCGTTCATTGCTAAGTGAACCCAGTATATTATTGTGAGACGAGCTATATGAAATCACCGATAGGTGGAAAGTACACAGGAAAGATAACAAAAATTGACTAATCTGACTCTATTGAAGAAATTCTATTATTGCACTCATCTCTACTGAAAACTAATAATCATTAATACAACATTCGTTATCTCATTAACAGCGTGTAACATGTTTTTTCTCTTCTTATGCTTTGTAAAAATTACGCCATTGATTGAAAAACAGTTTAATCTTAACAACATAATTTCTGAGTGATCTCCGAGCATGTACAGAGCATGCACCTACATAAAAAGTAAAAATGGAAGAAGCCTTTTTCGCTCGACAACAGTTTATTTCGGGCGGTGGTCTCACTTGAAAATTTCAAAAAATCGACTTTTTCGCGTAAAATGTTCTCTGCGAAGTCTATTTTATTGTAGCGTTCATCCCAAGTGCGCCAGGAACTCCTTTATCGAGTTGCAAGATCATTCGTGCAAAAATGTCTCCGAAAACCTTCCACAGCGGGGAGAAAAATAGACGACATCGCAGCCAATGTGGCGGCACGTAATTTAAACGACGGTCTAACAGGCATTATGGAAATTAGGAACGTGCTTGAACTTGAGGTCCGACCACCCAGTTACAACTTATGCACAAAGCGACCGAGCAGCGGAAGACAGAAGTTGCCAAAGAGACCAGAACGATTACTACCACCTCCTTTCGGATCTGGAAGGGTCGTTGTATGGTCCAGAAACTTCTGGCTAAAGGTTTACCTTAACCACAAAAAATGTAACTCAAAACTTTAAACGCGTTTTTCTACAAACAGTATTTTTCAAATCGGCAGGAAAAATGACTTGGGAACGGTACGCACGAGTTTGATCAGAATTTGATGCCGGCATTCTAAATTGAATTCTCTATCAGCGTTCGTAGACGTTTTGCGTTGTCTTGAACAGTATATCTTCGAAACATACTTTTGTCTCGATGTTTTGGCAGAAGAAAATGACATTTGTTTTACCAAGTCACTATTTCGTTATAACTTAATATCTGTCAATTGCCTACCCTGCGTACCCTGACAGTTGCCCTTCCACCTGATGCAGCGGTTACAAGAACGTCGGATGTGGACACAAAAATGATTTCTTCAGGGCAGAAGTGTAAGGAGGAAAACTATATCATCAAATTAGCATTACTTTTTATTTTACTTGAAAAAATCACGTAAATCACCTATTTTTCATGCGTTCAAGGATGGCTACCCCCTTAAGTCACATTACCTACGTGAATGTCGTGTCGTTTAATCGCTCCGAATAGACGTATGCCAATCAACGTAAAGGAGTTTTCTAGCTCCATTACAGTGCTCTATTTGCTTAAGGTCCTTGTTAAGCGAATTCTTTCACGAACCTAAATTCCTTTCAAATTAAGTCATATGAACATTAAATGAAGTGTGCTTAATTGATTCCTAAAGATTTCGTTTCTCTATTCATTTAGCGCTTTGTTATTTACGAAATTATTGTTTCCATGTAGCTATTGACTTTCAGTACGGACAGACGACCATCATATTCTATGCAGTTTCAAGGCATGGAAATAATCGAAAGAAAATACAGAAAATTCAAGGAATTAAAAATTATTTTATTTCCGTTTATAAGGATACATGGTGTACTCTATATTTCTGCTCTCGTTTTCATTAGCACTTGTCGTAATGAGCACGGAGATCGTACTACGTAGTTTTATATCAACTGCGCTCATTACTCACTTTTCGGTACTAATGGATATCTTTTTAATAAACCTGAATGTATCTAAGATTAAAAATCTTTCTCATTACGAAACTGTAATTGGAATCAGTAGGCTATTCTCTGTAGTTAGACAGCTTTCGTGTCTAGGTCTTGTTCTAAGCGTTTTTCCCTGATCAGTACGGCTGCTGAACACCCTCTCATGACAGCTCTACGATATGCTGCTTCTGGAACTTGTTCAGAGAACCGAATTAAGGTCCAATAACCCGCCGTGATATATGCAGAGGGATACTTCCTACAGGATTCCCCAACTTCGTAATGGACCTTGATGGCTATCATATCTGGTCCGGTAAACCTCATGAGCGCCCCTCCCCACCTCCCCCCCCCCCCCCCACCTCCCGTCACCCTTCTCACGCCACGGAGTGCATACCGAATGTGGAAAAGCGGAACTTTCGCATAGCTGCTTTTCTGAAATATAACCATACTGCAAAAAAGGCTAACACCCTGTAATGCCGCCTCAACTCTTAATAAATTCCTCCATTCGCCGAGGAAGAGGGCAAACACGTTGCGTCAGGCGTACCATAATCAACTGCAGTCAAAAAGTTAATATTATATCCCGTACATCTGTCAAATTGCGAAGATGTTGGTTGTTTGGTTCAAGTGGTATTAAGACTGGCTGATTTAGCAGGCCACTTAAAGGGCAACAGGTAATCTGTGTGTCCGCTAAACGAGCAACACAAGTGTGTAGCCTTTGGTGATTCTGGAAGATGGCAATGTCCACAGAAACACAACTCGTTGGACCACCCTACTCCCATTCATTCGTCTGCTGACCATATTCTGTGTTGTTGGAGCCACTGAAAACGTGCAGCTGTCTGTGTCGCAGAGAGCAGTTGCCTTCTATTAGATGCCAGACTCTAGAGTCCACTATATGCAGTTCACTTCGCAATTTTGGACCGTAGACTGATTTAGGTGGACTTACATTCACTAACAGCAGCAGTCGCACTTGGATTTCAAATCTATTATCATCTACAAGGGGTGACACTCATCTCTGATCTCGGTCCGTTTAGATCTTTCTACGACTACAGTCCTCGCGCTGTTACACATGCCTACGATTGGCATGCCATTCCTTGGATACTGCTGGACAGTCCCTGTTACAGCAGCAAATCAAGCAACTTAATCCACAGTGTCGTCATTGGCATATTCAGGCACAGCCGCACCTTTCTGCAATTCTGTCAAATCTTAATGTTGACCGACTTTACTCCGCTGAATCGATACAGATCCCTTCGCTTCCGTGAGACGTCAGTAGTTGAGGGTCACGTGCCAGATGTACACTTACAATACTCCAGAGTGACCAGTGCGCTCTTATATTTTTCCACAGAGCTTACTTTTCGTTTTTCTTGTAAACTGTTTAAATACTACTCGGTGCAGTTTCTAATGACGATGAGCGTATGTTGACCAGTGTGACGGACTGGGAAAGACGCTGTATCTCTGTCTGCCGCAAGTAATGTATGTACTCCACCAAAATACGTAGGGCATCAGACAATTATTACACATCTTCTGCAACTGTAAGCTTCATGCAACTTATTTTTTCAAGATAACCTCTGGATTAAATGAAATTTTCAGTAAAATCAAATATCTCCACTTTAAAACAGCATCACTCCGCGATTACAACATCTTAACCAAGAGTCAATAGTGACTCACAGATATTATCAATGTGAAATATTGTAACCAAGTAATAATGTCATCTGTAAACATGCTGCAGGAAGTTGGTGCTAGGGGATAAAAAGGAGGTATATTATGTCACTTAATTTCACTCATTAATCTGAGTATAAAATAAATGGCCACGAAAGGACAAGAACAACAAAGAAAAGAAAACTGTGTGACGAACAAAGTTTGGCTCAACAGTGAAAGGAATACATGAAACAAACATATACATTAAAGAAATGAAAGTTCCACTCTTACAGGGAATACTTTTCTCTGAAGTTCCCTTTAAAATATTACGCTAACTTACAGACTAAAGAGTGAAAGAACTCAACGAAATCATATCATGGATAAAGCAGTTTCAGTTTTCATCCGTTACATAAACGGACAATTTTCACACTTCCTGAATCCACGGTACTTAATTTTAAACATTCCGTAAATGTCACTAAAAAAGGAAAGCTAGCTTTCGTTACCACAGAGATAAATAATCTGCACAAACAAATCAGCGATGTAAATGAAAACATAAACATCGATGAAAAACGTTGAGAAATAATTCAATGCTGCGCTAGTATTAGTCTAAGTCGCAGGAAAGAGGAAATTTTATTAAAAGTCAATGAACGTGTGGTTGGACGATGGACTCTGGGGCAGCTGGTAGAGTGTTGAAACTGTCGACAGCTGGTAGGCCAGGAAATGCAAACAAGCCACTCGCGAGCGCGGTGCCGCGACGGCGCTATTGCGCGCATGAAGGGCTTTGTGTGAAGCAACAACGAGGCAGCAAACCGCAGCTTTGCTTGAAGTTACTGCGATATGAGGCGAGGAACTAGGCCAGAGCCAAGTGGAGACTTGTAGACGGCTGACGTTTGGGAATTTATCTCTGCCATAGTTTGTGTCTCTCTCTGACATTACGTCAGAGGCGACGGGAAAGGCAGTTTAAATAGTGAGGTACTTTTCCTTTTGGACAAGAGGTGTGCTAGGCCAGTCGAGCGTCGGAACGGGCCTGTGCTGGTCCACGCTTATAGGAGCCAGAATGGCAGCAATGTTGTAAATATTCTATGTACGCGGTGTACCGGTATGAAATGAGCGTTAAGATGCAAATGTATCGATAGGGAACATTTGTTGTGAACGAACCTTAATTTGTTCTTATTGTTTGGTTGGTATGATATCTGTCAAAGATATTTAGTATACATCAAGTCATGGAACAAACAACATCATATGTTTTCATCGTGTTAACAACGTCGAATTTTGTACCAGAAAGTGATGATTTGCGGAAAGCATTAATTTTTTGTTTTCATTTGAAAAAAAGTGCTGCAGAGTCGCATAGAATGCTTGTCGAGGTATATGGTGATCATGCTCTATCAGAATCAACATGCAAAAGATGGTTTCAACGGTTCAGAAATAATGATTTTGATGTAAGAAATGAAGGACGTGGAAGACCACCAAAAAAGTTCGAAGACGCCGAATTGCAGGCAATATTGGATGAAGATGATACTTTGAGTCAGAAGCAAATGTCAGCAATGCTAAATGTTGGACAACAAACAATTTCTGACCGTTTGAAAGCTATGGGGAAGATCCAAAAGTGTGGATAATGGGTGCCACATGAATTGAATGAAAGACAGATGGAAAACCGTAAAACCATTTGCCAAATTTTGCTTCAAAGATATGAAAGAAAATCAATTTTGTATCGAATTGTTACTGGCGATGAGAAATGGATTTATTTTAAGAATCCTAAACGGGAAAAATCATGGGTTAATCGATTCAGCAAGAAGACAATGCTCTGTGTTTGGTGGGATCAGAAAGGTGTGGTGTATCATGAGCTTATAAAACCCGGTGAAACTGTGAATATTAGTCGCTACAGACAACAAATGATCAATTTGGACTATGCATTGATCGCGAAAAGACCAGAATGGCCAGAAGACATGGCAAAGTAATTTTTTTACACGACAATGCACCTGCACAGAAAGCAAAACTGGTTCAGGATACAATCAAAACACTTGGCTGGGAGCTGCTACCCCACCCACCGTGTTCACCAGACCTGGCGCCTTGCGACTACCATTTGTTTTCATCAATGGGACACGCATTGGCTGAGGAACACTTCGATTCCTACGAAGAAGTCGAAAATTCGGTGTCTGATTGGTTTGCTTCAAAAGACGAACATTTCTATTGGCGTGATGTCCGCAAATTGCCAGAAAGGTGGTCAAAATGTATAGAAAGTAATGGTCAGTACTTTGAATAAAATGTTTTTACTTTTCAGTTCAAAATTAGTGTTTCATTTTCGCAAAAAAACGCTCGTTTCATACCGGTACACCTGGTAAATCTTACTTTATTTCTGTGTACTTGTTCGGGCTGTATTCCGCCTCCGGGGACTCAACACCGGGGCGCGACGGAACGGCAGCCGGGTACTTGGAGATTGCACGGTCAGCCTGAAGGAGGGCAGTGGCAGCGCGGTCTGTAGCGGGTCCAGGACGGGCCACGTTCGCTTCCCACCTGGCGTACCGGGGTCCGGGCGAGATTTACGCTACAGGAGGCGCGGCAGTGCTGGAGCAGTGCCAGAGACAGCAGCGGGGGTTGCCATCCGGCAAGCACCACTAGCGGCAAGTTGCAGCACAGCGTCCAGGAGGGTGCGTGTTCGAGGCCGGTCCTGTCCTGGGAGCAGCAGCGGCCGAGAGCCACGGGTGAGCAGTACATCCACCTTCGTGCCATGGTCGGACAGAGCAGGCCAAACGGGGCGGAGGGCGGCGAGGACCAGGGACTGTAGCAGTCTCCGGAATAGCGGGCAGCGGCGCGGCCCCAGCCACTATGCCGTGGCAGGCGCGGGCAACCGTGTGAGCGCGGCCTTGCAACGGCAGCAGCGGTGTCGGCATACCAGGAGCTGCTGAGCCGGCTGGACCCGCGGCACCACGCGCGGGCGGCCGCCGACACTACGCTGCACTCATCGAAGCACTGTAGATTATGAGACTAAAGTAATGCCGCCAAATACCGCTGTATCACTCTGCACTGCCCCTGGACGCTCTTGAACTTGCTCGGCCTCCTGACGAAAGACGGTGGTGGGTCCCAGCTTCAGCTCGGCCATCTGGAGTCCCGGGTTCGACGATTCAGACACCCCAGCAACATCAATGAAAACGGTAAATGTGCATCTTATTGCCCTTAACTCCTGTGAATATACAAGATCCTTCAAGAATGGATTGACGGAAATGACACTTCTACCACTATACATCTCAGAAACTTAGTACTCCTATTCGGAGAATTTTCGGTAATAAAACCGAGGATAGCAGAAGACAAAGTATACTCCACAGACACGTTAAATTGGAATGTGGACCAGAAGAACACAAAATTGATGGACATAACACAAAACACTCCTGGAGAGTTCTAGAAACATCATGTTTCAGTAATTTCACGGCCGCCTCCTTCAATTATACGAG
Organism: Schistocerca serialis cubense; assembly: GCF_023864345.2. Taxonomy (NCBI): domain Eukaryota; kingdom Metazoa; phylum Arthropoda; class Insecta; order Orthoptera; family Acrididae; genus Schistocerca; species Schistocerca serialis. The sequence goes on along the minus strand of NC_064643.1, from coordinate 610,823,043 downwards.
GGTGGTTTGAAAAGTCCTCGGAACAGAATAGAAAAAAAGTGCTTACAGCACTGAAACTTTTTTATTTTTCACTGAAGTATCGTTGTAGATTAATACACTTGGTCCAATGATGTTCCTGTGCCTTGATCCCATCTCGAAAGTGAGTTTCCTTCAGGCCTCCAAAATAGTTGTTGACTCCAGCTATCAATGCATCGTTCGAAGTGAATCTTCGTCCACCAAGAAAAATTTTCAGTTTTCCGAAGAGATGGAAGTCTGACGGAGCCATATCGGGTGAATAAGGCTGGTGTGGCAACAATTCATACTGTAGTTCGTGTAATTTTGCCATGGCGACGGCACATGTGTGCGGGCGCGCATTCTCTTGATGGAAGATGACTTTCCTCATTGCTAAACCTGGCCTCTCTTCGCGTATCTTTTGTTGAAATTTGTCGAGGAGGTTAGCGTAGTATTCTCCAGTAATTTATGCCCATTGGGGAGATAATCTACAAACAGAATCCTGTTCAAGTCCCAGAACACTTTTGCCATGACCTTCCCCGCCGAAAGTATTGTCTTCGCTTTCTTTGGTGGTGGAGGATCAGCATGTTTCCACTGTTTCGACTTTTGTTTTGTTACTGGGGTACAGCAGTGCACCCAAGTTTCATCTGTCGTCACAAACCTGTGCAATAAATCTTGTTTGTTTCTCCTAAAACGGACCAAACATTGTTCCGGTATATCCATTCTCATGCGTTTTTCACCCAGCATCAAGAGTCGCGGCACCCATCTTGCAGATAATTTTTTCATTTATAATTCTTCAGTTAAAATGTGATATATCATTTCAGATGATATTTGGCAAGCGTGATAAATTTCAAGCACTTTCAATCCTAGATCCTCCACGACCATTTTGTGCACTTTTGCAATGATTTCTGGAGTAGTGACGCATCTTGGCCGACCACTGCGACGATCATCATCTAAGCTCTCCAGAGCAAATTTGAATTCATTTGTTCACTTGGCAACAGTTGAATATTAAGGAGCAAAGTCCCCCAGTGTATTTCGTAAGTCCGGATGAATGTCCTTTGCTTTCATACTTTTCATTACGAAGTACTTACCCACTGCTCGAATTTCGAGTTTTTCCATCTTCGCAAATCTCTACGCGGGAACAACAACAGAGACACGTCACCGCCACAGCTTTCTTGCATGAGCACAGACGTGGCACGTGTTTACAGTCAACAGTCCATTCAATATCACATGATCAACTCGTTGCGCTGGCGTTGACCTCTCGATGTGATTCCGAGAACTTTTCAAACCACCGTCGTAGCAACAATATTTCGAATAAGAAACATTAAAACGGTGTGTCACCTAAAGTATTTGAATATACACCTGAAATTAAAGGTGAAATTTTCTGATCTGTCCTTCTGAAAGGGAATCATTAGTCATCAGTACCGCAGTCAATCTACAAATTAAGTGGTGACAGTTTCCCTGAAGTACGGAAGAAATGTATTTCCCGAGAGCTGCAGTGTGAGCGGGCACTGTCTTCAAATCTAGCTTTCGCAGTGGTCACAAGTTTCCGTCTCCTCAATAAATGTACCGAGCACGTCTTTCCAAAAATAATACCTTTTTCTTCAGCAAATCACTCGCCGTTAACCATAGAGGGAAAAATAACATTAGTTAATTCCCACTTTGTTCTGCAATGATACCAAGTAACTGATTGGAATATGAGAGCAATCCTCTGCTGATCTGCGACTTCTCCAAATTGCGATACAGGAGTCACGTACACTGGTAAATGCCATTGTTCAAACCCCGATCAACATGTTCCGTGGATACACATTATCTGTCTTTAATACAGTGGTTTCCCACACCAAGGGCAAGAGTGTTCGCTGAACCTGTGTCCGCTCCTCCAACGCCTGTTACAAGGCCATTGGCTGAATGGGATGACTTATGTCGCTTATGTCGCAAGTCTTCGGCTGCCATTGCTGGCGAAGTTCGAACCCAGGACCGAGGACATTTTGAAAACTAATCAAAGACGCTACCCTTTTTTCTTTTTTCATTAAGCCTGGGCGGATGTCACACCTGTTCAAGCTCAACGTTGATTCCTTCACTCAATTTTTTATTGCGGAGGGCATGTGGCCCTCTGACCAATCACGCTGAGCTAGTGTGTCGGCACCCCTAAACGACGGTGAATAATAATTATAAATTCACAATAAATGTTTTACTATATGCCATTCATAGTGAGATTCTCCACAACCACTATCAATAAACAAATCTGAAAAGAGAGAATCTTGAGAAACGAAGAGAATGAGTGCCCAAAGTTTCATACAGAGTTTACCCTGTCTATATTCTTGTGAGGTATTAAAAACTCAGTAGCTCAAAAGAATGGAAGTCATTGCAGAAATTAAACAATAAATTTGTTACATGATCAGTGATAGTACTACCGTTTCTACGTTATTTAATTTTTCGTTACCAGGTTGTCAGCCAGTTTGCCTATGTCTGTTATTTTCATAGTACCATACTAACAATAACCGTAAATTCCACCTGATTTACTGTATCGACAAATTTGCTAGCAGTAATTCGCAACATCCAAGGATTAATACTCTGACCGTCTCGGACTAAGCTTTACCCGACAGATTTCTCACTGTTTAAGTCATGTTCCACTATAGTCTGATAACATTCTATACAGTGCAACCGCACCATGACCTAGTATTCGATTGGTATCAGTGTGCCACAATATGGTGACAAGCATTGCTAGTTTCACTCCCTATTCGTCTGCTCATTTGTCTGCACTACAACTATGCGAGTGGAAATTCCAACAACTGCACTAAATAAATTTTTCAATTTATTACAAAACTGGTTTACTAACGTTTCTAGTTGGATACGAAACGTACTGTCCACATTTTGTATTATATTATATGTCACTATTATTGCGTAACCGGCTTCCGAAAGTTGTATTTTATTTTAAAGTTCATATTTGTGTGACTAGCATAATATAGAAGATTTACACTACCTTAAATATCACATACAGATGTGCCTTGATAACGGAATGTAGCAAATCCAGACCAGTTGCATAATAGAAACACTGAATAACAAACGTAACAGTACTAACTAACGTCTGTTTTAAAATGGAATGTAACATTCTTTAACTTGTAATGAAATAAACTACAAAGTCTACTAATCTCCTTTTGAGAAATATTTTTCCAAATACAGATGAACTGCAGACCTCTCCAGTTTCACAAGAATGAAAAAAGTTGCAGAAGTACTTAAGTAGTTTTTATCTCTCTTGACGTCACTTACGTTTCTGAACAATAGTTGTAAGCGTATTGTCATTTGTTGCGGAGTATATTTGCGGGCAGCGCATTTTGCAGTGTCGAGCACGGGACACGGGAACTGTTATGTTGTTTTGTGGGTAGCTCTGCATGTGAGCGGCATTGTTATTATGGAAGTTCAAGTGTTGCTGCAAGTGCTATTACAGTAAAGTAATGAAATATGGAAGTGATTCAGAGGAAGGTGCGTAATGATGTGATTAAAAATTAGCAGTGCCGCCGATAACGTATTTGTGTATCCTCTCGTTGCGTGTCGCACAGCATCAATCATCCGCGGCGTGTTCGGTCTCTCAGATAAACTAATGTTAATCAGTAATACTATTTACCACAAAATAGAGTATTTAAGTGCCAGCGTCGTGTAGCGAGCGTGAGAACGTGCGTTCGGTCATCGCGACGGTTACGCGCAAGCTCGTACAATTGAGAACTGTGAACAGTAAATTTAACTTTGTGAAAAGTGTTAAATTTATTACTAGTGTCCAGGAGGACTGGTACCAAATATCCGTGTATGCGTGACGAACGTAAGAACTTTCGTGCGATCATTCGGCTTCCGCATCATCAACGGTCGCCCGCGTCGTGGCCGTTACGCGTCAGAGTGATATTGTGGAATGGTAATCATCCATTAATTGGGATAAACACTTATGAATTATAATGTAAACAGTGCAGCCTGCGATTTTCTTTTACCGTCTCAAAAAATAGTAGTTCTTCATACCAGACGTAGAACTATGTTGTGTTTTAACGCTGAGTGGCTCCCCTGAACCCGCTTGCATATTTTTATAGATAATTTCAGGCACGCCAGCAGCAATGTCGTACAGGACAATATGACCACCGCGAGATTATCAGGTACGTGGTGTGGACAGGGCGCAGGGTCCAACAGTGAGAAAACAGTTTAAGGGTCCCCCACCCATATGTGCTCCCGGGTGTATCACATGGTGGAAGATCTAGAATAAGAATACAATGAAACCATGAAAGCATCTGTATACGCGTGCGTTTGTCACCGAAATATTAGCCAGACCTTCTTGTAAATGAACAATACCTCAACAGGATGCCACCAAGTTCCGTACTTCTTGAAATACATGTCTTCTCCAAAGTAACAGTTAATAAGAAAATCGTGAGATGACGAGGAAGCCCAATATGCTTCTGCTGTAAGCTCTGAATTTCACAAATACAATTTTAAAATAAGCTTAAATATTCAAGTATATGTACCGTACATCCAAGCTAACCCAGACTTCGTGAGGAATACAGGCTGAATGAAGGTAGCAAACATAATAGACTAAAAAGGCCTAATACAAGTTTTTAAGGGCAATACCATGCGGCAGATAACACTGGATGCAATCTGGAATAACGACAGGCAATGCAGTGATGGCAAAGGAACGTTCATTACTGTGAAACTTACGGCGGGAGCGGTGCAGCGAATAAGAAAGTACCATTTTGACTACGTTGGCTTCCACACTGGCGGTCAGGGTAGGCACTCGCCTGCGGTCTAGTTTTGCTTTCTAACAGTATGACGTGGCTAGTTGAAGGTGGATGGATTCTACTTTATACACAAATCAAAAAACGTCTTGCATCACCTCGGTTCAGAGAGTTCTGGAACCTGTACAGAAAATTGGATTTGAGATCAACATAAACATCATTTCCGCCCTTTGCATTGCATGTTGTACCACCATACAGTGAGATCTTCAGAGGTGGTGGTCCGGTTTGCTGTACACGCCGGTACCTCTAATACCCTGTAGCACGTCCTCTTGCATTGATGCATGCCTGTATTCGTCGTGGCATACTATTCACACGTTCATCAAGGCACTGTTGGTCCAGATTGTTCCACTCCTCAACGGCGATTCTGGGTACATCCCTCACAGTGGTTGGTGGATCAGCCCTTTTCAATCTGTCCCAGGCATGTTCGATAGGGTTCATGTCTGGAGAACATATTGGCCACTCTAGTCGAGCGATGGTGTTATACTGAAGGAAGTCATTCACAATATGTGCACGATGGGGACGCGAATTGTCGTCCATGAAGACGAATGCCTCACCATTATGTTGCAGATATGGTTGCACTATCGATCGGAGTATGGCATTCAGGTATCGTACAGCCGTTACAGTGTCTTCCATGACCACCAGTGGCATACGTTGGCCCCACATAATGCCACCCCAAAACAGTGGGGAACCTCCACCTTGCTGCACTGGGACGATGTGTCTAAGGCATTGACCCTACCGGGTTGCCTCCAAACTCGTCTCCGGCGATTGTCTGGTTGAAGGTATATGCCACACTCATCGGTGAAGATAACGCGATGCCAGTCCTGAGCGGTCCATTCGGCATGTTCTTGGGCCCATCTGTACTGTGCTGCATGGTGTCGTGGTTGCAAAGATGGACCTAGCCATGGACGTCGGGAGTGAAGTTGCGCATCATGCAGTTCGCGTACAGTTTGAGTCGTAACACGAAGTCCTGCTGCTGCCCGAAAAGCGTTATTCAACTTGATGGCGTTGCTGTCAGGGTTTCTCCGAGCCATAATCCGTAGGTATCGGTCATCCACTGCAGTAGTAGCCCTTGGGCGGCCTGAGAGAGGCATATCATCGACAGTTCCTGTCTCTCTGTATCTCCTTCATGTCCGAACAACATCGCTTTGGTTCACTCTGAGACGCCTGGACACTACCCTTGTTGAGGGCGCTTCCTGGCACAAAGTAACAATTCGGACGCGATCGAACCTCTGTACTGACTGTCTACACATGGTTGAACTACAGATAACACGAGCTGTGAACCTCCTTCATGGTGGAATGACTGGAACTGATTGGCTGTAGGACCCCTCCGTCCAATAGACGCTGCTCATGTGTGGTTGTTTACATCTCTGGGCAGGTTTAGTGATATCTCCGAACATTCAAAGGGACTGTGTCTGTGATACAACGTCCACAGTCAACGTCTGTCTTCAGGAGTTCTGGGAACTGGGGTGATCAAAACTTTTTTGATGTGTGTATCTCCCAATTAAGAAATAGTACTGGTAATGTGAAATACGTGATGCGCTGGAGTTGTGTGTCACGTTAAGGCTCGCAATCCTTAGTGAACAAATACACTGATAAGCCAAAACATGGTAAGCACTGCTCACCGTGATGTTGGATACCGCCTGGTGGCGCTGTGGGCACGTGACGCGCTAACAAAAATATGTTATCGAAGCAGACGCAGAGCGGGAATCACCCTAGCGAACATATGGGCTGCAAATGGGGAAATCCTTTGAGATAAGCGACTTTGACCAATGTCAGATTATTATTAAGTAGAGTCTGTGAATGAGTATCTTGAAACCGGTGAAGCTGTTCGAATGCTCACATACTGCTGTCCTAAGCATCAACAGAAATACTTAGAACAGTGAAACTACCACTAAACGCTAAGTGGTTAGGCGTCCGCGACCCTTCACAGAATATGGGGTTAGGAGGCCTGCCTGCTCTGTAGACTAGGATAGCCGGTGATCTGCCATGTCTCTGCTGAAGGAGCACAATGATGGAGCACGCACAGGTGTTTCAGAGCACACTGTTCGTGTTACATTGTCAAACATGGAGCTCCGCAGCAGACCACCTCTACGTTTAACCGTGTTGAACCAACGACATAGTCAGTTATGACTGCAGTGGGCACGGGACCACCGGAATTCGACAGTCGATCAATGGAAACGTGTTATCTCTTCGGATGAATCACATATTTGGTACGCTAGAACGATGGTCATCTACACAAACGCCGTTATCGAGATGAACGGCGCTTCGAAATGTGCCACGCGCCATGGACGGAGGCTGATGGGAGTAATACTACGCTATGGAAGACGTTCTCCTGCGCGTGAATGCGACCTGTGGTTGTGATCGAGGAAATGCTGACAGCTGCGAACCACTTGCATCGCTTCATGCTTGATGTCTTCACCGACGGTCATGTCACCTGTCAGCAGTATAATTGTCCTTTTCTCGGAGACAGAACCGGGCTACAGTGGTCTTAGGAGTAGGGCTTGAGGAGAACTATGCGAACTCACCTTCATAACTCGGCGACCTGAGGTAGAACCTATGGAAACCATGTGGATCGCTATCGGACGCTATCACCGCATACACAAATCCGCGGCCCGTTACTAACCCGAATTCCATTATGTGTAAATGCCAAACTGTCGGATTCCTCATACCCAGAATGAGTGATGTGTTTCGCTTCAGAAATGGAGAAACAAGCTATTAAGCAGATGGTCATAATGCTTTGGCTGATCAGTGTATAACAAAGCTGCCAGTCGCAGATCGCTTGCTCGGGATTTCCTGTCAGTTTCTCCTTTTTCAAGAGAAACAGCTCTAATACAGCAAGACAGAGAATGCCGCAGCCTGTCTGCGCAACATCCATAGACTGCAGCTATTTTGTTCTGAATCCCCCCCCCCAGTGGCGTGCTACGGTACTGTGCAGGAGGCATTTCAGCCTCGACAAGGTATCACGGTATATATTTTATGATTTAGGTTGGGATGGCTTTAAATATTGCGGGCTAGCATGAGACTTTTAATTAACTTATACCGTGATAACACTCGTACGGACATCGGCTGCCCTGAAGTACGTACGATATAATATTTTTTAAACACAGCGCGCGAATCATCGCCTTCTAATAAATAGTTTGCGTGAGCGCTGCTATTTAGAAAAGGAAATATGCGTATTCTTACGCAAACTGTAATTATTAGTATGGGTATCAGGGGCTACTGGTTATTTATGTACCAAATTACATACAGATTAACTGAGATATTGCGGAATGTAATGATTTTCAATACTCTTGTTCATTATTTGCAAGGCAAAACTGGAGAGAATCTCGTCAGCCGTTAGGCGGCCAAAATGAAACATACTGAACTCATTCAGTGCTGTGAATTTTGGTAACTGAAATAAATTTTAACTTCGAATTTAATGAAATATTAAAATTGAGAAGCCTCTCGCATTTACATGTAATATTATGACATGATATTAAATTATTAAATAATACAGTCAGCGTAATGGCCGACTAAATCCTACTCGGGGAGATGAGCTCCCTGCACTACGAAGTCCTGTAAAAACTTTCTTAATTATAATTAATGGTTGCGATCATGAGAGGTGACAACTAAGTCAATAATACACACTTTCTAATAACAATTTCTATTATATTTTTCAAAAATACAGACAAAACTTAAGTTAATTATCAGACAGCACTACAATGGCGGCCTACCGCTAGACGAAACAAAACAGGAGAGTTAGTTCAATCAAAGCATTGTCAGCGATCTTCAAGGCCTTCGTTACACAGAGATTATACCAAAAAACTGTGTTTTGTTAATTACATCGATATTTGTTATGATAATAATAACTTACCTTCTTTACTGTTTGTTATACATCGCGCACACGTGCACAGTCTTGAAATAATTAATAATTCACACGTCTCATAACAAAAACTTCCTTTCCCTTTCTCTAAATGTCCATTTATGTGACGTACCGTCACATGGGCCCTATAGTGAGGGTGTACTTAATGTGGTTTACTACTTTATGTACAGACTCACTACCGTCTTACATCATTACTTAAAGTGTTCACGTTCACATGTTTAAGATAGGTACATTTAATTCAATACACACATATATATAATTATATAAGTCATACATAGTTCATGTTTCGATCTCACTATTACAGGTGAGCTCAGCTACTAGTTCCAACTCTGTTTTTCATCAGGAATGTGAACAATCCGGAATCCTACAGACCCGGTACAAATTTGCTTACGCTCCCCCATTTGGGTCACGGGCGCAAGGAAAAACGGGTCAGAAACCTCGCCCGGAACCTTCGGATTGTTGACATGCAGTCTCTCTATATATTATTTATGCTGATAATATGTCCATTGAATTAATCAACAAAGAAAAATGTATATCTATATATACATACAACAAGAAATAGATGCTAATTGAAATTACGTACACAGTACGTTTGTCTTGAACTATTAAGTCATCTTTGCGCAAAATGTCTGTCTGTGCTTTCACGTACACATATACATCACAATAAGAAACATATAGTCACTGTTTTTACATATCCAATACGTCTGATCTGACATAAGCAATCAGTTTCTCAATTTCTGTGTCATTCGCACATCATGTCTGTTACATTCTGGTCAGTGTTTATTAATAGGTCGTCCACCATAAATACATTTCGAAATTGCGTCGAAGTAAGAGTTGTCGATGCTGGTGTATTGTTAAGCTGTCGGTGGATCATTGTTGCGTGTGCAGCACCCTGCCATTGTTAGCGACAGTCCGTTGACCTCCGCCGTGACGTCCGCGCACTCAGCTGACGATCAGTCGACAGGCGCGGCGCATCAATTGTGCGGTCAGGAACATCTGCCGGCCGCTCGCCTCGCGCAACAAGCAAATATTCGACCGCGTATCAGTTCATCAGCAAAATAAGACAAATACACATATCGCAAGTGCTGAAAGAAATGTAATTAGTTTTCAAGTACTCCACAGTCTTTCACGTTTACTGTTTTTGTATGCACTGATATAATGTACGTACGGACGAGGTCCACTTCTTTAAATAAGTTTCTGGCTCGAACTCACATTTCGCTACTCGAATTTAATCATTGTTTTTTGCTAAGTGATCACTACTCAGCACTATACACTGTCACTGTGGTGAGTGTTCATGCTAGTACCTTGCTGTGACACTTTTCACTTCTCTATATTTGGCCTGCGTCACTTCTAACGTGCGTTTGTCGGCCCCGAAATCCGCAGTTCGCTATGCGCTACCTGTAGCGTCCATTCACAGCCAACTGGGAGTATTCCGTTCACAGAAACATTTTTGCACACTATGGATGTCAGTATTATTTCGCATATTAAATTGTTTTTTGCGGAAGGCACCACCATGTATATTGTTAATTTTATTTATCTTAGTTCACTGTACTCAAATAACAGTTTTTCACTGCTAAATACAGTCAACATTCAGTGTGTTATCACACAGTTTACCGTTCACTTTTTCCATCACATTCCAATTAGTGATTCAGTTTATCCACATTGCACTAACTAAACGTCCGGATAGTCTCACTTGTAAATTGGAACATATTTTAACACCTATTACTTGAGCTACATAAGAAATATGACTCTCACTTTACACAATCGTATTTCATACGAGACACAAATCAGAGTTCCTTCTAGATATGTCTTACCACTCTGTACTAAGTGATTGATATAGTTGGCACCTCTTATTTAAAGTGTCGACCAATTGTTCTTTCCGGACTCGTGAGTTCAGTAGGTTTTTTATATATGTTCTTTATATTCATTCAACACTGATTCATTGCTTTTATTGTTGCTGCGTTTGCAGTTGCCTTGCTTGTACGGGTGTAACCACATGCGCTTCCAAGCTGAATCTGTGCAGATGTTAATTATCTGTCATACCTTCAGGTATTATACTGTTTACAGTATAAAATATTCTATTTCTCATATTCGTTGAACGATTCGCTGCTAGTATGCATTTCCGACAACCATGCACAATGCCTCTTTCTCATTTCTACCTTTGTGCAAAGTGCCATTAGACGGATTCATTTACTAATACTTTGTTTGATTGCACACATTTAAATGCATGACATTCCTTCACAAGCAACTCACTCATACACATACTTAAAAACTACCGCATATATAATTAGAATATACACAAAATTAAACATACACGAAATAAATCTTTACTAGCTATATTCCTGTGGATCCCTTTTCCCACGGTTGGCGTTTTTGACCACGGCATAGAGTAGGTAGCACGACAGAATGTTTGATGGGGCTTAATCTGCACGTCTAACTCATACTCTTTTATTATCCCTGGTTTTTCTGAAAACACTTGTAGAAATTGGTTCAGCGCTTGGCTCAAATCAGATTTCTGTGACAGGCTCAGGTACAAAGATTGGGCTACTTTTGATCCAATATGTTGCTTAGTAATAGCATTTTCCCGTTCCCAACCGGGTTCCGGTTCGCTGCTGTCTTGTTTTACAACACAGTTGTTTTGATTCAAAGCGTCAGGATCCTGCAAAATTACCCGGACGTTCCGGCAGTATTTCACATACGCGTCCGGAGTCCTCATTAATGCCAGATCAATTTGTCGGTTTAGATAGGTTAAGGTGCATCTGGCTCGGGAGAGGTCAATTTTTGCCTTCAATTCCCTAAGCGCGTCAAGGCCCAGGATACAAGGTACTGTGAGATTTTTGACCACCAGGAATGAGCACAGTATGGCTTCGTTTACCAGGGCAATCTCTGCCTGCACCTGATTCTTTATTAGCTGCACCTTGCCCCGTAGGGCAGCTACTATCCTACTGCTTTCTACTGGCAGGCTCGGTAACTTTTTCATACATCTACGCACTTGAATAACTGCTCATCAGTACAAGAAGCACTCTCCCCTGTATCCAATATTATTATTACTTAGACCCAATTTATCTTTGCCACAAAGGTAGCCGGCACATATTCTATTTCTTGTTGGTCCGGAGGTAGCGGATCAACTGTCAGTTCATCTTTCATCTCACATCCGTCATTGTAGCGGAGCGTATTCACCCCCATATTCTGTCTGCCCCCCTCTTTCATCTTGCCGACCGTCTGGGAAGGGCCTACAGAGGTCGGCTAGAGTTTGACGGCCTGTCGCATCCTGCCGACACGTGATCAGACACATCGGTTATTCGAACATTATCAGTCACAATTGGTGACGTGCACTGCGGTGCATATACGTGTGACTGGTTGTTCGGAGGCTGAGGTGGAGGCGGTGGCATCGGGATGACATTGATGTGATTAACAGGCACATGACCAGACGGCATGTTTTGCTGTGCCTGCCAGTTTGCTGGCCCTGCCCGATGCCACCGCTCATTGTTAGTTCTCATATTTTTAATGCCGAAGTTGGGGTTTCCTCCCCCTTCACCTCGTCTCTTTCGATTGTAGTTTTCTCCACCTCTTTTTGGTGAAGACAGGTTTGACTGGCCATGATGGTACGTTTTGTATCCAGTGCTGTGCCAGTGACCATCCACAGTGGGCACACCATTCATAGTGTTTGCTTTCTTAGTTATGCTTTCCCACTGCGAATATTCGTCACACTTTGTTTTACTACATCGATCTCCTGTGACAAATATGACACCAGCGCCTTGTCACGTCGTTCAAACATTTCATTCATTTTTGCCAGGAACAGAGCATCACGCTCCTGTTCCCTGCGTTCGCGTTCAAGACGTTCCTGTCTTTCTTTTTCCTCACGTTGCTTCTCCCTTAGGTCTAACTGTGCCACAAGTACAGTCAAGAAATCAGCTGTTGGGCAGGTACTTGTACAAAATTTGCTTTCGATGCAGTAGCATCCTCGTTCCCTGTGCCCGTAATCGAGTGGATTTCTTTGCTCAATTGAGCTTGATCCTGATCAGTGCCTAATATTACGTCTGTTTCAGGTTGCTCAGCTTCCGGTTTTGGAAGTTGAGAATCCGTCTTTGTGGGTGGGTTCCTCACTGGAAACTCTTGTATATATTCGTCTGTGTCATAGACTGACAGATCTTCTCCCTCTAACCGTTTGTCCTTGTGTGTCTTCACCATTTCGACTAGTATTAATCCTGACTGGTAAGACACGAGTACACACAAAATCTATTTCCCCCCAAAAATGACACACACACAAAATGTACTAACTACACAAAGCACATACAAAACACTGAAATCAAGTAAAGCAAAGAAGCTACCTACTACTATTACTACTGAAACTAACAGTTACACTTTCGCACTCGTAATATTTCCGTTGCACTGTGAAAAATTTTACTTCTGCTAAAACATTACTTTGACAATCAACTGCACCAGCATTTATTTGATTCACACAGATGATTGTGTGACCTGAAAACCAGAACACTAATCACTGTCTCAGAATTCTAACACTGATTTTTGTTCAGTAGTAGTAAATGAATCTGTTTCACTATTGGCTGACGTTAAAACAAATTGAATAAACACTTTTGACAAATTTTAACTCAAGAAGATAAACACAGTGCATGGCCCCCGGATCCTTTCTTCCTTTAGTTTCCAGCCCAGAAGCGCATGCATATACACCCTTACCTTTATTAGTTATTGTTGCTTGGTGTTGTCTTTATCTCAGTCGAGATGGTACGCATCTAGTTAGCTTCATGTCCATATATCTTCACTGGTTGTATTTTGTGGTACATGGAAATACATTACATATATGGCATTAATTTCACCTACATATAATTACATACATAAAAAATTTTCTTTTAAATAAAGTTTTCTAGACGAACAACTATATCTTAGTCAATTTCTGTGTACTTAATACTGGTACATAAATTTTCGGGCCCCACGTTGGACACTACTTATCGCGGTATAAGTGTATATTTTTTATTTTTATTATTATATATTTTATGATTTTGGTTGGGGTGGTTTTAAATATTGTGGGCTAGCATGAGACTTTTAATTAACTTATACGGCGACAACACTCGTACGGACATCGGCTGCCCCGAAGTACGTACAATATAATATTTTTTAAACACAGCGCGCGATTCACCGCCTTCTAATAAATAGTTTGCGTGAGCGCTGCTATTTAGAAAGGGAAATATGCGTATTCATACGCAAACTGTAATTAGTAATATGGGTCTCAGGGGCTACTGGTTATTTATGTACCAGATTACATAAAGATTAACTGAGATATTGCGAAATGTAATGATTTTCAATACTCTTGTTCATTATTTGCAAGGCAAAACTGGAGAGAACTCGTCTGCCGTTAGGCGGCCAAAATGAAACATACTGAACTCATTCAGTGCTGTGAATCTTGGTAATTGCAGTTAATTTTAACTTCGAAATTAATGAAAGATCAAAATTGAGAAGTCTCTCGCTTTTACATTTAATATTATGACATGATATTTTCATTAAATAATACAGTCAGCGTAATGGTCGACTAAATCCTGCTCGGAGAGATGAGCTCCCTGCACGACGAAGTCCTATAAAAACTTTCTTAATTATAGTTAATGGTTGCGATCATGAGATGTGACAACTAAGTCAATAATGCACACTTTCTAATAACAATTTCTATAATATTTTTCAAAAATACAGATAAAACTTACATTAGTTATCAGACAGCACTACAATGGCGGCCTATGCTAGACGAAACAAAGTAGGAGAGCTAGCTCAATCAAAGCATTGTCTCTGATCTTCATGGACTATGTTACACAGAGATTATACCAAAAAAACTGTGTTTTGTTAATTCCATCGATATTTGTGTTATGATAATAACTTACGTTCTTTACTATTTGTTATACATCGCGCACATGCACACAGTCTTAAAATAATTAATAATTCACACGTCTCATAACAAAAACTTCCTTTCCCTTTCTCCAAATGTCCATTTATGTGACGTACCGTCACAAAGGTCTATAGACGCTTACCTGGGACAAACAAAAAATTAATGACGTAGCTTTAGTTTTTCATAGTAATACACTCCTGGAAATTGAAATAAGAACACCGTGAATTCATTGTCCCAGGAAGGGGAAACTTTATTGACACATTCCTGGGGTCAGATACATCACATGATTACACTGACAGATCCACAGGCACATAGACACAGGCAACAGAGCATGCACAATGTCGGCACTAGTACAGTGTATATCCACCTTTCGCAGCAATGCAGGCTGCTATTCTCCCATGGAGGCGATCGTAGAGATGCTGGATGTAGTCCTGTGGAACGGCTTGCCATGCCATTTCCACCTGGCGCCTCAGTTGGACCAGCGTTCGTGCTGGACGTGCAGACCGCGCGAGACGACGCTTCATCCAGTCCCAAACATGCTCAATGGGGGACAGATCAGGAGATCTTGCTGGTCAGGGTAGTTGACTTACACCTTCTAGAGCACGTTGGGTGGCACGGGATACATGCGGACGTGCATTGTCCTGTTGGAACAGCAAGTTCCCTTGCCGGTCGAGGAATGGTAGAACGATGGGTTCGATGACGGTTTGGATGTACCGTGCACTATTCAGTGTCCCCTCGACGATCACCAGTGGTGTACGGCCAGTGTAGGAGATCGCTCCCCACACCATGATGCCGGGTGTTGGCCCTGTGTGCCTCGGTCGTATGCAATCCTGATTGTGGCGCTCACCTGCACGGCGCCAAACACGCATACGACCATCATTGGCACCAAGGCAGAAGCGACTCTCATCGCTGAAGACGACACGTCTCCATTCGTCCCTCCATTCACGCCTGTCGCGACACCACTGGAGGCGGGCTGCACGATGTTGGGGCGTGAGCGGAAGACGGCCTAACGGTGTGCGGGACCGTAGCCCAGCTTCATGGAGACGGTTGCGAATGGTCCTCGCCGATACCCCAGAAGCAACAGTGTCCCTAATTTGCTGGGAAGTGGCGGTGCGGTTCCCTACGGCACTGCGTAGGATCCTACGGTCTTGGCGTGCATCCGTGCGTCGCTGCGGTCCGGTCCCAGGTCGACGGGCACGTGCACCTTCCGCCGACCACTGGCGACAACATCGATGTACTGTGGAGACCTCACGCCCCACGTGTTGAGCAATTCGGCGGTACGTCCACCCGGCCTCCCGCATGCCCACTATACGCCCTCGCTCAAAGTCCGTCAACTGCACATACGGTTCACGTCCACGCTGTCGCGGCATGCTACCAGTGTTAAAGACTGCGATGGAGATCCGTATGCCACGGCAAACTGGCTGACACTGACGGCGGCGGTGCACAAATGCTGCGCAGCTAGCGCCATTCGACGGCCAACACCGCGGTTCTGGTGTGTCCGCTGTGCCGTGCGTGTGATCATTGCTTGTACAGCCCTCTCGCAGTGTCCGGAGCAAGTATGGTGGGTCTGACACACCGGTGTCAATGTGTTCTTTTTTCCATTTCCAGGAGTGTATTTAAAACTTTATGAATACCTTTGTATGTGTTTCCAGAGATGTCAGAGAAAAAATTTATTACCGTGACAGATGGACGTAAACCACATTCCTCGTAAATGCCTGTCTTTTACCTCTTGCACCAATTACAGTAACGGCGACTGCTCATGCAGAATAAATCTTTGAGCGATATTCATATGTCAGTAATTTTCTCCTAGCTAGGCAAGGAAATCCCACTGCAGCTTCTAACTCTGGCTTGAGGACAGAAAGATAAAGAAAGGAAGAGAGAGACTGGGTTTCGCTGCAAGTACCGGTGCAGCAGGCAGTCAGTGTCTGTTCTCATTTGCGTCGCTATCGACAAGTACAGCTTTGAGTCCGGGCAAAGGCGAAAATTGAAGAGAAGGCGGAATGGGGGCGGGAGCGGCTTTGCCCCAACCTGCAGCGGTGCTTTATTTGCGCGAGTTCTGTGCCAAAGACAAAGGCGCGGGGGTCCTGATCAAGTGCGTGCGGGGCTCAGTGCAGCGCACGCACGCGTCCTCGCAGCTAATGACTCCTCGAGGACAAAGACGGCCCGTGAGGGCGCGCCGCCGCCCAATTGCGAAAGAAAAAGATACAAGAGAGGCGGCCCGCGAACAGAAGCCCCGATGCAAGGGCCGTTCGATACTGTGCGCTGAATGGGACGCCACGCGTATTGTACACGGTGCGGCAACAAAACTTGCTGATTTGAAGAGTCGATAAATCAAAACAAAAATTTGTTCGTATTTTAATTACATTTCTTGTGTTTCTGAGTGAAAGAAAAATAAATGCACGTGTTTAAAACTATCCTTTATATGACAATACAAATTATCAATTCAATGAGTTATTGTGAATAGTGATTAGAAGGGCTATTATTTAGCTAATATTCTCGACATCTGCAACGGTCCTCCACAGCCATGAGAACGGCTATAATGCGGGGTCTGAGTGGGGCACGGTTAAATGGAGGGGGGGGGGGGGGGGGGGGGGAAGCGTGCCCCAGGGATCAGTGCTGGGACCACTTGTGTTTCTTATTTATCTAAATAATATGCACTCTAGTATTACGGCTGATTCTAGATTATTTCTGTTTGCTGATGACACTAGCTTGGTAGTAAAGAATGCTGGGTGTAACGTTGACAGTGTTTCAAATAGTGCAGTTTAAGACATAAGTTCATGGCTTGTAGAAAAGAAACTAACGCTAAATCGCAGTAACTCAATTTTTAGTTTCTAGCACCACTTCAACATAACCGGACGTTTTCACAGAATGGGCATCTGATTAGTGAATTGAACAGTTCATATTACTAGGTGTTCGGATAGATAGTAAACTGTCGTGGAAAACCAACATTCAGGTGTTCAAAGACGTAATGCTGCCATTTTTACTATTCAAACGGTATATGAAGTAAATGATAGTTCGACAGCAAAAGTAGTCGACTTTGCTTATTTTCCTTCGCTTATGACGTATGGTATTATATTTTGGGGTAACTCTTACCATTCTCAAAGGATATTTTTGGGTCAGAAACAAATGGTTCGGGCAATAAGTGATGGAAGTTGGCAAACCTCTAGTCGACCGCTGTTAATTAATCTGGGTATTCTGACATTGTCTTCTCAATATATATATGAACTTTACTGTCGTTTCTTGTCAATAACAGCTTATTCCCAAGAATTAGCAGCTTTCACTCAATTAATACTAGGCAGAAATCAAATCTGCATTTGCATCGCTCTTCCTTGACTCGTGCAGAAAGGCGTGGAGTGTAATGCTGCATCCGTTTCCAATAAGCAACCACAAGAAATCAAAAATCTTACCAGTAATCCACGTGCTTTCAAATCGAAACTGAAGATTTTCCTAGTGAGTCACTCTTTCTATTCTGTCGAGGAGTTCCTTAAAAAATTACGCTGGTTTCTGTATTATGTTGTTGATTGCGTTTACATAAGCTTATGGCTTGTCGTTTTTTGCCCATAAACATTTTATTTTATCCGTTATTACTTTTATGTTGTAATTTCATAAACTAAGACGTTACATGACCTAAGATATTTGCTCCTCAATTTCGTGCTATGGGCATAGACGTGTAAAATAAAAAATAAATCAATTATCACATTAAAGAATGCTAAATATCCTCATAAGGACGGTCCGCAAGGGACAAAATAGGGAGTGCGGCCTGGGCTCCCCTCAAGGAGATAGGGTGCACAGAAAACTTCACGCTGTATGTGACGCGGCACCATTTGCCGAAACCAAAGATTCCCAACATCAATTTTTCTGTGTAGTACGTCGTATACAACGGCATGGAGAGGTGGACTACAGAGTGGCACAGAAGTCGTTCTTGGAAAGGTGGACAGGAGCAGAAATGATTAGTTAACAAGTAAATACAGGATGTTGTTGTTGTTGTGGTCTTCAGTTCTGAGACTGGTTTGATGCAGCTCTGCATGCTACTCTATCCTGTGCAAGCTTCTTCATCTCCCAGTACCTACTGCAGCCTACATCCTTCTGAATCTGCTTAGTGTATTCGTCTCTTGGTCTCCCTCTACGATTTTTACCCTCCACGCTGCCCTCCAGTACTAAATTGGTGATCCCTTGATGCCTCAGAACATGTCCTACCAACCGATCCCTTCTTCTGGTCAAGTTGTGCCACAAACTTATCTTCTCCCCAGTTCTATTCAATACCTCCTCTTTAGTTATGTGATCTACCCATCTAATCTTCAGCATTCCCTGTAGCATCACATTTCGAAGGCTTCTATTCTCTTCTTGTCCAAACTATTTATCGTCCATGTTTCACTTTCATACATGTTTACACTCCATACAAATACTTTCAGAAACGAGTTCCTGACACTTAAATCTATACCCGATGTTAACAAATTTCTCTTCTTCAGAAACGCTTTCCTTGTCATTGACAGTCTACATTTGATATCCTCTCTACCTCGACCATCATCAGTTATTTTGCTCCCCAAATAGCAAAACTCCTTTACTACATTAAGTGTCTCATTTCCTAATGTAATTCCCTCAGCATCACCTGACTTAATTCGACTACATTCCATTATCCTCGTTTTGCTTTTGTTGATGTTCATCTTATACCCTCCTTTCATGACCCTGTCCATTCCGTTCAACTGCTCTTCCAAGTCCTTTGCTGTCTCTGACAGAATTACGTCATCGGTGAACCTCAAAGTTTTTATTTCCTCTCCATGGATTTTAATACCTACTCCGAACTTTTCTATTGTTTCCTTTACTGCTTGCTCAATATGCAGATTGAATAGCATCGAGGATAGGCTACAACCCTGTCTCATTTCCTTCCCAGCCACTGCTTCCCTTTCATGTCCCTCGACTATTATAACTGCCATCTGATTTCTGTACAAATTGTAAATAGCCTTTCGCTCCCTGTATTTTACCCCTGCTGCCTTCAGAATTTGAAAGAGAGTATAAAGAAACTTTACATAATTTTAGTATTCTGGAAGCATATGACTACTCTCTACAAAGGAACCTGCAGCAATAAATGCCAGCTGATACATCAGCAACCACAGTATCAAAGGGAGGGGCTTTCTTAACTAATGCACGAGCGATAGGGACAGGACCACAACTGGGCTGCATCTCAGTGACGATTCTGTTGCGATTGGGCCGCGCCTCGTTGCGAATGGGCCGCGTGGCAGCCACTGACCACCCTATATTGCGAGGGCAGAGGGCGCTCGAGGTACGGAGCCGCTGAAGGTGTGGCTCAGCAGACATGCTCCACTCGGTCCATCAGATCCCGCACGACAGCTATCGACATCTGAAGGAAACTTGTGTTGCCATTACCACCTGTGGGGCGCCAGTGGGGTGGTACGATCTAGGGTACCACAGATTTGTTTATGAGTGGGCAAAAATAAGTTCTTTGCAGTTGCAGCATGGTAAGTGCAAAATTTGTCAGCCGTGTGTGAATACAAAGGGAGGATTTAAAGATGCCCTCAACTAGTGTATTTAGTGATACGGTACGCATTTGAGCTCTCCCTGGCGTAGAAACACAAAACACCAGGCAATCAAGGTGGTCACAGCAGACATCGTTTGGCAGCGAAACAAAGTCTGAGAACAGTCTGGAGAGAGAAGGGAGGGAGGGTGTCGTGCCAAGCTGGGAGCCAGAGCTGGAGAGGGCGTCCATCTGTCGGCATCAGGCTCTGGCTGTGTCACGCAACCAGCATGTGATAGGTTCCTCTCCCGCTCTCATTTCTGGCTGTTCTGGAGGCGTCTGGAAACTTCTCAAATGGTTCAAATGGCTCTAAGCACTATGGGACTTAACATCTGAGGTCATCAGTCCCCTAGACTTAGAACTACTTAAACCTAACTAACCTAAGGACATCACACATATCAATGCCCGAAGCAGGATTCGAACCTGCGACTGTAGCAGCAGCGCGGTCCTAGACGGAAGCTCCTTGAACCGCTCTGTCACAACGGCCGGCGAAAACTTCTCAGTCGACGTACTTTACGAGACAAACTGCTTCCGCCAATGTTAGGCTCCTGCTTGGCACATAGGCCACAATAGCCAGTGCATGAGTACTGAGAGCGAAAATTGAAGTATAAATAAATTTTAACAATAACAATTGCCTCTGCGCCGACTGACCACCAAGGTGACCTGAATATCCTTGCCGCAGCTCGAAATTTTTAAGGGAAATCACTCCCCGCCTGTAGAACTGTCAGTCATGTCGACAAATTGCTGAGAGTTCATCTTAATGCACGCTCGTATTCTTCAAAAACGTTAGGACCAGTGACAGGGGAGGATAAAAAAACGGAGCCGATGACCCCTTCATTATCAGTTTACTAAAAGTGCTTATATTTTTTCGTATATTCGCTTCCACATTTCTTACAAGAGGAACCCACGAAGTTCAGATCACAAATTTGTTTCACACTTTCTACACCTTTAATAGTCCATTAGGACAACATTATGTGCAAGTAGTAAGGCGTACTACGTAGGGGATTTCGAAAAAATCCCAAAAGAAGTTTTAGGCGTCCATGATGTACCGGTGCATTGGGACTCTGAGCACAAGCTGGCAGCAGTTATGTAATCGGTGGATTGCTCGATCAAGCCCTGCTCATCTTTTTGTTCTTAATTTATGCTTTTGTCAACACTAGTCATATTGTTTCGCACATACTACATCTGGAAGATAATGTAATAAAAAGACACGTGTGTTTGCATGAACTTTTATTGAATTTCCAGTGGTATTTCGCTGTTTACTAATTTTTATTATTACAAAAAATATTAATCGACTTGAATTTCTATAGGCAAGTGAAAAACTTCATCAAGTGCATACAAACTTGGTCAGATTTGATTGACAAACAGTGAGAAACTGCTTCTCGTGAAGATACTATTAAGGTAGATGCTATTTTTCTTGACTTCCGGAAGGCGTTCGATACAGTTCCGCACTGTCGCCTGGTAAACAAAGTAAGAGCCTACGGAATATCAGACCAGCTGTGTAGCTGGATTGAAGAGTTTTTAGCAAACAGAACACAGCGTGTTGTTATCAATGGAGAGACGTCTACAGACGTTAAAGTAACCTCTGGCGTGCCACAGGGGAGTGTTATGGGACCATTGCTTTTCACAATATATATAAATGACCTAGTAGATAGTGTCGGAAGTTCCATGCGGCTTTTCGCGGATGATGCTGTAGTATACAGAGAAGTTGCAGCATTAGAAATTGTAGCGAAGTGCAGGAAGATCTACAGCGGATAGGCACTTGGTGCAGGGAGTGGCAACTGACCCTTAACATAGACAAATGTAATGTATTGCGAATACATAGAAAGAAGGATCCTTTATTGTATGATTATATGATAGCCGACCAAACACTGGTAGTAGTTACTTCTGTAAAATATCTGGGAGTATGCGTGCGGAACGATTTGAAGTGGAATGATCATATAAAATTAATTGTTGGTAAGGCGGGTACCAAGTTGAGATTCATTGGGAGAGTCCTTAGAAAATGTAGTCCATCAACAAAGGAGGTGGCTTACAAAACACTCGTTCGACCTATACTTGAGTATTGCTCATCAGTGTGGGATCCGTACCAGATCGGGTTGACGGAGGAGATAGAGAAGATCCAAAGAAGAGCGGCGCGTTTCGTCACCGGGTTATTTGGTAACCGTGATAGCGTTACGGAGATGTTTAACAAACTCAAGTGGCAGACTCTGCAAGAGAGGCGCTCTGCATCGCGGTGTAGCTTGCTCGCCAGGTTTCGAGAGGGTGCGTTTCTGGATGAGGTATCGAATATATTGCTTCCCCCTACTTATACCTTCCGAGGAGATCACGAATGTAAAATTTGAGAGATTAGAGCGCGCACGGAGGCTTCCAGACAGTCGTTCTTCCCGCGAACCATACGCGACTGGAACAGGAAAGGGAGGTAATGACAGTGGCACGTAAAGTGCCCTCCGCCACCCACCGTTGGGTGGCTTGCGGAGTATAAATGTAGATGTAGATGTAGAAAATACATTATACCGTACATCGCCAATTTTCAGCACAAATATTCACGAAAATGTTGCGTTATCCATGATTTGCATCCAAACAGTTGGAAGAAAGAGAAATTTTACAAAATGTCGACAAGCTCTGTTTTTCATTGGTATGTCTGAAAATTCCTAGTGCTTGTGCGAAATCTGCATTCATTCGATGTAATAGATGTCGTTTTATTGATGTGTTTTGGGTCTATATGAAAAATATCATCCAACAACTTGTAATGTCGGAAGCACACTGCGGGCTTTCAAATAATAAAATGAAATGGTGTGTGTGTGAGTGGCCCTCAACTGTTTACCCTCCGACTCAGAGTTGAAATATTAAAAGTTTTGGCTGCCTTCGTTGTCTACCAGCTGGGATACGTAGTTGCCGCATTACAGGCCAAATACTGCTAAGTGTACAGTATACAATATGAATATACACGTGAATCGAATGATCGAAGTTTCCTATCACTCTTCAATTGCGAGTGTAGCGTAAAAATTTATAAATGAAACATTGCAATTAAATAAAATCTGCACGTACTATCTTAACATAGAACTACTTAAACCTAACTAACCTAAGGACATCGCACACATCCATGCCCGAGGCAGGATTCTAACCTGCGACCGAAGCGGTCGCGGGGTTCCAGACTGTAGCGCCTAGAACCACTCGGCCACTCCGGCCGGCGGTCCCAAGTTAACGTTAGTGCAGTTATCACAATTGCACAATGATACATCTACATCTACGTGATTACTCTGCCATTCACAACGAAGTGCCTGGCAGAGGGTTCAATCAACCACCTTCAAGCTGTCTTTCTACCGGTCCATTCTCGAAAGGCGCCCGGGATAAACAAGCACTTAATTTTTTCTGTGCGAGCCCTTATTTCTCTTATTTTATCGTGATGATTGTTTCTTCCTATGTGCGTGGGTGCCAACAAAATGTTTTTGCAATCGGAGGAGAAAACTGGTGATTGAAATTTCATGAGAGAATTCCATCGCAACGAAAAAGCCTTTGTTTTAGTGATAGCCACTCCAATTCACGTATCATGTCTGTGGCACTATCGCCCCTATTCCGCAATAGTACAAAACGAGCTGCCCTACTTTGTACTTTTTCGATGTAATCCGTCAGTCCCACCTGATGCGGATCCCACACTGCACAGCGATACTCCACAATAGGGCGGACAAGTGTGGTGTAAGCAGTTTATTTAGTACACTTGTCGCACTTTCTAAGTGTTCTGCCAATGAATCGCAGTCTTTGGTTTGCTCTACCCACAACATTATCTAGGTTACTTGTAATTGTAATTCCTAAGTACTTAGTTGAATTTACAACCTTCAGATTCGTGTAACTTACCGCGTAATGGAAATTTAGCGGATTTCTTTTAGTACTCATGTGACTAACTTCACATTTTTCTTTATTCAGAGTCAAAAAATGGTTCAAATGGCTCTGAGCACTATGGGACTTAACATCTGAGGTCATCAGTCCCCTAGAACTTAGAACTACTTAAACCTAACTAACCTAAGGACATCACAGACATCCATGCCCGAGGCAGGTTTTGAACCTGCGACCGTAGCGGTCGTGCGGTTCCAGACTGTAGTGCCTAGAACCGCTCGGCCACCGCATTGCGTTTTCGAGAGAACTCCAAGAGAAAATTAGTTACCTAAAATTAATAATACTCCATTAGGTAACACGTGGTCAATTCAGTAATTAAGCATTGTTTGAATCAGCAAAAGATAGTTACGTAGTGCAGATAAATGTTAATGCTCAACTGAGCGAACAGCAGGCTTTAGTTTTCCGGGAAGAGAAAGGGTGTGCCCAGTGAAGCCGTTTGTTTGCGACAAAATGTGAGACTCCGGCTGGGTCGAGAGTCGCGCCGCTGTAAAACAGGGCGGGATAACGGCCAGTTTGTTTGAAGCTGCGTAGGCATTGATGCATTTTCTTCTTCTGTGCCATATGAAACGTCACAGCAAGCAAACACAACTACTGCAATAGCTAAAAATTGCTACTTTCGTATTTAAAACAAAATACTTCTGCTGCTGCTGCTAAAACTTTAAGAAATTCGACGATATTTGATTACTGTACTTTAAAATAAAAGACGAATCGGTCTCACGTGGATTCGGCGGGTTCGGTTGAGAGCTCAATGAATAAGGTGTTTGGATCTTACTCAGAAATGGAGACTTTAGTATCGTCCCACGACTTGTTAAACAGTAGCGACTGCACATATTTTACGAAGAAATTATTTTGTTTCTACCTCTTCACAATCTTCACAGTGCAGGTTAATCGGAGGAAGCCCACCAGTCTGACACTGTGCATTCAAATCATAAGGTTTATAACAATTTTCGTACTGGCAGATAAGCGTATCGCTCCTAAACACTTGAGGTAGCCAGTGAAAGCTATGTGAGATATGACAGAACAGTAGTATCAGTTGTTTAGGGAACAGGTAACGGTCAATGTCTGTCGAACTGTGACGTCTTTCTGTAAGTTTCTCAAAAATTTCAAACACCAACAAAAACAAATTTTTAGACTTAAGCCACTTTAAATGGTAGTGTACATCAAAACCATCTTTCTTCTCATCAAACCCCTGACCTTCTAGCTGCAACACAATGACATATCTCTTGAATACACCAGCATCGTGCAGTTGCCATCTTCCTTTAGTAACGATTTAATAGACGTCTTCTAAGTACAGACAGATGCTTCCATGCTCAAAACTTGAACTATGTTTCGACTGCCCTCACACAAGTTGACGACGGGTAAAATTGCTCTGCATTCATCACATTTGGCTTCGAGTATCATAACCTTGTTCATCAGCGACAGCGTATGTGGCCAGCAACAGCAAGCAGTCAACTCTCAAAGACCGAAGATGTCGAAAAGTATAGCAGCGGTGCAGCTCTCATCATCCTCAGTCATCCGAAACGTCTAAACGATGACAGTGGTATTGAAATGTAGTCCTAAATATGTGATTCTTTTTCCTTTTCTTCTTCCTCTTCATGCAGAGGAGGTAAGGGCATCATCGACATCATCATCACCACCACCACCACCACCACCACCAGCACCATCGCCACTACCACATGTGGAAATAATGTTGTTTAAGGTGACACATAATTCAAACAACAGTGAATGTAAACATGTTAGTGTAGATAAAGAATCGTGAGCTCTACCTAGTAGCTGTTTTGGAAAATCGTTGTTATAGTGACGCGAAACTGATATTATCTGTGGACGCATGATATCATCTGAGTAGTACTACGAAGCCAATATCCCCCGTGTTCAATGGAATTGCTCAAGCTCCCTCAGTGATATTAGGTGACCATACGGTTACTGCAGAGGATTGAACGTGAACAGTTAAACTTTTAACGAGAGATAGTGCACTCATCTGCAGCAGCATAGGTTTAAAAACACACATCATTATGCACAAGTAGGCATGAATCTACCATACCAGAGGTAGCCAAGGAATTGCTTTCTTATTTAGCTACGTCCATATATCCAAATATATGTAATAGTTTGTGTGTGTGTGTGTGTGTGTGTGTGTGTGTGTGTGTGTGTGTGTGTGAGAGAGAGAGAGAGAGAGAGAGAGAGAGAGAGAGAGAGAGAGCTACATGTATTTTCTCTCTCAATAAAAACCCATGTGAGCTAAAGTAAACAAACAGCCCTCACCATGGCCGAGTGGGCGAAGCACCCATGATACGAGAACCTTATAGTAACCAACTGGTCGTGCAGTACTTCTGAAGTTCAGAAAAGAAAAAGTGAACAAGAAGTATGGAACACTCCTCCCTAATAATATACATGTGATAATTATTCCCCCATCTCACTGAGGCAAGACTACTATTCTTACGTCGTTGCTAACACATCCAGAGTGGATTCGATTCGAGCATGTGTATGTATTTTCAAAAATATCATTCCAGTCCAATTAGCATATATTCAAGGAGATACTTCAAGGTTTCTGCAGTGGTCGCCAGAGGATGGCTCCTCTACATTTGTTTTGGTTCAAATGCACAAATATCATCCGAACTCCTACGGGAATCAGGACTTGTAAGTGTAGAGTTTAATGGACGAGCGATTCTGCATTGCAGCATACAGTAAATTGGAAATTTTAGTCGGTCAGGACCGTGTCCGGACAGCTAAGCAGTTAAGGCAACTGCTCATGAGAAAAAGTAATTTTGAGTTTGAGTCCTGGTCCAGCACAAATTTTCAACTTTCGCTATTCCATTATCACAATGACTTGTACAGCTAGCAGTCGCTATTTCCCGCCCCTCCTTTCCATTTCCTCCTCCTTCCTATATGTCATGTTTTCAAATAACTGATTTCTAATAAAATTATTGTGTATTTTTATTATTTATTCATCCATATCCAAAGGGCTGATCAAGCTGTGCAGGTAAGGATTTATTCACAATATGTATTCAGTTTCGTCCAGATACACTGTCTATAAGGTACAGTAAGTAGAGGTGAGAAAATTGTACTCATTTCACGGATACGTCGTTGACACCAACTGTGGTCATGCACAGCCTGCTTCCAAGGTCTCACATGCGCTATGCTCTAAGCAGAACTTCAGACATTCCTACTACGACTATGAGTCGAATTATACTCCATTTTAAACCACAAATCTGTTGGAAAAGAAAGATAGTTTATGCGCTTTATTATATGTGTGTGTGTGTGTGTGTATGTGTGAGAGAGAGAGAGAGAGAGAGAGAGAGAGGGAGAGAGAGAGAGAGAGAGAGAGAGAGAGAGAGAGAGAGAGAGAGACAGAATTTCCTACGAAAATAATAGGTACATCTAAGGATGTAAGGCGTAAGCAGTCGTGACGAAATTGCGTAGTTTCATTCTCAACAAAGCAACAAAATAACGCGAGTGCGATTCCTGGACGGGTATTGGTGTAAAGGCAGTCACTGTCCTGTTGCGATATTACATTGTTGGTACTTTGCGCTACCTCCATTCTTCCTAATTACCTCAGAAATTGTCTTCGGCATTGATTTTGTTAGGATTTGTAGTCCTTGCAATAAAATTGTCACCGACTCTTCTCTTATCGCTCTTTTCAACTCACGGCTTCAAATAGCATTCCATTTCAATAAACACGCCTTGCAAGTATTTTCCAAAGGTTTTCCATGGGGTTCAAATCCAGGCTACGTGCAGCCAGGGAAAGACATCGATATCTTCATCTTCAAACCACTTTTTTGTTCCTGCAAAAATATCCACTGGTGCATTATCTTGTTGAAACAATGGACTCTCGCTTCTTAGGTCCTCTTACATTCTAATCCTTTAAATCCTTTCTGTCTCTAGATCGCACTGCACGTATTAGAGTTCATTCTAAGTGTTCACCTAAGCAATGTGCGATTTACCATTAGCGAAGAAGGCTGCACAAATGGTGACGCCTCCACCACCAAAATGTCTTCTCATTCTTACCTGCTGCTCTGTTCTCATATCATGCCAGTCACGTTGAAATCCATCCGGACCACGTAAATTAAACTTCTTCTCGCCACTGTAGATCACGTTGTCCCATTCTCAAGTCCATGACACGTGTTTTTCGGCAACCTCCAATACAATCTGTTTATGTTTCAGTGATACAGCAGGTATTTCCAGACGTTTCTTGAATGCAAGGTGTTTCTCATTTGACGAAATTTTTCGTACACATCTGACAGTTACTAGCAACTGTAAATCAGTAACAGGTTGAGAAGAATAACAATTTTTGGTCCTTGCTTTGCGTGTAAGCTATTTTTTCTATGCACCGGATAATTATCTACTTCAGCCATATTTTCCGTTCTGACCATATCGTGCGGCCAGTCCAATCATATTACACACATCAAAAAATGTTTTCCATCACCCCGGATTTCAGAACTCCTGTAGACAGACGTTGACTGTGGATATTGTATCACAGACACAGTCCCTTTGACTCTTCAGAGATGTCACTAAATAACCCTGCATGAGGAGCGCCTAGTAGACGGAGGGTCTCGACAACCGATCAAGTTAGTCATTCCACCAGGAAGGAGGTATACGGCTCGTGTTACCTGTAGTTCAACCATGTCTAGACGATCAATACCGCGGTTCGATCGCGTCCACATTATTACTTTGTGCCACGAAGGACTCTCAAGGAGGGTAGTGTCCAGGCGTCTCGGAGTGAACCAAGCAATGTTTTTCGGACATGGAGGAGATACAGAGAGACAGGAACTGTCGATCACGTGCCTCGCTCAAATCGCCAAGGGATGACCGGTACCTACGGATTATGGCTCGGAGGAACCCTGACAGCAACGCCATCATGTTGAATAATGCTTTTTGTGCAGCCACAGGACGTTATGCTACGACTTAATGTGTGCGGAACAGGCTTCAAGGACGACAATTCGCGTCCCCATCACGCACATCTTGTGAATGACTTCCTTCAGGATAACGACATCGCTCGACTAGAGTGGCCAGCATGTTCTCCAGACATGAAACCTATCGAACATGCCTGGGATGGATTGAAAAGGGCTATTTATGAACGATGTGACTCATCGACCACTCTGAGAGTTCTACGCCGAATCGCCGTTGAGGAGTGCGACAATCTGGACCAACAGTGCCTTGATGAACTTGTGGATAGTATGCCACGACGAATACAGGCATGCATCAGTGCAAGAGGACGATCTGCTGGCTATTAGAGGTACCGGTGTGTACAGAAATCTGGACCATCACCTATGAAGGTGTCGCTGTATGGTGGTACAACATACAATGTGTGGCTTTCATGAGCAATAAAAAGGGTGGAAGTGATGTTTATGTTGATCTATATTCCATTTTTCTGAACAGGTTCCGTAACTCTCGGAACCGAGGTGATGCAAAACTTTTTTTGATGTGTGTATAAATAACTGTACTTGAACAGCTCAGCTCCTTGGTTGTTCGACGATTAGAGAGTTTCATTTCCTGCAACGCACCAATTTTTGCTTTTTCGTAACATGATAACTGTTTTCCGCGTGGGAATGTCACAGTCGTGATTCATGTACACAATACGCACTGTCACTAATGGTGTCTGTTTCTTCTCTGCAGGAAAGGTACGTATGCACATATTAACACCGCACAGAGCCTACTGCCTTTATATCGAGTTTCACCCACCACCACCTCCATCGTTGATGTCATGTTACACACTGCCTACTGACATCAAATGTGATACCATTTGACTGCATTTGTCTGTATATTGGATATACACGGTACACATCTATTCCAAGTAACAATGTTAACTTTAAAACTTCCTGGCAGATTAAAACTGTGTGTCCGACCGAGACTCGAACTCGGGACCTTTGCCTTTCGCGGGTAAGTACTTTACCAACTGAGCTACCGAAGCACTACTCACGCCCGGTACTCACAGCTTTACTTCTGCCAGTACCTCGTCTCCTACCTTCCAAACTTTACAGAAGCTCTCCTGCGAACCTTGCAGAACTAGCACTCCTGAAAGAAAGGTTATTGCGGAGACATGGCTTAGCCACAGCCTGGGGGATGTTTCCAGAATGAGATTTCCACTCTGCAGCGGAGTGTGCGCTGATATGAAACTTCCTGGCAGATTAAAACTGTGTGGTGCCCGACCGAGACTCGAACTCGGGACCTTTGCCTTTCGCGGGCAAGTGCTCTACCAACTGAGCTATCGAAGCACGGCTCACGCCCGGTACTCACAGCTTTACTTCTGCCAATACCTCGTCTCCTACCTTCGTAAAGTTTGGAAGGTAGGAGACGAGGTACTGGCAGAAGTAAAGCTGTGAGTAGCGGCCGTGAGTCGTGCTTCGGTAGCTCGATTGGTAGAGCACTTGCCCGCGAAAGGCAAAGGTCCCGAGTTCGAGTCTCGGTCGGGCACACAGTTTTAATCTGCCAGGAAGTTTCATATCAGCGCACACTCCGCTGCAGAGTGAAAATCTCATTCTGGAATGTTAACTTTCCTGCAAATATTGACGCCTTTATACAAATTTGCACCTGTTATCATGTTTTCCTGCAAATTGGTCCTAATTTCTTTTCGTTATTGCAAAGATTCTAGGGTCATCCATACGTGGGTTTTCATCATCAACACCACGCCGATATCCAGCACCTTCACGAACTCCCAGACATAAGCTGTCACCATGTCAGTGTCTGTAGCTATCTCCTCGGTCACTCCAGATGTCAACTTCCACCTACACCACTAGTTATAATAACAATGAAGTGCTACCAGCAGCAACAACTCTCCTGTCTATTCTACTGCTTTTGGACAGATGGACCAGGTCAGTGAAATGTCACCATTAGGCTACTCCGTAAATGCAGGCACATTTCAGGATAGTATCACATATGGCTGTATAGATAACTTTGCTGCAAGTTATTGAGATCCTACGCTACTCCTGAACACGTGACCACACGTTCTGGGGACGGAAATCCTCAAAATCCTCAAAACGTCGACATTCAATGTTAAGCAGTTTTATGCTGTGAACTAAGACACACTCCCAAAACAAGATAGTAATGGCATTGAGGAAAGGAGCATTCTCTATTGCTGGTAGGAAATTGGTGTGATATCACGGGGCGCATCAGCTGCTACTTGGTTCGAAACTGGTACGTCGAGTGTCATACTGGGTCATTTTTCTGATATGCAGAAAAGGGGTCTGGTCGGACACTCAGCTGTATACTCTATTTGGACATCCACTAACTCATCAATGATCCACTCAAAGAGTAGTCCTTCCATATCCCTCTTCCAAAGGACGCAGCTGCTGAAAAGGACTGTATTAATGCCCAAAAAAAAATGATGAAATTTTGCCTTGCTTCGTTTCTAATTACCTGTGAGAGAAATTCCAAAACACGTGCACAGCTTCCAGGTAAACATGAAACAAAAAAAGTTTGCTCGCTTTATAACTTTATCGATATCAATTCCTCCACTTAACTTCAGAACCTGCCTAATCTATGCCTATCTGATCATGTTGATGGCTCGAGAAAGGAAGAACAACGGCACAATGTGCAGCCAAGAGAAGAATATCACAAAGTCATTGGACCTGTCTACTTTTCTGAAGTGGCCAGTCAGTGCAGGAAACTTGTAGATACGTTGTTTTTCTCCCTGGAGGAGAATCACCTGTCTGTATGGGTCAGGAACATGTGCCACTCACTTCACTCGCAATCAAGTTAAACCTGACATGTAAGGTATTATTGCCCTAGCAGTCTCAACTCATTTTCTGTCATCTAATAGATTGCTCCAGTCAAGTTCCAGTGCATGTGGAAACGCCTACCGCAGCGGACAAGTTCTTACAGTTCAAGGACGCCCAACATTAGGAGTGCTGTCCTTTCGTCATATACACTGACACTGAACGCCTCCTTGCTCCTGGGGTGCACGGTGTAGGTGATCCCTCTGCCTCCCATAGCACCCTAACCATATATGGTGGCCTAACAGGTTGTGTGTTCATGTGACTCAAAATTCAATCATTTCATTTCATACACCGAGGATAAGCCTGCGAAGTGTGGCTTTCTGAGACTGAACGATTTTGATTGTGTGCTGATGAGATTTATCATTCCAACATTCCAGTGACCAAATTGTGGGAGAATGATGCATTTTACACAAAAACCAGTTGACTGTCATATGTGTGGATTGCCATTAGACAGAAAAGTGGAAGCTCCACATGAACATTTCCTTCTAAAAGAAAAATTCCGGCTGTCATTACACATACCTGTTTTCTTCCTTAATTTGTATTCGTATGATGCTTACTCTCTTATTAAGTACTTGGGTATTTTCGGCTTGAAGAATGGCAAGAACTACCCAAGAGTGTTGAAAAATACATCGCTTTCTCCCAACGAATCACAAAAAACGTAGCATTCTGCTTCTTACATTCACTGTGCAAGTGACACTTCAGAAACCTGGTGAGACAACGCGTTAGCAGGACACGCTCAAAAGACCTGCACATCCTTACGATGCAAAGTATCAGCTCGTAACAAAGAAAGGGGTCTTCTCATATAAACATCTGGATTCGAGGGAGCGACTCAGCGAAACTACATCGCCCGACATAGCCGCATTCACCAGTAAACTTACAGGCAATGCCGTAATGGATGCAGAGTATGGCATGTGGTGAATGTTTGGCAGGAATTCTCAAATCTGTTGTAGAGGTATGCAAAACTATATATGAACAGCACTGTACGTTTACATATGGATCCTTTCGAGAAATTCCGAGGTATTCATGACCACATATACACTGGAGCCTACCTTCTATTACACCATATCAGGGCTTCTGTGGGATGCGATGATGAAAAGAATGTGTCAGCATCAAACTATTGACTGATGCTGACATATTTCGCTTTTTCCAAGGTGTTTCATGGTGGGCTTTGCCAATATTTGCATAGGCTTGCTGAGACAAATAACCCATGAATGAGTGAGAAAATCTGTGCCTCTGATGATTTGAGCTACAACCTAACCCTGGCTATAAACAGCTTATACAATCGTGCTGACTGGACCGTTTCCATAGCTGACAATGAGTAAATCATCAGAGCAGGTAAACTTTTGGATGCCTACTGATTCTGGTGAGGGATATGTCATCGAGGCGGAACTGACATATCCCTATAGTTTGCATGAAGTGCACAGTGATTCACCATTACCTCTGGAGCGCCTAGTCCAATGTAACGAGTTCCTGGGGGGGAGGGGGGGGGGGGTAAGGAGAGAAATCTCCAGCAGTGCTTCTCATTGGAAATGAAACTGGTTGGAGTCACCCATACTATCTCTTTCAAGTAGTGACGTTGTTTGTAAAAGCGCATTGATGTTAATACCGAAGAGAGGGCTCTTGAGCAGGTGACTTTGAGAACGATATTTTTAAGTTAATGAATAATGCAGTTTTCGGCAAGACTGGAGAATACTGACAAGGGAAACTCCAAATCGCATACGCCTCAGATTTAGTGGTAAGATGGCCCAGGGGATAGCCCATCAAAAACTGAACACAGATAAAACATGAAAACAGGAAGAAGGTCTACTAATTGTGAAAAAAGAAGTGAAATAGAAACAGTGAACGTTTCAAGGTCAAGATGTACAACATCGAGCGAATTTGAAGACTCCTGATATCGTGGTTATGTGATCACTGTGTTGGACTCCAAAGTGAGAGATCTGTGTTTATATCAGCCTTGTGCCCCATTTATTTCTTACAAAATTATGAACTGTCCATCCAGACAGTGACGTATCTGTTCACTGTATTCAAATTTGTGCATGTGTCGTGGTGTAACATATGTTTGAGAGAATGAGGTGTAAGGATGGAACCTCCTATTTGTTCTACGTAACCACCACATGTTATTACTTTTCCGTTCCATTTTGGAAGTTTTGACTGTTGAATTCCTTTGTTATAACATAGTTCACACCCGTTTATTTGTTGTTATAGTTTCTGTGAGAACACTATGTGGCATCTCACCTCCTCTCACTATCAATCACATTACCTTACGACATTAACATATTTTTATCACATGACTCATACTCTGTAACGAATGTGCAGTATGCCAGTTGCCAAGACTACAGAGAGAGTATAGACACGTCAGTGACAGGGCAGACATATCAGAATTATGTAATACATACACGGGCACGAGGCAGATTTGAACATGGATCCAATACCGTTGAAACGTCCCCTTAGAAAAATTTATGAATGATTGTGCTGATAAACCCCTTACGTTATTTGATTTTCAAGCAGCTGAGCAAAACTGAACGTGCACAGACATTTCTCTTTTTTACATATTCAGATCATCAATAAACTGACACACAATATTTTTAGCACAACGCAGTCTGACTTTCAATAATCCTTACAAAAGAATGGCACTGACTAATAATAACCCATACCTTCCATGAATCACTTACATCAAAAAATCTTCGTTACTCGAACTACTGCAATACAGCGAGCGCCTATACTGTCAGCTATATAAAAGATCCTAACTACTGATCAGTATATATATATATATCAGTTCATGACTTCCAGTCTTACAAATTTACTGTCTCTGATGGACACACGACTACAATAGCGAATATTACAACAATGCTAACCAGCCTCAGACTGCACACAGCACAGCCAGTGATTTTCATACAGAGCGCTACGTGGCGTTACCAATTTTTTTTTTTTTTTTTTTTTTTTTTTTTTTTTTTTTTTTTTTTTTTTTTTGTCATCACTCTTCATCTCAGAGTAGCACTTGCAACCTACGTCCTCAATTATTTGCTTGACGTATTCCAATCTCTGTCTTCCTCTACAGTTTATGCCCTCTACAGCTCCCTCTAGTACCATGGAAGTCATTTCCTCATGTCTTAGCAGATGTCCTATCATCCTGTCCCTTCTCCTTATCAGTGTTTTCCACATATTCCTTTCCTCTCCGATTCTGCGTAGAACCTCCTCATTCCTTACCTTATCAGTCCACCTAATTTTCAACATTCGTCTATAGCACCACATCTCAAATGCTTCGATTCTCTTCTGTTCCGGTTTTCCCACAGTCCATGTTTCACTACCATACAATGCTGTACTCCAGACGTACATCCTCAGAAATTTCTTCCTCAAATTAAGGCCGGTATTTGATATTAGGAGACTTCTCTTGGCCAGAAATGCCTTTTTTGCCATCGCGAGTCTGCTTTTGATGTCCTCCTTGCTCCGTCCGTAATTGGTTATTTTACTGCCTAGGTAGCAGAATTCCTTAACTTCATTGACTTCGTGACCATCAATCCTGCTGTCAAGTTTCTCGCTGTTCTCATTTCTACTACTTCTCATTACCTTCGTCTTTCTCCGATTTATTCTCAAACCATACTGTGTACTCATTAGACTGTTCATTCCGTTCAGCATATCATTTAATTCTTCTTCACTTTCACTCAGGATAGCAATGTCATCAGCGAATCGTATCATTGATATCCTTTCACCTTGTATTTTAATTCCACTCCTGAACCCTTCTTTTATTTCCATCATTGCTTCCTCGATGTACAGATTGAAAAGTAGGGGCGAAAGGCTACAGCCTTGTCTTACACCCTTCTTAATACGAGCACTTCGTTCTTGATCGTCCACTCTTATTATTCCCTCTTGGTTGTTGTACATATTGTACATGACCCGTCTCTCCCTATAGCTTACTCCTACTTTTTTCAGAATCTCGAACAGCTTGCACCATTTTATATTGTCGAACGCTTTTTCCAGGTCGACAAATCCTATGAAAGTGTCCTGATTTTTCTTTAGTCTTGCTTCCATTATTAGCCGTAACGTCAGAATTGCCTCTCTCGTCCCTTTACTTTTCCTAAAGCCAAACTGATCTTCACCTAGCGCATTCTCAATTATCTTTTCCATTGTTCTGTATATTATTCTTGTAAGCAGCTTCGATGCATGTGCTGTTAAGCTGATTGTGCGATAATTCTCGCACTTGTCAGCTCTTGCCGTCTTCGGAATTGTGTGGATGATGTTTTTCCGATAGTCAGACGGTATGTCGCCAGACTCATATATTCTACACACCAACGTGAATAGTCGTTTTGTTGCCACTTCCCCCAATGATTTTAGAAATTCTTATGGAATGTTATCCATCCCTTCTGCCTTATTTGACCTTAAGTCCTCCAAAGCTCTTTTAAATTCCGATTGTAATACTGGATCCCCTATCTCTTCTAAATCGACTCGAGTTTCTTCTTCTATCACATCAGACAAATCTTCACCCTCATAGAGGCTTTCAATGTATTCTTTCCACCTATCTGCTCTCTCCTCTGCATTTAACAGTGGAATTCCCGTTGCACTCTTAATGTGACCACCGTTGCTTTTAATGTCACCAAAGGTTGTTTTGACTTTCCTGTATGCTGAGTCTGTCCTTCCGACAATCATATCTTTTTCGATGTCTTCACATTTTTCCTGCAGCCATTTCATCTTAGCTTTCCTGCAGTTCCTATTTATTTCATTCCTCAGCGACTTGTATTTTCCTTATTCCTGATTTTCCCGGAACATGTTTGTACTTCCTCCTTTCATCAATCAGCTGAAGTATTTCTTCTGTTACCCATGGTTTCTTCGCAGCTACCTTCTTTGTACCTATGTTTTCCTTCCCAACTTCTGTGATGGCCCCTTTTAGAGATGTCCATTCCTCTTCAACTGTACTGCCTGCTGCGCTATTCCTTATTGCTGTATCTATAGCGTTAGAGAACTTCAAACGTATCTCGTCATTCCTTAGTACTTCCGTATCCCACTTCTTTGCGTATTGATTCTTCCTGACTAATGTCTTGAGCTTCAGCCTACTCTTCATCACTACTATATTGTGATCTGAGTCTATATCTGCTCCTGAGTACGCCTTACAATCCAGTATCTGTTTTCGGAATCTCTGTCTGACCATGATGTAATCTAATTGAAATCTTCCCATATCTCCCGGCCTTTTGCAAGTATACCTCCTCCTCTTATGATTCTTGAACAGGGTATTCGCTATTACTAGCTGAAACTTGCTACAGAACTCAATTAGTCTTTCTCCTCTTTCATTCCTTGTCCCAAGCCCATATTCTCCTGTAACCTTTTCTTCTACTCCTTCCCCTACAACTGCATTCCAGTCGCCCATGACTATTAGATTTTCATCCCCCTTTACATACTGCATTACCCTCTCAATATCCTCATACACTTTCTCTATCTGTTCATCTTCAGCTTGCGACGTCGGCATGAATACCTGAACTATCATTGTCGGTGTTGGTCTGCTGTCGATTCTGATTAGAACAACCCGGTCACTGAACTGTTCACAGTAACACACCCTCTGCCCTACCTTCCTATTCATAACGAATCCTACACCCGTTATACTATTTTCTGCTGTTGTTGATATTACCCGATACTCATCTGACCAGAAATCCTTGTCTTCCTTCCACTCCACTTCACCGACCCCTACTATATCTAGATTGAGCCTTTGCATTTCCCTTTTCAGATTTTCTAGGTTCCCTACCACGTTCAAGCTTCTGACATTCCACGCCCCGACTCGTAGAACGTTATCCTTTCGTTGATTATTCAATCTTTTTCTCATGGTAACCTCCCCCTTGGCAGTCCCCTCCCGGAGATCCGAATGGGGGACTATTCCGGAATCTTTTTGCCAATGGAGAGATCATCCTGACACTTCTTCAATTACAGGCCACATGCCCTGTGGATACACTTTACGTGTCTTTAATGGAGTGGGTTCCATTGCCTTCTGCATACTCATGTCGTTGATCATTGCTGATTCTTCCGCCGTTAGGGGCAATTTCCCACCCCTAGGACAAGAGAGTGCCCTGAACCTCTATCCGCTCCTCCGCCCTCTTTGACAAGGCCTTTGGCAGAATGAGGCTGACTTCATATGCCGGAAGTCTTCGGCCGCCAATGCTGATTATTTATAAAAATTTAGGCAGCGGCGGGGATCGAACCCGGGGCCAAAGACGTTTTGATTGTGAATCAAAGACGCTATCCCTAGACCGCGGGTACCAATATAAAAACCTGAATAGCCTACTTACACCCTGACCACACAACCGCGACGCCGTGATTCTTGCTGTTCACTCGTTGTTGCACATCTTGAGCCGACCGTTCATTGTTTCTATTTTGCTTCCGTTTTCACAGTTCAGTAGACATTCTTTCTGTTTTCATACTTGATCTGTTGTCAGTTTTGATGGGCTATCCACTGGGCCATCACACTACTAAATCTTAGGGATGTACGATGGGGAATTTCCCTTGTGAGAAATCACCGCGATATTCACATAGTTTACCGCTGGTACTGGAGTTATTGCACAAGCGATTATATCACCAGGCTAATTTGTAAATGTGCCACCGATGGTGTTCAATAAACATGTCTATGATGTTATATGTTTATCGCAACTATCCACACTCCACATGTACGAGTTTCATTACAAGTCCACGAAAACGAATTTCACACATCCAAAGTCACTTTATGTGGATATTGATTTCATGTACTGGGTGAAGGGATGTGATCATATGAAGTGATAAGGCACCACCCCAGCGGATTCGACATGTCCGAATTTGCAGACCACAAACTTTTTGGATAATACCACAAAGTAATATGGAAATAAATACATCTACTCTCTCCCTATCACATAATTGAGTGCAGGAAGGCTGATACCCTTCTCACAAATGAATCGTCTGTCGTCATGATGCGACAGAGCAACTTTCATATTCGATGCAATGTATATCACAAGGCTTCGCGATCGAAAGATTACCTGTTGCACCATATGCGGCACAGTGTCATCATCACTGAAGAGACACTCCCTGTTATATCCAGTCGTCAGTCCCATTGAGTCAGCATGCCACAGACCCTCCACACATCTTTGGGAGGCACCTGCATCTGTAGAGTATGCACACATTTTTGTTCCGAGGCCTACAGACTCCACAATCTGCGGCTCATCCCCCTTATTTTTCATTTTCTTGTGGATATCACCCTAATGCATATAGCATATAGCGAATGCAGTATACAGATTTTCATAGCACTAGTATTAGCGTAAGAAAAATATCTCTGTGTAAATTTCTAGTCATTATTATTACAGTACCGCCACATAAATTGCTAGTACTGTGAGTGTATCTAACACTATAACCATGAAAAAGAATTGTCAGCAATCAGAATATTATGAACAAAAGAAGATTTGTTACTCTATTTTTACATGTTATTATTTACACTCCCCCCCAAAAAAATCATGCCTTCAGCCCTAAAAACCAATCACATCGGCACATAAATGTTGAAAGATGGCAGTTCTATTGCAAACAAAGTAATATATATAAAAGGGTGTGTGCGGACAGAGCACAACTGAAGAGCCAGCCTGATGGTCGAAATGGTGGGGAAAATCATTATTTTTAAGTAATAAATCATTATAATTAGGTATTATATAATGATGATGTAACTAATTACACTAAATGGACGAATCATTAATAAAAGTGGCGAGAACAAGTGGCTGAACAGTGGACCTACACTTTGATCAAGGAGTATTTTGACCTATGACCTAGGAGATAAGGAGGCAGGAGAACAGGCTGAAAACTGTCACCCAAGACCCTGAACTTAGGTCTTGCACCTTGATTAGTGCAGGACATACATTCTTTCCCCTACTAACTTTTACCTTGTTTATGTTACAGACGTGTTTGTTCCCACAACTGACTGTTGAATTTTGTCTTCCAGAAAGATGGACCATCTTCTCATTGGAGCATCGATATTGTTCACTACCTAAACGACGAACTTCTGCATCACTTTACTGGACGTAGTGGTGAAGATGTGTAGCTGTGTTTCGTTGCCCCCCCCCTCCCCCCGCCAGGTCGCCTGACCTAAGACCTTGTGACTTTTCCCTTTTGAAGTAAATTAAGGACTGTTTTTATGTACAGACTCTGCCAAGAATACCGAATAGCTCAGAGAACGCATCAGTTTGTGTGTGATGACCATTAACAGAATGTTGCTTCATTAGGATGGAACGAATTTTACTACAGCTTCCACATGTGTAGCGTGGCCAGAGGGGCACTCATAGAAATATTTGTAGAGTGCAAAATGCAAACTTGGTGAGTTTACTGTTCTGTTCATGCATAAATCATACATCTATACGTAATACTTTGCAAAATACGAGTTTTGAAAACGAAT
The DNA here is from genome assembly GCF_023864345.2 of Schistocerca serialis cubense. NCBI lineage: Eukaryota > Metazoa > Arthropoda > Insecta > Orthoptera > Acrididae > Schistocerca > Schistocerca serialis. Next base: position 610,783,012 of record NC_064643.1, on the reverse strand, counting down.
AAATCATTTGTAGTAGTGTTGCAAATTTTGAAGTAAAATGTATTGAAAACTAACAGAAATTTCCGTTTTCAAAACAGGCAAAATTGTTAAGACATTAAAGAAACTGATTTCGTTTGCAAGTACAACATTTCCATGCCAAAGGAGCTACTTCTGTTTCAAGGTACAAGATGGTGCCCGACCGACTAATAATGGCTTAAAAGTAGACTTTTTATATAAATCTAAAAGTATATCATATTTTACTTACCACAAAATTCGTGTATGAAAACAATATATTCAAATAGCTTTAATACATTATACAGCACTTAAATGTGTAGAGCGCTAAATGCCGCACAAAACGCAGCTTCATGTGTAACAACAAGAAAAACGTAGAAAACTGTAGAAACTGCTTATGGCGGTCCCCAGTGTACATTCTTTGACATGACTCCAAAATCAATCTCGAGACAGAAGCACCGGCGCAAAACATCTTGTGTTCTTAGGTAGACTATCCTCTAGGTACAAAACTACCCCCTGCTGGGCCGTGAAAAAAATGAAGACTTTCACTACCGGATGTCAGAGTTAATGATTAGGTTTCCGGGCCGGAAGGCTGTGGTCGAAGAAACTCTTCGGTTCCTGAGATTTCGTCCAGAGCTCCGTTGGACATCTACGGAGGTGCTCGTGGAGACACTGAGTCTTGCAGACAAGGTAGGAGCATTACTGGCGTTTGACAGAGGTAAAGTTAAGGATTAGTATCCTATAGACGACAAAGTTTTTGATAAGAGCACCATTTCGAATACGAACAAGATGCGGAAAGACGGCAGCAGTGTTCTTACCAATAGATGTTTCGTCGTTGACTTTGGACTTCGGAATAAATGTATATGGACTGCACGACGTGGATACCCAAATATGAATCCAGAGAGTGTTTATTTGAACCGTCTGCCTCGGCGAGTTCACTCGAGAATTTTGATTTAAATGGACACTTTCATCTGAGCATTTTCGTTTTATCGCATTGGCTAATAATCTCCAAGAACTGTTTAATTCTGAAGATTTCTCACTCTCAGTGACTCGTAAATTAAAAAAAAAAAAGAACAGCAACAACTTGTAACCTTTAGCGTGTGGGAAACAATAACTAACCATTTTTCGTAAGGTATTATGAATTTTCTGGGGAGGAGTACGCGCAAAAATCCAAACACAGACGCCACTGGCTGTGAACGTATGTACTTTTGACAGTTACAGCAGGAACTCAGAAAGCGTAAAACCAAAAAATGTCGGCCTCTGCCAACAGCACTTAATACGGTATTTCCTAGTGTTTGTCAGAAACGAGACGCGGAGAGTATAGATGCCCGCCTGTCAGCTTTTGCTACGCTGAACCGCACCGTTCGATACGCCATCGGCCACCCGAAATGCAATTATCCGCAGGCGGGAGAGCGGCGCGCTGTAACGAGGTGTCTGCCACCGACTCTGCGGCCGAACGCTGCACCGGGCCCCTCTCACAGCGGGTCGCAAAGGGAAAAAATATTTTCATTGTTTGCTTCCGGCGTCAGCGCGAAATACAGGTGTATCACTTCCCTTTAAAGGACGGCCTATTACAAGCAAAAGTACAGCGAAAATCTCGCTTGTGAAATAGGCTTATACAGCAGTCAGAGCAGTAATGTAAAAGCACTACAAACCACGGAAATTAAGAGATATCCAATTCCTTCAGATTACCAGAACCATCGGTTACAAAAAAAAAGACATTGTTAAAATACAAACAAAAGCTAAAACATAACGAGTCACTAAGTTTCTTTTTTTTTTAGTTACGACGGGTTTTGCAAGCTCTGGTCCATCATCAGGTGACAATCTAAATCTACGGAATAGTAGGACCTGTCAAGAAAATATTTTCTCAGTTTGTTATCAAATTTTACTTTGCTATCTGTCAGACATTTATTATCACTGGATATGTGATGATTAATTTGGTTTGGGGACCCCATACTCGATTTCTCCTCAGTAGTCTATATTGCTTGAATTACTAAGTACAGCTTCTGGATTCTTTTGGTTAGATATAACATTATCCATCGGATGGTTGTACCACCAATATTATAGATATGCCATCTTCATTATGGCACAGTTTTAATAGCTAGTGACAGAAACGAACCTTACCTTCCGGTCAGGGATTCTCATCCGAGTTTTCATAATCATCGCGCGTTGATCGAAATACCGGTAACAAATCTAGCAGAAAGCGCCTAGATTGCTTCGGTGTATTCCTTTAATCCTACCGGCAGAGATTCCAAATAGTCGATCAATACTCAAGAATGTGTCTCACTAGCGCTCGTAGATGGGGTACAGTTCCCCAAATACTCCCGTTAGGACGAAGTCGGGCATTCGCTTCCGTGCAACCGACCTTACGTGCTTGATCCATTTGATGTCCTTTCTCAAGGTAGCGCCAAGATAATTACTCACCGTAACTGTGTCAAGCAGCATACTAGTGATACTGTATTCCATCATTACAGGATTTTTTCCTCTTATCTGCGTTAGCCTTACATTTACAGCAGCCTGCCATTCATCACAGCAAATAGAAACTCTATCAAGTCACCTAGTATCCTCCTACACCACCCATAAACGACAGACCTGTACATTACCCTGCCATCAACAAACAGTCGCAGATCGCTGCTCACCCTGTCAGTCAGACCATTCATGTGCATCTACACTGATAAAAAAACTGTAAAACCGTCGCATCTGCCTATTGTCTGTTGAAACACGATAACCTCCAAAACTACACTACTGGCCATTGAAATTGCTACACCAAGAAGAAATGCAGATGATAAACGGGTATTCATTGGACAAATATATTCTACTAGAACTGACATGTGATTACATTTTCACGCAATCTGGGTGCATAGGTCCTGAGAAATCAGTACACGTAACAACCACCTCTGGCCGTAATAACGGCCCTGATACGCCTGGGCATTGAGTCAAACAGAGCTTGGATGACATGTACAGGTACAGCTGCCCATGCAGCTTCAACACGATACCACAGTTCATCAGGAGCAGCGACTGGCGTATTGTGACGAGCCAGTTCCTCGGCCACCATTGACCAGACGTTATCAGTTGGTGAGAGATCTAGAGAATGTGCTGGCCAGGGCAGCAGTCGGACATTTTCTGTATCCAGAAAGGCCCGTACAGGACCTGCAACATGCGGTCGTGCATTAGCCTGCTGAAATGTAGGGGTTCGCAGGGATCGAATGAAGGGTAGAGCCACGGGTCGTAGCACATCTGAAATGTAACGTCCACTGTTCAAAGTGCCGTCAATGCGAACAAGAGGTGACCGAAACGTGTAACAAATGGCACTCCATACCATCACGCCGGGTGATACGCCACTATGGTGATGACGAATACACGCTTCCAATGTGCGTTCATCGCGAGGTCGCCAAACACGGATGCGACCATCATGATGGTATAAAAAGAAACTGGATTCATCCGAAAAAATGACATTTTGCCATTCGTGCACCCAGGTTCGTCGTTGAGTACACCATCGCAGGCGCTCCTGCCTGTGATGCAGCGTCAAGGGTAACCGCAGTCATGGTCTCCGAGCTGATAGTCCATGCTGCTGCAAACGTCGTCGAACTGTTCGTGCAGATGGTTGTTGTCTTGCAAACGTCCCCATCTGTTGACTCAGTGATCAAGACGTGGCTGCACGATTCGTTACAGCCATGCGGAAAAGATGCCTGTCATCTCGACTGCTAGTGATACGACGCCGTTGGGATCCAGCACGGCGTTCCGTATTACCCTTCTGAACCCACCGATTCCGTATTCTGCTAACAGTCCTGGATCTCGACCAACGATAGCAGCAATGTCGCGATACGATAAACCGCAATCGTGATATGCTACAATCAGACCTTTATGCAAGTCGGAAACGTGACGGTACGCATTTCTCCTCCTTACAAGAGGAGTCACATCAACGTTTCACCAGGCATCGCCGGTCAACTGCGGTTTGTGTATGAGAAATCGGTTGGAAACTTTCCTCATGTCAGCACGTTGTAGGTGTCGGCACCGGCGCCAACTTTGTGTGAATGCTTTGAAAAGCTAATCATTTGCATATCACAGCATCTTCTTCCTGTCGGTTAAATTTCGCGTCTGTAGTACGTCAGCTTCGTGGTGTAGCAATTTTAATGGCCAGCAGTGTACTAGACAGATTTCCGCGTGGTTTTCACAGGTAACTTGAGCGTAGTGGAACAACGTATAGTCTCTGTTTCATCAAAATTTGGTAACAAAAACAAAAAGATATCGTGATTTAAAGCCATATCTAAAGTCGTCGTCTCTGTCTGTTGGTTGATTAAGCATGCTTATCTCCAAAACTACTATATAAATTCTGATAAGGCTTCCCAGGTAGCCGGCCGCGGTGGTCTAGCGGCTCTAGGCGCGCAGTCCGGAACCGCGCGACTGCTACGGTCGCAGGTTCGAATCCTGCCTCGGGCATGGATGTGTGTGATGTCCTTAGGTTAGTTAGGTTTAAGTAGTTCTAAGTTCTAGGGGACTGATGACCACAGATGTCCCATAGTGCTCAGAACCATTTGAACCTTCCCAGGTAATTTGAGCGTAGCTTGGAGCAATGTTTAGGTTTTATTTCAACAAAACCAGCTCAAGAAAAAAAAGATACCGTGAATTAAAGTTATATCTAACACCTTAGTGTGTGCTTGATTGTCTGTTTGAACACGCTAATCTCCAGGGGATTTTCATAGCTAACTTGAGCGAAGTTTGGGGTATTGTAGATACGTTATTTCATCAAAAGCGTATCACGGAAAAAAGATATCGTAATTTAAAGTGTCATCTAAAATGGTCTGCTTAGCTTAGTCCTTCGGGTGCTTAATCATCACGGCGCAAAACACCAAGGAAACAATAGATGATGCTGTTGGTTTCGTAGTACAACAAAGAACCAATGATGGCCATGGTAGTTCATTTTAACTCAGTGACAGATGTATTTTAGCAAGTTTAGATCAGTTAGAGAATTAAGTGTCGCAGTCTCATCTTTCCGAGTACAGTTTAACAGCAAATTTACTTGGCGAGGCATGACGTAGTTCTGACGGACAATGTCGTACACTATCCCGCTCCACAGAACCCTTCACTCACAGAGGCTTACAATTACTTCTCTCCAGCCTTACATCACAGAAACAGAATTTTGATGGAAACTGGTACGGATGGGCAAGTTTTTATAGCCGGAATCCCGTTTAGTCCTCACAATTTACCATTTCGCTTTGAAGGTGTACGATTACCGGTGCGCTTACGTTACGTCATGACCATAAACGAAGCACTTTACCAAACGCTGCGTGTGGCGGACGTCGACCTTAGCAGTCGCTGCTTTTCGCACGGCCAGCTCTTGGTGGCTCTCTCCCATGTTAGTAAAGCAAACAGTTCTACGTTCATGTCTACAAACACACTACTTCAAACGCTGTGTACAGAGAAGCTTCATAAGTCATAAATAAATTCCATGCATACGAAGTGTCAGCCACAGCTATAAATAAATACCCAGGCAACGCTTGGTCCCGCTGCTAGGACGGTCCTATCACACTTCTCTGGGGCGCTCCTGACGATACCCTTCTCTACGCTGAACACGTGTCGTCCAGGACAGCGTACTGGGTTCCGTTATGTAAGCAGTCTGCACCGACATATCTGAAATCTATTCTATACGCTCAGACTTCTGTTGACAGTTTCTGTTTGCAGTGTGTGACTGTCAAAACACTTTCTAGGTAAACGCAACTTGCCTGTTGCCCACCTTCCATGGTTCGCATATCTGGGGGAAATGGGAAATCTGAGTTTCACATGAACCATGTTACGCTTAGGTGCACTCCTCCTGGGATATCGTTGGTTTCCGAGAAGCAATTCAACTGAGTTAGATATTCGGACTGCCATCTGATAATGGAGCCAAGTCTCCGAAACGCGTCATAAATGAAAGTACTCAAAACTTAGTGGGTGGTTACGTTGTGACTTTATTTGTATTTTAAATAATCAAGGACATGTATATGCGTAAAGATGTATTGCTATTCAAACTACTTCAACTGTGAATCTCTGGACAGTTATGAATTTCCATCAGTTACCTTCGCATAAGAAATAGCAAGTGAGAGTAACGGAACTAATTTTCTAATCGATCCTAAAACGTTTTATGATGATAGTAGAATGTTGATTAACCTCTCACCTAGCAAGAGTCGGTATGTACTTGGGGTTCGCGAATTTACATGGAATCTCACGCAGAAATTGTCCATTCAGATAATCGACACTTATGTGAGCTTTCATTTCACCTTGCTGTAGTCTTTGAGAAAAAAACCCATAGGATATCTTTGTGTCGCTTAATTCCTATAAACAAATGACAACTCGGTTCAGTAGGCGATAGGTGAAGAAGTAATACTCTGGGTTTGTCGACCAGGTACTTTAGACTCAATATTAATCTGTTTTGAAATATATATGTGCTTTTGATTAATGTGTTGAGGAAGTAATCACGAGTATTAACGACGTTTGCAATTTTGTTTTATCGGCAGTTATAGTTTTGTTTTTGTTTTTGTTTTAGCTACAAAAACGCGCCTGGACAGATGTGGACGTATCTGTTTCATCAAAGCTCTGATATACCTTGATCAGCAGTAACCATCCTTGATACAAATAGGGCTTACTACTATTGAAAAGCTGTGCTAGGGAGTAAGGGAGAGACGCCCACAGATATCCTTGAAGATTGAATGAATGTGAGGTTGATACCATGTACTCATAATGCCTATATAAATTTCACAACCTCGTACACATATAACACATTATGGGCAAAATATAATATTATGATGACACACTTTGTCACATCAACTGATGGAAGGCTGGGTGGGAGGTAATTAAATCTACAAAAGAGCATAAATCTCTAAATCCTGCCACATTTTTACTGTATAAATGCTTTAGGAAACATTATTTACTATCTCTTACAAAGTACTGTGCATAAAGCACCCCTAGCTACCATATGGTAGGAGGCGGGGGAAATCGATAGTAAATTCGCCTTACTTAGAAAAGTCCCTACAAGACTGACTAACTCTGGAGTCTAAGAAACTAGTTGCACTACCAACAATGATTTGTGAGTGGGGAATGTTTAAATAAAATTGAACAAAATTGAACAACCTGATATTTCAGTTTAACTTTGTACACACACAACTTAAAAATGATAACGGAGTACTAATAGGATGTTGAGGCGAATATACACTATCTGATCAAATGTATCCCAATATCTATGTCTATCTAGACACTGATATATGGTGTGTCCACTCTTTGTTTTTATAAGAGCTGGGACTCTGCTGGTGGCACTTTAAGTGAGGGCTCTGAACGCCTGTGGAGGCACAGCAGCCCATTCCTCCTCAAGAACGGGGCTGTAGTGACGTTGGACGGTGCAGTACGGGGTGGAGTTGACATTCTAAGTCAGCCCAAAGCCGTTTCATCTGGTGCAGGTTGGGGTTTGTAATAACACGGTTTAGTAAAGACAGTATCACTAGTTGAAGACACTCACTTTAGAAACATAAGGAGACAGCATAATTTTCATTCGTATACTGTTACTTGTTAATTTCAGCTAATGATCCAGCTTTAGTTGTTTTCAAGTACGTGCTAATCTACTGTAACTGTATCAAGCAGCGCCATCTGTTAGTAGTGTAAGGTTCTATTTCCTTAAGTGTTATCCTCTTCTGTTTGATCAATGTAGTATTTGCAAATATTATTACTTTTATGATCAATTCTTTCAGAAGTTAAACGACACGAAAGAGTTGGATGTGTAATAAAAAGAAAGAAAATATACAGAGTGTCAGGGGTGCAGGTGCAAATATGTCTATTCATGATTGAGGACCGTTTACTGAAAAAACATTACACCAGTGTTGACTTCACTTGCAGTCTAATAATTATACCTATTATCAGCATGTTTTTAGGTTGGTTAGTATCTCCAAATATGAGAGGCACAATCAAGCAATTAATGTTTATATTCCCCTGGGCAGCAGGTAGAGTGAAGTGTGGATGCATGGACGCAAGACGAATAGTGTGCACTGACAGGCGTTGTCCACCATGTGGTTCACTTAGGACCGTGCAGCAAATATCAGGCAGTGGATTATGTGACGTGTTTGCAGGAAGACTGTTAGACACAGAGAAAAAGCAACTAACACACTGAAGTAGACACACATTAAGGTAGCATTTATCACAATATCTATACCTGTTCTATTGCTCGCATGCCAACTGGGGGCAAACAGCTGTGACCGCTGCAGTGTTGGAACGTGCGGACACTCTCATTCCAGCTGTTCGTTGCCATAAAAATACAAGCGAATTTCTCCATCTCCATAATAACGCAAGGATTTACACAAACCTGCGCACCCGAGGGAAGCTAAATAAACTACATTGGGCTGTTCTTTCCCATCCAGCCTACAGCCCGGATCTTGCATCTTCCGACTTCCATCTGTTTGATCCAATGAAGAAGGCACTACTTGGGAAGCTCTACGCAGATGATGGGAAGGTCATTCATGTAGCACGATGTTGGCTCCTACGTCGACGGGTAAACCGGTACCACGTGGGCACACAGGTCCACCCAGTAAAGTGGCGTAAGACAGGCGTGGGAACGCGGATTACGTTGAAAAATAGTGTTTTGTATCCAAAAGAGTGGAGAATCATATGGTTATTGCAATTCTGAATAAAACCAACGTACTTTCCGGAAACGAGTGTTGTATTACTTACTACAAAGTTGTAATGAGATAAATTACACAGCCCGTATGCATACAGATGTAAAAGAGTAAGAGAAGACTATTCCCATCAAGAGGAAGTAAAATTTTGTATAATAGGTAAAAATCGTGAAATCAGGTTAAAGACAGAATCTGAAATGAATCAACAATAGTTCAAATGCCTCTGAGCACTATGGAACTTAACATCTGAGGTCATCAGTCCTCTAGAACTTAGAACTACTTAAACCTAACTAACCTAAGGACAGCACACACCCATGCCCGAGGCAGGATTCAAACCTGCGACCGAGAAACTCACTCCGCTGTACTGCTGCTGTACTGACATCACAATATTCCCCGCCTCTTTTTGAACTGCCAGGTCCGCCTCTCGTGACATCTAGTGGGCAACTCCGCACTGCATGAGAGTGGCCAGATACTTTTGATGACCTGATGTAGAGCTCCTCTATCCAAGTGTCTATCTCACCTGCCCTCACTGTACCCCGCTTAGCAGACAGAGTTCTGACGACCTAGTATTGACAGTATAAACGTAACGTGGAAAATAGTGGAAATTCTGTACCACACACACCTTGGTGAGTTATTACGTTTGACTGGTAAAGTTCAGATATGCAGCCCCATCACCAGCATTATCTGAAACAGGCCAGTACACCATTCAAAGATTCAATAAAGGTACTTATAGTGCTCAATGTAGCTCCAGAATCAGGATGGATTACCAGTATACGATATGGTCAAAAAGTAAAGACAAAAGGGAAGTTGCTCCGCTGGAACGTTAGAGGAACTGCTGTTACGGAAGTCGAATAAGCTAAACGTTTCGAAGAAAAGGAAATACATTTTTCGTCTGTCACAGAAAGAACAGGAACATCTGGAACTAAAAGTGCAGATGTCTCCATTATAATTTACAGCGGAGTAAAGAAGGAGCAAAGAGCAAATAAAGATATTTTATTCACATTCATTGAAAATACGAAGATAAAATAATGAACTCCTGAATATATAAATGAACGCATTACGGCTGTAGAAGTCAGAGCTCCAAGAGTAATCCTAAGAATAACATCATCATAGCCCCAGAAGAAATAAAAATTGACGAGCCCAAGATCTTTCACAGTTACAAATGACGTTAAACAGGTACAATATACACTGGGTTTTACTTACAGGAGACCACGTTACTAGCACTGGAAATATATAGGTTCCTTAATATTTGGAAAAACATAGGTAATGAAAATGGCGAAATGCTAGGGGATTTTGCTACCTTAATCATTTAAAAATTATTTTTTTAGGAATGAAGATGCATACAGATTTTCCTGATTACAAGAGACTTTAGATCAATTATGTAATAATAGATGAGGAATTTCCTACTCTTGATGGAGATAGTAGAGTTTATCGAGTCGATACTGGATCAGACCACTTCTTATTAGTGAAAATAACTGACATCTATACAAATCTGAAGAACAAAAGAAGGAACAAGTTTTTAAGCTATTTCTTTTAGAACATATTAGCATAAGAGGTCTCCATGAAACTTGGCTGACAAAAACATTACCAAACTGGGAAACAGTATAAGACTTGAAAGAAGAAAGGAAAAACTTAAAAACAACTGTAACAAACACAGCTTATTAACTTGTGGGGAAGAAAAGAAAATTCAGGAAACATAGACATGTAAGGATTTGGACACAAGATATGGAAATAGTGATAAAGAAAACGAAGAAGCTTTCGAAACCTACAGAAATAATGCCACAAATGTAAACTATAATGAATACGAAGAGAAAAGAAATGTTGCAACACACATTACCCTAAGAGCACACATATAACCATGGGTTCGGTTTGTTAGCAATGCAGAGCATGATTTACATGGCAGAAAAGCGATCGTTTATAAAATGATGAATCACTCAACATACAAGAGAAGAATGGAGTATTTATCAATAACATAACAGAGAAGAAATGGTTAACTCATTATAAAAAATATGGTATGATGGTGTTGTAGTACAGACTTCACCTGAACTAAGTAACAGAAAAGGCTTGGACAGTACTGATGTGAGAGAACTGAGGAAAGCTCTAAAAGAAAGAGAGAATAGGAAAGTGACTGGTTTAGATGGCACTAACTGTGAAAATATGAAAGGTTGTTCCTAAATCTAAGGCTTCATCTTATTTTTTTTATAGATGTTGGAGAATTAAAAAACTACTGAAAGACTAAAATACAAGGTAATATCTTTCTTTAAAACGGGTAATTAAAGTCATATAATAACCATAGAGGTATAAGTTTTTTGGATGCAGTATATAAATTATATGCCAAAATCCTGAGTGTAAGAGTAACTATCATCAAAAAAGTAATATCTGAATAACAAGGTTTTCGAAAGTGACAGTTAACCACTGATAATAGTTTCACGCTACAAAAAGTAATAGAAAAGAGACAAGAATTCTATAGTGAAACCCATCCTGCTCTTATACAATTTAAAAGGCACTTGATAATGTGAACACTGAAATGCTGTGGAACGTAATGGTTAGGCTACCCATCTCATTTATAAATGCTATTAAGAGTCTGTACACAAACATCGAAATTGTAATAGGTATGGGAAATATTATCATAAAGTCAATGAACTTAATCAAAGGGGTAAGACAAGGAGAGGATGTGATCAGTAAATGGAAAATGGTGAATAGGAAAGGAATATTTTTAGAACTTGACACTAGACTATATGCAATACTATATGCTGATGATCCAACATTGACTCCAGAGAGTGGAGGTGATCTTGTAATGGGAGTCTATAAGTTGCAGCATATAGTCTCAAAATATAGCCTAAATTGTTTTTAGATAAAATAAAATTGATGGCATTTCAGGGCAGACAACCAGTAAGATCAAAAGTAATCTTGAACAATAAAACCTTGGAGAGAGTTAAGCATTTTAAGCATTTAAGTTGCAAGATTAAATATGAATACACCCAAGATGTGGCCCAAGAATTAAATTAATTGGTTCCATATGTGAGATTATGGTAAAAAGTTTGTAGAATGAAGCCAGTAATGAAACACAGCTCAAGTTTTATAAAACCGAAACAGTGACTAATCTTTGAATGGAACTGAATCATTAGTGACAACAAGATAACAAGAAAATACAATACAGACTTAATAAATAAGGTTTCTAAGATGAGCCGAAGGATCTACAAGAGAAGATCGCAAAAGGAATGAAGATATAAAGAAATATTTAGTAATGTGTAACCTAAATGAAATGTTAAAAGAAAATAGGAGAAAACAGAAGGAATATGTAGACCATATGGGTAAAGAAAGACACCTAGCTAATTTACAAATGCCCTAGAAAAGGAAATGCAGGAAAGCAGTACAAGAGGTGGACTGTTGTAACAGCAATTCGTCTAATATGTGAAGTGAAGCAGAAGAAAAAGAAGAAGCAGACTAGGTGATAACAAATATTTATTTGTATATAACAGAGAGCATCCAATGCTGTGGTGGTGGTGGGCGGAGGAATTATGTAACACGAAAAAAATAATCGAAAACAATTTACATCGGTGTGGAATGCTTAGTTTTCAGGTTGCTTAGGTTAATATGTAACAGACCAAAGACATTTAATTCAAATTTAGTTGGAAAGAATGATTATAACTTCTCATAACTTTTACAGAGAGTTGAAAGTGCAAGATATAACGTTCCATCTCTTTACGTCCTCAGATATTGGGATAGATAAGTAACCTACCATCGCCAGTGATTCAGAAAATTGTAACAATAGATAGGAAAGTCAGTTAAAAAAACAGTGAAATGAGACAAACAAAACTAGAAAATTTAAAGAAGTTACAAATTTCAGTGATGCCATAAGACAGGAGAAAAAATCAGTGATAAAAAAGGAAGTTTCTTTCATAGTAAACACAGAGAAGACTAAGAAATGGATTGCAAAAAAAATTCTGAAGTCACCGGGAGACGCTAAGAAGACTTACAAAACTTCTGGATGAACAAAACGCTGAACAGTTCAGCTAGGGTAATTAACTATAAGAGGTAGATACTGAACTTGTATTCGGTTGATAGGCGGTTCAAATTCCCGTCTGGTCATCTATATTTAGATTTTCAGCCATTTTTCCAGATGTCTCAGTGTGAGTATCTATAGCGAACCTGCATGTTCGGTTAGTTAAGATTTTTAAATGACACGTGCAGCTAATATTCCCTGTTATTTGGGAAAGGCATCTACTCCGAAGAACAATGAATATCCGGATAAATGCAGATACAGTTACAACCGAATCATTATCGTGTGAGTACTTTTCGCGATAACGATCGAAAGAAATTTTGACAAAAAAGGTAAAAGGAAGATGTGATTAGTGAAATTTGTAGTACATAAACTAAATTTGTTACAATTTGGGATAGCAGGTTACGTGAGAACGGTTGACAGCTCACTACGTAAGGAAAAATTACTGTATGTTTATTATTTGTTTATAGACTGTTATTAAGAACTAATCACTGAGTAGTAATCATGCGAGAAAGGAAGGAACCAAAAGCACTGACTTGATCTCTGATGTAAAGAGACAGTTAATCTGGCTTAAACGTAATAATAAAACCAGCAAAATATTTGTACTGAACACATGCACGTAAAAGTTAATGAGTAGCTTTGCGTTACTCACTGCAATGCTGCTACTGGTTTTAGAAATTCAATTGTTCATAAGTACTTATTTTCTACTATAGTAAGTTATATCTGGAACGTCCGTAATGTTTCATTTTCCTAAGTATAAGTAGTTTTACACAAATTGTTACGTTATTTGCAGACGTGAACAGAATTTTCAATACACAAAAAAATGAAATGTATTATTATGAAGTTTCATTTTGTTAACATTCATTTAAAACATGCTTTTACTCTTTTACGGTTAGTCAGTGTTCTTAAGCAGTTGTTCTACCAAGTAACAACGTTCACTGTTGTTAAATGACAGTTTTGGGTAGTCCTCAGTTTTGTAAATCGCGCTTCTTTATTTTAGTTACCGAAATTAAATAATCTCAACATTTTTAGTAAGTTACTCTCGGAATCAATAATGGCGATAGGATAGGATCCTTTTAGGTGAAATATTGACGTACATTTCATTTACATGGTAACAGTTGCCGCACTAAATACTCCGTTATTCAATTAAGAAAAACTACTACGCTGGCTAGCCTTGTACAGTCTAAAGATGAAACTGGTAGGACCTTTGGTGAGTTGCTGCTGGTGCGACGTAAAGCATTATTCGTCGACAATGTTTGGCAACAGGCTCTTCTTTATCGTCGCCCCCATATAACAAGTTTGGACCATAGTAATCTTCTTTAATATTAATTCCTCTTGATGGCAATTTACTGTGCCCGTTCACAACCATATAATGTGCATGGCCATATATTAAAAATCTTGCAGTTTACTCCCTACATTTCCGCACTCCGCGTTTGCACTTAACCACTTGCCGCTAGATACTCCTTCCGCCGAATACTTCTGCCGACCCCGCGCTTATGCGCCTGCGACGACAGCAAACTCTCCTGACTACGCCAGTGTTTCTGTTTCATCATAATTACAAAACTCTTTTTTAATTTGTTCGTTTTAATTATTTCTTTGACATTTAATTATATGACAACATTCATAAAATAATAAAAGGTACACATGACAGAAATTACATCACAGTTATATTACGATTGCAGAATTAATCAAGCGAAAAGTTTTTGGCATTGTTTTGTTGTGCTACATGTCAAGATGGTTCTTTTGTCAGGGTATTTCCAATGTCCCTCCGCATTCTTCCGATTTTGGGTTGCACCTGTAATTGTCTCGTCATCTGCAGAACGTAGAACCCCAGTCTTCCTTCTTTCCTTCTAAATATAGCTTCTGTCAGAATGAAGTTGTAGTTTCAGATAGTATGTCAAAGACCTTACGGTCTCAAATACATATTAAGAGGAAAAGCTCTAATAAAACTATTTGAAATGAAAATGATCAAACGTTTTGTGAAATAATTTGATAACAGTAAGAAATAAAGCCTATTAGAGAAATATTTGATCGGCTTTTGAATGATATTAGAAATTATGCGTAGTAAATGAGGTACCGATGGAGAACGAGCATTCTCCTTCCTTAAGTTTGAAGGATCCTCTATTGTAAAATTTTTTAAACTATCAAATTGTTGGAACTATTTTAAACGCCCTGACATAGACAACAAAAATATGTCAATGCCAGACAACAGCACAATACACGTTCTACAATAACCCGCCAGGCAAATATTCTTCAACACTCTTTAAAATTCTAATATTCCAAGTTAAACATTGACCTTTAAATTCTCAGTTGCTACCTTATTTGATGCACATTATAACGAGCGTCATTGAAATATTTATCTAATGTATACTATTTCTTACTTTTAGACAAATCGTTTTACGAAAAATATGACTTTTTTATTTTCAAGTTTTGTTCAGAAAGCACGAACTTCTTACACCTCATTTGCTTTTCCTATCGTCTCCTGTTCTCGGAATGACCTGAAGTTATTCTTCATTCCAAGGAAGCCAATTTGTCAGCTAAATATCACCTCCAATCAACTTTCTAAGAGCGAAACAGCTAGGCCCTGAAAATATGAACCCTTTGACACTTCATTTACTCAGCTACCAGAAGCTGATTGTGAAATATTTTAACATTTTCTCATCAGTAGTCACTTTTTGCTAATGACCTAGATTACCTTCAGGTAATTGATATATTTTGCAAAACTAGACCTCACGCTGGTCAGTTTTATAGCCCATTCGCCCGTTTTACACTCTTTGTTTGGCTATAAAAATTCAGACAAAACCCATTGTGTAACTTATGAGGAGTCTTGTTTCTGGTTCTCTCAAACATTTGACCAAACATGGAGTAAAATTAAAAATTAAAAAAATACCAAATACTGCCAGTAAAAGCGCTATAAAAAGAAATGACGTTGGTCTGTGAAAATTTGAGTTGTTATTAATTGTTTTGAATTGGCAACGATAGCCTCCAAAGGAGAATTTACATGACTCCACGCAAGTCTCTGTTCGCCCTTTCCACTGATCAAAATATTTTGTTTGCTTCCCATGAATCTGCGAAAGAAGTTTGTGGTTTTTGGCGCCGAATGGAGCGTAAGAAGATGTCATTAGTAGATTAACACTGAATTCACTAACCTTTTTACACCTTTTATAGCGAAAGGAGCAGAAATCAGTCGTACACGACAACATAAAATCATCAAGGTCCAAGCAATGTCGTTTCTTTTAGGACTGTGCAGAGTTGGTTGAGATAGTAAGTGAAGATACAATGTCATCTTTGTACTATGGCTCAGTCCATTGCTTCTTAACTGAATGAATCATAATATGGGACAGTACAGCTCATAATGCACAATTAGATTAGTGCACATACAAAAGAATGGCAGCGGATTAATTGGCAAATTTGCTCCGAGAAGAAACCTGCAAAGGTAAGACTATAGAACTAAGTGCTGTATATTGAGCGTGCCCTAACAGTATGTCTACGAAACATTTATGTATTTAAGAGTAGCTGCACAGTTTTATGGAACAGAGTCATGTCTAGTTACAATAAACGAAGTAGTGTTGAAGATGTGGTTTTTTCGTATCGGATGCCACAGCCATAAATTTATTGAAACACACTTCATTTTTCAGCCTGGTTGCCACGAAATACGTGGTGAAGACCTTTTTTTCAAATTTAAGGTCTTGATTTAACTTAAAAGAATTCCAGACATGCAGGATGCAGTATACATAACGAACTATCGCACAGAAAAAAGCGTATAAAAGACAAAAGTGAGATATGCATTTCCAACTACACTCTGAGACAAAAAAAGAAAACGGCGCTCTATGAAAGAATTATCCAAATGCGACGGAAATCGGTAGATGTACATGTACGGACGAACAAATTATTACAATTCCAGAAAAAATTGGATGATTTATTCAAGAGAAACCACTTTACAAATTGAGCAAGTGAGGAACGTGTTGGTCCATGAGTGGCCCTTATGCAAGGAGCTATTCGGCTTGGCATTGACAAAGTTGTTGGATGTCCTCCTGAGGTATATCTGGACAAATTTTATCTAACTGGCGCGTTAGATCGTCAAAACTCCGAGCTGGTTGGATGGTCCTGCCCCTAAAGCTTCAAACGTTCTCAGTTGGGAGAAGATCCGTCAATCCTCCTGGCCAATGTAGGTTTTGGCAAGTACGAAGACATGCAGTAGAAACGCTCGCTGTGTGTGGGCGGGCATTGTCGTGCTGAAATATAAGGCTAGAACGGCTTTCCACGAAGAGTAACAAAACGGGGCGAAGAATATCGTAGACTTACTACTGTGTTGCAATGGTGCCTCAGATGACAACAGAATTGGTCCTACTATGAAATGAACCTTCTTTGTGGTCTAGGGGTAGCGTCTTTGATTCACAATCAAAACGTCTTTGGTCCCGGGTTCTATCCCCGCCACTGCCTAAATTTTGATAAATAATCAGCATTGGCGGCCGAAGACTTCCGGCATAAGAAGTCAGCCTCATTCTGCCAACGGCCTTGTCAAAGAGGGCGGAGGAGACGATAGAGGTTCAGGGCACTCTCTTGTCCTAGGGGTGGGAAATTGCCCCTAAAGGCGGATGAATCAGCAATGATCAACGACATGAGGATGCAGAAACCACTGCATTAAAGACACGTAACGCGTATCCACAGGAAATGTGGCCTGTAATTGAAGAAGTGTCAGGATGATCTCTCCATTGGCAAAAGATTCCGGAATAGTCCCCCATTCGGATCTCCGGAAGGGGACTGCCAAGGGGGAGGTTACCATGAGAAAAAGATTGAATAATCAACGAAAGGATAACGTTCTACGAGTCGGGGCGTAGAATGTCAGAAGCTTGAACGTGGTAGGGAAACTAGAAAATCTGAAAAGGGAAATGCAAAGGCTCAATCTAGATATAGTAGGGGTCAGTGAGGTGAAGTGGAAGGAAGACAAGGATTTCTGGTCAGATGAGTATCGGGTAATATCAACTGCAGCAGAAAATGGTATAACAGGTGTAGGATTCGTTATGAATAGGAAGGTAGGGCAGAGGGTGTGTTACTGTGAACAGTTCAGTGACCGGGTTGTTCTAATCAGAATCGACAGCAGACCAACACCGACAACGATAGTTCAGGTATACATGCAGACGTCGCAAGCTGAAGATGAACAGATAGAGAAAGTGTATGAGGATATTGAAAGGGTAATGCAGTACGTAAAGGCGGACGAAAATCTAATAGTCATGGGCGACTGGAATGCAGTTGTAGGGGATGGAGTAGAAGAAAAGGTTACAGGAGAATATGGGCTTGGGACAAGGAATAAAAGAGGAGAACGACTAATTGAGTTCTGTAACAAGTTTCAGCTAGTAATAGCGAATACCCTGTTCAAGAAACACAAGAGGAGGAGGTATACTTGGAAAAGGCCGGGAGATACGGGAAGATTTCAATTAGATTACATCATGGTCAGACAGAGATTCCGAAATCAGATACTGGACTGTAAGGCGTACCCAGGAGCAGATATAGACGCAGATCACAATATAGTAGTGATGAAGAGTAGGCTGAAGTTCAAGACATTAGTCAAGAAGAATCAATACGCAAAGAAGTGGGATACGGAAATACTAAGGAATGACGAGATACGTTTGAAGTTCTCTAACGCTATAGATACAGCAATAAGGAATAGCGCAGTAGGCAGTACAGTTGAAGAGGAATGTACATCTCTAAAAAGGGCCATCACAGAAGTTGGGAAGGAAAACATAGGTACAAAGAAGGTAGCTGCGAAGAAACTATGGATAACAGAAGAAATACTTCAGTTGATTGATGAAAGGAGGAAGTACAAACATGTTCCGGGAAAATCAGGAATAAGGAAAATACAAGTCGCTGAGGAATGAAATAAATAAGAAGTGCAGGGAAGATAAGATGAAATGGCTGCAGGAAAAATGTGAAGACATCGAAAAAGATATGATTGTCGGAAGGACAGACTCAGCATACAGGAAAGTCAAAACAACCTTTGGTGACATTAAAAGCAACGGTGGTAACATTAAACTGTTAAATGCAGAGGAGAGAGCAGATAGGTGGAAAGAATACATTGAAAGCCTCTATGAGGGTGAAGATTTGTCTGATGTGATAGAAAAAGAAACAGGAGTCGATTTAGAAGAGATAGGGGATCCAGTATTAGAATCGGAATTTAAAAGAGCTTTGGAGGACTTACGGTCAAATAAGGCAGAAGGTATAGATAACATTCCATAAGAATTTCTAAAATCATTGGGGGAAGTGGCAAGAAAACGACTATTCACGTTGGTGTGTAGAATATATGAGTCTGGCGACATACCATCTGACTTTCGGAAAAGCATCATCCACACAATTCCGAAGACGGCAAGAGCTGACAAGTGCGAGAATTATCGCACAATCAGCTTAACAGCTCATGCATCGAAGTTGCTTACAAGAATAATATACAGAAGAATGGAAAAGAAAATTGAGAATGCGCTAGGTGACGATCAGTTTGGCTTTACGAAAAGTGAAGGGCCGAGAGAGGCAATTCTGACGTTACGGCTAATAATGGAAGCAAGGCTAAAGAAAAATCAAGACACTTTCATAGGATTTGTCGACCTGGAAAAAGCATTCGACAATATAAAATGGTGCAAGCTGTTCGAGATTCTGAAAAAAGTAGGGGTAAGCTATAGGGAGAGACGGGTCATATACAATGTGTACAACAACCAAGAGGGAATAATAAGAGTGGACGATCAAGAACGAAGTGCTCGTATTAAGAAGGGTACTCTTCAATCTGTACATCGAGGAAGCAATGATGGAAATAAAAGAAAGGTTCAGGAGTGGAATTAAAATACAAGGTGAAAGGATATCAATGATACGATTCGCTGATGACATTGCTATCCTGAGTGAAAGTGAAGAAGAATTAAATGATCTGCTGAACGGAATGAACAGTCTAATCAGTACGCAGTATGGTTTGAGAGTAAATCGCAGAAAGACGAAGGTAATAAGAAGTAGTAGAAATGAGAACAGCGAGAAACTTAACATCAGGATTGATGGTCACGAAGTCACTGAAGTTAAGGAATTCTGCTATCTAGGCAGTAAAATAACCAATGACGGGCGGAGCAAGGAGGACGTCAAAAGCAGACTCGCTATAGCAAAAAAGGCATTTCTGGCCAAGAGAAGTCTACTAATATCAAATACCGGCCTTAATTTGAGGAAGAAATTTCTGAGGATGTACGTCTGGAGTACAGCATTGTATGGTAGTGAAACATGGAATGTGGGAAAACCGGAACAGAAGAGAATCGAAGCATTTGAGATGTGGTGCTACAGACGAATGTTGAAAATTAGGAGGACTGATAAGGTAAGGAATGAGGGGGTTCTATGCAGAATCGGAGAGGAAAGGAATATGTGGAAAACACTGATAAGGAGAAGGGACAGAATGATAGGAGATCTGCTAAGACATGAGGGAATGACTTCCATGGTACTAGAGGGAGCTGTAGAGGGCAAAAACTGTAGAGGAAGACAGAGATTGGAATACGTCAAGCAAATAATTGAGGACGTAGGTTGCAAGTGCTACTCTGAGATGAAGAGGTTAGCACAGGAAAGGAATTCGTGGCTGGCCGTATCAAACCAGTCAGTAGACTGATGACCAAAAAAAAAAAAAAAATGAAATGAAATGGCGCCCCCAATCATCACCACTCCTGATTGCCGGGCCACATGGCAGGCGGCAGCCGGGTTGGTGTCCCACCGCTGTCTGAGGCACCTCCAGATACGTCTTTGCTGATCATCGGGGCTCAGTTCGAAGCAGGGTCCATCACTGAAGACAATTCTACTCCATTCAAAAAGATTCCAGGCCGAATGTGCACGACACTAATTAAAACGGGCTTGTTGGTGTACAGAGATCAATGGTAATCGGCGCAAGGGGCGCCGTGAACTCAGCCCCCTTTCTGTGAGCTGCCTGTTAACGGTCCTTGTAGTCACTGGAGCACCATTTCCACGTCAAATCGGTGGCCTCTCTGACGACTGCCCAGTCCTCACGTTCTGTCGTCTCTCCAGGTCTGCCGCCTCCTCCTTGACGCTGTGATCGGCTGTGGTTCACCCACACCAGCCAACATCGTCCATTGGTGACATAGCTCCAATTCAAATGCCGACCCATTTGCCGATTACTGCAATCAGCTTCTTTCAGCCCAGCTACACGCCTTGTCTCAAATACTGACATCTGCAAATATTGTTTATGAGCCTCTCCACAAGGGATATCTACTGCCCAATTCAGTGTACGGAATGAATTCGTAAAAACTTTATGACCTGGTATCGACGTGTCCCCTCTTTACTTTCCTTGCCAGCTGAGCGATGAAATTGCGCTGAAGTGTCTCACATTCATCCATCGACTGCCATAGCTTAGTTTTCCTTCGACATCTCTATGAATAACAATTTCTGTCCAATTTGCGTAACTCCTTCGTGGTGTGTCCTTTTTTTTATTTTGTAAACGCCAAGAGATATTGCACTCTCTTTCTAAATCCCTTTAATTTTCAGGTTGTTCTCCAACAATGCTACAACACATATCTTCTAGTTTTTTAAGACTGTCAATCTGATTTAACACCTTCTTCTCTGCTGAGTGCAACGTTTCATATTTCGATACATAAACGTGTCATTCATGTAGTACTTATAACAGTTACAAATTTAGATTCAGGTATAATATGATTTCTTTTTCGCCCTCCTGCCCTAACCCCTCATCCTCATCAGTCTCAAACCCAACCACAAACACACACACACACACACACACACACACACACACACACACACACACACAATCTTTGAGAGTGCAGTCATAACACGACCGAGCGAGGTGGCGCAGTGGTTAGACACTGGACTCGCATTCGGGAGGACGACGGTTCAATCCTGCGTCCGGCCATCCTGATTTAGGTTTTCCGTGATTTCCCTAAATCGCTCCAGGCAAATGCCGGGATGGTTCCTTTGAAAGGGCACGGCCGACTTTCTTCCCCATCATTCCCTAATCCGATGAGACCGATGACCTCGCTGCTCGCTGTCTGGTCTCCTTCCCCAAACAACCCCCCCCCCCCCCATAACAGGAAATATTAATTTAATATATATATATATATATATATATATATATAACTTAATATTTTCTGTTATAACTGCACTCTCAAAGATGAAATTTACTGTCAATCTCTGCATCACATTCAATGTCAATGCATTTCTCAAAGTTGTTCATCTGTACCGTACTGTCTTGAGTGACAATAGTTACCATTTGATGAAAGCGTGTAGAACACCTAGATTTTTGTACTCTTCATTTAGAAGTGCAAACAAATATATAGATAATGAATAGATTACTTAATCACGTGCTGCATGCACAATGTACAGAAATATTTATCGAATAGTTACTACACAGAGACGATTTTCCGACAGTAAAAGCAATGTCAAATAATGTGCACTGCATAATTTTATGTTCCTATGTAGAAATATGTCTGGTACTCGCCTAGATTCGTTTCAATTACTTCCACTTACATGGTAGATTACTGTGTAAATATTTGCAAAGGAAGAAGTGGAGGGAGTGCAGTGTGAGTTATTCGGAAAAAACGGCATTCCTTTTGCGGAGATGATTATAGAGATATTGTAAGGGATTACTTTTTTTTTAAATTTTGAAACGCATGAACGCTTTTTCGTCAAACGCAGAGCGCCCTTAAAGGCCGACATCAGTTGTGATTCGATCATGTTCATCGCGGGCCAAAGACATGACTGCTGCCTGCTGGCTGTAACTGCACGTTTTCCCGGAGCGCATTAATTAAGAAAGTTTGGCCGTAACCTCGCGAATGTGCGTCAGCCGCTCCACCACACCGTAAAGGAGCGTCTCCTTCGTGGTGACCGCACCCAGCTCCACCACCCAGACTGCTAACTTCTGTGAAACTCTTGACAATATATGTACTGTTACGTCATGACCTTGACTTGCGAATGCGTTAGTTACGTCTTACTGAAAGGGAGCCGAGGGGGAAGACTACGAATATACAGTGTTGCTATTCCACAGGCGAGTAAGCAAAATCGCAGAAACGATTCTCCGAGGCGTGCTCAAAAATATTCGTTCTGGTAACAGACTTCCTACTCACTATTATTGTATGGAAAGACGAAAGCTTAGGCTTTAAAATTTCGTCAACAACGAGATGGTTCAAACGGCTCTGAGCACTATGCGAGTTAACTTCTGAGGTCATCAGTCGCCTAGAACTTAGAACTAATTAAACCTAACTAACCTAAGGACATCACACACATCCATGTCCGAGGCAGGATTCGAACCTGCGACCGTAGCGGTCGTTCGGCTCCAGACTGTAGCGCCTAGAACCTCACGGCCACTCCGCCTGGCCCAACAACGAGATAATTAGAGGCAGAACACGGGCTCGGACTCGGGAAAGTTATGGAAAGAAATCGGCTACGCCCTTTTCCTGGGATCCATCACAGAATTTGGATTAAGCGATTTGGGGGAAAAGCCGAAAACCTAACCTGAGTGGCCGTAAGGAGATTTGAACTCCGGTCTTTCCGATTCGAGCCTAGTGTCTTACGTATGCCCTTTATTGCTCCGCTGTAGGCTACATTTACTCCTATAAGGCTGCCCGAGGAATATGCCTTTGTTATTCTGCTGCTACAAAATGAAGACGACAGTTTACATAAAAACACTGATTATTGTCATTATTATTATTGCAATTACTGCATTTTAAATCAGAACAGCTGATTAATTTCTAGGACATCCATTCCAGATCTTCAGGTGTCACAAGCACTAAAGAATTTTGGCAGCTATGTCCCCTACGTCGCCGTCTTTACCTCATCCTGGAATCTAATGCAGAGCCCTAATAATATCGTGCGGTAAAAGTCGCACTACAAGTTACATTAGAGGGCTTCTACATGCAACATATTTCTGTGCTAATGACCTTGTATTTAGAGCGATATGGTTCGTCCATCAGGAGGTGCGTTTTTCGTCCATCAGGAGGTGAGGGGGGAGGGGGTTAGGCTAGGGCGTAGGTTGAGGTTGAGGTACTCTGATGAACACTCGTCTGAAGACTCGGAGATAACGAAATCACACGGAGTTCACAGAAAAGAGACTTCGACTGTTAAAATTTTATCAGTAAATTGTTGAAATATTCGTAACAAAGTCCCTGAATTTACTGCTCTCGAGGAAACTTCTCACGCCATCACTTTCTGTAATCGTTAACTGTTCGAATTCGTTCATTATGTTGTGCAAGAAGTGTTACTTTTACCTGCCTGGATGAACCATTTATTGGACTGAGCATGATTCGATCATTATATCGTGCAAGAAATGTAGTATTTACCTGATGTTACCGCTGAGGTTGTCTGATTAAACCATTTATTAGACTGTACGTGAACTTCCATGAAGATACCAAATACAGCAGAAAGGCTAATTAGTTGCGACAGTGAACTCGTATTTTGAAAAAGTGGGGATCTAGCTGTTTTGGGTTTCCCTTGACGACATAGCCCAAAATGCGAGGCTGATTGCTCTGAAAAAGTCACAGCTGATTTCCTTGTTCATTCTTGACCAATACGAACTTGTGAGCTGTCGCTAATTGTCTCTTCTTTGACAGGGAGTTAAACCCCATTACTCTTCTCGACACTTTCATCTTGAGTTATTTTCATAATTTCTTCATATTAAGCCGTGGTTAACGTCTGAATTTGTGTCTGGCTTAAGATCTTACTCTGTCTTCTTCTAAGCCACAAATTTCTATTAACTTTTTCCTGTCTTCAGCCACATTAATTTTAATCTGCCATTCTCCATACATTTTCGTGGTGATCCCAATAAAACTTGAATACTGATCATATCTATAATAGTGTAGGATTTACTGTTAAAGTGAAGTTAACAAGTTTTGTCTCAAAGATCTGAATGCTAAAGTCAGAACGCTTTGGTCGATCTTAACGATCGATATTTCATATAGAAGATTATCATTAAAATGACAAACCTTGTAAATATCAACTCTGTAACTTCATTTATTTAAAAGATATAGCAAATTTAAATTATCAGTTTTTTCAGTTAAGTATCAGATCATCATTTCCTCCACACAAAACACATTGAACACTGACATCATGACACCTTATTGAACCATTATGTAACAGAATATTTGTTATAAAGTTTAGTGCACAATAGTTACTTTTGTTCTGTATTTATTTATCAGAAAGCACATTGGAACAAGGCCACTGGCCGTGACATTCAAAGTTAAGAAGGAAATTGTATTAGTTTTATGTAAAATAATTTAATGTTGAATGTTTATTATGTAATCGATGTTATTGATACTTCATTTAGAACGTTTATTATGTAATCGATGTTATTGATACTTCATTTAGAACGTTTATTATGTAATCGATGTTATTGTTACATCATTTAGAACGTGAAAGTGGTCAAGTTTTGAGTAATTAAATATGTTAAAATGTAAAATAATGTAGAATAAGCTGTAGCCCATCACATGGACGGCTTCAGGAAATGGAAAGGATGTCCGGCGCGCGGGAAACGCGCTCGGAGACGGGCAGAGGGCAGTTCTGGTCTAGACACCAAAGAGTACAGTTCGGCTGGAAACACCAAAGGGAACAGTTCGGATTGAGACGCGAAAGCGGACAGTCGGTCTTTAGCCAACAAGCAAGTGAAACGACTTAGAAAATGTCGCGTTACATGGCATCGCAGTGAGCAGCCGCGCGCCTGTTTTGAACTCTAACTTTTCGCATAGTTAACGAGGTGGAGTATCGAACTTGTACTTCGCAATGAGATTGTGAATGATCGAACTGTGTCAAATGGATATGCGCTCGACTCTAATGGTAATTGTAAATACGACCACTTTCGCTGTTAGTTTTCTTTCTGGATAAACATTATTTTAACCGAATCGCAAATGTGTGGCCTGCATCATTTATGGATCGTTAATTTAGTTCCCGATATTATTAATACTGTTATTATATGTTATATTAACTTTGTATTTCGCAAACTTGCCATCAGCCAGACAATTTAACCAAAGGGTCGCAAGTGTCTAATTTAGGGCGTGCGGTTTAGCCCCTAGAGGTGTTTGTATCAAGACATTTCGACGAAAGGAACCGCATGTGAGCCCGAACATCGTTGGGATGTTAGCTCCCAATACCTTAGCAATAGATCTTGCCGAGAGCCCGAGATAATTCTGGTCCAAGGTTAAGTCGCTACGTGGACCAAAGGTTTCTGTCCAGTCACTCATTGACCAGCCTGGTGTGGCAGTAGAAGATAAAAAAAAAGCAAAGCCGGATTTTAAAATTTCGCATTTCAACATAGTTGACGCAGGAGAATCGTTCAAACAAATCATTGACCATTGTACGGACTCCCGTATGGCGGACGTAGTAATAAGCCACTGGTGTAGAAAACCAACTGAAAGAGTTCAAAGCAAATAAGTCGCCAGGGCCTTATGGAATCCCAATTCGGTTTAACAATGAGTACTCTACTGCATTGGCCCCTTACGTAGCTTGCTTTTATCGCGAATCTCTCGCCCAGCGCAAAGTCCCAAGCGACTGGAAAAAAAGCGCAAATGACCCCCATATATAAGAAGGATAGAAGAACATACGGGCAAACTTACAGGCCAGTATCCTTAACATCGGTTTTGCTGCAGATTTCCTAAACATACTCTCAGTTCGAATATAATAAATTTCTTTGATAGAGAAAAGCTTTCGTTCACAAGTCAAAAGATTTCAGAAAGTATCGCTCGAAATTTAGCTTGCTCTTTTCTCACATGAGACCCTGCGAACCACGAATGAAGGGCAACATGCGGATTCCATACTTGTAGAGTTAAGTAAAGCATTTGACACGATGTACACCGTTCACTGTAAACGAAGGTACAAGCATACGGACCAGGTTCCCAAGTATGTGAGTGGTTCGAAGATTTCCTTAGTAACCGAACCCAGCATGTTGTTATCTACGGCGAGCGTTCATCAGATACAAGAGCATCGTCTGGAGTGCCCCACGGAAGTGTGATAGGACCACTGTTACTTTCTACGTACATAAAGGCTCTGGTGGGCAGAGTAAGCAGCAGTATGTGGCTGTTTGCTGATGATGCTGTGGTGTATGCGATTGTGTTCTAGTCAAGTGACTGTAAAAGGATACAAGCTTATTTTGACAAAATTGCTAGTTAGTGTGATGTACGGCAGCTAGCCCTAAATACGGAGAAATGTAAGTCAGTGCAGATGAGTAGGAAAAACAAACGCATAATATTCGAGTACAGCATTAGTAATGTGCTGCTTAATATAGTCACGTTGTTTAAATATATAGACGTAACGTTGCAAATCAATATGAAATGGAATGAACATGTAAGGTTTGTTGTGGTCAAAGCGAATGATCGACTTCGGCTTTTTAGGAGAATTTTAGGAAAGTATTGTTCATCACCTGTGAGGGAGACCGCTTGTAGGTCACTAGTGTAGCTCATTGTTGAGTATTGTTCATTTGTTTGGGAGCCACACCAGCTCAGATTAAAGGAATACGTCGAAGCAGTTCAGAAGTGGGCTGTTAAGTTTTATTACCGGTTGATTCGAACAAGACGTAAGTATTATGGAGCTGCTTCCGGAACTCAACTGAGAGTCAGTGGAGGGAATTCGACGTTCTTTTCGAGGAGCACTACTGGGAAAATTTAGAGAACTCATCTGAGGATGACTGTAGAACTATTCTACTGCCGCCGACGTATATTTCGCGTAATGACCGCGAAGATAAGATTAGCGAGATGAGGGCTCGTAAGGAGGTAGATGGACAGAGTCCTTTTCCATCGCTCTGTCTGCTAATGGAACTGAAAAGGAAATGACCAGCAGTGGGTCGTTGTACCCTCCACCACGCACCATATGTCGTCCTGTACGTAGATGCAGATGCAGATACAAAGTTTATATTTGTAAGAGAATGTCGCAGTTCACGTGCCTGCTCGGTTTATTTAGTGCTGCGTCAGGAGCAATGGTATTCCGCCAGAGCGCACCTCCTGAGCCTCAGTTACACTTCGAGTCCGGCTCGCAGCCTGACTGAGCTAATGGGTTGGTGCATGGCGCCGGGGTCCCTGTGGCCCGTCCAAACGTCGTAGCGGTGTAATCGTTTTCAGCGCGTATGCTGCGGTGTATGTCTACAACACGTCTTTATAAAGTTGCAACAAAACTGTAAGTCTGGAACTCGTTTTGTTACATGAGGAATTGGTCTGGTTCTTTCAAGTTAAGCGTGAATCTTTAAAGCTCCTCCAGAACAGCAACCTATCTTTGGGTCGATACGAATCACTCCAGGCCGCTGTTGTACAAGGGTTGGCCAAAAACAAGGAAACATCGCGAAAAATTTATGCCTGAACGTAAATGGAGATGCTAGTCAAGCTTATAGGTCGCGCTGCCGTATTTGAACACAAATGGCACCTTTTCAATGTCCTCAGTGCACTGCAGTTGTCAATCTTGGAGAAGAGTGATGTGCGTAATTGTGATTTTACTATGTAAGACGTACAGTAAGTGAATTCTAAGGCTTACAAATTCTTGGCGCTCGTATGGTGTGTGCTTCCGTAACCAAGGTGGCCGAAATGTTTGGTGTTTCAAGAGTCAGCAGAGGCATACGTAAACATCGGAGAAACATCATCCGCAATGGGGGCGAAAGCGTGTATTGAATTATCGTGACAGACCGTCATAAAAGAGAACAGTGACGAGAAATAAGAGGACGACAGTTGCAAAATTCACTGTAGAAGTGAATGTGAATGTCACATTAGCGAACACTGCCAGCACTAAAACAATATGACGGGGCCCTTCAAAAGTTGTAAACTGGAAGGCGAGCTGGAATTCCGGAACCACACATCAGTTCTGCAAATGCCCGTAAAAGGAAGTAACGTGTCGCCGAAGCCAGCAAACCTGAGCTTTGGAGCAAAGGCAGAAAGTCATTTAGTCGGATGAGTGGTGTTTCATACTGCTTCCAACTTTTGTGCGAATTTAGCTTCCAAGAGTGAAACTTGGCAGGGGATCGATGATGGTTTGGGCAGCCATATTGTGATACTCCTTGGGCTGCATGGACACTCTGCAAGGTCGCACTACTGCCAGGGATTATTTGACCATGTAGGCCAATCAGATCCATCCCATAACAGAATATTTGTCCCCTTTATTCCAGGAGGACAGAGACCCTGTACACACATCTCCCATCACGCGGGAGTGGTCCTGTGAGCACGACGATGGACTGTTGCATCTTACGTAGCCGCCGCTGTCATCACATCTAAATACGACTGAGCCCTTGTAGTCTACTTTGGAGAGAAGGGTACAAGATCACTATCCATCTCCATCACTGTAACGTGAACTTGCCATTATTTTGCACAAACAACGGTATAAGTCTTCCTTGAAAAGTGTAGAGGATTTGCATTTGTCCATTCCAAGAAGACTGGAAGCTAGTCTGAATACCAACGGTTTTGTTACACCGTATTACACATGGTAATGTGTTGTGTTTTTGGTGTTTCCAAATTTTTGTACACCCATGTATATTTTGTGTTACGTGCTTCTCACGCCTTAGGTCTTTACAGAACGCAGTGTTATTTTATTATATGCTCTTACGTGTTCCTTAAAACGAGGGTGGAAATCGCGCCCAGCCCGGCCTATGTAGAACTCCTCGCACTCTGCACATTTTATTTTATATGGAATGGAAATGAAGTCCCGTGCTTCTTGACAGAGCTTAGGGGAACGATGCGGGAGACCCGCACCGCCGTAGTAGGTGGTTTGCCATTGCCTTCCTCCAACCACAATGGGGATGAATGATGATAATGAGGACGACACAACAACTCACAGTGATCTCGGGGCAGGTGAAAATCCCTGAGCCGGTCGGCAATCGAACCTGGGACCCCGGGCTCGGGAAGCGAGAACGCTACCGCGACACCTTATTTTATATATTACCGATATCATCATCATCATAAACTAAAGGCTTTGCCTTGTCGATTTAGCCACGTCCCTCTCTCCATTGTCATCCTCTTCAATTCTTCATACGATTTTACCCCATATCTTCTTTGATGTTATTAAAATACGTTGCTCTTGGCCTGCCTCTTGGTTTTTCCCCTAAAACTTTTCCTTGAAATACATTCTTCAGGAAGTTGTTGTGTCTCATTATGTGCACTATCATTATTGATTTTATTCTTCCTATATAATTTAGCAGCGTTCTGTTCTGATTCACTTCTCTTAAGACCTGTTCATTACTTTTTCTATATACCCTGCTTGTTTTCGTCATTCTTCTCCATATCCACATTTCCATTGCTTCCAATCTCTTTTTCTCTGGCTTTCCCAGAGTTCACGCTTCACATCCGTATGTTAAGACACTCCAGAAAAAAGTTTTGGCAAACTTTTTCCTACTTTCTAGGCTTATATGATTGTCTGATAGTAATTTTATTTTGGAAAGCTTGCTTTGCCAAGGCTACTCTTCTCTTCATATATGTGATACATTTATTGTCGTCAGTGATTGTGCTCCCCAAATAACAGAAGTTGTCAACCTGCTCTAGAACAAAGTAAATGGTGATCGATATACTAAACTTTTCTGTGTCCTCATCGATTTTATGATATTACTTTAATGCTACATCTAATACGAACCTCTATGTTGACGATTTAGGAAAAGAGTTTACTATTTTGTTGGAACACTTACTCTATATTCGTGTGTATGTTTCGTATTTTCGAAGTGTATGGTCTCGGAACTTCTTGCATTTTGCTTTCAGTTCTTTTCTGCATTTTTGTTGTGCCGCTCACTTTTAAGTCATTCGTAACTGTAGCTTTCTTGCGGATGTCTAATTCGTGCTGCTTAGAGAGGACCGAGCGGAGACACCTTAGTGTGGGGTCAGAATAGCAGTTAGGAACCTGTGAAGTACCGACGATGCCATCAAAATGTCGTTAGAGTTCAGTTATTTATTCATTGTTTACAAGTCGCCATTCTTCTGCAGCAGCGCCGGCTGTTGCTAATTGCCGCGCGGGATTAGCCGAGCGGTCTGGGGCGCTGCAGTCGTGGACTGTGCCGCTGGTCCCGGCGGAGGTTCGAGTCCTCCCTCGGGCATGGGTGTGTGTATTTGTCCTTAGCATAATTTAGGTTAAGTAGTGTGTAAGCCTAGGGACTGATGACCTTAGCAGTTAAGTTCCATAAGATTTCACACACATCTGAACATCTGTTGCTAATTCAGCTGCGCGTCGGACTCTAGCTGACGCCCGTGGAGTCAGATCAACGTTGCACGGGCAGGATGTGATGCCAGAGACCCTGGCGGTGCGATGGCTGCAGGCGAGAGAGGTAGCGGCTGCCCAGAGCGAAGTGGTTCTAGAGCCGGCTGCGCAGTGTACTCGGTCCCTCTCCGAAATCTCCAGTGCCCTTAGATGACCAGTCCACTACGTACCTGGTGTCGGTGATCGTGTGGTCCGTTGATCTCCTCCCTACCCATAATAGATTTCAGCATCCGAAGGCGCCTGAGTGTTGATTAGAAACGTGACCCCCAAGCAGCCCTGTGGCTGGCTTCCGCTTTGAAGTCTCGTACTGGCAGCACTCTGCGATGTGGTGCTGTAGAAAGACAGTCAGTTTCTCCCTCAGTAGCTGTTGCTCCTGGCGATGACGACGGTGGAAATCGTCGAAAACTCGAGGTTTTACCCTGAACTGACACGGCAAGAAGTCCGAGAATATTTTATACAACAATGACGTTGCGAAAGACTTCGTTCTCATACATCTTCGGTTCGGTCATAGACTCTGCTGGAGCATCTAGAACATAGATTCACTGCACTATCATGATCATGGAATTGAGTGCTATTAATGTGAATGCCATCGATCCCAGTGATCAGTTCATGGCAAGAACTGGAAGAGCTAGAGTATTTAAAGGGAGCTAGCGTGAGGTTATGACGCAAACCTCGATTCGTAATGACCGAATCTGTCCTTATTCAGCTACATTCACTTAAAAGGCTGTTAGCTGCTGTGTCTGTCCCTCACTATGTGCTCTAATGACATGGTTAGTCGTTTCCAACATGCTTTACGAGCTAACTAATATGCTTGTCTGGCTTCCTTTGATATTCTGTCCTCTTTTTCTGCTGAATGCTTATTCCTTGCTCGGCAGACAGTGTCATCGATCTGACCCACTTGCGACATAATGGCTCGCTTCCTTCTTCGCCTCTGTCTATCACATGACCTATCACATTTACCTGAGCCAGTGTGAGTGAATATAAAAATATTTGTCTAATTTCTACCTCTTGCTGTTGTGTTTCATAGTATAATTGTCGACTTCAGACAAGTGTAGTTTAGAAAAGCAAAAAGCCAGAAGTCTTGTAAGCTACATCAGATGGAAGGCATGTTATGTGGACCAAGTTGGTTTCCTATAAATTTTGTACATATGTCCTCCAGTCATTTTATAGACTTTTGGGTCCAAAAACTTTACATTTCGTTCCCTTCATCTTCAAAAATGAAGCCGATTTTTGGATATTCTTAGTTACAATTAGCTGCTAGTTGTTGATTCTCCAACTTTTTTTCTCAAAAAGTATGATACTGTCTGTGATTCGCAGCTAATAAACAAAAAAAATTCCAGCTATGTAATGAAAATTTTAGCAAACTAACTAAACTGGGCATAGAGCGAGGTACTTGGGGAGTGGTAGGACCAGGTATTCAAGTAAACATCATTTGCAGAATGAAAAATTCTTTTTAAACAAAGCAGCACTGCGCACAAATAAAATAACAAGAGATTGCAAAGACGTTCAATTGCAAATGCCAGCAGATGCCTAATTAATTTCTTCACAATGAAGCGGTGTGGACAGGACTCAAATATGGCACGAGTTCACAGTACAGGACGCACCGTTCTGGAGGATCACGCCTAATAGCGCAGTCGCTGGTATTTCGACAGTATATAAACGAAATACATTTAACAAACACACAATAACCAATTCACCAAAGCGGGCAACTCCTACAGATTCCCCAAATTACACTTTACATTGTCCTCACGCAGAAATATACTTAAAATAACCTTTGAAGATACTAATAAATAATGTAAACACCACGAGTGGTACATAACCGAGAGCAAATGACTCGTAATCACATAAAAATCTCTTCTCAGGGCCAAGCATCTAGGAAAGTTGGATCAAGTATTAAAATATGCCAATTGAACATTGACGGCATTAGTAAAACCAAATGCCAAATTCTTAAAAAGTTACTGACTAAGCACAACATTGATGTTGCCCTACAGGAGACACACACATATAACGAAGATCAACTACGCTGCAGAGAAAAAATACCAGGATACGATATCATTGGTGCAACATACCACCATGCCTATGGAGTAGCCAGATACGACAAAACTAAAATAGAGAATGCTCACCTGCTATCCACTTCCACAAATGACAATATCCACTCTGCGATAATCAAAATAGATGAACTGGCCATAAGTAACATTTACAAACCACCAGGATCCGGATGGCCAGCAAATGTTCTCCAATCATACCGCCGTCTTTGTAGGAAACTTTAACAGCCACCACACGCCATGGTCATACAGAACAACTTATTCAAATATATATATGAAGATAGTAACTGTTCTCGAAAGAACAGATACCACTGATGACCGTGCACCTTCCCTAGAATAAATTATAATTAATTGAAACCTTCAGCTACCGACAGGTGTTATTGATATACCTCGATGGGGACAGCTGAAAATGTGTGCCCCGACCGGGACGCGAACGCGGGCTCTCCTGCTTATGTGGCAGACGCTCTATCCATCTGAGCCGCCGAGGACACAGATGAATAACGCGACTGCAGGGACTTATTCCTTGTACGCTTCCCGTGAGACCCACATTCCCAACTGTCCACAATCTACATACGTAATGCACCTAATAGGTATTTGCCCATCCACTCATTTCTCGCGCACGCTGAGGTGACGATTTCCGTGCCTCATATGCATAGAGCGTCTGCCATGTAAGCAGGAGATCCCGGGTTCGAGTCCCAGTCGGGGCACACATTTTCGCTGTCCCCGTCGAGGTGTATCAACAACACCTGTTGGCATTGAGGGTTTCAATTAATTATCACTTATTCAAATGGTGAAGCCTTAGGAACCTGGGCAGAAGAAAACAACATCCATCTCATTTTAGACGCTAAAGATCAGCAGCTTGGAAACGAGAGTATGACCTAGACCTATGCTTTGTCACAGCTGATGAAAATAACCAGCTAGTCAACTCAAGCCGAAATGTTCTGCCAGATTTCCCTCACAGTTATCACCGTCCAGTCCTAGTAGAAGTCGGCACAAGTATTCCATTGATAATCATAACTCCTCGACCCAGATGGAACCTACAAAAAGCGGATTGGAAAGCTGAATCTGAACACCTCGATAAATGCCTGGGATGGATCCGTCCATCTGCTGATAGCTACAAAAGATTTGTGCGAGCAGACAGAAGCACATACCTAGAGAATACCGCAAAGAATACACTCCAGGCGGGGATGAGAAATGTGAGGAACAGTATAATGACTACCAAAGCAGCGGTGACAGAAAAATAGCAGATGAACTCATACACAGCCTTGATACTGCATGACGACAGGAGTTAATGGAAACTACTCAGACTATGGACTTTAAAGCGTCCAGCAGAAAAGCACGGTCCCTGCTTCGAGAACTACGAGGAGCTAGCCGTATCATTCGAGAAGAAAACCCCACAACACCCAACAAAATTGCTTTGCAGATTGTTAAAACATCTAAAGGGGTAGCCACCGAGAGACAACAAAACGCATTAAACGTGAACTTAGAAAGCTAAAAGCAACAGCCAGTGTTGACACTAAACACTCATGAGACGTCACCCCCGAAGAGATCTCGGCAGCAATAAAGGACACAGAACCAGGAAAAGCCCCCGACTCAGATGACATCCTCCCAGAGTTTTTTATTGAGTCTGGCAAACATACGAAAATATGGTTAGCAAAGTTCTTCACTTCACTACTGCAGACAGGAAACATACCCCAAGAACTTAAACGTGCCAAGATAATTGCCCTCCTAAAGCCAGGTAAACCGGGAAATATTCCACAAAACTACCGGCCCATAGCACTGCTTAGATTGGTGTACAAACTTCTGATTCGAGTACTACTTAAAAGGATTGGTCAGACAATATTCACGGCCATTCCAGTGGAACAAGCCGGCTTTCGGCCCAACCGAGGCTGTGCAGACCAAGTCCTGGCCCTTACAACATATGTTCAAGCGGGATTCCAAAAGAAATTAAAAACATCTGTGGCCTTCGTTGACTTGTCAGCAGCCTATGATAGCGTCTGGAACTAAGGCCTACTCTATAAACTGATGAAAATAATTCCCTGTCAAAAAGTGACAAAGCTTATTGGAAACATAATTGGTAACAGAGAATTCCAAGTCGTCATGGGATACAAAGTCAGTAACCAGAAATTCCTTCCTAATGGCTTACCTCAAGGCTCGGTATTAGCCCCATTGCTTTCCAGCCCATGCATTGCTGACATGCCAGAAACAGCTTGTAGGAAATTTGGCTACACTGATGATTGGGCTATTGCAGCAAGGCACACCGATTTTGATACAATGGAAGAAACTTTGTCATCCGATCTGTCTGCCCTGGCGGCAAACTTCCGTAAATGGAGGCTTAGGCCTAACGCCACGAAGACAGAAGTAACTTGCTTCCACCTCAATAACAGAGAAGCCGACAGAGTTCTGTCTTGACGACACGCGCCTAAACCACAACAAGGAACCAAGGTACCTAGGGGTCACGTTAGATAGAACCTTCTCATTTAAATCACACCTTACAAAAGCAGCTGCCAAGGTGATAACAAGAAACAACCTCATCCATAAACTCTGCGGTACCACCTGGGGATCAACGGCAACAGCTCTGAGGACGTCTGCGCTAAGCCTGCTATACTCTGCGGCATAGTACTGTGCACCAGTATGTCTCAACAGTAGTCGTGTGAACAAAATCGATGTCTAACTTAACAACACCATGTGCTACCTGTTCTGAATCATATACCACCCCCAAAAATACGACGAGAAGCATCCTTGGTCAGGGAATACAACAAGATCGAAGCAAACCCTGAACTACCGGTACACATCGATTTACATGTCCGCCCCCCGTAGCTGAGTGGTCAGCGCGTCTGAATGTCAATTCTAAGGGCCCGGATTCGATTCCCGGCTGAGTCGGAGATTTTCTCCGCTCAGGGACTGGGTGTTGTGTTGTCCTAATCATCATCATTTCATTCCCATCGACGCACAAGTCGACGAAGTGGCGTCAAATCGAAAGACTTGTACCCGGTGAACGATCTACCCGACGCGAGGCCCCAGTCACACGACATTTCCATCCGATATACCTGATCTAAGTATCAAGAGTCTTCGTTCAAGACATCCTTCTCTTGCTCTCGACAGCCTCACTAGGGCTGATATTAACTCTTGGAGAAGAGAATGGCTCCAAAATGTCGCAATAACTTGCCACCTAATACCTTGTATTACTGAGGCAGCCCTTCAAGATCTGGTCAGTTCTGAACCGACTTAGAACTGGGCATGGAAGATGTGCTCACTCACTCTTCAAATGGGGACTGCTGTCTTCGCCAGCATGTGATTGCGGCGCGCCTAAGCAGAACACCTAACACATCAGAAAAGAATGCAGTGTAGAGCGTTCAGTGGGGACTCTGAAGAATTCCTCGTGGCGTCCCAAAAATCGATTGAATATATACAAGGACTATATATTTATCTGTGAATATACGTAATGTTATGTAATTTAGAATAACGTGATCCGATACTGATATGAACTTAAATGCCATACGCTGAATAAATAAATACACTACTGGCCATTAAAATTGCTACGCCACGAAGATGCTACACACGTGAAATTTAACCGACAGGAATACGATACTGTGATATGCAAATGGTTAACTTTTCAGAGCATTCACACAAGGTTGGCGCCGGTGGTGACACCTACAACGTGCTGACATGAGAAAAGTTTCCATCCGATTTCTCATACACAAACAGCAGTTGACCGGCGTTGCCTGGTGAAATGTTGTTGTGACGCCTCGTGTAAGGAGAAGAAATGCGTATCATCACGTTTCCGAGACTGATAAAAGGCGGATTGTACCCTATCGCGATTGCGATTTCTCGTATCACGACGTTGCTGCTCGCGTTGGTCGAGATCCAATGACTGTTAGCTGAATATGGAATCGGTGGGTTCAGGAGGGTAATACGGAACGCCGTGCTGGATCCCAACGGCCTCGAATCACCAGCAGTCGAGATGACAGGCATTATCCGCATGGCTGTAACGGATCGTGCAGCTACGTCTCGATCACTGAGTCAACAGATGGGGACGTTTGCAAGACAACAACCATCTGCACGAACAGTTCAACGACGTTTGCAGCAGCATCGACTATCAGCTCGGAGACCAAGGCTGCGGTTACCCTTGACGCTGCATCGCAGACAGGAGCGCCTGCGATATTGTATTCCACGACGAACATGGGTGCACGTATGGCAAAACGTCAATTTTTTCAGATGAATCCAGGTTGTCTTTACAGCATCATGGTCGCTTACGTGTTTGGCGACATCGCGGTGAACGCACATTGGAAGCGTGTATTCGTCATCGCCATACTGGCGTATCACCCGGCGTGTTGGGTGGCATTGGTTACACGTTTCGGTCACCTCTTGTTCGCATTGACGGCACTTTGAACAGTGGACGTTACATTTCAGATGTGTTACGGCCCGTGGCTCTACCCTTAATTCGATCCCTGCGAAACCCTACATTTCAGAATTATAATGCACGACCGCATGTTGCAGGTCCTGTACGGGCCTTTCTGGATACAGAAAATGTTCGACTGCTGCCCTGGCCAGCACATTCTCCAGATGTCTCACCAAAAGAATACGCCTGGTCAGTGTGGCCGATCAACTGGTTCGTCACAATACGCCAGTCACTACTCTTGATGAACTGTGGTATTGTGTTGTAGCTGCATGGACAGCTGTACCTGTACACGCCATCCAAGTTCAGTTTGACTCAATGCCCAAGCGTATCAAGGCCGTTATTACGGGCAGAGGTGGTTGTTCTCGGTACTGATTTCTCAGGATCTATGCACCCAAATTGCGTGAGAATGTAATCACATGTCAGTTATAGTATAATATGTTTGTCCAATGAATACCCGTTTATCGTCTGCATTCCTTCTTGGCTGGCTCTGAGCACTATGGGACTTAACATCTGAGGTCATCAGTCCCCTAGAACTTAGAACTACTTAAACCTAACTAACCTCAGGACATGACACACATCCATGCCCGAGGTAGGATTCGAACCTGCGACCGTAGCGGTCTCGCGGTTCCAGACTGACGCGCTTAGTTTCTTCTTGGTGTAGCAATTTTAATGGCCAGTAGTGTATCTATGAACTCTTGAATATTTGCCCAACAACAACAAGTCCTGGTAAACCTGGCACAAGCGTAATACAGCTAGGTTGAAATATTCAATAGACAGAGCTGATAAGCAGAGCCAAACCAAATAGAATTAAGCAAAGGTAGATCGTCAACTAAGAAAAAAGCTCAGGAACCAGACGCACTCACTAAACAAGTTCCGATCAGCTGCAACACAAAAAACTGTTCTCCTGACCTATGCCGATACATAAACCGGTAAATGAACAATTCAAACCTTCAGCCAAAACCTAAAAGTTGTACAACTTTGCTTCCGCCGCTTGCCGATAGTTGGCGACAACGGTAAGTAGTGGTCGAAAGAAAGAGATCGCAGACGTCAGGCAGTTAGCTTGGACCTCGGTCTACATAACCCCATTCAAACATTTGTCGGTTTGTGTCTGCATCATAAAGTTGTCCTTGATTGAAAATTTCAGTTTACGAGCCTAATTCTCGTCATTTGCGGGAGGTGTTACTGTTTTGTTTCAATATGAAGTCTCATCGAATGCTCTCACGTACGTATGGTAAGGTCGCTATCATTGAGAGAACCTGCCGTGAGTGGTTTCAACGCTTCAAGAACGATAATTTTTAACGTCGTAGACTGGCATAGTGGTGGAAGAGAGAATGTTTTCGAAGATGCAGAATTGGAGACATTGCTGAGTGAAGACTAGCGTCAAACTCAAGAAGAATTTCCACGATTAGTGGGAGAGACACAGCAAGCCATCTCAAAACGTCTCAAGTCTATGGGCATGATTCAGAAAGAAAGAACTTGGGTCCCATGTGAGCTGAAACCAAGAGACGTTGAACCGCGTTTGTGTTTTTGTGAACAGTTGCTTCAGAGGAAAAACCTGAAGGGATTTTACGATAACCCTAAACGCATAAAATCATTTGGATAGCCCGACCATGCTTCCACGTCGACGGCGAAACCGAATATTCACGGCTCCAACAACATGCTCTGCATTTGGTAGGACCAGCTCGGCGTCGTATACTATGAGGTGTTAAAACCAAGCGAAACAATCACAGGTGCTCATTATCGAACGCAATTAATGTGTTTCAGCAGAGCGTTAAAAGACAAACGGCCGTAACACAGCGAGAGGCACGATAAAGTGATTTTGCAACACGACAACGCTCGACCCCACGTTGCAAGAGAGGGCAAAACGTACTTGGAAACGTTAAAATGGTAAGTCTTACCCCACTCGCCGTATTCTGCAGACATTGCTCTCTCTGACTATCACCTATATGGATCAGTGGCGCATGACCTGGCTGATCTCACGGACAAGTCACAAATTGTATCGATTCGTGGATCGCTTCAAAACATGAACAATATTATTGACGCGGGATTCGTACACTGCCCGAAAGATAGGAGAAAGTAGTGGCCAGCGATGGAAAATACTTTGAATGATACATGTGTAACCAATTTGTTTCATTAAAGCCTCAAATGCTGGGGAAAAAAAGGCGGAAGCATAGTTGTACACCTTGTATAATTTTGACACTTGATTACAAGATTAAATTATTGGGTGGAAGACAAAAATATGTTCAAATGTGTGTGAATTCCTAAGGGACCAAGTTGCTGAGGTCATCGGTCCCTAGACTTACACACTATTGAAGCTAACCTAAACTAACTTACGCTAAGAACAACACACACACACCCAGGGACGAGGGAGGACTCGAACCTCCGGCAGGAGGGGCGCCGCAATCCGTGATACGGAGCCCCAAACCCACGCGGCCACTCCGCGCGACTGGAAAACATTTCACGTGAAATTATAAGTAGCGAACCCTTTTCAAGTCTCTCGAAAACAGTACCAAATACCAAGCAGAAACCCATTGCAACTCAGTACACAACAGTGTCTGGCAAATAGAGAGCCCAACAGATCGGAATGTTTGTTAAATCAGGTTCACGGACCAACCTCACGGCTACACGCAATTTTCTGAAACTATGCTTACCAAGTTAACTCCTTTTTGTTGAACAGGACTGTTCCAAATGGCCACTGGTACACCAGTCTTCCTTTAGTCACAGACCACGTCCCGGCGATGCCGTCCCCCCGATGTACACCTACCCACTTCGCCTTCTTTCCGCACGCTCGCGCAAATCCGGCACTGAAAGCGCCTGCGCAGCTTTTCCGCTCTGTTTGGACTGCGCTCCAGTTGCCTCTTGAGCGCCAGGTCTAGACTCTCCCACAAGAGCATGTTACATTTGTAAAAGGCTCGGAACTCGCGGCGCACGCCCCCTGCGGTGCCAGGCGCTAAGCCGTTGCTTGGTAACGGTCAAAGGCATAAACACGCGAAATATCGATGGAGGCAGACACTTCTCACTACCTGAAAGAGAGTTTCCCAGTGCGCTAGGCCACCTTTATATTCGTAATCTGTGTTTCTTAAACGTAATAAAACTTGAAGTAATCTGTGTTTTAAACATAATAAAAGTTGAAGCTTAGCGTAAATTAAAGCAAATTTAACATTTCACGTATTTCTTGAAGACTTAGTTATTTTGTTATTAGATTCTTCTTCATAATCTGTTAGGTTTTTTTAACAGTGTATTGGAACATAAATTTACAACGACCAATGACTGGTTGTATCGTTTCTGCATGTGATTTTTGATTTTACGTAGTACAACAGTCTCATTTTCTTCTTTTGTAGAAGAACTTCCTTATTGCCCTCCTGAACCTGGCCCTCCCTATCCCTCTCCCCTCTCTCTCCTTCCTCCCTCCTCATGCTCTCTTCTCTTCCTCTCCCCATCCCTGCGCCCCTCTCTTCTCCCCTTCTCTTCTCCCCTTCTCTTCTCCCCCTCTCCTCTCTCCCCTTTCTTCTCCCCCCTCTCTCCTCCACCCGCCCTCAAATGCTAAAAGCAATCGACCAAATTAAACACACCGTATTACAATATCCTATCCAATCGTGACAACTCCGTTGCAAACTGCCTCCGATACGATCAACAATACAAACAGAATTGTGCTTCAGCAGACGGTTTCAGGCGAGGAGGAACCGTCACATTTCTTCTCACAGAAGCTAACTGAGTCTCACTGTAAATGGCCAGCATATGATGGAGAACTACTAGCTGTGTACGAGGCAGTGCAGCTCTTCAAGGATGACTTCGAGAGTGGACCACTCAATATTTACATTGCCAAGGACAACTGGCAGATTCCAAATGTAATCCAGTAAAAGACAGTTCTCCATGTCGTTCCCGTGACCTTGATTATGTTTCACAATTTACCATTGGCGTTAAGCACTTCAATGACGTGGAAAATGTTGTGGCTGTATAACTGCTTCGCCCTGCGGGATAACCGTGTGGTCTTGAGCGCCTTGCCACGGTTCGCGCGGTTACCCACGTCGGAGGTTCGAGACCTTCCTTGTCGTTGTCGTAAGTTAGTTAAAGTTAAATTAAGTAGTGTGTAAGCCTAGGGACCAATGCCCTTAGCAGTTTGGTCCCATAGGAAGCTATCATTTAACATCGACAACAACGAACTCAACAACGCCGAACAACAGGATATGCCTGTCCGTAGCCCCTACAAGCATGAAGCTTGAACGTCACTCTACCCCTGGGTCCCCGACAAAAGTCTAGGTTGAAATACTGGAAAACCGCCTCTACAACTGATCCCACTCACCATCGCTATTTTCAATAGCATGCACGGACTGCCGCCACCAGGAGTACGTTCCACAACTAATCTTGTTACAGACCGATTTGTCTGGTCAGAGGTGAACCGAGACTGCAGACTGTGTACCCAAACTTTCATGGCTTGCCAGCGCTGCAAGACTGGTCGACACCCTTATTCGAAATACGGGTGGTGTGTAATACCCAAAGGTAGATAGCAACATGTCCACCTCGACCCGGTCGGCTGCCTACTGATATCGGAAGGTTTCCGGTATATTCTGTGTCCGATCGCATCACCCCCTGGGTTGAAGCATCACTCTTGATGAACATAATGGCGGAAACGACGATGAGTGCGTTTGCACAGTCACGAATATCACATTTCGGCTGCCGCCAAACCGAGTCCGCATTATTCTCCCAACTATGTAACCTCTGTGGCGTCCAACAATGATGCAACAGAGCCTACCATCCACGAAGCAATGGTTTAGTGGAATACCCAAAACAGCATTTACGTACCTTGGTGGCCCTGGACAGAGTACTTACGTTGGTTTCTTTAAGGCAAACATTTTGCATTTTGCGTCTTTGACGGAGATTTTATGTGGTGAATGTTCATTCTACCGGCAGCTTTCGTCTGCCCGGTACAACTACCGCCGACAACGGAGCTGCCAGCGCTAGTACGGAAAGTGAAACGAAACATAGCGCGGAAAAGAATATTGCCGCTCCAGCCCATGGCTCTCCAATAATTTGCCTGCACAAGGCTACAGCAGGATGTGACTACGTTACGTTATGGGGCGATACGAGATACAACCAGCAGAACAAGTACCGCTTGGACTGAGATAAAACTCACGTCACTCTGAAGCACGATATAACATCAAACATTGAGAATACTTACAGCAACAATTCCAACAAAATGACATAAACATGAACCTGACAACCGACTTCGTCATGGTCGAAAGACAGCATGAGGAACAACATGTTGAGAACGGTTTTTTTTTCCAGACCATTCACTCGCGCTACGAACTAGTCATCGGCGTTGAATATGCAGCGGTAACGTCACTGCTATCGGCCGAAGGTTTCCTAGTGATCAGGGCTCTTAGGAAACGAACTGCTGCCAGAAAACACAAAGCCAGAGACGATAATACCGCACCTCCTCTGCCATCATCTCCACAGACGAGCGAATCGCCACCGCATCTTGATAGTCTCAACGCAACCAGGAATCGCGTTACGGTTGTCCCTGGCCACCAAACCCCGCCCCTCCCTGCTTTAGCCATTATCACCTGTATTAAGGGGGCAAGGCGGTACTACTTTTCTTCTTCTCGCCGAGAAACGGTCCAGTCGTGTCCTGCATTGCAATCAGTCACTACGCACCTACACGTGCACTATTGCATGAAGGTGATATTACCACCTGTGAGTTTCGGCAACCTCATTCCAATAGTGCTCCGCATTCCGTGCGGAGGAGAATTGTGGAAGGGGGAAAGGCATCTGTGGGAATATCACCGTCGATCGCATAAAACATTAGAAAACAATACTCCCTGGCACAGAGATTACCGTCCTTGTCCGTGTTTAGTAATAAAGTGTTCGTTAATTGCATTTTAATGACGTTCTGCTTCTTTCTGCGAGCATTACAAGATGAAATTCCACAGGTTTTTTAAAATTCTTTATGGACGAAAACAAATATGTGTCAAATAGTCAATAGCAGTTCAGTTTGTAAACCAAACCGAACAGAGTCACTTCATGTGAAGACGCTGCCATTTTAATACGTGTGGTACCTTTTTGCAGCTAAAGTCTTGTTGTTCTGTCTACTACGAATAAGATACATAATGTAAATATGGTAAATCCTGTCAAACATGAGAGTTTTCCGCAAATCTCACCAATACCCGAGAAAGGAAATAGGAGTAATGCACGGAATTACAGATCCATATCTCTAACGTCGATTTGCAGTAGGATTTTGGAACATATAATGTGTGCGAACCTTATGAAATATCTCGAAGAAAACGATTTTTGACAAACGTCCAACACGGATCCAGAGAATATTGTTCTTGTGAAACACAACTAGCTCATTATTCTCATGAAGTCATGAGTGCCGTCGACAGAGATATCAAATTTATTCCATATTTTTCGATTTCCAGAAGACTTTTGACACCGTTCCTCACAAGCAAATTCTTATAACATTGTGTGCGTATGGAGAATCGTCTCAGTTGTACGTCTGGATTCGTGACTTCCTGTCATAAAGGTCACAGTTCGTAGTAATTGGCGGAAAGTCATCGAGTAAAACAGAAGTAATATGTAACGTTGCCCAAGGAAGTGTTATAGGCCCTTGTTGTTGTTGATATGTATAAACGATTTTGGGAGACAATCTGAGTAGCCCTCAAAGATTGTTTTCTGATGACACTGATGGTTAAAACAAATTGCAAAACGATTTAGACACGATATCTGTGTGGTGTGAAAAATAACAGTTGACTCTAAATAATGAAAAGTGTGAAGTTATTCACACGAGTACTGAAAGCAATCCACTAAATTACGATTACAGGATAAAAGAAATAAATCTAAAGGCTGTAAATTCAACAACTACGAATAGATTAAGCTGGAACGTTAACATAGATTATGCTGTAGGAAAGCAGACCAAAGTCTGAGATTTATTGGCAAAATACTTAGAAAACGCAACAGGTCTACTAAAGAGACTGCTTACACTACGCTTGTCCGTCCTCTTCTGGAGTACCGCTGTGCGGTGTTATCCGCATCACATAGGATTTACGGAGGACATCCAAAAAGTTCAAATAAGGGCCAGGATAAGATACCCGAACTGGGGTGACTATCATTAAAACAAAGGCGTTTTTCGTTGCAGTAGTATCTTCTCAAGAAACTACAGTAACCAACTTTATACGCAGGGTGTGAAAACATTTTGCTGGCGGCCACCCACATGGGGAGGAGTGATAACCATTCAAAATGGTGGTAGTATGCTGCACCAGCCGTAGTCTCTTTTTTTCATGAAATATAGCTTTTAATTCTCTCGCAATGTCTCGTGTACCTTTCAGGGGCCGCGCAAAATATACATAACATAAATGACATTGTCTTAAAGGTCAGTGGGAAGTATAATGACTACCAGACGAATTTGTCCACAAGACATGGGAAGTACACTTACCACGAAGTTAATGTTTCTTTCGGTGGACTGCGAGAACCGTGCTTACCATCAACTTAATCGTTTTACTAAGCTCATGGGAATATGTCTCACCAATGTGGTAGCATTTGAGCATTTCTTCACCACTGTGAAGCAAATGCAAATACTGTTGAAGAATGTTATCTATTCGGTAGGCGCTGTGAGAGCAAACCCGAACGTATTCGCTTCATTGATGAAAGAGAAATGTACCA
Source organism: Schistocerca serialis cubense (assembly GCF_023864345.2). Taxonomy (NCBI): domain Eukaryota; kingdom Metazoa; phylum Arthropoda; class Insecta; order Orthoptera; family Acrididae; genus Schistocerca; species Schistocerca serialis. Next base: position 610,738,105 of record NC_064643.1, on the reverse strand, counting down.
TTAAAAGAAGAGAATTTCAGACTACTGAAAAAGTGGCACTGCACATATAAAATAGATGGACAACAAACCTGTCACTATTTTGATGACTTCTGACAACCCTAGAGACACTAGAAATGTCTCAAGAAAGAATAGGGATAGTACTACATCCAGTATTGGTCTTCAATCAGCTGTAGGAACGTACATCAATATAAAGGTAGGTGTATATTACTTCGATGAACTAAGAGATAGTTATTACGTCGACGTTCTCGTATGTGGTAGCATCGGATTCTCTTCTTCTTACTCGATATGGAAATTGTAACTCTTTTTTCATTATACAAAATTAATTAAGGACAGAATGGATTGCGCTGCAGTTCGGAACCGCGGGACTGCTACGGTCGCAGGTTCGAATCCTGCCTCGGGCATGGATGTGTGTGATGTCCTTAGGTTAGTTAGGTTTAAGTAGTTCTAAGTTCTAGGGGACTGATGACCTAAGATGTTAAGCCCCATAGTGCTCAGAGCCATTTGAACAATTTTGAATGGATTGCAAGATCAACTGAACTTTCGATTATGACTCGCAAAAAAACTGATAGATGGCTTCCCATCCCGCAGAAAGAGAGACCATTCAGCAACCATTAAAACAAAGAGGACGTCCTTAGCACATCATGTTGTACTGGCAAAAGTAAGAGACCGTTAAGTCTATTGTAGGAAAAACATGCAGAACGTGCAGAATGTGTTCTACAAATGCCCGAAACAAGAGAAGAAAATACGTATGCAGCTCATACAGAATCCCCTGTGCATCAAACCAAGCTCCCACCAATTTCATGGAAAATAAAAAATGTGACATTTCTTTGAACATTGGTTTTTGAAAGAATTGCTACTTTTTTAGAGGCATTTAATTGTTAACACTGAATATAAACCACGTGGAAAAATAAAGTGTTAATACTTTTGAAATAAAATAAAATAAAAACACAAAACGTCATTTATTTATTTATTTATTTTTACATACAATGGTAACCAATAACACCTCACACAACTGCTGTGGGAATAATACCTGCTACCACAGTTTTTGGTTTTAAATCAAAAAAATTAAATTATCAAAAATCAAATACAGTCGACTGATCCCAATTCCAATATGATATAAAAAAACTAACTTCACCCTGGCGTTATAAAAGAGTTGTTCATAAAAGGGTTAAAGAATAAACACAAAGAATTATAAATGCAAAATTCCTGATACGTAAAAATCGTAATAAATACAATCGCACCAAAAAGTATTGGCACACGTGCGTATTTATCGTTGCTGGTTACAAACGCCGCACTTTCCGGTACACAGTACATGTACGTGCTACCTCACATACCAGACATTACAATTCTGCCCATAGTGCCTACCATTAACAAAGAAATGCAGTGTTATGGGCAAACACGTATCTCCTCTGCACACAAAAAGTATTGGCACAGAGCATGGCATCTCGGTATATTGCTGGGTTTTCAGGTACCGGAACGCCATCTGCTGACACATTAGACACTGCGTGTTGTTGACGGCCCGGTCGCCAGTATGTTGCTGTAGTGCGCGATAGTGGTCAGCATGGGGCCGAAGAAGAAGGAACATTCAGTGGCGTTGCGTGAGAGAGTGGTATTGCTCCATTCACAAGGGAGAAGCTATCGACAAATCGGAGCAGAGGTGTCTGTGAGCTACACCACGGTAAGAGCCATCATTCAGAAATATAAAGAGACTGGAACAACAGTGAATAAGTGTCGTCCTGGACGTCCAAAAGTGCTTACAACCCGAGAGCGTCGCCATATCATCGCACTTGCTCGGAAGGAACCTGCTACAAGTGCAGCAACTATTGCTGAGATTGTTCAGACAACGTCCGACAAGACGGTTAGTGTTCAGACTATACGAAATGTGTTGAATGAGGCTGACATGCATGGACGTTCTCCCAGGAAGAAGCCATACATTTCGGAAATTAACCGGCAGAAACGCCTGCAGTTTGCCAAGGACTACATCAGCAAGCCGATGGAGTTTTGGAACACTGTGATATTTAGCGACGAATCGAAGTTCAATGTGTTCGGATTTGATGCAAGAAAGAAAATTTGGCGCAAGCCGAATACGCACCTCGACATCAAACACATGCATCCCACAGTCAAACACGGTGGGGGCGGTATCATGGTCTGGGGCTGTATGGCGGCTTCCGGCGTTGGAAATCTAGCTGTAATTCACGGCACAATGGATCATATGAGATACATTGACGTGTTGCGAGGTAATTTACACGCTAGTGCACAGAAATTGGGCCTTACTGGGGTGTTTCAGTTCCAGCAAGACAACGACCCAAAACATACCGCCATGAAAACCCGGGAGTGGTTACTGTACAATGCCCCCAGAAGGGTTCTAACACCACCTCAGAGCCCTGATTTGAACCCCATTGAGAACCTGTGGGCTCATCTTGACACACAAGTCAGAAAAAGGCGTCCGTCCGGTAAAAACGACTTGGAGAAAGTGCTCCTGGAGGAATGGTCGAAAATTACCCCTGATATCACCCGGAATTTAATACAAAGCATTCCTAGGCGTTTACGTGCTGTTATAGATGCTAAAGGGATGCACACTAGCTATTAGATGGTGAACATCAATGAAGAAAACGAACACACTGTCCGATTCATATGCGTGTGCCAATACTTTTTTGGGTGCAGAAGAGCGATGTTTTTTTTCATGACACTGTATGTTACTTTAAGGACAGGTGATTTTGACATATTTGTAAACTATGTAATGTAAGGTGTCACATGTATGGGTTCTGTTCTGAAATATATGTTTCGTTTAACCTACAACCACTAAAATGTAACTGTGCCAATACTTTTTGGTGCGATTGTATATATCAATGAAAAGTATATACGAGGGCGGTTCAGAAAGTAACCTCCGATTGGTCACAGTGCGGGTTGTGGGGGGAGTAGCGACGCCATCTGTGCGTTCACGCACTCAACAGGTCAGTCGGCATCAAGCCGTGGTCGAGTGAACGTCGTACCTGAGCTAGTTTAGTTTTTGTGGCAGTTTGAAATGTGTGCTGCAATAGAAAACCCCGCCAAATGTGAAGTGCGTGCTGTCATAAGGTTTTTTACAGCCAAAGGATATTCTGCAGCAGCTATTCATCGTGAGCTTTGTGCCGTGTACGGACCAAGAGTTATGAGTGAAGGAGTTGTCCGTGAATGGGTACGTTTATTTAAAAGTGGACGAGAAAACGTTCATGATGAAGAGAGGAGTGGTAGACCATCATTGGTGACTGACGAACTCGTTCAGACAGTTGATGCAAAAGTTCGTGAAAATCAACGTTTCTCAATGTCGGAGTTGTCTACTGGTTTTCCACAGATTTCTAAGACTCTCTTGTACGAGATAGTGACAGCAAGATTTGGTTACCGTAAGTTCTGTGCACGATGGGTGCCCAAAATTCTTACCGACCACCACAAAACTCAAAGAATGGCCTCTGCATTAGACTTTCTGTCACGTTATGAGGACGAAGGAGAACCATTGTTAAACAGAATCGTGACCGGTGACGAAACCTGGATTAAGTACGTGAACCCTGAGACAAAAGAACAATCAAAGATGTGGGCACATTCAAATTCGCCTACCAAACCAAGAAAAGCCTCGCAAGATTTTTCTGCCAGAAAACTGATGGCAACAGTGTTTTGGGATGCCAAAGGGGTGTTGTTGGTTGAATTCATGGAACGTGGTACGACCATTAATCAAGACGTGTACTGTGAAACAATAAAAAAGTTACGACGGGCTATACAGAACAAACGCCGTGGTATGCTGACTTCCGGTATCGTTTTTTTGCACGATAACGCCCGTCCTCACTCTGCTCGCAGAACAACGGCCCTTCTTGAGTCCTTCAAGTGGGACGTTATCAACCATCCACCTTACAGCCCAGACCTGGCGCCAAGTGATTATCACCTCTTCATGCATTTGAAGAAATGGCTCGGGTCACAGCGGTTTGATGACGACGAAGAGCTCAAAGATGCGGTCACAGGCTGGCTGCAGGCACAAGCGGGTGATTTTTATGCAGAAGGAATTTCAAAGTTTGTGAAGAGATACGATAAGTGCCTCAATCGCTATGGAGACTATGTAGAAAAATAGTGCAAAGATGTAGTTGTAAGATGTATATATTAAAATATTTTTATTTAACTTGGTGTATTTTTTTAAATCAACCGGCGGTTACTTTCAGAACGGCCCTCGTATAATGACGAAATTCGAGATTACAGAAGAAAATGGGATGAAGATCTACAAATAATGGAGAGTGAGAGGCTTCCCTTAAAGGCAAGAAATTATAAGTGCTATGAGAGAAGAGACAGAGGAAGATCCCGACAGAGATGGGTACCATAACAGACAATTCCTGCCTAATACACGAAGAGGAGATGAAGATATACAAATCACGTTTATATAACATGTATATAGTAACATTACATATTTATTACAATATGAATTAAAGAATACCGACGAATCAAATTTTAAGTTCTGACTAATTACAGACAAAATTTTCTGGAATATGAAAATAAATAAGAATTTTATACTTTTGGCGTGTATAGTCGGGGAAGTCTAGAAAGCTATTTCTTTTGTTCCCTATACACAAGTATACAATACACTTATTGCAGAAAACTTATCGACTTCATTTGCAGTTCATCATTTTGCACCTATCTCTCTTCTTAGACAGGATTGGCCAATGTCCAAAATTGTCCTGACAAACAACTTGACTGTGAAAGTTACGAAAAAAGGTTACATACTGGTGTCCTCTGTAAACTATTAACTCTGAAACAGTTTTAAATAATGCTGCAGTACAAACTCAAAGGTAAAAGCTAAATCCTTATCTTCAGAACTGCTATTTCTCGTCACATGATCATCATCCTCAGCACCCACATCATTGGAGTAGCCACACAGTCAACCATCGTCACTCTCTGAATCTGTCCTACCTACCACACGAACGAATACTCTCCTCTTCTTCCCTTCAAATGCTATAAAACTCTGAAAGCAACGTGTTCCTTCCGAATCCTTTGTTTCACAAATTTGTAACATTAAGGAAAGTGCTTATAGCCTTTTGGAATAGAGTCTGAGACTTCAGTTTTCTTATCCAAATGCACCAACTGCCTTGCTGTGCTGCCATAACACTGCATACTCAAGCTGATAATCACCAAATTAAACAATTAAGAATCGTAATTATGGAGTGTAAGAAGTTGGAAAAAAGTTAATTGATGACAGATTTTAGCACAATAAGAATCTTGAAATCAGAAAACGATCGGGTATAAAGAATGGGGAGATTTAAGTTTTCACTAAGAGAGCCTATGAGAATTGCCTATGTGGTGGCTGAAGTGTGGGAAGGGCGCAAGGCGCGGGTTTGGGGCAGGTGTGAATGGTGCCTCTAACCACCCCTTCCCGCTGCCTCCCCAATATCGCCATTCAGCGTAGAAGACGAAGGCAACACTGCGTGGAAAGGGGAGCAGACATGGGGGTACAGAGGAAGAACCCAACGAGTTAAGACGCAATTCGTAGGGGCAGACACTCCGACACTGTGGTCTCTGTGGACATGTCCTTCAGCAGACCCAGCCAAAAGGAAAAACAGTCCACCATGCATTGGACAGGACAGAATTCGCCATGTTTACTAAAGTAATGGTTAGAATGTGACTCCATATAGGTAAATAAGAGAGAATAATGTAATTGCAAGCAGAGGTAATGTTTGGGAATTTGTGGTGTCTTACGTTACTGATATCAAGAATCGTGAGCCATGGGTTAAGAGTCCAGAATGTCGAGAGTCGACGTCTACAAAGAAGTTTCAGAAATCCACGGAAGCCGGTTGACGTTAGTGATCCGCATAATTGCACAGAAGTCTAGATGACTTATCTAGCTACGTGTATAGCAGCCTAAAGATGGTTTAATTAGGCCCCGAAGCTGGTAGCCAAATAAAATAACTAATAAAATTATGGCTGTTGATATATATTTTCTTGAAGTCTTTGGCCATCCGCTCACCCATTCCGCTTTCATAATATGAAACCACAGTAGTTAAGCGAATTGTGTTCGTCTCCCTTCGTGTGTCGCCGCAATGGAGGCTTCTTGTCCTTTATGGTATAAAGAACATTAACAGCCGGCTGGAGTGGCCGAGTGGTTCTAGGCGCTTCAGTCTGGAACCGCGCGACCGCTACGGTCGCAGGTTCGAATCCTGCCTCGGGCATGGATGTGTGTGACGTCCTTAGGTTGGTTAGGTTTAAGTAGTTCTAAGTTCTAGGGGACTGATGACCTCAGATGTTAAGTCCCACAGTGCTAAGAGCCATTTGAGCCATTTCTGAACATTAACAATTGTCGGATGTACGGCGTTTAGTTGAGGGGGAAGTGACAGTCGTTACTTCTCGTTTGCGGGAGTGACAACACACTGATTCACTGTTTTCACGCGAGTGGGAACTAGCAAGCACATGCCTATAGCAAGATTGATACAACTGTACAATTGCGTCATGGAAAACCTGACATGACCAACAAAAGTCCATCGTTCCTGGTAATGTCATCTTCAGCGGCTCCAGCTGGGAGACCAAACGTGTTAAATAGTGTAATTAGAACCACACGGTATTTTCATACGTGGACTATCTGGTTGGGTCGCCCAGCAGGAGCCGCTGAAGATGACATTACCAGGAACGATGGACTTTTGTTGGTCATGTCAGGTTTCCCATGACGCAATTGTACAGTTGTATCAATCTTGCTATAGGCATGTGCTTGCTAGTTCCCACTCGCGTGAAAACAATGAATCAGTGTGTTGTCACTCAGCACTACTATTGTTTTGATAATAGAGCTCCACTAATAATGCCCTGCTCCTTTTGTCCAAGCTCGTGTTGACACGTCAACAAGTGCACTGCGACTGGTCAGTTGTGTGAGACTATGAATCACGATGACATCACGGCACCTGGTGGCCGTTGTTGGACGCTTGGAAATCATGCACCCCATACTTCGGACATTTATGCTAGCAAGTTTGGTACTCATACGGTAATTAGTTTCTGTGTTGTAACGTGTTAAACAGGGAAAGTTTAATTACTATCATTCGGTATACTCGGTAAGACGTTCCGGTTTCGCCTTTAGATTTCTCCCTCATTAACACTGGCTGTTAAAAGTCGCAGGCCACAACGTCTCAAATATCATCGTTGGTGTCGTACAGTGCGAAGGACTTAGAGCCTGTCAGTGCTTCGTCTTCAACAATCAGTCATGAACTACGAACTGTAAGACATCCACTGCGAATATATAAAAAATGACATTGCTCTGTCATCAATGTAGCTATATTACGGCGAAATGACAGGTAATTTTTTGTTACGAAATATAAGCACTTTACAAAACAAAAGTTTAATATTCATTGCTCAATCCAGACCTAAATAAAATTGAAATGTTCATTTCCAGCCTATGATTTGTTACTTCAGACATTACACAACCGTCTTCTGACTGCATAATTTTGACTGCAAATGTCTCGAAAACCTCTACTACAACGAAAAAAAGCATACCACATTTAAACTAACGCAAAATCTCTAAGATTGGCGATCTTTTACACAGGCTTGGAATTTAGCGCGTAATTCAATACTTATAACAGTTTCCACAAAGAAACTTTGTCTCCAAATCTGGCAGAGAATCCAAACAGATTCTGGTCGTGTGTAAAGTATGCTAGTAGTAACACACAATCAATGTGTTCTCAGCACGAAAGCAACGTAAATACTATCGACGATGGTGCTGCCAAAGCAGAGTTACTAAACACAGCCTACCGAAATTCCTTCACCAAAGAAGACGAAGTAAATATTCCAGAATTCGAACCAAGAACAGCTGCCAGCATGAGTAACTTAGAAGTAGTTATCCACGGACTAATGAAGGAACTTAAATCACTTAATAAAAGCAAGTCTTTCGGTCCATACTGTATACCAGTTAGGTTCCTTTTAAAGCTTGCTGATGCAATAGCTCCATACTTAACAATCATGTACAATAGGTCGATCGACGAAAGATCCGTGCCCAAATATTGGAAAGTTCCACAGGTCACACCAATATTCAGGAAAGGTTGTAGGAATAATCGACTAAATTTCAGGCCCATATCATTAACGTCGATATACAGCAGCATTTTCGAGCATATTGTGTTCTAACGTTATGAATTACCTCGAAGACAATAGTCTATTGGCATACAGTCAACACGTTATTTGGAAAACATCGTTCTTGTGAAACAGGACAGACTCTTTACTCACACGAAGTGTTCAGTGCTATTCACAAGGGATTTCAAATTGGTCCGTATTTCTATATTTCCAGAAGACCGGAAAACCGGAATAACATTTGAAGAAACTAAAATCTTGTCCCACGCTTCTACGTACTAGAATTCTGTTATTAAAAAACCAGTAAGACATACACTATGCGAGAATAATTTCAAATGGGACAGCAGCTGTAATTTCGCGGTGGGTGAAAGCGAACTGTCGACGTTGTGGAGTCACATAGAAATTTGCTAAATTGTTTACGTTCCTACGAGAGCGTAGCTTGTAGTTGATGGCTGGAGATACAACATCGTTGTTACAGATAGTCTGCGGAAACCAATTCATAGATGTTGGTCAGTGACGAATCGTGTATACGATTGGAGTTAAACCCGTCAGCGTCAGCTAAAGCCTGAAGATGGCGCTGAAACACCGAAACTGGTAGCAATACAATAAGGAACATCGTAAGGACGGCTGATTACACGTATCAGATGTGGCTTCTGGAGCATAGACTGTTACGCACACATAAATTAGATGTGCGTCTAGAAACTGAGGTTTGTCGTCAAACAGATAACTTTACTGGATACCTTAATTTTAATTTTGTCGTTGAATATTATCTTCCATGTTGTATGATTACACGTACGGGAAAGACAAAAACTAAATTTTTCTTTGTGAATTTTTTCTTAGAATTTTAGCGCATTTTTTAATGCGGCTGACAGACACAAACTATCAATATTATAAAACTAATGCTATTTCCCGCCCCCGGTAGCTGAGTGGTCAGCGCAACTGAATGCCATTCCTAAGGACCCGGTTACGATTCCCGGCTGGGTCGTAGATTTTCTCCGCTCAGGGACTGGGTGTTGTGTTGTCCTTATCATCATCATTTCATCCCCATCGACGTGCAAGTCGCCGAAGTGGCGTTAAATCGAAAGACTTGCACCCGGCGAACGGCCTACCCGACGGGAGGCCCCAGTCATACGACATTTATTTTAATGACATTTTCTTGGGCCCACGGTACGTTTTTACATTATGTATGAAATTTGATCTTAAAACGATAACTTTCTTTTAATTAATGCATTTTCAACTACGTAGATTCTTCTAAACGAAAATCGGATCTCGATGAAACTTTATGCCAGTTATCATTTCCGCCAAAAATTACACAACACCTCGGCTTTGCAAACTATTAATTATAGATATCAGTTCGCACCGCAGAAGCAGCGCTCAGAATTACTTCATTAACATTTCTCCTGCAGGCTTAATTTACGGCAGGGTAATTAAATGCAATTTACATAGCAGTGCCTAAATTTCCACCACAATCATACCGCGAAACAATTAAACTTCGAAATTGTCCTTTAATGGAAATCTAACTGAAACTTGCGGGCTTTCGCCGGACTCATCCCGTAATGCCCTAAGAAATAGATACTCCCAGCAGAACAAGAAAGAAACCATGCGCTGGCATCAGAGCACAATTGTTCAAAGTGTAAAATTGAGCAGGTTCATCCATCAGACACAGATCAGAGAACATTAAATAATGTGCAGCTGTATCAGAGAAACATCATCGGTCTTACTACATTAAGGTAGCTGCTACACCATGATACATAATTCTTCATTCAAGAACTGCAAGTTTATTTGAAATCTGGGTTTTGGTGAAACTGCGTTGTCTTCAAAGTAATCCTGTCAATATTTTAGATTGTACTGTATTAGTTGTAAGAATCGCGTTGTCATGATTTGCCTACCGGCGATATAGGCAGCTGATTGAGAATGTGTAAACATAATTTCCTAATTGGTCTCTCTCCTTTTACGTACTTTTGTCAAGGGATCTGATTTTATACTTTGAATTTTCTCGCAGCAGAACTCCTCTGATGATTGTGTACTGTTGTTTATCCCGATACTAACATGAGCAGTGTACTTTGCTGACAGATTACGTACCTGAATTCTCTAAACTTTTGAAAGCTGTCCATAATGAGCCTTCCATTAGTTTTATTGAGCTGACTTCGTTTTCCGATATTTCTTGGCACCTCTGAAAAAAAAAAAAAAAAAAAAAATTTCAGTTTTGGTGCAGAAGTGGAAATTCAGAGTAAGTGTCTATCTTCATTAATGTAGAAGTTATAGTCTAGCCAACTCGGGTGAATCCATTTAGAACACTACAATAACTATAATAACTTGGATACTTTGCGTGAGTGTTGCTGGCAGCTGGAGAATAGGTGCCAGTGTTGTCTTGTTCCACCCATTTCCAACTCCATTCTCCAAGTTGAAAGTGGGTCTAAGGCTTCTGTCCAGTCACTCGGTGACCATTATGGTGTGGCAGTAGAGGATAGCAAAAGTAACACCGAAATTTTAAATTTATCCATTTAAGAAATCATTCACGCAGGAGAATCGTGCAAACATACCGTCGTTTGACCATCGCCTGGAATCCTGTATTGAGGACATGAGCCTCGCCGTTGTAGAAAAACAACTGAAAGAATTGAAAACAAATAAGTCACTGGTGACAGTGCCACTAAATCAGAGTTATTAAACACGGTTTTCCGAAACTCCTTCACCAAAGAAGACGAAGTAAATATTCCCAAATTCCAATCAAGAACAACTGCGAAGAAGAGAAACATAGAAGTAGATATCCTCTGTGTAGCAAAGAATCTTGAATCACTTAATCAAGGCAAGGTCTCCGGTCCAGATCGTATACCAGTCAGGTTCCTTTCAGAGTACGCTGATACAATAGCTCCATATTTAGCAATTAAGGGAAATAGGAGTAATCCGTTGTACTACAGCCCCTTATCACTAACGTCGATTTGCAGTGGCTGTTGTAATACACTCCTGGAAATGGAAAAAAGAACACATTGACACCGGTGTGTCAGACCCACCATACTTGCTCCGGACACTGCGAGAGGGCTGTGCAAGCAATGATTACACGCACGGCACAGCGGACACACCAGGAACCGCGGTGTTGGCCGTCGAATGGCGCTAGCTGCGCAACATTTGTGCACCTCCGCCGTCAGTGTCAGCCAGTTTGCCGTGGCATACGGAGCTCCATCGCAGTCTTTAACACTGGTAGCATGCCGCGACAGCGTGGACGTGAACCGTATGTGCAGTTGACGGACTTTGAGCGAGGGCGTATAGTGGGCATGCGGGAGGCCGGGTGGACGTACCGCCGAATTGCTCAACACGTGGGGCGTGAGGTCTCCACAGTACATCGATGTTGTCGCCAGTGGTCGGCGGAAGGTGCACGTGTCCGTCGACCTGGGACCGGACCGCAGCGACGCACGGATGCACGCCAAGACCGTAGGATCCTACGCAGTGCCGTAGGGGACCGCACCGCCACTTCCCAGCAAATTAGGGACACTGTTGCTCCAGGGGTATCGGCGAGGACCATTCGCAACCGTCTCCATGAAGCTGGGCTACGGTCCCGCACACCGTTAGGCCGTCTTCCGCTCACGCCCCAACATCGTGCAGCCCGCCTCCAGTGGTGTCGCGACAGGCGTGAATGGAGGGACGAATGGAGACGTGTCGTCTTCAGCGATGAGAGTCGCTTCTGCCTTGGTGCCAATGATGGTCGTATGCGTGTTTGGCGCCGTGCAGGTGAGCGCCACAATCAGGACTGCATACGACCGAGGCACACAGGGCCAACACCCGGCATCATGGTGTGGGGAGCGATCTCCTACACTGGCCGTACACCACTGGTGATCGTCGAGGGGACACTGAATAGTGCACGGTACATCCAAACCGTCATCGAACCCATCGTTCTACCATTCCTAGACCGGCAAGGGAACTTGCTGTTCCAACAGGTCAATGCACGTCCGCATGTATCCCGTGCCACCCAACGTGCTCTATAAGGTGTAAGTCAACTACCCTGGCCAGCAAGATCTCCGGATCTGTCCCCCATTGAGCATGTTTGGGACTGGATGAAGCGTCGTCTCACGCGGTCTGCACGTCCAGCACGAACGCTGGTCCAACTGAGGCGCCAGGTGGAAATGGCATGGCAAGCCGTTCCACAGGACTACATACAGCATCTCTACGATCGTCTCCAAGGGAGAATAGCAGCCTGCATTGCTGCGAAAGGTGGATATACACTGTACTAGTGCCGACATTGTGCATGCTCTGTTGCCTGTGTCTATGTGCCTGTGGTTCTGTCAGTGTGATCATGTGATGTATCTGACCCCAGGAATGTGTCAATATAGTTTCCCCTTCCTGGGACAATGAATTCACGGTGTTCTTATTTCAATTTCCAGGAGTGTATATACTGTGTTCGAACATTATGAATCACCTCGAAGAAAACGATTTATTGACACACAGTCAGCACGGATTCAGATAATATCCTTCTTGCGAAACACAACTAGCTCTTTATACTCATGAAATAATAAATGCTATCGATAGAGGATGTCAAATTCATTCCATATTTTTAGATGTCCATAAGGCTTTCGACACCGTTCCTCACAAGCGTCTTCTGACTAAACTGCGTGCCCATGGAATATCGCCTCGGCTGTGCGACTAGACTCGTGATTCCCTGTCAGAAAGGTCACAGTTCGTAGTAATCGACGGAAAGTCATCGAGTAAAACAGAAGTAACACAGAAGTAAAATCCGGCGTTCCCAAGGAAGTGTTATAGGCCCTATAAAGGCACATTTGCATGCCGTGCGTGAGTTTCCTCGGAAACGCGAAATCTTAATTAAATAATTAATCTCTGACAAATAAATAAAGCCTATGGCACAGAACTGCAGCGCTATGTCGCTGATAAAACAAAATACAATTAGGACACTCTTATGTTTCATTAACAAGAAGAAAGAGGTCTTGCAGAACAACTGGTGCGGGAAGCACGTATATTTTATTAACTGGCACACCGCCATATTTGAAGTTATATAAGAACACAGCAAGTTGCAATCTTACTAGGCACTCGATTCTGTAAAGAATTTATATTTATGAAAATAAGTAGAATTATTTAACTGTAGGCTTATTCGTTGAATATATCTGATTTAACTAACTGTGTAAACTTTTTTATGTTTAGTAGACAGTCACCTCTGTACGACGTATTGACATGGCTGGCAAATTATTCTAATATTGAGATTTAGATTTTGAGTCCGCACCTACCGCAGCAGTCTTTGGAAACGAATTAAATACGAAGTTCGATTATTTGAACCACATTTCACAGTCAACTACGAATAACATTGCATTTACGAAAAAGCCATTGTCAAGCGTCTGATACCAAATAATTAAACGTCCACGTTCCAGATAAGCAAATATTAATTACAACCAATCACTATCATACATATACAATAATTAGTATTTTATTTATTTTATTTATTTTATATTGGCGACCGTGACAGGACGTTGTTCAGTTTTGTCATTTGTTACATTGTTCTCCTTGTTTCATGTGAAAAATCAACTTTCTGGACCTGGACGTGAATGTACGAGAAATAACAAAAATCTGAAGATATTTTCCAATTCTAAAATTTTGCGGGAAGACGCAACGAAGCTTCCAGCAAAATAAGGTAAGACGCAGCATCTTTGCATTGGCGGGCATGACCAGACGCATAATTCAGTGTATTAGCTCTTCAGTAGATTCTGTAGTATTTCTTTCGCGCGTAGCAGTTTTCCGTGATAAATTTCATTCTCAGTGCTTTTCCTTAAACAATAACTTCTGCAACAATACCAATACACGAGTGTACAATATGGCCGACTTCTGTACGATACGTTGTAACATGGCCAGCAGCCATTAAGAATAATTCGATATTCAGTTTACATTTTTAAATTAACAAACAGCCATTGTTGCTATGAGCGATCATGTTCAACTGCATTTTATTTTAAAACCAGTGTCAAACTTTATTTTCTTGAAGCATACCATACGTGTGGCATGGTCATAACTAGAAAACAATACGCAAAGATGGAACAGCAAAGACATACTATTCAGACGCAATCCGACTCGGACGAGAGACAAATGTTAGAAAATGACTTTACGACAGCAACCGGTAGTGACGATTCATCAAATATTGACGCAAGTGTTAACGGAAATTTTGACAATAGGCCATCCACCACAAAAATTTCAGTCTCAGTCAGAGCCCATGTTAATACATGACGTCACGTCTAATGACGCGGCGGGGGCAGAGACCTTGCAAACAGTAAACATTGCCAACATATTACAAATGCTAATGAAACAAAACGCAGAAAATATGGCAACCTTAAGGATGCAGAACGCGGAAAACCTGACAACCTTAAAGACACAAAATGAACAGTTAAAGACACAAAATGACGAAATTAAATCTGACCTCATAGCAATCAAAGCATGTAATGACACTTTATGTAAACGTGTGGAACTTATAGACGCCACACTGACCAAACAGATGACTGAACTCAGAACGAAATTTTCCAAGCTTAATACGAGACAAGAAAAGACTACAAATGACGTGGCACTTTTACAGACACAAGTAAAAAACCTTAATGTCACGTGTGAAGCTCTTACTGAACAAATTCAAACATATCCTTCAGTACATGACAACCTTGAAAAACGAATTACTGACGTGCAGAATAAATTTGACGATGTTGAACAACAACTCACTGACAGATTACAATCTGATGCCACAGCTCATTTTCAAAATATTAATAAAGAATTTCATGATTGGGTAGAGAGCAAAGACAAACATTTTGATAGATGCATACGTGAAAATTTACCAACAATTGTGCACGACTCCGTAGCGGAATACATCACTAATAACAAACAGCTGATTAGTGACGCAGTACAATCCGTCACTGCACCCATGAGACAATTCACCGATCAACCACAGCCTGAATGTAACGAAAATATCAGTCAAAATGTATAGTTCAGAAACCAATATACATTTGAGTATGACGCACACATACCGCACACGACAAACACACAAGAACAAAACACACCACGACTACAACACATACCACGACGTGCAAACACAAACACAAGCTATTATCATGGTAAACCACAGCAACATTATCGTAATTACTCGCCATCTGAACATTACAGTAATTACAGTGGAACAAATCCGTATCATAATGCAAAGGAAGAAGAAAGCTTAATAAAACACAGGCAATTTCAGATTTTTATCCCAGAAAAACGAACCATTCATCCGGTGATTTTTCTTAAATCCTTTAGTAACGCATTTCCACGCACTTGGAGTGACCGGAAAAAGATTTCATATATTGTCGGTTACATCCAAGGTGATGCAGCTGTCTGGGCATACAGTCAAGCTGACGTATGTACAACGTACAGTGAGTTTGAGCGTGCCTTTCTGAACAAATTCTGGTCGCAATCCGTCCAGGAGCGACTCAGAAGACAAATTTTAGAACCTGAAACTTTTAACACTAAAAATGGTAACTTACGCAGATATTTTGAAAAATACTTGAACATGGGACATTTTCTGGACGAACCAGTCGCAACACGTGATATACTCCGTGCGTTGAAGGCCAAATTGCCTTTCAACATTAAAGAAAAACTCTTACATATTCCGGATGACGATCCAAATTATTTTTTAACGGCTTTAGATTCGGTTGACATGTTACTAGAAGATCAGAGCTTCGCGCGGCAAAACAGCAGCCACAAAGTTTATACTAGTGGTATGCAAAACATGCAGGCTTGCCAACTCAATTCTGGCGCGCCCACACTTGGATACGCGGTACAGCAAAAACAGCAAACTCACATGCCGTCTCAATACGGAAATCAAAATCAACACGCGTATTCCAATACAAACAACAGTTACAACAGTAATAACACTTCATGTGGCAATCCATACAAAAGGCACCGCGGTAATAACAACAACGGTAACAACGGATACAAATGTAACAACAAAAACACAAACAGAAATAGAAATAATAATAACTACGAGCCAAGACAGCATCAAGGCTGGACTCGTAGCGATCAATACTTTCATTAAAACACTGCTATACCACAGCAGCCACCAGGACAAAATTGGAGCATACCTTACGACCGACAGGTAAGTCATAATGCGCAACAGCAACAACAACTGCAAAAGTTTGGAGATCACAACAGGCAATATCCGAATGTGAATATAACAGAAGTGACACCTGATACACAACCTCAATCTCTGTCAGTACCTAATACAAATGCTAACCCAACAAACTAGAAACAGTCACTTCTATGCCCCGGGTCGTGGCTGAAGAATTCTTGGGGGGCGACTTCAATGTTAATCAGTTATTTGACACCACCATTGAACAACAAAATATTGATTTGCCTAATAATTCTAAACAAAAACTACCTGTTTTATTTATAAGATATAACCACAATGGGAATATATCAGATGAACTTTTGCAAGACAGTACACAATGTCGTTCAACACAAATGAAATTGTTTTAGCCTCTACTACTGGTGTAGTAGGTGGGATTCCAACTAATATTATCTTAGATACCGGTGCAGCTGTGAGCGTTTTGTCTTTTAATTTCTATAAAAAGATGTGTGAATTGGAGCCTGTGCCTGAGTTTCCCGCCCAAAACTGTAAAATAACTACTGCTCTAGGTAATAAGTCATGTAGGGTTAAGAAGCAAGTTTTTGTAAACATTAAAATAGGTAATGGAACCGTACAATGGCCATTCCTGGTTGTACAAAACCTTGTGAAAAATTTCATATTAGGATTAGATATTATGAGCGAGAAGGACTGCATTATAGACTTCTCCAAAGGTAAATGTATTTTAAATGATAAAGGCAGTGTAATCATTATTGATTTGGACAGGAGAACTCTAAAGCATGACAAACGCTGTACAGGGTACAAGGTTCAGTTAGTACTTGACAATGTCATTCAAGACGTGCAAACACACTCATCTGACACAGAGCTAATGGACTTGAAAACATTGCTTGATCATAAGATAAATGAAGCTACCGCTCTCAGTGTACATGAACGTATGAAACTACAGGAAGTGTTATCCAAATATTTACAAGTTTTTACCAAACGATTAGGTGTTATCAACACGTATGTGTACAAGATTGAAGTTAAGCCTCACAAGATCTTCTACCACAAGACATATAACGTACCGTTATCTCAACGACCTGCTGTGTGGCAAGAACTAAAACAAATAACAACATAGATAATAAGTAGTATAGAAATTTTCATTTCAGCTGTACCAGTGACGCAGTTGAAGACAGAAGAACTTTTCTTTCAACGCCGCGGCACTACCAAGAAGACTGAATATTAAGGTAAAATTTATGATTACGTAGCAGTGAATGATATATTAATTTTTCACGGAATATATGTGACTGTAGGTACCACTGACTTGGTATGACACCTGACGAACCGACAGACGTCATCTGTGAAGGGACCTTTTACTTCGAGAAATAGATTAGACGCACATCTCTCAGCAAGAAAAGCATCTACCAGTAGCCAAGGCCACACAGACACTCTACACACACGCACAAAACGCGAGGAATGTAACAGTTTTCCGTCTCTTATTATTTTGAATATTTATTGAGTGGTGAAAACGCCTGGTCTTGCCTACTGATGTTATGAATGTTGTGTCTAACCTATCTTAATTTCAGATGACATCACAAAAAACATCGATAAAATCCCAGCAAAACCGTTAAAGAGAACGTAAATATCTGCAATTCATGTAATCAAATGTGACACAATGTAATAATTTATAGCTATGTAATGATGATGTAAACATGTTTATATGCAACTGTATTATGTTTATGCTAAGAAAATATGTGACGTGTATATGTATGATTACTTATGTTTTTTTTTTTTAATGGTGTATAATGTAACTGTTACTGTGTGAAAATTTGAACGATAACGAGTACCAAAATGTGAAAAACTAAAAAAAAAAAAATTGCGTAGTGAACCACTGTTCACGGACATTAACGTACATTACTAAGTCTGCAACTACGCAGAAACCTATGTGAAAGAAACTGTTAATGCCATTCATCATGCATCGTACCTTTGTAAACGCGATGAACGTTTTCTTTGATAAGTAACTACGAACATTTAGGTGAGCTATATTCAGCAAAAAACTGAAATGTGAAGTGCGTAATTGGTGCATCGTCTAGTGACATTACTACAGTACCTAACTTCAAGATGTTAACTGGATTAAATGGTCACAACGTGCCTGTCCAGAAAACAACACGACGAGTGAAAGAATTTTGGTTGGAACTTCAGGGAATGGAATGTTCTCGAAATGTGACGGACACACTTACCTGGACTGTCCAAGGATCGACGCCAGCTATGTGCCGTCCGAGGTTCTGCAACCAAGCTTACACGGAATATCGAAAACGAACTGCATATGGACCAATTACTCGACGGGTCACGTCTGATCTGTAATAAACAATGCTTTTTGTCATAACGAACTGCATCACAACGACTATAATGGAAATAGGAAATGGACATGCTTATGTACCAATTACGTTGTCATATAGCGATGTTACTGTGATCAAAAAAACTTTACCCCGACGACACTAACCTGTGAAACATTACTGTGCAGCAGATGAATATAAACTGTAATAACGACACGATTTGTATAGGTCAACGCACCTGAAACAAAAAGACATTTTTCTTTGAAGCTTTTCAATGCAATACTATGTAACTAAGAACATTCAACAATCTAAAGTTGTATTATAACAAATATTGTAATTTTAAAATTAAGTTACCTCTCATAGAACGTACTCTTCATATGTAATCTTGGTGGAATATTTTCTTTGTGCAACGACTAAGAAATGCGCGCGCACACGAACAATATGAACTGCAATACTGTGCCGCGTGATCTAAATTTACGATATAACGGCAGTGCCGGAGTCACATAGCCGCTTCTGCGCACGCGCGCACTCTATTTTGCCAACATAAGAACTTTTACGGCGCACGCGCGTCATTCAAATTTTGTATATAATATACTGTATAATGTATGTCATTTAAATAGTTGTAGATAACTTAGATTTTCTTGTGCCTTTAGGTGAATTGCTCGCCTGCAGGTGTGTTCTTTCGCCTCGCAATTCAGGGGGCAATATAAAGGCACATTTGCATGCCGTGCGTGAGTTTCCTCGGAAACGCGAAATCTTAATTAAATAATTAATCTCTGACAAATAAATAAAGCCTATGGCACAGAACTGCAGCGCTATGTCGCTGATAAAACAAAATACAATTAGGACACTCTTATGTTTCATTAACAAGAAGAAAGAGGTCTTGCAGAACAACTGGTGCGGGAAGCACGTATATTTTATTTACTGGCACACCGCCATATTTGAAGTTATATAAGAACACTGCAAGTTGCAATCTTACTAGGCACTCGATTCTGTAAAGAATTTATATTTATGAAAATAAGTAGAATTATTTAACTGTAGGCTTATTCGTTGAATATATCTAATTTAACTAACTGTGTAAACTTTTTTATGTTTAGTAGACAGTCACCTCTGTACGACGTATTGACATGGCTGGCAAATTATTCTAATATTGAGATTTAGATTTTGAGTCCGCACCTACCGCAGCAGTCTTTGGAAACGAATTAAATACGAAGTTCGATTATTTGAACCACATTTCACAGTCAACTACGAATAACATTGCATTTATGAAAAAGCCATTGTCAAGCATCTGATGCCAAATAATTAAACGTCCACGTTCCAGATAAGCAAATATTAATTACAACCAATCACTATCATACATATACAATAATTATTATTTTATTTATTTTATAGCCCTCTATTGTTCCTGATCTATATTTAGTACATAGGAGACAATCTGAGTAGCCATATTAGGTTGTTTGCGAATGATGCTGTCATTTACCGTCTTGTAACGTCAGCAGATGACTAAAACGAATTGTAAAATGATTTAGATAAGATAACTGTATGGTGCGAAAAGTGACAGTTGACCCTATATAAAGAAAAGCGTGAAGTTAGTCACATCAGTACGAAAAGAAATCCGTTAAATTTCGATTACGCGATACGTCACACAAATCTGAAGGCTTTAAATTCAGTTAAATAATTATGGATTACAGTTACAAATAACCTAAATTGGAACGATCACATAGATAATGTTGTGGGTAGAGCAAACAAGAGTGTGCGATTCATTGGCAGAACGCTTAGAAGGTTCAACAGGTCTACTAAAGAGACTGCTTACACCACTTTTGTCTGCCCTATCCTGGAGTATTGCTGTGCGGTGTGAAATCCGCATCAGGTGGGACTGACGCATGACATCGAAAAGGTTCAAGGAAGGGCAGCGCGTTTTGTAGGGGAGATAGTGCCACAGACATGATACGTGAACTGGAGTCGCAATCATTAAAACAAAGGCATTTTTAGTTGCTACGGGGTCTTCTCATGAAATTTCAATCACCAATTTTCTCCTCCAATTGCGAAAACATTCTGTTGGCATCCACCTACATAGGGAGAAATGATCATCATGATAAAATAAGAGAAATCAGGGCTCTCACGGAAAAATTTAAGTGCTCGTTTTTCCCGCGTGCCGTTCGAGAGTGGAACGGTAGAGAGACAGCATGAAGGTGGTTCATTGAACCCTCTGTCATGCACTTTATTGTGAATAGCAGAGTAATCACGTATATGTAGATGTAGATGTAGATGAAGTCGCCAGACCGTGATGGAATACAAGTTCGGTTTTAGAAATATACTGCGTCATTTGCCCCTAACCTAGCTTGCCTTTATCACGAATCTCGCGCCCAGCGCAAATTCCCAATGGACGGGAAAGAGCGCAGGTGAATCCTGTATATAAGATGGGTAAAAGAAGAGACCTGCAAAATTACAGACGAATATCTTGAACACCGATTTGCTGCAGAATCCTTTAACATATTCTCAGTTCAAATATAATAACTTTCCTTAAAAGGTATACCCTTCTGTCCCATACCAACACGGTTTTAAAAAGCATCTTTCGTGCGAAATTCAGCTTGTCCTTTTCTCACATGAGATCCAGCGAACTACGGATGAAGGGCAACAGGTGGATTTCATATTTCTAGATTTCCTTATAACATTTGACGCGGTACCACACTGTCGACTGTTAACGAATTTACGAGCATACGAAATAGGTTCAAAAATGACTCTGAGCACTATGCGACTTAACTTCTGAGGTCATCAGACGCCTAGAACTTAGAACTAATTAAACCTGACTAACCTAAGGACATCACACACATCCATTCCCGAGGCAGGATTCGAACCTGCGACCGTAACAGTCGCCCGGTTCCAGACTGTAGCGCCCAGAACCTCATGGCCACTTCGGCCGGCTACGAAATAGGGTCCAGATGTGTGAGTGGCTCATAGGCTTCTCAAATAACAGAATCCAGTATATTTTCCTCGACGGCAAGTGTTAATTAGAGACAAGGGTATTACCAGGAGTCCCCCAGCGAAGTGCGATATCACCGCTGTTATTTACCGTATAGATGACCTGGCGGACAGGGAAGGCAGCAGCTGGTGCTGTTTGTGATGCTGTGCTGTGCTGGAAGGTGTCAAAGTTGAGTGACAGTACGAAGATATAAGATGAGTTAGACAAAATTCCTAGTTTTTTTGATGAATGACAGGTAGCATTGGATATAGAAAAATGTATGTTAATGCGGATGAACAGGCAGAAAATATCCATAATGTTCGCGTGTGCTGCTGCTTGACACAATCACGTCGACTAAATATTTAGAAAGAAATATGAAACAAAACGAACATGCAAGGCGTGTAGTAGAGAAGGCGAACGGTCGACGTCGGGGTACTGCGAGAATTTTAGAAAAGTGTAGTTCGTCTGTAATGGAGGCCGCAGATATGACAACAGTGCGAACCGTTGTTGAGTACTGTTCCAGTGTTTGGGACCCGCATCAGATCGGCTCAAAGGATGACATCGAAGGAGTTCAGAGGCAGACAGCTAGACTTGTTACTGGTAATTTCGAAAAACTCGCAGTATTACTGGAAATCATTGGTGCGAAAGCGGCGTTCTTTTCGAGGGGCATTCTTGAGAAAATTTACGTAGACGGCATTCGAGGCTGACAGCGGGACGATGCTACGGCTGCCAACGTAAATTTCGCGTAAAGACTATCAAGATAAGAGATATTAGGGCTCGCACGGAGGCGTATAGAGAGTCGTTTCCCCTCGCCGTATTTGCGAGTGGAAAGGAAAGGAAATGACTAGTGGTACCCTCCGGCACGCACCGTACGGTGGCTTGCGGAGTATAAAGATGTAGATGTAGAATACTGTTCGTGACGTCATCGTATAGTAGTATTTTTAATTTATGACAAAAATATTTGTTTCGATTATACACACATATATACACACATCAAAAAAGTTTTGCATCACCCCGGTTCCCAGAACTCCTGAAGATAGACGTTGACTGTGGATATAGTACCACAGACAGAGTCCCTTTGACTGTTCATAGATGTCGCTAAACCCGCCCAAAGTTGTAAACAACCGTGCATGAGCAGCGCCTATTAGACGGAGGGGGTCAGACAGCCGATCAGTTCCATTCATTCCACCAGGAAGGAGGTACACGGCTCGTGTTGCCTGTAGTTCAACCATGCCTAGACGGTCAATACCGCGGTTCGATCGCGTCCACATTGTTGCTTTGTGCCAGGAATGGCTCTCAACAAGGAAAGTGTCCAGACGTCTCAGAGTGAAACAAAGCGATGTCGTTCGGACATGGAGGAGATACAGAGAGACAGGAACTGTCGATGACATGCCTCACTGAGGCCGCCCAAGGGCTACTACAGCAGTGGATTATCGTTACCTACGGATTACGGCTCGGAGGAACCCTGACAGCAACGCCACCATGTTGAATAATGCTTTTCGTGCAGCCAGAGGACGTCGTGTTACTGCTCAAACTGTGCGCAATACGCTTCACGAT
Organism: Schistocerca serialis cubense; assembly: GCF_023864345.2. Taxonomy (NCBI): domain Eukaryota; kingdom Metazoa; phylum Arthropoda; class Insecta; order Orthoptera; family Acrididae; genus Schistocerca; species Schistocerca serialis. Next base: position 610,715,127 of record NC_064643.1, on the reverse strand, counting down.
GCGCTACTTCACTCCCGATGTCCTTGGTGACGTCCATCTTTGCAACCATCCACCATGTAGCGCCCTACAGATGGGGCCAATAACACGCCGAATTGACCGCTCAGGATTGGCATACGGTCTCCTCACCGATGAGTGTCTCATATGCCTTCAACTACACAATCGTCGGAGACGTGTTTGGAGGCAACCCGGTCAGGCTGAACGCCTTAGACACAATGTCCAGCGAGTGCAGCAAGGTGGAGGTTCCCTGCTCTTTTGGGGTGGCATTATGTGGGGCCGACGTACGCCGGTGCTGGTCATGGAAGGCGCCGTAACGGCTGTACGATACGAGAACGTCATCCTCCGACCTATAGTGCAACCATATAGGCAGCCTATTGGCGAGACATTCGTCTTCATGGACGACTATTCGCGCTCCCATCGTGCACATCTTGAGAATGACTTCCTTCAGGATAAGGACATCGCTCGACTAGAGTGGCCAGCATGTTCTCCAGACATGAACCCTATCGAACGTGCCTGGGATAGATTGAAAAGGGCTGTTATTGGACGACGTGACCCACCAGCTACTCTGAGCGATCTACGCCGAATCGCCGTTGAGGAGTGGGACAATCTTAACCAACAGTGCCTTAATGAACTTGTGGATAGTATGTCACGACGAATACAGGCATGCATCAATGCAAGAGGACGTGCTACTGGGTATTATGGGAACGCGTGAGTACAGCAGCCTGGACCACCACCTCTGAAGGTCTCGCTGTATGGGGATACAACATGCAATGTGTGGTTTTCATGAGCCATAAAAAGGGCGGAAATGATATTTATGTTGATCTCTATTACAGTTTTCTGTACAAGTTCCGGAACTCTCGTAACCGAGGTGATGCAAAAAATTTTTTGATGCGTGTATAAATCCTTTAAGCTGTCGTTGCCTCTGCGTACCATCTCTGCTTTCGTAGGAACACAGGTGCTGGTTTGTTTAAGATGCTGCATGCAGTGCGACACTATACAGGGAGTTCATTTTAACGGAAGACATTAAAATATCTCGAAAACTACACATCGGTTCAAATAACTTACAATTCCAAAACGTTTATCTTGATGGGGGAAATCCAGCGACCCGCCAACCCACTCCGAGTGTGGGTGACCGAGCCAATTTTGATTTTGAAATCTTCATTAGAAGCCTACGTTTTTTATTGCAGATTACGACTCTGCGGAAAAATCTACATACGTTTCTCCGAAAGGGTTTTCTTCGTTTCGCCAGAGATGGCGCTGTAATCGGAGAAATATAAATGGGTACACAATCGTAATTTCCGACGTGCTACTCAATGGCCCCTGAATATCCAATGTTACGAGGTACTCCAACTCCACGCTGTGAGGGTAGGACAGGGCAGTATTTCATAACCTCTAATCGCAAAACCTCATTCGTAACGATGTATTCCTCCGACATACCGACGAGCCCCTGTAGCCGCGACTGGAGGTGAACGCTACTATGCTTTTCCAATTACATTAAGTGTTCACACGTAGTACCGCCAACATCAGAACACTTAGAGATCCGCTTTTCAAACGACTGTACACAGAACAGAAGCATATCTGCGGGAATGTCAGCACAGGCGTTCCTGATGCGGTTGACCATGTCTTCACGGCCTGTTGGCAATTCCTGGCACATCCTATCTTTTTAAAAAACCCACAGAAATAAATCCGGCGACGTCAAATCCCAGAGCCTAGTTAATGTTGTCACCTCTGACGATTGACCGACCAGTAGAAACACTGTCTAATACCTCCTGTTCTGCAATTGAATAATGCGCTGGTCGTCCGTCATGCTGAGACCACGCACTACTTGTTAGATGCGTCGTAGTTCGCTGCACGGCCACGGTGGCGCGTCGAGTCGTCCCCTGTTTGTTACTTCGGAGGAATAAATCGTTGCGAATGAGGTTTCCAATTAGAATCTATGAAATAACAGACCGTTGTCCTATACTCGCAGCATCGAGTTTGGGTCCCACGTGCCATTGGAAATTCGAGGGCCATTGAGTAGTACGTCATAGTTTCTCTCCCTCCGATTACAGCGCCATCTGTGGCAAAACGAAGAGAACGCTTCAGACAAAACGTATGTAGATTTTGCCGTATAATCGTAAACTGCAACAAAAAACGAGGGTTCCCGTTGAAGATTTCAAAGTTTCCCCCGCTACCCACGCACGGGGTGGGTTGGCGGATTGAGTGTGGTATCGTTGGATGTTCCCCTTCGACATAAGAAAACCGGGATTATAACTTTTTTTGATCCGATGTGTAGTTTTCGAGGTATTTCAATGCCTTCAGTTAAAATGAACACCTTGTAGTGTATCACGAGGCAAGAATCGCGTAAATCAGCTCCCAACAATTCCTGGGAGATGTGTCAAGTTACATTGTATGTATGTCTTCAGTTAAAATGAACACCTTATAGTGTATCACGAGGCAAGAATCGCGTAGATCAGCTCCCAACAATTCCTGGGAGGTGTGCCAAGTTACATTGCATGTATAGCAGTTAAAAAGATCGTAAAAACAGATAACCAAGCGTTAAATACAAATCACGCACTAAATGAAATGGAAGAATAAAAAGATTGTCGCACACTTCAACTTAGAAAAATGTTGTTGTTGTTGTCTTCAGTCCTGAGACTGCTTTGATGCAGCTCTCCATGCTACTCTATCCTGTGCAAGCTTCTTCATCTCCCAGTACTTACTGCAATCTACATCCTTCTGAATCTGCTTAGTGTATTCATCTCTTGGTCTACCTCTACGATTTTTACCCTCCACGCTGCCCTCCAATGCTAAATTTGTGATCCCTTGATACCTCAGAAGATGTCCTACCAACCGATCCCTTCTTCTTGTCAAGTTGTGCCACAAACTCCTCCCCAATTCTATTCAATACTTCCTCATGTGATCTACCCATCTACTCTTCAGCATTCTTCTGTAGCACCACATTTCAAGAGCTTCTATTCTCTTCTTGTCCAAACTATTTATCGTCCATGTTTCACTTCCATACATGGCTACACTCCATACAAATACTTTCAGAAACGACTTCCTGACACTTAAATCTATACTCGATGTTAACAAATTTCTCTTCTTCAGAAACGATTTCCTTGCCATTGCCAGTCTACATTTTATATCCTCTCTACTTCGACCATCATCAGTTATTTTGCTCCCCAAATAACAAAACTCCTTTACTACTTTAAGTGTCTCATTTCCTAATCTAATTCCCTCAGAATCACCCGACTTAATTCGACTACATTCCATTATCCTCGTTTTGCTTTTGTTGATGTTCATCTTATACCCTCCTTTCATGACCCTGTCCATTCCGTTCAACTGCTCTTCGAAGTCCTTTGCTGTCTCTGACAGAATTACGTCATCGGTGAACCTCAAAGTTTTTATTTCTTCTCCATGGATTTTAATACCTACTCCGAACTTTACTTTTGTTTCCTTTACTGCTTGCTCAATATGCAGATTGAATAGCATCGGGGAGAGACTACAACCCTGTCTCACTCCCTTCGCAACCGCTGCTTCCCTTTCATGCCCCTCGACTCTTATAACTGCCATCTGGTTTCTGTACAAATAGTAAATAGCCTTTCGCTCCCTGTATTTTAACCCTATCACCTTTAGAATTTGAAAGAGAGTCAACATTGTCGAAAGCTTTCTCTAAGTCTACAAATGCTAGAAACGTAGATTTGCCTTTCCTTAATCTATTTTCTAAGATAAGTCGTAGGGTCAGTATTGCCTCACGTGTTCCAACATTTCTGCGGAATCCAAACTGATCTTCCCCGAGGTCGGCTTCTACCAGTTTTTCCATTCGTCTGTAAAGAATTCGCGTCAGTATTTTGCAGCTGTGACTTATTAAACTGATAGTTCGGTAATTTTCACATCTGTCAACACCTGCTTTCTTTGGGATTGGAATTATCATATTCTTCTTGAAGTCTGAAGGTTTCACCTGTCTCAAACATGTTGCTCACCAGATGGTAGAGTTTTGTCAGGACTGGCTTCCCCAAGGCCGTCAGTAGTTCCAATGGAATGTTGCCTACTCCCGGGGGCTTGTTTTGACTCAGGTCTTCCAGTGCTGTGTCAAACTCTTCACTTAGAAAAATACTCCGTCAGTATTTTACTGGTGCGCCTATGGAGACAGAGTCGATGCTTAAATTTGTCTGATGGCAAACACAAACAAAAAAACGAATTCCTGATAGCCGTCTGGATATCAAGTGGCGGACAAACCTTCGTACTCGCCGCAGGGAGAGTGTGTCTGGCCCGCCGTGGCGATGACAGCAAGTGTCTGCTGCGCTGCGCCAGCCGTGTGACTGTCAGGGCAGCCACAATCGCAGCCCATCGACCGACACGGACGGGCCAGAGGCGCTGCTGACACGACCCCAATTCAGGGGGTGATCTGCTGCCGGATCAGAGTGCTATTGTGCGTCTTCGCGTACAGCCGTATTGACAGCGCGTCCTCAGCGTCAGGCTAACAGCTGGTCCTTAGAGCAGTCTGCAGTACAGCTGCATAGTTGATCACCCAAAGGTTATGAATAGAAGTGCTATACAAAGAAAAGAAACTTGAATACAACATTATGAAAAGAATAAGAATGACAGGGGAAGATGAGAAGTCTGATATGATATCGCGAGGAGAGTTTGACAGACCACTGAAAGACCTAAGTCGTAATAAGGGACCTCGAGCACACGTTAATTCCCTCAGAATTACCGAGATATTTGGGGCAACAAAGCATGTCAAAGCTACTAGTCCACTCTTGATCGCTTTTAGTAGACTTATGAGACTTTACCGGATTTAGTTGAATTTAACTGGCGCTAAATTACTCTTTGACTTGTTAGTGTCATAACTTTCTCATACTGGCAAAGTGTCGAAACCTTTACAACGGTAGGTCATGTACCATACTCTGACAAGAGGAAATTTCATTGTACATGTCCGTTTCAAAACTGTGCCACCTGGTATAAGGGATATATCGGACGGGCGAAACAAAACAGATCTCAAGAAGAATGTAATACGAGATCCATTCGGAAAGTAAGGAACGATCTGTCTCGAAATTAATACCACACTGAAAATCCGCTGAAGTTTCGCACAGAAGTGTTGAGCAGTATCTCTAGTACTCCCGCTTTACGTCGCTCTTCTCAGTTCTGGGCGCACAGTGAGTGCGTAAAGGCGCCTAGAAAATAATGTCTCCCGCTAAATATTGGTGCCTAGTGAGAGATTTCACCTTATTTCATGGCACCTCACATAACTCTCATGCTGCTTTTTCTTCATGACAGTTCTCTATCGCATGAGGACGTTCCAGCAGCGTTTTCGATGAGATGCGTTTCCTAGCTATGAAGACAATATTTTGGCATAGATTGGTTCAAATGGCTCTGAGCACTATGGGACTCAACTGCTGAGGTCATTAGTCCCCTAGAACTTAGAACTAGTTAAACCTAACTAACCTAAGGACATCACAAACATCCATGCCCGAGGCAGGATTCGAACCTGCGACCGTAGCGGTCTTGCGGTTCCAGACTGCAGCGCCTTTAACCGCACGGCCACTTCGGCCGGCTTGGCATAGACAACCAGCTGCAGTCCAGCAGTTCATCGGAAAACAAAGGCGGCCACCTTCTATGAAAAAGTGTAGGAAAGTTGGTACAATGCTACAATGCTACAACAAATGTCTAACTCGGAGCAGCGAGTCGGTAGAGAAGTAGATGGAAGGTGTAGCTAACTGTTGCAAAATAAAGTCGTTTTGATTTTTACTGTGGATTCCATTTCGGGACCCATTGTTCTTTACTTTCAGAATGGCCCTCGTAATTCCGGTTCCAAAAAAGGCACGTGCTGATAGGTGTAAGTATTACCGAATTATCAGTTGAAAAAATTATGATTACAAAGTACTGACACGAATTGTTTACAAGTGAATGGAATAAGTAGAAGCCGATTTCTTACAGCAGAGGGTCCCGGAGAAATGTAAGAACACGCGAAGACAGGTTGAAAGAAAAAGCAGGTTTATATTTATAGCATTTGTATATTTAAAGAAAAATTTTTACATTGTTTGCTGGGTTAAATTCTTTGATACTCCGAAGATACCACAGATAGAATACTGATAGACAAAAATGGTTACCTGCTACTTGAACGGCAACTGAACTGCAGTTATAACTACAGAAGGACGCGGAAGACTAACAGTAGTTGAGAGGGGAGTGAGACAACATTAAGGACAAATTTGGTAGGGGATTAATGTTCGGGCAGAAGAAAAATTAATCTTTAGGTTTTGTCAATTACGGTGTAATTCTGTCGGAGAAAGTTAAATGATTAGAAAGTCTATTGAACCGAACTGATATTGTCTTGAAAAGATGAACATCAAGAAAAGTAAAACCAGGTAAACGGAATATAATTCAAATAGATCAGCTGACACTGAGGGAATTAGATTAAGATAAGAATATAATATATGAGTTTTACTATTTGGTTAGCAAAATAATCGGCGATGCCACGAACAGAGAGGGTACAAAACGATGACATCCAATAGCAAGAAAACCGTTTGCCATAAGGAAAAATTAGGCATCAAATATTAATTTAAATGCTAGGAAATTTTTCTTAAGGTATTTCTTCGGAATGTAGCCTTCCAAAGGAGTGAAACACTGTAAGTAACACAGCCAAGAAAGGAAATGAATTTTGCCATAGAAGAACGCTAATGATAACAGTTAATAAAGAATTTCTGAGTAGAATTGGACGAAATTTATGTCACTATCTGAACAAATAAAGACATCAAAATATCCACGGGTATGCTGCCGGTCTATAGTGTCCAACGGGCACAATATTTCGGCGATCAAACATGTCGCCATCATCAGGTGAACTGACGGACTGAGCTCCTGTGAACGTGCCGGCACGGAGATCCGTACGCTATGGCTGCTCAGAGGGAACTGGGTTCGGTCGCGGCGGCGGCCGATTTAAATACCCTCCGCCCGCGGCGCGCTCCCTCCGCCGTCCGCGCCCAGCGCCACGGTCGTGCGGTGGAACAGATTGCGACGGCGTCTGAGATGACGTCGGTGTGATGGCTCTGTCCGCCGTGGTCGTCACAACTATACGTCTGCTCGATTTACTCTTGATTAACCCGATCGCTGGTTCCCAAGCCTCGCTAAGATTATAGCCACAGTCACGGTTTATGAGGTCGTCATTGGTGCGAATTTCGATGGCCTCTCTAACAACGCTGTCCCAGTATCTCGACGTCTGTACCAGAATCCTCGTGCGGTCATACTCCATGGCGTGATTTTCCGACAAACAATGTTCAGCGACCGCCGACTTGCTCGGATACATCAGTCGAGTGTGCCTCTGGTGTTCACGGCATCGATCCTCGACGGTACGCATCGTCTGACCAATATACGACTTGCCACATTGACACGGAATCTGGTACACGCCGGCCTTCCTCAAACCGAGGTCATCTTTGGCGCTCCCCACCAGTGCACGAGTTTTATTTGGAGGACAAAACACAGTTCCGACCCGGTGTTTCTTCAGAATGCGGGCGATTTTTCCCGAGAGTGCGCCTGTGTATGGAATAAATGCAGTGCCTACCTCCTCCCTCGTGACTTCATCCATCTCAACAGGTTGTGCTGCAGTGGATGGGCGGAGAGCACGTTGAATCTGCCACTCTGAGTACCCATTTTTTCGAAATACAGTTCTCAGATGTTCCAATTCCTGGGGTAGACTCTCTGCGTCAGAGATAGTGCGCACCCTATGTACTAGAGTTTTAAGTACCCCATTCCTCTGTGAAGGGTGGTGGCAGCTGTCTGCATGCAAATACAGATCAGTGTGCGTAGCCTTCCGATACACCCCATGACCTAGGGTGCCGTCAGCCCTTCTCTTGACCAAGACGTCAAGGAAAGGTAATTTACCCTCCGTTTCAGTCTCCATAGTGAATTTGATGTTGGGGTGTATGGAGTTTAGATGTGTAAGGAAGTCAAGGAGTTTATCCATACCATGTGGCCAGATGACGAACGTGTCGTCAACGTAACGGAAAAAGCAAGTAGGTTTCCATACGGATGACGACAGGGCTTCCTCCTCGAAGTTCTCCATGTACAAATTCGCTACCACCGGTGAGAGTGGGCTACCCATGGCGACTCCCTCCGTTTGTTCGTAGTATTCTCCATTAAAAAGAAAATACGTGGAAGTCAAGACATGCCTAAAAAGTTCAGTGGTCTTCTCGTCAAACTTCTGACTAATCAATTCTAATAACTCTCGCAGGGGTACCCTCGTAAACAAGGAAACGACGTCAAAACTCACCATGATATCTGACTCATCCAACCTGAAGCTATCAAGGCGTTTAACAAAATCCACGGAATTACGGATGTGATGAGGGCATTTACCCACATAAGGACTTAATATTCCCGTCAGGTATTTGGCCAACAAATATGTAGGTGCCCTGATATTGCTGACAATGGGGCGTAATGGTACCCCCTCTTTGTGAACCTTCGGGAGTCCATATAGTCTAGGCGGTACCGGACCTTGGGGTAACAATTTCTTAGCGTCACCCTCCGGTAAATCTGCGTCCTTGAGAAGCGCCCTCGTCTTGTTCTCCATCTTCTTTGTAGGGTCAACGCTGATCTTCCGGTAGGAATCGTCATTTAGCAGGCTCTGCATCTTATCAGTGTAGTCCTTATGGGAGACAACAACTGTAGCATTGCCTTTGTCAGCCGGTAAGACAACAATTTCAGAGCGCTCCCTCAGATCACGAATGGCCGCCCTCTCTTTACTGCTGATATTTGACTTCATCGGCTTGGATTTCGTCAACGCACGACAAGTTTCACGACGTATTTCCTCGGCTGATTCTGGCGGAAGTCGAGCTGCAACCTGTTCAACAGCACTAACAATTTCTGCGACCGGAGTGAACTTGGGGGTGGGAGCGAAGTTGAGACCTTTCTGCAAAACCGAGACCGCATCATCACTCAACACCATGCCACTCAAATTGATGACAGTCTTGCACGGAACCTGCAGGGATGGTTTGTCAAGGAGACGTGAGAACTTAGCTGTTTGACGTCCCGTAGCCTTCTTATGGGCGGAATCAGCTGACACCCAAGTGACACCATCAATCCAATCCCAGGAACAAGAAGTGAACTTACTAGCCAGTTGCAAATGTAGTTTGAGTAATTCCTGTGAGATAAACTCAAGGCTCCGGCGGGTGTTACCCCAAGGTCCGGTACCGCCTAGACTATATGGACTCCCGAAGGTTCACAAAGAGGGGGTACCATTACGCCCCATTGTCAGCAATATCAGGGCACCTACATATTTGTTGGCCAAATACCTGACGGGAATATTAAGTCCTTATGTGGGTAAATGCCCTCATCACATCCGTAATTCCGTGGATTTTGTTAAACGCCTTGATAGCTTCAGGTTGGATGAGTCAGATATCATGGTGAGTTTTGACGTCGTTTCCTTGTTTACGAGGGTACCCCTGCGAGAGTCACTAGAATTGATTAGTCAGAAGTTTGACGAGAAGACCACTGAACTTTTTAGGCATGTCTTGACTTCCACGTATTTTCTTTTTAATGGAGAATACTACGAACAAACGGAGGGAGTCGCCATGGGTAGCCCACTCTCACCGGTGGTAGCGAATTTGTACATGGAGAACTTCGAGGAGGAAGCCCTGTCGTCATCCGTATGGAAACCTACTTGCTTTTTCCGTTACGTTGACGACACGTTCGTCATCTGGCCACATGGTATGGATAAACTCCTTGACTTCCTTACACATCTAAACTCCATACACCCCAACACCAAATTCACTATGGAGACTGAAACGGAGGGTAAATTACCTTTCCTTGACGTCTTGGTCAAGAGAAGGGCTGACGGCACCCTAGGTCATGGGGTGTATCGGAAGGCTACGCACACTGATCTGTATTTGCATGCAGACAGCTGCCACCACCCTTCACAGAGGAATGGGGTACTTAAAACTCTAGTACATAGGGCGCGCACTATCTCTGACGCAGAGAGTCTACCCCAGGAATTGGAACATCTGAGAACTGTATTTCGAAAAAATGGGTACTCAGAGTGGCAGATTCAACGTGCTCTCCGCCCAACCACTGCAGCACAACCTGTTGAGATGGATGAAGTCACGAGGGAGGAGGTAGGCACTGCATTTATTCCATACACAGGCGCACTCTCGGGAAAAATCGCCCGCATTCTGAAGAAACACCGGGTCGGAACTGTGTTTTGTCCTCCAAATAAAACTCGTGCACTGGTGGGGAGCGCCAAAGATGACCTCGGTTTGAGGAAGGCCGGCGTGTACCAGATTCCGTGTCAATGTGGCAAGTCGTATATTGGTCAGACGATGCGTACCGTCGAGGATCGATGCCGTGAACACCAGAGGCACACTCGACTGATGTATCCGAGCAAGTCGGCGGTCGCTGAACATTGTTTGTCGGAAAATCACGCCATGGAGTATGACCGCACGAGGATTCTGGTACAGACGTCGAGATACTGGGACAGCGTTGTTAGAGAGGCCATCGAAATTCGCACCAATGACGACCTCATAAACCGTGACTGTGGCTATAATCTTAGCGAGGCTTGGGAACCAGCGATCGGGTTAATCAAGAGTAAATCGAGCAGACGTATAGTTGTGACGACCACGGCGGACAGAGCCATCACACCGACGTCATCTCAGACGCCGTCGCAATCTGTTCCACCGCACGACCGTGGCGCTGGGCGCGGACGGCGGAGGGAGCGCGCCGCGGGCGGAGGGTATTTAAATCGGCCGCCGCCGCGACCGAACCCAGTTCCCTCTGAGCAGCCATAGCGTACGGATCTCCGTGCCGGCACGTTCACAGGAGCTCAGTCCGTCAGTTCACCTGATGATGGCGACATGTTTGATCGCCGAAATATTGTGCCCGTTGGACACTATAGACCGGCAGCATACCCGTGGATATTTTGATTATCAAATACGCCGGGAGAAACTCAAGAATCACAAATAAAGACATCGTTTGATAGGACACCTCTCAGGCATCAAGACGTACTAATCTGATAATAAAGGAAACTGTGGTTAAAAATTGTAAAGGTAAGGGAGAAGGGAGGGCGGGATGGCTTGAGTGCAGTAAGTAGGTTCAGGCACATGTAGGGTGCAGCATTTACGCAGGGATGAAGAGGCTTGTACAGGACAGACAAACAGACAAGCGTCGAGAGCTGCTTCAAACCAGTCTTCCGGCTGAATATCGTGACAACCTGATCACCTCCCACTTAATATTACGGAGTATTAAATTATAGGTCGTAGCCTATTTCACATCTTGTAATGACATTCTTATATGCTTCAGAGCCCACATTAAACTGCAGGTCTTCATCTACATCGTTGGGCAGGATAGTTCAGAAGTCGGAGGAAGGTAACGGTACACTACTAGGACCACACTCAGTAAATCACTTCGGTGATGACAACTTTATCTTTACCTTTTAATTGAAAAAAGTTTAATAGCTACTTTAATCAAATACAGTTCAAAACGCTGCTATCTTTTCCCTGAATGATATTGGTTTCTGCTAGATTCAATCATCCTTACGTGAAAAGTTTATCTACATCTACATCTACATGGATACTCTGCAAATCACATTTAAGGGCCTGGCAGAGGGTTCATCAAACCACCTTCTTATTCTATTATTCCAATCTCGTATAGCGCGCGGAAAGGACGAACACCTATATATTTGCGTACGAGCTCTGATTTCTCTTATTTTATCGTGGTGATCGTTTCTCCCTATGTAGGTCGGTATCAACAAAATATTTTCGTATTCGGAGGAGAAAGTTGGTGATTGGCATTTCGCGAGAAGATTCCGTCGCAACGAAAAACGCCTTTCTTTTAAGGATGTCTAGCCCAAATCCTGTATCATTTCTGTGACACTCTCTCCCATATTTCGCAATAATACAAAACGTGCTGCCCTTCTTTGAACTTTATCGATGTACTCCGTCACGCTATCTGGTAAGGATCTCACACCGCGCAGCAGTATTCTAAAAGAGGACAGACAAGCATAGTGTAGGCAGTCTGCTTAGTAGATCTGTTACATTTTCTATGTGTCCTGCCAACAAAACGCAGTCTTTTGTGAGCCTTCCCCAAAACATTTTCTGTGTTCCTTCCAATTTAAGTTGTTCGTAATTGTAACGCCTAGGTATTTAGTTGAATTTAAGGATTTAGTTTAGACTGATTTATAGTGTAACCGATGTTTAACGAATTCCTTTTAGCACTCATGCGGATGACCTCACACTTTTCGTTATTTATGGTCAACTGCCAATTTTCTCACCATTCAGATATCTTTTCTAAATCGTCTTGCAATTTCTTTTGATCTTCTGATGACTTTCTTAGTCGATAAACGACAGCGGCATCTACAAAAAACCTAAGGCGGCTGCTCAGATTGTCTCGCAAATTGTTTATATAGGTAAGGAACAGCAAAAGGCCTATAACACGATCTTGGGGAACGCCAAAAATCACTTCTGCTTTACTCGATGACTTTCCGTCAGTTACTACGGACTGTGACCTCTCTGACAGGAAATTACAAATCCAGTAACATAACTGAGACGATATTCCTAAGCAAGCAATTTCACTACAAACCGCTTGTGTGGTACAATGTCAAAAGACTTCAGGAAATCCAGAAATACGGAATCAATCTGAGATCCCTTGTCAATAGCCCTCAACACTTCAAGTGAACAAAGAGATAGTTGTGTTTCACAGGAACGACGTTTTCTAAACCCATGTCGGCTGTGTGTCAATAGAGAATTTTCTTCGAGTTAATTCATAATGTTTGAACACAATATATGTTCCAAAATCCTGCTGCATATCGACGTTAACGATATGGGTCTTTAATTTAGTGGATTATTCCTACAACCTTTCTTGAATATCCGTGTGACCTGTGCAACTTTCCAGTCTTTGGGTACGGATCTTTCGTCGAGCGAACGGTTGTATATGATTGTTAAGTATGGAGCTAATGCATCAGCATACTCTGGAAGGAACCTAATTCGTATACAGTCTGGACCAGAAGACTTGCTTTTATTAAGTGATTTAATTTGCTTCACTACTCCGAGGATATTTACTTCTAAATTACTCATGTTGGCAGCCGTTCTCGATTCGAATTCTGGAATATTTACTTCGTCTTCTTTTGTGAAGGCATTTCGGAAGGCTTTGTTTAGTAACTCTGCTTTGGCAGATAGTGTCTCCATTGCTGTCGCACAGAGAAGGCATTGATTGTTTCTTGCCGCTAACATACTTCACATATGACCAGAATCTCTTTGGATTTTCTGCAGGTTTCGAGACAAAGTTTCGTTGTGGAAACTGTTATAAGCATGTCGCATTGAAGTCCGTGCTAAATTTCGAGATTCTGTAAAAGATCGCCAATCTTGGGGATTTTGCGTCTGTTCAAATTTGTTCTGTGTAAAATTTCGTCATGTATTTTGTAGAGAATAATTTGATTTTTTTATACCACTGACTATAATTCTGATATGTAAAGTTGTTACAGTAATTCATGTATATTTAATTAAATGCATCAGTTTTGAGTGTTCACTCAGTGGTATAAGAATGGTCTGTTAATGTTTATGGCCCTACAAATGTCAAATCTATGGTTAGTGAACCATGGGCCTTGCCGTTGATGGGGAGGCTTGCGTGCCTCAGCGATACAGATGGCCGTACCGTAGGTGCAACCACAACGGAGGGGTATCTGTTGAGAGGCCAGACAAACATGTGGTTCCTGAAGAGGGGCAGCAGCCTTTTCAGTAGTTGCAGGGGCAACAGTCTGGATGATTGACTGATCTGGCCTTGTAACATTAACCAAAACGGCCTTGCTGTGCTGATACTGCGAACGGCTGAAAGCAAGGGGAAACTACAGCCGTAATTTTTCCCGAGGACATGCAGCTTTACTGTATGATTAAATGATGATGGCGTCCTCTTGGGTAAAATATTCCGGAGGTAAAATAGTCCCCCATTCGGATCTTCGGGCGGGGACTACTCAAGAGGACATCGTTATCAGGAGAAAGAAAACTGGCATTCTACGGATCGGAGCGTGGAATGTCAGCTCCCTTAATCGGGCAAGTAGGTTAGAAAATTTAAAAAGGGAAATGGATAGGTTAAAGTTAGATATAGTGGGAATTAGTGAAGTTCGGTGGCAGGAGGAACAAGACTTTTGGTTACGTGATTACAGGGTTATAAATACAAAATAAAATAGGGGTAATGCAGGAATAGGTTTAATAATGAATAAAAAAATAGGAGTGCGGGTTAGCTACTACAAACAGCATAGTGAACGCATTATTGTGGCCAAGATAGACACAAAGCCCATGCCTACTACAGTAGTACAAGTTTATATGCCAACTAGCTCTGCAGATGATGAAGAAATTGATGAAATGTATGACGAGATAAAAGAAATTATTCAGGTAGTGAAGGGAGACGAAAATTTAATAGTCATGGATGACTGGAATTCGTCAGTAGGAAAAGGGAGAGAAGGAAACATAGTAGGTGAATATGGATTGGGGGGAAGAAATGAAAGAGGAAGCCACCTTGTAGAATTTTTCACAGAGCATAACTTAATCATAGCTAACACTTGATTAAAAGAATCATGGAAGAAGGTTGTATACCTGGAAGAATCCTAGAGATACTAAAAGGTATCAGATAGATTACATAATGGTAAGATAGAGATTTAGGAACCAGGTTTTCAATTGTAAGACATTTCCAGGGGCAGATGTGGATTCTGACCACAATCTATTGGTTATGAACTGCAGATTGAAACTGAAGAAACTGCAAAAAAGGCGGGAATTTAAGGAGATGGGACCTGGATAAACTGAAAGAACCAGAGGTGGTACAGAGTTTCAGGGAGAGCATAAGGGAACAATTGACAGGAATGGGGGAAAGAAATACAGTAGAAGAAGAATGGGTAGCTCTGAGGGATGAAGGAGTGAAGGCAGCAGAGGATCAAGTAGGTAAAAAGACGAGGGGCTAATAGAAATCCTTGGGTAACAGAAGAAATATTGAATTTAATTGATGAAAGGAGAAAATATAAAAATGCAGTAAATGAAGCAGGCAGAAAGGAATACAAACGTCTCAAAAATGAGATCGACAGGAAGTGCAAAATGGCTAAGCAGGGATGGCTAGAGGACAAATGTAAGGATGTAGAGGCTTATCTCACTAGGGGTACGATAGATACTGCCTACAGGAAAATTAAAGAGACCCTTGGAGCGAAGAGAACCACTTGTATGAATATCAAGAGCTCAGATGGCAACCCAGTTCTAAGCAAAGAAGGGAAGGCAGAAAGGTGGAAGGAGTATATAGAGGGTTTATACAAGGGCGATGTACTTGAGGACAATATTAAGGAAATGGAAGAGGATGTAGATGAAGATGAAATGGGAGATAAGATACTGCGTGAAGAGTTTGACAGAGCACTGAAAGACCTGAGTCGAAACAAGGCCCCGGGAGTAGACAACATTCCATTAGAACTACTGATGGCCTTGGGAGAGCCAGTCATGACAAAACTCTACCATCTGGTGAGCAAGATGTATGAGACAGGCGAAATATCCACAGACTTCAAGAAGAATATAATAATTCCAATCCCAAAGAAAGCAGGTGTTGACAGATGTGAAAATTACCGAACTATCAGTTTAATAAGTCACAGCTGCAAAATACTAACGCGAATTCTTTACAGACGAATGGAAAAACTGGTAGAAGCGGACCTCGGGGAAGATCAGTTTGGATTCCGTAGAAATGTTGGAACACGTGAGGCAATACTAACCTTACGACTTATTTTAGAAGAAAGATTAAGAAAAGGAAAACCTACGTTTCTAGCATTTGTAGACTTAGACAAAGCTTTTGACAACGTTAACTGGAATACTCTCTTTCAAATTCTGAAGGTGGCAGGGGTAAAATACAGGGAGCGAAAGGCTATTTACAATTTGTACAGAAACCAGATGGCAGTTATAAGAGTCGAGGGGCATGAAAGGGGAGCAGTGGTTGGGAAAGGAGTGAGACAGGGTTGTAGCCTCTCCCCGATGCTATTCAATCTGTATATTGAGCAAGCAGTAAAGGAAACAAAAGAAAAATTCGGAGTAGGTATTAAAATCCATGGAGAAGAAATAAAAATTTTGAGGTTCGCCGATGACATTGTAATTCTGTCAGAGACAGCAAAGGACTTGGAAGAGCAGTTGAACGGAATGGACAGTGTCTTGAAAGGAGGATATAAGATGAACATCAACAAAAGCAAAACGAGGATAATGGAATGTAGTCAAATTAAATCGGGTGATGCTGAGGGGATTAGATTAGGAAATGAGACACTTAAAGTAGTAAAGGAGTTTTGCTATTTAGGGAGTAAAATAACTGATGATGGTCGAAGTAGAGAGGATATAAAATGTAGACTGGCAATGGCAAGGAAATCGTTTCTGAAGAAGAGAAATTTGTTAACATCGAGTATAGATTTAAGTGTCAGGAAGTCGTTCCTGAAAGTATTTGTATGGAGTATAGCCATGTATGGAAGTGAAACATGGACGATAACCAGTTTGGACAAGAAGAGAATAGAAGCTTTCGAAATGTGGTGCTACAGAAGAATGCTGAAGATAAGGTGGGTAGATCACGTAACTAATGAGGAGGTATTGAATAGGATTGGGGAGAAGAGAAGTTTGTGGCACAACTTGACTAGAAGAAGGGATCGGTTGGTAGGACATGTTTTGAGGCATCAAGGGATCACAAATTTAGCATTGGAGGGCAGCGTGGAGGGTAAAAATCGTAGAGGGAGACCAAGAGATCAATACACTAAGCAGATTCAGAAGTATGTAGGTTGCAGTAGGTACTGGGAGATGAAGAAGCTTGCACAGGATAGAGTAGCATGGAGAGCTTGTAAGGGGTCCGTAGGCCCTTACTATAAGTTTTGCGACAGCACAGGTCGACAGGACAAACAATCGATAGTGTGCGTCGGGTGGCGAGAGCGAGAGCGAGTGTTGAGATAGTAAGTGTGTGGTACGCGCTGTGGGCCGCGCCGGGTGGAGGTCTGTTGCTGGAATGCAAGACCGTACCGACAAAGAGAGTGGCCATCGCCGTGGTTTAACCCCTTTGTGTTAGGAATATTCGGGAAAGTGAAAAGGTATAATTACTAGTGTGATTCAGTGATATTTTTGTGCCGATATTTGTATTTTCGCGCCTATCGCGCCGGCATTATTGGGATTGCAGTGTTGGATTGCAGTGTTGGATACAGTGATTAAAATTTGCGTGTGACGATAATGAATATCAAAGGGCCTGTGCTGAGATTAGCCGTTATTAATTCTGTACGACGAAGGCAGTGGCTGTCTCTTTACTTTGCGTTTTTGTGAAGAATATAGGTCGTTGATTAATGAAGCTGTGTTGTTGTTCTTCTTGCCACCAGACATTTTATTATTATAGCATTCGAGAAGGACAAAGATGGAATGTAACAACTCCATAGCAGTCCAATCCGATTGCCAGCCCCATTAGGTACACGGTCACATTAGTTATTATCTATTTGGGCTGCTATCAGATCCCGATCGAGCGGGATAAGTCAGTAGAATAAACCGAAGTGTTACACCCTTGGCTTACCGTGAAAGGAAAAGTGCAATTTTCGGACGAATCATAAAGAACAATAGGTAATATTATCTTATTGAACGTGAGAAAATATTTTCCAATGTTGAATCGGGACAGAGCATAAACTTTAAAATCGCGACAAGAAACAGTGCATTTTTTGAACAATACGAAGTAATAGCATCTTTCGATTGTGACTAAATTTTTTTTCTTGCCATGTTAGATGAAAATAATAGTGTCAATAAACTGTGTTATAATGTGCAAATGCGTAAATCAGCGCGAAAAACTGTGAAAAGTGAACACTAAAGAAAGACACGTGTGAACATTATCACGACAAACGGGCCAAGAATTCGTCACGAAAGCTTTACAGAAGTGTTTAATAGTAATATTGTGACTGCTATTGTTTTTTGAATAGTGAAAATCGGACAGCTTCATGCAGACCCATAAACTGGTATGAGGACGACAATGTATTGTGGCGACGCAATTATTGAGTGACGTCACACAGACACGTGTAGCAGTTACGCCAAAGAGCTTCAATCTGCGAGGTGATTTCACACGTCATCCCAACTACCTGTGCAAAGAGTAGTTCAAGCACAGACGCACTACACCGAGCGCCGTCCCGGCATCTAGCAGCCGAACTACAAACTACGCCTGCCTGCAGCGCCACGGTGCGGCCGACGGAGAACTACGACGTCCAGCCACAGTGAGCAGCGCGACTTCACGCGGTTCCGGCGGCAGTACAGCGCCACGCCCACTTCAAACGTCAAAACATCGCGACTCGTGGTAACGTTGGTTGGTGAGTGGAGACGACTGGTTGACATAACATTAAATTGCAATGTGCAGTTTTCGCGGTAAATAAACGTTTGTAAACTGAATTGCGTGTTAGGAAAAGTGCCCAATTGCGGTAATTTCCGAAAAGTTCATGAAAAATACTCTGAAATTGAGCATACTTATTTATGCATACTGCGCTGTCTAAATGATAATTATACAGATATGCTTATTGTTTTTGGGGGATTTTATATCTATAAATTTTATGAGTGGTATGATTTATCTTATTTAAAACATTTTACATAAGGTGTGTATGTGAAAATTGATATTTGAAGTGATTAGGTTTTGAGAGTTGTTATGTTCGATGCTCCTGCATATTGTATCAATTTAGGGATTAATTGAAGAATACTTCAGGTACTGTTTGTTTAGTTTCATGATAATTAGGAGTGTTTTGGGTTGCTAGAAGTTATTTTATATCCCTTGCCTGTGGATTAAAAATAAACAAACATGTCTACTGAAGATAAGCAGGTTTGTGAGGCAGTAGTTGAAAGGAAAGGGATAGGACAGGAAAACAGAGAAGATTCGGGAATCAGTGATTATGGAGGGTCATTAGATAGCCCATTAGCACATTCAAGTAGTTATCCCGAGACACTGGGACAAACGACGAGAAATAAGCCAGTTTCAGAGGATGCCGATAGGTGGTCGATGTTGGTAGACTTGATAAAGGAAGGTTTACAAGAAACAAGAGAATCAATAAAGAGTTTACAAGAATTTAACGCATCATTAGAGAAAAGTTTACAAGAAAACAATGCATCACTAAAGGAAGATTTACGAGAAAGGGAAGAAATATTCCACAAATCAGTAGAGAAAAGTTTACAAGAAAACAACGCATCACTAAAGGAAGATTTACAAGAAGCTATAGCACTACAGATCAAAACATCGCAGATGAAGATGGAATGTAATCTGAAGAAGGAAATGCAGGAGTTACAAGAACGACTGAAGATGGACATCGACGAGAGAGAGAGGAAGCTACAGAAGAGCGTAGACCAAGTCCAGGGAGACATGGAGAAGATGGAAGGAAAGTTGACAAAAAAGATAGAAGACGATGTTGAAGAAACTAAAGCCGAACTGGGAGAAAGGATCGCCGAGGTGACGCAGATGCAGAAACAATGCAATGATGCAGTTAAGGGGATAGGAGATAGGCAAAACCAACTGGCTGTCAATCTGAGAAATGCTATAGCCGTGCAACGGGAAGAGGATAACAAGAGGGTTGCAATGGAGGTCAGGCAATTACAACAGGGAGTGCAGCAATTGGAGAGCAAGACAGAAGAAATTGATAAACGAATTAGCAATGCCACTTCAACCGTTGGGGAAGTTAAAGTCGTTACCTTGCTGAGCAGTGATAATCGGTACGTCCAAAATAATACAGGGCAGAAATTTAGACCAAAAGAGGGTTGCACCCGATGATATTTATGAAGTGGTTAAAAGGAGTTTTCCCAGCACATCTTAAAGACTCAGACAAGATTCAATTTGCAATAGATAGAGTGGAAGGTGAGGCCTTCACTTGGGGAATCAAGGAGAAGGAAGGGACTAAGGTTCAGGCAAAATCAAAGAAAATAAACTCTGAAATAAATAAATTCAACCACGTTTATAAGGGGCCATACAGGATTATAAAAATTGATCATCCTAATACTGTGGAGTTGGAATATGCACGGACAAAGAGAGTGCATGGTAAGGAACATGTGGAAAACATAAAAAGGTACTACTCACACGAGAACAGGGATAACCCAGATGAGGAAGAGGTACGAATTGAAGAAAGTTAAGGTGTAGGGAGCTAGCAACTCTTTTGCTGGTATACCAAGTGGCGACTGGTACACTCCCAGCTGGGTGAGACTTTACTTCTAATTTCATGTTTCACTCCTCTACCATCTTTCTCTATCCTTAGGTTAGGAAAGTTAGTGTGTAGTAGTTAGAATAGGTAGTGGTTGTACAAATGATAGTTAGGAATCTTGTAGCAAATTTATAGTTCACTCATATATGGAGAAGTAGTTAAGGTGTAGGGAGCTAGCAACTCTTTTGCTGGTATACCAAGTGGCGACTGGTACACTCCCAGCTGGGTGAGACTTTACTTCTAATTTCAAGTTTCACTCCTCTACCATCTTTCTCTATCCTTAGGTTAAGAAAGTTAGTGTGCAGTAGTTAGAATAGGTAGTGGTTGTACAAATGATAGTTAGGAATCTTGTAGCAAATTTATAGTTCGCTCATATATGGAGAAGTAGTTGAGGTGTAGGGAGCTAGCAACTCTTTTGCTGGTATACCAAGTGGCGACTGGTACACTCCCAGCTGGGTGAGACTTTATTTCTAATTTCAAGTGTCACTCCTCTACCATCTTTCTCTATCCTTAGGTTAAGAAAGTTAGTGTGTAGTAGTTAGAATAGGTAGTGGTTGTACAAATGATAGTTACGAATCTTGTAGCAAATTTATAGTTCACTCATATATGGAGAAGTAGTTAAGGTGTAGGGAGCTAGCAACTCTTTTGCTGGTATACCAAGTGGCGACTGGTACACTCCCAGCTGGGTGAGACTTTATTTCTAATTTCAAATGTCACTCCTCTACCATCTTTCTCTATCCTTAGGTTAAGAAAATTAGTGTAGTAGTTAGGATTGGTAGTGGTCATCCAAGTAATTCAGTCAGGAACCATGTAGTAAATTTGTAGTAGTTGCTGTTGATGTAGAGTGTGAGATGTCAGAGAATCAATAACTTAAAAAAAAGCTCAGTTTACTGTGAGTAAATAACCAAAATTAATAATGCCAGAAGCAATAAAATGAGAACCATATCAGGAAGCGAATATTTACATAATGTCGTGGTAAGCTAATTGGTTAAACAAGAATTTGGGTAATCTTATAGAGTTGTTTTATGCGGCATGAAAAGGTCAAACTGTTGTAAGAAAATTGAAGTAATGTATCAGCTTGTAAGTAGATGAACATATAAAGAAACAAATACACAAGGAGATAGTTGTTCGGATAAATGATGTGAAATATGATGAATGGATAGGCTAAGGAGCCTGAAGTAGTATTTTTATGTGGTTATTGCAGCGAATATGGAGAGTTGATGTAGGTTGAAGATATATATGCAGTTGAAGTTGCTATTAAGTTGAGGGAGTTATGTGTAATGATGTATATTGAGTATGAGAGGTTTGAAGTGTTGAAGTATATGGAGGATTGATATAGGTTGAAGATATATATGTATTTGCAGTTGAAGTTGGTGTTAAGTTATGTGTAATGAAGAGTATGGAGTATGAGATGTTTGAAATATTGAAGTATGTCATTTAGCACATGAGCAACATCTGTTTGCAAGTTATTTGTAGGTATACATGTTTATCTGAAGTATGCTGATAAAACAAAGTGTAACTAATGAATAATTAGTAATTCATGTATCCAATTAGCTATCAGAGTCAATTATGGTTATACGTAGGTCAAGCTTTAGAAGCAGAATTCTGGCACTGAGTAATGAATGACATATCCATATAGTGGATTTGAATTAGTGTGAATATAACAGGAGATATTGTACCTCTCATCTAAGCTTTCTTGATAACAATTCACATATGGAAGTAATGTTTGGCAAAATGAAATGATCAGTAGTTTAAAATTTTTCATTGGGTGACCACATTAGTTGTAGTGTTGCAAATAATTATGTAAGACATGCTTAGCGGTACAATGTAGCATTTAAATTTATGGAATCTGTAATGAACAAGTTGTGAATTTCTTCCTTAACTTTTATAAGTGTTGGCCAAGTGAGTTATAAATTAGAGTGATAGTAGTATGGACGGCACAAACCCCGCTGAAAGGACGGCATACCAAAGGGGTAGTTGGCATTTAATGTATAAATGTCATATTTTGTCTCAATTTCAATTTGCTTGTGTTAAAGATTTAAATAAGTTGTGATTTTTTTTTCTTCCATAACTTTTATATGCATTGGGAAGGGAGTTATAAGTTAGTGTGGTAGTAGTATGGACGGCACGAACCCCGCTGAAAGGACGGCATACCAAAGGGGTAGTTGGGATTCACCTAGTATGTTTAATTGTCTTTGCTGTAGCAATAAGTTGTGAATTTCTTCCTTAACTTTTATAAGTGTTGGCCAAGTGAATTATGAATTAGAGTGATAGTAGTATGGACGGCACGAACCCTGCTGAAAGGACGGCATACCAAAGGGGTAGCTGGCATTCAACTAGTTTCTTTTCTTGTGTTTGCTATAGCAAGTTATAACAGATATGTAGTTAATGACTCGTACAAACCTTTGAAAGTGAAAAGTTTTTGGAAATTTTTGATAAGATAAGTTTATAAAAAAATATTTACCATGCTATGTTAAGTAAGTAGGATTGATGTTGTGTGTTATTTGGACAATGCCATATTTTTGAGATGTAATAACTTTTTGTAGAATATTATTGTAGAGGCAGCCCACTACCGGAGTCAAGGTTTTTCTTGGTGATTGTAATTCATTACTTATTTGCACTGTGTGTTTTGTTCATATGT
This sequence comes from Schistocerca serialis cubense, assembly GCF_023864345.2. Lineage (NCBI taxonomy): Eukaryota > Metazoa > Arthropoda > Insecta > Orthoptera > Acrididae > Schistocerca > Schistocerca serialis. Next base: position 610,692,340 of record NC_064643.1, on the reverse strand, counting down.
AGTGATGTCTAATTCCCCAGCCGATTCTTTTACGCCTGTGGCTTCAAAGAAGTTTTCGAGGGCGGGGATGTAAGGGGTCCGTAGGCCCTTACTATAAGTTTTGCGACAGCACAGGTCGACAGGACAAACAATCGATAGTGTGCGTCGGGTGGCGAGAGCGAGAGCGAGTGTTGAGATAGTAAGTGTGTGGTACGCGCTGTGAGCCGAGCCGGGTGGAGGTCTGTTGCCGGAATGCAAGACCATACCGACAAAGGGAGTGGCCATCGCCGTGGTTTAACCCCTTTGTGTTAGGAATATTTGGGAAAGTGAAAAGGTATAATTACTAGTGTGATTCAGTGATATTTTTGTGCCGATATTTGTATTTTCGCGTCTACCGCGCCGGCATTATTTGGATTGCAGTGTTGGATTGCAGTGTTGGATTGCAGTGTTGGATACAGTGATTAAAATTTGCGTGTGACGATAATGAATAACAAAGGGCCTGTGCTGAGATTAGCCGTTATTAATTCTGTACGACGAAGGCAGTGGCTGTCTCTTTACTTTGTGTTTTTGTGAAGAATATAGGTCGTTGATTAATGAAGCTGTGTTGTTGTTCTTCTTGCCACCAGACATTTTATTATTACAGCATTCGAGAAAGACAAAGGTGGAATGTAACAACTCCGTAGCAGTCCAATCCGATTGCCAGCCCCATTAGGTACACAGTCACATTAGTTATTATCTATTTGGGCTGCTATCAGATCCCGATCGAGCGGGATAAGTCAGTAGAATAAACCGGAGTGTTACAAGCTGCATAAAACCAGTCTCAGGACTGAAGACCACAACAACAACAACAACATGGTTAGTCTTTAGTTTTTTATGAACTAATTTGAATGCAAAAGGAAATTTTAGTGGCAGGACGTGTGACATGTGATATTTATTTTTGCGAACTGAACCCCGTAGTATTTATGTAAAAGTGGGAACCATGTGGTCTCCTAATCTTGAACTGGTGGTTTCTGTAGCATGTCAATAACGTACAATTTTTTACTTACATTATGGCAGAGAACCCCAGTTGAGTGCACCACTTCATTCATAATGACTTCACTGTAATTTTCTTTGTCGTACGTTATGTGGAAAATTGATTTCAACTGCCACGATCCCTATTTGGGGACCGGATGGTTTTTGTCGCATCAGATGGCAGTAGTGTCTTTGTTTTAATGCTAAATAGCAGTCTGACTGAAGTGAATGACAGAGCAGAATCAAAATATTGCGTTTGGTTTCTTGTGTAAAGTAGAATAAACCATAAATCGGATGGTAAGTCATGTAATACGAATATCATAGAATTTCAATTGTGCTATTTTTGCATTATTTTTATTATTCCGTCAAATGATGTGACCATATTGTAAATTTTTACTTTACAGTAGCTCACAAATGTTTCTTCGTTCATTTATTATTAGTAAATATTGTTTTATTATATGTTTTAAAGCAATACCCATTTGCGGATCTTGGCTGATACGAAGTACTTTCATACAATCACAATCTTCGTATCTTTTATTATTTTTTTTAGATATGGGAACCAGGAAGTTCCTCACACTAGCCAAAGTAGAAGATAAGATAAATGGTCCTAACTTTCTCAGCGAAGATAACGATGATGGTTTGATAGATATTGTAGAACTTCCCCCTCACAATGTGGATCGTGTATCCGATGCTGAAGAAATCGATGACGACAGTTTGGAAGACACTCATCCGAACGATGTTCTTGGTAGGCTGTAAGTTCATTCAAGTGCAATTGCAATTGCCAATAACGATCCAGAACCTCTGGCCAAAAAAGACCCTCCACAGCCCAAACGGTCAGAGAAGTGTGGCTTGAAAATGGTTAAATAGTTTCCGATTGGCAAAAAGTTCAGGCTGATTACGAAAAGACATTTGGGCACAATGACGATATAAACAGAGCTATGGAACAAGTAACGTCTCTCAAAGGAAAATCAGCGATTAAAATTTTCGAAATGCTAGTTGACCAAAAAATAATGAATTTCTCCGTCAAAGAAAGTGTCAGATAAGCTGCGCAGAATAACAGGCGTGGATTTACGTTTTCGATAAACTGTGTTCGAAAATTTGTAAGCTTTTTATGCCTTACAGATTACCATTCTTTGCGTCAGGAGCAAATGTATTGTTGCGAAAATGAAGACTTCGACATTAGAAGTGTAAGAAAACGTTTTATCCAGAAACAGGTATTTAGAAATAAAGAAATATTTGCACTTCAAAGACAGTTCTACACTAAGAGATAATAATTTGGCAACCGCAGATTTCAAGATACGCCCCCTCATTGACAAAATGAATCAAAATTATATGAATTTTGGTGTTTTTTCGAGAAATATAAGCATTGATGAGCAGATGGTCAGATATTACGGGCATCATTGTTTCAAACAATTTATTCGGGGTAAACCCATATGGTTTGGGTTCAAACAGTGGACAATGTGCTGTGCAGAAACAGGATATTGCTTTCATATAGAATTGTACACAGGAAAAAGTAACGATGCCAATGAGGTGCAAGGTTTGGGTGCATCAGTTATAATGAGCAAAATATCTACGGTGAACAATCCCTCTAACCACATTATCTTTTTTGATAATTTTTTCACTAGTTTTGATCTTATGAAAACCTTAACAGGCCGAAATGTAACAGCAACAGGAATAGTTCGATCAAACCAGAGAAATAAATGCCCTCTCAAGTTAGATAATGAATTCAGAGAGGAACGTCGTGGAGCTATGGATTAAAAATTTGATGTAAAACACAAAATATTCTATGGTGCATGGATAGATAATAAATGTGTACGAGTCTTGTCAAACCATCAAGGAATATATCTAGAAAAGAAGGTAAGTAGATGGTCCACACTGGATAAAAAAGATATGCAAATACCCCAGACTCTCTCGATACATCTCTATAATAAATTCATGGGTAAAGTGGACAAACTTGAAATATAGAATAAAAATAAGTGGAAAGAAAGTGTATTTTCCCACATTCACAAACATAATTGATACTGCAGTAGTGAATGATTATGTATTATACTGCCATGCTAACAGCAATATGCCCCATTTAAAGTTTAGCAGGCAAATAACTAGAGGCTACCTACAAACACAGTCTATTTCTTATCCTAAAAGTCTTGGCAGACCATCACTGCAGAACAAGACACATAAATCTGTTCCAGAAACAGCTAGAAAAAATCCATTGGGACATTATCTAGAAAGAACCTGTGAAGGAAAACAAAGAAAATGGGTGGTATGCAAGAGGAACGTATACTGCCATGCTAACAGCAATATGCCTCTTTCAGAGTATAGCAGGCAAATAACTAGAGGCTACCTACAAACACAGTCTATTTCTTATCCTAAAAGTCTTGGCAGACCATCACTGCAGAACAAGACACATAAATCTGTTCCAGAAACAGCGAGAAAAAATCCATTGGGACATTATCTAGAAAGAACCTGTGAAGGAAAACAAAGAAAATGGGTGATATGCAAGAGGAACGTATACTGCCATGCTAACAGCAATATGCCTCTTTCAGAGTTTAGCAGGCAAATAACTAGAGGCTACCTACAAACACAGTCTATTTCTTATCCTAAAAGTCTTGGCAGACCATCACTGCAGAACAAGACACATAAATCTGTTCCAGAAACAGCGAGAAAAAATCCATTGGGACATTATCTAGAAAGAACCTGTGAAGGAAAACAAAGAAAATGGGTGATATGCAAGAGGAACGTATACTGCCATGCTAACAGCAATATGCCTCTTTCAGAGTTTAGCAGGCAAATAACTAGAGGCTACCTACAAACACAGTCTATTTCTTATCCTAAAAGTCTTGGCAGACCATCACTGCAGAACAAGACACATAAATCTGTTCCAGAAACAGCGAGAAAAAATCCATTGGGACATTATCTAGAAAGAACCTGTGAAGGAAAACAAAGAAAATGGGTGATATGCAAGAGGAACGAATACTGCCATACTAACAGCAATATGCCTCTTTCAGAGTTTAGCAGGCAAATAACTAGAGGCTACCTACAAACACAGTCTATTTCTTATCCTAAAAGTCTTGGCAGACCATCACTGCAGAACATGACACATAAATCTGTTCCAGAAACAGCAAGAAAAAATCCATTGGGACATTATCTAGAAACAACCTGTGAAGGAAAACAAAGAAAATGGGTGATATGCAAGAGGAACGTATACTGCCATTGTAACAGCAATATGCCTCTTTCAGAGTTTAGCAGGCAAATAACTAGAGGCTACCTACAAACACAGTCTATTTCTTATCCTAAAAGTCTTGGCAGACCATCACTGCAGAACAAGACACATAAATCTGTTCCAGAAACAGCGAGAAAAAATCCATTGGGACATTATCTAGAAAGAACCTGTGAAGGAAAACAAAGAAAATGGGTGGTATGCAAGAGGAACGTATACTGCCATGCTAACAGCAATATGCCTCTTTCAGAGTTTAGCAGGCAAATAACTAGAAGCTACCTACAAACACAGTCTATTTCTTATCCTAAAAGTCTTGGCAGACCATCACTGCAGAACAAGACACATAAATCTGTTCCAGAAACAGCGAGAAAAAATCCATTGGGACATTATCTAGAAAGAACCTGTGAAGGAAAACAAAGAAAATTGGTGATTTGCAAGAGGAACGTATACTGCCATGCTAACAGCAATATGCCTCTTTCAGAGTTTAGCAGGCAAATAACTAGAGGCTACCTACAAACACAGTCTATTTCTTATCCTAAAAGTCTTGGCAGACCATCACTGCAGAACATGACACATAAATCTGTTCCAGAAACAGCGAGAAAAAATCCATTGGGACATTATCTAGAAAGAACCTGTGAAGGAAAACAAAGAAAATGGGTGATATGCAAGAGGAACGTATACTGCCATGCTAGCAGCAATATGCCTCTTTCAGAGTTTAGTAGGCAAATAACTAGAGGCTACCTACAAACACAGTCTATTTCTTATCCTAAAAGTCTTGGCAGACCATCACTGCAGAACAAGACACATAAATCTGTTCCAGAAACAGCGAGAAAAAATCCATTGGGACATTATCTAGAAAGAACCTGTGAAGGAAAACAAAGAAAATAGGTGATATGCTAGAGGAACGTATACTGCCATGCTAACAGCAATATGCCTCTTTCAGAGTTTAGCAGGCAAATAACTAGAGGCTACCTACAAACACAGTCTATTTCTTATCCTAAAAGTCTTGGCAGTCCATCACTGCAGAACAAGACACATAAATCTGTTCCAGAAACAGCGAGAAAAAATCCATTGGGATATTGTCTACAAAGAACCTGTGAAGGAAAACAAAGAAAATGGGTGATATGCAAGAGGAACGTATACTGCCATGCTAACAGCAATATGCCTCTTTCAGAGTTTAGCAGGCAAATAACTAGAGGCTACCTACAAACACAGTCTATTTCTTATCCTAAAAGTCTTGGCAGACCATCACTGCAGAACAAGACACATAAATCTGTTCCAGAAACAGCGAGAAAAAATCCATTGGGACATTATCTAGAAACAACCTGTGAAGGAAAACAAAGAAAATGGGTGATATGCAAGAGGAACGTATACTGCCATGCTAACAGCAATATGCCTCTTTCAGAGTTTAGCAGGCAAATAACTAGAGGCTACCTACAAACACAGTCTATTTCTTATCCTAAAAGTCTTGGCAGACCATCACTGCAGAACATGACACATAAATCTGTTCCAGAAACAGCGAGAAAAAATCCATTGGGACATTATTTAGAAAGAACCTGTGAAGGAAAACAAAGAAAATGGGTGATATGCAAGAGGAACGTATACTGCCATGCTAACAGCAATATGCCTCTTTCAGAGTTTAGCAGGCAAATAACTAGAGGCTACCTACAAACACAGTCTATTTCTTATCCTAAAAGTCTTGGCAGACCATCACTGCAGAACAAGACACATAAATCTGTTCCAGAAACAGCGAGAAAAAATCCATTGGGACATTATCTAGAAATAACCTGTGAAGGAAAACAAAGAAAATGGGTGATATGCAAGAGGAACGTATACTGCCATGCTAACAGCAATATGCCTCTTTCAGAGTTTAGCAGGCAAATAACTAGAGGCTACCTACAAACACAGTCTATTTCTTATCCTAAAAGTCTTGGCAGACCATCATTGCAGAACAAGACACATAAATCTGTTCCAGAAACAGCGAGAAAAAATCCATTGGGACATTATCTAGAAATAACCTGTGAAGGAAAACAAAGAAAATGGGTGATATGCAAGAGGAACGTATACTGCCATGCTAACAGCAATATGCCTCTTTCAGAGTTTAGCAGGCAAATAACTAGAGGCTACCTACAAACACAGTCTATTTCTTATCCTAAAAGTCTTGGCAGACCATCACTGCAGAAAAAGACACATAAATCTGTTCCAGAAACAGCGAGAAAAAATCCATTGGGACATTGTCTAGAAAGAACCTGTGAAGGAAAACAAAGAAAATGGGTGATATGCAAGAGGAACGTATACTGCCATGCTAACAGCAATATGCCTCTTTCAGAGTTTAGCAGGCAAATAACTAGAGGCTACCTACAAACACAGTCTATTTCTTATCCTAAAAGTCTTGGCAGACCATCACTGCAGAACATGACACATAAATCTGTTCCAGAAACAGCGAGAAAAAATCCATTGGGACATTATCTAGAAAGAACCTGTGAAGGAAAACAAAGAAAATGGGTGATATGCAAGAGGAACGTATACCGCCATGCTAACAGCAATATGCCTCTTTCAGAGTTTAGCAGGCAAATAACTAGAGGCTACCTACAAACACAGTCTATTTCTTATCCTAAAAGTCTTGGCAGACCATCACTGCAGAACATGACACATAAATCTGTTCCAGAAACAGCGAGAAAAAATCCATTGGGACATTATCTAGAAAGAACCTGTGAAGGAAAACAAAGAAAATGGGTGATATGCAAGAGGAACGTATACTGCCATGCTAACAGCAATATGCCTCTTTCAGAGTTTAGCAGGCAAATAACTAGAGGCTACCTACAAACACAGTCTATTTCTTATCCTAAAAGTCTTGGCAGACCATCACTGCAGAACAAGACACATAAATCTGTTCCAGAAACAGCGAGAAAAAATCTATTGGGTCATTATCTAGAAATAACCTGTGAAGGAAAACAAAGAAAATGGGTGATATGCAAGAGGAACGTATACTGCCATGCTAACAGCAATATGCCTCTTTCAGAGTTTAGCAGGCAAATAACTAGAGGCTACCTACAAACACAGTCTATTTCTTATCCTAAAAGTCTTGGCAGACCATCACTGCAGAACAAGACACATAAATCTGTTCCAGAAACAGCGAGAAAAAATCCATTGGGACATTATCTAGAAACAACCTGTGAAGGAAAACAAAGAAAATGGGTGATATGCAAGAGGAACGTATACTGCCATGCTAACAGCAATATGCCTCTTTCAGAGTTTAGCAGGCAAATAACTAGAGGCTACCTACAAACACAGTCTATTTCTTATCCTAAAAGTCTTGGCAGACCATCAATGCAGAACAAGACACATAAATCTGTTCCAGAAACAGCGAGAAAAAATCCATTGGGACATTATCTAGAAATAACCTGTGAAGGAAAACAAAGAAAATGGGTGATATGCAAGAGGAACGTATACTGCCATGCTAACAGCAATATGCCTCTTTCAGAGTTTAGCAGGCAAATAACTAGAGGCTACCTACAAACACAGTCTATTTCTTATCCTAAAAGTCTTGGCAGACCATCACTGCAGAACAAGACACATAAATCTGTTCCAGAAACAGCGAGAAAAAATCCATTGGGACATTATCTAGAAATAAGCTGTGAAGGAAAACAAAGAAAATGGGTGATATGCAAGAGGAACGTATACTGCCATGCTAACAGCAATATGCCTCTTTCAGAGTTTAGCAGGCAAATAACTAGAGGCTACCTACAAACACAGTCTATTTCTTATCCTAAAAGTCTTGGCAGACCATCACTGCAGAACAAGACACATAAATCTGTTCCAGAAACAGCGAGAAAAAATCCATTGGGACATTATCTAGAAATAACCTGTGAAGGAAAACAAAGAAAATGGGTGATATGCAAGAGGAACGTATACTGCCATGCTAACAGCAATATGCCTCTTTCAGAGTTTAGCAGGCAAATAACTAGAGGCTACCTACAAACACAGTCTATTTCTTATCCTAAAAGTCTTGGCAGACCAACACTGCAGAAAAAGACACATAAATCTGTTCCAGAAACAGCGAGAAAAAATCCATTGGGACATTGTCTAGAAAGAACCTGTGAAGGAAAACAAAGAAAATGGGTGATATGCAAGAGGAACGTATACTGCCATGCTAACAGCAATATGCCTCTTTCAGAGTTTAGCAGGCAAATAACTAGAGGCTACCTACAAACACAGTCTATTTCTTATCCTAAAAGTCTTGGCAGACCATCACTGCAGAACATGACACATAAATCTGTTCCAGAAACAGCGAGAAAAAATCCATTGGGACATTATCTAGAAAGAACCTGTGAAGGAAAACAAAGAAAATGGGTGATATGCAAGAGGAACGTATACTGCCATGCTAACAGCAATATGCCTCTTTCAGAGTTTAGCAGGCAAATAACTAGAGGCTACCTACAAACACAGTCTATTTCTTATCCTAAAAGTCTTGGCAGACCATCACTGCAGAACATGACACATAAATCTGTTCCAGAAACAGCGAGAAAAAATCCATTGGGACATTATCTAGAAAGAACCTGTGAATGAAAACAAAGAAAATGGGTGATATGCAAGAGGAACGTATACTGCCATGCTAACAGCAATATGCCTCTTTCAGAGTTTAGCAGGCAAATAACTAGAGGCTACCTACAAACACAGTCTATTTCTTATCCTAAAAGTCTTGGCAGACCATCACTGCAGAACAAGACACATAAATCTGTTCCAGAAACAGCGAGAAAAAATCTATTGGGACATTATCTAGAAATAACCTGTGAAGGAAAACAAAGAAAATGGGTGATATGCAAGAGGAACGTATACTGCCATGCTAACAGCAATATGACTCTTTCAGAGTTTAGCAGGCAAATAACTAGAGGCTACCTACAAACACAGTCTATTTCTTATCCTAAAAGTCTTGGCAGACCATCACTGCAGAACAAGACACATAAATCTGTTCCAGAAACAGCGAGAAAAAATCCATTGGGACATTATTTAGAAATAACCTGTGAAGGAAAACAAAGAAAATGGGTGATATGCAAGAGGAACGTATACTGCCATGCTAACAGCAATATGCCTCTTTCAGAGTTTAGCAGGCAAATAACTAGAGGCTACCTACAAACACAGTCTATTTCTTATCCTAAAAGTCTTGGCAGACCATCACTGCAGAACATGACACATAAATCTGTTCCAGAAACAGCGAGAAAAAATCCATTGGGACATTATCTAGAAAGAACCTGTGAAGGAAAACAAAGAAAATGGGTGGTATGCAAGAGGAACGTATACTGCCAGGCTAACAGCAATATGACTCTTTCAGAGTTTAGCAGGCAAATAACTAGAGGCTACCTACAAACACAGTCTATTTCTTATCCTAAAAGTCTTGGCAGACCATCACTGCAGAACATGACACATACGTCTGTTCCAGAAACAGCGAGAAAAAATCCATTGGGACATTATCTAGAAAGAACCTGTGAAGGAAAAGAAAGTAAATGGGTGATATGCAAGAGGAACGTATACTGCCATGCTAACAGCAATATGCCTCTTTCAGAGTTTAGCAGGCAAATAACTAGAGGCTACCTACAAACACAGTCTATTTCTTATCCTAAAAGTCTTGGCAGACCATCACTGCAGAACAAGACACATAAATCTGTTCCAGAAACAGCGAGAAAAAATCCATTGGGCCATTATCTAGAAAGAACCTGTGAAGGAAAACAAAGAAAATGGGTGACATGCAAGAGGAACGTATACTGCCATGCTAGCAGCAATATGCCTCTTTCAGAGTTTAGTAGGCAAATATCTAGAGGCTACCTACAAACACAGTCTATTTCTTATCCTAAAAGTCTTGGCAGACCATCACTGCAGAACAAGACACATAAATCTGTTCCAGAAACAGCGAGAAAAAATCCATTGGGACATTATCTAGAAAGAACCTGTGAAGGAAAACAAAGAAAATGGGTGATATGCAAGAGGCACGTATACTGCCATGCTAACAGCAATATGCCTCTTTCAGAGTTTAGCAGGCAAATAACTAGAGGCTACCTACAAACACAGTCTATTTCTTATCCTAAAAGTCTTGGCAGACCATCACTGCAGAACAAGACACATAAATCTGTTCCAGAAACAGCGAGAAAAAATCCATTGGGCCATTATCTAGAAAGAACCTGTGAAGGAAAACAAAGAAAATGGGTGACATGCAAGAGGAACGTATACTGCCATGCTAGCAGCAATATGCCTCTTTCAGAGTTTAGTAGGCAAATATCTAGAGGCTACCTACAAACACAGTCTATTTCTTATCCTAAAAGTCTTGGCAGACCATCACTGCAGAACAAGACACATAAATCTGTTCCAGAAACAGCGAGAAAAAATCCATTGGGACATTATCTAGAAAGAACCTGTGAAGGAAAACAAAGAAAATGGGTGATATGCAAGAGGAACGTATACTGCCATGCTAACAGCAATATGCCTCTTTCAGAGTTTAGCAGGCAAATAACTAGAGGCTACCTACAAACACAGTCTATTTCTTATCCTAAAAGTCTTGGCAGACCATCACTGCAGAACAAGACACATAAATCTGTTCCAGAAACAGCGAGAAAAAATCCATTGGGACATTATCTAGAAAGAACCTGTGAAGGAAAACAAAGAAAATGGGTGATATGCAAGAGGAACGTATACTGCCATGCTAGCAGCAATATGCCTCTTTCAGAGTTTAGCAGGCAAATAACTAGAGGCTACCTACAAACACAGTCTATTTCTTATCCTAAAAGTCTTGGCAGACCATCACTGCAGAACATGACACATAAATCTGTTCCAGAAACAGCGAGAAAAAATCCATTGGGACATTATTTAGAAAGAACCTGTGAAGGAAAACAAAGAAAATGGGTGATATGCAAGAGGAACGTATACTGCCATGCTAACAGCAATATGCCTCTTTCAGAGTTTAGCAGGCAAATAACTAGAGGCTACCTACAAACACAGTCTATTTCTTATCCTAAAAGTCTTGGCAGACCATCACTGCAGAACAAGACACATAAATCTGTTCCAGAAACAGCGAGAAAAAATCCATTGGGACATTATCTAGAAATAACCTGTGAAGGAAAACAAAGAAAATGGGTGATATGCAAGAGGAACGTATACTGCCATGCTAACAGCAATATGCCTCTTTCAGAGTTTAGCAGGCAAATAACTAGAGGCTACCTACAAACACAGTCTATTTCTTATCCTAAAAGTCTTGGCAGACCATCATTGCAGAACAAGACACATAAATCTGTTCCAGAAACAGCGAGAAAAAATCCATTGGGACATTATCTAGAAATAACCTGTGAAGGAAAACAAAGAAAATGGGTGATATGCAAGAGGAACGTATACTGCCATGCTAACAGCAATATGCCTCTTTCAGAGTTTAGCAGGCAAATAACTAGAGGCTACCTACAAACACAGTCTATTTCTTATCCTAAAAGTCTTGGCAGACCATCACTGCAGAAAAAGACACATAAATCTGTTCCAGAAACAGCGAGAAAAAATCCATTGGGACATTGTCTAGAAAGAACCTGTGAAGGAAAACAAAGAAAATGGGTGATATGCAAGAGGAACGTATACTGCCATGCTAACAGCAATATGCCTCTTTCAGAGTTTAGCAGGCAAATAACTAGAGGCTACCTACAAACACAGTCTATTTCTTATCCTAAAAGTCTTGGCAGACCATCACTGCAGAACATGACACATAAATCTGTTCCAGAAACAGCGAGAAAAAATCCATTGGGACATTATCTAGAAAGAACCTGTGAAGGAAAACAAAGAAAATGGGTGATATGCAAGAGGAACGTATACCGCCATGCTAACAGCTATATGCCTCTTTCAGAGTTTAGCAGGCAAATAACTAGAGGCTACCTACAAACACAGTCTATTTCTTATCCTAAAAGTCTTGGCAGACCATCACTGCAGAACATGACACATAAATCTGTTCCAGAAACAGCGAGAAAAAATCCATTGGGACATTATCTAGAAAGAACCTGTGAAGGAAAACAAAGAAAATGGGTGATATGCAAGAGGAACGTATACTGCCATGCTAACAGCAATATGCCTCTTTCAGAGTTTAGCAGGCAAATAACTAGAGGCTACCTACAAACACAGTCTATTTCTTATCCTAAAAGTCTTGGCAGACCATCACTGCAGAACAAGACACATAAATCTGTTCCAGAAACAGCGAGAAAAAATCTATTGGGTCATTATCTAGAAATAACCTGTGAAGGAAAACAAAGAAAATGGGTGATATGCAAGAGGAACGTATACTGCCATGCTAACAGCAATATGCCTCTTTCAGAGTTTAGCAGGCAAATAACTAGAGGCTACCTACAAACACAGTCTATTTCTTATCCTAAAAGTCTTGGCAGACCATCACTGCAGAACATGACACATAAATCTGTTCCAGAAACAGCGAGAAAAAATCCATTGGGACATTATCTAGAAACAACCTGTGAAGGAAAACAAAGAAAATGGGTGATATGCAAGAGGAACGTATACTGCCATGCTAACAGCAATATGCCTCTTTCAGAGTTTAGCAGGCAAATAACTAGAGGCTACCTACAAACACAGTCTATTTCTTATCCTAAATGTCTTGGCAGACCATCACTGCAGAACAAGACACATAAATCTGTTCCAGAAACAGCGAGAAAAAATCCATTGGGACATTATCTAGAAATAAACTGTGAAGGAAAACAAAGAAAATGGGTGATATGCAAGAGGAACGTATACTGCCATGCTAACAGCAATATGCCTCTTTCAGAGTTTAGCAGGCAAATAACTAGAGGCTACCTACAAACACAGTCTATTTCTTATCCTAAAAGTCTTGGCAGACCATCACTGCAGAACAAGACACATAAATCTGTTCCAGAAACAGCGAGAAAAAATCCATTGGGACATTATCTAGAAATAAGCTGTGAAGGAAAACAAAGAAAATGGGTGATATGCAAGAGGAACGTATACTGCCATGCTAACAGCAATATGCCTCTTTCAGAGTTTAGCAGGCAAATAACTAGAGGCTACCTACAAACACAGTCTATTTCTTATCCTAAAAGTCTTGGCAGACCATCACTGCAGAACAAGACACATAAATCTGTTCCAGAAACAGCGAGAAAAAATCCATTGGGACATTATCTAGAAATAACCTGTGAAGGAAAACAAAGAAAATGGGTGATATGCAAGAGGAACGTATACTGCCATGCTAACAGCAATATGCCTCTTTCAGAGTTTAGCAGGCAAATAACTAGAGGCTACCTACAAACACAGTCTATTTCTTATCCTAAAAGTCTTGGCAGACCATCACTGCAGAAAAAGACACATAAATCTGTTCCAGAAACAGCGAGAAAAAATCCATTGGGACATTGTCTAGAAAGAACCTGTGAAGGAAAACAAAGAAAATGGGTGATATGCAAGAGGAACGTATACTGCCATGCTAACAGCAATATGCCTCTTTCAGAGTTTAGGAGGCAAATAACTAGAGGCTACCTACAAACACAGTCTATTTCTTATCCTAAAAGTCTTGGCAGACCATCACTGCAGAACATGACACATAAATCTGTTCCAGAAACAGCGAGAAAAAATCCATTGGGACATTATCTAGAAAGAACCTGTGAAGGAAAACAAAGAAAATGGGTGATATGCAAGAGGAACGTATACCGCCATGCTAACAGCAATATGCCTCTTTCAGAGTTTAGCAGGCAAATAACTAGAGGCTACCTACAAACACAGTCTATTTCTTATCCTAAAAGTCTTGGCAGACCATCACTGCAGAACATGACACATAAATCTGTTCCAGAAACAGCGAGAAAAAATCCATTGGGACATTATCTAGAAAGAACCTGTGAATGAAAACAAAGAAAATGGGTGATATGCAAGAGGAACGTATACTGCCATGCTAACAGCAATATGCCTCTTTCAGAGTTTAGCAGGCAAATAACTAGAGGCTACCTACAAACACAGTCTATTTCTTATCCTAAAAGTCTTGGCAGACCATCACTGCAGAACAAGACACATAAATCTGTTCCAGAAACAGCGAGAAAAAATCTATTGGGACATTATCTAGAAATAACCTGTGAAGGAAAACAAAGAAAATGGGTGATATGCAAGAGGAACGTATACTGCCATGCTAACAGCAATATGCCTCTTTCAGAGTTTAGCAGGCAAATAACTAGAGGCTACCTACAAACACAGTCTATTTCTTATCCTAAAAGTCTTGGCAGACCATCACTGCAGAACATGACACATAAATCTGTTCCAGAAACAGCGAGAAAAAATCCATTGGGACATTATCTAGAAAGAACCTGTGAAGGAAAACAAAGAAAATGGGTGATATGCAAGAGGAACGTATACTGCCATGCTAACAGCAATATGCCTCTTTCAGAGTTTAGCAGGCAAATAACTAGAGGCTACCTACAAACACAGTCTATTTCTTATCCTAAAAGTCTTGGCAGACCATCACTGCAGAACAAGACACATAAATCTGTTCCAGAAACAGCGAGAAAAAATCCATTGGGACATTATCTAGAAATAACCTGTGAAGGAAAACAAAGAAAATGGGTGATATGCAAGAGGAACGTATACTGCCATGCTAACAGCAATATGCCTCTTTCAGAGTTTAGCAGGCAAATAACTAGAGGCTACCTACAAACACAGTCTATTTCTTATCCTAAAAGTCTTGGCAGACCATCACTGCAGAACATGACACATAAATCTGTTCCAGAAACAGCGAGAAAAAATCCATTGGGACATTATCTAGAAAGAACCTGTGAAGGAAAACAAAGAAAATGGGTGGTATGCAAGAGGAACGTATACTGCCATGCTAACAGCAATATGACTCTTTCAGAGTTTAGCAGGCAAATAACTAGAGGCTACCTACAAACACAGTCTATTTCTTATCCTAAAAGTCTTGGCAGACCATCACTGCAGAACATGACACATACGTCTGTTCCAGAAACAGCGAGAAAAAATCCATTGGGACATTATCTAGAAAGAACCTGTGAAGGAAAAGAAAGTAAATGGGTGATATGCAAGAGGAACGTATACTGCCATGCTAACAGCAATATGCCTCTTTCAGAGTTTAGCAGGCAAATAACTAGAGGCTACCTACAAACACAGTCTATTTCTTATCCTAAAAGTCTTGGCAGACCATCACTGCAGAACAAGACACATAAATCTGTTCCAGAAACAGCGAGAAAAAATCCATTGGGCCATTATCTAGAAAGAACCTGTGAAGGAAAACAAAGAAAATGGGTGACATGCAAGAGGAACGTATACTGCCATGCTAGCAGCAATATGCCTCTTTCAGAGTTTAGTAGGCAAATATCTAGAGGCTACCTACAAACACAGTCTATTTCTTATCCTAAAAGTCTTGGCAGACCATCACTGCAGAACAAGACACATAAATCTGTTCCAGAAACAGCGAGAAAAAATCCATTGGGACATTATCTAGAAACAACCTGTGAAGGAAAACAAAGAAAATGGGTGATATGCAAGAGGAACGTATACTGCCATGCTAACAGCAATATGCCTCTTTCAGAGTTTAGCAGGCAAATAACTAGAGGCTACCTACAAACACAGTCTATTTCTTATCCTAAAAGTCTTGGCAGACCATCACTGCAGAACAAGACACATAAATCTGTTCCAGAAACAGCGAGAAAAAATCCATTGGGACATTATCTAGAAAGAACCTGTGAAGGAAAACAAAGAAAATGGGTGATATGCAAGAGGAACGTATACTGCCATGCTAGCAGCAATATGCCTCTTTCAGAGTTTAGCAGGCAAATAACTAGAGGCTACCTACAAACACAGTCTATTTCTTATCCTAAAAGTCTTTGCAGACCATCACTACAGAACAAGACACATAAATCTGTTCCAGAAACAGCGAGAAAAAATCCATTGGGACATTATCTAGAAAGAACCTGTGAAGGAAAACAAAGAAAATGGGTGATATGCAAGAGGAACGTATACTGCCATGCTAACAGCTATATGCCTCTTTCAGAGTTTAGCAGGCAAATAACTAGAGGCTACCTACAAACACAGTCTATTTCTTATCCTAAAAGTCTTGGCAGACCATCACTGAAGAACAAGACACATAAATCTGTTCCAGAAACAGCGAGAAAAAATCCATTGGGACATTATCTAGAAACAACCTGTGAAGGAAAACAAAGAAAATGGGTGATATGCAAGAGGAACGTATACTGCCATGCTAACAGCAATATGCCTCTTTCAGAGTTTAGCAGGCAAATAACTAGAGGCTACCTACAAACACAGTCTATTTCTTATCCTAAAAGTCTTGGCAGACCATCACTGCAGAACATGACACATAAATCTGTTCCAGAAACAGCGAGAAAAAATCCATTGGGACATTATCTAGAAAGAACCTGTGAAGGAAAACAAAGAAAATGGGTGACATGCAAGAGGAACGTATACTGCCATGCTAGCAGCAATATGCCTCTTTCAGAGTTTAGTAGGCAAATAACTAGAGGCTACCTACAAACACAGTCTATTTCTTATCCTAAAAGTCTTGGCAGACCATCACTGCAGAACAAGACACATAAATCTGTTCCAGAAACAGCGAGAAAAAATCCATTGGGACATTATCTAGAAAGAACCTGTGAAGGAAAACAAAGAAAATGGGTGATATGCAAGAGGAACGTATACTGCCATGCTAACAGCAATATGCCTCTTTCAGAGTTTAGCAGGCAAATAACTAGAGGCTACCTACAAACACAGTCTATTTCTTATCCTAAAAGTCTTGGCAGACCATCACTGCAGAACATGACACATAAATCTGTTCCAGAAACAGCGAGAAAAAATCCATTGGGACATTATCTAGAAAGAACCTGTGAAGGAAAACAAAGAAAATGGGTGACATGCAAGAGGAACGTATACTGCCATGCTAGCAGCAATATGCCTCTTTCAGAGTTTAGTAGGCAAATAACTAGAGGCTACCTACAAACACAGTCTATTTCTTATCCTAAAAGTCTTGGCAGACCATCACTGCAGAACAAGACACATAAATCTGTTCCAGAAACAGCGAGAAAAAATCCATTGGGACATTATCTAGAAAGAACCTGTGAAGGAAAACAAAGAAAATGGGTGATATGCAAGAGGAACGTATACTGCCATGCTAACAGCAATATGCCTCTTTCAGAGTTTAGCAGGAAAATAACTATAGGCTACCTACAAACACAGTCTATTTCTTATCCTAAAAGTCTTGGCAGACCATCACTGCAGAACAAGACACATAAATCTGTTCCAGAAACAGCGAGAAAAAATCCATTGGGACATTATCTAGAAAGAACCTGTGAAGGAAAACAAAGAAAATGGGTGATATGCAAGAGGAACGTATACTGCCATGCTAACAGCAATATGCCTCTTTCAGAGTTTAGTAGGCAAATAACTAGAGGCTACCTACAAACACAGTCTATTTCTTATCCTAAAAGTCTTGGCAGACCATCACTGCAGAACAAGACACATAAATCTGTTCCAGAAACAGCGAGAAAAATCCATTGGGACATTATCTAGAAATAACCTGTGAAGGAAAACAAAGAAAATGGGTGATATGCAAGAGGAACGTATACTGCCATGCTAGCAGCAATATGCCTCTTTCAGAGTTTAGTAGGCAAATAACTAGAGGCTACCTACAAACACAGTCTATTTCTTATCCTAAAAGTCTTGGCAGACCATCACTGCAGAACAAGACACATAAATCTGTTCCAGAAACAGCGAGAAAAAATCCATTGGGACATTATCTAGAAAGAACCTGTGAAGGAAAACAAAGAAAATGGGTGATATGCAAGAGGAACGTATACTGCCATTGTAACAGCAATATGCCTCTTTCAGAGTTTAGCAGGAAAATAACTAGAGGCTACCTACAAACACAGTCTATTTCTTATCCTAAAAGTCTTGGCAGACCATCACTGCAGAACAAGACCCATAAACTTGTTCCAGAAACAGCGAGAAAAAATCCGTTGGGACATTATCTAGAAAGAACTTCTAAACGTAAACAAAGAAAATGTGTGATATGCAAGAGGAACGTAAGAAAACAGTGTAGAAAATGTAACGTAGGCTTCCATATGGCATGTATGGAACAGTGGCATGAATAAGGTTTTTACTTACACAAATGTAAAACATGAGTTCATACGAAATGTAATGTAATTTATGTCCAAATAATTAAAAATAAACAGAACTGTAAAATATTATCGCAAAGAAAATTTGTTTCCAATTTTTTTTTTCATGTCATTTGCACGTTTCCCATTTGGGGCTTTCTGGAAAAAACTGCTATACTTTTGAAAAAATGGCAGTTAATGCGTTAAAGTAGAAACCAATAGTTAATATTCTTTAGTTGTAAATTATTATTGTTCACTTTGCTTCTCGGCACCTATTGCTAATATTTGAAGTTAATACAGATTGCTCAATATTGATCAGTCATACTACTTTGTCGAAGACTGAAATAGATTCTGTACGTCTTTCATTATTTTACTTGTAATACGTATTTCTTGCACGCTCAACATCATATCCAAAATGTTAATTTCATTATTTCTTCGCTGCCACCGAGCGAGGTGGCGCAGTGGTTAGCACACTGGACTCGCATTCGGGAGGACGACGATTCAAACCCTCGACCGGCCATCCTTATTTAGGTTTTGCGTGATTTCCCTAAATCGCCTCAGGAAAATGCCAGGATGATCCCTTTGAAAGGGCACGGCCGACTTCCTTCTCCATCCTTTCCTAATCCGATGGGACCGATAACCTGGCTGTTTGGTGCCCTCCCCCAGATCAACTAATCAACCAACCAGTCTTCACATGCATTCCATATGCATATCGAACTCCATCCTCTGACTGTGACCGTCTGACTCGTACTTAAAGTGGCATCCCTTCAGCCATGTGCCTCTGTCTGTCTTGCACGCGCCGGCCGGTGTGGCCGAGCGGTGTAGGCGATTCAGTCTGGAACCGTGCGACCGCTACGGTCGCAGGTTCGAATCCTGCCTCGGGCATGGATGTGTGTGATGTCCTTAGCTTAGTTAGGTTTAAGTAGTTCTAAGTTCTAGGGGACTGATGACCTCAGATGTTAAGTCTCATAGTGCTCAGAGCCATTTGAACCATTTTTTTTGTCTTGCACGCTGTGATCACTTGATATAGTATACTGTGCTGTTTTGCATTGTATATCAATGTAATTTTTGCTCATGACGAGCGGAAACTACTAGTATTGTGAACATGTTCATCGCTGATGCGAGTCCAATGTCTAGCAATTGTTTTGATCGATGTGAGATTTTTTTTCACATTCAGTATTCACCTTTTCCTGTCTGACTCTAGCACGAGCAGGCGCAAATTTCGGCTGCTCGCATTGTCGCTCGTTTTACGACTAAACGCAGGTGTACGTACTGTGTATCACAAGGGTCGTATGTGTACTTTTATTACTGGGAGAAGATTTATTAAATTAATGTAAATTATTTCGTAGTGTTTCATTTGTAGCTGAGGATCTACGTTCAGTCATCTTTAACAACGATTTCCATTTGTTTAAGTTTTCTGTAATGCACACGATGTGTATTTCTATGTGGCATTCCGTGATGACTTGAGCATAAATAACTGCGACAGAGTTCGTAGATGGCATATTCAAACATTTCCACCCTTGCATTCCCGTCATTATTAATACATGTAAGATTCTACGACACAGAGAGTTTATTCATAGCTATTATTACATATTATCGTTACATCATTCGAATAGTCCATATTGAAAGAAATACCTATATTATTATTACTACTTTTATTATTCATTATTTCTGTTTGTAAGAACCTTAAGTCATTCTTTCTTCCCGACGCTACAATGGTGACCAACTGAAAGGACAAGAAATATTCTATTGCTAATACATGTACTTCTCTTTCTCAGGGAATGAAATTCGTTACTACGAGAGGAAAGTGGAGGTCGGAAGCATACCAAGGACTACACTTCGAACTAGGAATGAAGGGTAAAAGGAGGCGCTTTATTCTTGATGGTAATGCTTTTGCAACTTTGCAATTTGTTACTTGTATATTTCTTTATTTGCGTGTGTTGAACTGTCATAATTATTTACAATAGAATCGAATGGACAAGATCATCCAACAGTGGACCTTGTAGATCAGACGGACAGAATGTTAAAGAAATTAGAAACCCTAACTCCTGCAATGAAATCTGGGTTTGATCATGAGGACCGAAACAAAAGATTCCATATTCCTACATTTCCTAAACGCATTTGCCTTGTGTTCGATCACAGACTGTTAAGGTACGAGCATGAGGAATCGGTTCCCAGATATGTTAGTGGCTCGAAGAATTCTTAAATATTGGAACGCAGTACTTTGTCCTCGACGGCGAGCGTTCATCAGAGACAAGGTTATCGTCAGGAGTGCCCCAGAGAAGTGTGATAAGACCGCTACAATTTTCTATATATGTAAATGATGTGCTCGAAAGCTTGGACAGCAATCTGCGTTTGTTTGCTGACGAAACTGTAGTGTACAGGAAGGTGTCGTCATTGTGTGACTGTAGGAGGATACAAGATGATTAAGCCTGGATTTATGACTGGTGTGTTGAACGGCAGCTAGCCATAAATCTAGAAAAATGTAAGTAAATACAAAACGGTAGAAAAAACGAACCCGTAATATTCGAATAAAGCATTCGTAGCCCCCTGTTTGATACAGTCACGTCGTTTAAATATCTCGGTGTAACGTTGCAAAGCGATATGAAACTTAACGAGCATGTGAGGATCTGACCGAGAAGGCGAATGGTCGACTTCGGTTTATTGGAATAATTTGGGAAAGTGTAGTTCATCTGTAAAGGAGGCCGGATATAGGACACTAACGCGACCTGTTCTTGAGTACTACTCGAGTGTTTGGTATCCGCACCAGGTCGGATTAAATGAACACATTGAAGCAATTCAGAGGCGAGCTGCTAGATTTGCTACTTTTAGGTTCGAACAACACTCAAACATTATGGAAATGATCGGTGAACTCACATGAGAATATCCGGAAGGAAGCCGACGTGGGACATTATTGAGAAAATTCAGAGAAGCGGCATTTGAAGCTGACTGCAGGACGATTCTCCAGCCGTCAATTCACATTTCACGTAAGGACCACAAAAAGAAATTAGGGCTCATACAGACGCATGTAGACTAGACAGTCGCTTTTCCTTCACTGTGTTTGTGAAGCGAAAGGAAATGTGCAGCAGTGGTACAGAGTACACTCCATCACGCGCTATACGGCGGCTTGCAGGGTATGTAAGTAGACGTAAATGTACGAGGGTTGAATGAAAAGCAATGCCTCCACCATCGTTAACTAGGTTTGGATGGGGATAATTTAATAAATCATACGCAGAAATAATCCTTAGAATGTGATCTTTTATTACCAATATTCACTTTTCCACATAATCACCATCCAATTGGATACATTTCTGCCAACGATGCAGATCGTCTTTCATTATCGGTAACAGATGGGATTCAGACGGTGCTAAATCTGGTTTGTATGGAGGATGCCGTAAGGTGGTGACATTCAGTTCAGAGTTCGCAGCATTGTGATGTAACGCTCTGAATTTATTGTTGTTCCACGATCAAGGAAATCAACAGGGATAACACCATCTGCGTCCCAGAACAGTGTGGCCATAATTTTTCCATCTGAGGGGTGCGTCTTCAATTTCTTTTTCTGGGGAGAGTCTTTGTGTCGATATTCCATACACAGACGTTTTTCCTCCGAGTCGTAATGGTGTACCTACGTTTCGGCTCCTGTCACAACTGAATGGAGAAAAACGTCACCTTCATTCTCGTAACGCGAGAGGAGTTCCTAGCAAATTTCAAGTCTGTGCCCTTTCATTTCAGGAGTCAGCATATGGGGTACCAATCATGCACATATCTTTCGAGAGTTAAGCAAAGCACACGTTCTAGTGAAATGCTGATTGTGCTTGCAATTTCTGAGTGATACGACGATCGTCCAGAATCAATCTGTCAACATTTTGCTTGTGAAACCCGGTGGTTGCTGTCATATGACGTATAACTTTTCGTTTGTCACGCAGGTCAGATGTTCCGCCTCAACATCCTTAAACTTACTCGCCCAAAGACGTACAGTACTCACATCAACACAATCAGCATAAACTGCTTTCATTCTGTGATGAATCGTCTTTGGGGTGACACCTCCTGCCGGCAAGAATTTAATGCCTGCACGTTGCTTAAATCGCATTGACCGACCGTGTGCCCAAGGTTCCATACTTTCACTGTAACAACACAACCGTTCAATGCTAAGGCTTCTCGCTAACTGGAGCTGCAGAGAAGAGGCTACGGAACAAGCCAGTACCTGCCGCATACCAATGCTGCCAGCTGTTGAAGAGTTACGAAGGTGGAGGCATTACTTTTCAGTCAACACTCTTAGAAAATCATAATTTTCCATTCATCTGTCGTTTGGTTTCTAAGCACAGTAGTGGCATTCTTGAATTACATGTGCAGATTTTTTTCAAAATTTTTCGAATCAAATTTCAATTGCTGACTACCAGTTTCAGTACTGTGTGAAATGGCTTTAGATCTATGCATAATGCTTCTAGAAGGAGAAGTGCTTTGATATTGTGATATTGTTGTATATCCATTTGTAGCGTGTGATATTTTGTAACAAGGGACGCTTTATTCTTGCTAGTACTGCTTCTTTTAGCTTTACGGGTTATTGGTTGTACATTTCTTTGTGTGCGTGTGTGTGTGCTTCACTGTAATAATTATTTACAATGGAATCGAATGAACAAGCTCAGACAGCAGCAGATCCTGTAGATCAGATTGACGGAATGTTAAAGAAATTAGAAACCTTAACCCTTGCAATGGAATCTGGATCTGATGCAGGCAGAAACAAAAAAATCTGAATTGTTAATTAAAATTGAAAAAATTCGCCTTGAGCCGGAAGATATTTTCGTGCATGAGAAGAGTCATCCCATGTACGAGAAAAATTATCCGCCAGTAATAATGAAGCACAGGCTGATCTCGGGGTTACAACATAAAATGTTACAAAAGGTGAGGAGAGAATAATCTCAGAACAGTGAAAGGTGGCTACACTGAGCCACTGCGCCAGAGATTGCGCCAAAGAGTATTATTAAGCCGCCTCCACAGTGCTTGTCGAGAGCTGGTAGTAGTGAGTGCCTGTTAAGAACTCGTAGTAGTCAGTGCCTGTCGAGGTCTCGTGGTAGTCTGTGCTGAGATGTTGTAGCAGAGAGTGTTTGTTGAGATGTGCTATTAGGCAGTGCTTGCTGAGATGTGATTTTGGAGAGTTCTGGTTGAGATATAATGTAAGGATTAGAGTGATTTTCATCAATATAAATGAGGTAATTAACTCCGTTTGTTTTTATTTCTGTGTCCTAAATAATGCGTCATTACAGGTTCAGTCAACAAAGCATCTGGCGTGTGTTCTTGTATTAGAGTGTAATTCTGCTTTCCTTACGCAATTATTGTATTTCTAATTTTCTTTTATCACGTCAGTATAATTGGTATTTAAAAATTCTTGTCTTGTTGAAGAAGAACCGTGCCAGATGTACGTTGAGTCACACTCCCACATACAGAACAGTTATACTTGTGCTTTGGTTTAGTAGGTTTTATAGTTGCTGGGGACTTAATTAATTAACTGTGTTTATGAAAATTTTCATTTCATTGTTTGTTGTTATTCTATGCAGTCAGATTGCGTAAAAATACTGGTCGGGACCAACTGATTACGAAACAGCGTAATCTGACATACAGCTACAAAAAAACTAAAAATCTTTTCAATCATATTTAATTAAGCCCCCACGCACGAGGCGACCGCTGCTTCGGATCGTCCCTTGGAATTCTTCTGATTGTAAAAATAGTAGACAGTAGTATTGTTGTAGTGATTTGTAGTTTAGTAATTGTAGTCTATATTGCATGTGTAGATTTGGTAATTAGCATTCTGCTAATGGTATTTTTCAAAATTTAATTTTTATTGCCTTGTATACGCGTTTGACGATTTAGTGCAATTATTTCAATTGTTCGTTAATCGTGTTTGAGGGAAACATTTCGAGTGAATGGTATTGTTGGAGATAAAGAGTCATTGTGTGTAATTTCTGTACAGTGACGAGTTTTGTATGCTTTGTAAATGATTACGCGATCGATGAAAAAGGCAAAAATGATGGATAGTCAGAATGACGAAATTGTTAACATGGCGAACTCGCCAACAGAAGAAAACAGTATGATGGATAATGAAGTGGAAAACAATGTAATAAGTCGGGAAAATAGTCCGGAACCATTTCAAAATTTTTCTCAATCTGAAAATTCACAGAATACGAGATTAGCGACAGAAGATATGGAGCAGTTGATGAGTGCTATATTAAATTTGGGAGCATGAATGGAAACACGGTTAGACTCACAAATAGGAACAATTAAAACTGAGATGGGAACAATGGGATCACAAATAGGAACAATTAAAACAGAGATAGAAACAATTAAAACCGGGATGGGAACTTTGGGATCTGAATTAAAAACTGATATGGGAACAATGGAAACACAGTTTCGATCTGAATTGAAAACACAGATGGACACAATGGAAACACGGTTAGACTCACGAATAGGGACATGTTTCAAAAATATGAAAGATGAGTTAAAGAAAGAAATCAGAGAAGAAGTACAACCGATTTTGAATTCTCACAATAATAGATTAATTGCAGTAGAGATTAGACAAAGGGAACAGGATAGAGAACAGGAAGAAAGAGATCGCGTGATAGTACAAAAATTTTCAGAGTTAAATTTACAACGTGCAAACGATAAGAAAGAAATATTTGAAAGAATCGAGGAATCCATACCAAATGACAGGAATAAATAATCTAACACAACAATATGAACAGTTAACTACCAAATGTGTCAATACTGAAACCCGAGTCGCGACACTTACGGAAGTCGTAAATAAACAGAAAGAACAAATAGGTGATTTATCGGAAAGAGTTGAGGAGATTTCAGACAAATTGACAAATCTTAGTTTACATGGGGACAGAGATTCGGATGATACAGCTCCATTACCATTTGCAGAAACCGAAGAGTATCAGAACATAAATAAACATGTTGAAAATCAGGGAAAATTTAATGAAAGCGTGAAAAGCGAATTTGAGGCTTTAAAAAAGCAAGTCAAACAGATTGAGGGCGAAATTGTAGGAAAAGACAGTAGAAATTTAGAATCACAGATACCAGAGGGCTTTCAAGAAAATAATTTGTTTCATTTACGGGATGCAACAAGAGAGCGCCAGGCGCGTGAATTTAACAATAATCATCATTGGGACTGGGACAGACGCGGTAGGTCTTTGTCGCCACGAGGCGAAAACTTTGGCTATAAATACTTTTTGACTGTTCGGAAATTTAAGATCTTCCACAATTCTAAGAATGACATACATCCATGTGCATGGTTAGATCAATTTATGTACGCACTTCCGCCAAAGTTGCCATTAAGTCACAAACTGGAAATTATGTGCAGTTATTAAAGTCCTCAGGGGATTCACTACTCTAAGTGAATATGTGCCGTAGCGAGCATAGGGCCCCGAGCTGTAGTGGTGCTATTTCTCTTTTAGTTTTCTGTACCGCTGCCTACTCTTTTACTATTCTTTGCATGTGTCAAAATAACTCTTCGACTATCAATCTACCTAGACAGTAGATAAACAATAACCGGATATGACTATTTACCCAAAGGAGATTTCGAAAACTACTGTTTGGACTTACTGTACCTTCAGCAGCATTCATTCGTAGCTTAAACGAAATTTTACCTGTTTATCTTCGTAACAATATTACTTCATATGTTGCCGATATTCTTATTGCTAAATATTCTTGGAGTGAGCACAACAAAATTTTGGATTCATTATTACGTATTTTTACACGAGTTGGCATTACTGTGAACTTGGAAAAATCTGAATTTGGTCGTTCATAGGTGAAATTTCTCGGTCACATTATTTCTACAGAAGGTATTCTTCCTGATCCAGAAAAATTAGACGCTATTCGTAATTATGCTGTTCCTACCACAAAACGTGAGGTTTGTAGTTTTCAAAATTTTTGTGGAATGATATACTTTTAAAAAAATTTTTGTGGAATGACATACTTGTGAGAAACTAACAGCTACATGTAAACATGCGGAGAGTACAAGGATACCGCGCCGTGTTTTGGCGGCGGCACATACTCAAAGCAACAGTCAAGTCTGCGCGCCGCACAAGGCAGTCGATGACCGCAAACAATTGCTTCCTACGTCACGCGCCTACAGCTGATCGAGCGCTCAGTGCGAATGCACTGACAGCCGTAAACAAATACACAGTTTAATTTCTCCGAATAAATTCAGTATAAAGCTATAGTGACTTGATGAATTATGTTATTAACATTCAGTATTTTTCAGGATACGGTTCTATAAAATATTTAAGAACTTCAGGTAAATTCTGTGTGTCTCCGACATTAAGACGACTTGCTATCGAGAAATTTTCAGGAAGAATGTAATTTCGAAGAAGAAACTAATAAACTAAAAAGGTAACTATTAATTGAGTTTATTTTTCAGGTAACATATTTCCACTTAGGTACGTACTTTAGACGTAATTTGCTGCTCGTGATTACGTGATTCATACTTTGTGCTACTTTCATGTTCTATGAATTTACTTGTGAAGCGACGTGCTTGCATACGTTAACTGATTTTGACAATGATTATTAATGAACTGGGTTGTAACTTGTATATATTATGCATCGCTTGGCTGCACTGCTTTTTCACTGATGTCATATTTTTTAATTATGTGCCCGCTGTGCTTATTTATTTAAATTATAATTGTAACCTGATCAATTGTGCTGACTGTCTTTATGTATGTAAGTTATACTTTGTGATTTATCTGCTTGCGCCTTCATGTTTACTTATTAAGATGACATATGAACATTTATTTGCTTATGCTGATATGTTGCTAATGACCTGTTTATTATGTTAGATAACATATGTTTGCTGCTATGCGTATGGATTGCGTATTTATACATTTCTGTTTGTTGTCACAACTACTCTTTAATTTAGTATATAGAAATGCTGATATAAGGTGTACAAACATAGAGTTTAGGGCACACTATGGTGTTAATTATAGATTGTTCGCTTGGCAGAGCCTCGTTGTAAGGATTGTACTGCATCCACTTTTTGACATTCTGTTCTCTACTGGTATATTTACTCGCTATTGCTTGTTTTGCTTACGCTAGGTGCCTTATATTTTTAAGATAAGAAAATGAACTGCTATAATTCGACGAACGACATTAGTACAAGAAACTTCGTAGAAGTCACATGAGCTGGAGGTTTTATGGAAGCTGTATAACTTTATGCTAGTAGGAAGGAAGCTAACGACATGACATACCATTACTAGGTTTAGACCATTAACAGTTATTACACTGCATTTTTCGTGAGCAATTGAAATAGGAAGTGACACTTGATACAAGAAATACTCCACATGTTTGCTTCTGCCATAATTCTTGAAGTGGTGTACACACTGTGAAATATTGTGATCATTCACATTCCGTAATCGTACTTAATTACTGAGAGTTATTCGAACTAAGTCTGTTAGAGGTCATGTATGCATTTCTTTTGTTTATAATTCATAATGAACAGAAGATTTGGCTCAGATGGATTACACAGAGGTTGTGTGTTGACAATGTGTCTTCGGATTGTATGGGATGATGAACTGAAGTTTGCATTAGGATTTTATCTGTACTTGTTCGAGGAGACTGACTAGAGGAAAGAGTTGTGTTGGAAGTGAGATGATATTGGTAATAAGTTTTATATGTATCGACGCATTGAAGAGGTATTATTGAGGTATTATTGAGATTGTGTGAAGTTGCCGATTATTGGAGTTTTGGTGGATAAGAGGTAAAGTAAGTGAGGAGCATATATTGGCAATAAGGTTTATATGTATCGACGTATTGAAGAGGCATTATTGAGGTATTATTGAGATTGTGTGAAGTTGATGATTATTGGAGTTTTGGTGGATAAGAGGTAAAGTAAGTGAGATGCATATTTTTTTTTTTTTGTTGGTCTTATGGAACAAGGAGGATGAAGATAGCAGACTAGAACACTAAAGTAGAAGGAAGATAGTCTATACACACACTTTGTTAAATCACTAAGCAGTATATACTTTTTTTTTTTTTTTTTTTTTTGAAGAGAGGAAATATTTGCATATCTTGGCTCACTGACAGTTGTTCAACAACAGTACATTTGATCTGGCTTGGCAAACATTGGTCTTGACATGATGACTATGACGTTGACCTAACTATTATTGACTGTTATACATTGCTGCCACTACTACTTGATACACATGATGAACATCAGATTTTGACAGAATTACATTTACACAGTTAACACTATTCAGTTACACAGTAGTACTTAATGTGGATGAAAGATGAGTGAGTGTGTTTTGTGTGTTTTCCTTTCCTAATCCTACCCACCTATCTCGTAAATATTATTTTATTTGTTTGTAGTGGCTTGCACTGACACCCATAAATATTATAGGTTTACTGATATTTGAGTATTTGTAATAGTTAATATGAAACTTATCTGACATCATTTGTGTGCTTGTTATGATTTGTATGTTTAGTGTAAAAGCATTTGTATGTGCATTCAAACTATTGTTCATGCCTGAACTGTCTGATTAGTGATGGTAAATATTAAGAACTGTTACCTGCACTTTTTCAACATAATGTGTGACACTTAGGAATGATTAATTTCTGCTGATGAACTGTCTGATTAGTGATAGTGAATATTATGGACTGTTACTTGCACTTTTTCTACATGATTGGTGCCACTAGGACATGTTTAATTTCTGCTGATGAACAGTGTGATCAGGGATAGTGAATATTATGGACTGTTACTTGTACTTTTTCTACATGATTGGTGCCACTAGGACATGTTTAATTTCTGCTGATGAACAGTGTGATCAGGGATAGTGAATATTATGGACTGTTACTTGTACTTTTTCTACATGATTGGTGTCACTAGGACATGTTTAATTTCTGCTGATGAACAGTGTGATCAGGGATAGTGAATATCATGGACCGCTCTCTGGACCTGCTCATCATTGCTAGGTGTAACTGATGGACTACTTGTATGGAAATGAAGTCACTTGTTGCTGTCTGCACCTACTCAACATTGCTGGGTGCCACTGATGAACTGATTCTACTGAACTAATGTGACTTGTTGCTGTGTGTACCTCTTCAACATTGCTGGGTGCCACAGATGGAACTGCTTCTACTGATATAATGTCACTTGTTGCTGTCTGCACCTACTCAGCATTGCTGGGTGCCACAACATTACTGGGTGCACAGATGAAGCTACTTCTATGGAAATGAAGTCACTTGTTGGTGTCTGCACCTGCTCAACATTACTGGGTGCACAGATGAAGCTACTTCTATGGAAATGATGTCACTTGCCGGTGTCTGCACCTACTCAACATTGCTAGGTGCCACTGTTAGAACTGTTTCTACTGAAATGAAGTCACTTGTTGCTGTCTGCACCTACTCAACATTGCTGGGTGCCACTGATGGATTGCTTCTACTGAACTAATGTGACTTGTTGCTGGGTGTACCTGCTAAACTTTACTGGGTGCCACTGATGGACTGCTTCTACTGAAAAGATGTCACCTGTTGGTGTCTTTTTTTGTATAAACTAATCATTGAAAGCATTTTATGTGAACATTTGTATAAACTGATTTTTTGTGTATTGTGTAAACTATTATGTAAAGCCACATGTATGAAAAGAATTTGTATTGCCTACTGTATTTTATATATTAGGTTGTTGAAAGGTCAGTGCAAAGCCAAAATTTTAACTAATTATGTGATATTTAGGTATTAATATTATCTTTTATATTTGTCTGTATTTTTCTGGACGAATTTGGTGGTATTTTCACCACCAGTGCTGGCAAAAATACCATCAAATTCTGGCCTGTGGAGGAGGGGCATATGAAAGGTGGCTACACTGAGCCACTGCGCCAGAGATTGCGCCAAAGAGTATTATTAAGCCGCCTCCACAGTGCTTGTCGAGAGCTGGTAGTAGTGAGTGCCTGTTAAGAACTCGTAGTAGTCAGTGCCTGTCGAGGTCTCGTGGTAGTCTGTGCTGAGATGTTGTAGCAGAGAGTGTTTGTTGAGATGTGCTATTAGGCAGTGCTTGCTGAGATGTGATATTGGAGAGTTCTGGTTGAGATATAATGTAAGGATTAGAGTGATTTTCATCAATATAAATGAGGTAATTAACTCCGTTTGTTTTTATTTCTGTGTCCTAAATAATGCGTCATTACAGGTTCAATCAACAAAGCATCTGGTGTGTGTTCTTGTATTAGAGTGTAATTCTGCTTTCCTTACGCAATTATTGTATTTCTAATTTTCTTTTATCACGTCAGTATAATTGGTATTTAAAAATTCTTGTCTTGTTGAAGAAGAACCGTGCCAGATGTACGTTGAGTCACACTCCCACATACAGAACAGTTATACTTGTGCTTTGATTTAGTAGATTTTATAGTTGCTGGGGACTTAATTAATTAACTGTGTTTATGAAAATTTTCATTTCATTGTTTGTTGTTATTCTATGCAGTCAGATTGCGTAAAAATACTGGTCAGGACCAACCGATTACGAAACAGCGTAATCTGACATACAGCTATAAAAAAACTAAAAATCTTTTCAATCATATTTAATTAAGCCCCCATACAACAGTTTGGCCGGTATCAGAAGGTAATGAAAGATAGAATGACTGCTGGGAAAGGACTGACAAATTGCGAATCTAATCGAAGAAAAGTTTTCCCACTGGGAACAGCAACACGAACACAACAGCGGAAGCATACTTAAAGTACGTAAAGACGAAACGGATAAATGCCCTGGCAAGATTATTGCAAAACAATTTAACGTGATGAAAAGAGAAAATGACATTCACGTACAAAATCTTGACAAACAGATCAGTGATGTAAATGATTCTGACACATCCAAGTTCAAGTGGTGGCGTGAGTCATTAGTAAAAGAAATAACAACTGTGAAATACGACGTAAGTAAAATAAATCAATTGATAGAAGCCAATATCTCATCGGAAATTAGTGGCAATAATGCATCCGGTCTGAACGTCACTTCTTTTACTGTTGGCGAGACCCCATTCCACAACCGCTTCATAGAGTGTGACTGACAAAAAAATGGTTCAAATGGCTCTGAGCACTATGGGACTCAACTGCTGTGGTCATAAGTCCCCTAGAACTTAGAACTACTTGAACCTAACTAACCTAAGGACATCACACACATCCATGCCCGAGGCAGGATTCGAACCTGCGACCGTAGTGGTCGTGCGGTTCCAGACTGTAGCGCCTTTAACCGCTCGGTCACTCCGGCCGGCTGTGTCTGACAATAAGGCCACATACGGATCACGCATAACTCCACTAATTGCAAATGCATTCATGGAGGAGAACATTACGCATCAGGTCGGTGTTTACATTCTGGACAACTACGACTTTTATTTGTTCCTTCTAAGGAATTCTGTGTCTTCATGAAACGAGGTTCAAAAAGATTAAATTTATCAGTGTGAAGTGGGCAAGGTGATGCAGTGCTCTGGGTATCAGAGCCTGCAGATACAGGTCAAACGTATGAGGAATTCGAAAGGTCATTCCTTGCAAAATACGTAGGTTGGAACTTAAATAGTAACAACACTGCTGTGGAGACACTATGCAGTGGAATCTACTATTGTCGCTGATAGCACACGTTGTTGACATACACACCTTACCTCCAAGCAAATGGACTCGCCCGTCCCACGTCACCGGCGTGCGCACAATCGAGGGAAACACAGTCCTTGTGAGCGAGCGGTCTAACGTAACGGTGTTACTATGTTTTCGAAACAGGAACAACGGAGTTGGATCAAAATTGAATGTGCCAGAGGTCGTACAGCACGACAGTGCATCAAGGACTTCAAGAGTCGTCGGGGAATCGGCATTGCTGTACAAAACAGTCGCACGTTGGGTAAAAGCCAACGAAGGTCGGCAGACTGTGGCAGACATGCATAGGGCAGGTCATCCTAGCGTCCCTGAAGAAGAAATGCATGCTGTAGCCGTGTTAGTGGACAGTGATCGACGCCATACGACTCGTGAGTTCACCCACGAAACCGGATTAGCGCATACGAGCGCATACGACTGTGCTTCGCATCCTGAAGGAACGCTTGGGCATGCGAAATATCGCATCACGATGGGTTCCGCATAACTTGACGGAAATGTAGAAATGGATGCGTTACGATGCACTTAGAGCGCTATAAACTCGAAGTAGAGGCTTTCTTAACCGTATCGTAACACTGGATGCGACATGGGCCACATCGTACGAGCCAAAACTGAAACGCCAATCCAACGAATGGCGTCATTATGGGTCGCTGCGAAAGTCGAAAGTGCGTCAGAGCCCCAGTTTGGTAAAAGTTATGGTGATTCTCGTGTACGACTGTGATGGTGTTATCCTAACGTATTACGTTCCTCCGCGGCAGACTGTCAATGCACAGTATTACTGTTCCTTTTTGGAGCATCACCTGCTACCAACTTTGCGAAAGAAGCGGCGACACTTTTTGTGCAACCTACCCATCATCTTGCACGACAATGCGCGGGCGCACACAGCGCAAGCTGGGGATGTTCTATTCGCTGGCAACGAGTTCTGCACAACGCTGGTGACTACTTTGAAGGACAGTAACAGGTGCAAACATATAACTCTTTTGTATTGATTGTGAATAAATAGTTTCCATTATTTAAGTTCCAGCCCTCGTATTAGTCAAAGGATGTACAGAAATACTCACAGAAGGAAGTATTGAGCACTGAGATAAATAACGAGCGTCAAGGTATTATCATGTGTTATTTCGTGGATTACGTGAACGAGAAAAAATATTGTTACGAGGCTGTTACGAAATGCAATGTAACTGACGTTCTAAATGCTACGTTGCTTGCACAGATACTAGAGAAACTAATAAACGTACCAGATGAGTATTTGGATGTCTTAACGTTTGTAATAGATAAGACTGATCTAATACATGAACAAGTGAGAGCAACGCAACACCTGCAGCATACCCAACCAGAAACTGCCACTAGGTCACAGACTGAAGCAGTAGGAACTCATAACATTCTGAAAAGAGCCGCCACCACAGGGAGTGTCACAAATCAAATAGTCGCTCTTGTTTACGTAGCCACAGTCCGGAACATGCAGCGCAGGGGCAATCAACAAAATGGTAACTGCAGTCATGGCAATAGCAACCAGTACCATCGGTCATCAACTACACAATGGCAAAACTGACATAATGACACGACAGGACAGAACCGTAGGCTGTGAGCCAAGACTCAGCATAACTGAAATCCACTTCGATTTTACTCACAGTAAGTCAACAAATTAACGAGCCTGGAAAGTGCTCTGCTGGCCTGGTCTCAGAGATTAATGGGGCATGCAGCATTCTACGAATTAAATTAGGTACAACGTTGGGGTAAGTATGCAGTATGAGTTTTGCCAGGAGCATACTGAATGTGACAAACATACAAAACGCAAGTACTGACATATTCTGCAAGTGGCTGCAACATTATCGGTGTCAGTTAGTCCCAAATCCAAACCCATCAAAATCCAGGCTCTAGTGCATATAAATACAGGGGAAATCATTTCACATATGCTGTAAGCTTTCTATAAAAATATTGTCTGTTTGTGAGACAACTGAATACAATGATTTCGAAAACTTTCTCCTCATGTAACGTGTACTTTAGATGTTGTACTTAGTTGCTTAACAAAACTGGCAATTGAATGGTCGTGTGTTGCGCATGTGAACAATGGCTTGAAATAAAACTTTAAACTTCACTAAATACAAAATTTGAAATAAATAAAATGGATCTCATTAAATATCAAAAGAAACTAATTGTGTGTTCGATGAAAATTATGTAAATAAAGCTCAGTACCGAAACACATTATGAACGATGCGTGATACGAGGTGCAATGTTAGACTAACAATATCCTCAAAAGTGAGGTACTGGTCTACTAGGAAGAAAATAACTATTTGAAATTAGCAACACTATTCACTGAAAATTAAGGTATATGCCAGCACGAAACCTGATAATCTCGGCTACACACTGTTTGCACAACAACGCAAGGAGAGGTCTGCACTGAAATAAAAGTAACTTATCTCTTGCTCAGCATGCTGTTTTTTTGTTTTTTTTTTTAATTTTTTCGTTTTGTCTGGAATACTGACGCTCTCGGAAGCAATTACAAATCAGCAGATTCAGTAGCTAAAGATAAATAATCTACACTAAATTCCTACTGTCAGAAACAATCTGCTGTTTCGTGTGGCGCAACGTGCAATGCACGCACGATAAAAAATTCAAAATTTTACAATGAATCATGAAAGTAGGTTTTACTGTAAAGAAAACCATGTTTAAGAAATCAAGCTCTGGTTATTGAGAAAAGGGGAACACAACCTAAGATGCCTATAATAATTACAAAGTTTTTCATTATAAAATTTGCAACCATAGCTTGACAATTTCTCCAAAATCTTTGTCACTACAAATATCAAGAGAGCATTATATATCAGTTTTCCTCTCCATAACAAAATATTCAATATAGTTCCTCCCAGATTCACAAATGCAGATCTCTTTCTCGGAAGAACTCAACGGCTAACTACTATCACCTAAATAAGAATATTCAGCACTGCACAACAGACTCATCCGTAAGCCAACCACAGGTAAACTAAACACAGAGTCAAGAATCTTATTCACTACACATGGAGTGCGCTCATTCATCTTTCTCACAGTGCAGTAAAGGCGAATTATTTACAAGAGCAGAAAACATGAGAACCTTACAATTTCATTCAATTTCAAACGTGTGCCACTGTAAGGATCGTGGATATTCATTTTCAGAGTGGGAGTAATGCAGTGATTGACCTCTCTTCTGACAAAATAAATGCTGAAGCAGATGTCGTCACCTTGTATTTTATTACTGAAGTTACAGGCCATGGTAAATTTTGACGAAGAGCTACGATCAAATTCGCTGGATAGCAAAATGATGATAACGAGAGCACAGATGTACAATGCATAAGAAAGTGAATGAATCATGTTGTCTCCACTCTGCACAAAGTACAGAATTAGAACAACTATTCATATCCCACAACACCATATTTATGAAATTTACTGCGTTACTTGATTCAGTGTCCCCTGGATCAAGCGACCAAAAGTTACAAAGGACAACAGAAAAATGACACTTGCTATATCTAAACCATGATTTAGCGTACATCTAGTTTTTAATGCAAAGGTCACAATCAAATCCTGCTTCCGGTCAGAATCTGAGCAGAAAACTTGGGAGAAAAGGTTCAGATTTTCCATGGAGCAAAATATCTGGCAAGTATTGATACAAAAGAGTCATACTGCCAAATCACTCTTGACACAGAATCACACAAATACGTACATTGCATTCATCTTCTGAAGAGATAAACAGTCTTCGCTGCAGAACAGGCTTTATTATTTTATATTTTGCCATTAACGCAGTTCAGTTGGTTTAAAGCGCCTTCAGATTGGCCTGCAAAGAAAATACAAGCTTTACTTAAAGCTGGCATGACTCCCATTTATTAAAACTTTGGACTACCAAGGAAATTACTGAGACCAACTTACTGGCACAGCAGCTGTTAAACGAATAGACTGTCGTCCATGCAAATGCCTTAGCAGGCAAACACTGTTGCCAATATGTTAAGAACTTAGCGTAGCGCGCCTTTAAAACAAAGCCAGCCGGAGTGACCGAGCGGTTCTAGGCGCTACAGTCTCGAACCGCGCGACCGCTA
The DNA here is from genome assembly GCF_023864345.2 of Schistocerca serialis cubense. Taxonomy (NCBI): domain Eukaryota; kingdom Metazoa; phylum Arthropoda; class Insecta; order Orthoptera; family Acrididae; genus Schistocerca; species Schistocerca serialis. Next base: position 610,656,314 of record NC_064643.1, on the reverse strand, counting down.
CGGTTGCAGGTTCGAATCCTGCCTCTGGCATGGATGTGTGTGATGTCCTTAGGTTAGTTAGGTTTAAATAGTTCTAAGTTCAAGAGGACTGATGACCTCAGAAGTTAAGTCCCATAGTGTTCAGAGCCATTTGCACCATTTTTTTAAAAGAAAGTAGATGGTATACAGGGGTCCCATTTATCTTGACCACCCTAAATAACTGTTTGTCCAGATGCAAATTACAAAATATTTCAAGCAAATGTTCTTTAGCTGTCAGGGGGACATCAAACATCATGAATGCTTTCGTTGTAGCTTTGTTTTTTTACAAAGATGTGAACAGCGTTATGACTTTTTAAAATGACACCCTGTATTTTTTATTCGGTAATTCATTTACTCTCCAAAAAGACCAATTCAGAAATGTACCACAGTGTACCATTCACTGAAACACAACGTTATTAATTAAATAACACAACACTGCTGGAGTTGTCAGAAAACCAAGTAAAAACATAACACAAAATTGACTATGACTTTCCTGTACCATTGCCAGGAGTAGGACATACAAAGGTGCTCAAAGTGGTGACCCTGGACACCGATACACTGGTGCACTCGTTGAAAGAAAGAATTATTTACTGCTTCCAGTGTTGTCTGCAGAAGAGAAATACAAGCAAGTACGATACGTTTCTGCATGTCCTGTGGAGTTGTTGGAGTATCGCGATGGACAACGTCTTAAATGTATCCCCAAAGAAAAAAGTCCAGAGGATTTAAATCAGGAGACCTAGCAAGCCAAGTAACTATTCCTCCTCGACCAATCCATCTGGCAGTATACCTTCGGTTCAGAACACGACGTGTGCGCAAGGCTTTATGTGTTGGACATCCATCGTGTTGATACCACATAAGCAATCTGGATCTCAGCGGCACTTCATCCAGAAGAGGGGGAAGAATTCGTCTGAGGACGTTGGCATACGCAGTGTCGTTTAGACTACCATTGATGATATAAGGGCCAATAATTGTAGCACCAAGCACCCCACACCAGGCGTTAACTCTCCACTGACGCTGATGTTCCAACTTTCTAAGCCATTGTGGGTTGTCGCTGGACCAATAATGCATATACCTTGTATTTACCTGTCCTTTGTTTGGGAAGGAACATTCATCGGTAAATAGAACATTAGATAAGAAGTTCGGGTTAGTGAGGTTTTGCTGCTGTGCGCACTGATAGAACTGTACACGATTCTGGAAATCATTCACATGCAATTCCTCATGTAGGTGTACATGGTACGGATGGAATCGGTGACGTGTAAGAATACGATGTACACTGGTTTTAGGAATGCCAATCTCGTGTTCAAGCTGTCGTGTGCTCACATATGGATTCATAGCAATGAAAGCGAGAGCAGTAACTTCGGTAGCATCGTCTGTGCGAGTGCTACGACGATTGCGTTGTTGTAGGTCGAAACTTCCCGTTTCCTGAAGCGTGGCAACAAGACGTGAAAACATCCATCAGAAAAGTGGATTCTTGTCAGATTATCGCTCTCTGTACAGTTTCGCTCCCTGCGTAGCATTTCACCTACCTTCAACAACAAAACAATAAAAGAAACGTTATATCGATGCAGTTTGTAGGAAGGACAGCCTTCACTGTATGCCTACTCTACACAACAGTACTTAAAAGGACTAAACTACTGTGCTGAATGTACCCATACAGAAGAAAACAGTATTGCAATTTGCAATTACTGTTCTGCTAACTTACTTTCACCGCAGATGAGTAGCATTTCTATGTTCTCCTCGTTGGTCTACAGTAATGCTCAAAAGTATCCGAACGACCTGAACTGCATTTCGCCTGATTCGCATGCAACCCACATAACGCAGCTGTCTAGCAGGTCCTCTAATCGCTCCTTGGTACAGTCGTTTGACTATTGAAAATGGTTCCAACAAGTCACCATTAGAAAACACTGCTCTGTATCGCAATAACTCAAGATGTAAAGTAATACTACGATCCTATAAATATCAGGGAACACCTTATCACAGATAAGACTGTCCTTAAGGCTTGTAAGCTCACATTTATTGCAATAAATGACATACCTGAAATGTTTCCACTCTCATTATTACGTCAGATAGGTAATACACGTAGTAAGTTCGTCGTATTCAGGATTTCCTCTTCAAAGTAACATACCGTCATTGTTATTTAACACAAAAAGATAGTAAAAATTGAAGTTATTCACGAGCAGCTAGTTGGGAATGACACGACGAACCGTCTCGTTCTGCATATGGATTCAAACCCAGGTTATGCAGACTAAGATTTCGTGACTGACGGAAACTAACAGTCATTCCTGACTAGGAATACAGATTGTGATATACCTCGATTTTACACAATATCAGTTAGCAAATATCAAATTTAAATTACATAACGTAAACATTTTTAACGGACGCGAATTCCTACCCAGCATCTATTGTTCTTGCTAACTAACTACGAGAGCAGTTAAATATTGCTTCTTCACATGTAACTTACTTGAAATTCCGTGAGGTAAAGCTTTGTGTTAGTCAGGGACTCCAACCAAGAACCTGACCGGATTGTTATTTAAGCGCAATCAACTGTGACATGTCGGATTTTCTCGGCAGTAGCTAGATGTTTTAACTGAAATGACGAGACGAAAAATTAATTTTTTCTTTCCCAGGACTCCAACCCGGCACCTATCGCTGTTATATTCTAGAGAAAACGAAGCTTAAATATGGGATTGTTACAGCAGCAGCTACAGGTGAGCATGTTTGAACTAGAAATAATATGACGAAGAGTTCAGTGCTGACTGGGAATCGAACTCCACATATATCGTTGTTGATTACACACAAACAGACGTCAGCTACCGAATTTTTCTCCACCAGCAGCTCGGAATAACTTCCTTGAACTTAGAGTGATCTCACAAATAGTTATATGTCTCACTGGGAGTCAAAAACGTCAGATATCGTTAGTGTTGACAACGAACGAAAATTCATTAAAAATCAAAATTATTATCCACCAGCCGATAGGTGTTCTAATGCTAGAGCTTGATAATTCATAATGGAAACCTTAGAGCCGGGCCAGGATTCGAACCCATTCACACGCAATATGTGGATATGTTGAGGAATCTGCGGTTTTGAACAAACAACGAATTGTAGTTGAGCTGTATTGTCACGAAGGGATCAAATTCCGCGTTAAGGGCGGTCTGAGTTACTTTCCAGTTCAGAACCAATTTTATCGGCATACAGAAGCTCAAACAAAAGATGGAATAAGTGTTCTGTGACCCTACATAGAGTTTGTTTCACCACTAAAAATAAATAACTAGTATAAGAAAGGATACTGTTGATAGAGTTTCTACATGTCGCCACTCCTGACTTTATTGTGGTTCAAGCTAACGTCTACTTGGTAGAGAAGGAATATCATATTTAACGTGAATTTCAGACCACAATGCCATTATGCCTTCTTCACTTGGCGTAGCCAGAAGTGAGTAGAATCTGTCTCTCCCTATCAAAAAGCCTGAGCAGAAGTTGGAATTTTAACCTAGACCGTCAGTATATGAACCGAGCATCAATCGAACAGATCACCAAACGCTCTGCTGTGTAGTAAATTTTTCTATATAACACCGATGCGGCACACTCGATGAGAATTCTGACACACTGGCTCCCTGTAGTGGTTTGCAGCATGTTCAGTACATTCATTTACTTGGTTGACCCAATCGCCATGAACTAGCTGCCTCGGCTATCCAGTTTATGCACTCGATTCTATTTGGCAGTCACCGAAATAAAATAACGTAACTACCACCTACACAGAACTGCCAACAGTGTAGGATGCAGAAATTTAAATAGGAAGTGTTCCTTTCCATTTGAGCTACACTATTTCGCTATCTGTTTGTTGAAACCTTCGTGCAGTGCAAAGGAAAAGCGGTAACTGTCTGTCTCTCGAGGTCTAGATCCAGCCATATGCATTAGCTCACAGCACTGTGGAATGTGGAAGTTCTGGAGGAAATGCTGTTGACTTCTGGAGGTGCTGTAGCTATGAGACAGCTAGTAGCGTAACCCTTAAGTGTCGCACACTCTAAATAAGACGTTGGATTTCTATTACAGTCGCTGCTACATTTTTTTAAAACCAAATTCTGCTGTCTGCTGAAGTTATTAATTTAATGGAACTTTGAACATAATTCCCTTCACTTCTCAACCCAAAATAGTCGCATCTGGAAAAAGGGCTAACTTCTGCGACATTTTGTTCTTTTCAGGTTTAATAGACAGCCAGGCAACAGATGCATCTCGAAGCTTTTGTATTACGTATGGGGAGAGCGCATCGTGCCAAAACAGTCAGAAAAAGTATTTTCTACATTATCTGTCGTCTGGTAGTGGAATTTTATTCTTCTTCAAACCTTGTTTGACAGCATTAACTCAAGACAAGTTTTCTACATGCATGTAATCAATTAACTGCATGTGCATTGTCAGACTGTTATAGATAACAACAGGGAATTCGCATATGTCATTGATGATTAATTTCTCTCTCATGTTTAGTATTGTTTAACAACACTAAAAGAACCCTTACGAAAATTGTGCACTGTGTTATAAGAAATGAAATAAAACTACCCACGATAACCTTACGACGAATGTCTGTTTTAATAAAACTGAGTATCTGTACACAGGCGTGCTTCTATCGGCACGAATTAGTAAAATACTACTCACTTACATTTCGGTTGGGTCTGTGTTTAATTGGTATGCTGTGTCATATTCAACAGTTATGCAAATGTGGCATTTCATAAATAAAGTTATATATTCCTAGAAACCCAAAATTTGCTTGTCAGCAGCGGAAAGAGGTTGTGTAGCATTGTAAGTTTTTCACCACTGCACTATGAGCTGAAAGTATTTTCTTGCGATTTGCTTATCGATGTTTGATCTGACTGCTTGTAGCTCTTTCACAGAAGAGATGAAAACGTTTGAGTCAGCGAGACTGGAACCGCCAACTATATCAGACACGTTTTCACAGGTCAGCACGTCACCTCAGAGCTAGCGAAAAGGTACGGGTTGTGCCTTCCCCTTACAACTTCAGTAGTGGCTAGAACTCGTAAACCGCTATTTAAGGGACGAGATTAGTAGCGATTTCCAATTGCAACGACTTTCCTTGGCTTCTGTTACACCTCAAGTGATAATAACTCAGATTATTCTATGGAAATGAGAAGAAAAATCAAGTGAACTTTGAGGCGTAATTCCGTGCACACCAGGAAGTACCTTGTCGATCACAGTGTTGCCAAACATACCTTGCCTTTTTGCCAAATCTCAGTTACAATACCAGCAGGAAGAAGACGAACCGATGTGATCCTACAGCGTGCTGGAAAGTGACCATAACTGGCGTCTCAAAGTCGCGGCTGCTACGACCTGGAATACGTAATGCGTCTGATTCGCATTTCTGTAACTAGATTCAGGGACTGGAGCGTAGTTACTTGTAATACTCAGAACTGACTGCTAACTAGGCATCATAAATCAGTAACTCTCATCGTTGTTTTTATATTTCTTTCATAACTGTACTCAAAACTAAGAAACTCATTCACTGACGTTTTCGTGCCTTGCCGATAGTCGAACACAAGAAACAAATAAAAATAAAAATAAAATGTGTGTGTGTGTGTGTGAGAGAGAGAGAGAGAGAGAGAGAGAGAGAGACAAAAATAAAAGTGAATGAGAGAGAGGGTAAAAAATTGTTGTAAAGAAACTGAATACTGGTAAGTAAGGAAATCTTTCATTAAAATGACACGTTCCACATCATTACGAAATGTCGTAGTCGTGATCTATGGAACAAGTATTGATCTGATCTAATCATATTGCTGACTAGCCATGAAGAGTAATGAATTACGAAAATTTTTGCCAATATGAGTAACCAAATCTAAACTTGAAAATAAAAGACGACAGTTTTTGTTATAAACCGTGACTCCTATCAATTCCCTTTCATCCCTGTTAACTAACCACGAAAGATATCTGATATCCCTCAATTCAGAAGTAACAAAGAAGCTCATGATGTGAAGTCCTGTGACGGAGATACGAACCCAACACGTAATCGGATTGTTAACTAAGTAAAATCAACTGTTCCGTATCGGTTTTTCTTACCAGTTGCTAGGTGTTTGAATCTAAAATAAGGATACAAATTTTTGTGACTGAGCGACAATCGAACTTCACTCCTATCGTTCTTCTTTATCGTCCACGAATATAGCTTAAGTATCAATTGCTTACTCACCAACAGTAAGATGTGTGCGTGTTTGACCAGAAATTGTTGGCAACACATGAACAGACATTAAAAATGCACGTTAATTTCCACTAGCAGGCCGGTGTGCACATGATAGGGCTTGAAATGAAATTATGAATATTTTTGTACTGGATCAGGATTCGGACCCACATATTTACTTTTGGAAGAGACCTAGAGAAGATTACAGTCGTGGGAAAAGGAACGAAATGATTGAACTATACTGTTACGAGAGATTCAGATCCTCGAAAGAGGAGATACGAATTCGAATCACAGTCCAGCACAAAATTTTGCAACGTCTCTAGTTCAATCAAGTACAAGTAAAATAAGAGCCCTGTTCCTTTAAATGACTATCGGTTCATCAAATAAAATAAAATTTTCTAATGTAAGTAAGTTTACTGGAGACAGTATTTCTGTTTACCGGCTCTACCCAGTTGGGAATGGAGGAATGTGATGTTTAGTGCGGATTCTGGATTATAACGTCTTTCTTTTGAGGTTACCAGAGTTAAAGTAAATCTATCTGTGCCTCTTAAAAGTACATGTCTGAACCCACGCATTGCTCTTGTGATAGTTCGTTACACCAGACCATTGTGGCCACATTTTCCAGCACCCGGGGGGGGGGGGGGGGGGGGGGGGATGGGTTCTGTAACGGATGATATGCTTAGCTTACAAAATTAGTCACGCTGGAAAAAATGCGAGTCTATTAAATGGTTAAATAGAAGCAACCTTCTGACGTGGAGATTATGCTATTCTCATGTCAGCATGATGTAAAGACTCTTCTAGGCATCATAGCCTCGATGTGAAGCCATTTTGAAATTTTCACTAATTCAGCAAATTTCTTAGTTCGAGAAAATCCACTGTGAAGTGTGAAGTTACCGGATAATTCGATTATTACGGTCATTATTACTATCATTTTCTTCATACCGCTGCTGGAACACATGTGCTTGAAGATCATTTGAGGCTTTTTGGTCATTATAGAAGTGGTTGCCCAAGAGCAGGTTCTTTCCCTGTCTACGATGATGATGATGATGTTTGGTTTGTGGGGCGCTGAACTGCGTGGTTATCAGCGCCCGTACAATTTCGCCACTTTCCTGGATGATGATGAAATGATAAGGACAACACAAACACCCAGTCATCTCGAGGCAGGTGAAAATCCCTGACCCTGCCGGGAATCGAACCCGGGACCCCGTGCTCGGGAAGCGAGAACGCTACCGCGAGACCACGAGCGGCGGACCCCTGTCTACGAAATCCTTTGCATGTTAATATCAAACATCAGCAATTACTCGTAGATCTCATGAAAACTAAAGTAATTGATGAAGACGTTACTTGATAACAAAAACGCGCTGCCTTTCTTCATTTACTTGCGCCTAGAAATGGCTGTCGAATACTACCAAACCAAAAGCCAAGGGATCTTACTGCCTTCCGATATACGTCGCTGTCAGTTCTTCCACATGATTTGGTCAACGTGACCTGTTTCAAGTTGTGTATGGCAGAGAATGTTTTAGAAAATCAGTTGTTTTCCTTTGCAATAAACAGAAAGATATTCATCGTAAGCTGCCCAAGTTCAAAATTTTCTCATTATTAGTTCAAATTTAATATTCACTTCTATGATGTAGGAAAGTATTTCACAGTTGCAAAACCCGCATCCGTCTCACTATCCTTACACTTAGTCGATGGCCATAAATTCTAGCTCAAAGTGACGCCAGTTTAAGTAACCTAATGTAGTGAAGACTGTTTGCCAGTGCTCTTTCTCACCGGAAAATATGCAGTTCACTCATTGGGCTCCATAAGTACACTGTAACAGTAATTTCTGTGTGTATACAATGCATACGGATTTTAGAATTTAGTGGTGCTCTCTCTTCCACTTCTGTGTACAATATGCCTGACCTAAACGGGCCCTTTATCATTACAGGCACTGGGCGGTGCAACATCATATTGACAACAGTAATGTGCTTATACTGACAACCTCACTGTTCGTTTTACCTGCTTTTGTAATCATTTAAATAAAACAACATGACCTTCCAGTGGGAGACATTTCGTCCCCCTTTTCCCTCTGTGAAATTTGTCAGCAAGCTTTTTGCCTTCCAACCAGCGAAATGCGGCAGAGTATGGCCGGTAAGCGATTCACAAACCACGATTTAGTGCCGTTAAGACGATTTCTTTAAACATTGGCGTAGCTGAAGGAATTTAGTTTCTTCTTAAATCGTCTTATGCAGCAACGTTCACAGATATCTCAAATAGGGAAAGCTCTTTATCCAGTTACGAAGGTTATAAAACAAACCTCCCACGGTTTGTGTCAGGTTGATATTTTCGTCTGATAGCACTACGTAAGTATGTTGTCTAAGAGATATCACAAGTAGTGTTCCTGTAGCTGTGGGAATCATTGGTTGAAAACGAGTTTAACAGCAACGGGTACAGTACTGCTAAATATTCAAAATGATTATCACCCTAAGTCTGCGTTCATCCACAAACTGAGGCGTATTTGTAATATTCCAGCTAGACTGTGTATCCTTGTCTTCCTTGAGTGGGCATTGGAAGGAGTTTACACGCACCTATACGAGGGTAATCCCAAAGGTAAGGTCTCATAAGGCACACGCAAGTGCCAACGCAGGCACAAACGAGAGATCCTAATTTTTATACCAAGCAGAAACTACAGAGTTGGCTGCATGGTGGCAAGGTGATAAAGAGCAGAACTATGGACATAAGGGTCTCAGGTTCGATCCCTTGTCAGTCCCACGATTTTTATGTGCCATTTTACGCTTATTTCCCATCGGGCAGTGTTTGTTGATGTGAAAGATGTCGAGTTGCACTGTGGTCCGAAAGCCACGTTAAACTGTAGATTCCCCTATTAACTGGCTAGGTAAGTCAACTCAAAGGTCGGAGGAAAACCACGGCATACCACCTCCAACAAGACCGTGCCTATTAAAGCACTGTGATGTTCAACCACTCTTCCGACTGATGATTGCTTTACATTGCATGGGTTCCAAAATTAATGATCTTCGAGTTATTAACATTTTTGTGTTTTCATGCTGTAGCTTTGATACCAGTAAACGTAAGTAACCGGCCGAGCACTGCACCGTTCGACTTGTCAAGGAGGTAGACGATGCTGTCGCTCCCAGTTACAATCTTGTTCATGGCTATGGTTCACTATGTGCCTTTCTGCGTATTTCAAGATATACATTTATACGCTTGGTACGCATCCAAATTGCGAAATTTCGTTTTTGTGTTGCGCGTGGTGCAAGAAATATTTGTTTTGCTTGCTTCTGTGATAGGTTTCACCCCACTGAATGCGAGCAAGCTCACGAATAGACTGTCAATAACTGTAATTACGCCATACTACACTTAAAAGTTGTATTTTTGCATTATGTATACCGATGAAAATAACTGTAAACAGGTTATATGCCTACTTGCTTATTATTCACACTTCTCGATGCTCTCCTCAAAAAATAAAAATAAAAAGAGAGAGAGCGACAGAGAGAGAAAACAGAAATGTATATCAAATATCAGCTCAGTGGCGTCATGTTCGTCTCGCCGCAAGGACAGCTGATAAGTAATATCTCGTTCTACTAGCGATATGTATGGCTACAGGGTTCTTTCTTTTCTCTCTGCAAACAACCACAACAGAATTCAGTAACAAAGTGTTAAGAACACCTACGCAGTGCGCCAATTAAACAGTCAACCTTTCTTGGTTATTTTGTTAATCGTCTGTAATGCAGTAAACATCCTTGATTATTGATCTCGTGGTCGTGCGGTAGCGTTCTCGCTTCCCACGCCCGGGTTCCCGGGTTCGATTCCCGGCGGGGTCAGGGATTTTCTCTGCCTCGTGATGGCTGGGTGTTGTGTGCTGTCCTTAGGTTAGTTAGGTTTAAGTAGTTCTAAGTTCTAGGGGACTGATGACCATAGATGTTAAGTCCCATAGTGCTCAGAGCCATTTGAACCATTTTTGTTATTACTACCACTGTTATTGTTATTCGTTACCTCATAACAGCTTTCCTATCACTCATTGCCGCCGATGTACGTAACGAAAGGATCAGGATGAATGGAATGTGGGTAATATGAATAAGAGAAGACGACAACGGGATGCCGGTGATGTAGGCAGTAACACCCAACTATTTCTGTCGACCAAACAAATTGGCGTCTCACTGTATTGTGATTATAATTCGTTAGCCTCTTGCGACCTCTTTTTAATATCTCGTGGGAGCAGGCACAATATTATGCTTTTTGAACACCGAACAATGACACACAAAGATAGTAAATGGAAGGATACAAAGAAACAATCAGGCTCATGAGTGTGGATGCAGTTCATCATTAGGACACTAAACAAGAGGGAAACATTACGAAAGCAATGAATACGCTCGTTAGTATACATTATTTGTATAGATCTGAAGATGAAAAAGCGCAGATCTGCACAGGGCCCGCATCTGCACTTTAGCTTCTGTCTTAATGGGCAAAATTTTTAGTTTCTTCTCTTCTGAATTTTCAAATGAATTGATTATTACGTGGTACAGAATAATTAGTTAACTGTGCTTCTTACAGCTTCCATTCGCACCAATATTTTCTACATTCTCGCTCAATTCATGAAATTCTACTTGTATGATCACATGACTGCATATAGATGCAATCGATTTCGAGGTGCAAAGTGTTTGCTATCTTACTTTTCGTGACAGGTGGGCGAAGTTGATTTCCAAGGACTTTTTATTGTACTGAAATAATCTTTTGTCACAAAGTAACAAGGTAAGTGTTTTATTCGTATATATTTTGTGGGAAACCATAATCGTGATGGAAGATTACACATCTGAATGTTTGACACAACTGGTAGGAGAAAACGATGCATATTAACCAAATCCACCTCCTCTCTGTATCCTCCTATGACAGGAGCACAGGATTCTCCTCCTATAAGCTACAGAGCTGTTCCTAGCAGAACTGAGAATTGGCAACATCGTCACAAACATTTGGCAACACTGTGACAGTGCAATCACTTCCGCGTATGGTACTAAATCGACTCGCTAAATTCACTTGATATTCCCTTTCCATTTGAATGACTCATGCTATATAATCCTCCTGTAAACTAAGACACTGAGACAGGAAATTCAATTTTTTGCCTAATGAAATGCTATTCTTCACATAAGTGACAACTTTTATTATCTTACACGATGCGTTATAAGGCTGAGCGACCAATACCATGATGAGATCAGAATACCGCCAGCAGAGTGTCCGTAGCGCCATCGTATCGCCCGTGTCTCGTGTTGCAACGGTTCAAGGATACGTCAGTTCAAACCTGGTTAGGGGCCAGCATGTTTGAGCTTTTTTTTGTGGTTTATTTTATGGAACTGCGAATTTGTAGAAAAAATTCTGTTACAAAATCAAAAGCACACCTACACACATCAAATCCTCTTGCCAGCTCGACTCAGTAAGTTGTGTTAATGGTCATAGATCTCAGCTTTCTGACTGCCAAGCTGCTTCACAATACAGGCGTCTCTGAATAAGTTCGAATCGACCGTCAACGATACCAAACTCAGAATTATCTTTCACTTAAGACTCATATGCCAGGGTGATAAGAACGAAGTTAATGAATTCATAAGCAAATCGAAAGAAAATACTTTCAGCTCATAGTGCAATGGTGAAAAACTTACAATGCTGCACAACAGGTAACGCCTCTTTCCGCTGCTGACAAGCGAATTTTGGGTTTCTAGGAATATATAACTTTATTTATGAAATGCCACATTTGCATACCTGTTGAATATGACACAGCATACCAATTAAACACAGACCCGACCGAAATGTAAGTGAGTAGTATTTTACTAATTCGTGCCGATAGAAGCACGCTTGTGTACAGATACTCAGTTTATTAAAACAGACATCCGTCGTAAGGGTATCGTGGGTAGTTTTATTTCATTTCTTATAATACAGTGCACAATGTTCGTAAGGGTTCTTTTAGTGTTGTTAAAATAATATTAAACATGAGAGAGAAAGTAATCATCAACAACATATGCGAATTCTCTGATGTTATCTATAACAGTCTGACAATGCACATGCAGTTTATTGATTACATGCATGTAGAAAACTTGTCTTGAGTTAATGCTGTCAAACAAGGTTTGAAGAAGAATAAAATTCCACTATCAGACGACAGATAATGTAGAAAATACTTTTCTGACTATTTTGGCACTATGCGCTCTCCCCATACGTAATACAAAACCTTCGAGATGCATCTGCTGCCTGGCTGTCTATTAAACCTGAAAAGAACAAAATGTCACAGAAATTAGCCCTTTTTCCACACGCGACTATTTTGGTTTGAGAAGTGAAGGGAATTATGTTCAAAGTTCCATTAAATTGATAACTTCAACAGACAGCAGAAATTGGTTTAAAAAAAATGTAGCAGCGAATGTAATGGAACTCGCGACGTCTTATCTGCAGTCCGCGACGCTTACCGTCATGCTACTAGCTGTCACGTTGCTACAGCACCTCCAGAAGTCAACAACATCTCCTCCAGAACTTCCCCACTCCACAGTGCTGTGAGCTAATGCATATGGCCGGATCTAGACTTCGAGAGACAGACAGTTACCGCTTTTCCTTTGCACTGCACGAAGGTTTCAACAAACAGATAGCGCAATAGTGTAGCTCAAATGGAAAGGAACACTTCCTATTTAAATTTCTGCATCCTACACTGTTGGCAGTTCTGTGTAGGTGGTAGTTACGTTATATTATTTCGGTGAATGCCAATGTCGAATGTATGCACTGGATAGCCGAGGCAGCTAGTTCATGGCGATTCGGTCAACCAAGTAAATGAATGTACTGAACATGCTGCAAACCACTACAGGGAGCCAGTGTGTCAGAATTCTCATCGAGTGTGCCGCATCGGTGTTATGATAGAAAAATTTACTACACAGCAGAGCGTTTGATGGTCTGTACGATTGATGCTCGGTTCATATACTGACAGTCTAGGTTCGATTCCAACTTCTGCAAATGCTTTTTTGATAGGGAGAGACAGATTCTTTTCGCTTCTGGCTATGCCAAGTTAAGAACGTATAATGGCAAAAATATGATATTCCTTCTCCACCAAGTAGACGTGAGGTTGAATCACAATAAAGTCAGGAGTGGCGACATGTAGAAACTCTATCACCAGTATCCTTCTTATACTAGTTATTTATTTCTAGTGACGAAACAAACTCTATGGATGGTCACAGGACACTTATTCGATCTTTTGTCTGAGCTCCTGTATGCCGATAAAGTTGGTTCTGAACTGGGAAAGTAACTCACACCGCCCTTAACGCGGAATTTGATCCCTTCGTGACAATACAGCTCGACTACAATTTGTTGTTTGTTCAAAACCGCAGATTCCTCAACATATCCACATATTCCAGAATTAGATTTTCACTCTGCAGCGGAGTGTGCGCTGATATGAAACTTCCTGGCAGATTAAAACTGTGTGCCCGACCGAGACTCAAACTCGGGACCTTTGCCTTTCGCGGGCAAGTGCTTTACCATCTGAGCTACCGAAGCACGACTCACGCCCGGTACTCACAGCTTTACTTCTGCCAGTATCTTGTCTCCTACCTTCCAAACTTTACAGAAGCTCTCCTGCGAACCGCGAAAGGCAAAGGTCCCGAGTTCGAGTCTCGGTCGGGCACACAGTTTCAATCTGCCAGGAAGTTTCATATCCACATATTGCGTGTGAATGTGTTCGAATCCTGGCCCGGCTCTAAGGTTTTCATTGTGAATTATCAAGCTCTACGATGAGAACACCTATCGGCTGGTGGATAATAATTTTGATTTTTAATGCCTTTTCATTCGTTGTCAACACTAACGATACCTGACGTTTTTGACTCCCAGTGAGACATATAACTATTTGTGAGATCACTCTAAGTTCAAGGAAGTTATTCCGAGCTGCTGGTGGAGAAAAATTCGGTAGCTGACGTCTGTTTGTGTGTAATCAACAACGATATATGAGGAGTTCGATTCCCAGTCAGCACTGAACTCTTCGTCATATTATTTCTAGTTCAAACATGCTCACATGTCACTGCTGCTGTAACAAACCCATATTTACGCTTCGTTTTCTCTAGAATATAACAGCGATAGGTGCCGGGTTGAAGTCCTGGGAAAGAAAAAATTAATGATTCGTATCGTCATTTCAGTTAAAACATCTAGCTACTGCCGAGAAAATCCGACATGTCACAGTTGATTGCGCTTAAATAACAATCCGGTCAGGTTCTTGGTTGTAATCCCTGACTAACACAAAGCTTTTCCTCACGGAATTTCAAGTAAGTTACTTGTGAAGAAGCAATATTTAACTGCTCTCGTAGTTAGTTTGCTAGGACAATAGATGCTGGGTAGGAATTCGCGTCCGTTAAAAATGTTTACGTTATGTAATTTAAATTTGATATTTGCTAACTGATATTGTCTAAAATCGAGGTATATCGCTCTCTGTATGCCTAGTCAGGAATGACTGTTAGTTTCCGTCAGTCACGAAATCTTAGTCTGCATGACCTGGGTTTGAATCCATATGCAGAACGAGACGATTCGTCGTGTCATTCCCAACTAGCTGCTCGTGAATAACTTAAATTTTTAATATCTTTTTGTGTTAAATAACAAGTACGGTATGTTACTTTGAAGAGGAAATCATGAATACGACGAACTTACTACGTGCATTACCTATCTGACGTAATAATCAGAATGGAAACATTTAAGGTATGACATTTATTGCAATAAATGTGAGCTTACAAGCCTTAAGGACAGTCTTATCTGTGATAAGGTGTTCCCTGATATTTCTAGTATCGTGGTATTCCCTTACATCTTGAGTTATTGCGATACAGAGCAGTGTTTTCTAGTGGTGACTTGTTGGAACTATTTTCAATAGTCAAACGACTGTACCAAGGAGCGATTAGAGGACCTACTAGACAGCTGCGTTATGTGGGTTGCATGCGAATTAGGCGAAATGCAGTTCAGGTTGTTCGGCTACTTTTGAGCACGACTGTACATTCTGCTCACACAAATCTTCAACTGACGATGGTTGATTGAATGGGTGTGTGTGCATTCTGCCTATGTTTACATCTGTGCTCTGTCAACGTCAGTATGTGGATGTGTTCCATTGCCCCGAGTACTTGCACTAAGCGCTGGGAGCGTCAACGTCAATGTTGTGTATGTAATTAATAACGTTGCGTTTTAGTGTATGGTACACTGGTGATACATTTTTGAATAGGTCTTTAGGAGAGGAAATGAATTATTGGATAAAAAATATGGGGTGCCATTTAAACAAAGTCATACCGCTGTTCATATCTTTGTAAAAAACAAAGCTACAACGAAGACAATCATGCTAATTGATGTCCCCCCGACTGCTAAAGAACATTTGCTTGAAACATTTTTTAATTTGCATATGGACAAACAGTTATTTAGTGTGGTCAAGATGAATGGTACACCCTATACGGCTGTGGACCGGCACAATTGTGTGTGTTCTTTCGGATGTACATGTGGGGCACCAATGCTCCTAACAACTGGGCTTAAAAGCACCCCATCTGAACGCTGTGATTGTTGTCGGAGAGGATCGATCTCCTGATACAACCTTGCTGTCCGCCGTCTGTTGCCATTTGCCTTTCTGTAAGTAAACACCATGTCGCCAAGCTCTCGATTCTAATATGGAACCGTTATATACAACACTGTATCACATCCACTTCAAGGTGAGTCAGCAAGAGAACTGAATCGGACACAACAATACCAATTACTATGGCAGGAAAGGGGGATAGGGCACGACATATGAGGGACAATACCACCGTCTAGGAGGATACCATGCATACTATAACTGTAGCTGCATGGTACAGTGCGTATCAGACCGCAGTCTGTGTAGCAAAGTACGGCTAAATAAATGGTCTCTGTCATGGAGACCACGCAGTTCTGAGGCACTTCGGTGGCCAAGGAACGTTACCATTTTCTGCCAATTCTTCTTTCAGGGACTATTAGTTTTAGGTGATGTGTCACCTGAAGGGATGGGATTCGTCGTGCTGGAAATACATATACAAATCTTTGTAATCAAAGGGACCTCATCCAATTGCGTCGAAAGCTCGTCTTCAAGAAATTCTGGATAACGGTCAGACTAAGACGAAATCGTAACACTGCAAGTGCAATCAGCTGATTCTCTATGATACAACTCAACATTTTATAGAGAAGCGTTCGACTGGAATATGAGTCTCCAAAAATGCATGTGGGTTCTCGTCAGATCACCGATGTGAGTTACGAAGTAAGCAAAGTTTGTTTAATACCCCGTCGACTGCGCGGTCATTAGGGACGGAGCACAAGCTTGAATTAGGAAGTGATGTTGGGGCAAGTGCAAGAGAGATGCAGCGAGAGGGATTTATAAGTGTATTATAAATCCCTTCTCTCGATAATTTTCTTTCTTCGTACCTCCTCTGTATTCCCAAAATTTTACTGCTCTACATTGTTTTTTGATGTTACGATCTTTTTTCCGTAGCTGTAGATGCAAGTCCGAGGGCGCCAAGTGTGGAGTATAGGGTGGACTAGGCAATGATGTCCATCCGAATTTAACGACGTGCTCTCATATTCTGAGGCTTGTGTGGTGTGCTTTTTCGTGTAGGAAGAAGATTTCTTAAGTCTTGTGAGGTCAAACGGTTGTTGCATTTTTTCAGAGTCCATCAACGTGCGTTCGAGCCTTCTGGCAACAGATCCGAGAGAATGACAACATCACTAATCCAAAAGACTGTCACCATTACTTTGCCAGATGGAGGAGGTGACCCGAATTTTCTCTTTTTTGGTGACTGACTGGTGTTGTTTCTAGCTCAAATATATGCACCCAGATATCTTCACTTGTAACGATCCATAACGGAAAAACCTTCCACTGGACTTTAACCGTTCCAGCAGCTAAGCTGAAGCGGCTCTTCCCTAAAACTTGTGGACTGTTACAAGCGCTCGTGGAACGATTATTGAGGATACCTTTCAATAACCGCGAGCCTCAATGACTGCACATGTACTTCCCATACTCGACGAAGGTGTGGAAACAATTGAAAAGTTGCGATGCGCTGATCTGCATGAATAATGGCATCCACACGATCCACCATATCTGGAGTAGTGCCTGTGGCAGGACAACACTAAGTGTGGTCGATCATGAAGGTCAGTTTATTGCCCTTCCAGGAGCTGTTGCTCTCTTTACCCGTCGCCCAACAGTTAGTACTCCTGTGGACTGCATGACTGTACCCGGACGTTAATGGATGTTTACCAAGGTTTCTTTTCCGACAACCTAGAATTCAAATACAGGACGTCGTTTGCAGCCAGTACCTTGCGTAGACTATGGTTCTGCTATCTTTCGGAACTGTTCGAAACTTTGCACACACAAAGAAGAAACAGCATGCAAGGTGCGTTCAGTAAATAACGCAACACATTTTTTCTCGTCCAATTTCGGTCGAAAAATGCAGCATTTGTTGAAGGACATCGCGGGATATTCCCACTTCAAACCCCATAGTTTCAAGAAATCCTGATATGTGTCGGCGCTATACGTAGCCTCTGAAATGGCGTCTGTTATGGAAGTGCGTTCCAAGCAGGGACCAGTCACTCAGTTTCTTTTGTCGGAAACCGAGCGCATCGCAGATATTCATTGGCTGTTGCAGAATAACTTCGGAGACCAGGAAGTGAAAAAGGGCCAGGTGAGTTGTTGGGAGAGGCGTCTGCATCATCGCAAAAAGGTCGCGCAAACCTGTCCAGTCGGCCCTATACTGGCCAGCCGCACACAGCTCTGATTCCTGTCTCGCAACGTGCGGACACTCTCATTCGAGGTGCTCGACGGATGTATACGAACATCTTCTCCTCCATGACAACGCAAGGCCTCGCACACGTCAGCGCACCTGGAAGCTCACAAAACTTCATTGGACTGTTCTTCCTTACCCACGCTACAGCCTGGATATCGCACCTTCCAGCTTCCATCTATTTGGTCCAATGAACGATGCACTTACGGGAAAGCAGTACGTGGATGATGTAGGGGTTATTGATGCAACAAGACGTTGTCTCTGACATCGACAAATAGAGGGTACCATATGGGCATACAGTCCCTCCCTGTAAAACAATATAACGCCGTCGCATTGTATGGAGCTTATGTTGAAAACTACAGTTTTGTAGACAAAAGATGGGGAATAATATGGGATATTGGAATCCTGAATACATCTACATCTACATCTGTACTCCGCGAGCCACCATACGGTGTGTGGCGGAGGGTACTTATTGTACCACTATCTGATCCCCCCTTCCCTGTTCCATTCACGAATTGTGCGTGGGAAGAACGACTGCTTGTAAGTCTCCGTATTTGCTCTAATTTCTCGGATCTTTTCGTTGTGATCATTACGCGAGATATATGTGGGCGGTAGTAATATGTTGCCCATCTCTTCCCGGAATGTGCTCTCTCGTAATTTCGATAATAAACCTCTCCGTATTGCGTAACGCCTTTCTTGAAGTGTCCGCCACTGGAGCTTGTTCAGCATCTCCGTAACGCTCTCGCGCTGACTAAATGTCCCCATGACGAATCGCGCTGCTTTTCGCTGGATCATGTCTATCTCTTCTATTAATCCAACCTGGTAAACCTACCTGTTACTTACTGGACGTCCCTCGTATACTGATGTCTGTGAAAAAATTAAAAAAAGAATGTGTGGAATTATTTGTACCGTAAGACAACCCTCGTATTTGTGTTTCTAACCAAACATACCTCTGTAACGAATAAAACTGAACACTTTAATTAAAATAGACAACTGGCCATTAAAATTGCTACACCAAGAAGAAATGCAGATGATAAACGGGTACTCATTGGACCAATATATTACACTAGAACTGACATGTGATTACATTTTTACGCAATTTGGGTGCATAGATCCTGAGAAATCAGTACCCAGAACAACCACCTCTGGCCGTAATAACGGCCTTGATACGCCTGGGCTTTGAGTCAAACTGAACTTGTCTTGCAAACGTCCCCATATGTTGACTCGGGATCGAGACGTGGCTGCACGATCCGTTAGAGCCATGCGGATAAGATGCCTGTCATCTCGACTGCTAGTGATACGAGGCCGTTGGGACCCAGCACGGAGTTCCGTATTACCCTCCTGAACCCACCGATTCCATATTCGGCTAACAGTCATTGGATCTCGACCAACGTGAGCAGCAATGTCGCGATACGATAAACCGCAATCGCGATAGGCTACAATCCGACCTTTATCAAAGTCGGAATCGTGACGGTACGCATTTCTCCTCCTTACAGGAGCCATCACAACAACGTTTCACCAGGAAACGCCGGTCAACTGCTGTTTGTGTATAAGAAATCGGTGGAAACATTCCTCATGTCAGCACGTTGTAGGTGTCGCCACCGGCGCCAACCTTGTGTGAATGCTCTGAAAAGCTAATCATTTGCATATCACAGCATCTTCTTCCTGTCGGTTAAATTTCGCGTCTGTTGCACGTCATCTTCGTGGAGTAGCAATTTTAATGGCCAGCAGCGTATTACATTCACAATAGTCTATCACCTCCTTACCACGTCCTAAAATATTTACCATTCCCCCTGAAACACCCTGTTGTTCTTTCCCTACCTCCCACCCTCTCTGCTTGTTTGTATGTACGTATGTATGTATGCGTGTGCGTGCGTGAGTGTGTGTGTGTGTGTGTGTGTGTGTGTGTGTGTGTGTGTGTGTGTGTATGCAGCACATGAGCGTGAACTGAACTCCAGGATTTTGTGTCCCCAAAACTAACAAGTCACGACATAAATTGAGAACTAAAATGATGCACATTACGCCAGTGTCTAGAAGAAACTTACCTCCGTCAACACAAGTGAAGCCGGCCGGTGTGGCCGTGCGGTTCTAAGCGCGTCAGTTTGGAACCGCGTGACCGCTACGGTCGCAGGTTCGAATCCTGCTTCGGGCATGGATGTGTGTGATGTCCTTAGGTTAGTTAGGTTTAAGTTGTTCTAATTTCTAGGGGACTGATGACCTCAGTAGTTAAGTCCCATAGTGCTCAGAGCCATTTTTTTTAACACAAGAGAATAACATGCGACTATGAAATTAGACGATAGAATAGGTACAGTGGATCCTTTCCCGTGGAGTGAGCTCATTGTTCGTTGCGTACAGTGCACGCCATATTGCAGGCTATCGAGCAGAGAGACCTGTCGCACGTCACGCTTGCTGCGGCCGTGCACACACAGCAGCGCTCTGTGCTGTGTTGTACAGCTCCGCATCTGCCGACGTGCACGCTCCGCGCCTTTCTCAGTGGCCACGTGAAATGTTCGGACGTAGAGGGTAAATAGGCATCCCGCCATGCTCCTGCGTTACACGGTAAACATCAGACGACGCATGCGTCTCTTTGGGTAGTCGTTAAAGCAGCCAGAAGTGAAGACCGTTTAGCGGGTTTGTTTGTAGTACTCGTGCCTTGGATGTAACTGGCCTGCGTAAAATGTGTGTGTGGAACGACACAGTTCCACTTTGGGAGTTCTTTAGCTGGGTCTGTGTCCAGGGTCCATTCCTCCATTAGAGATTTATATTCCTCCTCCAGAGTAAATAACACGGCCAGTAAAAGGCTATAATCTGGAAAGTATTTTCGTTTCTCCTGAGTACGAAAATAGCATCATCTATTTTCTTAAAGACTTTGCCACACCATCTCTGCCCTCGTCGTTTCATCCTTGATATTTACCGAACGCAGATGTGATAGAACGGGAGAAAAAATGGCTCTAAGCACTATGGGACTTAATATCTGAGGTCATCAGTCCCTTAGAACTACTTAAACCTAACTAACCTAAGGCCATCACACACATCCATGCCCGAGGCAGGATTCGAACCTGCGACCGTAGCGGCAGCGTGGTTCAGGACTGAAGCGCCTAGAATCGCTCGGTCACAGCGGCCAGCTAGAATGGCAGACCTCGATAATTTCCTCGACTGGATTTTTGGAGCTCTGTTAGATGACATTATGTATTTCGTATACTTACTTTTATTTTTCACAAGTATCGTAACTGATTTCGTGCGGCCCTCTTCGATTTCCTCTCCTGTGCCAACTTTTTCATCTTAGAGCACTGAGGCCGGCCGTGGTGGCCGAGCGGTTCTAGGTGCTTCAGTCCGGAACCGCGCGACTGCTACGGTCTACGGTCGCAGGTTCTAATCCTGCCTCGGGCGTAGATGTGGGTGATGTCCGTAGGTTAGTTTGGTTTAAGTAGTTCTTAGTTCTAGGGGACTGTTGACCTCAGATGTTAAGTCCCATAGTGCTCAGAGCCATTTAAACCATTTTTAGAGCACAGAGTAGCAATTTCAACCTACATTCTCAGTTAATTTGCTGAAAGATTTCAATCTGTTTTCCTCTACAATTCTTACCCTCTACAGCTCTCTGTAATACCACATTCTTCCATGATGTTTTAACAGATGTTTTATCATCTTGTCCCTTCTTCTTGTCAGTGTTTCCCATATAATTCGTTCCTAGCTGATTCTGCAATGAACCTCCTCATTCCTTGCCTTATCAGTCCACCATTCTTCTGCAGCACCACATCTCAAATGCTTCGATTCCCTTCTGTTACGGTTTTCCCGGACTCCATGTTTCACTACTATAAAATGACGTACGCCAAACGGACCTTCTCAGAAATTTCATCGTCGAATTAAGCCTATGTTTCATAATAGTAGACTTCTCTTGGCCAGGAATGCACTTTTTGCCGGTACTAGTTGGCTTTTTGTGTCCTCATTGCTCCATCCATCATAGGCTATTTCGCATCGTGTATGCAGTGATCGCCAGTTCTGATGTTAAGTTTCTCGCTGTTCTCATTTCTGCTACTTCTCATTATTTTCGCCTTTGTTCAGTTAACTCACATCGCATATTCTGTTCTCACACACTCATGGGTGTACATAGATGGATATATATATATATATATATATATATATATATATATATATATATGTATATATATATATATATATAGTCTCTCTACATATACAGAGATCAAATTAAGAATGGTGATAAGCACGAAAGATGAGATTATGTAAAGTGAGCAACGGTAGTCTTACCTTACTGTCAACTTCTGGACCACTACCAACAACACGCTAATACGCTTACAAAGAAACGCTTCGATTCTTTCCTTTTCCAGCTTCGCCAGCGTCAGCGTTTCACCTCCATACAACGCTGGGCTCAACACGTGCATTCTCAGAAATTTCTTCCTTGAGTTAATGCCTATGTTTGACACTAGTAGACTTACTTTGCCAGGAATGCCCTCTTTGCCTGTGCTTGTCTGAATCTTATGTCCTTGCTCCTTCTGTCGTGAGTAATTTTGCTTCCAAGGTATCGTAATTTCTTCACGTCGTCTACGTCATGTACCTCAATTTTGATGGTGAGTTTATATCTACTCTTTTTCCTCTGCCTCTCATTTTGCTAAAATGTTTGAGAGGAAGGACGGAAGATTAGAGTTTAATATCCCATCGACTACGAGGTCACTGAAGACGTTGCACAAAATCGCATAACGGAAGGTTGGGGAAGAATATCGGCAGTGCCTTTTCAGAGAAATCATCCCGTAATTTACCTCATGCGTTTTAGGGAATTCATGTAAAGCTTAAATCTTATGGTCGGACTGGCGTTTGAACCGTGAGTTCAGTGTGCTGAACATCACACCACGTCCCTCGTTAAATATTTAAGCAGACCGAAACAAATACTCCCTAGTAATTACACAGTGAATTTTTGTCCGAATTTTTAGAGCCAAGCTAAGAATGGGAAATGGACAAATGTGGTATCAAATTTTCCAGTGTGAGGTCTAGTTCCTGAAAAAAATGTTAAATAGCTTCAGAATTGTACGAGCCTTGTTTGTAATTAAAATTCTGAGTACATGTAAGTATGTCTGCAGAAAGCTGCCCTGATTAAAATGCCTTCTTACAATCTGTAAATACTGACGCATGGGAGTTTTATTTAACACTACCTGACTTTATTTTAAGGGCAGCTTAACGCAGGGGCTACTTACTTTGCGCACTGTTTAATCTTTAAGCGAAAATGAGCATTTAATTATACCTTAATGATCCAGTTTTGTACCGACAATTTCGTCAATTGGTTTGCAGAATGTGGAAATAACCCATCTGTCAGATTAAGCATCTGCAATGAGCATACATGAGTCAAAACTGTACCTAAATAATTTTCCTGCCAAGACAAAAAAGCTGAAAAATGAAATAATCACTGTATGAATCATGAGATATCGTTAGCTGCCACGAAGATCTCGATTCGAACCTAGAAGTTTCACACGTTGAAGCTTCTAATAATCTTGGTGCTGAATGAATGCTTGAGTACTGGGCAAGCAACTACTAGCCAATAAATACGTTTGCTGAAGGGAAATGATTATAACAGTATGCCTGCTACGGTCTGATTTGTAAAGTCAATGAGGATGTGACATATGAAACGGAATCGTTAAATTTCAACTATCAATTTAATAGTGGCAAGGTACGCAACATATGAAATGGAATCGTTAAATTTCAACTTTCAATTCAATAGTGGCAAGGTACGTAGATAAATTACGAGAGGCTATCTTAAAATTGCTGATTATTTCAACTCAAAACAAAGTTCATAGCACATGGAAGAATACAGTTACTTTTGCCTGAATCATGTGGCGTTCTGTACCATAGCATAACAAAGAATTTACGCTCAAAGTATTCAAGAGACTTGCGAAAATATCAATGTCGTTAAATGAATGAGGAAGAGATTTATACAGTTCGCCTGTGACTCGGACGTACTATCTAGAAAAACCGAATTCTCGCCCACGCGAACGGAGAATGGATACCGCACAGTACAGGGCATGTTGAGCCATATCGCTCGTAATGGCTCAGTACAGATGAGAACTCTTTGTACTAAAATAATACGTTAAGTTGAGCTATGCAGTGCATTACATTATACAGGGTGTGGTAGATAAGTAATGAGACTCAGTCTAGAAAAACAAATTCATTGATCCAATTTGTACAAAACGTTAATATTCTTCAAAGTACTCGCCTTGGGCGTCGACACAACGTTGCCAGCGCGTTTTCCAAGCTTCATAGGCCCCACTGTAGTCCGTTTGAGTTATCCCAGTTAGTGCCTTCGTGACAGGACGTTGGATGTTCGGAATATCGTCGAAACGATGACCCTTCAGGCATCTTTTGACCTTCAGAAATAGGAAGAAATCAGGAGGACTCAAGTCAGGGCTGTATGGTGGCTGTGGCAAAACTTCAACTCCAATTCAGGTCAAGTAGGAGGTCACGAGGAACGCTGTGTGCGCCAGAGCGTTGTCGTGGTGGAGACGCCAGTGTTGAGCAAGGTCCTGTCGCTTCCGTTTGACGGCTCTGTGCAATCGCTGAAGGACTTCTTTGTAGAATTCGGCATTGACAGTCTTCCCCTGAGGGACAAACTCTTTGTGAATTAACCCCCGCTTGTCGAAAAACACAATCAGCATTGTCTGGATGCGGGACTTTGACATTCTTGCTTTCTTCGGCCGCGGGGATGCCAGTGTGTGCCACTCCGAGCTCTGGGCTTTTGTCTCCGGGTCGTACTGGAATGTCCACGATTCATCGCCTGTTACTACGTTGTCTAAAAAGTGTGGATTATTTTCCAAATCATTCAACATCTCACAGCAAACGTCCACTCGTTGTTGCTTTTGTTTGGCGGTGAGCACTCGGGGAACCAATTTTGCGCAAACTTTCCTCATCATCAAATCTTTCGTAACAATTTGGTGAACCGTAAATTTATTCACGGAGACCTCATCGGCGATCATTTTGAGACTTAAACGACGGTCGGATTCCAGGAGTTCTTTCACTTTGGCCACCGTTTCATCCACACGACTCGTTGAAGGGCGTCCAGATCGTTCCATGTCTTCAACGGATTCCCTCTCGTTTTTAAATTCATTAAACCACCGGAACACTTGAGCTCTTGATAGGGAGTCTTCTTTGTAGGCCTCTGTAATCATAGCAAAAGTTTCCGAAGCAGTTTTGCCCAAGCGAAAGCAAAATTTGATTGCATACCGCTGTTCTATCGAGCGATCCATCTTCAGCGTTTTCACAAGTGTCACAGGCACACAAACAACGTAATACGCGAAGCTCGACCCTCACTGCACCAGAGCTCCGACGCGACTGCGAACCAGTTCTATTGTTAGCTCAGATCCCCCACCACGTGACGTACAGGTGGAGACCGCCCTGCGAGCGACTGGGGCGCCGCGCGGCGGCCAGTCTCATTACTTATCTACCACACCCTGTAAATCGTGGCTCGTAACCAGAGGATACAGGAAGTAAATCTCATTGCTAGAATATATATAATATGTGCCATGAAAGCACTTTGCTAGCATTCCGTATTCCATGTGCCAATAAAGCAGTTCATGTTACATGGTGTCAGAAGTTAAACAAACAGTTTTAAAAATATAATGTCCTTAGCTCATAAGTGAGATATGATCCATCAGATTACTGTCTCCAAACGGGAAGTCACCAAACAGTTATGCCAGACAAGATTGCACATAACAATGAGAAAACGTGTGAGGATTCCAGAACAGTTTCACAACCTAGAAGTGGCAGAGTAATTAAGAAGACAAACAGACTAAATCTTTAATCCTTACGTGTTCTTTTAATTTTACCATTGTAACAGGTAGCAGTTAAAGTACCCTGTGTTTAAAAAAAAATGTGTGTGTGTGTGGGGGGGGGGGGGGGGGGGGATATAATACACAGTGTGTCCCATGATTGTACTTATATTCTAGCCAATAAGATATACGCACTTTACTTGCATTCTGTGTTCCAAACATCACTACTGGGCACAGATTATGTTAGTATAACTGCTTGCCAGTTAGCAAACGCGTAAACTAGTAAAAACGTAAAGTTGTTATATATGGTAAGCAACTTTAAAAGTAATTATGGTAATTAAGAACATCTTAATTCATAATCTGAGGGAAAATTTCTATTCGAATTTTCAGAAACAAACAAATAATGCGGAATGGTCAAATGAGGTATCAAATTAATCAGGGTGAGGTCTAGTTTTGCAAGAGTCGATTTAACTGCTGGAACATCAAGAGAGTGATAAAGAAAAAGCAAAAAGTTAATCTCATCGAAGCCCAGCTATTTTTCACATAGAAAGTTACATACCTCTAGAAATTGTCAAATTGTTCCTTTTATGTTGAAAAAATAAAGTGAATATCAAATTACAGAACAAAACTTTTGTGTTTTCCTTTGATATATGCACACTTAATGGCAATTGAATATTGATCGATGTTTTCATATGTTGTCTTTCACGCTTTTCTGAAAAAAACTTCAAAATAAAAAGGAAACCATCAAATGTTTTGTGAAATTATTATCTAAAGGTAAGAAGTGAAATAGATTAAGAACAAATTTGACGCATCTAATTTGCTGTACATGAGTTCGATCATCGTTCAAAGCCACTTCAAACATTACTGTGATCTATTTTATTTTTTACTCTTAGACAAATCATTTTACAAAACATCCGACCGTTTTCTTCAAATTTTTCTTATTATCTTTCACTGCATTGTATAAGGGCCTTCGCGAGGGTTTCAAACATCTTACACTGTTTTAATGCTTGGAGTGTTTTACCTTGGTAATAGAGTCTACAAAATTTTCTTCATTTTTCTTGATTTTTGTTTCCATTACCATTCGTAATATCTGAACTGCCTCCCTTGTGTCTTTACGTTCCTACATCAAAACTTACTATATTCTGTCAGATTTGTAATATTATTTTCCATTCTTCCGTATCTCATTCTTGTCAGGAAAAGTTGTAAGCAGATTGTGCGATGTTTTACACATTTATGTGCCCTTTCCTTTGGGATTCTGTGCTTTAATTTTTCCGAAAGTCTGAGGATATGTTTTAAATCCAATAGTTTTTAGAAAGACGACTAATGGTTTCCTTGACACTTCCCCCATTGGATTTTGAAACTGCTTGCGAATGACTGCCTTGTTTGATTGCGAGCCTTTCAAACCTCTAATAAACTCTGTACTCGTAGATCCCCCATCCCCTTTAAATCATTCTTCTATCACGCTAGCAGCCAGTTCGTCGCCCTCATA
The DNA here is from genome assembly GCF_023864345.2 of Schistocerca serialis cubense. Classification (NCBI taxonomy): domain Eukaryota; kingdom Metazoa; phylum Arthropoda; class Insecta; order Orthoptera; family Acrididae; genus Schistocerca; species Schistocerca serialis. The sequence goes on along the minus strand of NC_064643.1, from coordinate 610,629,101 downwards.
CAGGTCTTGAATACAATCTTTCTCATTCAAACATTTTTGTCTCTTTTATCAGAGAAAACCATGAGGGAAAAGCCAAGAAAGCGCTTTCCAGTTCATCTGACGAATCGTCTCACCGGTGTAAGGCCTCACAGAAGGACAAGAGGCAGGAACTCCCGCAAAGATACATTTCGAGCGCCGGGGTCTTTATGAGACAATTAAGATATACGAGCTGTGATAATTGTCGCGGTGATTCATAATTTTGATACATATCGTGTAGTGCAGGTACAGACATAGAATATTTGGAGTAATCCAACTGAGTACTTACGAAGATTTCGTGGTGCAGGCTATAGTTCGGACACTAGTCATATTATTGCTGGTGCGGTAGTTGGGTTTATTTTCGGAGCCTTTCGAGCTTCTGTCTTTTCGCAGTGCTAATTTATGATTTATGCTTTTATTTTCTGAGTTGTGAACTTTAGATGAACATAGGCATGAACTGATTTTAAGAGGAAATTAGCATATGGGTTTTGGTTATTTTGGGAGTTATCAGAAATTTTTTTTAATGTTATAGCCCGCCTTTATTGTAAAGAAGCCACCGTCGTTTTCAGAAATAATTTATGAATATCAAGAACCTTTTAGTTGTTGTAATAACTGCTCTAGTGAACATTATTTCGAAGTGCCGTTGTTTTGAAATTTGTAAGGGGTTCATTATGTAAGAGGTTTACTGTTCACTACCCTACTGGAGCAAATGTAATTTCGGTGTATTGCTCACGCGCTGCCTGCGATATAAAACATATCGCTGCAACAGAATCGCAGGTCAGAGCCATAGAGTAAATATCTCTGGAGTGAGCATTGCGTTCTGCGCATGTTGTCAACATTAAACCAGCATTGTCACGTGTTTTCTGGACTTTGCTGTGCGTGTGTGCTTTCCGCAGAGTTTGAAGTTTATAATATCAAGAGTTTTTGTTGTGTTCTCACCGTTTGTTGATAGTGTAATAGCTATGGTGAATTACTGTTGTTGCTACGGATGCAAAGAAAAATATGTGAAAGGAGGGATAGTAACTTATCGTGGGTACTATGTTTACAAATTTCGAGACGCATTATAATTAAGGCTTGATTCTGTAGACCTATTTTTCTACGATTTTATGACGATATAATAGATATTACTGCTCGTACAATAGCTTACAATCAATCGCTTCCTCTCGTAAATTTGCTAGTGGAACAGGAAAGGGAATGGTTAGTTGTTTCAGCAAATACTATCCTCCATGCATTTATCAGTGACTTGTCGATTATGTACATAAATTTGAAAGACGGGAGACAGATAAAATCAATATAGTGGGAGTCTATAATTGTCTTCGTATAATATGTGTGTCCAAACCTTTTTGTTTACTATAAAGTTACAGTAGAAGACCATGTTAAGTGTGTCTAGGACATGGAGAATGATTATGTGTGATTTATATTTTAGTTTCCCGAAGGGTGAACAACGAGTAAAGATGTGGCTCCAGAAAATAAGGAGTAATTTTGTCCCCACAAAATATTCCGAAGTATCTTCAAAAAACTTTGAAGAGGAGTGTTTAGACAGAGAAAAATTTGGACGTGTGTAGCTGAAGGTAGATGCTATACCAACTATTTTTAATTTTCCACAGTACCTAGTACCAATTTCTGCATTCAGCTTAAATACATTTTCTGCACAAATCAAATAAAAAACAATATTGTAGCTAATCAAAGTACACATTCAACTTCTTTGGTGTATTTTGCCTTCAATTTACTTTCTTCGCCATTTGATTACGAAGCGTAAAATATTAGTAAACATGTCCCCAAACTCTTTCATTTGCGTCACTTTCCACTTCCCTTAATGGTGTTATATGGGTTGACTGTTACATGACCAACTGTATTTTCTTTACAGTACATTTATTCTCAGATCGCCTTTTTCCCCCTTCTTAGTCTACTATTTATTTAATAAACTGGGAGCAAGCACTAAAATGTGTTAAATAAACACTTCAAAGTGTCACCAGTAAGATAAATTGTGCTTTAGGTCGCAAGAACGAGAAAATAAATACGCAGAAATAGCAGAAAAAAGGACGAATTAGCAGGGATATATCCGATAATGTGTGGCAAATTCGGTGTTTCTCGGACACTTGCAAAAGTACTAGCGTACTGTCAAGTGGTTTTGCAAGACTATCACTGTAAAAATGTACGTCAGGCTCTGTAATGCTAGAAAGTGCCGTATCATACCGAAAACTACCAAAAATCGAATGCATCTGAACTGTGACACATATCGCAAAGAAGCAGAAGGCGATATCACTTGCCCTTAAAAGTTACGTAGCTGATTTATTCCCGGTATCAAATGGATACTGTTAAAATGTCCGCGCAACATATATAAATAATCCACGACACATACGAAAAGAATCCGTCTGTACTAGGGATTAAGTGACATTCGAAATATACAGGGCGCTATACGGACAAACACACGACGTCCCGAGAACACGTGACCAGGCCGGCAATGTATGTTGACAACAAAAGATCTGTTCTGCACATGTGAATGCTCACTCCAGAGATATTTACTCTATAGTCAGAGCAGTGTCGGCAGCAGTAACAATCGCTCACTCCTACAGAGCAGTCGCAATAGTTCGTTGTTATGGAGCAGTCGCAATAGCTCGCTGTTACGGGGGTCATTGTAGCTCACCGCTACACTACAGTTGCTAGCTATGTAAGAGCAATAGCAGTCGCCGCTGGTGCAGCGCAGTTCATTGCCATGTAGTGTAAGGTAAACTTTATTATTCTTCATCGCCACGCGCGTACTTAAATTTGTAGTCTAATATGTTAATATGAATTTGTTTCAATTTCTTTGTGATTTGTCAGCACTAATAAAGTCAGACTTGTAATGTTAAATTTTTTTATGTAATGGTTAACAGGAATGTTTTCAATAGTAAGGTTTTTCAGAACATAATTTTTTACCAGTCATTTACTTGAATTTAAATATTTTACAGATTTTCTCAGATCATAGTCGTATATTGTTTAATAATCAGAGGACCAACTATGCAGCTATGTCAACTAGCTAATTCAGTTATTTTTAAATAATGCAAATCTCAGACAAATGTTGCTCAGTAGTAGTAGACAGGCCAGCATTGCACTAAGCTGTGCCATTTTAGGAGCCGATATATAGACAGCGTTATCTGGCGACACCATTATGAGGTAAGAGTTTTTCAGTTGATTCAGGTTGATTTCACAGGGCCATGACATAGCGCTTCTTACGTCCAAAATTTGTCAATTTCAATTCTCAGCCGGCCGGAGTGGCCGAGAGGTTCTAGGCGCTTTATTCTGGAACCGCGCGACCGCTACGGTAGCAGATTCGAATCCTACCTCGGGCATGGATGTGTGTGATGTCCTTCGGTAGTAAGGTTTAAGTAGTTCTAAGTTGTAGGGGACTGATGACCTCAGATGTTAAGTCCCATAGTGCTCAGAGCCATTTGAGCCATTTTTTTTGTCAATTCTAGTCTATTTTGTACAGGAAATTTTTATAGACGGGAAGGTTACACTTGGCGACATCCTGCCAGGATCGTATTTTTGAGAATTTTCTGAGAATTAGTCAGCTATATATCTGCTCTTACTTATCTAGTGTTGAGTGCAGTTTGAATCTGGCGCAACTCATTTGCTAATTTATTATTTTTTTCACAGATCATCGGCAATTTATTGCGCTTTGTTGTCATTGTACTTGCTCCATTTTGTGTCCGCTTTGTCTTTGTTTGAGTTTGTGTCCACCTTTGACTTATGAAAATGCTACGAAAAACTGCAAACTACATCACGAAGTGCAATGAATGAAAACGCCCATTTGAGTAGTTTAACTGATAATACTAGAGGTATTCAGTTTCACAGTTCTAATTCTTTAATCTTAGACAATAGACAGAAAATAGACAGCGTTATCTGGCGACACCATTATGAGATAAGAATTTTTCAGTTTATTCAGGTTGATTTCACAGGGCCATGACAGAGCGCTGCTTACGTCCAAAATTTATCAGTTTCAATTTTCAGTCTATTTTGTACAGGAAATTTTTATATACGGAAAGGAATGGTCCATATTTTCATGGAATGGGGATGATCCCTGTTCACAGACAACCTTAATTCGCCGCATATCACTCCCGGTGTATGTCACGGACATTTTCTTCTTAGAAGGGATGTGACTAGAGAAAATGTCTAGGGTTACAAGACCAGAAGAGTAGGCAATATTTATGGACGAGTACACCATCAGTTCTCATATGCGCACTATATCTGTTAAAATTTTCAACAAATAATGTAAAATTTTTCTTTTGATTAGGTGACGGGAGAAGCCCCATCAAAACCTCCACTCTAATAATGAAATGTTCGATTCTATCTAAATTTTAGCCATGCTCGAGTTTATTTTGTTATGTAAACTATTTATTTCTTATCTACGAAAACTTATAAAATTTTCTATCAGATACTATTACTCCCAAAATATACCTTTTTACTTACATTTCGATACATTATCGTCAATCGATCACATACCTAGAAAATTAGTAGTCACAATTTTAAAAGTATATGATCTTAAAGATTCTACTTTAGATACAATAATTTTTATTCTTCAGTATTATCTGTAAACAACATACACTGACCAGCACGGAAAACGCAACATACGGTAAATGATGTGTAGTTATCTATTTAATCAAAGTGAAGCACTTCAACCAATTTCTTAGACTGAGTATATTATTGGCGCTGCTTTGCAAAAAAAAAAAATGAAATTTTGATGGTTTATTGCACTAGTCTTAATTGTTGTTTCCCTCGCAATCTGAGACAGGGAAACTGGAGACCTTGCAAGGAGTCCAGATACAGGCGCGCGAAGAGCAACATCAGAGAGAGATGACCGCTTCTTACAACTTCAAGTTCTCTGGGCCATCACACCACCCCTAGTGAAGCACAAAATCGACTCCACCAGGTTCGACGGGTCAATATTAGTAACAGAACCGTTTGAAGAAGACTGGAAGAAAACAGTCTTCAGAAGACTTGTTACAGATCCGGAACTCACCAGTAAGCATTGCGCAGTTCGACAACGTGTTTCGCATGTGAACATCTTGGCTGGACAGTACAATAAAGAATCGGGTATTGTTCACCGATGAATCGCGATTTAGCCTCTGATGACCTGGTGGAAGAGATAGGATCTGCAGAAGGCCAGGGGAAAGGTAGTCCCCTTGCACACTCTCGTCCAGGTCGCCTTTTCAGGGGGTTCTGCGATGATGTGCACAAGAATCAATCCAGCTGCAAGGACGGATTTTGTCTTCGTGGAACGTGGGAGCCTTATCGCACATAGACAGGTGGAGAATCTTGTTCCTTTTGCTCCATTTATTGTTGATGATATTACACAATGCACACCCACATGTTGCGAGAATTGTACAAGAGTTCTTGGATGAGCAAGGATTTACGCTATGGGCTGGCCTCTTCGAAGCCCTGATTTGAATCCTGTTGAGCACATTTGGGACTGGCTGGGGTGAACAGCCCGTCAGCACTATATAGAGACCACGACCTCTGAAACGGAACGCCCTCCTGGAAGAATGGGATATGACTTATCAACAGAACATTACCACATTAATCAGGAACATGCCTGAAAGGTTGAATGTTGTCATTGGTGGAAGAGGTGGCAATACACGCATTTGAAGATGTGAACAGAGGTCTCCTCAATCGTCTCCGAGGTCTGTGAAGTAAAGTATGAAGGAGGCGGGAGGTTAGAGGGGCAGTTTCCCGCCACAGAGCACGTGGCTGGTGGTTGCTACGGGACCGTGGCGAGTGGTTAGCGTTCACGCGGCCTTGTCAAAACCCAAGTGGACGCTTGGCAGGGGCGCATAGGTGCATAGGGCCGTGTCTGGGAGCTTGGAGAAATTTATGTGTCAGGGAAAAATTGATAAAAACAGAACTAAGAGTGACACGGAGGTGCGAGTTGACTCACGTGGACAAACAAATATGTAACGCTAATACACTCCTGGAAATTGAAATAAGAACACCGTGAATTCATTGTCCCAGGAAGGGGAAACTTTATTGACACATTCCTGGGGTCAGATACATCACATGATCACACTGACAGAACCACAGGCACATAGACACAGGCAACAGAGCATGCACAATGTCGGCACTAGTACAGTGTATATCTACCTTTCGCAGCAATGCAGGCTGCTATTCTCCCATGGAGACGATCCTAGAGATGCTGGATGTAGTCCTGTGGAACGGCTTGCCATGCCATTTCCACCTGGCGCCTCAGTTGGACCAGCGTTCGTGCTGGACGTGCAGACCGCGTGAGACGACGCTTCATCCAGTCCCAAACATGCTCAATGGGGGACAGATCCGGAGATCTTGCTAGCCAGGGTAGTTGACGTACACCTTCTAGAGCACGTTGGGTGGCACGGGATACATGCGGACGTGCATTGTCCTGTTGGAACAGCAAGTTCCCTTGCCGGTCTAGGAATGGTAGAACGATGGGTTCGATGACGGTTTGGATGTACCGTGCACTATTCAGTGTCCCCTCGACGATCACCAGTGGTGTACGGCCAGTGTAGGAGATCGCTCCCCACACCATGATGCCGGGTGTTGGCCCTGTGTGCCTCGGTCGTATGCAGTCCTGATTGTGGCGCTCACCTGCAAGGCGCCAAACACGCATACGACCATCATTGGCACCAAGGCAGAAGCGACTCTCATCGCTGAAGACGACACGTCTCCATTCGTCCCTCCATTCACGCCTGTCGCGACACCACTGGAGGCGGGCTGCACGATGTTGGGGCGTGAGCGGAAGACGGCCTAACGGTGTGCGGGACCGTAGCTCAGCTTCATGGAGACGGTTGCAAATGGTCCTTGCCGATACCCCAGGAGCAACAGTGTCCCTAATTTGCTGGGAAGTGGCGGTGCGGTCCCCTACGGCACTGCATAGGATCCTACGGTCTTGGCGTGCATCCGTGCGTCGCTGCGGTCCGGTCCCAGGTCGACGGGCACGTGCACCTTCCGCCGACCACTTGCGACAACATCGATGTACTGTGGAGACCTCACGCCCCACGTGTTGAGCAATTCGGCGGTACGTCCACCCGGCCTCCCGCATGCCCACTATACGCCCTCGCTCAAAGTCCGTCAACTGCACATACGGTTCACGTCCACGCTGTCGCGGCATGCTACCAGTGTTAAAGACTGCGATGGAGCTCCGTATGCCACGGCAAACTGGCTGACACTGACGGCGGTGGTGCACAAATGCTGCGCAGCTAGCGCCATTCGACGGCCAACACCGCGGTTCCTGGTGTGTCCGCTGTGCCGTGCGTGTGATCATTGCTTGTACAGCCCTCTCGCAGTGTCCGGAGCAAGTATGATGGGTCTGACACACCGGTGTCAATGTGTTCTTTTTTCCATTTCCAGGAGTGTATATACAAATATATAATATATATACACATATAATAGCTTAAAAGTTATTGTTGTCTTAAAAATTGTAAATTTATGAAAGTTCAAATGCTAATATCTCGGCAATGCTCTGGCCGATTAATACGAAAAAAGTTTTTACGGATGCTACTAGTAGAGCTCCATCGAGCAATCATAACCGATTTAGCTGAATATGTACCATTTTTTAATGAGAGGTCGGAATACAGGATTCGACTTATAGAAACTGTGTTTTTGGTAATAAATAAAGAGACGAAACTAGTTGCAGCATTCTAAAGTTTAAAGAGATAGATGAGAAATCAAGTATGTATTTCTATTTGTTTATTTATGTTTTAGTATCAAAAATCTGGGAAAAGTATTATCATACCACAATAACATTACTTGAGAAAAAACGCTGGCAGATACAAAAATTGGACTTTAAATTGCTATTGCTCGGAAAATTTCTATATTTTTCAATGTATCATACATGTTTTTGTGTTTAGTTTTAAAATATTCGTATTTTTCGTCAAAGATTATTTTGAGTTAGGCACAGGGCCGCTATCTTTGATGGCAGTTGGTTTTGAGCGACGTTAAGAGCCGGACGTGCCGCCCATCTGGGGGTAGTAGTGGGTTGGTAGCCACGTTCTGGGACAAGTAAGTATGTAGCGACCTTCTAAAACGATCAAATGGAGCGCAATATAGTGGTTTAGGACAGCAGACAAGAGTGTATTTTGTGAATTGTGAACCGACTGTCGAGTGCCGTGATCGCGACGTTTTGAAATTTATAGTGAAGTGCTGTAGCATCAGTTGTTAAAGACCGCACATACATAACAGCCTCGCAGACTGCATTTTAAGTGTTTAGGGAATATACTGAAAAATAGAAATAAACCATTTGTTCAAATTATAAATCAACGTGAGTGACTCAATATTTCAAATTTCACCGCAATACCTTCCTGCTTTGTTTTTTTATGTATTTTTATTTCAGCTTAAAAACTGAGTTTACGACAGGTGTGGGCTGGCACCCTATGACGTAAAACGTAGCTAAGCTTTGAGGCCAGCCACATCTCTGGGCCGCTCAATTAAGCTGAGTGTAACAAATACATACCATTTCGTGCCATAACACGTGGGGGCTCGAGACCAACTATTCAAACTTCAATGTGTAGTGCCCAGTACCATCGTGAGTGTATAAGACCAAAAGAGACTTGCATTACCTTTATGAGCTTACACCAAATGTCCTTGAATTGTGCATCCGCGGCTAAATTCGTAAAATTTGTTTATAATCGCCTTTCTTTTTTCGTTGTTGGACGCTTAGATGGGACTGTACTACATTATTCCATCATAAGATAGTGAATTTGTGTTATAAAAGTGTCCCAAATTTAAAATAAATTTCAGTTTTGTGAAAAACTGAGGTGTTGCGTTTTTCGTGCCGAATTGTATTAGTCCGCATTTATAGTTTTATTGATATTACTATCAATAATGAAATCGACTTTATAATATAACAGGAAATTGCTGTTTTATATTTTTTCAAAATTTCTAATCTTCGTTAATAAGCGTTGGGTCTATAAATCTTCATGCAAATAATTATTTTTAGAGAACAATATACAGGCCAAAATTTAAACTGATAAACAATTTCAATAACAAAAGTTATCTTAATGCTCATTCGATTTATTACCTGTTCTAGAAGGTACTGGAAGGTGGATTCCTAAAATATACAGGATGGTCCTTTGATAGTGACCGGGCCAAATATCTCACGAAATAAGCATCAAACGAAAAAACTTCAACTTGTCTAGCTTGGAGGGGGAAACCAGATGGCGCTATAGCTGACCCACTAGACGCCGCTGCCATAGGTCAAACGGATATCAGCTGCGTTTTTTAAAATAGGAACCCCCATTTTTATTACATATTCGTGTAGTACGTAAAGAAATATGAATGTTTTAGTTGGAGCACTTTTTTCGCTTTTTGATACATGGCACTATAATAGCCACAAACGTATCAGTACGTGGTATCACGTAACATTCGGCCAGTGCGGACGGTATTTGCTTCGTGATACATTACCTGTGTTAAAATGGACCGTTCACCAATTGCGGAAAAGGTCGATATCGTGTTGATGTATGGCAATTGTGATTAAAAGGTGTTTTAGCTGTTGTCGCGGCTAATCCGCACATCAGTAGCAGACAAATTGCGCGACAATCGGGAACCTCAAAAACGTCGGTGTTGACAGTGCTACATCAACATCGAACGCATCCGTACCGTATTTCTATGCACCAGGAATTGCATGGCGTCATTCACCAACAGCGGTAAACCGCCATAATATGCACTATTGGCCAACGGAAAATCCACGATGGCTGCGACAAGTGGAACATCAGCGACCTTGGCGGGTTAGTGTATGTTGCGGCATTATGGGAGGAAGGTTAATTGGCCCCCATTTTATCAATGACAATCTAAATGGTGCAATGTATGCTGATTTCCTACGTAATGTTCTACCGATGTTATTACAAGATGTTTCACTGCATGACAGAATGGCGATGTACTTCTGACATGATGGATGTCCGGCACATAGCTCGTGTGCGGTTGAAATATGAATGTTTTAGTTGGAGCACTTTTTTCGCTTTTTGATACATGGCACTATAATAGCCACAAACGTATCAGTACGTGGTATCACGTAACATTCGGCCAGTGCGGACGGTATTTGCTTCGTGATACATTACCTGTGTTAAAATGGACCGTTCACCAATTGCGGAAAAGGTCGATATCGTGTTGATGTATGGCAGTTGTGATTAAAAGGTGTATTAGCTGTTGTCGCGGCTAATCCGCACATCAGTAGCAGACAAATTGCGCGACAATCGGGAACCTCAAAAACGTCGGTGTTGACAGTGCTACATCAACATCGAACGCATCCGTACCGTATTTCTATGCACCAGGAATTGCATGGCGTCATTCACCAACAGCGGTAAACCGCCATAATATGCACTATTGGCCAACGGAAAATCCACGATGGCTGCGACAAGTGGAACATCAGCGACCTTGGCGGGTTAGTGTATGTTGCGGCATTATGGGAGGAAGGTTAATTGGCCCCCATTTTATCAATGACAATCTAAATGGTGCAATGTATGCTGATTTCCTACGTAATGTTCTACCGATGTTATTACAAGATGTTTCACTGCATGACAGAATGGCGATGTACTTCTGACATGATGGATGTCCGGCACATAGCTCGTGTGCGGTTGAAGCGGTATTGAATAGCATATTTCATGACAGGTGGATTGGTCGTCGAAGCATCATGCCATGACCCGTACGTTCACCGAAACTGACGTCCCCGGATTTCTTTCTGTGGGAAAGTTGAAGGATATTTGCAATCTTGATCCACCGACAACGCCTGACAATATGCGTCAGCGCATTGTCAATGCAAGTGCGAACATTACGGAAGGCGATCTACTCGCTGTTGAGAGGAATGTCGTTACACTTATTGCCAAACGCATTGAGGTTGACGGACATTATTTTGAGCATTTATTGCATTAATGTGGTATTTACAGGTAATCATGCTGTAACAGCATGCATACTCAGGAATGGTAAGTTCACAAACGTACATGTATCACATTGGAACAACCGAAATAAAATGTTCAGACGTACCTACGTTTTGGATTTTAATTTAAAAAACCTACCTGTTACCAACTGTTGGTCTAAAATTGTGAGCCATATGTTTGTGACTATTACAGCAGCATCTATCAAAAAGCGAAAAAAGTGGTCCAACTAAATCTTTCTTCTTTCTTTACTTACTACAGGAATATGTAATAAGAATGGGGTTTCCTATTTTAAAAAACGCAGTTGATATCCGTTTGACCTATGGCAGCGCCATCTAGCGGGCCAACCATAGCGCTATCCGGTTTCCCCCTTCAAGCTAGACAAGTTTCGTTCTTTGTAGTTTTTTTCGTTTGACGCTTATTTCGTGAGATATTTGGCCCGGTCACGATCAATGAACCACCCTGTATACTATATTTTGACTCCAAGTACGTCAGAATTGTATTAGACTTCATCAGCGTGGAAGTGGCATTTATAGGGTTTGGTTCATGTGGCTTTCAGTTTAGGCTCGGACAGTCTTCAATGAAAGTCAATAAACTAAATGAAGAAGGAACATTTTTTTTTTTTTTTTTGCATTTGAAAATAGTGTATGCAGTATTTGTGAAAAGAAATGCGCTCAGATAAGAAGAAAACAGCTGTTGTGAACAGAAATTGTTAATTCTTCGGACAATGCTGATGGTGATACCTGGGACTTCCTTTTTTGAAGTCTTAGGCGTTAGGAGAAGAACCCAGGGAAAGTGAAGCCATCTTGAAAATATAGGTATCAAAGTCTTACTGCAATGAAAGAAATTTACCTTTAACCTACAAAATAATGCCTAGAACGTGAGAAACATTATCTAGCAATGTTACTTGTAAGAGGTAACATAATTATTGTGGTACATTTAGGGGTGGTTTTATTACAAGGGGAGCAACATCTTTCATTGCCGGTAATTTTTAGATACATTTGTTATTAACAGATGTAGCAGGGCTCTACAAGTCCTTTGTGGGTTTCTAAGGATAAGTTATGTATTTCCCTTAAATTGTAGTCTTGTGATTTCTGGACATGGAGGTGGTGCCCGATGGTGCCCGAGGTGTGTTCGTTTGGGTTTAGATCATACGGATTTAGCGTCAAAGACATCAACGTGAGTTTCCTGTCATGCTCCTCATACCACTATAGTACGATTCTGGCCTTGTGGCTCGGCGGACTGTTATCGTGCTGGAAGATGCCGATACCGGCAGGTGAGATGTCAAGCACGAAGGTACGCAGGTGGTCGGCTATACCGTTCACGTACCCCACAGCTGTCATTCCGTCTTCTGTTACTGCCAGAGGGGCCACGGAGGTCCAGCTTCATTTCTCCATATTATAATACTGCACCCAGGTGCCTGCGTTCGTGGCATAGGTCATTTTCGAGTAGCTGTCTGCCTGGATGATAGTGTAACCAGACACTACTATCGACCTGGTGTAACAAAAAATGTGATACACCCGATTAGGAAACAATTTTCCATTTACCAAAGGTCCATTTCCGATTACCTAGTGCCCACTGCAATCGTAAAAGAATACGTCGTTGGGTCAGCATCGGAACTCTTAGGGGTGGTCTGCTGCGTAACCTTACGTTCAACAGTGCGCACTGAACGGTATGCACGAAATTAGTTCTTCCTACACCATTACTGTACTCTTTCGTCAGATGGGCACAGACCGCCGAGTGAACTGTTTTATAGAGCGGGCAAGCCTTCAAATGGTTCAAATGGCTCTGAGCACTATGGGACTTAACTTCTGAGGTCATCAGTCCCCTTGAACTTAGAACTACTTAAAACTAACTAACCTAAGGACATCACACACATCCATGCCCGAGGCAGGATTCGAACCTGCGACCGTAGCGGTCGCGCGGTTCCAGACTGTAGCGCCTAGAACCGCTCGGCCACTCCGACCGGCGGCAAGCCTTCGATCTACGTGTTCATTTATGGGACGTCGACGTCAAACACATTATCGCCTACCTGTGATTTCATCTTCCTTCAACCACTTTCCACAGATGCTCACGCCAACAACCTATTACCTTAGTCGTTCCCGAAATGCTCGTTCCAAGACACCAAACCATAACAATCTGACGTTTGCCAAAGTCAGTGGTTTCCCCCATTTCACTGGCCGTGGTGGCCGAGTGGTTCTAGGCGCTACAGTCTGGAACCGCGCGACCGCTACGGTCGCAGGTTCGAATCCTGTCTCGGGCATGGATGTGTGTGATGTCCTTAGGTTATTTAGGTTTAAGTAGTTCTAAGTTCTAGGGCACTGATGACCTCCGATGTTAAGTCCCATAGTGCTCAGAGCCATTTGAACCTTTTTTCCCCCATTTCCGACCTACCTGCCTAGTAAGATTCTCCATTCGTTTCTCTTCTGTTCATGTACTTTTCTTACCGCGTTTAATTCCCGCAACACCACCAACAGGGTTTGAGTCTCGTGGTAGCAAGTGGTCATAATGTTTCGAGTCATCAATGCATTTGCCACGTGTCAGACAACTGGTGACATGTTACAGCAATGAGGTTTGGTACCAAAAAGTTCTCGTGCGCGCAGCACCCTAGAACGAAAGAGCAAATAAGTGTAACGTGACGTGACGTGTACTAGAAAAGCTGTGGAGGGAGCTGCAGTTCTTCTCATTATTTCCTCTTCCACTCGCTCATACATTTCATCACAAGGAGAATGGCAACATTTTACTCTTACACCACTGCTTTTCAAAAACAGTGAAAATCCGTCGTTAAATAGAGGTGGTCGTATCTATGAACTGTTGACCCGATACCGACAGCGTAAATCGGTAAATCTCCATTTCAGACATGTCCTAAAAATCTCTTTAAAAAGTACATTTTCGTGAAAATAATTTTCCTTCCGTTTTCGGTTAAAACATAACATTCGGGATGAAACGGAAAAACACTATCAGTGCTAGAGTTGTGATGTATTCATACTATACGATGTATTAACTGGAACTCGAAGTGAGGGGTTAATCTCCGTGAAACAGAAATAAGAACACATTGTGAGAGAAAGTGGAAACTAAAGCCTGTAAGATATTGTCAAAACAACTGCAAGAAGCAAAAACTCATTTATTAAAACTGTAAGAAGATTTAATGGGTAAACGAAGATCGAAACAGAAGCTGTTCTGAAGAGACATGAAATCTGTGTTTCTTATATGGCGTTTGACAAGTATTCACATACTTTGAGCACAAAACGACGAACTTCACTCAGCTCTTGTGGACATGTATTTATTAGTATTTTGCATCCTTATCAACTTTATGATAGGATTTAAAATGTCCTGCGTATGTATGACAAGAACAACTTGCAATACATTAGTCCCAGACCAACACGTTGTAATGGAAACCAGAAATTATGCCACGACACCAGATGCCTAATACTATGTACCCAGACACCTGAAGTTTCCGTTATATATGTTCCGCATACGACAGTTATTTAACGGTAAACTGATTAAATCAGGTACATTAGTGGACATAATGTCGTTCATTAAATATTTCCTCATAGGTGGATTGGTTGTAGTTTGGTTGTGCTTGTTCGTTCATACGTACAGATTTCAGTTCGTAAGAAAATTCATATATGAAAAGCACCAAAGTGAATGTTTTACAGGATTCTAGAAAGCTCGATGTGTTGGAAAATACCGTGAACTGAAAATAAACAGCGTTACGCTAAATTTTATTTTGACGCGGACAACTTCGACGGTGTTAGGAATAAACCACCTGTTGATATTAACTATTTCGTTCACAGTGCCCAGCAGTATCAACTCCCAGCATATTCCTTGTTATTCTTGTGGTACCCTGTAGAACATTATCCGCGGATATCGGTTTCAAGGATTCTGAAATAAATTTATGCAGTCGAAATTCGGATTTGTTTCCCATTAAATAAACTGAAAACGCAATGGAGAAGTGGATTTACGGTCAGTAATAAATAAGTTCTCTCGAAATTTTCTTGCGTATCAGTGGTGTGGCTTTTTCAGGCATACATTACTTCTCTGTTTTAGGAAGGTACGTCATAATGGGCAGTGTTCCGACGTAAAAGAAACAAAAACAGAAACAACAAGAGCAGAGCTGCAGACAGAAATGGAAATATACATACTCCGTTCAAATGAGTAACGCAAACGCTTTGTGTGTAATGGACAAAATGTAGAATGCATATTTTTCAGTTCCTATAATAGGCCTACGCCTTTTTTCACGAGTGGGAGTATAACGATTGTCGAATAAATCGACACATAGAATTCTTAAAACCGTACCAAAATTAATTAGGCCGACAATGAACAAGTAGGAATAGCGTGCTGCGTCTCGAGTTTACAAAACGTGAGAATTACCGTCTCAAGTTGCGGGTTTTGTTATGTGAAATAACATCTTTAATACTGGTGTGATAAAATTAGCAGGAATGTAGGCTGAAGACTGGAAGTCACTGGGCGTTGTGGAGCGTATAGGTTTTTTACCAGAATATACAACTTAGTCACAACAGAATCACAAACATTTGCAATAAATAGTACCTTAAATGAAATAATTCAGCAACTCATACGAGGAGCAAACCTCAAGTCAGATATTTAAGAACAACACTTAAAGACTTACCAAGTAATGCACAATAACAGGATTCAGTCACTGAATGATTGTAATCCAAAATAAAATAACAGTACCAGTAACAGTGGAACCAAATTAATTCACACTCTGCCAAGCCAAAGAATTACAATTCACGGTGACTAAATAAAATGTTATAATGATGGTACTAGCACTAGCGCTCCGTCTACAGGCCACAAGTGGCCCATCGGGACCATCCGACCGCCGTGTCACCCTCAGTTGAGGATGCAGATAGGAGGGGCGTGTGGTCAGCACACCGCTCTCCCGGTCGTTAGGATGATTTTCTTTGACCGGAGTCGCTACTATTCAGTCAAGTAGCTCCTCAATTGGCATCACGAGGCTGAGTGCACCCCGAAATATGGCAACAGTGCATGCCGGCTGGATGGTCACCCATGCAAGTACCGGCCACGCCCGACGGCGCTTTACTTCGGTAATCTGACGGGAACCGGTGTATCCACTGAGGCAAGGCCATTGCCCCTGATGGTGCTAGAACAGCAATTTAGTTACCATCTAACGATCAAATGCACAGAATACTTTATCGTTCTCCAAAAACCCCCACAAAATTGCACACTCAAATGGGCATCAGAGTCAACAATATTATCAATAACCCAAAACAACTGTATCATCCTGGTGAAAATGCATCATAAATACCACAAATAAGTTTTGTTTCACCTATTAGTGCTGCAAGTACTGCTCAAAATAACGTAGCTCGGGATATTCATTACCAAGCGTAACGAATCACACATAAAATCACTGTTCCATTTCCGGTGAGACAAGGTCGAGCGTATAACAGGTAAGATAAAACCGTCTCGCCCTGCCCCTCGTGAAGCACTGAATGGGGAACACACCCTCTTCCCAAGACTCCGCCCCAAGTCTCTGATCTCCAGGAGCAGCAATAAATAGACTCCCATTTATCAAGGCAACACCAGACGCCCCGTACTTCTAGCGCTCGAGACCGCATGCTCGTACTGTCAAGCGCCAACCACCAATCGGTTGCACAGCTGCCTCTCCACGTCCAAGTTGTTCCGTTGCTACTTACACACTAACTTCAGACACGAAGATCACAACGGCGAACACGTTCTCCATTGACATATGACAGCTTTCACATGTTTCCAGCAGCAACCTCCACCCATCTAACCATGTGCGTGGTCCGGGACTCCCAGGTTGCAATGCTGCCCCACATACAGCCAGACAGCAAATCTTCACCAGCTGCCCCATGCTCTTTGCACATAAGGCCACTCATTTCTGTTGCCAGCCCGCCAACCACGTCCAACACCCCCTCCCCCCCCCCCCCAAATCCAGATTAACAACCGCTGTGCGCTGAGCAGCCCACTTACGAAGAGTAGTCATAGAACTCCTGTCCATTCAACAGCAGTTTTTACTGGTAGGCTCGTCTAGAAACGCTTTTTTTTCTGGCTAAACTTTGTATTTCTAATGAAATACGAAGGGCGTTGAGTAAGAAATGCAACACGTTTTTTCCCGGGAGATTTCGGGTGAAAAAATGCGGACTGTGTTGTTGGACATCGTGGAATATCCTCACTTCAGGACATACAGCGTCCCGAAGTTCCGCTTGGTGGCGGCGCTGTACGTACCGTTCAAAATGCCATCGGTAACGGAGAGACTCTCCAAGCTAAGAGCTGTGATTGTGTTGGTTTGGCAGAAAACCAGAGTATCGTAGATATTCATAAGCGCTTGCAGACTATTGACGGAGACGAGGCGTTGAACAAAAGCACGGTGAACCGTTGGACGATACGTCTGTCATTATTGCAAGAAGGTCGTGCAAACCTGTCCTATCTCTCGTATGCCGGCTGGCCGCCCACAGCTTAGACTCCTGCAATGCTCGAACGTGCGGACACTCATTCGAAGTGATCGGCGGATCACAATTAAACACCTCGTTGCTCAACTGGGCGTCTCTCTTGGTAGTGCTCATACAATCGCCCACCGGTTGGGATACTCACCTCCTAATACAAGACCATTCAGAGAAACGAAGGACCATCTGTGCGGAATTACTTGCAGGTTACGAGGCTGACCGTTACAATTTTTTGAGAGACATGGTCACAGACGATGCAGCATGGGTTCATCACTTTAAACCGGAAAGAAAATGGCGCCATACCACCTCTCCTCCGAGGAAGAAGCTCAAAGCCGTGGCCTGAGTCAGTAAAGTCATGGCGACTATCCTCTGGGACTCTCATCCACCTTCCTATTTCCGAGGAAAGCAGTACCTGGTTCAAATGGCTCTGAGCACTATGGGACTTAACTTCTATGGTCATCAGTCCCCTAGAACTTAGAACTACTTAAACCTAACTAACCTAAGGACATCACACAACACCCAGCCATCACGAGGCAGAGAAAATCCCTGACCCCGCCGGGAATCGAACCCGGGAACCCGGGCGTGGGAAGCGAGAACGCTACCGCACGACCACGAGATGCGGGCGAAAGCAGTACCTGAATGATGCAGAAGTTATTGATGCAGTAAGGGAGAGTGGGGCACATTGAACCATAAAAAATATTTCTCTGTGTTACTCATCCAATAATTTTATTACCGAGTTGTGATTTACAGATGTTACAGTTTAATTATTCAAGTATCAAATGGCCGTATATGATTGCATTGTCATTAATTGTTTTTTAGCTGCAGGCCTTTGAAGAAAATTTGGTGAATGGTTCATTGTGCCCCACATGTGGGGCATTTTAAACAGGTTCACTTTAAACAGTAGTTTTCACTTTAAACAGGTTCATTGAAAGAACCTATTTAGCATACAAAGCAAGTGTAAATATACTTCAAACATAATGCGTACATATATTCCATGTGTGTATCATATAATTAAATCTGTAGGCACACAATCATGTTACTTATTTTGGAATTACCGAACATCAATGGACTCAAAGCTGATTCCAAATTTGAAATATGATTTTTGTCTCTTTGTCACGCCATCAGTAGCAGGTTGTGGGAGCACATAAAGTATGTTGCTATCTGGAACAAAAGCTTCATCCTTTACCTAATTCTTTCTTCTGCTCCACAGAAAATACCTTACGATTGTCATAGTTTGATGTCAATCTTTCTCTGGAACTACATTTAATGTCTTGAACGTATCAATGTACAGTTGGGTAAGGTATCAAATTATATTTAGCTGCTTGGCGAACTGTCATGCCCTTATTAAGAACATCCTGTACAGCTTCTTGCATAACGTAATGGTCAGTTTTACCTCTGTCCGTCTTGCTGCGGTATGAAAGAACCATCTTCAAACCTGATAATATAAAACAGGACTGCTGAACGTCTGTGATTTAAAAGCCTTAAATTCCTTCGCATATGTTTTACCCATGCTAAGGAAACAAAGTACAGAGTGCTTGTATTGGACAATTAAAAGATTCCTGGGGCACAATGAACCATGGCTCATTGCGCCCCGGGAGAGCTTGGTTCAATGTGCCCCTACAGTACATATTTCAAACAAAGCTCATGTGATATTATGTATGAACATTGTTAATGTTTGAAGATCTATATCATTAAAATACAGTATTGATATTGTTACAATGACATACTTTCTCTAAAATTTGGTGACAAAGGATTGAACAAAATTCAAACTATCTATGTCCCCAAAAATTACTTCACTGTTGCGAAACTAACATATCATCAGTACAACACTAATGGCGGGAACTAGATGCTGCAGAAAACAATTGGCGTTTGGTAGAGCAGTACTGACAACATACGCACAGAGGAAAAAATAATTTACCACCTTATATTGAAATTATGCTACCTGATTCATTGTGCTCCGTGGTTCAGAGTGCCCCACTCTCCCCTAAGATGTTAGCTCCTCCGTTGACCAGTACAGTGGTACCGTGAGGGCACACAGGCTCTCCCAGTAAGTGGGGGTACGGCTGTCACTTTGAACGGAAATTAAGTTGAAAAGTACTGTTTTGTAGCCAATAGAATAGGAATAATATGGTGTACTGGAATCCTGAAAAAAACTAACCTGCTTTCCAAAAAAAAAAATGTGTTCGTTTACTTACTGAACGCCCCTCGTACAGTACTATTTTCATAAAATCAGTCTTATATGAATTATTTCACACATTAACACATTAAAACTTATCTGTTTTGACCCTGAAAATCTAGAGCTTATAAAGGAACAGGCCTATACACATTTTTTCAACTACACATCTATTTGTAAATCCTGAATGTTTCATTTTATAATTGTTTCTAGTAGCTATCTATGAACAATTCATTGTCTTAATGACTTCGATGTACGGCCATTCGTATTTGGCTACCAGTTCTTTCATCATTCAAAAAGTTGGATTGTTACTCTGAAGCGACGAAATAAAATAATGTACAATAGAGGCCCTTTTCCAATCACTTAGCGACAAGACGAAAACCTTTACACTTCCTTCTTTTCAATGGAGATTCGATAACCTTGCCGTTAGTCTATTGAACCACTAATCCAGCAGCTGCCAAACAAAGCGTCTTTTTAAATTTCTATGAGCATCTCCGCTGACATAGTAATAACCCCCACATATATAGTGTTCTAAATCAATAACAAAAGAATGTCGCTAAGCACTTTCGTCGAGCAGGCAGTAGCACACGGTGATACGTCTTCGTTCCGTATCAGGATTCACTTTCACGGCAAGCAAAGAACTAAAATGAAACAAAAATTCGCAGGGAAGCGTTATATGCATAACCCATCAACAAACTGGCGTTTATTGTTCTGTAATTTCTGTTTATTCAACTATAACATATTGAAGTATTCGTGGAAAATCAATTTGCGAACTCGCCGGGATTAAATTCTTATATAGAGTTTACCTAGTGCGGCGGGCACGCATCATGAACGGTGTTTAATTTTAATATCCCATTACAAAATTTAAATATATTAATGACGATAGTAATAACAATACTAATACAATATTGCTGAAACAGTAATACAGTAAGTGCCAAGTTACGTCTAAATTTAAGGTTATGCTTCACATTATTAACTTCATACCACACTATAATCAGAAAGGAATATAATTAACTTACTTTTGTTTTTTTGCTGATAGTTATTTTTCTTTTGAATTGTCCATTTCTCTAATAACTCTTCTTCCTTCGAAAATGAAACAATTTGCTCTTTCGGAGCTGGCAGATAATTTCCTTTACACGTGGTCACGCATCTTTAGGGCATTTTGTCTGCTACCAACACAACTTTGAATCATGAATAATGATAAAAACATACTAAAAGTGTCTCACTGTGCAATAGTCTCGTATTGACAAGCTCAACACAATGCAACACTACACCAGTCGTTTGCTCTTGTTAGGACTCTTGGTGTACACATTGTGTTTGTTTGCAGGTAGTGCACTGGCCTTCCTAAACTAAGTGGCGATGCCACGCTTCGTCTCTCCAGGCGCATGCTCCAGTGACAGGTGGCGCAGCCGCTGGCTGACAGCCTCCGGGATCCAGCCACGGCAGTACACAACGCTGGAAAGCGCACCCTCCATGCAATCGACACCGCTCACCAAGCGTTGGCTCTCAAAAGGAACCCCTTAAGTTCTGGGTCACAAATTCAATCTTTAGTAAGGATCATTTGAAAGTGCTGTGTTGTTATGACAGGAAAAATGTTAGGTGCTAATGACTCAGCATGTGTATCGGGAGGTCGACAGAAAATGAGTGTCCGCGAGGTGCAGGGATTTATGTATTACACTTCACAAAGTCGACATTCAAGAAATGTTCATAACAAACCATTAAGTTGCACCACGGACAACGAATCAAAAACGGAGCGCTACAGTGGTAACAGAGGTTCGCGTCATCAAGGTCGAAGGCGATCTCCTTGGGAGTTACAAACTGTGCCGGACGTATGGCTGGGTATCCACTCTTTAGGAATGCATATAGATCCATATTGGTGTAACGGAATGATGAGAACTGATAAAATGCGATGGCAGGCGACCAGGTAAGAATCAGTCTGTCGTGTAGCTTATCGTGAAACCGGCTACCCCCTTAAAGTGTAGTTGCAGACAGCGCGATAGTATGTTTTATGGGCAAGGAAAAAAGAACACCCAGAGGCTGAATTTGTCCATTGGTTCTTTGTGGTACGAAATGGGATGTCATACACTTTTCAAGAAGGATATTTTGCTCTTGAGGAGTAGGATTATTTTTTACGCACGCCACGAATCAAGCAAAAGCAATTTATTTTGACGAGCTATTGGTCAAAAGCAGAACTCATACCATAGCTGTGGTTCTCTTATACCCGTTTTCCCACACTTCCTTGCTCAGACGTAAGTGTTACATACTACCCTTGCAAGATCACGCACACGAGAAGGAACTATAGGGAGCAGGGCATCAACTTCTGGCAGCATAATAAATAACTTTCCAGCCAATTTACCATCCAGATCAAAAGTCAGAACAATTGCATAAAATGCAACAAATGATGATGGCCAAGTAGGTGTTTTAGCTGCCGTCGCGGCTAATCCGCACATCAGTAGCAGACAAATTGCGCGACAATCGGGAATTTCAAAAACGTCGGTGTTGAGAATGCTACATCAACTTCGATTGCATGCGTAGCATATTTCTGTGCACCAGGAATTGCATGGCAACAACTTTGAACGTCGTGTACATTTCTGCCACTGGGCACAAGAGAAATTACGGGACGATGACAGATTTTTTGCACGCGTTCTATTTATCGACGAAGCGTCATTCACCAACAGCGGTAACGTAAACCAGCATAATATGCACTATTGGGTAACGTAAAATCCACGATGGCTGCTACAAGCGGAACATCAGCGACCTTGGCGGGTTAATGTATGGTGCAGCATTATGTGAGGAAGGATAGTTGGCCCCCATTTTGTCGATGGCAATCTAAAATGATGCAATGTATGCTGATTTCCTACGTAATGTTCTACCGATGTTACTACAAGATGTTTCACTGCATGACAGAATGGCGATGTGCTTCGAATATGATGGATGTCCGGCACATAGCTCGTGTGCGGTTGAAGCGGTATTGAATAGTATATTTCATGACAGGTGGATTGGTCGTCGAAGCACCATGCCATGGCCCGTACGTTCACCAGAACTGACGTCCCCGGATTTTTTTCTGTGGGGAAAGTTGAAGGATATTTGCTATCGTGATCCACCGACAACGCCTGACAATGTGCGTCAGCGCATTGTCAATGCATGTTCGAGCATTACGGAAGGCGAACTACTCGCTGTTGAGATGAATGTCGTTACACGTATTGCCAATTGCATTAAGGTTGACGGACATCATTTTGAGCATTTATTGCATTAATGTGGTATTTACAGGTAATCACTCTGTAACAGCATGCGTTCTCAGAAATGATAAGTTCACATACGTACATGTATCACATTGGAACAACCGAAATAAAATGTTCAAACGTACCTACGTTTTGGATTTTAATTTAAAAAACCTACCTGTTACCAACTGTTGGTCTAAAATTTTGAGCCATATGTTTGTGACTTTTACAGCACCATCTATCACAAAGCGAAAAAAGTGGTCCAACTAAAACATTCATATTTCCTTACGTACTACACGAATATGAAATAAAAAATGGGGGTTCCTATTTAAAAAAAAAAAAACAGTTGATATCCGTTTGACCTATGGCAGCGCCATCTAGCGGGCCAACCATAGCGCCATCTGGTTTCCCCCTTCAAGTTAGACAAGTTTCGTTCTTTGTAGTTTTTTTCGTTTGACGCTTATTTCGTTAGATATTTGGCCCGATCACGATCAATGGACCACCCTCTATAATGCAGTGTTTTTTCTTTGTCGCTACCATCGTTCTTCTTCTTATCAACACCGCTAGCACTGTAGCACTGCTGTGAGTTACTCGCCGACTTAACAGTACAACCACGCTCCGTAGTCTCATGCTGTGTTTACCACTGGATACCTCCAGTCCCGCCTCCTGCTGCCCTTAGCAGCCAATATTGCAGTGGCATGGCAGACAATATGTGGGGCGTCGAATGCCGGGAATACCATCGGCCATTTGCGGCGTCGCACACATGGTGTTCCTTGTCCGCTGCCGGCCTCTGCGCTGCCGCTGCTCCTGCGTTACGACACACCACACTCTTTCTTGCTGTCGCTCGTCGTCTCGCCGTGGCGTTGTGGTTGGCTGCCTTCTGGATTCCAGTGCTCTCGCAGGAACACATCACCAGCTTGTCGCAGCTGCAGAGTGGAGAGGGAATTTAAGTGTGCCATGTGCCGGCAAGCCACGGCACAACGCACTGGGGTATTATATAGCAAATAAATTTGAAATGTGTTGCAGGTTGAGCAGACTGCAGTGGGTTGTTGCAGTTGATAACGCTGACAGGAAGAAGTGCAATAACACCGAATGTTAAAAAAAAGCGACGACAAAAAACAAAAAAAAATGGCTCTGAGCACTATGGGACTTAACTTCTGAGGTCATCAGTCCCCTAGAACTTAGAACTACTTAAACCTAACTAGCCTAAGGACACCACACACATCCATGCCCGAGGCAGGATTCGAACCTGCGACCGTAGCGGTCGCGTGGCTCCAGACTGTAGCTACTAGAACCGCTCGGCCACCTCGGCCGGCCCAGCGACGACCACATCGTCAGGAAAAGATTAGGTACTTTTCCTTAGGCTACAAACTCTCATTCGAGCTTATAATGGCTGTTTATAAATTAGTTATACAAAAGTAACCTTTAATTGTGAAAAGAGTAAGTAACTTAACAGAAATGTCTGATAGAACACTGAATACAGTATATCTTCAGGTTTTGATCCAATACAACACTGTTAGTTCCCGATGTTCCCGCTAGGTGGCATGCGAAAATAAGTTATTCCTAGAGAGCCGGTATACAGAGAGAGTGCCGGCCGCGGTGGTCTCGCGGTTCCAGGCGCTTCAGTCCGGAACCACGCGACTGCTACGGTCGCAGGTTCGAATCCTGCCTGGGGCATGGGTGTGTGTGATGTCCTTAGGTTAGTTAGGTTTAAGTAGTTCTAAGTTCTAGGGGACTGATGACCACAGATGTTAAGTCCCATA
The DNA here is from genome assembly GCF_023864345.2 of Schistocerca serialis cubense. NCBI lineage: Eukaryota > Metazoa > Arthropoda > Insecta > Orthoptera > Acrididae > Schistocerca > Schistocerca serialis. Next base: position 610,604,603 of record NC_064643.1, on the reverse strand, counting down.
GTGCTCAGAGCCATTTGAAAAAAAAAAAAAAAAAAAAAATGTTCAAATGTGTGTGAAATCTTATGGGACTTAACTGCTAAGGTCATCAGTCCCTAAGCTTACACACTACTTAACCTAAATCAGGGCTTAACAACTGGCCGGTTTTGAGCGCGAGTACTCGCGTCTGCTCAGGCACGTGCTCGCGAGCAGGTGCTAGGTCGCGGAGTAGGGAGGGAGGTGAAATGCGCGCGCACGTTTAAATAGGGCCGCAGCGTGCCAATTGAATTCGCGCCGACTGTGTAACGTTTAAAGCACTACGATCAGCTCTAACAGTCATTGAGCTGGTTAAGAATCGTGTCAAGTCGCCGTTGTGTAACTCCAACCATGCTTTCGCAGTTCAACCCCCATTGGGAGGAATTGTATCTGTTCACAGAAAAAGATGGTGTTGCAAAATGTTTAGTATGTCACAAAACGCTGAATTCTTTCAGGAAATTTAATTTGCAGCGACATTATATGTCTTACCACGCGAAAGACTACGGAAGTGGAAAATGTGATGGACCAGACCGTGCACAGGAAGTTATTAAACTTAAAAGGAAGCTACCAGAAGAAGATCTGGACGACGAAGAAAAATCAACTGAGGCAGCTCTCAGAGTGAGTTACAAAATTGCTTTGCTTTTAGCAAAATCCCTGCGCCCCTTTACTGCTGGCGATTTAATAAAAGAATGTTTGGTAGTTGCAGCTGAACGTATGTGTCCATCTCAAGTTGAACAGTTTCGGATTGTGCCATTATCTAACATGACCATTATGCGTCGCATACAGGACGTGGCAGACAACGTCCAGAGCCAGCTTGCAAATATCTGTAAAGATTTTATGGTGTATTCTCTAGCTCTGGACGAAAGTGTTGTTATCACTGGAACAGCGCAGCTTGCCATATTTATTAGAGGTGTTAATAGAGATCTTCAGGTGAGGGAAGAGCTCCTCGATGTAGTAGCCATGAAGAACGCTACAAACGGTTCAAATGGTTCAAATGGCTCTGAGCACTATGGGACTCAACTGCTGTGGTCATAAGTCCCCTAGAACTTAGAACTACTTAAACCTAACTAACCTAAGGACAGCACACAACACCCAGCCATCACGAGGCAGAGAAAATCCCTGACCCCGCCGGGAATCGAACCCGGGAACCCGGGCGTGGGAAGCGAGAACGCTACCGCACGACCACGAGCTGCGGGCGATGGTTGTTGTTCGTACAACCAACTATATAAGGAAGCATGGGCTGCAACACAGGCAATTTAAAAGCTTTCTTGAGGGTGTAGAAAGCCAGTATGGTAGCCTGCCTTATTACAGCGAGGTCCGCTGGCTTAGTCGTTGCGAATTATTAAATCGAATTTTTTGCCTATTAGATGAGATAAATGTGTTCATGGAAATAAATAACATGTGTGTTCCTGAATTGAAAGAGCGTTCATGGAAATGTGATCTCGCGTTCTTAGCAGATTTAACTAGCCATCTGAATGCTTTGAACATTTCACTACAAGGTAAAGATCTACTAATTACTCATTTCATAGATCGAATACGAGCTTTTAAAGTGAAATTGACACTTTGTGTGAGTCAGCTGGAAACAGGAAATCTAGCTCATTTTCCTAAATTATCATCCATGAAAGATGTTCACAAAGACTCTGAACGTCATTCACATAGTTTAGTTGCCTTTAAGGAAGAATTTGATCAACACTTTCAAGATCTGACAGCACTAGACAGAGATTTTGATCTGTTCGCCTCTCCATATTCAGCGAATATTGAAAAGATTCGTCCTGAGCTGCAACTAGAAATTATTGACCTGCAGTGTGACAGAGAATAGAGACAAATTTCAGAACAAGAAAAATATTTTATAATTCTACAGACACTTCCCTCAGGATAGATTTCCTCGTTTGCACAAACTGGCGGCTACAATAATATCAACGTTCGGTTCCACGTATGTTTGCGAACAACTGTTCTCTGCAATGAAATGTAACAAGATGCGCCTGAGAAACGCAAAATGGTTCAAATGGTTCTGAGCACTATGGGACTCAACATCTTAGGTCATAAGTCCCCTAGAACTTGGAACTACTTAAACCTAACTAACCTAAGGACATCACACACACCCATGCCCGAGGCAGGATTCGAACCTGCGACCGTAGCAGTCCCGCGGTTCCGGACTGCAGCGCCAGAACCGCTAGACCACCGCGGCCGGCTGAGAAACGCATTGTCTGATCGAAATTTAAACTGCACGCTGCGCCTACAATGCACAAGAACAATTACTCCGAACATAAACGCAATTGTAGAGGACTAAAAGTACAAGATAACCGAGAATCCCACACTTCAGTGACATCTTTTATTGTGTAACGGTTCACAAATTAATACGAATGTAGAGGCATACACTAAGCTAATAAAATTATGTGGCAGGTGTACATTCTCCTTTATTTGTTTCATTTGTCGCAGTAATAATTCGTGAGTGATATCCCTGCAGGTGGCCGCGGATTTACATTGACTGGCGGCAGCTGTTGTGTGCCCCACGTGGCTCTTCCCACTTTCCGCTCTGGTCCGGTAGTGGGGGTAGCGTACTCGCGCTGCTCCGTGCTCGCGCCTTGCTGCTCACAGCTTGCTCCGCGAGCACGTATGTTGTGAAGCCCCGACCTAAATTATCCTAAGGAGAAACACACACGCCCATGCCCGAGGGAGGACTCGGGACTCGAACCTCCGCCGGGACCAGCCGCACAGTCCATGACTGCAGCGCCCAAGACCGCTCGCCTAATCCCGCGCGGCGAGCCATTTGAACCTTTTTTTTTTATTTTTTTATTTTGTTACAGAGAGAGTGGCCATAGGTGAAGTTGTCCGTGGTTGGTTGATTAGCTTTGGCGCCATTTTTCGGCCAAACGTCTCTGGCGCTTCCTATGTTCGGCGTGCTTTTGAGCTTAATTGGACTTAAGAGGACTTTTGGAAACTATTAAAAGGTATTTGAATTATTGAGAGATTTGTTATGCATTCTGCATGCATGTTCAATTTAGTTCTATATCGTTTTCAGTACGTAATTAGCGTTTGCGATCTTAAATCCGAGTTGAAATAATGAAGCGTTTTGTGATGAAGTCGGTAGGCCTACATTTTTGAAGTAAACACGTTAGTAATTGTACAGTATTGTTTTTGACATCTGTAATTCGTTCTACAGACGTTCGTAAACGATGCCAGGTTCTGCTGCATTTGGTTGTTCCAGTAGAGGCGAAGGTGGATTTCCCATGTTACCATTTCCACGCAATGAAGAAAGACGAAAGCAGTGGGCAATCGCTGTCAACAGGGCTGACATAAATCCGATAGTACGTAGTAGGCTACCATGAGTATATTATAGCTGTAAAGAAATGCATTTAACGAATGATTTCGCCATATTGTCTTGTGCTTTTGATTCTGTGAGTGTGTACTCCATTACTCCGCTACTGGCCATTCGAAAGTCCCTCCCGCAGTTTGGCAGAAAAATGGCCGCCGTATCGTCCGGTTGGCCACTCTCTCCCTATACAGGCTCTCTAAGTTATTCCGACGGTAATCCTGGAGTCGTGTAACGGTGCAGAGCCTGCGCTGTGTTGTTTTTGTTTTCATCAATCCAAATCCGCTACTACAGTTCAGAGACAATTCAGGACTAAATATCGCAAGCCACCACCTCAAAGAAAAACCGTTATTTATTGCTACAATCGTTTCAGCGAACACTGACTCCGGTTCAGTGTCGGCCAGCAGTCTCTGACGCAGCAATTGAACAAGATCGCCTGTCCTACATTTGTTGGCCGGGTAAACCAACGAGACATGACGTCTTATAATTGAATATGCCTAGTGTTACTGTGCGGAAGGTATTACGGAAACACCCGTTACTCAGATCCTACAAATGCAAACTGTTGTCAGGTCTAAAAGAAAATGACATAGAAAAAAAAATTGGAAATTAGTGGTAAGATCTTACGGGACCAAATTGCGGAGGTCATCTGTCCCTAAGCTTACACACTACTTAATCGAACTTAAACTAACTTACGCTAAGGACAACACACACAGCCATGCCCTTAGGGAGGACTCGAACCTCCGACGGAGGGAATGACAAAGGAAATCGAGCTGAGTTTTCTGTAGAAATGTTTAACAAAATGCAGACTGAATATGATTTTCTTAATAAAATTGTGTTAATTGACGAAGCCACCCTCCATACCTACTGTAAAGTTAATCATCGTAATTTTCAGATATGGGTTTAAATGAAACCACATCACGTAATCGAACAAGCGCGGAACTCGCCTACATTAAATACGAGGGTAAGTCAATTATTATCCTCAGTTTAGTTATATTTTTGTTTATTTTGGTAGTACTGTCGTTTTACGTTGATGACGCATGCTTTGTTTATTTGTTGTTACATCTTTCCAATTTTCAAGCTGGTAGGTTAGTTTCGTTATCGCTGCCGTGCTGTTAATCATTGCTGATCCGCTGTCTATTTGCACCAAAGAAGAGCAACGTTCAGTGATCCGTTTTTTGTGGTCGGAAGGAATATCAGGGGCCGAAATGCATCGAAGACTTTCGGTACAATACGGGAACAGTGTTTTGCCACAACGGAGTGTCTACGAATGGATTGAAAAATTCCGAAATGATAGCACAAGTGTTACGCACGATGAAAGAGCCGGACGACCGTTTACCGCCGCAAATGAAGAAAACCATTGAGCATTCGCGTGACATGATTCTCTTAGACAGATGATTAACTATTGACGAAGTGGCACATCGTCTGCAAATTAGTCACGGTTTTGACTGTGGAATCATCCACAACAGACTTGCGGTTCATAAAGTTTGTGCAAGATGGGTCCCAAAACAACTCACACAGTTGCATAAACAAATGCGCTTGGACATCTACAAAAAACATTTGGATCGCTATGGTAACAAAGGGGACAACTTCTTAGACAGGATCATTACTGGTGACAAAACTTGGATTCATCATTACGAGCCGGAGACTAAACGGCAGGGTATGGAACGGAAACATCCAAATTCACCGTGCAAGAAAAAGTTCAAGACCAAACCGTTCGCAGGAAAACTGATGCTTACTGTTTTTTTGGACGGACAAGGTGCAGTACCGGAACATTATGCGGAAAGGGGCACAACAATAAGCAGTGTACGTTACGGTGAGATACTTACTACCAGGCTAAAGCCTGCAATTCGAAGTAAACGACGAGGATTTCTGTCAAAAGGTGTTGTGTTGTTGCACGACAATGCCCGTCCGCATAATGCTGCCCACACTGCTGAAACACTCCAGGAACTCAAATTTGAAGTACTGGATCATCCTCCATATAGTCCGATCTTGCCCCTTCTGACTATCACTTGTTTGGTTCACTCAAAGAGGCATTAAGGGGTCGTCGATTTGCGTCTGACGAAGAAGTGAAAGAAGCGGTGCATTGCTGGCTCGCAGCTCAGCCGAGAACCTTCTTTTATGAGGGCATCAGGAAGCTTGTACAACGATGGACCAAGTGCGTTGTAACGCAAGGAGACTATGTCGAAAAATGATGTTCTTGTAAGTTTCCTATTTGCTTACAATAAAATTTCATAACTACTTTGCGGATAATAATTGACTTACACTCGTATTTTTTGTGCTGTAAGCTGTGAAAAGGTTTAAGGCTCTCTCTTTTCCGCCGAGTCAACGGTAACCGACATATCGTACCTGCACATGAAACATTATCTAATGCCATAATTACAACAGGATATGGACACAATTAATTTACCTTTCTCACAATTAAAGATTACTTTTGTATCACTAATTTACAAACACCTTGTATATAATTAATTTGCAACCACCCTGTATATCTGCGTCGAAGAGTTTGTAACTGAAGACATGCTACCTTATAAGGGCACAGAAATCGCCTATACTAAATAAATGGATATATTATGCTCCAGGAACTCTAGTTTAATAGAAAGTTGGTCGCCCTGCTAGAGTTTTTCGGCGTTGAGGCATCATCATCATCTTGCTGTCAATAATGTGTGGTGGTGACTGCCAGTCCACGGGGCAATGAGTACTGACAGTCGTTCTTCAACATCTGTAGAAGGATGTAGCTACACTCATCAGTCAGAACAATATGGCCACTGATCTACCATCGATAGATATCCGTCCACGCAATATCAGCGTCACCTGGAGAGGAATGACAGCTAGCCACACAGATGCACGGTGCACGTAGCATCAGTGGGCGGGCTGTCCGTGTATAGAACGGGAATGGCGCGCGTCCATCTGAGTTTCACCGAGGGCATAATGCGATGGTTCGGAGGCTCGGCACGAAACCACGTCCAGACGCCGTGGGGTGGGGCAGCCACCCCTCATTACTGGTGTCGGACGTCGTAGGCTGGGCAGTCTGGTAAAACATGACAGGTGAACTGTGGCGGAACTAACATGAGACTTTAAAGCTGGCCAGAGTACAAGTATGTCTGAACACACACTGCGCCGAATACTCCTAACGATGGGCCTCCGCAGCCGACGCCCCATGCAGGTGCCAATGTTAACATGAGGACATCGGCAGCTACGACTGAAATGGAAACATGCCCATCGGCACTGGACGTTGGCACAGTGGCAGAGTGTTGCGTCGTCTGATGAACAGCTTCATCATCATACCGATGGGAGGGCGCGAATGCGTCGTCTTCCAGGGGAACAACTCGTTGATACCTGTACCGCGGGATGGAGACAAGCAGGCGGCGGCTCGATTATGCTCTGGGAAACACCCACATTGGCATCGACGGGTCCAGTGCAGCTCGTGTAAGGCACCAAGAAGGCCAATAAGAATCATACACTGGTTACAGACCACGTATTCCTCTTCATGATGTTTCCCAACGGCGGTGGCATTTTCCAACCAAATAATCTGCAATGCCACAAGGCCAGGAGTCTGATGGTGTGGTTCTAGGAACACAGTGGCGAGTTCTAATTGATGTATTACCCTCCCCAACTCGCCAGATCTGAATCCCATCAAACATAACCGTGATGTGATTGAATGTGGCGTCAGAGGTCATTGTCCCCTCTCCGGAATTTATGGGAATTAGGTGACTTCTGTGGGTACGTGGTACCAATTCCCTCCAACGACCTATCAGCGTCCCATTGGTCCCAAGCCACGAAGCGTCGCCGCTGTTACGCGAGTCAAAAGTGGACATACCGGCTAGTAGGTAGGCGGTCATAATGTCCCGGCCGGTCAGTATGTAGTCCCGGTGAGCGCAAGCATAATTAAATTAAATTTCTGAAGATAATTTCTCTAGAGAAAGTCCCCGCCGAAAATAAGTTAATGCGAAGGAAAAATATGAGAAGTATCTCATTCAAAGAACAGAGCTTTATTTGAGCAGAAAACTGGTTATTCGAAATTTCCCCATCATTCCACGATTATTGACACACACGAAGAACACTAAAATAGCTTATAGTAATCACAGATTTCATATTAATTTCGGTAAATGCAGTTCTCAAAAGTATTTGGCAATAGCAAACGACGAAGTGTCCAAACTATTATTTGTAGTCTGACTGAGATTTATAAAACGTCCGGGAACTTGCAGTAAACAGTTCAGTTGGATTTGGATGAACTGTTCTTTCTCCAGTGATTCCTGATCACTCAGAATTTAATTACTGCATCTTTTTGAGATGTATCGTGTGCGGTGACATGGTCACAAAAAATTACTTTGTGGTGTACATTGGTCGTAAACAACCTACCTCATCGTTAATAACGCGAGGCATAGTCAAGAAAGAGAATGGTAAGAGTGTTATTGTTTTTGTAGAACCGACTGCACAAGCTACACTAGAAAGAAGTCATGCCATATTCGGCCCCTCGGCTAGTGACGCAAGAGATCCTCTTTGGAGATCGGAAGATGAGAGAGAGATGCTGGCAGATTGGGAGGAGAAGTTGAATAGCCTAGATTTTAAGAGCTTAGCTCGTGGAAGGCAGTTATCTGGCATTGACTATCCGAAGGGCGCACAGCTTTAACTCTATGAAAATTCATTATAACTTGTATATTCCCCTCCAGGCTGAAAGAGTTCTTCTGGAGTTCATTACTGTAAAATATTAAGTACTGACGATGCTACGGTTGTCGAAAACACACATGTAGAAGGCGTTCTAAAACGGGAAAAAGCACAGTTCGTTCGCCCTACTTCGTAGCCCTCTAAGAAGTAGTACAAGCACCAAAGGTCCGTACCGGAAGTCAGTCTCATTTTTTTTGGAAGAACCGTCGTAGGACTCGCCGAAAATTACTTAGGAAGATTGTGGGAAACCTAAATGAGGATCGACTTAACACAATTTCAGAGGTAGTGTTTGTATAGTAAAGTTGCAAACTGATCTAAAGTGGAATAACTCCATGAAACATACTGTAGGAAAGACGGATGTCAGGCTGATATTCATTCATAGAATCTTAAGAAAATGTAATTCATCCACGAAAGAGGCGCATTACGAAACGCTTGGAAGACCGATTTTTGAGTACTGTTGATTAAGCTCGGACTCCTGGATTAATAGAAATACAGTAGAAGATCAAACGAAGAGGGGCGTTGTATATCACATAGGTTTTGTATTGAAGTTCTGACGTCGTACGTTTGGAGATGCGTCGCGCAACATGTTACTTTCTTCCAAAAAAATGGTTCAAATGGCTCTGAGCACTATGAGACTTAAGTTCTGAGGCCATCAGTCCCCAAGAACCTAGAACTACTTAAACCTAACTAACCTAAGGACATCACACACCCATGCCCGAGGCAGGATTCGAACCTGCGACCGTAGCGGTCGCGCGGTTCCAGATTGTAGCGCGTAGAACCGCTCGGCCACCCCGGACGGCGACTTTCTTCCAAGTACGTCTCACTTACTGATCAGATAAATTAGTTCTGATACGCTACAAGAAAGGCGTTGTGCATCACAGAGGTTTAAGATCGAATTTCCGAGATTGTATGTTCGAAGATGCGTCGTGCAACATATTACTTCCTTCCATGTATGTCTCGCTTAATGATCAGAGAAATTAGTTGTGATGTGGAAGTTTACTGATGGTCACGCTTCCCACTCGACATTAACGAATCGAGCATGGAGGAGGGGAGACTACATTCCCACCAGGAGTACGCTGCTCCACACATCATTACGTGGAGCGAGGAGTACAGCAGATTTACAGCAGTTTGTATGTCAAGCCTACACACCGATTTGTAGAGTAATACATCTGTGTTGTTGTAGAAAGATTTTTTATTTGTACTGTGGACATACTGCAGCTTTTATGCTCGTTAAAAATGGAAATAAACACCAGCTGGTGTGTGTTCACAAATTTCTAACTAGTCAATGTGCCTTCACTCCGAAATCCGATCAGTAGACTGATGCGGCCTGACAGTCGTCGTCATCATAATCAACAACATCAACAACAATGACAACAACAATAACAACACGACGCTGTGCTACACACATATTCATCACAGCTACAGGAGTTGGACGGTAATATGGAAACGTTGCTAGCAGTGTATGCTTGAAGATAAAATTTAAATGCTAGCCAAGCCCACAGGTTGCGCTGCCCAGTGTTCGCAATATGTTGCAAGTCTCAGTCGTGTTCAGAACAGTGTCATGAGCAGTTGTGAGTCAGACCTAAGTTACGGAAGAAACAAAGGTAGCAGAAATGTTTAGTGTTTCAGGAGGCGCCTATCGAAGAACTGTATCGCATACAAGAAAATCGGAAAAACATCAGCAGGTCAGTCATAACGCGGAGTACAGTATGTGTTCAGAGATGCTAACTGACAGTCATTTGAAAGGATTGTGAGGAAAAACAAGGGGACGGCGGGTGCAAAAGTCGCTGCAGTACTGAATATCGCACTCGCAAACCCCGTCAGCACCGAAACAACGAGAAGGGAACTCCAGATGCTGGCAATTTCAGGACGAGGTGAAATTCCCAAACCACTCATCAGTGATGTAAACACCCATACAGGAAAACATAGTACCAAAGCCATAAAACCTGGGCAATCACACAAGGCTGGCGCCGGTGGCGACACCTACAACGTGCAGACATGAGGAAAGTTTCCATCCGATTTCTCATACACAAACAGCAGTTGACAGGCGTTGCCTGATGAAACGTTGTTGTGATGCCTCATGTAAGGAGGAGAAATGCATACCATCACGTTTCCGACTTTGATAAAGGTCGGATTGTAGCTTATCGCGATTGCGGTTTATCGTATCGCGTTGGTCGAGATCCAATGACTGTTAGCAGAATATGGAATGGGTGGGTTCAGGAGGATAATACGGAACGCCGTGCTTGATCCCAACGGCCTAGTATCACTAGCGGTCGAGATGACAGGCATCTTATCCGCATGACTGTAACGGATCGTGCAGCCACGTCTCAATCCCTGAGCCAACAGATGGGGACGTTTGCAAGACAACAACCATCTGCACGAACAGTTCGACGACGTTTGCAGCAGCATGTATGCTTGAAGATAAAATTTAAATAAGTTCGGAGTCCATGACTGCGGTTACCGTTGACGCAGCATCACAGACAGGAGCGCCTGCGATGGCGCACGAATGGCAAAGCGTCATTTTTTCGGATGAATCCAGGTTATGTTTAAAGCATCATGATGGCCGCATTCGTGTTTGGCGACATCGCGGTGAACGCACATTGGAAGCGTATATTCGTCATCGCCATACTGGCGTATCACCCGGCGTGACGGAATGGGTTGCCATTGGTTACACGTCTCGGTCACCTCTTGTTCGCATTGACGGCACTTTGAACAGTGGACGTTACATTTCAGATGTGTAACGAACCGTGGCTCTTCCCTTCATTCGATCCCTGCGAAACCCTACATTTCAGCAGGATAATGCACGACTGCATGTTGCAGGTCCTGTACGGGCGTTTCTGGATACAGAAAATGTTCGACTGCTGCCGTGGCCAGCACATTCTCCAGATCTCTCACCAACTGAAAACGTCTAGTCAATGGTGGCCGAGCAACTGGTTCGCCACATTACGCCAGTCACTACTCTTAATGAACTGTGGTATCGTGTTGAAGCTGCATGGGCAGCTGTACCTGTAAACGCCATCCAAGCTCTGTTTGACTCAATGCCCAGGCGTATCAAGGCCGTTATTATGGCCAGAGGTGGTTGTTCTGGGTACTGATTTCTCAGTATCTATGCACCCAAAGTGGGTGAAAATGTAATCACATGTCAGTTCTAGTATAATATATTTGTCGAATGAATACCCGTTTATCATCAGCATTTCTTCTTGGTGTAGCAATTTTAATGGCCAGTGGTGTAGTATGAGTCTTGATTTACACTTATTCACACCTCTGCCCGAGATTACCTCCAGAGAGAGAAACATGGCGGGGGTTCGATGATGATCTGCGCAGCCATATCGTGGTATTCCACAGATCGTGTGGTTACTCTGTAACGTGGTATTACTATTAAGGATTATGTGACCCTAATCGCTAATCAGGTGCATCCCATGGTACAGTATCTGTTCCCAGACACCCTGGTAGCACACCTCACAGGACTGATTTTATGAGCTCAAGGATGAACTGTCGAATCTCCCGAGGCCCCACAGTCACCAGTATTGAGCCTTTGGAGTTTTACTTCGGCGAAAAATGTGCATGATCGCTATTCGTCTTCATCATCGGACTGAACTTGCCATTATTTTGCAGGAAGAATGATATAAGATTCCTCCGAAAACCGTACACGACATGTATTTATCGATTCCGCCGTTTTGTATGCCAACAGGTTTCTTACACCGTATTACGCATGGTAATGTGTTTTTCGTGTTTCTATATTTTTGTCCAACAACTGTACTTGCACGAAATAGTCATAGTTAATGAGGTGTCGTCGACTATCGATACTCATAGCAAGAGATCGACCACCGCAAACTGAACAACATCTTGGTTCAGTAGTGAATGTGGCAGCTGCGAGGTACAAGAGGTTTCGACTCAAATGCCAGTCTGGTCAATAGTGCAAAAAATGGGTTGCGGAACTGAGGGGCTTCGCCCGACGGTGTCAGTTAATGTGTTCATGTGGGCTGAGCTACAGTGAAACAATGCTTAGAGATGCCATAAATGAAAATGTCTCACACGCACCCATTCGTACCACTATTCTCAAGTTTCCAAATCCTAATTTGCAAACTGTATTGTCTGTCACTAAAATTCGGGACACAGTTGATGTTAGCGAAGTTGACAGACAAGCGCGGCTATTCTGGTAGTCAAGAGTGTACCCTCCAGTCCCAAACCCACCCTCCGCTCACCGAGAGTCATGCGTAGCCAAAGGTCTCATATTCGTGTTAATCAGTCACTATGTCAGTGCACAACTCTGCAAACGAACACAAGGAAGTCTTGCCCAAGGTGCTTCCGAGCTCATTTAGAGGAAGCAAAGTGTTCTTCATGCGGCAAACAGACCCGGACTCGAAGTGTGTGTCTGCCGAAGCCCCGTGCCAGGCAGCCAATTGTTAAAGTCTAATTCAAACACTGTGTCAGTGAAAATGAATGTTGTTGTAGCCGTGCCTGTGCGTAGTTACGTGTTTGTTAGTCCGAACGATCTCAAGTGATTAAACGCCAGGCCAGTAAGTTATTTGTACGAGGGCTATTCGGAAAGTAGGATCCGATTGGCCAAGAAAAGTGAAAATCAAAAATGTTTTGAAACTTCCTGGCAGATTAAAACTGTGTGCCGGACCGAGACTCGAACTCGGGACCTTTGCCTTTCGCGGGCAAGCGCTCTACCAACTGGGCTACCCAAGTACGACTCACGCCCAGTCCTCACAGCTGTACTTCCGCCAGTACCTCGTCTCCTGCCTTACAAACTTTACAGAACCTCTCCTGCGAAGACGAGGTATTGACAGAAGTAAAGCTGTGAGGACGGGGCGTGAGTCGAGCTTGGGTAGCTCTGCTTTCCGCAGCGCTGCGGCGAGGACATCTTGTTTACTTCCCGTCCGCGCGGTCGCGAATGCCCGTAGTTGTTTACTACTGCGTTGTCGCTAGTTTAGAGTCCATCACTACCGACGCAACATGGCACCTTCATACAGACAAACAACCATCCAGATCAGTTTTCAAGCCGATCATACACGACCGCGAGCTTTTGAAGTGGAACGTTTTCTACGTGACGACGTTAAAATTGACCCGCGAGACATAATGGGTGTCCATCTCTCTATCACGAGCAGTGTTGTCTACGTCAAGCTAGTAAGTGACGAGGTGTGCAACAGAATCGTGAGCGCACATGCGAACGATCTTAAATTCAAACATTCTGATGGCCATATTGGAGCGGTCTCTATCGATCACGCGGGGCTTGGCCTCCGTGCGATACGCGTCTTCGAACTCCCTTTCGAAGTACCACCGGACGTAGTCACCGCGGCTTTCCAGCCCTACGGCAGAGTGATCAGCTATATGGCCGAAAAATGGACCACCTTAACGGGGTACGACAGATTAAAATTGAACTGACCAAACATGTTCCGTCATATCTTGTCATATCTTGTCATCGGCGGATGTAGGGCGATCATTATGTATGACGGTCAGCCACGCACTTGCTCTGGTTGTGGCCAGACCCTTCCTCTCAATTACGCCGAAGTTACACGGGCAACAACCTTTTCCGATGCTGACGACTTTAGTCCGATAGCCGCCCCCGATGGCGAGACCATAATGGCTTCTGCAGCACAGGATCCGGCCTCTGCAACGGCGCCCCCACCTGAAGATAATCACCGACCGACTTTGCAAGAAGGCGTAGATGCCAGGATGGACATTGACCCACGGGTTGTGCCGACAGCGGCTTTTCTTCCAGACACCGGAGCAGCTGAAGAAATCCACCGACATTCAGATACTGAAACACACGTCCGTAAACAGCGTTCCCCGCGAAAACACAAGAGACGGCGGCGTGCTCCATCGGACGAGTGTTTGCAGCGACCGTCTGACATGGACTGTGGAAATTCCGACGACGGTACCGGCGGAACAGAGGCCGCTGTAACTTCAAACTCAACAGATCGACGTGGTGACGGCTTCAGCCCCTCCGACCCCACAGAACAGCAGGATCACAAGCAGACAGCCGCTGCCGATTCCTAGCCAGCAGAGCTGGTGGAGTCAGCGCCGAGTGCCTCAGCAGCCACTGACAGCCACCAACAGCCGATGGTATTTCATGGCGACTGGGCGGACGACTGTGAGGAACACGCCTTGCCCATCGTGTCGGACGACACGGGGGGAAATTTACCCCACCAGCGTTGATCCTTTCCCGCCATCAGTTACAGTGACGAGACAGCCTTACAAGGGTATTGATGGCCAACACGGATGCTGTGGATAGACCTCAAACTTTTCGCGTTGCAACTATAAACATCAACACTATACGGAAGCGCGCTAAGTTATCCTTGCTTCAGGATATGTTGAACTCTGCTTCCATCGACATAGCCCTTCTCCAGGAAGTGTACGTCGACGACTTCCCAGGCATGTACGGTTACGATGCTTGCGTCTCTCCAGCTTCCCCAACAGGCAGCGGTGTCGCTGTACTTCTTCGGGAAGGGATAGTGGCGGACCATATCCTGTTTCTGCCTGGGGCAAGAGGAATGGCACTCACAGTACTGGGTGTCCGCCTTATCAATATCTACGCACCTTCCGGGACGGACAAACGTCGCGAACGATCACGATTCTTTGCAGAAGACGTCGCCCCGCTCTTCCAAGGCTGCCACGACCATCTGTTGTTTGGAAGTGACTACAATTGCGTACTGGCGCCCAGAGACCAACTCCCACGACATAATCCGTGCCCGGAACTCGAGACGCTAATTCGAGACCTGCAGATGGTGGACACATGGGAACATCTTCACGGCCACCGACCGGGATTCACGCACTTCACGAGTCACTCTTCCAGTGGTATCGATCGGATTTATGTCTCACGCTCTCTCGCCGCTGGAACACAGGATGCGGAACTGTGGCCTGCAGCATTCTCGGACCACTCAGCTTACATTTGTGCCGTCACCCTGCGGCGGCAACAAGTGTGGAGAAGCCGCAGCCCGTGGAAATTAAACATCGCTCACCTGTCGTACCCGAATTGCCGCCAAGCCGTTGAGGATACGTGGCATTCGTGTGAAAATCGCCTCCGTGCATATCCCACAACGATCCGCTGGTGGTTGGACTGCGCCAAACCGGCACTGAGGCGAACGTTGATAACCTATGGTCGCGACCACGCTGCTTGGCGAAGACATACACTCGACTTTTACTTCCGGGTCCTGCGCGACTGCGATGCTATGGCGCCGTCTCCGGAACGACAAACGGCGGTCCACCGTGCTAAGGCTCAGATCCTCGCTCATATGCGACGCCACCTAGAGGAGGTAGTCATCCGCTCGAGGACGCAGGATCGGATACCTAGCGAACGCCCGTCAATGTTCCACGTCCTTCGTGAACGTAAACGACGCCAACGAGCGCTGATACGCTTCATCGACACGGAGGACGGTCATCGCCTCACCGCGCAACAAGACATAAACACAGCGTTCTACAATCATTATTCCCAACTCTCTTCCGCTCAGACCCCTGATCCGACACGACTGGAGGACGTCTCTCAGACGATTTACGGCACCGTCACCCCGGCAATGGAAGCGGCCTTGATGGAAGAAATTACAGAAGAAGAAGTGATCGACGCCATTAGAAAAGGAGCTGTCAACAAATCACCGGGTCCTGATGGCCTCCTCTTGGAATTTTACCGGACTTTTCAATATTTATTAGCCTCCCGATGGACGGACATCTGTCGTGAACTACTATCCCCGGACTTGCCGCTCCCTGCGGCCCTTGTGGAAGGGATGATTATTCCTATTCACAAACCGTCCGGTAGCTCACGACTGCAGGACTACCGCCCGTTGACGCTATTGAACTGCGACTTTAAGATCTTTTCTCGGCTGTTGGAGGCGCGGATACGCCAGACCCTACGAAATGTTATCTCACCCGATCAAACGTCATTAGGAGGCGACAATAATATTCAAACAGCAGTCAGTGAATATCGTGACTTGATCTCACTGGCGAGGGCATGTCGTCTGAAGGGTGCACTGGCGGCAATCGATTTTAGTCAAGCTTTCGACCGAGTGGACCACGACTATTTGGAAGCGGTCCTCCAACATATGCGGTACCCACAGCCATTCGTCACTGTCGTCATGCGACTACTCCGTGGCGCGACGTCCAAGGTGATCGTCAACGGACGACCTTCGCAGCCCCTCACCATTTCTCGATCGATACGACAAGGCTGCCCTCTGTCCACTTTACTTTACGCTTTGGCCATGGAACCTCTCCTCTGCGGCCTGCGCCAACGAGTAACGGGTATGACGTTACGAGGCCACACTTTCCGATGTAAAGCGTACGCTGACGACCTGGTGATTGTCATCCGCAAGGGTGACGACACCGCTAGCGCACTAAATTGGATAGCGAAATATGGCATGGCCACTGGTAGTCGTATCAACGTCGCAAAATCGGTGGCGATGAACATCGGGGTCGGATTGTCTGAGAACAGTGTCACCCCCTTACAGCTCAGAGATAGTCTGAAATGTCTCGGCATTGATTTTACAGACGATATACGACGGACCGCTGCTCACAACTTTCGACGGCTTTTACGAAATGTTCGGACTGGAATTGCCAACAACCGCCTACGAGCCCTGGACATGGTCCAACGGACGCAGTATGTTAACACACATTTAGCGTCACGCATTCCGCACATCGCCCAAATATTACCTATACCGGTGATGTTAGCTCGCCGTATACTTGCGGCTTTTGGGTCCTTCGTGAGTTCTGGAATGCGTTTCAAGATCAAATATGAGACTCTCACCCTTCCCCCGGATCGTGGAGGGCTTGGCCTTTATCACGTTTATGACAGAGCGGTCGCCCTATCTGTGAGCACATTAGTCAAACTATGGCACCGCCGTCCGGACAGTCTGACCAGTTTGTTAATAGAAGAACAAGCACCGCCCTCCCTGTTGCCGCCTGTGCCGATACACCACGTCCCCTCCTCGCTCTTCTACATCGGTGTCTTTTACCTCGAACTCAATTACGTTCGATTTGCCTTACCAGCGACTCAACTGGCGACGGCAAAGACGGTTTATAGGGTCCTGCAACGTGGACGACCCGATAACGTCGTGGAGAGGAAGCACCCGAACGTCAACTGGCGAGTAGTGTGGAGGACAATTCACCACGTAACACTGGACACTGACGTCACGGCGATGTGGTATATCACTGTCAACGGTAAGCAGGTGACCAGATCAAGACTACATGCGATCCACATGGTGGACTCACCCACGTGCACGTACTGTGGCGTTCAAGACGACGATGAACACCGTCTTAGCTGTGGCGAGTCTACGGCAGTGTGGCACTTAGTGAGGCAAATGTCAGCATACTTCCTTCGGGTAACGCCGAATCATATCGACCCCAAGACTATCTTATTCCCGGATGAAACGTATTACCCACGCACTAAAACTAATGCAATGACGTGGCTTCGTGGACATGCAGTGCATTATTTGTTTCAAGACGGCACTAAGGACACTTTAGACTTTTGGAACTATTTGCAGGAACGACATTGGAAGATCCTCCGTAACCCAAAGTATCGACAATATTTTTCCAATTTTTTGTGGAGTGCGTTCCACGACCCTCCACGTAGCTGGAACATCACGGGTAAGAGAAGCTAAAATTACAATACGATGATAGAAAACTACACGGTACAACGTGGGATCTACTTTCATCATTACGAGAAGTCATACCTGGATGATACAGCAGATGGAGAGTTAGTTGTGAACCCTCACACTCTGTAGCAGTATTTGCCCCATTTCCTCTTTTTGTCCCCGGTGCGAAAAGGTCTTCGCAGTTTTAGTTTTCCCATCCGGTGAAAGATGTAGCACTGGTTATTGGTGGTATGGATTCCACCCTTCAGTTTTGTTTTATGGTTTCCTTCGCCCCGCACTTTGCTCTCTTTCTTTATGCCTTTTTCTACAACTATTAGCATGGTTAGTTATGTGCGTCCCCAACTCGACGCAACGAGTGCACTTACTAGTTTTCAGTTCCTTACTGTAAAAAAAATAAAAAAAATAAAAGTAAAAATAAAAATAAAAAAATGAAAAAATTAAAAACAAAATTAAAAATAAATAAATGAATAAATAAAATAAAAAAATTACAATAATACACCAACTGCATCCTTTGCACCACATCACATCCCCAGGATGGGAGGGAGGAGACATCGTTGACAGGCCTCGGGTCGCGACCCCTGCCCACCTTGCCTCCGCCAGCCCACTACCAGATCCATCTCCCAATTTTTTTTATCTGTCTGCTAACTACGTAGCCTTTACCTCTCAAAGACGTGCAAACCACGCTTAACCATACATAGATAGATATTTTGGCGGTAAATATTATACCATACGTGTTTGAAATTAAAATTAGTTAAAAAAAAGTAAAAAAATAATAAAAAAAGCGTAGTGAGCAGCGTCACTGTAAAAAAAAATTAAAAAAAGGTAGCTCAGTTGGTAGAGCACTTGTCCGCGAAAGGCAAGGGTCCCGAGTTCGAGTCTCGGTCCGGCACACAGTTTTAATCTTCCAGAAAGCTTCATATCAGTGCACACTCCGCTGCAGAGTGAAAAGCTCATTCTGCAAAAATGTTTTATTTACAACAGTTAGCTACATCTTCCAGCTACTTTTCTACATAGTCACCTCTCCGACATTTGTTGTAGCTTTGAACCAACTTTCCAATACCCTCCTCATAGAAGCCAGCCACCTCTGCTTGTCACCAATTCTCTACGTTGGTCTGCAGCTCATTATCTGTGCCAAAATGTTTTCTTCATAGCCAGTGGTTTATGTGAGCAGAGATGATACTCAGGAGGAGCAAATTACAGGCTTTATTATGCGTAATCACTTCCCAATAGAAAACGCCGCAGGAACATCTTCATTGTCCCTGCAGAGTGCGGCCGAGAATTGTCATCAAGAAGGAAACACATGACAGTTGTGTTAAATTGAAATTTTGTGGTAAATTCCTATGGGAACAAACTGTTGAGGTCATCAGTCCCTAGGCTTACACACTACTTTATCTAGCTTAAACTAACTTACACTAAGGACATCACACACACCCATGCCCGAGGGAGGACTCGAAGCTCTGACGGGGGGGAGCCGCTCGATACGTTACAAGGCGCCTGAGAGGGCACAGCTACCCTGCGCGGCTACAGTTGTGTTTTATTCGGGCTGCATGATATCAGGCGAAATCTCTCACCAGGCCCTCATACTTGGCAGGAGACACTATTTTCTAGGCATCTTTGCGTGCTCATTGTGCTCTCAGAACTGAAAAGAGCGACGTGATGTGATCAACGGAAGTACTAGAGAAATTGCCCAAAACATGTGTGCATAGCTTCATCGGATATTCACTGTGGTTTCTATTTCGCGCCCGATCGAACCTCACTTTCCGAATAGGCCTCGTACCTTTATGAGTGGTTAATTGTGATGTGAAATTACATTTAGATACTCGTGTAACTGTTACGTTGCTAAATCACGCAACGTATGAATGATTAGGCAATCCCTGGCTGCGACAGCCTCCCGCCACACTATCAGTCTTTAATGGACAGAATATACCTGCATCGAGGGTGTGTAGTCCGCCTGGCATTTTTCGAAGTACACCCAAAACGTACTTTTCCATGTGCTATGTTCGCGGGACAGCCGCAGCATTTTTGATAAGGAGAGTTGCGATTTGTTTGGGTTATCTACATAAGACAGCGTGTTACAAGTTAATACAGCTGTTCCCCACACTAGGACTAATGCGTTGTGTTCTGCGTGGAGTCAGTTGTTTCAAGACAGTTTAGGCAAGGTGTCTGATTTTGAGGCTCACTTCACACTGACAGGCAAAATAAAGCCAAACTTTCTTCGTGCACTGGCTATCCTTCATAATCTCTTTGGGACCAGGCTGCTAAGGAATTAAAGCGAAGACAAGACTGTGATGTGATAAAACCTGAGTCAGCCAGCCAGCGCGGTTCCCCCCCCCCCCCCCCCCCTCCCGCCCCTGGTCGTTTTTACGAAGACGTTGGGTGGGTTAAAACTGTGTGAGTCTTTCAGGCTACTGCGAATCCACAAACCGTCTTAGATTCGCTTCCGTTGCCCCACACAGACGAACACATGGAGAAATTGCGACGAGGTCTTTTTTTTCCAAAATTTACCTTCAAGAAGGATATTTGCAACTGCCGTTGCACAAGTCATTTAAGAAATATGTCGTCATTAACAAGCGTCAGAAACTATTCCAACTTCAAAAGTTGCCTTTTGGCAGTACTTCAGCGGCTGCGATGTTTCAAAGCTTTTTAGAGCAGATTACCTACAAGATTCCTCCCTGTGCTAATTACTTAGGTGATATAGTAGAGTGTGGCCGGACGCCTGCTGAAAACTTGCAGAATTTAAAAGCGTTGTTAAAGTGTTATCAGAAACGGGGATAAGGCACAGTAAGTGAAACCAGAGTATTCCTTTATTGATAAGCAAATCGAGTATCTTTGACGAATAGTTAATGCGGAAGACATTTATGATTTGCTATACTACTTGTGTGCTATTCGTCATTTGCGTATCCCCAAGAATGTCAGGGAACTTCAAAGAGTGATGGGCAAATTCTTACTACATTTGTTTTACTCCTCACGCCGCACAAATCGCGGTTACTTTGGATTCGTTTTATATGGTCTGAAGATCGTCAGACCGCTTTTGAGTGCATGACGGATGTCCTATTAAGTGACTGTTGTCTCATCCACTTTGATCCTAATTAACTACTCGTTTCTGCTGTGGATGCCTCACAGTAAGGTATTAGTGCTTTGTTGACACACAAATAGGATCCAGAAACAGGATAATAGCTCTCGCGTCCAAGACTTTGAATAAGGTGCAATGCTACGGTGTATTGATAATTTTTACCTATGGACCGTCTGACAGCAACTGAATAAAACACAATTTTAGTGCCATACGCGTTTCGCCTTTATTTTCTGCAAGGCATCATCAGTGGCAGGTTGCGTGGACAATTTCTTACATATTACGCCCCTGTTGCGTTTTTGGTGTTCTTCTTCTTATGAATGCCAATTTGCGGATTTTCTCCACATTCCACAGCACTATGAACTGAACGCTTGCTTCAATGCAATGAACACCAAAAATGCAACAGGAGCGTAATATGTCAGAAATTGTCCACGCAACCTGCCACTGATGATGCCTTGCAGAAAATAAAGGCGAAACGCGTATGGCACTAAAATTGTATTTTATTCAGTTGCTGTCAGACGGTCCATAAGTAAAAATTATCAATATACCGTAATATTACACGCAACTGAGGAAGACAGGACTACAAAAGTCGAAGGTGCAATGCAATTATAGTCTGAAGAAGGCTCTCCTTATCATTTACAGGATCACCAAATTTCGCCAATACCTTTATGGGGGACGTTTCTAGTTGATAACGAACCATAGGCTACTGACTTTCCTGTTTTATCCCACCACAGCCTATCCCACATTGGGCAGCCAAGAAGATGTAGTGATTGGCCCTGTTTCTTTCAAACTATCAATATAAAATGATGCAGCAGCCCATGGCTAAACATCCGGATGCTACTTTCGATTCCTCTAGAGACTCCTGCTTTCAGGTGGATGCCCAGGAGGAATGCTTTGAAGGCTACAGTAGCAGGTTATCAAGATTTAAGTGAGTTTGAACGGTCCACAGCTCGTGGTCGTACGGTAGCGTTCTCGCTTCCCGCGCCCGGGTTCCCGGGTCCGATTACCGGCGGAGTCAGGGATTTTCTCTGCCTCGTGATGACTGGGTGTTGTGTGATGTTCTTAGGTTAGTAAGGTTTAAGTTGTTCTAAGTTCTAGGGGACTGATGACCATAGATGTTAAGTCCCATAGTGCTCAGAGCTATTTGAGTTTGAACGTGGTTTTACAGTGGGCGCACGAGCGATTAGACGCAGCATCTCCGAGGTAGCGATGAAGTGGGGACTTTCTCGTACGACCATTTAACGAGTGTACCGTGAATACGAGAAATCCCCGTCATCGCTGCGCCGGAAAAAGATCCTGAAAGAACGGGACCAACGACAACTGAAGAGAAACGTTCAACTTGACAGAATTGCAACCGCTCCTCAAATTGCTGGAGATTTTAATACTGAGCCACTAACTAGCGTCATCGTGCGAACCATTCAACGAAGCCTCATCGATATGGGCTTTCGGAGCCGAAGGCCCGCTCGTTTACGCTTGATGACTGCACGACACAAAGCTTTAGGCCCCGCCTGGGCCCGTCAACACCTAAATTGGACTGTTGATGACTGGAAACATGTTGCCTAGTCGGACGCGTCTCGTTTCAAACTGTATCGAACGGATGGATGTGTACGGTTACGGAGACAACCTCATGAATCCAAGGACTCTGCATGTCAGCGGGGAACTGTTCAAGCAGGGGGAGGCTCTGTAATAGTGTGGGGCGTGTGCAGTTGGAGTGATATGGGATTCCTGATACGTCTAGACACGACTCTGACAGGTAACACGTGTGTAAGCATCCTGTCTGATCAGCTGCATCCGTTCATGTCCGTTGTGCATTCCAACGGACTTGGGCAATTCCAGCAGGACAATGCGACACCCCGCAAGTCCAGAATTACTACAGAGTGGCTCCAGAAATACTCTTCTGTGTTTAAACAGTTTCACTGGCTACTAAAGTCCCCAGACTTGAACAATACTTAGTATATCTGGGATGCCTTGCAACGTGAAGCTCAGACGAGAATTTCACCCTCTCGTATTCTTACGGATGTATGGAGAGCCCTGCAGGATTCAAGGTGTCAGTTTCCTCCAGCACAACTTCAGACATTAGTCAAGTACACGCCACGTGGTGTTGCAGCACTTCTGATTGCTCGCGGAGGCCTTAACGATATTAGGCAGGTGTATCAGTTTCTTTGGCTCTTCAGTGTAGTTGGCAAGACGTCAATGTATTTGGCCAGGTATGGAGATTCAAATCGAACAGATGAGTCCTCAGTGTACAGCTTGTGCGAAACATCAAACTGCTCCACTTCAACATTATTTTGACTGGGCCACAGGTTCATGGCAGAGATTGCTTTTACGGTTTTATGGTCCTTTCTGGAACCCTAGATAGCTGCTAGTCGTGAATGCTTTCAACAGATTTCCGTTTGTAGTGAACTGCACATCAGCAAGTCAGTGTCTGCCCTTCCTACTACATTCTGCATTGAAAGGTTTCCTGAAGTGACCGTTTTCGACAACGGGCCACACTTAGCCTCTCAGCAGTTCCGGCAGTTTCGCAGTGACAGCGGTATTCAGTGTTTGTGCTCATTAGTGATGTCAGTCCTACTGACGGAAAACATAATAACCCCTACTCAGCCCTCCATACTAAACAGTGTTTAGGCGTGCTGTACACGTTGCTAGTGTTGCTTTGTTTTGTCTGTATACATAATTTTCTGGTTTGTGTATTGAGGAATGATTTCAATAGGATCTCAGAAAATACGATTAAAATATGACAAAAACAATGAAAACAGCAAGAGCTTAAGGAGAGAAACTCCAGCTTGGTTTTCTACTTTAGGTCTAAAATATGAAATCAAACATATATTTTGTGACTACGTAGAAGTAAAATGAGATCCACTGAAAATTTCATATTAATATCGAAACATGTTTAGGTAAATCATAGAAACGGATGTGTTTTTCAGAAAATGGAGTTTACCATAAAAACCCAAAGTTGAAGGCCAGTTAAACAAATTACAGTGGCAATTATTCAGGACGAAAAATCTGGAACTTTTAAAATAATTTTTCCTGTCTCTCTGAGACTGGCCTTTACCTTTCCGCTCCACTTACAGCACTCACCGATCGTCATAAACGGTAGACGAAAACTTCAGCATCATGCATGTAACAGTCTTTCAGAGATAGCTACGTAATTACTGGTGCTGACTGTGTTTGCGATTGATGCGAAGTTAGCCTTGTGATAAACTGAGGACCAGCAAGTGCGCCGTGATTCTAAATGGCAGCAACAATATGCTATCAGCTGTCATTTCCTAAATTAAAAACTGATATTTTTCGTATCTATCGTTTTATTTTGTTATATTGATTACTTCAACACTTTCTGTCATGTTACAACGAGATCATTAAATTGCAAAACTCGTCAGATACGTAAAATAAAAATATATATGAAAGGCCTACAGCGTTGACGGTATGCTGGTATTTTTTCTTTTAAAGCGTCCGTTACACATACATCATGCTCTGTTTCTTACCTGATGCAGTAAAATATTTAACGAATGTAGGCTACATACGTTCTGTATTTCTCATTTGAAATCCGTGCTTCGATCAGACAAATAGTGGCATTCTGCACGCCGTGTGCGATAATGTTCTTCATTTCATCGTAATTCAGCGGACTACGAAATTATAGACAGTAAAATTATTCTAAAAGAACTGTAATTCAGCAACTGATATTCAGTGCCTTATTTCGGAGTAATTACCTGGCGGGGTATAGCAAACAGAAAAGAGCAGTTAATTAGAGAGTGTTTTATGCACCGCAACGCACCGTTTCAGTGTATGGAAGCATCATTCTCAATCAGCAAATCATTCCTTTTCGGTAGTTATATCTGCGAGACTTCGAGATCCATTTGATACTGGCTAATTAATTAGCCACTTCTGAGATATTAATTTCCCTTACCTCCTCTTTCCCAAATACCACGGTACTCTTTAATCCAGCTGTCGTCGTTCTGCTGATACGAAGTCGAGGATGTAGCTCTGCGTTTGATGCATAGTAAATGCTGGTACAGTTAATTACTGATATGGACGGGTCCGTGCCCTGTTGTTGTTTGCAAAGAGTAGTGTCGGCTACATATGTATATCCAGGTCTATCTGCTAAAAGCCAGGCGCATACGGCATACAGAAAAATTCTAAAAGAAACTTAGCAAATGACGTACGGTGCATTGCAAAATGGAATACATACTTGTTCTACACACATTTTACTTCATACATCTTTGCTAGTATCTTCTACAAGAAAACACATCACCAAAAGCAAGATTCTAGTTTAATTTTGTCAGGGCTCTCCGCTAAGCAATGGAACCGTGAAGACGAACACTACCAACTCCAAAGAAAATGTTTTCTACATTAACATATTCTACATTTTTAATAGGTTAAATGAGAACTTCCGTTACCGCGATCAGTCCAGATGATACCTGCGCGTACGTCAAAGCTTACAGGCCATAAAATTCCACAAATGAAATGGGAATATGGCGCTATTCGGCGGTCGAGAGGAAGTCTTATTTCAGTCGACGTCACATTAGACGACTTGCGCGCCGGTGATCCGGTGATGAGGATGAAAAGATGATCAGGACAACACATCATCCAGTCCACGAGCGGAGAAAATCCCCAACCCGACTGGGAATCTAACCCGAGTCTTCTGTATGGGAGGCAAGCACGTAACCACCCAGCTAAGTAGGCAGACTTTCCACAAATAATACGACATTTGTTGTTGCAGTCACTGTGTCATTGCCGCTCATTCATCAATTCGTTCGGTAAAATAGTCCTGTGAAACAACTACAGGCTCTTTCCTCGCACTAAGTGCTGAGGTCTATGGACAAGGTATTTCAAATCTTTCCCGTATTTCTGGATTTCCAGAAGGCTTTTGACACTGTTCACACAAGCTGCTTGTAGTGAAATTGCGTGCTTATGGAATATCGTCTCAGTTATGTAACTGCAGTCTTGATTTCTTGTCAGAGAGATCACAGTTCGTAGTAACTGACGGATAGTCATCGAGTAAAACAGAAGTGATTTCTGGCGTTCCCCAGGGTAACGTTATAGGCCCTTTTCTGTTCGTTATCTATATAAACGATCTCGATCTGAGCAGCCGTCTTCGGTAGTTTGCAGATGATGCTGTCGTTTATCAACTAGTAAAGTCATCAGAAGATCAAAACAAATTGCAAAACGATTTAGAAAAGATATCCGTATGATGCGAAAATTGACCATTGATCCTAAATAACGAAAAGTGCGGGGTGATACACATGAGTGCTAAAAGGAATCCGTTAAACTTCGGTTACATGGAAAATCAGCCACATATAAACGTCGTAAATTCAACTAATACCCAGGAATTACAGTTACGAACAACTTAAACTGGAAGGCACGCATAGAAAATGTTGTGGGGAAACCTAACCAAAGACTGCGTTTTATTGGCAGGACACTTGGATAATGCAACAGATCTACTAAGGATGTTGCCTAGTCTACGCTTGTCCTCTTTTAGCATACTGCTGCTCGTTGTTGGATCCTTACCTTATAGGATTGACGGAGTACACAGGAAAAGTTCAAAGAAGTGCATCACGTTTTGTATGATCGCGGACTAGGGGGAGAGACAGTCACTGAAATGATACAGGACATCATTAAAACGCCGGCCGAAGTGGCCGTGCGGTTAAAGGCGCTGCAGTCTGGAACCGCAAGACCCCTACGGTCGCAGGTTCGAATCCTGCCTCGGGCATGGATGTTTGTGATGTCCTTAGGTTAGTTAGGTTTAACTAGTTCTAAGTTCTAGGGGACTAATGACCTCAGCAGTTGAGTCCCATAGCGCTCAGAGCCATTTGAACCATCATTAAAAGGAAGGCGTTTTTCGCTGCTGAGGAATCTTCTCACGAAATTCAAACCACCAACTTTCTCCTTCGAATGCGAAAACACTTTGTTGACGCCGACCTACATAGGGAGGAACGATCACCATGATAAAATAAGGGAAATCAGAGCTCGTACGGAAAAATGTAGGTGTTCGTTCTTCTCGCCCGCAATACGAGATTGGAATAATAGAGAATTGTGAATGTGGTTCGATGAACCCTCTACCAGGCACTTAACTGTGATTTTCAGAGTATCCATGTAGATGTAGATGAAGTATACACTGATGAGTCAAAATGTCACAGCCACTGTCTATCGCGACTAAATGCCACCTGGTGGCGTGGCGGGCAGTAAGAAAAGTAAATAATGGAAGCAGAGAGCAATAAAGGGGGCGGGGGGGGGGGGGGGTGTACAGTTCTGGACGAGACGATACGTGCCGAAAAGTGGGTAATCTACTGATGTAAGCGACATTGACACAGGGCTGATTGATACAACGTGGGAACGGACGTCTCGAAAACGGCGAAGCTGGTCGGCTATACGTGTCGTTAGCGGCAGAATTATATCAACCGGAAGTGCTAGAAATTTTTTGTAATATGTGAAGTATCTGTCTCTTAACGATCTTTGCGTACGCTGAGCAGAACTCGTTTCATACGCAGCAATTTAAGCTGTCATCTTAGGTTCTTGCCCAAGCCTAAGAACACACTCAGAATTCGCCACATATTCGGAAACAAACAGCCAAATATTTCTTCCATCCCACGATTTTTAATCAGACGGAAGTCGAAAGATCGAAAATACTCATTCCTCAAAAAACGCACATTTGTATGTAAATAATATCGAATGCTGCCGAACATACTGGTATTACATTCATAACAAAGTCCCAGAATGTGTTAAAAACGCTAAGATGAAAAATAAAATAGCATACAGCTGGACACGAACTTACTTTCTTTGACAATGTAGTCTCGTCCTTACGCATTGCTCTACGCTGAAGACGCGATTTTCGTCTTTTATGTAGGTTATCGAAGTATCTCGTGAAGGATTGTATCGTTGATGAATAATTAATTGACAATTTTAAGGATGACGTGCTTGTGATAAATCTTCAATGTGCAGATGCCTTCAAACGCATTACTGCAAGTTATAACACGGAACTACTAAATACACCAAAATCAATATGGCGTCTGTCACGTCGAGTGTCACGTCATTTTGATATCACTTCAGAGTGAGTAATAGTTTCTGGCCCTAAACGGAAGTGATGTAATTCTGCCGTAAAACGTAGACTGTCGGCTGTTCACGTCCTAGCGTCATGAGCATCTATGGAAAGTGGTTGAGGCCACGGGCAGGCGAGCTGATGTTGGATGTCCGCGCCTTGTCACAGGTCACGGAGGTCGCAGGCTTGCCCACTCCATTGGCGGCGACGTGTGTCAGGTCTGGAGACATCACAATGGTGATTCAGGAACAAGTGTTTCGGGAAGAAAGACTTCTGAAACGCGGACTGCCGCTGGGTTGGCCTTTGGATGGAAGGACTGGCCAAACAGAGCTTTAACATCATTCGTAAATACATAAGTTTGAAACATACTGTAATACAATGACAAAGTTCCTTGACGAATATATGGAAGTTAACACTACAGTGAAAAATGTCAGCGGAAGTTGAACAGCATAAATTCCAATTCCTACGCCACCGGTTAATTTGGATGCCTCCTAGTCAAGAAACTGAGATGCCATTTCATTCTAAAACACAGACGTAAAATAACATTAAAGTGCGTGTCATGACAACTGATCAAATTTACGCCTTAGATAGTGCCATAACCACAAAAATCTCTTTCCCCTAAAAACCATTAAATTTAAATTTAATGCAATCAACTGCTAGTAATTCCTAATGACGCAATGTGTGTTCGACACGGCTAGCATAGTTACAAACAAAATCAGATGGTAAAGATGGGCACTCACCAGACTCTGGCAACAAGGTGTCCGAGACTTAACGAATGCACTTGCACCTAAACAAAAGCTGTAATCTTAACACTTGACAAGAAATTTAAAAAAGTACTCAAACTTATTTTGACCCAAAAGACTTAAAATCAACAATTAAATATTGAGCGAACAGGTTCTTTAACAAGTGAGGTAAACATCAACAACCGTTGCTCGCGAACGCGCTTCGCTTCCTGCACCCAGAGTTACTGTGCCAAGTAAAAGCCAGATCCCGTTAACCCGCCAGAAGGGAGCAGAATCTATTCAGAAATTTCTCTTGCTAATTACGCTAATCAGACAGCTCATTCAGACGAAGCACAAGCGGAGAGTGCATTGCAGAACTGTTTTACGAACCACAAAATTTTATAAGGCTTAAAAACATGATTGCAAAAACCATAAATACTAAGCGAGGCTGAGTTTACCGCTCACAATTGAACCAACTAAAGGATGCTTGTCCGGCCTAGAAAATCAGATCTACACGAGCCAGGCGCGCCAGGAGCAGTCTATACAGCTCCGTCGGTTAGAACCACTCACGAGATTGAAAGAACGTGTCCCACAGCAAACTTCCTCGCACCAAGACCACGAAATGCGAGACAACGATTTTAATCACCAGTAAAGTTCCAAAACGTGCTTAAACATAATGAAATCCGGCGAGTTACTAGAAAACGCAAATTGATGTCGGTGAGAGAGCCAGCTACCCCGTTTCTCCTTCTCTCTGCTATCCGCTGCTCACAGAAGCGCCGCTACGGCTGGAAACGGCAAGGACCTACCCTTTTGCAGCCAGACCCTCTCTGTCCCGCCCAAGACGTCACAGCCAGCACCCCCCGCTTGCACCAAGAAGAATTGCGGTGACGAACAACGGATCCAGAATATGAGGCCACTCGAACCAATACCGAATGAAATTGCAACCCCACTCCCAGCACTGCTTGTCGACCAACCGAACTTCCAGAGGGCGGAGCAGCCTGCCATGCCACCAGTCACCCCCGCTGGCCAAGATTAATACTATTGACAGCGTGACGCGAGCTGTCTGTCGATTCACCTTTTACCACACATTGCTGAATATGGGTCTCCACAGTAAACGTCCCCCACATGTTCCCATGTTGACCAAATGACATAGTTACCAATGAAGTGAGAATAGGATCATTGATATTGGACGGTGGACCAATAGAAACATGTCACCTGGTCAGACGAATCCAGTTTCTTCTCAAACCAGGTCGATAGTCGAGTCTAAATACACCGGCATCAAGGCGAATGGTTTCCCGAAACATGTCACGGACGTAGGCCGGTGAGGGCAGTATTATGCTATGGAGAGCGTTCACTTTGGCTTCCATGGGACCTGTTGCAGCAATCGAAGGCACCATGACAAATGTGGGCCATGCGAACATAATTGGTGACCATCTGCGTCCTTTCATCCTTGATGTCTTCTCCAATTCCAATGCTATTTTCCAGCTGGATACCTTCTAACGGCTCTAACCATTCTTCCTATCAATCGAAATTCAAAATCCAATGACCCAATTTTAAAATAACTTCTGTTGAAAGAATTACGTTTATTATAAAAAGATTGCTCGCCGAGAAACCAAGTCTAGCAGCCCTTACTCGCTTCCTCCTGTCCACTTTGGCACTGAATTTAGTCATCTCTGGATTTCAGTTCCAGTTTCAGTACTGTGCATTTAAGTTAATTAATTAGCCACCATGAATAATGTAACTGTAAGGTCGCCTTTATGAAGTAGTTTCGAAGAAACCACTCTAGTTAACAAAGGAAAAACTGCACTTAATTGCTTCAGCTTATGAAAAGAATCAAATACCCAAGAGCTACTTCTAGCACACAGTAACTAACCTGCTTACTCCCGAAATAATTAACGCGAGTGTAGACCGTGAGCTAGGTAATACATAGGCGCTCAGTACTGGAAGACACAATAACATACACTGCAAATTGCTCCTTAATAAACACCAAAATCTGTATCAGCATTTCCGTCTGCTTTTTTAGTACAGATTGTGGCAGCGCAGTACTCACAGCTGAGACAGGAGTCAGTACGTACCATTAAACCACCTACTTGAAATTTTATTGACGCTCATGATGTCGTGAAAGTCTTTGGCTTGAAAAGCTTGACTGTGTCACAATGATTGTACTAGTTACCTTTAATTCTTAAAAGCAATGCGAATCCTGTCTAAATAATCACAATATGTGCGTAGCTTGGAAAGCCCTTACGGTGTCTTGAAACACAAGAAAATAAAATTAATGTTGTCTGGATACAATATATTAGTCAATTGGAATGGTGCTCCGACCGGGAATCGAATCCGAGATCTCCTGCTTACAGACCAGTACTCTATCCAACTGAGCCATCGAGGGCACAGAGAACAATGCGGCTGCAGGGATTTATCCCTTGCACACTCCCCGTGAGACCCACATTCCCAACGTAATGTCCACACACTACATTCGTAGTACCCCTGCCCACTACACTCATTATTCGCGGCAGACAATCTGACCGAGTCCCGTAAGAGTTCAGGCAATGCGTGTGCATCCGCACAGAAGAAGAAGGTCAATGGCCGGTTAGCCTTAACTACATATGTCCGAAAGAACAGATACCATATTCATAAATATCTTTATGCTTTTTATTGTTCAAGTTAGAAGAACTTATTTATGTGCATCCTGTTGCAAAATAAACAGTTACGAAATTAATGTGTACAATATTCAGAACCTTGCTTTCGGTAACCGTGGTCGACGGGTTGTATTCTCAGTTTGTGGTTGCTCGTACATATGGTCTCGTGTAATATATATCACGTACTTGTATGTACGTTAGCCTCTTGAAGTACCATTGCGCATTTATACTGCTCTTGCTGAACCTGATGTAGATAATTCGATAGAGGCTGATAATTGCCACACTTTTACAACAGCACACACCACAGTACTTCTAACCACTCGACTCATACCGTAGTGAACACAGTTTGACTTTATACAAGATGTCTCACAAATCATGTTACACGCTTCTCGAGTTTGTAGAGGGAGCTTAGTAGATCAAGTTTTGCACATGAATCCATGTCCGGAAACGTCATCCAATGACGGTACAAAGCATCAAAGTTATAGCTTCCGGCGTTTGTAAATGCATCTATATACAGGGTGATGTAGTGACGATGTTACAAACCTTCAAGAATGATGGATACGGGTAAATTCATCAATTGGAGGTAAGGGTCACTGGTTCGGAAATGTACTAGTCCAACATTACAAGGGAAAATGATTCTGATACCTCTGACAGTGCATTACATCTACCCATACTGTTGTTGCTAAGAGTATAGGCTATGCAACTTTCATAGTATGGATCAACACAAGAAAAAGTGTCTTAGTAAATATGTGCTCTAAAAATGCATACCTGAGGAGCTGAGAACCCTTGTTCAAATTCGCTGGTGTGAAACACTAGGTGCCCACTGCTCTTAACGTGTGCATTTTAGAGCCCATGTTTACTTCACATTTTTTTCCATACCGCCACCTCTGAAAGTACGCTACCCTACAATCTTAGTAGTACATTCCCCTGTCAGAGGTATCAGAACAGTTTTCGCTTACAACTTTCGAATCGTTCGTTTCCATTACAGGGGCCCATACCTCAAACAGATAGATTTCTTCTTCTCCGTCATACTTGAGCGTCTATAACATCATCACGGAATTACCACGTACGTAATTTACAGGCACCGGTGCCTATAGCTTTGACGCTCTGTAGCTGGATGACGTTTCCGGACCTGGGTTCCTACGTAAAATTTGATCAACTCGGTCTTCTCTCCAACTTACAGAAGTGTTTAACATGAACTGTGAAATACGCTGTACATAAAATAAAAGTCACTGAGCACAGCTCAGTCCTTTCCTGATTAATTACGAATCACTTCATATCAAACTTACTACGGTCAGACATTTAATTAAGTTCTGAGTCCGCAGAGCGACCACGCGCACAACTTCTCACTCCATTGACAGCCTGCTTTAGACTGTGTCCTCGTCTCTCTGTGCGCGCTGATGCGCGCGCTAACTTTTCGCATTTTTCACATCATCAGTAATTCCCCACGTCAGAGATACATAACTATCGATACTATTGAGGGTGAGATTGAACATCAAATTTTACATTACAAGTCTGTCTAAGGTATTTCTATACAACTTTTGTTGCTACAATGATTATCGCACGTATGTTGAAACTCTTATGAAATAATTCAAGCAAAAAATATATAAACATTCGCAAGAGTTATTTGAAATATTTTGTTGTTGTGTTAATGGTTAATTAGTGTAGATCCGCAACAAGTTGTCCGTGTTACAGTGGTTTAAGGAATGTTATACAGTGAAGTGGCTAAAGCCCTGGGATAGGGACATGCACATATACAGATGGCGGTAGTGTAGTGTACACAAGGCATAAAAGGGCACTGCATTGGCGGAGCTTTCATTTGTTCTCAGGTGATGCGTGTGTAAAGGTGTCCGAAACAACTGTGGTCACATTTCGGGAATTAACAGTCTTTGAACGCGGAATAGTAGTCTGAGCCAGACGCTTGGGACATTCCGTTTCGAAAATCGTTAGGGGATTCAATATTCCGAGATCCACAGTATCAACAGTGTGCCGAGAGTACCAAATTTCTCACCACGGATAACGCAGTGACAGACTGCCTTTACCTAACGAGCGAGTGCAGCAGCGTTTGCACAGAATTGTCAGTGCTAACAGACGAGGAACACTGCGTGAAACAACCGCAGAAATCAATGTGCGACTTAGTATGAATGTATCCGTTAGGACAGTGCGGCGAAACATGACGTTAATGGGTTGTGGCGGCATATGACTGACGCGAGTGCCTTTGCTAACAGCACGACATCGCCTGCAGCGCCTCTCCGCGGCTCGTGACCATATAGGTTGGACGCCATAGACTGGAAAGCTAAGCCTGGACAGATAAGTCCAGGTTTCAGTTGATAAGAGCGCATAGTAGGATTCGAGTGTGGCGCAGACCCCACGAATCCATGAACCCAAATTGTCAACAAGGCATGTGGCTCCATAATGGTGTGGGCTGTATTTACATGGAATGGACTTGCTGTTCTGGTCCAACATAACCAGTAGTTGACTGGAAATGGTTATGCTCGGTTGCTCGGAGATCCTCTGCAGCCATTCATGGACTTCATGTCACCGAACACGTCACCTGGCCACAATGGTTCGCGATTGGGTTGAAGAACATTCTGGTTAATTCGAGCGAATGATTTGCTCACCCAGATCGCCCAGCATGAATCCCATCGAACATTTATGGGACATAATCAAGAGGTTAGTTCGCGCAAAGAAATCCTGCAACGGCAACACTTTCGCAATTATGGACGGCTATAGAGGTACCATGGCTCAATATGTCTGCGGGGGGTTTCTTACGACTTTGTAACACCACAATTGGTGTCGTTACATGACTAAAAATGAGTGCAAAACAAATCTCCATACTACCTGACATATAATATTGTAAAATTAAATTAATCTTTATGCAACTAATTAATCTCTGCTCCAACAACTGCACGCCTGTAAAAACAATATGGGTCGACAGATTTCTTTTCAGTCTTATGAGCACGTCCTGTGTCCTGATTTCCATTCGTCACCCTTCCTGAAAGTGTGTGATCAAGTGTGAATGAATTGAATGGAGTAGCAAACGGACCAGAGAAGTGGTGGGTTTCCTAATCTTCTACCAACTTATACGGTGTCGGTGGAAGGCAGAGAGCAGGAACAGGAGGGCTTGGCCAAAGATGAGTAAAGCAGAAACATTTCTCGTAGCAGAAGTTGGTCATGGGCCTCCCCCACCACCTCGGGCGGTTCGGATAGGGCTCCGCGAGAGGGTTACAGGGAGTTATTTATAAGACAGGTATGCGACCAGACAGTCCTTCAGAACGTCTGCGTCTGACGAAGTACAAAAAGTTATTTGAATGTGTTAATAATTTTTAATCTCAAGAGTTGCTTCTCCTAGCCATTTTGAATTACCATTTAGGTTCTGGTTACAATTTTGGTTCAGTTAATCAGTGGCATAATAAGATGATTTCTGTTAGTCGCTATCACGCGGTCCACATTATTTTATTTGTGGTGGACTTTTAAATTATCAGTAAAACTGCATCGACAGTACATTTGGCAAAGAATGAATCGATTTGATTCGAAGCGCTTTAAGCAAAGGTATGCAGCCACTCAAAATCCTGCTAGATGCCAACCACGAGGTACATACAACACTTCTTACAAAAATGCTATCAACATTTTGTTCGGCATGTGGATTTAGTGCACGTGAGTGTTTGTGTTTCGAAACTGAGCAGTGACCACGTGCTATCCAGACCTCCCCCTCCCCACAGGACTCGCCAGATTAAGGGGAACGTGTAGCCATAGGCTCGTTTATATAAATGTATCAAGAATGTTTTGTCTATCTATTAAATACAAAAGACTACTGTTATCATTCGAAATTTTAGCCAAGATAAATGTTTCATATTTGAAGCTATTTCCGTGCTCGTTTAATTTGTCCCTTTTCAATACGTCTCAAAATAGAGTCACATTTGTTTCATTGATGATTATGCGACTAGAATACGTAGTTCTTGGCACAAGTGTAGCTAACGGGACGTAGTTTTCCCTGACTGCTTCATAATAATTCATTGCGTTATCCGTTGCGACCTTTATAAACCTGTTCTATAAAGGGATTGTTCCCTAAAATTTAGACGGCCCTAAACCTCTTTTCAAACAACGGGCAAAGTTATTCAGAGAACCTTACGTTACCTTACAACCTGTTGAACCTGTGCCACGTTGAGTTGCTGAACTACACCGGGGAAAGGGAGGTCCGACACGAAATTAGGAGGTATCCCATGATTTTAGTGGCCTCAGTGTAGTAACTCATGTTTATCTCTTGGCCATCAAACTCGCCATCTCTGAAAGCAGTGGCGCACATTTGGGGTGCCAGCACGGCGCCAACAGACCACTGGCACGTTGTTTATGGGAATTACGTAACCAGTGCGTAGATACCAGGGGACTCATACCTCCAGAAACCCACCAAGGAATTTTCGAATCTATGACATGGAGATTCGCTGCTGTGTTGCGTTGCGAAGGCGCACCATCATGCTTATATTCGTAGGTAGTCACAATCTTTCGTCTCATCATTGTACATGACGCTAAGTATGTTATTGTTTTCCCGTTTATCTTTCAATCATCTCTCAACGATCGTTTGTTAATTCTCATCTAGCTGTACTTCCGTTCAGAAGTTGAGTGGAAGTCTTAAAGACTAGCCAGTTATTAATTAACGTCATTGTCGTCGTTTTCACGAGTGGTGCTGATTGTAGCAGGCCTGAGTCACCGATTCATTCCTTAACCTACTATCATATGGGAAACAAATATCCGTTTAATCAGCCAGAGGGTGTCAGTGAAACTACCGCAAAACTCCCTGGTACACGCCGCAGGAACCAGTTCACCGGGACAATATTGACTCAAAAGGGGAGGCGACGACGTTGGAATTACGTATTTACTTCATGCTTTGTATTTTAATTTCTATTACTCGAATATTAAACATCGGTGGTTGAAACTATATTTATTATTATGACTTTATTTCAAGTTCTTTTGATATAAAGCACTGTCAAATGTAATAAATATTAGTTTTATTAAATTAAGACATCCAATATCAATAATACTTCTCATTATTCTTCAAACTTTTCTTGCTGGATTAATAACAGGGATAATAATGGAAAGTTATTGATTATCGTACATTCCCATTTAGCAGGTCAATAAAACAACATAATGTGCAGGCAGTAAGGTGCACTACTCTGGCAATTCCAAGAAAATCACAAGAGAAGTTTTACGCAGCTATTATGTAACTGATGTAGCTGTGCGTAGGTACCTGAAGTTAGAGTCATGGTGGGCAAGTTGTAGACGGCGCAGTAGCTCAACGTGTCTGGGCAGAGGTTTAGCTGCCCTGTGTAATGAAAGAAAGCTGAGTGAATTGATCAGGTGTCAGGCACGTCCGCCTCCATCTCACCCTTCCCTCACCCCCACCCCCTCCCTAATATATAAAAAGTGGTTACCGTGTGAGCTACGTGAGAGGAATGTGTATGGGGCGACGATACGACTCCCACTGTCATTTTTGTAGCATAACT
The DNA here is from genome assembly GCF_023864345.2 of Schistocerca serialis cubense. NCBI lineage: Eukaryota > Metazoa > Arthropoda > Insecta > Orthoptera > Acrididae > Schistocerca > Schistocerca serialis. Next base: position 610,568,064 of record NC_064643.1, on the reverse strand, counting down.
GTAAATTCTGTGATATTCAAAAAATTTGCACCTACACTGTTCGTTCTTGCAACATTAGCAACGTCTCACCGCGATACAGGTTAACTGTCAAATGGGTCCTGCCTCTGTGTCTGCAGCTAGAAGCATCGAGGTGCAAAGTAGTTCCAGGTACCTCACCAGACTGCATGTATAAGGAATTTCGCAACTCACGACGGGCATACATTTTCAGGAAAAGTCTATAATTTTCTTCATTTACTTGTTGATAGTTATATGTTTTTCTAGTAATTAAATTTAATTAAAATATTAAGTACTCAAATAACATCAAATTCACTAAAACTTCATGCTAGTACCCGTGGTTTTTTTAAATTATATTACGTCTCAACTGTCATAAAAATTAAATAATACCATCAGTGATGGAAAAAATACAGATTAATCTAACTGTCGCCCCATACACATTTGACCTGTGCAGCTCAAACGCTAACCAGTTGACCACTATTAACTCTAACGTCCAGCACCTCTGCAAAGACACATTACTTATATAATACATGCGTAAAACTTCTCTTTCGATTTTCTCTGAATTGTCAGAGCAGTGCACCTTAATACTTGCACATTATGTTGTTTTCATGGCTCACCCAAGCTGTAAGAAGTTCGAAGTAAATCTATGATCCCAACGTCGTGGCCTTCCCATGTCAGTTCCGAGAATTCTACTTCAAACATCTGTTATCTTTCTTTGAATACGATACAGGAACAAACAGGAGCGGCCTTCTATCTCACCAGAAATCTTTTGAATGATGCGTTATATGAGACAAAAGGGTCCATAATCTGTTTTTTTGGATCCATGCACTGTAAGCTACACTCTGCTTACAGTTAACGTGCAAACGTGAATGGGAAGTGGTTCCAGTGCTAGCTGTGGTTTTGAAGTTGTAACTCATTAATTATTTCAAAACCTTGGAACACAGTATGCGAAACATTAACCTCGTCACGCCCATATGCGAACGTTCAACGAATTTCACCCTACCTCTGCACAACTAATTAAATCATTTGGCCACACTGGCGCGTAGGATGTGTGCAATGGTAGTAGACTTTCTCTGTCCATAGCTGTGTGTACTGATATTATGTCAACGAGGTTAATACACAGTTTGAAACATGTACGTTTGAAATATGACTGAAATAACGTAACTGACAGTGCTCTGAAACACGTTAGAATGGGAATGACATGAGAGCGTGTATTTTGTCTCGTCGCTTAGGCGCTTTGCCATGTACTAAACTTTTCGCACTGTAAGAATGTAAATTTAATTAACTCCGAGACACCCCAAAGGTGTTCTATAGGATTCAGGTCTGGACTCTGTGCAGGCCAGTCCATTACAGGGATGTTATTGTCGTGTAACCACTCACCCACAGGCCGTGCATTATGAACAGGTGCTCGATCGTGTCGAAAGATGTAATCGCCATCCCCGATTTGCTCTTCAACAGTGGGAAGCAAGAAGGTGCTTAAAACATCAATGTAGGCCTGTGCTGTGACAGTGCCACGCAAAACAGCAAGCGGTGCAAGCCCCCTCCATGAGAAACACGACCACACCATAACACCAAACACCACCGCCTCCGAATTTTATTGTTGGCGCTACACACGCTGGCACATGACATTCACCGGGCATTCGCAATACCCACAGACTGCCATCGGATCGCCACATTGTGTACCGTGATTCGTCACTCCACACAACGTTTTTCCACTGTTCAATCGTCCAATGTTTACGCTCCTTACACCGAGCGAGGTGTCGTTTGGCATTTACCGGCGTAATGTGTGGCTTATGAGCAGCCGCTCGACCATGAAATCCAAGTTTTCTCACCTCCCGTCTGTCATAGTACTTGCAGTGGCTCTTGATGCAGTTTGAAATTCCTGTGTGATGGTCTGAATAGATGTCTACCTATTACACATTACGCCCCTCTTCAACTGTCGGCGGTCTCTGTCAGTCAACAGACGTGGTCAGCCTGCACGCTTTTGGCTGTACGTGTCCCTTCACGTTTCCATTTCACTATCACAACGGCAACAGTGGACCTAGGGATGTTTAGGAGTGTGGAAATCCCTCGTACAGACGTATGAGACAAGTGACACCCAATTACCTGACCACGTTCGAAGTCCATGAGTTCCGTGGAGCGCCCCATTCTGCTCTCGCGATGTCTAATGACTATTGAGGTCGCTGATATGTAGTAACTAGCAGTAGGTGGCAGCACAATGCACCCAATACGAAAAACGTATGTTTTGAGGTTGTCCGGATACTTTTGAACACATAGTGTTGATAATATCGTTGCAGAATTTCTAAAACCGTTGGAGAAAGTAGTAACCCAACGATTATTCAAGTTACTGGGTAGAATCTGAGCCTGTAGACGTACTTAACTGGTCACACAGCCAATCTGCTGAGAAGACTAATACGTAGAAGAACAGAAAAAAATTTGGATGTGCTAGAAGGTGATCAGTGTAGCTTTAGGAGAGGTGAAGCCACCTGAGAAGCAATTAGGTCGCTGTGCTTGATAACGGAGGCACGAATTAAGATAAGCTAAAAAATCTTCATAGTATATGTCGACTCAGAAAAATCGTACGACAACGTAAAATCGTTCATGATGTTTGAAATTCTCATAAAAAATGGTTGTAAGCTATAGGCAAACGCAGGTTGTATAAAACATATGAAAGATCCAGGAAGAAACTACAAGAATGAGAGATCAGGATAATTTCTCAGATTAAAAAGGTACGTACGCAGTCTTTTTCCCCTACTGTTCACCCTGTACACTGAAGAAGCCACGAGGGAAGTAGAAGACAAGTTCGGGAGTGCGAAAAAAATTCTGCGTGAGAACATAGCAGTGCTAATATTCGCTAATGATGTCGCTATTGTCAGTGAAAGAGAAGGAATTACATGAACCTGTTAAATGGAATAAACAGTAATACAGTTGTAGTCAGTCTGGTCCTACAACCCACTAGTGGGTGTTTCAGTTTTCATGGTGGGCGACAGGTGGTAGTGACCCTTTCCTTAGGTTTTCGTAAAATTAAGTTACTTCCCTACTCTATATACGACCATTACTGTGGGACCAGTTGGCGATTAGAAAATTTTGCTACAAAATGAGATACCAAAGTGGGTGGTAGGTAAAACAGATTGACTATCCCTGGTCTAATGCGTACACATTGTGAATTGTGAGTGAACAGAAGAAAGCCTAAAGTAATGAAGAGTAGCAAAAATGAGAATAAAGAAAAACTTAATATCAAAACTGATGACAACAAAGCACTGTGAAGTGAACCAGACAGGAGAGGACAGGGCATAAAAAGCAGCCTGGTAGAGTCAAAGACGGAACTTCCATTAGTTGAAGTTAATGTTATCAAACATAGGTCGTCAAATGGGGGACAAATATCTGAGAATACATGTTTGGAGAACAACACTACATGATAGTGATTCATGGACGGTAGGAAAATCATAAAAGAAGAGAAGTGAAACGTTTGAGATGACGTGTTACAGAGTGAAGATAGAAATAAAGTGGACTTATAAAATAATGAATGAGGAGGTTCTACGCAGAATCGGCGAAGAAAGGAACACGTGGAAAACATTGACAGTAAGAAAGGACGTGAAAGTACGACATGCATTAAGACATCAGCCAATAACGTCTATGGTACCAGAGGGAACTTTAGAGGGTATAAACTGTAGGGAAAAGCAGAGATTAGAATATATGCAACGAATAACCCAGGGCGTTGCGTGCAAAGATAAAAGTGGAGACGATGTCGTGGTGACACACATCAATCAGTTCCTAAGATGGATAACACAAAAACAACAAATAAAATCGATTTAGTTTGTTTAATTTGTTGTGCAGATTGTGGACATCTTAAAACATAGTTATTTCAGTGGGTGACAGACAATATCATTATCTTACTTTTCAAAACAACTTGATAATTGCCCGGTTACACTCCAGAAGAAAGTTTATTTCTCTACAGAGCTGAAGCAGCATTCAAAAGTTTTAAGAAACGTTATGTTTCAGAAACCTCTTTAAAATAATGATTGCTTCCCTTTTTGGCTCTGTAAAAATTAGTGTCGACATAGCAAAACATTTTAAAAAAGAACTGTACGTATGGTAACTGAAAGAGATTCAGACCATCAATATTTTTACTATATAAAAAAAATTTTACACGACAAGCGTTTGAAACAAGATCGGTAAACTTTTTATACATATTTTACAACGCTGACAAACAAACAGGCAAGCCAAGGAATTAAACAATATGTAATATCTCATTATTTCACTTACTAGTGTCTCAGCATCTAAAAACACACCAACAAAGAAGTTTCCTGCTGTCACCTGCAGCGGGAAATTACGCGGAATCAGCGGCGACAAGCGAGAATGTGTACCAGACCAAGATGTGAAGCCTGGATCGCCAGCTTCCTAGGCAGGTGCGTCAACCACTGCGCCATCCGCGACACAGCGGTAGTTCGACTGCGCAGACTGTCTCAGCACGCCTCACGGCCGATCCACATTCACACCGGGCGCCACCTACGCGCAGTCCCTGTCCATTGCACTCCCATTCGCTGCTTGAGATTCCCACAGGAGGTCGGATGTTTTTAGGCATTTGCACGCTTTGAAGAAGGTGGATCCATTGCTCAGCTAGGCGTATCAAATTACATGGATGCATTAGTATAAGTTTCCAGCATAAAATTGTACACCCAGAGGCCTGTTTACTTATTTCTTCGTATTTTGTACTCAGATAAATCCAAACATTTTTATATATTTCGACTGAGGTTATTTCCTTATCAATCAAATTTGTTAATTTTTATAATTGATAAATTTTGTAACCGACACCAAATAATTTCAACACATGTGGAATCAACGAATATTATGATCTTTATTATCTCCAGACGTGAAGAATGTTCAATTTCTTGTAGGCGCCTTTCTGAAATAATATCTCTGTTATGGTAGAACAATAGCACCGCTCTGCTCTTTCGACTACAAATTACATAGATAGAGATTAAATTAAGTACCAAATGATTTTGAAGACAGATCAAGTACTCCAAATATTTACTGGCTGTTGTATGCTCTCTTCATTCCAACATTCATTTATGCGAAGAGCTTAACTTCGTACTGGACTTCAAACGAAAGGTTCCACTAGAATTTGATCATACCAGAGGTTTTCTGAGTCCCCGCTTCCTCGTGCGAAATGATATACTGGCTTATCACCAGCGAATACAACGCTGTTACAGTACTACAATGAAGTTAAGGTTTCTATCCACCAAGCAAAGACAGTGCTATTTGCAAAGCAGACGAGGCACTTTAATTTCGTCTCTTTTACTGGGTCGTCAGCTTCAGCCACAATGTTCAATAATTCTAATCACATTTTACCACGTACGAAGCGTTTAAAGAAATCATGCTCTCATAATTAGGAAAAACGCATGAAAGGTTCCTAATAGATTGTACAAGATAAATAAAGACAAAAGCTCAGTTCCGTCACATCATAAAATTTTACACTAATGTTTTAATATTATTTGTTATGCTGCTTTCAAGGTCCACTCTGTCAAAACAAACTGTAGTACAGGTTTCGCCCGACGACGGGAATATGATTTCGCGAAACGCATTGTGTGAATAATAATGTGATTAGCAAGCGTGGTGTGGAACCGCGCGACCGCTACGGTCGCAGGTTCGAATCCTGCCTCGGGCATGGATGTGTGTGATGTCCTTAGGTTAGTTAGGTTTATTTAGTTCTAAGTTCTAGGGGACTGATGACCTCTGCTGTTAAGTCCCATAGTGCTCAGAGCCATTTGAGCCATTTGAGCAAGCGTGGAATATATACAAGACAAGCGTTTTCTTAGTATATAACGATTGTCGAACTCGGTTTTATAATCACACACATGGAGAGAAAGCGGAAAATAAACTTTACGATATCTGTTGGATCTACAGAACAGATTAACCAGTCAATGAATTAATATTGTGACAATGGCTGAAAGCACTAATAGTATCCGCTGAAAAGAGACTACCAGATCATTTCGCATTTTCTGGCCTGCTAGCCCTCTGGGGACTAAGTGAGATTATTGTATTCTACTTTCTACTTAAAACCGATGTACCCGGAAAATTTGAATATTTTTTCAAGAAAAGCCATAGAGAAGGTACTTTTGCCATCGTTCGTTGTAACATTTTGCCAACTGGAAACTCGTTTTGTGCGCCTGGTTTACCTTTAAACTCTCGACCTAATATCAGAGGCACCGCCGCTTGCTGCAGTGCTCGAAACAAGAAAACAACGGAAGACCAAATGGAGTCTGAGTATAGAACCAGAGATAATATCACCTCGACAGTTTCATTTTCATGTATGGAAACGTTTTCCTTTATCGTGATTTATGCACACAGAGGGCTTCGCAGCTGTGTAGAATGTAGTCGGAATAAGCTTAGATACGCTTATTCATTTCATATAAAGTCCATTCCAGTGGCGAAATAAAGAAGTCACGAACTAACAACTTACGACTCAGTAGATAAATAACATTTTCCACGTCCATGACTGACTGATTAGCGTATCTATTACACATGAACGCTACTTCTGTGTCCAGTACTGCCAGTCCTACTGGCTGGAATAGAAACAACGCACACAGACTCTTTAAGCAATCGAAGAACTATGTGAAGAAGTTGAACCACCTGACGGAGGTGTAGCGCCTCCTGTTTCAAAACTCAGTACTAAATGCCGCGGTAGCTTACCCTCAGCCACTCCTGTACTGCCGAACATAGATCTCTTAAGGCAGCGAACGGAAGAACTGACGGTCGGAATCAGGCAGTCACATGATGGATCTTATCATGGTGATCCTAATAGTAAGAAGCAAAATTTTGAAGAAAAGAGTAGTTTTCTATTTTGTGAAATGACTTGTTTAAAAGTAAAAAATATGAAGGTAAGAGAAACATTTGACCTGTCTCTGAATGATATTCCAAATCATATAAAGCAGATGAGGCACATTAATTATTTCTCTAATTTGTTTTATTTCTTACTGCTAGTTAAATCATTTCACAAAACAGTTGATCATATCTCATTTTCAAGTTTTGTTCTCAAAGCACGAAATACAACAAAATGGTTCAAATGGCTCTGAGCACTATGCGACTTAACATCTGAGGTCATCAGTCCCCTAGGACTTAGAACTACTTAAACCTAACCAACCTAAGGACTTCACACGCATCCATGCCCGAGGCAGGATTCGAACCTGCGACAGTAGCGGTCGCGCGCCTCCGGACTGAAGCGCCTAGAACCGTTTGGCCAGCGCGGCCGGCCGAAATACAACATATTTCAATATTGATCGGTATTTTATTATTATTTGAAGTACATAGATCAAGCACAACTGCACGGTGTAATTAGATGTTTATTTTATTTTTCCTATATGAAAGAAAGAAATCATCAATTTATACAATACAGTAACTTTGTATGTGCATAATACCATGGTACAGTCACATTAATGTGAACACCACAATTATTCGACGTCAACGGGCAATAAGCCCTACAGTTGCTGTGGGTTGATCACTTTTCTTAAACACCGAGTGGGTGTAGTTTATTTTTGTTTCTGCAGTCAGGAATTTTAAGGCCGTTACTTTTATTTTACACGTTTTTCGAAGCACACTGATGTCTAAGTGCAGGCGAGAAGACCAGAACAATTACATATTTAAAAAGTTCATGACATTTCTAAATGCACAACAGATTGTGGAAAAAAACACAGCAGATTGGACGTTTAAAAGATTCTCCTAGAATTCAAAGCACTGTCCTACAGATGGAAAAAATATCGCGAATTTTCGATTAATTTTCGATGTCATACTGCTGGTGGTATAGAGATGCTCTAAAGCCCCAATGGCAGCTGGGGACAGCATCCCACCTGTCCAAACAAGAGGAGATTGGTCTACCTGGACTTGTCTCTTAACATTCAAACTAAGAAGACATCACATGACTCCCTGAGGTCACAGAACTTTCCATAGATATCATGTTCTGCCCCTGTCTTGTTCAAACCAGTGACTCCTGTGCGCCCCTCCCTTTCTCCCATAAAGGTTATCTTGTGACTCTCTGGCACCATGGAACTTCCTGTGAATGGAACATTCTGACTGATCCTTACTGAATGTAAGCCAAATTGCTGGTGCTGGTGTGGGAGCAGTGCCAACCACTTTCTACAAACAGAAAAATTATGAGAATTTCAGAGGAAAACTATTTTGTACAGAGCGAAAAACAACAGCAGTCATATTGCACTGGCAGTTAAATCCCGCAAAAGCGGTTTACAAATCATGAAATACAGAAACTATCGCCAAAGACACTTTGTAAATTGCACTGCTCTGCTACTACCGAGGAAAGCCTGAAGTTTTCGGCGTGAAACCGATCTTCCACCATGCTGTATCACCACAATGTCTTCTAATCGCAATTTCCCATGTCAAATCAATACTTTCTTTATGAACAGGCACTCATTTTCTGTGCACATGCCGGAACAGTGACCGCAGTAACGTTATGTTCCAACAGCGTAAAATTCCTGACAAATAGCGTCATTATCATTTATAAGTGTATAGTGTCCAAAAAATTGTGGGATGTTCACACTCGTACCAGACAGGTGTCGTTTTGCACGGCCCACCATAGCTTCCCAGTAGCTGTAATCGTTTTAGTAAACACAGTTCGTATCCTGCAACATACAAAATCACCACTTCTGTATCGTGCATAGAGCTATCGACCACCGGATACCCATACATATACTACAAAGACACACTGATCCGAAAAATATAAGTACATGCACCATGTATCGTCGCAGCACTTGATATTCACCACGAGGTTAGTCGGTCATCCACAGTGGCCAACAGTTACAAGGCAACTGCTCCTTCACACGCTGGCCTGGTTCGCGATGAGACCGCCTACTGCAAACAATGGTCACTGAACTGGTGTACAAAGACTAGGCTGGTTCCCCAGCATACAGGCGTCCACCAACGGTACCGTTTCTGGTCTAGCCTGCTTGCTGCCGTGGTTTCTGCAACGAGTTGCAACCTCTCCAGGCTTTGGGATTACAAGAACATTTACTTTCTGAGCCCTGTCGATGAGAAATGCTTCGTTAGTTGCGTATTAATTTACAGTTCTCGAAACCGAAACTGCAATACCCGATATTACAAGCCAAAAAAAAAAAAGTATTTGTGACACTAAAGCTGAAATTATAGAGTAGCATCTGAAAATTTCCAGAGTTTCTTGTATTTTCACATGATTTGCCAGAATATCGTACCATTTACATCACAGTTCTCCATATCAACCACATAGCAGTATGTTACTAATCGCTTGCACAGTATAATTCCGAAGACAAAGAGTGGGAATTATATCTCTAGAAAGCCGATACTTTAGCGAGGTCATTATGTGGGATGTGCTGCAAACCACTGAGCAACTAGAAACTTGTCTCGTCTGAGAAGACATATGTGATAACTCGAAAATAGACGAAACTGGTAGTTCCACTCGTATTTTATAATGAATAGTGATATAACATACTGCAGAACATCCTCGTGCTTTAAAAAGTCCACTAAGGTTTTAATACTCATACTTCTATGTGTTTCTCATGTCTAGAGAACAAGCAAATGTCTCTTCAACATGTTTTTCACCACCTACATGCAAACTAAACATCGCAATCAATGTTCTCTCATAAAAGTAAGAATGGGGAAATGTGTAGTATGGCAGTACACGCAGACAACTGGTCAATTTACATGGGGGAATAACTGTCCAGGAGAAACACTCACCATTTTTAATTTTCTCAAATATCCACATAAAAATGGGGGAATACTTGCAACAGATACTGAGTATTAGTTCGCTATTCACCCGCCTAGAGGGCGAAATGGTTACGTCAGCTGCGCCCTTGTATCCCACCTATCCAGATCAGGTGGCTCAGCAATGTCTCGTGCCTTAAGGCAGAAATGTCCATTCGTTACAATCACCGGCTACCACCACAACCCACCACAACTCCAGGCGCTGTCGTCCTAGGAAACCAGCCACATATTTATCAGTGTAATTACAATTAAATATTACAATCATAATACCAATCTGATGACATCCGACAATGAGCAAAGTAACGGAATACCTCCTCCTAACGACTGTGGCTCTGGAAAGCAATTTCCCACGTAAATCTATATCCTTCTTATGACTGGACACAATTTTCCTCATAAAATCTTTCATCTCCTTTATGGCTATCAATGTATTCAAATCGAAGTTTGCCACGTCAAATCTACACTCCTGGAAATTGAAATAAGAACACCGTGAATTCATTGTCCCAGGAAGGGGAAACTTTATTGACACATTCCTGGGGTCAGATACATCACATGATCACACTGACAGAACCACAGGCACATAGACACAGGCAACAGAGCATGTACAATGTCGGCACTAGTACAGTGTATATCCACCTTTCGCAGCAATGCAGGCTCCTATTCTCCCATGGAGACGATCGTAGAGATGCTGGATGTAGTACTGTGGAACGGCTTGCCATGCCATTTCCACCTGGCGCCTCAGTTGTACCAGCGTTCGTGCTGGACGTGCAGACCGCGTGAGACGACGCTTCATCCAGTCCCAAACATGCTCAATGGGGGACAGATCCGGAGATCTTGCTGGCCAGGGTAGTTGACTTACACCTTCTAGAGCACGTTGGGTGGCACGGGATACATGCGGACGTGCATTGTCCTGTTGGAACAGCAAGTTCCCTTGCCAGTCTAGGAATGGTAGAACGATGGGTTCGATGACGGTTTGGATGTACCGTGCACTATTCAGTGTCCCCTCGACGATCACCAGTGGTGTACGGCCAGTGTAGGAGATCGCTCCGCACACCATGATGCCGGGTGTTGGCCCTGTGTGCCTCGGTCGTATGCAGTCCTGATTGTGGCGCTCACCTGCACGGCGCCAAACACGCATACGACCATCATTGGCACCAAGGCAGAAGCGACTCTCATCGCTGAAGACGACACGTCTCCATTCGTCCCTCCATTCACGCCTGTCGCGACACCACTGGAGGCGGGCTGCACGATGTTGGGGCGTGAGCGGAAGACGGCCTAACGGTGTGCGGGACCGTAGCCCTGCTACATGGAGACGGTTGCGAATGGTCCTCGCCGATACCCCAGGAGCAACAGTGTCCCTAATTTGCTGGGAAGTGGCGGTGCGGTCCCCTACGGCACTGCGTAGGATCCTACGGTCTTGGCGTGCATCCGTGCGTCGCTGCGGTCCGGTCCCAGGTCGACGGGCACGTGCACCTTCCGCCGACCACTGGCGACAACATCGATGTACTGTGGAGACCTCACGCCCCACGTGTTGAGCAATTCGGCGGTACGTCCACCCGGCCTCCCGCATGCCCACTATACGCCCTCGCTCAAAGTCCGTCAACTGCACATACGGTTCACGTCCACGCTGTCGCGGCATGCTACCAGTGTTAAAGACTGCGATGGAGCTCCGTATGCCACGGCAAACTGGCTGACACTGACGGCGGCGGTGCACAAATGCTGCGCAGCTAGCGCCATTCGACGGCCAACACCGCGGTTCCTGTTGTGTCCGCTGTGCCGTGCGTGTGATCATTGCTTGTACAGCCCTCTCGCAGTGTCCGGAGCAAGTATGGTGGGTCTGACACACCGGTGTCAATGTGTTCTTTTTTCCATTTCCAGGAGTGTATATCTCCCTTACTAATTGACATAGTCATTTTCTGTGCACATTCCGAAACATGACCGCAGTAATGTTATGTTCCAATAGCTTAACATTCCTGACAAGTAGCGTGATTATCGTTTATGAGTGTATAGCGTCCAAAAAATTGTGGTATGTCCACATTCGTAGCAGATAGGTGTCGATTTGCATGGCCTACAACAGGTTCCCAGTAACAAAGCCCTCCCACCACATCGTCATTGTCACATATTTGTCGAGGAATAAAGGGTGTAGTTACAATTAATTAGCCCTCACATCTTTTATTTACGTTACACGTGTTCTTGTACGATAGCTTACGTCTGTCAGAGCAGGTAGAACTGATACCACCAGCCAAGTCACAGGTCCCTGCTAATTCACTCGAAATCCGCTCATGTTGCAACAGCACTGTTCCATAGTTAAAAGTGTCTAGTGCTCCACATCAGTGACTATACTTGAAGCTACCATAACAATAAAGTAGTACACTTACTTACAGAAGTAAATTCACATCCTTGCAGAGTAATTGCAGACTATACAAATGGATTCAAAAGCATAAAATCTGTAATTCATCGATACCAAATCGACAGTCTATAAATATCCCCCATATATGTCCTAGTCTGCTGTATTGTATTACAACATTAGAAATATGACAGTGTAATGGTGTCAGAGTCATCATTGGCAGTACAGTGTCTGTCTTTCTCTCCCTCTCTCTCTCTCTCTCTCTCTCTCTCTCTCTCTCTCTCTTTCTCTTTCCTCGTTATTTTTGTAACATCCAACAGAGTAAAACTACGCAAACATCACCTGGCAGAGAACTCAATAGGAGTTTACTGTGTCTCTCTCTGCCAATGTTTGGAAGCAAATACCGTCTGCGCATTGACATCGACCACATGTGATGAGAATATACATGTATTGGTCCACTGGAGCAGACAGAAAGTCTCGTCTCCTGTACTGGAGGAAGACCATATACCACAGACAATCAGTCACAAAAGAGGGTTCTTGTTGTTTCATAAGCAGTTTGGAGGAAGACCTTATCCCACATGCAATCAATGGCAATAGAGGGTTCTTGTGTCATTGTTTCATAAGCAGTTTGATACACTGTTTTTTGCTGTAACACATCGAAGCAGTGTATGATTACAGCTGTGTACACACCCCTACAGTTTTCTTTTTCAATACTGACTTTGAGGTCTGTGTCAGGTCTAAACCAGCGTTAACACATTTCAATCAATTGACTCTCACAGAAGGCTGAACATTACACAGTATAAACTAAGCTGCACTGACAACACATGGAATGGTTGAAATAAAAGACAGAGGCAGTTTCTTATTGACAAAAATGTGAAAGCCATCTCAATGTATGGAAACTGGAAGAAGTTGCGGTATTGTGGAGCGTTTCCCAACAGCTGTCTGAAAGTGATAACCTCTACATTTAATCACATCTTCCACAGTGACAGCGAAGCAAATGTCTCAGTGTTCTGTTTTAGAAAAGATCGAGAGCATTGATTCCTCATATTAGTGGTGCATATTGCATCCAGGTTGTGAAAGCTGGTTCAGTGTCCTAGGTGCTAGTCACCATGACTCACAGATCTTTGGACACTGCATCTTTCATTTTATGACCTACAGAGCATAACCGCATGTGAAACAAGGGGGAATTCTGTAGGACATAAACCTATGCAGCATGGTTATTATCCACCAACAGTTGTCAGTCCCACCAGTGCAAGAATGGAATGATTTTCATACACACGTGTGAGCATGTATGTAACCTCATCCTTCTATATATTTTGTTGTATTTTCATCAGTTTTACGTATTTTCAATGAATTTTCGTAATTTTACCAGGTTTTCCGTAATTTCAATGCGTCTGACTCAGTTACTCTGAGACCAAACCACCACTCTCGACGGATTTTCACGTCATCAAAAGGTCTTATTGCATCGATCTCGTGATGCTATCAGCCAATGACATTGGAACATGGTTCTTAATTTCTGTATCATTGCTAAACCACCCCCTCCATTACTCTGCAAGGTTCATATACATAAGGACATATCGTGAACCCTGTTGCACTACCTTTATCACATGGTGAAAATATTGTTTCTGAGTGTAGGAAATAGACATCAGCAGAGAGGAGGTCCAAAAACTACGTTCCTTAGCCGAAACACTATACCCATTACATTTGACGTTGAAAGGAGTCTATTGCGGTACACATAAATTTGGCAGCTGAATATTGTAATGATACTAATGTAAAGTAAAATGAAACTATTATACTGTAAACGATGTATGTCTCTAATGGGCTCTATAAAGCGGATCACTGACTGTGCACGACCGCAGAGCCAAAAATACTGCTTCTGGTCTGACATTGTAGTGTTGAAGTAAGAGAGCGCTTGGAGCGTAGCAGTGGGTAGCTATCTGTGAACGAAAGAGGATGGAGTAGGCAGTTTTTGTGGTGTGCTATGTGAAGCCACCAAGTGTTTTATTATAATTTATGAATTACGAATATATATATATATATTCGGAAATACAAATGTGGAAGAGGACGTCTTCTCACGAGCAAGGTAAAGACGTTAAATATTTATGACTGGTTTTACCACCACATTAGCGTAGACGAGTAGGTTGATAATTGGCAATTGTTGAGTAACCTCAGAATGTATGTAAACAGATTTGATATAAAGGCTAGTAGGATGTATCCCTTTTGTAATGTTTTTAAGATTTCTTAATACGGGTATAGGGAATCTGATGATTTGTCTTTATTGTTTTCTAGTGAGATTAGGTAATACTTGCTGTATAAATCTAATTGCTTGAGATTCAATTAGTAAAAAGGACTTCATTTTTCTGAGTAATGTAATTTCAATTGTCAGATATTTTGAAAAGCCAAACTTAACTTCGAATAAAATTTCACCACTGAAATGATCAATGTTAGTAATTCACCCGAATCAGTACAGACACCCTGTCTAGGTTATATGTTTTTCGAAGATATTGAATTTTTCTTAAATGTTTTCATTTATGAACCAAAAGAATTTCATGTACATTTCAAGGTAATAAAGCGAGCTTTGCAGACCGCTGAACCTGTAGCTCGTATATTTTATTATTCTTCATGAGAGACCAGAATATATCACAATCCACCATTGCTGCTTTAGAGGTAAGACAGTTTTATTTCTTTTTATTTCCATTTATGCATTCTCAGTACAGGCATTCATTCGAAGTATTACAAGCGAAATTTTTTAAAGAAAGTTACACTCAAAGTTACTTTTAATGTAAGTAACTTCAAATATTTTTAAAGAACTTTACAACGTCTCATGAAGGAACAGAATGTGATGAGTTTCACATAACCAATACAATTCAATATTTTGCTTTCGCAATAGGCATAACACATGTTCCAAACCTGTACTTATCGACGCTCATGATATAGATCGTTATTCTCATTTCATTACTCTAACAGCCGTTCTACAAAGACTGTTGCATTCCAATCTTACTCATCGCCCATCCAATTACATCCATCTCTGAGGAGCTTAACACTCCTTATTGGTTTATGGTAGATACAAGCCTGATACATTTGAGACTATTGAGATGATATAACAGACGATTAAGAAAAAGATTAAATGAATGATTTATGCATAATGGAGCTCCAGATGGAAGGAGCTTGAAACATTTTACATAAATCACTTGTTTTATCAATTATATAGCATTGTTAGACTGTTTGGATTCCACACCAAGAAGGTACTGCGAAGATAGAAGTGATCATAGAATATAAACACACACTCCTAAGGCTGCACTTAAACATGCTATAATGTTAAAGCAATGTGGCCTCCTACACATTAGTCTATGGGCTGAAACGCTGTTAATACTCCAATGTAGGAAATACATTCCGAACATCTGACATAGATTCACCCTGCAAGTTTTCTATCCCACTCACTATGGAGAGAACCGTTAAGATGATAAAACCAAAGAATGATAAAACCAAAGAAAAAACCAAAGAAAAAAAACAGACTCATCTCAGTCCTATAAAATGATCAGCAATGGAGAATGCATGAGACAATGGCATCTTATACGGAAATATACACACATATTGCAGCTATGTTTGACAAGTGAAATTACATGCCATGCTGCTCTTCCACGTCCATCATCTGTCAAACAGATCTATTGAAGGGGATTGCAATACCTCACAAACCCTGTCACTAACTTAGAATCCTAGGAGTTATGAAACTGAAAACTATTTATGTACAAGGTTTGGCAGGAGTTCAAAAATGATTCAAATGGCTCTGAGCACTATGGGACTTAACTGCTGTGGTCATCAGTCCCCTAGAACGTAGAACTACTTAAACCTAACTAACCTAAGGAAATCACACACATCCATGCCCGAGGCAGGATTCGAACCTGCGACCGTAGAAGTCGCGCGGTTCCCGACTGTAGCGCCTAGAACCGCTGGCAGGGGAATGGAATACGTCACATACATCTTCGTTTTCGTATGGGAAGGTGATGAAATATGTTTTCCATCAGTTTAGTAGACGTGATTCATCACACATGCGTTTTAAGTCCTCTGCTGACTGTGATATGGAGAGTTTTGCTGTTCACAATTGCAGATAGATAGTGCTCTAAGTCAAACACAGAAAACACAATAATGTATGAGTCGAATGCAGGTTATACCAAACAGAAACAATGATTAAACGTGGGATAAATGACCTGCCGCAACATCTTCCTCTTTCTAGAATGCATCATCATTCTACCACTAAATCTTACCTAGTTACATCCCCTCTCAACCAATTACAACATTTACTTTCTATCTTCCTTTAACGCAAGTCCATGTCAGTTTCGACACAGATGGTTCTCTTTTCCAGGAAAGCGTCGATGACAGTTGTCAACTTGAATGTATCCCTATTATATCAACAGACATGTAGCGTGGCTGTGATTATCGGTGAGTACAGAGAAGCACATTTTAAATACTGTTCATTAGACTTTAAAACACATAAACAGCTTCGCACAGGTCAAACATGCGATCCATTCTATAGTTAATATTGCAGCCTCCAGGCTGGTAATACAATGCTCTTAGGCAAGGACACTGTACAAAAACCTGTAAGGTGGTTGCTGATAACTTTGGAGTCGCACCTGGGCTTGAGATCTGACATGTGCAAAGCTATTATTCTACATTTGGTGGTCATCCGCGTTAAATAATCTATTCAAACCATCATATCATTGTCCAAGAAAAATGTCTGTCTCTATAAAGTGTTCGACAGTGCTCCCACACCAGCAGCAGCAATTTGGTGGGTAACTTCAGTAGGAACCAATCAGAATGCTCCATTCACAGGAAGTTCATAACATCAGAGAGTCGAAGGACTTCCTTTGTGGGAGCGGGGGTTAGGAGTCTCTACAGACTGGTTCGAACAAGACTGGGGCAGAACAAGGTATCTACAGAAAGTTCTGTGATATCAGAGAGTCACCTGATGTCTTCTTAGTTCCAATGTTCAGAGACTAGTCCAGGCTGACCAATCTCCTCTGGTCCAGACAGGTGGGATGCTGCCCTTCAATCGCCATTGTGGTTTTAAAGCATTTCCATACTAACATCTGTAGTGCGTAGAAGATTAACCGAAAATTCCAAACATTTTTCTCGGCTGTAGGACAGTGCTTCGATTTCTAGGAGACGTGCAGAGTGACCAAGCTGTTTGAGGCGCCATGTCACACATTGCATGGCCCCTCCTGTCAGAGGTTCGAGTCCTCCCTCGGGCATGCACATGTGTGTAGTTCTTAGAATAAGCTAGTTTAAGTAGTGTGTAAGTCTAAGGACCGATGACCTCACCAGTTTGGTCCCTTAAGAATTCACACACATTTAAACATTTTTTGATTTCTAGGAGGACCTTTTAAACATACGATCTGCTGCGATTTTTTTCCATGACCTGTTGTGGATTTATAAATTTATTGTGAACTTTTTAGACATGTAATTATTCTGATTTTCTCGTTTGTGCTGAGACACACGTTTGCTTTGAAAAGAGGGGAAAATAAAAATAAGAGCCTTAATTAGAAAAGTGGTGATCATCCTATTTAGAAATAGACAGGTATTTATTTACTTCGAGTTGTAGATGAAGGGACGCTCTATGTAGAGTCTGAATTTACGTGCTACTCGTTTCAAATGAAACTGTGAACTTTTTAACACTAGTTACGTGAAATCGTCAATTTCAAGCTCTATTATGATCTTTAGAAATAAATAAATAAACAGTGTGATCCTTGCAAACTGGTTAAGTAAACAGTATTCCACACTTCATAGTCTCCTGCAAGTTGTCTATTCAATGTTCGAACGCCTTAAATTGTTTAATGCAGTGAGACTGGTGATGCATTAGCAGACTGTTGTAAGATCATCCTGGCCCAATATTCTAACAAAGACAGAGCGATTTTTCACGCCATTTTTTTCGAGGAGGAGTGAGGAGGGAGGGAGCATTGTGTGGGGCATCCTCCATTGGTGATATTCCTCATTGTTTCAATAAATAAATAAACAGGATGAAATTGTTTAAATGAATACAATACTGGTCCTTCCAATCCACCAGGTCAACACAGACTGAGCGAGTTTCTCGCTATTTCCACATGTGGGAGAGGGGTGAAGGGAGGAAAGGGGGATGGAGGAGGGGGAAGGGATGGACAAGGTTCAGGATTTCCCAGAGAAATGGTGAGGGACCCACATGCTGGCTTGGGAAAACTGATGATATCAGCAGGGGTGGGTGTAATTAATTGATCAATTTAGTTAATTTGTATAATTAATTTGATATCAATTTGATATCGAAAATGTGCTCATACTGGTTTTGTTCTACTACTGTTGGAATGCGGGAATGGAATGATTTAGGTGATGTACAAAAGGGCAAAATCATTGGCTTTTGGGCCAACAGTTGAAGCATTTCCGAAACAGCGAAGTTTAAAATGCTTGTGTGCTGCTGCAGATGAAGTACGCCATGCATTGCAAAATGGCGTTATCAAAAGCTGGTGTCGAGGCATATGTGATGCGGTCTACAGAGATGTGCATGTACAGGTAGAGGTGCAACTGTTGAGCAACTATTGGCCAGATCAACCAAGGGGCTACAGTAGCCAGCCATGGTGGCTGAGCGGGTTCTAGGCGCTTCAGTCTGGAACCGCGTGACTGCTACAAATCCTGCCTCTGGCATGGATGTGTGTGATGTCCTTAGGTTGGTTAGGTTTAAGTAGTTCTAAGTTCTAGGGGACTGATGATCTCAGATGTTAAAGTCCCATAGTGCGGAGAGCCATTTGAACCATTTAAGGGGCTAGAGTAAGCACATTCACTAGATGGGCAATCAGCAGGTTCAAAATGGTTCAAATGGCTCTGCGCACTATGGGACTTAACATCTGTGGTCATCAGTCCCCTAGAACTTAGAACTACTTAAACCTAACTAACCTAAGGACATCACACACATCCATGACCGAGGCAGGATTCGAACCTGCGACCGTAGCAGTCGCGCGGTTCCGGACTGAAGCGCCTAGAACCGCTCGGCCACTCCGGCCGGCGCAATCAGCAGGGCATGCATGAGTATAGCATCAGCGGTGGAGGTTGGTCAGCTGCTATAGGGGAAATGTCGAGTGCTGGAGGGGAAGTGCTGTTCTAAACTGAAGACTGCGTTTATATACTTTATAAATAGTATGTGCATGGTGACCATTCAAAATGTCTACCTCCGGTTTGGTTAGTATGTACCCGGAATTGCACTGAAAGTGCAACAAAAGCAGCTATTTATTTTCGTCTGGGGTGTTAACCATTCATAACTTTCAGAGAAGTATTGTGAGTTGTGAATTTTGATTAAAACTTGCTTTCTCTTGTTGTCAAGTTAAGATTTGCTTCTTTCGGCGAAAAACAATTTTGTCATCTCACCTCGCCAACATGTTGTGCAGACGCAACTGTGAGAGATCTCTGAAAAGGTGGTTTATTAAGTGAGGAACTGAGGAAAAAGCACTTTCTCAATGGGAAAATAAATGTGAAATGTCTCACTTTTGTTGTTCAAAAACCCACAGCGTTTCTTGTTTCATCAGCTATTGATGGTTCTTAAAAATTACCTTTTTTCATTGAAAAGGTCCGTAGTAAGTGGAATAACGCGATAGTTAATGAAGTTTTGCGTAATAACTGTATGGAAAAATAAATGTCGTGGATATTTCATTCTGCCTTCATCGCTGGCGTGCATGATCACAAATGAGTATGACACATCATATCAGTTTTCTCGAGATTTGTGAGAGAGACCTCCACCCATGTGTAAGGAAAACTTCAGTATGTTAACTAATTTCATATGCAGCTGCATGTTTCATAAAGTGCACCAAACGCAAAATCAAAGCGAGCATTATTTTCATTGCAAACTTTCGCGCAGTGTCTTACTAACATGAAACTGTCACAATAACTATGACCACTAACGAAATGATGAGCACGTCATCATGAAACTGACATACAATGCTTTAAGTAACGTAATTTCTTTTCTTTCTTTTTGCCGAGTAGTTTCTGTAAAATCGTTTGAGAAAGATTTTAGGGCATGCGCTTCGATTCTGTCATCGCAGCGCGTCACTGACCGGCTTAAGCCTGCCAAACATTATTGGCCTCCCCTTCCGAACAACCGAATGAACTGGCCCAGCGATTTTGACGGAAACTGGTCACTGAACATAGGCCACTGTATCCCGTGCAGACTCTACCATACGTGTCTCCTCAATGGGCCTTCCCAGCCGGCCCCTAATTCATACATCCATGCTGACTGCTGTTCATCGGTGACGAAGGATGGATCTCACACGCCAGTACCGTAACTGTACGTTCGTTAAGTAACGAAAGGTGACCTCGTCAGATGAATCATATTTTATGTTCCATTGACGTGGAACATCTGAAAGCAAATACCGTGCAATAATTGTCACAAGTGTCGAGGCCAGAGGAGGGAGAGCTATGATCTGGGGAATGGTTTGGTGGCATTCTCTGTGTGATTTCATCATTCTGAAATGTACTGTGGATCAACCCAACCCTGCATCCATCCTTGGGGACCGTGTCCACCCTACATGCAGTTTGTTTTTCCTTGGCATAATGACATCTACCAGCAGGATAATGCTTCGTGTCACACAGCTTGTAGTGTAGGTTTTAACTGTTTTATTTTATTATTGTTGTTGTGTATGTAAACTTTTGTGTGTCCCTGTGTTGTAATGTGAACCTGAACGTTGCAATTGGTGTACTTCCGTAGCCATTATCTGATAAAAGGAGTTACCAAATCCATCAGAACCTGTGTGACTGTGCTACAGTTAAAACTTCAACAAAAAATAATTAGAAAAACTAAAACAGTATTCTTAATAAAATTCCTGTCAAATTCTGTATTGTGCGGTACAGAGAACAGTGCAACAATGTGTAACGCCCACTATGTGTGACGCAATTCTAACATACAGAACTGACAGATGAAATGCAAAGCTTGGCAGTGTATCATTTTACTGTGTCCTAGGTACAGTTAAGCTAATAAATTTTCATCACTCATCTTGTGGCAATGGAAACTCGGTACTACTCGAAAGTGGTCAAAATTAAAATACAGCGCAGCAGTAAATCAGCTTTAAAGAAATAAAAAATAATAAAAAAGCAAAAAAGAAGCACCTTGTCAAGTGCACAACGCAAGGGAAAGCAGCTATGCTATGCAAATCATGCTTTTTGAGCAATACGCTGGCAACACACAATTACCAAATTAAACTTTCCTAAGCAGACAGTGGGAAAGACTCAACTTACTGAATGATTGAAAAGAGACTAGCATTAAAAAATTGAATTGTGAAACTGTGGTTCCTTAACAATTACAACATTCTTCACAAAATTCACTTCTTATAATAACATCACTATGCCTTGAAATTAGTTAATAGAATGGTCAAGGCGTAGTGAGCTTATAATTTCGTGTGCAAGCCATGTGAGCATCTACCTATGTTGAATCACGTCTCGTTAGTCAAACTAACACTTCTCAAATCAGTCTTCACAAAATCGTATTTCCAACACGCAACATTCTCCGCATTTACATCTCTGTGTTTTTCCAGACCGTTCATCAGCGTGACCGACACTCAGCTATTGCACTAACTTGACTTTGAGTGATATACTGGCAACAACAATGCTACTGGTAAGCAAAAATCACATTGCTCGGAACCTCTGCGGTGAAATGTATCGACTACTCAAGACTTCTGAATAAAATGTCCTCGGGTTTCCAACCGCGTCAATTGCTTAAAACTACACGAGCTTTCGGCCAAGCACTTCCTGGCCATTGTCAAGGCCTTGACCATGGCCAAGGAGTGCTTGCCTGAAAGCTCATGTAGTTTTAAGCAATTGACGCGGTTGGGAATCCGACAACATTTTATTCAATGTTATCGCCACGAGACTCTGCATTCATACAATTCAAGACTTCTGTTTGAAAAATATACAGTGTACAAATATGAAGCATGACACATCGAACAAAAAAAGAGCTCACATCACTTTTATTGAATGTCACAAATAAGATAGTGGTCTCACTACATGAGTTTATCATACAGTCTTGGGTGCCGTTTCCCCGGATTTAAGCCCAATCAAGAAACTAAGGGACCACCTCGATAGGGCTACTCACACCGTGGATCATCAGTCGAGAAACCTATCCCATCTGGCCACGGCACACAAGTTGGCATGACTGCATGTCCCTGTTGATGCCTCCCAGAACCTCGTTGAGTCTCTTCTTGCACTTCTCACTGTGGCCTTCACTGTTATTCAAGCTTTTAAGAGGTGGTCACATTCATGTGACTGGACAGTGGAGCTGGGCTCTGAAGAGGTGGACTTTTCGAAACTTCATCTCAGTTTTCTGTCAAATGACTAATTAAATTTTTCTTTGATTACAATCATTACTTTCAAAAAATTAAACTTTTATTTCCAAAACTAGACCTCATTCTGGTCAGTTTTTTATCCCATTTGTCCATTTCCCACCATTCATTTCGAAAGTTTTCTGTTGTGGTTGCCAACTTCCAAGTATAATGTTTAATTCATCTGTTCCTCGTGAGCAATCTTCACTGTAATATTTGCTCCCACTAGTCGATTATTTGTGTAGTCACTCCTGCTCCTGCTGTGCTGGTTTGTCGTAACTAAGGTCTTTCGGTCGATCACTGGCTAAGGCAATCAGAATTAAAGGCAGCTGTTCGGATAGCACGGCTCGCAAGTTTGAAAATGAACAAAGCTCCTTCTTTTTGTTTTGTTCCGTGATGGGTTTCGTGCGTTTCACTTCTTGTGTTTGTTACGTCGTGACAAGAACCGTGGCTCCTCTCATTACACTGATAAGTGAGAAGGAAGGAGAGTGATTTATGAATGCATCCTGGATCTGTATATGTGAACTTACGATGACAATTGTGGTACAACATTTTTCTGTGCACCTGCACTGGAAAACAAGATAACATGTTTCTTAAGGCACAAATGAATAACCTTAGCTGCTAGTGGGCATTAATTATCATCAAAGGGGAAAGTTGAGAATTTGTGGCAGGGCAGGATTTGAACCCAGATCTCCTGCATATTACGCTGATGCGCTAACCACTGCGCTATCTGGACACAGTGGTCATTGCACCTGCCCGGAATACCCCAGGACGACTCCCTTCTGACCAAAATTCTCAACTTATCCACACAGTACTAGCGTAATATACCCCTTGCCCATTATCCTCATTACTCGTGGAATTTCACCTACTCCTGTAGGAGTTCGAGCATGGTGTGCATCTGCATTGAAGAGATCATATGTACGTGGTATGTCCGAAAATACATATACCACATATATATTTCTGTATATGAGAGCTTGGCTAATCATATTTGAATGGGAGCTTCTTATATGTACCGAGGTAGCATGAGTAGCGATGTGGGATTAGCAGTTATGATTAACGTGAGCCAGTTTCCGTTCTCTCTATGCGGTGTATCTTATTCGTAATAATTTTTATCACACTCGTTCTTCATTCCCTTCATCCCCTTTCTTTCATTTTTGATAGTTTCATAACCACTTAGTAGACGAAGTATTTGTCTTACCATGTTATGCGTGCTCGTCACTCTTGTAATGTTAGTCATGGTGTTTCCTGTAAATTGTATTGTTTTGGTTTCAATAATTATCAAGTGATATATATCTTTTGCGTTATTTTCAGGTCGTCCTCACATCAAACAAACTGACTATAAGTGTGCGTTTTTAAACTGATTATCTTCGAAGAAAGCTGAGGCTATCTGTATGTATATATATATATATATATATATATATATATATATATATATATATAAAGTAGTAAAGGAGTTTTGCTATTTGGGGAGCAAAATAACTGATGATGGTCGAAGTAGAGAGGATATAAAATGTAGACTGGCAATGGCAAGGAAAGCGTTTCTGAAGAAGAGAAATTTGTTAACATCCAGTATTGATATAAGTGTCAGGAAGTCATTTCTGAAAGTATTCGTATGGAGTGTAGCCATGTATGGAAGTGAAACATGGACGATAAATAGTTTAGACAAGAAGAGAATAGAAGCTTTCGAAATGTGGTGCTACAGAAGAATGCTGAAGATTAGATGGGTAGATCATGTAACTAATGAGGAAGTATTGAATAGGATTGGGGAGAAGAGAAGTTTGTGGCACAACTTGACCAGAAGAAGGGATCGGTTGGTAGGGCATGTTCTGAGGCATCAAGGGATCACCAATTTAGTATTGGAGGGCAGCGTGGAGGGTAAAAATCGTAGAGGGAGACCACGAGATGAATACGCTAAGCAGATTCAGAAGGATGTAGGTTGCAGTAGGTACTGGGAGATGAAAAAGCTTGCACAGGATAGAGTAGCATGGAGAGCTGCATCAAACCAGTCTCAGGACTGAAGACCACAACAACAACAATATATATATATATATATATATATATATATATATATATATATATATATATAGTGCAGCAGAGTTTGCTACACGATATGGAGGACAGTATTTCAACAAGTGTTCACTTCCACTTACTTTTTATTCAGTGACCAGAACTATGAGCAGACGGATGGAGTTGCAATGGATGAGACATGACAACATCGATATGTCAGCTTAGTCTACGGCCTTTTTGCCTTATGCAGAGAGCATTTCTTCGTATTTTGCGTAATTATGATGTAAAATGCGTTTTTCGTCCACCTTCTAAGATTATGGTCGTTTTAGGTTCCGTAAAGGATGATCTTGGTTTGCGGAAAGCAGTTGTCTTCAGTATTCCTTTCAGTTGTGGCATGTCATATGTTGGTGTGGAAGACCAGTGTACTGGACATAGTGTCACATATGTTTATAACAGCCGAGCAAATCTGCTATTGCAGAACATTGTCTCGGCACGGTCATACTACGGAATATAACAACTCAGAGATTCTGGCAAGCACTTCCAGCTGTTTGGATAGTGTTGCTAAGGAAGCAGTTGAAATTAAATTACCAAGTAACTTTGTAAATAGAGATGGATGTTTTTGCTTAAAATCTACGTAGATTTAATGCTACCCCACCCCTTCGTTATTAATTTTCACTATGGGTAACTTTTGACGTCGGTAATCTTTGATTGCTGACGGCGTTAGCGTGTATAGTGTGTGTTTGTGTGTGTGTGTGTGTGTGTGTGTGTGTGTGTGTGTGTGTATGTTTGTTATCTTTCCGGAATTGCTCTGTAAACCGAGGTTTTAAATTCTCTTACACAGCTCTTGCTTGCTGGAGTTTTTCCTTGAAAATGAGAGGATGTGCTCCTTTCGAAATATCAACGGTTATCGACGACGTCATCCGGTCAACGAATAAGTTATTTGAACATCGTATATGCCAGACGGAATTGAGATCTCACAACATAAAATCCGTCGATTTAAATTCGATCAAATATCCATTGTGTAATTTCTAAGGAGAGCTGTTTCTGCTCCGCTCAAACATTGGAACAAGAACTAGTATCCCATACGGCTTTGACTTCTGAATCCTACCTAAACTGTGTGTCGAACTCCAGCTGTCTGTGTGTGCTAGCCAAAGGTGCTAATAGTTCATGAAGTGTTACTAGAACGAGAAGAACATACTTTCAGATTCTGCGCCAATTTGACCCTATGACAACCATTGCTCCAGATTTGTGGAGAAGAAGAAACAAAATCCTTGAGAACTGGTATTTCCGGTGTATAATTTAAAAATTCGAGTGTGACTCCAACATTGATAAGCTGATAAGAAACTTATCCTGTGCTTTGTTTCACTGACCTTCCGTTGTCGTTCAAAACAGTGTCTAGAGACTGAGTAGGAATCGATAAATTAGGCATTATATTAGCCAGATGCTTTAACACTAGAAGTACATGTGGGTCATTTTTGATCCACGATGGTTTTCCGATGGCCGTAGCCCTCTCCATAATCATCGTAAGACCAAACGCTCCCTTGACTTTTCATCATTTATGTGGTTTTATAACTCACCAGAATTTCATCCCCCTAGCTCACCTAGAAGTATGAAAAATTTACCTGTGAAACCAGTAGTACTATATGAGTAATTTTTGTCCCGTACACATTTAACCAATTTGATATCAGCAACACCGGTTTTCACACACTAAATAGTTTCTGGTTGTGCATCGACGTTATTCATTTTTTTTTAATTTCGTGATACGGTACACTACAGCATCACCGGCCTTCTGCGGTCTAACCGTGTTGGTGAGCCAATAAATATAAACCATAGGGCAGTCACATTGCGTCACTGCAGTACAATTTGGAGGTGTGGCGGTGGGACTTGGAGTCCCATACCACGCTGCAACGGTGACGGTACTCTTCTGTACGGCATAAAAACGTAGTCCGACACGGGCAGGTAAGATTGGAAAGCCGTGGACCTGGCATGGAGGGCTAGTCTTGGCAAAGGAGGCAGCCGTGGTGGGCGTGCCAGGCACAGCGTTAGTCCTGTTCGGAAGCCGATTCCTCGAGGATGGTCAGCGGAACCGGATGGCGATACCAACGACGTGGATGTGTAGTCCCAACGTGGCGTAGGCCATGGACAGTGTCCCGTAGGGCAGCCACCTTCTCATAGAGCCGCCGCGCGTTGTTACGTTGAAAGGTGGCTACACTGAGCCACTGCGCCAGAGATTGCGCCAAAGAGTATTATTAAGCCACCTCCACAGTGCTTGTCGAGAGCTCGTAGAAGTGAGTGCGTGGGCAGAGCTCGTAGAAGACAGTTCGTGTTGAGATGTGCGAGTGGGCAAGGCTTGTCGAGATGTTGTAGTAAGGAGTGCTTGTTCCATGTTTTATCCAGTTATTTGATGGGAGAGATAGCAGATGTTATTCTAATGAAGATATTGTAACGATCAGAGTGCTTTTCGTCAATATATATGAAGGTAAAATATTGCGTGTTTTTTCATTATTTCCATGTTTTAAATAATGCGTCATGACAGGTTCAGTCAACAAAGCATCTGGCTTGTGTTCTTGTATTAGAGTGTAATTCTGGTTTTCTTGAGTAATTATGGTATTTTTATTTCCTTTAGTTAGTTCTGTATAAATGGTATTTAAAATTCTTGTCTTGTTGAAGAAGAACCGTGCCAGATGTGCGTTGAGTCATACTACCACATACAGAACAGCTACACTTGTGCTTTGTTGGTTTAGTAGGTTTTATAGTTGCTGGGGACTTAATTAATTAACTGTGTTTATTAAAATTTTTCATTTCATTCTTTGTTGTTGTTCTAAGCAGTCAGATTGCGTTACAATAATAGTCAGGGCCAACCGTTTACGAGACTTGCGTAATCGGACAGACAGCTATACTAAAAATCAAAAAAAGTATTTTCAATCATATTTAATTAAGCCCCCATGCACGTGGCGACCGCTGCTTCGGATCGTCCCTTGAATTCTTCTGATTGTGAAAATAGTAGACGGTAGTATTGTTGTAGTAATTTGTAGTTTAGTAATTGTAGTCTGTTTTGCATGTGTAGATTTGGTAATTGTCATTCTTCTAATGGTATTTTTTCTCAGAATTTGATTTGTTGTCTTGTTTACGCGTTTGACAATCTAGTGCAATTATGTCAATTGTTTGTTAATCGTGTTTGAGGGAAACATTTCATGTGAATGGTATTGTTGGAGATAAGGAGTCATTGTGTGTAATTTTCGTACAGTGACGAATTTTTTTTTATGTTTTGTAAATGATTACGTGATCAATGAAAAAGGCGAAAATGATGGATAGTGAGAATAACGAAATTGTTAACATGGCGAACTCGCCAACAGAGGAAAACAGTGTCATGAATAATGGTGTTGAAAACAATTTAATAAGCAGGGAAAATAGTCCGAAACCAGTCCAAAATTTTTCACAATCGTAAATTTTCCGAATACGAGATTAACGACGGAAGATATGGAGCAGTTAATGAGTGCAATATTAAATTTGGGATCACGGATGGAAGCAATGATAACACGGGTATTCTCAGAAATAGGAACAAGTAAAACCGAAATGGAAACAATGGAAACACAGTTAGGCTCACGAATAGGGACATGTTTCAACATGAAAGATGAATCAAACAAAGAAATTAGAGAAGAAGTGCAACCAATTTTGAATGCTCACAATAATAGTTTAATTTCAACAGAAATCAGACAAGAGGAACAGGACAGAGAACAGGAAGAAAGAGATCGCGTGATAGTACAGAAATTTTCAGAGTTAAATTTACAACGTGCAAAAGATAAGGAAGAAATAATTGAAAGAATCGAGGAATCCGTACCAAATGACAGAATAAATAAAACAACAATATGAACAGTTAACTACCAAATGTGTCAATACTGAAACCCGAGTCGCGACACTTACGGAAGACGTAAATAAACAGAAAGAACAAATAGGTGACTTATCGGAAAGAGTTGAGGAGATTTCAGATAAATTGACAAATCTTAGTTTACATGGGGACAGAGATTCAGATGATGCAGCACCATTGCCGTTTGCAGAAACCGAAGAATACCAGAACATAAATAAGCATGTTGAAAATCAGGGAAAAATTAATGAACGCGTGAAAAGGGAATTTGAGGCTTTAAAAAAGCAAGTCAAACAGATTGAGGGTGAAATCGCAGGAAAAGACGGCAAAAGAAATTTAGAATCACAGATACCAGAGGGGTTTGAAGAAAATAATTTGTTTCATTTACGGGATGCGACAAGAGAGCGCCAGGCGCGCGAACTTGACAATAATCGTCATTGGGACTGGGACAGACGCGGTAGGTCTTTGTCGCCACGAGGCGAAAATTTTGACTATAAACACTTTTTGACTGTTCGGAAATTTAAGATCTTCCGTAATTCTAAGAATGACATACATCCATGTTCATGGTTAGATCAATTTACGTACGCACTCCCGCCAGATTTGTCACAAAGTCACAAACTAGAAATTATGTGCGGCTATTAAAGTCCTCAGGGGATTCACTACTCTAAGTGAATATCTGCCGTAGCGAGCATAGGGCCCCGAGCTGTAGTGGTGCTATTTCTCTTTTAGTTTTCTGTACCGCTGCCTACTCTTTTACTATTCTTTGCATCTGTCAAAATAACTCTTCGACTATCAATCTATCTAGAGAGTAAGTAAACATTAACCGGATATGACTATGTTACCCAAAAGTGACTTTGGAATTTACCGTTTGAACTTTACCTTCAGCAGCATTCATTCGTAGTTTAAATGAAATTTTACCTGTTTATCTTCGTGACAACATTACTTCATATGTTGACGATATTCTTATTGCTAAACATTCTTGGAGTAAGCACAACAAAATTTTGGATTCATTATTACGTATCTTTGCAAGAGTGGGCATTACAGAGAACTTGGAAAAATCTGAATTTGGTCGTTCTCAGGTGAAATTTCTCGGTCACATTATTTCTACAGAAGGTATTCTTCCTGATCCAGAGCAATTAGACGCTATTCGTAATTATGCTGTTCCTACCACAAAACGTGAGGTTCGTAGTTTCCAAAATTTTTGTGGAATGATATACTTTTAAAAAAATTTCTGTGGAATGACGTACTTCTGAGAAACCAACAGCTAGATGTAAACATGCGGAGAGTACAAGGATACCGCGCTGTGTTTTGGCGGCGGCACATACTCAAAGCAACAGTCAAGTCTACGCGCCGCACAAGGCAGTCGTTGACCGCGAACAATTGCTTCCTACGTCACGCGCCTACAGCTGATCGAGCGCTCAGTGCGAATGCACTGACAGCCGTAAACAAATACACAGTTTAATTTCTCCGATTAAATTCAGTATAAAGATATAGTGAGTTGATGAATTATGTTATTAACGTTCAGTATTTTTCAGGATACGGTTGTATAAAATATTTAAGAACTTCAGGTAAATTCTGTGCGTGTCCGACGTCAAGACGACTTGCTATCGAGAAAATTTCAGAAAGAATGTAATTTCCGAGAAGAAACTAATAAACTAAGAAGGTAACTATTAATTGAGTTTATTTTTTCAGGTAACATATTTTCACTTAGGTACGTACTTTAGACGTAATTTGCTGCTCGCGATTACGTGATTCATACTTTGTGCTAAATTTCATGTTCTATGAATTTACTTGTGAAGCGACGTGCTTGCGTACATTAACTAATTTTGACAATGATTATTAATGAACTGGGTTGTAACTTGTGTATATTATGCATCGCTTGGCTGCACTGCTTTTTCACTGATGTCATATTTTTTTAATTATGTGCCTGCTGTGTTTATTTATTTAAATTATAATTGTAACCTGATTAATTGTACTGACTGTGTTTATGTATGTAGGTTATACTTTGTGATTTATCTGCTTGCGCTTTCATGTTTACTTATTAAGATTACATATGAACATTTATTTGCTTATGCTGATATGATGCTAATGACATGTTTACTGCTTTGCGTATGGATTGCATATTTATACGTATCTGTTGTTGTCATAACTACTCTTTAATTTGGTATATAGAAATGCTGATATACTGTGTATGAACATAGAGTTTAGGTCGCGCTATTGGATTAATTATAGATTGTTCGCTTGGCAGAGCCTCGTTGTAAGGATTGTGCTGCATCCACTTGTTGACATTCTGTTCTCTACTGGTATATTTACTCGCTATTGCTTATTTTGCTTACGCTCAGTACCTTATATTTTTTAAGATAAGAAAATGAACTGCTATAATTCGACGAACAACATTAGTACAAGAAACTTCATAGGAGTCACATGAGCTGAGGTTTTATGGAAGCTGTATAAATTTATGCTAATAGGAAGGAGGCTAACGTCATGACATACCAAAACTAGGTTTAGACCATTGACAGTTATTACACTGCATTCTTCGTGAGCAATTGAAATAGGAAGTGACACTTGACACAAAAATACTCCACATGTTTGCTTCTGCCATAATTCTTGAAGTGGTGTGCACACTGTGAAATATTATGATTATTCACACTCCGTAATCGTACTTAATTACTGAGAGTTATTCGAACTAAGTCTGTTAGAGATCATGTATGCATTTCTTTGTTTATAATTCATAATGAGCAGAAGATTTGGGTCAGATGGATTACACAGAGGTTGTGTGTTGACAATGTGTCTTCAGATTGTATGGGATGATGAACTGAAGTTTGCACTATGATTTTATCTGTACTTGTTCGAGGAGACTGACTAGAGGAAAGAGTTGTGTTGGAAGTGAGATGATATTGGCAATAAGGTTCATATTTATCGACGTATTAATGAGGTATTATTGAGGTATAGAGATTATATGAAGTTGATGATTATTGGAGTTTTTGTGGACAAGAGGTAAGGTAAATGCTATTAATGATGAGGTTTATATGTATCGACGTATTGAAGAGGTATTATTGAGGTATTATTGAGATTATGTGATGCTGATGATTATTGGAGTTTTGGTGTATAAGAGGTAAAGTAAGTGAGGAGCATTTTTTTTTTTTTGTTGGTCTTAATGGAACAAGGAGGATGAAGATAGCAGACTAGAACACTAAAGTAAAAGGAAGATAGTCTATACACACACTTTGTTAAATCACTAAGCGGTATATACTTTTTTTTGAAGAGAGGAAGTATTTGCATATCTTGGCTCACTGACAGTTATTCAACAACAGTACATTTGATCTGGCTTCGCAAACATTGGTTTTGACATGATGACTATGACGTTGACTTAACTATTATTGACTGTTATACATTGCTGCCACTACTACTTGATACACATGATGAACATCAGATTTTGACAGAATTGCATTTACACAGTTAACACTATTCAGTCACACAGTAGTACTTAATGTGGATGAAAGATGAGTGAGTGTGTTTTGTGTGTTTTCCTTTCCTAATCCTACCCACCTATTTCCTAAATATTATTTTATTTGTTTGTAGTGGCTTGCACTGACACCCATAAATATTATAGGTTTACTGATATTTGAGTATTTGTAATAGTTAATATGACAATTATCTGAAATCATTTGTGTGTTTGTTATGATTTGTATGTTTAGTGTAAAAGCATTTGTATGTGCATTCAAACTATTGTTCATGCCTGAACTGTCTGATTAGTGATGGTAAATATTATGAACTGTTACCTGCACTTTTCAACATAATGTGTGACACTTAGGAATGATTAATTTCTGCTGATGAACTGTGTGATCAGTGATAGCGAATATTATGGACTGCTCTCTGCACCTACTCAACATTGCTGGGTGCCACTAATTGAACTGCTTCTACTGAAATGATGTCACTTGTTGGTGTCTGCACCTGCTCAACATTGCTGGGTGCAACTGATGGACTGCTTCTACTGAAATGATGTCACTTGTTGGTGTCTGCACCTGCTCAACATTACTGGGTGCACACATGGAACTGCTTCTACTGAAATGAAGTCACTTGTTGCTGTCTGCACCTACTCAACATTGCTGGGTGCCACTAATGGAACTGCTTCTACTGAATTGATGTCACTTGTTGGTGTCTGCACCTGCTCAACATTACTGGGTGCCACAGATGGAACTGCTTCTACAGAAATGATGTCACTTGTTGGTGTCTGCACCTGCTCAACATTGCTGGGTGCAACTGATGGACTGCTTCTACTGAAATGATGTCACTTGTTGGTGTCTGCACCTGCTCTCAACATTGCTGGGTGCAACTAATGGACTGTTTCTGCTGAAATGATGTCACTTGTTGGTGTCTGCACCTGCTCAACATTGCTGGGTGCAACTGATGGACTGCTTCTACTGAAATGATGTCACTTGTTGGTGTCTGCACCTGCTCAACATTGCTGGGTGTAACTGATGGACTGCTTCTACTGAAATGATGTCACTTGTTGGTGTCTGCACCTGCTCTCAACATTGCTGGGTGCAACTGATGGACTGTTTCTGCTGAAATGATGTCACTTGTTGGTGTTTGCACCTGTTGACCATTGCTGGGCTGGAATTATCAACTATTTTTTTTTTTGAATAATTAAAAGTATTTTATGTGAACATTTGTATAAACTGATTTTTTATGCATTGTGTAAACTATTATGTAAAGCCACATGTATGAAAAGAATTTGTATTGCCTACTGTATTTTATATATTAGGTTATTGAAAGGTCAGTGCAAAGCCAAAATTTTAACTAATTATGTGATATTTAGGTATTAATACTATCTTTTATTTTGTCTGTATTTTTCTGGACGAATTTGGTGATATTTTCACCACCAATGCTGGCAAAAATACCATCAAATTCTGGCCTGTGGAGGAGGGGCATATGAAAGGTGGCTACACTGAGCCACTGCGCCAGAGATTGCGCCAAAGAGTATTATTAAGCCACCTCCACAGTGCTTGTCGAGAGCTCGTAGAAGTGAGTGCGTGGGCAGAGCTCGTAGAAGACAGTTCGTGTTGAGATGTGCGAGTGGGCAGGGCTTGTCGAGATGTTGTAGTAAGGAGTGCTTGTTCCATGTTTTATCCAGTTATTTGATGGGAGAGATAGCAGATGTTATTCTAATGAAGATATTGTAACGATCAGAGTGCTTTTCGTCAATATATATGAAGGTAAAATATTGCGTGTTTTTTCATTATTTCCATGTTTTAAATAATGCGTCATGACAGGTTCAGTCAACAAAGCATCTGGCTTGTGTTCTTGTATTAGAGTGTAATTCTGGTTTTCTTGAGTAATTATGGTATTTTTATTTCCTTTAGTTAGTTCTGTATAAATGGTATTTAAAATTCTTGTCTTGTTGAAGAAGAACCGTGCCAGATGTGCGTTGAGTCATACTACCACATACAGAACAGCTACACTTGTGCTTTGTTGGTTTAGTAGGTTTTATAGTTGCTGGGGACTTAATTAATTAACTGTGTTTATTAAAATTTTTCATTTCATTCTTTGTTGTTGTTCTAAGCAGTCAGATTGCGTTACAATAATAGTCAGGGCCAACCGTTTACGAGACTTGCGTAATCGGACAGACAGCTATACTAAAAATCAAAAAAAGTATTTTCAATCATATTTAATTAAGCCTCCATGCAACGTATGTTCTCCTCGAGGGGGACGATATTGGCTTCCTCATGGATAGTCACAATCCGTGTAAGTGGTGGGGCGTGCAGGCTCCACCTGGGAACCTTGTTCTTCAGGCGCTGCAACATCCGCATCCTGGTGACACTAATCGTGGCCCATGCAGTGGAGCCATACGTGAGGGCAGGCAGGATAACAGCCCGGTAGATACAGACCTTGATAGACAGGTCAAGTTCCCTACTGCGGAAGAGGGGCACATGGCCCTGGTCAGTTTTTGCCACTTGTTGGCGACATACTCTGCATGACAGTGGAACAGCAGCTTGTGGTCCATCCCGACCCCGAGATAGGTGGTCGTCGGGGACCAGGGCACCTGCACGCCTGCAATCGGAATATTGCGGCGGAGGACTTGGCGCCGTTTCGTGAAACACACCGCCGTAGTTTTGGCGGCATTGAGAGCGATTTTGTTGTCCGGCACCAGGTGATGGTGGCGTCCACCTGCCGCTGGAGGTGTGCGATGACGGCGTCAGTGATACATCCAGTGGTATAAAGTGCTGTGTCATCAGCATATTGTGCTAGGTGGCACTCGGGGATGACCAGCATATCATTCACGTAGATGTTAAAAAGAATGGGAGATAGCACAGATCCCTGTGGAGTGCTAGCTGTCAATGGACGAATGCCAAAACGCATTCCCCGATGAGCCACGAGGAAAGTCCTACTGCGGAGGAAGTTATCCACAATCTTCACATAGATATCCGGTATTGGGGTCTGCGTCAGCATCTTGTGCACGAGATTGTCGGTCTAGATTTTATCGTAGGCGTTCTGCATGTCCAGAAAAACCGCAGCTGTCGACTTGGCGACGTTGAAACCTTTGCTGACGTGTTCAGTGATTCGGAGGACCTGATGTTATTCACGAGATGTTAGAGTATATTATGATACTTTGGGCCAAAAAGAATATGAAATACGAAGTATTCAGAGGTCGGGTTATACTTTATACCAGCGCTGCTTTCCGTTTCCTATGGACTGGAGACATGCAGACCTACAGAGTGACACTGGGAAGCTACAGAATAACATGTTATTCAGTGGGGAAATCCTCCGTCCCCTTCTACACTGCTGTCTGGGGCACTGCTAACGGTTCACTTACCCGATAGCAGATACCAGGCGCGTCGCCCTTACCGAACGAGGTGGCGCAGTGGTTAGACACTGGACTCGCATTCGGGAGGACGATGGTTCAATCCCGCGTCCGGCCACCCTGATTTAGGTTTTCTGTGATTTCCCTAAATCGCTCCAGGCAAATGCCGGGATGATTCCTTTGAAAGGGCACGGCCGAATTCCTTCCTCGTCCTTCCCCAATCCGATGAGACCGATGACCTCGCTGTCTGGTCTCCTTCCCCAAGCAACCCAACCACACGTCGCCCTTACAGACCGTCATGACTGACAACTTCGTGAAACTGGCAGATGCGCTGAAACAAAAAGGAACAAGTTTAGTTGCTGCTCTTCGGAGATCACTCAAGGAGGTCCTTCCTGCAGAGCGAAGTGGGGATGACACATTGTGCGCAACTCACTTACCACCCAGGCGACAATCTTCACACAGCATACCAAGGGAAAAAGAAGAAAAATATCAGTATCCTGAGGAACATCCATGCTGGATGTCAGATGAATGAGAATACTCAGAAGAAACTTCCAGAAACTGTGAAGTTTTAAAATGAAATTAAGGATGGTGTCGACATAGTTGACCAAATGGTTAGACACTTCAGTGTCTGAGCTGACATCCACCGATTGCCTGTGGGGGTCTTTTACAATATTCTTGACCTTGCCATGATCAACTCTCACACAGTTTTTAAGTTCCTTACCTCTAAGAACAATTCACGTCGGAACTTATCCAATATGGAAAAGGCGTTGTCAAATTCAGGACTTTGTCCCCAGAGTTGCAGATGAGCTTGTTCGCTCTTACAATCTGCAGAGAGAAGTCTGTCTCCCCTTTCGGGCACTGATACCGACACTGACCAATATGGACATAAAAGGTCTTGTCAAATTCAGATTTCCTACAAACAACAAAGGGAAATAAAACATCAAGCCTATGCTTCAAGTGAAACAAGTATGGGTGCAAAAGCTGCCGAGCAAAAACTCTTGTCGAATCTTTGAATCCCAGTTAAGTAATTCTGTCAAGTCCTTGTTCTTAAATATTTCCAAATATTTGTATTTATATGTTGAAGTTATTTGTTCTTATGTTTTAGTATCTTCATTGCAGTAAGTAATAAAACATGCAGAACATTTTAGTCACCTGCTGCAATTTAGAATCTTTCACAAATATTTGGTACTTACCTTATTTTTCCATAAAAGTAAAAATACTATTAATTCTCACATAAACAATATTTTTGATTCTGTTTCAATTTTTTATAAAGAAAAACATTATAACATTGTTTTACTTACTTGTTTTAACGACGATTGACGAAAAATTGTGGAATTTCTTCTGCAAAATTTAAAATAAAAAAAGTTTACTTCTGAAAATTTATTTTTGACGGAGTATTATTCATTTTAGAGACGTATTGTCAACATGAAGACACTCAAAACACCACCCAAAGAAGAATAAAATGGTGGTTTTCTAGTGTGAGTCAAAAATGACCCACATGATGTTACTAAGGGTATGGTGAAATCCGGTACTTCTAATGTTTTAGATTAGATTAGTTTTTCGTTCCATAGATCCGTGATAAGGAGATCCTCGTGGATGTGGAACATTTAAAAAAAAAAAAAAAAAGCTGAAATAACAATACTAATAGTATGAGTATATACAATACATCGTTTTTTAAGCTGAAACAACAATACTAATAGTATGAGTATATACATCATTTAATTCTATTAAAAAATTCGTCAATGGAGTAGAAGGAGTTGTCCACTAGTAAGTCTTTCAGGCTCCTTTTAAACTGATCTTTATTTATAACTAAATTTTTTATGTTCGCTGGCAAATTATTGAAGATGAGTGTTTCTGAGTAGTGGACCCCTTTTTGAACTAAAGTAAGTGCTTTTAAGTCCTTGTGCAGATCATTTTTGTTCCTGGGATTGTATGTATGAACTGAGCTGTTTGTTGGAAAAAGAGATATATTATTTAGGACAAATTTCATTAAGGAGTAAATATACTGAGAGGCAGTTGTTAGTATACCCAGTTCTTTGAAGAGGTTTCTACAGGACGTCCATGAATTAACTCCACAAATAATACGTATTACACGTTTTTGGACTCTGAAAACTTTTGTTTGACTTGAACAGTTGCCACAAAATATTATACCATATGACATTATGGAATGAAAGTAGGCAAAGTATGCAAGCTTTTTCATTTTTATGTTGCCTATGCCTGCTAACACACGAATTGCAAATACAGATTTGTTAAGGCGTTTCTGCAATTCTGTGGTGTGCTTCTCCCAGCTGAATTTATTATCAAGTTGTAATCCCAGGAATTTAAGACTGTCAACCTCTTCTATCTGCTCTTCTTCATACTTTATGCATATGCTGGGTGGAAACCTCTTACAGGTTCTGAATTGCATATAGAGAGTCTTTTCGAAGTTTAATGTCGGTGAGTTGGCTTTAAACCATTTATTAATATCCATGAAAATATCATTATCAGATCTTTCTAGAACTACACTCAACATACTATTTATTGCAATACTTGTGTTGTCTGCAAACAAAACGAACTCTGCTTCTGGCAGTGTAACTGATGAGAAATCATTAATGTACACAAGAAAAAGCAATGGCCCTAAGATGGATCCTTGTGGGACACCACATGTAATTTCTTCCCATTCTCATGATGACTGATGATTTAATTCACTAGTCCCTTGCACTGACACCCTTTTTTCTTGTTAGCGAGTTATGACTTGAACCATTTTGCAGCACTGCCTGTGACACCATAAAATTCTAATTTATATAAAAGGATGTTGTGGTTCACACAATCAAATGCCTTTGACAAATCACAGAAAATACCTGCTGCTTGTAACTTGTTATTTAATGAATTAAGTACATTTTCACTGTAGGTGTAAATAGCCTTCTTGATATTAGAACCCTTCAGAAATCAAAACTGTGTTCTTGATAATATGTTATTTGTGGTCAAATGGTTGAGAAGCTGCCTGTACATTACTTTTTCTAAAATTTTTGAGAATGCTGGCAAAAGTGAAATTGGTCTGTAGTTTGACGGTATCTCTCTATCCCCTTTCTTGAATAGAGGCTTAACGTCTGCATATTTTAGCCAGTCAGGAAATGTCCCAGTTATAATTGACTGGTTACACAAGTAACTTAGAATTGTACTAAACTCACAAGAATATGCCTTAATTAACTTTGTTGATATTTCATCATAACCACTAGAATGCTTTGTTTTTAAAGATTTTATTATGGAAGTTATTTCTTTTGGTGAAGTGAGTGACATATTCATGTACCTGAAGCTATTTGTAAAGGCTAGTTTCAGATATTCAAGGGCATTATTTACTGATCCTGACAATCCCATTCTATCAGTAATGGATATAAAGTACTTGTTAAATAGATTTGCCACACTATGTCCATCGGTTACTAATGTGTCATCTACCCTTAATGCTATTTGCTCCTGTTCCTTTCTGGTTCTACCAGTCTCCTCCTTCACTATATCCCATATTATTTTTATTTTGTTCCCTGACATTGCTATCTTCTTCTCGCAGTGCATTTGTTTAGCTGTCTGAATTACTTTTTTTAATATTTTACAGTATTCCTTGTATTTAGCTAATTCATCAGCATTGGAACTATTCTTAGTCGACAGATACATTTTCCTTCTTGTCTTATAGGAAATCTGTATTCCTTGTGTAATCCATCGTTTTATTATAGATTTCTGTTTAATTCGAGTAAATTTTATAGGAAAACGTTTTCAAACATGGTACTAACATTGTTCATGAATGTGTTATATTTTTCATTCATGTCATGAGCACTATAAACATCTTTCCAGTTCATATCTTTGAGCAGTTTTCTAAAACACTTAATTTTTGGTTGATTGACTACTCTCCTGTACTCAGATTTAGCAGTCTTGATAATCTGCTTCGAGTTTACATCTAAAACAAGGACCTGCATGTCATGATCTGATAGTCCATTTATTACAGGTTTTATGATATGATTTTGTTCGTTTGATTTGTCTATAAAAGTGTTGTCAATGGCTGTTCTTGAGCATTTAGTGATCCTAGTTGGAAAGTTTACAGTGTTTGTTAGATTGAAAGACAACATTACTAACTGCAGTAAATGTTTACTGGAAGATTGCATTAGAAAATCTGTATTAAAATCACCAGCAATCAAAATTTCTTTGTTTCTTCCTGTTAAATAACCCAAAAGCGCTTCTAGATGATTTATGAATAGATTATAATTTCCTGCAGGTGCTCAGTAAATAGTTACTATTATATAGGATCTGTTATGGAACTCTACTTCTGTTGCACATGCTTCTAGATGCTGCTCTAAACAGAATTTATTAATGTCAATGTTCTTGAATTTACGGCAGTTTTTAATAAATGTGGCAACTCCTCCGCCATCCATATCTACTCTGCAGAATTAGGAAGCTAGCTTAAATCCTGAAATGTCTAACATATCTGTACCAGTGGTCACTTGATGGTCAGAGAGGCAGATTATGTCAATTTGGTTAGATGAGTTCATTTCATCATTACAAATGAGTAGTTCATCAACTTTATTTCTGAGTTCCAGAATGTTCTGGTATAATAAAGATAACTGATACTGCATACTAATGGGATTATTACTGCTTTGGCGAAGATGAACTGG
Organism: Schistocerca serialis cubense; assembly: GCF_023864345.2. Taxonomy (NCBI): domain Eukaryota; kingdom Metazoa; phylum Arthropoda; class Insecta; order Orthoptera; family Acrididae; genus Schistocerca; species Schistocerca serialis. The sequence continues at coordinate 610,528,337 of NC_064643.1, read as the reverse complement.
CTGTTTCTGATTACTTTCTGTTAAACTTTGTTTAAATGGAGGCTGTATGCTAAAATCTGACTCCTGTTCATCTGTTTTCTCAAACTGAGTGTGTCTGCCAATCTCTCTTAAAACTCGTTTTCTTTCCCCCTTCCCTATCCTAAAAAAGGCATCCCTCTGACACCTGTGACCACTGGTATTTTACCACTTGTGACAGTGTCCCCCCTTAAGTTTTCTGCAACCAACCCAGACAGTTTTCCCTTCCCTTTCCTATTGAGGTGAAGGCCATGTCTAGTGTAGTCCCAGTTATCGATAACATCCACAGGAATCAAACCAATATGGGACCCTATATCCGTCCTTAGCAGCCACTCCAACTCCAAGTTCACCCTCCTGACGGAAGAGTTGAAATGAGACCGATCATGGCGTCTCAACACAGACACAAATCCCACACTCGTATACTTCGTTGATGATGCTATCATCACCAGGTCACTTTCTATGGGATATTCAGAGTCTCTGTCAATGCTATTTCCCGGACCACCCACTATAACCACGGCATCCTCCTTCGTGAAATCCTTGCATAAAGAACGCACATCCTTTGTTACCTGACCCAGATCTGCACTAGGCTTGAAAAAGTTTGCGACTTGGTACTCTTGGCCTAGATTTTCCTGCAGTAGTTGGCCAACACCTCTACCATGGGAACTACCTAACAACAAAACTTTCTTTCTCTTTACAAATTTCCCTACCTTTTTCAAGTCCGTGAAAGCTTGTTGTGCCCTTTCTACAGCTTCCGCTACATGAGGCTCATCCGATTCTGACTGAGGCAACAGGTCAAATCTATTTTCAAGATTTATGACAAAGCTGTCTGATGCTCTCCTTTGCCTGTTCCCCCTATTACCTGTTGCCACTTCCCACCTCTGTTCACCCTTCTCCCTCTTTAACCTGTCTAAGTCAGCTTGAAGAGCTGCAATTTTCTCATCCTGTTCCAATGTTTTCCTATCTCTACTGCAGATCCTACAATACCACTGGTGAGCCTCATTTATGTCCCCATTTCCCACGCCACTGCATTCGCCCCAATGAAAGAAACTACAGCACCCATCACCCCACACCCCGGATTTAACGATCCTACGGCATGTCACACACTTCTCACTCATGGTAAAAACAGAAATCGCATAAACTTATTTAAGTACTGACTAAAACGTAAACAAAGGACCCTAGTTATAACAACTGTAAACGTTTAAAAACAGCTTAATAACAACGCCTTTTATAATTATTTATTGCAGCAAATACTCGAAGAGTTCGCGTCGGCGCAGTGTTAAGCACGTGTAATTTGTAAAATTAAGTGTGGCAAACAATTCATACCATCTCGAACATTATTAGGACTGTTTGCTCAGGCACAGTACCACAGATAATGAAACTTTCGTACGAACTCTGCAAGTTCTCCGTAAATAGAAAATAATATAAACATGTACAAGGATACCTACTTACCATTCTAAGCCGAAATACATTTTTACACACTTGGTATCTCAAGGGATGCATTGCCTACTAGCATCTATGCTACGACTCAGAGTCAATGAGATACTTACCGCAAATGCGAAAAATTACACTGTCTGACAAGAAAAAGAAAAAAATTAATGCACCAAGAAGGAAAGAGGAAATCAAATCAGATTTCATAGATTGAGAGAGTATGTGAAGTCATTTCAGTGATTACAGAATCGAGTCAAATTTGCAAAGAACTAGCAAGTCAGCCAATTTATCAGCATGACGTTGCACCCCCTCTGGCTTGGATGCAAGCACCGATTCGGGTGGGAAGGGTTTCATAAAGCCGTTGTGTCCTCTCTTGTGGCGAGCTAGCCCACAACTGTTGTACGTCCTCTTTTGGATACTGGCACTGAACGAATTTGACATTTGAGGGACATACACTCCTGGAAATGGAAAAAAGGACACATTGACACCGGTGTGTCAGACCCACCATACTTGCTCCGGACACTGCGAGAGGGCTGTACAAGCAATGATCACACGCACGGCACAGCGGACACACCAGGAACCGCGGTGTTGGCCGTCGAATGGCGCTAGCTGCGCAGCATTTGTGCACCGCCGCCGTCAGTGTCAGCCAGTTTGCCGTGGCATACGGAGTTCCATCGCAGTCTTTAACACTGGTAGCATGCCGCGACAGCGTGGACGTGAACCGTATGTGCAGTTGACGGACTTTGAGCGAGGGCGTATAGTGGGCATGCGGGAGGCCGGGTGGACGTAGCGCCGAATTGCTCAACACGTGGGGCGTGAGGTCTCCACAGTACATCGATGTTGTCGCCAGTGGTCGGCGGAAGGTGCACGTGCCCGTCGACCTGGGACCGGACCGCAGCGACGCACGGATGCACGCCAAGACCGTAGGATCCTACGCAGTGCCGTAGGGGACCGCACCGCCACTTCCCAGCAAATTAGGGACACTGTTGCTCCTGGGGTATCGGCGAGGACCATTCGCAACCGTCTCCATGAAGCTGGGCTACGGTCCCGCACACCGTTAGGCCGTCTTCCGCTCACGCCCCAACATCGTGCAGCCCGCCTCCAGTGGTGTCGCGACAGGCGTGAATGGAGGGACGAATGGAGACGTGTCGTCTTCAGCGATGAGAGTCGCTTCTGTCTTGGTGCCAATGATGGTCGTATGCGTGTTTGGCGCCGTGCAGGTGAGCGCCACAATCAGGACTGCATACGACCGAGGCACACAGGGCCAACACCCGGCTTCATGGTGTGGGGAGCGATCTCCTACACTGGCCGTACACCACTGGTGATCGTCGAGGGGACACTGAATAGTGCACTGTACATCCAAACCGTCATCGAACCCATCGTTCTACCATTCCTAGACTGGCAAGGGAACTTGCTGTTCCAACAGGACAATGCACGTCCGCATGTATCCCGTGCCACCCAACGTGCTCTAGAAGGTGTAAGTCAACTACCCTGGCCAGCAAGATCTCCGGATCTGTCCCCCATTGAGCATGTTTGGGACTGGATGAAGCGTCGTCTCACGCGGTCTGCACGTCCAGCACGAACGCTGGTACAACTGAGGCGCCAGGTGGAAATGGCATGGCAAGCCGTTCCACAGGACTACATCCAGCATCTCTACGATCGTCTCCATGGGAGAATAGCAGCCTGCATTGCTGCGAAAGGTGGATATACACTGTACTGGTGCCGACATTGTGCATGCTCTGTTGCCTGTGTCTATGTGCCTGTGGTTCTGTCAGTGTGATCATGTGATGTATCTGACCCCAGGAATGTGTCAATAAAGTTTCCCCTTCCTGGGACAATGATTTCACGGTGTTCTTATTTCAATTTCCAGGAGTGTATATGGGGATCTTTCTGGCCTCAGGAGTACCTCAGCATCACCCAGGCAGTTCGTAGAAATATGCGCCATCTGTGAATGAGCATTGTCCCATTGAAAAATGGCACTACAATACTGCGACACGAGAAGACACAGGTGTCCCTGTCCTACTGTTGTGCTATCAAAGTTCACTGAATCACTACCATTCGTTACCGGAAGTCACACCCGGTAGCTCCCCACACCACGACGTTCAGGTGTAACATCACTGTGTTTCTCCAGCATACTCGAAGAATGGGATCTCTTCCCAAGTCACCACGATACCTGCCAATTCATCGCAGAACACAATGTGACTACAGTCGTCAGCAGTCTATGTTTGCCGAATACGTTGCCACTACAAATGCAGCCATTTGTGTTGTAGTGTTAAAGCATGAGACATTAATTCCCCAGCTACTGCTGCTGATAATCTGTGAAAAATTATGCATGATGACACAGAATGTTGCAGGAAGCCCATCACTTGTTCTCAGATGGCAGGTACAAACGTGAAGGGGTTACGATGTGCTTGGTGCACAACATGGGTACCCTCTCATGTTGTGAACAGATATGGCCAAATGGTACCTTCACGAGGAGTTTGTCTGTCCTCATCTCCACATGCTGATAAATGTCAGGCCTCTGTCACATCCAAATTCCCCAAATATCTGGATATTGCACAATTCGACCAGCAAGCCAAAAGGAGACCCACAATGAAACCAACATCAGGCCTCTGTCACATCCAAATGCTCCAAATATTTGTATATTGCCCAATTCGACCAGCCAGCTAAAAGGAGACCCACAATGAGACCAACATCAGGTCCCTGTCAGAACCAAATGCCCCAAATATCGGGATATTGCACAGTTCGACCAGCCAGCCAAAAGGAGACCCACAATGAGACCAACATCAGGCCTCTGTCACATGCAGATGCCCTAAATATCTGGATACTGTACGATTCGACCAGTCAACTAAAAGGAGACCCACAACGAGGCCACTATCTAATTCTGTAAGGTGCCGGTATTGCTGTCACACACAAGTACGCAGCATGTTGTTCTTAATCATCATTTAACGTCTGACAGTGTTTATGCTCCTTACATCAACTACTAGGCCTTGTAACTATACTAAACAAGGACATCGCTAATGCAGTCTGATGGCTGTTCTACCTGCCAGAGAGAACTGCAACTCTAAATGATTTACGTACTCGCCAGTGGGTACGTGCAAGAATTAATGGTTTGGTGCGTAACTTCGTAACATGGTTCTGTACGTTTAATAAAGAAAACAGGTACACATAACAGAGACTTAGCCATCAATAATATATTCACCTTCACTATTTACAGCAGTCTGCCAACGCTGTGGTGACTTTTCGATTCCACGACTGCAGAAATCGCGGGGTTTTGTGGCGAAAACTCGTCGTCCCATGTTTGGAACGCATTTTCATCCAGAAAGTAAGTTCCTTGAAAGTTGTGCGATAAACAGCGGAAGTGCTAAAAATCGGAGGGGACAAGATCAGGTGATAAGGTGGGTGTGGAATGACTTCCAAGCCTACCTCCCAGCGTTTTTTGCCAGTCTAGCACAATGCGAGCTGGCGTTACCGTCGAGTAGCACCACTTCACGTTGTTCTTGGGCTGCGTCTGCAAGGTGTCTCAGTTGTTGACGATAAACGCCGGCAGTGATGGTCACACCTCTGGGAAGCAATTCGTAGAGTACCACATAGTCGCTGTTCCACGTGGCGTAACATTATCTTTTGTGGTTGCGCGCAGGTGTTTTACGGCGAGCTGCTGCTTTGTTTGGGCTCAACGATTTGTTACTTTTCCTTATGTTAGTATAAAGACTCAATGTCTCGTCGCCAAGAGTATAAATTGTCGGTGTTGTTCACGGGCCAATTTATGACGACCATACAGAAACGCACATATGATTTTTATGGATTATCTTGGAGTATATGGTACATATACACCCGATTTTTGAACCTACCCCACTGCATGAAAATGTTGCACGATGGTGAAATGATTACAGTTCATCGCATATGTCAGTTCTCGGGTTCACTGACGTGTATCATTGGGAATTAATGCTCTTAAACGATCTTCATCAAACATCGTAGTTCTTCCTGAATTTGGAGATTCACTAATGTCAAAACGATCCTTCTTAAAACGAGAAAACCATTTTCTTGCCGAGCTCTGTCCAGTGCCATTATTTCCACACACGACACAAATGTTTCTGGTTACCTCCGCTGCTGTCACCCCTCTATTGAACTCAGACACAAGAATATGTCGGAAATGTTCCGATTTCTCCACTTGGCGCTCTATTTTCTAGTGTCCACAACTCCACTCACTGTCCCCAAATGACAAAATGACAATATGTAAACTCAAATAGCAACATTGAACTACAAATAAAAATGACAATCGATAAATAAACCCACAGCAACTGAAATATCAATATACAAAACTAAAACGCTTCCAACCTATGCACCAACCTAATACATTGACGATCACATTTTCTGGGCGCTTCACTCTTTTTGTAAGGTGGTGTATGTTGCTCCAACTTGGACTACAAACCTTCTTCTTTCGACCTGTTTCAACGTCAATGATATTTTAACTATCGTTGTTTGCACCGAGTGAAATAAACAGCCTTTGTCCATTGTCCCTTGATGTTCATAGTCTTGCTGTCATCGTCAGTGATGAGAACGATGATTTCGTGAATTACTAAAGTCCTTTGTTCTTTTATAGTAAGACACAAACTAAAGGAAATTACTGTTTCCGTGACAATCTCAGTCGTTCACAGCAGAAGTAGAGAGAACAGCGGGAGGAAATGCGAATTCCATGTTTCCAGGTTTCAGCTGTAGACGCAACAGCAAAAGCTGTCTTATTGCGACGAGAACTGTTTGGTTACGAGCAAGACTGACGACACGTCGTTGTCAAAGAGGATTCATAGGGATCGTGCATAACACGATTACTGGTGTTAATACCCCGGACAAGGGGTTCATTTCAGAGATACACCACTTACTCCATCACAGAACGCGTTCGTACTGCCGAGCGCTGTTTGATTTTCCACACACCTCTCGAAGAAGTCCGTTATTGCCTAGTAGCTCCGGTATCATTCCACAGCCTTCAATCCGATTACGTTCTCCCATCGCTACGTCATTCCTTGTAACACATTATGTGAGTGACAGTCTATGTCTACATCTAACTTACTTTAAATCGCATTTGCCGCGCGGGATTAGCCGAGCGGTCTTAGGCGTTGCAGTCATAGACTGTGCGGCTGCTCCCGGCGGAGGTTCGAGTCCTCCCTCGGGCATGGGTGTCTGTGTTTGTCCTTAGTATAATTTAGGTTCAAATGGTTCAAATGGCTCTGAGCACTATGGGACTCAACATCTTAGGTCATAAGTCCCCTAGAACTTAGAACTACTTAAACCTAACTAACCTAAGGACATCACACATACCCATGCCCGAGGCAGGATTCGAACCTGCGACCGTCGAACCTGCGACCGTAGCAGTCCCGCTGTTCCGGACTGCAGCGCCAGAACCGCTAGACCACCGCGGCCGGCGTATATAATTTAGGTTACGTAGTGTGTAAGCTTAGGGAATGATGACCTTAGCAGTTGAGTCCCATAAGATTTCACACACATTTGAACATCTTTTTTTAAACGCATTTCTTTTGTTTCCATTTTGGCATTTCCTAGTAAACTGAACCCTCTAATACATTTTTCATTTTTACAGGCTGCGCTCAGAATGGTCTATTTTAGGCTCTCATTCACCTTCGGTTAAGCCCGCTATATTGTCTGCGAAAACGTAATTTGTCCTTGCGTTATTCCTGTTATGCAGTCCACATTATATCTCATGATTTGTTAATGAGCGAATTTTTCGCACTACAAGGTTTTAAAGCAGGAAGTATTCTCTCAAACAACAATATAGTACATTAATTTTCAATGTTCATTCCTACGTTGAAAAATATACATCTGTACCAGAAGTATACCCAGAGCGTTCTCTCGCCGTAATAAACGCTCTTTGGCGTTTGCTGATTTAAAATGTTTACTACCAGCAGAGGGTGTTTAAGTTGTGTCAATATAATACCAAGTTACATCAGTTTGAAACTTTTCTGCTGGAAGCTGCTACGTTCCTTGTAAATTTTGTAGAGCATTTAGAGTTTTGTATGTATTTCCGCGATCTCCTTTCGGCTTCAAATCTATTGTTAAGACAGAAACAAGCAAGTTTAGAAATCAAACGTGAGATGCCTGTACAAATTCTCAATTGAAAGTTTTCTTATCTTTACTTACAACAATTACTCCACTGCAATATTTATACATAGCAGGACATTGATCTGAAATATTGTGTTTATTTTTCCACAAGTATCTTCTTAAAAGACCATTACAAACTCCTGCTTTACTGTCTTCGGGCATTCGCATAATGTCAGCAGCATTGTATGGCGAGCGCGACGACCTTCCACTTTACTGGTATCGTTCAAACTCAGCCATATAAAAATAAAACAAAGACCTCACCACGAGGATGCACTGTCCAGTGTCCAACTCACTCCGAAGCGGGATTGTCAGCAACAAGGGGTAGTGGGTGATTAATAATAGAAGTCCGCATAATAGGATGTTGTGGGCATCATGTGACCGGCCGTTGTGACCGAGCGGTTCTAGGTGCTTCAGTCTGGAACCGAGCGACCGCTATGGTCGCAGGTTCGAATCCTGCCTCGGGCATGGATGTGTGTGATGTCCTTAGGTTAGTTAGGTTTAAGTAGTTCTAAGTTCTAGGGGACTGATAACAGCAAATGTTAAGTCCCACAGTGCTCAGAGCCATTTGAACCATTTTTGAAGCATCATGTGTAAAGAATGCAGCGTCTTTAAAGCAGAACTGCGTGTGGACGGCCGCGGTGCAGAGCACCAACATTACGCAACAGTTTGCCGAACAGTCGTGAGTCGCTTGCCGTAGTGGGCGTGTCCTTGGCCCTGACACAGCTCCACTAGGCTGGTGATACTGGAGAAACAGTGGTCTGGAGTGCATTGACTGGTCAGTGTCCTATCACTGGAGCCGGAGAACAGAGCATTACACCCACAGGAGACCTCGGCAAGTAAACTCACCGAAAAACTATTGGTGGCCCTTTTGAAAAAGAACGCTGGTCGGTTTGGGGCGCTGTAGGTGGTAACGTGCCGGCCCTCCACCACTGAAGTAGGTTTTGGCAGTGAAGTAGTGTGTACGTGACAGTCGTTTGTATGAGATCAGAGCAGTAAGGTGAGATTACGTGGGGACGTGACAGGATGGTAAAAAGCAGCTACCGTGTTCAGATTTGCGCATGACCACACTGCGAATGAAGTTTGACCGATTTGTTGGTATAACAACGAGGACCGTCCAACGTGTATACATGGAAAGCTGCACCACACGCAGGCATGTACCACGGCGTAAAGAGCACTTATCGTGATTTTATTTATTTATTTAACAAAATAAATAAAATCGTAAGGGCGGCAGTAGGAGTTTTATTTTCTCACAATAGTAAACGGCCGTCTTCCCAAAGACCTCTTGCCAAAGGGATGGACATACAAAAAATTGTCATGATTTGTGACTGAAAGACGGTTTCAGCCACGACAGAAATTGCAGATATCTCGGCTGTGACAAAATCCAGGTTCAACTCAGATTCTGGACACCACATGACATGCGCCCATTCATTCAAGTTGTCGAGAACATGAAGTAGGGCGTTTGTTTCGACATTCTGCTTCGCACTGCTGACGGCATCTCCGTAAGGCTTACGTATGGTTCGAACCTACGAGTAACAAATCTAGCAGCCCGCCTCTGAATTGCCTTGACGTCTTCCTTTAATCCGTTCTGGTACGGATCCCAAACAGAAGAGCAGTACACAAGAATAGGTCGCACTAGCGCCCTATATGCGGTTACCTTTACAGACAAACCAAACTGTCCAATAGACCAGAGTCGAACATTCGCCTTCCCTACCACAACCCTCTCATGCTTCTTCCATTTCATATCGCATTTAACTTTACGCCCAGATATTTAAATAACTTGACTGTATCAAGCAGGACACTAATAATGCTGTAACTGAACATTACGCGTTTGCTTTTCCTACTCATCCGCGTTAACTCTTATTTTTCTACATTTACAGCTAGCTGCCATTCATCACACCAACTAGAAATCTTGTCTAAGTCATCCTGTATCATCCTATAGTCACTCAACTTTGAAACCTTGCTGTACACCACAGCATTATCAGCAAACAACCACAGACTGCTGCCCACCCTGTCTGCCACATCATTTACGTATATAGAAAATAATACCGATCCTCTCATACTTCCATGGGGCACTCCTGACAATACCCCTGTCTCTGGTAAACATTCACCATCGAGGATAGCATACTGGGTTCTCCACTGGGGCGCCGTCTCAAAAGCTATCTGGAAATCTAGAAATATGGAATTCTCCTGTTGCTCTTCGTCCGTAGTTCGCTGCATATCAGGTAAGCAAAGGACAAGCTGAGTTTCGTACGAGTGATGCTTTCCAAAACCACGCTGATTCGTGGACACAGGCTTATCGGTATCAAGAAAATTTTTTATACTCAAAAAAATGGTTCAAATGGCTCTAAGCACTATGGGACTTAACATCCGAGGTCATCAGTCCCCTACACTTAGAACTAACCCAAGGACATCACACAGATCCATGCCCAAGGCAGGATTCGAACCTGCGACCGTAGCAGCAGCACGGTTCCGGACTGAAGCGCCTAGAACCGCTCGGCCACAGCGGCCAACCTATTTTATTCAAACTGAGAATATATTCAAGTATTCAGCAGCAAACCAATGTCAGAGATATTCGTCTGCGTTGTTTTCCAGTCGCTGGAGACTCTGCACTGGGAGAGAGCTAAGTAAGGGACCAATGCCGTTGAGTACTCTTTGCAGAACGGAATTGGGATTGCATTGGGGCCTTCTTTTCGACTGAGTTGTTTCGAAAGAAATATTTACTCTGTGCGTAGGTCTCAACGTAGCTGATTCTGCTACTTTTCTGGGGATGCTTTTGGTACCGTAACATGGACTTATGCATTAGAGTTGTCGTAAAAAAGAAGCAGGATGTTTGCCTCAAGAATCTTGGTGATGAAGTGTTGGTTTTTATTCTTCACGTTCGTCACGAGTATGCTGCCTTCTCTACTATCTTCCACGACGACAACAGCCGTTGTTGGTTTCACGGACACTCTAAAAATGGTTCAAATGGCTCTGAGCACTATGCGACTTAACTTCTGAGGTCATCAGTCGCCTAGAACTTAGAACTAATTAAACCTAACTAACCTAAGGACATCACACACATCCATGCCCGAGGCAGGATTCGAACCTGCGACCGTAGCGGTCACGCGGTTCATGACTGAAGCGCCTTTAACCGCAAGGCCACACCGGCCGGCACGGACACTCTGACACCCCATCGCACCTCTATTGCCCCGTTAAATCACCTGCTCTTAATACCATAGAAAATATATGGGACTGTTTGGGACAGCGACTGAAACATGGCAATTACCATCCCCGCAATTCGGTTGTTCTACAGGACGCCGTCACCAGAGAGTGGTTTCAGCAGTACACTGAGGTGACGAAAGTCGTAGGGTACCTCCTAATATGGTGTCGGAACTCCTTTTTCCCGCCGTAATCCAGGATGTTGAAGTGGCATGAACTCAACAAGTCGTTGGATGTCCCCTGCATAAATATTGAGCCCTGCTGCCTCATTAGCTGTCCATAACTGAGAAAGTGTTATCAGTGGAGCTTCTTGTGCATGAACTGACCTCTCTATTAAGTCCCATAAATGTTCGATGGGACTGATGTCGGGCGATCCGGGAGGCCAAATCATTAGCTCGAGTTGCCCAGAATGTTCTGCAATCTCAATGCGAACAACTGTTGCCATGAAACAAGATACATTGTCATCCATAGCATGAAGTCTATGAATGGCTGCAAATGGTCTCCAAGCAGCCGAACACAACCATTTCCAGTCAATGGTCGGTTCAGTCAGGCCAGAGGATCCAGCCCATTCTGAGATCTCAGAAGATGTGCCAGGATACAACAGTTTAACGGGCAGGAGGAAAGTGCAGGATGAGTGTACGGAAAGCCATTTGTTGCTTCACTATAGTTAATACTGTTTTATTTAACAAGATATCCTTAAATTATCAATAACATACAAATCAATCTAACGAAAGAGCCAACTACAAGGAGACCGAAGCGCCACCCGGTGAGGTGACAGGAAAACGTATTGCGCCAGTAAGCAAAGACAAGCTGCAGCTCAACCCCCCGCCCCCACAAAATGAAACGTACCGGGGGGGGGGGGGAGGATTCACCAGGAGCAGGTTGATTAGCGCTCTTAACCTGGCTAATATGCATCCTTAAGGTTTTTCTCGTCCTCAGTCTACGCACCAGGAGATCTACTGGGCTCAGGACCCTCAAAACTGTGCGAGGACCTACAAATTGTGGGGTGAGTTTATTAGAGGCAGCTCCTGCCGAACCCCCGTCAGGGTTAAGGTTTTGCAAAAAGATGAAAGGGCCACCTGCCATGATTACAACGATTCCTCAGCCGATTGTGGGCTAGTTCAATGTTTCTTTTGGCCCTCCTCCAATTCTGCCTAATAACATCAGCGTCAATGATCTGCCGACCTCTGTGGCCGAGCGGTTCTAGGCGCTTCAGTCCGGAACCGCGCTGCTGCTGCGGTCGCAGGTTCGAATTCTGCCTCGGGCATGGATGTGTGTGATGTCCTTAGTTTAGGTAGGTTTAAGTAGTTCTAAGTCTAGGGGACTGATGACCTCAGATGTTAAGTCCCATAGTGCTTAGAGTCATTTCAACCATTTTTGTCAATGATCTAGTGGAAAAGGACATTAATATTCCAAAGGTTGGACAAGCGAAGAATTAATAGGGTAGGCAACCATTAGACTAGCTGGGGCCGATCCAGAGGCTTCGCGCTGTGCAGAATTTAACGCAAGTTTGATCCAGTGTATGGAAATATCCCACTTGGTTTGAGTCCTTGCTTGGTAAATTAAAAGGGCAGTCTTAAGATCCCTATTTAACCTTTCGCCAAAGGAGGTCTGTGGATAATAGGATATGCTTGATGCCACTGCCAAGACATAAACGCTTAAAATCGTTGGAAGCAGAGGCCGGCGTATTATCGCTTACTATAACCCTAAGAGGACCACACGGAGAAAATATCTCGGTAAGGTGGTGAACAGATACAGATGCTGCCATCGCCTGAGCAGGAACAAGCCAAACGCAATGCGGGGTGTCCACGAGTACCAGAATGTAGGGGTCCCAGGGAGTCAATAAACAACTTATCCATCGGGTGTTGCTCAAGTTCAGAAGAAAGAAGGCCCTTGCATGAATTAGGGTTAGGCTTAGCTCTTTTACAGGGCTCACACTTCTCCACTAACCGCTGAACATCCTTGGAAACGTTTGGCCAGGTGACGTGACGTCGAATTTTCGCAATAGTTTTGTGGATACCAAAGTGGCCTCCCGCCAGTGAACGATGAAAATGGAAAATCGATGTAACGAGCTCTATCAGGAAACAAATTCCAAGTCGTAGAGGACTATCTACTTCTCGACAAAGAATATCCTTTAAAACTCCAGCCAGAAGCTGCTTACGAATAGACGATGGATCAGGATCTTGATCCTGTTTTCCCTTTATTTAAAACGCTAAAGAGCTGGAGAATCTTGTTAAGAATACTACCCACAAGAACGCCTGCCTCAGGAGAACGTCGAGGAACTGGTTCACTATCCTCTCCGAACATCCGACTATGTGCGTTAGCAGCCAAGTTATCAGAAGCTCTAATACGGTGCACTTGAAAACGGAAGGTGGAGATACGGACAGCCGGCCTCACACTTCTTCCTTTCTTTCTAGGCCGCGCTGGGACCCAGCTAAAGGCTTGGTTGTTAGTCTCGGGATCGAACTCTCGGTGTTTCAAGTAAAATTTAAATTTCTCTAGAGTGAACAACACAACCAACACCTCACACACAAACAGAGTATTTAAGTTCAGGGCCCACCAATCTTCTAGAGATGTAAGCAAGGGGGAGTCTCTCTCCTCTGTCTTCCTGGAACAAGGCACCGGAAACGCCAGCGGTGAAAGCATCGCTCTGGACAATGAATTTTTTATCAGAATTATGGATGACTAAGACTGGGGGGACTAGTTACAGCAGTTTTAATTGCATCAAAGTCGGTCTGCTGGTTTCTCCTCACACAAAATCTTCCCCCTACCTGTGCAGATTGTTAAGGGGGGCAGCGATTTGAGCAAATTTAGGCACGAAGTTACGAAAGCAATTTGCCATGCCAATAAACCTAGCAATGCCCTTCATATTTACCGGAGGCGGAAAGTTCCTTAGGAAACCGCGCGTTTCTGGACAACTCTAATTCCGTCACCGGAAACCAAGTGCGTCAAAAAGGAATCTTCACGCCTGGCCAAACTGACATCCGATGATATAAAGGTCGGACTCGCCTTCCGCAATCTAATCAAACCTGACGAAGATGTTCAAGATGTTCACTGGACGACGGCTATAAATTACCACGTCGTCTAAGAAGTTACAGACTCAACGCAACTTTAAACCCCCAACGTATGACCCAGCAACTGTGACAGGATAGCAGCATCAATGGACAATCCAAAAGGAATCCTGTTGAATTCGTGCAGGTTCCAATCAATACAGAAGGCGGCCGCCGGCTTGGAATCTTCAGTAAGAGGTATTTGCTAATGTGACTGATTTAAATCGAGCACCGTGAAATAAGAGGCACCCGAACGCCACGTAAATGCAATATGAAGATCAGGAAGTGGTGCTGGCTCTAAAATTACTTTCTTATTAAGGGCACGATAATCAGTAACTGGTCTGTAATCATTGTCTCGATCCTTAGCAACCACAAAAATCGGGAAGACTTATGGCGAAGTGGATGGTATAATTGAGGCCTGACGAAGCATGTGGTTATCTTGTCCCGTATGATAGCCATCTTGGGTGGGGTGAGGCGGTAAGGCGCATGTCCTACGGGCACATCATCAGTAAGACGGACCTTGTACTGAATGGGTTTAGTAGCACCGAGTCTGTCAATCAAGACATCAGAAAATTCATGCAAAACGGTTAACAATTCTCGCCCCTCGTTGACTTCCAAACGACTGACGTCAAATTTCGGGTCCTGCTGCTGCAAAAAATTGATGCGGCCAACAAAACGGTATGCACTCAGAAGCTGTCTTTTCTGAAGAAGAAAATTTAAAATAAAAGGTATCTAGGCCAAAGTCAAGCACCAGGCCAGTCCGTCGTAGAAACTCACACCCAAGAATAATCGCGGCAGACAAATTCCTCACAAGAAAAAAGGTAATCAACAAATAAAAACCACAAATATTCAATTTCCTCTTTTGTTTCTCCAACCAGAGGTTACTCTTCCCCCTTGGCGTTGCGACTTCCCTGAGAAGAAGAAAACAGTAACATAATGTGGCTAAACTGACACCACTTCTGTAAACAACGCCTTTTCTTCTTTGGTGAGTGATATCGACCTACAGTGTTACACAAGTGTGAAGTAGATCTTTGACAACTGACAGACGTATTAACCTGGATGTCTCCATGGAAACGGCATCCCAAAACGCTGATGATGTTTGGTTGGTTTATGGGGCGCTCAACTGCGCGGTCATCAGCACCCGTACAAAATTCAAATTTCTACACAATAAAATTTGTACACAATCCAGTCTGTCACGAATAATAATAATGATGATGAAATGATGAGGACAACACAAGCACACAGTCCCCGGGCAGAGAAAAACGCTAACCCGGTCGGGAATCGAACCCGGGACCCCATGATCTAGAGGTGGCAACCCTTGCCACAAGACCACGAGCTGCGGACTTCCTAATACGTTATTACAGGCACCAAAATATGGCACACATATACAACGATGTATTTAGTTCTTTCTAGTGTTGTTTGATGACTTTAAATAACTGACTACTAATACAAATAAGTCAAAATGTACAATTTTCATGTTAATACGTCATATATTTGGTCTCATTACGAATAAATAGTAGTAGCTATAGAACTAACGATCGTTCCACAAAAATTCGGGCCAACTTCCGGATGTTGGTAACTTCCTGCCACAATATTTCGGCGTAGAGTCTTCTGGCCATCTCCAGGCGACACTGGCGAAAATTCGCTGAGCTCTGATATTTAAGGCCCCTCCGGCACATGCGTGGTTGGATTCACTTGGCGTTGCGCGTGCGCTACTTGAGGGCGTTCGATTCTGCTGCGGCGCGCGCCATCCGTGGTGAAAGCTCGCAGCATCGGTATCAAATCGATTGTCTTCCCGCGGTTCCATCACAGAACTACGCCGGCTACGGATACGAAGCTTTTCGACGACTGGATTCCATGCCGAATTCAATTGGTAACCGCCGTCATGATTAATAAGAGACTCACTGTCAGACAGCCGCATTTCCACGGATTCATTAATAATAGAACTCCAAAAGTTAGAAGTATGGGACACAATTTTTGTCTCATTGTAATTCATGTCATGGCCAGTGGAAATACAGTGTTCAGCCATGGCAAACTTACAAGGCTGAAGAAGGCAAGTATGCCGCTGATGTTCTACAATGTGATCCTGCACAGTACTCGTCGTTTGCACTGTATAAGATTTGCAGAATTGACACGGAATCCTGTAAACACCTGCCTTGCGCAGCTCTAGGTCGTCTTTGACAGACTCCAGCAGCGACGAAATTTTAGCAGGAGGGCGAAAGGTTGCTTTCACTTTATATTTTCTTCGTAATCTGCCTGTTTGCGCTGAAATATTACCAATATATGGTAAATAGGTAATCGTCTTAAAGGCTTCCTCTTCTTTGCTCCGTCGTTTACAGGTCTGCAGCGCTCTCTCCATTTGCTGGGACATATACCCATTCTTCAGAAATACAGTTTGCAAGTGCTCCAGTTCCGTTTGCAAACTGTCGGTGTCAGAGATGACGTGGGCTCGGTGAATCTATGTCTCAAAACACACACCGTTTGTGCCGGATGGTGGCAACTAGCGGCTTGCAAGTAAAGGTCTGTGTGAGTGGGCTTTATACCGGGTGATCAAAAAGTAAGTATAACTTTGAAAACTGAA
Source organism: Schistocerca serialis cubense (assembly GCF_023864345.2). Classification (NCBI taxonomy): domain Eukaryota; kingdom Metazoa; phylum Arthropoda; class Insecta; order Orthoptera; family Acrididae; genus Schistocerca; species Schistocerca serialis. Next base: position 610,511,954 of record NC_064643.1, on the reverse strand, counting down.
TAAATCACGGAGTAATGTAGATAGAGAAGTACAAATTGACACACATGGTTGGAATGACATGGGCTTTCATTAGAACCGAAAAAATACAAAAGTTCAAAAAATGTGCGACAAATGGCACCTCATCTGATCAGAATAGCAATAATTAGCATAACAAAGTAAGACAAAGCAAATATGATGTTCTTTACAGGAAATGCTCAATATGTCCACCATCATTCCTCAACAATAGTTGTAGTCCAGGAATAACGTTGTGAACAGCACTGTAAAGCATGTCCCGAGTTATGGTGAGGCATTGACGTCGGATGTTGTCTTTCAGCATCCCTAGAGATGTCTGTCAATCACGATACACTTGCGACTTCAGGTAACCCCAAAGCCAATAATCGCACGGACTGAGGTCTGGCGACCTGGGAGGCCAAGCATGACGGAAGTGGCGGCTGTGCACACGATCATCACCAAACGACGCGCGCAAGTGATCTTTCACGCGTCTAGCAGCATGGGATGGTTCTAATAAAACCCCATGTCATTCCATGCATGTGTGTCCATTTTTACCTCTCTATCTACATTATTCCGTGGTTTATTAAGTTTTCAAATTTATACTGACTTTTTGATCACCCGGTATATACCGAATGACCAAGTGTGCCATCGCTCTTACGTCGCGTCAGAAGTTCTGCTGTTTTCCTCACCACTCGGATATTAGGATCTTTATCTATTTTGCAATATGTTGAGTCGCGTAATGAAACATTAATCTTATTAATATAGGCCTCCCGTAGCATTAAAACAGTAGCATTACCTTTGACCGATTTAAGTACCACTGTATCCGGATCTGCTCCACCACCACTACTGCACTTCTTCAGTTCCGTCTAAGAAGCTGTGCGTCGTCTTGCTTCAGATGAAGCTGAGGAAGTGCGTCGGGAGTCTTGTCGTGTGTTGACAAGAGCGACACCGCCGAAGAGCAACATCTCGCCTATGGAGAGGGCAGCCCTCCGGAAGTTGAGAGCACCATTTGAGAGAGGACGTATAGTTGAGCTGAAAGAAGCCGGTTGGAGTAATCGACCACTCGCTCGGCATTTGAATAGAAGCGATGCCACTATTCAACATGTTGGCAGGAATGCGTGAACCATGGCCGAAGGCAGTCGAGAAGGAAGCGGTCGACCTAAAGACACGGTAAGACGTGAGGACCCACCAATCACCAGAGACGCATCATTATCATTGATATGACGTGCAACTGTGCTTCAGTGACCACAAGGACCATTAATAGACTAACTACCATGGTCCTCTGTACACCAACAAGTCCTTTTCAGTGGTGTTAGGTACGTTCGGCCTGGAATCTCATTGAGTAGAACTGTCTTCAGTGATGGATCCTGCTGTGACCTGAACCCCGAACGTCCCGAAATGCGGTAGGATACCAGCCTGACTGTCACCCGCTTTACCGCCCAACAACCAGGAGTGACGGTTTGGAGTGTCATTTCATTTCATAGCAGGATCCCTTTGGTTGTCATCCGCGGCATATTAATTTTACAGCGCAGCAGTATTTCAACGACATCCTATGTCCCGTTTCCTTTCCCTTCATACCAAGCCTCCTCGGGTTACATTTCAGTAATATGGTACCCACCTGTACTCGACAACAGTTTCTACTCCTTGTCTTCGTGCTTGCCAAACCCTAACTTGGCCATCATTGTTTCCGGATCTCTCCTCAACTGAGAACATTTGCAGCATTATGGGAATTGCCTTCCAACCAGCTCGTGAGTTTGTGTTTCTTACGATACTCCTCACGAGGACATCCAACAATTGTATTAACCAACGTCAAACAAATAACTGCTTCCCCTGGTACGTTGTTGCTTCCTTTCTTTACGTTTATCAGGAATTAAACAGAATTAAACTGTAAGTGCCTTTCGACTGTCAAATATTAGTCAGTGCCAAGTGCCAGTTTCAAATATATTCTGACAGAACCGGGACCGATCAAGTGACTTGTCTTTCACATTTTTTTTCAAACTTCATAGGCTTTCTTCTGAGCTTTTAAAATGAAATTACTAAATTTTTAGAAAATATATTTAATTTTATGAAATTACCCATGTCTGTAAACCCAACTGCTTCACTAATTTGTCATTGTTACGACTATGGTTTACAATGTCTACTATAGAGTCAGTAACATTCCTAACTAATGAAAATATTTATTTTTTTGACTGTAGCAGCAACAGATTACGCCGTAAACTTTGGTTTTGGAGATGTCACCCGCTAGGAATATTGGTGGAATGTTCTCTTCGCTTCATGCGGACACGATTTCCGGAGTACGATAAGTGACCGATTCCTTCTCTAGAAGCCTCTCTAGCTAGGCGACGCGCATATTTTTAACGCGATGTTTGATGCTGGTCAGATATTTCCATAAATCTATTTCCAGGTTCCAAAAATTTATCTCATTTGATTTCGTTGAATACTGCTGTCAGGGATGTCCTTCACGCAGAATTGCGTCCCTGCTTCAGAATCGTCGTAATCGCATCTCGGGGAATGTCCCTCGTACCTTTGCGAAAGCCTGCACTCAATTCGGCGCCACCGTTTCCCGGAAGCTTGAAAAATGATATTCCAATTCCTTCATCCCTGCTCTTCATTCGCCAGCACTTGCTATAGATATCGAGAATCTACATCGAAACGATTGCGCAGAAATTTTATGTGTAGTGCTATCATACGAAGGAAAAGGGCAAGAGCGTTTCATTCGTCCCAACGAATTCGTTTTATCGAGTGCTTGTTTCGAAAACATTTACGTATGCAGCAAGGTACTAAACAACCTTTAACGAGTTTTATGTTGATATACTGTTCGCATAATTGCTTCCATTAGTTGAATCCCTATTTCTCTTTTTCTGTCTGCATAGCTGACAGCAATGTTATTTAACTTACGGCGCTACTTGAAAGCGCGATATAATAATTCTACAAATGAGTTCCGTTTAGAGTCGTCCTTTTTTTATTTTACATAAATTGGGAAGGAGATTTTTCATTTACCGTTTACATTGACCATATTTTCCAGCTCTTCGTCCTTCCACCTTTCGCTTCAGTAATAAGAAAAAGCCGTTTCATATCTTGGCAAAGCATCCCCTAAGCAGACATTGCAACTTTTACAGTTTCACCTTGGGATCTTAACAATGGAAGTAGTCTTTCATAGTGTGCTTTACACCCAAATTACGACCAAAGGTCTCTTTTATATGCAGCTAAGATTCTGACTACTGTCGTAAACCTACTAGATGTGTATGAAATGATTGTTAAAGCTTTCCTGTTAATTGCATGCGTTCTTTCGGAGAAGACCCCTGTCGTATATCAGTAGCGTGAACAACAGTTCACGACATAAATGCTTGTTGTAATGTGACGATGATGTTGTTGTTGGATGGGAAAAACAACTCCGAAACCTCAGCGCATGCAACAGCTGCATGTACGAGGGTAGTCACAAAATTTTAATTTCCATCTCCAAGTAGTCAAAAGCTGACTGTGAGACCAGGTGCTGGTGTTAACTCCTCTCTGCAAATTCGACTTCCAACGCGGCACATTTTTCTCAACGATGAATGACATGGCGGACATATTCTGTACACGTTTCACTGATGAATAATGGTTCCACTGATAAATACGTTCGAGCATCGAAGAATCTTGCATAACAATTCTCTAGAAAGTCATTACAGTACATTGGCGTGAGGAGTGTTTTTACCAAGTAGCAAAATTTCAACTTGAAGTTAATATTTTGGTCGGAAACTTACGGGCATGATTTGTAAGAAGAATCCGACAAATCAAAACAATTAATATAACAAGTTCCCATGAACAACTGATAAAATGTCGCCAATAGTCATCTGTGTTGTGCATTTGTTCACAAACTGAAGAATCACCAGTAGTGCATTAGTTTGCAAAAAGGGCACCTTATTACTATTCCTCTATCTATCTTTTTGTGATCTCTTTTTGTGTTTCCTGATTATCAAAATAATAAATGCTTGTAGTGTGAAATACACATAGCTGCATATTCAGTTGTAAACTAACTAAATCAGTGTCTAACTGTCATACATACATTAAAGGGCTCTAACTAAAACAATATTAAAGGAAACAAGGTAAACACTGTGATTAAAGGACGAAGATATAAGAGAGGGAGAAAAATGTGTCCACTCCATGTGCAGGAATTGTGTCACTTACTTTTAGGATAATTACTGTGTGTGAGTGAATAGCTGTGACAAACGTGATGGCATTTAAGATCACAAGTGCTTCTATCATTAAGACGCGACTCCTACTTGTGATAGCCGGCCGCGGTGGTCTAGCGGTTCTAGGCGCTCAGTCCGGAGCCGTGCGACTGCTACGGTCGCAGGTTCGAATCCTGCCTCGGGCATGGATGTGTGTGATGTCCTTAGATTAGTTAGGTTTAAGTAGTTCTAAGTTCTAGGGAACTTATGACCATAGATGTTACGTCCCATAGTGCTCAGAGCCATTTGAACCTACTTGTGATAGTTTCAGATTACAGATCCTATTCCAAGATAACATGATTAATGTCGTTGTCTATTTGAGCTTTCCAGATAGCACTGCTGATTAACTCTTACCCTATAGTCACTCACTTTACAGACTGCTACACAGTTCTTATCCTCTACGAGCGTGTATTATGTGCAATTTAGTATTCAAATGACCAGATTGTGAAGATGTAAATATTTTAATGCTAAATTCCTATTTATTTCATGAGTGAAGACATTCATATGTATAGAATATTGGGGCTACCTGCTAATTACGATGTTGGTTTCAGTGACTATTTTAGAAATTTGCTAAACAGCAGAGCTGAGGATCACTTTTGGCTCAGACAAAGTTACTGCCAGGATACCTGTACTTACTCATTTTCTCCCCTTATTATAATACCTAATAATATTATCACCGAACGCTTGCAGTTTGCTTCTAGTTACCTAGTCGTTTACTATTGACATACAAATTTTATTAGATTCTCTACTGTTCAGTGTGCACCTCAGCAATGTCTCAATCTCAGGTTTATTTCAAAATCCATTCGACTAAGCACGGTTAGCTACTTGAGACGAGGCAGGGTTGGTGCGCTTCGTTGAGATTTAATTATTGATGTTCATCTACCTGAGTATAGTATCCATTCACCACCCGTTGCTCCGCATTCGTAGGTACTTTGTAGATGATGAGGAAAGCAGCGTTGAAGAAAACCACCGTCCATACTTACAATTACAAAGTCCGTGTATCTCCAGTTACAAGATAAACCTGTAAATCTCTATTAATAACGGGCAAAGTGGGTGCTTCCTCCCTTCATTGAAAATGTTTGTTTGTACATACTGATGTTTTATTACGGTCCTTTTCATTTATTGTGTCACCAAGCCCACATTTACGTTGGTAGTACATCTGCTACTAGTTCGCGCAGCTTATATCACAAGTAAGACAGCTAGAAATGTGCCGAAGTCCAACCCGAAATATTACGAGATTCACACAGGCATTACTCTGTCCAAATCGAGTTCACATTCGGTCCTTTTCAGTGGATTCTTCGAAGGAAGATGCTCGCCGAAATTTTCTGTACATGCATACGGAACACGCCACGCAGAATTATACACAAAGTCCAACAGTTTCACACGCGGTTTTTCTGCAACTAACATTCCAAAAACTCAAAAAACTTCACCGAATTGTCCGTAATTGCCTCTGCTAGCACGGCGATGTAAACCGAGCGCGATTTAACCGTTATTTCTTCATCTTACAGATAATTTTTTCGAACATATTTAACATGACCTCGTCCGACATCGAGTCTACGACTGCCTGAATGCCGTTGCTCACAGGGCATGTAACTCACTCAGTTAAGGGGGAAAGACTTTTCTCTCATTGGTTGATCAAAATGATCATCCAATCAGATTAACCTTTCATGATGAATTTCGCGCGCAAATCGCTTTACTCCGATCAGCATTCGCAGATGCATCTATGTCATTCCATATTGCAAAATTTCACAAAATGTTCCACCAAACCAAACCAAACGAAAAACAAAAGAAAACTATGCTTGTAATATACTTTAGAACTAAGTACTCTCGTACTATCTTTCTGGTTGCCTTATTACAAAAGCAAACGCCCCTAGACACACGTCATCCATCAGCTAGGGGGATCCACCGTTTTCAGGACATCCTGGTTACGTAACACTTGCTGGTTACGGATGGTGTGTAATACATTATAAAATTGAAATCTAACGTATGTTGCCCCATATACCCACTCACACTCACTCTCATCAATTCACACCCTAACACAAAATGTAAATATCAACTTTTAAACTATTATTTTCCTTACGAAAGCAGAATTATTAAAAAGTTAGAATTAAAATTCTTTAAAAATAACTTATGCACGCTGAGAGTGCTGTTAGTATTTTCAAATGACAAAGAAACTTAAACTGTCGTGATTCCTATCTGAATTTACTATGCTAAGTGTCGGATAAGTACTTTTTAATAGGTTTTTTATATTTTCAAAACTATTAATGTTATCCTCATGAAAATTTTACACACTGTTCTTCTAAATTATAAATGTTCCTATACCAAATTTGAAAACAAACAGATCATATTTATCATAGTTATTTAGTTTATTAGGTGAGATGAATAAGTGATCTTAGTACGCTCCACACACAACGGTTCTCACGGTCCACACACTGCCACAGATGGAATTATGACGCCAGCAGCCGACTACACAACGGCCAGGGCTGGAAACTTCATTGCCAGCCTCCAATACAGCTTGACCTAACGGAATAAGTCCAAAACTCTGCAGCCGTGTAAATAGCTGCGACATTACATACTGTTTTCGGCGAGTTTGATTATAATGTGGTTGCATTTTAGCTGATAAATGATCAGCTCAAGAACTTTTTCTTACATTTCAGTAATTCTCAAAGTTCAAAGAGTAATATTTCTTTGACAAATTAACTTAAAAAACTATTATCACGTATCTTACTGTCAAGGGTTAAGTATACGTCCTGTTGAACTAGAAACTGGAAGCTACATTAGGCTCTGCTGCAAAAATTACATACCCTGCTTGAAAGAAATTAGTGCACCTGGAAAGATGACGTCGATTTTGATCCAATGACGCCATTTACCAGCTAGGTGATAGTAGATGTACTAATAATGGTTTCAACATCGTCCGCCAACAGGTAGAGTAATGACGTAACTACCAAAACGCCATTTGTAACTACTCCTTAAGAGAAAATGTTCACAGTCAGAAGTTTCAGTGTATCGTAAACTTGTGAAGCAGGCAGTCGACGATACCACAGAGACAGACTGGTACTCCCTACAGCCAACTGACGAAGTTTGAAAGGGTCCAATTTTGGCCTTCCGTGTGGCGAGATGGTCCTTTCTGAGAATTGCCACACTAGTTGGATGTCCTGCGTCAGTTGTGCAACGATGTTGGTACCCGTGGTCACGTGAACATTCTCACAAGCGTAGACGAGTTTCTGGGCGTCCATGCAGCATAGACGCTCGTGAAGATAGTTGTAAGAGCAGCAGTGGTAGATCGTACACCTACCACAGCGGGCTTGTGAGCTCAGGCGCGTCATTACGAACTGCTGCGAACCGTTTATTAGCCGTGGGACTGCAGGCACACACGCCTCTAGCCCTTCTTCCACTCATGCACCAGCATCAACCTGCACGGATCGAATGGTGTCGTGAGGGGGTCGCTTGGAAGATGGAATGGCTCACCGTGGTCTTCAGCTGTGAAGGCTGTTTCTACCTGCACGCAGGCGATAGTCGTTTCTGCGTACGACGTAGACTTGACCACTGCTGTCTCGTAGAGTGAATTTGTCTAAGACACATTGGCCACACCTCGGCACTAGGGTGCGATAAGCTACAACTCTCGTTCATCTTTTTTGTTTCTGTAGGGGATACTAAACAGCGTTCGGTATATGCAGAATGTTGTTAGACCCGTTCCTTTGCCGTTTTTGCAACAGGCAAGTGATGTCTTATTTGCAGCATAATTCTAGCCCAAATACTGCCCGTAATACTCAAAGTGCGCTGCAAGACGCGCAGCAACTTCCCTATGCAGTACGATCACCGGATCTGTCTCCAACGAATGCCGGACATTTGCCACGCCGGATATTTGCCATTCTTGCCCCTTCGCCAAGTAGCTTGAGTAGCGATCCCTCAGGTAAGGGACGCCCTTCCTCGTATTTCTTTTGTCCGCTTTCAAACCGCCGTCTTCACATCTTACTGGGTACAACCAGTACGTAAGGGACCTTCTTCTTCGACATCTTGGCGAAATACAGAGCTTCTTCTCCGAAATCGAAATATTTATGACTTTTGGGAAACGAAAGCAATACCGATGATTATGTCAGTATGTAATTAGTTCTGCCAAGTATAAATATAGATCCCTCTGTCTGTACGATAGCTTCCTTTCACGCTTACTTATTGCGATAGAAACAGTCCATCCCCATGGGAACAACAAGAGAGGAACGATGTAAAGAGAATGCGAATGTACGTTAATCATTTCTTTTTGGTCACTGCATTTGTGCCTACTTTAATTACTATAACTGCATACCCAAAAGACAATAAGGAAAGAAGAAATGGGTATGTGAACGTTTGAAAAGAAGAACGACATACTCCATATTACTTTACTCTCTAAAATCCGATATCCCTTGCGGCGAAACATTAGTTAGTAAAGTGTAGCGGGACAATGTTCAAAACATGACTGAAAATACGCTCACTGAATAGAGATAAGAACATCTATGATTGACATGTCATCTAAAATCGAAGTACATTTTTAAAATGTTCGAAATAAGGAAATGAAGTAATACAGAATTCTATGCTTGGAACGTACGTTGTTGTTCTACAGTGTTTAGCTCCGGTACTTACAGAGTCACAGAGTAAACATTCTAGGTTTTGGAGGGAAACGCCGTAATTGTAATAATCTGCACTACAACAGAAACAAGAAGCACAACGTAAGGAAGAATAATGTAATGTCTGTTCCAGCTCACAAGCGACATTGAAGCAGATAGTTCCTGTGACTTAGTGTGGGCAGAGGCTATATTCGACAACCGGAATAAATTAATAACTGGCTCCTTTTACCGACCCCCCGGTCTCAGATGAAACAGTTCAAAGAACAGTTCAAAGAAAACTTGAGTCTCATCACAAATAGGTACCCTACTCATAAAATTTTAGTTGGCAGTGACTTCAATCTACCTTCCGTATGTTGACAAAAATACATTTTCAGACCCTATTGTAGATAGAAAACAACTTCCGTAATTGTTCTAAATGCTTTTTTTAATTATTTTGAACAATTAGTTCACGAGGCCGTTCAAATTGTAAATGGTTACGAAAACATACTTGACCTCTTAGACACAAAGAATCCCGAGCATCACGACGGATACAGGGATTAGTGAACACACAGTCGTAGCGAGGCTCAATTCCGTAAAAAAGAAATTCACCAAAACTAAACGCGAAATATATCTATTTATAAAAGCTGCTAAAAATTCGGTTGACGCCTTTCTAAGAGGCAGTCTCCAATCCTTCCAAAGTATGTAAGTGAAGACCATATGTGGCTTAAGTTCAAAGAAATATTATCAACAGCACTCGAGAGATTCATACCAAATAAATTAATAAGAGACAGAGCTGATCCCCCATGGTACACAAAACACGACAGAAAGCTGCTGCAGGAGCACCGAAAAAGGCACGTATAATTTAGACGAACGCAAAATCTCCAAGATTGGCGACGTTTTACTGAGGCTCGAAATTTGGTGCCGATTTCAATGCGAGATTCATTTAATAGTTTCCACAACGAAACTCTCTCTAGAAATGTGGCGGAAAATCCAAAGAGATTCTGGTCCTATGTTAAGTAAATCAGCGGAAAAGCTCAATAAGTACCCTTAATATGCGGCGGGTGAGGAAGAGGAGGAGGAGGAGGAGGAAGGAGGGGGGGGGGGGGGGGGACATACAAGGGACCCAACCCTTCGGAGCAGGTAAAATCGTGGCAAATGTCTGGCGTGGCAGATGTTCGCACACCTCTCCAACCGAGAACGTGCGGGTATGGGACGAGAAGTGATTAGTGAGACTATTCAACCAACAATTCTTACACAATATGTGAACAGGTCGAGCTGGCACGGCAGAAAGTATCCCAGGACACGATTCGCCATCTGTTCGATCGACTGGATGCCAGTCAGTGCCTGGGTTGCCGCCTGTGGAGGCTACGCCACGTCCTAATATGGATGTTTCACCTTGGGCCAACACCGGTATCTTAAACCACTTGTGCTATTAATTTGTAAACGTAATCATTTCATGTACTCCATACTCACTGTTGAAACAATAAATCCTGTGTGAAATGGAAACCTCCAAAGATGTGTACTGTTTTTTTTCTGGCAGTGTAGAAAGAGATCACCTTTACGAAATTCTTTGAATACTTTTTCAGAAAAAAATGACACCCTTCTCTTAAGTTATAACGCGTGGCAGTTCCACGCAGGGTAACTTTAGCGCCAAGAAAAGGAACAATATCGGGAAGCTACAGCAAAATTCTGATATTACTGCAGAAGTTTGGAGCAGTGAGTCGTGTGAGATCCATGTAATTAGAGATGAACTAGGAGCCGCTTGCTCTGTTGGAGAAAGAATTGTGGGGGAAAGCAATGCTCCAGCATTGCTCTAAAGTGATCTTCCTGAAGCTTTAATAGTTTCCAGCAACGCTCATAGCTGAATGTCGTCAGACAAGCGTAAGGACAGCAATACGGGAAGCATCTGATTACTTCAACAGGAAGAGCGCACAAACGAGATCCAAAAACTTCGAAGCGAAATGTAAAAAAATGAACGGTCACCCGACTGAAGAGGTAACCATTAGATATTACTATATTTGTTAGATACGATCTGTTTTTTTTTTTTTTTTTTTTTTTTTGTGCATCGCCTGTAAAATTTAGAAATGATTTATCAGTCTTGTACATTTCATAGTTCTTCCATTTGAAGTATGTACTCATGTTTTACACACCTGTTCTGTGATTTAGTCAAGTTTCATCGCATTTGAGGCATTTTAGCTAGCGTTATGTTTTTATGATTTCGGTTTGTGGTGACGAGTGTTTCTGGACCCCTTGGATCCAAGCAAATGGATCTTTACAGCCATGGAAGCAAGTGCACTGCAAATATGGAACGTAAAGTCGTAATATGTAAGCTTTAAATTCAGTACTAAGAAATCGAAATGAAGATGAAATTATTGGAATTTACAAATTACAAACTACTACGGTTCAGATAACTTTAAAAATTTACCTAGTATGACAATACAAAATTCCATTACAAGAAGTATTTGCTTCTTGCATTTTCAGTCTCACTTTGCTGCTGACGTCCCGTGATGTTAGTGTCGATTTTGTCTAAACTGCACTGCTATCGGGTAATTAAATACATTGTAGAGTCCAGTTTGTTAGTCCCACAATAGGAAGCTAATTACGTGGTTACAGATAAATTACATTATTAAGATTATGGTGCACATCGCTACAACATTTGCAATCAAAGTCAAATTATTAGATGCACCAGCTGCAAGAATGTAAAGTACATCTAATTTTATATTTTTCACAAAACTGGTCTGTTTTGGATTAAAAGTAAATTATTGTAGTTGCCATTCACAAAATTTACTCTGAAACGATTAACATATTTTTCATGACATACTAAGACTAAAAACAAAAGAAAAACATCCCGTTGTATCACTAATTATCTCAGGATCACTTTCCTGGGGGCCGGTGTCAGCATACCCACTGTCTGTTTGTTCCTGGCTCCGGTCCAGCTGGACAAGTCCAGCCATCAGCGGCAGTGACTCCAGCTGATGTCATTACTCACACATAAAATCCAAGTCTCCAGTGTCCTTCTCTCGACTGAAGTGCTAACCAAATAAGCAGAGTCATTTCCGCGTATACCTCGCTGTGAGGTCGCTTCGATACTTTCTGTCTAATTGTTGTATTTTTGATGGTTAGAAAACATCGGAATAAATACAAAAGGGTTTCCTATATCCCCCTTCAGAGATTTCCTTACGGTAGCGGAAGGAGTAGACAGCCAGTTGTTTCTATGCGGTGTAACCATTAGTTTGCACATTTTTCACATGGTTTTGCATTTTCGGAAATACCATTTTGGCTGTCTGTTACGTAAGTCTTGAAACGTTATGTTGTGTATTTTTGGTATTTACTTATATTTGGTCATACTTGTATTGTACACGAGTGTAAATTTGGTTTTCTGCCCTATAGGATGATTGGAAAACGGGTCCCTGCCCGAAACTAGTCATCGAGAGAATTAAAAAAAAATAAAAATAAGAGAGTGAAATTTGCCACTTTCGCTGCTTTACCTTTGTACTGATTAACAGAAGTAACTGACCTACAATTATTGCAGTAAGATGGAAGTTCGTGTAACTTTTACGTACCATCTAAGACAGTTTTTCCGAGGATTCCTTCAAAAGTCGTTACAGCATGATGCATTGGACGGAGAATCTTCGCTTTATGGTGCTTTTCTCCAGCTTTTTCAAGCCTTGTTTTGTCTTACTTTTCCTCTCCAAGTATTTTATGAAGACCGATGTGTCACTTCATTACTATTGGAAGGAAATTTTACTCCCCCCCCCCCCCCCCCCCACCCGCCGGGCAATCGCGAATACTGTCATTTCGTCTCACTCTTTTTATTTATTTATTTATTTTGTTACGGTTTTCATACATTCCCTTCACTCTACAGTTTTATCAGCTGTTGCTGCCACAAAAGCAGACTTGCTGTGAGGATTTCTACCAACTTCTCTTTCCACAGCTTGTTTTGTAACAACACAGGATAGGATTCGTCCAGATGTCTGCACAGTTAAGTTTCGCATTTTCCGTGGATTATACTGGTAAACGCGATCTCTCACTATGATGTGGAACAACTCAGTTTTGCAGTTATACAACTACTGTACAGCTTCACAACTTCTCAGTGAAAAATACAACAACCACTGAAATGACTGTCTTACTTTACTATTTTTTTTTTACATATAGTGAATTATACTTAACTTTAACAAGCTCTCTCTCTCTCTCTCTCTCTCCCCCTCTCCCTCATTTACACACACACACACACACACACACACACACATATATATATATATATATATATATATATATATATATATATATATATATATATATATATATATACAGAAACACATACACACCACATTACGATCGGGAATTCTTCTATGGAGTTGGAGTTTTCAGTCAGATACGGCTTATGTTTGAAGTTAACTGCAGTATGTATCGACTTCCTTTCAGCACTGTGGAGATAGTCAAAGATTAGCTCATTCCCTTCTGTTCCACGCTGCAGCTCGTGAATGCTAATGTCAATCATTTCTCCTTCTAGTACCGCACTTATAAATAAACTGCTGTTTTCGAATAGCGATTGACTGTTGACAACAAACTTCATAACGGAGTACATTCAGTCTGAGGCTGTTGTCGATATCTCTAAACCTTAAGAGAGCATTCCGAATGTCGTTCTACAGTGGACGTTACATATTACCCTCATTATACGCTTCTGCGCAGCATATACATTCTTTCTCCACGATGAATTACCCTCGAATATAATTCTAAAAGATATTAGCGAACGAAAACAGCAAAAGGAAGTGGGTACTGTTCTACACATGTGCTGATTATTCCACGTTCTGAAGCTCCTGTTTCGTTGTGTACACTCTCTGAGGCTCTTAATCCGACATGCTGCATCCTTAAGTAGGATGAAAACATTAATATCTCTGACATTTAACATTTGAATTTCTGTAGGAGAATACGGTGACCTATATAATCAAACGCTTTTGACGAATCACATAAAATACTAGTTGGCGATATATTGTCATTTAAATTTTGTGTAATCAGGATACGTGAACTGAAAAAAGGCCTTGTTCCGTGGAAATTCAAATTTCGATTGATACAAAGCATCTTTGAGTGCAGTATCTTATGGTTCTTGCATACATTATTGTTTCCAGTACATTCGAGAAGGAGGCAAGTAGTGAGGTTCGTCAGTAAATATCGGTAATGTCTTATTAGCGTTCTCGCAAAAGGGTGTGACAGTAAAATATCTGTGTCTGTCTGGAACATCACCTGTGTTAGTGATCTGCTGTGTGTGTGACCGAATACACTGCAAATATGTGAAGAATAAGAGTTTAGTCTTTACTGGAGATATCATCGACTTCGCAAGAGCTTTCACCTTTAATTACATTCTCAATTTCTTTGGCAGAGCATGGAATAACTGCAGTTTGCCAGTATGTATACGGCATTGCTTCTTGCATTGTAATGCTTTATCCCTTCATCTTTTCATGCCAATCACTGAGCTACCTCCACGAAGTAATTATTAAATACATTGGCTACGTGGTTGCTTTCATTTATTACTTGACTGTTTTCCTTTACTATCGAAGTCCTCACATTCCTTAACTTATTTTCTGGTTTTTATTGCAGCTATTAACTTTACGCATTTAATTATTATCCGAATTATTAATTTCTGACTTTTTATTTTTTATCACTTTCCATAAGACAACACAGCATTTCTTATTATTTGAAATCAGGCGTACTTCACTGTTTACACCCGCCACTTTTTTTTTAATCATCAGTCTTCTGACTAGTTTGATGTAGCCCACCCCGAATTCCTCTCATGTACCAATCTTTTAGTGTCCTCAGTTATCTGCCGGGAATATTCCAGTCTCTGTCTTCCACTACAGTTTTTACACTCTACAGCTCCCTCTAGTACCATGTAAGTCATTTCGTGATGTCTTAACAGACGTCCTATAATCTTCTCTTCTTCTTGTCAGTGTTATCCATATATTCCTTTCCTCGTCGATTCTGCGGAGAACCTTCTCATTCCTTACCTTATGAGTCTATTAAATTTTCAACATTCTTGTGTAGCTTCAAATCTCAAATGCTTCGACTCTCGTCTGTTTCTGTTTTCCCACAGTCCATGTTTCATCGCCGAACATACATTCTATGAAATTTCTTCCTCTAATTAAGGCCTATGTTTGATACTAGTAGTCTTCATTTGGCCAAGAATTTCATACATATTTTCAATCATTCTGGAAACCTTCTTTAAAGTCCTGCTAGTCTACACTTCATTGTTTTCTATTGAAGACTGATAGAAATCCTTCTAGAAATACATTGAATTTGAGTAATGATAGAAGTACATCTGTAAATACACTCCTGGAAATGGAAAAAAGAACACATTGACACCGGTGTGTCAGACCCACCATACTTGCTCCGGACACTGCGAGAGGGCTGTACAAGCAATGATCACACGCACGGCACAGCGGACACACCAGGAACCGCGGTGTTGGCCGTCGAATGGCGCTAGCTGCGCAGCATTTGTGCACCACCGCCGTCAGTGTCAGCCAGTTTGCCGTGGCATACGGAGCTCCATCGCAGTCTTTAACACTGGTAGCATGCCGCGACAGCGTGGACGTGAACCGTATGTGCAGTTGACGGACTTTGAGCGAGGGCGTATAGTGGGCATGCGGGAGGCCGGGTGGACGTACCGCCGAATTGCTCAACACGTGGGGCGTGAGGTCTCCACAGTACATCGATGTTGTCGCCAGTGGTCGGCGGAAGGTGCACGTGCCCGTCGACCTGGGACCGGACCGCAGCGACGCACGGATGCACGCCAAGATCGTAGGATCCTACGCAGTGCCGTAGGGGACCGCACCGCCACTTCCCAGCAAATTAGGGACACTGTTGCTCCTGGGGTATCGGCGAGGACCATTCGCAACCGTCTCCATGAAGCTGGGCTACGGTCCCGCACACCGTTAAGCCATCTTCCGCTCACGCCCCAACATCGTGCAGCCCGCCTCCAGTGGTCTCGCGACAGGCGTGAATGGAGGGACGAATGGGGACGTGTCGTCTTCAGCGATGAGAGTCGCTTCTGCCTTGGTGCCAATGATGGTCGTATGCGTGTTTGGCGCCGTGCAGGTGAGCGCCACAATCAGGACTGCATACGACCGAGGCACACAGGGCCAACACCCGGCATCATGGTGTGGGGAGCGATCTCCTACACTGTCCGTACACCACTGGTGATCGTCGAGGGGACACTGAATAGTGCACGGTACATCCAAACCGTCATCGAACCCATCGTTCTACCATTCCTAGACCGGCAAGGGAACTTGCTGTTCCAACAGGACAATGCACGTCCGCATGTATCCCGTGCCACCCAACGTGCTCTAGAAGGTGTAAGTCAACTACCCTGGCCAGCAAGATCTCCGGATCTGTCCCCCATTGAGCATGTTTGGGACTGGATGAAGCGTCGTCTCACGCGGTCTGCACGTCCAGCACGAACGCTGGTCCAACTGAGGCGCCAGGTGGAAATGGCATGGCAAGCCGTTCCACAGGACTACATCCAGCATCTCTACGATCGTCTCCATGGGAGAACAGCAGCCTGCATTGCTGCGAAAGGTGGATATACACTGTACTAGTGCCGACATTATGCATGCTCTGTTGCCTGTATCTATGTGCCTATGGTTCTGTCAGTGTGATCATGTGATGTATCTGACCCCAGGAATGTGTCAATAAAGTTTCCCCTTCCTGGGACAATGAATTCACGGTGTTCTTATTTCAATTTCCAGGAGTGTACATTCAATTTGCATTTGATATCTGTCACGACAACCTCCGTAGCCGAATGGTTCAGTCTGCCTGTGGCAGCGGCTGTATTCGGACTGGCCGTAACTCGCTGTTGTCTATCAACAGTGTTCCGCTGTGTAGTTTAAGCGCCTTACTGTTGCAGTCAGTAAAAAAGTACTGAACTGAAGGAGTTGTTTGTGTAGAATGCAATAATGTTGCAACCAACATGAAGAGACATCTTGAAATTCATTGTTGCACCGTAACTTTAAGCGACCGAATTTTTTCAATTTTGAAGCATCCATAGAAAACACCTTTGAAGACATACCAGGCGTCCGTGCTTCACTTGTGAACTGTATAGGTAAAACTGAATACTACCGAACTCTTTGACAAAATCGTTCAATCTTCTAGGAGGATGAAGAACTTTAAACTTAGCGATGTGAATGTGAGCGAAATTACCCTGCCCCTTGCAGGACTAGAACTTGGTACTATCAGAAACTTCGAACTTCCGCTCGAAATAACCTCTGAACAAATAACTGCAGTGATTTACCCTTATGACAAGTTAAGAAAACTTCGCCAAAAAGTGATTCTCCGCCCACAAATTACTAGTTTTAAATGGTGGCAGACAGAAAAAAGTAGGTCTTCAGAAACATATCCCATTGGATGTAAATACTCCCACGACAAAAGAAGACGCACCATGAAGGATTCATGCGAATGGGACGGAAATCGGTAGATGTTGTGTACAATAATCAAACAAACGATTACAATTTGAG
Source organism: Schistocerca serialis cubense (assembly GCF_023864345.2). Lineage (NCBI taxonomy): Eukaryota > Metazoa > Arthropoda > Insecta > Orthoptera > Acrididae > Schistocerca > Schistocerca serialis. Next base: position 610,494,665 of record NC_064643.1, on the reverse strand, counting down.
AAAAATGCGATGATTTGCTGAAGACAAAGAGCTTCACAACGTGAGCAAGCCAATAAAGCACTGGTCCACCTCTGACCGTTATGCAAGCTTGTGTTTGGAATTGATTAATAGCGTTGTTGAGTGTCTTCCTGATGGATATCGTGCCATATTCTGTCTAATTGGCTCGTTATATTGTCAAAAATCCCGAGCTGGTACGAAGACCCTGCCCATCGTGCTCTAAACGTTTCCAATTGGGGAGAGTTCCGGTGACCTTGCTGCCAAATTAGGGTTTATCAAGCACGAAGACAAGCAGAAAAACTCTTCCAGTAAGTGGGTGGCCATTACCTCGCCGAAATGTAAGTTCAGGATGGCTTGCCATGAAGGGCAACGAAACTGGGTGTAGAATATCGCAGATAACCGAAGGGTCCCTGCTGTCCTATGAAATGACATTCAAGACCATCACTCTTGGCTGTCGGGCCATAAGGCAAACGACAGCCAGGTTGGTGCCGCAGCCCTGTTTAAGGCGTCTCCACATACGTCTTGGCTGGTCATCGGGGCTTAGTTCAAAGCGAGACTCATCACTGAAGACCGGGCACCACTGAAAATGGACTTCATGGTGTGCAGAGCTCAATAGCAGCCGGCACGAGGGGCGCCCTGTGCTCAGTTCCCTTTCTATTAATGGTCCTTGTGGTCACTGAAGCACCGGTTGCACTTCGGACCAGTGGTAATGATGAATCCGAGGCTCTGAGAGCCCTTCTGACGTTCCGTCCTCTTTCCAGGTTGAGCGCTTCCTTCTTGACGCTGTGTTCGGCTGTGATTCACGCATTCCTGCCGACATCGTCGAACAGTGGCATCGGTCCTATTGAAATGTCGAGCGATTGGTTGATTACTCCAATCGGCATCTTACAGCCCAACGACAACTTGTTGTGGTCTTCAGTCCAGAGACTGGTTTGTTGCAGCTCTCCAAGCTACTCTATCTTGTGCAAGCTTCTTCATCTCCCAGTACCTACTGCAACATACATCATTCTTAATCTGTTTAGTTTATTCATCTCTTGGTCTCCCTCTACGATTTTTACCCTCCACGCTGCCCTCCAATACTAAACTGGTGATCCCTCTGATGCCTCAGAATATGCCCTACCAACCGATCCCTTCTTCTAGTCAAGTTGTGCCACAAATTTCTCCTCTCTCCAATTCTATTCAATACCTCCTTATTAGTTATGTGATCTACCCATGCAATCTTCAGCATTCTTCTGTAACATCACATTTAGAAAGCTTCTATTCTCTTCTTGGCTAAACTATTTACCGTCCACGTTTCACTTCCATGCATGGCTACACTTCATACAAATACTTTCAGAAACGACTTCCTGACTCTTAAATCTATACTCGATGTTAAAAAATTTCGCTTCTTCAGAAACGCTTTCCTTGCCATTGCCAGTCTACATTTTATATCCTCTCTACTTCGACCATCATCAGTTATTTTGCTCCCCAAATAGCAAAACTCATTTACTACTTTAAGCGTCTCATTTCCTAATCTAATTCCCGCTGCATTACCCGATTTAATTCAACTACTTTCCATTCTTATCGTTGTGCTTTTGTTGATGTTCATCTTATATCCTGCTTTCAAGGCACTGTCCATACCGTTCAGCTGCTCTTCCAGGTCCTTTCCTGTCTCTGACAGAATTACAATGTCATCGGCGAACCTCAGAGTTTTTATTTCTTCTCCATGGTTTTTAATTCCTACTCCGAGTTTTTCTTTTGTGCCCTTACTGCTTGCTCAATATACAGATTGAATAACATCGGGGATAGTCTACAACCCTGTCTCACTCCCTTCCCAACCACTGCTTCCCTTTCATGCCCCTCGACTCTTATAACTGCCATCTGGTTTCTGTACAAATAGTAAATAGCCTTTTGCTCCCTGTATTTTACCCCTGCCACCTTCAGAATTTGAAAGAGAATATTCCAGTCAACATTGTCAAAAGCTTTCTCTAAGTCTACAAAAGCTAGAAACGTAGGTTTGCCTTTCCTTAATCTTTCTTCTAAGATAAGGCGTAAGGTCAGTATTGCCTCACGTGTTTCAGTATTTCTACGGAATCCAAACTAATCTTATCCGAGGTCGGCTTCTACCAGTTTTTCCATTCGTCTGTAAAGAATTCGTGTTAGTATTTTGCAGCTGTGGCTTATTAAACTGATAGTTCGGTAATTTTCGCATCTGTCAACACCCGCTTTCTTTGGGATTGGAATTATTATAGTCTTCTTGAAGTCTGGAGGTATTTCGCCTGTCTCATACATATTGCTCACCAGGGTGAGAGTTTTGTCAGGACTGGCTCTCCCAAGGCTGTCAGTAGCTCTAATGGAATGTACTCTGTCAAATTCTGACATCTGCTCGTGCAACGCCTGGAGGGATAGGCGGCATGCTGCTCACTTCTGCCTCGGGCCTGGGTAACTGAGATTAATGAAGGTATTAAGTGTGGTAGATGTTCCGATCGGTCCTGTAATATGGTGGCTTGTTCCCTGAAGAATTACTAAGACCACCTCTGCTGCTTCAAGTGTTACACCTCTGGTCTGGATCCGGGTTTGTGGAGACAACTGCCCTGTGATGCGAAGACCTTTAACAGTATTCATGAAGGTAGGGCGCGTCAGATGATGTCTATTAGGGTAGCACTGGGCCGGCACATGTGCCATTTTGGTGACATTCTCCATACAGATATATCATATCAACCATTTCCATACCATGTCAAATGTCTAGAACTGATGGTCTGTACATAGATAAATACAACATGCAAGAGGGACACCATTATGTACATATCAATGCTTGTGGCAGGAATCCCTATTATTGCTTTCGACCCTCGTGATAACATGAAAGTAAGAATATGTGCGTCAACCACATCGCAATTACAAGCAACATGTGGGTCACGCTTGCATCGTAGGAGTGCAATAGCAGTCCATTTCATTCATTCCATGCGTCAACTTCACATTCCAATTTCTCGAGATGTAATTGAGGTATTGCAATGCAACCAGTGCCATTATTATTGTGATTACACATGTTATTGATTGTGTATGGGATAATATGGGGTGCCCAAAAAAAAGGGTTGAAAGAAATATTTACATGTGGTTTAGAATGTCTCAGAGTATTTACTTTCGTGAGCCTCTGCCATAAGCCGTTTGTCAATATCTATTGTGGTTACAGAGATATTGGTGGTGGGACACCCTGTATATGGAAGTATATGTATAAGAACATAAATAAAATCTGTTTACTCACCTTTGCTCGTTTCTTGATTGTCATGGTCCCATCAAGACGAACATACGGATAATTGCGGAGCCGGCATAGCTTCTCGAACACATCTAATGTCTGTGTGTAGTTGGATACCAGAACCACTTTGTCATTAGTTGTTGTCTTCACAACAGCTAAAAGACAATCCAGAAGCATCAGCTTGCCGGACAACTCTGGCATTACAGTCCTTCCGTCATACTTTGCTGGCATATGCGCAAGTGCTTTTTCAAAACCTCCACTTTGAGACTGTATTTTGTCAAGCACCAAGTCAGGATGATTGCATAACTTCTTCAGTGATGTTATCGAAGATAGTGCTGACAGACTCACATTTGTAACAGAAAGAATGCCCAAAATACGCATTGTTTTACAGGTGACAGTTAATATATAATAATTGAACAACACACATAGATTCAAGAAATCTTAAACAATCATAATCAAAAACTCATTAAAATTAAGAAAATGACCATCTGCAATAATTACGCAAAATGATCAGGTCAAATATAACTATGTATACGAGGAGAGAAAACAATTCATCTAATAGAAATGAGACATAGAAACAATGATAAACTGCTGGATTTTCTTCAGTGTTAACACTATACTAACACCCTCCCCCCCTCCCCCTCTCTGTGAGTGGCAACTGATGTTTTGTCGCAATGAGTTCTCACAGTAAATACCCCATGGACTTATAGTTACTAACAGTTTGACATTCACTTAGCGAAATACACTCCTGGAAATGGAAAAAAGAACACATTGACACCGGTATGTCAGACCCACCATACTTGCTCTGGACACTGCGAGAGGGCTGTACAAGCAATGATCACACGCACGGCACAGCGGACACACCAGGAACCGCGGTGTTGGCCGTCGAATGGCGCTAGCTGCGCAGCATTTGTGCACCGTCGCCGTCAGTGTCAGCCAGTTTGCCGTGGCATACGGAGCTCCATCGCAGTCTTTAACACTGGTAGCATGCCGCGACAGCGTGGACGTGAACCGTATGTGCAGTTGACGGACTTTGAGCGAGGGCGTATAGTGGGCATGCGGGAGGCCGGGTGGTCGTACCGCCGAATTGCTCAACACGTGGGGCGTGAGGTCTCCACAGTACATCGATGTTGTCGCCAGTGGTCGGCGGAAGGTGCACGTGCCCGTCGACCTGGGACCGGACCGCAGCGACGCACGGATGCATGCCAAGACCGTAGGATCCTACGCAGTGCCGTAGGGGACCGCACCGCCACTTCCAAGCAAATTAGGGACACTGTTGCTCCTGGGGTATCGGCGAGGACCATTCGCAACCGTCTCCATGAAGCTGGGCTACGGTCCCGCACACCGTTAGGCCGTCTTCCGCTCACGCCCCAACATCGTGCAGCCCGCCTCCAGTGGTGTCGCGACAGGCGTGAATGGAGGGACGAATGGAGACGTGTCGTCTTCAGCGATGAGAGTCGCTTCTGCCTTGGTGCCAATGATGGTCGTATGCGTGTTTGGCGCCGTGCAGGTGAGCGCCACAATCAGGACTGCATACGACCGAGGCACACAGGGCCAACACCCGGCATCATGGTGTGGGGAGCGATCTCCTACACTGTCCGTACACCACTGGTGATCGTCGAGGGGACACTGAATAGTGCACGGTACATCCAAACCGTCATCGAACCCATCGTTCTACCATTCCTAGACCGGCAAGGGAACTTGCTGTTCCAACAGGACAATGCACGTCCGCATGTATCCCGTGCCACCCAACGTGCTCTAGAAGGTGTAAGTCAACTACCCTGGCCAGCAAGATCTCCGGATCTATCCCCCATTGAGCATGTTTGGGACTGGATGAAGCGTCGTCTCACGCGGTCTGCACGTCCAGCACGACCGCTGGTCCAACTGAGGCGCCAGGTGGAAATGGCATGGCAAGCCGTTCCACAGGACTACATCCAGCATCTCTACGATCGTCTCCATGGGAGAATAGCAGCCTGCATTGCTGCGAAAGGTGGATATACACTGTACTAATGCCGACATTGTGCATGCTCTGTTGCCTGTGTCTATGTGCCTGTGGTTCTGTCAGTGTGATCATGTGATGTATCTGACCCCAGGAATGTGTCAATAAAGTTTCCCCTTCCTGGGACAATGAATTCACGGTGTTCTTATTTCAATTTCCAGGAGTGTATATCTTGGAACTAACTGAACAGAAGTGTTAAACAACCGGACAATGCTAAACAGGCTATCCACAGGTATCTACCCCATGACTTTAGCCTTGTAAGTGAAACACTCCCCACACAATCAGAGTAACATACTCAAACGTCCGAAACGCGTCAGGTAGCATAGAATTAATAAATATAGTGGTCAAGACTAATATCAGTTATTGAGGGCATTAAAAGTAGCCACCAATTGTCACAAAGCATTTACGCATTTTGGCACGAAGTAGGGCTAATGACAAAATATCGATATATCGGCGTCATTCTTTCATCTGTATATCGATATCGAAATTGCAGTATCGAATTCCGATATTACACTTTTTTCCCAATTTTCGATAAATATTAGAAGTTGTTCTTTTAAAATTGTGACAGAACATAATTTTACTTTCACTGTGTGAAGGAGTCCTACTACTTATTGAGCTTTCATCAAGGTATCTACCCCATGACTTTAGCCTTGTAAGTGAAACACTCCCCACACAATCAGAGTAACATACTCAAACGTCCGAAACGCGTCAGGTAGCATAGAATTAATAAATATAGTGGTCAAGACTAATATCAGTTATTGAGGGCATTAAAAGTAGCCACCAATTGTCACAAAGCATTTACGCATTTTGGCACGAAGTAGGGCTAATGACAAAATATCGATATATCGGCGTCATTCTTTCATCTGTATATCGATATCGAAATTGCAGTATCGAATTCCGATATTACACTTTTTTCCCAATTTTCGATAAATATTAGAAGTTGTTCTTTTAAAATTGTGACAGAACATAATTTTACTTTCACTGTGTGAAGGAGTCCTACTACTTATTGAGCTTTCATCACGTCCACTCTTTTTCCTTGACTGTGTGAAGCAAGTATAGATGGCACAAAGAAGTAGTCCGATTGCACTGAGGAACGGCGGTACGAATGGAATGACATGATATCCGATGTGATGAAACAGTTGCGTTAAAAAAAATTCTTAACGCAACTAGTGTGCTACTTCTTGACATCAGTGTTCCTCAAAAATAGTCGCTGAAACTGATGAACAACGATCTAAATGATACGATTGGTCTTTGCAGTGCCGGGAGCGGTGTGAGGGTACACGCTGTCGCAATTGGCGCTCGCCGCTACCAACAGAAACTGCAACGTTTAACTTCGCTACGCAACTTTGACTGGTCACTGGCGTTTGCAGAAACGAAAACACAAAAAAGTCGACATGAAGTGTTCCAGACAAATCCGATACGTGACGAAAGCGAACGGTGGAACCATCGGACACCTTTTATTGTGCCACTTACCTACAGGTACCATTGTCAGGAAAGTGGTTATCATAAAGCGTGAGCCGGCCGCGGTGGCCGTGCGGTTCTAGGCGCTCCAGTCCGGAGCCGCGCTGCTGCTACGGTCGCAGGTTCGAATCCTGCCTCGGGCATGGGTGTGTGTGATGTCCTTAGGTTAGTTAGGTTTAAGTAGTTCTAAGTTCTAGGGGACTGATGACCACAGCAGTTGAGTCCCATAGTGCTCAGAGCCATTTGAACCATTTGAACCAAGCGTGAACGTGCATCGTTTTCCTTTCAATTCTTGACCATAGAGGGATAAGCAGACTGCTGGCTTGTTGATGTACAGCAATCTGACAATAAATCTACACGCTGTATGTATATACAGTACAGCCCTGGGATAAAGAAATTCCCACCAAAAATTGAAATTCCCTCCATAATTCGAAATTACCCCCCAATAGGGTAGGTGGGGGAGGGGGAGAATTGGGGAGGGGGAGGGAGTGGGGACCCAGGTGCAGGCTGAGGAAAACGCATGATGTCATCAGGGACGTGGGTATGGGTGGGGGTGGGTGCGGTTTGGTGGTAATTAATTGATCAATTTAATTCTTCTGCATATTAATTTGATATAAAAATTGTGCACAGGACTCGCTTACCCGACAACTAAGTGACTGTTAAGTGAACTTTCATCTTACATAGACGAATTTCGAAACTTTGCTAACAATTCACAGCTGGTATTTGTAAGGGTTAAAATAAAAATTCACTTCGTTTATTAAACATGTAACTGTGTGACTATTAATTGTTAAACTCGCATTCTGTGTTTTGAACTCATTTCCTGTCGCCGAACAATGTTACAATACTGAATTTTGATATTAAAAAGATTTCAGTTAATTTATTTAATTTTCGAAAAGATATATCGGCATATTAGAGGTCAGTGTTAATCACCGACAGAGGTGGGGTCCAGAGAGCATCTTATCAACAGCCGGAGATAGCTGCACTTCGGCAGTGTAAGGCACGGATCAACGGCAAAAGGATGAGAAGTCAATGGAAACCACTGCATTAAAGACACATAACGTGTATCCACAGGACAAGTGACCTGTAACTGGAAAATGTCATGATGATCTCTCTTTTTGCAAAAGATTCTGGAATAGTCTCCCATTCGGATCCCCAGGAGGGGTCTGCCAAGGAAGAGGGGACCGTGAAAAAATGACTGAATAATCAATGAAAGGATAACCTTCTTCGAGTCGGGGCGTGAAATCTCAGAAGCTTGAACATGGTAGGGAAGCTAGAAAATCTGAAAAGGGTAATGCAAAGACTCAATGTAGATATATTAGGTGTCAGTGAAGTGAAATGGAAAGAAGACAAGGATTTCTGGTCATATGAGTATAAGGTAATATCAACAGCAGTAGAAAATGATATAACGGGAGTAGGATTCGTTACAAACTGGAAAATAGGACAGAGAGTGTGTTACTGTGAACGGTTCAGTGACAGGGTTGTTCTTATTAGAAGCAACAGCAAGCCAACACAAACAACAATATTTGAACTATACATGCCGACGTCGCAAGCTGAAGATGAAGAGATAGAGAAAGTATATGAGGATACTGATAGGGTAATATTGAGTTCTGAAATAAATTTCAGCTAGTTATAGAAAATACTCAGTTCAAGACTCACAAGAGGAGAAGGTATACCTGGAAAAATATATCGAAAAATCCGCCTCAGTTGCGAAAATTTTCTTGTCTTTACCCAGGTTTCGGCTAGATTAATCTAGCCTTCTTCAGAAGCATAAAATTACTATAATATGCCAGAGTAAGGTACAGTCAACATTAAAAATTAAAACCTATAGTACCGTGGTACCATATCGAATTAAAACTGTAACGGTACTATGTAGTAGTAATGAAGAGTAGGCTGAAGTTTAAGAGATTAGTCAGGAAGAATTAATAAACTTAGAAGTCGGGTACACAAGTACTAAAGAGTGACGAGAAATGCTTTAAGTTCTTTTTAGGCTATAGATACAGCAATGAGAAATAGCTCAGTATACAGTACAGTTGAAGAAGAATGGACATCTCTAAAGAGGGCAATCACAGAAGTTGGAAAGGAAAACATAGGTATAAAGAAGGTAACTGCGAGGAAACCATGGATAACAGTAACAATACTACAGTTGATCGATGAAAGAAGGAAGTACAAAAATGTTCAGGGAAATTCAGGAATACAGAAATACAAGTCACTGAGGAACGAAATAAATAGGAAGTGCATGGAAGCTGAAACGAAATGGCTGCATGAAAAATGTGAAGAAATCGGAAAAGAAATGATTGCCAGAAGTACTGACTCAGCATATATCAAAGTCGAAACAACCTTTGGTGAACATAAAATCAAAGGTGGTAACATTAAATGTGCAACAGGAATTCCATAATTCCACTGTTAAATGCAGAAGAGAGAGCGGAAAGGTGGAAAGTGTACACTGAAGGCCTCTATCAGGGGGAAGATTTGTCTAATACGACAGAAGAAGAATCAGGACTGGATTTATAAGAGATAAGGTATCCAGCATTAGAATCAGAATTTCAGAAAGCTTTGGAGGACTTAAGATCAAATAAGGCAGAAGGGATGGATAACATTCCACCAGAATTGCTAAAATCATTTGGGGAAGTGGCAATAAAACGACTACTCATGTTCATGCTAGGAATGTATGAACCAGGCGAAATACCATCTGACTTTCGGGAAAAAAATCACCCACACAATTCCGAAGACTGCAAGAGCTGACAAGTGCGAGAATTATCGCACAATCAGTTTAACAGTTCATGCATCCAAGTTTCTAACAAGAATAATATACAGGAGAATGGAGAAGAAAATTGGGATTGTTAAATGACGATCGGTTTAGCTTCAGGAAAGGTAAAGGTGCCAGAGAGACAATTCTGACGTTGCGGTTGATAATGGAAGCAATACTAAAGAAAAGTCAATACACGTTTATAGGAATTGTCCACCTGGAAAAAGTGTTCGACAATGTAAAATAGTGCAAAATGTTCGGAGTTCAAAGAAAAATAGAGGTGAGTCATATAGAGAGACGGGTAATATAGGATATTTACCAGAGCGAAGAGGGAATTATAAGAGTGGACGACAAAGAACGAAGTGCTCGGATTAAAAAGGGTGTAAGACAAAAAATCCTACTTTTCAATCTGTACACCGAAGAAGCAGTGATATGTAAGGGTCCACAGGTTGCACTCAGCCGTACGGTACTTAACACGTGCTCGCCAGCCGACCTGCCTGGAATGCTGACAATTTGCTTGGTCAGTACACGTGTGTCCGGCCGCAGTGCGACGCAGAGAGCACGCTGTATTAACTAGCGTGGCCTCAGGAGCGAATATGTCTCTTTTCTTAGCTCACCATGAAGCCTTTCGATACGATCGTAATTAGGATGTCAGACACAGTGATGATGAAAGCGTGTAGCGTGCGTGTTTTATAATCAGCCTTTGTTAATAAAACTGTTTTAACTTACTTCTCAGTGTTCACTTATTGCTGTACCTCAAGGACCCACCGCTTACAAATCCTGACAAAATATTCATGTAATAATCATCTGGGGCAACAACACAAAGTACCCCCTTATAGAAGTGGTGTCAGCATGAGGATAATTAGGGAAAATCTACAGTCCTGAAGAGATGCAGCACAACGTGAACTTCGAGCAGCAGCAGCAGCATCATGAACATCTTCCGACTACGCGGGGACATCCAACACTGGAATTCAGGTTGGTCTACTCCATTTTGGCTAGAATACGAAAGGCAGTGATGGATTTTTATTTTACATTGGGTGATTCATTGGCGGTAAATTAGACCAAATGTCGAAATCCAGTCAGAGTAACGTTGTCGATCTACAAACTGTCATTAATGAACTGCAAGAAGAGATTCGGCAGTTAAAAGCAGAAAGAAGCAAGCGTAACATTCCGAAAGACTTGTCAAATGATAGGTCATGCAGGACACGTACAACTACAATAAAGAATTTTTCATTATTGCCATCAGTACCAGTGTTTAACGGGAAACCCGAAGATGATGTGAAGGTGTTTTTTCGTAAACTTGAAGATGCCGCCCTGTTAGGATCATGGACAGATTCCGATAAGCAAGTGGTTGCCAAATTAAGAATTCAGGGAGCTGAACAAGATTTCATTAGCGCGGAGACTACTTGCGTGGAAACAGAAGATTACAATGAGTTCAGAACGTTTGTCGTTCAGAGATATAAACGTAAAAACGCGATCAGTTTTTACAGAGAGCAGCTTTACAGTTTGTGAATGCGACGAGACGAATCTATCGAGCAGTTTGCCGACAGAACTCGAAACATCAACGCTCAAACGTACGAGTTAGTAGAAGATGAAAATGGAAATCGCATTCAGTTGTTTGAAGACTACCAGAGAGCCTTGGACACATTCATTCATGGGTTGCACGGAGAGGAACCAAGCAAATCTCCTCGATTGGCACGATGTAAAACGTTTCAGGAAGCAGTAGAATCAGCTGTTGGTTTCATTTAAGCGCTAAGACGACCGAATGAGATGCAGAAAGAAGAATGCAGAGTTTTCAGCACAACAGTACAATGCTACAGATGCAATAAAGTGGGTCACAAGCGTAAGGAGTGTAAAGAGAATCGAATCTGCTATCACTGCGGCATGCAAGTCATGTTTCGAAATATTGTCGCAACAAGAAGAAAGGTAATGCGAACAACAGACAATCTGCCAGATCTTTAAACGAATACGGGGACGTACGGGCCACCACTCCGTCCGCCCCTTGCCACAGACAGTGATTCCTTTTAGCTCCAGCGAAAATGAGACCGAAAATGACTTCATGATAGGTGCCGTATATCGTGTGAGAAACATCAAACTACTTATTGACAAAGGAGCACACACCTCATTAATGTGGTGTCGCATAGATAAACGCGATACATTGAAACCGCCGCTATTAAAAGTGCGAGGGTTAAACGGAGGAAAGCTGTGTAACTATGGAGAAGTTGACGTAGAATTAATTCTTGGCCAAGGCCAAGATGAAGGTGACAATAAATATAACGATAAATACGCAGCAAGGTTGCAAGTAGTTTCAAATAACGAAACGCGTTACCATGGTGTACTTGGATTTGACTTCTTGTCCGCTAACGAGGCAGAGATATTTGTCGCAGATAGAAAGATCAGACTAGGCCGTAGCAACTACAACCTAGGATATCGTTCTTCCGATCGTACTCAAAGGAGCAGCAATACTGACGTCGTGGGAATGGACCGCCCAAACGATGCATCAGTTCAAACAGTCCGAGTCGATGATCAAATTGATCAGCCTCAGCAAATTCCCAAGGGAGCAGGAAAGACAATCTGCGTTGAAGTTAAGCCACCCCGATGCAAGGAAGGAACTTTTGTTATTAATTGCGCGATCCCAGAAAAGTGAGTTACTGGATACAATGCATTGTTATGTTGCTAGAAGTGTAGGTGTCGCTACAATGGTGAGACAGAATGTCGCAAAAGTCCCGGTTACAATAACGAATGTGAGTAATGAGGATGTTGTTTTGCCACGAGAAACGAAAGTTGCTGAAGTGTCGAGCGTAAGTAGAAGTGACGTAATACAGATTCCAGATGAGGTAACAAATGCTGCAGTTGTAAACACAGATTTTTGTAACACTACCGAAAAATTTCAACGAGGAGACGAAGTTAATAATGAACTTAAGCGCAAGATTTGGGAAAAGGTAGAACATTTGACAGTTGATGAACAGAAGATTTTCACGCCTGTTTTGTTGGAGTATGCAGATTTATTCTGAGAACATGCAAATTTACCTGTCACTCATTTAGTTCAGCATCGTATTCATACAGGGAATGCGGCCCCAATTACACAGAAATCTTATCGAATACCATTTAGTCAAAGAGAGTTGGTAGAAGACGTGGTTAAAAAACAATTAAAAGCCGGAATTATAAAACCAAGAGATCCTTCAGACCCACCGTGGTGTTCGCCTGTTGTAATTGTAAAGAAGAAATCAGTTTCTGGAGAACCTCAGTTCCGTTTTTGTGTTTATTATCGATCTTTGAATGCTGTGACCACATTCAACATTTACCGCTTACCAAATTTAGTGGAAACCTTGAATTACTTGGGCAGATATCGAATTTTTTCAGTATGTGATTTAACAAGTGGTTATCACCAGTTAACAGTGCATCCAGATGATCAAGCAAAAACTTCATTTGTAACAGCTACAGGAGTATACTAGTATCTTCGTATGCCGTTTGGACTTCGTAATGCTCCATCTACATTTCAACGCCTGATGGATTCAGTTTTAAGAGGGCCCACCCCAACACAAACACTTGTTTATCGTGATGATGAAATACTTTTTGGTGGAAACATGAAGCAGCATACTGGGAGACTACAAGCTGTTTTTGAGCGTATAACAAGCACAAACCGTCTTTATCAATAGCGAAAAGTCATTTTGCACAAAGTGAAGTTAACTATCTTGGTTATGTTATAACCAGTGAAGGTGTTCGTCCTGGCCCAAAATTAATTGCAGATGTAAAGAATTTTTCCTGAACCACGGAATTTGAAAGAACTACAATCATTCTTGGGATTGTCAAATTTCTACATACGATTTATAGCCGGTTATGTGAATATAGCACATCCCATGCCACAGATACTAAAGAAAGGAGCCACATTTAATTGATCGACAGAATCCAAAAGGCAGTGGAAGAACTTAAAACTGCTCTAACCACAGCCCCAGTGTTAGCCTATCCGGATTTCAGTAAACCTTTTATTCTTTCAACAGATGCATCCAATTTCGCCATAGGTGCAATCTTGTCTCAAGAAGCTGATGGTCATGAACATCCAATCTCATTTGCTTCCAGACAATTAAACAAAGCAGAATGTAATAATACTACTGCTGAGAAGAATCTTTGTGCTTTGGTTTTTGGTATAACACATAAAAGATGTTTCTTAACAGGAAGAGAATTTACAGTTATTAAAGATCATGCCGCACTTAAATGGTTATTGAGCTTAAAGGATTCCAAGTTCTAGATTAACAAGGTGGGCATTAAGACTGAGTGAATACCAATTTAAGTTTATTCACCGACCTGGTAAACAACATGTGAATGCTGATGCAATGAGTCGAAAAGTCAATGTTTGTGTTACGATAAATCGAGAAGAAGAGTTAAAGGCAGCTCAAGAAGAAGATCCGCAATGGAAATTATAAAAAAACGTTCAACGTTTTGTTGAAATAGATGGATTATTGTACAAAATCACTAGTAAAGGAAACCACCTAGTTATTCCAGAAAGCATGAAAGAGCAAATCATGAGAGAACAACAAGATTCTTTATTATCAGGACACTGCAGTACAAAAGCAACAAAAATTAAAATAGTTCAAATGTTTTGGTGGCCGAGCCACAAATCTGAAGTTTTCGAGTTTGTTTCACAACACGGTTCTTGTAACAGGAAAAAGTAGAGCACTATTGCAAGAACTGCCAGAGACAAGTGAACCACTTGAACGAGTAGGACTAGATGTCATAGGACTGTTGCCGAAGACTAAAGTTGGAAACAAATACATATTGACAATGTTACATCATTTTTCTAGATACCTTCACGTGATACCAATACCTGATCAGAGCGCTGAGACTATACCTAAAATTTTTGTAAAAGAATGGATTCTTAAGTTTGGATCACCATTAAGTATAATTAGTGATCAAGGAACGGATTTTATGAATGAATTACTTACACAGACTTGTAAGCTCATGCAAATAACTCAGTTAAGGAATACACCAGCACACCCTGAAGGAAATGGAAGAGTCGAGTGAGTCAACAGAACATTTATTAAAATGGTTAGCCATTATGTGAGCAGCAAACACGACAATCGGGATGTCTGTTTACTGTATTTGGTAAGTTGTTACAATGCCAAAATGCACAGCTCAACTGGCCTAAGTCCATATTAGATCGTCTACAGAAGAAGAATGCATTGACTCTTGGACTTTGCACGATCGACTGCTGGAACCAGCAATGAACACGTAAAGGATCTAGCATGCAAGCTAAAGGAAGTACGGAGGGGAGTGAAAGAGCGAAATCATCAATCCTTTCTTCAGCAAGCAAGACAACACAACCGCCAAGCAGCAGTGCCACAGTATCGAGTTGGAGATCTTGTGTATCTGAGCAACATGGTGTTAAAGAAGAGTCAAATCAAAAAGTTTAAGAAGTTTTTGGAAAGGACCATATCCAATCTTGGAGCTGTTGTCGCCAGTCACTCTTAAGTTCCAACTGCCCTTTCGTTCGACTGTCGTTCATGTCAATCGTGTAAAGTCACTTCTGGGTAGATTTCCTGTAGTATTGCAAGACGACAAGGACCGACCGAGAGGCAAAACTGTTGTTCTCAAACCCAGGAAGCGAGAATCGCGAGGTCGCAGTCCAGACTTCGAGGCCGAGGCATCTTCACGTTCCGAGCGATCCTGTTCCAGACACCCCTGCAATCTACGTACATTTGTGTAGTGTGTGAGAGTGCAATGCGTGTGGTTATTTCAGCCGTGTGCTTATTGTGAATGTGTTGTGAAAATTTAGTATTGAAGCTATTGCACGACTGCACAGTGAAACTAAACCTTTTATTCCAGAGGTTACCACAAGACACTCATTTATATTATGTTCACTGTTAACTCTAGTGTTTAGAACTAATTAACCATATTCATTTTTATTCTAATGTTTGCTATGATAACGTATTCTACTAATGCTGTAGTAATAGTACCACAGAGTACAGGTGTTTTGTTTGAACCACGATCAGACATGGTAGTTTCGACAGCTAATGCAAAACTTGTACTCAAGTACAATCTGAGTGAAATCCAGCAACAGTTCAATTCTGTAAAGAAGCAAATTGATCTAATTCGTTCTGTTAAGGGTAATGATACAATTTTGGAAATGGGTACAAATTGGTATAATTTACTGGATCACAGCCAAAATGCTGGTCGAGTCTACATTTGTTAATTATGAACAAGAGATTTACTGTTTTTTAAACCTTTTGCCACATAAAAATTTAATTAGGTGTAAACGTGCCTGGTTTGATTTTGGAGGTAGTATCCTTCATACTGTATTTGGTACTTTAACTAGTCGAGATCTACTGGAAGTTAAAGGCAAAATATCAGCTCTTGAACAACAGTCCAGTACAGATTCAACTAACCTCTCTAATGAAATTATCGTATTAACGAATATACAAAGAACCATTACTAACCGCACAGTTTTCATTGAACAGATCGTAAAGAAATTTATCTCACATTTCCACGTAATTCGTAATGAAACGAAAGCAAATATCCAAGAACTATTCCACGGATTAAATGCTGGGAGTGCACACTTAGATTTAAACACTCTTTTGGTCAGGATTACTGATAGTTTATCAAATTTTAGAATTGATGCCCTTAACTTTAGAACGGCCTTAGAAAGTAGTTCAAATGATTGTCTGAGCAGTGCACCTACATACAGAAAATTTTTTACAGATCCTACTATCAACTGAGCGAAAACTAGTGAAACATATACTGTGATTCACCCTGTTAACTCTTACAATTTGTACAATTACTATAAATTAACCACCACACACTCTTTAATGCCTGAAGATGAATTAACTGTTATTGTTTCTATTCCCATTGCTAGATCAAAGCATAATTTTGAAATGTACAAAATTTATATTTACCCTGTGAAATGGAGACAGGCAGGTATTCATGTAAAGTATGTACTGAATGATTATCTACTGATCAGCAAGGATCGAAGATATTTTGTGTCCCTAAATGAAAATGATTTACATATGTGTAAACGTAGTCATAAGTTAATTTTCCCTGAATTGGCAGTATTCTTAGACAGTAGAGTGTACAGCTGTGAGAAAGAATTGTTTATGAATCGTCCCCTCAGAGATGATTGCCCTAGAATTTTAATGCATCTGTATCATCCATTTCTTAAACGATGTTCTGCAGGTAAATTTTCTTATTTAACTCCTCCCTTGATGTCACATTTACATGTAAAAATTATAATAAACAGAGCTACCCTATACACTCAAATTGGATAATAGTGGATTAATCTTGAATTCCACACATTGTGATTTATCATGTGAATTATTTGATATGTCAGTAGTGCTGTATACAAATGAAGCGGTGTACATTGGGATTTTTTTAGGTTCAGTTACTCCCCTTAGGGGCAATTAAGAAATGTCTCCCAAATCGAAGATACGAGGGTTGGAACTTTAACAGTGGCAACTATTTATTTACAGCTCGTACAAAATAGATACATGTTTCAAAGTTTTATTGACCTTCAGAGTAGTCACCAGCATTGTGTATAACCGTTGCCAGCGATGTGGAAGCCGTAGGATACTCGTAACAGTGCCAGTTGTGTTGACAGTTTGAGAGGCGCGGGCTATTGCCCGACGAATTTGTAGCAGTTCTGAAGGGAATGCCGTGAAGTGTTTCCTTCACTTTAGAAACAGAATTGAACTTAGGAGAGCTTAAGTCAGGGGAGTGCAGTAGGTGTTATAGCACTTAGCAGCCCCATCAGTCAAGCAAATCAGTAACAGCCTGCATTGTACGTGCTTGAGCATTCTTCTGCAAAATGATGGTCGGGACCTGCAAAAAGTGTCATCACTTCTGTCTCTATGCTGTTCATTTTTGGAAGACAACCTACGACGAGCTTAGTGACAGAAGTCATGACACTTTTTGCAGGACCTGACCATCATTTTTCAGGACAATGCTCAAGCACGTGCAGTGCAAGCTGTTACTGATTTGTTTGACTGACGGGGCTGCTGAGTACTATACCACCTACTGCACTCCCCTGACTACAGCCCTCCTAAGTTCAAATCGATTTCTAAACTAAAAGAAACACTTCACAGCATTCGCTTCAGAACTGCTACAAATTCGTTGGGCAATAGACCGCGCCGTTAGAACTGTCAACACAACTGGCACTTTAAAGAGTATCCTACAACTTCCACATCGCTGGCAACGGGTTATACACAATGCTGGTGACTACTTTGAAGGTCAGTAAAACTTTGAAATACGTATCAATTTTTTACGAGCTGTAAATAGTTACCACTATTAAAGTTCCAATCCTCGTAAATCAGCTACATCGCTCTCAGAGGAGAAGTTTCAGCCTTGCAAACCCGAAAAAAAACATAGTGTTTTATTAGTAAACTGCAGGCGCATTCATGGTAAGGTCCCAGAATTAGTTTCGTTTATTAAAGGCAATAATACGAGCATAGTACCCAGGAACAGAAAGGTGGCTGAAACGGCAAATGAACCGCAGCGATATACTGTACTTGATTCATATTGGAATATACATCGCAAGGCTAGGCTTGGTACCAGTGGTAGCGGCTTATTAAATATCGTAAGGAACTCTGTAATATCTGATGAGATTATTACAAATTCCGAATGTGAAATAGTCTGGGTAAAGATAAGCATCAAAGGCGAGTGAAACTTCGTAACAGGGTGCTTTTATGGACCGCCTGCGTCACGAGTTTTAGCGGCAGAGTACTTCAAAGACAACTTGGATAACATCATGAGCAAGTTTCCTAATCATGCTAATGTGACAGGGGAAGACTTCAACTTTCCATCTACAGAATATGAGAGTCACGCAATTAAAACTGGTGCCAGAGAAAGGGATTCGTGTGAGATTGTACTTAGGAGTAATATCTTATCTGAAATTATTTTGAGCAGTCAGGGCAATGTCTAAGAACGTCTCATAACTATCTGACCCGAACGTCAGCATCAATGACACGAAAATAACAATAAATGTTTAAAAAAAGTAGAAAATATTTTTGTTTAACGAAAGTGTCAGGGACAAAGAGAAGAGTATCTAAGTAGTCAACACCAGATATTCAGTCTGAGGACAAAGATTTGGAGCACAAATTGGTAAAACTCAGAAGCATTCTACAATAGATATTAGACAAGTATCTGTCGAGTAAGGTTGCAAACAATGGAAAAACTCATTATGGTTCAACAGCCGTGTTAGAAAATTGCTACAAAAACAAACAGAGCTTCATCTCCTATTTGAGCAAAGTCAAAGAAAGTTAGTCAAACGGAAACTGAATGATACCAAAACGAGTGTGAGCATAGCTATGCGAGAACTGCAATATCAACGTAAAATTTTGTCAACGATCTCACTAAACATCCAAAGGAGTTTTGGTCTTATTCAGAGTCAATAAGCGGATCGAAATCTTCTCTCCAACTGGTCAGTCACCATACTGACACCAAAAGAGAAGATGATAGGATGATCGCCAAAATATTGCATTCGGTCTTCCAAAACTTTTACACCACCGAATCATTGCACCAATACCGAAATGTTAGATACTGGGATAAGCGATCGCAGAATAAAAGATCAACTAGTATTACTCAACAGTAGGAAGGCAACTGGACCGGAAGAGATATCTGTGAGGTTCTACAGAGAATAAGCGAAAGAACTTGCTCCCCTCTAGCAGTAGTTTGTCGTACGTCACTAGAACAACGGAGGTTATCCAGCGATTTGAAAAAGACGCAGATGACACCCGTTTTCAGGAGAGGCTGTCGGACGGTCTCCCATAATTACTGCCTCTATTGCTGACGTCAGTATGTTGTAAAATTGTGGAAAATGTTTCACATTCACGCACGATGACGTTCTTGGAGAATGAAAGCGTCCTCTATAAAGATCAACAAGGATTCATCAAACAAAGACCTTGCGAAACTCTCAGCTCAGTACGTTCGCAGCAGACAAAGGCGTTCGGGTTAATACCGTGTTCCTTGAATTCTGGAAGGCGTTCGACAGTGTTATGGACTGTTGTACACTGAAAAAAATACGAGCTAACCGAGCATCAGACAGTATTTAAGTTTGGATGCAGGACTTTTCTGCAGATAGAACTCAGCACGACGTTCTTCTGTCTTCTTCTCCTTCTTCTTCTTCTTCTTCAGCGTTTGTCGCTGGGAGTTAACCGTTTTCAACGTCCACTGGCCTACTTCGTTCCAGTCATCCGGTCCTGTCTTCCACTGCTTCCTGCATGTATTTTTCCCATCTTATCGCTGGACGTCTTCTTCTTCCGAGCGGCTCCCCATTTAAAATCTTCCTTGGACATCTACGCTTAGGAATTCTCTGTAGCTGCCCACACAACTGAAGCGCTTTGTCCTCTAAAGGTTTTGTTACGGAGCACGTTACCTGCATTTGACTTCATACTTCCTGATTTCGTATCCTATCTTGCCTCGCGAACTGCAAAGATCTTCTCAAATAGTCCATTTCCACTGTTCTAATTTTATGTCTAACTTTCCTTCTTCGAGAAATCTAAACTCAATGCAGCTGTAGATGTTCTCCACCATACTGTTAAATATATTTTTCTTATTGTTCTTAAGTGAATAAACTACGCGAATGTACAGCTATAAGGAGCAGTCAAATGAAAACCGAACGCCTGCCACAACGGGGTCATGGAATGGTTCCATTTAAAAGTAATAACCATACGCGTTAAGATGTTTATCACACTGGGAGGCGAAACGATCAGTTCCCATTTCGTACCGCACCGTCGGCCGCTGACGGATCCACTACCACACGTACTCTTGCGCTTCCTGATCCGACTGAAACCGACGTCCGCGCGTGTCTTCCTTCAAGTCGCCAAAGATGTGAAAATCTCACGCTGAAAAATCCAGGCTATATGAAGAATGCTACAGTGTTTCCCAATCAAATCGCTGAAGTGTTTCCTTCATCCGATTGGCAGTGTGGGGGCAGGTGTTGTCGTGCAGCACAGGGTGATTCCGGCCGACAAAATTCCGACAGCCCGAGGGCAAACGGCAAGGCCAGTAGTGGGAACGTCCCACATCTCCCCCGCCATAGAACACAGAAATCAAGAGCTGTTCGTACACGTTCCTGTAAGGTCATCATGACCTCCTTCTTCGACTGCCATCGTGTTTTTCTTTTCTTTTTCTTTTATTTTTATTTTTTATTTTTTTTTTAACCTCCAGCTGCTCCGTACCACGAGCGCCCTCTGCTGCCGTGATGCAGGACAGCCGGTGGCAGCCACTCTGCCCACTTGCATTCAGAGCTTCATCACTACAACACCATCAACAGTGATCCTCATCCTATCAGCTATTGTGTGAGCTGGACTCTAATTCTTGCTGCTTTATTTGTAATGAACCTTTGTACGCTAGGAGAAAGACAAGTTGAGTAAACCTATGTTGAGTTGTTTGCTAATCATTTCTCCTCCTGTCCAGCTCTCCTATGACGACAGTTATCACACCAATCTGTAACCCATCTCTCTTTAGCTTCGTGCACAAAGTCGAACACAACAGCGTCGACGAAGTTACACATGTTTTGCAGCCACTACGCCACAGGTAGGCACGTCTCGTCGGTATTCGATGACTCAGTCACGTGACGTTCATCACCAAGGGCGGGTCGCGGTTTCTCTGAAACTCATAAGCCAATCATTCTCTCTGATTCAAGACAGAATGGCGGCACAACTTAATGCATTGAGCCTCTAAGTTCGATTGTGTATACCCTTACAGCTACGCTTCTGACTGGAGGGGTACGACTAGGTTCGCTTCATACTAGTTGTCCTGCTAGTATTTCCTAGCTCGCTCTGCAGCGAGCGCAGGTTGCTAGGCCCAGTTAAATTTGCAACATTTTTCTCTGTAGCATGCAGGTGCCCGAGTTCAAAATATTGCTTCACTGTTGGTCACGCCGTGTTAGCTGTTCCATGAGCTCGAAGTTGACCATTGTCGCAAACCCCAGTCTACACTGAGTGTTTCTTTGTCGTAATATCAACAGTACCGTACAGTGGCTAACTTGATCAGCACAGTGGCCAGGTGGTCTCTACTGCCTGGTCTCGGCAAGAATAAAACTTATTTTCACATTTCGTGAGTCGAAATTTTCCGGGGCGCAGCAGTTTCAAGGGGTATAACTTGTCCATAAAGTTGCGTGCACTCATCTGTAACCATACTTTGCCGTTAGTTAATATTTAGGCAATAAACCATTCCGCCTACTTCGGAACGAATCGTAAAGACTGATGGTAAAGCGCTCCCATCCACAACTGCTTTGCAAGTTACTTTTCTACACTTCTCCAACTCGTATCATTCGTAATGGAAAGAAAATCGAGGACCTGAAACATAACGATGTTCCAAGGTCAAGAAACCCGACAATGACTGGAAGAGAGCTGTGCTGACACCACGCATCCCCATACGGCACCCAGTGACGTCACTGACAGCGGATGATGCAGCAGTCGGTCGAATCCGACTGGTCCGTCTAGGGTCAGAACGCGGAACGTGTAACACCATAGCTCTAATGTTGTACTGATTTATTTCGCTTTTGTTTCATTTAATGTTACATCGCTGAGCTTCTGTAAATGAGTGTGATTGAATCGATAACATAAAACTGTATATTTCTTTCTTTGCACAAACTTTGATGTCATGGTTTGGTTCTATGCAATTTAGTATATCAGTCGTTTAAATGCTTTGTCCCATTTGGAGGGAACAAAACTTACTGTATATGATTGTAATTTTGTGTGAATAATTTTTGGTAGAAATGTCAATATGTGCAAATGTTCTGTTTTATTTAATGTATTTGGTTGCTGTTATGTAAACTGCTGATCCTCACTTAGGGTTCTTAGTTAGTTTGTATGTAAAAGGTGTAGTGGTTCCCTCGGGAACGGAACTGTGTAGCGCGCGCAAATTGTGGTTGGCTTAGGTGGAAAAGGTGGAACTGATAGTCAGTCGGGGACAAGCTACGAGTCGGGGACGAGCTACCAAACTGTGCACTGTCATGTAAATGTTGCATATCGTGCTGGTTCCGAGAGAGGCTTTTCCTGCCGCTTTCCAATGCCTCGGATGGATGGATAAATAGCTGGAACTATTCTGGAATTTGTATCTGTCGTCGCCAACAAGAAATAACAGAGTCCAGCAATTCTGTCTGCGAATCCACCTACCAACAAACAGTTGCCACCACGTTGCGCAATCACTGTAACGTAATACTATAATGATGTACAGTGAAGGATCAGCTTAATGGATGTGCTAATGTGCTCAAATATAAGGTAATTTATATCTGAATTTATGTACCTACCTTGATTTTCCTCCTTATCATAACACCTCTCAGGTTCCTCTCCGTTTGAACTAAAGTAATTACCGAGTGTTCCTATTGAAAGAACATTTATGACCAATGTTATGCTAATTAATGCCTCTTGAACTTAGTAAAAAGGAAGTTAAAGTCAATGTGGCAAGAGAGTGAGTTAAAGTAAATGTTGTTTGCTGAAAATAATTTTCCTATTAAAACTGCTTATTAAAGTGCTGTTGCCAAATGCAAAATTAAAAGTTCTTAAGACTTAGGCTTCTAAAGGTTTGCTTAGCAAATGATCACCTTGATATTTGTAGTAAATTCAAAAAGGTGAGTCAGTTTCTTGCAATTTTGTCAACATTGTGTTTCGCTGTAGTAAAAGTGGAAAACTGCAGTTGTGACACGTTATATACTCATGTTTGTTAAGTGTATGTCTCTCTTGTGTATAGGAAGTGCATATTAATAATATAACAGGATCCACTGTTTGTCTATTGTATTAATGCTGGGTAACAAGTAATGGGAAGACCACTAATTATAAAAACCATAATTT
Organism: Schistocerca serialis cubense; assembly: GCF_023864345.2. NCBI lineage: Eukaryota > Metazoa > Arthropoda > Insecta > Orthoptera > Acrididae > Schistocerca > Schistocerca serialis. The sequence goes on along the minus strand of NC_064643.1, from coordinate 610,471,446 downwards.
ATTTAAAGCCTGAAAGTAATACGGTGTTTCGGTATCTCTTATAATTTTGCAAATAGTTTGTGCTGCTCCAGTTGTTAGCTTCAATCTTAAAACATATGTATGTGTCAGAGTTCATTGCACTCGCGTGTGGCCAAGTATAGGTTGTGTTTATCCATTAGAGTTACTAATAACTATTTTCTTGAACGAGAATGTTAATCATTCTCTTGCCTAGTTAGGCTGGCGACCGTTTTCTTTATCAGTTGAACAGTGCAGATAGGCAAAATTTTGTTCGTATTGTTCAAATATTTACGTAATTCTGACTTTCACTTCCGATAAGCCACCTCCGTTAGGTACAATACGGTCAACATAATAAAATTCCTCTCAGAGGGTAACACTACTCTGTTGCGTTATTGCTCTATCAAAATAATTCTGTTTTGCAAACTGCCTCCAGCTTCGAGGTTATGGTATAGCAGTAAAAGATAGGAGTGTTATACGTGGCTTTTCCGTGACAGGACTGATTTGTTCTGTTGGGGCATAGTACGTAACAAGCCAAAATTGGTATCTGATTACATAAGCTACGTAAATATGCTGTTGGAGTGTTATAAACGCACTATGTTTGGAGCAGACTATTGTATGGATGTTTATCGCGGACTGTGAGAAAACTGGAAAATAAGAGATTCGAAGAGTTGGAAATATGTTGTTATAGAAGTATGGTGAAAATTAGGTGGTCTGATAAGATAAACAATGAGGAGGTTCTCCGCAGAATTGGCGAAAGCAGAAACATGTCGAAAACATTGACAAGATGAGGAAATACGAATATAGGACGTGGGTTAAGACATCAATGTATAACGTCCATTGTACTATAGGCAGCTGTAGAGACTAAAAACTGAATAGAAGGGTACAGATTGGAATCTGTGCATCAAATACTTGAAGAAGTAGCTGCATGTGGTACTCCATCACGATGAAGAGACTGACACAGTAGAGGAATCCGTGGCAGGAGCGGACCAAACCAGTCAGAAGATCAATGATTCCAAAAAAAATTGATACACCGTCATTGCTGATACCTTCACATTGTACGAACTTCGCATGGCTTTACACATCTCGTCTGGCATTTACTCTAGAATGTTATTGTTTTGACTATGAGCTATCTGTATTTCTAATACATTTTGTAAACTGCACAACATTCAAAGAAGACATGGAATGCTCGGATTATTTTCTGTTTGTTGACAGTTACAGTGTGATCTCTCATCTTGACAGATTAAATGTGATATCGACCGAACATAGGTCTTCGATTTGTCTCATTCACAGTTTAATTGATTCCAATTGTTTCTTTACTATATTTTCATTGCGTCTTCTCACATCTTCGAAAACACATTTATAAGTAGTTTTGATTCACCGTATTCTGAGATGCGCATTTTATTCGCAGGTAATCATCCGCTCTGATAAGGCGATGCGCACTAATTAGCTTATCCTTCTTTCTTTCAAGTATAAGTTAATACCGTTATAAATTGCTTATAAACTTATTTTGTTATACACTACTGGCCATTAAAATTGCTACACCACGAAGATGACGTGACACAGACGCAAAATTTAACCGACAGGAAGAAGATGCTGTGATATGCAAATGATTAGCTTTTCAGAGCATTCACACAAGGTTGGCGCCGGTGGCGACACCTACAACGTGATGACATGAGGAAAGTTTCCAAGCTATTTCTCATACACAAACAGGCGTTGCCTGATGAAACGTTGTTGTGATGCCTCGTGTAAGGAGGAGAAATGCGTACCATCACGTTTCCGACTTTGATAAAGGTCGGATTGTAGGCTAGAGCGATTGCGTTTTACAGTATCGCGACATTGCTGCTCGCGTTGGTCGAGATCCAATGACTTAGCAGAATATGGAATCGGTGGGTTCAGGAGGGTAATACGGAACGCCTTTTTGGATCCCAACGGCCTCGTATCAATAACAGTCGAGTTGACAGGCGTCTTATCCGCATCGCTGTAACTGATCGTGCAGCCACGTCTCGATCCCTGAGTTAACACATGGGGACGTTTGCAAGACAACAACCATCTGAACGAACAGTTCGACGACGTTTGCAGCAGCATGGACTGTCAGCTCGAAGACCGTGGCTGCGGTTGGTATACTCAACGACGAACCTGGGTGCACGAATGGCAAAACGTCATTTTTTCGGATGAATCCAGGTTCTGTTTACAGCATCATAATGGTCGCATCCGTGTTTGGCTACATCGCGATGAACGCACATTGGAAGCGTCGTGCATTCGTCATCGCCATACTGGCATATCACCCGGCGTGATGGTATGGGGTGCCACTGGTTACACGTCTCAGTCACCTCTTGTTCGCATTGACGGCACTTTGAACAGTGGACGTTACATTTCAGATGTGTCGCGACCCGTGGCTCTATCCTTCATTCGATCCCTGCGAAACACTACATTTCAGCAGGATAATGCACGACCGCATGTTGCAGGTTCTGTACGGGCCTTTCTGGATACAGAAAATGTTCGACTGCTGCCCTAGCAGCACATTCTCCAGATCTTTCACCAATTGAAAACGTCTGGTCAATGGTGGCCGAGCAGCTGGCTCGTCACAATAGGCCAGTCACTACTCTTGATGAACTGTGGCATCGTGTTGAAACTGCATGGACAGCTGTACCTTTACACGCCATCCAAGCTCTGTTTGACTCAATGCCCAGGCGTATCAAGGCCGTTATTACGGCCAGAGGTGGTTGTTCTGGGTATTGATATCTCAGGATCTATGCACCCAAATTGCGTGAAAATGTAATCAAATGTCAGTTCTAGTATAATATATTTGTCGAATGAATATCCGTTTATCAGCTGCATTTCTTCTTGGTGTAGCAATTTTAATGGGCAGTAGTGTACAAGTACGGAATCGTCCTTCGTGAAAATACTTTTCCACGAAAATTTGTACAATGTAACAATTTACTGTAAATCGATTCATGTCCTATGCCTCAGTTGGATTAAATATAATCTATTCTAAAGCGAAATAAGTGTAAAAAAATAGTGATAGCGGAGCTGTGAGTTAGAATGGCCAGTACGCCAGACTGCACAATTTGATGAGATTTAGTAAAAGTGAAAAAGTGGAACAGGAGGTAATTTAGATCTGATTTGCTAAAGGGATAGTAAACAAAGGGTCTGTTGATGCAAAAAGATTTGAAATTGTACTCAAAAGATACTGTCGCTTGTTGAAATCTGTGTTAGGGTTGGCGCAAAATGGCGATGTTTTAGAACTGTATAATAAACGCTGTATCCAGCTACCGTTATTTAAACTACACGAGCATAATGTATATGCTAAACGAAGGAGGGCAAGAATACTTAAAAACTGAAAAGTGGGCAGAGGCATTTTCACAGCGATGGTTCACGATCAAGAAAGATGCACTACAGCTATTTTGGAAGCGCTAATGGCAGACAGCATATTAGCTGAATGCGAAAAGTTTCCTAGCTGATGTACACAGAATCATGAAGTGCTGTGTAGAGGAATAACTGATGTCAAGAATTAATTATATTGACGGAGAAAGAATACCGTTTGTACTTACTGCGGACTGTGAATGATCTGTGTAGTTGAAAGAACAATGGTATTAGGTGTGCGTTAGCGCTTCGAGTCGAAAGTAACGCTATTATAGACTATCATTACATAGCATGAATATGTAGTAAAACGAAATTTCAAATAAACTAGCACGCCTTCATACATATGTACAGAGTGAGCATGTACTCGAGACGGAGATTTTTCAGCTTATGTAATTGCTATGTGTTATTTTGACAGTAATCGCTGTTCTGTTGGTTGTCTTTGATTTCGATCTAAAGTTATTAGATCTTTATTGGGCGATCTTTTCCTACAGTTACATAATGTGAATTGTGTCTCCTGTTACATAAAACTTATGTTGTAAATCTGTTCTTTTCTTGCAAGTTTTGCAATGTAAATTTTACAATATCCGTGTCCACTACTATGCCCATTACGTCAGAATTAATAGATGTATTTTGTAATCGAGATAGGGATCGGGAGACAGCTGACAGTGAGGATGAAAGATGCTCTTTAGTGCAGGATAGTTATGCAGTGTGGTAAAGAAGAAGTGTTTCGAAATAATATTTAGAGTGTGAAGTGACAATAAGAGTATGGAAGGAGGTATTACAACGGAAACGAGTTAAAATGAAGCTATTTTGACAAACTGCTGATGTGTGAAGAGTGTTGTCGCGGATGGTAATAGCGTAGTGTTAGCGCAGGGCCATGAACTGTATGCTGTAACATGACGTTCGTAGAAATTATTTTCATATGTGTAAGCACATCTGGAGGGCAGAAGAAGGTACGGGAAGGAGGAAGGGAGAACTGAAATGGTTTCCTGGAGAAGACATCTGGAAGAGAAGAGTTGAAGCTAACCGTGGCTGTTACACGACAGATCGTAGCTTCATATAGTTTGGAGGAGACTGTTAACTGTTGAGACTCTTACTGAATGCAGGTGGGAAAGGAGTGAATGAAGAGTGGAACAGCTAGTGAAGTGGACTGTGGACTGTCGACCGTGTAAATGAACAAGCTGTGTCTGTGAAGAAGTGGATGTTACGGAGACTTTCGTATTAGGCAGACAGATTAAAACTAGCTTTAGTATTTGTGAGAGCATTGAAAGCAGTTTGTATGTGAAAAGCGGAAATTCTTAAATATATGTGCACTTCGCCTGAGTAAATACAATAATAGTGCAGGTGCACATTGTTAGACGATAAACAAGAAACGTCCCCTTTGAAAAATTATACATGACTGTCCTTAAACTGACACACAATATTTTTTTTAGCGCAACGCAATCTGACTTTCAATAATCCCTACAAAAGAATGGCCCTGACTAACATTAACCCCCCTTTCACAAATCACTTACCTCACAAAAATCTTCGTTACTCGAACTACTGCAATACAGCGAGCGCCACTACTGCCAGCTAAATAAAAGATTCAAACTACTGAAGGCACTAACTGCTGATAGGCATAGTTAGCAAATGAAAGATTTTGATAGAGAACAAACAATGTATTTACCTCAATAGTGTTAAAAAGTCATAATGTATATAGCAGTTCATGATATCCAGTATTACAAATTTCAAAACCCCGCCATCTCTCTCCCCACATCCACCACTGCTGGCGGCTCACCTCCAACTGCGCAACGCTACGCGCTGTTGACAGCCAACTACCCAACGCTACAATAGCAGACAACAATGCAAATTAGCCACAGACTGCACACAGCACAGCCATTCATTTTTCATACAGAGCGCTACGTGGCGTTACCAATAAGAAAACCTAAACAGCCTACTTACAAACACTGTGTTTTAACCAAATACTTCGCCCAAAACCCACCCTGAAGCGTTCTCCCAATTATTCAAGATATTTCAAGTACATCAAACTATCATCTGCAGCGGAGTTTAGAATGTATTATTTTTTAGCTTAATCTGAATTGGAGTGGCGGCAATTTTGTAGCCATTTCAACTCAGCGATAGCAGGGCGCCCAGCGATACACCACGCAGCATTCACCAACAGAAGACGCTCTAGAGCCAGAGGAAGAAGAACGCTAAGATTTCATCTTTGGTCGCCGGCAATAAACAAATAATACAGATTGTTTACTACGAAGCCAACATTTCAATTCTCACACAGGCAGTTTCAGCTAGTAAACTGAAGCGTTTTGAAACAATAGGATCAGTTCAATGAAGAAAGGTAATTCAAAGAAGTTAGACTGTAAAATATAAAGCACGTTAACAGTAACAAACAAGTTCCTGTGTTACTCTACAGACATTACATAGTTACACTCACAAATGTCTTTGAACCATTTCATTATACAAGTGTCTAGCCAAATTCACGTTATTCATCGTCATTATTCGTTAACTTTTTTTCATGCTCATTCATTTTTTGCTTTTCAAAAAATTGTTCAGATGGCTCTGAGCACTATGGGACTTAACTTCTAAGATCATCAGACCCCTATAACTTAGAACTACTTAAGCCTCACTAACCTGAGGACATCACACACATCCATGCCGGAGGCAGGATTCGAACCTGCGACCGTAGCGGTCGCGCGGTTCCAGACTGTAGCGCCTAGAACCGCTCGGCCACCACGGCCGGCTTTACTTTTCAGGAGCAGTCATTACCCTTCTGTTGTTTGACTATCGTGAAAGGAATACATCATATTCATGTAAAGTATTAACTACAAAGTAAACAGTAAATCTAAATATTAGGTAATCACCATCTCATTTCATATAAACTTCAGTGCAAAATCAAGGTCATAAATACGCGGACCAATTGGGTACTTTTATAGTTTTTATACTTGGATTAAGTTTCGTATGCATGCCTTGATAGTGACAGTGTTCTTGTTTACAACTGTTTTGCCTGTGTCAAAAGTGTGACGCAATGCTGTATCAGAAGTGGTTTACTTATTAGTGTACATTCTTATTCGGTAGACGGACGTGAGCAAAGTGGTAACTACGCTATATAGGAGGTCAAATGACTTCTAAAGAGAAAGTAACCTCATACGTTTAGTGAAAATACAGTGTGGTGGCAGTTGGATATTGGAGAGAGTAATTTTCATACCAGGCATAGTAAACAGTACACTGAAACCGAATAGTGTGAAGACAGTATTAATTTAATACAGAGAAATGCGCAACACATTCCATAGATTTGATAAAACTCTACTCGTTTGGCTATAATTATTTTATCTGGAAACCGAGATGTAGTATGTCGTTATTGTAGTAACACAAGCAGCTGCTCTTTAGACCAGGTCAACCATCTTGGCAGAAGAGCTCCCTGTTAATAAACAGGTGGCATCAGTGCAAGAAACAGTCCAACAAATGGTTAGAAGTTATGCCCTGCGAATGGCAGCTCGTAGTTAAAATCAGCAGAGGTGCTGCTCCACAAGATTTTTAGTTTTTGTTTCAAAATCGTGTAAAAGGAAACAAACAAATATAAAAGGAAATTTATTCAGAACTTGATAAAATTCTAAAAGAACGAAGTCCAATGTCTTATACTTACTTTAATCTGATTGTTGCAGTTCAAGCTTAATCTATTCATTTAAAAGGGAAATCCATTCTCCTTGTAATTTCTTCTTAAAAATCGTTTCTTTCTTCTTGCTTGTACTAAATCTTGAGGTTAATTCGTGGGTTAAATTTGTACTTTTGTTAGGCGTGTGCCTGGTTTTTGGTTAACGAACAGGTATTATTCAGGAGAGGTCCTGCCAATACGGTTACCTGCAAAGGCTGGCATGCACGTACTAGCCCATTCATCTTGTCCATGGATCGTCCGACCGTGTAATTACTTAAAAATAGTAGGTTCGGAACGATATTCACGTCTCTGATACTGTATGTAGTACGATTTGGCCTTTCATTGCCTGTAACAGCTAGTTAATTGTTAAACTGAATCGTAAGATCGCTCTAAAAAAGCCGTAACTTTACGAAAACGTTGAAATTTATTTCAATAATACTGAACGTGTCAATATCGCCGTCGCCGCTTCCGAAGAAAACATTTATCCTAGCAGGTTCTTGTTTAATAGGACTAGCGGGCACTATTCACGTAACTAACGTAAATAAATCCTATCGTTATCTCAAGCATTAATACATTTCTCGTAGCTCAATATGCAGCTGTTATTGCCCAGGTATAAGACAAAAAAAAACATTAGCACGTACAAGTAATCAGGAATGAGCGCAATTATATACCTCATATCTCTGAATCAGCGTCACGTAAATAGCAAATATGCTATCTTTCGCCGGCCGGTGTGGCCGTGCGGTTAAAGGCGCTTCAGTCTGGAACCGCGTGACCGCTACGGGCGCAGGTTCGAATCTTGCCTCAGGCATGGATGTGTGTGATGTCCTTAGGTTAGTTAGGTTTAATTAGTTCTAAGTTCTAGGCGACTGATGACCTCAGAAGTTAAGTCGCATAGTGCTCAGAGCCATTTGAACCATTTTTTGCTATCTTTCCACTATTGAAAAGACGTGATCACTTAGAGAGAATGTAACTACCTTTTAAAATCGATTATGAATGCCAATACTGCTTCCAAAATCCCTCTTAAATCCAGGCCAATTAATTGGTCACTTTTCTGATGATTTTTGAGTACAAAGGCATTCCACATCCTTTTCCTAAGATTCAATCAACTAACAATTCTCCTACTTGCACTTATCATGACGGACATCGAACGCCAACGCTCCTGAAACAAACAATTTCTCAACACAGGCTTTAAATTTCCACAGATAACATATTCTGTGCAGTTTTATTTATCTTCACAAAACATTCCCACATCGTTAACGTAGAAACAGTAATTCTGATTGTGCGAACGCTGAAGTTTCAACTGAATGCAAAGAACAACATCAGACAACTAACTGATACAGATTTGAAATCATACAAAACGTTTTATTTTTTTCTTTTACAGTAGAAATCAACATATTGTTAGTAATGATGACAACGTCTTCTAGCTTGGAATGGCCATCAGGTTTTTGCGTCTTGATAACCAGCTTTCTATGATGCCGTCTCTTGATGTAGCAAATCCACCACTACTGCACTAGAGTCCTCGATCCCATTAACAGATTGAACAACAACGCACACTATACACTGTTTTCAACATAAACCTTATATATTACAAATACACGTATTTTTCATTTCATAACCAACACATCTTAACTATATTCTATCTAACGTAAATACTACGTAATTTACACTACTGACCATTAAAATTGCTACACCACGAAGATGACGTGCTACAGACGCGAAATTTAATCGACAGGAAGAAGATGCTGTGATATGCAAATGATTAGTTTTTCAGAGCATTCACACAAGGTTGGCGCCGGTGGCGACACCTACAACGTGCTGACATGAGGAAAGTTCCCAACCGATTTCTCATACACAAACAGCAGTTGACCAGCGTTGCCTGGTGAAACGTTGTTGTGATGCCTCGTGTAATAGGGAGAAATGCATACCATCACGTTTCCGACTTTGATAAATGTCGGATTGTAGCCTATCGCGATTGCGGTTTATCGTATCGCGACATTGCTGCTCGCGTTGGTCGAGATCCAATGACTGTTAGCAGAATATGGAATCAGTGGGTTCAGGAGGCTAATACAAAATGCCGTGATGGATCCCAAAGGCCTCGTATCGCTAGCAGACGAGATGACAGGCATCTTATCCGCATGGCTGTAACGGATCGTGCAGCCACTTCTCGATCCCTGAGTCAACAGATGGGGACATTCGCAAGACAACAACCATCTGCACGAACAGTTCGACGACGTTTGCAGCAGCATGGACTATCAACCCGGAGACCGAGGGTGCGGTTACCCTTGACTCTGCATCACAGACAGGAGCGCCTGCGATGGTGTACTCGATGACGAACCTGGGTGCACGAATGGCAAAACGTCATTTTTTTTATGAATCCAGTTTCTGTTCACAGCATCATGATGTTCGCATCCGTGTTTGGCTACATGGCGGTGAACGCACATAGGAAGCGTCGTGTATTCGTCATCGCCATACTGGCGTATCACCTGGCGTGATGGTATGTGGTGCCACTGGTTACACGTCTCTGTCACCCCTTGTTCGCATTGACGGCACTTTGAACAGGGGACGTTACATTTCAGATGTGTTGCGACCCGTGGCTCTACCCGTCATTCGATGCCTGCGAAACCTTACATTTCAGCAGGATAATGCACGACCGCATGTTGCAGATCCTGTACGGGCCTTTCTCGATACAGAAAATGTTCGACTGCTGCCCTAGCCAGCACACTCTCCAGATCTCTCACCAATTGAAAACGTCTGGTCAATGGTGGCCGAGCAGCTGGCTCGTCACAATAGGCCAGTCACTACTCTTGATGAACTGTGGCATCGTGTTGAAACTGCATGGACAGCTGTACCTTTACACGCCATCCAAGCTCTGTTTGACTCAATGCCCAGGCGTATCAAGGCCGTTATTACGGCCAGAGGTGGTTGTTCTGGGTACTGATTTCTCAGATCTATGCACCCAAATTGCGTGAAAATGTAATCTCATGTCAGTTGTAGTATGATATACACTCCTGGAAATGGAAAAAAGAACACATTGACACCAGTGTGTCAGACCCACCATACTTGCTCCGGACACTGCGAGAGGGCTGTACAAGCAATGATCACACGCACGGCACAGCGGACACACCAGGAACCGCGGTGTTGGCCGTCGAATGGCGCTAGCTGCGCAGCATTTGTGCACCGCCGCCGTCAGTGTCAGCCAGTTTGACGTGGCATACGGAGCTCCATCGCAGTCTTTAACACTGGTAGCATGCCGCGACAGCGTGGACGTGAACCGTATGTGCAGTTGACGGACTTTGAGCGAGGGCGTATAGTGGGCATGCGGGAGGCCGGGTGGACGTACCGCCGAATTGCTCAACACGTGGGGTGTGAGGTCTCCACAGTACATCGATGTTGTCGCCAGTGGTCGGCGGAAGGTGCACGTGCCCGTCGACCTGGGACCGGACCGCAGCGACGCACGGATGCACGCCAAGACCGTAGGATCCTACGCAGTGCCGTAGGGGACCGCACCGCCACTTCCCAGCAAATTAGGGACACTGTTGCTCCTGGGGTATCGGCGAGGACCATTCGCAACCGTCTCCATGAAGCTGGGCTACGGTCCCGCACACCGTTAGGCCGTCTTCCGCTCACGCCCCAACATCGTGCAGCCCGCCTCCAGTGGTGTCGCGACAGGCATGAATGGAGGGACGAATGGAGACGTGTCGTCTTCAGCGATGAGAGTCGCTACTACCTTGGTGCCAATGATGGTCGTATGCGTGTTTGGCGCCGTGCAGGTGAGCGCCACAATCAGGACTGCATACGACCGAGGCACACAGGGCCGACACCCGGCATCATGGTGTGGGGAGTGATCTCCTACACTGGCCGTACACCACTGGTGATCGTCGAGGGGACACTGAATAGTGCACGGTACATCCAAACCGTCATCGAACTCATCGTTCTACCATTCCTAGACCGGCAAGGGAACTTGCTGTTCCAACAGGACAATGCACGTCCGCATGTATCCCGTGCCACCCAACGTGCTCTAGAAGGTGTAAGTCAACTACCCTGGCCAGCAAGATCTCCGGATCTGTCCCCCATTGAGCATGTTTGGGACTGGATGAAGCGTCGTCTCACGCGGTCTGCACGTCCAGCACGAACGCTGGTCCAACTGAGGCGCCAGGTGGAAATGGCATGGCAAGCCGTTTCACAGGACTACATCCAGCATCTCTACGATCGTCTCCATGGGAGAATAGCAGCCTGCATTGCTGCGAAAGGTGGATATACACTGTACTAGTGCCGACATTGTGCATGCTCTGTTGCCTGTGTCTATGTGCCTGTGGTTCTGTCAGTGTGATCATGTGATGTATCTGACCCCAGGAATGTGTCAATAAAGTTTCCCCTTCCTGGGACAATGAATTCACGGTGTTCTTATTTCAATTTCCAGGAGTGTATTTGTCCAATGAATACCCGTTTATCATATGCATTTCTTCTTGGCAATTTTAATGGCCAGTAGTGTATATTCACGGTGTATTTACAAGAAATCATACATCGAACTAAGACACTGAAGATAGTCACTGGTGACAGGGTGGATGTATCATATTCCGTCATGAATATCAGCAGAAAAGTAAACCTACGAAAATTCCGTCATCTTGATCTAATCGCCTTGTACTCTACCGACGTGTGATACCTTCACATGACAGATAACATTGTCGCTTAGTAACCTTCCACGAGTGCATACGATCTCTCTCTCACTCCATAACAGCAGGCTAGCGGACGAATAAGAGGGGATACAATTCGTGATTTACACGAGGACAGCTCTCCCAACCTCAAAATCTAATGTCAACCGATTGCTGGTTCAAGGTCCGGTGTCTTCTGCCACGTGTCTCAGCACAGGATTCGACCAATCCACCCCACGTCGACGTGGTAGGCGATCTTTGACCGAATACACAATCTCACCCACCCGGGAATTCGGGTAACGAAACCACTGTCACCGAGGGCTTCGTTTGGACGATCGTCAGGCGCGACTGTCGTCAATGGACACCGGCATGCCTCGACTGATAGCGAAGCGAGATGGGGCGACACGCACAGACGCCCCTCGGCAACTTCGACGTAACATGCAGGCGCTACCATCACGTACACTGGGACCTTGCTGGATGCCTAGCAGAGTACCAGAGTTGGAGCGGTACAAATACCTTTTCACCATGATCGACTGTGTTTTGCACCGGTTGGAAGCTTTTTGTCGTCGGGATACTATCACCACAAATCAGGGTGCCAATTTGACTCTTCACTCTTCACTTCACTCTGCGACTTTTATGTCCTCTCCCCCCATCGTACTACAGCATGCCATACCCAGAGCAACGGCCTATTAGACGACGGCACCGGACGATGAATTCGTGTGGTACGGGGCTCATGGATTGAGGACCTTCTGTGAGCGCTCCTCGGCGATGGCACTGCCTTCAAGGATTACTTACACGCCTTGTGGAGCTTGCGGAGTATGCAGGTCTAGGCAGATATGCACGTAGACTAGTCGTTAGTTGTGTTACCTAGTTGGATGAAGTACATTTCCTATTGCATCAGGTCAATGGTTGTGTCTGGGTACACTATCCCTCAGGCAAACGGCTCCTCTGAACATGTACTGAACCACATACTCTGGCCGTTGGGGGCCATATTAGGCTATGGCAGTCATTCTCCCAGGCTTCCATGGCAGTTGTGGCTCTGGACCACCGGCATCCGTTCATGCTTGAAGTCTCTCCGACAGTGATGGTATGTTCCAGCAAGATAGTGTCCATGTTACAAGACTGTATATCACGGTTCTATCTTGCAACTGTGATGCAGTACATTGTTATTTCAGTAACGAAAACAGCTGCTGTTTTAGACCAGTTCAACAAATTTCAGATAAGAGGTATCGATTAAGCAGGAAATGGCATCAGCGTAAGAAACAACTGAATGGGGGGGGGGGGGGGGGGATGCATCTAATACTACTCAAAGAGAAACAGAGACAAAAGCAACCAAAGAACGAAACACTACAGTCTGAGGCGAATACTATTGTATAAGTACATCCAGCCGAAGAATACTTCATCAGTTTTACGTTGAACCAGACATTGGAAATGTAAAAGAATTACCAGCAGGTTACAATAAGATAGCGATACAATGAAATCAAGTTTCAATAAAATACAAGAAAGTCAAAGCAAACGAGAAGCAGAGATGAAAACATGGAAAGTAAAATAGAAGCAGTTCACAACAAGCTAGTAAATCAAATACGAGCAGCACAGAGTAGGCTAGAAGCTTTAATTGACACTTGTCAAAGTTTATTGGTGGAAGCTATTAATAGAATGGTAGTTAGAGCAAATACTGAGCTGAAACATCTGAGATAAATATAACCGAAGATAAAGAAGAACAAGAGAAGAAAGAAGTCTAACAGCAAAAAGAGAACAAACAAGAAGAGAAGCAAAAAGGCAGAGAGAGAAAGAATGGAAGAAATAAGACGAAAAGGAAGAGATGATGTTTCGGCAGAGTAAAGCAGAAGATGTGAAAGTGAAGAATTAGGAACAGCAGAAAATGTAATTAGTTAGTATTCAGATCTGAAGAGCAAGAATCACAAAAGTAAAACAGTCTGAGGTAGTTGGTATTTTGGAGCTGAAATTCTTTGTTACGGGAAGGAAGTCGCGCCGAGTCATTAAAATTCATTTGTTTGTCAAATTGGAGAGGGAGAAAGACGTTGCAGAAAGAATCCACTGCCAAGAAAAAGTACCATTATATGTACAAAAATAAAGAATTAAGAATACAATGGATAAACAAGTGAAACCAATAGCTGGTTGATGTGAATTAAGCAGGTACACTGGCAGCTAAAAGTTGATTTATTATGAGAAGATGCTAAGGAGAAAGAAATTTATAGCAATATTTTATTTATTTCTATTCCCTATACGCATGCGACAGTTCACTGTCGCCCTGTTTCAGTACAAGAGAGTTGTGTCCAGTGAAAGTGCAGCCAATGCGTGCCTTATAGTGAGCTAGTCGGCATTGTTGGCATATATATGAGTGGTTTATTTGTAGGAATGGAATGCCGGATGCAGTTGCAGAATTTCATTTAATGATAAAGACGTAGCGATCCGTCCAAGTGCTTTAGAATCATTAAAAGTTGAGTGTAGCAATCCGTTCACGGGCTTTACAAGCATGAGAAGTGGTCGATGAACTGACAGAGATGGCACTACAGTGCTTTCGCAGGACAGTTTGAATGAACGTAGTATGAATTCAGATTAATTTAGTGTTTTAAAACAGCAACTGTATAATGTTAATGTGATTAATGTCTGTAACTGACAGAAATTTTTATAAGGGCAATTAGGCCTTAAGAAAAATTCGGGGGCATATGTGACGGAGATTTTCGCCTTATGTAATTTCTGTGTGTTGATTGACAGTAAACTCTGATTTGTTAATTGTGTTTGTTCCCAATGTAAAGTTATTACATATCTGTTCTTACAGTAAACTTCTTCATAAATCTTTTATTGCCTTGCAGTACTATCCAATGTAAATTATACGACGTACGTAGTCAAACTACATCTGTCAGGTCAAAACTCTGTATTTTGTAATAGATTTAGTGTCAGAAAACACACAACACTCATGGGGCGAGGAGGAATTGGTAGGCACTGGAGGAAGACGGCATGTATGCGACGTCTGAGTGACTATGTGAAGATGTGTGGGTATACTTATCCAGCAAAATTTCAGGTGAGTCCTAAGTGTAAATTTAGAAAATGTGACAGGAAGTGACGACGTGATTATGTAGGTGGGGGGCGGGAGTCTTTTCTGAGTACAGTAGCAAATAAAGTTCACAGTGACAAGTCACCACTTGTTGACATTTTCAAGTTTGAGGTAATATGGTGCTTTGAAAGGCGGCTAGCGCAGTTAAGCTTTCAGGACATGCATGCTCTTGTAAGGTTTTTAATAACATATTGCAGATCCCAGTTTTGCATTTTACAACTGTTCTAGGTATTGAATCATTCTTACCACGCTGTTTAATGAATTCACATATTTTTGTAAAAAAATATTGAGTTTAAAAAATGGCTGTCAGCTACTGGGTAGATGTTTATTCTAGGTTTCTTGCAGCTGAAGTTGGGCGTGAGGCAATGAAGATTACGTGTATCACCATTAATTCCTGTATTTGTAGAATATTTTGACCATAGCAAATACAATTAACGTCAGTTGTTTTGCTATTAGATAATTTTACTCTTCCAGTGGCTGACATCCACTGTCAGGTTGCGGCACACACAAGTTCTCACCTTCTACTGTTAGAATACTCAGAGTTCTGAAATTTCGTTTGGAACTATCATCTATGACTGGCTTGCTGCTTAGCAATTTATTTTGTTCACATTTTTCAGTTTTCTGGCTGTAGCTTGTAATTTCCTCTGACTTTGCTGACTAAATATGTGTACACATTTCTTGCACGAGCATTTGTCAGATTAGTGAAATGTGACACACTTGGAGGTTGCGACAACCCGCATGGACAGGCATTGACATTGAAATCTTGGCGATATGCAGAATGACAGATATTAAATTTATGGCAGCCATTAGTGGTAGATAGTCACTCAAGTTGTTGTTGGTAGATTTAGCTGCACTTTTTGCATGTATCATTGAATGACCTCGAATTATGAAATGTAAATCTTACATGCATTATATACTCTTACCATTAAAAAAACTGTAACCTATTTGTTGTAATCCAAGAGAACAGAGATTCTTCTCCTTCCACGTTGCAGAATTCGAATCATCTGGGCGAAGGCGAAAGTGTAAAACTCATGAAAAAATCTATATTCATTAGAGAAGAGAGTAAATCATCTGATTTTTAGCCCAAAACGTACCAACACGGAATCTGGAACAGCACTGTTCGATACTTTGAAGAACTGTGAGACATACATAACTGCTAGAATCAGAGCTGTCAGTAAATGGAAATTGACTTTCTCGTCAGTGGCAAAGTATGGTATGATTTACCATGTAGGGTAAGTAACATTTGCACATACCATTTCGACAATTCATAAGAACTGATGTCCCACACACAGTTTCTTTTTTCGTATGTTTCTTAACTATGTATATATTTGTACATAGTATAAGGATGTAAAATAACAATGACGATTCCCATTCATAGGGTGTCACGTCGTCGAGCAATAAGAGAAATTAATATTCACTCCTGAAGTCCGTTGGGACTCTGTCTTTATTCCGCAAGTGTTTAGCTTTCTTAAACAAATTCCTTGGGTTTATGCTCCAAACGCCCTTTCAGAAGTAAATGTGAAAATAATGCAGCTGTTCAAGGAAGACTGCTTTATAGAAAAAAGTTTTACGTATCATGGACTACGAGTTCTTTAGAAGATGGAGCGGAAGCTCATTTTGGGGTAAGTTGGAAGAAGAAAATCGGCCGTATCATTTTAAAGGAACCATCTTCCCATTTTCCTTGACCAGATTAGGGAAATCATGGAAAAATTAAAACTGTGTGGCCGATCTCAGATTTGAACTGTTACCCTCCTGAATGCGAGTCCAGTTTCCTAAACACTGTGCCACTTCGCTCAGTGTGCTATACACAATCTGAACACTTTGAGTATGATAAATATTAACGTATTTATTACGCTCATTTGTTTCTGATTCAGTACAACAAAGCTGGTTGATAGTTACATTAAGGAGATATTATACGTATTTCAGTGTCAGTTCGACTTTTTTAATGAACATACACCTGTTAAAACTATGTTAGCATCTGGATATTTCACGTATTTACTCATATTATAATAAACTACTGTTTGCAATAGATGAAGAGTCTAAAAGAAGATGAATAACAATGAATATTGAATTCGTATCTTTAAAATATTTTTCAGTATATTCTTCCACAGAAGTGCCACGTAAATTATGTTTCCACTGTGTGACACCGAAATTTAGCGCTATCAACAGAAGACGACAGATGATTTGCACTGCTGGATAAAGTTAATACCCCCACATGGCATCACGTTAAAGTAAAAATACATGTGGATTGTTTGTACTTGATCTTACTGTGAAAAAATAAATCTGGAGTTCTTTATTTATGTAAATGTATATACATAAATAAATTAACCATTTTTACAACAAAGTTTGTTTTCTTATTCGCTACATCCACATTGGAAAAAGAACCAGCCACAGTTTCAAACCACTTTAAACGTACTATAAGAAAAAAATGGAGTTTTTTTAGTGCAGATACCCTAGTATATATCCGCTATAACATTTGGTAGACTTTAAAGGTAGTTGCGAGTGGACAGCTGAAAGCATGCCAAACCTGATTTCTTACCTCTACGAACGTGCATTACTCTAAGATATTCGGTATATTATTGCTTCGAAGTATAAGGTGTTTTCCAGTATGCAACAGCATACCTCATTCAGTCATCCAAAACTGTATCTTAACTTTAAGTTTGATCAATAGTGTCAATAAGTGAGCCACATGTATATTTCTTTATGTGTAGAAATATTTAATTTGGATGTTCATTGAGATTTGCACCAAGTATGGTGCATAGGTGAAACGGTTGTTGCCACCAAATGCAGCTTAACCCTCTTAGATCAGTTACAATAAGAACAGAAAACTTTCAGAAGAAGCTTTGTTGAACCGCTATTTGAATACAGCTAACTTCGCATTAACGTAGAAGAATCTCGAAAATGGATATTAACACTCATACCTAACGTTTTCTTTCCCTGTTTCAATTTGTGTTTTGGAGGTTGTGTCCTAATAAAACTGAATGCTAAAGAAATGTAATTCTCAGTTTACACATACTGCTACATTTTCAACCTTAATTCTCAATTTATGCATACCATGTGATTAAATTTTCATGTCATTAAATTTTCCTCAGTATACTTATGGTGAGTTTGAGTGAGTGATTGTATCCATTTATAGACTTCACACAGTTTACAAAGAGCTTGCTGAAGAAGCAGCTTTCTGGGCGTAATATTTTACTAAAGAGAAAGTAGCAGTTGATTTAGCGAAGGGTAAGGATTCAGCTGCAGTTACAGTAACAGCGATTTAGCGGTAGCTAAAAGTAGAGTTCAGGTAATGAATATTCGTTTTATATAACTCTGATTATCATTTGTTTGGACCTTTAGTCTTTTCTGTAATAGCCGTCCTATTTCATTTAAAATCGCCATTTATTTTGCTTTCTTTGTACCTGAAAACCATTAACTGATTGCCTAAGTTTATGTTTTAAGCACTTCCGTTAAACTTACTTACCTGTGTGCGTCAAGATTAAACAATAATTAATAGAAACGTCCATAATTCAGTCAGTAATGGAACTTCATTCTCACCCTGTGCATTACCAGTGTGATTTTACCAACACCACATCAGGATTTTATTCCTGTTGCCATCTACAATAGAATATGGCAATATGCCCCACAATCTGTACATTAGGCACGTAGTTAAGTGAATTTAATGCTTCCTCATTCCAGAAGTAAACGAATGTCTTAAAAATTGTTTTGTGTTGTAAATCCTTTGTTATTGGTCGGTTTTGTGGCTGCTATTTCAGTGTAGTCTATCTCATCCTGAGTAATGCGTATTGAAGGTAAATCTTCCTGGAATTATTTTTGGTCTGCCTCCTAGGGCAAATTGCTAAGTCACACTAATGTGGTGGTACCCCCACTAAGATAACTGTGTAAAATCCTATGTCTAAATCGTCCACCAGATTTAAACCTTCTCTGCAATGTCTTAAATAAGGACCTGTAACATTATGAAGTGATTGGACTCTCTCTTACGGAAGTTAAACGTAGCAGTTCCCTTGGCATAATTCAAGATGAGCTGGTTATGTGCCAGGACTGAGTTTTATCTTGCCCTTTCTCCCTCAGATCGTCATCATCAACAACTACAACAACAACAAATCACAACACAACAGTATTATTGCACTTGTCAGAATTACTTACTTTAAAACAATTACACCTAAGACTCTAAAATCCAAGCTGACCAAATACCATCAGCTATAAAGCCTACCACCAGACGTTTAGTCAATAAGACATTGAAATTTATGAGTTCATTGTTGTCTACAAACGGCAGCTGATTGTAAGGCTACAGCCAGTGTACACAGATGCCTAAGAAGCATGCTTTAGCGATCTGTAGGTGAATACTTCATGTTCTACGTATTGCTGGTTTCTGACCATAAAATACTTTCTCCGTAAATGGAAAATGATGGTGTTGCTCAGGAATATGTTATAAAATGGCATGAATAAAACTAAATAATGATTTAATTTTTTACGCTTTCATCACAAGATATTATTAAGTTCAGCGCAAAACTCACTGAGATTATGGGTTTGAGAACAGACCATTTTCAGTTCTTAAAGGGATGGATACTGAACAATTTTTTGAACACCATATATACATAAATTCTCCCTCATGCATCTTTCTCGAAGTCATTTATATTGTAGACAAATGCCTGGGCAAATGCTGGGCTGCTTTAAAGTCACTCACTAACTCTCACTAACCGTGAAATGTAGGACTGGATATCCAGACACTGGAAAATGGAGGTGGTGCCAAAAAAGACAGAAAGAGAAGATAGAAAAAGGCCACATTATTGTCCTACGACACAAGGGAGGTAATTGATTCTTCATTTCTGCAATGCTCGTTTTTTATACAATCTCTCCGATTTCCTTCTGTTACTTAGGTACTGCAAAATCAAATCACAAGCTTACTCTGTAATATCAACTTCTCTTCTTCAGCAAAGAGTCTGGGAGTGATAGTAGACGAATATCTAAACTGGACTGAGCACATAAGTACAATATACAAGAAGGCATCAGCATCTCTCCATGCTCAACAAAAATATAAAAAGCTCTTCTCTCTTGATCTGAAAAAGAAACCAGTACAAACACTTATACTTCCAATTATTGATTTCAGTGATACTATCCTGAAAGGCATTTCTTGGGAAATCTCTCGGCTCCTGGAACAGGTTATGAATGCCAGTGATCGTTATATCCGTTACGTTCGACCCTTTGATCATATTCACCATCATACACACACAGCTATCCTGGCTGCGTGAAGACAAGAGCAGAGATATCCATACCTTCTGTCTTCTGTAGTGTCTTATCAAAGAACGCTGTCCCTCATATCTCTACTCGGCCGGAACACTCTTGTCTGAACAACATGGCAAAACACCCATTCCCCTCACAGCAAAATCCTTTCCGTAGCACTCAGTCCTTGAGTCACTTTCTCGAAATTCTCCCTTTAGCAGGAACCTAACTCTAGAATAACGTCCCGCATTATACGAGAAAACTGAATAACATCCCCAGTTTGTGAAGGCAGTTAATGACATATCTACTTAAAGCAACAATAAGGATTACCCTGTATGCACTTGCTACCCTTGTAAATCCCTCTCTCCAACCAGATCTTTCTCATTTCCCAGTGTTCTTAGCTGATGCAGTCTACTTAAATTTCCCTTAACCACAACTCGCTATATTTAAAAAGATCTATTTTATACACTTACAAATTCTTTTATAGCTGCCATTATCATTATTTTCATTTTTGTCATTATTGTTATTGAGGCGTAACGCTGTATACCGACCCTGGCTTGGAGGCGGTTCAGTGGGAGATGTGTCTCAGAGCTGGGTAGTGACAGATAGTGGAGCGAGACTGGACGCGCACGTAGTTTATGTATCAGCCGATAGAGGACAGTATTGGATAGGGGACTGTGATTTAGTTTCGATTGTGCCCACTAGAGTGCACTAAAGTAATAGAATGTTTTTCATAAACTGTTCTAGTATTTTCATGAAGTGTTATTATGTCTTTTTGTGTATGTAAAATGTGTTTTAGCAGTATGAATGATGCGTGAGTGTAGTTTAAGGTTAATATGAAGATAATTGTTTAACGAGTTATGTAGTGGGATTTAGTGTGGGAATATTTCGAAGAAGTATAGATGTAGACAAAAGGGATTTTTGTAGAATAGATTTGTAAAGTAATTTTATGCTAAAGGGAAAGTTAATTAAGGTATAAATAACAAAAGTAAATAACTTTATGCATAAACAATACTTCAGCATATTAGATAATTACGTCGGTAAAAAGTGCAGTCGTTAGGTTTACTATTTTGCGATTGGGTATTGATGTAAAGCGCGGACTGACGCGGGAGAATGTTGTTTTGCTATTGGCTGTTGAGTTAACTGACCAATGGTAAAGCAATATTCTTCGCGCGCCTTTCTTTACTGGTAGAGAAGACTTAGGGTATTCTAGAGAGGAGTCGGAGCCTAGCCATGAAACAGTTCGGACATGTGTAGTAGTGGTTCTGATAGAAATGATAAGTTGTCGGATCTAGCAGTGTTTCATACATCAAAAGTGTTGTAAAGTGACGGCATAATTATTCCGATGGGTATGTAGAAATTTCGGAATTTTTAAGTGAATTTTGTGACGAGAAAAGACATAAATTCCCTGTGGCGTGTTGTGCAAGTCGGTGGCTAAAAACTGTGACTGCATTACGTACCGACAGACTTAATATTTGTCGAGCATTCTGAATCAAAAACAATCCGTATTTTTGTAGCTATTGCGTTTTCGGGATACGCAACACCATAAACTTGCTAACGTGAGTGAAAGGGATTATGAGTGACTGTGTTAAGACTAGCACGGGCTTGGCAGTGATACTTGTTCACCTGAGTTTCAGAATATTCTAATTTATGACAAAATTTCCAACCTTTCATTTGTGTGAAAACTTTCTCCCGAAACGTAGATTAGTGAGTTTAATTGCAACCTGGTTCACGCCGAAGTACAGCAGGTTTCGCTCGGCTTCCCTACCGATAATCTACTGAGACGATGTTCACAAGTAGGTGCAGGTTCGTCGGAAAGGGACGAAAGGAACAGCGCCGCCGCGTTATTATTATTATTATTTTATGAAGACAGTAACTGTTCTCGAAAGAACAGAATACTGTTGATGACCGTGCAGCTTTTCCCTGGAATAAATGATGACTAACTGAAACCCTCAGCTGCCGACAGGTGTTGTTGATATACCTCGATGTGGACAGCTGAAAATGTGTGCCCCGACCGGGACTCGAACCCGGGATCTCCTGCTTACATGACAGATGCTGTATCCATCTTTTTCTTTTTTTAATTTTTTTTATTTTATTTTTTGTTTTTATGTTTTTTTTATGTTTTTTTCCGTCTAGTAAACAAAAATGAGTCTCCTTCGTCTTGTTGGCGAAGAAGCAATCTTTTGGAACAAAAAAAATTTTTTTCCAATGCCAAACTCAATTTTTTTTTTCCTTTAAGAACGAATTGTGAGGAATAAATAAGGAAAAGTTTTTTTCCAAAAGAAAACAAAGACTCCAATTCTACTGGCTTCTCCGTCCAGTAAACAAAAATGAGTCTCCTTCGTCTTGTTGGCGAAGAAGCAATCTTTTGGAACAAAACAAGTTTCTCAAAGCCAAAATCAAATTTCTTTTTCCTTTAAGAACAAATTATGAGCAATAAATAAGGAACAGCTTTTTAAGTCGTCGTGCGACTTGTAGTTAAAGTCCAGTTCTTACAGGAGCTCCTGAAGTGTATCAGCCTACAGCATGCCAGCTCGTCCAAACGTGTCTTCTCATGGCGTAGGCGTGGGTTCTGGGTAGCAGATCTATTCAGTTCGGTTCGGTTTATACAGTTTTCAGCTTCTCAGGGCTTGGACGTTCCAGCTACTAGGTGGGTCATCGAAAGTACTCCGTAAGAAATTGGAAAAATATTGTTTATAGCGTGGGTTGCGTATCAGGACGCAATGTCTTTCGTTGAGATAAGTCCAATATCCTAGCGTAGACTTGTCGCCAGAAGTAAAAAGATAGCGGATCGTGTGGCCACAGATCCAATCCACAGAGTTAGTTTTGGCGGAGGGGTAGAAAGTCTTATCGGGATACAAAAGCATGTGGACGTCGATCTTAGCCGGTGTCTGGCGAGTAAGAAACGCCAAAATTCGCCGCGCAAGTGTCCAGACGTCTAGCGCTGTGCCACAGTGGAACCTGTGGACATCCGTGTCATCCACTCCACAGTGGGTGCAGAGGGATGAATCGACGAGATGGATGCGGTGCAGACGATCTCGGTTAACTTGTTTGCCATTCACGGTGATGTACCACGCTGATTGAACGTCTGATTCGAGAAAACGCGCATGGATCGCCTTCCATATGTGTCGCCACACGTACTGTGGATACTTACGTTCGATGGGGTTGGACGGGCGGCACTGTTGTAACAATTCGGAGACTGTTTTCGTGAGGTACAAACGTGTACGTGGTAAGGACCGGTAGATATAACTGAACTCCAGGAAAAATCGTTGGATGTAATAAAAGGGAGTTGGAATGGTCGATACCAGTACTGGGGCGGACAAGGAGGCCGGTGCAAAGTTGTGAAGCAGGAGGCTAGTAAGGCTCTGTGGGCAACGATGCCAAAGTTTTAGTTGGGAGCTGACGTATAGTGCCTTGACACGAGTCGGCACGTGGATGAGTCCCACCCCGCCACGATCTCGTGGCAGTGCAAGGGATTCATACTGCACCTTGAATAACATCCCCGTGCTGACGAAGAAGCCGAAAGCCATCAACAGTCGTCGCGCCAGGAGATTTGGGACTGGTAGTACTTGAGCCACGTGTGGTATACGGGAAGCATGATACATGTTCACGTATTGCCCGCGTTGGATAACGTCGAGAGCTCGTAGCCGGTGATCTGCGAGATTTGCTCTGATTGTCTGTAGCAAGCGTCTACCATTGATAGTCGCTGAGCGGCGCAGGTCTGCTGTGAAATCAAGTCCAAGACACCGTATGGTGGCGGCGACACTAAGGGGGGCAGCGCATCTCTCCGGAAAGCCCTCACCAATGAGCAGGACCTTGGATTTTGACACGTTGAGGCAGCTCCCCGACGCTTCGCCGTAAGTCGCCACCCATGTCAGTGCTGCTCGTACTTCATCTTCACTACGCAGATATAGTACTATGTCGTCTGCGTAGGCTGTACAACAAAAACGGTGGCCTTGCACAGCCTTGCCTTCCAAACGTTGGCGCATGCTCTGGAGCAGGGGTTCCAAGGCGAAAGCATACAAAATCGTGGAAAGAGGGCATCCTTGTCGTACAGATCGTGCGATGACCAGGGACGGTGTAAGAAGACCATTGTACATTATTTTAGAGAGTGCACTACTCAACAGGCGCATAACCACTGTGACAATACCGCCAGGAAAACCCATATGCTGAAGAACTGTCCGTAAATAGAAGTGGTCAACACGGTCGAAAGCCTGGCTTAAGTCCAGTGAAGCCAAGGCGCCAGGGAGACGCTGATGATGCGCTAATGCTATCATGTCTCTGTAACGGCAAAGGGCCGTACGGATGTTGTTGTCGCCTCCTAGGGAAGTCTGGTCGCAGGATGTGACGTAACGTGCGACCTTCTTGAGTCGCGATGCCAGTAGCCGTGTGAATATTTTCATGTCGCTGTTGAGCAAAGTAATTGGTCGATAATCCTGGACCCTCGATAACCCGCGCGGTTTATGTACGGGGATAATAATTCCTTCTAGAAAGGCGCTCGGGACCACTGTCATCGGTGACATCAGCTCTTGTGCGATTGCCGTCCGAGTGGAAGCCAACAAATAGTGAAAACTTTTATAAAATTCGATGGGTATACCGTCGGGTCCAGGAGATCTGTTATCGGAACCCGCCTAGATAGCATCTACCACTTCATCTGTGATTACGTCGTCTTGGAGGTCATGCACTGCATCCTCCGGAAGAGTGTTCGTAGTAAGCTGAGCGACTTCTGTGACCAGTGCTGCAGAATGCGGTACGGCTGCGTAGAGCTCGGCAAAATAAGCATGGAGAGCACGACCGATGCTTTGTTGGGTGTCGTGCCGGCGCCCTTCCACATCAGTGAGGACTTGGATCAGAGCTCGTCGTCGTCGTTGTCTTTCCTGAAGGTGGTGGTACATCGACGGACGTTCTTGAGGGATTCGATTAGAAGCTCGAGAACGGACTACAGTGCCTTCCAAGTTACGCTGCATGATCAATGAGATCTGCGCCTTCGTGCGATGGACCATCGACTGCCGGGCTGGCGAGAAAGGCATCGTCGTACAGTCACGTAGAATGGTGTAGTAGAAGTACAGGGTATTAGTCTGCCACGCCTTTAATTCCTTCCCATAACTCATCAGAGTGTTCCTGAGGGTCAGCTTTGCACAGGAGAGCCACCATGATAAGGGGGAATCATAGGCTTCTCGACGATGGTGGCAGCGTGCCCACGCTTCTTCGACCATACGGCGACAGTCTGAAGAGGTCAGGTGAGCGACATTGAGTTTCCACAGACCACGACTATGCCACACTTGCTGTCGGGCGAGAGTGACGTCACAGAGGTACGCATCATGGTCTGAAAAGGCCAAGGGCCAGACTTCCGCATGACGTGTGCCATCAGCAAGGGAGCGGGTAACGTAGATGCGATCTATGCGGCTTGACGAGTGAGAGGTGTAGAATGTATAGCCCGGTTGAATTCCGTGGAGCTTCTTCCATGTGTCAACAAGTCGGAGACGGTCGATGACCACTGAGAGAGATGCACAAGGGGAATGTCGCGGGAGTTGGTCCGCGGGCTCTTGTGTCGAGTTAAAATCCCCACCGAGTACCAAATCATCCTGCGGACCGGTGAAGAGGGGTGTGACGCTTTCGGCAAAAAAAGTTTGTCGGTCATGACGGCGGCCAGTGCCGGACGGAGCGTAGATATTAACAATACGCACGCCGAACAGTGTGAGGGCCATACCTCGCGCAGTGGGGAGGTAGATGACGTCCTCTGCAGGGAGTCCGTCGCGTAGCAGGATGGCGACGCCGCTACCGGTATCGGATGCGGGGGAAACATGGGCGTTGTATCCGATGGGAACTAGGAAGTCAGCCACAAACACCTCTTGTAAGAGTGCTATATCCACATCCGCAGAGTAAATAGTGTCTCTGAACATGGCCTGTTTATGGGGGGCACGAATGGTGGCAAGATTCATCGTGGCGATACGACATTGCTGTGTACGGCCACCCTCAGTATTTGCAGAACGTGCGGTAGATGTAGCCGGCAGGTGGAGACCCGCCGGTGGTCCTGCCGTGGTGATAATTACTGGCGGGGCGCCAGCCCCAGTGTCGCCGAGGTGGACTCCTGTGCAGACACGCTGGCAGTCTGTTCCACTTCTTCTTCAACGTCATCGGCCCAGGAAGCTGACGACGTGGACATGTGACGGTCACGTACTTCCGGAACGGGTGTTGTGGATTCCGCAACATGAGTGGCAGGGGGACCGCCGTCATCATTCGTTGACAACGGCGATGACACGTCCCTGGCTGGGAGAGTAGGCGTCACAGGAGGGGCGCCTGTTGCTGCCACATCGCGTGACTGGACGCAATGTGGGAGATCACCGTCAGACATCAGGTCGACATCTCGTGGGGCCGTCTGAGAAAGGGCGTCATCGGAAGGCGTTCGTCGTCGTTTCCTGTGTTTGCGAGGCGACCGCTGTTTTCTGATGTGGCCTTCTGAATCAGAATGTGGTCGCCCGTCGTCTGACGCCGAATCCGTCTGGACAAAGGCAGACGTCGGCACGACACCGAGGTCGACGTCCATGGTTCCAACAGGAACATCGGTTTCGGTCTGCAAACCGGACGGTCCTGAAGCGAGCACTGGAGGTGACGCCGTGCTTGTGTCCTCGGCGCGTTGTGCAGCGGCGGGTGGCGTTGACGATGCTGCTGGCGCAATCGAGATTGGTACGACGGGGTCCTGTGCAACCTTAGCGTAGGTGATGGGTAAGGACGTGACCGTCGAAGCCTGGGTCTCTTCACGTAACGGCGTCTGTATTAAACGGCGGTGTAAGCATTCGGAACGTACATGTCCCTCCTGGCCACATCCTGCGCACGTTCGTGGCTGTCCATCATACATGACGATGGCCCTCACACCGCCAATCAGCAGGTACGATGGGACATGTTTCGTCAGCTCAATTCTTATTTGCCGGACGCCATTTAATACGGGGTAGGTCGTAAATGTTTGCCACTTCTCCGCGACGTGACCCAAGACGGTGCCATATGGTTGGAAAGCGGCAATGACTACATCTTGAGGCACCTCGAACGGGAGCTCAAACACCCGCAATGTCCGGAGACCGAATCCAGCATGGGCGACCGTCACAGCACCCATATGTCCATCAGAGTGTTTAAATTTCAGTCCGGTGGCATGACGGTGAATTATGTCATTGCAAATTTCCTCCGTCGACATCTTGATGTAGACAACACTTCCAGTGATGGAAAAATATATGCCGATTACGTCCTGGGGGTTCAAACGTAGATCCTCACGTAGGAACTGTTCGACTTCGAAAGCTCTGGGTCGTGGATGCTCGGCCTGAAAGGCTACTTTGATCGTTGCACGGTGGTACGAGTGCGCCATGGTGTACGTTAGTACTGGACTCGATAGACACAAACACCGCGACGCGGAAGTAAGCACCGCCGAGAGCGGAGCGTCGGACGGCGCGCGGAGCAGCTCCGCACGCTAGCACGGCTGAGAGCCGACTGATCCATCTGAGCCACCGAGGACACAGATGAATAGCGCGACTGCAGGGACTTATCCCTTGCACGCTTCCCGTGAGACTCACATTTCCAACTGTCCATAATTCTACATATGTAATGTAGCTTATAGACATTTGCTCATTCACTCATTACTCGCGCACGCTTTGGCGATTCCCGCAAGAGTTTGGGCAACCTGTGCGCATTCGCACAGACGAAGGTCAATGGCTGGGTAGCCTTTTAAGTATATATATGAAGACAGTAACTGCTCTCGAAAGAACAGAATACTGTTGATGACCGTGCAGCTTTTCCCTGGAATAAATGATGACTAACTGAAACCCTCAGCTGCCGATAGGTGTGAGAGTCTCACGGGAAGCGTGCAAGGGATAAGTCACTGCAGTCGCGCTATTCATCTGTGTCCTCGGTGGCCGAGATGGATATCAGTTTAATACTATGCCGGCACGGTAGCTCAGCGTGTTCGGTCAGAGGGTTAGCTGTCCTCTGTAATAAAAAGACTGAGTTAATCGATCAACAACGAACTTAAACAGATGTCTTACGACGTCCGCCCCGAGCAGATACAACGAACAAAAGCGAACAAAATGAGATTAAAAAAAAAAAGATGGATAGAGCGTCTGCCGTGTAAGTAGGAGATCCCGGGTTCGAGTCCCGGTCGGGGCACACATTTTCAGCTGTCCACATCGAGGTATATCAACAACACCTGTCGGCAGCTGAGGGTTTCAGTTAGTCATCATTTATTATTATTTTAGTTGTTAATATTACTATTAGTGGCAGCAGCTGGGGCAGTGCAAGTACTGCCACTATTAACTTTATTGGTTATAATTACTCGCACTGCCACGTCAGAATCTCAAATCAGTTTAATACTATTTTTCATATTAAAATTATTATTTCTTAGGTAGCACACCTGGCCCATCAGTCTCGCTAAAAATAAAATTACAAGAGTGTTTGGTAAATAAGAGCGTTATATTTCAGAAGTTGGCGTGGTCAAGCAAAAATAGAGTCATCCAGAAATGGGGCTGGCCGGGGCTCGGTCTCCAGATTCAGAAGCTGACCCTACCGCGGCTGCGACTGCGCGTGCGGCTGCGGCCGCGGCTGCGGCTACGGCTGCGCGTGCGGCTGACTCTGGCGCTGACGATGTTCTCGGCGAGAGGCTTGTCGCTGGCTTCCTCCCCAGCGGACACGCAGGCAGGGCACGCAGGGCAGTTGAGCGAAACGCTGTTATTATTTTTCCTGCACAGACACATACATGTTCTACAGTAGTATGACAGCTGACGAAAACCAAAGTGCTCGTACACAGCGATGAGCCGTAACATTACGACCGCTGTACACAGCGAGACTGGATGCGTACAAAGCGAGACTGATAGCCACTAGGGGGCATGTGGGGACGTGACACGGTAAGGAAAATACACTAGTGGCCATTAAAATTGCTACACAAAGAAGAAATGCAGATGATAAACGGTTTTTCATTGGACAAATATATTATACAATAACTGATATGTGATTACATTTTCACTCAATTTGGGTACATAGATCCAGAGAAATAAGTACCCACAGCAACCATCCCTGGCCCTAATAACGGCCTTGATACGCCTGTGCATCGAGTCAAACAGAGCTTGGATGGCGTATACAGGTACAGCTACCCATGCAGCTTCAACACGATACCACAGTTCCTCAAGAGTAGTGACTGGCGTATTGTGACGAGCCAGTTGCTCGGCCACCATTGACCAGACGTTTTCAGTTGGTGAGAGGTCTGGAGAATGTGCTGGCCAGGTCTGCAGTCGAACATTTTCTGTATCCAGAAAAGCCCGTACAGGACCTGCAACATGCGGTCATGCATTATCCTGCTGAAATGTAGGGTTTCGAAGGGATCGAATGAAGGGTAGAGCCATGGGTCGTAACACATCTCAAATGTAACGTCCACTGTTCAAAGTGCCGTCAATGCGAACAAGAGGTGAACGAGACTTGTAACCAATCGCACCCCATACCATCACGCCGGGTGATACGCCAGTATGGCGATGACGAATACACGCTTCCAATGTGCGTTCACCACCACGTCGCCAAACACGGCTGCGACCATCAAGATGCTGCAGACAGAATCTGGTTTCATCAAAAAAAAAAAGCGTTTTGCCATTCGTGCAGCCAGGTTCGTCGCTCAGTACACCATCGCAGGCGCTCCTGTCTGTGGTGCAGCGTCAAGGGCAGCTGCTGCCATGGTCTCCGAGCTGATAGTCCATGCTGCTGCAAACGTCGTCGAACTGTTGGTGCAGATGGTTGTTGTCTTGCAAACGTCCCCATCTGTTGACTCAAGGATCGAGACATGGCTGCACGATCCATTACAGCCACGCGGATACGATGCCTCTCATCTCGACTACGAGGCCATTGGGATTCAGCACGGCGTTCCGTATTACCCTCCTGAACCCACCCATTCCATATTCTGCTAACAGTCATTGGATCTCGACCAACACAAGCAGCAATGTCGCGATAGTATAAACTGCAATCGCGATAGGCTACAATCCGACCTTTATCAAAGTCGGAAACGTGATGGTACGCATTTCTCCTCCTTACACGAGGCATCGCAACAACGTTTCACCAGGCAACGCCTGTCAACTGCTCTTTGTGTATGAGAGATCGGTTGGAAACTTTCCTCATGTCATCACATTGTAGGTGTCGCCACCGGCGCCAACCTTGTGTGAATGCTCTGAAAAGCTAATCATTTGCACATCACAGCATCTTCTTCCTGTCGGTTAAATTTCGTGTCTGTAGCACGTCATCTTCGTGGTGTAGCAATTTTAATGGCCAGTAGTGTACATTAGCAGAACAGATGGAAAGAACATTCTAGCAACGAACGAGCCCCAAACTGAAAAATCCATTACCTTCGAAAAAGGGCAGACTGTTGCGGTACTGTGCCTGGGAAGGAGCATCTCGGAAATAGCTAAGCTAATCGGATGTTTACATGCTGCTGTCGTGAGCATCTATGGAATGCATCTATTGAATCGAATTTGCGAAGGTGTGGGTAAGTCCGAGGCTTACGTATTCTGTATAGCAGAACAGACGGTTATCTGTGGTATATATGATGACCGAGTCAGCACACACTGTGGAACGTGGTTCTCTGATGCACACGACATCTACATCTGGTCACGGTAACGTCGACACTGGGAACCGTGGATGAAGGGCAACAGGCATATTCCATATTCCTAGGTTGTCAGAAAGCATTTGACGCAGTGCCGCAGTGCAGACTACTAACGAAGGTAAGAGCATATGGAATACATTCCCAGATCTGTGAATGGCTCGAGGGCTTCTTAAGTAATAGAGCCCAGTATATTGTCCTCAGCCAGCCGCGGTGGTCTAGCGGTTCTAGGCGCTCAGTCCGGAACCGCGCGACTGCTACGGTCGCAGGTTAGAATCATGCCTCGGGCATGGGTGTGTGTGATGTTCTTCGTTAGGTTTAAGTAGTTCTAAGTTCTAGGGGACTGATGACCACAGATGTTAAGTCCCATAGTGCTCAGAGCCATTTATTGTCCTCAACAGCCAAATCATATGAGGAAAAGGTATTGTCAGGAGTGCCCCAGGGAAATGGGATAGGACTGCTCTTATTCTGTATATACGTAAATGATCTGTCGGACAGGGACTGCTCTTATTCTCTATATACATAAATGATCTGACGGACAGAGTGAGCAGCAATCTGATGCTATTTGCTTATGATGCTGTGGTGTACAGGAAGATTTTGTTCTTGACTGACCCTAGGAGAATACGAGATGACTTAGACAATATTTGTAGTTTGATATATGACAGCTCGCTCTAAATGCAGAAAAATGTAAGTTGAGGCAGATGAGTAACAAAAAAACCCATAATGTTCAAATACAGCATTAGTACTGTACTGGTTGATACAGCCATGTCGATTACATACCTGGGCATAATTCTGTAAAGCGATATGAAATTGTATAAGCACGTAAGGACGTTAGTAAGGTGAGCGAATGATCGACTTCAGTTGAGTGGGAGAATTTTAATAAAGTGTGGTTCATCTGTAAAGGAACGCCACATACCACATTGTAATTGGAGTCACGAACGATGTCGGTCGAGTTTAGCATGTTCTGCCCAACTACGTCACACAATCTCCGACAACCAGTGAGCAGTCAGTAGTTTTTTCAGTGCTCTTCTGTAAATGTCATCGCCATTGCGAGCATTAAACGTAACGAGTTAGTTAGTGATTTTTTATTCCATTTGTTGCAAGCTGCCACAGCTGATGGTGGTGGTAAGCGACAAATCCTCCAAAAGCAAGCGAGAGACGCAATATGATGTATACATGCTTTTCTCAAGCACAGGGCACGTGTATGCGCTTACCGCAATCGTCACTTGCAGCTGGCAACAATACAATTCTCCTAGGTGTCTAGAGCTGCGCGAACCGCCATTGTTCGTGGATCACTTTATAGTGCGACCCATTCTTGAGTACTGCTCGAGTGTTTGGGATCGCCACAAGGTCGAGATAAAGGAAGTCATTGAAACAATAAAGAGGCAGGCTGCTAGATTTGTTACTGATCCATTTCATCAAAGAGCAAGCATTATAGATGTGCTTCATGAAGGCAAATGGGAATCCCTGGAAGGAACACGATCTTCTTTTCGTGGAGTACTATTGAGAAAATTTAGAGAAGTGGCATATGAAGCTGACTCCAGAACGATTCTGCTGCCATAAACAAACATTTCGCATAGTGACTGAGATGGTTAGAGAAGTAAGGACTCACGTAGAGGCATATACAGCGTCATTTTTTTCTATCTCTATTTACATGTGGAACAGAAAAGGAAGTGAAGAGTAGTGGTACAAGGCATCCGCCAACACACGTTATACGATGGCTTGCTGTGTACGTATGTACATGAAGATGTAGATATAGACTGGTCGTGTATCAATAGAATGTGTTGCCTAGTTGTATGAAGAATATTTCTTGTTGGATGAAGAACATTTCTTGTTGTATCAGGTCGATGTCATGTCTGGATATACTGTCACTCAGGCAAGCAGCTGGTCTAAACATGCAATGCATCACAGATCCTCGCTGGTGGGGGCCATGTTAGATTATTGGGATCATTCAGCCAGCTTTCAAGGGAATTGTGGCAGTAATCTAAGCCACTATGCCAATTGTGGGCTATGTGAATGTTATCGCAGACCACTTGTACCCATTCATGCTTGAAGTCTCTGCAACAGTGATAGCATCTTTCATCAGGTTAATTGCCCATGTTACAAGATTGGATATCATCGTTCTGCCTTACGATTGTGGTGAATCACATTGTTACTTTAAGAACGAAAACAGTTTCTGTTTAGACCAGTTCAACAGTCTTCAGATAAGAGATACAGATTAAGCATTAGTACAAGAAACAGTTGAACAGATGGATAGAGACGACAATGTCCAAGAAGAAGCAGGAGCAAGAGGAACAATTGAGATGGAAATATCATCATCTGAGATGAACGCTACAGTAAAATCAGGCCAGCTTAAGAATTCTTCATCAACTATATGTTGAGTCAATACAATGAAAGTAAGTTACAGTAAAATAGAAGCAAGTCAGAGTAAACTAGAAGCAAAGGTGAAAGCAGGACAACGTAAAATAGAAGCAGATCACAACAAGCCAGTAATTGAATTGCGAGCAAGACATAACAAACTAGATGCTATTA
This sequence comes from Schistocerca serialis cubense, assembly GCF_023864345.2. Classification (NCBI taxonomy): domain Eukaryota; kingdom Metazoa; phylum Arthropoda; class Insecta; order Orthoptera; family Acrididae; genus Schistocerca; species Schistocerca serialis. The sequence goes on along the minus strand of NC_064643.1, from coordinate 610,438,330 downwards.
ACTGACACTGGTCAACGTATTTTGGAAGGAACTACTGCTGAAATGATAGGTGGACCAAAAGCTGACTACAAACCCTGAAACAAGTATTAGTGATGATAAAGAAGAGAAGGAGAAGAAAGAAGACGAAGAGCAAGAGAAGAAAGAAGTCGAACAGCAAAAAGAAAAGAGAGAAGAAGAGAAAGAAGAAGGTAGAGAGGAAGAAGAAAGAAAAAAAAGACAAAGAGTAGAAAGAAATAAGATGAAGAGGAGGAGAAACAGTGAGGGTGGAGTAAAGTACGAGATGTGAAAGTGAAGAGGTTAATAACAGTACTAAATGTAATTAACTAGTACACACATCTGAGGAGCTAAGCCATCACATAAGTAAAGCAGTCTGAAGTATTGGTGTTTCCGATCTGAAACTTTTTTCTACTAGGAAGGGAGTCACGCCGAGTCACGAAACTTAATTTAATAGTCAAGTTGGAAGAAGAAGGCATTGCAAAATTACCCCTGCTAAGACACAGTCCACCCCCATGAACCATGGACCTTGCCGTTGGTGGGGAGGCTTGCGTGCCTCAGCGATACAGATGGCCGTACCGTAGGTGCAACCACAACAGAGGGGTATCTGTTGAGAGGCCAGACAAACGTGTGGTTCCTGAAGAGGGGCAGCAGCCTTTTCAGTAGTTGCAGGGGCAACAGTCTGGATGATTGACTGATCTGGCCTTGTAACATTAACCAAAACGGCTTTGCTGTGCTGGTACTGCGAACGGCTGAAAGCAAGGGGAAACTACAGCCGTAATTTTTCCCGAGGACATGCAGCTTTACTGTATGATTAAATGATGATGGCGTCCTCTTGGGTAAAATATTCCGGAGGTAAAATAGTCCCCCATTCGGATCTCCGGGCGGGGACTACTCAAGAGGACGTCGTTATCAGGAGAAAGAAAACTGGCGTTCTACGGATCGGAGCGTGGAATGTCAGATCCCTTAATCGGGCAGGTAGGTTAGAAAATTTAAAAAGGGAAATGGATAGGTTAAAGTTAGATATAGTGGGAATTAGTGAAGTTCGGTGGCAGGAGGAACAAGACTTTTGGTCAGGTGATTACAGGGTTATAAATACAAAATCAAATAGGGGTAATGCAGGAGTAGGTTTAATAATGAATAAAAAAATAGGAGTGCGGGTAAGCTACTACAAACAGCATAGTGAACGCATTATTGTGGCCAAGATAGACACAAAGCCCATGCCTACTACAGTAGTACAAGTTTATATGCCAACTAGCTCTGCAGATGATGAAGAAATTGATGAAATGTATAACGAGATAAAAGAAATTATTCAGGTAGTGAAGGGAGACGAAAATTTAATAGTCATGGGTGACTGGAATTCGTCAGTAGGAAAAGGGAGAGAAAGAAACATAGTAGGTGAATATGGATTGGGGGGAAGAAACGAAAGAGGAAGCCGCCTTGTAGAATTTTGCACAGACCATAACTTGATCATAGCTAACACTTGGTTGAAGAATCATAAAAGAAGGTTGTATACCTGGAAGAATCCTGGAGATACTAAAAGGTATCAGATAGATTATATAATGGTAAGACAGAGATTTAGGAACCAGGTTTTAAATTGTAAGACATTTCCAGGGGCAGATGTGGATTCTGACCACAATCTATTGGTTATGACCTGTAGATTGAAACTGAAGAAACTGCAAAAAGGTGGGAATTTAAGGAGATGGGACCTGGATAAACTGAAAGAACCAGAGGTTGTAGAGAGTTTGAGGGAGAGCATAAGGGAACAATTGACAGGAATGGGGGAAAGAAATACAGTAGAAGAAGAATGGGTAGCTCTGAGGGATGAAGTAGTGAAGGCAGCAGACGATCAAGTAGGTAAAAAGACGAGGGCTAATAGAAATCCTTGGGTAACAGAAGAAATATTGAATTTAATTGATGAAAGGAGAAAACATAAAAATGCAGTAAATGAAGCAGGCAAAAAGGAATACAAACGTCTCAAAAATGAGATCGACAGGAAGTGCAAAATGGCTAATCAGGGATGGCTAGAGGACAAATGTAAGGGTGTAGAGGCTTGTCTCACTAGGGGTAAGATAGATACTGCCTACAGGAAAATTAAAGAGACCTTTGGAGAGAAGAGAACCACTTGTATGAATATCAAGAGCTCAGATGGCAACCCAGTTCTAAGCAAAGAAGGGAAAGCAGAAAGGTGGAAGGAGTATATAGAGGGTTTATACAAGGGCGATGTACTTGAGGACAATATTATCGAAATGGAAGAGGATGTAGATGAAGACGAAATGGGAGATAAGATACTGCGTGAAGAATTTGACAGAGCACTGAAAGACCTGAGTCGAAACAAGGCCCCGGGAATAGACAACATTCCATTAGAACTACTGATGGCCTTGGGAGAGCCAGTCATGGCAAAACTGTACCATCTGGTGAGCAAGATGTATGAGACAGGCGAAATACCCTCAGGCTTCAAGAAGAATACAATAATTCCAATCCCAAAGAAAGCAGATGTTGACAGATGTGAAAATTACCGAACTATCAGTTTAATAAGTCACAGCTGCAAAATACTAACACGAATTCTTTACAGACGAATGGAAAAACTGGTAGAAGCGGACCTCGGGGAAGATCAGTTTGGATTCCGTAGAAATGTTGGAACACGTGAGGCAATACTAACCTTACGACTTATCTTAGAAGAAAGATTAAGAAAAGGCAAACCTACGTTTCTAGCATTTGTAGACTTAGAGAAAGCTTTTGACAATGTTAACTGGAATACTCTCTTTCAAATTCTGAAGGTGGCAGGGGTAAAATACAGGGAGCGAAAGGCTATTTACAATTTGTACAGAAACCAGATGGCAGTTATAAGAGTCGAGGGGCATGAAAGGGAAGCAGTGGTTGGGAAAGGAGTGAGACAGGGATGTAGCCTCTCCCCGATGTTATTCAATCTGTATATTGAGCAAGCAGTAAAGGAAACAAAAGAAAAATTCGGAGTAGGTATTAAAATTCATGGAGAAGAAGTAAAAACTTTGAGGTTCGCCGATGACATTGTAATTCTGTCAGAGACAGCAAAGGACTTGGAAGAGCAGTTGAATGGAATGGACAGTGTCTTGAAAGGAGGATATAAGATGAACATCAACAAAAGCAAAACAAGGATAATGGAATGTAGTGTAATTATGTCGGGTGATGCTGAGGGAATTAGATTAGGAAATGAGACACTTAAAGTAGTAAAGGAATTTTGCTATTTAGGGAGTAAAATAACTGATGATGGTCGAAGTAGAGAGGATATAAAATGTAGACTGTCAATGGCAAGGAAATCGTTTCTGAAGAAGAGAAATTTGTTAACATCGAGTATAGATTTAAGTGTCAGGAAGTCGTTTCTGAAAATATTTGTGTGGAGTGTAGCCATGTATGGAAGTGAAACATGGACGATAACTAGTTTGGACAAGAAGAGAATAGAAGCTTTTGAAATGTGGTTCTACAGAAGAATGCTGAAGATAAGGTGGGTAGATCACGTAACTAATGAGGAGGTATTGAATAGGATTGGGGAGAAGAGAAGTTTATGGCACAACTTGACTAGAAGAAGGGATCGGTTGGTAGGACATGTTTTGAGGCATCAAGGGATCACAAATTTAGCATTGGAGGGCAGCGTGGAGGGTAAAAATCGTAGAGGGAGACCAAGAGATGAATACACTGAGCAGATTCAGAAGGATGTAGGTTGCAGTAGGTACTGGGAGATGAAGAAGCTTGCGCAGGATAGAGTAGCATGGAGAGCTGCATCAAACCAGTCTCAGGACTGAAGACCACAACAACAACAACAAGACACAGTATCAGTATACTGGTATACACCGAAACGAAGAATTAGGAAGCTAGTGAATAAACAGGTGAAACCAGCAGGTGGATGATGTCAGTCTGTTAGGCCGATTGGCAGCTGAAAGTCGTCGATTTATTAACAGAAGATGCTGAGGCGAAAGAAATTTACTGTAACATTTTATTTCTGTTCCGTATGTTCATACGTTTGCGTACCAGAGATATGTGTACAGTGAAACTGTAGTCAATGCGCTATAGCTATGACTTAGCGCGCCTTACCGATTGTTGGGAGCGGTAGACGCCATTTTTTGCACATATAAGAGTGGTTTTCATGTTTTGGAATGGACTGCCTGGGTAATGTGATTAACGTCTGTAATTAGGAGAATTTTTTATAAAGATACTTAAACTATATGAAAATTTCGGGAGCACATGTAACGGAGGTTTCTATCGTATGTAATTTCTACATGTTAATTGACAATAATCTCTGTTTAGTTAATTGTCTTTGTTTCCAACGTAAAGTTACTGCATATTTTTTACCAGTTTTTTTCATACAAACGTAAAATGTTAATGGATGTGTTACCTTACTTAAGACTTTATTTGTAAATGTATTATTTTCTTTTGACATTATTGAATGTAAATTTTACAGTATACATGGTCAATAATATGCCAGTCAGTTCAAAATCAATATCTGTATTTCGTAATTGAGGTAGGGTCAGGAGACACGTTATGCGGATGCAGCGAGGAGAAATTAGGAGGGATGGAACGAAGGCTTCATGTCTGTGACATCTATGTGACTGCACTAAGATGTGTATGTATGATTAGTCAGCCAAGTTTCAGATGAGTAAAGATTTCTTCTACATTTAGTAGACGTAACTGGAAGTGACACCACGGTTATGTAATGGGGCACAGTGCTAAGTTGAGCGCATATCGCTATTTAGCAAGGTCAGAGAACTTAGCCCCTGATGATGTGTTCAAGCTTGAGCTTTAATGATGCTTTGCAAGAAGGATCACATGGTCATGCATTCTCAGTTAGATACTTTTGTAAGCTTTTGAATAACAGTTTGTGGATTCCCTTTTTGCATTTTATAATTGTTCTAGGTATTTAATCATTCTTGCTAAAACTTTTTAATTAATTTTCATAAATGATATTGATGTTAAGAAAAGATGTGTCAACTACTGGGTAGCTGTTTACACTAGTTTTCTAGAAGCTGATGTGGTGTGTAGAGGAATGTTGATTACATGGATCAGCAGTAATCTATGTATCTGTAGAATATTTGGACTAGAGCAAATAGGGTTTACATCAGTTGTCTTGCCTAATGGAAATAATTGTACTCATCCAGTAGCTGATATCCACTGTCCAATTCCAACGCACACAAGCTCTCACTTTCTGGTGTTAGAACACTGTTTAAGTTCTGAATTCCTATTTATTTGGAACTCTCATCTATCACAGTCTTGCCTATTTATCACGTATTTTGTTCACTTTTTTTTAATTTTCCGTTTGTAACTTGATGGTTTTCGACTACCCTGTGACCTTTCTGACTGAATACGTGTACATACAAGCATTTATATTAACTCAGTGAAACATGACATGGTTGGAGACAATGCACACATACAGATGTCCCCAAGTCCCAAATTGCCAGATATCCTGCTGACTACGCAGAAAGATAGATATCAAATGCATGGCAGCCACTAGTAGCAATCAATCACTGCTGCTGTTGATGTCAGATTTAGCTGCTCTTTGTGCATGTATCACTGACTGCTTTTGAATTTTAAAATGTAAGTGTAACACGTATTACATATTGCTACTACTACTAAACTTCGTATTTTGCCTATCAATTACTAGTCTTAATTCAAGAAAACAAGGATTGTTCTGTTTTCATGTTACAGAACAGAAAGCATCTGGGTGAAGACGAAAGCACAAAACAAACTAAAAATCTGTCAGCTTTAGAGCAGATAGTAAATCAACTGATGCTGAGCACAAGATGTACCAACGTGAAATTTGGAACAGCACTGCAGGTTTACTTGAATTCTGAAATTTTTCTCCCAGCAATGTTCACAGCTATCAGTGATAATCTTCCGAATATGTCAGCACATCCTAAATTTTCTAAAATACTAAACTTATTGCTTGATTTAACCTATTTTGTTTCCCAATTCGTAGATAGGTTCTTATAGAATTTATTTTCAACTTCTTGTCTGATGAGTCTATTTCCCTAATTTTTCTGAATATATTTTTATTCTTTATATTACTCTATCATAACTCATAATTCAAATGTCTCATGTACAATTTCTTTATTACTGGTTAAAAAGTAGTTACCTCCTTTTTTATCTCCATTTGGTCCTTGTCAAGTCCATTTCTTTAAATGTGAACATCTTATGTTTGGCTTTCTTGTCACTGTTATTGCAACTAAATGAAACAAGTTTACTGTTACCAGTCACTGTTTATGTTTCTCCACAACGCGTTTCAAAGATTTAAACCTGATCAGGCAGATTTACATTTGTTAGTATGACATGTGTATGTGTGTTGTATTAAGATTTTTGGAGGAACTTGTGGCAGTATCTAGTGGAGAAACAAAACACTATTTTGGAACATGGTTTTGGGTTTCTTTTGACAAAAAACGAAACGAATGTCTAACTGTAAAAATAAAATAAGTAAAATAGAGTTCCTCCAGTGGTCAGGTGTTCCTTTCACTGTTCCAACACATCACATGTATACTGTTACACTATGTTAACAAATATGGCATCTGGAAACTATTAAGTAGAAGGATGATATAGCAGAAGACAGACATTATCACAAAGGAAAAAGAATATACATTGTAGAGACATTCTTACAGAATACTTTAAAGGATTTTGGAGATCCTCGCTTTGAGGTGTTGAATGCATTTGTTGGAATAAATATTCCAGGTTGTATATAAATCCGATTTTGTCGAGTTAATAAAACTTTAAGTGCAATAATTATGTTAGCTACAGTGGTAAAATCATATGCAGATAACAATTTTGGTTGGTATTCACAGATATATATGAAATGTTGAAGGCAGAGGGAGATGAAAAGAAAGAGAATGAGAGAGGTATAGAGTGGGTGGGGGGAGTTATTGGATGAGAGCAAACTTTCCAAAGCAGAGGGTTCTTAAGATCATATCTGTTACATGTAATAACTGCCTAAAGGCTGGGGTAATACGTTGGTTAATCCTTTAAAATATGCAGATGGGTGTATAATTTGTGCCAGTAGTTGATGTACATATAGTTTTAAAGCTGACAGGGGGTACAAGCTGTTGGTGTGATGATATATTTGTAAATGAGGTCAATCCCTTGTACATTTTGGGGCTGTCACAGTAACGTAACTAAATAGTTATGGTAAATATTAAGGTGTGTGTGTGTGTGTGTGTGTGTGTGTGTGTGTGTGTGTGTGTGTGTGTGTGTGCGTGCGTGCGTATGCTTTTTAAATTTAATAACGTAGATAGTTGCTAAAAACAGAGATGATACTATAGTAAATATTGTCGTTTTAACATTTAATATGGATTCAGGTTGTTTTGCTTGGTGTTTGTGTACGAAACAACCTCAGTCTGTCTTAAACGACAAAAATGACAATATTTGCAATAGTATCATCTCTGTTTTCAGCAACTGTCTCCATTATTAAATTTGCAATGATCACACAACACACACACACACACACACACACCTACCTTAATACTTACCATAAATATTTAGCTATGTTACCATGCCATCCCAAATGTACAAGAGATGGACCTCATTTACAAATATACCATCACATCAACAGTTTGTACCTCCCCTGTCAGCTTGACATTATATGTACATCAGCTATTGACACAATTGTACATCCATCTGCATATTTTAAAGCATTAACCAACGTATTACCTCCAACCTTCAACCTTCAGCCAGTTATTACATGTAACAGATACAATCTTAAGAACGCCTTGCTTTCGGAAGTTTGCTCTCATCCAATCACTCCTCCCACACTCTCTCTTCCTTTCCCATTCTCTTTATTTTCCTCTCCCTCTGCCTCCAGCACTTCATAGCTATCTGTGGATCGCAACCGAAATTGTTATTTGTGTATAACTTTACCACTGTAGCTAACATAATTATTGTACTTAAAGTTTGTAAAATATCACATGATTATATAAACGAGTATGAAGTTTACACTATATTAACTTGACAAAATGGGATTTATATACCACCCGAAATATTTATTCCAACGCATGTATTCAGCACCTTAAAACAAAGATCTCCAAAGTTCTTTAAAATTTATTCTGTAAGAATGCTGTTACGATGTATATTCCTTTTACTTTGTGATAATGTCTCTCGTCTGCTATATGATCCTTGCACCTAATAGGTTACAGAAGCCATTTTTTTTTTAAATATGACTCTATGCATGAGATGTGTTGCGACAGTGAAAGGAACATTTGACCACTTGAGGTACTTTATTTTCCTTATTTTATTTTTACAGTTAGACATACGTTTATTTTTTTGTCAAAAGATACCCAAAACCATCTTCCAAAATAGTGTTTTGTTTCTCCACTAGATAGTGCCACAAGTTCCTCCAAAAAATCGAACACACACACACACGCACACACACACACACACACACACACACACACACACACACACACACACACACACACACGTCATACTAACAATTGTAAATCCACCTGATGATGGAAGTCTAAATCTTTGAAACGTGTTGTGGAGAAAAATAAACAGTGAGTGGTAACAGTAAACTTGTTGTTTCATTTAAGTCTATTTCTATTTCTTCAGACTACTCGTACTACATTACATAATTTAACAGACTTACACAATCTTAGACACTGTTTCCAAATATTACACTTACAAATGTGACAAACAAGTTCACGTGTTCATTTGGTTTGTTATTTCAACAAGTAATCGCACTGGGTCGCTTTTTTTGCATGACGTTAGCTTCCACTTTCGGCCAGGGCTTAAGACATTAAAACACATAGCAGAGACACCATGCTTTGCGTTTTGCTAAAAAATCGCACAGATCACTTGTAATCTGCTGGAAAGAGTCGAGGATGGACAAGGCAATTTTTGGAACGCACTCCTTTCGGATACACATTCCAAGAAGTGAGAACTTGTCACTTTAAAATGTACTTGCCCATTTGTTACACTGGAGTCGAAAGTTTCAGAATCCTGTTCCAAGAGAAATAAAAAGAAAAGACATACACCCTGGAAACAAAAACTTCACTTTTTCATTCTCTGTAATTTTCAACTGGACAGCAACACACATTCACGTCTGGGCCAGACTACTGAAGTTATACATGACATTTGAAACCGCGGATATACCTTCAGACTTCCGGTAAAACAGCATCCAAACAAACCCAAAGACACCAAGGGCTATAAATGCGAGAACTATAGGACAGTCACCTTGACTGGACATTCAACCAAGTTTCTGAACAGAACGATATACAGAAGAATGATAACGAAAACTGATATTCAGTTAGCTGATAATTTTGGATTTAGGAAAGATAAATTCACAGAAGTGAGTGTTCTGATGTTACTCTTCATTATGTAAGTAAGACTTAACGAAAAATGAGACTGATCTAGAAAAAGCGTTCGACAAATGAAAAATGGTGGAAGATACACGAAATCATAAGACATAGTTGTACACTAAAAGAAAAGACCGGTAACACGCAATATGTTAAAGAACAAAGATATAGCAATAAGACTAAAAGACCAAGAGAGATATTCGAATTTTAAAAAATTATGACGCAGAGATTCAGTCTTTCTCTCTCGCTGTTCAACCTGGACATAGAGAAGAAGCACTGAAATAAACGTTGAGTTGTGGAGACTAAAATTTCGGCTAAAAGGATATTAGATATAAACTTCACTGACAGCATTGCTTTCCTCAGTGAATCTGAGTAGCAGTTACAGGACCTGTTGAACGGAAGAAAGATGCTAATGTGTACAGAAAATGAAGTGAGAGTAACCCAAAGAAAGAAGAGAGTAATGTGCTGTATTAGAAGTGTGATAATCAATAAACTTAACATCAAAAGTGGAGAGCATGAAGTAAATGAAGCGAAGAAATTCTGCCATCTTGAAAGATAGAAACGGATTGCAGATAAATCAAGGAGAGTAAAGATGCAGACCAGTACAACTAAAGGTGATATTTCTTGCTACAATTAATTATGCTGGTATCAATTATTGGTCTTAATTTGAGGAACAAATTTCTTAGAATGTGCATTTGGAGCGCAACCTTGTGTGGAATTGAGTCATAGGCTGTTGAAAAACGGAAAAAAGAGAACAAAAGCATTTGATACAGAGTACTATAAAAGAAAGTTGAAAATTAAGCGGACTGGTAAGATATGAGGAGGTTCTATGCAGACTTAATGAGGAAAAAATAATGTGGAAAACTCTGACTAAAAAAAGCGACAATGTCATAGGATGTGAACTGAGACACCATGAAAGAAATTCTATACTACTAGGAGGAGTCGTACAGGGCAAAAACTGCATGTGAACATCGAGACTCGAATACAGATATATTTAACAAATGATTGAGGATGTTGGGTCTAGATGTTGCTCTGAGACGAAAATGTTTGTACAGGAGACCAAATCGTGGTCAAAACACAACACCAGTCATAATATTCATTTCCCCAAAACAGTTATCCTTCAAACATTTCTATTAAACGAACTTCGCTGCTTGTATCAAGGTTAAACAACAATAATTGACAGTAACGTTCGTAATTCATTCAGTAATCAGACTTGATTCTCCTCCTGTATAATTACCACAGCCACTTCTCCAATACCAGTTCATGATTTTATTCCTGTTGTTAACTCTAACGAAACGTGGTAATATTCCACAAAATTAGTACACCAAGCATGTGGTTAACTGAGTTTAACACCATGTTTCCCAGCACAGAAAAAAATGCGTATGAGTAAAGAAAATAATTTTTTGTTGTAAATCCTTTGTCGTTGGTCAGAGATCTATTTACACTATCACATCCAGAGTAATGAGTATTGCATGTGATTCTTCCTGATTTTGTATTCTAAACTGCCTCCATAGCCGGAATTGCTAATGCACAATAGTGAGATGGCACTCCCACTGAAGGTAACTGCGTAAAATCCTGCATTAAATTTCGAACGTATCCCCAGCACCTTACAATATACCGGCTTGTAACACCCTCGAAGTGCTTGGTTTGTCTGGTGAGGACGTTAAACTTAACAGTCTCGTGGCACCATTCAAGATAAGTTGGTTATGTTCCAGCATTGGGTTTCATCTTCTCCCTTCTCCCTCATTATCGTCATCATCATCATTATCATCATCATCATCATCATCATCATCGTCATCAGCCACAACAACAAAACAGAAAAGCATATTACACTATTACTGCACTCATCATACTCATTCATATTAAAACCGTGACACCTGGGACTCTTGACACATAGGCCACCCTAATACAGTAAGCTAGAAAGTCTTGCGTCACACCTTTACCCACAAGAATAAGATGAAATTTACGAGTTTTCTGTTGTCTACAAACTGTAGCTGGTTGATAACCACAAATTTGATACAGAAACAAATTTCCTGCGAGGGTATAGCCTGTATATGCAGGTATCCAAATAGCATCCTGTAGAGATCCACAGATGGATACCCCATGGTATTACGCATTTCTAACCGAAAACGACTTCCCCCTAAATGAAGGACGATGGTGTTGCTCAAGAAGATGCTACAATATAGTACTGAATAAAATTAGATAACACCTTCACTTTTCCCACTTCCTTACGTGGAACGCAAAATACACCGAGATTACGCTTTTGAGAACATCTGTAATACGTTCTTACCATTCCCAGTTCTTATAGAGATGGACACTAAACAGTTAAGTGAGCGCCATATTGTACATCGATTTTTCCCTGCTACATCATTCCGGAAGTTCCCTGTATTGCAGCCAACTGCCTGGGCAAATGTTGGACTGGTTTCACGTCCTCGACGTACAAACTATGGAGGAAAGGACACAAAAATGCATAATTCACGTATCCTTCCTTCTCACTATAAATAAGGAAGTGCTGACTGCATTGCCATTATGGCAGAGAAAATAAAAATATCTACGAGGAGGGACCCAAAAGTACTCGTAATCGTAATGCTGCACATCGTGTACTTGTAGTAGCAGGTTGCGCCGCCAGGCGGTTGTAGTAGGAGCTCTGCTGAGTCATTCTGCCACGCGGCATCACCCAACAGTGAGAAGTGTGGTTTCTTTGGCAGTTCTTTGAATATGCATACAGTGCAGACGTGACATGAGGAAATGGCTAGTTCTTACTAACAACGTGCGGCAGTGAAGTTTTGTTTCTTGCTCGGCAAGAACGCTGCAGAAACTGTTGCGATGGTTCAGACAGCCTACAAAGACCATGCTCTTAGTAAAACGCTAGTGTACGAATGGTTTTCTCGGGATGAAAAGGGAGAAATGGTGGTTGAAGATCAGCCCCATTCCGGTCGACCTTCGACTGCTGGAAGCGAAGACAACATCGACAAAATCCGTGATCTCATCAGTGAAGATCGTCGCAGGACAATCGACCAACTCAAGAACTTGTCCGGATTGTCCTGGAGCTCAATTCAGCGCATCTTGGCCATCGATTTTGGGATGCAAAGAGTGGCAGCAAAATTCGTGCCGAAGCTTCTTACCGGAGATCAAAGGGATCGTCACATTCAAGCCTGCCTCGAAATGAAGGATGCGTTCAAAGATGATCCACATTTTTCCAACAAAATCATTACAGGTGATGAGTCATGGTGCTATGGGTACGATCCAGAAAGTAAACAACAGTCATCACAATGGAAGTCACCTGGCTCACCTTGACCAAAGAAAGCTCGACAAGTGAAACCGAATGTGAAAACGATGTTGATCTGTTTTTTTTTTTTTTTTTTTTTTTTTTTTTTAACATGAAAGGGATCATACACTCTGTATTTGTCCCTGAAAAACAGACAGTAAACCAACAATTCTATTTGGAGGTTATGAAACGGCTTCGCAGAAGTTTGTCGCGAAAACGTCCGGCTGTGTGGGATTCTGGTGTGTGGTTCCTGCATGACAACGCTCCCGCCCACACGGCTCTCAGCGTTCTCCGGTTTCTGGCCTCAACGAAGACGACTACCTTGACCCAGGCGCCCTGTTCGCCGGATTTAGCACCCTCGGACTTCTTCCTATTCCCGAGGATGAAAAGAGACTTGAGAGGGAAGCGTTTTGCGGATGTGGAAGACGTAAAACGCAATGTCATGGAAGTGCCAGCAGGTATCAAAGAGGACGAATTTAAAAGGTGCTTCGAACACTGGAGTGAACGTTTGGACAAGTGTATTAATGCTAATGGAGAGTACTTCGAAGGAGATTAAAGTTGTACTTGAAAACAATAAAGTATATGCTTTCTAGAAAGAAATTCCGGTTATTTTTGGGTCCCCCCTCTAAATCTAATACTGGATACGTAGCCACTGGAAATGGAAAAACTGCCAAGAAAGGCCGACAGAGAGAGAACGCTGTAGCATGCGAATGGTTAACTTTTCCCATTTTTTCTTGTTATTTATACACACTCCCCATGTTCTTTAATACTCTTATGTACCTCATTTAGTGAGGAACTGCAAAAACAAACCACACGTTTACTCTGTAATACCACAACAGCTGCCAAATCAAGTTCACATAATTTTACTGTTAGCTGCTTCATAGACTCTAAGACAAAAAAAGAACGCACTGCGAAGGAATTATCCGAACGGAATGGAAGCGGTCGATGTAATGCACATGTACAGAGAAACAAATGATTAAAATTTCAGAAAAAATGGATGATTTGTTCAAGAGAAAGAGTCTCACAAATTGAGCAACTCAATAAAGCGTTGGCCCTTATGCAAGCAGGACTGCGGCCGATAGTCAGTATGGTATCCCAGCGCTCCAGACATGTCTTCGGCCTGGAATCTCATTGGCTGCAGTAGAACTGTCTTCAGTGATGAATCCCGCTTCTAACTTAGTCTCGAAGACGTGTCTGGAGACGCCCCGGGATACCAACACGACTGTCGCTCACCGTGCGCCCCGACAACCAGGAGTGATGGTCTAGGGAGCCATTTATTCTCATAGCAGGACCTCTTTGGTTGTCATCAGCGGCACCTTCATAGCACAGCGGTATGTCTATGATATTCTACGCCCAGTCTTGTTGCGCTTCATGACAAGCCATCTTGAGCTTACATTTCAGCAAGAGAATGCCCGCCTGCATTCCGCGAGAGTTTCTACTGCTTGTCTTCATGCTTCCCAAACTCTACCTTGGCTAGCAAGGCCGCCTAATTCTTGAGAACGTTTGGAGTATATTACAGGCAGGGCCCTAGAACCAGCTCGGGATTTTGACGATCTAACGCGCCAATTGAACAGAATTTTGCACGATATGTTTCAGGAGGACACCCAACAACTGTATCAATCAATGCCAGCCTAGTAACTACTTATACCAGATGATCAAAAAGTCAGTATAAATTTGAAAACTGAATAAATCGCGGAATAATGTAGATAGAGAGGTACAAATTGACACATATGCTTCAAATGACATGCGGTTTTATTAGAACCAAAAAAATACAAATTCAAAAAATGTCCGACAGATGGCGCTTCATCTCATCAGAATAGCAATAATTAGCATAACAAAGTAAAACAAAGCAAAGATGACGTTCTTTACAGGAAATTCTCGATATGTCCACCATCATTCCTCAACAATAGCTGTAGTCGAGGTATAATGTTGTGAACAGCACTGTAAAGCATGCCCAGAGTTATGGTGAAGCATTGGCGTCGGATGTTGTCTTTCAGCATCCCTTGAGATGTCTGTCGATCACGATACCCTTGCGACTTCAGGTAAGCCCAAAGCTAATAATAGCACGGACTGAGGTCTGGGGACCTGGGAGGCCAAGCATGACGAAAGTGGCGGCTGAGCACACGATCATCACCAAACGACGTGCGCAAGAGATCTTCCACGCGTCTAGCATTTTTTTGTTGTTCTAATTAAACCCCATGTCATTCCCAGCATGTGTGTTAATTTTTACCTCTCTATCTATATTATTCCGTGGTTTATTAAGTTTTCAAATTTATACTGACTTTTTAATCACCCGGTGTATGGGAGAGGGGTGGACCGATGCGCGACTGACTAGTTCTGTGAAGCTCTTTCTCTTGCATACATCATCCAATTTTTCTGAAATTGTACTGTCCGTACATGGACATCACATCTTACAATTTTCACCCCTTTCGGATAATCCCTTCGTGGTGCGTCCTGGTTTGTCTGTGAGTGTACTTCTACCGGTTACCAATACAGAGTTGTGGTAATATTAATGGTGAAGCGGTTGAGCTGAAAATGAAATGAGTGCATCTGCTAGAGAACGAGCTTTATATTTCAGAATTTGGAGTGGTCAGACAAAAACGACAATTGTGCAGACGTGGTCGTGGCTGTTACTCAGTCGTCAGTTTCGAAGGTCGAGACGCTGAGATCGCGTCGGACTCTGCTGCGGCTGCGACTGCGTTTTCGGGAGCGTTGCTTGCCGCCATCCTCCCCAGGGCACGGGCAGGGAGGCGAACCGCTGGTCTTCCTGCACACAGACACATGTACCACGGTAACACGTCAGCTAAGGAAAAGCAAAGAGCTCATATACAATGATGAGCCAAAACATTATGACCGCTTCCCGCCGCCAAGTGGCGTTGCGGGCTCGTGATGTGCCAAGGGATGTGTATAAGTGGAGCACAGACGAATAGCACATCACTCTAACCACGGTGCGAGCCGCAAACGGGAATGTCCACTGACTCTGACAAAAAGCAGATTGTTATGGCCCGCTGCCTGGGAAGGAGCATCTCGGAAATGGGTAGGCTAGTCCGTTGTCTGGGTGCCACTGTCGTGAGCATCTATGGAAAGCGGTTCAGTGACGGCGAAACTGCGAGTAAGCGACAACGTGATGGACGCCACTCCTCACTACAGAACGAGGAGGTCGGTGGCTTACCCTGTCTGTAAAGCAGGACAGACGGCGATCTGATGACAGAGTACAATGCTGGGGCAGGCACAAGTTCTCCAGGCCGCACAATGTCGAACATGGTTCTCTGCAGCAGACGACATCGAAGTGTTTTCATGTTGCGCCAACGATGTGGGTACGGCTTCGTAGAGACTGTGCAGTGGATCAATGGAACGTGTCGCCCAATTGGATCAATCAGGTTTCTCGTTAACCCATGTCAATTGTAGTGTCCAGGTGCACTGTTAACCTGGCAAATGGCTGCTCGAAACATCACCGCACCACGGAAGCTGCCCAGTAGGGGCGGTATTATGCTGTGGTGGACATCACCGGGACTCCTACGGGATTTGTGGCAGGCAACGGGACAGTTGTGGACTACCTGAAGATTGCTGCAGACCACCTGCTTGACTTCTTCCCCGACGGCGATGGCATCTTCCTGCAAGACAACTGTCCCTACCACTAGGCTAAATCGTACTATACTGGTTTGAAAAGTATGACTGTGAACCCGTGCTGATGTCTTGGCTAGCAATTTCCGTTCATATCAACCCGATAGAACACATCTGGTCCGCAATCGGCAACCATCTCTGTGCCCACAAACCACCGACCCGTAATTTGCAGGAATTGCGTGACCTGCGCCTATATGCCTGTTGCCACATACCTCTAGAAATCTACCTAGGACTTTTAGAATCCATGCCAGTCAGAAACTCTATTGTATGTCGATCAGCATGCTATTAAGCAGCTGGACTTAATGTTCTGGCTCATCAGTGTAAACAGTAATTAAATATGCATTATTTTTCGGTTTTCTCCTCTACCTAGTTCTTAATCTGCAGTCGGAAAACTTCTGATCTCTTTTGCTTTGTGTTCGATCCCTGGCAAAGCCAACAATTTAGTGCGCAGTAGCACTGCAACTTCAATTTCGAATGCTATGTTATACTTAGGTGTGTTGTGGTCATATCCACTGAGATAAATAGAGGAAGCAGTTCTTCATCAATCACTCTATACCTGTGATCTCTGCGCTACCTACTCTGATCTTAAGAGTTTGGAAGTTATGCCTGTCTGCAGATTCCTCTTTTCTACGTCGATGGATACGTTGCAGTTAAGCAATTTTGGGAATTTGTGGTAAGATCCTATGGGACCAAACTGCTGGGGTCATCGGTCCCTAAGCTTACACACTACGTAATCTAACTAAAACTTACTTACGCTAAGGACAACACACACCACCATGCCCGAGGGAGGACTCGAACTTTCGACGGGGAGAGCCGCGCTAACCGTAACAAGGCGCCATACACCACGCGGCTACCCCGCGCGACACATAAGCAAAAAGAGTCGATTCGATTGATCCTTAAGTTATTTTAGAGTATTTTCGTATTTTATTTTCGTATTTCTGTTTATGAGCCTTACGTAAATGTCTACGGGACAATGGATATCACAACAGCACAAGACTGCAACCCATAGAAGATTCCCACAAAGCAGAATATTTCCCTCCTTCCCTAATGGAAAGGACGGAATTCTGGTTGGTGGGAGTCTTCTATGAACATTCATAACGTCTCTTGTAGGTTTATTCCCGCTAGTGGTAAAAGTAAAATTATTGTTGCAGAAATATTTCATGTCCTCAAGTTTTAAGTGAAATAGAATGCACCACTTCAGACAGCTAATAAGTTAAAAAGGCATTCCGCTCTAGATTCAGAATTAGTAGTCCTTACACGTTTTAGTATGAGTTTGGACTTAATGACTATTTGCTTAGTCCATTTGTAATTTTCATCATCAGCTGTAATACGTGTGGAAAATGAGTCAACCATGTTGTCAGCACTGTTTCGAAATCTTATTTGTTATTTATTTATTTATTAATGCATTTATTTCGCCTGCTAGATTAAGGCCTTCAGGTCCTCTTTTACATGTAACCAGACTTCTTCCATGAGTACACATTACAATTTACATGACACATGAGCAAAATATAATGATAATGATAATAATAATGTAATAATAATAATGACGATATGTATAGTAATGAATATGTGGAATTCGAGAGATATAGGTCTTATTAACATTAAGCAATTTCCTCATTACATTCTTGTGGAATGTGCATACTCACATCTAATAGGAACATATGACAACCAACCAGAAGGAATCAATGCCGAGAAGTTGACTGGTCGGAGGAAAAACGAGAAATAGTAGGGTAAGATTAGTAGTTTTGATGAAAATAAGAAAAATAGAAACAGAAGGGCGTGACAAAAGCACTGAGACCGTAGTTAAGTCGACGATGAAAGATAAGACTAATCACTTCTTGAATACAGAGTTGTTTTGGGTAAAAAGACGCAGCTTAGAGTGAAATTGTTTTCCACTGTCGTATGGCTGAAATGGAGGAGGAGGTGAATAAAGAATTAGTGTTGTGGAAAGCTATAGCCAAGGTGCTAGACATATCCGATCTGTTATGGAAACACAGCACGTCAATCACGCTGCCTGTCTGAGTATAGGGAGGACCGATATGATCCAACAAATGTTGAACACATATCTTAGGCATGCGTTCGTCGTTAGCTCGCGTCGTCTATAGTTTTCCACTATGTGTGCTGGTTGAATTACATCACAGTAGTGAAGCTTTGACAGGACTAACGATTACACTATTCCTTTTTTAGACGGAAATATTTTTCTAACGTTTTAAATTGCTTGTATGTTGGAGAGAGAACTTTATTTCACGAATTATGCATACCTAAGAGCTCGGCAAACAGAGTTCTTAATTTATCGATTTCTTCTGTATCTCATGCATTATTTTGTTCAACAACAAAATGTATGGTTAAACCAGAAGAGATTTTCTGCTCTGTTGTTATGTTTTCCCAGACTGTCCCATAACCAATGCAAAAGCCAGAATAAAAAGACAAATAAAATCGGAGCAAATAAATGAAACATATGAGAGTACCAGTGACTGCCATTACTTAAGTAACGTAGCTTATAGTTTTCTTATTGAATACTTGTCCACTTAAGTAGCCTTCATGAAAGCATCTTGCGTTGAGCCGTAAGCGAGCGAACGGACGTTGTAATCATAAAAGCCAGGAAGTGAAATAGTACTCAGCCGCATTTGCAAAAATCCCGCAAACTCACGGGTGAGGTTCCTCCTCAAGTGATCATACTATCCGTGCTCTGAGGGACCACTCTGGGCGCCGTATACTGAAACTCACAGGAGAAAGGAATCTGTTTTTAATTACTTTTGTGTGGAAGAAGGGTGTATTCCGTTTTTGGCAATTTCCCGGAAGAATGTCATTGTGATCGGACTGGTAGATGGTCATGTTTTGTCGAAATGCGCACACAGCTAAAGATAACATCTGAGAGTGGAATGAGGGATAGCAAAGTTTAGGACACAACAGAAGTTGTGGGATACAGCCACTGAGCTCAGACCATGCAAGACAAAATGTTTAAGTAACGTGAAAACCGCTGTCGTTGGGTAATATAAGTAATTTATAAATGGGGGAGAGAAACATGGTTGTGCTTATAAGAGGTCTATCCTCATTGGCCATAGACAGAGAAAGGGAGTAGGATACAGTTTTTCAGTGCCAAGTGTTACGAAGCTTGTTACTGATTCGCCACCTGAAATGAGAGTAAGGGCTGACACTCGGAATATTTATCGTTCAGCCAATCAAAGTTAAGTGGTAAAAGTAAAACGCAGAGACCCGAGCCTTCCTCGTAGAAACCGGGTGGTACAAAACTGCTCCTATCCAGGAGCCATCATGGGTCGATTTCTTCAGACGAGCGTCTCCCGAGACGGGCACTCCTTCTACTAGACAAGATGAACAGGCGACTTAGGCACTAGTCCGGCTTATTTGAGCATATAAGCAGATGCAAGTAGTTGGTACGAAACCAATGACTGATTCTCCAGCATCTTCAATCACCTCCTGCAGATTAACACGGTGAGATATAGCCGCAACAGCGACACAAACTGTACGGAAAGTCGCGTCACTTTTATCGAGATTCAGCAATTTCGAGCATCATTTTGAAGAGTTACCGGCAGCTGTACGGTCAATAAGCTTTCAACTCCAGCCATGGACGCAAACACATACCCTTCTGTAGCGCTTTCTGCTTTAAACACTAACCGTTTGGCAATCACAGAAAGACTTCTGCGAATATAATTGTTTTACCCTGATACGTGTTGAGTCACATTTCAGATCCAGTGCTTAGGCTTGCAAAGGTATTTCTTTGGCATAATCAACGTTTGTCAAACCACTTATATTGCTTGTCATGTAATAAATTTGTTTAATTGTGATTCTTGTTTAATTTTGTAGACAACGAATTCCTTGATGATTATTTTGGAGGACAATAATGTAATTACGTCAGATAAACAGGGCATCTAATTAACATTGCAATCGTATTCCATCCCCGGCACTTGTAGTTGTTGTGGTCTTCAGTCCTGAGACTGGTTTGATGCAGCTCTCCATGCTACTCTATCCCGTGCAAGCTTCTTCACCTCCCAGTACTTACTGCAACCTACATCCTTCTGAATTTGCTTAGTGTATTCATCTCTTGGTCTCCCTCTACAATTTTTACCCTCCACGCTGCCCTCCAATGCTAAATTTGTGATCCCCTGAAGCCTCAGAACATGTCCTACCAACCGGTCCCTTCTTCTTGTCAAGTTGAGCCACAAACTCCTCTTCTCCCTAATTCTATTCAATACCTCCTTATTAGTTATGTGATCTACCCATCTAATCTTCAGCATTCTTCTGTAGCACCACATTTCGAAAGCTTCTATTCTCTTCTTGACTAAACTATTTATCGTCCATGTTGCACTTCCATACATGGCTACACTCCATACAATTACCTTCAGAAACGACTTCCTGACACTTAAATCTATACTCGATGTTAACAAATCTCTCTTCTTCAGAAACGCTTTCCTTGCCATTGCTAGTCTACATTTTATATCCTCTCTACTTTGACCATCATCAGTTATTTTGCTCCCCAAATAGCAAAACTCCTTTACTACTTTAAGTGCCTCGTTTCCTAATCTAATTACCTCAGCATCACCCGACTTAATTCGACTACATTCCATTATTCTCGTTTTGCTTTTGTTGATGTTCATCTTATATCCTCCTTTCAAGACACTGTCCATTCCGTTCAACTGCTCTTCCAAGTACTTTGCTGTCTCTGACACAATTACAATGTCATCGGCGAACCTCAAAGTTTTTATTTCTTCTCCATGGATTTTAATTCCTACTCCGAATTTTTCTTTTGTTTCCTTTACTGCTTCCTCAATATACAGATTGAACAACATCGGGGAGAGGCTACAACCCTGTCTCACTCCCTTCCCAACCACTGCTTCCCTTTCATTTCCCTCGACTCTTATAACTGCCATCTGATTTCTGTACAAATTGTAAATAGCCTTTCGCTCCCTGTATTTTACTCTTGCCACCTTTAGAATTTGAAAGAGAGTATTCCAGTCAACACTTTCAAAAGCTTCCTCTTAGTATACAAATGCTAGAAACGTAGGTTTGCCTTTCCTTAATCTGTCTTCTAAGATAAGTCGAGTCGTGAGGTCAGTATTGCCTCACGTGTTCCAACATTTCTACGTAATCCAAACTGATCTTCCTCGAGGTCAGCTTCTACCAGTTTTTCCACTCGTCTGTAAAGAATTCGTGTTATTATTTTGCAGCCGTGACTTATTAAACTGATAGTTCGGTAATTTTCACATCCGTCAACACCTGCTTTCTTTGGGATTGGAATTATTATATTCTTCTTGAAGTCTGAGGGTATTTCGCCTGTCTCATACATCTTGCTCACCAGATGGTAGAGTTTTGTCATGACTGGCTCTCCCAAAGGCCGTAAATAGTTCTAATGGAATGTTGTCTACTCCCGGGGCCTTGTTTCGACCGGCACTTAAACTGTGAATATCTGGATCACACTCGAAATCTGAAATATAGAACTGTCACCATTTTTTCACTAATTTTGAAATATGTTTACAGCAGTTAGCTATAAATAATTTTCCTGCAAATCCATCTACTTATAAACTAGTGCAAGGAAAGCTCCAATCTAGACGTTACTCTAACAGGCACATTAGGTACGTTCAGAACTGTGAAATTACCTCAACTAGTGGCCATATTTTAATTACTGCCTAGTTACGGAAAGGTAGGAAATAATGCTGCATTCCTTTGCTGAGATGATACAAACTTTTTTAAAGGAAAACTAACAGTTTCGATGAGCTAAGTACATTTACCCAAAGTTACCGGCGCCGGGAAGTAACGTTGGCGTGCAAGTCGAACTGTGAAAGACCAACAGGAAAGCTATGGGGCAGAGAAACGAGTAATAGACTTGAAATCAGACCTTACAAAGCTTGAAAGACCTGAAAGCGAGAGGCATAGACCAAAAACGCCTTTGTGACATAACTTTCAGACCGAAGTAGAACGAGACAGCTAGATAGTGAAAACCTAGCATTAGCTCTCTGGTGTTCTCCCAACAAAATTAACGTCCGAGAATATTATGTTCCCTCTCTACGCGTAATACAGACTGCTACCAAGCTTTAAATAGTCCCTGAAGTCCTTCTTCGAGTACGTTTTCAAGATGAACACAAAAAATAACACACTGAAAATCATAAACAAGAGCCTTTTGACAATACAGTAGCCTCGTACTCGTGTGTGGTAATAGAGATGGCTGGAATAGCACATAAAATGAAAATTAAAAAAAAAAAGAAAAAAAAGAAAACGCCAAGTCCGGACAAAATGTTATACCAGGGAGAATGATACCATCAACAGATGTTATTGGTGTTCCTCACGGGAGCAGGCAAATAAGAGAATATATTATTCAAGAACGATTCCTTGAATGTTGAAAACAGCAAAAGTAATATACATGTAGTAAGATAAAGATCCTACTTTCATTAAGTCGTCCGACTTACGTGCCGATGAATGTTTACGGCAAGGTTCTTGACAAAAGATATTCAACAAATTAAAGTGGAATAGAAAACTAACATCATAAAAACAATTGAGTTGATAATGGGGAAATGTACATAGGACTTAAACAATAAAGTGAAAAAATAGCATACGCTACAGATGAGAAATATGAGTTGTGTATAATGACAAGCATTCTAGGAGTTTAATTTTCTAAATAACTCTAACGTTCCATTCTTAACTATCAGCTCAGTGACATCTTACCGCCCATTCCTTTAGTTCTACAAAATTCCCCTCTCTTTTTTTTTTTAAATGAAACTCCAAGAATGGGATGTTAATTCGCTTTAAATTTAAAACGGTGCTGGATTTTAGATTAGCACATGATTTCTCAGTATTTTTTTCCAGTTTAGAGACAAGGTTCAGATAAGTATACTGTACGATATTTCATGGTCAAACAGTAACTAAACGCGAAGTTGTGGCTTTACGCGCAAGCTGATGGTATCAAATCATCGTAAAGTTCTTGGGTTCTACGCACGCAAACTATTTAGGAGCCTCATTTCAGATTTTCTATCGGTGGGGCGAACGAGAACGGTGCAGCTCTTAAATCAAAGATGATGTTAAAGGCCATGAAGCAATCTTCGTGGAGCATTCTGTAAGATTTTTTTACGTACCTCTGACTTGAAATAGCAAGTCATGGACTCTTAAACCAGACTAGGGGCGAAAAATCCACAGTTCTTGAACAGTTCGAACACAAAAGTTCATTGTAAGACGTCATCACGTATTAAATCACGCTAACTTCGCATTATTTTCTTCGAAAATATAAATTATCCACAAACCCACCAAACTGCAACTCTAAGTAGTGTGTTACATCCCCCTCCCCCGAGATATACGCGTTAATCAGTTAATCATAGTTATTTACAAGACGCACGCTCACAGTCCACAGCGCAAGATGCGCCGTCGCTACATATGAAGATCTACAGGACTGCTCTGAGGTTGTATCTATCATGACGTTGTGACATCACACATCGTGGTCCACTGGCGCTCTTGCAACTCGTCCAATTCTCTTCCTGCTGTGTTTTCCACTTTCCCATCACTGTAGTAGTATTACCCGCAGCATGGTGAGGAGTTTCGCGATATGACACACAACATTCACTAACTACCGTAAACTCCGCCAAACTGCGTAACTTGAGGGTCTACGATAACGTCTGTCACGCAACGTTTACCAGTAGCAGGTAATGATACACAACATTCAACGCACCTCTGCTCCCATTCTACGTATTTACGCGTAACATGGCCGTTGAAGGATGTTGCTCAGTAAATGCACATGCTGTCGCAGTGCAATCCAGACATTGTGTATCGTACCCTGCTCTGGACTACAGTACGGGGGACATACAATAATTAAAGAGAGATACTGCGTAGAAGTGAAACAGTTTTTCGGAGGCGTTTTGTGTTTTCGTGGCTTTAGGTTGGCATCTCTGGGATGAGCTGACAACAGTTGACGGATGAAAGTCGTTTTGTTTATAATTGACGATAACATGTCACAGTGAAGTTTCCACGTTAGTTGAACAACGTTCCAGTGATACGTTTTCTTGTTTTCTGTAGATGAAAAACCGGCTAAATTATTTTATCGAATGTTTTTACAGTATTGCGAAAGTTGTATGAACCTCGAAAATTTTGGCAAGTGGGTATAGCAGTTCAAAAACGATCGAACCTCAGTGACTGACGGGCAATTTATTCCCTTGAAATCTGCATTGGCGACATTATTCGTGAACATAGACGTATTGCAGTCGAACATATACCAAAAGCAGTTGCAGTAAGTGTTGAGACAGTTCATTATCAGTAATAAGCTCAAGTACAAAAAACCAAATGCAAGGTGGGTCCCGGAAGAATAACACAACGCAAGGGAACAAGAGTCAAAGTGTGTACAGACTTTAACCAAAGTTATGAAATGAAAACGACCCTTTCCTGGACAAGATTTTAACGCGTGATGAAACTTGGATCCACCATTTTGAATTAGATTCCAAAAGATAAATCATGGAATGGAAACACACCAACGCAAGCATCAGCGGTAAAAGTCAGGTTGAACGTCTTTTGTGATGCCCAAGGTGTCGACTTTTGTGATTATTTTGAAGATCAGCGTGCACTAGACAGTGCCCACTACTCAGACATACATATGAACAAAATAAAGCCAGAAATGACTGAGAAACGTCGCAGATCACAAAATGAAGGCTTGATATTGCTACACGACTATGCTCGCCCCCACATCGACCCAGCTGACCCCAGAAACCATTGAAAAAATGTGTTGGGAGACACTATCTCATCCTCTCTACAGCCCAGATTTGGCTCTTTCGGATTTGCTTTGTTTCGTCCACTCAGCGAGACGTTATGTGAAAAAAAGTTCAGCTACGACGAATGGATCACAGAATTTGTCGGAAAGTGGCCCAAACAGTATGACGAAGACTTCTTTGCGCAGGATATAAAAAAACTAGTTCAATTTGCATTAATATTGGTGGGGATTAGATTGAGATATAGTAAAAGTCTCATTTTGTAAAAATACATAATTTTTCCTACTTCAGTTGCACTCTTGAACTGCTGAATGCCCCTTGCACATTCCTTATTACTTTCTTGCTTGCACAAAGGTCATGTGATAAACATTATTTGAGCTGCAATGCTAGTAAGCGTTGTCTTCAACGCCCAAATGTCAGTAAAACAAAACTCGTATAAACGCTATTGCACAGCAAAGTGTATTAATTGCAATCTATATCTATACTCTGTAAACCACCGTTAGGTGCATGGCAGAGGACACGTCCCATTGTACCAATTATTACGGTTTCTTGATGTTCCATTCACGTATGGAACGCGGTGAGAATGATTGTTTGAATGCCTCTGCGCATGCAGTAATTATTCTAATCATATTTTCACGATCCCTATGTGAGCGATATGTAGGGGGTTGTAGTATATTCCTAGATCAATCATTTAAAGCCGGTTCTTAAAACTTTGTTAATAGACTTTCTCGGGATAGTGTACGTCAATTTTCAAGAGTCCTCCAGTTCAGTTCCTTCAGTATCTCTGTGACACTCTCCTACGGATTAAAGAAATCTGTGCCCTTCTCATAGAAAGTAAGGAAAAGATGAAAATTGGAAAGTGTACATTAAAGCAAACAAACGTGTACAAAGAGTTAAAATCAAATGATTATGGTGTATTCAGACAGTTAGAATTAGCCACACGAAATCATAATTAAAAACTCCTCTCTGACGTTTAGGATAAGTGGTTAGCTGTCTTAAGGAACTTCATACGACATCTGATAGTGAAATATTTAGCCTTGTGATTTACTAAACTATTTACTGTTGGGCGCCAATGAAATATTTAGTCCTGCAAGCTAATTATAAGAAAAAGTGTTGTAAAGTGCAAGATATGCAGCTTTTATTAATACACATCTTAACTTGCTGGCTGTTGTAATATGCAAATGCATATTAAATCTCAGGGTTGTAAGAACAGTTTGAATTAACTAGGGCAGCAAATTAGTTAAATTGCAATTCATACCTTTCGTTTACTATGGATAGGCACAACAAATGATCGTAAACGAACTATGTACATTCACAAATGTAGCAAAATCCAAACAAAAAAATGACTTATGTAACGGTTTTTTTAAATTACCGCTCCCAGTCATAAACTTTGTCAACTATTGTATTACTTATTTATTTAGCGACATGCTTCCAGCGTTATACCTCATCTTCAGGCTAAATGGCATTACAAAAAAAAAAAACTTTACAATAAGGTTATGCTGATGTTACATAGCCTTTTCGTAAATGCTGTGGTCATCTTTGTTCTTCTGGGCCGGCCGCGGTGGTCTAGCGGTTCTAGGCGCTCAGTCCGGAACCGCGCTACTGCTACGGTCGCAGGTTCGAATCCTGTCTCGGGCATGGATGTGTGTGATGTCCTTAGGTTAGTTAGGTTTAAGTAGTTCTAAGTTCTAGGGGACTGATGACCACAGATGTTAAGTCCCATAGTGCTCAGAGCCATTTGAACCATTTTGTTCTTCTGGCGTGGCAGTCTCGTTGTGATGCGTTGCGGTGATTCCATTTCCGTGGCTCTCTTGGTCACTGTTCACAAATTGTCACTAACATAGCAGTAACTTGGAAACACGACCACAAACAGTTCTGTAGTGCAGTGGACAAGATGCCGGTCGAAATATAGCTGGTTTCGATTTGACTATCGATTTGTGGATCTATGTGGTGTCAGATGTTTACATTTCTTCTGCACGTTTTGTTACAAAGATGACCACAGCATTTATGAAATGACTACATAACATCAGCATGAACTTATTGTAAAGTTGTTTTTGTAATGCCATTTAGCCTGCAGATGAGGTATAACTCTCGAATCATGTCGCTAAATAAATAAGTAATACAATAGCTGACAAAGTTTGTGACTGGTAGCGGTAAATTAAAAAAACCTTTACATATTTCTTGAGACTGTCACGGCCGAAAAATAGTCAAAATGGCTTCAAAAAAAATGACTGCCTGGAAGACTCTACAATCACATCCCCTTAACCAGAGTGGATAGTGCTAGCAAATAATTCAGTGTGGTTTTAGAGTTTTCCATGTACGTTAGACGAGTTCATCTTATCATGATGTGAAACGTCCTTCGGGTAAGTGCAACGGCCGCACTTTACCGCAGCGACTGGGGACTTTCTGTCTTCGAGAGGAATTCGGCATGCTAGGAGGCTCTACTGTCCGGTGAGGATGGAAATCAATTTCCATCGTAAACTGCAGGCTAGTCGGGACAGACGTTGCCTTAGGAACAGCTGAACCCAATGGAATCAGTAGGACCTTCAGAATACATCAGAAAAGAATCCACTCTCCTATGCGTGCTGCTCTCGCAGAAGCTCGGTTTCCCGCTGTTAAGTCGTCTCTGCAGAAATCTGGTGTCGTTTCTTTTAGATTTTTCTTTTTCCATCAATTGACGATCTTGCAACACTTACCACTTTCAGGATTTACGCTTATTTTATCCCACAGTAATTCTGCAACTTTCCTGTGGCCATATCGAAGTTTCCGTTGTTTATGTCTCCTCGACCTGTGCCTGCACCCTGTGGTTTTCAGCTGACGTTTCTTCTTACAGTTGAGTCGCTCGCCAGTATTCATCCCACGGTCATGGCTGTAAACCTTCTCCGTTAGCCAACAGAATGCGCAATTCAGCTCGCATTCTTGGTATAGAATACCAACCTCTGTCGTATGTTGATCGGAATTCTGTCCACTGGGCGGTTCGAATTGTTGCTTGAAATTTAACTACAACAAGATTTGGTGAAGCCTTCATTCTGCAAAATGACTGCCTTGAGCACTGTTGAACCGTTTATGGACAATTAGTCTGTGTTAGTGGTTAAAGTTAACTAACTACAACAGTGAACGATATCACTCGAAATGGGGCCCTTCACATATGATTATGATTTATAAAGTGTGTTCTTCCTGCATCCTTTCGTAATTTGACGTAAAAAATGTTAGAACACAATAAGCAGCGCACACTGGTGGGTCGTTTTGCTGTAGAGATAACTGTAAGGGTATTGTACCATCCAGACCAGAGTGAGTTACAACTTCGTAGCTGGAAGTAAATTAAAATTTCACTTGCCATGGCTAACTACCTTTCAGTTCCAACCATTTCCTCTCTGAAACACTTGCGGCTCTTTGTCTCGACAGTATTATCACCACATGGGGAGAGGCTAACCGTTGCGCAATAGTAGGTAGCGCAGAGACCTTATTGGCAACTGAATCTGCCTTATAATTGCCCAGAATATCCGTATGCCTAAGAGTGCATCACTTCCTTTGCCATATCTTGCCAACGGAAGAGGGCGACCTGGGTTTACTAGACTAATTGCTCCACCAGGTACATGCACTGGATGGTTTGTAGTGTTCTGACGGAATCGGAGCAGATGAGGAGGCCCTTAGCTCTGATACGCATCATCTGCCGCAGTGCCCTTCAAATCAAATAGATATCTAAGTCATAGAGAGGGAATTCATTTGGTAAGTGGATCTTGATGACGTGATTCGGCACCATCTCCTGAACATTTAAGGCTGTCCACCATTGTACCATACTTGTGGTGTTTATGTAACATATTGTAAAACCTCGGCGGGTAACCATAGTGTGGCGTTCTCTTCCTCTTGTAGTACAGTAGTTTCAAAGGAATTTTAGGCTTACCCGTCATCCAAGGAGGCAATGTGCTCTACCGCTGAGTTGGAATCTGGCACACAGTTAGTGCCAGAAGGTCTTGCTTCCTGTGCATATTGAATGTTTTTGTGACGAATTACGAAAGTCATTGGCGATTATGAATAATTGACCAGATGGAATACTAGTGATTGTGAGTGAGGCAAGAAACTATATCTCGGAAGAGGATGTACGTAAAGGTCCTGTAGACTCCTGTAGACAACATAATCCCCTCACGTTGCATATCGTATATGATCTTCAAACATGTGAGCCCTACTAGTGTACACATCTGACACTCATAATCCAACCTATACCGCTGTACCGCTGGAGCAGAGTTGCTCCACACGACGTGTGGCTAAGGTGTATTATAATACTGTCAGCCCTTAATCTCATAATTTTAATTGCGAAAATATTTCAGAAATCACACCACCTGCTTTACAATCAGACTGGTGACTCCAGTCATTACCGGATTCAGAATTTTTGAAACAAATGTAGACAGGTTTCCCAGTTGAGAAATGAAAACTAGTGCACTCCCTCAGGGTTGGAAGAGCATCAAATTACTACAAAATCGTTCATATACAAGATGTTTTAAAAAAGTGTCCAACAAGATTCTGTAAACATATGCCTGGAAATAAATACTTGCTGAGGTATATGCTCAGTTTTCCTATGATAGCTATCTGTCTGTTGACGCTACATGAGGTATTCAATATGGTCATCATTTATTCTTGAGTCCTTCTCCTCAAGAACCACAAACTTTAGAGAACGCACCTGAGTGTCCTCGGATTTTGCCACATGCAACTCTCCTGTGGAGCATGCAAGTTGCCGATAGAGTGGTGTGCATTTGTCTGTCCCTACTGCCAATAATCTAATAGATTAATGTCAGGTGAACTGGAAAGCCATGCTATCGTACCTCCTCAAGCAACTCATCGCAATATTTAATTTTTGTGTTAGGTACTATCGTACCAATGGCAGAAAATGAGATGAAGTCCGGTCGTGCATAAATAACATCCGTTGTCTCTCTGCAGGGATAGCGATCTGCAATAGTGTTGGTAATATGTTGTGCAGATACTGTTGATGAGCGGCACCTGTTAAGTTACCTGATAAAGTATTTGGCACTACGACGCTGTCGCGCATAGTACGTGCTCACAGTTGTTACCAAAGCGAACCCGAGGCCTTGTTTCCATCATCTGTCGAGGATCTGCATATGCCAAATAGTGGCTATGGTGGTAGTTCAGTATCTCGCTCTGTGGGAATAGCTCTTCTGCCGTAAATGAAATGCTGTGAATTGCGTAATTCCTGCGCTCTGTCTTAGAGACCACTAGCAAGTCTCCAATCCAGCAAGACCTCAGAGTTCGCGTACGCTCCAAGTGATGAGGATGAAATAGTTTCGCGTACAACATTATCAAGCAAGAGCGCGGTTTCTGCCTTCAGTAGCTCTAGTTCTGCACTCACTTGGTTGAGGATCTTCTTGTACTCATTACAACATTCGCTACTCCTCATGTGGCACAAGAACATTGTAAGGTCTACCTCGATCTGTTGCCAACGATTCTGTACCATTAAATTCTGAAACAACCTACATGGGAATGTTGTTCAGCGTATAACAGGTATCTTTCGATTAACGCTTTTGCGTAAACCATAGCAACGTACCATATCTGCTGTTTCCTGCAAGGGATATGGTTCAGATGGCTCTGAGCACTATGGGACTTAACATCTGAGGTCATCAATCCTCTAGAACTTAGAACTAATTAAACCTAACTAACCTAAGGACATCACACACATCCATGCCTGAGGCAGCCTGCAAGGGATAATAGTACTCCATTTCACTGATTACGGTTTCCACTTTCCACGGAAACACCAATCTTTTTCTGATACCGAAACAACATTAAAACTATATTTATGGAATGGTTGATGTAGAAGACAGATGTGTAATAGAGGATAAAAGAAGCACAAAGAGCTAGGTACAGAGACAAATGTAACCAATAAGAAGTGTCCAATGAACTTCAACAGGAAGACACCCTACATCTCTGAGTACAGGTACCATTCGTGATACAAATAAAATCGTCCATATCTCAACAAGTGACAGTTTCTGGCCGTAAGTTTATAGGATCTTTTTTTTTTAGTGTGACCAGTACTATTTCATGTGTAAAAGTGGGACACTACACTCAGAATAATGATCAGTCCTTTGGATTTCTAACAGTAGGTAACAGAGGAGGTAAAGCTTTCTAAGTCCGCGGCAAAAATGGTCACACTGAAGATACTCCCTTCAGGGATACCATTCTCCTTCTCTGATATTTTCCAGGTCTGCATCCGGGGAAGCAATACTTCCGCTCCAGATACTTTGAATGTGAATTTCATCATCATCATCATCAAGGGAACTGGTGACCGACTCGCCTTGAAGTTATCTGTAAACTTCACAGCCGAAATATCTGAAGACTGAGAGGCGCCTTGATGGTGACTGTAAGGCTCACAGTTGAAATATCTGAAGAGAAAGTATTGTTGTCCCCGATGCAGGCCATAAAAATTACGGAATATTCTACAAGCGAGTGAAAAATGCAATAATCAGAAGCCACTTTAGTGTTCGAAGTGATCTGGTATGTATGGATGAATGGGTTTCAATTTTGTGGGAGCTAATCAGTGTGGTCACAAGGTCCTTGTAGTGGCCTAGGAGTAGTTACTTTTGTTAAAACGACAGGAAAAAGTCATGTAACTACAGCCACAATATTAAAAATTTTACATTTAATCTTCAGAAGATCTATACATAACTTTGTCACACTTTAAAATAATTAATGAAAGAGTGGAAGACAGTAAGGTGGCTCGTTGATCACGGAATTAATAGGATGAGCCAATCACTGAAGAATACATTAAAAACTCCTTTCAATTAAATTGGGCAGAAATCCTGACACTACACAAAATATGAACAATTGTTTTGATACTAATTCGTCATCGCCCAAAATAGAGGGTAAGTCTCTAGGTAGACCAAAGGCTGCTCTGCAACCAGCACGAAAAAAATAATGTACCGCGAACGGGACGCCACAAGCACTGCATTCCTGTGGATCTTCATGCGTCAAGAGATAACCATGCGTCATTGGGCAGTGTCCGATATAAAGGCGAGAGAGAACCACGTCGGCCCTTCTGCAGTTCGAAAGGAAGTGCGCCTTGGGCGAAGAGTCCGCTTGACGGACCGTAGCTTCTTGTACGCTACTTGTAGTCTTTGGCTTTCCCGCTCAGTCAGCATTCTCTTTGTCACCCACGACACGACGGCCTGTAGGGGATTGCGTATTTTCCTGGCAGGCTGCTTTCGCTGTTCTCTCAGCTTTCTCATTCCCTCCGATACCCACGCATCCAGGGATCCAGCAAAAGGCGACCTCTTTCTTCTACCTGTTCATGAGGTGTATTAGGGTCCTGGACCATCTGAACTACCCTATCTGCTGGGAACATTTTATGTGCAGCCTGCATAGCTCTAAGAAAATCCGTGCAGAAAAGAAATTTGCCTGCACCAAAAACTCTCATATGCTCTAGTGCCTTCTTGATCATACAGATATCTGCATAGTACAACCAGAAGTCGCTGGGTAAGTGGAGTTTAATGATAAAATCTGCACATATAACTGAGCATCCGGCCTTGTCCCCTTTCTCTGAATAATCGGTAGGAACCGCCATGTGCTCGCGATACTTCGATAAACTACCGTTAAGAATCCTTTTTAAAACTACAGACCGAGTCGTGGCCTTGTTGTACTCCTTCATGTTCAAGTTAAGTGTGGGCATGTCGATCATCCATGGTGGGTATTTGCTCCATCCTTATTTAAGAATTGATATTTCCTACAGCAAGTTGCTCAAGATAGTCCTTCGCACGGACATTAAAAGGCCTAGTTAGCCGGCGATCCTTGAATCTCATCTGACAGGATGTTCCTGAGTCGCTACCTGGAATAACGATGCGAGAGGAAGGGCTGTATTAATGTGGGTAAACTCGCCAAAATTCACTTGTTAAGTTTTATATGAAAACTATGCCTCCATGTGACATCGCAAGCAGTATCAAGATCTAAAAAGATAACAATAAAGCTTTTCTTGTGTAGAAAAGCGTTGTAGATACCTGCTTCCGACAAGCTCGGGTTGTCATTTCTAGGCCGACATTTCCTCACAGAACTGAAAGTGAGTACGAGCCATCTGGGCTCGAGAAGCCACACAAGGCAGTAGTACACCACGTTTTTAGGCGTTTTTAGTGTACAACTAGAGGCAGCATCACTAGTGCCCTTCGCTCAGATCAAGGAAGTCTTCTTGTCTACAAAATGAGGTTGAACAGGGCGAGAACGATTTCTTTAGACTCCTTTCTTTCCCATACAAGAAGGAGTAGCGGATTTTGTAGTAATCAGATCTTGTGTCATGAGCCACTAGCAATGTAGAAGTGAGTTCCAAAACGGATATGGAGCAGAAGTAAAGTCCCTGATCTATCGTCTCAATCATGTCTCAGAAATGAGCAATAACAGTACCCTGCAGCATTTTGCCCTGTAACCCAAAAGGCTATGAGGTTTCTTGCGGTACGCGTCATTTTAACTTTCTCCGAGTCATACGCCTTCTCTTGATTGAAGAACGGAACTCCTTTACTCCGCCAATGGATAGGTAGGTTTCGTAATAGACATGAAGGCTTTAGAATGGATGCTTCGGTGTCTTGGTGGACAGCAGTTAATATAATTCATCCATTCTAAAACAATGACACTAAATTCAAACGCATCCATTTACCTGTACAGCACGCATTTAGCCTCATTAACTTTCATCTTCGGCACTGGTAGATCTGATAGATGTGTCCAGATCAGTGAAGTGGTCACTTCTGCCCAAATCGTCGATCACATTGAACACATAGATGATATTCGCTTACAATTCAAAACCACAAACTGTATTCAGAGTATGGTGTAGCTCAGCAACTGTGGGATGATCTCCGAGCTTTTTGGAGTTCAGTAGCTTAGTCACTTGACCAGTCATAGCTGTTTCAGTAGTGGAGCTTTTCGCCAGGGTCGTGGTGGAGGACAGCCAAATAGTGCTATTGAAATGTGTAGGAGATGTAGCTCCTTTGCCTGCATGAGGTTCTCAGTATTTATATCCTCGGCTCACATATTGTGGTGGTCATAATTGTGCATTACATGCACTGAAGTCCTGAAAGAGACCGAATGGTAGGCGATGGTGCACGACGAGAACTCTGAAAGCCTGATTATCCAGTCTAGTGTTTCACGAACACGTGAAACAAACTTCTCAGGATGAGAATTCCGTGTTTGTATCATGTGAAAGTAGCGAAGTGTATTTAGTGTATATGGGCAAACCTTCAAACAGACGAATCTCACTTTGATGTATTCTGACAGAACCTCTGTGTTGAAAGTCTAAATTAAAGTTATATTATCATCCAAGTTTTCATTCAATTTACTCGTTATGATGCATAATTCTGTAACTGAGTCTTGTAGCACTACTAGATGGCCATAGATGATATCCGCTTAAGATTCAAAACCACAAACTGTATTCAGAGTATGGTGTAGCTCAGCAACTATGGGATGATCTCCGAGCTTTTCGGAGTTCAGTAGCTTAGTCACTTGACCAGTCATAGCTGTATCGAATCAAATCTATTATTTTGAAAAGGTTTTACAAATTTCAGCCAACTAGTTCAAGAACTTTTTGTACGGGAAAGAGAGGCAGTTTGTTGGAAGTTCATACCTTTATTCGAACAATAACAAAAACATTCGAACAGTTATGCCGTGTTTCTATAACAAGTGTTCAATTCTATGGCAGACAGATCAGTACTGCTAGCATCCCAAGCTCTCTTGTTGATGTGGGTGTTGATATGAATCAGAACTGTTTAAATATTCCGTATTCATACCAAGGGTGTTTCAAAAAACAGAGGCAAGTTTAGACAGAGCTCTGCGATATCTGGGTATGGTTAATACAAGTAATGTTCATTGTGTGACACAAAGGTTATCCGCTAATAGAAAGTAAGTAAAGACGAACGGTATGAGTGGCTGGGATATCCTGAACGACATGTTCACACGCCTAATTGGAAAGGTTTTTACTATCCTCCGCCCCCGCAGACACCTTTCCTTTGAGAAATGTGAGAGGTGTGTGTGTAAATATATAGTGTAGTGTCGCGTTCGTGTTTGAGACGATGAGAGAAGGAAGAGGGTGAAATCCGGTGCCGCCACATAGCCTCCTGCTCTCGAAGAGCACCAAGAGACTCCCCTCCCTCAAGCTGTACCTTCCCACCCGACGGAAGGATCACTATCAGCAGTGTCACATGTCCTCAAATCTCTGTACACTGAGGAGAGGTTCAGAATACAGTCGAGAACATTGGCCCAAAGACTGTTGATAAGGGAACTTTACGCCACCCCGCTCCCTGCCCCTCTTCCATAAATGCAAAGGGAAAATTGTCAACAGCACTTGGTGTACCTCACCCATCCAAGAACTGGCCACGCCCCACGGTTCGCTGATCGTTCAGGAACCGAGTATCTACCTCGGCACGGCTGTTGACATCTGCTAATGATGTATTTGACTTAAAAGCCATTCACTTCATCGCCGCCCAACTCACATTGAGACTCAGGGTTTTTGGTTTTCAGTGTTTTGTTGTATCGTCGTGACTCGGATGATTAATCTAAAATCGTCGATTTCTCAAAAGTACTGCATTCCACTGTCTCACGCAACTGTGGTCGCTGAAGCAGTCCCAGACTTAGTATGATTAGCGGAACCTGCACACAGATAGAGAAAACAGGAAATCCAAAGTCGGTTCCACCCAGGAATGACCAGGTTTTCTGAGGAAGAGATTGTCCTGTCATGAGATGAACAGTGATTGCGATGATCAGACGCTACTTACTTTGATCTCCAATCATTCATAACATATTTTCGCACCTCTAGCTATTTTCTTCACTTTAAATTACTTCTGGGGGTACGCTGCAATTTTAATGAGATCAAAATGTATCCAGACACAAATGTCACACAGGCTCACATAACACAAATGCATGGGTGAAACATGCTTATAATTACAAAGCGCTCCTATAAACCATTATCTACGAGAGTTGTCCAGAAAGTAAGATCAGATCGGTCGCGAAACGGACACCACAGCGAAAACACAATTAAGTTTAGCACAGATGTGTTGGGTAGTGTGTCTAGTGTGACCGTCGATCGCATCACGACACTTGGTTCAAATGGCTCTGAGCACTATGGGGCTTAACATCTGAGGTCATCAGTCCCCGAGAACTTAGAACTACTTAAACCTAACTAACCTAAGGACATCACACACATCCATGCTCGAGGCAGGACTGTAGCGCCTAGAACCGCTCGGCCACCCCGGCCGGCGCATCAAGACACTCTTTTGAGTTGTGAGCGCACTGTGAACGAGTAAAGGTGCCTAGAACGACAATGTCTCCCGCCTTAGGACATTGGTACGGACAGCATATGCCATTTCCGACGCGGACAGCTTAACCCAAGAACTTGCGCATTTGATGGCTGTTTTTAAGTAAAATGGATACTCCGAGAAGCAGATTCGTCGGGCTATGGAGTTTGGACCATCTCCGGAGGCGTATGAAGAGGAACATAGATCGGTGGCCTTTCTTCCTTATGCTGGAGGCTTATCGTTTAAGACTGGACGCATTTTAAGTAATTTTAACATTAAGAGTGTGTTCCGTCCACCTTATA
This sequence comes from Schistocerca serialis cubense, assembly GCF_023864345.2. NCBI lineage: Eukaryota > Metazoa > Arthropoda > Insecta > Orthoptera > Acrididae > Schistocerca > Schistocerca serialis. The sequence continues at coordinate 610,401,865 of NC_064643.1, read as the reverse complement.
AGATTAGGGCACTGCTCGGCTCTGTGAAAGATGATTTGGGGCTTAGGAAACCCGGTCTGTACAAAATTCCGTGTCAATGTGGGAAAGTTTACATTGGCCGTTCGATTCGCACAGTGCATGACAGTGTGTGGAACATCGCCGTCATACGAGGCTACAACAGCCGGAAAAATCGGCAGTAGCAGAACACTGCTTAAATGAGGGACACAGTATGAAATTTGATGAAACTGTGGCAGTTGCCGATAATTTAATCAACAGAGACAATGGGTTTCCTCTTAGCAACACGTGGAAACCTGTATTATCTCGCATCAAAATTGGACGTTCTTCGGTGCGGCCCTGAGTGCGATATATCGTTGCCATCAATGTTCCACTAAGGGCGGCGCCACCTCCCTGTCTTGGAGGGCAGCAACTGTGATGGGCGGCGAATGCGCTTTGTACTGAACGGTGGCCTATATAGGACGTCGATTTGCAGCCTGACGTCAGTTCTCAGCGGGACTCATCAGCAGAAGCAGCATTTCCTGAAGATTGCGACCAGTTGGATCGCCGAAATATCGAATCAAGTTGATTTTAGGATCCGGCAGCAAACCCGAAGAGACTTTCAAGATCTGGAAAGTGTATCTAACCCTTGCAAATAAAATGTTTCTGATTTTCACTGTGGTTCCCATTTAGTGACCGATCGGAACTTACCACCTGGACAACCCTCGTATTTCTCACGGTCCACAACCAATAGTACAAACGATAATCAAACTGGAAACTACAACAGTAAATCGAAGTTTTGGATCACAAACCAACTCTGATAGTTAATGACACAATTCTCAGCAAAGGGACAACAGTAGTTCGTGTGTGTTACATCACTGAATGTAAGATTTTCAATATATTGTTAACGATATTTTCTTCATAGTTTCAGGTTTCTCCTTTCCCTTCCAACTGTCTTTATCTGCAAGGTGGGATTTTGCTAAGAGGTTCTATGTTGCTCTGTAAATCGTGGTTCTTCAGTTTCTCTCAGCTTAACTGATAACAGAATAATTCACGGATTTATAGCCGAACCTTGGTGTGCAACAGGCACAACGTTTCGGCAACCGACCACGTTGCCGTCGTCAGATGCGCTAATGACTGGCTACCTGTGGGTAGGCGTGCAGATACTGCTCTTTCCCCCATCCCTCCTGTTCACCATTCCGTCCGAGAGTCGCTGCCAGGTACGCAACCCAGAGACGTGTCTGAAGATACCTTGCCTTCCTAAAAAGCCAGTCCATCCCGTTGTTCTTGTATGATATGTCTTTCCACTTGATATGTCTTTCCACTTTTTATCAAAGTAAGTTAAGTGCTGGTTCCCAGACCTTACTAAGGTTGTCGTCGCAGCAGTGGGTGATCAACTGATCGATTACCCATACCTCGATAGAGTCTTTAATGGCACGGTTCCCAATAGAAGTGTATCTACATCTACATATATATGGATACTCTGCAAATCACATTTCAGTGCCTGGCAGAGGGTTCATCGAACCACCTTCACAATTCCCTATTATTCCAATCTCGTACAGCGCACGGAAAGAATGAACACCTATATCTTTCCGTACGAAATCTGATTTCCCTTATTTTATTGTGGTAATCATTCCTGCCCATATAGGTCGGTCTCAACAAAATATTTTCGCATTCGGAGGAGAAAGTTGGTGATTGGAATTTCGTGGGAAGATTTCATGGCAACGAAAAACGCCTTTCTTTTAATAATGTCCAGCCCAAATCCTGTATCATTTCTGTGACACTCTCTCCCGTATTTCCCGATAATACAAAACGTGCTACCTTTCTTTGAACTTTTTCGGTGTACTCCCTCAGTCCTACCTGGTAAGGATCCCACACCGTGCAGCAGTATTCTAAAAGAGGACGGACAAACGTAGTGTAGGCAGTCTCCTTAGTAGGTCTGTTTCATTTTCTACGCAGTCTTTGGTTAGCCTTCCCCATAACATTACCCCAGAGCACGTGTGTGGTTAATAGCAATTCCGAGTATTTCAGATAGAAAGTGTGCTCGGTGGTCGTCGACTTACTTCACTGCAGTAGTCGATATGCGATCATCGCTTGTATGATCGTCTGTTTATAAAGGCACATTTGCATGCCGAGCGTGAGTTTCCGCGGAAACGCGAAATACTAATTAAATAAATAATCAGTGACAAATAAATAAAGCCTATGGCACACAACTGCAGCGCTGTGTCGCTGATAAAACAAAAGCACAATTACGTTACTCTTATGTTTGATTAAGAAAAGGAGAGCTCTGGTTGAAGTGGTGCGAGAAGCACGTATTTTATTTTATTGTCTGGCACACCGCCATATTTCATGTTATAGAAGAATACTGCGAGTTGCAACCACACTAGGCACTCGATTCTGTAAAGAATTTATATTTATAAAAGTAAGTAGGATTATGAACTGTAGGCTTATTCATTGAATATATCTGATGTAACTAACTGTGTAACTTTTTTATGTTTAGTAGACAATCACCTCTGTACGACGTATTGGCATGGCTGGCAAATTATTGTAATATTGAGATTTAGATTATGAGTCCGCACCTACCGCAGCAGTCTTTGGAAACGATTTAATTACGAAGTCCGATTATTCAGTTTTATTTCACGGTCAACTACGAGTAACATTGCCTTTACGAAAAAGCCATTGTCAAGCGTCTGATACCGAATAATTAAACGTCCACGTTCCAGATAAGCAAATGCGGTTGCAATCACAATCACCATCATACAGATAGAATAATCAATATCTACATAACAATATATTTTTATTTATTTATTTTATTTATTTTATATGTTCCATATACACTGTGTAGTATATATGATGTTCCTCGAGTATTCATCCTTCTTTCCGTATATTGCACCGCTGCGTAGGACAAACTCAATAGCTACCTTGATGGTGCCTCGGCTAGTGTGAGCCAGAATTCGTTTTCTCCGTGTGAAGCATTTGATTCTTTACTGTTCTTCATTAACTTAATTTTTGCATTTTCCTTGGTTTCAGAAATATTTTGAGAGGTTCCAGAAAGTAGATTTTCGTTGAGATCTTCAGAGTAGCAGGTACTCTGTCACGTTCCGTGCAGTGTGCATCGAATATTCAATGTTTCATGTTCCTTGTAGAAAAGTATTTTGAATTACAATTATGAGCCAAGCATGTTCAATGCACATGCTTTACTTATGAAGTGGGAGATAATAAACTTCTCCAAGGTAAAATGGTAGGTATTTTGTTAGGGAACTTAATTATTAAAGGTAATTAAGCAATGCGTATGCCTACTGTAAATGTCGCACGAAGTAAGTGTTGCCTGTGTTAAGTTACTCATGAAATTAGTTAGATCGCGTTATAATAATATTTTTATGGGTCAACATAAACAGAGCATTTTAATCATGTCAGTTTTTTGTAGTTATTTCCATGTCCCCGCAGATTAATTTAAAATACCGGCTCTTTAAACCTTTTCTGACTCATCTTTTGTTTCTCTCGGTTGTACTGTCGCTGTAGTGCGTAGTGTTGGTGGAATCTGTCGCTCTGTGTAGCCTTTTTTACGGTAAACGGTCTTTAGGTGTCCCAGATGCTCTCCATGTCAGAGAGAGAGAGCAGTTGCTTTGTACCAATATTTGAAACACTCCATTCCTCTGCGCAGAGTCGTAGCAATTGTCGGTGTACGGGTACAAGTGGGCATCTATCTTCCTGAAATATACACTCTCGCCGAGTGTACCATCTGCTTGCATTTTTACCAGAATTTCCAGCAATGGGATCCCTCTAGAGATTTCGACTTTCACGGTAAATTTGATCTTCAGACGAACGGAGTCGCCATGTATGAGAATATCATGCAGCTTGTCTCTTTCACGTAGCCATACGAATACGGTGTCGGCAACGTAACGGAAGAAGCAGTTAGATGTCCGACATGCTCATTCCCAGGTCTCCTCCTCGAAGTGCTCCAAGCACGTATTGGTGACAGCATGTGAAAATAGACTGGTGAAAATGAACTATCCATTGATCGCGCCATCTGAGTCGACTTAGACCTCCTACATGCCTCCAGATGTGGAGCCCTTTGTTCTCTTGTATTCTCTTCGGGTCATCAGCTGGAGTTGAGTGCAGAGACAACTTCGAGGCAGGTCTTTGATATTTTGTGTCTCAGAACTGCAGATAAATATTCGAGTGATGTCATTGTTATGTGCAACACTTTGGCAAGCATCTTCCCGCACTGATAACTACGGTTGCTTCGAGAACATGTTTCCACACTAGCGACTCGTCATTTGGAACCCCCGCTTCCTTTCCCCTCGGTCACTTTCACCTGTGTCAGATTCCGCTACTAATTCTTATACGCACTGAATGGAAATCTTGCAGGTGGGTACCCCCCTCAGCTTGGCGCCCCAAGTAGGCGCTACTATCAGTAATATGTCCTGTATACAGACCTTACAGTTGTGACGCCTCCGATGCCCCTTCTCACCTTGGCCCTTCAAGTGGTGGATTGTGCCACTTGGGCCTTAAACCCGCCATTCTGACAACATTTCTTGCCGTAAAATGACCGTATGTGCAGGGTCTGAACGTGAAATGACCGTACATAGTATGTTGACAGACTGTACAGTGTACCCAAGTCTTATTGCTCCGTTCACAACTGGATACACAGTGCACTCTGCTGAGCTGCAGTGAATATACATATTTACTTTAACCTTCATTACACAGGTGGCCGTACGTAGCTATCACATGTGGTCAAACTAATATTATGAAAGAGGTTTTTCATCCGAAAGACCATACAAACCTACGCAAACCATGGAGGGGTTGTACAAAAAGCGTTCTGAGCAGTTTAGAATACTGCAACACAGTAGTTAATATCCAGACGAAAATGGAAAGTATTATACCACGAGCAGTTGGCAGAACTGAGACTCCAGCATTTCCATGCTGTGGCAAATGTTAATTAGAATTTCATCCTTACGTGAGCTTCTTCTCATTACATTAAAGGATTAAAGGCATTCTTACAGATAAAAAGCCGGCCGCTGTGTCCGAGCGTCTCTAGGCGCTTCAGTGTGGAACCGCGCTGCTGCTACGGTCGCAGGTTCGAATCCTGCCTCGTGCATGGATGTGTGTGATGTCCTTAGGTTAGTTAGGTTTAAGTAGTTCTAAGTCTCGGGGGCTGATGACCTCAGATGTTAAGTCCCATAGTGCTCAGAGCCATTTGAACCGTTTGAACAGATAAAAGACGGTGTGATTACATGTGTTGAGCTTTTCAGGTGGAGATCGCAACACAGCATGCCTGTAGAACGTTCACGTACGGTATATCGTCATCCTTCGGATTTTGAGAAAGATCGAATCATTGGCTTAAGGAACGTGGGAGCGTCACACTGACAAATGGCCCAGACAGGACAGCAGAACGAGTAGTGGTGAAATGGACGTAGGGCAAGACCGTGGTTAGGTGCCTTCCGGAAAGACAGCACCCTGTGAAGATCGTGAGGAAAAAGTGGATAACAGCTGAAATCAGGGCTGAGATCACAGGCAGTACGTCACCACGAACCGCCAGGAACAGATTACTGGAAGCTCGGTTGACGTTTCAAGTTTCCGTCTTGGTTACCTTTAATAACACACCGCAGACAACTTGCCACCAAACACCAAATCTAACAAGAAAATAACGCCGAATTTAGAAAAAACATTAACACCAAATTTGGGAAAATATTGACACCGAATTTGACAATAACATTATCAACCAAATTTAGCTCAAAGAGTAACACTGAATTTCGCAAAACGTGTAACACCAAATTTGGCAAGAAAATAACACCAAATTTGTTAAACAATTTTACTGAAATTAGCGAAGAATCACACCCAAATTGGCCAAAAAAGGAACGAATTTTTCCCATTCCTATCCATAGGTCATATCTGTGATGCAGTGGGAAGACGTATACCTGCCTCCGCCATCAATCGACATGAACTGATACAACATGAGTTGCAGGCGTAGCAAGAAATACTTGAAGTTGACATTCGGAGAATGTTTACTTCTGTGTTACAACGAATACAGAAGTGTGTTTGTTCCCGTTAGGGACACATCTCTTACTGATGTTCATGAACATATGTTCCTAATGGAGTGTACGTTGTTTCATTATTTAATTCCGGTTTTCTGATCATCACCACGATATAATTAGATAATTGTCGGATTGGTGGTCTGTGGTATAAGATTTACCATTCCTGCCAGAGTACATTCGAACTGGAGAACGCATTCTCTGAATCGACCGAAGAAGGTTTCGGCTGCCATTTTACGATACTGGCCATTAAAATTGCTACACCACGAAGATGACGTGCTACAGACCCGAAATTTAACCGACAGGAAGAAGATGCTGTGATATGCAAATGATTAGCTTTTCAGAGCATTCAAACAAGGTTCGCTCAAATGGTTCAAATGGCTCTGAGCACTATGGGACTCAACTGCTGAGGTCATAAGTCCGCTAGAACTTAGAACTACTTAAACCTAACTAACCTAAGGACAACACACACATCCATGCCCAAGGCAGGATTCGAACCTGCGACCGGAGCGGTCGCGCGGTTCCAGACTGTAACGCCAGAACCGCTCGGCCACCAGCGGCCGGCCAAGGTTGGCGCCAGTGGCGACACCTACAACGTGCTGACATGAGGAACGTTTCCAACCGATTTCTCATACACATATAGCAGTTGACAGGCGTTGCCTGGTGAAACGTTGTTGTGATGCCTCGTGTAAGGAGGAGAAATGCGTACCATCACGTTTCCGACTTTGATAAATGTCGGATTGTAGCCTATTGCGATTGCGGTTTATCGTAACGCGACATTGCTGCTCGAGTTGGTCGAGATCCAATGACTGTTAGCAGAATATGGAATCGGTGGGTTCAGGAGGGTAATACGGAACGCCGTGCTGAATCCCAACACCCTCGTATCACTAGCAGTCGAGATGAGAGGCATCGTATCCGCGTGGCTGTAACGGATCGTGCAGCCACGCCTCGATCTCTGAATCAACAGATGGGGACGTTTGCAAGACAACAACCATCTGCACGAACAGTTCGACGACGTTTGCAGCAGCACGGACTATCAGCTCGGAGACCATGGCTGCGGTTACCCTTGACACTGCATCACAGACAGGAGTGCCTGGGATGGTGTACTCAACGACGAACCTGGGTCCACGAATGGCAAAACGTCATTTTTTTCGGATGAAACCAGATTCTGTCTACAGCATCATGATGGTCGCATGCGTGTTTGGCGGTCGCGCGGTTCCAGACTGTAACGCCAGAACCGCTCGGCCACCAACGGCCGGCCAAGGTTGGCGCCAGTGGCGACACCTACAACGTGCTGACATGAGGAACGTTTCCAACCGATTTCTCATACACAATTAGCAGTTGACAGGCGTTGCCTGGTGAAACGTTGTTGTGATGCCTCGTGTAAGGAGGAGGAATGCGTACCATCACGTTTCCGACTTTGATAAATGTCGGATTGTAGCCTATTGCGATTGCGGTTGCGATTGCGATTGCGATTGCGATTGCGGTTTATCGTAACGCGACATTGCTGCTCGAGTTGGTCGAGATCCAATGACTGTTAGCAGAATATGGAATCGGTGGGTCAGGAGGGTAATATGGAACGCCGTGCTGAATCCCAACGCCCTCGTATCACTAGCAGTCGAGATGAGAGGCATCGTATCCGCGTGGCTGTAACGGATCGTGCAGCCACGCCTCGATCTCTGAATCAACAGATGGGGACGTTTGCAAGACAACAACCATCTGCACGAACAGTTCGACGACGTTTGCAGCAGCACGGACTATCAGCTCGGAGACCATGGCTGCGATTACCCTTGACACTGCATCACAGACAGGAGTGCCTGGGATGGTGTACTCAACGACGAACCTGGGTCCACGAATGGCAAAACGTCATTTTTTTCGGATGAAACCAGATTCTGTCTACAGCATCATGATGGTCGCATGCGTGTTTGGCGGTCGCGCGGTTCCAGACTGTAACGCCAGAACCGCTCGGCCACCAACGGCCGGCCAAGGTTGGCGCCAGTGGCGACACCTACAACGTGCTGACATGAGGAACGTTTCCAACCGATTTCTCATACACAATTAGCAGTTGACAGGCGTTGCCTGGTGAAACGTTGTTGCGATGCCTCGTGTAAGGAGGAGGAATGCGTACCATCACGTTTCCGACTTTGATAAATGTCGGATTGTAGCCTATTCCGATTGCGGTTGCGATTGCGATTGCGATTGCGGTTTATCGTAACGCGACATTGCTGCTCGAGTTGGTCGAGATCCAATGACTGTTAGCAGAATATGGAATCGGTGGGTCAGGAGGGTAATATGGAACGCCGTGCTGAATCCCAACGCCCTCGTATCACTAGCAGTCGAGATGAGAGGCATCGTATCCGCGTGGCTGTAACGGATCGTGCAGCCACGCCTCGATCTCTGAATCAACAGATGGGGACGTTTGCAAGACAACAACCATCTGCACGAACAGTTCGACGACGTTTGCAGCAGCACGGACTATCAGCTCGGAGACCATGGCTGCGGTTACCCTTGACACTGCATCACAGACAGGAGTGCCTGGAATGGTGTACTCAACGACGAACCTGGGTCCACGAATGGCAAAACGTCATTTTTTTCGGATGAAACCAGATTCTGTCTACAGCATCATGATGGTCGCATGCGTGTTTGGCGACATTGCGGTGAATGCACATTGGAAGCGTGTATTCGTCATCGCCATACTGGCGCATCACCCGGCGTGGTGGTATGCGGTGTTATTGGTTACACGTCTCGGTCACCTCTTGATCACATTGACGGCACTTTAAACAGTGGATGTTACATTTCAGATGTGTTACGACTCGTGGCTCTACCCTTCATTCGATCCCTGTGAAACCCTACATTTCAGCAGGATAATGCACGACCGCATGTTGCAGGTCCTGTACGGGCCTTTCTGGATACAGAAAATGTTCGACTGCTGCACTGGCCAGCACATTCTCCAGATCTCTCAACAACTGAAAATGTCTGGTCAATGGTGGCCGAGCAACTAGCTCGTTACAATACGCCAGTCACTACTCTTGATGAACTGTGGTATCGTGTTGAAGCTGCATGGGCAGCTGTACCTGTACACGCCATCCAAGCTCTGTTTAACTCAATGCCCAGGCGTATCAAGGCTGTTATTACGGCCAAAGGTGGTTGTTCTGGGTACTGATTTCTCAGGATCTATGCACCAAAATGGCGTGAAAATGCAATCACATGTCAGTTCTAGTATAATATATTTGTCCAATGAATACCCATTTATCACCTGCATTTCTTCCTGGTGTAGCAATTTTAATGGCCAGTAGTGTAAATGGAACTTTAAGTTTTAGGTCAAAGTTATAAATTATCTGATACGAAACGCATTCAATCATTAAGGTGTGGTGAAAAAAGTAAGAAAGACCTCAAATAGCATCTGGATATGAGGAGGCATAATTGTTCGATGAATTCTGAGTAATAGACGGATGAGAACACTGAAATCCGAGCGGAGTTTGCGGGCAGCTTTTCACCACACAGCGTCGCGAAACAATTACTGAACTGGAAGCCAGGTTGAGATCTCGAGTTGTTGTGTGTCGTTCACCGTTAACACCAGAGAATTGCATGCTATGGATCCAGAGTCAACAAGGGCATTCTGTGGTACTCAGGTATTAGTCTCGCCTATGAAACTGACGACAAAGTGTCCGCAGATGACCAGGTGGAAAAATCATATGAAGCAGCGATTGTCGAGAACCGTAAACCTCCAACTTTTGGGATTATGGTGTGGGGAGCTAATGGATTAATTTAGTAATTGTTGAAGGGAGGTTGAATGTTAGCCAGTATGTGGCAAGAATGGTAAACGCTGTTGTTACACCGTTCATCACCAGGGTACCAAATGGCATATCCTTGCAGATCAATCCAAAACCCCATACTGCAGCTCACACCACACACAAAAATGTATGGATACTTGGCTGGCTTAAGTTGACGCCTGGTTTGTCACGCACAGAGCAGGAACCGACACATCGTGTGTTTCAAGAATGGCAATAAATTCTCCAAGATGACATCTGGAAGTGGCTTCTTTCCGTGGCACGACCAATACAAGAGAGTATTTGTGTTTTCGTGTGCGTGGGGATCACATCTCGTACCAATGCGGATAACGAACATCTGTTCCGGATGGAGTGCAAGTTTAATCGTTTAATACCCGTTATGTGACCAACAGCTCCACAATGGTCGATAAATATCGGATTGGTGCTTAAAGGTGTAAAACCTTCCACTTCCGTCAGTGAAATGTGCGCCACTAATGTGACGGGGAGCAGAGCTCCACGGTTACGTACTCTTCGAGGAGGTTGCGCATGTGGCAGATGAAGTTGCTGGACTTTGCAGAGTAGACTACGAGCAGGATGGCGGCGACGAGGATGGAGTCGTTGCACGTCCGCTCGTCCGCAAGGATGGACAGCAGCCACTGCACCGCCGCCGTGTCAATCACGCAGAACGACGTCGCCACGCACTGAACCTGCACACACAAAACACGTCCTGAACAACTTGTCTCCAGAAACAACTCCCAGAAATTAAACTTACTGAATGTTTGAACAGAGCAAAAACAACACTCCCTTGAAATCAAACAACGGATTTTCGTTCGATTTTAATAGTCAAATGGACACTTGGAAATGGACAAATATGGTATCAAACTTCCCAGCGTGAGGTCTAGTTCTTCAAAGAAATATTTAATTGTTCGAAAGTAATTAGGGTAATTAAGAAAAACTTAATTATAATTTTATGGGAAAATTGTGCCCGAATTTTCATAGCCAGACGAACAGTGACAAATGGACAAATCGAGTATCAAATTAACCAGCGTGGTATCTAGTTTTGCATAAAAAGCTTAAGTGCTTGAAAGTAGTCACGATAATTACGAAAAATTTTGCTAACGGTCCGAAAATAAAAAAAAAATAGAAAAATGATCTAATATTTTGTGAAATGATTTGTCTAAAAGCAAGAAATAAAACATATTAGTGAAACATTTGACACGCTTTTTAATGATTCTGAAAATCATGCACAGCAAATGAGGTGCCGATTGAGAATTTACAGTGAGTGAGAAAAAGCTTGTTAGGAAGATTTTCCTTCTTGTACCACACGGATTCTCCTTCCTGGTGTCTGAAAGAATCTCTATTGAGAAATTTTTGAGACTGATACATTGCAGCATCATTTTATGCCTTCGAGCAAAGATGACACAAAAATGTTAAGGCCACATAGGAGGGCAAGTCAAAAATTATCTACACTTCTGCAATAACGTTTGTTACATTGCTCACGTTGTCTTCTGTCCTCGCACTTGTCATTGTTATACTGTTGTGGTAATGCTGTGAGAGTCTGATCTTATTTCCGCCCTTGTTCTTCCTTCTGTTGCTCCATTAGAAGTGTGTACCAAAGAGGAACAACCGGCGGTGATCCGATTCCTCTGGTCGGAGGGTGTCAAAGGGGCAGACTTCACGACCTACGTAATCCACCAGGCAAATACCCTGTGGTAGTGTTTAAAATTCTAAGATAATAAGTTAAACATTGAACTTGAAGCTATCAATCAGCATTCATTTCCTGTACATGATTTACATCATCGTTCAAAGTCGCGTCAAATGTCTCACTAATCCGTTTTATTTTTATCTTTTAGCCAAAACGTTTGACGGTATATCAGAACGTTCTTTTTTAATATTTAATTTTTTTATTTTTTACTGTTATAATACCACGCATAACGACAATGAAAGCTTCTTTTGTTGTATATATTACACGAAACTCTTTGGTTTCGCTCTGAAGTTTCACGCTTTAAAAATTAATCATGCGTTCCCTTGACCCAGTGGTGTAGCGTAAGTCAGCTCATGTAGTATGCATGCACTTTATTTACATCTGCAGGAGAATGCCTGTATCCTTCTATAGAGGGAAATGCTATTTGTTTACGAACATTATCTGTATCTGTAATTCTTCCCGTTTCTTTTACAGGAATAAAATACGCAAGGCTACATTTATATATTTCTTCGTAGTTGGTGATAGCATACGCTACAATCGATAGTCATAAAGTTTTCATTAACACCTCGAAAAAGTAGTCACATAATTAACTGTTGTTAGTTTAGTGTCACGTGACTCCTGTTACCAGAGAAATCCCCGTGCCTCCATATCACAGCACATCGCTAGTGGCTAGAGCTGTGGCTCCCAATTCGGGGTAATTCTGCCCCTCCTCCACCTCCCCCCTCCCCGAGGGGTAAAATGAAATTTTCTAAGGGGTAAAACAAAATGAATCAGTAATTTTTGGGTCTCGAAACTGATCTGTTCTCAAAAGATCGTTATTATTTCATAAATCTATAATACGTATTACGTCAGTTATCAATATTACATTTGTTATATTACCTGTGAGGTAAAATTGATACTTATATGCTTAGAAACTACTTCATTATTCACTTCGCCACAATAAACGATCTAATTGAGATCAAAACACAGCGCTAATTATGTAATGGCTGCTATACTACTGTGCGGCAGAGGTCAGACGTAAAGCATTGGGAGCCTAGTCTTCCAATTTCTACCATTTCTGGGGTAAGGAGTCACGAAATCTGGTGGTACACAAGCAGTTGGTCCAGTGTACACGTCTTTGACGTGGTTGATTTTAAAATGGAGTTGCAGGGTGTGAGTAAAGCAAGTGTCGCCAGGGAGAGGAGTAGTGCAGAGGAAACACGTTTTGTAGCACGTATCTACCACCAATGCGGATAATTAGCTTTTCTGAGGAGTTGTAGGTAACACTGTCGATGCACTGACAATTACTTCATCTTTCTATAAATATAAATAAAACTTTAGAATTAATAGGTAACAGTTATCTCATTGACTCATTATTTTGGGACTTAATAAGACATCTACGAAAACTAAATATGATTTACCTACCATTATTTAAATAATAAAAGCGCTCAAAGAAAATTGTTTTTCATTCTAAAGGTTGGGAACCATTGAACTAGAGACTCTAAAGCAAAATGTCACAGCTTACGAATGGAGATAGGCGGCTCCAGTCTACTTCGGCTCCTATAGCGGAGTACTACAATACTGTGGCGCAGGGTTTTGAATGTGTTATCAGGCTAACAGACATGTCACAGCAAATAAACCAAAAAAAAAAAAGTAACACTATTTTTTTGGGGTGATACTTACTGTAAGTAGGCTGTTTATGTTTTCTCTATGTAAGTAGGCTGTTTATGTTTTCTTATTGGCAACGTTACGTAGCGCTCAATATGAAAATCACTGGCTGTGCTGTGTGCAGTCTGTGGCTAGTTTGCATTGTTGTCTGCCATTGTAGTGTTGGGCAGCGGCAGCTGGATGTGAACAGCGCGTAGCGTTGCGCAGTTGGAGGTGAGCCGCCAGCAGTGGTGGATGTGGGGAGAGAGATGCCGGAGGTTTGCAATTTGTCATGGACTGATATATATATTATGACTTGTGATGATATTAAGGTAAATACATTGTTTGTTCTCTATTAATATCTTTCATTTGCTAACTATCCCTATCAGTAGTTAGTGCCTTTAGTAGTTTGAATCTTTTATTTAGCTGGGAGTAGTGGCGCTTGCTGTATTGCAGTAGTGGGAGAAACGAAGATTATTGTGAGGTAAGTGATTTAGTGATTTGTGAAAGGTATAGTTTAATGTTAGTCAGGGCCATTCTTTTGTAGGGATCTTTGATAGTCAGATTGCGTTGCGCTAACAAAATATTGTGTGTCAGGTTAAGCACAGTCATGTAAGAATTGTTCAAAAAGGGGACGTTTCATATGTCGACCCTTAGCCTAGGATACCTCACTGGAATCTTCTGATTTTTTCTTGTAGTTTGTGTATTTAGTGTAGCTTTTGTTTATTGCTAGCGCGTAATTGTAGAGAGAATCTCCTTTGTAGTTGTAGTTTTCATTGTTGTAGAGTAAAACAGTTGTGGCATGCATGTAGATTTGCACCAAGTATTTCGCAGCTGCAATTAACTAGACATTATTTCCATTGCTACGTTATTTTATTTTGCTCTTCAAATTGTGTTTTTCTGTGTTGTCGTGTGAAATACTGTGACAATAATGGCGTGTGAAAAACGTAATACTAGGCTCCAAAGTAAACTGAGAAATGACAGTGAAAATGAGAGCAGTGTGTTAGCGCCACCGAGTAATGAATTAACTGATGTTCAAAGTAGTAATTTGGTAATTGTGCATAGGGAAATGGAGCGGGCGGCAAACAATGGCACGGACAGTGAAACAATTAGTGAAGAGGGAAGCATTATCGATCGATCGGTCGGCAACAGCTCGCCTCAGGAATCCGAAATGACAGGACACAATTTCGCAAATACTGTAGATTCAGGTTTTGGGTTATCACCGTTTTCTCAAATAAGTCAAGACGCATTTTCTGCTTGTCAAAATGTGAATGTTGCCGGTGCAAATGCACTGCCGAAAAGCGTAGAGAAACAGATTCCAGACACTAATACATTATTATTGCAATTAATGCAACAAATGGAACAAAATCAGAGACAAACACAGCAACAGTTAGACACAGTGGAACAAAATCTCAAAAAGTTAGACACAGTGGAACAAAATCTCAAAAAGTTAGACACAGTGGAACAAAATCTCAAAAAGTTAGACACAATGGAACAAAATCTTCAAAAGTTAGACACCACACTTGAACAAACACGTGAAGATTTAACTAGTGAGTTACATAACATTGAATCGAAATGTCAAAAAGTCTGTAATGACGTAAAATCACAAATTTGTGAGCATTTCCAACCTATTTTTTCGCGGCATGAAAATGCATTACAGAATCATGAAGCAGCCATAAAAGAACTGCAAGCCATTGTTCATGAAAATCATGAGACCTTGCAAGCTAAAATTGACTCAGTTGCATCTACCGATTCGGTTACGCAACTTGCAAAAACTCAGGAAAACTTAAAGGTCACAGTAGACACGATTGCAACACAAATGGACACTCTGAAACTTGGTTCAGAAAAACACACTGAGGAAATGTGTTCACTATCGGATAAAGTAGCCGAACTTTCAGATCAGTTCACTAACTTATCTACAAAGGTAGATGATGATCTGAATGACACAACACCTGTAGCCTTCACTGACACAGAAGAGTATGAACAAATTAGAAAATTCAAACAAAATCAAAATCAAATCAATACACAGTACAAAAGAGAAATCCGGGAAGTGCAAGATCAGTTGGAACAAGTAGTACAAGAATTACGTATTTCAGAGGACACTCGCGCCCCAATACGGGAAGAGGGACATACAAATACGGAACAGACACAAAATAACAACACAGGGCACTTCGGAAATTGTGAAAGAAGTTGGCAATGTGCACCGAATTTTGAGATGGAACCGCCGAAACGACGTAACTATGACCGAGATGCTACTCGCCGACACTATGATTTTGACTATAAGCTGTTCATTACTACACGTAAATTCAAAACATTTAAGAATTCTGGCAACGACATTCATCCACAAGCATGGCTCCATCAATTTTCTCATTGTTTTCCTCCCAACTGGTCATTGCAGCACAGATTAGAATTTATGTGTGGCTACTTAGAGAATGAACCAGCTGTAAGAATGCGATCGGTAATTCACGATTGCCACAGTGAAGGAGAGTTTTACCATGCCTTCCTCTCAGCATATTGGTCTCAAGCCACACAAGACCGTGTAAAACATAGCATCATAATGATGAAACGTTTCGAACAATCTGAATTTTCCAGTCTTATGAAATATTTTGAAGACATGTTGCATAAGAATCAGTATCTTTCAAACCCATACAGCCCCTCAGAACTCATCCGCATTTGCTTAATCAAACTGCCTGAACATTTACGACATATTATTTTGGCAGGACGTTGCAAAGACGACATTGAAGCATTTCAGGGACTCTTACAAGAATTAGAAATTGACACTGACAATCGCGGAACGCGAAACCAGGAATACAGCAATTACAGGTCACATCCGTCGCAATTCCGCGATGAAAGAAGTAATAACTTTACACGACAAGGCTATTCTCACAACACAAATCGTGACCAAAACAGACACCACCCGTATGACAACCGTTGGCAGAGTAGTAATAACTACAGGGAAAGATCACCTCTCCGTGGTAATGACTATCACAGAGACAATAAGATAAACAGACAATACGGGAACCAAAATAAATACTACCAGGGGAGACAGAATAACTTCAGACGCAACAGTTCAGCGCGGAGTTACGATTCAGGGAGAAATTCTCCACCACGTGACCGACAAGGAAGAAACTACGGATTCTACCGAAATGACGACAGACGATATGATCATAACGACAGACGTCAATTGCATCAGAACTGGCGGGATTCAAACAGAGCAGGGCCCTCTCGGCAACGCGAATTTGTAGAAGTTAGGTCTCCAAATCCCATTAACGACGCGCGCCAACAAAGAGACAATAGGCAATGACTCGCACAGCAGGCAGCCGCGTGCGCCCGCTGGCTCCGAGAAAAATAACATAAGACGCTACCCTTGAGAAAAATTTTAGCATTCTTTACCGATGTATACAACATGATAATTGCTTTGAAGTTGAAACTCTGCGTACTAGGAAGAGTAAAGGTTTACACCACATTTCACATGTAAATCCGTTTATTGAGAGATAATCTGCTTTTTACCTTTGTCTTTGCCATAAAACTTTTCACTTCACATTTCTAGTATGCTTTGTCAGACTTAAGAAACTGTTAACATGCAACAATGTTTGAAGTTAAATATCCAGTCTAGAACCTAGGGAACATTTTTAAACAGAAATTACGAATGCATTGTTATAGTGAACAGACGACACAGTGTTGTATTTGTACATTCTTGCTTGTTAGTTGCACGATTACGTAACGACTATCAGGCTTACATACTAAGAACCTATACCAGTACTGCTAATGAGATTTTAATGCAACATTTTGGTTTACTTGAAAATACATTCTGGGTTTAATGTACTTTATGTGAGATACCAGACGACACAGTGGTTAGTTTAAGTGACAACTACACGGTTTTATTACGACGCTACTAATGAGTGACAATTTACAATGTTGCTTTTGCGGTGTATCTGTTTTATATCTGCACAGTTTTTCTGAATTCTTCTGGAAAGTAAAACATGTTTTAGTAGTAACTTTTCTGGTATAGCAACAATGAGACAGCCTTTTTTGTGGCACACCTTACGTTACTGTACAGTACTTTCTTCATCACGCCAATAACCATAATAACTATGATATCTATACGCAAAGCATTTCACTTTTGTTTATCATGAGGTAAGTACATTGACTTCTGCAGAACTTAGCTTTCGGAGGGCGATAACTACGACACTTCCACAGAGATTATGTTACAAGACGCACAGTTTAGCGCTACAGTACACGTATTCGAGTGATCAATTTTATACTTAAAACATTTATTTTCAAAGATTTTTTAATTACAAAGAAAGTTTTCCGTGATACATTTCATTCCATTGCTGTAATTTGTAACACCTGAGGGTATAATTACATTTATCCTCAGGGGGGTACATGCTTACTTTGTGTACCATGTGTGTGGCAACCACAAGGAACCCTAGCTAATATGGTATTTGCTTATACAACTTTACACATCGGTACCATATTTCTCTAAAACACAAATTACACAGCTATCTGATCATTTAACTGAGAGAGACAAACATTTATTTTACTACAACAGTGACACATGTTTACGCAATCCACAGTTGGGTAACTTCACACTTATGAAACTGTATTTTGTCTGTACTTTGTAAACTGTTCATATTTTTTCGGAATCATTGTGATACTATGAGAGCTTTGAATGATGTATTTGGTATGAGATCATGATTTTTAAAGTACGTTTGAGGCAGCTGACACTTTTGACATGAGCAGAGAATTTTTTTAGGCTTAGAAATTATTGGAGGAAGTTACGACGATTTTGAGATTTGACTGAGGTGTTATGATGTTATTATTACGACGACGATGTGTATTATGTTGTTGAGGAATGTTTATTATGCTACGTATTTCTTATGATGAAATACTGAAGAAGTGTCGACGAATAAGGTAAGGAATAATGAGTAGTGTTTAGGGACTCTGATTTATGAAAAGGTTGTTGGAAACCAAGAATCGTACTTTAAGAGTTATGAAATGTGTGTGTATATGCATGAATGTATCACAATGCCACTGACAATTTTTTTGGACATTTATATTTATAGGATTTTGTTTCTACAGATTTGCAACGCTAATTCTTGACCTGTGAAATATTTTTAAATGAGACTGCAACGGAAGCAGAAACTGCTGTCGTAAATATTTCCGTACGAAAGTTAAGTGACCACCTGCACGTAATGCGTCGCGGGCACCCAGCTGTGTCAGACGCCTGGAGAAAAAGCCATTATTGCGAGCCCTTTTCAGCGGCACAGGTAGAAAAAAAAAAAAGGGGGACGTGGGACGTGTCAAACACCTGGAGAACAAGCCATTAGGGTGTGCCTTTCATCGCTAATGCGACACCCTCGTTACTTGAAAACATATGATTACTCACACTTTGTGCTAATTACTGAAATGCTTATGAATTGATGGGAAATATTCGTACATCTGCACACCTGATTACGACAAGCGTCTTTCTACGAGAGTTGAGAGAATTTCTACTAACTTATGAAATGTCACATGACTACTTAATGATATTTTTATGCTTTGCTTTTCATAGTTGCTTATTTCATTTGACATCTGTTTTCCAGCTGTGTTGCAGCATTGCTTTTATAAAATAAAATGCATTTACTAATGTGAACACTTTCTGTCAACAGATCTATTAAATAATTATTTTATGATCCACATTCTTTACAAAAGGAGCACTTGGAAAGGAAAGAACAATAAGAAGGAACTAGTAACTGCATTCATAATTTTCTTTTCAAGTAATTGGTAACTTTTTGGTAGAATAACTTCTTGTGGTGCACCACTTTAATTACATAGATATTAAGATGTAAATATACATTTCCCTTATCTGCATTGTTGTTTTTACTGTAATATCTTTTCTGCTTGAGCTATGTCATGTTTAGATATAAGTTATTTCTGCTGCTGTTTGCCAGGCATAGTGCTACTGAACTTTAATTTGTGTTACTCTGCTAAGCCAGATTTAATTTTTTGTTTACTGCGCATTGGCTCATATTAGTTGTAATGTTGCATTGCTTGTTAATTTAGATTTACTGTAGCTTGCTTTGCAAATTTCCATTTTTTTTCTCATTGCTGTTTGTGTTAATTGTTATGTGATGCTGCATTGCCTCGTCCCTTAGTTTAGCGTCTGAGCTCAGTGGATTTAAGTTAGCTTAAGAGGGGGTATCCTCTAAGAGAATGAGTTGCGATGAATTGGGAGAAATGCAATGAGAAAACAGGTTTACGTAGAATTTTCTTGGAAATAAATGTTGAGGTAAGAAATGTGTGAACATATGAATACAGATAGCATGTTTAGATAGCATTTTTTGGTGGAAACAAAGGATGAAATAAGAGGAAAGATATATGAAGTTTTGGGTTGGACTGCAGTACCAATTGTTACACTGAAAACGAACCCTGTCCTTTCCTATTGGTGTTATCCCACTATGTGTCTGTGTACCCTTGTGTATTTGTTTTCTTCCTGTCTCTGTGTAGTTTCATAGAATTTTTTTCTCTTTTAATATTAAGCTACATTCACTAAGATGAGGAATACTGTTATCCTCAAATATAATTGGCATTAATAATATGTTATTTACTTTGTAAAGATGTTTAGACAGTATTTACTCTGTTTTGTGTTAATGCTAATGTGTGAAGTTGATGTTTCAAAAGTTATTGTGATCTTTTATGTATGTACTCATGTCATAATTCCTGTAACACTGACGTATATGTCTATTTCTATTCTTTTGTAAAGCCTGTACTACAAATGTTATCTGTATTATTATGTTTTTAATGCTGTATTTTGTACCTTTGTAATTGTATTCTTATGTTATAAAATTGTAATTGTCACCAGTTCATGATATTATTAACTTGTTAGTTACATTTCACTGCACACGTTTCTGTTGGTCATAGTATATGGACAATATGTGAGAAGTAGGGACTGTTAGTGTTTGCACGTGTGTTAATAATTCTGCAAGGGACTGGATAACAGCATTGCTGGTTCTAAGGACAATTCCA
Source organism: Schistocerca serialis cubense (assembly GCF_023864345.2). NCBI lineage: Eukaryota > Metazoa > Arthropoda > Insecta > Orthoptera > Acrididae > Schistocerca > Schistocerca serialis. The sequence goes on along the minus strand of NC_064643.1, from coordinate 610,381,748 downwards.
AAAACGTTGTGAGTGCACAAGTGGTGGTTTATGGACTTGCTATATTATCCGCAAGACTCTTCAATGGTGATTGTGCACCTGCACAGTCACAACAGATGGCAGCTGGCCATCTTTACAAGGACTACAGTGGGTCTGCATCTTTGATGACCCACCAGTACCATTATCTCTACAAGGACTACAGTGAGTCTACATCTTTGATGATCCATCAATACCATTATCTCTACAAGGACTGCAGTGGGTCTGCACCTCTGGTGGCCCACCAATACCGTAATCTCTACCAGGACTACAGTGGGTCTGCTCTGTGATGACCTACCAATACTCTTCAAAACTTCGACTGACTCTGCGGTGGGTTTGCTCTGTTGTGGCCCATTACCTGTCTGCATGTCGAGAGTCAGCACTGTCTTTTCATTGGAAGGACAACACTACTTCTTCAAGACTGCATGGAAATCCACTACTTCTATGTGCATTTTCTTTTACTGCTTGGACTTTGAGAAAAACTCTGCATTTTTACTGTGATGAACAATGAGGACTGTCTTTATGGACTGTGAGAAAATTTTAGCTTTTGACCAACATTGTATCAATAAGTGTGTGCATTTGACATGTTTGTTATTGTAATTATGAAAAATTTTATCAAATCATTATTGGCCACTGCCCAAAAAAAATTTGTAAAAATTTTTGTGGGGAGCATGGGGGCTATGTAAGTAGGCTGTTTATGTTTTCTCTATGTAAGTAGGCTGTTTATGTTTTCTTATTGGCAACGTTACGTAGCGCTCAATATGAAAATCACTGGCTGTGCTGTGTGCAGTCTGTGGCTAGTTTGCATTGTTGTCTGCCATTGTAGTGTTGGGCAGCGGCAGCTGGATGTGAACAGCGCGTAGCGTTGCGCAGTTGGAGGTGAGCCGCCAGCAGTGGTGGATGTGGGGAGAGAGATGCCGGAGGTTTGCAATTTGTCATGGACTGATATATATATTATGACTTGTGATGATATTAAGGTAAATACATTGTTTGTTCTCTATTAATATCTTTCATTTGCTAACTATCCCTATCAGTAGTTAGTGCCTTTAGTAGTTTGAATCTTTTATTTAGCTGGCAGTAGTGGCGCTTGCTGTATTGCAGTAGCTTGAGCAGCGAAGATTTTTGTGAGGTAAGTGATTTAGTGATTTGTGAAAGGTATAGTTTAATGTTAGTCAGGGCCATTCTTTTGTAGGGATCTTTGATAGTCAGATTGCGTTGCGCTAACAAAATATTGTGTGTCAGGTTAAGCACAGTCATGTAAGAATTGTTCAAAAAGGGGACGTTTCATAGAACCATTGAACTAGAGACTCTAAAGCAAAATGTCACAGCTTACGAATGGAGATAGGCGGCTCCAGTCTACTTCGGCTCCTATAGCGGAGTACTACAATACTGTGGCGCAGGGTTTTGAATGTGTTATCAGGCTAACAGACATGTCACAGCAAATAAACCAAAAAAAAAAAAGTAACACTATTTTTTTGGGGTGATACTTACGTTTGATGACTGTCCTTCCTAATGCTAGGTAAAGATCTAAACCAACCCTTACAACGCTTATGCAAGGCGCGGGCAGTGGTTGTTCAGGTTTCGCATGGAACGGTCGCATACCGTCGAGTATTATAAAAAATGTATGAACAGTTTACATACGAGGGGAGTTGAAAAGTTTCTAGCCTAGCAAATGAAAAATGACAGAAATTTCGTAATACCAATTTATTTTTCAATATGATATCGTGTACACTAACACACTTGCGGGCACGCTCAGAAAATTTCTGCAAACTATTCAAATAAAAGGTCTTCGATTTCGAGTGAAACCAAGCATTCACAGAATCACTGCATCATCATTGTCAATTCGACGTCCTTTAAGGTCTTTTCTTAGATTTGGGAAAAGAAAAACGTCTGATGGGGCCAAATCTGGAGAATCCGGCGGATGACTTAACGATGCGAATGCGCAGTCACGCAGAATTTCCAGTGCTGCGAAGGCTTTGTGCGCCGATGCGTTCTCCTGATGCAAAGAAATCCGCGTGCCAATTTTCCGCGCTTTTTTATTTCTTTATCTCTTCTCTCAGACGGCGCAGGACGATGCAATAGTATGATGCATTGACAGTTACGCCCTTTGCAAGTAATCCGCCATAATTACCCCTTCTGCATCCCAGAAGACCGATGCCATCACCTTTTCGGCTGATTTTTCCATCCGGAATTTTTTTGGGGTATGGGATGAAGTTAGAACAGGTGGACGGTTTCAAGTACTTAGGATGCATATTCTCACAGGATGGCAACATAGTGAAAGAACTGGAAGCGAGGTGTAGCAAAGCTAATGCAGTGAGCGCTCAGCTACGATCTACTCTCTTCTGCAAGAAGGAAGTCAGTACCAAGACTAAGTTATCTGTGCACCGTTCGATCTTTCGACCAACTTTGTTGTATGGGAGCGAAAGCTGGGTGGATTCAGGTTGCCTTATCAACAAGGTTGAGGTTACGGATATGAAAGTAGCTAGGATGATTGCAGGTACTAGTAGATGGGAACAATGGCGGGAGGGTGTCCACAATGAGGAAATCAGAGAAAAACTGGGAATGAACTCTATAGATGTAGCAGTCAGGGCTAACAGGCTTAGGTGGTGGGGTCATGTTACACGCATGGGAGAAGCAAGGTTACCCAAGAGACTCATGGATTCAGCAGTAGAGGGTAGGAGGAGTCGGGGCAGGCCGAGGAGAAGGTACCTGGATTCGGTTAAGAATGATTTTGAAGTAATAGGTTTAACATCAGAAGAGGCACCAATGTTAGCACTGAATAGGGGATCATGGAGGAACTGTATAAGGGGGGCTATGCTCCAGACTGAACGCTGAAAGGCATAATCAGTCTTAAACGATGATGATGATGATGATGATGATGATGATGATGGGATGAAGGATGTTTCCATCGTTGTGACTGCTCCTTTATCTCAGTACCAAAGTGGTGAACCACGTTTCGTCCATTGTCACATTCCTTGCAAGGTAGCCGTCTTCATCCGTTCAAATTGGCGGACAACACTGCACACGCTCCCGTGTCTCATCTGCATTCAGGTCTTTCGGGATTCACCGAAATGAAACTTTTCGCATTCCCAAAATATCCACAACAATGTCATGACCATGCCCATGGGAGATCCCAAATGTAGTTTCTATGTGTTACAACGTTGTTCGACGATCCTGCAAAATTGCGTCATTGTTTCATCAGTCTGTCACTGTTTCATCAGTGGCAACGGTGATAGCCTTCCGCTCATTGGCGCATCTTCCACACTCTTTCTTCCACATTTGAGGTCAGACACACAGTTTTTCGTTCTTGCTTAAGACGGAGCACTGTCCTTAACTGTATTCAGCATGTCCTCCGCAATTTTTTGGGCGTCATTGCCTTCAAATGAAGATATTCAATCATAGCACGGTTCTTGATTCTCTCGATATTCGTCATTTTGCTTACGCTACGGTATACAACACAATCTAGCGGCAAAACTAAAGGATCTGTAGCCGCGAAATTTGACTGGAGTACCAACATAGGATCACCATAAAAGTAGGTGATGTTGCTTCTGCGAGACATTTCGATAACTACGAATCAGCGAAATATAGCGGAAGATGGCTACAACGTACGAAATGTAGATACTGATTGCAAGACAGTTGACATCACAGTTCAAATGGTTCAAATGGCTCTGTGCACTATGGGACTTAACTTCTGAGGTCATCAGTCCCCTAGAACTTAGAACTACTTAAACCTAACTAACCTAAGGACATCACACACATCCATGCCCGAGGCAGGATTAGAACCTGCGACCGTAGCGTTAGCGTAGCTCCAGACTGTAGCGTCTACAACCGCTCGGCCACTCCGGCCGGCGACATCACAGTGAGTAGAATTTTCAACTGAAGGACGAACTCTTGGGGACTTCAAGGAGAATCACTTATCTGTCACCTAAAAAGTTTTGGGTACGACACGTCGTTACTGATCTAGAGTTCTCCGCAAGTTGGAATGAAAACATTGCGCTTTTAGTACCTATGAAACAAGGAAAAATTTTCTCGTTCTGGCAAAGAAAGACTATGTTGCTACGGTCAAACTAAACTTATTACTTTGATGTAGCTCCCTTTGAAGTCAAGGTTCATTGTCCAATGTTTGCAGTTACTAGATTCCATCCTAAGGGCGATTGTGGATGATCTGCTAAATATTCCTCTACAACTGCTACGATCTTTCCAGTGGACTTCAAACGTAACACAGCAACACATTTCTTTAGACTTGAAAACACGTGGAAGTCAAAGGATGACAAATCTGGTCACGCATAAAAGGTGTAACTGAAACCAAGTTAATTGTTGGATGTTTTTACCGGTCAGCCGATTCTGCTCTGACATTTCCAGAGTCATTCAGAGAATGTCTATGGTAGGTAGCGCGTAAATGCACGGATCACGCATTACTACACTACTGGCCATTAAAATTGCTACACCAAGAAGAAATGCAGATGATAAACGGGTACTCATTGGACAAAAATATTATACTAGAACTGACATGTGGTTACATTTTCACGCACTTTGGGTGCATACATCCTGAGAAATCAGTACCCGGAACAACCACCTCTGGCTGTAATAACGGCCTTGATACAACTGGGCATTCGAGGACACCGGGATCCTGCCTCTCCGAGACAGGTTTCGCGCCATCGCCAGGAAGTTCTATGAGAAGACGGGACGCTCCCGCAACCGGCTCATCCGTGGACTAGGCCAACAACGTCATCACACGCCAACCACGCGTTGGCCTGACCTGTTGAGGGATTACGTATTACTAATCCCTCAGTAGAGTGTGTCTTTCTCTTTTTCAGGTTACACCAACTAGGACCAATCAACAAGAGTGGTAAAATATCTTTCTCTCTTTTACAAGAACCGCAAAAATGACAAATTTTGTCTAAACTGCATCACCTCGAGCCAAGGATAGGCTCGTCTTTTCAGCGTCAGCGAGTCAAACAGAGCTTGGATGGCGTGTACAGGTACAGCTGCCCATGCAGCATCAGCACGATACCACAGTTCATCAAGAGTAGTGACTGGCGTATTGTGACGAGCCAGTTGCTTGGCCACCACTGACCAGACGTTTTCAATTGGTGCGAGATCTGGAGAATGTGCTGGCCAGGGCAGCAGTCGAACATTTTCTGTATCCAGAAAGGCCCGTACAGGACCTGCAACATGCGGCCGTGCATTATCCTGCTGAAATGTAGGGTTTCGCAGGGATCGAATGAAGGATAGAGCCACGGGTCGTAACACATCTTAAATGTATCGTCCACTGTTCAAAGTGCTGTCAATGCGAACAAAAGGTGACCGAGACGTGTAACCAATGGCGGCACCCCATACCATCAGGCCGGGTGATACGCCAGTATGGCGACGACGAATACACGCTTCCAATGTGCGTTCACCGCGATGTCGCCAAACACAGATGTGACCATCATGATGGTGTAAACAGAACCTGGATTCATCCGAAAAAATGACGTTTTGCTATTCGTGCACCCAGGTTCGTCGTTGAGTACACCATCGCAGGCGCTCCTGTCTGTGACGCAGCGTCAAGGGGAGCCGCTGCCATGGTCTCCGAGTTGATAGTCCATGCTGCTGCAAACGTCGTCGAACTGTTCGTGCAGATGGTTGTTGTATTGCAAACGTCCCCATCTGTTGACTCAGGGATCGAGACGAGGCTGCACAATCCGTTACAGCCATGCAGATAAGATGCCTGTCATCTCGACTACTAGTGATACGAGGCCGTTGAGATCCAGCACGGCGTTCCGTATTACCCTCCTGAACCCACCGATTCCATATTCTGCTAACAGTCATTGGATCTCGACCAACGCGAGCAGCAATGTCGTGATACGATAAACCGCAATCGCGATAGGCTGCGTGATGGTACGCACTTCCCCTCCTTATACGAATCATCACAACAACGTTTCACCAGGCAACGCCGGTCAATTACTGTTTGTGTATGAGGAATCGGTTGGAAACTTTCCTCATGTTCGCACGTTGTAGGTGTCGCCACCGGCGCGAACCTTGTGTGAATGCTCTGAAAAGCTAATCATTTGCATATCATAGCGTCTTCTTCCTGTAGGTTAAACTTCGCGTCTGTAGCACGTCATCTTCGTGGTGTAGCAATTTTATTGGCCAGTAGTGTAGTTGGAGGCGACTTTAACCTAACGAATGGAGACTGGAATGTCTGTGGATTCATTGAGGGGGTACAAACAGACAGTCATGCGAAGTACTTTGAAAACTGTCTTGACCAGCTTGTTCGGCAGCCCACACGTAAGGAAATACCTTAAAATACCTTACATGTTGTATCCATAAATAGGCCGGACCTAACCAACAATGTCAGTATGGTGGGTAGCACTCATGATGTCGGTATAGCAACTACGGTTACGAATAATAAATCATTTAAGAAGGCTAGACGTGTGTTTCTGGTCGAAAGAGCAGATAAATAGACAGTGAACTGCCGTCTCCTGGTTCCACTATGATGGACGTAGAGGAATTATGGGCAAAGATTAAGCATATTGTAAATCGTGGGCTCGTGAATTATGTGGCTAGTAAGTGGATTACGAACGGAATAGACCCACCATACTTCAATAACGAGATTTGAAAACTGCCGGGGAAGCAGAGGCTGTTACGCTTCCGGTTCAAATGAGAACGCGCAAATGATGTAAATCAAAGGTTAGCAGAGATTTGTGCATCTGTGAAATGATCTATGCGTGAAGTATACAAACAATCTTGGCGAAAGATTTGACAGAGAATCCGAAAAAATTCTGGTCCTACGTAAAATAGCTAAGTGGCCTAAGGCTTACACTAACTCACTTGTTGACCAGTGGCAGTTCAAGATAGCAAAACGAAAGTCTAAGTTTTTAATTTCACGTTCAAGAAATCGTTCACACAGGAGAATCGTACATCCATACCATCATCTGACCATCTAACAGACTCTCATATGGATTACATATTACTGATTATCCCTTGCGAAGAGAAACTACTGAAGGAGTTGAAACAAATAAGTCACCAGGTCCGGATGGAATGCCTGTTCGGGTTCTCAGAGAGAACTCTACGGCTCTGGCGCCTTGGTTGCATTTATCGCGAATCTCTCGCCCAGCGCAAAGTTTCGAGCGACTGTAGAATAGCGCAGGTGACTCCAGTACATAAGAAAGGTAAACGAACAGACCCGCAAAATTACAAACTTCGATTTGGTGCAGAATCTTTGAACCTATTTTCAGTTCGAATATGTTAAATTTTCTTGAGACCGAGAAGCTTATGTCCACGAACCAGCACGGTTTTAGAAACATCGCGCCTGCGAAACTCATTTTGCCCTTTTCTCACCTGATATAATGCGAATTATTCATGGAGACCATCAGGCAGATTCCATATTTCTAGATTTCCGGAAAGCATTTGACACGGTGTCCCACTGCAGGTTGTTAACGAAGGTACGAGCACAGGAAATAAGTTCACAGATATGTGCGTGGCTAGAAGACTTCTTAAGTTATAGAACCAGGTATATTACCCTCAACGGCGAGTGTTATCAGAGACATGAGGATCGTCGGGAGTGCCTCAGCAAAGTGTGACAGGACCGCTACTATTCTCTACTCACATAAATGAATTGGCGAACTTGGTGGACAGCAATTTGCGGTTATTTGCTGATGATGGTGCTTTGTACGGTAAGGTGGCGAAGTTGAGTGACTGTAGAAGGACACAAGATAACTTAGACAAAATTTCTAGTTGGTGAGATGAGTAGCAGCTAAATACAAAGGTAAAAAAGTGTAAGTTGATACCGATGAGTAGGAATAATAAGCCCGTAATGTTCGGATGTACAACATTAATAGTGTCCTGTTTGACAGAGTCACATCCTTTAAATATTTGGGAGTAACGTTGTAAAGCGATATGAAATGGAACGAGAAACTGAGGATTGTGTTAGAAAAGGCATAAGGTCGACTTCGGTTTATTGGGAGAATTCTGGGAAAGTCTGGTTCATCTGTAAAGGAGACCGCACATAGGACGCTACTGCAACCTATTCTTGAGTACTATACTCGAATGTTTCGGATTCGTACCAGGTCGGATTAAAGAAAGACATCAAAGCAAGTTAGAGGCGAGCTGCTAGATTTGTTACTGGGAAATTCAAACTACACACAAGTGTTGCGGAGATGTTTCGGGAACTCAGATGGAAATCACCGGAGGGAAGGAGACATTCTTCTCGAAGAACACTATTGAGAAAATTTAGAAACCGGCATTTGAAAGTGACTGCAGAACGATTGTGTTGCCTCCAACATACATTGCGGTAAGGATCAAGAAAATGAAATACTGAAATTAGGGCTGATACGGAGGCATACAGACAGTCGTTCTTCCCACGTTCCATTTGCAAGTGGAACAGGAAAGGAAATGACTAATAGGGTATGACGTACCTCCCACCACGCTCCGTAAGGTGGATTGCGGAATATCGATGTAGATGTGCATGTAGATGGTGGATGTGCCAACCATTCGTTCTTCAAATCGCTGTTTCCCATTGCCAAAGCATCTTTAAGGTCAAGTGCACTGTCCTTATGAAATATTATTATTTTTTTAATCCAGTCCTCTTTTCGCGTGGATTTTACCCGAGTGACCTAGAAAGCTTGTGTAATATTCTTCAGTTATTGTTCTATCCACTTCAAGGTTATCAATAACAAGATGCAGTGTTGCAAACAAAAATATTGGTCATAGTTTCTGAAGTAAGATGGTGAGTCCACAAAATCAGTTTAATTCTCTTCCCGACAGATTAAACTGGAACTTTGCCAGGAAATGTTCTTACTGACAGAGCTACAGTATCAAGGCACGACTCACGAACCCTCCTCACTTCATCATTTTTTCTTGTTTCTATCCCCCACATTCCGAACATCACATAAGCTCTCCTTATACCTTACTGGACTAGCAATACAGGCCATACTCCGATCCAGGGTGAACAATTGCATTTATTAGCAGGGCTTGCAACCTAGATATTTTAACATTTTTGCTCATCACTCAACAGATATGAGATAATAATTCCTTTTATATACCTTTAATTGTACAATACTACATTGCACTCTTTCTTACTCCTAGTAATACTAACGCATTTTCCATAACGCGCATTACTTTGTGCCCACCATAAAGAAGTATAAAAAACAAAATTATTTGATTGTTGTTGACTTATTTTAACAATTGACGGTTAATGAGGTTCTTATATTAAAGTAGAGTCGAAAATCTGGAAATATCTTGTAGTACACTGTTAATATTAATAACAAACTTCAATAAGGTGTACAACCAAGTTGAGGTACTTTATGACCACAACAGAAAAATTAAGAAATGCAAATTTCCTTAATTGTTATTGACTTTTACTCAGAACGAGATATTGATGTATAAGGAAGCTCCCGACTCCAAAATACTCAACATGTCATTCATTGTGGAAAGTGATATCTACTACATATTTTTGGGTTAAGCTTACATGAAAAATTTATTAACAGGAATTTTCTCCTCTCCTTAATACGCCTCTCTTTTGATGATTTGACGTAAATCGTGGTGGGTCGTCGAAAGAAACTTCTTTGGCAAGACTTGTATGGTAATATGTATCAGCTATGCGCGGTGTTGGCAAATCGTCGATATTGATTTCGATTTCGTTATCGACATTTAAGCATCGATATTTTTAACATACTTATTTCTAGTGAATACATTTGTTATTAATAAATAAAGCAATAATTAACATTACTATCAAAATGTTTTTGACTGCAGACTTTAACAATAAAATTGTAAGAGGCTTCACCATTTCACTTTGTTGCGTTGTTGTCAGGGTGCATATACATCCAAGTTTCGAGAACAGACTTTCAGAAGCTTACAATGTTGCTATGCAGTTCAAATATTTAAGTGCAGTTTTGTTAATATTTGGATAGATTGCACCGATGCTGTAATTTTATCTTGTTTAAGATCTTGTGTAAGATCTGGAAGCCGATCTTCCAGATAATAACTGAACTGTGATGCTAGGTCCGTTTCTGTTCAAGTTTGCAAATTGTTTTTTTTTCTTGTCCTATTTCACTATGTTCATTCCATAAATCAAATTTGGTTTCTCTGTTTTCCTGTAATGTGTCAATGCGTTGCACAACCTCAATGACAATCGTTCCAACAGCGGCAATAAAATCCTTGATGGTTTTAATTCCCTTCGAGTGCGTTAAAGCATCTTGAAAAGTGTATGTTCTTGAATCTACTATCGAACAACGTTGATATAGCCAACGCGATAAACCGTTCAATTGTACTTTTTGAATCCTATTACGGAGCTACTCTTCAGATTCTTTCAAATAATGTATGTCTATTGCATACCATATCTTGTAATATTCAACATATTAGATCAGCACTACTGCTTGCAACGTACTTTTCTATCCAGGTTCCATGAGAAGTCCTTTCTGTATGCCGCAGAATTTCGCAAACATGTGCCAGATCTACAATACCTCCGGCTGTCAGCATGGGTGGTGACTAGCAATAGCAACTAATGACATGATTAACCACTGGACGCAGCTGAAAATACCTTCAATGACGTAGAACGGTTATTCTGTCTAGTGGAGACTTCTTGAATTAGCGTGAGTTCCGAATCTTTCCTTAGCTCTTTACTTGCTATTACACTTTGTTTAAACCACGTTACAGTACTTTTCACAACAGTAATCAACTCAGGTAGTTTGTCAGTCCTCTCAGTAGATATTTTTATCTTAATAAATTTAGCATATGGGCAAAACACAATTTGATACCTTTTCTGACAAATATTATTTCCACTCCGTAATCATATTTGCTCTTGAATCAGTCACTACTGCCAGTAGCTTACTAGTATTTAGGCCTTTTTCTCACTCGTTACAAGTCTGTAATAGCATGCTAGAAATATACTCACCTGTGCGATACTGACAACTCATATGTACCAAACAGTTTCCATTTAATCGTTATCAAAATAAAGAACGATAATTCCCAGAAAACCTCTACACTGCATTTAGTTTGCCCAAGTATCTCTCATGAGTGTTAAACTATCTACGTTCTGTATTTTATTTCTGAAGTAGTTCTGAAAAATAACTTCAAATTGGTTTTAGAACGTCCTATGGAATTTATATCTCGATGATATTTTATAGAAAGGTGCAATGTCTTTCCTTCGCTTTCAACAGTCTGAAATGGTTATTCATCTTTACAAATCATCTACAAATTTGTTTTACACAGGTGTAAAGCTTTCGTTGCAAGTTTTGAAGCATATTTTGAGATATTCCGAAATGTTAGTTGAAGACACTTTTTAGACACTGAATTTGAAATACTAATTTTTATTTCATTCGCAGTCGCTAAAAATACTGTATTGCCGTCTCCCCCCCCCCCCCCCCCCCCCACACACACACACCGTGGCTACTTGTGACATGTCATTTAATGTGTTGCACTAGTGTAGTTGCGAGACATATTCAGAAAAAGATTTGCTTAAATGGTAGCCTGGATTTTAGCCAACATCGAAGGTCGTTATTGTATATTTCACAATGATGTTACTGTATTTCACAGACTCCAGTATCGACAGTATAAAATCGACATTATACAGCTAATATTGATATTTTGTAAATATTGATGATGACCGACAACCCTTGTCTGAATATTCAATCGTTTACGGACAATGTGTGAGGGGTATTCAAATGAAAACCTTAAAAGTGTAATTAGAAATCGATGTTCCGTGCCATTGTTCTTTAAGTTGGCATTACTGTTACCAATTATGTAAGAAATGGCTTACAGACGGCATCATACTACAGAGAAGCAAAAAGCGGTTCGAAATGGCTGCCCAGCGCGCGACATGCGCTAAGAAAGAACAGCGTTATGACATGCGTTTTCTGAGCAGTGAAAGGGGGTGGGGGATTGGGAGGGGGGAGGGGGGAATCCAAACCCTCTCCCCGTGTCATCCAAATGAAATTGCACTCGACCTAGTTGTCCTGTACTGAAATTTAAATATATTTTGATTTTCAGTCATACGACGACAACGATGTACTCAACTATCGATAGTCAACAAGCCCACCGATCAGCTGAGTTCTTTCTTGCAGTTGAATTTAATGTAAAATGTGCTAGAATTTATTGTTTTTGTGGTGTGTGCTGTTGTGATGGCTTCTAATTATGGATAAGTATGTAAAAAGAAAGAAGAAGAGAACTGATTTTGATTCGTTCGCTAGCGTTACAGTACGTTAAAAATATGTATCCTGTCTACCTAGCTACACAAATTTACTGTTAGCACTGAAGTCTTTATTTGGAAACTGGTAGAACTTTGGGGTTCCAATATTTCAATAATTCACAAGGCAGCAGGGTGGTAAATGTCATTAGAAATAACATTAAATTGAAATCAGTGCATCAAAATGAATTTTCCAGTGTCGCCCAAAAATCGTGTTGATCAACAAAATTATCGGCAAAACGTAAATGGTTGCATTTCTTTAAAAATTTTGCTCAGAATTCTATCATTAGTAGCCCAATGTCAAAATATCGCCCAGTGTGCTCACTTGAGTGTTACTCAATTACGAAAGCCAGTTCTAAAACGGAAGGACGGGGAGGGGTTTGAGGAGTGCGAAAGTTTGTGGTGACAGCACATTCTATAATTTGTTGCTAAAAGATTTTTCAGCAAGCTGCTTGAATTCCTCTGAGCCGATTGCCCCGTACAGTCCCCTCCCCTTTCGTCCAAAATGTTATTACACCCTTGTAATTCTATGATAACGGAGCATGGAATTCCTAGCACAACCGAATCTTAAAATATGAACACAGTGAAGCACAATCAAATGGCCAAACATGCACAATTAAAGGACACACATGAAATATCAGAATTACATGTTTCTCGTGATGCATTTTATTTTATTTGGAAACATTGTATAACACCAGTTTTTCCAAATTCTCCAGCGAGGTGTTTCGAATCCATCCCTCGATAACACTGAAAATGGTTTCTGTGGTTTCCTTCCAATTTTCAGCTGGGGCAAATGTTCGGTTTCGTCTCTTACCATGGGCCACAGCCAATTGCTTCTAAATACAATAGCTCTTTAATACGATAATGCAGCGCCTGTGTTGTTCAGAAGTTCTATACAATGTTCTATGAAATAGATTAAATTTATTCGCAGTTGTGAACATGGAGAACCATCAGCAGTATACTGGAATGACGACAATGAACATTTGTGCCGGATCGGTACTCGAACCCGGACAGTCCTATCGTAAGGCAGACTCTAGCGATAAGCGAGAAACCCAGGTTAGAATCGCATTCCGGCACAAATTTTTCCACTGTCGTCATTCCATAATACAGCTGATGTGGTCCACATTTCAAACATTCTTTAATGAAGAAAATTATCTTTCTACATTGCAAGAAGTGACAAATGCATACTTAAATGAGAAAATTTGGGAAAGTATAAAGCTGAATAATTTCAGATTCCTTACATTTGCGCTACCAGAAGTCGTTCTAACTTCTCTGTCGAACAGAACAATATTAGATCTGTTTATTCGAACAGCACTGACGGAAACAATCACAGTGTCCCAAAAAATTCGCGCTCATCCATTCCTGTTCACTTCCTCCCTCAAATCCAAACTGAAGGTAGAAGAACGTAAAATGGCCGTGGAGGGTGCAGGCAGATTGCAGTGGACTGCTTTTTAGTGGTTTGCCAAAATACAGTTATCGTAAATAACGAAATTATTTCTCTGCTTAGTGAAACTACGAGATCACTGCCCAATAAAACGGTTTATCCTTCTTCATGGAAATTGCATATTTTAAGGAATAAAACTCATAAAATGCACTATTGGGCGCACTAGCCATAATAATATGCAGAAAAGGGTGAGTAATGTGGAAGATTAATATGTAAACTATGTCATATTAAGTCTAAAAAAATCAAAATATGCAATATGCATGAATGTACTTACTATAAGGTAAATAGGTAAACAGGCAGGGTAAAACAACAGTCATATGGTATAATTACGTTTTTAAATTAATAATACCAGGGCATGAGAAAATAACTATAACCAAAGTGAGTTTGATTGCACGTTTAATTTTTTAAGTTTATTTGCTATCATCTATCACTCATATATACTACATCCGTAATTCAGTTAAGTAAACGAGGAACTCAGTAGTTGACTAGATGACGAAAAATATAGGTGGAAAATGATTTCACAAGATTTTTGAAAAATCATCAACCTTACACAAGGAAGTGTTTCAATATGTTATCTAGATACATGGACAGGTAGAATAAAACTGAAAGAGACAACCATCCACACAACTTCTCCTGCAATATATCATAGAAGAGCAGTACTTTTACCAGCAATGAATGGGCTCATTTATAACCTGGAGAAGAAATTTAGTCGATAAAAGAATGTCTTATCTTCAGTTGAAATAATATTACCCGTTAACTGCCATCAGGAGACTCGATAAGCTACCCGAACTGAAAGTTTACTTTGAGAACAGGGTACCGCAAAACGAACTTGAAGCAGAGTACACATTATGGTGTGGAAAATGGTGTTATAAAGAAAAGCCTCTCTTCATTGCTAATGTTATGCTGTTTTTTATGTTTGTGACAACAAAATCATTCCAAACATAGGACTCGAACCTCCGCCGGGACAGGCCGCACAGTCCATTACTGCAGCGCCTTAGACCGCTAACTTTAACTTTAGTTAACAAATCAAATTATGTGGTATTTATACGGGCATAAAAACGAATCAAATGTTACTCAAGAACATTAGGGACAAATTTAAATTACAGCAAAATTTCACTGAAGAGCCAAAGAAACTGGTACACCTGCCCAATATCGTATAGGGCCTCCGTGAACACACAGAAGTGCTGCAACACGACGTGGCATCGACTCGACTAATCTCTGAAGTAGTGTTGGGGGGAACTGACACCATGAATCCTGCAGGGCTGTCCATAAATCCACAAGAGCACGACGGTATGGAAATCTCTTCTGAACAGCACGTTGCAAGGCTGTTCATGTCTGGGGAACTTGGTAGCCAGCGAAAGTGTTTAAACTCAGAAGACTGTTCTAGAGCCACTCTGTAGCAATTCTGGACTTGTGGGTGTCGCACTGTCCTGCTGGAATTGCCCAAGTTCGTCGGAATGCACAATGGACATGAAAGGATCACGTGATCAGACAGGATGCTTATGTACGTGTCACCTGTCAGAGTCGTATCTAGACTATCAGGTGTCCCGTATCAATCCAACTGCACGCGCCCCACACTATTATAGAGCCTCCATCAGCTTGAACAGTGCCCTGCTGACATGCAGTGACCATGGATTCATGAGGTTGTCTCCATACCTGTACACATCCATTTGCTCGATACAGTTTAAAACGGGACTCGTCCGACCAGGCAACATGTTTCCAATAATCAATAGTCCAGTGTCGGTGCTGAAGTGCCCAGTCGAAGCGTAGAGCTTTGTGTCATGTAGTCATCAAGGGTACACGAGAGAGCCTTCGGCTCAGAAAGCCCATATCAATGATGTTTCGTTGAATGGTTCGCACGCTAACACTTGTTGGTGTTCCAGCATTGATCTGGATCAATTTGCGGAAAGATTGCACTTCTGTCACGTTGAACGATTCTCTTCAGTCGTCCCGTTCTTGCAGGATCTCTTTCCAGCTGCAGAGATGTCAGAGATTTGATGTTCTACCGGATTCCTGATATTCACGGTAGACTCGTGAAATGTTCGTACAGGAAAATCCCTGATAACCTACTATTGTAGCAGCAGTAACCGATGTAACAACTGCATCAGACACGTGTCTTATACAGGCGTTGCCGACAGCAGAGCCGTATTCTGCCTGTTTACATATCTCTGTATTTGAATACGCTTGCCTATACTAGTTTCTTTGGCGCTTCAGTGTAATTAGCTCCAGTCTCGGGACTGAACAAACATCGATAAATGGTGGAAACATAATACTCATCACATAAATATATTCCTCAGTTAAAAGAAACCGATTATACGAAACTAGGTTCAATACCACTATTTGTGTAAGTCACGTCACAAATGTCAATTTTGTTCGATTTAGTTATACGCGACGCTCATAAATTTTCTAGAACTGCCAGAAATACACATTACATCAAAACACACATTATTTTTATGTACGCAACGAATGATAACAAAGAGGTGGCGCGAACAACGGGGATAGTTTGCATGCAATATTTCAAAATGTAGAAAATTTTAAGTAATTTTTCTAGTTTACGTAGACCAAAAGGCGAGAAAACAAGAAAGCGAAAGTCAGCAGTATGTGAGGAGAAGAACAACAGTATTAAAAATAGCCTTTTTATCAGTCAGTAGCTATATTAATGTTGTAAATAGGCTGTTTAGGTTTTTTTATTGGTAACGCCACCTCTGTATGAAAATCACTGGCTGTGCTGTGTGCAGTCTGTGTCTGCTTTGCATTGTTGTAATACTCGCCATTGTAGTGTTGGGCAGCGGCAGCTGGATGTGAACAGCGCGTAGCATTGGCAGTTGGAGGTGAGCCGCCAGCAGTGGTGGATGTGGGGAGAGAGATGGCGGAGTTTTGAAATTTGTCATGAACTGCTATATTTATATATGGTGATATCAAGGTAAATACATTGTTTGTTCTCTATTAATATCTTTCATTTGCTAACTATCCCTATCAGTAGTTAGTGCCTTCCATAGTTTGAATCTTTTATTTAGCTGGCAGTAGTGGCGCTCGCTGTATTGCAGTAGCTTGAGCAGCGAAGATTTTTGTGAGGTAAGTGATTTGTGAAAGGTATAGTTTAATGTTAGTCAGGGCCATTCCTTTGTAGGGAATTTTGAAAGTCAGATTGCGTTGCGCTAACAAAATATTGTGTGTCAGTTTAAGCACAGTCATGTAGAATTGTTCAAAGGGGACGTTTCATATGTCGACCCTTAGCCGAGGATACCTCACTGGAATCTTCTGATTTTTTCTTGTAGTTTGTGTAATTAGTGTAGCTATTGTTTATTGCTAGCGCGTAATTGTAGAGAAAATCTCCTTTGTAGTTGCAGTCTTTCATTGTTGTACAGTAAAACAGTTGTGGCATGCATGTAGATTTGCACCAAGTATTTCGCAGCTGCAATTAACTAGATATTATTTTCAGT
Organism: Schistocerca serialis cubense; assembly: GCF_023864345.2. Lineage (NCBI taxonomy): Eukaryota > Metazoa > Arthropoda > Insecta > Orthoptera > Acrididae > Schistocerca > Schistocerca serialis. Next base: position 610,364,680 of record NC_064643.1, on the reverse strand, counting down.
GCTATGTTAATGTGTTCTCTTATTTTTGATCTTCAAATTGTGTTTTTCTGTGTTGTCGTGTGAAATACTGTGACAATAATGGCGTGTGAAAAACGTAATACTAGGCTCCAAAGTAAACTGAGAAATGACAGTGAAAATGAAAGCAGTGTGTTAGCGCCACCAAGTAATGAATTAACTGATGTTCAAAGTAGTAATTTGGTAATTGTGCATAGGGAAATGGAGCGGGCTGCAAACAATGGTGTAGACAGTGAAACAGGTAGTGAACAGGGAAGCATTATCGATCGATCGGTCGGCAACAGCTCGCCTCAGGAATGACAGGACACAATTTCGCAAATACTGTAGATTGAGGTTTTGGGTCATCACCGTTTTCTCAAATAAGTCAAGACACATTTTCTGCTTGTCAAAATGTGAATGTTGCCGGTGCAAATGCACTGCCGAAAAGCGTAGAGAAACAGATTCCAGACACTAATACATTATTATTGCAATTAATGCAACAAATGGAACAAAATCAGAGACAAATGGGACAAAATCTTAAAAAGTTAGACACAGTGGAACAAAATCTTAAAAAGTTAGACACAATGGAACAACATCAGATACAAACACAGCAACAGTTAGACACAATGGAACAAAATCAGAGACAAACACAGCAAAAGCTTCAAAAGTTAGACACAGTGGAACAAAATCAGAGACAAACACAGCAAAAGCTTCAAAAGTTAGACACAGTGGAACAAAATCTTAAAAAGTTAGACTCATTGGAACAAACACTTGAACAAATACGTGAAGATTTAACCACTGAGTTACATAACATTGAATCGAAATGTCAAAAAGTCTGTAATGACGTAAAAACACAAATTTGTGAGCAATTTCAACCTATTTTTTCACGGCATGAAAATGCATTACAGAATCACGAAGCAGCCATAAAAGAACTGCAAACCATTGTTCATGAAAATCATGAGACCTTGTGGGCTAAAATTGACTCAGTTGCATCTATCGATTCGGTTACGCAACTTGCAAAAACTCAGGAAAACTTAAAGGACACAGTAGATTCGATTTCAACACAAATGGACACTCTGAAACTTGGTTCAGAAAAACATACTGAGGAAATGTGTTCACTATCGGAGAAAGTAGCCGAACTTTTGGATCAGGTCACTAACTTATCTACAAAGGTAGATGATGGTCTTAATGACACAAGACCTGTAGCCTTCACTGACACAGAAGGGTATGAACAAATTAGAAAATTCAAACAGAATCAAAATCAAATCAATACACAGTACAAAAGAGAAATCCGGGAAGTACAAGATCAGCTGACACAGGTAATACAAGAATTACGTATTTCAGAGGATACTCGCGCCCCAATACGGGAAGAGGGACACAGAAATACGGAACAGCCACAAAATAATAACACAGGGCATTTCGGAAGTTATGAAAGAAATTGGCAATGTGCACCGAATTTTGAGATGGAACGGCCGACACGACCTAACAAGATGATTTTGACTATAAGCTGTTCATTACTACACGTAAATTCAAAACATTTAAGAATTCTGGCAACGACATTCATCCACAAGCATGGCTCCATCAATTCTCGCATTGTTTTCCTCCCAACTGGTCGTTAAAACACAGATTAGAATTTATATGTGGCTACTTGGAGAATGAACCAGCTGTAAGAATGCGATCGGTAATTCACGATTGCCACAGTGAAGGAGAGTTTTACCATGCCTTCCTCTCAGCATATTGGTCTCAAGCCACACAAGACCGAGTAAAACATAGCATCATAATGATGAAACGTTTCGAACAATCTGAATTTTCCAGTCTTATGAAATATTTTGAAGACATGTTGCATAAGAATCAGTATCTTTCAAACCCATACAGCCCCTCAGAACTCATCCGCATTTGCTTAATCAAACTGCCTGAACATTTACGACATATTATTTTGGCAGGGCGTTGCAAAGACGACATTGAAGCATTTCAGGGACTCTTACAAGAATTAGAAATTGACACTGACAATCGCAGAACGCGAAACCAGGAACACAACAATTACAGGTCACATCCGTCGCAATTCCGCGATGAAAGAAGTAATAACTTGACACGACAAGGCTATTCGCACAACACAAATCGTGACCAAAACAGACACCACCCGTATGACAACCGTTGGCAGAGTAGTAATAACTACAGGGAAAGATCACCTCTCCGTGGTAATGACTATCACAGAGACAATAAGATAAACAGACAATATGGGAACCAAAATAAATACTATCAAGGGAGACAGAATAACTTTAGACGCAACGGACCAGCGCGCAGTTACGATTCAGGGAGAAATTCTCCACCATGTGACCGACAAGAAAGAAACTATGGAATCTACCGACATGACGACAGACGATATGATCGTAACGACAGACCTGAATTGCATCAGAGCTGGCGGGATTCAAACAGAGCAGGGCCCTCTCGTCACGGTGAATTTGTAGAAGTTAGGTCTCCAAATCCCAATAACGACGCGCGCCAACAAAGAGACAATAGGCAATGACTCACACCGCTGGCAGCAACAAAACGTACTTATGAAACTGATGACGCAGCTGCCGTAGCTAGTAATTACGTAAAAATGGAAGACATTAGGGACATCTTACTCCAGGAACACGACGTAAAACTTAACAACATTGCATATCCTGTGATTCACATTACTGTAAATGACGTAAAATTTACGGCAGTACTTGACTCTGGCAGTCCCATCTCAATAATTAGTGAAACAGCCTTTAGCAAATGCAACAAATCGAACGATTGCCCCACACTTCCGTTACGTAAGATTAAATTACAAGGTGCAATCTTTGGAAAAAGTGTAGATGTACGCCAACAAACCAACTTAGAATTCTTTTGTCAAAGCCACAGCTTCTCTACGAACTTTCTTATTGTTCCATTATTGTCGACGGAAATTATATTGGGAGTTGACTTTTTGAATGAATTCAAAGCAATCTTAAACTTTCACGATGCTGAAATAAGTTTAGAGAAAGAAGGTAAGTCAATAGCTTTGAAATTTGAAGACTGGCTCTCAAACCATGATGAGGAAATTAATCGGCTTTACGTTCTGTTAGACAACAGTTCGGAATTTTCTACGGAACTAGACACTAAAAATCACTCTGCAAGTACTGACAGGGATGACATCGACGGCATATTTGAAATTAATGAGTTAATTCAGAATAAAATTCAAACAATTGAGAATTGTAATGACACTGATAGGCAGGACCTTTTTGAGATTTTACAAGCACATTCCACAGTTTTTACTCACAAAACAGGAACAATCAAGGGATTTCAATACCAATTTCGTGTTCGTGAGCATACTAAATTTTGTGTTAGACCATACGTAATTCCGGCGCATTATAGGGACCGTGTTAGAACAGAAATACAATCTATACTTAATGAGGGCATTACTGAGCCTGCAGTAAGCTCATACAACAACCCATTACATGTTGTTGAGAAGAAAAATGGATCGATCAGGCTTGTTTTAGATTCGAGACAAATCAATACTATCATCATTCCTGAAACAGACAGGCCGCAGACGATGGAAGAACTTCTTCAAAATTTTAATGGTGTAAAAGTGTTGTCTTCCATTGATCTCAGATCCAGCTTTTATCAGATCGAACTTCATCCAGAATGTAGAAAATACACAGCTTTCCTTTGTTTCGGCGTTTGTTATCAGTTTCGGAAACTTCCTTTTGGTTTGAACATTTCTTCGGCAGCATTCATTCGTGGGTTAAATTCCATATTACCTGAGTTCTTAAAACGTCACATCACCTTATATGTGGACGATATTCTGATAGCAGAAGCTTCATGGGAACAACATAATCGCATCCTCAACAGTTTGTTACGTATTTTTGCAGAATCTGGAATTACAGTTAACTTGGAAAAGTCTGAATTCGGTAGGACAAAGGTGAAGTTTTTGGGACATATTATTTCTTCTGAAGGGATTCAGCCGGATCCTGAAAAGTTAGAAGCAATCAGAGCCATTCCAGTTCCATCCACAAAAAGACAAGTCCGCAGTTTTCTAGGTCTCGTAAATTTTTACCGTCGTTTTCTGAATATGCAAATTCTTGTTACACCAAAACTTTGTTCTCTCACTGGAAAAAATACTATTTGGAACTGGGACGAACAAGCACAATTGGAATTCAATTCTTTGAAAGAAGCGTTACTTCACGCGCCAATCTTAGCTCATCCAGATCTGTCACAAGATTTCTGCCTTAGCACGGATTCTTCTAAAGTCGGTCTTGGTGCCCATTTATTTCAAGAAGCCATAGAAAATGACACTACCATTCAGAAAACCATTGCTTTTGCTAGCCGAGTGCTAACAAAATCTGAAAAAAATCATTCCGTTACTGAATTAGAAGCTTTAGCTATCGTTTGGGCATTTAACAAATTCCGTTTCTTTCTTTCTGGTAAGCACGTAAAAGTATACAGTGATCATCGTGCATTACAATTTCTTATGTCTTCAAAATTAAATCATGACAGGTTAAAACGTTGGGCATTGTTTCTGCAAGAATTCCACTTTACAATAGTCTACATTCCCGGCAAGGAGAACATTGTTGCGGACGCGCTGTCACGCGCACCGGCTGGGCTTGAGAAAAGTAACACAGAAGGCAACCTCGAGAAAAATTTCAGTATTCTTTACATTCAGAAAGTCGCCTTTGAAAACTTCATCATCACATCTTTAAAGGACATTGCTCATGAACAAGATAATGATCCGATTTGGAAAGACATCAAAAGTAAATGGCATGAAAAGACATATACTCAGATTCGGCATTATTACCTGGTTAGAAACTACATACTCTACAAACGCTGCACTGTTGATGACAAGCTATGGGAACTTTGCATTCCAGACGATTTTGCTAATAAGCTCATTTGGTACATTCATTTCAGCTACGCACATTTTGGTCCACGAAAATGTTATCATATTCTTCGAACGACTTGTTATTTTAACAATATGGAAAAGCGAATTCGAAGAGTCTTGTCTATTTGTAAACTTTGTCAAAAGGCGAAACCATCTACTATCTCCCATAGTGCTCCGTTGTTTCCTATTATTCCTTCTAAATTAAAAGAATTTGCTGCTGATGATCTCTTGGGACCCCTTGTCAGAACATCCAATGGATTTTCGTACGTTCTAGTCGCTGTTGAACTTACTTCAAAATTTGTTTCTTTCACTCCATTACGTAAAGCCACTGGACGATCTGTATCCAACGCCTTTGTTAAAAATTTCTTACGTGAAGTTGGCCACGTTGCTAAAGTCATTTCAGATAACGGACCGCAATTTAGATCTGCTGTTTGGTCACGCACGCTTCGGAATCATAAAATCAAACCTGTTTTTATTTCATTGTACTCACCACATTGCAACCCGTCTGAAAGGATTATGAAAGAAATCAATAAGCTTTGCAGACTTTATTGTCACAGAAAGCATCAGCATTGGGACAGATATTTACACTTATTTCAAAATGTGCTGAATGAAATGCCTCATGATTCCACTGCTTTACCACCTATTCTTGTACTGAAGAATGAAGAACCACCGAACAGAATCAGAGAGCTTGTACCTTTCCCGAATACACGTAAACTTCGACACAAAGACATAATTGATTTGGCTCTTAAAAATATAAAATTTGCAGCAGACAAAAGGAGAAAACTACACGGTAAAGCAAATGCAAAGAAATTGTATATTGGTCAGAAAGTTCTCATTAAAGCTCATTCATTGTCACATAAGAAGAAACACTTGAGTCACAAATTCTTTCTAGTTTACAATGGACCTTACAGAATTCGACGTATACCACATGATAATTGCGTTGATGTTGAAACTCTGCGTACTAGGAAGAGTAAAGGTTTACACCACATTTCACATGTAAAACCGTTTATTGAAAGATAATCTGCTTTTTAACTTTGTCTTTGCCATAAAACTTTTCACTTCACATTTCTAGTATGCTTTGTCAGACTTAAGAAACTGTTAACATGCAACAATGTTTGAAGTTAAATATCCAGTCTTGAACCTAGGGAACATTTTTAAACAGAAATTACGAATGCATTGTTATAGTGAACAGACGACACAGTGTTGTATTTGTACATTCTTGCTTGTTAGTTGCACGATTACGTAACGACTATCAGGCTTACATACTTAGGACACATACTGGTACTGCTAATGAGATTTTAATGCAACATTTTGGTTTACTTGAAAATATATTCTGGGTTTAATGTACTTTCTGTGAGATACCAGACGACACAGTGGTTAGTTTAAGTGACAACTACACGGTTTTATCACGACGCTACTAATGAGTGACAATTTACAATGTTGCTTTTGCGGTGTATCTGTTTTATATCTGCACAGTTTTTCAGAATTCTTCTGGAAATCAAAACATGTTTTATTAGTAACTTTTGTGGTATAGCTACAAGGAGACAGCCTTTATCCATAGCACAACAATACGTTACAGCACAGTACTTTCATCATCACAACAATAAGCGTAATAACTAAGATATCTGTACGCAAAGCATTTCACTTTTGTTTATCATGAGGTAAGTACATTGGCTTCTGCAGAACTTAGCTTTCGGAGGAAAATAACTACGACACTTCCACAGAGATTATCTTACAACAAGATGCACATTTTGCGCTACAGGACACGCATTTCAGTGATTAATTTTGTACTTAAAACATTTATTTTTAAAGATTTTTGAATTACAAAGAAAGTTTTCCGTGATACATTTCATTCCATTGCTGTAATCTGTAACACCTGAGGGTATAATTACATTAATCCTCAGGGGGGTACACGCTTACTTTGTGTACCATGTGTGTGGCAACCACAAGGAACCCTAGCTAATATGGTATTTGCTTATACAACTTTACACATCGGTACCATATTTCTCCAACACATAATTACACAGCTATCTGATCATTTAACTGAGACAGACAAACGTTTTTACTACATCAGTGACAGATGTTTACGTAATTACACAGTTGGATAACTTCACACTTACGAAATTGTATTTTGTCTGTACTTTGAGAAATGCTCATATTTTTCGGAACCATTGTGATACTACGAGAGCTTTGAATAATGTATTTGGTATGAGATCATGATTTTTAAAGTACATTTGAGGCAGATGACACTATTGAAATGAGCAGAGAATATTTTTTATGGTTTGAAAATATTGCAGAAAACTACGACCTTTTTGAGATTTGACTGAGGTGTTATGATGTTATTTTTACGACGACGATGTGTATTATGCTGTTGAGGTATGTTTATGTCAATAAGATGATGCTACCATATATGAGGAATGTGATTACGTGTTTATATGTATATGAATAATGAATGGAAGTTAGGGACTCTTGACTTGTGAAACAGGATGTTGGAAACCAAGAATCGTACTTTAAGAGTTATGAAATGCGTGAATGTATCACAATGCCGGCGAAAATTTTTTTGGACACTGTTATATTCATAGGATTTTGTTTCTACACATTTGCAACGTAAATTCTCGACCTGTGAAATTTTTATATGAGACTGTCACTGTAGCGGAAACTGCTGTCGTAAATATTTCCGTAAGAAAGTTAAGTGACCACCTGCACGTGCGTCGTCGGCACACCGCTGTGTCAGACACCTGGAGAACAAGCCATTAGGGTGTGCCTTTCCGGAAGCACAGGTAGAAAAAAAAAAAAAGGGGGAGGCCATTATCCTCGCTATTGACATTTCCTTGTTGAGAGCATACTGTGGATCTCGTAATTTATAATATTTACTGAAATGCCAAATGAAATGACGAGAAATATTTTTACATCTGCACACCTGATTACGACAAGCGTCTTTCTACGAGAGTTGAGAGAATTTCTACTAACTTATGAAATGTCACATGACTATTGAATGATATTTTTATGCTATGGTTTGCGTAATTGCTTATTTCATTTGATACCTGTTTTCCAGCTGTGTTACAGCATTAGTTTTATAAAATAAACTTAGATGCATTTGCTAATGTGAACACTTTCTGTCAACAGATCTATTAAATGATAATTTTGTAATCCACATTCTTTAAAAAAAGGAGCACTTGGAAAGGAAAGAACAATAAGAAGGGACTAGTAACAGTAACTGGACACATAATTTTCTTTTCAAGTACATGGTAATATTTTTTTTACAATAAGTTGTTGTGGTGCACCACTTTAATTACTTAGACATTAAGATGTGATTATACATTTCCCTTATCTGCATTGTTATCTTTAGTGTACTATTTTTTCTGCTTGAGCTATGTCATGTTTAGATATAAACTGCTGTTTGCCAGGCATAGTGTTACTGAATTTGACTTTGTGTTACTCTGTAAGCCAGTTTTACTACTCATTTATTTTTCTTTTTGCTGCACATTGGCTCATATTAGTTGTAATGTTGCATTGCTTGGTAATTTAGATTTACTGTAGCTTGCTTTGCGATTTTCCATTTTTTTTCATTGCTGTTTATATTAATTGTTTTATGTGCTGCTGCATTGCCTCGTCCCTTAGTTTAGCATCTGAGCTCAGTAGATTTAAGTTAGCTTAAGAGGGGGTAGACTATATAAAAAACTGACTATGGAGAATAGGTAAAGAATGCATTGAGAAGTTATATGAAAAAGATTTGGGCCCAAATGAGTGTTGTACAATCAGAAATAATTATTTTGAAAGAAATATGAACAGAATACAGAAAGCAGGCTTAGATAGGACTTTTTGGGAATAATGATGAACAAAGGGAGATCTCCATTCAAAATACTGCAGTAAAACAAACCCTGTCCTTTCCCTTTTGTGTTATTCCGCTATATGTTTGTGTACCCTTGGGTATTTATGTTTTTCCTGTATTTATATGTTTATCTGATAAGACTTATGTTGTAGAATTTTTCTAATACTAAGCTACATTCACTATGATGAGGAATACTGTTATCCTCAAATATAATTTTCATTAATAATATTTTATTTACCTTGTAAATATGCTTAGACATTATTTATTCTGTTTTGTTTTAATGCTCATATGTGAAGGTGATGTTTCAAAAGTTATTCTGATCTTTTATGTATTTACTTATGTCATAATTCCTGTAACACTGTTGTATATGTTATTTCGATTCTTTTGTAAGGCCTGTATTACTACAAATGTTATCTGTATTGTTATGTTCTTTAATGATGTATTTTGTACCTTTGTTATTGTATTCTTATGTTATAAAATTGTAATTGACACCAGTTCATCTTATTATTAACTTGTAAGTTACATTTCACTGCACACGTTTCAGTTGGTCATAGTATATGGACAATATGTGAGAAGTAGGGACTGATAGTGTTTGCAAGTGTGTTAATGATTCAGCAAGGGACTGGATAACAGCATTGCTGGTTCTAAGGACAATTCCAGAAACTTTGTGAGTGCACAAGTTGTGGTTTATGGACTTGCTATATTCTCTGCAAGACTTTTCGATGGTGATTGTGCACCTGCACATTTGCAACAGATGGCTGCTGGCCGTCTCTACAAGGACTACAGTGGGTCTACACCTTTGCTGACTCACCAGTACCATTATTTCTACAAGGACTGCAGTGGGTCTGCACCTCTGGTGGCCCACCAATACCATACTCTCTACCAGAACTACAGTGGGTCTGCTCTGTGATGACCTACCTACCAATATTCTTCCAAACTACGACTGACTCTGCTGTGGGTTTGCTCTGTTGTGGCCCATTATCTGTCAGCATGTCAAGAGTCAGCACTGTCTTTCCGTTGGAAGGAGAACGCTACTTCTTCAAGACTGCATGGAAATCCACTACTTCCGTGTGCATTTTCTTTTACTGCTCAGACGTTGAGAAAAACACTGCTATTCTACTGTTATGTACGATTAGGACTGTCTTTATGGACTGTGAGAAAATTTTAGCTTTTGACCAACATTGTATCAATAAGTGTGTGCATTTGATTTCTTTGTTATTGTAATTATGAAAATTTTTTTTCAAATCTGTATTGGCCACTGCCCAATCCAATTTGTAAAATTTTTTGTGGGGAGCATGGGGGCTATGTAAGTAGGCTGTTCAGGTTTCTTTATTGGTAACGCCACCTCTGTATGAAAATCACTGGCTGTGCTGTGTGCAGTCTGTGTCTGCTTTGCATTGTTGTAATACTCGCCATTGTAGTGTTGGGCAGCGGCAGCTGGATGTGAACAGCGCGTAGCGTTGGCAGTTGGAGGTGAGCCGCCAGCAGTGGTGGATGTGGGGAGAGAGATGGCGGAGTTTTGAAATTTGTCATGAACTGCTATATTTATATATGGTGATATCAAGGTAAATACATTGTTTGTTCTCTATTAATATCTTTCATTTGCTAACTATCCCTATCAGTAGTTAGTGCCTTCCATAGTTTGAATCTTTTATTTAGCTGGCAGTAGTGGTGCTCGCTGTATTGCAGTAGCTTGAGCAGCGAAGATTTTTGTGAGGTAAGTGATTTGTGAAAGGTATAGTTTAATGTTAGTCAGGGCCATTCTTTTGTAGGGAATTTTGAAAGTCAGATTGCGTTGCGCTAACAAAATATTGTGTGTCAGTTTAAGCACAGTCATGTAGAATTGTTCAAAGGGGACATTTCATAATGTTTTCCGCACTAATATCGCAAAGAAGAACTCTAACTTGGACGAATCCCTACAAACAATCTAAAACGCGGCACACGCTCTCGACACATCATTTCTTGTTGAGACAGTTTCTCCTTCTTCTACGCATTGTGGATTAGTCATTGACCCTGCTCCTTCTTCACATACTGTCTGTCCATTTCTTCTTAGGTGTTCCATCATCTCTTCTTCTTTCCAGTTTATCAGCTAAGGATGGCATGGGAAGTCGTTTACTTTCCTTTTATGCATGTTTTCTTTGAAGGTGTTACCGTACTTTGGCACTCTGCTTTCAGTTTGCTCTACTTTTACTTCTTGTTGCACCGTTTCATTTTTTATGCGACCTTTGAGTAGCCTTTTGTTCTTCTTAGAAACTTTATTTCAGCACTTTTTACTCGTATTTTACCTAATGATCTTTTCGTAGGTACTCAGCATTTGCTTCCAAGTGATGGAAAAGCCATAATTTTGTGAAATTTTGTTCTCGTTTATTATCTGATCTGATTTTCAAACACGTTATGAACGGTGCCACGTACAGGTGAACCAGAACTCCACTTACAAACTGTCAGAGGTTGTTCAAGGCTTCTGTGTATTTTGGTAGAAGGGGCCCATGGTCTCCAGCGGCTCGTTTCGGAGTAGTAATGTAACTATGATTAAATCTGTTACCGCAGTCACCCTTGTTTCTGTGAAAATACCTTCACAACATTGAAGAACCCTTTTATATGCAGTAACTAAAATGTACAATACAAAATTCAGATTAATACAACAACCCCCGTCGGCAAAAGTGTTGTAGTTGCTGTCGGAGCAGGAATAGCTCAGCATACTGTCGCCGTTCCACTCTTCCGTCGCATTCATTGAACTCACAGATGAAAAGCATATCGGCACCCATTCGTCAGTAATCCTATTGTAGTACTGCCGTGTATCGGCAACTAACACTGGCAGAAAAAAACCTTAAACAGAACTGAGCTCTACTGAAGGCAAACTTGTGCTCTTAATCAAACTCCTATATTTTGTGGATGTTTGTGTATTTATCGGGCATAGGTCCACGCGCTATTAACTGTCTAAAGCGTATTTCCGTCATCTTTAGTACGGATTGCTGTTTTCAGACTGAGCTTAGTTGCTGACCCTTCGGTCACAGCTCCAGGCGGTGTTTCCTTCGGTCACGCAGCTTGAGACCGTAGATATGGACATCACTGTTGGGGCTGGACGTGCGGACATCCAGCACGTTCCACATGTCCCTCGATCGGTCCACTTCTGTGGTCACCCACGGTACTGTCCGCACTGAGGTTGCCCCTCTCCCGTGGTCGAGTGGGACAACGTCCCAAGGTATGGCAAGCAGCGGAAGACTTTCTGGAGGGCCTATCAGAGAACGTCTCTGGTTCGTCTGACGACCAGGTTGGGGCAATATCTGTACTAATGAAAACGCTGAGCCAGACGCAGTCGTTCACCCTATTCTAAAGGACCCGTAAGGTCCGAGCATTCACAAAGGGTGGGAGTATTGATAGCTGAGAGCTCCAACTTTAGGCTTGCAATTGGGCCCCTTAGGGAAATGGCTGCCAAGAAGGGGAAATACCCAGTGTGAATTATGTATGCATGCCATGAGCCATTCCAGATGTGGAACGGGTGCTTCCAGTTGCCATGAGGAGCAGAGAGAGCAGCCAACTACATGTACTGGCTCATTCTGGTGCAAATGATGTGTGTCGCTCTAGATCGTAAGAGATTCTCCATAGTTTCTGATGGCTAGCTGAAGTGTGAAGACTACGGCTCTTGCTTTTGATGTGAATATGGAGCTCACCATATGCAGCGTCGTCGATGGAACCGACTGTGTTCTTTACGTACAGAACCGAGTGAAGTGTCTGAATCAGAGGTTCAGATGGTCTTGAAACCGTGTAGACTGCCGATTCCTCTACTTAAGCCACAGGATGATGGATTTCCGGATTCCACTGCAAAGGTAGCAAGGACAGTGTGGACGGGACTGGGCGATTGTTGGATTAGGCGGTATCAAGATACTACAGAGGGGACGTCTTCTGAAAGAGTGCAGGACAAACTCAGGACGAAGGTAGAAATAGTAATAAATAGTATTGTAGTAGTAAATTTTGTAGCTGTGTTGGGAAAGAACCAGAGCTCCAAGCGCTAATACGTAGGTTGGAACTTAAATAGTGGCAACACTGCTGTGGAGACACTATGCAATGTTATCTACTATTGTCGCTGATAGCACACGTTGTTGACACACCTACCTTACCTCCGAGCAAATGGACTCGCCCGTCCCACGTCACCGGCGTGCGCACAGTCGAGGGAAACACAATCACTTGTGAGCGAGCGGTCTAACGTAACGGTGTCACTATGCTTTCGAAGCAGGAACAACGGAGATAAAGAAGATTGAATGTGCCATAGGTCGTACAGCACGATAGTGTCATCAAGGTCTTCAAGAGGCTTGCGCGAAATCGGTATTGCCGCGCAGAACAGTGGCACTTTGGTTAAAAGCCATCAACGAAGGTAGGCAAACTGTGGCAGACATGCATCGGGCAGATCGTTCTAGAGTCCCTGAAGAAGAAGTGCATGCTGTTGCCGCGTTAGTGGACAGTGATCGACGCCATACGATTCGTGAACACACCCACGAAACCGGATTAGCGCATACAACTGTACTTCGCATCCTGAAGGAACGCCTGGGCATGCGAAAAACTGCATCAGGATGGGTTCCGCATGACTTGACGGAAATGCAGAAATGGATGCGTTACGACGCTGCTCAGACGCACTTGGAGCGCTATGAGCGTGAAGGAGAGGCTTTCTTACGCCGTATCGTAACTCTGGATGAGACATGGGCCACATCATACGAGCCAAAACTGAAACGCGAATCCAAAGTCGAAAGCGCGTCAGAGCCCCAATATGGTGAAAGTTGTGGTGATTCTCGTGTACGACTGTGATGGTGTTATCCTAACGCATTACGTTCCTCCACGGCAGACCGTCAATGCAAAGTATTATTGTTCGTTTTTGGAGCATCACCTGCGACCAGGTTTGCGAAAGAAGTGGCGGCGCTTTCTGCGCAACCCACCCATCATTTTGTACGACAATGCGATGGCGCATACACCGCAAGCTGTGGCTGCTCTGTTCGGTCGATGGGACTGGGGAGTACTGTACCTTCCACCATACTCCCCGGACTTTAGTCCTTGTGACTTTGATTTGATTCCGAAGATGAAGGAACCACTTCGTGGCATTTGTTTCAGAACAGTTCCAGAGATTCGACAGGCAGACCGCTCCATTCGCACCATAAACGTAACAGGCTCTGCTAACGCTATACTACGCCTTCCACATCGCTGGAAACGAGTTCTACGCAACGCTGGTGACTACTCTGAAGGACAATAACAGGTGTAAACATGTAACTCTTTTGTATCGATTGTGAATAAATATTTTCCACTATTTAAGTTCCAACCCTCGTAGAAAACACTGAAGCTCAAATCGTTATAGGAACAGAAAGTTAGCTAAAAACTGGAAAAAATTTCTGCCAAATTTTTACAACATACCAAATCATGTTCAGAAAGACAGATTAAATCGAGTTGGTGGTGGACCGTTCATTGCTGCCACAAGTAGTTTACGTTGTAGTGAAACTGAGCGTTAGTGTGGGTAGCTTGTGCTTGACAACCGGGATAGATTAATAATTAGTTCCTTTTACTGATCCCCGACTCAGATGATACAGTTTCTGAAAAGTTCAAGGAAATCTTGAGTCTCATTTCGAGTAGGTACATCACTCATACGATTATATTTCGTCGAGACTTCAATCTATCTCAGATGTATTGGCTAAAATACATGTTTAAAGTCGATGGTAGGCGTAAAACGTCGTCAGAAGTCGTACTGAACGCTCTCTCAGAAAATTATTTTGAAGACTTAGCTCAGGATCCCACGCAAAGTGTAAATGGTTGCAAAAACTTACTTGATCTCTTAGCAACAAATAATCTTGAGCAAATATGTAGCATCATGACGGATACAGGGATTAGTGAGCACAAGGTTGCTGTAGCGAGGCTGAATACCGTAACATCCAAACCCACCAAAAGTAAACGCAAAATACAAATATTTTCAAAAGCAGATAAAATTTCGCTTGACGCCTTCCTGAGATACAGTTTCCCCTCATTCCGATATGACAATGTAAGCGTAGACCAAATGTGGTTTGAATTCAAAGAAATAGTATCGACGGAAATTGAGAAACATAATACCAAATAAATTAATAGGCGTTGGTACTGATCCCCCATGGTAAAAAAAAGATCAGAACATTATTGCAAAAAAATAAAAGAATGACAAATTTAAAAGAACACATAATCCTCAAGATTGGCAAAATTTTACAAGAGCTCGATATTTAGCATAAACTTCGATGTGAGATGCTGTTAATAGTTTACACAACGAAACTTTGTCTGAATCTGGCAGAACACCCAAAGAGATTAAGGTCATATGTAAGGTACAGCAGTAGCAAAATGCAATCAATACCTTCACTGTACGATGACATTCTTGATCTTACTGGTGACAGCGCCACTCAAGCAGAATTACTAAATACGGTTTTCCAAAATTCCTTCATCAAATAACATGAAGTAAATGTTCTAGAATTCGAAACAAGAGCAACTACCAACAAAAGTAACTTAGACGTAAATATCCTTGGCGTAGTGAAGCTGCTTAAATCACTTAATAAAAGCAAGGCATCCGGTCCAGAAGGTATACCAGGGACGTTCATTTCAGAGTATGCTAATACAATAGCTCCAAACTTACCAGTCATATACAACTGCTAGCAAGCCAAAAGATCCGTACCTAATAACTGTAAAGTTGCGTTAGTCATCAATAACCAAGAAAATAAATAGAAATAATCTGCTGAATTATAGCCCCACATCATTAACGTCGATCTGCAGCAGGATTTTGAAACATATACTGCGTTTGTACAATATGAATTACCTCAAGGAAAACGATTTATTGACAAACAGCCAACATGAACTCAGGAAATATCATTCTTGTGAAATAAAACTAGCTCTTCCCTCTCATGAAGTAGTAAGTGGGGTGCCAAATTGATCTATATTTTTTGATTTCCAGAAAGCTTTTGAGAACGCTCCTCATAAGCGACCTCTAATCAAATTGCGTGGCTGTGGAGAATCTTCTCAGACGTGCGAGTGGATTCGTGATTTCCTGTCAGAAAGATAGCAACTGAAGGAATGTCATCGAGTAGAACAGAAGTAGTATCTGGCGTTCCCCAAGAAAGTGTTATAGGCCCTCTGCTGTTCCTCATCTGCATTAAAGATTTAGGAAACCATCTGAGAAGCCCTCTTGGATTGTTTGCAGATGACGCTGTCATATACCGCTTTTAAAGTCATCTGGTGATCAAAACCAGTTGCAAAATGATTAAACAAATATCAGTATGATGCGGAAAGTGATAAATGACTCTAAATAACGAAAAGTGTGAAGTCGTCCATATTAGCACAGAATGGAATACTTTAATTTTGCGGTTATACGATAAATTACACAAATCTAAAGACTATAAATTTAACTAAAAACTTAGGGATTACAATTAAGAATAATAAAGTGGAATGATCACATAGAAAATTTTGTGGGGAAACCAGACCAAAGACTGCGATTTATTGGCAGAGCTCTTAGAAAATGCAGCAGGTCTGTTAAGAAGATTGTTTAAACTACTTTTGTCCACCCTCTTGTGGAATACTGCTGTGCGATGTGGGATCCGCGAAATAGTTCAAAACAAGGCAGTTCGTTTTGTATTATCGCGAAATAGGGGACAGAGTGACGTGGATATGACACGAGAATTTGGGTGGCAATCTTTAAATTAAAGGCGTTTTTCGTTGCGGCAGGATCTATTCATGAAAGTTAAATCACCAGCTTCCTCCTCAGAGTATGAAAATGTTTTTGGCGCCCACATACATAGGGAGAAATGATCATCATAACAAAATAAGAGAAATCGGAGCTTATGCGGATTTAAGTTCTCGTTTTTACCGTTCGCTTTTTGAGAGAGGAACAGTAGAGAAATATCTCCAATGTGGTTCGATGAACCCTCTGCCGAGCACTTAATTGTGAGTTGCAGAGTAGATGTACATGAAAGTTTTTAGATGGAGTTCTAGTTCATCCTGTGTATTTCCAAATGTAGCCAGTTTTACATCTAGATCATTACTGTCTACGCCAATTTGACATCTGAAGTATCTGAAGGACTGCACATGTTCTACAATCACATTATCCGCAGTTATTTTGGATCGATCCTTGTCTTTGCTCCAGAAAGCTACCACTTTAGTCTTGGTCTTGGAGAACTCAGCGCCGTATTATTTACGACGGTAATTCAGGTGGCACAGTACACGTTGGAAGTACTTTCTTTTTCGTGCTATGTCAAAACATCATCTGCATAAAGAAAAGAAACTGATATGGTGTCTCTAACACTTTTCTTTATATTTTACAATGTCATTAATGTTAATATTTATTATGTAAATTGGAGATGGAGGGGGAGAAAGGAAAGGAAATAGTGATATTAGCTGCATTGGGACTTCATTCAGAAATCAGCGGGGACAAGTGAACCCAGCATCTCCTGCTTACTAGGCAGATGCGTTAACAGCTGAGTCATTTTTTTTAAAATCTAAGAAACCTTTGCGGGAGCAAGACGGCGGGGAGGGTAGGGGTCGAACCCAATGCTTGGCCATTCCGTCAACACATCCACACAACGGGCTCTATGATCTGGAAGGGGATGAAGCAGTAAAAAAAAAAATAGATCTTACGAACGCTGTAACACGCGTCCGAGTCGTAGGGGATCAATATTCTCCAGCAACCTTCTTCAGAACCGCATGTCATACCCAGAATGTCCCAGTGAACAGGATTGTCCGCAAATATGAACATCAGTGATGACAGAGGTGGGTTCTGTACTTCGGGTGGCAGCTGAAAGCCGGATGTGTCGTCGTCAGTAGGGATCAAAAAGTGTGCTTTTGCGTGCATCACAAAATATGTAGTAAAGAGCCGTGCCTTTTAGCCACTTATAGGCATTCGTCCTGGTAGTTGTGGTACATACTCTATATAGGCGCAATATATCGTCTGGAAGATAGACTCCGGCAACCTCCGCGACTGCAACGCCAGCAGGCGTTGGGTGAAATGCCAGCAGTCGTCGGTGATGTCTCAAGTTAGGCGGTGCGCTTCCGAAAATACGATTAAGCAGCTCTGACACAAAGAGTCGTCCATCAGATGAATGAAGTGTAGCTACTGACGAGCAGCGAATTTCCCTTTCAGTGCCACGTACCGCAACGAACGCATCGACGTAGGTAGAAAAGATTTACGTACTACACAGCATGCCACTGTTCCAGCCAACTACGGCGTGCCGCTGTGCCACCGATTTGATGGTTTTTTACTATTGGTAAAAATGGTTCATGGCTCTGAGCACTTTGGGACTTAACTTCTGAAGTCATCAGTCCCCTAGAACCTAGAACTACTTAAACTTAACTAACCTAAAGACATCACACACATCCATGCCCGAGGCAGGATTCGAACCTGCGACCGTAGCGGTCACGCGTTTCCAGACTGTAGCGCCTAGAACCGCTCGGCCACTCCGGCCGTCGCTATTGGTAAAGGCGATAATAGTCTTTCATGCTCATAATCCGTGTCGACGGCAGGACCACTAGTACGTAGCTGATGCCAATCAAGAACTGGGTGAGTGACGGTGAAATGCGTCCCACGTAAACCAGTGGTTGTAGAGAGCGTAATGTCCTTTTAGCTGTCACGGTGCCTATCAGACTGGCAGACGTCCACAGGCAACACATATTGCTGAGATAGAGCGCTAATGCGTGGTTGGAGACATGAATTAGACCGATCCCGCCCGCCCACTGCGGCAGAGTCAGGATGGCGTTTCGGACTTGAAAAATGAGATCGGCGCTCACGAAATGTCCGTATGCTGCCTGAAATCTTTTTGCCATCATAACCGTTAAGAGAAGGACGTGCACAAACTAGTTCAATATTGAGACAAGATACGCATTGACATAACGTGTCTTCAGGAGCATGTCCAGTTGATATAATTTACTTCTCTGCATCAGAGCGCGCGTTTGGTGTAGTAGTCTGTGCTACATAGCAGCCGCCATCTACATCTACATCTACATCTACATCTACATGGATACTCTGCAAATCACATTTAAGTGCCTGGCAGAGGGTTCATCGAACCACCTTCACAATTATCTATTATTCCAATCTCGTATAGCATGCGGAAAGAATGAACACCTATATCTTTCAGTACCAGCTCTGATTTCCCTTATTTTATCGTGGTGATCGTTCCGCCCTATGTAGGTCGATGTCAACAAAATATTTTCGCATTCGGAGGAGAAAGTTGGTGATTGGAATTTCGTGAGAAGATTCCGTCGCAACGAGAAACGCCTTTCTTTTAATGATTTCCATCCCAGATCGCTTATAAAGATAAGGAACAGCAAAGGACCCATAACACTACGTTGCGGAACGCCTGAAATCATTTCTGTTTTACTCGATGACTTTCCGTCAGTTACTACGAACTGTGACCTCTATGACAGGAAATCGCAAATCCAGTCACATAACTGAGACGATATTCTATAAGTACGCAATTTTACTACGAGCCGCTTGTGTGGTACAGCATCAAAAGCCTTCTGGAAATCCAGGAATACGGAATCGATCTGAAATCCCTTGTCAATAGTACTCAGCACTTCATGTGAGCAAATAGTTAGTTGTGTTTCACAGGAACGATGTTTCTAAACCCATGTTGACTGTGTGTCAATAGACCGTTTCCTTCGAGGTAATTCATAACGTTCGAACACAATATCTGTTCTAAAATCCTGCTGCATCTCGACGTTAACGATATGGGCCTGTAATTTAGTGGAGTACTCCTACTACCTTTCTTGAATAGTGGTGTGACCTGTGCAACTTTCCAGTCTTTGGGTACGGATCTTTCGTCGAGCGAACGGTTTTATATGATAGTTAAGTATGGAGCTAATGCATCAGCATACTCCGAGAGGAACCTAATTGGTACACAGTTTGGACCAGAAGACTTGCTTTTATTAAGTGATTTTAGCTGCTTCACTACTCCGAGGATATTTACTTCAACGTTACTCATGTTGGCAGCTGTTCTCGATTCGAATTCCGAATGCATGCCGCGTAATGCGAGCGGCGCAAAGAGAGCGGCAGCGGTGGCACGCCAGTTATGAACGGTCGCCGGACAGAGCTGCTCTCCGCATAGGGGGCGGTGCGTGTGGGCTCTGTCGCTATATTTTAGAAGATCAAGCTGCACTTTAATGTGTTGGTGTAAGAGCTTTGCCCCAAGGTGGCGGTCAGATGGTGGAAAGCCGAATGAGGTCAGCGACCACAGAGGATGGCAGCAAAGGGCAGATGTTCGGCAGAGCAGCTCGCCGTTTCAAGAAGCCTGAGCCCCACCTCCCCATAGGTGTATGGAAGGAGGGAGGGGGGAAGAGGGCCTCGATTTTCGGCAGTTTGTGGACGCCTATCGAGGAGAACGCACGTTCAACTACTGAGCCCTCTGCAGTCTATTAGGACAATGATTTTCCCCAGGGCATGTGCTGCATTATAATCAGTTTATTATGAGTCTTGGTTTTCTTCACAGCAAATTGGAACTGTAATTAAAACTGTGACACATTTTTTCATCATTTGTGGTACTGTGTATTGGCTTTGATTACCTGGGCTGCAGAATGGTTTCTGAGCAGGCATCTATAGCGAATTCTGGCGTCAAACAGCGCTAGATACTGTATGCTTACAGGTAATACACTTTTTAAACTCCTCTCTGCCCAGCACCAGCATCTCGTCAGTTGAATGTATTTCCCACCGAAAAGAATAAATACAGTACCTTACACCCCTGCCTTTATCCCGCTAGCTTGTAGGTGCAGGGTAAAGTTTGAGTGTGTCTGTCGCTAGTTTCGAGTGCTATTTCAAAATTTTTTCCCTGCAGGATAACACCAGTTGTATGACGTCACCAATTTTTGAGTTATACTGCACTTTTATGCCGTCCTTGTGTAGCACTATGCGTAAGGTTGTGTCTGTCGCTAGTTTCGAAGGGTATTGCGATTTCTTTTCCCTGCAGG
Source organism: Schistocerca serialis cubense (assembly GCF_023864345.2). NCBI lineage: Eukaryota > Metazoa > Arthropoda > Insecta > Orthoptera > Acrididae > Schistocerca > Schistocerca serialis. The sequence continues at coordinate 610,344,038 of NC_064643.1, read as the reverse complement.
ATAACACCAGTTGTATGATGCCAATTTGTGAGTTATACTGCGCTTTTATGCCGTCCTTGTGTAGCACTATGCATATGGTTGTGTAATTGGCACAATCTTTGTGATTAATTACGTAATTGGGATCGATCTTTGCACCAGTTTCCCAGCCAAAATAAATAACGTACACTAACCTAACCTTACTCTCCCGCATCTGGACATTTTCCATGTGTTAGGGGATGCAATTGGGCTTTCTGCGCAGGAGGACAGAGTGCGAGTCCCGGAAATGGTACCGCCAATTTTAATTTCCCGCCAATTCCCGGGTGGAGGGTAGGGTGGGATGTCAGCACAGCCATGGGACAAAGAAATTCCCACGAAAATTCGAAACTCCCTCCAAAATTCGAAATTCCTGCCAAATTTCGAATTTCCCGACAAATTTCGAAATTTCCCCCAGTAGGGTAGATTGGAGGATGGGAAGGAGTGGGGGAGTGGAGGGGGATGGGCTGGGGCACACGTGCAGGCTGAGAAAAACACTTGACGTCGTCTGAGGGCGGGGGTGGGCGTGGTCGTGGCCGGAGGTGGGAGGGGCTGGGTGGGGGCGGGGTGATTAATTAATCAATTTAATTAATTTTCATATCAATTTGATATCAAAATTGCACTCGTAACGCCATTATACTATACTGTTGATTTTTTTTGGTTTGTTTCAGAGCGCAAAAACAACTAGGGTCATACGCACCTATTTCAGAACTGTAGGACATGAAGACAAAGAAAGGAGTTAAAACCGGCTATATGTTAATCCCAATCGATGAAAGAGAAGACAGCTTATAACAGGGATGTGGAAAATGGTCTATAAAATACGTCATAGGGAACTAAAAATGAAATGTCCTTTGCCCTATTGCTACAACGGGTAAAAAGTAAAACGCAGTAGATGGCCCATGCGTCGTTCACTAAAACAGCCTATAACTCAGACATCAAACACAAAAGAAAACGTAAGTGTTTAAAAAATGGGCATTCCATCAGGAAATAGCGGACCGCCAAAGATTGAGCGTAATGAACACAAAGTCGTGGGGGAGCACCATTTAACAAATGGTGATGGCTAAAAAGACAGTGCCCAATACGCAACCTAGCTAAAATGATCTCAAGGCGAGAGGGCTGAGAGGAGGTCGTCCAAGCTGCTGGGAGAGCCTTAATTGCCCGCAGCTTGTTCCCATGAAGGGAGGACCAGTAGTGATCCCAAATTGACATCATCTGCTTATAGAAGGCAACACAGAGATCATCAGAGGGAATATAAGAACTAGTGGGCTGATGTACGAGGACTGCAGCCTCTGCAGCAGCGTCAGCAGCCTTGCTTCCTGTCAGGCTGATGTGATCAGGAACCCACATAAACATCACAGTGCCGGCCGGGGTGGCCGAGCGGTTCTAGGCGCTACAGTCTAGAACCGCGCGACTGCTGCGGTCGCAGGTTCGAATCCTGCCTCGGGCATGGATGTGTGTGTTGTCCTTAGGTTAGTTAGGTTTAAGTAGTTCTAAGTTCTAGGGGGCTGATGACCACAGATGTTAAGTCCCATAGTGCTCAGAGCCATTTGAACCATTTTGAAACACCACAGTGGCTTCATCAAGAGTGAGCAAGTGACAGCTTTTCCTGGACCCGTGGCACTAAGTGATGGATGGTGTACTGCACACAGAGCCTTTGAAGGGCATTGAGAAAGTCGGAGTAGGTGATGGAATTGAAAATCCTGTGTCGCCGAATGTACTGTGTGGCCTGATACAACGCAAACAGCTCTTCATTAGATACTGAGCAGTATTCCGGGAGCCGATACTGAAAAACGCCGATGACAATGACGAAGTCACACCCAACGCCATGGCCAGTCCAAGAGCCATCAGTGTACACAAAGGTACTATCGCAAAGTTCCATGCAAATGTCATGAAACTTACAGCGATAAAGCAACACTGGAGTATTGTACTTAGGAGCGAATGAGGTCCAAGGTAAACTGGGCGGCCGCACGAAGCCAAAGTGGTGAAGGGTTCACACCCATTGGGAAAGTGGCAGGAAGCGTGAAGTTAAGCTGCCACAGAAAGAGCCAAAAGTTAACTCCAGGAGGCAACAGAGGAGAGGGATGCGACCTGTACTGGCAATCAAAAGAGTCATCAAAGAAGGAGGCATAGGATGATGGCCATGCATGGTGGACAAACGGCATACATATCTGCTGAGGAGAAACTCACGGCAGTAGGACAGCATCTTCTGCATACAGACTCTCAACTGGTCTAGTGTAAAAAGCGCCAGTGGCCAAGTGGATACCACATTGATAGATATTATTGAGATAACATAAAAGGGACAGACCTGCAGATGCATAAACGAAACGCCCATAGGGACAAGGGACCAGCTCAAACGGAGGAGGGTGGTTCGATCTGCTCTCCAGTTAGTACTACTGATCACATCTAGGACAATGAGATACTGCACACAGCGGGCTGCCAGGTAAGACATGCGGGAGGACCAAAAAAGTTTCCTATCGAACATGAACAACAGGAATTTCGTAGTTTCAATGGATGGAAGAGCAACAGGCCCGAGATGTAAAGACAATGGAAGAAATCAACTGCACCGCCAAAAATTCATACAAACGGGTTTGTCAATGGAAAAACGAAAGCCATTGTTGATGCTCTGTGAGTAAAGACGATTGAGACATTGCTGAAGACGCTGTTCAAGGAGACAAGTCCATGTCCATGGAGGAGTACTATAGATGGTAAAATCGTCAACATAAAGGGAGCCAGAGGTGATCAGTGGGAGACAGGCCACTATAGGGTTAATGGCGATAGCAAACAGAATGACGGTCAGACGGAACCCTGAGGCACACGGTTTTCCTTGATAAAGGCGTCCAACAAGGCAGAACCCACATGTACATTGAAAACTCGGTCTTTTAAATATTCCTGAAGGAATTGGGGCATGCAGTCACGGAAGCCCCACGTGTAAGGATTACAGACGATACCAGTTCTCCAGCAGATGTCGTAGGCCTTCTCCAAATCGTAAAACACGACCACAGTCTGGGACTTCCACAGAGAGCCGTTCATGACATGAGTGGACAAAGTAACGAGATGGTCAACTGCCGAACGCCATGCTAGAAATACAGACTGTGCATTCGTCAGTAAATTACGAGACTCCAGCCACCATACCAGCTGGGCATGATTCATGCCTTCCATCACCTCACAAACACAACTGTTGAGGGAAATGGGGTGGTAGCTAGAAGGAAGGTGTTTGGCCTTACCGGGCTTAGATATGGATATGATAGAGACTTCACGCCAACATCTGGGAAACGTGCCCTCTGCCCAGGTGCGGTTGTACATACGAAGCATAAAGTGCTTGCCCACAAGAGAAACATGCTGCAACATCTGAATGTGAACATCGTCGGGCCCAGGGGCAGAGTATCGGAATAAAGTGAGAACTTCATCTAGCTCCCTCATAGTAAAAAAATTGTTCAAATGACTCTAAGCACTATGGGACTGAACATCTGAGGTAATCAGTCCCCTAGACTTAGAACTACTTAAACCTAAATAACCTAAGGACATCACACACAGCCATGCCCAAGGCAGAATTCGAACCTGCGCCCGTATCTGCGGCACGGTTCCGGACTGAAGCACCTAGAACCGCTCGGCCACAACCGCCGGCTCCCTCATAGTAAAGGTGGCATTGTAGCACTCACGATTCTGAGAAGAAAGGGGTATTGCCTGAGCCTTCTCCACTCGTTTTCGATGGAGGAAGGCAGGGTGATAGTGAGGGGAGCTCGAAATTTCTGCAAAATGGTGGTCCAAGATGTTGGAGATACCAGTAGGGTCTACTACGGCATCATCTGCTACAGTCAGGCTAGAAATTGGGGAATGGACCTTAGTCCCAGACAGCCGTCGGACGTTGGCACACATGAGAGATAGAGGGAGTGAAACTGTTAAAAGAACTAGTGAATAAAATCCAGCTAGCTTTTTGGCTATCCTGAAGAACGCAACGACACTGTGCACGAGCCTGCTATAATGAATGCAGTTTGCCATCATAGGATGACGGTTAAAAATGCGGAGAGAACGTCTCCGCGCCTGAACTGTGTCGCGGCATGCCTCAGACCACCAAGGGTCCGGGACATGGAGTGGTAAAGAGGAAGTGCGAAGAATGGAACATTCTGTAGTTAAGGATAACGTTTGGAAGATATTCTAGCTGGTCATCACAACTGGGGAAATGTTGTTCGTCACAGGTCGCCAGGGAGGAGTAAAGCCTTCAGTCGGCCTTTGTAAGCTGCCATTTGGGTGTGTAGGTGTGTATGTAGAAGGGGTAGGAGTCACCAAACGGAGAGCACACAGGAAATGACCGCTCGAGTCTGTGTCAGAGAGAACAGACTACTCAACACGACAGGCAATCTGGGCAGTGCAGAAGGTTAGGTCCAAATGGGAATAGCTGTGCGTGGAGAATGAAAGGAACGTGGGTGCTCATATGTTAAGGCAGATGAGGTTAAGTTGATTGAGAAGGTCAGCCAAAAGAGCACGTTGCAGACAGGTTGTGGGAAAACCCCAAAGGGGATGGTGCACATTCAATTCACCGAGCAGCAGAAAATGGTGAGGTAGCTGCCCAATAAGCTACAGGAAGGGCAGAAAAATGGTTGGTGGTGTGCACCAGCGACGTGGAGGTCGGCTGGGTGAGGATATCAGATGGTGGCATCGTTGAAGAGGGCCTCTGAGTCGGTGAAGAAGAAGACCGTTTGCCTTTGTGTCAACAGGACACTCGAGTGTGGTTGAAATGATGATACTGGTAGCAGTGCATCAGGTGCGGAATGTACAGTTGGCCGTGATAACTTCATAACCTGCTTTGATCTTGGATGAAAGCACCATTCTATCAAAAGTGAGAAAAAGAGTGGGTGTGTGCACTAAGGATGCATCTACCTTTTTCATCATCTGATGAACTGCAATGACACCCTGATCAGAGAGGTACATTAGGATTTCTGCCTTGATCAGAACATCGAGTAGCCTAGTGTAAATAACACCATGGGAAGAATTCTGCATTCTATGGGCTAGACACCAACAGGATAGCCATGGAGAAGTGAAGTGGCAAGCAGTTGTTGTGCTTGCGGATCAGAAGTAGTCTCCAAAAGCAATGTGTCATTGTGTAAAAGAGAGCAGGACTTTACAGGAGCAGTAACTGCATCAACACCTTTCTGAATAAGAATCGGATTTACCACTGCAAAGGACTGACTGTCTTCAGTGCGTGAAACCATGAGGAACTGTGGTGCAGCTAGGAGAGTCTTTGAATTGTGAGCTTCATTCCGTTTACATTTGGTAGACCCAGACCGAAGATAATAATTGGCTTATAGTGAGGAAATACCCCATGGTTGCCAGCGCCTATGACGGCACACTTCTTCCAACTGGTGGCCCACCCTCAGAGGGGGGCTCAGCCCCCTTAGGCGATTGTTCACACCTCAAGTCACACCAGAACACTTGACAAAGGGACCAATCGGCAATTTAGGAAGGTATCAGCTCAGGCAATCACCCCTCTCTGGGCCTGGCCTATACAGGGGGGGGGGGGTATATTGGGGTATATGCAAACCCTACCTGTCGACCTGGGGCTGGGAATTATGCATTACCCAGTCACCTGATACACGACAGACACATGGGCTGGCCTTCAGGAATACACAGGGAGAAAGAAGAAAATGAGGAACGTCAAACGCCGAAGTGGAAGAAGGCGAGGAGAAGGTGAAAGAAGAAAGAAAAAAAGCAACGAAAAACAGTGCTGGGACTGTTCTGATTTCAGCCACCGAAAATGCGGAACACATTCCGAAAAACGCGCCAGACATGTTCCCAAAAGGAAAGGAAAAAGAGTAGCAAGAGGACAGACATGCAGCATGGAAGGGAAAAAGATGCTGCAAAGGCTTGGACCCTGTGGTAGCCAAGCACGAACCCACCAAAGAGCAGCGAGCCGATTTAGTCGAATGCGTGGACGAAATCAATGGCGCCAAGGGTGTCCATATTTTACAGGCTGCCATCAATGCTATTACATCATGGATGCTCCTAGCGCTGTATAAATGTTGTTGACACCACCCAAGCATGTCTGAGCAGTGTGGATCGCTTTCCTGATAACAGTGTGGAGATGAGCACTGAGGATGCAAGTGAAGATCATCTAGTCAGTGTCGAGGAGTTTAAGTGGGCGAAAATCTCGCCACTACTCAGTTCCAGTACTGGGATCAGGATTCTTCCTGTGAATTCTGTGGGGACAATGAAATCAGGGCGGATCAGTTCTTCCAATATCTGGAGCTATTTGTCACCCATAGGGTAATCAAAAGTGCAGCAGAATTCCTGAGGTAAACTGTCCAGCCATGGCTATTTGTTAGGTCCTCCCCGCATCAAAGCCAATGTCAACTCGTCAGATGTGATGGGCAACAGAAGGGTATCAAAGAATGCCATATCTCTAGGGAGTGGGGAAATCGTGCAGCACCTCTTCGTTATTATGAACTTTCTGCAGATCTTCCATATAAGAAGTCCCATAGTATCAGACTAATGTGTGCACCATATCCATTTGTGTCACTGCTTGCCTGCTTTCCTCCATGTTAATTACTGAGATGAGCTGACGTTTGCAGTGGCTCCTCTCACATACAAGGTGATAGATTGACACAATTTCGGTGGGGATGTCGTCTTGCACTATCACACAGAAACGGACACCTTATAACTGCTCCACCATGATGCAGAATAGAAGGGCTTTGATGCGAAACATGACCAGCTGACGTTCAGATGATGGCTGTTGCATCACAAACTTATATAACGCTGAATAGTAAAACTCCGATGTCTCTCTTTGTCAGCTCTGTCAGTCATATCCTTATGCCATCAAGATCTTTTAGCTTGCAGGTTTACACATCCTAGCCGCCACTGTAATGTGGAAACATACTTTGGCATGTGCCTGAGACAATGGCGACATTTGCCATCAGCCACTCGCCAAAATGCATTCTCACAAAGGAGGGTGATGTTAGCACCCAAGAGCCTCTGCTGTGCCAGGTGAGTTGATAGGTATGGTGACAGTGCAGATACACACGAGATGATCTGTTAAGACCGCTGGCCAGATTTCTGCAACACTGTGCCGTGCAGAGGCCACACGAGACCTATATTTGATCCAGTGGACTGGCAGAATGGCTGATAAAACGCCTATATCTGCACTGGTTCCCACAGTGTAAGAGCTTTGTGTTGTGGAACGCCAGGTCATGTAGCAGTGTGTGCAGTGTCAGGCATGGGATGTGATGTGGTATTTGGTGTTTGGGCTGCAGGACCCTGACAAAATCACTGCCCACTATGTAATGGTCCGTGTTGTCCTGCAAAAGTGGGGCCACCTCCTCCAAATAGAAGATGTGACTGTCACTGCAGCATGAAGTACCAGAGGGCACATATACACTATTGAGGCAGATGCGCCAACTGTGAATGATGTGCCTCATGAATACGACCAGTACATAATGTCCATCACTTTTATGCCATTGCAGAGAATGATCGCCGTTCTGCCTGCACTGTTGCCAGATGGCATTATGTAGGTGGTGCAGCCATAAAGGTCTAACCATAGCTCTGTAAGAACCTCCTGGGAAGGAAATTTACAAGTCTGCCGCTCTTACCAAGTAGTGTAACAGCTGGATCTTGACAGCAGAGTGAATAACAGAATGAGATTTTCACTCTGCAGCAGAGTGTGCGCTGATATAAAACTTCCTGACAGATTAAAACTGTGTGCCAGACTGAGACTCGAACTCAGGACCTTTGAGTTTCACGGGCAAGTGGTAAAGCACTTGCTCGCAAAAGGCAAAGGTCCCAAGTTCGAGTCTCGGTCTGGCACACAGTTTTAATCTGTCAGGAATTTTCAGAGTGAATACCATTGACATCGACCATTCTCACATGGTAGAACTGAGATGTATCAACTGGCAGGGGCAATGCATGGCTGCAAACCCATGGTGGGGTTGGACAATATGTATATGCCTGGCTGCATAGCAATTATTATTGTGCCATTATGGTCTCCTGATGGACAGGGCCTTGTAGATTCAACTCTAGCCAGGAGCATCAGAGGGAGCTATTGGTCTCTGCTACACATCAACCACCTCTGTATCTTCTGCCCAATCTCCAAGAGAGAATGAGAGATTAGTGGTGGCTGGTGGCTTTCACGTTCTGGGGTTCGACCTGATTCACTTCGTGTTCAGGACTGCCAGGAGGCGGCGAATGTTTCACACTGTCTGGTGCATATTATTGAATGAGGCTGTTGGAAGTCTTTAAAACTGAAGATGCTGCAATGGTATCAGTGTCTTCCTCCAATGTCACATCCCCATCCCATCGATCTTCTTCAGCTGATAGTCGTCTCTTCTTGTGCCACATGGGATACTTTTGCTTGCAGGTCTGTAACTCATCATCTACCAGAGGGTGGAATCTGGCGCAATAATCAGAGACCCCTACTTCCAATCCTAACAGTGATGGCAGCTGGGTGCCCCCAGTGCCACAATGTGCAGAAGCTGCCAGAACTTCTGCACCATGAGGCAGGGGAGTGTCAGCATTGTCAACAATGCTGGGTCTCCAGCGGAACTTGTTGTGGCTCAAGGTGATATCAGGTTTTGATTATCCATCATATATCGTGTCGCCTCCACATACATTAGCACAAGGGAGATCATTGTGGATCACAGGGGAAGCTCTGCATAGGGCACCTGGATGAGATGTTGCTCCAGACACTCAGATAGGACATTTTCCTGCTGGCTGCAGCCCGAGCAGGTCCTCGGTTGTCCATCATATATAACAATTGTGCAGCAGCTACCAATGAACATATGTGATGGAACATGCTTCTTAAGTTTTACGCATATTTAGCATACACCATTAAGTAGAGGGTATGTTTCAAAGATATTCCATCACTCTTTCATGTGGCTCAAAACTGTGTCATATGGCTGCAGCTTGTCAGCGATGAGGTTGGTGGGAACTTCGAATGAGAGTTCAGAGCAACATACAGTACGCTCCCCCAGACCAGCATGGTCGACTGCTACCATGCTCACATTACTGTCAGAGTGGCAAAAGTGAAAGCTGTAGGTCGACCATTGAATGATTCTGTCAAGGGACACTTCATCAATGAGTCAGAGGCATACTGTTCTGAACACAATAGACAAATGGATGCCTATCAGTTCTTGTGGTTCTATGTGCATCACGTCTCGAAGAAACCTTCTGTTTCATCGGCCTTCGTCTAGTGTATGATGAGTTGAACATTAGTTTGACTGTAGCTAGTCGATACGACAACGCCAAGGAGGTCGGTACTGTAAGTCAATGCAACGACACAGCGGGTAAACAAGCACACCAGCGGAACGCTGACCGGTGCACCGAGCCACTCTATATTATGTCACGGCTGAAAGCCGATTGAATCCAAACACAATGTTTATCGCAAATGCGTGGACCATCTCATCACGCTCCTTGGCCGACTCACATTCCCAACAAGCGCCACCTATCCACAGTTCTACTTCATGTAACCCACGCTCGCTAATTTTAGATTCTCACTGGAGGTCGAACATAAATGTACATCTGCGCTGAAGGTTATGGATTCATTGCCCATTGCAGGAAATGATTATATGAATGTGTAACGGCTGCTCTTTTAGGTATGACCAAAAGAACAAACACCAAGCGAAATCTGCGGCTGTGACATATATTATATAAATTGGAGGTGGAGGGGGGAGAAAGGAAAGGAAAGGGGAGGAACTAATGGTATCAGTTGCAACGGGACTTTATGCGGAAACAGAGGCGACGAGCCCGAAAGAACAGACGTCACGCATTCGTACAACGCTAACATTTGCTACTCGCTGATCGCGTCTGCAGGCGGGCTTCTGTCCTGCATTTAGTGTACGTCCAGCTTATCTGTACGAGTAGTTAAGTAATTTGTTATTACTTTCCACTTTATAGTGTGAATTTTTTGTATCTTGTATTCGTGATTCAGTAGTTATCAGCTTAGTAGTATAACATAGTCAACTATGCCTTAGTTCTAACAAGTAAGATAGCAGAACCTCTCAAGGCCATTTCAGTTGACGGATTACTATGCAATGTATTCACGTAATTATACAGTTCTATCCAGAAGTCATATCTGTACTTCAGTTTCCTCTCGTCCTTTTTCTTTCCTTGTAGACAATTCAATTAATGTTTACTTGATAACAAGTCGAAATCGGTAATGACGTTATTTGGGCAATCTGAGACTCAGAGTAGACGATATTTAGGACACTCGCTGTACTATCGATCCATTTGTCCTCATAGCAAAACTAGTAAACCCCCAGTTCTTTAAAGAATTGACCATCTCTGTACAAAACAGATTCAGACTTCTAATTACCTTACAAGTGAGTTAATGTATTAAATATCTGAGTGGAGTATGTAAGCGAGGAAATGTTAGAGACAAGGTTTGTGATTACGTTTAAAGTTTATTGGAAGTCGCTAAATGCTCTCATTATCAAACAGTGGATGAATACCGTCTGCATAATTAGCGCTCCATTTTAAGCAAAAGCTAGTTTTACACACATCAGAATGGCTATGACTTAGTATCTCCCAAACTGTGGGTCGTACTAAGATATAATTTTCCTGGCACATTCAGTGGTATATGTGGATACTGACTGAAAAGCGTGTTGCGAATAACTAATAAATTAAAACGTCTTGCCTTATGCTGAAGTTTCACTGCAAGAACTGCGAAAATGAAGTGATAATTTTTTTTCCTTTGGTGATTTCAGGGGTGTGTCAGGGAGAAAAAGTTTCATGAAGCTTTTAAATTATGTTCAAAATTTGTTGGAGGTCTGGGCAATTTGCGCTTAGTGATGTATGCTGCATCAAAGTAACTGTAATACCTGGCTTAATGTGTTAAACCTTTGAGATAATATTACACCTCTTAATGAGTAGATTATTATAGCATTTTATATTTTTAAATTCGGTCAAAAATTATACTAAATATTGAAAGTCAAATTTTTGTTGTCATTACAAGCCACTAGATAGGCAACCTGCAACAAATATGGTGAACTATGAACCATGAACAGGGTTAATCGGTTAGCACACGTTCGGTTCACTTCAATACAAAATTTAAGTAAAAATAAACTTATAAACTTACCACTGAACCGATGAAGGATGGTATCGCAGCTATGAACTTCATACCCGGCTGCCATATAGTCACCAGCGCCACGTCCACAATGAAAATGCTCGCCGCAATCTGAGAAAAGCAACTGATGATAAACTTTGCACATGAAACTGTCTTTATGACAGGAAAATTGTGACGCCTTCGCTGAAATCATTTCAGCATCACTTTTGAGAAAACTACAACATGTAATGTGTACTGTACTGATGAGTAACAAACGTACCGAAAGACATTTGTCATGAAATCTCAAAACTACCAGGATTTCCCCAGTCCTGCCACCCCCGCCCACTCTGTACCGCACCTCAGGCTCTGGATACGCTCTTGACAATACAGCTTCACCGTGAAGCTTTTGATTCATACAGCAACTAAATGTAGGGCCTATCTGCTAAATTTGACGCTATGAACTAGTTCGAGCCCTGTTACGCGATGTTTATACGATAATGCAGAAGAAACAGCGCCATGCCATCAGCTGTGCCTGACGGATCTGGTGCTGTTCCTCAACATTTTTGCAACAAAAAGTGTCACTGTTAAGGTGAACAAACCCCATACACTTGCAGTTTTCTTTTATAGAGCCCTTGAATGAAACTGGAGGACACACTCGTACATCGCCTCGTCTGTTTAAATATAATCGTTGATTGGCAGACTTAGATTAAATAGGCCCACTGGCCCGAAACCAGCCTGCCGTTCGTTTGCAATGGCCTTTAGGTGAATTATAGTCTCAATGCTGCAATAAACTGGTATAATTACGTCCTATTACTCGTTTAATCTTAAATCGTTTATGAACCATTACGTGCGCCTACCACTCTTCATTGTAGTTATTATGGTTATGATTTCAGCGAAAGCTCTGTAAAGATTCTTCCATCTAGACAGGCTTCATTTGTAGAAAATCGGTGATTTTTACAATTAAACAAATACGCAAACTAACTAATTACGTAAAGACAAGAACGACACCACCACTTCCGGTGTCAGCTTTTACTATTGAGTTTTTTGTTACTCCCTTCACGAAAAGTCTAGCCCCATTCAAGAATGATAGCGCGGTTCGCGTAGGTCGAAGCACGAATGAGGATGGCATTGTTGCCGTTTCCAAGCAACAGTTGCGGTACGCGCATATTCGTGCTTTGCACTTAAAGAAAGCGTATAACTTGCAAATTACCTTCCCTGTATGCTTACAAATAATTTGTCGATTACCATTACCATCAGCGATGTCAACTCGCAACAAATCGAAAAAAAAATCATTACATAATTCACTATGATCACGTTTAATGCCCACGTTGACTAAGACTTTCACAACAGAGCACTCTACACTACAGAACTTTCTATTGGCTGTCGGAGAATACGTGACACAGGAGAGCGCTGATCAAGGCTAAACTCGACCCCTATAGTTTCTAAATTTGGAATCTGCTTAGATGTCAGTCACATGTTAATAACCATATAAGCATTTTGTCTCACGAAGACTGGCACTGTCTTGTCAGGCAGGTACATCGCTTCTTTGTTTCAGCAACAGTTTCAACAACACTTGCGACCCATGTGCGAGATGGAACTACGATCATACAAAAGAGGCAATAAAGAAAAATTTGCTTTTGGGACAAATATCTCTTCGCCTTGCTACCTTAAAGATCTCAACAGCAACCTTCGATACCGTCCGTCGGCTTTGGACCGTTGCTTGCTACGGCTGTGGTGGGAATGTGGTGTGTGGTGGGCGACGTCATTCATCAGATAGAGATTAAACATTGTCTCTGGTTGCGCAAGTAGCGAGTGAAAACAATGATTAAAATTTACATGAACTTTGAATTGTTTATGAGTACATTTTCCTGTTGTACAACTTTCTTAGAGAGATCGAGGCCAGTTCATGTATTAGAGTGATGTCAACTTATTAATCCTTTGTTTTATATCGACACAGCGTTTCTTTGATTGCCACAATTGTTGCCTTCGTGTATTCGTATCGCTAATTGGCGTTTTGTACTGTTATTGGTTTTAGATTTTCTTATATTGGTGCTGGCATTTTAAGCTGAGCTCTATAGCTCGAGTGGTGTTTTCCACACCGTGTTTCGTTACTTCTTCCTATTTTCGGATATGTGTATTGACTTTTTTACTACTATCGGCTTTTTGTATTGATATCGGCGATTTAAGCTGAGCTGTATAAGTCAAGTGTTGTTTTCGAAATCGCGTTTAGTTAGTTCTCGCGACTTTTCCCTAAGTGTCTTGGTATGGATTTCTGGCTCTTTTGTACGTCTATCAGTTTTTGGCAATTTGTGTTGGTATTGGTCTTCTAATTTGAGATAGGCCATGTGATGTTAGTTTCGTTAGTTTTCGCGACTTTTCTCTATCTTGGTATGGTTTTCTAGCTTGTTTGCACTTCCATCAGCTTTTGGCTTTCTGTGATGGTATTGGTCTTTTGAGCCACACAGGCCATGTGATGTTTTCGATACCGTTAAAGTTACTTCGCACTAATTTTGCGTTTTTTTGTGTCTTAGGACCCGACCATTTCATCGTGTTTCTCTGGTTGTTTCGTTTAGGATAATTTTCTATTACAGTAATTTTGCAGTGGTTATTTTAGTTTGTTACATGTGACCACGACGTCATACCAACGACGATTTTTAAAACGTAAGCAAGACAGATGGTTTTGATTGTTAGATTGTACTACATCCCGAAACAAATATTGTACTTAGATTTACAGCTATTACGATAAAGAACGTATAAATAATAAAAACGTTTCTTGGAACGAAAACGAATCGATTATAATAAAAATAAGCTTTACAGCGGGACATCACTACACACAGAAAGAACTAAAAAGAACCATGTCTTGTAATTAAATGATAGCTAGTATCAAAAAATATACTTTTATAGGTCAAGGGAAGACTGTCATAGGCAATTTCGAATACATGTACTTTTCAGAAGAAAATCGAAAACCGTTTAAGAAGAAGCACTTAAGCTATTCCTGAAGAAACCATCAAGTATCGTAAAAACAGTTGTAGTTTTGTTTTGTTTTGTTTTCGTGCTCAAAAACAACTGCGGTCATACGCGCCCAAGTCAAAACTGTGGAACATGAACACAGAGAGGAGTTAAACGACTATACGTCAGCCCAATGGACAGAATAGGAGACAGCTAAAAACAGGTACTTGGAAAACGGGCTAAGAAAAACATACAGAAATGGAGGTGCAAAACTAAAAATTAAATCGCCTTCTCACTATTGCTTCTGCGGATAAAGTCGTCAGCCCCAGCGTCATTCGCAAAAACGGCTGATAACTCAGATGGCAAACCCAAGCTGGAACGTAAATTATCAAAAAAAGGGCATTCCAGCAGGAAGTGGAGGACAGTTAAAATTTGGGCGCAATGTGTAAAAAGAGGTGGGGTAGCGCCACTTAGCAAATGTTGATGGCTAGAAAAGCAGTGCCCAATACGCAGCCGAGTTAAAATAATCTCCTCCCGGAGAGAGGGCCTACAGGAAGTCGTCCAAGGCGCCGGGAGAGGCTTAATAAGCCGAAGCTTACTCCCGTCAAGGGAGGACCATTGGCGAAGTTAAAGGGACACAACCTCCTGGCAGACGGCAACGCAGAGATTATCGGAAGGAATAGAGGCCAGCCGCTGTAGCCGAGAAGTTCTAAGTGCTGCAGTCCAGAACTACGCTGCTGCTACGGTCGCAGGTTCGAATCCTGCCTCGGGCATGGTTCAAATAAAATGGTTCAAATGGCTCTGAGCACTATGGGACTTAACATCTGAGGTCATCGGTCCCCTAGAACTTAGAACTACTTAAACCTAACTAACCTAAGGACATCGCACACGTCCATGCCCGAGGCAGGATTCGAACCTGCGACCGTAGCGGTCACGCGGTTCCAAACTGAAGCGCCTAGAACCGCACGGCCACTCCGGCCGGCGCCTCGGGCATGGATGTGTGTGATGTTCTTAGGTTATTTAGGTTTAAGTAGTTCTAAGTCTTAGGGGGCTGATGACCTCAGATGTTAAGTCACATAGTGCTTTGAGCCATTTGAACCATTTTTGAGGGAATACCGAGTTACTCGCGGGCCGAGATACGAGGACTGCAGCCTTGGCAGCAGCGTCAGCAGCCTCGTTTCCTGGCCGACCGACATGACCAGGGACCCACAGAAACATGACACTGGCTCCACAAAGAGTGAGCGAGTGACTGTTTTCCTGGACCCGCTACTCTGAGGGATGAGTGGTGTACAGCGCACATAGACTTTGGAGGGCACTGAGTGAGTCTGAGCAGAAGACACAAATGGAAAGACCGTGTCGCCGGATGTGCTCCGTGGCCTGATACAAAGCGAAGAGCTCGGCTGTAAATACTGAGGAGTGTACCGGAAGCCGATATCGAAAGACACAGGTGCCAATGATGAAGGCACACCCGACCCCCAGTCAGTCCGAGAGCCATCAGTATAAACAAAGGTACCATCGCCAAGTTCCATGCGAAGGTCGTGAAACTGGAGGCAATAGACCGAGGCTGGAATAGTGTCCTTAGGAACCGAATGAAGGCCAATGTTAACATGAATCGTTTCACGAAGTCAAGGTGGTAGAGGGTTCAAACCCACTGGGGAAGTTGCAGGTAGTGTGAAGTTAAGCCATCGTAGCAAGTGACGAAAGCGGATTCCATGACGTAACAGGAAAACGAACGAGTCCCATACTGGCAGTCGAAGGAATCTCCAAAGAAGGAGGCATAGGAGGGGAGGCCACGCGTGGCAGACAAACAGCATGCATAACTGCTGAAGAGGAAGTCGCGGTGGTAGGACAGTGGTAGTTCAGCAGCTTCAGCATACAGACTCTCAACCGGACTGGTGTAAAAGGCACCTGTGGCCACGCTGATGCCACGATGGTGGATAGTGTAAGACGGCGTAAGAGGGATGAGTGTGCAGACGCATAAGCAAAACACCCATAATCGAGTTTCGAACGGACAAGGGACCGGTACAAATGGAGGAGGGTGGTTCGATCGACACGACAGGAAGTACCATCGAGGACACGCAGGACATTGAGGGACCGCGTACCACGTACAGCGGGCTGCCAGGTAAAACACGTGGGAGGACCAAGACAGTTTCCTATCGAGCATGAGCCCCAGGAATTTAGTAGTTTCAACGAACGGAAGGGTAATATAAACTAAAAAACATTTGTCGTAAATAAAAATAAGATAGCTAATGTCGGAAAGTACACTTTAAGTACATAACTCAAGAGGAGGTTGCGATACGCTGTTTCAAATATAATTGGGTACTTTTTAGTTGTAAATCGAAGAGAGTTTGACGAAAAGTAGAGTACCTATTTGTCAGGACTAAACTGATGATGGCCGAAGTAGAGAAGATATAAAATATAGACTGACAATGGCAAGGTAAACGTTTCTGAAGCAGAGAAATTTGTTAACATCGAATATAGATTTAAGTGTCAACAGGTCTTTTCTGAAAGTATTTGTCTGGAATGCAGCCATTTATGAAAGTGAAACATGTAGGCCTAACTATTTAGACATAAAGAGAACAGAGGCTTTCGAAATGTGGTACTACATAAGAATGCTGAAGATTAATTGGGTAGATCGCGTAGCTAATGTGGAAATACTGAATAGAATCGGGGAGACAAGAAATTTGTGGCTCAACTTGACTAAAAGAAGGGCTCGGTTGACAGGGCACATTCTTTTGGAGGGAAGTATGGGGGGAGGGGGGAAATCGTAGAAGGAGACCAAGAGATGAATACATCGAACAGATTCAGAATGATGTAGGTCGCAGAGTAGTTATTCGGGGATAAAAAGGCTTGCACAGTGCAGAGTAGCAAGGAGAGCTGCATCAAGCTAGTCTTCGAAGTGAAGACTACAACAACAAAACAGACTGAATCGACTACCGCAGAAACAAGCTGTCCTGCTGGAATGGGCACCACGACATACTGTAGAAACCAAGCAACTATTCATTCTCAGCTAATGATCTCTTATATAAAATAAAAATAAATTCCCACAAGAGATCATCAGCTGAGAATGGCTTCACCGATTTGGTTGACTATTTTGTCGTTATCTTCGTTATTGTCAGGACAAGATTTATATGAAGGAAAATTTTTGAAAAATCCACCGAAAAATTCAGAAATTAAAACCAGTTGTGGAGGATCTTCACTGGAGAACGACTCGACCGATTTGCTAGGTCCTTTTTGTTCTGTTCCTATCTGCAGATGGTAATGGTATTTTTGGTATGAAAAATAAAAATTGAAAAATTGAGTTCAGTTATACAGTCCTGTTATCACATGTTTTCATAACAGAAAAAATCAGTTTGACATTTGACAGTTATACACAAAGAGGAAACGTTGTTACCGAAAATCTCAATAAGTTCTTGAACGACTTACTTAAAATTACAGGACACCAAACTTTTACAGGACACTATAATGAACGTTGGGACGGACACAGGCTACATATTTTTGTAATATGTAGCGGGGAAGTGTAGTTACCACAAATCTCGAAAATTTCTTGACCGATTGACCGATTTATTTCATATTTTTTACACGATACTCTAACATTCGCACGGAATAGGCAGAAAGGTTCTATATTTTTGTAATATATCTAATATATAAATACAACTGTAATATATGAAGGAGGAAGCATTGTTACTACAAATCTCGAGAAGTTCTTGACCGATTTACTTCCAGCTTTTACACGATACTCTAATGAACATTTGGACTGACATAGGCTATATATTTTTTGTAATATATTACATATATAAATGTATATATAGTATATAAATGGGAAACGTTACCAAAAATCTCGAAAAGATATTGACGGACTTACTTCAAATTTTTAAACGACACTCTACTGAACATTCTGGCGGAAAGTGGTACGTAAGATGGACAGAGAGGTGGGGAGGAGGTTATGCACAGAGAGATGGTGGAGGAAGAGATGTACTGAGCTACTGAAATTCACACGGAAATGGACATAAAAATGGGGGTGGGGAGGAGGAGATGGACAGAGAGAGGGGGAGGAAGATATGCACGGAGAGATGGGGGTGGAGAAAATGTACTGAGCTACTGAACATTCATATGGAGATGGACAGAGAGAGGAGATATGTACGGAGAGAGAGGCGGATGAGAAGATGGATAGAGAGAAGGGGTCAAGGATTGAGGATGTATATGTAGTTCCCATATATATTTAGCAATTCTGAAGCCTTGCCGGGTTTCCTTGTTTATAATAAAGAAAACAAACCGAAGCTATAGTCGAGTCGCAGTGAGTAGACCAATGACAGTTGCAGTGAGTTGGGCGCCGCAGTTCCATGGTTATGCCTCAACCAATCAAGTAAAAGTTTGTAAAAATCTCTATGTAAACGCTGCAGTGTTGTCCCACCTACAGAGACGACTATGTTTTCGCCTGTAGCTACGCAGCTGAAAGCCGACAACAGCTGTGTTAGCTGTCGGGATCTTATACCGACTCAACAACAGTTTCGGAAAATATACCTTCGCTATATAGCTTATTACATAGCTCAAGAGGAGACAGCAGTGCGCAGTTACGAATGTATGCACTTTTCGGGAGTGAATAGAAACATTAGCTACAAGAAGCACTTTACTTGCCGGGAAGAAACTGAATCGAGTATCGTAATAGGAGCTGTGTAGCTGTAGTAGAGATCAAGACACACAATATGAACCAAAAAAATATTTATTGTAAAGAATCGAAAGGTAGTATCAGAAAATACATTTCAGCTATACAGCTCAAAAGGAGATAGCTATACTTCGTTACAAATATACGTACGTGACAGGAGTAAATCGAAACTGATGTGACAAGTATGACTATAACTATTTATCAAAAAGAAATCAAATCGAATTTCGTAAAAAGATGTCTACAGGTGTAGTGGACACCACAACACACAGTACGAAGTAAAAAACATATTTTCCGTAAATAAATTGTAGCTAATATCGGTAAATGCACTTTACCTGCATAGCTCAGGAGGAGATTGCGATCCGCAGCTTCGAATATATGTTCGTTCAGTAGTAAATCGAAAAGGGTTTGACAAGAAGCACTTCAACTATTTGTCGGAAAAAACTGAATCGACTGCCATACAAACAACAACACAGAATACGAACCAAGAACAAAATATTTATCGTAAATAAATCGAGTATCGGAAATACACAAGTGTATGTATGAATCAGGTGTAAACGGAAACGGTTATCACGCAGAAACTGTTTATCGGAGTGGAAACGAACCAAATATAAAAAAAGCCGAGCTGTCGTGGGGACCACGAAAAATAGTACAAATTTTAAAAATATTTATATTTAAAGAAAACAAGATTTAAAAATCGACTAAATGTTATTCCATACGAAACTGAACAAACCTCTCGTAAAGAACCCCAGATTCGCCAATTAATCGGCCAACTAGCCGACCAGTCGTTGCAGCCTACACACCTCCCGACCGACTTCACTCAGCGATTACAGTGCCGCCCTGTTCCTTATCGCTATTTGTGAATTTCGTATTTTATGGTCACTGTAGTTATGTTCTACGAAGTGCTGCTTGGTATTGCAGAGACACATAAACTTGTATTTGCCTTGGCTGTTTTCAGAGTTAGCATAACAAAAAAAAGCCCTGAGAAGGGCTGTGAGCAAAAATGCAAAGAAAGAAATTCACTCACGCTCTGCTACTTAAGACGCTGGGAGCAGGGTCACCTAAAAGGGTGTGTGGAGGGTGTGGGAGTGGGGAACCCCGACGAATGTCAGGGCGCCTGGGCTTTTAGGGGGACCGTAGAAAAATATCTCTATGTGTATGTTGTCCTATATTCAGCTGTGCTTTTTTTATAAAAAAAACTGATTTTTTTTTCAAACTGACTGTGCTGGGCGATCGTACAAGCACGTATGGTCAGTGTTGCTAGTGATGCACTTGTTAGTTTACCAATTTAAACTAAAACGAAATAAATCGAAGCAATAAAAAGATTTTGCAGTTTATGTAACTATGTTTGTGGCAGTTCCCCCTAATCTTGATTGCAGTCGTCGAAAGAATTGCCATTGTGTTCGTCACTGCTGCCAATCTATGCAAGGTGACGCTGAGTGAAGCTTGAGTAGCTATTGCTCAATATTTGCTTACCGTCTGACCTTAAGCTGTGGCCTTAATTTAAGAGGGAACGTTGATGAAATTGACCAAAAGTGTCAATTTTCGATTTATTTTTTATTTGTTAGTACAACTCATGGACAACAAGTTTCCAAAGTTTCAATGTTGAAATCGCATCCGAAGTGCCTGAAAATTAATTAAAAGTGTAAGACGGCCTCCCTGCCACGCCCACGTTTTGAAGCAGCACTTCAATACCAGCTCGGGTGAACAACGATTCTGTGTATTACTTTCAACCAAACGTGTGCGGGATACATCTAGAAGGCTGTGATACACACTCTTTGGTTTTATAGGTCATCTTTGGCCGATCCTGCACTCGTCTAAAAGCGTGTTAATGGCAAAACCCAAAATCCAAATGAGTCTCTAAATTCACTCGTAAGGAAATAATACCCTAAAAACACATTTGCATCTGCTACAGTTGTCAGAATTGAAATTTATGATGCAGTTATTGTATTTAATGATGGGAACGTCGGGAAGATGACGGTATTAGAAAGAATGGGCTGCAAGATAGGGAATTTTACTCATGACGTCCTGAGAAAAATAGATTTACAGTGCGTCTCTGCAGCTGAAAAGGCTGTTGAAGACCTGGTAAAGGAAAGAAGACAGACAACAAAAAACCAGAAGAGAAGCCTTGAAGGGAATGACGACCCAGAGTACAAATGTGGTGCCTTCTGAAGAAGTGACATAAGGAAAAATGTTGCGTTTCCAGAAAAGTTTTTTTTTTTAAGTTTATGTACATTTTCCTCAGATTCCATGAATGCTAGAATTATGAAATTTTGTACATATATTTCTGTAAACCTAATAAACGTTGTCTCAAGAGCAAATTTTGAAATTCTGATTGTAAGCTGAGATATGTGGCAAAGTGCTTCGAATTTTGCATAAATTTAAAATTCTACTTGTGGAATTATAATTAAAAAATTATGAAAATTCTCCGATCTGACCTATTCTAAAAACCTCATGAGAGAAGCTTAAAACATATAAAGGGACGAAAGAGAGAAACTTTTGTAGAAATTTCTTGAATACTTTCTGAGAAAAAGGAACATACATTATTTTTTGAAAATAAAACTTCAAATTTCATTAAAAAAATTGATTATATATAATCAAAGGATTTTATATGTAAATGTGTCACTTTCATGTAAAGCATGGTACAAAATTTCATTGCCGTATCTCCAAAACTGTGGATTTGGTGCATTTTTGAAATAGTGTGTGTTTTTCATCAACGTCCCCCCTTAAATTCGTATCACTTCCATTTCATCAAATAAGTACCAAATGTGAACTAGAAATCGCTTTAACGTGCATTCATGAAACACTATTACGTCCGTACGTAATTTCCTTTACAGCAAGTGGTCAAAATGTAGCACGAACCGTAAATTTTGTCAGCATTGTCGGAGATGTTCCCGCACATTTCCGCGCCGCATGGCCACCTCTGTGCTTACTCCTTCACTCCACACGTTGGCCTCTGACAGGAGCACAAGTAAAGTCGAAGTCATCTGACAATCGACATCAGTTTTAGAACGCATATTGATAATCGACTGCGCCAATGACTGAGCACCTCTCAAGCCAAGTTAAACCATAAATACCCCTAACATTCAGCGTTTGGCACGTTTGTCAGTGACAGATTATCATTACCTTTCTATAGATTAAATATATTTAAATATGAATTGAGTGACTTTCTAAAACCCCTATAGTGACAAGAATAGCGATTATTCCAGTGATAACAGGCCCTTAGTAATTTAGAGATTCTAACATTGAGATTCTGCAATTTCAATAAAAATTCAAATTGCTCTGAGCACTATGGGACTCAACATCTGAGGTCACAAGTCCCTTAGAACTTAGAACTACTTAAACCTAATTAACCTAAGGACATCACACACATCCATGCCCGAGGCAGGATTCGAACATAAACTTAAACTTAAAAAAAAAACTTTTCTGGAAACGCAACATTTTTCCTTCATATATTACAGTTGTATTTATATATTAGATATATTACAAAAATATAGAACCTTTATGCCTATTCCGTGCGAATGTTAGAGTATCGTGTAAAAAATATGAAATAAATCGGTCAATCGGTCAGACTGAAGCGCCTAGAACCACTCGGTCAATTCGGCCGGTTGCAATTTCAATAAAACGGTATTGTTAACAATACCGACGACTATTGTTTTCGTGACTGTATTGCCAACGTGCTGGTTGTTTACGTGCGGTGAGTTTCAGATTTAAGTGGTGCGATTATTTTAATTTACTCAGTTAACGTTAGGAGTAACAGCAGCGTGCAATGTGTTGCTTCCGTGAAAATCAAGCTTCTTAGCTCGTGCAGGTATTACAGGTATCTGTGAATCTGTCAGCCAATTCCCTTTATATTGTTTTTAATCTGAGGTAGTGTACAAAAATCGAAAAATAATTTAATACTATTACTTTCACTGTTATTTAAAGCTTTCCTCATTCGTGTAAACGTATTTTAGTAGGTATTTTAATTATCAATGTCCAAGATTAATAACGGGTTATGCATATGAGTCTGGTGCACAGAAGCGATGAAAGAAACGTTAACACAATGAAAAATTTGCGGAGGAGCTAGAGAAAATAAAAAGATAGCTACTTTTTTTCCAAAAGATAATCCATTGTCGTCAGCACAGGCAGAAGCTTGTTCTGAGGAAAAACCTTAACTACTTGCATCTGATTTAGGCATTTTGCCGCCTGTCGAAAGCGAGGTAAATCCATGAGTCTCATGGATTTAGTGACTGTGACTAGAATCCAAGTGATCCTGGGCAAAGGCCACATCCATTTCATAACAGTGACAGACATAATCGTCAGAAAGGGCTTTTCAAATACTGATTTACGAGCAGTTCAACAGTTTGTAGAGAAAATTCTAAATGCTCTAACAACTAATTTGAAGTAAAAATAGGTTTTTCAGTGCGGAGTGAGAGCCAGAAAAAACTTTTGTTTGTCACACTTATTATTTCAGAATGATCCCAAAAAGCCTGTAACATTTAGGCTAATTAAAGTAGATGAAGAATTTGACTACACGAAAATAACGCGGAAAGAGCTTTACTCTATTATTCCTGATCACGAGAAAAGTTTGTTACATAAAAATAATTATTTAGGATGGAGAAGTTACGAACGAAACCTAGTAGCTAGCATTGCACATTCCAGGTTTGTCGAATATTTTGATTTGCAGACAATACAGATGATATAATAGTAGTGTTATCACATATGTATTTAATCAATCATGAAATTGATTTACGGCACTGCCGTGGTCAGTGCTTGGACACTGGGTCAAATATGAATGGGCAAATAAAAGGTGTGTAAGAATTTATCTGTTGGCAACATTTTCTCCTCGTGTAGCTCATACTCCGAACTTAGTAGGATTACATGCTACAAGAAGTAATGAAATAGTGGGTACATCCTTCAGCTGTCTGAAACAGCCATACAATTTTCTTCAGTGCAATCTCGCAAAGATAGTAAGTATTATTAAAATACAATTTCTTCATGGCCTATCTGAAACAAAATGGAGGGAAAAATTGAGGCAGCGAAGCCTATAGCATAAAAGTTACCAGAAGTAATAAAAGCCTTAAAATACATAAAATGTCACTGCAAGTTTGCCTCATCATGGGACATAAACAGGCTGATGAATTCTTTCTCCAAATTTAAAACACTGATTCTCTTGAATATTTGGAGAGACATTTTCTACCATATAAATATAAAAGTTTGATTCCACAGTTATAAGGTATTTCCTTTGATACTTAAGAGCTCTCTGGCCCGATTTCTTAAACAGAGCTAAAAAGTGGCTACTGAATTTGGGACTGAGGAAGTTTTTTTTAAAAAAAAAAAAAGAGGGGAAGAAAAAGGAAGGTTTTCTTTGATGAATCTCATTATGGTAGTAGTGGAGCACATGATACACACTCTCAGATGAAACTGAAGAACAAACATTTTAAAAAAAAGGTTTTTGGCATTATCATAGACAAGACTGTTTCTCTGATGGATACTCAGTATAAAGAAATGAGAAATATTTTTTTCTAATTTTGAAGCCAGTCCTAGAATAAATACAACTTTGGATGATAGTGATACAATTCAGAAATTAATTAGAACTCATCCTGATGATATGAGTGATAATACAAGGTTTGTATAAAAAGTAATGAGACTGTTTTTTTGCTGACGTGACTGTACTTCGCAGCGCGCTCGCCCAACAAGTCTACGTCCATGATTGCCTGTCAACCTGGACAGAGTTGAGGATGAAGACCGCTCCGGATGCCCGTCAACCAGCAAAACTGACGAAAACTTCGACCGTGTGCGCGTTTTATTGAACACCGACCGTCGGATTGTCAGGATGACAGCAGACGACTTCGTATTTGATAAAATGACAGTGCACAATATTATCACTGAAGAATTGTCGATGAGGAAGATCTGCGCCAAGATGATATGGATATTTTGTCAGATGTCAAAAGCAATCACGTTTGGATGCCTTCCAAGACGATCTCCAGGGCCTTGAAGTTGATCCGGAATTTTTAGATAATGTTATCACTGGAGACGAAACCTGGTGTTTCAGTACGACCCGCAGACAAAGCGCATCACTGCTGAATGGCACAGCACTTCATCTCCACGTCAAAAAAAGGCTCGCATGAGCAAATCGAGGGTGAAAGCCATGCAGATTGTTTTTTTCGACGTCAGGAGCATGGTTCATCATGAATTTGTGCCCCAAGGCCAAATTGTCAACGCTGCTTTTTATGGTGAAGTGCTCAAGAGACTGAAAGCCAGGGTTCATCAAGTGAGGCCAGCCATCGCCGATGATTGGAAGTTGTATCATGACAATGCGCTGAGTCACACCTGCTTCATGATTGACATCTAGCTGACAAAGAAAGGGATTCCAACGATTCCCCAGCCCCCCCTACAGTTCCGATGTGGCCCTGCCAGATTTTTTTTTGTTCCGCAAACTAAAAACTTCCCTGGAAGGACACCGTCATGGGACCCTGGATGAGGCCAAGCTTCCACAACGAGGGCTTTGAATGCCATCCCTGACTCAGCGTTCGAGGCAGCATTTGAAGAGTGGAAATCTAGCATGGAGTGGATTGTTGACTCGATCATACACTAAAGAGTACTAAGTGGCTGTAGTGATATCTACAATAAATTTTGATTCGTAAGCTCAGTCTCATTACTTTTTACACAAACCCTATATTATCACAGAAATATAAATATGTAAGTCAGTGACTGCTGCTACTTTCCCCGATTTGACAAAGACAATAGAAAACAAATGGGTTTCCAATTCTTTTTCTGTATGAAATTTATAAGTTTATGTTACAATCTGTAGTGTCCTGAACTTTGCATTGCACTCACGATTTTCATTAGCCTAGTAGTGACTGTTGTTTCAGGTGAGAGAGGACTTAGTGAACTAGCATTAATAAAAAAAATCATTTAACATCAACTTTAGGCCAAGAGAAACTTAATCATCCAACCCTGTTATCAATAGAGCATTAACAATGAGTTTTAGTGATAGGGTATGCACAGGACATTGTGGCCAATGAGCAGTGACCAATTTTTACCCAAAGTCTGGGCGAGTTCATTTGTTTGTACGGAAGGGGCGGCCGACACTGCCTTCCAACTTTTGGTCAGCCGGCGATGAGAGAATCGAGGTGCAATGTCTGCAGTTTTTCTGAAATGATGTTACAGAGACTATTTTGTTAAAAAAGTCGTTTTTACTCTACTTGTAGCTTTATATGTCAGGTTCATAATGATGTGCCCATCATTTCGTTAATGGTCATAGTTATTGTGATATTTAAGTGGAAGTGAGATACTGCGCGAAATTCGAAAAGGTATACAATGAATAACAGGGGTCACTATGATTTTGCTTTTGGTGAATATTACATAATATGTTGCTGTATATGAAATTTAGCTAACATACTGAATTTTTCTTTAGACTTGGGTGAAAATCTCTATGTCAGCAGTCTCGAGAAAGTCGATCTGACGTATCTCACTCATTCACAATCACCCACTCCAGCGATTAGGCCAGAGTCAAATATCCACAACATTCCTTATATTTCGTAAGCGGTTTGAGATATCGAAGTGAAATTTTGGCAAAGTATCACGCAAAGAGATCATTTTTCCGTATGGTTATTACGTAAAACTTCATTATCTACCGTGTTATTCCGTGAACTACAGACTTTTTTGATGAAAGAGTATAATTTTCAAGGGCCATCGGTAGGTGGTGGAACGGAAATGCTATGGATTTTGTTATAACATAAGTGACGGTATTAAAAGTTTATTTGTACCATGGATGTGCTTTCTCATAAGATACTGACCTTATTTTTCTTCAATTATTCACTTAATAAACTTTATTAATAAACCACTCATAATTTGTAGGCTTCCACTGCCAGCGTCTTCATCAATTAAAACTTTCAGGCTAAGAGGCCGTGGTCGAACAGTAAAATTCTTTCTCCTGACGTTTCGTTGCCAGCTGTGGGTAACATCTTCCAAGATGAGCCAACGACTGGCTAATAGACCGTGGAGGTTCCACTTCTATAGAGCACATAGACAGCGCCATCACTCGTCATGTGCTGTTGACAGTGAAACTATCTCTGACTAACATCATTATTTTCGATCAAAGGTGATAGATTGTCATTGTCACATCGCTGGTACAAAATCGATCACCATATCTTATCTTACTTTAAGCCTTCTCCTTCTCTGTTAAAATTATTGTGGTGTTTATAAATCTCTATGGATTCTCTGTACATACGTGCATAATAATATGATGTCTTAGCTAGCACGCTCGTTTCATTAAATTTTATTTCGTGATCACCATGTTCAAAAACATGTTCCGCTACAACCGATTTGTCGGTGTGTCCTAGATGGCAGTTTCTTTTGTGCTCGGTTGGACGGGTATTAACACATTTTCGTTGTTCCCATATAAACCCTCCCATAACTACACAGAATTTTATACACCCCCAGGGATTGCAAGAGGGTGTCGTGCTTCTTTTGCTGGTATTAAACATTCATTAATCTTCTGGTGGGTCTAAAGATTGTTTCAGCTCGAAACTTGGACAGAACTTTCCCAATACGGTCCGTAATAATCTGGATAAATGGAAAAAAACCTTTCCCAGCCGATGTTGGTTATTGTTGCATGTTTTCAGGTGCTTTTCTTTTGGGATGGAGTGCTCGATCAATCCCATTATCGCTGTATCCATTTTTCTTAAAAGCTGTTCACAAATGATTCAGTTGCTCTTGCAAACAAACTAGCTAATGGATTTTAATAGCTCTGTCCACCAATGTTATAATGACACCTCTCTTCTGCCTGGAATGATGGTTTGAATCATTATAGAGGTAAAGATCGGTATGCATATCTTTCCAATATACCTTACGACCTAAAGTCCGATCTGCCCCTTTAATTACTGAAACATCCAAAAAATTAAGCTGTCCATTACTCTCTTGTCACTATAGCATATTAAATCTTTGCATTAATACCTCAGAAGATGTTGCCCATAGTTGGCAACAAAACATCAGGAGGAAGAATTTCTACTGTTCGACCATGGCCTCTTAGCCTCGAAGTTTTAATTAATTAATCAACCACTGTTTCAGAAATCTCTTTCAACTATGTCTGCACAAAATGTTAATGAGGTGAGAAAGTGCAAACTCCACTGTGTTTTGGCAAACGAAGCAAATTTTTAAATGTGTAGGGTTTACTCAAAATTCGCCACTCATGATACTTCTCTGGAAGTTACAAATGGAAAAATAAATCACTGCATTTTTGACAGAAGTATTTTTGGATACTAACCAAAGCAGATGTGACATGTTTCCGAATGTTCACTATGAAAGTGTGGGCATTGATGGGTCCTGCTTAATATTTACAAAAGACGTAAGTGCAGGCTTCAGTTTAGAACGGCGCTTCCACTCGAGCGCTTGGCATTTCCCCTACAATGCCTCCCCACAGTCCCCACCACCACCTCTCTCCTCTCACATCCCCTGCAGTCTGCGCATCTACCAACCCACAGTCTTCTGCGTGGTCTCTACTGAGTTAACTTCATCAGCTGCAAGAAAAGAAGATTTAGTGTTCCATCTACAGTTGTCGAAAATTGTTCCTCTGCCACTGACAAATTCAACCAAACTTTTTTTATCAAGATAACAAAGTATGCTCCAATGATTTCTCACTAAATTTTATTTTTGGTTCTTTTAGTAGGCGTTATTATTATTATTGTTGTGTGTTCTAATGTTTGTATTTATTTACATACAGTATATGTAACTGAGAAATAAATATATATATATATTTAATTGAGAATTAAATTACTGATATCGCACTTTTCAGGTAGTCTTTTTCTTTACTGCTCATGTGTAAAGCAATGTACTGAAATCAGTATTTGTGATAACAAAGTCCTAAGGGTCGAAAAGGCTTGGGAGCACTCACAAAAGTCTATCAAGAAACCCATGAAGTCTAAGGTGGGCCCTGCTGATATCTGATGATTTTCGGAATTATTTAAGATTGGTAGAAACATAGATGTACTGAATGTAGTAAAATATTATCTGACGAATAAGAATACACTGATGAGAGTAGCTGTAAGTTGTGAGGAGAGGCTTTTAGCTACATTACTGTTTCTTGCTGCTGGAAGAAGTTATGAGGACCTCAAATTCAGTGCAGTTGTGTCCCCATATTCATTATCTAAAATGATTCCTGCAATGTAACTGATAGTTGCCTGAGGAAATACATCATGGTAAACAAATGATGTTGATGTAAACTTTGTTGACTGTCGGGTGTAATATAAAAACTGTTCCTTATAAGTTTAAGAAACTCATTTCAAATTAGATGATGAAAGACTATAAATGTTGGTGGTGCACTTCATCTAATCATTGCAGCACAAGATACATAATAAATGAGCATTTAGCAACTGTCATAACAGTAAAATAAGTCGTACACTATGCTTGTAATAGCAGAACGTGTTGCGATAGGCTTTTTTCAATACGTCTAACCGTGAAGTAAGCACATTTTATGAATAAACGTTCGTCGATTTCTTTCCGACAAGTATCGGAAATGAAATCTAATCTGTCTATGAAATTTATTCGTAATTGCGGAAGCTTTCTGACATTGGCTGCGTTAGGTATGGAGATGTTACCTATTGATGATATGTGTCTGATTCTGCAGAAATTGTTAAAAACAAGCAGTGTCTATATTTCTGTTTTTGGATTTCATTTCCAATAAATTTAAAATCTAATTTTTTTCTACTTCGGCTTTTACGTTTCATTTCCGATAAGTGTCGCAAGTAAACCTAAATTGGATTCATTAAAAATGAAACTAATGCTTATTTCTTGAATCTCTAGTGCTACACTCCCCGCACGATGTGCCTCACACACATATGTAGTCTTCCAATTTCTCGAGACTGGTCATCTCAGTTTCGTCCGCCTCACATTCTGTCATGTTTCAGCCATTTAGCCATGGCTGAACAGCGTTTAATCCCGCTCGCAGTGAGGAAAGACTAACTTTTGACCGCTCACAAGGGTGGTTCTACCAAACAGACTTCCCACCATGAAAAATAGGTCGGTCTGTTGCCTAAACGCCTCCAAATGATTTGTCGGTTAGTCGGTGGGTGTTAGGGCTCTTAACCAACGAATATATATCAACAAATAGTGTTATAAAAATTGTAAATCAAAATGCGTACCAAGAAAGCGATTACCATTACGTCATTGGTCAAAGCCGACGGTTAGCATAGTATTATTTATTTAGCCTATGGCATTATACACGATATGAATTAATTACTAGTCTCCAATACAACATTCGTACCGCAGATTGCCCTTGACACGAACATAGGGAACTACACTCTCGTTGCACGCACTGTACCACAGCAAATGAAGGCATTCTTGACACCTCATCGTTTTGCTTTTAGAATCTCATACCACAGGGCAACATGAAGCTTGTCTTTCTTATTTTATCAGTACTTTCGGAAAGGTAGTTCTAAAAACAAAATAGAATTCCTTCACAGTTTCCTCTTAGAATCAGTCTACTGCAATCAAAAAATCACCGAATGATGCGAGAGAGACATTTAAACCGATAAACACAACCAGGAACGATACGAGAACCTTTTCCCGCACAGGCGACGTATTATTTGGCTCTCCCCTCAACTCTTTTCTCTCGTACATCTTCACTGGCCCTGAACACAACAGTTTTTTAACAGTTCTTTGTATGTACCGGTACATGGAAGACTATAAAAATTGTTACACCATTAGGTGCGCTAGGTATGACCCAAGAGTCATTCGTTTATAAAATCGTTTCTCAGAAGTCGAAAGAAGTTTTATAAACACATGGGAGAAAGCTTAAATAAACACGTGGAAACTAATATAGAACTGTCAGCTTGACTGAGAATAAAATGTTTATGTTGCCCCTACAGCACGCAACACCATTTTATTACAAGGAGACAACCCACTGTAGTCTATACAACTTTTATAATCTTACATATACGAAGTAAGCTGTACTTTTGATTAATCTCTTACCTCAAACAGTCTTGCAACAATAGGATTCACACTAGCAATAACAGCCGGACACAGATTTTGTGTGGTCAGTAAATTCAGCGTAGCGAGAGTGAACAGACTTGATTCAAAATCCGGTTCGATTCTTTTCAAGCCCATGTCGCCGCAAAAACCAATAACGCAGGAATTAGTAATATGTAGAATCATTCCTATTGCTACAATCTGAAGCCAGCGCGCATCTAAAGCCATTTTGGTTAATTTTGTCTACTGGAATTTTGAAAATTTGCGTTGCTTCCACCGTCAATTTTATAAACGTTGTTAGATACGAATAACAGTCTATGAACAAGGAACTTGCATTTTATCTACAATCAAAGATGTTACTTGCTCTTGTTACGTGGAAAGATATAAAATAAGTACTACGGATGAACTGTGTTCTTTGTTCTAAAATTGAAATGATTGAGGATGTCAACATTAGGCCTACTCGAGATTCAGCAAATTTCTTTTTCAGTAAAGAATGTAAAAATTATGCTTTTCATAAATGCTGGGCTTAAAATGACAAAGCTATTTTATGTCACTACTCTTAAAATTAATCATTAAAAGTAGAACAGACAGAGCAACCGACTTTATTTTTTCGAATACAATACTGAAAAATTTTCCTAAAATGTTGATAATTTTTTGTTTTGCTGTTGCAATTCACAGCACAGAAAATATTTCATACTTACTAGGTAGTCTTAGAAATGCAAAATTACTTCAGTAGTGTCCAAAGCTGAGGATTTCTGATACTGGTCATCTACCATCGAGGCTGATAATCTTTTCAGTGACGTTAATTACATGTTGAAAGAATAAAAAAGGTATCGAATTGATTGTTGTCCTTAGTGTAATTTTTCGTTTCTATTTCTGATATTTACTATTCAGGTTCCCAAGGCCTGTAGCTTCATTAAAGCCAGTAGCTTTCTTTTATAGTGTTTCGTCAAGTGGTTATCCAGAGAGAAAATATTTTTCGTATTAACTTAATATACAACGACTGTTTGTGTACCGTAGATATCCTCGTCATTTTTAAGCAACATAAAGATTTTGTACTTGACAGGCAAGTCGCTTGATGTAGTTGTGCGCAGTATATACTGCTGCTGATGCGCTATACGTCCGAAAACCGGTCTGGCAATTAAATACTTTTGAAGCATAGCTCATGGTGCACATTGAGAAGTTCTTTTCCTAACACAATGGCTACGAGTGAACGACATACTTAAAAAAGCACACGGTACTGCTTGAGTACCGTAAGTTAAACTTGAAAATCACCTCTCGAAGAGTCCAAAGGTAGTTCTCGTCCGTAGTAGCACTTCACACCATGCGTCATGGACAATTCTAAAGAACCATCGATACACTGCCAGCTAGACAATCAAAGGATCTCCTGGCTGTTATATACAAATGACAAATGAATATGTCGTATGATACTAGCAAATAAATAAATAAATCATTTCTCAAGTTTCTTGTGCAATTTTGAAAAGTTTTTCAGCCCCGCTTGCTGCTACTGGTAATCCCAAAGTTGTTCTGTAATGTGATAATGTAAGTGCACAAATTTTCGGAGTTCAGCGACCATTACACTTGTCACTGACTGAAGACAGAAACTGTCGTGCTATGCATTTTGCTGCAGTAAGAAACAGTCCAGGACACTATTTGCATGTGCCGCTGAGCAAGATCTCCGGCTACCAGCCAAGTAACATGGCGTGCCCGGTAGAATAACTTATTACATCGCTGTCGGTGACGCCCTAAAAGGGCAGCTGCCGTATGTTTACTGAAGTTGTACGTTGTATCCTCTGTATCTTGCATTGCAGTGGTACCGTAGCTACATTACATCAACAGGTAATATTTCCCTGTTTTGGTGCTGTTGTCGTTATTGATTGATGACAAATAGTTCCTTGTGCGCGACACATTATCGCGGGACACCATCATGTCTTTTGATAATGATGAAGTCCGACCAAACCAGTGGGTTCGGCCATTTACCTAGTGAGGTTGTCATGTCGTTCTGCATATCACTTGGACTACGAGGAAGCAAAAGACTGAAGCAACAATGGATGAGAATGATATCTTATGCAGTAAAATTCTTACATGAAATAAAACACTGTGATGGGACGCTGCAGAGGACATTAGCAGTGATGTCCCATGACATTTAATACCCAATTAGCGAAAACTGCATAAGTAGATTACTTATGTAAACGTATCCTCTAATTAAACTTAAAACTTTAGTTCACTTATCTTCATTTTAGCAGTTATAAAATTCATTTGGTATTTAATAGTATAGAAAAAAATCTGATTTAACATAAACTCGTCAAATTTCTCTCAGAAGTGGTCTAAGAAGCTACCTGGCATTGGGACTTCACTTGCATATCCGTCTTCAGATTTGGCATTTATACTAGCACCCCACATTTACTGCCTTAATTAATTTTTACTTAGAATACATTACAGGTTAGAGGAAGTGAACTCGTCAGACTATTCCTGCTCCTTAACGTCACTGAGAATTATCTCCGTAATGATTGTTTAAACATACTGCCTATCAAAATTTTTAGCACTCGGTCGGATGTCGAAGTAACTTGCTGTCCACCATAAGCCGGTCTGCATATGACTATAGTCCGATTCACAGATGATGGGGCCTCACGCAGATCGAGACACGCGGACAGGCATTGCAGTGTTGCCAGTTCCAACCGATGGTGGTGGTATACGCATACATGTGCTTTGCACTTGAAGAAAGCTGTATCCCGTATCTCACTTGCTCAGAATGACCAGACGTACCCTAAATAGAGTACAAGTACTCTTTTTCATTTTCTTCTCTATGCACTCTACACTTTCCCTTTATTTACACTTGCTGTACTCTTTTTGAGCTTCTCCGTCTCGTGAAATCTAAAATGCCTTGGTTTCAAAGTTGGCAGCACTAATGTCAGTTTATGACGTTTCGCGGTACATTATGGCAAATGTGTGGTACTCCACCCTCTTCGCGTACCCAGCATGAAACCACTCCAGCCGGCCGGTGTGGCCGTGCGGTTCTAGGCGCTTCAGTCTGGAACCGCGTGACCGCTACGGTCGCAGGTTCGAATCCCGCCTCGGGCATGGATGTGTGTGATGTCCTTAGGTTAGTTAGGTTTAAGTAGTTCTAAGTTCTAGGGGACTGATGACCACAGATGTTAAGTCCCATAGTGCTCAGAGCCATTTGAACCATTTTTTTGAAACCACTCCGCTAATTGTAGGGAGAAGCTGTCACTGTTACAATAGAGATGCCTTTGTTGAGCAGATGCCAACTTGCAACGCAGCCCCCACCACTGTCTAGCCG
This sequence comes from Schistocerca serialis cubense, assembly GCF_023864345.2. NCBI lineage: Eukaryota > Metazoa > Arthropoda > Insecta > Orthoptera > Acrididae > Schistocerca > Schistocerca serialis. The sequence goes on along the minus strand of NC_064643.1, from coordinate 610,310,135 downwards.
TCGGCGCCCTTATCTGCAGAGTTATTTAGCCCACATTGTTGTACATGCGCTAGTCAATTTGGGTCTTTGTTGAATTACTTTGCGTTTGCTACCTCACTGTGGACGGTGTATGAGCAACTAGTGAACAAGTACTCAGCAAGAACAGTGGAAAAACTGAAATGGCACCTCGGAAATACAAATGTCAAGATCGTTTTGAGAGTGACTACCTTGGCATAAAGCGAATTAAACACGACGACTGAAAGGCAAAATGTGTCACCTGCAATGTAATTTTGTCAATCGAAAACAAAAGTAAGGACGATATTCAACAGCATTTAAGTACACCACTGCACAACTTAAACGTAAAACATAGTTTGGCTTCCAAAATTAGGTCAGAAAAGTTCTTTCGACCAAAGCAACTGTGTCCAGAGGATTTGAAACTGCTTCACATGGAACTCGTGTGGTCATATCATGTTGTTGTTGTGGTCTTCAGTCCCGAGACTGGTTTCATGCAGCTCTCCATGCTACTCTACCCTGTGCAAGCTTCTTCATCTCCCAGTACTTACTGCAACCTACATCCTTCTGAATCTGCTTAGTGTATTCATCTCTTGGTCTCCCTCTACAATTTTTACCCTCCACGCTGCCATCCAATGCTAAATTTGTGATCCCTTGATGCCTCAGAACATATCCTACCAACCGGTCCCTTCTTCTTGTCAAGTTGTGCCACAAACTCCTCTTCTCCCTAATTCTATTCAATACTTCCTCATTAGTTATTTGATGTACCCATCTAATCTTCAGCATTCGTCTGTAGCACCACGTTTCGAAAGCTTCTATTCTCTTCTTGACTAAACTATTTATCGTCCAAGTTGCACTTCCATACATGGCTACACTCCATATAAATACTTTCAGAAACGACTTCCTGACACTTAAATCTATACTGGATGGTAACAAATTTCTTCAGAAACGCTTTTCTTGCCATTGCCAGTCTACATTTTGTATCCTCTCTACTTCGACCATCGTCAGTTCTTTTGCTCCCCAAATAGTAAAACTCCTTCACTGCTTTAAGTGTCCCATTTCCTAATCTAATTCCCTCAGCATCACCCGACTTAATTCGACTACATTCCATTATCCTCATTTTGCTTTTGTTGATGTTCATCTTATATCCTCCTTTCAAGACACTGTCCATTCCTTTCATCTGCTCTTCCATGTTCCCTGTATTTTACCTCTGCCACCTTTAGAATTTGAAAGAGAGTATTCCAGACAACATTACCAAAAGCTTTCTCTAAATCTACAAATGGTAGAAACGTAGGTTTGCCTTTCCTTAATCTTTCTTCTAAGATAAGTCGTAAGGTCAGTATTGCCTCACGTGTTCCATCATTTCTACGGAATCCAAACTGATCTTCCCCGAGGTCGGCTTCTACCGGTTTTCCATTCGTCTGTAAAGAATTCGCGTTAGTATTTCGCAGCTGTGACTTATTAAACTGATAGTTCGGTAATTTTCACATCTGTCAACACCTGCTTTCTTTGGGACTGGAATTATTATATCATAATGCTGCACATAATCAATCGTTTAGAAGTATGGACTCCACAATCACTCTTCTCAGAAAGTCATTTGACAGCAACTTTCTGTTGCAAGAACTAAATCAGAAGCTATTGTTACTAATGTTCTATATAATTGGTTTGGAGAAATATTAAAAGAAGAGATTAAGTCAACAAATTTCGTCGTAGTGGCAAGTGATGCATCAAATAGTAAGGACAGGAGGATGCGTACTTTTCTGATTAGATTCTGCAAATTTTCCAGCGTGCCTGACAACATGAATATAAATGTAAAAGTGAGGCTTCTGCGACTTTGCATTCATCCAAACGAGACTGCTGAGACTGTTGCAGAACATGTTCAGTCTGTCACTGATTGCACGGCCCCTCCCGCCGGAGGTTATAGTCCTCCCTCGGGCATGGGTGTGTGTGTTGTTCTTAGCATAAGTTAGTTTAAGTAGTGTGTAAGTCTAGGGACCGATGACCTCTGCAGTTTGGTCCCATAGGAATTCACACACATTTGAACATTTTTTGAATGAATTATTGGTTATGTTGCAGTAATGCATCTGTCAATTTTGGCTCTCTGCCAAATACAGGTCAAGGTAACAATGTACACTCTATACTGGGAAAGACATTTAAAAGAAGATACTGACAGTAAGGTGTGCTGCACATATTATTCATAATTCACTGGAATCTGCGAAGGCAAAAACGATACCTGTTGACATAAATAATATCTGTTACAAGACATATCATCACGTTGATATTTACACAGTACGTGCCAATAAGCTGAAAGAATTCTGTGACTTCATTGGAATCCAGCATCAGCAAGTGCTGCAGCATGCAAAGACTCGGTGGGTCTCTCTCTTTCCGTGGAGGAGCGTATCCTAATATTCTTTGAACCGTTGAAGAGCTATTTTTTAAGTAAGTTCTTTGAAGAGAAAGATAATGAAGTGTGGTTTCTGTTTATTCATTCATAACTTAATTTGTTCACTAATTTTCTTACAAGAATTCAGAAGGAAGGTATTACTGTAATTGACGTAGCAGCAGAATATAACCATCTACTTTAGAGGTTTGGAGACAGGCAAGTTACGGCAAGAAAAAGGAATAAAAGTTAGATAGTGTTAATACTTTCATCCTTCTTTACCTCCTCTGCATTACTGCAGATGACGTGTCACTGAACACATTTGTACTGTGCGTGCAGTACACGTGAGGTGCCTAGTTGTTTCCACTGCCCTGTGTGGAATACATAAGTTCTTGTACACTTCACTAACCTGCTGTCTTCATGATGATGTCTCCAGCGCAGAAAACAGAACGCCGGTCGTGGATTCTTTTTCTTGAGGCTGAAATTAACTTCGCAAGGAACCGCTGCTACGAATAAACTATAATTCATTTGGGATGCCACTCGCGGGTTGATTGATACACACACGACAAACTATTCTTGATCACAACGTATTGAACATATCTTTCCACAGTCATTATATCTGGCTAAAATAACATGAAATACATCCTGCCACAGACAACATGTCTGTCTACTGGAACCGTCAGAACTGGAGAATAAAATTACATGAATCAAATACCACTATTACAGACAACATGTCTGTACATAGAGACGGTCGGAAATGTAGTAGATGGAATTGCATGAAACAAATACTGCTATAAACAGACAACATTTCTGTGCACTGGAACGGTCAGAACTGGAGAGCCGGACTGATCGAGACACTTCGCGCGCCAAGTCAGCAAGGCGTGACCCGAACGCCACCGAAGTGCGTCGGCAGTAATATCATCAGTTTTTTGTTTTAGTAGTACTTTGATTTTAATAATTTTGAAATGACTGATTGATAGCTGGCTGTTGAGAGATGTTTATTTAAAAAAATGAAGTAATTTGGATGACAGGTTTAATTAATAATAGCAACTAAAGTTTAACGTTTTGGCGCCCTACCGCCGAACACAGCAGCCAATCACAGAGCAGCAGCATCATGCAGGCGGTCTTTCTCATGGGAATGGTACCGAATCTAACATCTGTCACCGGTACCTCATCCCACATTGCGTCATCTCCATGCCTCCTGCATCTCCACTGCCCTGGGAATAGCTTCCTGGAGCCCAATATGACGGCTGAATAAGCCAGAAATATTACAAAGTGAATACATTTATTACACTGCAGAACACATTAGCAAAGAAGGGTGTTGCAAACAAAATTCAGTTTCAGCAAACTGTCAGGACATTTTACTACGAGTGTCTCCTACACTTAAAAAATTTGTCTAAATGATTTATTAAAGATGTGCTTGAACTAAGGAAGTTTCTGTTAAATTCTGTTGTAACATATGAGGAATTTAAATCATGCTTTGAACTGTACGAAAATATAAGTGTATATACCATGGTGACGAAAACATTACTTTTGATATGTACTCCATCATAAAACGAGTAACTGAAGAATACTTGGAATCCTGGAGAACCAATAACATGTGTCTTCAGAAAAAATGGAAGATTGTCCTACAATGCTGTATGAAGAGTGATCGTGATTTAAATGAAAAATTTAAAAGATTCATGGTGTTCATTTTTGCTATTCCAGGAACCAATGCAGACTGTGAATGAGAGTTCGGTGTTATCTCAAACTACTGGTTGTCTGAAAAAAGTAGGCTTTCAGCAGAGACAATGGAAAGTGGGAACCTCAGAGAAATATAACAATGAGGGACAAAGCTGCAGCGCACAACAGTCTTAAGTGTTCGTATGTTATAATAAGCGAAGGCAATGTTAAATTATGTATTTTTAAGTGAACAAATAAATATTACATCTTTGGACAATTCAATTGATATGTACTCTTTTTCAGTTGGAAATATATGCTCCCCTTCACTTGCCTATGCAGAAATTGTCGCTTACTATCAACAAATAGAATATGTATTCACTAAATGTCTATCTACGATCACGTTTAACGCTCGCATTGGCTACGAAATTCAGAGCAGAGCACTCAGAAAACTACTGAACGCTCGTTGCCTATCGGACAATGCATGACAAGGTACGCAGAACAGCTTAATCGACCGCTATTATTCATATCTACAACTATATTGTTACAATTCTCTGTGACAAGTAGAACTGCCATCGGAGTTCAAATGGTTCATATGGCTCTGAGCATTTTGGGACTTAACATCTAAGGTCATCAGTCCCCTAGAACTTAGAACTACTTAAACCTAACTTACCTAAGGACATCACACACATCCATGTCCGAGGCAGGAGTTGAACCTGCGATCGTAGCGGTCGCGCTGTTCTAGACTGAAGCGCCTAGAACCGCTCGGCCACACCGACCGCCGCCAGCGGAGTATATTAGTGCTGTTCGTGTTTAGTGTTGTTGCTAGGCCTGGTAGGGCATTCTATGGGTGTGAACGCTGTCACATGTTGAAAGATCATCCTGAAGAACATGGAGATAGCACATACTCATGTGAGGCAGAGTTTATCGGCATCTGACAGCGTTGGGAATGGACACCATTATACGTGGTCAAATCGTGCAATATCCAGGTTTGTGGGGCATAACGGATGTGACAGTGGCCCAGTGTTGAACTGCATGGGAACATGAGACCAGGCGTACCTTTCGTCAAGGTTCTGGTCGATCACATCTGAACACCACGACGGATGATCACCATGTTAGGCCTGAACCTGCCGTCTCTGCACCTGCCGTCTGAGAACAAATAATGGAATCCCTGCAACATGCTGTTATCCTGTGCTCTTGGTAGGAGACTTCATTGGAGGCTGGACTGAATCAGAGGCTCAGACGGTTCTGCGACCGTGTAGCTGCCGATTTCTCGATTTGCGCCATATGGTGGTTGGGTTTCGGGTTCCGCTGAATAGGTCAGGAGTCCACTACACGCTGGAGTTGGCTACATGGGTAGCAGTGGCTCTGTGTATTCAATGTTCAGTATTCATTCACCATTGACCACTTACAGCGGAACAGATTTGAACATTACATATACAGTTAAGAATAATTTTTACTGTGAAGTTTTACAATTTAGTTCCAAACTTTTCGAAATATCCATAAGTACTAACGTCAGTCTCGTTTATTTCAAATACTTCACCTGTCTCGTAAAATGGGTGTTTGAGTAACTAGTCATAGACTTTAACTTTGAAAATATTATAGCGCAATGCCCAAGCAGGTATTGTAAGTTTATTAAAAAGTTTTAAGCACGCTGTTTTGTGTGAGTTTGCAGTCTTGAGTCTGTGTCTCGATATATCAAGATTCTGTTTGCCTCTGATATTGTTAAGTTGCATCATCTCTCTGGTGGCGGACTCGTTTATGCTGCTGTTGACATTAAGCAACGCTGTATGTCTGTATAGATTAGCAACAGTTAATATCTGGAGATTGATAAAGACGGGATGGTAGTGTTCCTTAGGTGTAACTTTGCAACTTTTTTTTTTTTTTTTTTTTTTTTTTTTGCAGTATTTCACTGGCGAAGCTGGAATGCCCCCATAGCAGTATGCCGCACGATATGCGCTACTGAAATAGGCCAAAATATGCAACCTTCAGATACTCACCAGTGGCTACATCGGTCAGTTTCCACATGAGATAGCTAACTCTTGCTGTTCTATTGCAGAAATGGTTAGTATGTCCCTCCTAGTTTAATTTCGAGTCAATGTGAAAGCCTAACAGCTTTACTCATTTACTTTCCACAGCTGTTGGCAGTCCCTGAATTAGGTCTTGTGTTTTATCACGATTGCATAGGAATTCGTTGTTAGCTGGATGTACATTAGATTCTCAAAAGCTTTGGAGAAAATTGGGAAAGCAGAAATTGGTCGGAAGTTTTGGGGCAGATGCTTATATCCTTTTAGGGAGCACTTTAGCAATTTTGAGTGCATCAGGGAAAGCTCTAGATTCTAAACATGTCTTGGAGATGATAGGAAGAGGTTGACAGATGATATTTATTATTCTTTAATCACATAGTTGGTGAACCAATAACAGTCCATACTTCTGAAGGTTGAGAATCTTGACACAGCTTTTATAATATTCTTGGGTGTGACAGCATAACAGTGGAAGGCATATCCCTTAGGTGGCCCAGCACCAAGAAGAGCTAGAGCACAAGTGCCACTTTCTTTAATTTTCTCTTTCAGCTTGCACACAGAGGTTATAGAATAATCATTTACTTCTTCAGGGTCCAGTGCTGCATCTTCTGTGTTGGTTTGGGACTTTTCTTCATTGATTGTACCATGCTACTTTAAATTTGTTGGAAGCACCTTCTATGTAATGTTCATATGCAACTTTCATGCCCAGGGTCAGTTTGTTTTTGTAATTCTTTTTAGACCGTAAATTAGTTCTATATGAGCTGTCATCCAGTTCAGACTCCTGTTTACAAGCACTTTTATATATTCTGTACCCTCTGAGCGTGTCTTCCTAATATGAGTCAGCTCATATGTATATCATTTGAGCTGCTTCTTTTTCTGTTTATGGTTAGGCCTAATTCTGATTAAAGATGAACAAGAGTACCGGGTTTCAGTGAGTGTTTTCAGGAAGTTATCAAACACTGTTTCCTCAGCGCCCTTCCCAGGTTATGTCTTGTAAACAAAGTCCCAGCTAACATCAGTTATTCTGTCAAATAATAGATTAATGTATTCATCTTTTGGCCTCTAGCGTAAGCCTGATGCTGCCTGATATGTCTGACTTAGGCAACAGATCACAGCAGAATGTTAAAATTAAGGGTTCATAGTCTCCTCGTCCATCACTAATATGTCATACAAACTTGTAGAAAATTTAACTGTCATATTGTCCAAACAGGCGTTATTCCACGTATGTCTGTAGTTTGTATAATGTAGATTTGGAGACCTTAATATATTAACAAATGTTCTTGTAACATGTTCATAATTGTTGGTCATTTCAATGTTGAAATCACCACAGGTAATGACTTTTATCTTAGTTTTCAAAATTTTCCTCGTAAGCAGTTCAAATCTTTCAAAAAATATATTTACGTCTCCTCCTGGAGATCTATATAAAATAAAGCAGGTAAGTTCTGCACCTAGTTCAGTATAGTAAGAGCTAAATTCTATCTTATGAAACATAATATTATCTGTCACAAAGGTGAGTGCCCCTCCATTCCTTCTTTCATGTATATACAAATGTGATTAACAGTATAACCTTGAAGAACAAAATATTCTACCTGATCTTCAGTCATCCAACGTTCTGATACACATACAACATAAACATCTTCAATATTACAAAAATGTTCTAACTCTAAAATGTTGTTCGTAATGCAGCAAAGGTTCGTTTGCACTAACGTAATGGATTTAGGTTTATTGTTTATTGTCTGTAAACACTCACCGTTTCGAGTGTTGCTTCTAGTACATAGCTCAGGTCCAAGAGGTTTATTGCCTGTCGAGCCACCGTCTTTTACCCTAGAAAATTTCTTTTTTTTGTGTCTACCTTCTTTTTGCTGTCATCTGAAGAGTACTTCTGGGAAGAACTTTGGAGGTGCTGTCTTCATCTGTGTGCAGTAAATATCTTCATTTCTTGATGGTGAATGTCTTGCTCTGGCTGGTTGTGGATGAATTGTTTCTGGGATGAATATGTTGTCACATCTGACTGTGTTGTTTCACCTGCTGCCACTGTTCTTATAACTTCTTCTCTTTCAACACTTTCTACTACAATCGTTTCTTCACGTCGTAGTACTGGAGTAGCAAGATTTTTTCGTAGGAAAGGTACTTTGTACATCTCTTTTACAGTTGGCAGAGAAATTTTATCATATTCTGATTTTTAGAAAAAAAACTGTTTTCAAAATGGTTCTGAGCACTATGGGACTTAACATCTGAGGTCATCAGTCCCCTAGAACTTAGAACTACTTAAACCTAACTAACCTAAGGACATCACACACATCCATGCCCGAGGCAGGATTCGACCCTGCGACAGTTGCGGTCACGCGGTTCCAGACTGAAGCGCCTAGAACCGTTCGGCCACACCGGCCGGCAAACCCTTTTCACACTTTGATTTTGCGGCTGAGTAGTGGTTGGCCTCATTTATTTAGATGCATTCCGTGTATTGTGAAGTGTTTTCTTACTAGATCATCAACAGGAGAAAAAAGCAATTTAGATGGTTAGATGGTCTTTCAGATCTTTCTGTAACTCCTATTTGCTTTGCTTTTAGAATCTCCTTATTTACACAAGAAGATTCTGTAAGGTCATACCTGTGTGGCATGCCTACAACAATCGTATTTTGGTGACCTAATGCACACAGTGCACCTCTTAAGATCCTGTTTGCTACTTTTAGTTCATTTTTATACACGTCATTTGAGCCACCTAAAATTACAACACACTGATTTTCTTTTAGAACTTCTTGCACACCTGCTTCATGTTTCACAACGCTTGTAACATTTAAATCTTGCTGACAACGAAGAATTTCAGCAGGTCCTCTCCCGTGGCAATCAGCAAGCAAAATTGCACTAGTACCGGTATTTTTTGCGTAACTTCGTTTACTTTCTTGCGACAGTCGGATTTTACTGATGTATGGCACATTTTAATTTTTGTTCCTGAAGATTCAGACTGATATACTTCGTCTGCGTTGATAAACTCGTCAGTTTATTTCTCATCCATAATAAGACTTGGAATCAATTTCTTCAAAAATGATTCAAATGGCTCTAAGCACTATGGGGGTTAACATCTGAGGTCATCAGTCCCCTAAGACTTAGAACTACTTAAATCTAACTAACCTAAGGACATCACACACATTCATACCCGAGACAGGATTACAACCTGCGACCAGACCGAAGCGCCTAGAACCGCTCGGCCACAGAGGCTGGTAATCGATTTCTTAAAGGAAGCTTAAATTCCTTTGAAATATATTTAGATTTTGCATATTTCTTCGGTTCACTGTACGTCTGAAACCGTCTGAGTTCATCGTGTGGTGGTTCAAATAGGATTTTAACCACGTTTTTCAGCAGCAGAATACCTTCTCTAATGGTTTTCAGTTCTTTCTGCAATGTTTCTAGCGCTTTAAGTTCATGATTAGCATGGCACATTTCAATTGCGACTAAACGACTGTTAAACTTTGTTCCACCAGCACGGGATGGCAGGCGTGCACCGAGCCAGCTAGCGTAGCCTCTGCCCGGGACCGTAGCCTTGACTGCCGGGCGAGCCTCGACTCGCCCTGCTCTGTCAGCAGGTAGAATTCCTCTAGAATCCACCCGAGCTCCCATGCGCCCATGCGGCTCGGCTGGTCACGTGACCGCCAGGAATCGCGTTGCTGCGGGCGTGAAACGAAATCTTTGTGGCCTGCATGCAAGCAGTTTTTTAATTAGGACAGTATTTACTAACACAGTACTTCCCGTCACATCTTATACTTCAGTACCTGATAGCTCTAACACCAGCAACTATATGGTTACGGTACTTATATCTCCAACGTTGCTTTTAATTATTAAATCAATTTATTATTATATACACGTGAAAAACCTCTGTACCTTACGATGCAGTGAAAATAGTTAATTTATTAATGGTCATCCTATTAACTAGCGAATTTTTGTAATACTGACCTAAACGTTTAAAAGTTTTTATTCAGTAACATGGTGGTAAGATGATTAGATCACAGCAGAACTGTTCTCTTACTGCATAATGTTATCTTTTCTCACCAGATACACCTTTCCTAAGGCAAAGTCTGGCTTCCAACTGTAGCTTATTTGACAGAAATCTTGTTACAAAATCAACAGTTGAAATTTACTATAGTTCAATTCTCTTACCTTGTCGGCTCGCGCATGCCCGCCCAGACGCGGGAGATTGCTGCGTTGCCAGTTGCACACGACGCACGCACCAATAGAAGCAGCGCCATAGTATAGCATAGTTCCCAAGCTTACGATTAGGGGGCAGCGCGCAGTTCATGAAGTAAAGCCACTACGGCCGCATTAACCCTTTCGCTGCTACAAACACGTGCTCCCTGCATTCCGCGCTGTGCGCGATTTTGTCACTGCACTGTTCGCCTTTGCAGACACATCGTGTTCCGACTGCTTTGACACTCTTATCAATCGATTCCACAAAAACTATTTGGCCCAAAAATTAGATTTTTACACATCTTCTTGACTTATACCTTCCCCCCATAAATGACTTAATTTTGTTTCGATGTTCAACGCAGTTATTATGCAGCAATAAATATAGTAAACCATTGCACGAAATTAACACTGAGCACGTTTGGCTTTATTTTAAAGCACTTCAATCAATCAAAAGGAAGTAGACAAAATACATTAAACAAAACTGTGGACTTACAAAAACATTAGGACTTGAATATACCGTCTATCAGTGAAGTGCTCTGAGCTATGTCAAATATAATTTTTGTGTGTGGCACACACAAACATCATTTATTTGCTAAAACACTGATCTGCCAACACAAACGTTGAATATTGTGTTACCGCAGCACAAAACTACGAAAGGTGACTTGGCAATGGAGGAGACAAAATACTGTCCACTGAAGATGCTTCAAAAGAGAGAAACGCGTCTGGTCTAAATAAGCCCCTTATTACAGTTGCAGAAGAGGAATATATTTCAGTACCATTGGTAAAACTGCGACTGTGGAACAAAAACAAGAAAGAAAACATGAGTACCATTGTGTATGTGCCATACCTTTCCTTGATTGAAGTGCTTTAAAATAAAGCCAAACGCGTCCGGTGTAAATAATACTTTTATTACAGTCGCGAAAGACGGAATATTTCTCAATATTACATACGACACCTATGTCGTACTTAAATTAAATGAGATATTGTTATAGAGTAAATTTTATATGAAATTTAGGTATCTTGCCCACATTTCATTCTCAACATTTTGGCAACTAAAATCGACCATACGGAAAGTATACGCTATGGACTTCTACCTCTGCAAACTCTTCAAAATTTCGTGCAATGGTTTACTACATTTAATGCTGCATAATAACTGCATTGAACATCGAAATAAAATTAAGTCATTTATGGGGGGAAGGTATCAGTCAAGAAGATGTGTAAAAATCAAATATTTGGGCCAAATAGTTTTTGTGAAATCGAATGATAAGTGTGTCAAAGCAGTGGGAACACCATGTGTCTGTACAGGCGAGCAGTGCAGTGATGACAAAATCGCGCACAGCGCGGAATGCGGCGAGCACGTGTCTGCAGCAGCGAAACGGTTAATGAAGAGACAAAGCACTAGAAATTTTAAAAAATTGCATTCAAACGAATATAATTCGTGAAGTAAGGCACTTCAATATTGTTTTTAAATAATGAAAATATTAAGCACCACACAAGGCTTGAGCTCATAACCTTTCGCATAGCAGCCCAACACCTTAATCGTTACGCTAACGCACCTAGTCTAACTGCTTCATGCCATGAGGGAGTACTATAACACGCCATGCAAAATACTGACAAACACTGTTGGTATGACTATGAATTACTCACGCTTCGTCGAAGTACAATGGGAAATAAACAATTACCGCTGTTCTTTATTGTGAAAAAGCGGTTCGTGAGAGTGATACAAACACCTTTCCTTGCTATCGCCTGAATTTGGAGTCTTATTGCTTGTTTGGTTTAATTAATTAATAGAATATGAAGCAATTGGTATAAAGAATGCTTTTTCCAAACTTTCTATAAAAGAATGTATGCTATCAAGACATTGCTTTTGTTCTATTACTTTATTTATGACTGAACGTTTCTAAGACTGAAGACACTCGTCCATGCTCTGCACGGCAGTCAAGATGTGGCAACGTCGTTCTCTGTTCATTGGCTGACTGTGTTTTGTGACGTCAGATGCGCAGAACGAACCTAAACTCGGCCACCAACATAAATGACGCGCACTTTAGTCACTATGTGAACAAACATATGTGGACACCTGGCTGAAAAGACTTACAAGTTCGTGGCACCCTCCAACGGTAATGCTGGAATTCAGCATGGTGTTGGCCCACCCTTAGCCTTGATGACAGCTTCCACTCTCACAGGCACACGTTCAATCAGGTGCTGGAAGGTTTCTTGGGGAATGGCAGCCCATTCTTCACGGAGTGCTGCACTGAGGAGAGGTATCGATTTCGGTCAGTGAGGTCTGGCACGAAGTTGGCGTTCCAAAACATCCCAAAGGTGTTCTGTAGGATTCAGGTCAGGACTCTGTGCAGGCCAGTCCATTACAGGGATGTTATTGTCATGTAACCACTGCGCCACAGGCCGTGCTTTATGATCAGGTGCTCGTTCGTATTGAAACATGCAATCGCCATCCCCGAATTGCTCTTCTACAATGGGAAGCAAGAAGGTGCTTAAAACATCAATGTAGGTCTGTGCTGTGATAATGCCATGCAAAGCAACTCAAAATGGGTCAGAACACTATCGCAGAAATAACGAAAAAATCATGCCAAATTTAAACGAATGCCATATCTCCGGGATCGGCTATCTTTTACAGAAATTCGAAATTTAGCGCGGACTTCAATGCGAGGTGCTTATAACAGTTTCCACAACGAAACTTTTTCTCGAAACCTGTCAGAAAATCCAAAGACATTTTGGTCGTATATGAAGTATGCTATCGCCAAGACACAATCAACGCCTTCTCTGCGCGATAGCAATGGAGATACTGTCGAAGACAGTGCTGAGAGAGCGGAGTTACTAAACACAGCCTTCCGAAATCCCCTCACAAAAGAAGACGAAGTAAATATTCCAAAATTCGAATCAGGAACTTGAGTAACGTCGAAGTAAATATCTTCGGAGAAGTGAAGCAACTTAAACTACTTAATAAAAGCAACTCATCTGGTCCCGACTGAACATTAATTAGGTTCCACTCATAGAATGCTGATGCCATAGCTCCGTACTTTCAATCACATGCAACCGTTAGCTCGAGGAAAGATCTGTACCCAAAGACAGGAAAGTTTCACAGGTCACACCAATATTCAAGAGAGGTAGTAGGAGTAATCCACTAAATTACAGGCCCATATCATTAACGGCGAATTGCAGCAGGATTTTATTACATATATTGTGTTCGGACATTATGAATTACCTCAAAGAGAACATTCTATTGATACAAAGTCAAAACAAGGAAATAGAAAAATCGGCTTCTGAAACACAATTAGCTCCTTACTCACACGAAATGTTGAGTGCTATTGACAAGGGATTTCAAATTGATAAGGTATTTCTGGATTTCCGGAAGGCTTTTGACACTGTACCACACAAGTGGCTTGTTGTGAAATTGCGTGCTTATGGAATATCGTCCCAGTTATGTCATTGGATTCGTGATTTCCTGCCAGAGAGGCCACAGTTCATATTGGGCCTAAATGACGTAAAGTCATCGAGTAACACGAAAGTGATTTCTGGCATTTCCCAAGGTAGTGTTCTAGACCATCTGGTATTCCTTATCTACATAAACGATTTAGGAGACAATCTGAGCAGTCGTCTTAGGTTGATTGCAGATGATGCTGTCGTTTATCGTCTATTAATGGCGTCAGATGATAAAAAAAATTGTAAAACGATTTAGAAGAGATGTCTGTATGGTGTGAAAATTGGCAATTGATCCTAAAAAATGAAAAGTGTGATGTCATCCGCATGAGTGCTAAAAGGAGTCCGTTAAACTTCGGTTACACGATAAATCAGTGAAATGTATAAGCCGTAGATTCAACTACATACCTATGAATTAGACTCACTGAGAAGTAAAATTCGAAAGAACACATAGAAAATGTTGCAGAGAACGCGAACCAAAGACTGCGTTTTATTGGCTTAATCACGTAGAAGACGCAACACATCCGCTAAAGAGACTGCCTATACTACGCTTGTCTGTCCTGTCTTGGAGTGTTGCTGCACGGGATCCTTACCAGATAGGATTAACGGACCACATCGAGAAAGTTCAAAAAAGAGCTGCACATTTTATATTATCTAGAAACTGGGGAGAGAGTGTTACTGACATCACAAAGAATTTGGGGTGGACTTCGTTAAAACAAAGGTGTTTTTCGTTTTGGTGGAATCTTCTCACGAAATTTCTATCACAACTTTCTCCTCCGAATGTGAAAATATTTTTTAGCGCCTACCTACATAGGGTGAAGCGATCATCATAGTAAAATAAGGGAAATCATAGCTCGCACGGAAAGATACAGGTATTATTTTCCCGCGCGCTTTTCCAGATCGGAATAATAGAGAACTATTGTGAAGGTGGTTCGATGAACCCACTACCAGGCACTTAAGTGTAGTTTGCGGAATATCCCTGCAGATGAAGATGTATATTTAGACTAACAGCAGCCAGACTAAGGAAATACTGTCACATTTGTAGGCTGCCGGCCGCGCGGTTCTAGGCGCTACAGTCTGGAACCGCGCGACCGCTACGGTCGCAGGTTCGAATCCTGCCTCAGGCATGGATGTGTGTGATGTCCTTAGGTTAGTTAGGTTTAAGTAGTTCTAAGTTCTAGGGGACTGATGACCTCAGATGTTAAGTCCCATAGTGCTCAGAGCCATTTGAACCATTTTGTAGGCTGCCAGTACGAGGTGCATTCACGTTCTACCGAGCGAGGTGGCGCAGTGGTAGCACACTGGACTCGCATTCGGGAGGACGATGGTTCAATCCCGTCTCCGGCCATCCTGATTTAGGTTTTCCGTGATTTCCCTAAATCGTTTCAGGCAAATGCCGGGAAGGTTCCTTTGAAAGGGCACGGCCGATTTCCTTCCCAATCCTTCCCTAACCCGAGCTTGCGCTCCGTCTCTAATGACCTCGTTGTCGACGGGACGTTAAACACTAACCACCACCACCACCACCACATTCACGTTCTAAGGCCTCCGATTTTTTTTCTAATTAACTACTCACCCGAAATCGATGAAACTGGCGTTACTTCTCGACGTAATCGCCCTGCAGACGTACACATTTTTCACAACGCTGACGCAATGATTCCATGGCAGCGGCGAAGGCTTCTTTAGGAGTCTGTTTTGACCACTGGAAAATTGCTGAGGCAATAGCAGCACGGCTGGTGAATGTGCGGCCACGGAGAGTGTCTTTCATTGTTGGAAAAAGCCAAAAGTCACTAGGAGCCAGGTCAGGTGAGTAGGGAGCATGAGGAATCACTTCAAAGTTGTTATCACGAAGAAACTGTTGCGTAACGTTAGCTCGATGTGCGGGTGCGTTGTCTTGGTGAAACAGCACACGCGCAGCCCTTCCCAGACGTTTTTGTTGCAATGCAGGAAGGAATTTGTTCTTCAAAGCATTTTAGTAGGAAGCACCTGTTACCGTAGTGCCCTTTGGAACGCAATGGGTAAGGATTACACCCTCGCTGTCCCAGAACATGGACACCATCATTTTTTCAGCACTGGCGGTTACCCGAAACTTTTTTGGTGCCGGTGAATCTGTGTGCTTCCATTGAGCTGACTGGCGCTTTGTTTCTAGATTGAAAAATGGCATCCACGTCTCATCCATTGTCACAACCGACGAAAAGAAAGTCCCATTCATGTTGTCGTTGCGCGTCAACATTGCTTGGCAACGTGCCACACGGGCAGGCATGTGGTCGTCCGTCAGCATTTTTGGCACCCACCTGGATGACACTTTTCGCATTTTCAGGTCGTCATGCAGGATTGCGTGCACAGAACCCACAGAAATGCCAACTCTGAAGGCGATCTGTTCAACAGTCATTCGGTGATCCCCCAAAACAATTCTCTCCACTATCTCGATCATGTCGTCAGACCGGCTTATGTGAGCCCGATGTTGTTTCGGTTTGTTGTCACACGATGTTCTGCCTTCATTAAACTGTCGCACCCATGAACGCACTTTCGACACATCCATAACTCCATCACCACATGTCTCCTTCAACTGTCGATGAATTTCAATTGGTTTCACACCACGCAAATTCAGAAAATGAATGATTGCACGCTGTTCAAGTAAGGAAAACATCGCCATTTTAAGTATTTAAAACAGTTCTCATTCTCGTCGCTGGCGGTAAAATTCCATCTGCCGTATGGTGCTGCCATCTCTGGGACGCATTGACAATGAACGCGGCCTCATTTTAAAACAATGCGCATGTTTCTATCTCTTTCCAGTCCAGAGAAAAAAAATCGGAGGCCTTAGAACTTTAATGCACCTCGTAAAACCACAACACAAATGCACTGACTGTAAATGAATAGCATCGCACAGTCTTCAGTAAATAATTCGCATTTCTGCACTACCCTCGATGACCACCATTGGCAAATGTGGCAGCGACCTAGGTAGCAGACCCATTCTTCCGCTGTTTTGGAGAGGTACAACAGTATCACTCCTAGGTTCATGCTGAGTGCAGCTGTCCGCAGTAGCTTCAGCTAATGGCAAGTAGTGGTTGAGTGAACTCTAGTGGCACTGCAATACATAACAGACACCCCACATCCATATGCATTACCTTTCATGTGAGAGTATCGTGGTGCCATTTTCCAACAGGACAATGCTCGTCCACATGTGATACATGTCTCTATGAACTGCCTTCGTGAGTTGAGCTACTTCCATGACCAACAATATTCCCATACCTGATATGGTGGAACGTGTGCTGGGACCAACTTGGATGTAAAGTCTGTCCCAGTGCCAGTATCCCGGACATTAAAGACCAGGTACAAATAATGTGTGCCAGCTTGCCTCAGGAGAGGTTACAATGGCTTCATGATACCTCTCTCAAACCAGTCAGTGCATGAAACCAGGCTAGCGAGGGTGCAACATTAAACTACGCTAATACTGCAGTATAACATTAAATTTTTATTTATTTAGTTATCCTTTGACAAAGTACATTGTATGGATCAAGATATATTTTCGTGCACCTACAAGTCTGTTGTTTTTACTGTCTACTGTTTAACAAAAATGTAATTTATTACAAAATTATTCTAGGGCTTTTTCATATTAAATTAGATTTGTACAATTTTTCTTTTGATACAATAATGGTACTGCAATTGTTTTGAACTGTAATGCACATAAATTCCTTAACACTGTAAGAACAGTTTTGCATTAGAAAATTTGTTAGACATTTTTTGAAAATACTTTTATTGTTTATTTCTCTCAAGATTGAAGGGAGTTTTTCAAGGGCTTTTGGTCCAGTGTATGATGGCTTTTTTTTGTTTGTAGGCTCATGGAAAAGGTTCCATTTCCTTGTGTCATGGTTGTGTTGTGTGTTGTTATCTCTAGTATTGGCAGAATATTTGAATTTTGTCCAACAGAGGAGTTTGCATCGGTAATGTTAGTATTTTGAGGGGTTGATTATCATTCTTATGGCTCTTTTTTTTATATAATTTAAATACTTTATTAATTTTTGTTTTCAAGGTACCTCCCCACAAAATTATGCCATAACTTAGGCTAATACTGCAGTGTAACATTAAACTAGGGGAATACTGCTAAGTGTTTTGTAATTTTGACTCAGTTTTATAATCAATGAAATAACATGACACACCCTCGGGACAAATTAGGGAAAATCACATTATTCACAGTACTATATGCACTGGTCCCTAAACACATTAGAGCAAAGAAAATGACCTGTCTCTTGCAGTTCCATTCCTACTTCTTCCCACAACTTGAAAGTAACATTCTTCATGTGATATTGGGGCATCTTTTGTCCCCAGAAGCACTTTCATGCTTCCACCATGTCTATTAGCTTTTCGCATTCAATCACTGTGTTGCACAACTGTCTCAAAAAATTCAAACTATTAGCTACTTCATTGAAAGTATCATAATGGGTCTAGCCAGAAATAACAGTACAACAGGATAAACTTGAACTTATCAAAGACGTTCAGTACTGTGCAGTATCACATTTTGCTAGAGATTTAGAAGTTCCTGGTATAGGAGGATTTGCAAGAAAATGGTTCCAGTCTTATCTTCATAACAGGAGACAGGTATAGAAATTACCTTAGCAACCATTAGAAACCAAAGTATTGCTTACAAATATGATCTTCAGACTGTACCAACTGGGGTACCACAGGTCAGTGTTCTTATTTATGTAAACTACATCAAGATTACATTCAGTGGTAATCTTATAACCCTGTTTGCAGATGATACTAATGTTGTTGTAACTGACAAAAACTGGGACCTTCCAACATATACAACTGGAGTTTTGGAATATTTACAAAATTAGTTTGAAATGAACAAGTTAAATGTTTCAAAAACTAATTATATCCATTACAGGAAAAACAACTCACATAATGACCTGGACCTCATAACACAAAGAAATTGAAAGCATTGCTGTCACAAAATATTTAGGTGTCCATACAGATGAAAATTTAGACTGAAAATCCTACATCTTCTATTTTGCTTACAAGTTAACTTCTGCTTGCTTGACATTAGGTGTAATTAGCATTGTGTAATTAGCATTGTGTGTAGTAAACAGCATAGCAGAACTGTCTGTTTTTCTTACATCCATCCTGCTGGTATCTCTGCCTCACTTTCTGGGGCTGTAATAAGACAAACCTAAAAACTATCTTCATGCTACAAAAACTAGCTCTTAGAACAATTACCAATGGTTCAAGGCTAAGACCCTCCAAGCAGTTATTTCAACAGCTAAATATTTATGTACAAAAACTGTCATCAATATAAAAAGGTACATTGATAGTTGCATAACTAACTCAGATTGCATTTATTTAATACAAGAATGTGTTATGACACCCACATAAGAACATAAATCATTAGCATTAAAGCAAACAAACATGCAAGGTGCTGGATAGTACAACAAATTTCTGGCACAGATAAAATAAAAACCATTTCTTTGTTTAAGGAAGCATTATTCAAACTTTTAATGACCAACTGCTACTACAATATAAACCTGCAATAACCTACAAGCAAATAATTATATTCATATACTATATTTCAACAGTATTTTCAACCAAGTGTATGCTGTGGCCTGAATGTATATTTTGAACAAAGAGTTAAAACTATTCTGTGTTTATATGTAAATGTTAACTATGTATTCCACATGAAATATTTTCATTCATTTGTGTAATTAAAGTCGAACTTGCAATTTCAAATGTGATTTGTGCAGGAGACCTTTTCACCCTTTAATTATGTACAGGTAATCTACATACTTTCATGTGTGTATGAGGGTGTTTTATGCTATCTTTTCTGACAAAATACATGTAATACAAATTGTCTCTGGATGATCAAAGTACTGAAGACTTTATTTACTTTAGGTATACTGCCTCATAAGACAGCAGGCTTGGTAATATCCGAAATAAACCAACACTCTTTCTCTTTAGGTCATAACAGTGAGAGATCCAAGAGCATAAAATGCTGAACATTGCTTCTTCATTAGTTCGTCCATGAGCTCCATTTTAAGCTGTTAGCCAACAAAACCCCGAGGAATTTTACACAGTGTGTTTCATTAGTGCTTGACCATTAATATCCACTTCTGGTACTAAGAGGTCATTGTTCCTTGTTTGCAGCTGCCTAATATGAGTTTCTGGGGCTTAAGCTTAAACAGATGTGAACCATCTGTAGGTATCTTCAACTATCATTTGAAATGTATCAGCTAGGGTCGAGTTTGGACCTATGATTAAGATGACAGTGCCAACAGAGAACATTAGTTTTTGAATTTGCCCTTTGAAGTCATTCAAAGATTATTTATGATGGTTACAAACCAGAGTGAGTCCACGTGTCTAGATGGGTATTACTGCAGCATTTTTAAGTCTGTCAGGAAATATACCCTGAGTCATTGACTTACAAAGATAGTACAAGATTTTCATTCTCTGCTACAATATCATTACAGGCAGCATAATTTGTAATTTGTGATTTACTTACATGAAACATATAATTAGATGTGTAGCAGTTGGTAGTACAATAGATACAACAGTACACAACCTAAATTTATTTTATAACAGATACTAAAGTATACAGCCTAAATTACTTTACATAATAATACATTAGATTTTACTTTCTATAGTAAGTTATAGTTGCAATGCTCTATAAGCCATTGTTTTACATGCTTTTTGAATTTCTCACCAGTTCACAGCTTCAGTACCTTAGGTGGTGCATTAAAATATTTTCGTGTTGACAGTTTGTAGTTTCCTTCAGTATCCTGTTTATCATATGATAATTTTGTACTTTTCTAGTGTTATGTTTGTGAATTTCTGCATTACAACATGTATATTTCTTATTGTCAGCTAGTACTATTGTTTTAAACATATGCATAGAATACACAGTCATAATTTTTTAGACCTATACACAATTCCATGCTTGATGTTCTAGCATCTTTTTGCCTAATATTCTCAAAGCTCTTTTCTGCAGTTTAAATACTCAGTCTGCATGATTTTAGAAGACCTACCCTATAATACAAGATGATATGCAAGAAAGGTTTTCATTAAACTGTAATATATTGTCCTCTTGTTTCTGTGTTCACATGTGGTGCTATGCTTCTTAAAGCATATAAGCTAAATGATAGTCTTGCACACACACTGTCAATTTGCTGTATCCATAATAATTTGCTATCCACTCATACACCCAAGAATTGACATTTGCTGCAGATTTTCCCTAACATATTACTATCTTGAGAATCAATACAATTCTGCAAGCCATTTTCAAACTTTGACTTTGCCTTATCTATAACATTTTTTACCTCTGTGCCAAGATTAAGAAATAATTTATAAAACAAAGGCCTGAAGAATGTATCACTTTTTAATGAATTTGGATAGTCACTGACACCGCATATGAAAAGGAAGGGACCAGTTATCGATCCCTGGGGCACACCCAATTTAATATTCCTGACCCTTGATGTGTAACTTTTTAATGTTTCTCCATTTTATGTGACTACAGTAGACTGTCTTCTGTTTTTAAATAGGATGTAATGAGATGCAAAAGTTTACCACTGACGCTATCCCTGGGCAATTTTGATAGGAGTTCCTCATGGTCAACTATCAAAAGCCTTATATGTCTTCATCGATTTTGTCAAGAACTTTCAGTGTACATTGTAGTGCTGTTGTCATGGTGTTGTGGTCAGTCCTAGAACCATGCTGAAAATATTCCAGGGGTTTGTGCATATCATAATGCTCTAACATGTATTTCAGAACTATTCTTTCAATTAACTTACTAGAAATAGAATTTAAGGCATGCAGTCTGTAATTATCTACTAGTTTTGTAGAGAGGTTTAACAATGGCTAATTTTAGAATATCAGGAAATACTCATTCTTTTAAGACACAATTTATTAGATGCTTCAAAGGATATGATAGATTATGCTGGCAAAATTGAAGTAAAAGTGGAGAAATTTCATCCCAGCCAAAAGATTTTTTTTGTTCTTACATTCTCTGATTAGCTGCAAAATATCCTTGAGTTCAGCTTAAGAGAGGTGATCAGATTCATAGTCGACCTCAGCATGATTTCTAACATGTACTTTATCTGTAGTACAAAAGTTAGAGTCTATAATATCTATTCGTTAAAAATGTTACTTATCTCCTGAATAGTGGTGACAATATTATTATTAGATATATCTATGCTGTTGTCATTTTGTAGTTTTTTAATTGTCTCTTATTTCATTTACTATGGACCAGCATATCTTTGAGATACAATCTGAGTTTGTCTATACGAGGTGCATTCAAGTTCTAAGGCCTCCGATTTTTTTTCTGATTAACTACTCACCCGAAATCGATGAAACTGGCGTTACTTCTCGACGTAATCGCCCTGCAGACGTACACATTTTTCACAACGCTGACGCAATGATTCCATGGCAGTGGCGAATGCTTCTTTAGGAGTCTGTTTTGACCACTGGAAAATCGCTGAGGCAATAGCAGCACGGCTTGTGAATGTGTGGCCACGGAGAGTGTCTTTCATTGTTGGAAAAAGCCAAAAGTCACTAGGAGCCAGGTCAGGTGAGTAGGGAGCATGAGGAATCACTTCAAAGTTGTTATCACGAAGAAACTGTTGCGTAACATTAGCTTGATGTGCGGGTGCGTTGTCTTGGTGAAACAGTACACGCGCAGCCCTTCCCAGATGTTTTTGTTGCAGTGCAGGAAGGAATTTGTTCTTCAAAACATTTTCGTAGGAAGCACCTGTTACCGTAGTGCCCTTTGGAACGCAATGGGTAAGGATTACGCCCTCGCTGTCCCAGAACATGGACACCATCATTTTTTCAGCACTGGCGATTACCCGAAACTTTTTTGGTGGCGGTGAATCTGTGTGCTTCCATTGAGCTGACTGGCGCTTTGTTTCTGGATTGAATAATGGCATCCACGTCTCATCCATTGTCACAACCGACGAAAAGAAAGTCCCATTCATGCTGTCGTTGCGCGTCAACATTGCTTGGCAACATGCCACACGGGCAGCCATGTGGTCATCCGTCAGCATTCGTGGCACCCACCTGGATGACACTTTTCGCATTTTCAGGTCGTCATGCAGGATTGTGTGCACAGAACCCACAGAAACGCCAACTCTGGAGGTGATCTGTTCAACAGTCATTCGGCGATCCCCCGAAACAATTCTCTCCACTTTCTCGATCATGTCGTCAGACCGGCTTGTGCGAGTTCGAGGTTGTTTCGGTTTGTTGTCACACAATGTCCATCACCACATGTCTCCTTCAACTGTCAATGAATTTCAATTGGTTTCACACCACGCAAATTCAGAAAACGAATGATTGCATGCTGTTCAAGTAAGGAAAACATCGCCATTTTAAGTATTTAAAACAGTTCTCATTCTCGCCGCTGGTGGTAAAATTCCATCTGCCTTATGGTGCTGCCATCTCTGGGACGTATCGACAATGAACGCGGCCTCAATTTAAAACAATGCACATGTTTCTATCTCTTCGCAGTCTGGAGAAAAATAATCGGAGGCCTTAGAACTTGAATGCACCATGTATTTATCTATGTGCCCCCTGTTTCTCTCTCTGTATCATATACATTTCTTGCCCTTTTTCTATTAGTTCTCTTGTGAAAAATTATCAAATGCTATGGGTCCTGACTGTAATGCTATATTCTTTTTCTTTGACACCAGCAAGTGAAGAAAAAATAATTAAAATAGTGAGTAGCTTGAAGAATTCTTATACACCAGAATCTGATGGTCTTAGTCTGGACACTGTTAAGAAATGTATTCATAAAATTGCGTCACCTTTATCAGCAATTATCAACTTTCATGTGGAAGGTGGTCTATTTCTAGATGAGTTGAAAATTGCTCAAGTTGTGCCAGTTTTCAAAAAAGGAAATAGAATCTAGTAGAAAACTTTCAACCCATATCTGTTCTTCCAATAATGTCCAAAATATTTGAGAATGTAATATACATAAGAATCTGGAGCTTCCTGGTAAGAAAAAAAGTAATTTCTAAGGGGCAGTATGGGTTTGTGAAGGGGTCATCCAACATTACAGCAGCATCTGACTTAATCAAAGATGTCACTCAACAATAGACCATAAAGAACATGTCTGTGGCATTTTTCTAGACTTGCAAAAAGCATTTAACTGTGTCGATATGACCATATTGCTGTAAAAACTGTGCAACTATGGCTTCGAGGCACAGCACATGATCTGATTAGATCCTACTTGAGAAATAGGAAACAGTTTGTTTCTATTTGCACTATAAAGGGAGTATACAAATCACGCATAACTGACATTAATTTTGGTTTTCCACAGGGGTCAATATTAGTACCATTTCTTTTTATTATTTATTTTACTGATACTAAATCTATAACAAACCCTGCTGCAGCTATCTTATATGCAGATGATACCCCTTAATATGCTGTATTCCAAGCTGTTTACAACCTGAAGTGGAATCCAGTACTGCAGCAGGCATAATTCTTCAGTATTTTAATGAAAACAAACTAAAATTAAATACAAATAAATCAGTCAATATTAAATTTCGTCTTGGGAGGCAAAAAACTCATGAAAACTGAATTTTAATGGGTGATGAATGCTTTAAATAGAATACTCGACCAAATTTTTTGGCCTGACACTTGGTGCTAGATGACAAAGTTTATGGTATCCTAAACTGATGTGGAGACAGCCACCAAAGTTATTGGTTTATAGAGGTGAAAAAGATATGAAACATTTTATGAAGATATTAAATGCTGTAAGGTTTTCATGAAGGAAAATATTGTACAAAAATGAAATATTTTAAATTCATGGCAATGCGTCTGTGTGTGTGTGTGATCTTGTTTTGGTGCTGTGATGCTCATTTGTTAATGAACCCCAAGCCTTGTTTAATCTGAAACCTCTGTCATATTTTACATTGTTTTCCAACTTATTTATTTTGATAGACTCTTTAATTACATTTGTGATGAAGCAAGTGAGATAATTTTAATTCCCCTCTTGTTTTGCCAGCTCCCTCCTTAAATTAGTTTTTCTTTTCATTTGTAACTAATTACTAGTAACATATGTGAATACAATCCGCATTTTCTTAGTAGAGAAAGGTTGGCCCTCACTTATAAAGGCTATAACACCAGATCCAGTTTTATGTATGTGCTTGATTTTCTGATTTATTTTGACTATTCCTAGTTAGATTATTTTGGTGTAGGGTGAAATCAGTAATTTTTTCGTAACTTA
Source organism: Schistocerca serialis cubense (assembly GCF_023864345.2). NCBI lineage: Eukaryota > Metazoa > Arthropoda > Insecta > Orthoptera > Acrididae > Schistocerca > Schistocerca serialis. The sequence continues at coordinate 610,285,256 of NC_064643.1, read as the reverse complement.
AATTCTATTGTTGACTTATAAACAAATATAAATTCTGTAATAATTATAAACAGTTGGAAGACAAAATGTTAGTAATCTTAAAGTATCTGTTTGGCTCTATTCGAAAATACGTTAGCAAAGCCAGCCCTTAATTAATTCAAAAGTAATTAATAGATTTGTCAAAAGTATTGTTTGCGTACTTATATTTGTTAATTTCATGATTTAAACAAATAATTCGGTCTAACTCTTGCAGTAGAAGATACTGTTGAAAAGGACCAATTTTTCGATGTATTCAGTTAGTTTAATGAGTTAAGTTTTAATTGTAATTTCTGTAAATTTAACTTCAAACAATGTGTACTTTCTGCACCTGTTATTGTGATGATATACAAGGGCTTGATTTTTGGTCACGAGACAGTCAGTCCATGACCAAGTTTCACACAAGGAACCTATGCTGGTTAGAACAACAACAACAATGATTCTAATTAACTGTGGAGTAAGTGTTAAGCAATTAGGCCATGTGTAAAAACAGTAACAGTGTCTGCTCCATACATATCTGATTATTCTTCAAGAACTGTGAACTTTGTGGTTAGGTTTTACTCTCGTAGATGTTCAACAGGAAACTATTGTAGCAGTATGTGGATGTTCACCTGAAAACTATTAATGAGGCTCATGGAAAGTTAAACAATAGTGCAATGGCCATATAAATGTGTATATGGGGGGGGGGATGAAAAGTGAAAGTAAACGACAGTGAAATGCAACTGTGCGTCTGTGGGCTACATTATTTACAGTAGTCAGGGTCCAAATTACAACTCCATATCTCAGCCAGTACATTGATACTGAGGACAACAAACGAAGAAATAAAAGCAGGTGGAATCGCTACACATTATCCAAGAAACTTGATTTTTGAACAGTGACACTGGTCTCATCATATTTCATTTCAAGAACATAAGGAAAAGATATATTCCTACGTATTGTAAAGATGACACATCAAGTTTCAGACAGGCTGCCCTGCGTAATGCTTCCCAATTCTTCTGTAACTTTCATCATATAACTGAGTCTACAATTTTGTTCCTCTTTGTTTGATATACTGAAAACTTTACTTTTTGTTCTCACTAGGTAGATTGCTGAGATGTTTCTGCACTTGAATCTGCCTTCTTTGTGCTTACAAGGGGCTCAAAATTACTTAAATGTTGATCTCAGTTGAACTACCTAAAGCAAAATATGTCTCCTCACCTCATAATTCTATATGGTAAAGTTCAATCAAAGTATAAAAATGTGCATTTATGCACTCTGTCCTACACAAATAACATGTCAACACTTTTCACTGAAAATGATCATTTGCAAAATACATCAGCTTTTATTATTTACTGAGATCCCTTTTCACACTGTCTTTTAGTTTTTGAAGCTCAAATTCTAATTTTACTTCCTTTTGATCACTCTTCCATGGGTAAATAACACTCCATGGTGATCAAAACTGCAAAGTCATGCAATCAAAACGACCCTGTGAGCTGCAAAATGAAAATATGGGAACAGCCAACAAAAGGGTTGGCTAATAATGAAGGCTGGGAAATATGTCTTGAACACAATGTGTTTTGAACCATTGACTGTAGTGTATATAATAAAATTTGATCTAATTCATACTTGTCAGCACTAAATTACTGTAGGGAAAGAATATGAAATTCCCATTCTGACTCAACAGTATTAAAGAGCATACCACAGTTGGGATGAAAACACATCAAACTGTATTTTAATGTCAGCTGCATGTAATATGTTTTGAAACAATGCTCCTCAAATGAGTCAAAGTATGCATCAACAAAAGACAAGGAAATAGAAATTTAATCCATGTACTGTATTAACAATATTCTGTTTGTGTTTTAGTTTGAATACTTTATTAATAACGTTTATACATAAATGCATAAGTCTGTCATGGATTCATCAGGAGTTTTTTCTGGTGTCTGCCGTGGCTATCAAGTTTGCAAGTACCAGGATAAAAGGTTCAGAAAGCAGGTTTAAGCTGATCGATGGAAATCATAGTTCAGATGCCATTAACATCAACTTTAAATATCTTCTCACATTGGCTAAGAATTGTTTATAGTCTATCAGATGTTGATTGCAGTGTCATGTGTATCAACAGCGTGACTGGTGAAAATTAGAGGGCAGAGAGTATTCTGCTCTCTTGGTGTGTAGACATAGATAGTGCATATGCAAACATAATTTTTGAAAAGGCTATTCAGAATGTTGGTGAAGAATTCATTGGGTAGCTGAATTGGCTGAGCACAGACCTGTGGCAGTAAGATTTTCTTTGCTGTAGGTACAGAGACCCAGTAGGAGAGTTGACATAGTTTCAGTATAATGTTGTTATTTGTGGCATTACAGTGATACTTTTAATTGGTAGTAAAAACACTTTGCTAAGCCCTTTGGTGTTGGATAATTAGTGGGAGCTTGAATATGCTTCAAGATTACCAAAACAGCGAGTTATGTGAATAGATATTACTCAAATTGTCCATCTTGGTCTGTGATGATACAGAGAGACACTTCAAAATGAGCAGTTCATCCATGGAAAAGGTGGTTGCATGGCACTGACCATGGGAAAAACTTCAGGACAATGAATGAAGCAGTTGATGTCCAGTAAGTGTGTACTCCACATGGTAGTAACGATCCACTAATATGTATGTACAAATGTTTGAGCTGTTGGCCGGATGGTAGAAAAGTGTCAAGATATGTTAGATGAACTTATAATGACAGACTACACACTGGTGCACAAGAACTTTGCAGTCTGCCTGTATTTGGCCACACAAAAACTCGCTCAACCAGCCCTGTCATACTCCAGACAGTGAGGTAGGAGGACAAATCATGCAGTGATGGTACTGCCTGTTAACTAAAGTTTGTTGTCACATATGGACATGCATTTGATGTAGAAACATCACACTACGATGTTACATTTGAATGAGGTATCTGGATGCAACAAAGCTGTAAATCAGATGGGTGTAAAAGTAAGTTGTGCAGTTTTCTGTCATGTTGCTGTGCCACGGCGAGGGCTTCATAGTCAACTTCGCGTTTAATTGGTGTGCATGAGAAAGGATGTCTACCAGTGTATTCAGTTCCTCACTGACACGGACAATGTGTGTTGTGAATTGCACTATGTAGTCACAGTTGACATGATGATGCTTCATCTGGTCTCTGAAGAGAAATGTAGATGAGAGGCTTGTGATCAGTGACCAGTGTAAACTGTCAGCCTTCAAGCATAAGCACCTCTTCTTAATGGAAGCATAACTTGCATATCACTTACACACATATGCAAAATACCTTCATTTAAAGTAGAAAACACACACACACACACACACACACACACACACACACATACACACACATAGCCTCTGGCTGCCGAGGCAGCTGGTGGGTTAGCAGGTTAGGGGGGGGGGACAGGGTAAGACTGCTAGGTGCAGTCAGTAGGTTTGGGAAGAGGGGTACAGAAGAGCACAAAAACAAAAGAGGAGGAAGAATACCAGGGGGTGCATTAGTGGGATAGAAAGTTGTGTAGTGCTGGTGTGGGAGCACAGGGGGGAACAAGTGGGTGAAGGACAGGGACTAGCAAAGGTTGGGACCAGGGTTGTTACAAAATGTAGGATATATTGCTGGGACAGTTCTTATCTCTTAAGTTCAGAAAAGAGTGTTGGCAGGAAGGATCCAGATGGCACAGGCCCTTAATGCCCTACCCACCTCCATACCCTCCACCCACAAATTACCCTTCTGTCAGACACAGTTTATGTATGCAGTCTAGCCTCAGAGAGAGTGGCCATGTGTGAGTGACTTATGCTTGTGTGAATGTGTGTGTGTGTGTTTTGTATCTTACAAGAAGAACCTTTGGCTGAAAGCTCAAATGTATAGCAGTGTTTTTGTTGCGCTGTCTGCAATTCAATGTCTCCTCTACACGACAAGTGCAATTGTTCTTTTCATAATGTTGTCATTATTCCATCCTGGATTTTCCCTTGTTTGACAGTCATATGTTGCCCAGTTCTGCTGTGACAGAGATAATTTCTGACTGAAGAACATCAAAGACTGTCAGTGTTGTTCTATTTCTTTTAAAGTGCATCATCTATTGCAGTTGCAGATTTATCAACCACTAAGGTGAGATATGCTTGCAGAACAAGGTGCACTAAAAGTGTAAACTGAGCAGTAGCAGTCTTCATGTTGTAAAAGATGGTTTCTGCTTTGCTACTTCACTTTAATTTGTCACTTGTTTTTAGTGAACATTGTACTGTAGTGTCCCAAAATTTCTGTCACTTTAATTTGTCACTTGTTTTTAGTGAACATTGTACTGTAGTGTCCCAAAATTTCTGTGCACTAGCTTAGTGTTGCAACCAGTTTAATGTATGGTTTGTTTTGTTGGGTGGTTTAATGGAAGAAAGTGCATGTACTTTGTGTTTGTTATTTTATTTTTGTGGATAGTTCTGCATAAATGGGTTCCATTTATGTGTCAAGTCGCCGGATAATGGGGATAAGAGTGGTGCTTTGCCAGAGTGAACAGGGCTGTTTGTATGTGGCCACTAATATCAGCGTATCGAAGGCTATCACAACACTGGACGCACCTTATTATCCACAGAAATTACAGAAGTTATTATGTATGGAAAATTTTCATAATTGTTAGGAGAACTTTGATTTTGTCAAAGGATAAATGGCTGAGTTATTCTGTCACATGTTTACTAACCATACATCTTGTGTGTAAATGATATGTAATAAATAGTTGTGTGGAATATAATTGCCAGTTTATCATTGCAGTATAAAGTAATATTAAAGTCACTTAAGATGATTTGTTTTCAAGCCACTAAGGGTGGTTGTACATTTGTTATAATTTTAAGTAGCTAATGAAACTGATCAAGGTGATTCTTTTGGGAGAGGAGAGGATGTGGCTGTTCTTAAAACACAAAATAAGATGAAAACTCTCACCATCAGAGAAGTTTATTTTTTATTCTATTTCATTTTTGAGTTTACATATATTCTCTGTGGCAACTTTTCGTTTCTGTTGGTGGAGAAATCTGTGGGCATATTTTATAAAGAGGACCTTTTCTGCCTTGCTGCCTGCCCTGCATTTTCTCTAAAGAGTTTTCCTTCTCCTCACACTGAAAATGTGAAACCTGCACCAGGCTTACTTAAAAACCAAGCAAAAAAATACAACCATAGCACCAATGACTTATTTTAAGGCTACTAGCCATGATTGTGCACAAAGCAGCAATAACGGTTAGCAAGGCTGAGAAATCCTCACAACTCATGGACAGTCTCAAACTATGCTAAGTTGTTTATGGGTTACACTCATGTCAAATCGTCATTACTTTGGTTCAGTTGGCTTGTGAACACATTAACATAAATAATTATAAATAGGACATGAATAATGAGGCAGTGACAGTGCAGGGAAAGGAGAGGGAGGGAGGGAGGAGGGGGGAGGGGGTAATCAATTGTGACTCAGGATACAGGTTGTTCATAAAATGAAACAAAACCAGGCCAAGGTGATTTGTTGAAAGCAATTTTAGCTCAATTAGTGGAAATGTGTTCTAAAATGGAATCTAACAGTGATACTTTAAAATCTGATCTGGAATCTGCAATAAGTGACCAATTAGAAGGTCTTAAAGACGACAGAAAACAGCAAATAAGTAACCAATTTACACAAGTAAAAATCTTTTTAGGTACCAAAATAAATGAAATCAGCAGAAAAGTGAGTCTTGTTGATGAGGGGAACATTAATTTGAGACAAACAGTAGTATTTTTGTTGTACATGGATCTTGTGTTAACACAACAGCACAAACCATATGCTTACACGGCATGGAATATAGTAAAACTTATGACTGCACTACAAAACTGTCATGAGAAAAATATATACAAGTCAATGTGAAATAAAAGCAGTAGTATAGATTGGAAGTGTTTGTAGGACAAGTGACGATTATACTTCCAAGTTCACTAAGATTTACATGAATGAGACTTTGCCTGTAGTAGGTTTTTGTGAGAATTTTGGCTTTAGTAACAATCCAACAAAGTTACAAGTTGGAGTGTAGAAAGGTGTGTGTGAGGTTAGTGTTGCTAGTAACATGTTTTGGTGCAGATTTACAAAAAAAACTCAATAAAAAGAATGTTTAGATGTTGTTATTTGCAATATGTAATAAAGATACTCAACAAATGAGTGGTAAAACTGTGATTTGCCATTGAAACACTAGCCGTATTTGAAACAGTTGGAGTATAGGAAATGCCTGCTGAGGAACATTGATGAACAAATCCTCAGAGGATCACAAGCTTTATTTGTTGTGTGGGTACAGAAAACTGATAGCCTTGAAGGTCATGCAGTATTATTTCACACATTTCATTTTCTGTACTGCATGCTTCCTTCAGCTCATCTGTTTAACCTTTCACAATTACGGATCAAATGGCTCTGAGCACTATGGGACTTAACATCTGAGGTCATCAGTCCCCTAGAACTTAGAACTACTTAAACCTAACTAACCTAAGGACATCACATACATCCATGCCCGAAGCAGGTTTCGAACCTGCGACCGTAGTGGTCGCGCGGTTCCAGACTGAAGCACCTAGAGCCACTCGGCCACACCGGCTCACAGTTATGTTTTACCATCAATCTGTTATCATCGTTTTTATACAGAAACAATTTCGTAGATAGGTAGAGATCATATCATAATTAAAAAAATGAAAGAAAGAATCTGACAGTACCAGGAACAATTGCTCTGTAATTGTACATGTTGAAACTGGAAATTTTCTTGATTGTTGGAAGTAAAAGTATTTATTGCCACATATGTTGAAAACTTTTTGAATACAATATAACAGTTGTTTCATTTTGAAATTTTAGTCTTCTCAAATGGAACAGGAACAAACCCTAATATCTGGTACAATGGGAGGTACCCTCTGTCATGCACCTCATGGTGATTTGCAGAGTATAGATGTCTGGATTATTTAAGCAAAAATTTGGAATATTGTATTGTTGCTGTGTTGAAATGGTTAAAGGTAAATGGATGTAAATTACTACAGTTTGAGGGAACTTCCACGCAATTTGGAAAATAATTTTGGTTTTTGTATAATGGGAAGTCAGACTGGAATTTTTTACTGTTTTATGATGCATCTAGTCAGTTGTCAATAAGATGAAAACATTGGAAGTATTAGTGAAAAATGTCAATAGGAAATGGAAATATTATATTTTTTGCAAACTATATCCATTCCATGACTATACTGATGTCATTGTCAGAGGAAAATTCAGTAAAGAAGGAGGTTTGTCTGATCAAAACAGCAAAATAATTATGAAAACTAAAGGTTGTATGAATACTATGATATGGTTGAAGGATTATTTGCTAGGTGACATGTTTGTTGGTTAAAAGTATATGCTGTATTGTTATGTGTGAAGTAGGTGAATTATATTAGGAGCACTTTTATATTTGGGGTACTGTGATGATGTTTGTGGAGTTATGTGGAAGCTATGGATAAGTATTTTGGGTTATTTATGACATTATGATGAGGTTTATTGGAGATACTGACATTAAGTTTTTGTAACATATTCTGCAATGTTCGAAATGATTATGATGTGATAAGGACATACTGATGTTCTGATTTGTGATTTATTTTACTCTAATTTGTAATGGGTATATGGTTTTGGAAAATGACTGAGGTGGGTTTATGCTTTCTGTCAAAGTAAAATTTTGGTGTATGTTTATGGCAGTGCTTTTTATGACATACTTTCAATGAGTCTCACATACTTATGGTAAGTGAATTTCAGTTAGTAACTTTATTCTGATGACTTAGTATTGGAATGACAAAAATTAGTAGGATAATCTATGTATGGTGCTAAATATAATGTTGTAGCTGACTATAAGAAAAAAAAAAAAAAAAAAACACCTGAGGCCAAATTTTGGAAACCATCATATTACATGCATAACTGAACACAAACAAAAAATGGGGAAATTATTCAATACTAAACAGGATGGAGGATTGTTGAATTTGGAAAAAAATATTAAGAACATTTCATTTTAAACTGAGTGAACCTGGCTGTTACATATTGCACTTCTAATGATACAGTGAGATTATTTGAATTTAAATTTATATTAAAAGCAAAGTAGGAATATTTTGTGATTTTTTCAGTATAGCTTTCTACAGCATTTCTTTTTGTATAGGCTAAAGGCTGAAAACAGCTTCTTTAAATTTGAGATTATTTGTAAGTATTTGTTTAACTGAAAACCACATAGTGTCCATAATATTAAAATATATTTCTAATTGTCTTATAAAAAGCTCAAGTCTCATTTGTCAAGATCCTTCAAGGTAAGACCTGAAATGAATGTTGAGAGGAAGAGAGTAAGCAAGAGAGATAACCTCAAATCAAATTCTTTACTGTTGCTTGTAAGAATTCCCTGATTTATTTTTCAGCATTAAGGAAGTTACAGAATGATGAAAGAGTTCATATACCACTTGGTAAGGGACGAGAAAGAAAGGATGCATTTGTGGTAATATTTTCTCTTAAGTTTTTTTTAATACTCCTTGATTCAGTTGTCAGAAATCAAGAAGCAAAGAAAATAATTGTTTTACAGCATCAAAGCGTATTGCAGAAATGTGTGTACAGAAGTCAGTTTTCATTAACGACCTCTTTTAAGTATTAATATCTAATAAATGAATATTTCAAAATATACATGAATATGATTCTCGTAAAACTAATGGTCAAGTGCACCAACCTTCGTCAAAAAGCAAGAAAACCAAAGTCCTGTGATCAACGTTGAAAGTAAACTGTGTTTAACATGTTTCTGGTGGTGCACCACCATTAATCATTGGTCAGCAAACCATGATCTGCCAACTGTACGTTTGACTGTGGTGAACACTGTGTATTGCAATGGAAGGCACCCTGGATATGCAAAGATGTTAATAGAAAGATGAATTTTCACACAGCCACCTATATACACACATTTTCTGGACAATCATTGGTGAGTGACATCATTGTCACATGCCCTCACATTTGTCAACAAGCAGAGGGTGTTTTTACCTCAATACTAGTCCGTTCGTTTATGTTTGGCAAAATGGAAAACAAAAGAAGAACACCAAATTGCAAAATGGAAAACAAAAGAAGAACACCAAATTTTTTGAAGTATGATATGGACATACTAACTGCATTGTTCAGTGCAAATGCACCAGTTCTTGAAAATAAAATAACTGATGGCTGCAGTATAAAAGAGGAACTGCACAGAGTTTCGTTTCAGTCATTATTTTTTATATTTTTCTGTTCTGTCACATCTAATATTCATTTCTTATGAAAAATGTAGGTCTTCTTAATTGTAACTGTACACTGCATGCAGAAATCTACTTTTCATTGCAAAAATACAGTACCACTTTTTCCAAATGTTTATAATTATTACAGAATTTATATTTGTTTGTAACTCAACAACAGAATTTAACAGAAGATATTAACTAGGAATAGTCAAAATAAATTAGGAAATTAATGACGTAAACAAAACTAAGCACAAAATTAGATCTGGTGGTATATTCTTTAAAACTGAGAGCCAACCTTTCACTTTTATGAAAATGCAGATTATACTCATGTGTGTTAATAGTAATTGGTCAGAAATGAAAAATGAATTTTAAGGAGGCAGATTCCTAAACAGGAGAGGAAATAAAAAGATTCCAGCTTGCTTCATCATGTCCCTTATCCGTGTCAGTGTTTACCATTTTTTTTTTTTTTTTCTTTGCTGATTTTGAAGAGTGCCTCCTCATTCCTTATCTTGTCAGTCCATGTAATTTTCAACTTTCTTCTGCAGCACCACATCTCAAATGTTGTTTTATAAAAGATTGTTAATCAAGATTATATAATTAAAAAACTACAAATATAATTTTTTTTTCTCTTTTTCTGTATTTTACGCTCCACAAAAATGCCCATAGAACATGCACCTCTGTTTAAGAATGTGAATTCACCTGTACGCAAACATGCTAGCACAGAGCCACACAGTTTGTGGAAGAAAAAGTATTTTATTATAGTAAATTAAACATGGTTGAAAAACTCTGAAGTTGATTTTCTCAAGAATTTTTGACAGTTGTACTGAACTGTTTTGGGAGAGTATAGGGTACAATACATAATACCTTGAATCTATGTCAGTACATTAAAACATGGTGCTATTTTTAATACCATATGCAAATCTTGATCATCTCAAGAAAACCAGGCATAAGCCATGGTCAAATTTAACCATGGTCATCTCCCTCATTTAACTCTGATTGAGCTTGGTGCACCAAGACTGCATGTTGAACAAGGTTAAATGCTAACTTTACTGTAGTTAATTTCTAGTCAAGTTTGGTATCCTTAGCAGTAACTATTGGGTTGCACTGACCCTCATGGGTAGTAGAATAAAAGTCAAATTTGTAGTGTGTTCAAATTATATTTAGAAATGAATATAAAATAATGCTAATACCAATTTGTGTATGAGATGACTTCATTTAGAAGGAACAAAATAATTTTACCAGTCAAGATATTTTTCTGGTAACCAGTGAAAATTTATGATTTGAAAATAATTATGTTGCTGTTCAATGTATAAAAATTATGTTTGTACTATGTGAGGGAATTTATGTGTTTGTCATTCAGTTACATTTAGATATAAGATTTTCTGGACTCCGCACTCTCTTACACACATGAACACTTACGTTCTTCACAAAAGCATGACAGTCTTCCAGTCTTATCCAAGAATAAATTTCTGAGAATGTATCTATGGTAGTGGGAATGTATCTATGGTAGTGGGATAACTGGAACAGAAGAGAATCAAAACATTTGAGATGTGGTGCTGCAGAAGAAAGTTGAAAATTAGATGGACTGACAAGATAAGGAATGAGGAGGCACTCTTCAAAATCAGCAAAGAAAAAAAATATGGTAAACACTGACACGAATAAGGGACATGATGAAGCAAGCTGGAATCTTTTTATTTCCTCTCCTGTTTAGGAATCTGCCTCCTTAAAATTCATTTTTCATTTCTGACCAATGACTATTTACATACATGAGTATAATCTGCATTTTCATAAAAGTGAAAGGTTGGCTCTCAGTTTTAAAGAATATACCACCAGATCTAATTTTGTGCTTAGTTTTGTTTACGTCATTAATTTCCTAATTTATTTTGACTATTCCTAGTTAATATCTTTTGTTACAGGGTGAAATCAGTAGTTGTTTCGTGACTTAAATTCTGTTGTTGACTTACAAACAAATATAAATTCTGTAATAATTATAAACATTTGGAAAAAGTGGTACTGTATTTTTAAAGTATTTATTTGGCTCTATTCGAAAACATATTAGCAAAACCAGCTCTTAATTAATTCCAAAGTAATTACCACTTTCATCAAAAGTATTGTTTGTATAACTATATCTGTTACTTTCATCATTTAAACAAATAATTCAGCTTAACCCTCGTGGTATAAGAAAGTGTTAAAAAGAACCAATTTTTTTATGTAAGCAGCTAATTTAGTGAGCTATGTTTTAATTGTAATTTCTACAACTTCTAACATCTTCTAACAACATCTAAAAATGTGTATATTCAATGGCTATTATTGTGATGATACAAATAGGCCCAATTTTTGGTCGTGACACAGTCAGTCCATGGCTGATTTCCAGATGAGAAATCCATCCTGGTTAGATCAACAAGAGTGCAGCAACTTATCTGTGGTATAAGTGTAACACAAATAGGCCATGTGTTAAAGCAATGACAGTGTCTGTTCAATACATATTATTCTGCAAGAACTGTGAACTGTGTGGTTAGGTTTTACTGTTCAACTGTTAACTATTGCAGTAGTATGCTGACGTATGCCTGCAAACTGTTTATGAGGCTCATCAAAATTTGTCAATAGGTTACTGGCCATATAACTGTGTATTATTGAGGGGGGGGGAAGGGGGACAATCAATGAGGAAATAAAGCAGGCGAACGTTACAATAGGACATATGTTTAGACATCAGGGAGTAACTTCCATGGTGCTAGAGGGACCTGTAGAGTTTAAAAACTGTAGAGAAAGACGACATTAGAATACATAGAACTAATAATTGAGAATGTAGGTTGCAAGTGGTACTCTAAGATGAAAAGAAGCCAGGGCCCATGGATGACACAACAATTGTGACAGAGTGCAATCACCTAACTCATTTGTGCAGAGTAACTTTTCCAGTTGCTTGGCGTCAGATTGAGATAAGCAAAAAGATCATGGTATTTTGATTGCATTGTTTCTGTCAGATATGGCTAGGCAAATGATAATTGTGTTCAAATAGATTCAAGATTAAAATGTATTGAGATTTCCTGATACACCACAGTGTTCTATGTGTTCAATACATTATCAAGCTTGTTTGAACAATAGTGTGCCATTTGACTCCCACAGCACAAGTGCAGGTGGTATGCAAGACTTAACAAACTATACACAATAATAAACTAAGTCTTTGCTTAAAACTTAAAATTTTGCAATTGGGAAATGAGGAAACAGCATTAATTCCCACCATTGCACACACTCTACTGCATCTGAACAAATTTACAACACAAGTTCTCATACAGTGCTGGTATGTATTGATATACAGGTATAAACATTTATGCTGATTTTTATACAAAGATAAAAATGTTCTCCAAATACATTACTTAACAGACCCTTGTACAATATTTTATTTGTTTGTGAGAGATGATATTGATTTACAACGGAGGTTGCAGATGAGCAGGTCACATATAAAAATAAAATGTATAACTATTACCAGATTTTACTCAGTTTGAAAACGAGACAGCCGTATTTAGATGAAACAATGAAGAAAACTAATGAAGAATCAAACATTGAACAAGTGAAATATATCATAACAAAATGAATATAATTTCTGTCACAAAAATGAAAATATTCCAGACTTTCATAATCATACTTTATTTCATCAGGAGTTATGTGGGCTTACACATATTGACTTTTAAGTTGTGAAAACTATGGTATGGGTTTTTCTTGCCATAAAGGTAGAGGTTTACCTGTTATGTGGCTCATGACAGTGTTCACAGCCACGTCAATAGTCAGTACTGGATTCCACTTTACAGATAATTAAGAACCAGTGTGCAGAAGATGTATACTGCAATTAAGGTGGTTGTTTTGTATTTAGTCTGTAATGTTACACTGTTGGAAGCAGTGGCAGTCACCAAAAAATTTGTGTTTTTGTAGGAGCACCTCGTTAACAACATTTATACGTACACACATGAATGTGAATGAGACAACAACAAAACATAGATCACAGGAAGTCAACAGATAAAAAATGAAACTGTGGTGACTATCGACTACTAGAAACATCATTTTTTAGTATGACTTGTAGACTCTTTGACTGAGGATCTTCTACATGTTTGTCTTTGTGTAGTTCTCTCGAATGTTCACACTTTGTGTAGGTGTACTACAATGTACATGGTGTTGGTGACTATTATTCCTTTGTATACAATTAAAGAAACTGAATTACCACATTTGTGATGCTAGACCTGTTTTCATCTTTTTGTTCATTAGTTCAGTGACTGTGCTTTCTTTGCACTCTATGATCAATGAACCATATACTGTATGACTCAACAAATGCTCTGTTCTCTCATCTCATTTCACTTGGGGACCGTGAGTCCCAAGTGCAGCACCTACACTCACTTTACTGTTGAAATGGATTAGGAACATTTCCTTCCTCATGCATGTGGTCACCTTCTCCAATCCCCTCCCCCCTGCTCAAAGACATTGGGTGCCACTGCCCTGGGACACTACCTGTCACTCAGTCAAGATTTTGCTGTCAGTGCCTCATCTCTGTCAAAGCCTCAGGGTGCACAGATTCAACTTTCTTCAACACCACATGTTCTCACCAGCAGGTCAACTAAACTGCCCGCAAGTTGAAAGACAATCCTCAGACCATGTTCACCCTGTTTGACAACCTTTTCAACTGTCCTGGCATCATGGATGAGAACTCATGCTTTATCTGCCTGCTGAGCAGCCTACATGCTCACATGGACCTGATCAGTGACCTGGTTCTTTGCCTGCCTAGTCCCCAGAAATACACAGCTGCCAAAGCATCAGTAATGAAGATCTACCATGCCCTACATTCAGAGTTATTCATCACATTATCCATGATGAAAGTTTGAGTTTGCAGACTCCGTCCCAACTCTGGCACCAACTACGGGCATTGATCAACATACAATTCATGCCTGATATCACATTATGGACCATGTGGCTCATTAAGCTACCTTATAACCTGCAACTTCAGCTCCTTTCTCATATTTCAGATTCTTTGGAGTCTGAACTGTGCCTCACAGACCATGCTTGTGGCATCCTTCATCAAAGGAACCTGCTTGCCAACTCTGACATGCATGAGGAGGCGAGGGTTGCTACTATTGATGACTCTGCCATCCCTCACCCCCCTCCCCTCACAGACCCCCCACTGACACCCTCCATCTCGCCCAACTGGCAGAGGGCATGTGAGAGTACAAATGGCTCTGAATACTATGGGACTCGCTTCTGAGGTCATCAGTCTCCTAGAACTTAGAACTACTTAAACCTAACCAACCTAAGGACATCACACACATCCATGCCTGAGGCAGGATTCAAACCTGTGACCATAGCGTTCTCGCGGTTCCAGGCAGTAGAGCCTAGAACCGCTTGGCCACTTCGGCCAGCTGTGAGAGTACACATGTCACTTCAACAGGACAGTCAGCCACCTGGCAGCAAGCTTTGTGCACTGTTGCACCTACCGTCTGACCATTCCCAAGTACCACCAAGGCCTCTTCCAAGCACCTGGCTGACTCATCATGGGGCCCAACACATGTGGTACAGGCAGCATGGAATAACACTCACCCCTTGTAGCCTCCTCTGTTTGTGGTGCCACGTGGAGCTGCTGACCTCCTTGCACAGTCAAAAACTGTGTTAGTAGACTGGTTTATGCATCCTGGTCTGCACGGCCTCCATAGTGTACTTTACTAAACAAATGTCAGCAAACACCTCCTTTTCTGGCAGCCTTCCTTACATGGTGGACCAAACATCAGGCATAAGATTTCTTATTCATACAGGCCTGGAGGCTAATGCCATTCCCATTGCAGCCTCTGATTGCACATCACCAACCAAACTAAAATTATGTATTGCTAACAACTCTAGTATCACTATCCTCACCACTGCAGACCTCAGGTCCATCTCACTCCTAATCTTCAATTGCTATGGACGTTCCATGTCAGAGATGTGGTTGACCCCATACTGAATATTCACCTAACATCCAGTCAGTCTCGTTACTCCAGGATGCTTCTGGCCCCTAGCCCAAGGCTCGTTTGGCTCTTCTCCCTTTTTCCCTTCCTAGGACCTCCTCCTTAGCTCTCACTCCAGGTGCTCCAAGATAATGGCTCAACTCACTGCAGCATTGGTTGAGCTTATGCTTGAGTGCTCTGCCTCTGGCACTCTTCAAGCACACAATGCTTCGCCAGTTGATCAAGACAGCATCTTGGCAGCTACTTTGTCAAGTCCCAATAACACTTCTCCTCACGTGCCCTCCCCCCTCAGACTAATAGTGACATTACTCCTGCAGGTTCATACAATGCACTTGTAGGTACAATTACTAATGGTACATCACAGAAGCAAGAAGCTGGGGGACCCCTTGTATGATGCAAGGCTTGCTGCCTCAATCCCAATAATCTGCACCACACTTAATCAGCTATTGGTGAACTACTTGATGTAGGCATTATACAGCCATCATGGTCTTCCACCATGCACATCATCCAGAAGAAAGATGGTTCGTTTCATCTGTGTGGGTACTTCAAGGTTCTGAACTCACGCACCATTACAGACAGTTATGCAATCCCACATATTCGGGACTTCGCTTGATTGCTCAATGGTACATGTGGGGTAGTGTACTTGATTGCCACAAGGCTATCACCAAATTTCCATGTTCAAGGATGACATCCCCAAGATTGATCTAATTATCCATTTCGGACTATTCAAGTACTGTTTCATGCTGTATAGTCTCAAAAATACAGCAGCATTTTACTGATTCTTTATTGTTCGACTCCCCATTCGCATATGTCTATTTGAATGATGTCCTGACTTTTTCCCCCAGCCTGAGGAACATAAACAGCATTTGGCACAAGTCTAGGACAAGTTCCAGAAAAATGATGTCAAAATTAACCTCTCTCATAACAAAGTAACTTCTCTATGCTATATAGTATCAGCTGAGAGCATTTGGCCAACATCCAATCATGTCGAATTTATCTGTCACCTCCCATTACCAATGGACTTCCATAGGTGCAGTTTCGCAACAGCATATTGGTTACACCATTGAACCTCTATGATTTCTTTCCAAAAAACCTCTCTCCTGCACAATACAAGTGGTCAGATTCTCAAGGCGATCAGAAATTATCACAACAATATCAAAGGTCATGAGTTTACTATTTTTAGCAACCATTGGCCACCTGCAGATGCTATCCGTGACTTGGGCAAAGACATCACTCCTCAACGTCTGTGGCACACGGACCTACTCACCCAGCATTTGACATATCTGTACTACATATGTGGCTCTGACGATGTTATTACAGTTACCTGTCCTGGGTAAAAATTATGATGTCCCCCAATGACAGGGAAGAGTTGGACCACTTGCAAACAATTTGCCTGGGCAGGGGTTAAGAACTATTGTCTTGATTGGATGTGGGTGTGCGTACCCTGCCAGAGATGGAAAGTCAGATGACACACAACCCCATCTAGGATAGCTCAGCATCTGCAAAAGATGTCTACTTCATGTACACATCAACATTTTCAGTGCCCTCCTACCCTCCCATGGCTTTTGATACGTTCTTTCAGTCATTAACTGGGCCACAAGGTGGGTTGAAACCATTCCTCTATCTGATACCATGGCTGATCTGGTCACCCGTGCCTTCGTTAACTTCTCACCCTCTCAGTCAAGTTCATCCAACACTCTCATCTCCTGAATGAGGACAAGCTTCCCAATATAGTCAACCAAGTATACGAATATATTTTACACATCTGTACTTATCTGCCAAAATCGCATTTCCTACCATGAGTCTTTGTTCATAAAGACCTTTCATCCTGCAATTATGTTGTGTTTCACAACAACTCTGTCCAAGCATCTCTCCAACCCTCTACTCAGGACCTCACAAAGTCCTTGATCAGGGACAGAACACACTGGACATTCCACTAAATGGCAAATGCAAACAGTCTCTCAATACAGTGTTTACTATCAACATCAAAGATATCAACCCATATGACCTCTCCATTGAGCTTCGAGGTGGCACTGACTTCATTTTCACTGTCCTTCTGCTGACACAACATGATGCCTCAACAACACACATACAGCTATTGAAATCCTTCAAACTTTGAGCTCCCACCAATGCTGAGCAGGACCTCGTAGGGGCTAAAATCTTGGGCAATGGCATCTTCTCCATCATCATATCTCTTTGCCCATGTACGCATGCTATAATTATTTAATAAAAGTGTTCTTCACTGTACATCACTTTGGAAATTGTTATTCCTTTGCTATACAATGAAAGGAAGAGAATTACCACAAAATCAAAGATTAAACAGGAGTCAGCAATATATA
The DNA here is from genome assembly GCF_023864345.2 of Schistocerca serialis cubense. NCBI lineage: Eukaryota > Metazoa > Arthropoda > Insecta > Orthoptera > Acrididae > Schistocerca > Schistocerca serialis. Next base: position 610,267,720 of record NC_064643.1, on the reverse strand, counting down.
TTGTGGTGCACGGCATGTCTTTATCACACTTCAAACTTTCATTATACTACTTAATGTTATTCATGCTAATGGTAGCTAAAAGTAATCAAGCCTTTTAGAATGCAAGCTACCATTTAAAAGAAAACGTATGGCTTCTCAGTTTTAATGGATAGCTGCAGTTTATCTAATATTAGTGGCTCATACTTATTTAATTAAAAGTTAGTTACAGTTGTGACTTATCTAAAACTAATTTTTGCTGCCTATATCAAAAACCATCAAGAAGTAAATACACTGAAAAGTGTTTGTAAGAAGTCCAGTATCATTAAAAAGGTTTCTGCTTTACAGAGTATGCACACTGTTCACATCTGCTTTACAAAAACTTTATTTACTTTTGATGCACACTGCCCCAGCAGATAATTCCAAAAGACAACAGGAAGTGAAAATACACAAAATAAGAATTTTATACATGATTTATCAAACGACCTTTGAGGTGAGTAGTCATAAGATAACTGACAGGACTGTTGATTGTGAATTAATCAGTTACAGATATATTAAGTTTAAAATGTTTTTGTTTTTACTTTCCTTTACATTATAACAACTCACACACAAAAATACCAATTTAAAATATAAGCAAGAAATGCATAATTTTTGTCCTGACACTACTTAGCCATCTCGTGCCGAAACTCTGTTAATCAGGTTTGTTCTCTGACTATGTTCCCCATAGGCAGTGTGCTTCTTGTACAGGTAAGGGGGAGGATATATGCATTCGATAAGATGCACGTCACCCGATTCGTGCCCGTTGGTGAGCACTGTAGAGAATTTCACCATCATTGGTTATATGTGGGTTTGGTCAGCTCAGGTGGCAGCTGAAAATTCTCATTCCTCTATAATGGTAAACTTTGGGTATACTTCAATGACGATCATGAAGCACAACCATAGAACATTTTGCATCACAGGGAATGAATGTCATATAGTAGAGGTGTTGAGTCACAGACAGGCACAACAAAAAGACTGCTATATTTATTTTATTTATTTATTTATTTATTGTTCCGTGGGACCAAATTAAGGAGAAGTCTCCATGGTCATGGAATGAGTCAATACATGAAATTATAACACGATATTAGAAACAGATAAAATGAAATATAAAAAAACATATTCAGGTGACAAGTCGTAAATTTAAGTAAAGAAAACCAACAATGTAACGCTGGAAGTTGCTTAATTTTTTAGCTCTTCCAGGAGCTCCTCGACAGAATAGAAGGAGTCAGCCATGAGGAAACTCTTCAGTTTAGACTTACAAGAGTTTGGGCTACTGCTAAGATTTTTGAGTTCTTGTGGTAGCTTATTGAAAATGGATGCAGCAGAATACTGCACTCCTTTCTGCACAAGAGTCAAGGAAGTGCATTCCACATGCAGATTGGATTTCTGCCTAGTATTAACTGAGTGAAAGCTGCTAACTCTTGGGAATAGGCTAATATTGCTAACAACAAACGACATTAAAGAAAATATATACTGTGAGGGCAATGTCAGAATTCCCAGACTATTGAATAGGGGTCGACAAGAGGTTCTCGAACTTACACCACATATAGCTCGAACAGCCCGTTTTTGAGCCAAAAATACCCTTTTTGAATCAGAAGAATTACCCCAAAAAATAATACCGTACGATATATGTGTATGAAAATATGCGAAGTAGACTACTTTTCGTGTTGAAGTGTCACTTATTTCAGATACTGTTCTAATGGTAAATAAAGCAGCATTTAGTTTCTGAACAAGATCCTGAACATGGGCTTTCCACAACAGCTTACTATCTATCCGAACGCCTAGGAACTTGAACTGTTCCGTCTCGCTTATAATATGCCCATTCTGTCTGATCAAAATATCGGTTCTTGTTGAATTGTGAGTTAGAAACTGTAAAAACTGAGTCTTACTGTGATTTTGCATAAAATTATTTTCCACAAGCCACGAACATATTTCATGAACTACATTATTTGATACTGTTTCAATAGTACACACAAGATCCTTCACTATTAAGCTCATGTCATCAGCAAACAGAAATATTTTTGAATCACCTGTAATACTAGAAGGCATATAATTTATATAAATAAGAAACAGCAGGGGCCACAGCACCGACCCCTGGGGAACTCCCCACTTAACAGTGCCCCATTGGGACTGAACATTACTACCACTCTCAATATTGCGGAGAATTACCTTCTGCTTTCTGTTCTTAAAGTAAGAGGCGAACCAGTTGTAAGCTACTCCCCTTACTCCATAATGGTCCAACTTCTGCAGTAGTATTTTGTGGTCAACACAGTCAAAAGCCTTCGTTAAATCAAAGAAAACACCTAGCGTTCGCAACCTTTTATTTAATCTGTCCAAAACCTCACAGAGAAAAGAGAATATAGCATTTTCAGTTGTTAAACCATTTCTAAAGCCAAACTGAACATTTGACAGCAAATGATGTGAATTTAAATGCTCCAGTAACCTTGTATATACAACCTTCTCGATAACTTTAGCAAACACCGATGGCACAGAAATAGGTCTATAATTGTCAACATTATCCCTGTCTCCCTTTTTATAAAGTGGCTTCACTAGCGAGTACTTTAATCGGTCGGGAAACCGACCACTCCTAAAGGAAAAGTTACAGATATGGCTAAGTACTGGGCTAACATACATAGAACAATACTTCAGTATTCTGCTAGATACCCTGTCATATCCATGAGAGTTCTTGGTCTTTAGTGATTTAATTATTAACTCAATCTCCCTCTTGTCAGTATCATGGAGGAGCATTTCAGGTAACAGTCTCGGAACACTTTTTTCTAAGAGTGCTATATGATTCCCTGTTGGGACTAGGTTTCTATTTAGTTCACCTGCTATATTGAGAAAGTGATTATTAAATACTGTACACATATGCAACTTATCAGTAACACGGACATTCCCACTATGCACTGATTCTATATCCTCGACCTGTCTCTGCAGTCCTGAGACTTAGCTATTCTATCTGCATACCACATACTTTTTGCCTTCCTAATAACATTTTCAAGCACCTTACAATACTGTTTGTAATGGGCTGCTGCATTTAGATTTTGACTGTTTCTAACGTTTTGATATAATTGCCACTTTGTTCTACAAGATATTCTTATCCCTCTAGTCAGCCACCCAGGCTGCCTGTTTGTGCTAGTACCCTGTTTTGAACGTTCTAACGGAAAGCAACTTTCAAAGAGTCTTGAGAAAAGCATTATATTTATCGTCTACTGTATCAGCACTATAAACATCTTGCCACTCTTGTCCCTTGATAAGGTTTACAAAGGTCTCTACAGCAACTGGATCAGCTTTCCTACCAGCTGATAACTATATTTAACACATGTTGCAGCACAAAAATCTTTTAGAGTTAAAATTTGTGCATCATGATCTGAAATGCCATTCACCTTTTTGCTAACAGAATGCCCTTCTAGTAATGAGGAATGAACAAAAATGTTGTCTATGGTTGTTCTACTGTTCCCTTGCACTCTCATTGGAAAGAATACGGTTTGCATAAGATTATATGAATTAAGGAGGTCTACCAGCATCCTCTTCCTTGCACAATCACTTATACAATTAATATTGAAGTCACCACATATAACTAACTTTTTGTATTTCCTATAAAGTGAACCAAGAACCTCCTCTAGCTTTAGCAAAAATATTGTGAAATCGGAGTCTGGGGATCTATAAATAACAACAGTTATAAGTTTAGCTCCGTTAAATTTAACCACAACTGCACAACATTCAAACATCTTTTCAGTGCAGTACTTTGAAACATCAATTGATTCAAATAGGATGCCGTTTTTCACATACATGGCTACTCCCCCACACCGCAAAGAGCTCCTCGAAAAGCTGCCAGCCAACCTGTACCCTGGTAAAGGAAGCCTCTGAATTATCTCCTTATTTAAGAAGTGTTCAGATATACCAATAATTTCAAAGTCAACATCTATAAGCAGTTCACTAACTTTATCTCTAATACCTTGTATACTTTCATGAAATATACTAATTCCCTCATTACTCGGATAGCTAAACTTTGTCAAAAGTGGTTCCTTTGTTAGAGAGACTTCCCTTAAGCAGGAATACCTATCAGCTGACTTCAATCTAAAAAAGGTGCAGCTCTAACACCCACTACTGCAGGAATTTTCCCATGAGTGATCCCACCAACCCCACCTGTGCTGTCACCTATAAGCTTTGCCAACCTCCCCTTCCCATACCTGTTGAGGCGCAGGCCATGTCTAGTGAAACCTGTCCTGCTGATAGACTCCACCGACACCACTAAAATATGACCCATGCTTTCTGTCATCAGCGCACCCCCAAATCTCATGTTATTATGTCTGACGGCTGTATTAAGATGAGGCCGATCGTGACGCTGAACAGTTCCGCAAAATGCACATTCGTGTTGCCAGTCTGAGTGGCTATCTTTTCCAGGTCACCATCTATGTCATACTCCCCATCCCTATCAATACTATTACCAGCCCCACCCACCATCACTACCTGATCCTCTTTAGTAAAATCCATACATAACCCCCTATGTTAACAGTCACCTGAGCCAATCCTGCATTAGGCTTCACAATGCTGGTGACCTGGTACTCACTCCCCAGCACTTCCTGCAACTACTGGCCTACACCTCTGCCATGAGAACTACCTAACAGTAGAACCTTCTTCTTCCTCTTCGACTTTGCAACTGTTCTAGCCACCGTAACTACTGAGGTCTGCTGCATACTTCCTACATCTACAGCTACTAGAGATTCCTCTTCACTAGACTCTGACAGTTGGTCATATCTATTGTAAACACCAATAGTAAAACTATCTGAAAATCTTCTTCTCCTAGCAGATCTCTTGCCAACAGCCAGCTCCCATTCCCCAACCCCCTTCTCCCTCCTCATCCTATCTAGCTCCTCCCGTGCGTTTTTCAACTGCACCTGAAGGGCACAGATCTTATGCTCCTGCTCCTCTATCAACTTACTCTTGCTACATAACCTGCAGTTCCAGGAGAGGATCTCACCAGAATGCCCACTGGCTTCCCCACTGCATTCCCTCCAGTGAAAATACTTCGAACAAGTCTCACACCGCAATCCACTACTCACGAACTACGGCAAAGCCCACACTTCTCACTCATGGTAAAATTTTACTTTTTCTAAGTTCCGCTACTACAATAAGAAGATGTTAAAAACCTGACTACAATAAACACAAGCTTACTCTACAAGGGAAGCTACTACTATTATTAACAGTATTAATAAACAACAAATGTGAATATAACAAAAGACTAATACAGAAAGAGAACCAAACGTCTAATGACACAGTAACGAAGCTGAAAACAGTTCCCAAAAGGTTCTTCTGAAATTATTTCACCAGAAAACACAAAAAACTCTGGTTGAAGACTACTAAAGTTCCTAAATAAACCACTATACACAAACAATTAATTAGTACTTAGCTTTCGATGCGCCGCTACAGCTGCAACTGGTCAGTGCGGAATGTAAACACAGGTAAGAGGTTACGTTGCTCGATATGAAACACTCACAAATATCAGGTCACAACACAAGAAAGGCAGAGGTGAATGAAGAAACCACTAATAAGTCACTTAGATAGTACACCAAAAGGCCTCCTCCTAAAGTAGAAAAGACACACACATTCACACAAACACGACTCAGACAAGGCCACTGAGGCCAGACTGGAAGCAATTGTGTTTGATGAGAGGAGCCATCTGTGGCTGGTGAGGGTAAGGAGGAAGCTGGGGCAGGAAAGGGGAGGGATAGCAGGGTAAGGATGGTGGAGGGTGTAGTGCTTCGTGTAGAAGCATCCAGGGTTGTGGTAGGGCTGCTAGGTGGTGACCCCACCACATCACTGTATGCTCCCATAAGGAGCACTATGGCCTCCAATACTCCTACTCTGCTATCCCTCCCTTCCTAGCCCCAGCCTCCTGCTTACCCTCACCACCCACAGATTGTTTCTTGCATCAGACGCAGTTGCAGATCCTCAGTGCCCAGAGACAGTGGTCGTGTATGTGTGAGTTGTGCTTGTACAAGCATGTGTGTTTTCTACTTTAGAAGATGGCATTCTTTGCTGAAAGCTCATATTTATATCAGTCTTTTTGTTGTGCCTGTCTGCGACTCAGTGTCTCCTGTATATGGTGAGTAGCAATCTATCCTCTTCACAATACTGTCATCAACCAATTCTGGATTATTCAGGGAATGAATATCATAAGTAAACTAACTCACGATGAAAACCTGTTACGTCAGTCCTCCTTAATAAAAGTGGGATTGAAAACAGACATGGAAACAATTAAGGAGTTAGCCTGCATGAATGATTATGAGCTTCAAAAAGAACTGACACCTTTTTAAACAGCTGATACACTCTTAAAAGTAACAGTAAACATATTTCATGTGTTTCTTTTATACATATAATACTGTAAATTACATAAACAACCAAAAGAATACTCTTGAAATATAATTACATTGTATGTTACTTAATTTTCTAAATTTTATCGTCTCATTGTTTATTAATGACAGAAAATTCTGCTCTCTTCAAGATAAGCATAGTCCAGGATCCATCTTCACATGTATATCCCTGTTGTGGTCTTTCAAAACTAAAAAATAAACAAGGCTCACCTAAGATATTAATTTATTATCAGAGAAAAACTTACAAATTCAGATGCATATATCACAGATATAAATATATAAAGAGTACTTAAAACTGCATATGTATCTTCTGCAAGTCTTGGATAGATTTCTTTCTGTGATAAAGTAATGGTATTTTAAGCCATTTAATGGAAAATGAAATTACTTGTAACTTATAATGGTTCTGAACTTCTAAGAGATATGCTAGTAACCTTAAATCCATGGAGTTCAACATACAAAACAAATTGTAATGAATACACATAAATTCTATTGCCTTGGTAAGCATTGTTTCTATAACATGACTGCTGTGACTCTCTCCTGTACTTCATCTTCATTCATAGCTTTAACAAACAGACTGATGTAATCAGCACACAGTACTGTATCCACTGCTGATATATGTCATTCATAAATGCTAAGGACAGCAGTAGTCCCAGTATGGAGCCCTGTGGCACCCGATATCAGACTCTTTGGTATGCTAATAGGTAAACTTCACCTGCATGTTGTATCTCTACTATCTGATACCTGTTAAAAAGATAGGATTTGAACCAGTCAAATGCTACCTCTACAAATCCCATAGCAATATAGTTTCCTGAGCAATAAATTGTGGTCAATAAGCTCAAACTGTATAGATACACCTAAAAATAAGTCACAATTTAATTCATTTTTTCAACAGAATCCATGGTCACTTTTAAAAATTTATAGACAAATGTGTCAGTTGACCAATTTTCCTAAAACCATTTTGTCCATTAACTAGTATTTGATATTTGTTAAGAAAATGAGACAGTTTTTCATGCAGAACCCTTTCAATTACTTTTGACAATCCAGATAATGATGATATAGGTCGGTAATTGATAACACCAGACTGGTTACTTTTCTTGTGAATTGGCTTGACAACTGAATTTGTTAGTTTCTCTGGGAAGATTCTTGTGCTAAATGATACATTAATGTCAGCTAGTTGGGAATCTAAGTATCTTGCACTGTACTTTATTAATTTGTCAGGAATCCCATCATTGCCAAAAGACACTTTTTTAACATATTTATAGCATTTTGGACCATTAATGCAGTAACAGGTTATAGAAACATGATTAGATTAGATATTAAATTTCCTTTGCATCTAACCCTGTTGTAACATATATGCACATGGCACCTCCTTTGCTGTTAATTCTACAAAACTTACTTATCATTTCAAACTCATGAAAACTGCAGTACATGAAGTGTTGACCTCAGGTATCAGGCTGCCACATTTACAGGCTTATACAAATTTTGTAAAAACTTTATTTCAATTCTCTGGTCATTTAGAATTCAGTTTTTTATATTTAATTCATATTCTGTCATTAATTTCATTCCACTGTAGCAAGCATACATATATCTCTGTGCTGGTTTGGCTGTTACTAACTGATACTTGAACATAAAACAAACGATTCTCATTTTGTAATTGCAGGGTAGTTTGTGTAAGGATTGAAATCAGCTTTCCATTTGTATTTGTGTAATAAACTCACAGAAATGTTATAAATATTTTCCAAGTAATAATCTTCATGACATAAGTAACTTTATAAAAAGTATTTTATGAATTTCAATACTAAAATCTGAAAGCCATGTAACATTTATGTTGCAATGTGAGAGGAATGAATTAATGTGTAACTGAATGATGACAGTGTGTGTACACTAGCAATATTTTGATTGTAATCCATAAATTTTCTGTTTCTAATCATGGATGGCATAGGTAGTGATTGTTACAATGTATATATAAGTGAACACACACACACACACACACACACACACACACACACACACACACACACACACACACACACACACAAAAGACTTTAACTATTACAGGCTTTCAGAGCCAGTGGCTCCTTCTGGCAGAAGAGGTTGAAGGGGAAGGAAGAGGGGTGAAGGAAAAGGACTGCAGGGTTTAAGGAAAGGGATAGAGCTTAGAAAAGTCACCCAGAACCCTGGGTCAGAGGAGATTTACCGGACAGAATGAGAAGGAAAGACTGATTGTTGAGTACTGCACTGGATGAGATTTGAAAACCTGAGAGATTAAAGGTGGAAGACAGGATAATATGTAAGACAGAGATTACTATTAAGACATTGTGCATGAGTTAATAAGAGTGAAAAGCTAAGTGCATTGTACATAATAGTGATGGGAGGGGGGACGGCGAAAAATACACAAATCAGAAAATGAAAGATGTAGGAAACTAAAATTATCCCAGGACAGCTCCCTCCAAGCAACCCATGGGATCCGTAAGCCTTCGGTCCCTGGTTTGGTTCAGATACATTGATGACATCTTTGCCGTACATGGACTCATGGTGAGGCTGACCTGTTAAAATTCCTGGAATCTCTAAATACCTTCTCCCAATTAAACTTCACATGGTCCTATTCCGAATTCCATGCCACTTTCCTTGATGTTGATCTCATGCTTGCGAAAGGCCATCTAAACACTTCCATCCACATCAAATCTACCAACAAACAACAGTACTTCCATTTTGACAGTTGTCATCCTTTCCATGTCAAATGTTCCCTCCCGTACAGCCTTGCCATTCAAGACAAATGTATTTGTTCAGATGCAGACTCTATACAGCAATAAACCACCACTCTCGCTTCAGCCTTCACTGACCAAAATTATACCAACAGCCTAGTTCAAAAGCAGATTTCCCAGTTCATCATATCCAATACTGGTATTACCGATCCCGCCAAAAAACAACTTTGGAGCACACCACTTGTCACCCATTATTATTTATCCTGGTCTTGAATGTATTAATGAATTCCTAAAATCATGCCCTGAAATGAGATCCAGTCTGTCTGAGAGTTTGCCCATCACACCTAGAATAGCGTTTTGATGCCCTCCCATTCTCTACAACTTCCTTGTCAGATCCTATGCTCCTTATGCACCCATCTCCCTACCCTATGGCTCCCATCCCTGTGACCATCCCCAGTGCAAGACTTGCCTTATGCACCCTCCTACCACCACCTATTCCAGCCCTGTTAACTGGTAAAACATATACTATCAAAGGGAGAGCCACCTATGAAATGACACAGGTCATATACCAGCTGTTATGTAAATACTGTTTGGTCCTTTACATCGGCATGATTACTGCCCAGTTATCCATCAGGATGAGTGGGCATAGTTAGAGGGTGTATACAGGCATAACACAATATCCTGTTGCAGAGCATGCTGTACAACATGACAGTCATGAACCCGGTGCCTGTTTCACCAAATGCACCATCTGGATTCTTCCCCCCGACACCAGTTTCCTTCACCTATTTTTTCCCATCTCCCCTCCCATCTCTGTTACATACAGTGCACTTAGCTTTTCACTCTTATTAACTCATGCACAATGTTTTAGTAGTAATCTCTGTCTTACATATTACCCTGTTTTCTGCTTCTAAGCTCTCAGGTTTTAAAATCTCATCCAGTGCAGTCCCCAACAATCAGTCTTTCCTTCTCATCCTGTCTGGTAAGTCTCTCAGGACCTGAGGTTCTGGGTGACTTTTCTAAACTGTACCTCTGTCCCCTAACCTCTCCAGTCCTTTTCCTTCAACCCTCTTCCTTCCCCTTCAACTCTTTTGCCAGAAGATGGAGCCACTGTCTCCAAAAGCTTGTAATAGTTAAATCTGTTTGTGTGTGTGTGTGTTCCCCTGCTGCCACTTGGTGAGTGGGTTTTTTATCCATCTGTTTATATTATATTATCAATAAGTGATAATTTTCATTGTTAATGTACATATAAGAATTGGTGAATTAGCCATGAGGGTGTCAGTTTTCTGACAGGTTTTATGAGCCAGTTTTGTTGGGTGTACAAACATGTTATTTTGAAAGAGGAAATCATGTCAGTCTGAAATTCTTGAAATTTCTCTTAGCAATACCAAATCAATAGCTACACTGTCACAAATTCAGCAAGTGGTATCAAATTTTGGTGGAACAGATACCTTTCAAATTCTTTTACAGCTATTGCAGGATCGGAGATTGCTGAGAGATGAAGATGAGTATTTGCTAATTAATTGTTATGCCCTTGGTATATTTCAATTGTGGTGGAGGATCCTAGGATTACAGCTGCACTGCTAATGAGGTTCTGCTAACAGAATTTTGAGTTTCAGGTTTACTTATGCAATAATGGATGCTGATACAATCAACAATTTAAGAGAAAGCACTGGCTTGAGATCTGAAATGAACCATATATGTTACTGCAAAAACAGATCAAAGAGATGATAACTAAAAAGTGGACACAAATAAGGAAATGATATTTAAGGCATGGACTGCAGTGTCACGGACAATAGAGATAAGTATTTTGATTGTTTATTCTCTTTCCAGTGTGCTAGAAATTCCGTGTGAAGGCTAGAATTTTAGTGTGAGTATGGAAATTTTCATTGAAAGTGTTTAGAACGTTTTTGTTTATCAATACATTTAGAAACAGTAACCAAGATAGTGTCCCAGTAGAAAATCAGGAACAGGTAATAGACAATGTTGTGACTTTAAATAATAATATCACCGATAATGAAAGTGAAACTGAAGTAAATAGTAAGACAGCACAGAACCAGATTCATGACAATGAGGTACCAGAAAGTGTTAGTATGAGTAATTGTTCAGTGTTCCATGGTTTTGACAAAACTGAAGTTCAAACAGTGGAGTTGTAGAATTACTGTCAAGGTTATTAACTGAAACCATTAATACTATAATGAGTACCTTAGGTAGCAAAATTTCTGTAACAAACACTACTTTGACAGATGTCAAAACATTATTGGCAAATAGTAATACCAGAATCACAAAAACAAAGAGGAAATCACAGGGCTAAAAAATGAGGTAGAATCAGATTGGCAAAGGTTGGTGCAGAGTTGGGTCTGTGGAAACCAAAGTCGGTACTCTTGAAACAGAACTCAATGTGGAGAATGCTCGTACCAAACATAATTCCAAACTTATTGAGAAAAATGTAATAGATAGTTTTGATGTCATGAAAAATTCAATGAATAAGAACAAGTCAAACTTAGAATTTCAAATCAAAAAATTAGATGCTCATTTAATAACAGAGTATCGGAGCTAGACTCCAAATCACTAATGTAGAAAAACTGTAACTATCTGCATAGCATGTAGTAGCAAAATGAATAATATGAAAAAGAAATTTACTGAGTTGCAGGAAAATTTTGCAGCTAAAGGCTTTAGAAATAATTAAGCTGGCTTGTGAGTGTAACACCTCAATTAAACAATTTCCAGGTGACAGTAAAATTCGTCCCATTGATTTTTTACACCACAATGTATGGACAACTTTGTAAGTGGTATTACTGGTAATCTAAAAATAAAATTTGTCAAGATGTTTTTGGATGGGGAGATGCTATCATGTGCAAATCAAAATATTAATACCGAAATAGCTTATGATAAATTTAAGAGGCATTTTTTAAAATTAATTAAGGCCTGCAACAGAGCTAGCAAGAATAAAGAGCGAATTTTTGAATGGGCCAGTTTATGGAGAGGAGCAGGAAAGCATGAAAGTATTTTGTAAAGGACAGCTTAGGAGATTAATTCATTTAAACAAACCATTTGATGAATTCACCCAGACTGACACTTTGAAAAGGATACTTCCAAGTAAAGTGCGGTGGGGACATGTTTATGGACTGGCTGAATGTGTAGATGAATTCCTAAAATACATTGACAAACTTGACAGTCTTAGAACAAAATTGAAATCAAGACAATAATTGATTATCAACCAAATAGATGAAATCAGAGTAATAATTGGGATAATCGTGTAAAGAGAGATGGGAATAACTTCAGAAATAATTTTTGTGGGCGAGAAATACGAGGTGCATTCAATTTCTAAAGCCTCTGATTTTTTTTCTCCGGACTGGAAAAAGATAGAAACATGCGCATTGTTGTAAAATGAGGCCGCGTTCATTGTCAATACGTCCCAGAGATGGCAGCACTGTACGGCAGATGGAATTTTACCACCAGCGGCGAGAATACTTAAAATCGCGACATTTTCCATACTTGAACAGCGTGCAATCATTCATTTTCTGAATTTGCATGGTGTGACACCAATTGAAATTATCGACAGTTGAAGGAGACATGTGGTGATGGAGTTATGGATGTGTCAAAAGTGTGTTCGTGGGTGCGACAGTTTAATGAAGGCAGAACATCATGTGACAACAAACCGAAACAACCTCGGGCTCGCACAAGCCGGTCTGACGACATGATCGAGAAAGTGGAGAGAATTGTTTTGGGGGAGTTCTGTGCACACAATCCTGCATGACGACCTGAAAATGCGAAAAGTGTCATCCAGGTGGGTGCCACGAATGCTGACAGGCGACCACATGGCTGCCCGTGTGGCATGTTGCCAAGCAATGTTGACACGCAACGACAGCATGAATGGGACTTTCTTTTCATCGGTTGTGACAATGGATGAGACATGGATGCCATTTTTCAATTCAGAAACAAAGCACCAGTCAGCTCAATGGAAGCACACAGATTCACCGCCACCAAAAAAATTTCGGGTAACCGCCAGTGCTGAAAAAATGATGGTGTCCATGTTCTGGGACAGCGAGGGCATAATCCTTACCCATTGTGTTCCAAAGGGCACTACCGTAACAGGTGCTTCCTACGAAAATGTTTTGAAGAACAAATTCCTTCCTGCACTGCAACAAAAACATCCGGGAAGGGCTGCACGTGTGCTCTTTCACCAAGACAACGCACCTGCACATCGAGCTAACGTTACGCAACAGTTTCTTCGTGATAACAACTTTGAAGTGATTCCTCATGCTTCCTACTCACCTGACCTGGCTCTTAGTGACTTTTGGCTTTTTCCAACAATGAAAGACATTCGCCAGCCATGCTACTATTGCCTCAGCGATTTTCCAGTGGTCAAAACAGACTCCTAAAGAAGCCTTCGCCGCTGCCATGGAATCATTGTGTCAGCGTTGTGAAAAATGTGTACGTCTACAGGGTGATTACGTCGAGAAGTAACGCCAGTTTCATCGATTTCGGGTGTAGTTAATTAGAAAAAAAATCGGAGGCCTTAGAACTTGAATGCACCTCGTAGAAGGGATACTGAATGGAGTGACAGGGATAGGAATAGAAACAGAGAAATAGATAGGAGGAATAGACATGAGAGAGAGAGAGAATAGGGATCATAACTTGAGAGAAAACAACAGTGGAAATGGTCAGGAAAACTGAAGGATGCCTCAACAGGTACCTGTCAGTTTGGGGCAAGAAAAAATCATTGTAATCAGGAGAAACACTATAGGACCGGAGACAGCAATACAAAATCCCACATATTTGATAGTAAGGGGTCTCCCCAGGTGGGTAGATTACATTTTGATAGAAAATTTTCGATAGCAATGAAGATTGCAGAAGGGATTTAGAAACTGAGGAAAGGTATGAATGTAGGCTGGATACAGAAACTTTTCAACTGTAGTAAGAATGTGGGTGGTGAAAGTGTTAATGATGATGACAGCTCTGATTTTTATGCTATAAATCATCTGATAAGTAATGAAGGTATTGGAATTGCAAATGAATCTGTTTGTTCTGATGCTGAAACTAGTGAGTCTGGTGATCTTGTGACAAAAGGGGAAACAGAAAGTATTAATTGTAATACTACGCTGAGGAGGGTGATAGTGATTCTGTTATTGGTGAGGCTGAGGAGGTTGATGTTCCTGTGATTTCTAAAAGTAATACTGAGAGATCTTGTGATGTTGTAAGTGATATTATCGTAGATGGCACTGATGTGATGATTTGAGAAGTGAGATTATTTTTAATGATGAGTTAGATGGGATGATTTATGTGGAGGTTAGAGGTGATGTTCTGAAGGGAGATAATAGTGTGTAAGTAAGGATGTTGATTCACTGGGGAGTGATGCATATGGTAGTGTGGCACCAGAGAAACAGTTTGTGGGTGGAAGTCAGAAAAGCAGGGAGCAGTGATAGTAAAGAGAAGGAAATGCTAACTTTTATTGATGATAAGAGCTAAAAGTTTTGTGGGGTCATTACAGAAATATGTACAAATGTTAATGTTGTTGAGGGAATACAGAGGGATTTGCAGGGAATTACATCTAGTCTGGTGCAAAGAGAAAAATGAGAGTAATTTAGAGAGACCTAAAATACCTGTAGGAGTTTTGCTACCAGTTTCTGATAATTAATGCAATAATAATCAGAGAGATCATGTAAAAATTGCTTCAAAGAACAAAAATCATGACCCTTTCCTGCATCTATATTTATGAAAGTATATGATTTCTGCAATCACTCCAGGAATTTTCTCTGTAAAAACAGTTAATTCCACAATTACAAAATGAGAAATAGAGATGATTTGCATTGAAAAACTCACACAAACGCCATGTACCAAACAAGTGCTCTTCATTAGCCTAAAATTCCGTTTAGTGAACTACCACAGGAAATAAAAGGAATAGCAAGATTCCACATATTCAAAAAAGAGCTCCAAGAAAAGGCAATTAGAAAGTGTTTTTATAGTATCGAAGAATACTTGAATCATCAGCATGCAAAATACAGTAGCTTTTTTCCCTCATCATAGTGACTGTAGTGCTCATCTGAGAAATAAATTGTATTCATTTATTAGTCTAATTTCATATTTTATGGCTGTTGTTAAGTGAATGGTCTCATGTTATACATAAGAATATTTTATAAGCCAAAATATAATGCTAAGTCTTTTACGTCCTGCCAATGGCCTTGCCACATTTGTAACACCACTTCCCATCAGATCACCGAAGTTACGTGCTGTTGGGCTGGGCTAGCACTTGGATCGGTGACCAACCAGTCTGCTGAGCGCTGTTGGAAAGCAGGATTCACTCAGCCCTTGTGTAGCAAACTGAGGAGCTACTAGATTGAGAAGTAGCGGCTCCAGTCTAGGAAACTGATATGCGGCCGGGAGAGCGGTGTGCTGATCACATGTCCCTCCATATCCACATCCGATGACGCAATGGACTGAGGATGACACAGCAGCCGGTCGGTACTACTGGGTCCGCCAGGGCCTCTTGGTGGAGAATTTCATGTCCTATTATCTATATAATAGGACATGATCTGTGAAAGATCCTATATCATTTTAGAATGATGAGATACAAGGATTCAAAATAAATAAATAAAATGTCACATTGATCCAAACAAGCACATAGTAGTACATTTCAATGAACATTGAGTTTGTGTCTGCAGAAAATTTATCAGAGCCTGTATAGTAAAATGGATGAGTAGATGAAACAAAATGCGTAGTTGGTCCCAAGCCTGGCTGAAAAAGGAGGAATAACACTACAGTAAAAAACCAGGTGTCATCTGGTTGTGAATGATGACACCAGTCTAGGAATATAGACAAGACTAAGGCTTCAGTGCCGAATGCAGAGAATAGCCTCAATGGCAGAGAGAATGGAAGAGTCTATCGTACAAAACAAAATTAAAATCCAGATACATTTATTCCTCCATTGGCCAGTTTTCTCGACCGCACCTGGCCTCATGTTATAAGCGGCTGTTTTTCTTAATTCTAGGGCTCATAACCTCAGTCTTAACTTGTGGAATGCAGAAATGAATTCCTCAGATACATTCAGTACAATAAATAAAGTCAAGCAGCCTCACTTTAGGACAGCTTTAATTGTGTTCAAAAAGTTCATTGACTGTGTGAAAGAATTTACATCTGATTCTGAAAAGCTTGCGGTGGCCCATACTGCAGAAATAACACAGAACTGTGACATGGAATTTGCACAGCCTGTGTATGTAGCTTTCCCGTTATGCCAAATTTTTGCAATGGTGCATAATGCACTGGCCTACATAGGACAAAGCAGGTGGGCAGTGCGAGCTGGTCAATGCAACGCGACACACATCTTCGAACTTTCTCACCCTGGAGCGAGTTAAAACAACTCCCCACGAATGTGTGCACCAAGTCTTGTGCATTTGCTCATTTCATGGTGTGTATCCATTCATTTCATGGTCTGGAAAAGTCATGACACTCCCCGAGTCACACCAAAAACTGAACTTTTGGAGACATGGCCTTTGTCTTGCGTGATCTATGTGGTCACACCACTGCTCATCACCATAGTTTATACCCTCCAGGACTGCTGATCAAGCCATACCACCAGTGTAATATGCCTGTACGTTAATGATATATGCTGTTTGTACCACCTTGTAAGGTATGGAAAAATAAAGATGTGCCACCGACAAAAATGACTTTCATCATTTTCCATCACCAAGCTTCTCCCTTGAGTGTAGTGCAGGGGTGTTGTAGTAAAGCCAGTTCGCTGCATGTTTATGACTGTAGGTGGTAATAACCACATTCCACTTCACTGGTGACACCAATGTGATCTGAGGCTAACACATGGTGATGAGGGTTCACTGGGACAAGTGACTTGGAACAGTTCTAATGGTACTCCACAGACAGCGGAGCAGCTGGTGAGCGATTTCTGCTGGTATAATGCACGCTTCGGAAGTAAAGTGATGACATGTCATCCCCCATGGACACACCCAAACCCCAACTGCAATCGGGCCTAGACATGGCTGCAATTCAGTATCGAGATGTCTCTTCATAGCAGAAGGGGCAGGTGGTGAGAAGTTCCTTGTTGACACGGGTTCAGACCTTTTGATATTCCCCTGCTCTGTGTTAGGAGACTTCAGGTAGCCGAGGAAATTTCCCTAACTGTGGGGAACAATTCGGCCATTAAAATTTATGGCACACACAACTGAAATTTTGACCTTGGATTACACTGCACATTCTTGTGAACATTTACTGTGGCCAACATAAATCAGCTGATGCTGAGCATGGACTCTCTACCACTTTAGGCTGCTAGCTGACATCGCAAACAGCCAGCTCATTGAAGTGACAAAAAATTTAAAGAGAGTGGGACAGCCACATTCTTCAGTGTATAACCTGTGAAGAACCCTGGACTTTACGCTGACATCCTCAAAAAAATCCATGACCTCACCCACCCGGTTGGCACATTGAAGGATAATAAACATTCAGTGGTGCACCACATAATAACCACGTGCAGCCCTCTCATATCCTGCCACCCACATTGACCTGTGGCTGTAGACTTGCAGTAGCAAAGGCAGAAATCAAGGCCATGCTGCAGCAAGGCATTGCTCAACCATCAAACAGCATGTGGCCATTGGCTTTACATTTAGTCCCAAAAAGAGAAAATTTGGGTGCCTGTGTGGGGACTATCACACCCTTAATTCCAGAACAGCACCAGATCAATACACGGTCCTACATTCAAGACTTTAGCTATGCCTTGGCAGGCTGTGTGGTATTTAGCATGATCGATAGCACAAAGGCCTACACCCAGATTTTGGTGGTGCCAGCACACATTGAGATAACAGCTGTCGTAATGTCCTTTGAGCTTTTCGAAAACCTGTTTATGGTGTTTTTGATACCTCAGAATTAGGTTTGGCAAGCCTTAAATGAAAAATGTGGAAGGTGAACCCACATATTTTGTCATTTGTTGTTTCGTGTAACAGACTACCTACCTTACCTAACGACAACATTAACTTAAAATTTAAAAACTTATTAAAGGAATCAGAATTCTGACCAAAGTTTGAACCGGCTGAAACCATTTAAAAAAACTTGGACAATTGTGCCAGTAAGAGCAGGACATGAAAATCTGAACTACAGAGTTCCCAAAAAACAAGAAAAGTCACATCAACTAGGTGTGGCAGCAGCACATCAACTGAGTGTGGGTGCAAGTAGGTTCAACAAACAATTTTATCAGCCAAATGAATTACAATAACAGTTGTTAAATGTACTAACAAACCTTAATAAGTAAATCCCTTAAGCTATAAAATATACAGTCCCTTAGGCAGGCCAACTGGGAAGATATAAAATTTAAACATAAAGGCCCACCTGTATACTGCAACCAAACATTAACCACAACCCTTAATAAATTAACAATTGCCAAAACTTCACAATAAGTTGAAGTACATGCAATTGAACTGGTACACACTATCATAAACTTTGATCCAACCTTTAATAACTGTAAAATTCCAAGTAAGCTGAAAGCTACAGCAGATGGCTATCATAGCCAACAAGGAACAAGCAGCCAAATTTAACAGCAAGAGTATTAGCTAATGACTTTGGATCAAGGTAAGGTTTGGGAGTTTATATTGATAAGTAACATATCTTAAACATAATGCTCTGGGAAGCAGTAATAAGGATGCCAGCTTTAGAAAAACACCTTAATCTACTGAACTCTCTCAATTCGCCAAACAGATCTAACAGCTGGTACCCTCATAACCAGCAATATTCCACCATGACTCACATGAAACACTCAAGTTCACTTAACTTGAGCCACCATGATGTGACCAGTAGGGGCTGCAGACTGCCGATCTACACAGACTTCGTATGACGACGAGACTGCCACCGCACCAACAACAAACACGCCTATGCTCTGAGCCCAGGAAACAAGAAGAAGTTGCTTGCCACCAAAGTTGCCCTGCCAACACACAAGAAAAGGGAACAGCAACCACAATTTATTCCCTACATGAAACCTACGACACACAATACTCTTAAGCTTGCATGAGACATGGCCTAGAACTCAAATTATAATTATTAACACTGATCAATGGTGATGCATTAATATAACAGGTCCAACTCCATATAACACTGGCATGGCCTTACAATATCAAGTATTCAAAATAAGAAAACAACACTTAATTCAACTTATGTGAGAAGGAGCCATGACTTGTAGAATTGAAGCCAGAGTGTTATTGCGTCCAACCCACACAGATGATCATCAAAATGCTGGAAACTGTATGTTTGCAGAGAAAGCCTGGAACTTGTTGACCAGGTTGAACAAGACATCTGTCTGCCTTCACACCATACACCACTGCAACTCTTAAGTGAGTCAGGCAGGCTTTCCACTAACCAATTTAACCTTATGGCATTCCTTGATACCTGTACTGGATGGCCAGGGTCCCCCAAAAGCCACAACTTGCCAGCCACATGCCCCTCCTCCAAATGACCTCTCCAGGTCTCACCAAACCAACAACACACACCTCAACCAAAGACTTTAGCTTGTAACACACGATCGAATCAATATTGGCAACCTAAGTAATTGCTGGTCCCAGTGAAATGCCATATTAGAGTGGCTGGTCCCAGTGAAATGCCATATTAGAGCCACCATGGCTTAACCTCTGCCCCTTAAACCAATTATTCCCCCCTTGAGAAAAGGAGCAGTGTTAAATAACTGATTTAACTCGACTAAAGTGGCCTCTTAGGATCTTGGGTGTGGCTCAAGCCTTGGCCAGCAACTTAATCAGCTCCAAAACCTTAACAATTAACAATGAAACATGGACCACTGAAGTGGGGGGTGAACTTACCAAGTCTAACACTACCCTGAGCTTGCTTGGCGTCATTTCTAATAAAGATCTTATCCCCTACCTTGATCTGAAAGGGACATCTATCCTTGTTATAGTGCACTGCCTGTTGGTGATGAGCCAATTTGATATCGTTCCTAGCTCATTGCCAATTTTCCTTGAGGGTATCAGGATTGATACATGTGGGCAGAAGAGTATTAATATTCCACAAGTTGGACAGTGAAGAGTTGAGGGGTACTAAGGGTGGCAAGAGTGGCCTTTGAAGCTTTGTGTTGAGTGGAATTAAATGCAAAGTTGAGCCAGGGGAGTGTAGTATTCCAATTACTTAGGGACTTATCATGATATATAATTAAGGCCGACTTAAGATTATGGTTCACTCTTTTAGTGACAGATTCCTGAGGATAATATGAGGTGGTAGTGACGTGCTTAATGCGTTGCAAAAAATGCAAAACTTTTTAAATTGTTTATAAACAAACGCTGGAGCATTATCGCCCACCAGAGCCTTAGGAGAACCAAACCAGGAAAAGACATTGAGGTGTCTGGCAGTAATAGTGTTAGTAAGCCCCTTGGCTAGGAAGGAGCCAAATAAATCGTGAAAATGCGTCAACGACCATAGGCATATAACAGTTTCCTTTCTTAGTTTGGGGAAGGATCCCACAAAATCAATAAAGATTTTATCCATGAGTACTGTTCGTGCTCAGACTGTAATAACCCTCTCAGTGTGTTGTTATTGGGTTTGCCTCTTCTACAAGAGTTGCACTCGCCAACCAAATGCTGGTTATCCCTGTACAATGATGGCCCGGTGATGTGAGCTTGTATCCTTGCCAAGGTCTTGCACAGGCCTAAATATCCAACCACCAATGAACTGTGGAAAGATGAACGGGACTAACTCAAGAGGCAAGCAAATCCTGAATTGCCCAGGCACTCCCACTTGTTTACACAATACACCATTCTTCAACGAAAATCTCTTAACACCTGATTTTCAGTCTCTAAATCGAACTCCCTATGTTCCAGATAAAACTAGAACTCTTCTAGGGTGAAGAAACAGCCAGTGTCTCATACTCATACACAGAACAGTTCAATTCAGAGCCAGATGACTTTCTTGATGCAAAAGCTAAAGGGCATCTTTGAACCTGGTCCCCATGGAGGAGAATTGTGGTAATCCTTGCATTGGACACAAAAATTTGAACAACATATCTCTTGCTGAAACTGAGCATAGCCAACACCAGGGGATTTGTGACAGTGGTCTTAATAGCTTCAAAAGCACGCTGTTGGCTTTCACCCCATACAAAATTTTCCCCTTTCTTGAGCAAATTATTAAGAGGGGCAGCAGACTGAGCAAAACTGAGGGCAAACCTAAGGAAATAATTGGCCATTCCAATAAATCTGACTACCTCTTTCTTAGTCCTCTGTTGAAGGAGCCCCTCCAAGTCTTTCGTTCGCTCTTGGTCAATACTGATACCATCCCCAGAAACCAGATGACCCAAAAAAGAAACCTGATGTCAAACAAGGGTAATCTTAGAAGGCTTGATGGTTAGCCCAGCATTGTGACACTTCTACAACACCTTTTTAAGATGGACGAGGTGATCATCAAATGAGCCCCTGTAAATGACCACATCATCAAGGTAGTTAAATACACAGGCAAACTTCAAATCCCCCAACATGTGATCCAACAAATGAGAGAGAACAATGGTTCCAGTGTCCAAGCCAAAGGACACCCTGTTGAACTCATGTAGGTTCCAGTTGGAGCAAGAAGCTGCAATGTGCCGAGATTTTTTGGTAAGAGTGATTTGATAATAGGCTTGATTCAAATCAAGCACAGTGAACCAGTTAGCCCCAGACAGCCATGTAAAACAGTTGTGAAGATCAGGTAAGGGGACTGACTAAAACAACCTTTTTATTCAGCAGCCTATAATCCATGACCAACCTATAGTCCTGACCTTGAGCCTAAGGTGTAAGGATTTTGAGCCTAAGGCACAAGGAGAAGTAGAAGGCCTGATTACTCCATCCTAAATGTATTAGTTAATTATGTTTCAAGATTTTCATTTTAGGGGGTGAAAGCCAATATGGAGACTGCTGAACCAGAATATCATCAATCAGGTGTATCTCATACTGGATCACACTAGTTACTCCCAGCTTATTAGATAAAACATCAAGAAACTCCCCCAACAAGCCCAACATGTGCTTAGCCTGCTCCTACTGTGATGAAGCAAGCTGGGATATTTTTACTTCCCCTCTTGTTTTGCCAACTGCCTCCTTAAAATTCGTTTTTTTTTCAGTTTTAACTAATTACCATTAACAGACGTGAATATAATCTGCATTTCCATGAAAGAGAAAGGTTGAATTTATTTTGACTATTCCTAGTTAGTATCCTTTGTTATTGGGTGAAATCAGTAATTGTTTTGTAACTTAAATTCTATTGTTGAAGTATAAACAAATATAAATTCTGTAATAATTGTATGCTAGTAATCTTAAAGTACCTATCTGGCTCTAGTGGGAAAAATGATAGCAAAATCAGCCCTTCATTAATTCCAAAGTAATTAACAGATTTGTCAAAAGTATTGTTTGTGTACTTATATTTGTTAATTTCATGATTTAAACAAATAATTTGGCCTAACTCTTGTAGTAGAAGACACTGTTAAAAAGAACAATTTTTCAGTGTATTCAGTTAATTTAATGAGGTAAGTTTTAATTGTAATTTCTGCAAATTTAATTTCGAACAATGTGTAGTTTCAGGGCCTATTATTGTGATGATATACAAGGGCCTGATTTTTGGTCACGAGACAATCAGTCCATCGCCAAGTTTCAGATAAGGAACCTTTATTGGTTAGATCAACAATAATGCATCCGTGAAATAAGTGTTACACAATCAGGTCCTGTGTAAAAACAATGAAAGTGACTGTTTGCATATGCACTTTCTATTCTTCAAGAATTGTGAACTTTGTGGTTATGTTTTTACTGCTCATAGATATTCAACAGTAAACTACTTTAGCAGTATGTGGATATTCACCTGAAAACTATTAACGAGGCTTATCAAAAGTTAAACAATGGTACGCCGGCCATATTAAATATGTATATGAGGGTTGTTGAAAGAGAAAGTAAACAATTGTGAAATGCAAATGTGCATCTGTCAGCTAAATCATTCAAAGTAGTCAGTGTTTACTTCCAAACCCCTTTTTGAGCCAGTTTAGCAATGCAGTAAGTCGACACCAAGGACAATCAACAAATGAAGAAATAAAGAAGGTGAACTGCAACACTACGAAAGATGAGTCATATCAAATTCCACAGTCTTGCAACTTATTGAATTAGTCACACTTGGGCAATGACAAAAACAGAAGGCTATCTCCTTGGCTTAAATTTAAAGAAGTAGGCATGACTAGCAAAATCAAAGATCAATCCTGTTCTTTGAATAAAATCACAGCTGTCCAGCAGATTAACTGCTAGGTTCTTTACAACCAGACAAGTAACCAGCCACGAGAAATTGCAAATGGACAAACTACTGCACGTCTCCCCAATCAAAGGCAACTCTTGCCCGTTGTCCACATGACATCTCTGAGGGCAGAGGCACAAATGGCCAAACTCCAAATACCACTTATAGTCAAGTAACGAGACAGAACTACTGGAGTCCAATAATATGCACACAGGTTCCTGTCTGACACAGGCACAAACGTAAGGGAGGGATGATCTTGTTGTAGCATGAATATGTGCACATAAAGCAGTTGGCCTTCTCCAGCACATACGAAACCTTCCACCTCACGGTGCCAGCTGTTAGGCCGTGGGACCCTCACAACTGGACACTCACATACAAGATGGTCGTGAGTGCCAAAATGAAAACAATGCTTACATGCATGTGAATCAAATTTGAAAGAGGCTTTGTCACCCCTGGAAACTGAAAGCACTGGTGCCAAACCCACGCCTACACTATGCTACTCCTCAGCAAAAGTGAGGGACTCAATAGAATCTACAATTTATTAAAATTCATCAAAATTGGTGGGATGGCGAGCAAGCACCAAATGTGATCAATCCTCAGGCCACATGCCCTCTAAGATGTTAGAAATGCTGTGAGACATGATAATGGACATACCAAGGGCTAGCATGGCTGTGTGCATTCACTCCACATATTGGCTCAACATCTCCAAGGACCCCTGTATCTGCCAATAATACTTTTATTCAAGGTCATTGTGAATAGGTGCCAACAACTTTCTATCATAATAAGAGCTTTGAGCTATCCTATAGAACCCTGATGTCTCACAATTTCTGAGACCAAAGAACTCAATGTCCCTTTTGGTAAAGGATAAACCAAGGACAGAATCACGTGGTGCAGTATGCATAAAGCATCACAATGAAACTCAGACTGTACAACCAGCCACAAAATTTGCTCCACTTGATTTAAACTATCCACAGACTATTCAGGAATACCAGACAGGAAGCAAATAATAAGATTGGGTAACTTAGAAAAGTGATCGGAAAGCAGGCTATCTAGACTTTGGGCCTCAGAGCACTTATCATCCTTGCTTTTCTAAACTGAGGGTTCTGCCCTTACCTGCAAGTCCCTTGCCAGATCAATCAACTGCTTTACTGACAGGGATAAACCAAGAACCTTCAGTTTCTCATGACTGTTAAGCTCAACTGACTTAAATCTAACAAGCAATTCCCTAACTGTGCTTGAGTCCTAGTGACCAAGCTGGTCACTAGGACTCAAGCACAGTTAGGGAATTGCTTGTTGGATTTAAGTCAGTTGAGCTTAACAGTCATGAGTACATGTAATTGAAATGTACTTCAACTGTTGCACTCCATCAGAAACTTTATCCCAACCTTTAATAACAATACAATTGCCCAAAATCCCAAGTAGGAAGAGAGCTACAGCAGACGGCTATCACAGCCAAAGAGGAACAAGCAGCCAAATTTCACACCAAGAGCAGAAGCTAATGACTGTGGATCAAAGTAAGGTTTGGGAGTTTATATTGATAACTAAAAGGTCTTAAACTTAATGCACTGGGAAGTAGTAATAAGAGTACCATCTTTAGAACGTGAGTTACAGAGGTATAATGAGGAAGTACGTCAGGCTTAGCAAACAGGCCTTAACCTCCTGGGCTCTCTCAACTAACCAAATGGATCTAACAACTGATTCCTATATAAATGGTGACACTCCACCGTGGCATGCATGAAACAATCAACTTCACTTAACTTGAGTCCCTGTGACGCAACTGATAAGAGCGGTAGACTGCCAGTCAAATGTTCAAATTTGTGTGAATTCCTAAGGGACCAAGCTACTGAGGTCATCAGTCCCTACACTTACACACTACTTAAACTAAGTTATGCTAAGAACAACATACACACCAATGCCAGAGGGAGGACTCGAACCTCCAGCAGAAGGGGCCGCACAATCCGTGATGTGGCTCCTCAAACCGCACGGCCACTCCGCGTGGCACTGCCAGTCAACCCAGATGCAATGTGACGATGGGAGTGTCACTACACCAACAAACACACACACTTCTGTTCTTGGCCCAAGAAACAGGAATGCGTCATTTGTGGCCAAAGCTGCCCTGCCAACACACATGAAAAGGGAACAGCAATCCATGCAAATAAAGCTTCAGCAGGAATGGCCATTATGCTAAAAAAATGTATATATTAATGGCAATGCAGGTACCTATATGATTAAACTTAACTCTTTTTAAAAATTACTAGTATTCATGAGTGATGATATCAGCACATGCTAATAACACAAACATACATATGTACCATCTTATCTTGCCTCCTGTACAGACCCAGCCACAATTTGTTCCCTTCACAAAATTTATGACAGGGAATACTCTTACACTTGCATGAGATACGGCCTAGAACACAAATTACGATTAGTAACACTGACTGATAGTGATGCACTCTTTCTTTGAGACCTGAACCAGAAAGCCAGAGTCCCCAAAAAACCAAACTTGCCAGCCACATGCCCCTCTCCCAACTGACCCCTCCAGGCCTTGCCAAAGCAAAATGCACCTCAACCAAAGACCTTAGCTTGTGATACACAATTGAACTGATATTGGCAACCTAAGTAGTTAGTGGCACCATTGGAATGCCATACTGCTAATATTAGAGCTGCCATGGCTCAATTTTATCTTCAGAATTCTGCCCAGACCTGGCAGTGGTTCCTGGATAGCATCTTGCAAGATCTGCCATTTTGTCTCACTTACCTTCACGGCATCTTTGTGTACTCCAAGTTGCCCGAGCCCCATTGCTGTCACCTAATGACTGTCTTTCAGTGCGTCAGTGAATCAATTCAGTGAAATGTGGATTTGATGTGATGGAAATTGAGTGCTTTGGCCATTTAATTACCCCCACTGGATACCACCAGTACCAGAGAAAGTGGAAATGATTATGAACATGCTGTGTCTGCAGATGCACAATGAATTATGCCAGTACCTTGGCATGTTGAATTTTTATTGCTGCCATCATCCCAACACTGCCGCCATGCAAGAGCCCATGACTAAGTCACTACACTGTACCAACTCAATAGGAAAGACCCTTGTGTATTGGACAGACACACTAGAGCAGAGCTTCACAGACTCAACATAGAATCTCGCAGAAGTGATGCTGCCGGTGCACCCAGTACACAATGCCGACTTCGCTGTAGTTGTGGACACCATCCAGACCACTACCAGTGTAGCATTACAAAAGAATGTCAGTGGAAGCTGACAACCACATGGTTTTTTCTCTAAGAAAACCTGCTTGGAAAGCTTATGACTGAGAGCTGCTCACAGTATATGTGGCGGTGAAATACTTCCGCTCATTGGGAGAAGTCTGACAGTCTTCATTTTCACCAGTCACAAACTAATTACTCATGCATTTCAGATCCATCACTCTAACTGTTCACCACACCAACTCCAATAATTAGAGTACAAGTGGCAATTTACTACTGACATCTGCCATATTTCAATAGTAGACAGTATAGCTGTTCACTGTTTGCCCTGAGCGTGTGCCGTTATTCACTCCATGTGAACTTTTAG
Organism: Schistocerca serialis cubense; assembly: GCF_023864345.2. Lineage (NCBI taxonomy): Eukaryota > Metazoa > Arthropoda > Insecta > Orthoptera > Acrididae > Schistocerca > Schistocerca serialis. The sequence goes on along the minus strand of NC_064643.1, from coordinate 610,240,820 downwards.
GTCATCGCTCAAGTACAGGAGAGTGATGAAGAACTGCACAGTTCCTGCCACAAAACCTGCAGCTGCCTGCAACTGGAGCTGGTGCCTGTTCCCGGCTCTACATGGAAGATTTGTTGTAACATTTCTACTGGCTTGCACCAACCATTCCTTCTGGAGAAATTCTGGCACAGTGCCTTCGATTGTGTCCACTGGCTGTCACACCCCGGCACCAACACCACAGTGGTGCTCATGGCTGTGCATTTCATCTGGTCCAGGCTTCTGAAGGACTGCTGCAAAATGGGCATGCACTTGCATGGCACGTCAATATGCCAAAGTCGGGAGGCATATCCATGCAACTGTGGGCACTTTCCCCAGTGTGACATGTTGATTTGTGCACATCGTTGTGGACCTTGTCAGCCTGCTCCCTCTCTCTCAAGGCAAGCAGTATCTCCTAACTATGATGAATCGCTTTTCTTGCTGGTCAGAGGCAACGCCCGTTGTGGACACAATTGCCGAGACTGTCGCCGCCCCCTTCATCAACACCTGGGTGGCACCCTTCGGATGTCCCAATCACTTAACAACTGACCATGTTGCCAGTTTGACTGTGCATTGTTCACACACATTCCCACACTGTGCGCCATCTGATTAAAAAGGATAATGAGCTACCATCTGGCCCCAAATGGAATGGTTGAATGGCTCCACAGGCCTCTGAAAGCTGCCCAACTTGCCACAACACCTCACTGATAGAAGCACTCCCACTGGTGCTACTGGGCCTGCTAGTAACACCAAAGGAGGAGAGTTACATTTCACCTGCTGACCTCATTTATGGACAGCCTCTGACAGTCCCGGGAGATTTTGTAGAAGAAGTACCACCCCCACACAATGCCATGGCACCCACTTTGGCAGAACATCTGTACACTCATATGGCTAGCCTCTGAGCACACACACTGATACAGCATGGCACTGGGAAGGTGTTTCTGCATGCTGACCTGCAGCACTCCATGCACATCACATTGCATACAGATGTGGCAGAGCCACCTCTGCGGCTGCCCTACGCCAGACCACACCATATGATTGCCTGAGGAGAAAAAAGGCTGGACTCTCAATTGACTGAGTCAAGCTGGCTTACATCTTGCCTGCTCCAGCAGCCACGCACTTTTTTGGGACAGCGGAAGATCTGCTGTCCTCCCTCCACCATGTGTGCCTCCCACCACCTCACCTGGGCAGCCTGCTCTGACTGCACTCACCGCAGGAGCACCGATAAGTCCCACCACGGCCAACTTGTCTCCAGCTGGTCATGCCTTCAGCTAGTAGCTCAAGTCAAGCTCTGGACAACACATTCCATGTCCGTCATAGCTCCTGGCCTGGACCCGTGTTTCCCTGTGTCTCCCCCACATCGGATGATGAGACTGAATCGACATTGGCACCAGTTACTGTATTCGTATTGCTAGTAAGCTCCAGACATAGCCCTCTGTGTCGCCAGGCTTTCCGTAGCAGCTCCAGGACCCACGTTTGAGTCACAACACTGTACTTGTGTATACTCTCCAGACCTCAATTGTCTTGAGCGCTGAGGCCAGATCGAACGCTGTGCCATGCTTCCGTGACTGAGTGAGTTAGCAAACTTGTGAGACAATGCATGAACACTTAGACTTGTCATTCTAGATGTTACTCTGAACAATGTAAATAGTGAACTTTCTCCTACTGTAATGCATAAACTGTAGCAGTAGTGAACACTCTGTGTTGTTACTACGATATCAGTATGTCAGCCTTCGAGACATCTTCCCAAGTGCCTATGCTGTGCATTGCTATGGACAGTTCATAGCCCCATCTGCTGCTTATTCTGTTAGTAGCCAACCGTGAGAGGACACATTCACCACACACTTGCCAGATCGGTGTGCTGACGTCACAGTCTGCCACCCTTCCACCACTGCCCAAACCTGTCACCAGCGCACCTGTACTGTCACCGTGCACCACGCAGATTTTAAATGCACATGCACCAGAGACCGATCACCATGTTTTTTTACAGCTTCATAGCTCCACTCTCCTGCATGGTGGCCGCACCACAGAAACGCGTGAAGGTCAGAACTGTGGCACAGCCGAAACAAGCAAACGGTGCCCGACATTCGCATGGCCCACAAACACAGCTTTACCATTATGCCAAATTTCAGCAACAATGTGTAGCACATCGCTCTGCATGGATCAAAACAAGGTGGGCAGTGCGAGCTGGTCAACACAACGTAACACACTTCTCTGATCTTTCTCGCCGCAGATTACATGGGTTGAGTAAACACGACTCCCCACAAACATTTATATGAAGCCTTGGCATTCGCTCGTTTCATAATGTGCAGCCCTTCATTTTGCAGTGCTTTATCAGTCATCCGCAAAATCACATTCCATAGGTCTCTCCTAAAACTGAACTTTCGGAGATGCAACCTTTGTCTCATGCGGTCTACGCGGTCATGTATGGGCACGGCAGTAAAGCCAGTTCATTGCACATTTATGACTGTAAGCAGTGATAGCCACTTCCCTGCTCCAGAATTTCTCGACTAATAAAAAGATTTCCCTAATCGCTTCAGGCAAAGGCCGCGATGGTTGCTGTGAAAGGGCTCATCATCAAACAGTATGCCCTCCAGGATTGGTGATCAAGCCATATCACCAGTGCAACATGCCTGTATTGTTGGTCAGTAATGATAAACATTGTTTGAGCCATTTTTCAAGGAATGGAAATATAAATGTGCGTCACAGACAAAAACGTCTCTTGTCATTTGCTGTCACCAAGCCTCTCCCTTGAGCATAGTGTAAGGGCACAGCAGTAAAGCCAGTTCACTGCACATTTATGACTGTAAGCAGTGATAGCCACTTCCCTGCTCCAGAATTTCTCGACTAATAATAGGATTTCCCTAATCGCTTCAGGCAAATGCCGCGATGGTTCCTGTGAAAGGGCATGGCCAACTTCCTTCCCTAATCCGATGATGTCACTGTTTGGTATTGTTCCCCAAATCAGCACAACAATCAACACACAATAATAAGATGAGCAAACAAAATGTATAAATTACTTACTGCTCTTTGTAGCATTATTTATTCTCAAACAGTACATAATTCGGATTTCATGTTTTATATTATTATCAACATTGACTACAAGTACTGCAAGTAATTACACGATGTCTTTTAGAGCAGAAAAAAGTTTGTCAAAAAATTCATGCTTAACTTGTACAGTTGGATGTATTCATTATTGTTAATCAATTTAACACATTATATTTGCTCACTGCAGAAAGTATTGTGTGAATTTCTTGCAAGTATCTTGCATTCTTATGACTTAATAAATGAACAACCATTACAATTTCTCAACATTCTTGATTTATTTGTAACTTCATAACTTTTTGTTAACAAACTTTGCTTAATAACTGTGTCAAACAGAGCAAACTCTTGACTGAATTCTATTGATTAACTGACTGATCGACAACCAAATATGTGGTAGCAGTCATGGTTACTTACATAATATTATGACAATGTAAACAATTTTAAGTATAGTTAGAATTTGTGTTACGTAACTACAATGGAAAAAGTTAATGCAAGTAATTTCCCATGTGACATCAAGGCCAGGAGAAAAGAAAGACTTGGCGTAAAGAAATTGTTTCATGAAATATAAGGGCTCTGAGTGTCAAACACCACATTATAAGTGCCTTCAAAAATTAATATTACAATACGCAAATTGTTACTTAAGAGCTTAATTATTTAGATTACTACCATTTACAGACGCTTCAATGCTAAAGTTGCATTATTTGGTGCCTCCAATTATCTTATCAACCATGATTAAATTATTTGTGTACTGAACTGTTCACAATTTCAGTAATTGATCACACAATGCAGTATTTTCCTAGAACTTTCTATTCATTAATTTTATATGAGAATGACTGAACCACAAAATTCTCACTAGTAATCCTCCAAATTTGACAACATTGCTTCAATGCATCACAAACTAGTAAATATGCTATTACAAATTAATTTATATTTACTGTCATCAAGCAAAAAATGGTTCAAATGGCTCTGAGCACTATGGGACTCAACTGCTGTGGTCATCAGTCCCCTAGAACTTAGAACTACTTAAACCTAACTAACCTAAGGACGTCACACACACCCATGCCCGAGGCAGGATTCGAACCTGCGACCGTAGCAGCAGCGCGGCTCCGGACTGGAGCGCCTAGAACCGCACGGCCACCGCGGCTGGCTGTCATCAAGCAAATAATTCATAATTTTTCATACAACCTTAAATAATGAAAAATAAAAATGAAATGTACTCATACAATAACAATACAAACAACACAATATGCAGTATCATGTTCATCATCAGTCATACATTCCATCTAATACATTAAATGAATCACAGTCTGTTGCATACCACCATGCACCAGTCAAAGTTGATAACAAAAAGAACACAAAGAAAGTAGAGGAGTTTTGGGAAGTCTTCGAACCTGAAACTCATAAAATTCTTGGCAATAATAATGAAATTCTTGTAGGAGACTTGAATGCTCTAATTAGGAAAGAGAAATGTTTTCACAAAATTGTTGGATATTTTACAGCACATAAATGAACAAATACAAATGGAAAAAATACACAATTTTTGAACCTTTCCCATTGCATTTAAATGTCACATAATGGTGGAATGATCACAGTCCATCACATTTTCCAGTTCTTAATACACTGACATGGATTTTTGTGGATTAATGCATTTAAATAATGTTCCTAAATGTAGAGCATCACTAAAGTCAAAAGGACCCTCCTTAAAATGAGAAAATCATTTTCTTGCTGTGCTCTGCCCAGTGATGTCATCCTCACACATGGCACAAATTTTTCTGGCTGTGTCCGCTGCTGTCACCCCTCTATTGAATTAAGACAGAAGAATATGTCAGAAATGTTCTGCTTTCTCCACTGGGAACTCCATTTTCTAGCATCCACAGCTCCACTCACTATCTCCAGATGACAAAATAACAATATCCAAGCTCAAATAGCAGCAATGAACTACAAATAAAAATGAAAAATGATAAATAAACCCATAGCAACTGGAATACCAACATGCAAAACAAAATCACTAAGAACATATACACCAATATAATCAATAAATTGCTTGACCACTTACATCACTATATTTGTACATCTACATCTACATACATACTCCGCAATTCACCATACGGTGCGTGGCGGAGGGTACCTCCTACCACAATTAGCATCTTCTCTCCCTGTTCCAGTCCCAAACAGAACGAGGGAAAAATGACTGCCTATATGCCTCTGTACGAGCCCTAATCTCTCTTATCTTATCTTTGTGATCTTTCCGTGAAATTTAAGTTGGCAGCAGTAAAATTGTACTGCAGTCAGCCTCAAATGCTGGTTCTCTAAATTTTCTCAGTAGTGATTCACGAAAAAAATGCCTCCTTTCCTATAGAGTCTCCCACCCGAGTTCCTGAAGCATTTCCATAACACTCGCATGATGATCAAACCTACCAGTAACAAATCTAGCAGTCTGCCTCTGAATTGCTTCTATGTCCTCCCTCAATCCGTCCTGATAGGGATCCCAAACGCTGGAGCAGTACTCAAGAATAGGTTGTATTAGTGTTTTATAAGTGGTCTCCTTTACAGATGAACCACATCTTCCCAAAATTTTACCAATGAACCGAAGACAACTATCCGCCTTCCCCACAACTGCCATTACATGCTTGTCCCACTTCATATCACTCTGCAATGTTATGCCCAAATATTTAATCGATGTGACTGTGTCAAGTGCTACACTACTAATGGAGTATTCAAACATTACAGGATTCTTTTTCCTATTCATCTACATTAATTTACATTTATCTATATTTAGAGTTAGCTGCCATTCTTTACACCAATCACAAATCCTGTCGAAGTCATCTTGTATCCTCCTACAGTCACTCAACGACGACACCTTTCCATACACCACAGCATCATCAGCAAACAGCTGCACATTGCTATCTGCCCCATCCAAAAGATCATTTATGTAGATAGAAAACAACAGCGGACCTACCACACTTCCCTGGGGCACTCCAGATGATAACCTCACCTCCGATGAACACTCACCATCAAGGACAATGTACTGGGTTCTATTACTTAAGAAATCTTCGAGCCATTCACATACTTGGGAAACAATCCCCTATGCTTGTGCCTTAGTTAGGAGTCTGCAGTGGGGCACCGAGTCAAACACTTTCTGGAAGTCAAGGAATATGGTATCTATCTGATACCCTTCATCCATGGTTCACAAGATATCATGTGAAAAAAGGGCGAGTTGCGTATCACAGGAGTGATGCTTTCTAAAGCCGTGCTGATGCATGGACAGCAACTTCTCTGTCTCAAAGAAATTCATTATATTCGAACTGAGAATATGTTCGAGAATCCTGCAACAAACCGATGTTAAGGATATTGGTCTGTAATTTTGAGGATCCGTCCTTCTACCTTTCTTATATACAGGCGTCACCTGCACTTTTTTCCAGTTGCTCAGGACTTTACGTTGGGCAAGAGATTCGCGATAAATGCAAGCTAAGTAAGGAACCAATGCAGCAGAGTACTCCTGTAAAACCGAATTGGAATCCCATCAGGACCTGGCGATTTATTTATTTTCAACCCATTCAGCTGCTTCACAACCCCAGGGATGTCTATCACTATGTCCTCCATACGGGAATCTGTATGAGACTCAAACAGCGGTATGTTTGTACGATCCTCCTGCGTGAAAGATTTCTCAAATACAAAATTTAAAATTTCAGCTTTCGCTTTGCTGTCTTCCTTTGCCAGGGCAGACTGATCGGTGAATGACTGGATGGAAGCCTTCGACTCGCTTACCGATTTTATGTAAGACCAGAATTTCCTTGGGTTTTCAGCAAGATCTTTTGCTAAGGTATGATGGTGGTAGTGGTTGAATGCTTCGCGCACTGCTCGTTTTACAGCAGCATGAATCTCTACTAACTTTTGCCTATCCTCATTCTCCCGATACTTCTTACACTGCAAGTGCAACTGCCTTTGCTTCCTGAGCATTCTCCGAAGTGCGCAGTTAAACTATGGTGGGTCTTTTCCATCCGTAACCCACTTTTTCGGAACATACTTGTCCAATGTGTGATTTACAATGTGTTTAAAATTTTCCCATAATTCTTCCACGTCCACCGTACCAGAAGTAAATGAAGTCGATTCATTTACTAAGTGGGATGCTAACAACTGCTTATCTGCTCTTTCTAGTAAGAATACTCTCCTAGCCTTCTTGACCGACTTTTCAACTTTCGTAACCATAGTCGTAATGACATCATGATCACTAATCCCTATCTCAACACTGACACCGTTGATGAGATCTGGTCTGTTCATAGCTACCAGATCCAAAATATTTCCATTACGTGTTGGCTGTCGATTTAGCCTCTCAAGACAGTTTTCGGATAATGTGTTCCAAAGTAATTCACATGACGGCTTATCTGTACCACCTGTAATGAATCCATAGACATCCCAGTCTATACTAGGTAGGTTAAAGTCGCCTCCGACTAATATAGCATGATCTGGGTACTTCTGCAATACAGAGTGTAGACTCCCTTTGAATGATTCTAGAACTGTCATGGTGGAACCTGGTGGCCGATAATAACACCCAACAATTAACTTTATTTCTCCTAGCCCTGTTAAATGTGTCCAGATAACTTCACAATCACACTCTACTTCGACATCAGTAGACACAATATTTTTGTCAACTGCAATGAAGACACCACCTCCTACGATGTCTAATCTGTCTTTCTGATACACATTCCAAACCTCACTAAATATTTCAGAACTTCCTATCTCAGCATTCAGCCAGGTCTCAGTCCCGAGAATAATTTCCATGCCACACGCTTCCTGCAGGGCTGTATTCTGAACACTCTGAAAATTTACTGCTAATATCTTGATAGCTGAAGTGTCTTTACATTGAGCGCGTCCTGATTCCCCCGTCTGCACCTCGACTGGTGAGTGTTCATCAGGACACCTCACACTAAAAATCCATCAACAGTGTATAAAGCTTCTTCTTCCAACCAGGATTCTATAACCTTTCTGAAATTATTAGTATTTAAGTGCCTCATTCCACTTGGTAATTTGTTAAAAACAGACCTTCCAGAGTGCAGAAAGTTGTTTTGAATTTTTGTAAGTCTAGTCCAGAGAATATTCAAAGAATTCCTGTTCCTAGTTCTGTAAGAGTGAACGTTTGATGTATCATAATTATCCCAACTGTCTTTCTGTGCACAAGGTGTGAAATATGTTTAGACTTGAGACAGTCGTTATTTTGTTATTTACGAAGTACATTTTGCTTGGAGTGCTGGGTCCTTAACCATATATGCACCTAATAGCCATTTTTCCAAAGAAAAACTCTTCTGGCTGTAGTAGAGTTATCGCACATCATCAGACCATAGTTCATGTGTGTGTGGAAAAATGCATACTGCTGCACTCAGCAACTGTTATATTGACTTTACCTGTGTGTGTTTCAGCTGAGTTCTGTGCCAGGTGGACACCCAGTAATTTGACAGAGTCAGAGTCTTCAACTTGGCAGTCATTATCATTTAGGGAGAATACTAAACTCTAAGTTTTGCTACTTTCTAATTTCTTGTCTGTCACCTTAAACCAGCAAGATGCCTTGTCCATTGAAAGTTTATTCATTTCTTCCATAGTATTTTTGTAAGTATGGGAAGTAATAAATGTGGTATCATCATTCGTTATATTAGCTACCCATCTAATATTCTTCTTTCTTCTATAGCACCACATTTCAAAAGCTTCTTTTACCTAAACTGCTTTCAATTCATGTTCCACTGCTGTACAAGGTACACTTCAATCAAATAATTTCAGAGAAGATTTCCTAACAATTAAATTAATATTCAGTCTTAACAAATTTCTCTTCTTCAAAAATGCTTTTGTAGGCATTGCCAGTCTGCATTTCATACCCTATCATCAGTTATTTTAATGTCTAAATAGTAAAAGTCATCTGCCAACTTTTAATGTCTCATTTCCTAAGCTAAATCCCTCAGCATCATCTGATGTATTTCAAGCACTTTCCATCATCCTTCTTTTGCTTTTGTTGATGTTCATCTCATAATTTCTTTTCAAGAAACTTGGAATATACTTTCCTGCAAAATAATTACTTGTTTCATTATTCACACCACAGTCCAAAACAGACATGATTAAAATACAGATTGTATATCGGCAATCTGCAAATGCAGAAGTCTATGATTTATATAATGCTTACCTGTGAGAAACTCTCTTATGACTGAATACTCCATTTTCAACATTATTCAGATACCTTTTGATCCAGAATATATATTCTGTGTTATTTTTATAGAAATATACTATTTGTTTCTTGAAACACATTGAAACTACTTGTTTTATCTAGTTTTCATTGTGAGCTCATGGAATATTTTTTCAAACACTTAGTGTAAACCACAACATAATTTCTCTTTATCATAGTCTAAAAATCCTGTGTTCATTAATAACATTCAATGTGACAAAAATTCACTTTACTACACTTTAAGACAAAAAACATGATGCACCAGAAATGAGTTATTCAAATTGGTCACAATCTGGTATTCTTACAGGTATTGACAGAGAATGCAAAATTGTAAGCTTAGGTCACCAATGGATGACGGTGTTGCTAGAGTGCAATTTCACCATGCAGCTGGCAAGGATAGTTAACAGGGGATATGTAGACATGTAGATACCAGGGCATAAAGTCTTTGTGAATTGTAACTGCACAGTAATTATGCCTTGTAGACAGGCATGTGAACAATATTGCAGATATCAGCATTTGTGAGAGAACACATAATTGGGTTCAGAGAAGCCAGGTGCAGTAATCAACATATAGCTCAACATTTGAATAGAAGACATGGCGCTATTACACGATGTTGGCAGACTGGGTGAACCATGGCCAAACACAGTGTCAAGAGGAAAGCGGTCATCATGGACAGACGACAGAATGTGATGACTGAGCACTCACCAAAGAGGCACTGAGTCCCAGATGCATCTTTATTATTGAATTGACATGCAACTGGTGCTTCAGTGACAACAAGGACCATTAACAGGTGGCTCACAGAAAGTGAGCTGAGCTCAAAGAGCTCTTTGTGCTGACTACTACTGACTCAGCACGCCAACAAGCCCATTTGCAATGGTGTCAAGCACATTCAGCATGGAATTTCTTTGACTGGAGTAGAATTGTCTTCAGTGATGAGTCCCTCTTGGAACTGAGTGCCAGCAAAGTCACATTACTTATTTATTTATTTACATGTCAAGTTCTGTAGGACCAAATTGAGGAGCAAATCTCCAAGGTCATGGACCATGTCAGTTAATGAAGTTACAACATAAAAGTAATAACAGATAAAAATAAAATGTTTATGAACCCAAAAAAGTCAATCCATAAGTTTAAGTAAACACAATCAACAATACAACAAGAATCAGCTTAATTTTTCAAGGAACTCCTCAACAGAATAGAAGGAATGACCCATGAGGAAACTTCAGTTTTGATTTGAAAGTGTGTGGATTACTGTTAAGATTTTTGAATTTGAGTGGTAGCTTATTGAAAATGCATGCAGCAGTATACTGCACACCTATCTCCACAAGACTTAAGGAAGTCCTATACAAATGCAGGTATGATTTCTGCTTAGTATTAACTGAGTGAAAGCTGCTTGTTCTTGGGAATAAGCTAACATTGTTAACAAGAAATGACAGTAAGGAATATATATTTTGAGAGGCCAATGTCAAATTACCCAGACTTGTGAACAGGAGTTGACAAGAGGTTTTTGAACTTAAACCACTTATTGCCCGAACCACCCATTTCTGAGCAAAAAATATTCTTTTACAATGGGAAGAGTTACCCCAAAACATAACACCATACGACATAAGCAAATGAAAATAAGCAATATAGACTAATTTTTGTGTTGAACCATCACTCACTTCAGATACCTTTCGAATAGTAAAAATGGCAGCATGAAGTCTTTGAACAAGATCCTGAATGTCAGGTTTTGTTGAATTGTGTGTTAGAAACTGTAAAAAGTGAGTCTTACTGTGATTTAGCATTAGTTTATTTTCTACAAGCCATGAAATTAGGTCATGAACTGCACTATTTGAAACTGAGCCAATGTTGCATACAACACCCTTTACTACCAAGCTAGTGTCATCAGCAAACAGAAATATTTTAGAGTTACTTGTAATACTAGAGGGCATATCATTGATAAAAATAAGGAACAGGAGTTCCCCTGTCTCTGGTCCCTGGGGCACCCCCCACTTGACCATACCCCATTCATACCCCACATCACAGCCATTCCCAACATTGTGAATAGTGACCTTTCGCTGTCTGTTGCTAAAGTAAGAGGTGAACCAATTGTGAGCTACTCCCTGTATTCCGTAATGGTCCAACTTCTGAAGAAATATTTTGTGATCTACACAAATCAAATGCCTTAGTTAAATCAAAAACTATGCCTAGTGTTCAAAACCTTTTGTTTAACCCATCCAGTACCTCACAGAGAAAAGAGAATATAGCATTTTTGGTTGCTGAATGACTTCTAAAGCTGAACTGCAAATTTGATAGCAAATCATGTGATATAAAATGAAAACACTGATGGCATAGAAATAGGTCTAAAATTATCTACATTATCCCTTTCTCCCTTTTTATAAAGCAGCTTTACTACTGAGTGCTTTAATCATTCAGGAAACTGACCATTCCTAAAGGAAAAATTACAAATATGGCTAATTACAGGGCTAACATGTGCAGCATGCGTAAATAACCAGCCTAAGTACAGTACCATGAACCATGGACCTTGCTGTTGGTGGAGACGCTTGCGTGCCGCAGCAACACAGATGGCCGTACGTAGGTGCAACCACAACAGAGAGGTATCTGTTGAGAGGCCAGACAAACATGTGGTTCCTGAAGAGGGGCAGCAGCCATTTCAGTAGTTGCAGGGGCAACAGTCTGGATGATTGACTGATCTGGCCTTGTAACACTAACCAAAACGGCCTTACTGTGCTGGTACTGCAAACGGCTGAAAGCAAGGGGAAACTACAGCCATAATTTTTCCCGAGGGCATGCAGCTTGACTGTATGGTTAAATGATGTTTGCGTCCTCTTGGGTAAAATATTCCGGAGATAAAATAGTCCCCCATTCGGATCTCCGGGCGGGGACTACTCAGGAGGACATTCTTATCAGGAAAAAGAAAACTGGCATTATACAGATCGGAGTGTGGAATGTCAGATCCCTTAATCGGGCAGGTAGGTTAGAAAATTTAAAAATGGAAATGGACAGGTTAAAGTTAGACATAGTGGGAATTAGTGAAGTTCAGTGGCAGGAGGAACAAGACTTTTGGTCAGGTGAATACAGGGTTATAAATACAAAATCAAATAGGGGTAATGCAGGAGTAGGTTTAATAATGAATAAAAAAAATGGGAGTGCAGGTAACCTACTACAAACAGCATAGTGAACGCATTATTGTGGCCAAGACAGACACGAAGCCCACACCAACTACAGTAGTACAAGTTTATATGCCAGCTAGCTCTGCAGATGATGAAGAAATTGATGAAATGTATGATGAGATAAAAGAAATTATTCAGGTAGTGAAGGGAGACGAAAATTTAATAGTCATGGGTGACTGGAATTCGAGAGTTGGAAAAGGGAGAGAAGGAAACATAGTAGGTGAATATGGATTGGGGGTAAGAAATGAAAGAGGAAGCCGCCTAGTAGAATTTTGCACAGAGCATAAATTAATCATAGCTAACACTTGGTTCAAGAATCATGAAAGAAGGTTTTATATATGGAAGAATCCTGGAGATACTAGAAGGTATCAGATACATTATATAATGGTAAGACAGAGATTTAGAAACCAGGTTTTAAATTGTAAGACGTTTCCAGGGGCAGATGTGGACTCTGACCACAATCTATTGGTTATGAACTGTAGATTAAAACTGAAGAAACTGCAAAAAGGTGGGAATTTAAGGAGATGGGAACTGGATAAAATGAAAGAACCAAGGGTTGTACAGAGTTTCAAGGAGAGCATAAGGGAACAATTGACAGGAATGGGGGAAAGAAATACAGTAAACGATGAATGGGTAGGTTTGAGGAATGAAATAGTGAAGGCAGCAGAGGATCAAGTAGGTAAAAAGACAAGGGCTAGTAGAAATCCTTGGGTAACAGAAGAGATACTAAATTTAATTGATGAAAGGAGAAAATATAAAAATGCAGCAACTGAAGCAGGCAAAAAGGAATACAAATGTCTCAAAAATGAGATCGACAGGAAGTGCAAAATGGCTAAGCAGGGATGGCTAGAGGACAAATGTAAGGATGTAGAGGGTTATCTCATGATGGGTAAGATAGATACTGCCTACAGGAAAATTAAAGAGACCTTTGGAGAAAAGAGAACCACTTGCATGAATATCAAGAGCTCAGATGGAAACCCAGTTCTAAGCAAAGAAGGGAAAGGAGAAAGGTGGAAGGAGTATATAGAGGGTCTATACAGGGGCAATATTCTTGAAGACAATACTATGGAAATGGAAGAGGAGGTAGATGAAGATGAAATGGGAGATATGATACTGCGTGAAGAGTTTGACAGAGCACTGAAAGACCTAAGTTGAAATGAGGCCCCGGGAGTAGACAACATTCCATTAGAACTACTGACAGCCTTGGGAGAGCCAGTCCTGACTAAACTCTACCATCTGGTGAACAAGATGTATGAGACAGGCGAAATTCCCTCAGACTTCAAGAAGAATATAATAATTCCAATCCCAAAGAAAGCAGGTGTTGACAGATGTGAAAATTAATGAACTATCAGTTTAATAAGTCACAGCTGCAAAATACTAACACGAATTCTTCACAGACGAATGGAAAAACTGGTAGAAACCGACCTTGGGGAAGATCAGTTTGGATTCCGTAGAAATGTTGCAACACGTGAGGCAATACTGGCCCTACGTCTTATCTTAGAAGAAGGATTAAGGAAAGGCAAACCTACGTTGCTAGCATTTGTAGACTTAGAGAAAGCTTTTGACAATGTTGACTGGAATACTCTCTTCCAAATTCTGAAGGTGGCAGGGGTAAAATACAGGGAGTGAAAGGCTATTTACAATTTGTACAGAAAGCAGATGGCAGTTATAAGACTCAAGGGAAATGAAAGGGAAGCAGTGGTTGGAAAGGGAATGAGACAGGGTTGTAGCCTCTCCCTGATGCTATTCAATTTGTATATTGCGCAAGCAGTAAAGGAAACAAAAGAAAAGTTCGGAGTAGGTATTAAAATCCATGGAGAAGAAATAAAAACTTTGAGGTTCGCCGATGACATTGTAATTCTGTCAGAGACAGCAAAGGACTTGGAACAGCAGTTGAACGGATTGGACAGTGTCTTGAAAGGACGGTATAAGATGAACATCAACAAAAGCTAAACGACAATAATGGAATGTAGTCGAATTAAGTCGGGTGATGCTGCGGGAATTAGATTAGGAAATGAGACACTTAAAGTAGTAAAGGAGTTTTGCTATTTGGGGAGCAAAATAACTGATGATGGTCAAAGTAGAGAGGATGTAAAATGTAGACTGGTAATGGCGAGGAAAATGTTTCTGAAGAACAGAAATTTGTTAACATCGAGTATTGGTTAAGTGTCAGGAAGTCGTTTCTGAAAGTATTTGTATGGAGTGTAGCCATGTATGCAAGTGAAACGTGGACGATAAACAGTTTAGACAAGAAGAGAATAGAAGCTTTCAAAATGTGGTGCTACAAACGAATGCTGAAGATTAGATGGGTAGATCACATAACTAATGAGGAGGTATTGAATAGAATTGGGGAGAAGAGGAGTTTGTGGCACAACTTGACTGCTAGAAGGGATCGGTTGGTAGGACATGTTCTGAGGCATCAAGGGATCGCCAATTTAGTACTGGAGGGCAGCATGGAGCGTAAAAATCGTAGAGGGAGACCAAGAGATGAATACACTAAGCAGATTCAGAAGGATGTAGGTTGCAGCAGGTACTGGGTGATGAAGAGGCTTGCACAGGATAGAGTAGCATGGAGAACTGCATCAAACCAGTCTCAGGACTGAAGACCACAACAACAACAACATGTTAATGGTAATTAGTTAAAAGTGAAAAAATTAATTTTAAGGAGGCAGATGGCAAAACAAGAGAGGAAGTAAAAAATATCCCAGCTTGCTTCATCACAACGACAGGGATGAACATTTCTTCATTGTCAATTCCCTGTCTTTGTACATGTCCTTTGGCCGCAAGTCAACCCTTGAAGTGAACTATCCCATTTACTGCAGTTTTCTTCCGTAAGACCCATTGATTTTGCAAAAACCATAAACCACTTGGACGCTCAACTAATATTGAAATATTATTCTCTTTAAGGGAATTTAATTCTTCACGAATGGCCTCCAGCCATTGATTTTTATTGCTAGACTGCATAGCTTCTGCATATGAGCTTGGATCCTTGTCACTGGTAATAGGATTTCCAGCCATGTACACATAATGTCGACTGGTCATCCATTGTGGTTTCTTCTTCTTGTGTTTACTTCTTCATTTCTCACTCAAAACTTTGCTTCCTCCAGAACTTGATACCATATCCAAATCTTCTTTCTCTTTATTACTTCCTCCAAACTTGACTTTGTCTACTAGTCTCCTTCCACTTCACTTACTCTTTTTGTTCTCTTCTCATGGCTGACAGCTTCTGATTCCTTTTTCTCATCAAAAGTCTGATTAGGCTGACTCTATACAACAATGTCTTCCCCAGCAACATCAAATTCAGCTGCACTGGCGTGCAAATAGCATATAACTTCAGGCTTGAATTTTACCACATGATTAGTACAACTTTTTTTTGAGATGTAATCCAGACACTAAAGCCATCACTGTCATTTACGTACTCCACCATATGTCCAAGCACAGCTTTGTCATCAAATTTTGAACAAAAATTCTTCTTCACATGCACATAACATTATGTTCCAAAGATTCTCACATCATCCAGGTTGCCTACTGGTCATCCATACCATAGTTCATAAGGAGGTTTGTTTTCAGTAGAGGACTTCCCAGTGTGATTTAAAAGATGTGCACCAGTACTGCATGCTTCTGCCCACAGTTCCTTTGGAAATTTACTGGGTTTCAACACAGAATGTGCACATTCCACAATAGTGCGCTTTTCTCTTTCTGCAACACCATTTTGCTGTGGTGTGTAAGATGGAGTGATGGAATGCTCTGTCTCTGTTTACCAGCAATTCTGAGACTTTCTTGGTATCAAAATCTCTTCCTCCATCACACCTGAACTGTTTGACAACATGACCATTTGTCTTGGCTTCATTCAAGAACTATTCCAGGATTGTGCTAACTTCATTTTCCTGCTTAAGAAATAAAATTTTATGGAACTTGCTAAAATCATCTTTGAAACATACATAATAGTTAGCTTTTCCAAGAGACTCTGTAGACATAGGTCCATTTACGTCAGCATGGATTTGTTCGCCTGTAACCATTGGGTGATTCATTCTATTCCTGAATAGCAGTCTATGAATTTTTCCGAGTTCACATCTATCACAAAATTCTTCTTTACACCCATCCACATTGATTTCATCTGCTTCAAGATACATTTCACGTGTTGTTTGTGTTGATGTCCAAATCTCTCATGTTAACTTGCAGCATATCTCATGATGTAACAAAATTTAATTGAGCTGGCTGTTCTGGTTTAATGACATGTATGTCAAGAACACTGAGACTATTGCTGACATGATGAGTCATCATTGTTTGCCCAGTCACTTTGTCTTCAATTTCGACACTTTTGTCATCAACTCCAGTGCAAAAACCTCTTTGCACAGCTGCTTTGACAGAGAACAAGTCAGCACATGCTTCAGGAATGTAAAATACATCTTTCAATTCACTGATTTTCTGGCATTATTCAAATGCATTTGAATTTTCACAATTCCCTGTCCATGAGCCAACATGCTCACACCTCTTTTCCCAATAGAAATCTTTTCGAGGATGGCAAATTTTGTATATGATACAAAATACTGTTTATTTGCAGTGGTGCGATTTTTGACACCACTTTCACAGTACCAACTGTCGATTCCAACACTGAAGCACTAAAAGCATGTGACAAAAATGCAACATTCTTTTCATATTCTTTTCAAAATGATTGATGCAAATGTTATTTGTCTTTTTCTTTGGACACACTGCTGCCCAGAGGCCTACCTTCCTATATTTCTGACAAGGAAATCTTCATTTTGTGCATTCAATATTCTTTTTCAATTTTTCACAACTGATATCATCACTTTCATTTTGATGAATTTTCTTTTTAGGACAACGGCATGTAACAAACGGAGGAGGTTCAAACATACTTTGATAATGCAATTTAATTATGCACAATTTTTCAATCAAAAGGTTCACACTTTGATTTTCAGATGGAATCGTGTCCCACAGATCCCTGAAATTGAATTCTGTGCCTAATGTGGAGAGAATTCGGCCATTTAAAATTCTTTCAGGCAAAAGATTTTTATTGTGCTTCTGCAATTCATCATTCAAATCCATGAAAAGCTTCTGCAGTTTCATGATGTGTGTGCTAATGGGCTCTTTGGTCTCACATTAAAAACGGGAAAATGCTTCTATCAACATGTCCAGCTATTGTGTACTGCTTCATTCAAATCATGCATGTAACTTATCCCACATTTCACTGGTGTGGGTGGATGTTAACACGAGCTTGGCAATGGATTTACCTAACGAACTTGCTAGTAAACTTGCTGCTTTCACATCATCTTTCAACCGCTGCTAATGCGCATCGTGCGGCAATTCAGGACACTTTTATGTACATTTACAATATCTTCAAGTGCATGTGCTCACAACAGCATTGACAAGTGCCATTTCCACTTCAACTGGTCTTCAGGTGTTTTGAGTTTTTCCACTTATATTTTGAAATCACCAATAGCGGCTGTCATTTTAATCGAACACACAAACAATGGGCAAATTCATGTTATTTTAGTCATGAGCAAAAACAATTACTTCACAGCTGTTCACATGTGGTCTGGCTCATAGCCTGTTAAGATTATTTATTTAAAACAGACTACAAAGTGTGTAAGATTTACAAGATTTATTCTCCATCCAGTTTTAAGTGTAACAAGCTTCTGTAGTATACAAATTCTGATATTTACTTTTTACAAAAGGCCTTATAAGATCCATTTAACCAGTATGTAACTTAAGTTGTAATGCATCAAAATCAAGTTCATTGAAATAATAATTCATAAAATCAACACCCATATTATATCAACAATCGGATGAGGAATAATTACAAATGATGTTCAGTCCTGATGTTATTAAATTTCAAAGGCAGAAGTACCTCACACTGAATAGCACTGGACAGTCTATAAGCCACTTCCAAAATTTTTACACCAGACACAGGTATTAGAAGCATTCCTTCTCTACTTGGATAGGTATCAAAACACTATTGAGTCACAACAAATTTCTGAGCTACTGTGTATTAATATTTTGGCATCAGCCTTGCCTACTTGTGTACATACAACAGAATTGATATTACTTATAGCTGGCATAAAATCCTCTTAGTGCAACAAATCTTCAATAATAGCTCTATGATTAAAATTTTTGTAACCAGGGCACTTTGTATTTTGTGCTCTCACCAGAGGTAAACAATGGAACTGCTTAAGCAGTCTGTCATGAAGCAATGGGTCACACTGGTGCAGTGCCTTACACCATTCTTCACATGCACCTAAAAGGAAAGTAGCATTATCATTGAATCTAAAGGGCAGTTACAGTTAGGATTTCCCAGTGAATGTGAATCTCCTTGCACTCTCTTTTGTTATATGGCATTTCTACACATTTAAGCTATTTTGGCTTTTTAAGTTCCAAGCTATGCCCCATAGGTGTGTTCTCAACCAAGCCTCATTCTAATTTATTTTTTAGATCCCAGATATCCTATATTCACTAACTGAAACTTCTACCATTTATCTCCTGTCCTACTGAGCAGAGTTCCCATTCTACAAATAGCATTGCAATACCAAAAACACCATATGTGTTTACTTAATAGAAAGTGGCATGTTTGCTGGATCTACAATTATGACATCGCCTTGTACTGAGTGTGGTTGTTCACCTCATGATGCACCCACCTCATCATGTCAAGGTTAAACATGGAGCCACTAACACCATTGTGGTTAGAACTGCCATCCAAGTCATCATCCTGGGCAGGAAGTGGATTGCTAGTATCCATTTATGCCCATATCTGCACTTCAAGATTTAACATGGTGTGCCCATTTCTCCCTTCCTTCTCCTTTGCACGAACATATTTTCCCTCATCTTTTAAATTTAAAACAAACCTTTGACCTTAAAATGGATTGCCTCTACTCAATTCCATAGTAATACACTATTTTGTGTAAGGCTAGGTTCTCATTCAAAATGGTGGAGAATTCGATTTTTCTTTTATTGCATTTTTTGAAAGTTGTATGTGTCCAGAATGTTCGGACGAAAAGATTTTTCAATCTGGGTATTACAAAAGTTTCCACAGCCCAATTTTTGAAGCAATGTGATGGTCACTGTGGGATGTTCTCAGAGATGCCTGGCTCAGGCATCTATTCAATGAAAAAGCTGACAAACAAAGTATGCAGGTTTCCGAATACAGCATATTCAGTTCAGCTCACCAAGAAGTACAAGGAAATTGCTCTTCAGGAACAATTCAAGTTAGAGGACGGGTTGATGTATGGTCCTGGAATTGCAGACTAAACATAAGTAATGAAAACACCTTTTTTGTCAAGTTCTGTTAAAATTGCTCGGAACATAATTTTTGGTCCATCATATTGGATTAGCCTTTTTGAATTTTGAAAATATAACTTCAGATCTGTGTTCAGCGACACCAAAAATATGTAATAACATGTAGCTCTTCTGCAAATTGAACTAACAATACGTATAAAAGTTTTCCCTATACTTTAAAAAGGTTTTTCTTGAGAAATGGTTTTTCAAAACTGAGTGCAGCATAAGATAAAAATGGTACAACCTGTTAACTTCTACCACTGACCCCCAAAAAGTTAACACTTTTCTTGAGAGTTCATACTCATAAATACAAAATTTGTTAATGTTAACTGTTCTTTGTAAAGCCATAAAGACTGAAACAAACCAAAAATTGAACTCAAAGTTCAAGTTAGCACCATATTGTTAAATTTAAGGTTATTTCATTATGCTCAGGTATAAGCTTCCATGAATTTAACGCAGTATTGACTGATGTTATTTATTTGTGATTTCAAATAACTCCTGCGAGGCTACACTGCACGCTGTCTGCATACTTCGAACTTGCAGACCCTTAATCAAACCATAATTACAGGCAGCAGTTTGTTTCTTTTTTTTTTAACTGAAAATTTAAAACAAAGTTCAAAGTATGATCAATCATAATCCCCAAACAAATCTTTCATATGTCTTTTCACTGCCTTAAAAAAATTCCAAGCTTTGCCTATTGTTTACTCATTTGAATGAGAACCTGACTTTAACTGCACAGGTGGGATACAATGATTGGGATATTGCCATTGCACAATAGTGTCCACTACGTTGTGTGACACTGGATTATGATCACCTGCCTTGGCTGGACATATAGTCATGTAGAAATTTGTCATAAAACTCTTTAAGCTCCATGCCAGCACATGAAATTTCATTCATCCACCTAGCTGCAACCCCTTTCAGATGTCCAATAAATGAGATCTGATCCTGGGCTGACCGAAGCCCTGGAAACATGCTCTTAAACTCTTGTATGAACAATTTCGGTTGTACAGTCTCTTGCAGATCAAAATCACTGAAGTTATGACATTAAATAAAGGCAGTGTCTGCTGAAGTAACCCACGAATGCTGTACTATCCGTTGTGACAACTGCTGAATTTCTTGGTCTGTTTTAATCAGTTTTTTATTGTCAACAACAGTATCATTCACCAGCTGTACACTTTGTATGACTTGCACATTTTTCACTACAGGTCAAGCATACAATTCATCTCATCTATATGGTTCCTACAACTATCAAGCTGTTCTTGCATAATATTAACCCTTACGCTACATAATTCTTTCTACATGACTTCTTCGTGTACTACTTGCTTTACCTCTATCTGTTTGGTGATAGTGTGTTAAGTGTTTTCATTCATTTCCAACTTTTTCTCAAATTTCAGCTCACATTCTTGTGCACAAGTTTCCAAAGTTTGTTCTCTGAACTACATACCAAATTGAAATCAGACATAACAACTTTAAATTTGGAATTTACATTTCCCTCCAGTTGCGGACCTACTCTGTAGTTGACAAATTATTTTCAGTTTCCTGTTGGACTTCTAATTTCAAGTTGGAGATTTCAGTTGAAACATGTGTTTGTGAAGTGGCATTTTCATTTATAATCACAAGTTTTACATTTTCTTTTACATTAATAATGTCAGTTTTTATATTTGTGCAAAAAAACATCATTTTCCTTTTTCAATTCTGACTTAAAAACATTGAATGCATCTATTAAAGACCATGTCACAAAATTCTGGCCATAAAGTTTAACATCCAGATACAGTGTCTCTAATAAGGATTCTGTCATTACATGAGTGTCATCAGTACCAACACATACTTAATCACTGACCTCAAGTACAATTAGTTCCATTTTCAATTAAGCTACATGTATCACACAAGGCCATCCTACAGCCATTTTTCAATCAATTTGAATATGAGTGAAATAGATGTCAGGATTGAAAACTTCCATACTACTGAACTCAGCTTTAATTCTGTCAAGTTCAATATTTCCCTTAGCATCACCAGTTGACATAGAAGATATTTGTTCTCTACTCTCTGCAATTCATTCGGAATTTTATGGGGGCCCTAGCAGTTGTGAAATTACATAACTATATAGGCTTCCATGGCTGGT
Organism: Schistocerca serialis cubense; assembly: GCF_023864345.2. NCBI lineage: Eukaryota > Metazoa > Arthropoda > Insecta > Orthoptera > Acrididae > Schistocerca > Schistocerca serialis. The sequence goes on along the minus strand of NC_064643.1, from coordinate 610,218,970 downwards.
GTAATGATGATTAAAATTCTTCTGGGTGTTGTTCCAGACAAATACTTTTATTATAAACTTAAAACCAACATTTGGACCATATTACAACAGCCTTCCTCAGGGTAAGGCCTCAAAGAAGGCCACTGTAATATAGTCAAAATGTTACCTCCAAGTTTATAAAGAAAGTATTTTATACAGTGACATGGTACAACATTCAGAAGAATTCTAATCATTAAGATTGTGAAATTAGTTTTTTTTAAACTTTGGTGGAGTTATTTGATGTGACTCTGACGCACTGACAGCAGCTGTGGGCAAGTGTTTCAGGGTGCAGCATTTTCATGTTGATTTGTCAGCCTCCTGGTGCTCCACTTGACTGCAGAACGTGCTGCATCTCTTTACGCAGACAATGTATTTACAATGGCCATACATAGTTGCATCCTAGCCAACTTTCTACAACCTGTACTCCTGTCTCAGCTATCAGCATTTTCTCCATGAGGTGCTGCATAGTAGCAGAACTCACACTTACAGCTTCTAAGGACCAGCTACCATTTGAGTTGTATATTCTCAGTGCCTCTTAAAAAACTCTGTTATATTGAAAATAATACAAAACTCATTGCCCTTTGATGTTCCCTTCTACAGATTTATAATGTTTCCCAGCAATACAATGCACCAGTTTGTTACTTAGTCATATATCTCTGAATATTGATGCATTGGTTTTGGCAATTAGGTGAAAAGTACAACACCTGCAATATCTAAATGAAATTGGTGCAGTGGTGGCTGGCTGAGCTACAGGTTCATACCATCAATCAGCAAACCCACTTGCTTCACAGGCCAAGTCCACACTGTCTGTGATGCAACTACCTGCAGAACTCACTTGCTTTACCTTCATACCACAAGTTTTGACACTGCGCTTCTACCAGTGGCACACCTTTACACTTTTAATGGAATGACTGACCAGGGTAGAGACTGGTTGGCCAGCAAATAAGTAACCTGCTGCGTCTGGTAAAAACAGACTATATTGCTGAGATTTGTGTCCTCCAATGAAGTTGCCATACATAATGATCAAATTCCAAATAAAAAAGATATGTTCTGCCCACTAGAATTCGTGGGGCCTTCATGGGAGCCACTAATTCCAAGTACTCATCTTCCCACTGTTATCTCCATGAGCTTGCAACACCAGTGGGAGGTAAAATAACAAGTGGGCACTACCCTCATACATTCAATGAAGCCTGTGCCAAAATTTGCTGCCAAGTGGAATTTTATAAATGAAATGCCAGGGTATTTAACATACTGCATGATACCATTCACCACAAGAATTTTCCACACAATTATTTTTCTCCATTCAGTCGCGGCCATATAGCCATCTGTGTTTTTACACAATACTGAGAAAATACATAGCAATATAGTGAACACAGCCTGACTTGCCAGTGCAGCTGAGAGACATAATGCAGTAGAATGGTATAAGATTTTTTTTATATTAGAAAACTACATCTAAGTTTTTAGTTATTGTCACCAATTACAAAAAAAAAAAAAAAAAAAAAAAACAATTGTGTAGCAATCAATGTCACTTATACACAATTATGCATGATTTTACTTTGCAACATCAGACAAACTGCAAAGGCAATTTATGGCACTAGATAGGACTGAATGCCTTCAGGAAAATGGTCTGTTTTCAGCTAATCCCCATAAGGATCTCCTCCTGTGATATGAGGTGGGCCACTTTTCAGAACATCCAAAACTGAACCTCTGTTATTCTCTCCAATGGTGAATAACACTTCTACTAACCCAGAGTCACTCTTGTGAAAATTTTGGGTTTTACCTTTTGACTACAAACTGTATTTTTACTGATGGACTGTTTTGTTTCTTCCACCCTTCATGGACAGGAATGAGTCCATTCTACTGTTGCCAAGGGATGTCTCTCCCATGAAACTGCATCTTGCTTTTTAGTTTCACCAGAATTATTCCTGTACCAACCTCCTCGAACATTCACAACAATTCTTTTGCCCCTCTCAGGTCCCAGCTTCCATCCACTTTTAGCAGCCTAGTGTCTCCTCTAACCATACCACATCACCTTGTGCAACAATGGTCAAACACAACTGGCTTGTATGTCTCTGAATCCTGCTGCTCTGCTCAACTAAAAGTCTCTAGCCGATCACTGAATTGTGTTAATAAACAGCAAACTTCCAACCACATATTTTGAAATTTATTATACAATAAGTCATTCTTTTCCTCATCCTAAAATATTACATAAGGTTGTGATTGGAGATGAACATGAATGAGAAAATAACATGTCACTGCCATGTCTCAAGCTGGTAGTAAAGCAGCAAAGCCAGAAAACATACAGTTTTGATAATTTGTTTACTTAAGTTTGGGTGTTTCTCAAGTCACTTCCAAAACAAAACTCTTTTGTCATTTGTAAGTAAATTATTCTTTTATTTAGTAGCTTAGTTGATTTCAGCTAAATATTTTAAATCTTAACACACCTATAACTCTCACAACGCAGTCCAGATTCAAATAGTCAAAATACGACTAGATCGAGGTTATTCACAACAATCAAGACATTGAAGAAACCGATTCCTTCAGATTCTTAGAATTTATTTTAGGCAAAAATGAAGCTATCCCACACTTATTGAGTTCACAGCTTCTCATTTGCAATGCAAATATTAACAGTTGCAGCTGGCACATGGGGTGTAGTTTTCTTCTTTCCCTGCTATTTCTATTTTGTAAGATTTGTTGTGGGTCTTATATCAGCACTAGCAGGAAGTTGCAACCCTGGCCAATATAACAGGGCAATATTTTGCTGACCCCAGTACACCGCCAGATGAAAGTAGTATTACCTTTATTCTCTCTTCTCAGAGTCTGGATCCTTCTGTGCCACCTCCCTGTCAACCCAACTGCAGTTAAGATCCCTGGAATGCTTCCACAAGTTCTCTCTATTGCACTACTATATAAATAGTCACACTTCTCACAAACAGGGGTACATTTTGCCCAACATTTTCATTATTACTTTTCACAACACAACTAACAATCACTATGGTAATACCTCTCTCTTGAGTACATTCAAAACATCCATATGTGCATACTGTAGGACCTGACAGAAAAACCAGAAAAGCAACTATCACTCTTCAATTATTCATTATGCCCTTGTTGGTGCATCGTTTACTCCATGGCTCTCAGATTCAGGCCCTTGCTGTACCATGGCACAAATGACTCCCAGACTTCCAGTGGTTGTAATACCATTTTTACTGGTCCCCTTCCCAACAGCTCCACCACTGCTCCACATTCGCCACATACAAGGAAGGGAAACATACAGTTTCCCTTTTCCACTACATTTATCCTTATTCAATTTACTCATGAACATCTCTTGTTGATGGCTTTCCAATGGTGTGTTGGGATGTTTACAAATATCCTGAAACACTACACATGGACACACCAAAAGTACCACATAGTAGTTACTCTGAAACTATGCTGCACATGTACAGATGGTGGTAGCATTGCATACACAAGGTACAAAGGGGCAGTGTACTGGTGAAACTGCCATTTGTGCTCAGGTGATTCATGTAAAACGATTTCCGACATTATTATGGCAGCACAACGGAAATTAACAGACTTTGAACACAGAATGTTAGTTGGAGCTAGACACATCACACATTCCATTTCAGAAATCGTTAGGGAATTCAATCTTTTGAGATCCACAGTGTGAAGAGCAGATTTAGAATATCAAATTTCAGGCATTATCTCTCACCATGGACAACACAGTCACTGACAGCCTTCACTTAAAGACCAAGAGCAGTGGCATTAGTGTAGAGTCATAAGTACTAACGGGCAAGCAACACTGCATGAAATAAATGCAGAAGTCAATGGGGGATGTACAACAAACATATCCATTTGGATAGTGTGGCACAAATGACTCCCGGACTTCCAGTGGTTGTAACACCATTTTTACTGGTCCCCTTCTCGCCAGCTCCACCTCTGCTCCACATGCACCGCATGTAAGGAAGGAAAACACACAGTTTCCCTTTTCCACTACATTTATCCTTATTAAATTTACTCATGAACAATAAATAGTCACACTTCTCACAAACAGGGGTATCTTTTGCCCAACATTTTCATTATTACTTTTCACAATACAACTAACAATCGCTATGGTAATACCTCTCTCTTGAGTACATTCAAAACACCCATATGTGCATACTGTAGAACCTGAGAGAAAAACCAGAAAAGCAGCTATCAGTCTTCAATTATTCATTATGCCTTTGTTGGTGCTTCATGCATAGCAGGTGGAACCTAGATGACTGGATAACCATAGCCTGGTCAGATGAGTCCCAATTTAGTGGTAAGAGTTGATGGTAGAGTTCAAGAGTGGTGCAAACCCCATGAAGCCATGGACCCAAGTTGCCAAGTTGTCAACAAGGCACTATGCAAGCTGACAGTGGTTCCATAATAGTTCGGTCTGTGTTTACATGGAATGGACTGGATCCTCTGGACATTCAGTTGCTTGGAGACCATTTGCACCCATTCATAGAGGTCATGTTCCCTAGCAACAATGGATTTTTTATGGATGACAATGTGCAATGTCATGCAGGCCACAATTGTTCACAGTTGGTTTGAAGAACATTTTGGACAATTCGTGCAAAAGGTTTGGTCACCCAGATTGCTCAGCTTGAATCCCACTGAACATTTGTGGGACATAATCAAAAGTTTCATGCACAAAATACTGCACTGGTAACGCTCTGCAGTTACGGACAGCTATAGAGAGAGCATGCTTTCAATGGCTTGTTGAGTCCATGTCAAGTTGCTGCACAACACCAAGCAAAAGGAGATCTGACACAATATTAGGAGGTATCCCAAGACTTTTGACACGTCAAAGTGTTATTAGGTATGGTATTGTTTTTTAGGAAAACTTGTCTAATGCAATTTGGATACCAAAGGTGAAGAAAAACAATTATTAAGAATATGTGCACCATACATTGTAAAGCAACATGTGGACTATTATTTAATAAGTCATTAATACTAACTCTTCTGGGTCCTGTATACACTATTTGATCAAAAGTATCTGGACATCTTGCTGAAAATGACTTACAAGTTCATGGAACCCTCTATCGGTAAGGCTGGAATTCCCTATGGTGTTAGCCCACCCTTAGTCTTGATGACAGCTTCCACTCTCGCAGGCATACATTCAATCAGGTGCTGAAAGGTTTCTTGGGGAATGGCAGCCCATTCTTTATGGAGTGCTGTACTGAGAAGAGGTACTGATGTCAATCAGTTAGGTCTAGCACGAAGTCAGCATTCCAAAATATCCCAAAGGTGTTCTATAGGATTCAGGTCAGAACTCTGTGCAGTTCCTTACAGGGATGTTATTGTCATGTAACCACTCTGTCACAGGCCGTGCATCATGAACAGCTGCTCAATCTTGTTGAAAGATGCAGTTGCCATCCCCGAATTGCTCCTCAACAGTGGGAAGGAAGAAAGTGCTTAAAACATCATTGTAGGCCTGTGCTGCAACAGTGCCACACAAAACAACAAGCGGTGCTAGCCCCCTCCGTGAAAAACATGACCACACCATAACACCACCACCTCCGAGTATTGGCACTACACATGCTGGAAGATGATGTTCACCGTGCATTCGAAATACCCACACCCTGCCATCGGATCGCCACATTGTGTACCGTGATTCATCACTCCACACAATGTTTTTCCACTTTTCAGTTATCCAATGTTTACGCTCCGTACACCAAGTGTGGTCATCAAGCGATGAGTTCGGCCTGTACACTTTTGTGCTGTACATGTCCTTTCACATTTCCACTTCACATCTCATCAGAAACTGTGGACCTAGGGATGTTTAGGAGTGTGGAAATCTCAGGTACAGGCATATGACACAAGTGACACACAATCAGCTGACCATGTTCGAAGTCTGTGAGTTCTGCTGAGCACCCCATTCTGTTCTCTCACGATGTCTAATGATTACTGAGGTCACTGGTATGGAGTACCTGGCAGTAGGTGGCAGCACAATGTGCCTAATATAAAAAAAACGTATGTTTTTGGGGGTGTCCAGATACTTTTGGTCACATAGAGTATTCATAAAATTAATATCTTTTAGTTCACCAGATGTAAATTATTTGAGGAAAATCATTTTATTCATACATGTGACATAAGCAGCAAAGAAAACTTTATTCTTCCTACCAAATCAGCTCCAACTGTATGTGTGGCCAGACTCCTCAATATATGGGAATTAAAATTTATAATATTTTGAAAAGACACAAGTTAATGCAGACAAAATTAGTTCCACTGCAAATCAAAGTATATGAGTCACTAGCAGAATGCAATGGGACATCAATGGAGATATCAAAGATACTCTCTCACATGGTATTGCATAGCATGTAAGAGAAATAGGCTGGTAGAGGAGAATGAAAGAAATATGGACAGTTGGACAAAGCCAGATCAGAGCTATACAGAACTTGGAAGACAATGGAGGCTGGGAACCGGTAAAAAAAAAGACATGTTTCACCAGTTGTCAGAGTTGAATGGACAGAAGCCTCTGATACAAGAACACACACACAAAAAATGCAGCAGACTTCAGCCAAAATCAAAAGACTCAATACAGAAAGTACTGTTGGAAGATAGAAATACTGCTGCTAGACAGTAGCCATTGTAAGCCCCAGTTTCAAGAAATGGTAGGTACATATTTTCATGTTCACCTCAATGAAATAATTTCAGGCAATACCTCAACAGTGTGAATGAGGATTTCCAAATTTCATATGTTATTTATGGTTCACAATGCATCTGTCACTGTTTCAGATCTACCACCAGTAAGATAACACCACCAAAAACAACTGGTACTGTTACAACAAAATCAGGAGCAACAAAAACAATTTTATGCCAGATTTTTTATTTCCAGTTAAGGCTCTCAGTCTCCACCTACAGCTGCTCCAGAATTTAGCCTGTTTAATGATACTATGGAGCAATGAAACATCCACTTCCCATTCTTCAGCTCTATTTCTATGTTTTTCGGGCAACCTTTCCTGGTTTATTTTGGGCTTATTTTTGTCATGGTCTGATGTGGATAGTGTGTAAACTAAATTTCTCTCCATTTCAGTGAACCAAGATTCATTTAGTGACAGCTTAACTGGATTTAATGATTGGCAGAAATCACAAACACAGTTAGAACATTGGTCACTGATATGCATGGTCTATGTCATCATTAGTAAATTAGTGTGTTCAATAGTTTATATGGGCTCCTTGATTAAAGACATACTTATTAGGCACTCATTAGACAAGGTGTGTCCACACCACATGGATAAAATTATAGCATTCCTTTGTCAATGAAGTTTTTACAATTTTTCTCGATTTTTATGTAACATAAGCTGTTTATTTGCACTTGCAAGGCAATACAGGGGTAAAGAAACATTGAAGGACAAATGGACAGTGTTACAATACTCTATTAAGTCAGCATAGCTTTCATTGAATTATAATGGTAGACACTGCTTTACACAAAGTTGCTTTATAGAAATCTATGGATTATCCACCATGGCATTACTCCCTTTCACCAATATCATCAATCAAATATCCACAGCAGCATGCAAGGAATTCTATGTCCAAAGAACCATACAGCTTTAAGTAAATTTAAATGTATACTACATGCCAACATTAACATTGAAACAAGGAATATTCACAGTCCCACAAAACATGCTCTCCACTAATAGTATGTCACAGCAGTACTAAGCAACATTTTTTTTTAATTTTCCACTCACACTATATTAATGGTAAACCCCATTACTGAATAAATTAATGATGGCCATATTTATTTGCATGCTATCATCTTAATGGCTTCGGTTCCAATATCAGATAGTATTTTTTGTTTTGGTGCTTTTATGGCTTTTCCATAAATTAGTTAATTTGGTATCCAGAACAATATCTTTCCAGGCTCTTGCTGACTTTTTAAAATAAGTTCCATCACCTGTACAGTAGAAGATGTCATTATGGCAAAATTAAATCACCTGGGAACACTAAAGGTGATTAAACTCATTTTGTATAGCTTCTGAGGCAATCTGATGGTGATTAAGAAACCATGCCTAATAGAATGACAGGTGACGTTGAAGCCAATATTAACGCCCATATTAAAGGGAAGACTACACACTTCTCAAATTGATTTCTATTATGCCTAACTACAGTTTGCCTATTGGTGGAAAATTAAACTGGATCAAGAGAATTAATAAATCATTTGGACATCATGCATATCAACTTTTACTACTTGGAATGATCAGAAAGCCCAAAATATCTTGTTCCTAAGTACAACTCAAACAGAATATACTTGCACAAGAAAATTATTTGAATGATATCACTGTCATTGACAAGATATGTCAAAATTATATGCAGTATCTAATTTCACTTGGTGCAAGCAGTTCTAACAAAATGCAACCTAACCAAAAATAAATTCTTCCAGTCATATGTTGGATACTTGGAATTTATTTTAAGTACTGAAAAAAAAGACTCTGAGCTGTATCCCATTTGGGTGCATTCACACCAGACTAATGTTTGATCTTGATAACCAAAGGGTCTTAGCATGGCAACAATGCAGTGCTGTTCCACAGAGACTCTAATGAAACTGAAAACTGATAACATACACATAAATTCACACTAATACTGCACAGTAAAACTACCACATGCAGAGAAGGAAGCATCACCCATTATATGTGTGGTATTAAAATCCACATTTTAGTGTCTTTTTGTTGTGGCCATCTGTGGTTCAATATGTCACCTTTGTGGTGAGTATGTGTGGTCATAAATTATACATTTTAATGTCTTTTAGTTGTTCCTGTCTGTAGCTCAATATGTCATCTTTGTGGTGAGTAACTATCTACCTTTTACTTATACTGCTGATATTTTACTGTGTGTTACAAAATTTCATCATATATGAGAATGCAGGCTATCTCAGCAAATCTTAATGATAAAATCTTCTTGGGTTGACAGCCAAGTCAAGTTCCTTACTTGTTGAAACGTTGCTGGAGAACAAAGCATTGACTCAACTTTCAATCTGAGAAGATTTTATCATCAAAATTGTAGCCCATTGTGGGACACTGTTGACTTTCTTTGGTCCCAGGGCATACTTGGCAGAAAAGACATCACAAAAGTTAAAATGTTGTTCTATGTTAAAAAATAAATTTTAGAGCAACTTTAAATCATTTTCCCAAGATAATATGTGGGTACTCTCACTTGACCTCCTATGGCTCCCAGTCTGGAAGTCAACATTCAGGTGATTGTATGTTTTGAGTTGGATAAGGTATTCACACACTTCACAACTTCTGGATAACATGCATTACTACTGCACACAGTACAGCCTCTTAAAGCAAGTCACAGATGACTTTAAGAGTTTGCATCTTTCCTATGAAACTATTTGCACTCTGGCACTGACTGACAGCATTCTACTTCTCAGCATAAAGTGTGGAGAACACCACTAAGCCATCCCTCCACTGTCATATGCAAGAGGCTTACATGGTTTTAATCTGCCAGGAAGTTTCATATCAGCACACACTCCACTGCAGAGTGAAAATCTCATTCTGGGAACATCCCGTAGGCTTTGCCTAAGCCATGTCTCTGCAATATCCTTTCTTTCAGGAGTGCTAGTTCTGCAAGGTTCGCAGGAGAGCTTCTGCAAAGTTTGGAAGGTAGGAGACGAGGTACTGGCAGAAGTAAAGCTGTGAGGACAGGGCGTGAGTCGTGCTTGGGTAGCTCAGTTGGTAGAGCACTTGCCCATGAAAGGCAAAGGTCCCGAGTTCAAGTCTCGGTCTGGCACACATTTTTAATCTGCCAGGAAGTTTCATATCAGCGCACACTCCGCTACAGAGTGAAAATCTCATTCTGCAAGAGGCTTATCAATAGTACAACACAATTCTTTGAAACTGACCACTAAAGCCAGAGCTGACAAGGAACACATGATGAGCTGTCCAAATGAATGAATGGATAGTATCAAACTGTGACCAAGAGCAGAGTTAACCACCCAGTGATGGAACACACCACTGAGCGCAGGATGCTTGACTTCAATGGCTGATGGTTGCTTCAGCCTGTGCCATCTGGATCCCTCCTCTCCTGCTCAGCTTTTCTGAATTATGTGCTTACAATGCATCCTTTGATCTCACAATCCCCCTGCTCTCATTCTCCAACAGCCCTTCCACCACAATCACCTATACCATTGTTCCCATGCCACTCCACTCATTTTACATTCATATCACTTCTCTCATCAATCTCCCTCTACCAGCACACTCCTCATGTGAATACGAACCACATGAAAATCCCCTGCCTGCGCTGGAACTAGCTCACCAGTATCACATTTCTATCTTGTGCACTGGTCTCTCTCCCTCCCTGACAGTCAGCCACCCTTCTCTCCAACACTCCCTCTGGTCCCCATCACCTTTCTCCCCTAACCCACTCTATCCAATATAGCCACTCATCCCATTTGAGCAGCAGTGCAATTTAACCGTGTGGCAGGCACACTGAAGATAATTATGCCAGCAAGTGCATGCAGCACTCAGTGCTGCCTAACATTAAATATCATTTAACTGACAATTTATTCCATTTTCTGGTAGTATTTATAGACGGGTTTTTGAGCTACAAGTAAGACTGTTATAACCAGAGATTTCAGTGCTATTGTAGACCTTTATTAAAGCAAGTCTTACAAAATGTATATTTAAGAGAAATGGACACACTGTATAGTCATCAAAAGAACAAGACATCCAATTAACCGAGCGAGGTGGCGCAGTGGTTAGCACACTGGACTCGCATTCGGAAGGACGACGGTTCAATCCCGCGTCCGGCCATCCTGATTTAGGTTTTCTGTGATTTCCCTAAATCTCTCCAGGCAAATGCCGGGATGATTCCTTTGAAAGGGCACGGCCGACTTCCTTCCCTAATCCGATGAGACCGATGACCTCGCTGTTTGGTCTCTTCCCCCAAACAACCAACCAACCATCCAATTAAGAAAAAAATATCATGAAGACATATCAAAAATCACACAGTCTGTTCCCCTGGAGCAGCTCTGCAGTCATTACAAGCCACAATGCTGTAGCTGTGTTGCTTGCAAAAAAATCTTTTGCAACTGTTGTAAGTCACAGTAGTTTTGTTATTTATTTTACCACCACAAAGATAGCACCTTCCAACAAGCTCTTTGGTACAGGTATTGATTGATAGTATGACAGAAATCCTTGGATGTCCCTTGCTAAAGTAAAGAGTTGAGCCCTTTCTTTCAACTGGCTCTCCATTACAGCCAAGATCAGATTTTGTGAGGTACGTTCTTCTTCTGAACCTTTTATCTGGATTATTTGTGAAGAACAGCACTTGGGAATTAATTCCAGAAATATCCAGATACTGGAAAAACAAGGTCAAGAGCCATCTTCTTGTTGTCCTCTGAGAGGAGTACAATGCACACATGCAATCAACAGTCTCTACGCCATCTTTTGTTGCACTGTAGTCCAGATTTACAACAGACTTTCCTGTAGAAGTGTCTACTTCATCAGTTTCATGCACTGATGACAGAAAAAGCACAACCTTTGTTAACTCTGAAGGACTCAACCAAAAACATAGTGAAGTTTTAAGACTCGTTTATGTCTTTACTGAACGATCAATGCCCCAACTATAAGGTGAACTGTTACCTTTTTGCTTCCGTTATTTGCATCTCCCAAATGAGTTTCCATTATTAAAACTATACAGGACTAACACAAGTTTCACATAGTCATAGTGACTTGTAACAAAGCAGATGAACTTTTACCCATTCTCTTTTTCTTCCCCTCAAAATTTCTCTTTTTCTTTTTGCAAATATTTTCCGTAGTGTTATTTTTATCACAATGTGCACAGTACCATAAATATGACATACAAGGTGTTTCACTAGATGTGTTTGCCTCTGTAAGTTACAAGGTAATAGGCAACGGAAATATTTATTGCAGTAGGCCACTATAAGAAATGTTACACAGTCTGCGGAGCTATGAACATAGTTTATTGTGTTATTATCCAAAGAGTTACAGCAAAAAGATACAATTTTTTAAATGGAACAATAGTTGTTTCTATCATGCACTGGAATCAGTAACACCAGCTGTGTATACATCAATTTAAATTATATTCCTATCACTTTTAGTTTGGGAGCTACAACCCTTCAAAGTTTCAGGGGCACATACCACACACTGTACATAATACATGGCTGTGTGGTGGGTGGTAAACTGATTTAAATGAGATGTTCAAATGTGTGTCCACTTTCCTGAATGCACAGATGTAACATCACTGTTGTCACGGAGCAACACGCATCCGTGATGCGCCATTTTAGATCATCTGGGGATGTGGGCTCAGTGACATAAACACGATCCTTTACATATCCCCACAAAAAGAAATCTGATGATGTTAAATCGGGTGACCTTGTGGGCCATAAATGAGGACCATGGTGCCCCAACCACCTTCCTGCAAACCTGTTGTTTAGCTCTTCCACAACAGCACACACAGAATTGGCTGGGTGACCATTGTACTGCATCCACATATGGACTCTCGTGTGTAGACTCACATGTTCAAGGAGACCACCCAAACTGTCAACTATAAATGCGTGATATAACTCACTGTCAGTGTACCTGTAAAGTAGTGTGGACTGATGATTTCATCCCCAAGGATACCACACCATACATTAATAGACCACCTACATTGACGGTTGACAGGTCGTACCCACCAAGGATTGTCTGCGGCCCAGTAGTGCATGTTATGACGATTCACTGCACCATAATTTGTGAACGTGGACTCACCAGAGAACATAACACCTTCTAAAGGCTCCTGTGTGAAATTATGCATGGCGTTCACAGAATGTAACTCTCACATGGAAATCGTTCCCCTGCAGCCCCTGGGTCAGTGACAGGTGGTACGGGTGAAACCTGTGGCCGTGTACTATGTGTCACACAGATGTAAGACTGACACCAGCGACTGCAGCAATGGCTCGTAAGCTGACATGAGGATCATGGTGTACTGCAGCTAAAACAAACATCTCCATCTCCTCACTTCTTGTAGTTCTTTGTCTGTTACTGTAGCTGCCTGTTTCCTGAAGTCGTTGTTTGGCACATAAGAACATAATGGCTGCCGGAGCTCTTCACCTAGGATATCTCATGGAGTACACCATCCTGCTTCAGTGGCACCGTGTCAGCACTTGCCGAGCATTAGCAACATGTCAACATACTCGTTGTTCATGTATGCCATCTTCATCTGATGTCAGTAACTGTGGTATACTGAGCCCCAGTTGTTTGTGTGGCTTGGACTGTCAGGTATATGGCCGTGTGCGGTGACATTCAGCTGCCTCACAGCACACCGAGGAAGCTTCTCGCTCCATGACACTGGCGACATTACAACTCGGCCACACCACATTTAGAAAGCACATTGAGTTATGCGCAGCGTTTGTGATATCTGCCCCTGAAACTCTGAAGGGTTGTAGCTCCCAAACTAAAAGTGATAGGAATGTAATTTAAATCGATGTATACACAGCTGGTGTCATTGATTCCAGTGCATGATAGAAACAACTATTGTTCCATTTTAAAAAATTGTATCTTTTTGCTGTAACTCTTTGAATAATAACACAATAAACTATGTTCATAGCTCCACAGACAGTGTAACTTTTCTTATGGTGACCTACCACAATAAATATTTCTGTCACCTATTACTTCGCAACTTACAGAGGCAAACACAGTTAGTGAAACACCCTGTATATGCAGCCAGCAGATGAGAATTTGTCAGCTAGTTGTGCTTGTCATAATAGTACTTCCGTCCTTATGTGAAGGTAGTAACTTCATGCCTTGTAACTCAAAAGATTTCTTTGTCACAGCACTGTATTCATATTGCACTGTGCAGGCCGCCAGACGAAAGGCCGCGGCTGAACTATGTTATGAAAATAAAGAAATACAGATAGAGATTTTTAACAACACAAAAATATGTGTACATCTGTTGAATTATTATTATTATCACTATTGTAACATGAGTATTATGTACATTATGCAGTAATTTAGATGCAGGCATATTTTTTTTCATGTATGGAGCATGATGTAGGCACATGAGCAATACTAGCACTGAGGTCTCACGAGAGGTGGGAGAAGGATGAGTGGCCTGAGGTATATGTCACTGCAGTGAGAGCACTCACTGTGGTCCACTCATTGAGTGGCAGTCATCATGATGACCCAGTCAATGCCAATAAGGAGCTCGATACTGGAACCATAAGAGTGGGAGCTGGAGTAGGGGTACACTCACACGAGAAGTAGCAGAATAGGACGATGTGAAGCCATGGATAATGGCACGTGCTACCTGCCATGTCACAAGCCAATATTGCAGGATTGTATGGATCACTTCTGCACCTTAGCCATAAACACAAGACTAAAAGAAGAGGGTAACATATCTGAAATTAACCTTCTGTAATGAGAAACAATAGCACCACAAGCACAAGAGTGAGGCCACTTACAAAGAGGGTCACTGAATGAGACATAAACAACAGGTGTCTAGCTCCTTACAGACCAGAGTGCCCAAACTACATATCAATAAAGAGGCTTGAATGAACTCACAACAAACATAATATCCTGAAGGTAACAACACTGAGTTGTGCCACACCTGCAATATTATGTGCCCACTTTTGTAGCACCAACTGTACTGATGCAAGATGGGACATGGTGTGGGAGGCTGCTCACTGCAACCAATCTGCTTCAAAAGGGGAAAAGGGGAAAAGGTGTGTTTGCCATAGGGACTAGTTGTAAAAATTAATAATGTGTGAGAAGTGCTAGTGGAGTATTGTCTAAAAGCAGAGCAAGTGAAAATGCTATTTTTACCTTTCAGCAGACAATAACAAAGGGAACAAAATGTTACTGATTTTCTAGTTTTTATTGCTTATGACAGATACTGATTTTCTTGTTTTTATTGCTTATGACAGATAACATACAAATCAATTTAATGTTTTGTTTCCTTTAAGATGTTTGCCTAATTTACCAGTAACTAACAATCTTAATTTTCCAGCATAATATGATATACAATTTGTTCAATAAAAAACACATCTTCATGTACAAGCATTGATGATATTTTTTGAGTTATATGACTTACATATGTCAATTTACATAACTTAAATAGCATTGTGATATTTGAAGATAAACACTCTGAACAAGCATGGATATTTATAAAGATCATTCTTTACACAAGAGAGGTGTCTTAAACACATAAACACATAGTGCTAAGAGAAGGGCCCGGCTATTGAAATGTGGTGGGCAAAATGTCAGACAGAATGGGACCCATTTCAGGGCACAATTTTAGGAAGTCATAGCCCCATTGAAATAGCTAATTAATACATTGAAGACCAGGATAGTACTCAGTGAGTTGTGTTTTTGAGGTATTAGCAGTACAAGGATTCAATGTTATGAGAAACCTGCTTTTGAACTAGGCTGGTGGGGTAATTACACCTAATGAAGGTTAAGGTTGCAATGGCCGTGTACTGCTGTAAAGAGTCTGTACCAGAAACAATGTGTTTGTTTTGAATACCAGGCTGTATGGGAGGGAAAAGTTGACATGGAAAGGATGCTAACTGTCAAAATACACTATGTGATCAAAAGTATCTGGACTCCTGGCTGAAAATGACTTACAAGTTCATGGCACCCTCCATCGGTAATGCTGGAATTCAATATGGTGTTGGCCCACCCTTAACCTTGATGACAGATTCCACTCTTGGAGGAATACATTCAGTCAGGTGCTTGAAGGTTTCTTGGGGAATGGCAGCCCATTCTTCAAGGAGTGCTGTACTGAGGAGAGGTATCAATGCCAGTCGGTGAGGCCTGGCATGAAGTTGGCGTTCCAAAACATCCCAAAGGTGTTCCTTAGGATTCAGGTCAGAACTCTGTGCAGGCCATTCCATTACAGGGATGTTATTTTTGTGTAACCACTCCGCCACAGGCCGTGTATTATGAACAGGTGCTCAATCGTGTTGAAAGATGCAATCGCCACCCCTGAATTGCTTTTCAACATAGAGAAGCAAGAAGGTGGCAGAGCAATTCATGTAATATGAAAAAAGTATGTTTTTGGGGGTGTCTGGATACTTTTGATCACATAGTGTATAAGTACTGTTGTTTGTTAGTAGCTTTAATGTGAACAGAAGTGTGTAACTAACCCTCAGTGAGGGTGAGGTCAACATGAAGGAAAGTGGCATGGGATATGGAACAGGACCTCACTAATTGTGAGACTGACTCATTAAAATTTTTGCAATTTCTAAATAAATTCCCCCAATTAAATTTCACATGGTCCTATTCTGAATCTGATGCCACTTTCCTTTATGTTGACCTCATCCTCACTGAGGGTTAGTTACACATTTCCGTTCACATTACCACTACTGACAAACAAGAGAACTTACATTTTGACAGTTGACATTCATTCCTTGTGAAACATTCCCTGCCATTCTGCACTGGCATACTGGGCAAATATGTTGGTCTGGATGCAGACTCTATACAGCAATACACCACCATTCTCACCTCAGCCTTCATTGGATATAAATACCCACCATCCTAGTTCAAAAGCAAATTTCTCAAGCCATTACACTGAATTCTGGTACTGCTGATCCCCTGAAAAAACAATTCAGGAGTACACCTCTTGTCACTCAGTCAGTGCTATCCTGTCCTTGAAAATAGTAATCTGCTCCTTCAAAAAAGCTGCCACTGAGATCCATTCTGTCTGACATTTTGCCCACCACACCTAAAATAGCCCCTTTCTGCTAAGAAAAAGTTCCTAATTATAGTCTATGCTCCTCCTGCACATACTGTTGCTGCTACCCCTATGATTGCCCCCAATGCAACACTTGTCTTATGCACCCACATACCACCATCTGGTAAAACATATACCACCAAAGGGAGAGCCAGCTGTGAAACAATACATGTTATGTACCAGTAAGTGAACACTGTTCAGTCTTCAACATTGGTATGGCTACCACCAACTTATCAGTTAGGATGGATGGGCAAAGACTGAGGGTGCATTCTGGCAAAACACAATATCCTGATGCTGAGCATGCTCTGCAATATAACAGGCATGACCTCAGTGCCTGCTTCACCACACATGCCATCTGGATTCTTCCCCCTAACACCAGTTTCTCAGAACTACACAGGTGCGAACTGGTGCTGCAGCATGTCCTTGGTTCTTGCCATCAACCTGGCCTTAATTTACGTTAATTTCTTCTGTCTCAGCATATCTTCTGAGTAACTGTTCCTTCCTTCACTCCCTTTAGTTTTCTCTGTCTTTTATTTTCTTGCCTGTCTACCCCCCCCCCCCCCCCCGCCCCCCCCCCCTACATCTGCCGCATATAATGCACTTACGTTGTTGCTCTTATTAACTGTTGCATGATGTTTTGTCTGTAATCTCCGTCTTGCTTACTATCCTGCCTTCCACGTGTAAGTTCTTAGATTTTCAAATCTCATCCCATCCAGTAAGTCTCCCCTGATAGGCAATTGTGGGTGACTTTTCTGTAACTCTCCTCATTTGCTTAGTTTGGCCAGTCCTTTTCATTCATCCATCTTTCCTTTCCTTTCAATACTTTAGCCAGAAAAAGGAGCCACTGGCGCTGAAAGCTTGCACATTTAACTTTCATATTATTTTTTCCTGCCAATGCTTGGTGAGTAGATTTTTTATCCATCTAGTTATATTTTCAAAAACTGATAATTTTCATTGATATATGTATTATGTTAGTTTGCTGCACCTGCTATCCTCATGCTCGCTTCTTTACTGCCATGCATTTATTCCAACCATGGTCATAGTCTGGAACAAAACCCTATGCCTACAAGCAAGTAATGAATATTATTGCCAATTTCCAGCAGTTTTACCAAATGGTCAGTTTCTTTCCTGTTGCCAAATTCTAGTCAGTGTGAGAGATATGAGGAGCATTATGCTCACCTTCCCTTCCTGAGGAGCAGCATGGGAGACAAGGTCACTGCTTCCACACCTGCCAGCAAGTCAAGTATATGTTTAATGATAGCATCATTTGTTCATTCAACTGTAATTCAATGACATCCTCTTGGTGGGCAGTATTTGCCATTTGCTGCTTCACTTGTCTAAAAGGTGCCAATATGTTTCTAATGGGGAAAAATTGAAAAATTAATTGCAAAAGCACTTACTGTTATAACAATTTACTCTGGCCAAAACTAGCAACACTTATTTAAAGGTATTACAATATAGACAAATGTGGACAATAAACATGTAGAGACATTAGTGAAACTACAAAAAAAAGCCTTTAGATGTGTTAACTTTCTTCACATCATTCCTGCAGAGAGGAATTTAAAGTACTAAATTAAACCAAAAATGTATTTATCGGTGGCCACTTACAAAATCCTCAGCACAAAAAAAGAAACCTGGGCTAACATTTCCAGAATATGTGGCTCATTTATGTGGTGCTGCAAGGGCCTGCTACTTCATATGTA
Organism: Schistocerca serialis cubense; assembly: GCF_023864345.2. Classification (NCBI taxonomy): domain Eukaryota; kingdom Metazoa; phylum Arthropoda; class Insecta; order Orthoptera; family Acrididae; genus Schistocerca; species Schistocerca serialis. Next base: position 610,200,554 of record NC_064643.1, on the reverse strand, counting down.
AACATGATGGTCAAGAGATTGCTTACAGTGACAGATCAATCAGAGATATCATTATACTGCATACAGTGGGGAATTCAGCAATGCTGTACAGCAGTCCTTTCTGGATGAAATTTTAAAGATTGCTGAAGCATATGAAGCTACTCAATAATCTGTGAAAACAATCAAGGGTAAAAATATAGAAGGTTCACCTGGAACAACCACAGAGCAATATTATTGACTCTTGGGAAAAACCTTTCTCTTTGGCATGAACTGGTTCAGTCCATTCAATTTAAATATCAGCAAAAATAAGTCACTGATCACAAACTTGGTGTATCAAAATAACATTAAAGAATATGAGCAGAATATTCGCCAGGATCATTCATTTTTTTCAGCTTGCCTTATGCACTTGCAAAATTTACAAAGCAGTCCTGAAAGTGAAGGCGTGAACTACACCAAAATTGTTCAAGTACACACCAGTACCATTTGCTATGATCAATAAAGCTAAAAAAGAAACTGAAAGACTGATCAAAGAAGAAAACACATAAGTCAGTAAAGAACAGTCAATGAGCTACACCAATTGTGTCTGTAACAAAGCCAAATGGATCAATAAGAATCTGTGGAGATTTCAAAGTGACTGTAAACCCACAGCTAGAAACAAGTAAGTATCTGATTCAAAGGCCTGAGGAGCTCTCTCAGAAAATCAGCAATGGCAATTTTTTTACAAAAGTAGATTTATCAGATGCATATCTCCAATTTAAACTGAATGAAGAATCTGAAAATATGACAGTTGTCAATACTACACTTTGACTGTTTGATTACAGAGATTACCACTTGGTATAGCAAGTGCTCCTGTGACATACCAGTGATTTGTGGAACAAATCAGAAGTACCACATCAGGATGTGCCAATGACTTGGACAATATAATTGTTAGAGACACAAATGTGGATGAGCACATGAAGAATTTGTGCATGCTTTTGACACAACTGAAAGAAAAGGGCCTCAAATGCAACATAAAGAAATGTGAATTCTTCAAAACCAAGACATAACAGTGCATCACACCACTGATGGATGTAGAATACAACCATCTGAAGCTAGTGCAGTAGCAACAAAAAATCTGCATCAGCCAAGGAACGCCTACGAACTAGAATCTCTCATTAGAAAAGTACATATATAACACACCGTATCATCACCACATGCTTCAGAAGACAGTTATATATTTGAAAAACAACTGCATAGCACTGTTAACAGACACACATAGTTACTGTATGAATATCAGTTTGAAATTAAATTAGCTTAAATTAACTGAAAGGGATGAGTAGTGGAAGCATTCTGAGCAACATATCATCGTAAAAGTGTTTTGTAAACAGTAATAATAATAACAATAGACTGATTGCATTTTTCCTGTATCCTACTGATGAACTGAAATCTGCCATTTGTTTTACTTACAACTGAGCTTAAGTGTTTATTCTATTTCATATCTCGACAGATTGTTGCACCTAGATATTTATATGAGTTCACTGATGTTGCACATAGAATTCTACTTTTCTGTATTCTGTGAAATGCACAATTTTACATTTCGTTCTTTGCACCACTTTCAGATATTATGAAGCTCTGATTGGATTTTTCTGCAGCTGGAAAAATAAGTATTTCATTATATGTAATGCATCATTTTCAAAAAGTCTGTGGTGACTATTAACATTTTGAGCCAAATCATCAAGGATCTCCACACACTTCCCTGGGGCATGCCTGAAGCTGCTCCTACATCTGTCGACAACTCTCCATCCCAGACAACAGGCTGGGTCCATGTCCTGCTTCAATATATTCACAGCTTATCTGTTGCATTTGCACTCGTGCTTGAGCTATATGAGAGACTCTCACGCACAACTGATATTACCTGTACGCCTACCACCCCTAACCACCATAGCCATGTCCTATTGCTTCCACCTCAGGCAACTACACAGCAGGTGCTCCTGACCACACCATCACACACTGGTAAGTACGGCACCTTCTGCCCAGCTAACCAGTGCATTGCACATGTGTTCCACCCACTCCGCATGAGGAGCATACTTTCATCAATGCGTCACCTGTAATGATACAGTGCATCAAATTCTCAAGACCTGCAGCCCACTAGTCCACCACAAAGCATGCTGCCTGACCTCAGCTCTTCTACAGGCAGCAAAAGTGGTGGTCAACAAACTGTTACACTCAGGTACAGTTTACCCTCAGACAGCTCCTGCCCCTCAGCTATCAAACTAGCATCCAAGAAGAACAGTCCTGTTGGACTAAGTGGTTATTACAGAGCTCTCAACTCTCAAACACTAAACGACAGTTACCCTATCCCTAACAATCAAGACATTATGAAGTGCGCACATATTCCATATTGGATGCCCACCTCTTTGATATCAATATACGGTCTATTTGGTTTGCTTCATTTGTTCCTGGTATTTTCCATGTCCCTTTGTAGATATTTTTCCTTAGAGAACAGGTACTTACTGCCTTCAAATTGACTGCAGAATCAAACTGGGCAACCCTCATACCAATATTATTAGTTTCTTCATGCAGACTTTCCTTACCAAACACACTTCTGAATGCCTCTTCCTTTCCTAGTTTTGCATTATAGTCACCAAGAATTACTTGGGAATCATATCTGGGTATTCTGTCACACACCTCCTGTAGTTGATCACAGAAGATGCCCACAGTATCTTCATCTGATTCTTCTGCTGGTGCATATACATTCACAAAGGTCACATTGTGAAATTTGCCCTTTACATGCAGAGTACATATTCTTTCATTATATGGGGTAAAAGCAATAACTGATCTACACTATCCTTGGAGACTATAAACCCAAGTCCATACTCCCCTAGTCTTTCATCTTTCTCGGAATAGTACATGGAGAATTTCTGCTTATAAATCTCTCCTCTTTCCTTCCACCTGATTTCCTGCAGTGCAACAACTCCCATTCCATACCTTAGCACCTCTTCTGCGTACTCACATTCCATGTTCCAAGTTTAAGCACCGATAAATCCATATTCCTGTTTCCTAGCATAGTTTGTCTATGTAGGGGCAGTCTGGCATTCTCGCTGAATTATTCACAATAATGGATTTTTTACAAGGCAGGGGAATCCACCCTGCGCCCAACGCCTAACCTGGAGGACCGAGGTTTCATTTCAGGGTTAATTCCTCTAGAGGGGTTGACGACCTAGCCTATAGAGCCCCCCGTAGCCTATGGTGTGGCACACACTTCGTCTGGCTCCTCAGTCAAGACCACTCTGGCTTGGGTGACCCTGCCAGTAGTTATGTAGTGTCGGTACAGCTCTTGACCTCATCAGAGCACACAAACTCTCCCACCCACCACTGAAGGTGCTTATGATAAGGCCTGGGAGGAATATGGATCCATATATCTCAAATATATTCCGTTCAACAAACTTTGCCAGCAGTAAAGTGCCGGAAACTGAAAATTCCAATGACAGCTTCATATTAATGATTTGTGGACATGTCAATAATTCATGTTAGATATATTTAAATCACTTTTTATTTCAGTTTATATGTCAGATTGTACTAAGAATGTCGCATTAAAATTTCATAGTATTTCAGTTTGAAGACCTTCACTAATTGTGAGTATACTCTGAGACAATATTTTTGTAAGTATTTTAATATAAAACATACAGCTAAAAAATTGTATAACGATGAGCTAAACTGCTTGCCTGAAACAATTTTTTTTCCTAGAAGTTTTTTTAGCCACATTAACATTATGTTCATCTAAGATCTTTCTTTAATGAAAGATTTGGATTTTGCAGATGGCTGTATGTCATTATCACCCCTCAAACATTGTTGTAAAGCCATCTGTGCTTTAAATGCTTATTTTTTCCATTGTTAAAGCAGCATTCATTGTTTTGGTGGATGATGAATTTTTTCTTTTGTAACCATGACCTCTTCTAACACACTTCTTTTACATGATCCTGATGAGTTGAGTGGTATTCATCAGTTATAATTATGGCTGTTTCTAGTTCAGTCATTGAGCAATTCAGTAAGACTTGGCAATGACTTTTTCCTATTTTGATGCAGGGTCATAAAATTTGTTCTGTTCCTTTAATTGTTGTTTCATTCATGTCCTGAAGTGGTATATCAACTTTTCATCCAGAGCAACAAAATTCTGCACAAATCAGTTTGATTCTTTTTAAGTGCACACTGCTGATAAATTCATTTTCATAAATACTAATGCTCACAATTCAAAAAAATTTGCATCCATCTTATATGATTCTTTTTGTTTATTAATTTTGATCTTGACATATTCCACATTCTTGTAGGCTTTCCTTCTTAATGGGATCTACAAACCAATGAATGAATTAATCTCATAGTTAACTCTTCATGGAAAATGTACCACACTCTTTATTCTAATAAGCTTACAGTATCAACTCTTTCTCACATATTTAAACATCCACTGTGCATTAGTATAATGTGCACTTTTCTGGTGTTTCCATCTGTGAATAAACACAGGGATATCCTTCACAAGGATCATCTTCAACAGAAGTAATGGTTTACCATATACTAATCCATTAGGAATATTTATTTAAATTAAATACAAGCAGTTACAAATTTTTAAACAAATATTTGTTACCCTGAGTAATTTTAGTAGACTCATCTTATGTTTGGTAGTCCTCCAGGTAGAATCCAGGGTGTAAATCTGTCTTTGCAGACTGAGTTAGTAATCATAATTTATGTGATTTACATTTTTTTAAAATTAACACCACTTTACATTGTCTTGATATTTATTGTGAATTTCCTTGCTTGCTATGATGTTTATTTGGTTTTATCAGAATTACAAAAATATGCTGTTTTTTTACAATACATTTTGAGAAATGGTTGATTAGCAACACAAAGCTTTACAGCTGTCATTAACACTGCATTTGGCCACAAAGTTTGAGGCAATATGTGTATGTATTCTATGTATGTATTCCACCGTCCTCCAAACCTAAACAATATACTCGTCCATCCTTACGCTCCCCAATCCCTTATCTCATGGCTCATACCCCTGTAATAGATGCAAGACCTGTCCCATACATCCTCCTACCACCACCTACTCTAGTCCAGTCACTAACATCACCTATCCCATCAAAGGCAGGGCTACCTGTGAAACCAGTCATGTGATATACAAGCTAAGCTGCAACCACTGTACTGCACTCTATGTAGGCATGACAACCAACAAGCTGTCTGCCAGCATGAATGACCACTGACAAACTGTGGCCAAAAAACAAGTGGACTGCCCTGTTGCTGAACACGCTGCCAAACATGATATCCCTCATCTCAATTACTGCTTCATAGCCTGTGCCATATGGATCCTTCCCACCAACACCACCGTTTCTGAATTGCGCAGGTGGGAACCTTCCCTGCAATACATCCTACATTCCCATAACTCTCCTGGCCTCAACATTCGTTAGTCACTGTCCTCACCCATTCAGACCCCTCCCTGTTCCCATTCCAGCACTACACAGCCATAATTTCACCGCCACACCCGTCTTTCAATTTCTTTTTATTTCTCTCCTTTCCACTACTTACCCCCTCCCCCCTCCGCACCTTCTCTCCTGCCCTCCATCTAAACTGCAACACTTCACTGTCTGTCACTCCCACCATACTATCCCTCCCCACCCCAGCCTCCTCCTTACCCCCCACCCAGTCGCCACTCCCAACATGCACTGGTACTGCTGCTCACATTATGATTTCAGTTCTCTGAGGCTGCAGACATGTGTGCAAGTTGCGTTTGCGTGACTGTGTGTGTGCGTGTGTGTATGTGTGCTTACTGCTGACAAGGGCCTTAATGGCCGAAAGCTATAATTGCGTGAATCTTTTTGATCCTGCTGATCTACCCACTTTGTCCCATTACAACTACAACCAGATTTTAATTCAGACAGCTACAACTACACCTACATCTGTACTCTGTTAACCACTACGAGGCGCATGGCATAGGGTATGGAGCTGGGGAAGAAAGGCAGTTTGAATGCCTCTGTGTGTGCAGTAATTATTCTAATCTTATCCTCATGATCCCTATGTGAGCAACACACAGTGGGTTGTAGTATATTCCTAAAGTAAGCATTTAAAGCCAGTTCTTGAAACTTTGTTAACAGACTTTCTCAGGATACTTTATGTCTATCTTCAAGAGTCTTCCAGATCAGTTCCTTCAGTATCTCTGTGTTACTCTCCCACGGGTCAAACAAACCTGTGACCATTCATGCTGCCCTTCTCTGTCTATGTTCGATGTCCCCTGTTAGACTTATTTGGTACATGTTTTACACACTTCAGTAATATTGCAGAACTGTTTGCACAAGTGACTTGTAAGCAATCTCCTTTGTAGACTGGTTGCACTTCCCCAGTAGTCTACCAATAAACCAAAGCCTACCAGCCTGAACCTATGTGATCATTCCATTTCATATCCCTACAATACGTAACACCTAGACACCTAGATATTGGTATGAGCTGTCTGATTCCAACAGTGACACATTGATATTACAGTCACAGGATACAACATGTTTTCATTTTGTGAAGTGCACAGTTTTACATTTAAAGCAAATTGCCAATCTTTGCACCATATTGAAATCTTATCAAGATCTAACTGAATATTTATGCAGCTACTTTCAGGCAGTACTTCACCATATAAGGGGCGTTCAAAAAGAAATGAGCCAGAGTATGAATGTGCAAACCAGTGACAGGAGGGTAATATCATGGCGCATGTAATGAGGTGTGGTTCTGACCAGAGCGTGGAAGTTCACAGCCCGTCATTAGAGGGCATGCATGCACGTCACATGACTGTACAGAGCTAGCAGCAGCATCCATCAATCATCCAATGTTGCCAGTCACATTGCAAACAGTGACGTGGAGGCATCAACAGAAGAGCAAAGAGGTGTTGTTCATTTTCTGACAGCAGAAGGAATATGAGGAACGGACATTCATTGACGAATGTCACAAGTGTATGGCAAACACTGCATGTCCCTTGCAAGGGTCAAGGCATGGTACAAGTGCTTCAGGAAAGGATGGGTGTTATAACCGATGATGCACAGTCTGGAGCACCAAACTGCATTACCAATGACATCGTCCAGGTGGTGGATGCACCCATTACTCAGGACCGCCGAGTGACAGTGAAAGCCATAGCCGCAATGGTCATATTGACCATCGGATCTGTTCACACCATCATGAAGGAACAACTGCACATGGGCAAAGTGTATGCCCAATGGGTGCCCCACAGTCTTCAACCACACCAGGAAGCATGTTGCATGGCCCACTGTCTTGCTCATCAGCAGCACTATGCTCTGGAATGGAATGCATTCCTGGCACAAGTGGTGGCTGGAGATGAGTTACAGTCTCATCATTTTGAACCAGCATCAAAGCGACAAAGTCTCCAGTGGAAGCATCCAGAGTCACCACTACCAAAAAAAGCCAAGGCCATCCTCACGAGTGCAGGAAAGGCTATGCTGACATTCTTCTTTGACCGAAATGCCCCCCTTCTGATTCACTTCCTGCAGCATGGAACAACAATGAATGTCAGCATTACTCACAAGCCTTGACCAACCTTCGCCAACTGATCAAATAAAAACGACCAGGCAATCTCACCTGCAGGATCATTCTGCTCCACGACAATGCAAAGCCTCATACGGCCAACACAGTCGCGGCACTCCTGCATAAATTCAAATGGGAGGTTCTCAGCCACCCTCCATACAGTCTGGATCTCCCTCCCTGTGATTATGCCATTTTTGGTCCCCTTAAAAAAGCTCTGAGGGGCAAACAAATCCACCTAGGATGACGACATCCAGCTGCATGTGTGGAACTGGTTAACATAGCAGCCCCAGGAATTTTATGAGGCAGTCATTAACTGCCTTGTGTCACAGTGGGACAAGTGTCTCAACAGCTAGGGCCAATACTTCAAAGATACAGGTGCTGGTTTCTGTAATTATGCCTCCGGCTAATTTTGTTTTGAACATCTCTTATAGATAAGTGCATTATTTGCAAAAAATCTGAGGCTATTATTAATATTGTCTACAAGGTCATTGATATACAGTATGAACAGCAAGTGTCCCGACACACTTCTCTGGGACACATCTGAATTTACTTCTACTTCTGACAATGACTCTCCAACCACGGTAACATGCTGTGTCCTCCCAACCAAAAAGCCCTCAGTTCAGTCACATATTTCACTTGATACCCTATATAATCATTTTGGCAATAAGCATAAGTGTGATACTGAGTCAGATGCTTTACAGAAATCAAGAAATACTGAATCTACCTGACTGCCTTGACCAAAGCTTTCAGTATGTCATGAGAGAAAAATGCGAGTTGAGTTTAAAATTATTGGTGTTTTTGGGATCCATGCTGGTTGGCATTGAGGTCATTCTGTTGAAGATACATAATTATGTTTGAGCTCAGAATATTTTATAAGATTCGGCAGCAAATCAATGTCAAGGATATTGGACCGTAGTTTTGTGGATCACTTCTACTACCTTCTAGTAAACAGGTGTTACCTACACTGTTTTGGAAGAAATTGGTACAGTTTTTTTGTTCAAGGGCTCTATGATAGATTAAGTTAGAAGAGGGGCTTACTCAGCCACAAATTCACTATAGAATCTGATATGGATTCCAATGGGCCCTGAAGCTTTTTTCAGTTTTAATTATTTCAGCTGTTTCTCAACACCACTGATAGTGATACTTATTTCATTCATCTTTTCAGTAGTAAGAGGAGTTATTCTTTGTAAAGGAAAATTTGAAAATGAAGTTAAGAATTTCAGCTTTTGCTTTGCTACTCTAAATCTCAGTTCCTGTCTCATTCACTAGGGACTGGACACTAATTTTGGTGCCGCTAACAGCCTTTACATATGACTGGAATTTTCTTGGGTTTTGTGAAATATCATTTGACAATATTCTGTTACGATAGTCACTGAAGGCACCACACATTTGATCTCTTGACTGCCAAACCATTTCATTCAGCATCTCTTTATTTATAGCCACATACTTTATTTTACATCTATTACACTGTAATCTCTGTTTCTTTAGAATTTTTTTTATTGTGACTGTATACCTTAGAAGACCCCTCCAGTTATGAAAGAGTCTACTGTGTACACATCTATCCAGTACATGGCCAACTATTCTGTTAAACTTGAGCCATGGTTTCCATACATGCTCCTGCCCTGTGCTGAAAGTTTCAAGTTCCTCGTTGAGGAATGACACTACTGATTTTTATATCTAGTTTTGAACATATACATCTTTTGCTTGTTTGAGATGTCCTTTGTATTTTGTTGCCACAGCCACATCATGGTCACTGATACCAATTTCGATGCAGACACCCTCAAAGAGGTCAGGTCTGTTTGTTGCCATTAGATATAATATATTTCCATCATTAGTTGGGTTCCTAACTACCTGTTCTAGGTAGTTTCCACAGAAGGTGTTTAATAATGTTTCACAGGATCTTATCACACCCACCACTAACAAAACTGTAATTTTCCCAATTAATTATTGGATAATTAAAGTCTCCACCGATGGTTGCAGCATGAGTGGGGAACTTATGTACAAGTGAAGTGAGGTTTTCTCTGAAGTTTATGGTTACATCACGAGATGAGTCTGATGGAATTTCTATCTTGGTGGATTTGAGTTTCTTGTCTACTGCAACATATACACTAACTCCATTCCCCATTGGCCTATCCTTTCTATATACATTCCAATTTTTCCCAAAAATCTCACTGCTATCAATTTTACATTTCAACCAGCTTTCTGCACCTAGTATCATGTGCGCTTCTGCTTTTCAGGAGTGCTTCAAACTCTGACATTTTATTGATAATGCTTTGGCAGTTAACCGTTAGGATTTTAATACTCTCACATGTGGGAGGCATGTCTTTCAATCTTAGCCTGACACTTCTGGATTTCCTACAGCTATCATTATCTGTATTGGGTGGAGAGTCACCTAATCCAAAAAGCCTTTGTGTGCACTCCACACAGTCAGCTACCTGAGTAGCAGCCTCTGAAGTGTAGTTTGCATCTGACCCACTTAGGGGACCATACAGTTCTCAACCCTATGACACAAGTCCAGGACAACACAGCCTACCTTGTCACTGAACCTTCGAAGTCTGTGGTTCAGTCTTCCCACTCAACTCAGAACCAAGGGGCCATGATCAGCTCTGGGGTCAATGCTACGTATTGTGAGCTTCGTTGAAACTTCATACATAAGGCTGGTCTTCTCAACTTTCTCTGGCAGTTGCTGGCATGACCTCGGAGCCCTACCAACAGGCACCATTTGTTACAACATGTGCCACAATGTGCAGTTGGTTGCACCCCGTTCCCTCAACAGCTGGTGGAACAGCCTCTTCAACATGTTGTATGAGGCCCCCGGGCATACACATTGAGTGCACCTTGGGTAGTTTCCTCTCTCTTCCTGCCATTTTCCTAAGCTGTACCACATTTGCCGTATGTTTGAACTACTGTTCCCCATCCACCCTGTACAAGGCACCTAGATCCACCATTGACACGCCACTTGCAGTCAAGTTGATGAGTAATGACACATAGTACTGAAGTTTCACAGGTACCCATATCACAGGTACATGACTCTTGGGAGCTCTCCCGACACACAGATTTACAGCGCCCGCCAATCGTTTTACAGCAGTCAGGGCAATTTTCAGCTGCTTCCCGTGTACGAGAATTGTGTTCAGTGGGGCTGCATTTTGGCTCGTGCAATGTATTACATGGCAGTGAGCAAATAACTTTAAATGAAACTTATCTTTTAATTTGTCGAGCTAAAAAGTTACTAATTCCTTACAATAACTGAAGCAAATACACAATACGAGATTTCTATTATGGTTACACAAAAATCTGTGAAAAAAACTACTAGTGTTCTAAAACGTTTTGAGGTTAATTACAATTGTTAGCAAACTCGAAAGAGTGTTAATTTACGATAAATGTAGACAATATAAAGTGCTACTCCTTTTTAAGGGAAAAGTAGATGTAACACAATATGTTACAGTATCTGCTCAGTAACTAAATCACAAACGCCGATTTGCTACAAATTACTCGTAGATTATACAAAGAACAACGGTATCTTCCGAAAATTCTCAAAAACGCATGTTAATTTGCGTTGAAATACAAGGCTGTTCTATTCTTTGGAAGTAACTGAGGACCAAAAACGTTGATTTGCTACGAAGTAGGTTACATATCCAAAATACTCTTAACGGTAACTTAAGAAAGCGTCGAAAATTCTCAGAAATAAGTTACTTCTCATGTACTTATACAAGGAAAGTTGAGAACGATTGTTTTGAACGTTGGTAGACCTACTGTTCTTAAAAATTTTAAAAGAGCACGATAAAGTTTAAGCCTACAGTTGACGATACGGTAACAGTAATAGAGTACCGCGCCACTCGCGAATGTTTGAAACTTAAGAATGTACCAAATTACAAACAGGTATTGATACAGTCAATGATAGATTATGCAGGAGCGAGGTAAACAGTAAAATGTGCGAATTTAGAACTTCAGATCGGGATACAAATCTTGTATAGGCTGTCTCGCAGAAAGGAAAATTCCGGCTTTTATATATAAATAAACGTACGTATTGCACATATTTTTCACTTAGCTGTTTCAGCGCACGCTTCTACACTGGCGCGCCGACGAACAGAACTGCTGTGTGAGTTCATCTCGTTCAAAATCACTAAATCGTACAGCACCAACAAAGCATGTCTTCTACCTGTTGCAGCTAACAATGCTTTTGGTTAACTGTTAAAAGTGAAGAAGTAGGGTCTTTATAAATACATCTTCATAAAATTTGGATGAATTTTTGGCGGGATTAGAAAAAGGAGAATGACATTACAATCGTGTTCATCCACTTGACACTGTAAATGCTTTAAAAATATGATGAACAAAACAATTCTACAGATGCAGTTGACTTACATGTTGAGAACATTAACCAACAAAGCAGAAACATAATTTCACCGACAGCTCTATGCCAGACCAAGAACTTTTTTTATTACTCTCATAGTATTGCTTTACTATACATTTATGCCATTTTCATCTTTACTTTAGCTTCCCCGTCTTTTCATTGTGGGAGTTCCTCCAGTTAGTGTTCTACCCATTTTTTCATCGTTTCTTAACTTTTTCTCTCCATGTATCTACACATACAATTAACAATACTCAAATAACATTCTGATAAAATTTAGAAAATAAGTAGTTTTTTTGAATGTGTCTGCTGACATTGCCTTGAATTTTCTTGCTTCTGCCTAGTTATGGTGTAACTTTCAATGCGCCATTTAGTGGTACAATATTGTGCATGTTTTCACAGTGGGAACTAGGTGAATATAATTTATTTCTACTACTTTCACAAAGTTTGAAGCAATTTATGTCGTGGACACTGTAAAATATAATTATTTGCAACTTGAGAATCAACCAATACTATCTTTCTTTTCTTTCTTTTTTTTTCAATTTTCACTTTGGATGCAGCTTAATGTTTTGCGAAACCTTACTTGCATGATAACTGGAATGGAGAATTCAGAACAGAAAACTCTAATAACTGTTCTTTGCTGATAATGTGACTTAAATGTCAATTTACTTCTCAGTTAAACTGTATTTATCAAATAATGGCAAAATTTTGTAAATAATAATAATGAATATTTACTAAACGCCATTTACATTGTCCAGTCTGTATGAGGGATGGAATATTACTGTTAATTTGCTACAAGCAAGTAAGGGCATATACCTGCAATAGAGGCATGTTTATGTACTGACAACTCAGAAGCCTTTTTATTTATTTATTTATTTATTGTATTTTTTTCGTGGAGACACCAACTAGTGTCTTTTGCAAACGTCATAGCGATTTTTTCACAAGTTTAGTACAGTCATATATACACATGTGATTACATATACATGATACAAATGTACCATTGTACCTAATAAGGCACAATATTGGGTGTTACATCGTACCTATTACAAATATTCAGATTTTACACAACTATATACACAATAATTTATTTTAGTTTAATATTAATATTCACTTAAAGAATATTAACACTTGTCAATCAAGGAATATTTCAGTTTCACTTTGAATAAGTTCCCTTTGTGGCAACTTATAGAGCTCGGTAATCTGTTGCACCATATTTGACCACTAATGTATGGACTATGGTCTGTTGTTTTTAATTTTGTTCTTTGCTGTAGTAGCAGTCTTTATTTCTTGTATTATAGGCATGCATATCAGAGCACTTTGTTGCTTTGTTTTGATGTGTCACAAAAAAATATAATTAATTTGTAAAGATACAGTGAGTAGACTGTGAGGTATTTATGATGAACAAAGATTTCCCTACATGAATCTCTATACCCTAATCCATAGGTAATTCTGATTGCTCTTTTCTGTAGGGTTAATATTCTGTTCATATGTATGTTGGCAGCACAACCCCATATCTCTATCCCGTAATTAATCTGTACAAAAATGGTTCCATAATAAATTGTTTTTAATGTTGATGTGGGACTACTTTTGATAACTGGCTGATTAGATGCAATGAACTGCTGATTTTATTGCATAAAAATTTGATATGGTTTACCCATCTTAGATTTTCATCTAGGTGAATACCTAGAAATCTGCAGCCTTCTGTGTCCACTACTTCAATTCAACCTATGTTACTGATAGAGGCTTGGAGTGAGTTTGTAAGTTTAAATGGCAATAACTGAGATTTACTGATATTAACTTTCAAACCTTGGTCTTGGAAATAAGTAGTTATTTGACGTAGTCCCTCATTTGCTACCAATGTTAACTCATCATTTTGTTTACCAAGAAATAACAGTAAGGTATCATCTGCATAGGTTACCAATTGGGAGTTGAAAGTTTGCTCTATATCATTTATGTAGACTAGGAAAAGAAAAGGTCCCAAAATTGAGCCCTGGGGTAAACTTTGTGTGACTGTCTCATATTTGGACTGGAAATTAATGATCTGATTATTGATTTTGTAAGTCAGCTTTGTACATTGCTTGCAGTTAAATAAATATGTAGCCAGCAATTGCATGGATGCAGCATTTACATTGTATGACTCAAGTTTACTTAAAAGTAACTCATGGTTTACCGAGTCAAAGGCTTTAGTAAGGTCTAGAAATATGCCAGCTGTTTGCATTCCTTGAGCAAGGAATGCAAACCGTACGTTTTGTGAAGAAATTCTGTAATTGCTGTGATAGTACTATGATCTTTTCGGAATCCATGTTGTGTCTCTGTTAGGAACTTATTTTTCAAGAAATAGTCACTAAGTTGTGTCAGCAGCACAACTTCAAATACTTTGCTGAAGACAGGTATTAATGAGGAGATTAGTGTTTAACGTCCCATCGACAACGAGGTCATTAGAGATGGAGTGCAAGCTCGGGTGAGGGAAGGATGGGGAAGGAAATCGGCCGTGCCCTTTCAAAGGAACCATCCCGGCATTTGCCTGAAGCGATTTAGGGAAATCACGGAAAACCTAAATCAATACATTTGGAAATGTATGTTCTCTGATACTGCAGTTTACCAGGTGGGTGACTATTTTAACTAATTCCTTATTACATTTTTTAATCATGATACTACTCAAACCATCCCATCCAGATGAGAACTTATTCTTTAGGTTATTTATTATCCTGCCTATTTCCTATTCACTTACTTGTTTGAATTCAAAAGGGGCAGAGCTTTACCTCACTACTCACAATTGTGTTATTGATATAAAGTATTTATTGAAAACATTGCAGACTTTATTAGGACCTTTAATTGTGTTTCCTTCATGTCTTATATTTACAATTTCAATTTCTGGCTTCGGTGTGGCTTTGCGAAATTGATTTACAATTCTCCATGAGGTCTTGGCTATATTGTCTGATTGAGCTATTTCGCTGCTGTATACCTGTTTTCTTATATTTGAAAGCTCTTTCTTAAAGATTTTCTTGGCTTTGTTGTACTTGGCCTTAAAAACCTGCAGGTTTGTTGACTTGCGTAACACATCCAGGTTCTGGATGTTTTGCCTGAGTTTTTTTGAGTGTGTCTGCTGACATTGCCTTGAATTTTCTTGCTTCTGCCTAGTTATGGTGTAACTTTCAATGCGCCATTTAGTGGTACAATATTGTGCATGTTTTCACAGTAGGAACTAGGTGAATATAATTTATTTCTACTACTTTCACAAAGTTTGAAGCAATTTATGTCGTGGACACTGTAAAATATAATTATTTGCAACTTGAGAATCAACCAATACTATCTTTCTTTTCTTTCTTTTTTTTTCAACTTTCACTTTGGATGCAGCTTAATGTTTTGCGAAACCTTACTTGCATGATAACTGGAATGGAGAATTCAGAACAGAAAACTCTAATAACTGTTCTTTGCTGATAATGTGACTTAAATGTCAATTTACTTCTCAGTTAAACTGTATTTATCAAATAATGGCAAAATTTTGTAAATAATAATAATGAATATTTACTAAACGCCATTTACATTGTCCAGTCTGTATGAGGGATGGAATATTACTGTTAATTTGCTACAAGCAAGTAAGGGCATATACCTGCAATAGAGGCATGTTTATGTACTGACAACTCAGAAGCCTTTTTATTTATTTATTTATTGTATTTTTTTTCGTGGAGACACCAACTAGTGTCTTTTGCAAACGTCATAGCGATTTTTTCACAAGTTTAGTACAGTCATATATACACATGTGATTACATATACATGATACAAATGTACCATTGTACCTAATAAGGCACAATATTGGGTGTTACATCGTACCTATTACAAATATTCAGATTTTACACAACTATATACACAATAATTTATTTTAGTTTAATATTAATATTCACTTAAAGAATATTAACACTTGTCAATCAAGGAATATTTCAGTTTCACTTTGAATAAGTTCCCTTTGTGGCAACTTATAGAGCTCGGTAATCTGTTGCACCATATTTGACCACTAATGTATGGACTATGGTCTGTTGTTTTTAATTTTGTTCTTTGCTGTAGTAGCAGTCTTTATTTCTTGTATTATAGGCATGCATATCAGAGCACTTTGTTGCTTTGTTTTGATGTGTCACAAAAAAATATAATTAATTTGTAAAGATACAGTGAGTAGACTGTGAGGTATTTATGATGAACAAAGATTTCCCTACATGAATCTCTATACCCTAATCCATAGGTAATTCTGATTGCTCTTTTCTGTAGGGTTAATATTCTGTTCATATGTATGTTGGCAGCACAACCCCATATCTCTATCCCGTAATTAATCTGTACAAAAATGGTTCCATAATAAATTGTTTTTAATGTTGATGTGGGACTACTTTTGATAACTGGCTGATTAGATGCAATGAACTGCTGATTTTATTGCATAAAAATTTGATATGGTTTACCCATCTTAGATTTTCATCTAGGTGAATACCTAGAAATCTGCAGCCTTCTGTGTCCACTACTTCAATTCAACCTATGTTACTGATAGAGGCTTGGAGTGAGTTTGTAAGTTTAAATGGCAATAACTGAGATTTACTGATATTAACTTTCAAACCTTGGTCTTGGAAATAAGTAGTTATTTGACGTAGTCCCTCATTTGCTACCAATGTTAACTCATCATTTTGTTTACCAAGAAATAACAGTAAGGTATCATCTGCATAGGTTACCAATTGGGAGTTGAAAGTTTGCTCTATATCATTTATGTAGACTAGGAAAAGAAAAGGTCCCAAAATTGAGCCCTGGGGTAAACTTTGTGTGACTGTCTCATATTTGGACTGGAAATTAATGATCTGATTATTGATTTTGTAAGTCAGCTTTGTACATTGCTTGCAGTTAAATAAATATGTAGCCAGCAATTGCATGGATGCAGCATTTACATTGTATGACTCAAGTTTACTTAAAAGTAACTCATGGTTTACCGAGTCAAAGGCTTTAGTAAGGTCTAGAAATATGCCAGCTGTTTGCATTCCTTGAGCAAGGAATGCAAACCGTACGTTTTGTGAAGAAATTCTGTAATTGCTGTGATAGTACTATGATCTTTTCGGAATCCATGTTGTGTCTCTGTTAGGAACTTATTTTTCAAGAAATAGTCACTAAGTTGTGTCAGCAGCACAACTTCAAATACTTTGCTGAAGACAGGTATTAATGAGGAGATTAGTGTTTAACGTCCCATCGACAACGAGGTCATTAGAGATGGAGTGCAAGCTCGGGTGAGGGAAGGATGGGGAAGGAAATCGGCCGTGCCCTTTCAAAGGAACCATCCCGGCATTTGCCTGAAGCGATTTAGGGAAATCACGGAAAACCTAAATCAATACATTTGGAAATGTATGTTCTCTGATACTGCAGTTTACCAGGTGGGTGACTATTTTAACTAATTCCTTATTACATTTTTTAATCATGATACTACTCAAACCATCCCATCCAGATGAGAACTTATTCTTTAGGTTATTTATTATCCTGCCTATTTCCTATTCACTTACTTGTTTGAATTCAAAAGGTGGCTCTTCAAAGGGGCAGAGCTTTACCTCACTACTCACAATTGTGTTATTGATATAAAGTATTTATTGAAAACATTGCAGACTTTATTAGGATCTTTAATTGTGTTTCCTTCATGTCTTATATTTACAATTTCAATTTCTGGCTTCGGTGTGGCTTTGCGAAATTGATTTACAATTCTCCATGAGGTCTTGGCTATATTGTCTGATTGAGCTATTTCGCTGCTGTATACCTGTTTTCTTAGATTTGAAAGCTCTTTCTTAAAGATTTTCTTGGCTTTGTTGTACTTGGCCTTAAAAACCTGCAGGTTTGTTGACTTGCGTAACACATCCAGGTTCTGGATGTTTTGCCTGAGTTTTTTTGAATGTGTCTGCTGACATTGCCTTGAATTTTCTTGCTTCTGCCTAGTTATGGTGTAACTTTCAATGCGCCATTTAGTGGTACAATATTGTGCATGTTTTCACAGTGGGAACTAGGTGAATATAATTTATTTCTACTACTTTCACAAAGTTTGAAGCAATTTATGTCGTGGACACTGTAAAATATAATTATTTGCAACTTGAGAATCAACCAATACTATCTTTCTTTTCTTTCTTTTTTTTTCAACTTTCACTTTGGATGCAGCTTAATGTTTTGCGAAACCTTACTTGCATGATAACTGGAATTGAGAATTCAGAACAGAAAATTCTAATAACTGTTCTTTGCTGATAATGTGACTTAAATGTCAATTTACTTCTCAGTTAAACTGTATTTATCAAATAATGGCAAAATTTTGTAAATAATAATAATGAATATTTACTAAACGCCATTTACATTGTCCAGTCTGTATGAGGGATGGAATATTACTGTTAATTTGCTACAAGCAAGTAAGGGCATATACCTGCAATAGAGGCATGTTTATGTACTGACAACTCAGAAGCCTTTTTATTTATTTATTTATTTATTGTATTTTTTTTCGTGGAGACACCAACTAGTGTCTTTTGCAAACGTCATAGCGATTTTTTCACAAGTTTAGTACAGTCATATATACACATGTGATTACATATACATGATACAAATGTACCATTGTACCTAATAAGGCACAATATTGGGTGTTACATCGTACCTATTACAAATATTCAGATTTTACACAACTATATACACAATAATTTATTTTAGTTTAATATTAATATTCACTTAAAGAATATTAATACACTAAGCAGATTCAGAAGAATGTAGGTTGCAGTAGGTACTGGGAGATGAAGAAGCTTGCTCAGGATAGAGTAGCACGGAGAGCTGCATCAAACCAGTCTCAGGACTGAAGACCACAACAACAACAACATTCAGATCACCAAGTATAGTTAGGTCACTGGGACCACAACGTCCCACTACTCTACTAAATATGTCTATGAAGCTAACTATGTCAGCCTTTGGTGGATGATAAATCCCAATAACTTTATGTTTTCTCATAACCTCTCTACACTCTTTGATGTGGACTTCAATGCCTGTCACTTCAATCAAGCCTTCTTTGTTGTACTGGTCCAGATAGTTTATTTTCTTGTACTCGAGATTCTCACTAATGTAAACTGCCACACCACCACCCTATTTGCTAAGGAGTAGCCCTCCAGTTTACAGTAAATTATTTCATCAGATTTTAATCCCTGCTCAGTTAACACTAGTATATGAGGTGACTGTTCATTTACAAAAACTTGTAATATATTAAGCTTATTTCTAAGGTACTGTATGTTTAGGTGCATGAGCCTTAGTGGTATTTTTAACTGGTCACTCTGATTATCTTCCTTTAAATTGCACTGAGTTGGTACACTTACATAAGTTCTGGATCCAGGCATTAAAAGTGTTCCTGTTCTTTGGCGATCTTGCATTTCTTGATCTACTACCCAACCTGGCTTTTGTCTGTCTAGTTGTCAAGGTAGCTGTTGAGGTGCCTTCTTGCTCCTTACAGTCCGAGGAGTTGCCGAACTGCCTGGTGTTGCAGTAACTGGAGTTGTATACTCCAACACATTTGATTGAGTAAGTGATGCTGAAGAGTCTGCAGTTGATGCCACAGCTTCTGTTGTTTTAACTAGCTGGCTTGGCAAGTTGTTTTCACCCAGTCCTGGGAATTTGTTAGTTGCTTTACTTTCCCACAAAAACATTTCACTTTGAACTCTGGGTTTTATTGGTCCTGAGGATCTTCTAGGAGCACAATGTGTTTCTGGACTTTTGAATATCCTGTTGCTGCAAACTGATCTTCCTACTCCATTGTTCGTTACTGTCCTCTTGACAACATTGTGGTTGATTTCTGGTACTGTAATTTTCCTTGTCATTAGCATTTAGGTGTAGTCCATGAGAAGTGTACCAGTCTCTGTTCTCAGGAACTGTTCTCAGGAACTGTTACAAACTGAGTGTTTTGGAAAGATTTCACTATTTTGGCTATTTTCCTATTTGTTCGCCTGGTTTCATCATTCACACAAGACCAGTTTTCAAGATCATATCTATGGGGTATCCCTACTATGATTACATTTGTGTGCTGAAGCTTAATTAATGCTGTTGTTATAGCGTTTAATGCCTTGTCTACTTCGTTTTTGGCTACATCATTTGTGCCACCCCAGATTATAACTGTGTCATTCATTGTGAGATTCTGTAAGTTGTTACAGCTTTCAAGTATTGAAGTTAATGGTGCACCTGGTATAACATTTCCTTGGATTATGAAATTATTATGACTTTGATGCATTAAGTTAGCTGCAACTGATCGCACATGGCTGTCTGCAACACTGTTATTCTTTTTTTTGTATTTAGGTGAACTTTTTATGTTACTGCTGCGTCTGTTGTACGAATGTTTCTTGCTACTTATACTGTTTCTTGAACTATGAAGTTTTTATTTACCTCAATGCTTTGTTGTTCACAATTTTCATCTCTTTGTAGCACATCAAACCTGTTCCTTGTCGTAATGTATAACGAGGAATCATTCGCAATTTTTTTCACAGCTTTAGATGTTGTTTTAGGAGTAATATACTGGGTTTTTGCTCCGATTTCGTTCATAGAATTTTTGTTTTCGCATGATTTGGAACCTTTTTTTTGTCTCTGAGTATTTCACCATCATTTTGTAAATTCTGTCGTGGGAGCTCGTCAGATTTGCTTTTTAATTCTTTAACCTCATGAATGAGCACATTGATTATATAGTAAGTACAGTCTTTGTTATTCAAGTGTTGTCCGAACTCGTCTTCCATACACAGCCAGAACTTTTTTTTAGAGTTCACATTTACACAAGAGAAATGAAACACAGTTTTACATTTTATGCACATAATTCCTTTACAGACACGATGTCCACAGTAGCAGAGTCCTGAAACTTTTCGACTCAACGTTGCGTTTCGTTCGTTAGATGTAGTTGCTACACACTGGTATTTCTCCGATTCTGCAGTCTCCTTTCCGTAGCTTTTGATATTTTAGTGCAAGCTAAGCACATCCTGTCACTGAAAGTGTTGTACCTTTTACACACGCAACACATATTTTCGTAAATTTTACTCTTGTTTGTCGAGTAATTCGACTGATTATTTACAATTGGCGCCATGTTGCGAGGGACTTTCAGCTGCTCAGCATTTTCATTTCTTAAACGCGAGCTGTAATATCTTGAAACGTCCACAGTTTTTTGTAAACTTGAACTTCGTTCTTTTAGCTTCACGATTTCACTACTACAATTCCCATAGACACCTGTTTTTAAGGCACAACTGTAACTTTTGTTCACTTGATCACTACACACAACCACACTAGACGCCATCTTATGGTATCATTACAGTTACTCTAAGCCTTTCCCATTTTTATGGGTTTTACTGACTAGTTTAAATTCAGAAGTTTTCCAGGTTGGGTTCCTGGCTTCCTGATTTGAAGCACCATGACAGAAGAACTACATGTTGCAGGTTGCTTCTAGCTATTATTCAAAATTAAATTGCTATCAGTGAGGCAACTGAAACAAATAATTCACTTCATCAGTCAGTAATTTTACTACATCAGATCGAACCTGTAAATGGAAGTGTTAAATAATTAAATTCTACTCACAAAATATTACAAAAGAAATCATTATAGTTATGGAGATGGCATTTTTTTCTTTCTGTGTCGCTGCTGGCATGTTGTCATTTTATCATCCAAAAGGATATTCATTAAAGCACTCTGTGTGCTGATATTCATCAAATTATTATTGAGCTGGAAGTTTAAAGAAGTGACACTATTCCCACTAAAGGCGGCCTTTACTTTGTTATTTCCCCAACGACTCTCTGTTTTTTATCAAGTGGAGGCTAGAGGTGCTCCTGTTTACATTTACAGTGGTATGAACCTCGAGTTTCTTGGAACTTTTCAGTTAGAACAAATAATGCGCAGTTTCAGATTTTACCCTCTTTCTGTTATGAATGATGATTAGAAAAAACAAAATCACTCAGTCATTATTTCCATACTTATTAGAACATTAATGTTGTCAACTGCATTCACATATTGACAAGGAAAATAAATTGCACTTTAAATAACTAAAAAGAAGTTTAAGGATGCCTCCGCCATCAAGTACGCAATTCCATATTTCAGGGATACAAGATAAATACCATGAGATATTTTGGTGTTGATCACTGAAATATTCATTGTAACGAATAAAGTGAACAATTAGAAGTGAAGCTGTAACTTACTGGCAACAGTAAGCTACTGGAAAAATACAGAATGATACCTTGGATGCAGACCTTGATTGTGCAGATGTCAATATAGACTCAAGAGTTATTTCAGTGACCAGCAGCATTAGAGCCTAATAATGTGCAAAAACTGTAGAGATATAATACTGAGTGTTTCATGTATGGTGCAAGTTCTATGTCCAGCGCAGCATGGGAAACAATAGCAGGCAGGTAGGCTTCAATCATTTCACATTCTGTTACCTATGCCTCAGACTAAGTGGCGTATTAGTTTAGCAGAAATAGATTAGTTATTAACATCCTAGGAAAGAAGTCCAAGAAAATTGTTGTGTTATTCATCACTTCAAAAAGGCATGTCAGAATTATGAGTTCATAGAGCTGTGCAAAAATAGAGTGAAACGTTACAAAGTGATGGTAGTGCACTGACTGAGCAATTCAGATACTGTTCCCATTGACACTTTTGCAATCTGTGCATGATGCAGAGAGAGGTTGAGCCTGAAATGCTCTTGTTTTGCTGGTGAAAGTTTGAATGATTTTTGAGTATTGCTCATCAGCCTTAGCAGGTTCCATTAATAGAGGAGACAGAAGATTTGTAGAAGAGAGGCATGTTTCTTTACAGATTTTTTTCAGTAAACAAGGGAGTGTTACAAGGATGCCCATCAAACTCCAGTAATTGACATTACAAGAGAGCTGTTGTGCATCAAAATGTGATTTATTGTGAGAACTCTGAAACTACACATTCCTAGAAGACTTAACCAATGCATTGTTTCCTCCTCCATATATCTTACCATGAAGGCTTACCAACAGATGTTCTTCCCAAACACCATTTGAAACTGGAACAGGAAAGTGGAGATGTGACAACAGTACACAAAGTACCCTTTGCCACACACTGTAAGGTGGCTTGTGAAGAATATGTGTAGGTGTAATTCATCACATTCTGTAACTCTTTGTAGAGGTTCTTCTAACTCCTTGTCTGAATACAAGCTACTTGGTGTCCTGAAATCAACAGATATAAAAGCAATTTCAGGAGCACCCTAGCAGACTGGAATATCAACAATATTGTGAAAAGGA
Organism: Schistocerca serialis cubense; assembly: GCF_023864345.2. Taxonomy (NCBI): domain Eukaryota; kingdom Metazoa; phylum Arthropoda; class Insecta; order Orthoptera; family Acrididae; genus Schistocerca; species Schistocerca serialis. Next base: position 610,177,421 of record NC_064643.1, on the reverse strand, counting down.
TAGATTGCTACTCACCATAATAATGACACCGTGAATTGCAGGCATTCACAAAGAAAACATTGTTATGCGTCGAGCTTTTTGCCAAAGCCATCTTAGTGAAGGAAATCACACACATTCACACAAGTGAGCACATTCGGGCACACATGATCATTATCTCTAGCCACTCCAGCCAGAATGCAACTGTATTATGTTGAATGTAAGCAGAAATCTGCAGTGGGATGGGGAGGGCGAAGGATATCAGGCTACAGGTGGGAGGAGAGAAGTCAGTGCTGGCTGTTGGAGTGAGCAGGGACAAGATGGTGGCAGCACAAGGCTGCCAGGTGCAGTGTCTGATCATCATGCACTGAACTGAGGGACATCCTACACAAGATCCTTGCAACCCCTTCTAAAGTGGTATTCCGTCACCTATCCAACCTCCACAACATCCTAGTCCATCTCTAGGCAGGTCCCAAACCCAACTCTTGCCACATTGATCACATTGCTGTGGAAGATCCAGGTGCAAGACCTGTCCAATCAACCCAGCCAGCAGTTCTTGTACCAGTTCTATCACACTCTCAGCCTATCCCAACAAAGGCTGAGCCACCTGTGAAAGCAGCTATGTCATATGTCAACTCTGCTGCAGTCATTGTACACCTTTTTGTAATGTGATTCGTCCAGCTGTCCACCAGGATAAATGGCCACCAGAAAACTGTGGCCAGTAACGCAAACTGGACCACGCTGTGGCACAACATGCAGCTGAACGTCACATACTTGATTTCAATGGCTGCTTCACAACACAGGCCATCTGGATCCCCCCTCCATTACCAGCGTTTCTGAACTGTGCAGACACGAGTTATCCCCACAACATGTTCTCTACCCCCGAAATCACTGAAGCTTCAACCTACGGTAACCTACTGTGCCGACACTCTGCACCCAACAGTTTGCACTTCCTCTGTCCTGTAACCCTCTCCTAGTTCACAACCTCTCACCGCTGCTGTCTCTGCCAAGCACCGACTGGTCTTTTCCCCTTCTTTACTCTTCCCAAATTCTCCCCTTCCCCCCCCCCCCCCCCCCCCCCCCTCCCGCAGCCTCTCGCCTCTTCTCCGCCTGCTCTGAATTGCTGCTTATATTTTGTTGATTACGCTGGAAATTCCTTGAGGCTGTTTGCAGACCATGCTACTGCGTATAGGAAAGTTGCAACGCCAGAAGACGGTAATAGACTGCAGGGAAACCTGCAGAAAGTCGACGGCTGATTCAGTGACTTATAGTTAAATCCTGAATGTTAATAAATCGAATGTATGGCGGGTAAATATGGGAAGAGGTTCTTTTCTGTTCGATTGAACTATTGACAATAAAACACCGAACACTATAAAATTGTAAGTTCAGATGCTTCTAAGCACTATGGGACTTAACATCTGAGGTCATCAGTCCCCTAGACTTAGAACTACTTAAACCTAACTAACCTAAGGACATCATACACATCCATGCCCGAGGCAGGATTCGAACCTGCGACCGTAGCAACAGCGCAGTACCAGACAAAAGCCCCTAGAACTGCTCGGCCACTGCGGCTGGCCAACTGTAAGTACCATTGCACCTAAAGTCGAATGACCACATAAAACTTACAGTAGGAAAAGCAGATGCAGGGCTGAGCATCTCTGGAAGAATACTTTTGTTTTGTTTTGAGTCCTCTTCCAACCTCTTCATCTCAGAGTAGCACTACGTTTTCAGTTATTTGATGGACGTATTTCAGTCTCTGTCTTCCTCTGTAGTTTTTGCTATCTACAGCTCCCTCTAGTACCGTACCATGGAAGTCATTCCCTGATGTCTTAGCAGATGCCCTACCATCCTGTCCCTTCTCCTTATCTGTGTTTTCCACATATTCCTTTCCTCTTCGATTCTGCACAGAACCTCCTCATTCCTTGCCTTATCAGTCTAGCTACTTTTCAACATTCGTCTGTAGCACCACATCTCAAATGATTCGATTCTCTTCTGTTCTGGTTTTACCACAGTCGATGTTTCACTACCAAACAGTGCTGTGCTCCAAACATACATTCTCAGAAATTACTTCCTCAAATCAAGGCCTATGTTTGAAGCACGTAGACTTCTCTTGGCCAGGAATGCCCTTTTTATCAGTACTACTCTGTTTTTGATGTCGTCCTTGCTCCATCCGTCATTAGTTATATTGCTGCCTAGGTATCAGATTTTCTTACCTTTGTCTATTTTGTGACCATCAATCCTGATGTTAAGTTTCTCGCCGTTCTCATTTCTACTACTTCTCATTACTTTCGTTTTTCTTCGATTTACTCTCAATCCATATTCTGTACTCATTAGACTGTTCATTCCATTCAGCAGATCATGTAATTCTTCTTCACTTTCACTCAGGATAGCAACGTCATCAGCGAATCGTATCATTGATATTCTTTCACCCTGAATTTTAGTTCTACTCCTGAACCTTTCTTTTATTTCCATCATTGCTTCTTCGATGTACAAATTGAACAGTAGGATTGAAAGATGGTTCAAATGGCTCTGAGCACTATGCGACTTAACTTCTGAGGTCATCAGTCACCTAGAACTTAGAACTAATTAAATCTAACTAACCTAAGGACATCACACACATCCATGCCCGAGTCAGGATTCGAACCTGCGACCGTAGCGGTCGCTCGGTTCCAGACTGTAGGGCCTAGAACCGCACGGCCACTCCGGCCGGCAGGATTGAAAGACTACATCCCTGTCTTACACCTTTTTTAATCCGAACATTTCGTACTTGCTCGTCCACTTTTATTATTCGCTCTTGGCTCTTGTTCAAATTGTATATTACTAGTCTCTCCCTATAGCTTACCCCTATTTTACTCAGAATTTCGAACACCTTGCACCATTTTATATTGTCGAACACTTTTTCCAGATCGACAAATCTTATGAATGTTTCTTGGTTTTTCTTTAGTCTTGCTTCCATTACCAACCGCAACGTTAGAATTGCCTTTCTGCTCCACTTACCTTCCTAAAGCCAAACTGATCGTCATTTAACACACTCTCAATTTTCTTTTCCATTCTTATGTATACTAGTCTTGTCAGCATGAGCTGTTAAGCTGATTGTGCGATAATTCTCGCACTTGTCAGCTCTTGCCGTCTTCGGAATTGCCTGGATAATATTTTTCCGAAAGTCAGATGGTATGTCGCCAGACTCATACATTCTACACACCGACGTGAATAGTCGTTTTGTTGCCACTTCCCCCAATGATTTTAGAAATTCTGATGGAATGTTATCTCTTCCTTCCGCCTTATTTGATCTTACGTCCTCCAAAGCTCTCTTAAATTCCGATTCTAATACTGAATCCCCTATCTATTCTGATTCGACTCCTGTTTCTTCCTCTACCACGTCAGACAAACCTTCCCCCTCATAGAGGCATTCAGTGTACTCTTTCCACCTATCCGTTCTCTTCCTCTGCATTTAACATTAGAATTCCCGTTGCACTCTTAATGTTAGCATCCTTGATTTTAATTTCACCGAAGGTTGTTCTGACTTTCCTATATGCTGAGTCGGTGTGGTTTACAAAACTAATGTTCGACCGGTTCTCTAGTTCAAAATGGTTCGAATGGCTCTGAGCACTATGAGACTTAACATCTGAGGTCATCAGTCACCTAGAACTTAGAACTACTTAAACCTAACTAACCTAAGGACATCATACACATCCATGCCCGAGGCAGGATTCGAACCTGCGACCGTAGCGGTCGCGCGGTTCCAGACTGAAGCGCCTAGAACTGCTCGGCCACTGCGGGCAGCGGTTCTCTAGTATTGGTATTACAAAGATGCTGGAAGCAGTCAGTTCCATTAAGTATCTGGGAGTAAGCGTATCGAATGATTTAAAAGCGGAACGACAACGTAAAACAAGTTGTAAGAGAGGCAGATGCCAGACTTACCTTCACCCGGCGAATCCTTGGCAAGTGCAGTCCATTCTCGAAGGAGGTAGTTTATTAAACCCTTGTTCGACCAATTCTTGAATATTGTTCCTCAGTGTAGTATCTTTATCATAAAAAATTGCTTGAGAAAATAGAGAAAATCCACAGAAGAGCGGCGCGTTTCATCAAAGGTTCGTTTAGTAAGCGCGAAAGCATCACGGAGATGCTCATTCACCATGTGTCGAAGACGTTACAAGAGAGATCATGGGCGTAACAGTGCGGATCACAGGTAGAATTCCGAGAGAGTAAGTTCCTAGAAGAGTCAGTCAATACATGGATTCTACCTACCAATACCTCGTGGAAAGACCATGAAGGTAAAATTAGAGAGATTTGCACTCACATGGTGGCTTTCCAGCAACTGTTGTATCAGCGTGCCATTCGTGACTGGAACAGGAAAGGGGGAAGTGACAGTGGTACGAAGTATTCTCTACGACATATCATAAGGTAACTTGCGGAGTATAAATGTACTTGAGGATGTAGAACAAACTCCAGTAGCAGATGCTATGAAAGAGGCATTGGGCTTCACGGAGATGTTTTCTGTTAAAATTTGAGACTGTGGCCGAGCGTTTCTAGGCGTTTCAGTCCGGAACCGCATGACTACTACGGTCGCAGATTCGAATCCTACCTCGGGCATGGATGTGTGTGATGTCTTTAGGTTAGTTAGGTTTAAGTAGCTCTAAGTTCTAGGGGACTGATGACCTCAGATGTTAAGTCCCATGGTGCTCAGAGCCATTTGAGCCTTTTTTTTTTTTTTTACTGTGCATTCCGAGAAGAGTCAGACAATATATTACCTCCTCCCTCACAAGGATTGCTATTGGTACATAGAAATCTCATTCTAATCCTGATTTGCAGATATGAAGCAGCGTTAAGCGCTTGTAGGGACCACACGAAGGACGCCCATACCCAGGGGCAATGGGTGGCCGCCACCCCATCCCAGCTCTCAGAGGAAGGAAAAATATATAGTGTAGTCAGATGTTTACTAAGAAAATGCCTTAAAAGTCGTTTTTATGCAGGTATTTAACAGGGTTGGAGCTGGAACTTTTTTAAGGCTATTTACAAATCGCCAATAGCCTTCTAATATCAAAAATACTCCTTATCCGCAGGTCTACCCGGCCCTCCCTCCCTCCTTACAAACTATCGTATGGGCGCCCTTGGACCACACATCGTATCAGTGGAAAGTTATTGCGGTTGCTTGGATTTTTTTCTTAGTTATTTTACCGACACAAAAATTGTCCTCTCATATTTTCAACCACACAATCAAGAACTTAAGGGCAACTGTATCAAAATGGTCCGCTGTGTCATACCGGTACGGTATTCGAAAGTATATATCCCACATATTACACCAGAATGAATTAAAACCTTATACAGGGAGGGACAAACAAAAGTGGCCCCGAGAACAGAGTTCTAAGGTACAAGAAAAACACAGCAGCGGAAAGGAAGTACAGTACAAACCTGACTCTAGTAGATGATGAATGTGATCACCATTCATCTCTTGGCACTTTTGATTACTGGCCAGCAAGTTGCTGGAGGTGGATCGAAGCTGGACTGCTGAAATTGCTGCAATCTCATCCGAAACGTTCTGCTGTAGTGTTTGAAGACTATGAGGGTTGTTGCGATACACCTTAGACTTGAGGGCTCCCCCGCAAAGTAATCGCACACTGACAGTCAGGTGACCTGGGTGGCCAGCGAAGGCTGCGACCAAACTGACCTCTGTTAAGAAACTGTCAGCCGTGAAGATCGTGTAAATATATTCCAAGGTTTGGCGTGTTGTAAGGGCAGTTGCTCCGTCCTGTTGGAAGTAACTGTAGATCTTCCTCCTATAGTAATGCATACATTTACGTCCAGTCGTATCCACTCGTCCGGGTCACTTTTATTTCCCCCGCCCTGTATAATATTTGTTATCTTTTTGATGATCTTATATATTCTGTCAGCATAGTTTCTTATACGTACTAGACGCTAAATAAGTACTTATGGCATGCCTGTTAACGAAATAATGCAAATATCCACGGTTCAAAACGTCTGTAAGGTATCACTGATGTTCCATTTTCATGAAAATTCCATAATGTTGATGTTGCATGGACACATCAATGGAAAAAGTGAACTGTCTTGAAAGGAGCTACGGAGTACGCAACGAGTTTTCTTGCGGCAGATGAGGCAGGTGTCATAGATTTTTTTTTTTTTGTGGTATTCCACTCGATATCTAAGCGCAGATCATTCCTTTCCCTCGTTAATGCTTAATCTGTAAACAATGGTTTTCAGAGCACTACTGGAATACCACTGATATTACTGGGGATGGAACCCAGTTGCTCTAAATTGAAGTCTTACATGCTAACATTGTCTGCAGAGGTGGATAGACCAGGTGGTTAGACTCAAACTTTCCCTATTTAACACGTTATAGCATGGAAACTAATTGCCGTACGAGTATCAAACTTGGTAGCATTAATGATCAGAGTATAGGGTGCTTGATTTCCATGCGTCACAGCGCCACCGTCCAGTTCCAACTATGGCCACCAGGTGCCGTCATCAGTCATCGTGATTCATAGTCTCACGTAACAGAACAGTCGAAGTGCACTTGTTGACGTCTCAACATGCACTTGGACAAAAGGAGCAGGCATTATTGGTGAAGCTCTGTTATCAAAACAACAGTAATGCTGCAGCTGCACTTCGAGAATATCGCCAGCTGAAAGGATTACGGAAGGGTTCTCTTTCTCTTCCTGCTGTGCGGAGAATGATGATGAAGTTCGAATCAACTGGAGAACTGGTCGTCGCTTTGGGAAAAGGCCAACGACCGGTTGCATCACAGGTGGTTGATGAAATCGCTGTTGCTATGGCAGACAACGCTGCGCCCAATTCGCGACCGTCAGGCAGTGCACGTGCTGTGTCACGACAGTTGAACATCCCAGGGTCCACTGTATGGAAGGTGCTTCGAACCGTTCTCAAATGGTATACGTACAAGATCCATATCGTACAGAAGCTTGCACCATAGGACGCAGAACGACGTGTTGACTTCACTCTCCACTTTCTCGCAAGGATTGAAGTTGACGAGGGCTGGCCCTTGATCATCCTAAGGACAGACAAAGCTCATTTTTCTCTGATGGGTGAGGTGAACACACAGAATTACCGAGTGTGGGGATCTTCACCTCCAGTCACTGTGCATGAAAGTCCTGTGTATGGTGAAGGTGTGACCAAATGGTGTGGCTTAATGGCTACGTTCATCATTGGCCCATTCTTTTGTGAAGAGGTTGGCGCTCAAGGACCAGAGACCTGCAATGTGACTGCCCAGCTTTACTGCGATACTCTTTGTCAACTTGTCATACCCGCCCTACCGGAGACAGACGTATCGAACTCAACAGTTTTCAGGCAAGATGGGCCCCCACCGCGCATCGCTCGTGAAGCTCAAATGCTTCTCCGACACAAATTTGGAAACGACAGAATTTTCAGCCGATCGTTTCCTAATTCTTGGCCGGCATGATCACATGATCTCACTCTCTGTGGTTCCTGGTTGTGCGGCTACCTGAAGGACAGGCTTTACCAGGGGAACATTCACCCATGTGCTGATCTGAAGTGCAGCATATTAAGAGAGGTAGTCAGCATACCAACGGACATGCTTCATTCTGCAGTACAGAATGCAATCCTGCGCTTTCAGACTCTTCTGGACACTGATGGGCGTCTTATTGAGCCCCTTTTGTAACATTAACGGTACCAGTATGTAATGCTATGACGTACCGAAGCAGCACATCAAAAGTGTTTCAACTGAATTGATTCTACATTATTTCTCTTCCACATGTCCTTGAAATTTTCAGGAAAATGGAACATCAGTGATGCCTTACAGAAGTTTTGAACCGTGGATATTTGCATTATTTCGTTAACAGTCATGCCATCAGTACTTATTTAGCGTCTAGAACGTATAAGAAACTATGCTGACAGAATATATAAGAGCATCAAAAGGATAACAAATATTATACAGCGCGGGGGAAATAAAAGTGACCCGAACGAGTGGATACGACTGGACGTAAATGTATGCATTACTGTAGGAGGAAGTACTACAGTTACTTCCAACAGGATGGAGCAACTGCCCTTACAACAGGCCAAACCTTGGAACACATTTAGACAATCTTCACGCCTGTTTGGTACTCGTACGGTAATTAGTTCCCGTGTTATAACGTGCTAAATAGGGAAAGTTTAACTATAACCACCCGATATTAACCACATCGTGGGCACATTGGTTACAAAAACCAACAAACGATTAAGCCGACAGTGCAAGGCATCAAACCAACTACTCGACGTTTCTCGCAGTCTGTAATGTACTCTGCTATAAGTCGCTCTGTTAGTCCAATCAACACAAGGAGAATTACGACGCAGAACTCGTCTTAATTGACTGCATCCGTGGCCGAGCGCATTGTGTCAACATTGTCACGGATATGGTGCTCGCCTGCCTTGCGGAAAGACCGTGTTAACTACGCTGCCGAATGGAGTCAAGGCTTTTAAGAGATCGGCGGTGGAGCATAAAATGAAATCTTTTTCTGATGCACCGCCGTTTTCACTGCTACCCAAGGTAACGCGGGGAGTGGAACATACAGTTTGTGTGCATTCGCTATAGTTTGCTGAAATAAATCTCGAGAAGAAATATACCAAAAACTGTTAAAAATAATTATTTAGGACTATCACATTCCAGACTCATAAAGGTAACTCAGATGTCAACAGAATGTTGAATAACTATACAAGCATTTCTCATTTGAGGTAATGCGGCCGTCTCCTTCATTGTGTCTCTATCCCAACGAGGATTCCCGATATTTCATCACTCTTGTAGGCTTGCACTCAGGCCTAATACATTTATGAATGGCAGTACCCTCGATTCTTCTGTGATAATCCGAAGGAGGGGCATATCAAAAGTTTGTTGTTGCCGAAGCAGTCGCTTGCAGAGACGAGTATATACCTGAGAAAGTTCTATGAGAAAGCGACGAATGTGCTTCACCTTTGCGCATCATAGTCGTCATGAGAAGGCCGCCTACGACACAAAGTAGAAAATGAATTGAGTCACACTGAGTTGCTGCAACGTATGCAGAAACACAATCAGTAGAAGGGAGTGATCTATTTTGTATTAAGAAATGTGGTGACTATCAAGTATACAGCAGAAAAGAATTACTTTCTGTATTAACACATGCGTGAAATTTCGTTCATGTGCATAGACATTGCATGTTTTTTGCATTGCAGTTGTTTGTCGGGTATGAGTAATGAGTAGAACAATATGCAGTGGAAGATAATGGCCTATCCAGACCGACATGTTAGCGATAAAAAGTAAGAATCCAGTACACACCTTCATAGTTGGCTTCACCGCCTGCTCCAAAGTGCAGAAAGAATGAAAACTGTATGACTTTGTTGACAATTCATATACATAATATGTTTGTCTTTTAACATTTTTTTGATGACTGGTTTCAACAATATTTTCTATCTGCAGATATCTTTCTACGTATGGTGGGAATGTATGTCGACACAACATTTTACATTTGTAAAGTGGACGTCAATAACGCGCAAATAAAATTAATTCTGACGTTATAGTATTAAGTATGCACCTACAGTGTTATTAATCGAGAGACAATTGAAAACTACCTTCTTCACATGTTCTTTACAAATACCATCAAACAAGTACGTTTCCAATTCATAATTTGCCGTCGGAGGGGAAGTCAGGGCACGTCTACGGATGAGTACGTTTACGTAGAGCACTTTCTCGTTAGTACTACCATTTACTGATGGCCCTCACAAACTTCGCGGAAGCAGGTGAGTGAACGTCTTGTTTCTGTGCAAGACGAGTAAATTTTGTTACTCATTATCGAAGCTCATAGGGAGTACACCTTCTAGAATTGAGAACAGAGAAGCATATCATCGTTTACAGGAGATTATTCAGTACAAGTGAATAATTTGGAAGCCTGAAAGTTACTACTGTCGTTTCTAAACTAATCCAAGCATGGCGATGGGGAACGTTTATGCAGTTCTGTTGGGGCATGTTTACACATTATTTTACATTGCGATCCTGACAGATACCTTTGTCAACTAAACTTTAAGACAACAGCATTTGGAAAAGCAATCTAAAAAAGCGAAGGCCCAGGATAATAAAAGCTAGAAACTGCTAAAAAAACTATTTGAACTCCATGAAGCGCAAGCAGAAAGAATTAATTCTTTAAGAACAAGAACTGATAAGGGCAAGAAATTGCTAATAGTAAGAACAAGGAAAAATGTGGGTCATCCTACTTCTGATGCCAGCATTAGTGTTCTGCCCAAAGCCAGGTCTTCACATGGTAAAAAGTTCCACTTCCATTCATGTGGTCGATCATCTTTTACCTTCTCCTTCCTCTCAAACATCTCTCACGAACTGGTCCTGCCAAAGTGTCTGTTAACAAAGACTGCCATCTCTCTGAATGTCCCCTCCCATTCTTCTTCTTTTATCGTATAACCTGCAGCAATTTGACGAAGAGGATGAAAATCGCCTTTGTATTTACTGCCTGAAACGATACAACCAATCGAAAAGAAATCAAGAGTGGGTCCAGTGCCTTAGATGTGAAAGAAGGGCTCACTACGACTGTGCCACAGTAAACACAGTAGTTTTAGTGTGTACAAATTGCAGCTCGTACAATGATGATGAACAGGTCTTTAATTAACACTCCAACTTCTATGTAGGCCATATTATGCTAGCAGGAGGAAGTTCACGAAAAAAATTGTTTGCTCTCAGTAAAATTTTTGTATTTTACTATATTAATTGGTGTAAGCAAGCCTGTAATCTTGTTTACTGCCAGTAAAATTTATTTTTAAAATTCCAGTAGTTTGTTTTGTTTAATCATTAATGTGTTCTACAGTGTGCGTAAACGTGCCCCCATAGATGCGTAATTGTGCCCCGGGTATGAAACCTGCACCATACGTGAGGCATGTTTACGTATTTGGCTTGAACCTACATAAAATTATTTTGCACTCTCGAATGTAATGTTGAGTTAGAAGTATATACACCAAGCTGTACTTTAACGATCACGTTATAAGACTAGACAATTTTAAATATGATAAATCTAACCCAAAACATTAAAAATTCGGAAAAGAAATCCGTGAAAATGCGCCCAGGTCTCCCCTACCTAGACACATAAATGAACCTCTGTCGTCAGACTGTATTATGCCGCCGCAAGAGTTACCATTCTGCTCACAGAAAGATAAAAGTTAGGGTGTATTCTCGGTCGCACGAGTTTTAGGCGTAACAGCGTCTGGCTGGGCTAAGAGAAATTAAAATCATTTTACAATGCAGAGATTCTCCCATCAATCGGCCAACTTCTCATTACACCACATCTTATCGTACATTTGTCACCAGCCTCCAAACTCTTTATCGATGAGTATACCTTCGGAATGCGTATTTGAACTGTCCATTAATTCTCCCTGTGTAGCCCCTTGGTCAGGCGCACCTCTTAATTAAAGGCTCTGAGGCGGAGCCGCCCAAAATATGTATTAAAATAAATTTCTCAGTAGCGTATTACAGAATTTAAATTAGCAGAACGCATTTTGTATATTTCCCACGCGTATTTAAATAACGCCGGTCAGCGTTTTCGCAACTGTATACATGTGATATCGTTCGATGTTTTTCGAACAGGTAGTATTAGTCTTCAGGCTGCGCCTAGAAATGGCGCTTAGCTCTGCGTGGCAGAGGTTTGGGGACCACGCTTCCTCGGAGGACAGCTCTTACGGGAGTCAGGAAGGCTCTGGTGTTTCAGCCTAAGGGTGTCCTACCAACCTGTACACAATTTTCACGTTCCATTACTTACATCAAAAGGGAATGAACGAAGTTGCTGAGACTTCGCTATCGAATCTCTGTCTCTCCATATCTCTGTCATGCTCTGATGCGTCATAAATCGATGTTTACTGTTATTGTTTTGATAGTTTTTAGGGAGTTTTTTGTTTCTACCATTGGCTATTGTATCCACCGTTGGAATTAATTTGCAAATGTCTCGCCAGAATGCAGTACAGTGTGGTAACATAGAAGGTAGATTAAGGAAAGGCAAATCTACGTTTATGACATTTATAGACTTAAAGAAAACTTTTGACAACGTTGACTGGAATACTCTCTTTCAAATTCTGAAGGTGGCAGGGGTAAAATACAGGGAGCGAAAGGCTATTTACAATTTGTACAGAAACCAGATGGCAGTTGTAAAGAGTCTAGGGGCATGAAAGGGAAGCAGTGGTTGAGAAGAGAGTAAGACAGGGCTGTAGCTTATCCCCGATGTTATTCAATCTATATATTGAGCAAGCAGTAAAGGAAAAAAATGGAGTAGGAATTAAAATCCATGTGGAAGAAAAAAAAACTTTGACGTTTGCCGATGACACTGTAATTCTGCCAGAGACAGTAAAGGACCTGGAAGAGCAGTTGAACGGAACGGACAGTGCCTTAAAAGGAGGATATAAGATGAACATCAACGAAAGGATAATGGATTGTAGTCGTATTAAATCAGATGATGGTGAGGGAATTAGATTAGGAAATGAGACCCTTACAGTAGTAGATGAGTTTTGCTATTTGGGAAGCAAAATAACTGACGATGGTCGAAGTAGAGAGAATATAAAATGTAGACTGGCTATGGAGTGTAGCTATACTTGGAAGCCAAACGGGGACGATAAATAGTTTGGACAAGAAAAGAACAGAAGCTTTCGAAATGTGTGCTACAGAAGAATGCTGAAGATTAGATGGGTAGATCACGTGACTAATGAGGGGGTACTGAAAAGAATTGGGGAGAAGACTAATCTGTGGCACAACCTGACTAAAAGAAGGCATCGGCTGGTAGGACACGTTCTGAGGCAACAAAGGATCACCAATTTAGTATTGGAGATAAGCCTGGAGAGTAAAAATCGTAGAGGGAGACCAAGAGATGAATACACTAAGCAGATTCAGAAGGATGAAGGTTGCAGTAATTACTCGGAGATGAAGAAGCTTGCACAAGATAGAGTAGCAGAAAGAGTTTCTGGACTGAAGAGCACAACAACAACAAGGTAACATAAGTGTCACCATCTAGCGACAGTTTCACAATTGTTTAGGGAAAAAAAGATTGCGAAATATATCTCTGCCCCAAATAGTCTTGGTACTTTAGTTACCTTGCCAGCTGACTGTGGGTAACGTGCGTTATTAGCAGGGTTTTTTTTTTTTTTTTTGGGAGTGTATTACGCGATGAGTTTAGCCAGTTTTACTTTCTTCCTAATAAGAGTAGCATATCACGAGTTCGGAAACAACGTAATATAAATCCAGTGTGCAATGTATCAGGTAAAATTTTGGAACATGTGATTAGGAAGAAAGTGAAGGAACTTGGTTTGCCCAGGAATATGAACCAAGAACCAAAATAGTGTAAATCCAGGCAATGATATAAGCGCAATTTGAACAGAGCAATGTACAATGCAGCTGTGTGGTTGTCTATGTTTATCCTTGTGCATGCTTACCTCTTGAAGTGCACATTTTTGTAGTACACATGTATATATACGACAAATATGGTGTGTAAATTACCACGGCGGTTCCTCCGGTTGCTATGTCAACCAGTCACAGCACAAGATGTGTGACGTCGTGGAAACATCACTGTTCCGTCACGCGAACTCAAAATGCCGCGATTTGAGTGCACAAAATATTGAAGGAAATGAAAAACGTTAAGGATGCAGCGAAGCTAACATACACCGCATTTGTCTCCAAAACACTTCTTTTAGTTCGATTTGTTTTGGTAAATTATCGGGAAACGTAACGTTGGGCGATAAATTAGTTTCCTATAAATTTGATGTTATTTAGTAGTTGATTATGAAATAGGAAAAAGATACAGTATGTAAACGCTTGCCTAGAGTGTGATATTGGCTCCAGCGCTGCTGGAATTTTGGTTGTGGTGACAAACTGACATGTGGCGTAGCCCGAGGTCTAGGTTAGCTCCGATCGGTAAATGTTGCAGCCTTCCCCAGCAAGGAAAACACGAGCCGCACCTGCTCGTGGTCGCAATGTGTTTTCACTTTCTTCCCTAAGGTTGCGTGTATCACTTCTTCTTTCTTTTACGATAATCGTTTGATCACTTTGCTGGAATAGTAATTAGTTTTAGGCCACTAGCAACTTCAATGTCACTAAGTTTGTCGCGCTCAGTGCATTTGACATTATATTACACGGGTACAGTGAATTTCGAACAGATTCATCTGATTCCACAAAAGTATACCTTCTGCGCGAAAGTAAATGACGTTGATAGGTGGCATGTACAACTATGACTGAACTTAAGCTCAGAACAACATGGGCATGGAATTCTGCGAACCACCAGACACTGGAAAATAATCAATTTAGTCCGTTATAGTTCTACATATCTCTTGGACTATTCATTCATTCTTGTTAGTGAAAGTAGTCTGTGGCAGCAACAGAGTGGAAAGAGTGGACACAGACTGCTGTAGTTTCCGCTACTGACTGAATGACTCACTTTTTCTTTTCAAGTGAAACCAATCTGTAGTTTTTCTGTCAGTTGAAGCATGCATTTGTTCTTATAGCTGGAACCACTTTTCTGTATTTTAGATGACTGAGTTACAAATTTACTCTTCTGAGTGAAACATGCCTGTAGTATTTTCATTAGTTGACCTAGTTCCTGATGCAATTAACCTGCAACTAATTAAACTGATGTACTGACTGGCTGTGTACCTACAGACCATACCTATGCATACAAACCTGAGTATATTTTTCAGCCTTTGGGAAGTAGCAGATATAGTATTGCATGGGCATGAAGAAGTATCATTCACATTTATACACTGGTGCCTCAGTTTTGCACTTGAGCAAATCTCTAGCAATCAGTGTAAAGTGGGTCAGTCTGTAACCTCGTTCATAGCCTTTAGACCGCTGGCGGCGACAGCTAGATCGCCTATCCTCAGAGTGTTCAGAAAAGTGGTACATTTCTTAGCAAAGTCACATCAAAACAACGTTCAAGTTAGCTCTTCTCTCCCCCCAGCCGCCCCCCCCTCCCCTTCACCACGGAACTATCAGTTAAACAAAGGCTAAAGTGGTGTCTGGAATCACTGAATATTTGGGTTCCTCCCAGTTTGAGTTTAGAACGGGAAAAGACACAACTGCCAATGTCATTCTCTAGTCAACAGATATCTTGAGGACCTTCTCGAAGAATGAAAAGACCACAGCAAAGTTCCTAGATATCAAAGCCATAGACGGCATTGTAAATGTTGACATTTTGCTTCACAAACTAGGGGTTCTTGTTGCCCAGGAAAAAACTGTATACGGAGTAGGACATATGACTTCGGAAAATAAAGTTTTCGTCAAGTTTCAGGATAAAACGATGAGCCCTCGCGTTGTGCCAACTGGTCTCCCACAAGGGGCAATTCTCAGTTCTTTAGTATATGCTGTGTGGATCCAGGAACAGCTCTTCCTACAGCAGCTAAATACACAGTCGACGTTTGTTTGTATATTCTCACCAATTAAATTGTGGAGTTTGAATCCGCACTCTCCTCTGCCATATCTTGAATGGTTCAAATGGCTCTGAGCACTATGGGACTTAACATCGGAGGTCATTAGTCCCCTAGAACTTAGAACTACTTAAACCTAACTAACCTAAGGACATCACACACATCCATGCCCGAGGCAGGATTCGAACCTGCGACCGTAGCAGTCGCGCAGCTCCGAACTGAAGCACCTAGAACCGCTCGGCCACCGCGGCCGGCTATTTTGAATAAAACTAGCTCCGAGCACATGACATGGAAACTTCTGTTATTGAGTCACATCGTGTCGTGTTTTCCAAGGGTTTCTAACCACGGTTTCCCAACCGAATGATCCTAGATTCCGACTATTACCCACCGACACTACAGGCTCAATTCTTAGGGGTTGTATTTGATTCTTGGCTATCGTGGGTTTCTCATATTAGCAATGCAATAAGTAGTTGTAAAAAATAGTCACCTAAATTTGGCGAGGTTCTCATCCCATCCATTTACTGACATTTTGCAAAGCATTAATTAGATCTAGATTGAACCCCGGAAGTGTAGCATTCCATATCGTACGAAAGGACATCCTGAGTAAACGAAACAAACTTCAGTTTGGATGAATTCGACAGTGCTTGGGCGCAATGAGCTCTATCCCTGCAAACAACCTCTTAATTGAAACCCATGGAATTCACTTATACAGGGTGCTCAGAAACATTCCGAAAAGCTTGTAAGAGTGTTGTAGGGTAGACTGTGCTGGGAAATAACTGTTAAGAAAAAAAATTCGATACGTTGCGCCATTTCCGAATTAATTGGATTGAAGTTAGCCAACCAGGCCGTTGTGCGAGCAAATTCAGGCGGCCCACCAATTACAGTACCAGTTGTTCTCATACTGTAGATGACAGGCAAGAGACTGCTCAGCCTTAGGCTCGTGTTTGATCCTTACAACTGTCCCACGTCCAATTGCTCAGTTGTTTGGTTTTAGGAAACCAAACAAAGAGCACGTTTGGCGACGCATGCAACTACCTACTTAGTAACTTCAGTGCTAATCAACTCGGAAATGGTACAAAGCACGGATTTTTTTCTGAACAACTATTTCTCAACACCACCTACCTACCCTGCAACACCCTTACAAGCTTTTCAGACTATGTCCAGCCACTTTGTAAACACTGCCTGATAAAAAACTGAAGCACCCAGAATACATGATTTGTTGTCACTGTAACTACATAAACAAGCACATAATCGGTGAGTATGTATATGATCAGAACTGCAGTTCTCTATGACAGAATGGCCACAAGAGTTTATTAGTGCTGCTCATATTTAGTGATGTTACCAGGCCCACTAGGCGTTATAAGGGATGTGAACAGCATCAGATATTGAGTGATCACACTGAAGGACATAGAGATGTTGTGATTGTAAACTTAGGTCAGACAGTGTTATCAGCACCTGTCAGTGTTTGGGAGCGGCCTCATTGTGGTTCTTCATTTGGCCAGGTGGTCAAATCGTGCGATATCCAGATTTGTGGGTCATTTGGATGTGACAGTGTCCCAGTATTGGACTGCTTGGGAATGTGAGGGTAGGCGTACTTGTCGTCAAAGTTCTGACTGACCACGTCTGACCGCCAGAAAGGAGGCTCACCATATTATGAACCTAGCACATCATAACCCCCTCAGATCTGTTCCCGCCATCCAAAAACAACATTCTGTGTCATCCTTCACCCCTGGTGTGGGATAAGCAGTAGCCGGACTAGGGTATTACCACCCCAGGTTCAAAAATGGTGATGGCTCTGAGCACTATGGGACTTAACATCTATGGTCATCAGTCCCCTAGAACTTAGAACTACTTAAACGTAACTAACCTAAGGACATCACACAACACCCAGTCATCACGATGCAGAGAAAATCCCTGACCCCGCCGCGAATCGAACCCGGGAACCCGGGCGCGGGAAGCGAGAACGCTACCGCACGACCATACCACCCCAGGTGTAGGATGCTGCTAACACCTAACACAAACAGCTGCATTTCGAGTGATGCAGTGAATGGGAAATATGGACTGTTGATGAATGGCATCACATTGTGTTCAGTGATGAATTACAGTTCTGTTAACTCAGCAATACCCTCGTCAACGAGGACGGTGACGATCTGTTGACAGTAGAGATGCGTCGAACTCGTTCATTCCCGTGAACTACTTCATTCATTTCAATCTTTGCCGTGAAGCGTTCAAATGAAGTAGTTCATTCATGAAGTACGGAAGCCTGCCGAAGTTGCCCAGTTCGCCGCTCAGCCGCGGCTACGCTCGCTCGTACAATAAAGCTTTGTAATACTTCATAATTGTACCAACAGATGGCCGAACTATGCAGTAACGTTCACGCAACGTTTTACGCTCTTACAGCGTCTGAGTTAACTTAAATAGAGCATGGTCGAAGGGGACAGAGGAAAGATAAACAGAGAAGCCTGTCACATATAAAGAAGGTATTACATTTAATCTTGCTCGACATTTTCTCATGAAGCGCCCAAAAAAGTCTTTATCTGCCAAGTGAAACCTTATTTGTTGTATTCATGGACTGAAAGCTAGGGCTACCAACGAAATGCCGTCCAAATCCAAAATAGAATGAGTATGTTTACCACAGTCACAAAGTCTATATACCTACGTAAAGTAATTATTAAGAAGTTTTCATGTTGATTTTATTTTTGTTGAGAATAATAACCCTCCAAATTCAAAAGGTAAACTGTCACCTGTAGTCATTGGTACGTTTTTAGGTAAAATCCCTCTTTATTTTTTATTCGGAAAGCAGTTTTTGTGTCTGTTCACTCTTATAAAATGGCTATCAACTCGCGATCGCGAAAAGTAGTGAAATCTGGGGTTTCTTCGCCGATTTAGGTGTTGGGAAAGCAAAGTGCAACTGTTGTTCTAAGTGTATTTCGTATAAAGGAGGAAATACATTTAATCTAGCGCGTCATGTTCGAGTGCTGCATCCAACAGTGTCATTGTCAGTCAGGCGCTTAGCGCCCCCTGCTCCTGCATCTTCCGATATTTCTTGGACAAATAACCCGGACAATTCGGAACCAACATCAGCAATTGCCAGAAGCGAACAGCAGTAAGTGCCAGGAAATAACAGTATCACTTCATTATCAGACAGCAGACAAAAATATCACGGAACATTAACTATGTATTTTCCGAAACCCCTTTCGAACAAACAAAAATCAGGAGATACGTTTCGCACTTCTGGAGACTGTTGTAAAGGATTATTTGCCCTTCAACATAGTGGAAAGCAAACATTTCCAAAGTTTTGTAGGCAAACTGAATGGTGCTTACAGAATGCCAGCTCGGAAGACCATTTCCAATACACTTCTACAACAACAGAACGCCATGATGAAAGAAATTGTGAGAGTCAAAATTAATTCTGCGGAAGCGGTTGTGCTGACAATGGATGGGTGGACCTCAGCCACAAATGAGAGTTATTTGTCGGTGACAGCACGCTACGTTAAAGACCTGGAGCTGGCGTCTTCCCTCCTGGAGTGCTTTAAATACGACGAAAGGCACACGTCAGAAAAAACTCTCCGAAGAACTGCGACGTGTCATAAGGGAATGTGGCATTCAAGAAAAAGTCGGGTGTGTTGTTAGAGACAATGCTGCTAATATTGTGGCAGCTATAAGACTCACAGCCTGGAAACACATCCCCTGCTTTGCACACACACTCAATTTAATTGTTCAGAAAGGGCTTCCGCACATTAAGCCCATTCTGAATAAAGTAAAAAAAAAAATGTTGAACTTTTTAAAGTAAGTTCGCAGGCCTGCAAGTTCTGACACTAAAACAGGACACTGTTACGAGATGGAATTCAACCCATGATATGCTGCGAAGAATAATCGAGGTTAAGAATTCCCTAATGACAGTTATCACTCTGAATTATACAGATCTTCCAAATCTGACTCCAGAGGACATTGCAAGTGTAACACAAGCCTGTGGCCTGTTGAAAGTTTTCAACGACTCCACCGAGGAAATGTCAAGTGAAAATGTTGTCACTGCTTCTAAAGTTATACTCCTTACTCCTTTGTCGCTCGTTGAAAAAATGGTGTTGCAGGTTTGTTAATAGCACTGAAATTCATGTAGACGTGCAACAGATGGCCGAAAACTTAGCTGAAGACCTAAAACGACGATTCGAAATATAGAGGAAAATTCCATTTTCGCAGAAGCAACTTCATTGGATCCCCGGTTCAAATTACATGGTTTTTCTGATAAAAATTCTGCTGAGAAGGTGAAATTAAACCTGATCAGGCACTGTGAGAAATCCACTGCTACTGCAACAATCTCAGTTCCAACCACTGAATCTACTTCTAGTCTCTGGCTCTAATTTGATGAAGTTTTTCCCAGGCTGCAGAGTAATCCACACCCAAGAGCTGCTGTAATAGTGGGAGTGGACAAATATTTACAAGAGCCCCTGCTACAGAGACAAGACAATCCACTTCAGTGGTGGTATGAACGGCTGTCAGTATACCCCTTGCTCTTTGAACTTGCAAAAATACGACTGTGTATTGTTTCAACCTCCACGCCGTGTGAAAGAGTGTTCTCGAAGGTAGGACACCTTATAACTGACAGAAGATATCGCCTGACAGGAAAAAAAGTGGAACAAATCATGTTTTTAAACGGAAATCTCTGAACATTCGCTAAATTCGTTGATGTTTATTCATAAATATAGATGTATTTTTTAATTTAATTAGGACAATCCTCAAATTGACATTTAGTGTAATTATTTCAATAATGTGTACGAGATAAATATTCCTACATTCTTTCAAGCGTGGTTTCCACGCATGCTTCAGTTCCAGATTCACGAGGTAGGCATTTTATGTTGCCTGTGCATGCTCACACAGCGAGCCTCTTCTTTTGTATCTTTAATATTCATTTGTGTGCAAGCACTGCCAACGGTAGGCTACTCGTAGACGCGAAGTATAAGTGCACAAATAGTCAAGGGTAATGATGTCAGCACTGCAGGAAGCAGCTGACGCTGCTTTCCCCTCGCCCCTCGCCCCTCACCTCCCCAAACACTCCTAAACCTATCCTTCCCCACAAACACCGCGTGATTCGTCGACAGGCAGTAGAGGGAGGACTGAAGTGAAGGGAGAATGAGTAACGTAGCGCCGATGTAGTGTGAGTGGGAGAGGGGGAGAGAGCGAGAGAGCGAGTGAACTAGGAAAAATTGAGGAGTGTGCTATCTGTTGTTGTGAAGAGTTTGAAGTACCAGTTCATTGAAATTGAGTGGTTAGTTCACACTTCACTGGAGTGAAGCGTTCATTTGAACGACTCATTCACGGGCCTTCCATCACTAGTTGACAGGTACCATTCTTCCATGGTTGGTGGAGAGACACCAGTGACACTCAAGGTGTCATGGTGTAGAAAGCCATCGGGTATGACTTCACGTCCCAAGTGGTAATGACTGAGGGAAATCTTATGGCACAACGGTATGTTTGGAAATTCTGTGTCCCCACATGTAGCCTCTCATATGACAGTATAGTGGTCTCATTTTTCAACAAGAAATCCTCGGCCACATATGGCACATATCTCTATGAACTGTCTGTGCGATGCTGAGGTCGTCCCGTGGCCACCAAGATCCCTAGATCTGTCCCAATAGGACCTGTATGGTATCACCTTGGGTATCATCCCTGTCCGAGTGCCAGATGTGACGCAACACTTCATTATGCTGATCTCATATTTCTACCTGCCGGAAGGTCGATCGCTGATTAATTCTTTTTTTACGAAGAATATGTAAACAACAAATTTATATCTCATAACGTGTATGAATTGTAGTTGTAATTGTTATGTTGCATGTGCTACAGTGAGCCGGGGCGACAGCAGAGCCACCTACCACCTTGGCCACCGATGCTGCCGGCCGCCAACTACGTCACCTAATGTGGAGCTGACCACGAAATTCTGAAGGCTTTTTCTTTCTTTTTATCTTCGTACTGACCAGCTGGAATCATGCAACAACTTTAGTATCTCTTCTTTCTTTGTTGTTTCTTCCTATTTCTCATTTTCTCCCCATGTCTTTCCTTTCTAACAAGCTAAAGAGACTGAATTAAAGGCAAAATCAGAAGCTTTTCTGTCAGAAAGTAAATGTTTTATTTTCTACCGAGAAAAACTTCGCTAAAACGACGAATGTGACTTCTAAGGCCCGTTAGCCTCTTACCAGATTTCGCATAGGATTGCTGAACGTAAGGCGGCCAACCACCCAGATTCTGCAGGACGTTTCGCAACAGAACTTGTAACCCCATATTGGAAAAATTCACAAGAAAGTCCCGCAAAACGCCTAATATGTCCCGCATGTCCTCCATTCTGGTGATTTCCACATTTCACCAAACACAGCTACTTCCATATGTCTTAGGAAGTATCAATAACTTATCAATACAGAATGTCTGTGTGACTATATGCAATAGCATTCGTTGTCAAGTGCAAATGGAAGAGAAAGAACTATAGCGTAGGAGGCAAGGTGAAAAAGCGCCAATACAATTCCGACGAGAAGTAGGCCGATTGATAGGTTACGCGTGGGATGCGGAGGCTTTTGCTTGGAGCAGCAATATGAAAAGGTAAATGCTGACATTGGCGCCAGAAACCTACGGTTGCCCGTGCCTCGTACTAGACAGCGGCTATCGAATAAATTAATTTCACACAGATGCAATGTGCATTCTTGAAAGCGTACTATAAAGGCCTGCATCATAAAATGCAGAACTTATTTGAAGAAATGAAAATGAAATTGAGTTAAGAGTGTTATTATGCAACGTAATTAGCATAAGAAAAACCGTGAACACTGTTGGATCACTGAGGTTGGCAGCGACCTGAAAACCATGACTTGCGTCGCGAAGCGATTGTTTGTGGTTTAAATTCAGTCCGCGCGGCGACATTGTTAACTTGTGTCTGTGTCGTCCGGTTTCTTGAAGTAATCTTCTTGTTTTACTTAGCAATGCCGGCGACTGCGATAAAGCGAAGTTGTAAATTCACACAAGTCTTGCAAAAAGCGTTCTCTTTTTCACAGAAGTATTGAACAGTTTCTGTAGTACAGTGCAATATATATGCAAAGAGATATTTTCCGTTGCTCACAGCGGCAAAACACGACATACAAACGGCATTTACCATTTGACAAGCTTAAAAAAAGCGCTGACCGCTGCAAATACATCGTCGTCGTTGTCAAGTTACTTCTGTCAAGAAAAATACGGCGATCAAGAATTCGCAAGAGCCGTCAGCTTGTGGGTCTTCCACCCGCAGGAAGTCACAATCCGAGTTTTAGATCGATGGAACGCACTTCTAAATTAAGTAAAAAAGTATTTGAAAATAAGGTTCGTTGCGGGAAAAATAAGTGCAAGGCAACTGCAGAGAGTGTATTGCGCCGTATTCTTTAGACAACCTGAAGACAGGACCTAATGATGTTCCATTTATCTGTATACATACAGATATTTCAAACCATAAAGACGTTCAAATATTTCCAATGCTAGTGCTATACTTTCATCCTACAGCTGGAATTAACGCCAAATGTTAGATATCGTAAATTTATATTTTTTTTCTTTAGCACATTTCATTTCTTCTTCTGACGAGAGAAGGGAGGCTGTTGTAGGGCTTATGTGGTTGCCCTTTATCAGCCAAAGCGACAATTTTCATTTTACTTATTTCCAGTTTTTCATATATTTAACTACATGCTATTACATTATATTGATTATTCTTAGTTTTTACTTTTCTTTTTAGTGAAATTCACAAATGAACATAATGGATCCTGCCGGCCGGAGTGGCCGAGCGGTTCTAGGCGCTAGAGTCTGGAACCGCGTGACCGCTACGGTCGCAGGTTCGAATCCTGCCTCGGGCATGGATGTGTGTGATGTCCTTAGGTTGGTTAGGTTTAAGTAGTTCTAAGTTCTAGGCGACTGATGACCTCAGAAGTTAAGTCCCATAGTGCTCAGAGCCATAATGGGCCCTTCTTATTACAATATACAATTTTTAAGCATTCTGTATCTCTAAAACAATCCGAAAGAAAGGAAGG
Source organism: Schistocerca serialis cubense (assembly GCF_023864345.2). NCBI lineage: Eukaryota > Metazoa > Arthropoda > Insecta > Orthoptera > Acrididae > Schistocerca > Schistocerca serialis. The sequence goes on along the minus strand of NC_064643.1, from coordinate 610,154,019 downwards.
CTAATGTGAATGGATAAGGGAATTTTAATTAAAGTTAAATTTGCTAGTGAATGGTGTTGTGCTTAACATCTCATAACAAATCTTAGAGGTTTCCTGTTGCGTCAGTACTTGGAAATTGTTGCAACAATGTTTCGTTGATATATCTAACTTTACACTTCTGCTTTCCTGTTATATCAGTACTTGGAGCTAGTTGCTACACTTGTTCCTTAAATTACCTATGAGGGCCTTAATGCTAATGTGTTCAGTGTTTTGTTGTGTTCTTGTGAAGTGTGTTGCTTTTTTTGTGGGATAGAATTGAGGGGGGGGGGGGGGGGTCACGCTGTGGCGCATTGGGTCGATTGTTTGCGCGTTATCGTCTTTCTTCAATGTGGGGATAGTTTCTCCTTGTGTCAGTTGTGCCATCGTAGGTGCAAGGTCGGGGAACTCGTTCGATGTGTTTTGTACTACTGTACGCCCTGGGTATATGTACTTGGTTTTCGGGCGTCTCGTTGTGTGTGGCTTGGTCGTCAGTATGTTCTCCATGTCAGGTTGTTGTGCCCTTAGCTTGTCTAGTCTAGTCTGTAATGAGGTTATGCCTGTGGTTTCGTATACTCCATCGCTAGGGATGCAGCATGGTAGTTTGGCTATGCTGCGCAATAATCGACTTCCTTAGAATACAGTTTCTTTGCTACTGTTTGGGGCTTGCCGCCCAGAGGTGCAGCGGCAGTTTCTTAGATGGGTCGTGTGCACGTCTTGTATGTGTGTATGGCTGTTCTGCTGGAACAGCCATACAGTCGTCCTGTACTTATCGGATTAACTGCTATCGTTTCCTTGTCTTGCTGAGTAGATATTATAGGTGGGTTTGGTAGTTGAGGTGCTTGTCGAGGTAAACGCCGAGGTATCTCGCGGTATCAGTTTGTCGTAGTGGCTGGTTCCTTAGTCGGAGTGTTATGTCTTCGTGTTTTTGCTGTCGTTTTCTGGTTAGGTTGCGGTGTTGGAAGAGTACTAGTTGTGTTTGGTCACGTTGGGTCGTATCTTCCATTTCGTCATCCAGTTTTCTAGTTTGGTCAGGTAATTTGCCGCTTTTTTTGTATGACGTCAGCTCTCAGTCCCGCTCATCAGTAGACGGTGTCGTCAGCAGTTCTGGTCAGGTTAATACAGGGTTATAAGTAAAATCAAATAGTGGTAACGCAGAATTATATTTAATAACGAGTAAAAAAATAGAAACACGGATAAGCTACTATGAACAGCATAGCGAACACAGCATTGTAGCCGAGATAGACAGAAAGCTGACACCCATCATGGTAATACAAGTTTGTGTGCCAACTAGCTCCACGGATTATGAAGAGGTTGAAGAAAAGTGTGATAAGATAAAAAATTGTTTAGATGGTTAAGGGAGACGAAAATTTAATGGTCATTAGGGACTGAAATTCGATAGTAGGAAAAGAAAGAGAGGGAAAAATAGTAAGTGAATATGGACTGGGGCAAAGAAGTGGAACAGAAAGCAGCCTGGTAGAATTTTGCACAGAGCATAATTTGATCGTAGCTAACACTTGGTTTAAGAACCATGAAAGAAGGTTGTGTATGTGGAAGAGACCTGGAGAGACCAGGGTTTAGACTGATTATATAATGCAAGACAGGGATTTCGGAACCATATTTTAGATCGTAAGACATTCCTAGGGGCAGATGTGGACTCTGACCACAATTTATTGGTTATTAACTGTAGATTAAAATTGAAGAAACTGCAAAAAGGAAAGAATTTAAGGAGATGTAACCTGGATAAACTGAAAGAACCAGAGGTTGTAGAGAGTATCAGAGGGAGCATTTGGGAACGATTAACGAGAACAGGGGAAAGGAAACAGTAGAAGATTGGTAGCTTTGAGAGATGAAATAGTGAAGGCAGCAGAGGATGAAGCAGGTAAAAAGATGGTCAGTAGAAATCCTTGAGTAACACAAGAGATGTTATATTTAACTGATGAAAGGAGAAAATATAAAAATGCAGTAAATGAAGTTGGCGAGAGGGAATACAAACGTTTAAAAAATGAGACTGACAGAAAGTGCATAATGGCTAAGCAGGTATGGCTAGAGGACAAATGTAAGGATTTAGAAGAGAGCCATGGCGGCTTTATTTTAGCGGGCGTGGCTGACGCCACTAACTACTTGGGCTTCCGATATCAATCCTGGTCATATGGCGGTTTTTGGTCGAGGGGTGTGTTGTTGGTTTCTGGTGGGCGTTGGAACTGACAGCCCATGGCTGGCAAATTGTTGGTTTTGGGGGACTGCTGCTTATTGCACTGGCCTCGAGAAGCCACGAGCGGTTAAATCAGTCATAGACAAGCTTTGACGGCTGGATTAAGGGTTGTTAGCGGTGAGTTTTGGGAAGATCAGCGGACGCCATGTGCAACCTCGTCAGCAAGTTGTGGGCTAACTCTGCAAGCTTAAATTTTATGGCTCCTGGAAGATCACCTGTATGGATTGGGGGCAATAACACCCCTGCTTGGAATCCTGAAAGTCATGGCACCCTCACACCTGAGTAGAGAGGTAAGTGTTGTTTTCTTTCGGTATTTGTTATTCTAAGGCCACATGTGTGTTAATTGGGAATTAGATCTTCCATATTATCACGCCTCCGAGTGGCTGTGTGGGTAGTCATCGGTCAGAGTAACTGATAATAGCTTGTTGTTCGAAGTCATACTCCGTGTTGTGTATGAGCATTCTCTGTTGTCAATTGAATTGATGAAATTGAAATTGCAACATTGTCTGCATCAAGGACAGGGCACTTTTCATAGATGAGTATGCCCTAGTAATTGGATTTGCAAGAGCTGATATTTCACCTTGTTAATTTTCAAGTAATTTTAAGGTGTGTTAAGCTTGTAACTCGTACGTGTGGTCACTTCCGGAATAAGTTAATATTGCTTACATCCTAGTCATTCTCGTTTGCAGCTTTGTTTAGGCAGATTGCTGTTCCCTTATGATGTGTGTTGGCAGGGTAGTTCTGGCAGCAGACGACGGGTTCGTGTGTCCTCGGCCTCGAGCAGAGACGTGTTTTCTTCCTGCTGCAGCGGCACTTCCGTTGTCACACGACGTCCATGTTGGCCCGCAGCCAGGCACCTCCACCAGCCGCCTCGTGTTGCCTCAAGTTGAGTAAATTTGATCGTTTGATGCGTGCCATGGGGGAGTGTCGCCAATTAATTCCGGAACTCTTAGTCTATTCAGTATTGTGAATTTAGCAAGCACATAAGCTTTAAAGTGTGTTCTGCAAGTCTTAAGTTCCTTTTCATTATATTTGCTCTTTAACCATTCTTTTAAACCTTGCACCCTTATTGCTAGGTCTAGAGAACGTTAAGTTTTAAAGCCCTTTACTTAGGAGTATGAACTGTTGAGTCTTTCTTTTTTATTAACAGTCAGTAGCTAACTCTGTTCATTGTGAAACTTACCTGCTTGTTCCATGTTGGCTGTGACGGCCGTCTGCTGTAATTTTCCACCTTTTCTTGTATTTTGGGAGACTGCACATTCATTTAAGGGTCATCGTCAATATTTCTGTTGGTGGGTACCAACTGGGAACCACACTGAAATTGTATGTCTTCCCAGCTTTTTCTCTATTTTGGGGGATTGTATATTTTATTGCTTAAGGGATTTTATTAAATTTATAAATTATTAAGGGCTTTCCAGCAGCCACAATCAGTGGGGTGACTTGTTAACTTTACTGTATTGGGCGTGGTCTATTGTTTAATGTTTCACCCATGCTTGGGATTCGCTAATGACTTTAGTCGCATTCACTTGTAATTTATCTAACTGGTAAACGCAGTTTGTTTGACCCAGCTTGCAGTCACGTCTAGTTGGCATGATTTCCTACTTGCATTTGCCGACTTATTTATATTCTTGGTTTTAAGCCCTGTTCTCAATAGTATAAGCTGGTAAAGATTTTTACTAATGAATTGATCCTGTTCAAGTTCTTTAAATTATCGTGAGCATTGTCATTCATGTTTTAACTAGGTTTTAATTTTAATCTTAATAATTAAACGACAAACTGTATTCCATGAAATGACAAATGACAAAATATGTGGGTCCACCCTCTATTGTCTTTTCTTCAAATACCCCAACCCTTGTTGTGAGGCATCGGGAAGCATAAATTACTAGGGAAAAGATGGATGCCGCCCACAGGAAAATTAAAGAGACCTTTGAAGAAAAAAGAACCACCTGTATAAATATCAAGAGCTCATACGGAAAACCAATCCTAAGCAAAAGAAGGGAAAGCAGAAAGCTGGAAGGAGTATACAGAGGATACATTCAAGGGAGATGTACTTGACAGCAATATTAGGGAAATGAAAGCGGACAAAATGAAGATGAGATGGGAGATATATTACTGTGTGAAGAATTTGACAGACTACTGAAAGACCTAAGTCAGAAAATAGTCAACATTACTGACAGCCTTGGAAGAGCCAGTCGTGACAACACTCCTCCGTCTGGTGACCAAGATGTATGAGATAGGCGAAATACCCTGAGCCTTCAAGAAGAATACAACAGTTTCAATTCCAAAGAAAGCATATGCTGAAATGTGTGAAAATCACTGAACTATTAGTTTTATAAGTCACGGTTGCAAAATACTAACACGGCATCTCTACAGAAGAATGGAAAAACTGGTAGAAGCAAACCTCATAGAAGATCAGTTTGGATTCCGGAGAAATGTAGGAACACGCGAGGCAATACTGATCCTATGACTTCTCATAGAGGATACATTAAGGAAAGGCAAACCTATGTTTATAGCATTTGTAGACTTAGAGAAAGCTTTTCACAATGTAGAATGGTATACTCTCTTTCAAATTCTAAAGATGACAGAGGTAAAACATAGGGAGGGAGAGACCAGATTGCTGTTATCAGAGCTGAGGGGTATGAAACGGAAGCAGTGGTTGAGAAGAGAGTGAGACAGGGTTGCGCCCTATACCTGATATTATTCGATCTGTATGTCGACCAGGCGGTAAAGGAAACAAAAGAAAAACTTGGAGTAGAAATTAAAGTCCAGGGAGAAGAACTAAAAACTTTGAGTTTTGCTGATGACATTGTAATTCTGTCAGAGACAGCAAAGGACCTGGAGGAGCAGCTGAATGGAATGGACGGTGTCCTCAAAGCAGAATATAAGATGAACCTCAACAAAAATAAAACTAGGACAGTGGAATGTAGTCGAATGAAATCAGGTGATGCTAAGGGAATTAGATTAGGAAATGAGACACTTTAATGTAGTAGATGGGTTTTGCTATTTGGGCAGCAAAATGACTGATGTCGGTCGAAGTAGAAAGTATATAAAATGTCGACTGGCAAAAACGTTTATGAAGAAGAGAAATTTGTTAACATCGAGTATAGATTTAACTGTCAAAATGATTCAAATGGCTCTAAGCGCTATGGGTAAGTCCCATAGTGCTTAGAGCCATTTGAATCTGATGTCATCAGTCGCCTAGAGTTAGAACTACCTAAACCTACCTAACCTAAGGACATCACACAATCCATGCCCGAGGCAGGATTCGAACCTACAACCGTAGCAGCAGCACGGTACCGGATTGAAGCGCCTAGAACCGCTCGGTCACAGTGGCTGGCATAGATTTAACTGACAGGAAGACTTTTCTAAAAGTATATGTATGGAGTGTAGCCATTTATGGAAGTGAAACACGGACAATAACGGTTTAGACCAGAAGAGAATAGAAGTTTTGAAATGTGGAACTACATAAGAATGCTGAAGATTAGATGGGTAGATCACTTAACTAATGAGGAGGTACTTTGGAAATTTGTGGTAGGTTCCTATGTGACCAAACTACTGAGGTCATCGGTCCCTAGGCTTGCACACTACTTAATCTAACTTAAACTAACTTACGCCAAGGGCAACACAGACACCCATGCCCAAGGGAGGACTCGAACCTCCGACGGGGGGAGCTGCGCGAACCGTGGCAAGGCGCCTCAGACCGCATGGCTAGGGGAGGTACTGAATAGAATTGCGGAGAAAAGAAATTTGTGGCACAACCTGACAAGAAGAAGGGATCAGTTGGCAGGACATATTCTGAGACATAAAGGGAGCACCAATTTAGTACCGGAGGGAAATGTGGGGGTAAAAATCGTAGAGGGAGACCAAGAGATGAGTACAGTAAGCAGATTCAAAAGGATGTAGGTTGTAGTAGTTACTCGGAGGTGAAGAGCTTGCACAGGATAGAGTAGCATGGAGAGCTGCATCAAACCAGTCTTCGGACTGAAGGCCACAACAATAGCAACGGTTCAGAATTTCAAAATAAGTGATGAGGTATGGGTTATAAGCGTTAATAACTGTTACAAAAATGGGAATTAAACAAGGACGTTCTTCCCATTGTCTAACACCGATTTAGGAATAATGGAAGGCTTATACACTTCACATAATCTGAAGAAACATATACCGCCAGAGCAGAAAGAAAACATAGGTAGAATAGATTCGTTCCAACAAACGAAATAGTTATTTCAACTTCACATCTGTACTCTGAAAATCAAGTTACTACTAAACCAGACTTTATTACAGATTGGATAACCTTGTAGTAAAGCTGGTATGAATAACGGACAGCTTTATCATACAACAAAGTAATGCTCAAGTTAGATGAGTTACCAGTGCTGAGCGTAAAATTAGTCATTAAGAAAAGAATGGTGAATGTGGTAAAAATTAGCTAATGGAAGGTTCTATGGTACATTGTGAGACGCATTTTCATTGAACTATATGGAACCATTTAGGTTACCTCGACAAGTAAAGATGTTAAGGGCGTGTACCGAGGGATCAGGTTTTGTCACGGTCTTTACAGAGGACTGGATTTACTACAGTAGCAGTCCCATAATCAGGATTTTCACTCTGGAGCCTCCTCTGTGACAACCATGTCTTCAACGTCGACCTTCTCCTTCAGGAGCTACCAGCTATTGACCTACAACATTCATGGCGTCTACACTGAAGAGAGATGGCCTCAGATGCTGTGATCAGCAGTTGCACTTTGTTTTCAACCAGCAGTACGCCAGACTTAAACTTTTGTGGATCCCTTTGGAACTTTAACTTTTGCTCGCGCTCTCAGGGTTTCAACTTCTGAGCATACCTTCCAGAATTTGATGTTGTATACTACGGACGCTGATTTTTGGAACTTGTAATTTATGATGACGTTTTCAGGTCTTCATCCTTCATATATTATTGTTATTATTCTTTCAACATTCAAGAAGTGACTTGTTTTCAGTTAATTTGTTCCAGATTAATTCCCGTCAGGTATGTCTGTTTATGTGTATTATGATAAACATCATATTCATTATGTACCTGGGCGACTACTTTTTTATTTTTATTCATTTATTTTTGGGTATCAGAGTCTCACACATGTACTCCAACAAAAATGGTTCAAATGGCTCTGAGCACTATGGGACTCAACTGCTGAGGTCATTAGTCCCCTAGAACTCAGAACTAGTTAAACCTAACTAACCTAAGGACATCACAAACATCCATGCCCGAGGCAGGATTCGAACCTGCGACCGTAGCGGTCTTGCGGTTCCAGACTGCAGCGCCTTTAACCGCACGGCCACTTCGGCCGGCTTGTACTCCAACAAGGCTTTAGAAAGCATCGCTCCTGCGAAACATAACTCGCCCTTTTTTCACATGATTTATTGCGAACCATGGATGAAGGATATCAGACGGATGCCATATTCCTTGACTTCTGGAAAGCTTTTGACTAGGTGCCTCACTGCAGACTCCTAACTAAAGTACGAGCATATGGGATTGGTTCCCAAGTATGTGAGTGGCTCGAAGACTTCTTAAGTAATAGAACCCAGTACGTTGTCCTCGATGGTGAGTGTTCATCGGAGGTGAGGGTATCATCTGGAGTGTCCCAGGGAAGTGTGGTAGGTCCGCTGTTGTTTTCTGTCTACATAAATGATCTCTTGGATAGGGTGGATAGCAATGTGCGGCTGTTTGTTGATGATGCTGTGGTGTACGGGAAGGTGTCGTCGTTGAGTGATTGTAGGAGGATACAAGATGACTTGGACAGTATTTGTGATTGGCGTAAAGAATGGCGGCTAACTCTAAATATAGATAAATGTAAATTAATGCAGATGAATAGGAAAAAGAATCCTGTAATGTTTGAATACTCCATTAGTAGTGTAGCGCTTGACACAGTCACGTCGATTAAATATTTGGGCGTAACACTGCAGAGCGATATGCAGTGGGACAAGCATGTAATGGCATAGTCGCCTTCGGTTCATTGGTAGAATTTTGGGAAGATGTGGTTCATCTGCAAAGGAGACCGCTTATAAAACACTAATACAACCTATTCTTGAGTACTGCTCGAGCATCTGGGATCCCTATCAGGTCGGATTGAGGGAGGACATAGAAGCAATTCAGAGGCGGGCTGCTAGATTTGTTACTGGTAGCTTTGATCATCACTCGAGTGTTACGGAAATGCTTCAGGAACTCGGGTGGGAGTCTCTAGAGGAAAGGAGGCGTTCTTTTCGTGAATCGCTACTGAGGAAATTTAGAGAACCAGCATTTGAGGCTGACTGCAGTACAATTTTACTGCCGCCAATTTACATTTGGCGGAAAGACCACAAAGATAAGATAAGAGAGATTAGGGCTCGTACAGAGGCATAAGGCAGTCATTTTTGCCCCGTTCTGTTTGGGAGTGGAACAGGAAGAGAAGATGCTAGTTGTGGTACGAGGTACTCTCCGCCACGCACCGCATGGTGGATTGCGGAGTATGTATGTAGATGTAGATGTAGACAACATTAAAGGTGATATTCAGCAGTGTGCCTTCTTTCTCGCATACAAAGGCTCATATCTACCACCTCCAGCAGCAACTTAACCTGGAAGCAGAATCCCATTGTGCCCTACGACAGGTTGAAGTCAAGTTTGTTAGAATACTTTTTCCAGTGCACGTGGTGGCAGCTCACCACGAGCTTTTCAACTGCCATAAATTTAACAGTCTTACCATAAATGGAATGCCCACCTTCTCATGATTGCCATTTCCAGTGTAGTAAACCCTAGTCTGAGTAATCATATGCAGCTACCTTGGTCTGGGTCACGGTTCACATGCACATCTCCAGTGAAAGACTATCTGTGGATCTTCTTAAATTGAAGGACACTTCCTTAGAACTATTTGTCTACTTTTGAACAGTCTCTCAGGTCCTCAGTCACCCTGCAGAACCCATCACAAGTGTTAGCCACCTGACCAAAGAGCCTCCTTCAGCCCCAGTCATGCCCTCATCCAAGTTTGAAACACACAACGCAGACAAAGACTCAGAGGACAGAAGCAGCCCTCAGCAACTCCTACCTGTAGCCAGGATTTTATTAGTCACCAGAGCCACTACCAGTGCACTAAGTGCACCTCTTGTGGAAAATCTGGACATAGGGCTGAAGTGTGCCAAGCATGCTCAAAATGAATGTCAGCTCTGAATGCATGGATCCTTCAGATGCAGGGACTGATGACAAGGTGGATCTGTTACTGGATGTACCCTACATCCAGTCTGTACTTTCACGCTGACAGGAATCTCTATCGCTCTTGGTAGCTATCAACTACATGCCCATTGAGCTGCAGACAGACACAGGGTCATCATACACTGGTAATCTTATTATCATGTGGGATCTCCAACCCTGCATCCTTCTGACACTCCGCTGCATAGTGACAGCAATGACATCATTAAAGTCAATGGCCAATCTACAGCCCAAGTTCAGAGTCCTTTGACTGCCCTCACAGTCAGTAATTTGGATGTCGACATTCCTGGAGTAATCAGTTTCTTAGGCCTGGATCTGTTCAACACTACTGCCGTAGAAATCCACGACTCTGCTCCCATCATCAAGTCGCTGGGTGCCAATCCTTACCTAAAAGACCTCTTTTCCATGTGTGGCTCAGTGTTCATCTCCTCAAGTATCAAAGGTTTCAAGACACATGTAGCTCTTCTACCACCAGTGACACTGAAGTTCTTCAAAGCCACAAATATTTCCTACATGCTCCAAGACAAACTTCAGCTGGCGCTACTGTTGTTGCAGGATAAGGGTATTTTCACTCCCGTTTCCAGCTGCCAATAGGCCATCCCATCAATAATGAAGAAAAACCAAATGGCACATTGCTCATTTGTAAGGACTTCAAGAGAACCATTAATGCCCAGAGTGTCATAGACGCTTATCCTGTTCACAAGATGGAGGTCATAATAACCTTCATTGCGTGTGGTAAAGTATTTACCAAGATTGACATCCATGATGCATATCTCCAGCTTCTGGCGGACTGCTTCAGTAAAATAGGCTTCCGTTTGGCATTGCCAATCCACTGGCCATCTTTCAGCGCTGCCTGAAGCACTGCACCTACTGTGTGCCAGCTATGGCGAACTGTGAAGATTGGTCACAAATTGAGAGTCACTCAGATCCCTGGATTCATCATTATTATCAATGAGGCGTGCAACTGATGCTTCAGTCACTACAAGGACCATCAACAGGCTGCTCACATAAAGGGGAATGAGCTCAGTGCACCATATGCACCAACTACCATTGGTCTCTCTACACCAACAAGCCCATTTTCAGTAATGTCTGGCACATTCAGCTTAGAATGTCCTTGACTGGAGTAGAATTGTCTTCAGTGACCTGAGAGTCCCACTTAGAACCAGACCTGATGCACAGCAAAGACGTGTTTGGAGACGCCCCAGGCAACTGTGGTATACCAACTTGACTGTCGCCCACCATATAGCCTAAAAACCAAGAGTGATGGTTTGCGGTGCCATTTCTTTTCACAGTAGAACCCATCTGGCTGTCATGCACGGCGACATTAAAGCACGGCGGTACATCAACGATAGTCTACGCCTCGTTTCGTTGCCATCCATGGCAAGCCATCCCGGACTTACATTTCAGCAAGATAATGCCTTCCCTCATACGGTGAGAGTTGTCTTCATGCTTACCAAACCAGCCTTGGCCAGCAATGCCACTAGATCTCTCCCCAATTGAGAACGCTTGGAGCATAATGGGCAGAGGCCTCCAACCGCCTTGGGATTTTGACGATCTAACGCACCAACTGGACAGAATATGGCGCGACATCATTACTGCTTGAGGTGGATCAAAGTGTTTTTGACTTGTTCAATAAGTGCAGTTTGTCCTCTTGAAAAAATCAACCAGTTTTTCTGAAACGGAAATCATTTGTTTTTCTGTACATGTATAGCACATCTCCCGAATTCCAAATTCCATCCAATTCAGATAATTACTTGGTAGTGCGTCTTTTTTTTGTCTTAGAGTGTATTTAGACATTCTTTTCATGGGCAAAGACACACAGGACTTGGCTAACAACCTCCTGAACACACTGTTCAGTCCTCCAACAGGCCAACCTCAAATGCAATAAAGACAAGAACTGCTTTTTGTTCATCAGTTGGAATACTTGGACCACGTTTTTAGTGTGTCAGGCATGTACCCTACACCATAGTACACCAAGGCAGAGCAAATATTCTTGCCTCCACCATCACCAGCTACATCTACACCTACATCTACATGCTACATGGATTCTCTGCAAATCACACTTAAGTGCCCGGCAGAGGAGTCATCAAACCAACTTCACAATAATTCTGTTATTCCACTCTCGAACAACGTGCGGATAAAACGAACACCTATATCTTTCCCTTATTTTGTTACAATGATTGTTTCTCCCTACGTAGGTCGTTGTCAACAAAATATTTTCACATTCGGCGGAGAAAGCTGGTGATTTAAATTTTGTGAGAAGATTCCGCCACAACTAAAATCGCCTTTGTTTTAATGGTGTCAATCCCAAATTCTGTATCATGTCCGTGACACCCTCTCCCCTATTTCTTTGAACTTTCTCCATGTACTCCGTTAATCCTTATCTGGTAAGGGTCGCACACTGCGCAGAAGTTCTCCAAAGGAGGACGGAAATGCGTAGTGCAGGCAGTATCTTTAGTAGATTTGTTGCATCTGCCAAGTGTTTTGTCAATAAAATGTAGCCTCTGGTTCGCCTTCCCCACACCATTTCCAGTGTGATCTTTCCAATTTAAGTTGTCCATGATTGTAATTTCTAGGTATTTAGCTGAATTTAGGGCCTTTAGATTTGATTGATCTATCGTGTAACCGAATTTTAACGCATTCCTTTTAGCACTCATGTAGCTGACCTCACACTTCTCAATATTTAGAGTCAATTGCCAATTTTGGCTCCGTACAAATATCTTATCTAAATCACTACACAATTGGTTTTATCTTCTGATGACTTTACTAGACGATAAATGACGGCATAATCTGCAGACAACCTAACACCGTGCTCAGATTTCCGCCCAAATCGTTTATGTAGATAAGGAACAACTGAAACTTATCAGATTACCTTGGGGAACGCCGGAAATCATTTCTTTTTTACTCGATGGCTTTCCCTTCAGTTATTACGAACTGTGACCTCTCTGATAGGAAATCACGAATCCAGTCGCATACCTCAGATGATATTCCATAAGCAAGCAGTTTGATTACAAGTGGTTTGTGAGGTACGTGTCAAAAGCACTCTGGAAACCTAGAAATACGGAATCAATTTGAAATCCTTTTTCGACAGCACTCGACACTTCGTGTGGGAAAAGAGTTAGTTGTGTTTCACAAGGACGATGTTTTCTAAATCAGTGCTGACTATGTGTCAACAGGCCGTTCTCTTCGACATAATTCATTCCCGGTGGGGTCAGGGATTTTTCCTCCCTCGAGATGACTGGTTGTTGTTGTGTCGTCTTCATCATCACCATCCATCCCCATTACGGTCGAAGGAAGGCAATGGCAAGCCACCTCGGCTAGGACCTTGCCTAGTCGGCGGTGCGGGTCTCCCGCATCGTTCCCTACGCTCCTCGGAGTATCGGACCTCTCATTATCATATAAACGTACGAGCTCTGATTTCGCTTATTTTATTATTATGATCGTTTCTCTGCATGTAGGCGGCGTCAATAAAATATTTTCACATTCGGAGGAGAGAGTTAGTGGTTAAAATTTTGTGAGAAGATGCAGTATCCAAGAAACAATGGACCAATTGTGAGTGCGTTTGCCTCAGGTGAAGATACTCTCACTTTAATGACACCCTTCCCAACCGAATCGGTGCAAAGGCTAGAGAGGGTGCAATGACATGCTGGTAAATGGACTCATGCCGATAATTTCTTTGTAAATTTGATTAGGTTTTGTGATCACTGAAATAACAAACATCACATACCCTCTCAAAACGTGGATTTTAATTTAATTTCCTTCCGCTCCTTCCAGCCCCTTCTGGATACTTCAGTTTTTTTGCAGGTAGTGTTTAGGAGGCAGCTGCTGGCAGGCTAATATCTACTTATAACAATGTTCTTCCGAATCATCCTTTGTATTTCAAACTGAAGACTTAATCTAGCCCTTACAGCGCCTTCTCTTCATCCACCCTGCCCTGGTCATTAGCCGTACATCATTGGTCACTGCCAACAAAAATTCTCGACACTATTTCGCTTCCTGTCAGTGTGCACAGTTACTCAGCTCTCTTCCAAAAAGTGCGTCTTCATCTAGACGGTGCATCACTAACAGGAAATCTACTCTTCTATCATGTTATAATGTACCAAATACACCAGTAATGGCTGTGTGGTGTTTTTCCATAATGTTATTAGAAAATTATTTATTTGATTAATTATCTGTGTTAAAAAAGGAATAATGTATACACAGAGAATATCTATATATAATGTCCTAGCCTACAGTATAATCCTTGTCCTTTTTATAAAGATAATAGAGACTATTCTCTCTCTTCCTTTGCGACCGCCATTCGATGTACATCTCTGTATTCAGGTCCGTTGTTAAAGTACTAATAATTCATTCAGTGGATATATATTATTATTGTTAAATGATACTACATGTTATCATTTGTAAGATTAGCGCTCACTGTCTCAAATCCTTTAAGATTTCAGCTTTTAGCGCTGCGGAGAAGAAAAACAATGTGGATAGGCCTACGCTTCCGGGGCTAGCGGCCGCAATACGTGCATTCAAATTTACAGGTTTTCTTTCACAGCAGCACGTTGCAGAGGAGCGCCGCAGCACTGATTTATTTGATTTCAGCTAAAGTGTAGTGCTGGCAGAAAGCAGTGTATCTCAAGTAGGTGCATAACAGTAATTTACTCTTAGCTGGACTGACTATCCCATTTTCTTATGCCGTATGCAAATAATTTCAATTACAACCGTGTTTGAGACATATTAAGAAAGTTTATTAATAATAATAATAACGTTTGTGTCTGAGTTTCTCCAAGCCCTGAAATTGTCTTGAAAGAAAGAGCTAGCTGGATTATTTGTGGACTTACAGAATACGATTAAATACGGAAGCTCAGATAACTGTAGTTGATCTCATAAAGAATACCTCAGAACGAGAGGCCCAAACCTACCGTCTACTAAATAGGCCTCAATAAATTAACAATCGAAGCATTAATAAACAAACTTAAATAAATTAAAACTCCGTTGAAACATTAAAAGATTTGACGCCCAATAGAGCGGGGCTCGATATTAGAAGTATTTGCATTGTTAGTCTATTAATCTACTGCATTATTATTGTAATCAGTGCTATTGTCTATTGTATGTTGTACCTGTATGTGGAATTAATTACGCGTATGTATGTTTGTTGTTTGTAATTGGTTCTAGACAACATTGCGGCCAAGAAACAGACAAATCCTTGGCCGGCCCATAAGTTAATTCAGGTACGACGACAGTGCACGCTCCCACACAAATCCTAATTAGATGTGGACTGTACAGAAACTACAAGATACAGTGTATGTAGGTGTAGAAGTGAACAACACTAAAACAACTACACATTCACCCTGTTAACGCAGTAGAAACTTTTACAGGCTAGTTAGAAGTGTTTTTTTGTGGAAACTTTATTGAGATTTATCTGTGTCTTGCGTGTGAAGCTATCATGGGTAGGCCGCGTAAGAACGTTGACCCACAAAGTAGTCAAGGTTTAAATGTAGATGATAATGTTAATGAAACCAATGCTGACATTATACCAGAGCATGTAGACGCCGAAGATCGGCAAGATACAGATCTGAAAGATGAAGTAGGTGTTCCGTCCTCAGTAGTTTACGAAATGACAATAGACACGGGGGCCGAGACTCCGAAAAGAGACTCTGAACCTAAGCATATTAGGCAATGTAGTGTACCTATATGTTCACTCATACCTGATCCGTTCGCAGAATTGCTACGCAGACTGCAAGAGCGTGACCGGGAAAGGGAAGAAAGAAAAAGGTTTCACGAACTCAAAACAGAAGCGCAAAGCAGTTACTTGGCTACGCGATATGTCATCGCGAAGAAGTGGAGGCTACTAGCCCAAATAACGCTCCATCAAGAACTCGAAATGTCAATCGAATTAACGACACTGCATCTAGTGTCATATATGGCAATGCTAAGAATTATGTATGTGTATGCCAGTCACAAACTACTCATCAAGCTAGGTCAGTATCCAATAATAAAAACTCTCCGCCTATTAGCAGAGAGGCAGAGCCTCAAGCGCTTGATAGGAGAATCTAAGAGAGTTTGATCAAACATAAACAGTTCTTGCCGTTTACGGGCGAGAAGAAATCTATACACCCAACTGTGTTCATCAAAGAATTTAGAGACATTCTACCCAGGGTGTGGAATGACAAACAAAAGATTAGATCCATTCTGTCTCACATACAAGGAGTACCGCCTTGTGAGCAAATCAGATAGCTGAATCTTGTGACACGCAAAGTCAATTTGAAAAGGCCTTTCTTGCAAAGTACTGGTCGTTCAGCATTCAAGAAAGATTTCGTTAACAAGTTTACAGTCCTGACTGTTACAATGAAAAAACAAGGCTCTTTCAGAGCACATTTTCACAGATACATAAACAAAACGAGATATTGGGACGATCCAATCTCGGATCGAGACATAATCAGGCAATTCAAACCAAGATTACCTGTACACATTCGTTTGCAATTAGTCAAAGTGACAAAAAGTGACCTGGATCAGTTCCTCTCAGTCACAGATTCAACTGATTTAATACAAGAAGACTTAAGAAATGGGGGCGACCACTCAAAGAGTGGTTCGTTTCCACAAAAGAAAGACAAGCGAAACAATTCACCATTAAACCATGGTAAAGGTAATGGTAACAGTAATGGTACTGGTTGTCGGAAGAATGAACATAACGGCAATGGAGACAGACAAACGAACGGTGATGGTAATCAGACATACAACTGTAAGTGGGGGCATGAAGACAGGACTAATTCGAATCCGAACAAAAACAATAAGTAGAAAAATACCAGGCAAAACAAGTATTCTGTACAGTGGAATAACAAACAAGGCCACCAGAATAGTAATAACAGTCAGAATATGCCTATTAACCAGGCACAGGGAAATAATAGTAGTTAATTAAACCCACAAGCTCAGGCATGGTCTACTTCAAACCAAAAAGTACGTAAAGTTGAAGTTACAGACGATTGCTAGCCAAGCACGTCTGCAGCTTTAAACTAAATAAGGCCGCAAGCCGCTCTCCATTGTCCGCCGGAGAGGATAGTGAGAGCAGTACTGATGTCGAGCATGGCAACACTGCATCTGTATTAAGATACAATGACGGCAACAGCATGCCTGATGAATTAGTGAGCGAACGCCGTTCATGTTTGAAGTCAGAGAAAGAAATAGTGCAAACTGTGATCGTAGGCGAGATCGATAGCATTCCGGTAAACACTATTGTCGACACGGGTGCGACTGTTAGTTTAATGAGCGAAGATCTCTTCAAGAGAATATCTCGTGCATAAAAATTGCCTACATTGCCAATAAAGAACTGCAAAATGTCAGCTTCTATTGGTGCTCAGGCACAGGTCACAAAGCAGCAGGTACGGGTCATAGTTCACGTACAGGGAGAAGCGATACAGTGCGCCCCCTCGTGTCTCGAGCTCTGTCTGTACCTTGTGTACTCAGCTGTCGGGTTTCTACGGAACAGAGAGGCGTACATTGACCTCGCAACCGGACTGCTCAACATTACGAACCAAGGCAGGCGGGTTTCACTGGTGATGTTAAAGTTGCGAGCCGAGGGTTAAGTGTGTTACACATCCGTGACACACAGTTGAATGAAGCGATCTATTACTCCGATAACGATGAAAGAACAGTACCTCAGACAGAAGAGAGGATTCATTCGAAAATTCGAGAATCTGATAACCTCATCTACGAACAGCAAACACAACTAGCAGACTTGCTATGTAATTATACTGCAGTGTTCTCTAACAAACCAGGGATAGTAAAAGGGTACCAATACAAGATAGTACATCAGCACACTACATACTGCCATGCAAATAGAGAAATCCGTAAGATGATGGAATGGGAAATAATAAAGCCTTCACTACCACCTTACAGTAATCCTGTCGTAGCTGTTGCGAAAGCTGGAAACAACATCCGCCTGGTACTGGATGAGAGATAACAGTATACCCCACACTTCCATGCGATCTCCAACTCTGGAAGTATTAACTGGAAAGGAATGCAGGAAGGAATGGCTGAATCCCTTCCTACATTGCCAAACAGAAAGGACAAATCTGTGATGAGGTTTGTAACGTAGCAAGTTATTACGGGATAACATTCATTGCAGTAAAGCAGACAGCTGTGTAGCTCGGTGGCTGCAGGATTGTTTCTCTGCTATGACTCACAGCGCATCTGACGTAACTAGCCGGGAGAACGGTCTCCAGTACCATCCAGTACAAACGTAAATTCGTACCCCCTACGAATCTAAATAAACCACAGTAATTATCTACTGATTTTGTCCAAACTTGGTGTACCATCTTTTGTTATTAGGAAAATAATCCTCAAAATTTCAGATTTTTATCTCTTATAGTTCCGGAGATTGTGAAAATTACTTAAATGCCCAAAAACCGACACTTGTGTTTCAAAACACAGTTAGGAACAATGGCAGTTAGTCTTTTATTATCATCTAAAGTCATAAACAGAGTTCTCAGTGTGTAAAATCACTTAAATGGAATTGTCTTTTCAAAACTTTAATTACTCTGAATTTCGTAGTGTAAAAGAATCATTCAAAATTATTATTTGCTTATTATTTTGTTGTGTGTATAGATGGGAATGAATGAGAGAGTGTCTGTGGGACATACGTAAAAATTTAATACTATTTTATGTAAAAACTTACGTAACTGAATCGTGGGAAAATTGTGATGCAACCACGAAGCTGATGACGATTGTCGATGTGTGCTTGCTTTTGTAAGAGACCATACAGAATACAAGTCGGAAGTTGAATAAGTTTCTAAATTAATTTAAAGATTATTTTGCATCTCGGTCTATTTGATTAAATATTATATTAGAAATTGTCATTGGAATGACGTAAATTATTTTCTGATTAGTGATTGGCTCAGGCTAGTGTTGCCGCGAGAATGATCTAGAAGGATCATTCTGATTGGTCATTTAAACCATTAGCCAATCAGAATTAAGCTGTTCCCGCACGCAGAAAGTTAGATAGGCATAGAGTGAGGTGGCATCGAGAGATTCACTTGCCAACCTTCGTTAGTGTAACATCATGCTAAATGTCGCAGAGAAAATAACTTGTAAAATGAAGAACTGTTGAGTTCATTGCTGTTAGGAAGTGTCGTGACTTAGGCAGCTTAATTTACGAAAATTTTGAGGACAATTTGATTAATTAATTGATGTGTTATGAGCGTGTGATATTTCGGTCTTAGTGAAATTCCGCGTGGCATATTATATATTCCATACGCTTTATGGAATACTTGGGCGAGCACTTCTAGCTTTGAAGACCACTGATTCGACCGAAGTTTCAACTCGCTATAGTAGTGGGTCAGTAACTGTCAGATCGAACATTAATCGGGTTGGACTAGGTAGATATTCTGGTCTCTTTTTTTCGTTTGAGAGCAGTTTTGTACAGACTGTGAGATGGGAATAGTAGAGCAGTTAAAATAGTAAATTCGGACTTGATAGCAAATTTATGTGCTTCCTTAAAAATAAAAACCAGTTTACCAAAATTTCCGAAATCTTACTGCAGGAAAACTGCAATTTCCCACCAGCCGAAATTTGTTAAAATGAACTTACGGGAACTGATTCGCAACGTGAGTTACGCGGCCTCTGTGTGGTAGGTATTAGGTCGTGGTTTCATCAACGCTGTTTTACACGGCCTAGTGAGTATCTACTACTGCAGAGTGAAGGGACGTCGTAACGAAGCCGTACTGAGGTAGGTGGACAATGAATGAAAGTGTTCGATCGTGTAACGACGACAAAAACCCCGCACCGCCGCAAGTTGTAACTAACTTGTCGCGTGCTGCGCAGACCAGCAAAAATGGCGTATGACCCGTGTGTGAACACGACAAAGTCTTATGTGGGATATGGTTTAGTGAACGTATCCCAAATTATGTAAGATCTTAAGGAGAATAAAGAAATATCAGTTACTTTACACCGGTCCTTACAAGATTGTAAGACTGCCTAGAAGACGTAAAGAGAGGAAAAGTGAGGAGCTTATATCCTTATACCCTTACAAAGATATCCAGCCATATATAACAGAGTTTGAATGATTTGTAAACAGTAGTTATAGGTGTACATAGTTGTAATTTTATTTACCTGATGAACATTTCTTTGCATATGTATTAGTATGTAAGAAAAATCAATGGCCATCTGCCGTAAGAAAATGAACAGACGGTAACATTCATTAAACAATGAACAGGCAAGAATTTAATTTATTTCAATTGAAATACGAAATGAATAGGTTCATATTTCTTTGTTTTTCATATTTTATGATTATTTGTCGTTTTTCTTGGTATATAGAGATGTATAGGTCATAAGTTTGAACAGTTAAAGATTTAATTCTGCGCACAATAGAGTGCCACTAAATACAAAATATTTTCTATACATTTCACCTGGCAAACTGTGTAAGAAGGATACGTGCCTTCAGCAAATCCCCTTCCGGTATTTTGTGTGGAGCTACGGGACGTGTGTCTTTATTTTTATTACGGGAAAATACACTGCCGTCTGATCTAAGACAACTTTGTGAAAAATATGAAAGTTTACAAATGTATTACCAGTCCATAAACGATTGTAACGTCAGACCAGCATGAAGCCAGCACGCATGTCTTGTAATTTGAAGCACTTGACACAAAAGTGCTAATTACACTAACATGTACACGAGGTTGTATTACGGACGTGAAGTGGCAGACCTGTGAAATAAATAACGTGCATATGAAGTTGTACTAATGTAAGAACTCATGTGAACTGACAGACAGAGTGCTAACGCCAAATGTGGAAACGTGTTAGCATCACAGGTCTAGGAAGTTACATTCATCTTTGGTCAAAACGTATTGTTTGGTGGTAACAGTTGAGTCATGGGACGTTACTGTAAAGACTCGACTCTACGAAACTGTAATTCCGTAAAACCAAGTGTGTGTGTGTGTGTGTGTGTGTGTGTGTGTGTGTGTGTGTGTGTGTTTGTGTGTAGCTAAGAACTGTGTGTATGACAGCTGCAAATAAACGGGACTGTGTGCAATGTCATCCATATGTTGGAGTAAGGACAGTGTGTTTTTCATTCAGAACTAACACTGTGAACAAAACAATCAAATGTCGACCTTTGACAGTGACTTAAGTAGCTTGCAACAGAGAGCTGCCGCATGTAGAATGTCTGTAATCTGCACTGAACTCGCGCGAATGTTCGTGAACTGTGTAGCGGTAACAGTGACACCTATGAACAACCATGTGAACTGAACATTACGCGAACTGAGAGTGTGGACTAAGATGAATATGGATTAGGCAGCGCCGTAACAAACTGGGTGTGCAGTTAATTGACATTAATCTCCGTGCTTTCTCTTCTAGCGGAAACTATGTCTAACACCGCCTGCACCTGTTCAATTTCATCAAACCTGTGGCCAGAAATGTTTAAGACGCATCCCTGGCTGATGTACTAGACATCAGCACTGATGGTACGAGAAGACGCCTCAGACACTGGCGCCATAGTCCAGACGCCGACTTTCGGTTCCTGATGGGCGCTGCAATAGCACAAGTTCCTGACCTACGATCACGTCATCCCGGAAACCGTTGGAGGGGACTTCGTCGCCGGAGAAAACAAATCAAAGACAATATTTTGCAGTGTATAATTTATTCAAAAAACAATTTATGGACACATCAACATTAAAGATAAACATTTGCAAAGAGACTCTTTTCACATATGTGTAATAACAATAATATGTGTATAGCAAGAGTAATGGAGTGTGACCGATCTCTTCGGAGCTTCTTTCCCGGTCCTTTTTTCCCATCCGAAGCGCGCCCGAATGGAGGGCTCTATCTGAAACGACCTAAGTTACATAATCGCACTCCGCGCATGTTTGTAGAAAATGTATAACTGTAGATTTGAAAATGTAACACAATTTGAACATAAAGAACACTAAATTAAGGAGACACTAATTATTGAAAAAAATGTGAAACATGTGTCAATATAAACAATATTTATGTGAGTGAAAAACTGAAACAAGTGATTCAAAAAATACTGTAGAAGGAGCCTTACCAACATTATATGTAATAACAACCCTTCTAGGGAGATTTGTGATGTTTTTCCATAATGTTATTAGAAATTTTTTTATTTAATTAATTGTTTGTGTTAGAAACACAAACAAGAAATAAAAATATAATAATAAATGAATCATCAATTAAATATTTTATTGTCCAAGCAATAGCATCGACAATACTATTATTTTCAATTTTGCTGATTCAAATAAAGTATCCAATAGGATGAGAAACAGAATTTATTCCATCAATAATAATTAGATCTAGATTATTATTAAAGATCGGGGCTGCACCTTTTCATTTCTGATTTCCAGAAGTAATAGGAGCTTCAAGATGAAATAACTGTTTAACACTGATAACATGGCAAAAAATTGCCCCAATAATAGTATTATCTTATTGTATTCAACTAAGAACTTTCATTTGAACAATTATTATTCTAAGAATTATTATTGGGGCAATAGGTGGTTTAAATCAAACATCGCTACGACAACTTCTAGCATATTCCTCAATTAGACATTTAGGGTGAATAATTAGATCCCTAACAGTTAGAGAAAACATTTGAGAACTATACTTTATTATTTATTCACTATTAAGATTAATTATGGTCCTATTATTTAAGCAAATAAATCTATTTTTATAAACCAGATTTATTCAGCCAGAAATATAAAAACTGAAATTAAATTCATAATATTTTTATCCCTTTTATCCTTAGGTGGTTTACCACCATTTCTTGGATTTCTACCAAAATGAATTGTAATACAATCATTGATGGAAAATAACATAACAACTATTATAACAATTATGGTTGTATTAACCACAATTACACTTTATTATTATATACATATTAGATTCTCAGCCCTAATTATATCATACACAGAAAATTCGTGATCTATAAAAATAAAGTCTCAAAAATCAAGAATTATTCTTCCTATAACAGTAATAATTTCAACAATAGGATTAATCTCAACATCAACCTTAATCTCATTATACTAAGGACTTAAGTTAAACAAACTAATAACCTTCAAAGTTATAATTAAAAGAATGATCTTTTAGGCCTTAGTAAAATTTTACACCTCTAGAATTGCAGTCTAGAATCATAACTGAATATAAGACCTAAAGCATGGTAAGAGAGAAACATCTCATAAGTAGATTTACAGTCTACCACTTTAAATTCAGCCATCTTACTGCAAAAATGATTATTCTCAACAAACCATAAGGATATTGGTACTTTATACTTCTTATTTGGAGCGTGAGCAGGAATAGTAGGAACATCAATAAGAATACTTATTCGTGCTGAACTTGGTCAACCAGGATCTCTAATTGGAGATGACCAAATTTATAATGTCATTATTACAGCCCACGCATTTGTAATAATTTTTTTTATAGTAATACCTATTATAATTGGTGGATTTGGTAATTGACTCGTACCATTAATAATTGGTGCACCAGATATAGCGTTCCCACGAATAAATAATATAAGTTTTTGGTTACTACTGCCTTCACTTACCCTTCTTCTTACATCTTCTATAGTAGATAACGGTGCTGGTACAGGATGAACAGTTTACCCTCCTCTTGCAGGAGCTATCGCACATGGGGGGGCATCTGTAGACCTAGCTATTTTTTCACTTCACTTAACAGGTGTATCATCTATTCTTGGTGCAGTAAACTTCATTACAACAGCAATTAATATACGATCAGAAAGTATAACTCTAGATCAAACACCTTTATTTGTCTGATCTGTAGCTATTACAGCCCTTCTCCTCCTTTTATCGCTTCCAGTATTAGCAGGGGCTATTACTATACTATTAACAGATCGAAATTTAAATACATCATTCTTTGACCCTGCGGGAGGAGGTGACCCAATTTTATATCAACACCTATTCTGATTCTTTGGGCACCCAGAAGTTTACATTTTAATTCTACCGGGATTTGGAATTATTTCTCACATTGTATGTCAAGAAAGAGGAAAAATTGAATCATTTGGAACGTTAGGTATAATTTATGCTATATTATCAATTGGACTAATAGGATTTATTGTATGAGCACATCATATATTCACAGTAGGAATAGATGTTGACACACGAGCATACTTTACATCAGCAACAATAATTATTGCTGTACCTACAGGAATCAAGGTATTCAGATGATTAGCTACACTATATGGAACTAAATTCAAATTCAATCCACCGTTATTATGAGCTTTAGGATTTATTTTTCTATTCACAATTGGTGGATTAACAGGATTAGTATTAGGAAATTCATCACTTGACATCGTATTACATGATACATATTATGTAGTAGCCCACTTCCATTATGTGTTATCCATAGGAGCAGTATTCGCAATCATAGGAGGTGTTATTCAATGATACCCATTATTTACAGGATTAACTATAAATAATACATGATTAAAAATCCAATTTACAATTATATTTATCGGAGTAAACTTAACATTTTTCCCTCAACACTTCCTAGGACTAGCAGGAATACCACGACGATATTCAGACTATCCAGACGCATATACATCATGAAATGTAGTATCAAGAATCGGGTCCACAATTTCTATTGTAGGAATCATTATATTCATTGTAATTATATGAGAAAGAATGGTTACAAACCGGGCAATCATATTTAGAGCTAATATAAGAAGATCAACAGAATGACTACAAAATAACCCACCTGCGGAACACAGTTACTCAGAGCTACCATTAATTTCTAGATTCTAATATGGCAGATTAGTGCAGTAGATTTAAGCTCTACAAATAAAGGTTTGACCTTTTATTAGAAAAATTAATTAATGGCAACATGATCAAATTTATCCCTTCAAGATGGAGCTTCACCATTAATGGAGCAACTATCATTCTTCCATGATCATACGATGGTCGTATTATTATTAATTACAGTAATTGTAGGCTACGCCCTAAGTTACATATTATTCATTGCCTATACAAACCGAAATATACTTCACGGACATTTAATCGAAACAATCTGAACAGCACTACCAGCAATTACACTAATTTTTATTGCACTACCATCATTACGACTACTATATTTACTTGATGATTCAGTAGATGCAATAATTACAATTAAAACAATTGGACGACAATGATATTGAAGATATGAATATTCAGACTTTATAGATGTAGAATTTGACACTTATATAACACCAGAACAAGACCTAGAAAACGACAGATTTCGACTTCTAGATGTAGATAACCGAACAATTTTACCAATAAATACAGAAGTACGAGTATTAACAAGAGCATCAGACGTTCTACACTCATGAGCAGTGCCTGCATTAGGGGTTAAAATTGACGCAACGCCAGGTCGACTAAACCAAGGAACATTTACAATAAACCGGCCTGGACTATTCTTTGGACAATGCTCAGAAATCTGTGGAGCAAACCATAGATTTATACCAATTGTAATTGAAAGAACTTCAGTAAACTTATTTATCAAGTGATTATCTAAGATAATCTAAGGAGTTAGTTAAAATATATAACATTAGAGTGTCAATCTAAAATAACTAAATAATTAGTACCCCTTGAAATACATCAGATGACTGAAAGTAAGTAATGGTCTCTTAAACCAAAAAATAGTAAATTAACGACTACTTCTGATGGGGAATTCAATCCAAATCCCTCAAATATCCCCTCTCATATGATTCTCCCTATTTATTATATTTTCGACTACATTAATTTTATTTAATCAAATAAACTTTTTCTCATTTAAACCAAACCTTATTAAAAGAGCAGAAAAAAGAACAATTGATATAAAGAACTTGAATTGAAAATGATAACAAACTTATTTTCAACATTTGATCCATCAACTAATATCTTCAATTTATCATTAAATTGAACTAGAACATTCCTAGGATTATTATTAATCCCATCAATATTTTGACTTACACCATCACGAATTAATATTATTTGAAATAAACTAAACTTAACCTTACACAATGAATTTAAAACATTGCTAGGACCAAAATCATTTAATGGAACTAAGATTTCTATTATTTGGATGAATTAATCATACAAATCACATATTTACACACCTTGTTCCCCAAGGAACACCACCTGCATTAATATCATTTATAGTATTAATTGAAACAATTAGAAATGTCATTCGACCAGGTACACTAGCAGTACGACTAGCAGCAAATATAATTGCAGGACACTTACTATTAACGTTACTAGGAAATACAGGACCATCTATAGCAATAAACTTAATTTCACTATTAATTATTGGACAAATACTTCTATTAATTCTAGAATCAGCAGTAGCAATAATTCAGGCCTATGTTTTCTCAATTTTAAGAACTTTATATTCTAGAGAAGTATACTAAACTTATGTTAACAACTCACTCAAACCACCCATTCCACTTAGTAGATTACAGACCTTGACCATTAACAGGAGCAATTAAAGCAATAGTTCTAGTATCAGGATTAGCAAAATGATTTCACCTATTTAACATTAACTTATTTATAATCGGATTTGGAATTACACTTCTAACTATAATCCAATGATGACGAGATGTAGTTCGAGAAGGAACATACCAAGGACTACATATGGGATTTGTATCAATTGGATTACGATGAGGAATAATTTTATTTATTGCATCAGAAGTACTATTCTTTGTTTCATTTTTCTGAGCATTTTTTAGAAGAAGACTAGCGCCCACTATTGAACTAGGAATATTATGACCCCCAATAGGAATTCAACCTTTCAATCCTATACAAATTCCATTACTTAATATAGCTATTCTTTTAGCGTCAGGAGTAACAGTAACATGAGCACATCATAGTCTAATAGAATCTAATCATACTCAAGCATTACAAGGATTATTCTTCACAGTACTACTAGGACTATACTTCACTATACTTCAAGCATATGAATATTGAGAAGCACCCTTCACCATTGCAGATGCAGTTTATGGATCAACATTCTTTGTTGCAACAGGATTTCATGGTCTACATGTAAATATCGGAACAATTTTCTTATCAACATGTCTACTTCGACATTCAATAAACGAATTCTCACCAAGACACCACTTTGGATTTGAAGCAGCAGCATGATACTGACACTTTGTAGACATAGTATGATTATTCTTATATATTTCTATTTATTGATGAGGTAGATAATTGTTTTTCTAGTATAAATAGTACATTTGACTTCCAATCAAAAAGCTTGATATAAATCAAGAAAAACAATCCTAATTTTATCTACAAGAATTTTTATTAGATTTATTATTCCAATAATTGTTATAATCCTTGCAACAACATTATCAAAAACATTAATTAATGACCGAGAAAAAAGATCACCATTTGAGTGTGGATTTGACCCAAAAAGATCAACACGAATACCGTTCTCACTTCGATTCTTCTTAATTGCAGTAATTTTCTTAATTTTTGATGTAGAAATCGCATTAATCCTTCCAATTGTAATTATTTTTAAAACTTCAGACATTATAATCTGAACAGTATCAACAATATTTTTTATTATAGTATTATTAGGTGGACTATACCATGAATGAAATCAAGGAGCCTTACAATGAGCAGAATAAAGGGTTGTAGTTAACTATAACATTTGGGTTGCATTCAAAAAGTATTGATATAATCAATCAACCTTAAATAGAATAAGAAGCGAAGTATTGCAGTCAGTTTCGACCTGGAAGATTGGTAAATAAAATACTCTTATTCTTATTAATTGAAGCCAAAAAGAGGCGTATTACTGTTAATAATATAACTGAACTATAAGGTTCCAATTAAGGAAATGTAAAGCCAATATGAAAGCTGCTAACTTTTTATATTAGCGGTTAAACTCTGTTAACATTTCTAAAATTTATATAGTTTAAATAAAACATTACATTTTCACTGTAAAAAAATATATGTATATTTATAAATACCTAAAAGTAAAAAATACTTCCTTAACATCTTCAGTGTCACGCTCTAATTATAAGCTATTTAAGTAAACGAAAAATAATACCACCAAAATAAATATTCAAAAAATAAAAGTTAAAAGATAAATCTTAAAATTAGAATCATATCAACCTTGTATATAACTAATTAAATAAATAAATAGTCTATATAAACCTTGACCACCAAATAATTCACCTCAACCATAATCAAATGACTTTGATGAATAATAACCTAATTTTAAAGGAACATATCTAATAAACTTAGTCGAAATGAAAGGTATAAACCACATAGAACCAGCAAATCTAACAAAAGAAAGCATACTTAAAGAAAATAAATTTTGAGAAAAATCAAAATTAGAAATAAGATAACCCAAATAAGCACCCAAAACAACTATAGTAATAGTTAAAAACTTCAAATAATAAGGCAAGGCAATCACATGAGGAACAGGAAAAATTAACCAAGACAAAAGGCTACCACCAAAAACCGCAACAAACAATAAACCAATTATACCAAAAGAAATATAATAACCCTTATCGTCAAAAGAAAATCTAGAATAAAAATTATTATCACCAGATATTGAATAATAAAAAAGACGAAAAGAATAAGAAGCAGTTAAACCAGTAGAAAAGAAATAAAGAAAAAAATCAAACAATTAATTCATCTTAAACAAACCATCTCAAGAATTAAATCCTTTGAATAAAAACCTGCTAAAAATGGTATACCACACAAAGAAAAACTAGAAACATTAAAACAAACTGAAGTTAAAGGCATAAAATTAACAATTGAACCTATAAAACGAATATCCTGAGAATCCTTTAAATTATGAATTATTGAACCTGCACATATAAACAATAAAGCCTTAAATAAAGCATGAGCTAATAAATGAAAAAATGCAAGTTTTGGGTAACCCATAGCCAAAATTCTTATTATTAAACCAAGTTGTCTTAAAGTAGAAAGAGCAATAATTTTCTTCAAATCAAATTCAAAATTTGCTCCCAAACCAGCCATAAACATAGTTATACAACCAATTAAAAGTAAGAATCAACCACAATTATAAGTATCTAATATTGGTCTAAAACGAATTAATAAATAAACCCCAGCAGTAACAAGAGTAGAAGAATGAACCAAAGCAGAAACAGGAGTAGGAGCAGCCATAGCAGCAGGAAGTCAAGAAGAAAAGGGAATTTGAGCTCTTTTAGTTATAGCTGCTAAAACAATTAATATAGTAATAAGCTTTATTTCAAAAGAATTAGAAATAAAATCATAATAATAAATATAATTTCAACCACCAAAATTCAATATTCAAGCAATAGAAATTAAAATAGCAACATCACCAATACGATTAGAAAGTGCAGTTAATATACCCGCACTATAAGATTTCACATTTTGATAATAAATAACTAAACAATAAGAAACTAAACCTAAACCATCCCATCCCAATAAAATTCGAATCAAATTAGGACTAATAATTAAAAACCCTATAGAAAGAATAAATATTAAAACAATAATAATAAAACGATTTATATTCTTTTCTCCTGATATATAATCCTCTCTATAATAAATAACCAAAGAAGAAATATACATAACAAAAGATATAAAAATAAGAGACATTCAATCCAAAATTAAAGTCATAACAACCATAGAACCATTTAAATTAAAAAGCTCTCATTCAACAAAAACTCTATAATCAATTATTAAATAATAAATACCCAAAATAAAATTATAGTTCTAGAAAAAAATAAAGAAAAAAAACTCAAAGAACAAATAGAAAACAAATTCACGGCCTAAGATGAAAAAATTCATATCATTGATTCCACAAAACAACACTTTTAATTAAAATACTTAAGCAAACTAAACAAAAAAATACTCCCCCTTTAAACAAAGAATATTTAAAGGCAATCAATGTAAAAGTAAAAGATGATATTCACGAAAATAACCAAGAGAACAAGTATAATCACCAGAATAATAATTACCATGCTGAGAATAAGAATACATATATAAAGTATAAACAGCTCTAAAAAAAGACAAAAAAATTAAAGCAAAAAATCTAAAAGAAGATCAAGACATAATTCTATTTAATAATCTAAGTTCACCTACCAAATTTAAAGAAGGAGGAGCGGCTATATTAGAAGATCTCAAAAGAAATCATCATAAAGCCATTCTTGGTATCAAATTAATTATACCCTTGTTAATTAATAATCTTCGTCTACCTAAACGCTCATAAATAATATTAGATAAACAAAATAAACCAGAAGAACACAAACCATGACCAACCATTAAAGAAAGAGAACCCATACAACCTCATCAATTCATAGTTATCAATCCTCCAATAACCATTCTTATATGAGCAACAGAAGAATAAGCAATCAAAGACTTTAAATCAACCTGACGAAAACAAATAAATCTAACAATAACCCCACCAGATAAACCTAAAGATAATCAAAAATAATTAAACTTTAAACCCAAATAAGAAATAACCTTTATAACACGAAAAATACCATAACCACCTAACTTTAATAAAACACCAGCAAGAATCATTCTACCTGAAATAGGGGCCTCAACATGGGCCTTAGGAAGCCACAAATGAACCAAAAATATTGGCATCTTAACTAAAAAAGCAAGAATTATAAAAACATAAAATATAAAATAATAAGAACCAAAATCAACCAATAAAGGAAAGTATAAAGTATTAGAAAAATCATAAACCCTAAATAACACTAATAATAAAGGCAATCTAGCAACCAGAGTATAAAAAATTAAATAAACACCAGCCTGCAACCGTTCAGGTTGATAACCTCAACCCAAAATCAAAAGTAAAGTAGGAACCAATCTAGCCTCAAAAAAAATATAAAAAGAAAGATGACTCAATCTAGCAAATGAACGATAAAGCATAATCATTAAAATTAAGACTATAAAAACAAAAAAATTAGAATGATAAGAACTTAAATAAACTGAACCTCTAGCAGTAATTATTAAAGAACAAATTCAAAAACTAAGCAGAATCAAACTAAAAGAAAAATAATCAATACGAAAATAATATCTAATCATATTTAAATCTGCATATGAATAAACACAAATCATAAAAACAAAACTAGACAGAAACATTAAAGAATGAACCAACCATCAACAATTATTAACTAAACAGAGAGGGATCAAAAAAATAGTTATAAATAAATACTTTAACATAAAGATAAACCAAAAGAATTAAAAAAATCATTACCATGAGAACGAATTATTGAAACTAAAATAGAAAGACCTAAAGCACCTTCACAAACAGAAAAAAACCAAAAAAATAACAGGAAAAAAATAATCATAATCAAACTCAATAAGAAAAACAATAACCAACATAAATAAAGAAAGAACAATATATTCTAATCTCAAAAGAACCATTAATAAATGCTTACGTTTAGAAGAAAAAACATAAACACCAGCAAAATAAATCAATAAAGAAGTAAAGACAGAGAATATAAACATTAGTTTTAATAGTTTAAAAAAAACGCCGGTCTTGTAAACCGGAAATAAGTCTGGCCCCGCTTTTAAAACTTCAGAGGTGGAAAGCTTTCCATCATCGGTCCCCAAAACCGATATTTTAAATAAACTAACCCCTGAAATGATCAAAATAATAATTTTATCACTATCAAACGTAATAAATATTAATTTTATTAAATTAAGACACCCAATATCAATAATGCTTTTCATTATCCTACAAACTTTTCTAGTTGGACTAATAACAGGAACAATAATGGAAAGGTATTGATTATCATATATTTTATTTTTAACATTTCTTGGTGGTATATTAGTCCTATTTATTTATTTTACGAGAATTGCATCAAACGAAATATTTCAACCTAAATCAATTACAATAATTATTACCTTTACAATATGAATATTTATCATATCAACATTAATTATTTTAGATATAACAATATTTATAGACTTTTTCAAAAATACTGAAACTATAAATATTGATAATTCAATCAATTATCAAGAAATAACAATATCTTTAGAAAAACTATATAATAGACCAACATTCATTATTACAATAATAATAATAATTTATTTATTTTTAGCACTATTAGCAGTTGTTAAAATCACCAACATTAACCAGGGACCTATTCGTAAAATAAGATAATTTACTAATGAATAAACCCTTACAATTGAGACATCCTTTAATTAAAATCATTAATAACTCTCTAGTTGATTTACCTGCACCAACAAATATTTCATTTTGATGGAATTTTGGGTCCCTACTAGGGTTATGTTTGGTAATTCAAATTGTAACTGGACTATTTTTAGCTATACATTATACATCAAATATTGAAATAGCATTTAGTAGTGTAGTTCACATCTGCCGAGATGTAAATAATGGTTGAATTATTCGAACCTTACATGCAAATGGAGCTTCTATATATTTTATTTGTATTTATTTACATGTCGGACGAGGAATTTACTACGGATCTTATATATACATACACACCTGAATAATTGGTACAGTAATCCTATTCTTAGTTATAGCAACTGCATTTATAGGATATGTTTTACCTTGAGGTCAAATATCATTCTGAGGTGCAACAGTAATTACTAATTTATTATCAGCAATCCCATACTTAGGAACAGATTTAGTTCAATCAGTATGAGGAGGGTTTGCTGTTGATAATGCAACATTAAATCGATTCTTTACATTTCATTTTGTACTACCATTTATTATTGCTGCAATAGCAGCAATTCATTTATTTTTCCTCCACCAAACAGGGTCTAATAACCCCCTAGGGCTAAATGGAGATATTGAAGAAATCCCATTTCACCCATACTTTACTTTTAAGGACTCTATTACATTTGTATTAATAACATCATTATTAATTATACTGTGCTTGATTAATCCTTACCTCCTAGAAGATCAAGATAATTTTGTACCTGCCAACCCATTAGGAACTCCCGTCCATATTCAACCAGAATGATACTTCTTATTTGCATACGCAATTCTACGGTCAATACCTAATAAACTCGGAGGTGTTATTGCATTATTCTTATCAATTAGAATCTTAATAATTTTACCATTTTATAATAAAACACCATTCCGAGGTATTCAATTCTATCCTATCAACCAGATTTTATTCTGAATTATAGTAGTTGTTGTATGCTTATTAACATGAATTGGAAAACGGCCTGTTGAAGAACCTTACATTATAAAAGGACAAATCTTAACAATTATTTACTTTACATACTTCTTAATTAATGTGCATGTTGCAAACACATGAGATAAACTAATTAAGGAATAATAAGTTAATTAGCTTAGGAAAAGCATATGTTTTGAAAACATAAAACTAGAAGTTTAACTCTTCTATTAACTTTTCTTAAAAAATTTCACTAAATAAATGAAATAAATAAAATCTTTAAACCAACAAAGAAAATAAAAAAATTTAAAGATAATGGCAAAAAACTTTTTCAAGCTAAGTACATTAACTTATCGTAATGAAAACGTGGTAATGTGCCACGAACTCAAATAAAACCAAAGGACATAACAGCAAGCTTAATAAAAAATATAAAAGAATAAAAATCACCACCTAAAAAAATTAAAGCTAATAACATTCTTATAAAAACAATTCTAGTATACTCAGCTAAAAAAATTAAAGTAAAACCTCCTGCACCATATTCAATATTAAAACCTGAAACTAACTCAGATTCACCCTCGGCAAAGTCAAAAGGAGTACGGTTAGTTTCAGCTAACCAAGAAGCAAAACAAGCTAAAGCTAAAGGAAAAGAAATAATAATAAATCAACAATAAAGCTGATAATGTATAAAATCAAACATGTTAAAACTACCAATTAAAATAATTAAAGATAATAAAATCAAAGCCAAACTAACTTCATATGAAATTGTTTGAGCAACAGAACGAAGAGAACCTAGTAAAGAATAATTTGAATTAGAAGACCAACCAGCAATTATAACAGTATAAACACCTAATCTAGTACAGCATAAAAAAAACAAAAATCCATAAGAAAAAGAACATATATAAGTTAAGTAGGGGAAAATCACTCAAACAGCCAAGGAAATTATTAAATTAAAAACAGGAGAAAAGTAATAAAGTGAATAATTAGATATAATAGGAATTGGCTGCTCCTTAAAAATTAACTTGATAGCATCACTAAAGGGTTGAGGAATTCCAACAAAACCTACTTTATTTGGACCCTTTCGAATTTGAATATAACCTAAAACCTTACACTCTAATAAAGTTAAAAAAGCAACACCAATTAAAACACAAATAACTAATAAAAGAAAATTCAAAATAAACATAAATAAATCATAAAGTATCAATACTATTTGTAGAAAAAATCTACATAAATGAATTCTAAATTCAACACATTAATCTGTCAAAATAGTAATTTAATTAGTATTAATCAATAAAATAAAAAATATTTCAACCATATGGTCCTTTCGTACTAATATGAATTAATAATCTTAGGATAGAAACCGACCTGGCTCACGCCGGTCTGAACTCAGATCATGTAAGAATTTAAAGGTCGAACAGACCTAATTACTGGGCTACTGCACCCAAAATTTTTCTTAATCCAACATCGAGGTCGCAATCTGCTTTGTCGATATGAGCTCTCAAAAACAATTACGCTGTTATCCCTAAGGTAACTTAATCTTATGATCATAAATTATGGATCAAAACAACAAACATAAATAAATGATATAATAATGAAGAGTTTATTTATTCTTCATGTCACCCCAACAAAACATCATCATTAAATATAGAAAGACAAACAAAAAACTATATAAAAATAAAATGTTAAGCTCTATAGGGTCTTCTCGTCCTAAAGAAAAATTTAAGCCCTTTGACTCAAAAGTTAAATTCAAAAATTTATTAAGAGACAGTTGATTTCTCGTCAAGCCATTCATTCCAGCCACTAATTAAGAGACTAATGATTATGCTACCTTTGCACGGTCAAAATACCACGGCTCTTTAAAAATCTGCTCAGTGAGCAGGCCAGACCTCAAAATATTTTCTAGAGGACATGTTTTTGATAAACAGGCGGAAATCAATTTTGCCTAGTTCCTTATAATAAATTAACAAGGTAAAAATTATATACAAATAAATATACTAATTCTATCATTATTACAAAAGTTCAAAATTAAATTTATAATCTTAATAAAAAACCTAAAATAATTATAAAATCAAAAATAAAAATAATGAACTAAAACGTAATCTTAGAGATAGCTGGTTTAAAGCTTACTATTATATTTTATAAAACAAATTATAGGTTATTAACTTCAAAGCTTATCCCTTAAAGAATAAATAAGTTAATATTTATACCTAAAAAATTATATAAAAACAATTAACTTCAAAAAATTAAATTTTTTCTTAAGAAACTAGATATCTTAGGAAACGATTAACATCTCATTTCTATAAATAATTTAATAATAATTATGATACATTAACTATAAATTATTTATAAATCAACCCAAATCGAGACAAGTAAAGTAAATACTAAAATTTTGATAAACCCTGATACAAAAGGTACAATAAATAAAATCTACTTTTAAAAATTTAAAAAATATTTCATAAAACAATTACATTACCAATAAACTATAATATAAAAAACAATTCTACAAAATATACTAAGACAAAATTCGACAAAATTATTTTTATTACATAATTAAATAAACAAAAAATAAATATAATAAAATAAATAATCAAGATATCCTGATTTGCACAGAAAAATTTTCAGTGTAAATGAAACACTTTACTAATAAGTTATATCTTGAAACTCTTCCTAGATACACTTTCCAGTACATCTACTATGCTACAACTTATCTCATCTAAATTGAAGCTAAATTAAAATAATAAAATAGAATAATCAATAATGAGAGCGACGGCCGATGTGTACACACCTCAGAGCCAATATCAGTTAAATTAAATAAATTAAATTACTATTAAATCCACCTTCATTAATAGTATTTCACCATCAAATCCGTTATAAACAAAAATCTATTGTAACCCACCTCCTCTTAATTATAAGCTGCACCTTGACCTGAAATATTTTATAATTATATATCTTGAGAATTATAGCTCTAAGAAGATTCTCTGATAACGGAGATATACAAACAAATAAATTAAGTAGAGTAAATCGTGTATTATCAATCACGGGGTAGGTTCCTCTGAATGGAATGAGATACAGCCAAATTCTTTGGGTTTAAAGACCTTAACTAATAGTACCCTGGTAAATATAATTAACATTTAAAATAATAGGGTATCTAATCCTAGTTTATTATTCAAATTTCACAGATTCATAAAAAGAGCTATAAATAAATTTTAACATTTCACCTTACAAATTTATATTTTAACCCTAAAAATATAAATAACTGTTTTAACCAATAATATTCACTTGTATCAATCGTATAACCACGGCTGCTGGCACGAATTATGCCGATACTAAATCAATTGCTAAATCCAAAATCACTTGATAATTAAATCAAATTACTGCAAAATAGAACATTTAGTTTAACAAAACTTATATATAATACAAAGAAAAAGTGAATAAATAAGCAAGAATAAAACTTTTGGAAACAAAATAAGAAATTTAAAAATTTATAAAAATAAGAAAAAATAAAAGATTCAAATATTTAAAGAAAAAAAAGAAAAGAAACGCAAAAATGACAAAAAAAACGCACCCTAGAATGACCACAACAACCTCTCTATTATATATAAATAAAGATTAATATGGAACATGTATACCAATAAATGTATTATATTCTTTCTTATTTAATCTTTCTTTTCACTAATAATAAAGAAAGATTAAATAATATAATAAATATATTTAGTATAATTATGTAAATTAATGTAATATGGTATTAATATAAAATTAACTTTATATTAAGTTAACTTAAATATTAATTAGTTAAATAATCTAATTATAGATAATATATTGAATTATATATATATATATATATATATATATATAATTCTGTGGCTTGGTGCTGAAAAGGCTAATGTCCAAAATCTCCATTTTCAGCTACGGCCGATTGAAGTTTTGCTGCGCAATTCTCAATGGAATTAAACTGCAACAAATTGGTGTACTGACTCTTTTTTCTTTCATTTTATTATGTTATGCACATTTTGGCCCATATATACTTATTTTAAAAAATTACCTATTTCTAGTTTCATCAAGGACATTGGTCTTTTTAAAGTATTTTCTTGGTGTTTTAATATAGGACAGTGGCCCATATTTTATTAGTACATGTCTGCTTTTTACGTTGTTACAAATTATTATTACTGAAATACCACATTTATTTGTCACAAAACGCACAAATGAGGGCTAATAACAATACTTAAAAGTATTATAGCATTATGTAAGAGGAATGAACACACAATTAGAATACTGTATGTCTCAATTTTTTTATTTTGTAGTAATATTTCATGAACAACATGCAGATGATACTTTCAAACTGTAGATACAGCATGTAAAAACGGTTTAGTTATTACTCGTTTTAAGTAATAATGTCATTGATTACAACTTGTTTGTACATATACAATAGATGTTATAAAAAAAAAGTAGAAATTAGAACTTCATGAGATAAAGAATGCTACTAGGACATTTAAAACACGCACTAGTTCTCCTAGTCTTCGAACTCACAATCAGTGTCATCATCCCCATCGGAGGTGCATGCCAAACTATTGACAAAAGTGGCCTTATACATCCTGCCACTGCTACTTATGAAACATTTGCCTGTAGAAAGACCTACTCTGAGGTTTTGTTGTTGTTCTTTGTACAAAAGTCCACATATAGTTTGTATATTTTAGAAATTGACAAGTCGGGTGAAAGGTACTTACTTGCAGTATGTGAACGAGAGTAATGAGATTCAATGGCAGGAAACATTTGTATATGCTCGAGAATAATCTTCTGTGCCTCTTGAGACACTTTTGGCTGGTTCCCATGCTTTCCCGCAGATCTTCAGCACACATACCTGAGGTCGATTTCCTTTTTTCTCCATTACAACTCGGACTTCTAAGGTGACGTCAAGTGTATTTAAAAACATTTTTTGACAGATTGCAATATGCTCACCAGATTTAGGGAGTGAATAGAGGCGAGTGAATTTTCGACTACTCTACAATTCTCTACCATCTCGTAATCTTTCGCGATCTTTACCTTTTTCACAGAGCAATCCTGCTATGAACTGGTTTTTTGCTTCCTTACTTAATGAGTAATAGTCTGCAAATATAGTTTCTCTTTCAATTTCACTGAATTTTTCGAAACACTTCAGCCTACATGTACAGGCTGCTTTAAGACCTATGGCCTTAACTGTTTCTCCTGTAGCATTTTTATATTCTAACCCTGCATTTCTTCTTTTCTTCCTTATTTCTCTTGCCCACGAGTTTGGGTTCCTCATCCTTTTTCTGGTAATATTTCCTTCAACCTTCTTTCTTCCACGTTTTTTCGTTGTTGATGCATTCAGTTCATTCACTTCATTCTGTCCATTCGCGTCACTGCCTGTATAGCTTGAATTACCAAAGAAATATTCAGATGTGTGTGAAATCTTATGGGACTTAACTCTTAAGGTCATCAGTCCCTAAGCTTACACATTACTTAACCTAAAGTATCCTAAGGACAAACACACACACCCATGCCCAAGGGAAGACTCGGACCTCCGCCGGGACCAGCCGGCTTGAATTACCTTCCGAGGGAAAATACTCATCAGAAGAAAAGTCATTTAGATCGCCACAATCAGGTGACATCAATCTCAGTACTAAGTTGTAAAAATTCTTCGTCAGTACACGACAGTGCCTGTTGCTACGGTTCCCGAGACGGACCTGAAGAGAACGCGTATCCTAATAATATGTTTAAAACACATGTGTACTAATAATTGCTAACTTTATACTGATTATTATCGCGTAAAGCAAACAAAACTAATGCTGAAGAGTCTAGTGTAATCAAGTAAAAGGTAAAAGGGATAATACAAGTTTTCATTACCTTGGCTTGGAGCTTCTCTCAAACACATTTGTAGCAGCTTTTTCCCTCTTGTTGCCATCTTGTAACCTTTGTAACAATGGTCTAATTGGCGTTTAAACAAACACTACAAAACAATCACGACAAGTTATTTAAATACAGTGTCAACACACACAATTACACAACAATGTCAACACAAGGTTATACAACAATGTCAATACATGTTGCTTGACGGGGGGCCAATGTCACAAACACATATGGATTAAAAGGGCCAATGTGAACTTTGGCCCTTTTATTTATACAAAAATATATTTCAAACGGGATTAAGTGCATATTGGCCGTTCTTCCCATTAATGCTATTCTGACATTCAGTTTGGAGATATGCCCTAAATTAATCTGTATCTGTTAAGAAAGGAGCTGGACATTGGCCTTTTTTACACCAAAACAATGATCTTACGGACAGTGTCGTAGAACCAACAACTGAAAAACGTTGATTTTGGACATTGGCCCTTTTAGCACCAAGCCACAGTTGTCCTAGCCTAGAGTATCTTTGTTCTTCTTGGTATAAAGATAACAGAGATAGTATTGTCTCTCTTCCTTTGTGACCGTAATTCAATGAACTGCTCTGCATTCACCTCCGTTGTTCAAAAAATGGTTCATATGGCTCTGAACACTATGGGACTTAACGTCTGAGGTCATCAGTCCCCTAGACTTAGAACTACTTAAAACTAACTAACCTAAGGACATCACACACATACATGCGGGAGGCAGGATTCGAACCTGCGACCGTAGCAGTCGCGCTGTTCCAGACTGAAGTGCCTAGAACCGCTCGGCCCCTTTCTTAAGGTATTAATAATTCATTCAGTCGGTTTCAGAACATACATTATTATTTTAAATGATAGCACGTGTTATCATTTGTAAGATCAGCACTCCCTGTCTCAAATCCTTTAAGATTTCAGCTTTTAGCATTGCAGAGAAGAAAAACAATTTTGACGCGCTTGCGTGTTTAACGGCCGCATACAAGCATTTCAATTTACAGATTTTCTTTCATAGCATCATGTTGCAGAGGAGCGCCACAGCATTAATTTATTTCATTTCAGATTAAGTGCAGTCCTGGTAGAAATCGGTGTATCTCAAGTAGGTGCATAACAGTAATTTGCTCTTAGCTGGACTGACTGTCCCATTTTCTTACGCCGAATGTAAATAATTTCAACTACAACCGTGCTTGAGACATTTGGCACATATTGGAAACACTTCCTCCTTCCCTTCTATTGTTAATTTCCTCCACCTCTTCTCTCTGACCATATCTTCCTCCCCCTGCCTCTGACCATAATCTCTTCCCTTTCTCTCTTTTCATTACTTCATTCCCATCTTCCTTTTCCATCTGCCCACTACCTCTCTACACCTTCCAGCTGCTCCATGCATGTCCCTGGAACTCTCTCTCTGCCCATTTCCTCCTCCTCCTCCTCCCTCAGTCCATCCCCTCCTCCATCCATCTCAACACTTCCCCACATATGTGCATCGTACATGTAGCCCCTGCAATACAGTTCAATAAAGCAGACTGATACCACTCGCTCAACAGACCTGTCATGCAATATAGAGTACACATAAGGAGCTAGAAAAACCCTATGTGTCAGGGCCCAGAAAACTGTTTCTTGACCCTGACATGTAGGCTGCCCTGCAAAGCAGGTTGATTTAGCAGACCAATACTGTTCTCACACAACATGCCTATTGTGCAGGGCAGTCTACATACCAGGGACTGGGAAAAACACGTTTTTGCCTGTATCACTGCTCCTGTTCGAGCAGAGGCTAGGAGGTTATAAACCACACATTCCTGATACTCTTGAGGCCTGCTGCTTATGTGCCAAATTTGGTTGCAATCCATCCAGGGTTTGAGAGAAGATCCTGGACATACACACATACACTCTGCTTTATATTTCGCAAAAGTACTCTCTAAAATTTTACACAGCAGGTCAAAATACCATTGTTATATGTATATTTGCATATTTACATTTGTGCCACAATACCATTGTTAATCGTTAATGCTGTTCCTCTTTTCCTTTAACACTTTTAGCGCCATGCTCGTAATATTATGGGTACAACATCTTAGTGATGGCTGCCATAGTCAGCATTCCTCATTCAACTGTTAGCTCTTATGGGTATTATTAGTCGTCTAGTGTATAAGAGATGGCACATAAATACTCCTAGTACACATTCCTGCCAGCTGGTTCACTACAACATAGTCTAATAATTGAAACGATCAGACTAGTCAGCTGAGTGTGAGACACCACTGCTAGTTCAATGTGTACTCAAATGGATATGTATGGCAACAGTACACTCAGTCATGAAGAGATTCATTGCATACTCTAAGAATCTGAAGATGGTTGTAGCGATTTTTTGGATTCTGTTGACATGGCTGAAGATCCTACTTACGATTTATCTGATAAAGGTAAGAAAACAATCATCTTGGATGACATTCGAAATTTTGTTGCAGTTATTTTGCATGTGACTGTTAGTGATCGACCATTAATAGCAAATCACTGGAGCAGATACATGATTCAGTACACTGTATGCAAACTGGGTTTTGTGTGGAACCATGCCCTAGCAAAAGTTTACTTTGGTTCCAGTTGTAAGTCGCTGGTTCATGTGGTTGCCAGTAGAGGTCTCCCTGAAGCAGCTAGCTCTCTCACACCCACTTATGACATACTGTGTGTCGAGTCGATAGGGCGACAACACACCAAAAAACGGCGTTTTGTGATCTACTTGTCAACAACTGCAGCTCTGTTACAACGGTGCGACGTGATTTTCGTCGAGAGTGCGGCACTGCATCCCTAACAGCTCAAAGCATTCGACAATGTCACCAGCAGTTTCCAGTGACTGGTTTTTATGAAAGGGGAAATTCAACGGCCACGCCGTTGCTCGCTCAAGGCGTAGAGCTCATTCAACAGTGTTTTATATATAATCAACAGTGGTCTACTCGCCTTGTTACTAGAGAGTTTGGCCATTCCTCATGTGTCTAATGTATAGCAGTGCAATTTATGTTTCATGTCACACAGGATTCAGAAACTGCAAGCCTTTCATGGTGACGATAAGTAACCAAGTGTAAAGTGTTGTGAATTCATTGTAGGCGTGGCGCTGAAAGACAACTATTTCGTCTTTAGTGTCCGGTGATGAGGTACTCAAGTGAGAAAGTGAAACACCGCTACGTAAGAAAATGGAGAAGTCAGCAGCCAGATATTAGAGTCAAGGACGAGGGACACTTGCATTTCCTAACAGTGAGCTACATCAATTATGGATCGGCTGTATGGAACATATGAATCTCACATTGTGCATTGGTTTTTAAGGTCGCTGATCTCAAAATAGTGTGAGGCTTTGTGAAAGACTCCATCTACGTGCCTCCCCATCCAACAGTTTTGGGTGAAATGTGACGTCACATAGCAACAGCACTGAATGCAGTAACTCCAGGCATGGTCGCAAAAGTATCAGACGAGTTTGATTGTCGTCTGGATGATAGTTGCGTAGCCGGTGCAGTGCATATTTGACCTGTATCTATTCTAAAAGTAGTTCCAAAAAGTACTCCATGATAATGGATGTTTCTTTTGAAAATAAGATAAAGCACTTTGTACTCCTATAAGCAAGTTAAGATTCACCCCAAATTTCTGTCTTCAGTCAAGTAGAAGATACACTGATGAGCAAAACCATAATGATCACTGAAACTTCGTGGCAAATCAAAAATGTATGCCGGACCAAGACTGGGACTCAGGACCTCGGGTATAATCTGCAAGGAAGTTTCACTTCAGCCCACACTCCGTTGCAGAGTGAAAAATTCATTCCGGAAACATCTCCCAGGCCATGGATAACCCTTATCTCGGCAATATCCTTTCTTACGGGAGTGCTAGTCCCACAAGTTTGGAAAGTAGGATATGAGGTACTGGTGGAAGTACATGAGTGAGAAGAGGCCATGAGTCGTACTTGGGTAGCTAAGTTGGCAGAGCGCTTGCCCGCAAAAAGCAAAGATCCTGATTTCGTGTCTCGGTCTGGCACACAGTTTTAGTCTTCCAGGAAGTTTCATATCAGCGCACACTCCACTGCAGAGTGAAAAATTTATTCTATTATGACCACTGCCCGCCGCGAGACAATACTGGCTGGTGGCGACGTGGGCACTTACCACGGCAAGGAGAGTATGTGGACGGAGCACTTATGAATGGCGACAATTCCGGTGACGATAAGGGCCACAAATGGAGAAATCCACTGACAAGCGACTTTAACAAGGGGCAAATTGTTGCGGTCTCGTGCCTGGAAGTGAACGTCTCGGCGAAACTTATCAGCTGTCATGAGCATTTATGTAAATGAAATGGTTAAAGGACGGTGAAACCGCAAGTAGGTGACGTATTGGGAGTCCACGCCTCATCACAGAATGCAGATGACGAAGGCTTGTCCAGAATAGGTGGCGATCTGTGGTAGACCCGCAAGAGACAACCATATGTGTTCCCATTTTGGCCCAACGAAATTATCAACTATAATTGCAATATACAGGGGATCATCGATATTGGATGGTGGATTGGAGCAATGGGGACGTGACACTTCGTCGAACGATTCACGTTTCTTGTTAAATAAGGTGGTCAGGTTGTCTGGATACGCTGTCATTGAGGCGATCGGCTGCCTGAACCATGCATAAATGCAGGCCAGTGGCGACAGTATTATGCTATGGCTGAATTGACCAGGACTTCCATCTGACCTGTGGCAATAAACGAAACCACAATGGCCAATCAGTTTAATAAGCCACAGCTGCAAAGTGCTAACACGAATTCTTTACAGACGAATGGAAAAACTAGTAGAAGCCGACCTCGGGGAAGATCAGTTTGGATTCCGTAGAAATACTGGAAGACGTGAGGCAATACTGACCTTACGACTTATCTTAGAAGAAAGATTAAGGAAAGGCAAACCTACGTTTCTAGCATTTGTAGACTTAGAGAAAGCTTTTGACAATGTTGACTGGAATACTCTCTTTCAAATTCTAAAGGTGGCAGGGGTAAAATACAGGGAGCGAAAGGCTATTTAAACTTGTACAGAAACCAGATGGCAGTTATAAGAGTTGAGGTACATGAAAGGGAAGCAGTGGTTGGGAAGGGAGTAAGACAGGGTTGTAGTCTCTCCCCGATGTTATTCAGTCTCTATATTGAGCAAGCAGTAAAGGAAACAAAAGAAAAATTTGGAGTAGGTATTAAAATCCATGGAGAAGAAATAAAAACTTTGAGGTTCGCCGATGACATTGTAATTCTGCCAGAGACAGCAAAGGACTTGGAAGAGTAGTTGAACGGAATGGATGGTGTCTTGAAGGGAGGATATAAGATGAACATCAACAAAAGCAAAACGAGGATAATGGAATGTAGTCGAGTTAAGTCGGGTGATGCTGAGGGTATTAGATTAGGAAATCAGACACTTAAAGTAGTAAAGGAATTTTGCTATTTGGGGAGCAAAATAACTGATGATGGACGAAGTAGAGAGGATATAAAATGTAGACTGGCAATGGCAAGGAAAGCGTTTCTGAAGAAGAGAAATTTGTTAACATCGAGTATAGATTTAAGTGTCCGGAAGTTATTTCTGAAAGTATTTGTATGGAGTGTAGCCATGTATGGAAGTGAAACATGGACGGTAAATAGTTTGGACAAGAAGAGAATAGAAGCTTTTGAAATGTGGTGCTACAGAAGAATGCTGAAGATTAGATGTGTAGATCACATAACTAATGAGGAAGTATTGAATAGGATTGGGGAGAAGAGGAGTTTGTGGCACAACTTGACCAGAAGAAGGGATCGGTTGGTAGGACATGTTCTGAGGCATCAAGGGATCACCAATTTAGTACTGGAGGGCAGCGTGGAGGGTAAAAATCATAGGGGGAGACCAAGAGATGAATACACTAAGCAGATTCAGAAGGATGTATGTTGCAGTAGGTACTGGGAGATGAAGAAGCTTGCACAGGATAGAGTATCATGGAGAGCTGCATCAAACCAGTCTCAGGACTGAAGACCACAACAACAACAATGACAGCTGTCGACTACGTGGACATTATTGCGGACCATCTGCAGCCCTTCGACCTTGATGGCTTCCCTGAAGGCGGTGGCATCTTCCAGCACGATAACTGCCTGTCGCACAAGGTCAGAATCGATCCACAGTGGCCGGCCGCTGTGGTCGAGCGGTTCTAGACGCTTCAGTCCGGAACCGTGCTGCTGCTACGGTCGCAGGTTCGCCTCGGGCATGGATGTGTGTGTTGTCCTTAGGCTAGTTAGGTTTAAGTAGTTCTTAGTCTAGGGGACTGATGACCTCAGATGTTAAGTCCCATAGTGCTTAGAGCCATTTGAACCATTTTTTTTTATCCACAGTGATTTGAACAGTACGATAGTGAGCTAACGTTGATACCTTGCCGCCAAATTCGCCCTATGGAACACATGTGGGACACTATGAGTTTTCAGCTTCAAGCCCACGAACACAGGCCCATCATTTACTGGAATTGCCTGATCTGTGCATAGACATCTGGTGCTACACAGCTCCTAAAACCAATCAAGGTCTTATCGAACCCTTACCACAGAAAATCGATGCTGTTCTGCTTTCAAAGGTGAACCAATATGCTATTACGTAGGTG
The DNA here is from genome assembly GCF_023864345.2 of Schistocerca serialis cubense. Taxonomy (NCBI): domain Eukaryota; kingdom Metazoa; phylum Arthropoda; class Insecta; order Orthoptera; family Acrididae; genus Schistocerca; species Schistocerca serialis. The sequence goes on along the minus strand of NC_064643.1, from coordinate 610,109,052 downwards.
TTCATAATGATCTGGTTGATCAGTGTATAGTCCTGTGAACCACACTGTATAAGTGATAGACTTTATTTTTAAGTAGTATAAAGTAGTATAACATCAAGAAGTCGCAAATTGCGTACACACTCACTTGCTCTGGTACATCAACAGGAACCAACAACGCTTCCTTTACCAGTACGCATTACGTTTGTCTCCTCTCAAGGTCGCGAGTAGTGGCACGACCTTTCGTAAAACACGTAGAGTGGAACTAGGATCTTATACTATAAAATTATGTCAGAGCATGGCATGTATCTCTTACAAGAACATGCAATGTAATTTTCCTAACTGAAACTTTTTGGACGTGGGTGCCTCAGGTGTGACGACGTCATTTTAAAATCCTGTGTTACTTTCAAGAAGAAGAAAGGCGAAAATAACAACAAAAAGTTATGATTACTGGAAGAATTAGAGGCCTCTGGCAACGACGTGCTTCATTAAATCTAAGGGCTGTAAATTCGACTAAATACTTAGGAAACACAATTACAGGGAACTTAAATTGGAAAGACCACATAGATAATATTGTGCGGAAGGCGAAACAAAGACTGCGCTTTGTTGGCAGAACACTTAGAAGATGCGACAAACCCACTAGAGAGGCAGCTTACATTACACTTGTCCATCCTCTGCTGGAATATTGCTGTGCGTTATGGGAGCCTTACCAGGTAGGTTTGACGGAGGACAACGAAAAAGTGCAAAGAAGGGCAGCTCGTTTCGTGTTATCGCGCAATAGGGGTGAGAGTGTCACTGATATGATACGCGAGTTTGGGTGGCCGTCACTGAAACAAAGGCGGTTTTCTTTTCGGCGAGATCTAGTTACGAAATTTCAATCACCAACTTTCTTTTCCGAATGCGAAAATATTTTGTTGACACCCACCTACGTAGGGAGAAATGATCATCATAATAAAATAAGAGAAACCAGAGCTCGAACAGAAAGATTTAAGTGTTCCTTTTTCCCACACGCCATTCGAGAGTGGAATGGTAGAGAAGTAGTACGAAAATGGTTCGATGAACCTTCTGCCAGGCACTTAAGTGTGAATTGAAGAGTAACAATGAAGATCTAAATGGTTTAAAGTGTAAGAAAAGCAGAACCTCAGCTGCTGTTGAGAAATGCTAAATTTTCCCATTGCACCTTGCTGAGTGCTTGGTAGACATGGAAACAGTTTCAGTAGCACGTGATTTTATGCCAAGCCTAATGATAGAATAATTGTGAGTAAAAATGTGACTGCAGCATAATGAGGACGTGCCAGTCCATGGATAGCCAACTATACATCGTATCTGTCCACAAACAACAATTTGTAGGCGGCGTTGGAATTTGAAGTATTTCTTAAAGGCACCTGTGATGCTGTTTTACATACACCTTGAAATGTTAACAGCTGTGGCAGCACAATGCAGAACATGCATAAAATTACTTCGTTTCATGGTGACAATTGTCTGGTTTCTTGCTATCTCGTGCACAGTTGTTGAAATATCAACTGCGCGTTATGATTCTGAATAAACAAATTCCGGAACGAGGGGTACTTGTGCCGCGAACGCTCTTTGTTATTGCTTAGAAGGCAGCTAGTCATCAACGTATGAGGGACGTTCAATAAGTAATGCAACACATCTATTTCTGAAAGCAGGTTGGTTCTATTCAGGATTCCAATACATTACATCATTCCCCAATCTTATGGCTACAAAATCTTCTTTTTGAACCTAAGCTCCTTTCAATGGGACTGTCTCACACCATATCATGGGAAGAGTCTGTGTGTCCGAAAAGTGTCACATAACTGGTCAACGACAGAGCCAACGTCTTGCTGCATCAATAACCTCTCCACCATCCACGCTCTGCTCTCTGCGGGATGCATCCTTCCTTGATCCAAACACATGGAAGCCGGAATCAGCGAGATCCGGGCTGCAGGGTGGATGACGACGAACAATCCAATGAAGATCTGCGAGTTCCTGTCGGGTGCTCAGACTTGAGCGAGGCCTTGCGTTGTCATTCAGAATGAGAAGCTTGTTTACATTTTTGTGACGACGAACACGCTGAAATCGTTTCCTTGAGGTAGTATGGCGCCACTCCATGGATTGTCGTTTTGTTTCTGGTTCGAAATGAAGAACCAATGTTTCATCGCTTGTGACGATGTTCGAGAAAAAGTATCACGATCAATCTCGCAATGCGCAAGCAGTTCCGCACAGATTGTCGTTAGTTGCTCTTTATGGTCTTCTTCTAGGCCGCGAGGAACACAGAGTGCACTCACTTTTGAGTCCCCAAATGGTGGACGAATGTGTCCGCACTACCAACGGAGACGTCCAGTCGAGGAACGAGGTGTTTCTATGTCGATCATCTCGAATGAGACTGTCCGCACGTTCCAACATTACAGGAATCACAGCTGTGAGCGGCAGACCGTCATGCGGGAGACTGGTTTGTGCGACCTTGTTACGTTGATGACAGATGGCTCGCCAGCGATTGCCCGTGCTTTCATTCACTGTTACGTCTCCGTAGACATTCTGCAAGCGCCTATGAATATCTGCGATGGTCTGATTTTCATCCAAGGAACTCAGTGACAGGTCACTGCTTCGAACATACTGTACCTCCGTCACAGACGCCATTTTGAACGCCACGTTTAGCGCCGCCACCTACCGGGATTTCATGAAACTATACGGGCTGAAGCGGGAATGTTCCACGATGTCCCACAACAAATTCTGCGGTTTTTCAACTGAAACTGGCGAAAACAAATGTGTGGCGTTACTTATCGAACGCTCCTCGTACTTGACATAGATCTTAGAGGATTAAGAATGTGTCAGTGTTATCGAAAGCAGCAATAGCATAGTGATTAAGTTATTTAAGATAAAGAGAGAAAGCATTTTGTTTTCCAGGTTTATTAATCTTTTATTTCTGTATCAAACATATTTTCACATATTTGACGCAAATAAATTCAGCATTTTTAGTGTATAATGCAAATATAGTGAGTTTGATACAGCTGAATATGTTTCGTACGTAAAGATAATCGTAGATTTATACAGAAATCGGAAGAAATGGGATGAAGTGTTGAGTTACTACTTATTTCTGCCATTTGACTTGGGAAGAAGGACAAGGAAGAACCTTGGGAAAAGCAACAGAGCGTGGTCAGTTGAAGGAACCATCATGATATTCTTCTGAAGTAATTTAGAGTAAACTTCGGAAAAGTATGGTCGGATGGGAATTTTAATCCTGGTTCAGCAAAGTACGAGTCCAGTGTGTTAATCGCTGCACCATACCACTATGTGTAATGCAAACTTGCAAATAAATTACCCACTCTATTCTAAATAACAGTGAAAAGCCTAAAAGTACATGTATACATAAGAAAAATAGTGAATGTTCTAACTACACCTTCCGCGAGTGGCCCACTGGGCGGAAACAGTCGTGAAAATTGCTACAGAAAAACACCGCCCGGGTACGGGAGAATGCGTGGTACGTCGGAAACACCAAGATTTTCGCAGAACAAAAGAAGATGAATCCGGTAGATCTTATTTCACGTTTAGGAACATCAACTCAATAAATCTTTATCCGGCTGACTACCTAAGCTTAAATGCTGACTCTCGAAGAAACACCGCCTCAAAAGCAAATAATCGCTCGTTTATCGCTATCAACAGATAAGAAGCTGTAATGCAAGATAACTAAAATAAGAGCTTTTTAAGAGGTTACCTTAGTGACAAACATCAGATACGGAGAATTTTATGTTAGAGCAAATAGAAACTAACGATCACAGAATACATGCTTCAGACATCGTATTAACGCTATTCATTTATCGATTTGTTCCAGTTGTCTTCTGGTAGTTGTGAAAAGCAATCGCAGAAGCTGTTCAACCGCAGAATAATCGACGTCTTACCGTCGAAGAGGAACAAAGGAATTTCAACATCGCCCTCTCAGGACCGTTAATGAGATAGTAGCGTGGCCAGGAGAAAGTACGAGGTGAATTGGCTATGACCTTGTTTAAGAAGCTGAATTGATCTATGTACGCCACGGAAAACTTTCATTAGGAGCGTCGAGTAAGTATTCGAAAACTGCCGTTTTCGAATACGAGTCCATTGTCTTAGTAACCTCAGTTACGAGGGTTGTTCGGAAAGTAGAGTCCGATCGGTAGCGAAGTTCAGATCACAGTGAAAATCAAAATTTTCTTTTCGCAACACCTTCCAGCTACCTCTCTAAATAGTCGCCGCTCCGACTTAGACATTCGTCGTGGCGTTGTACAAACTTTCCAGTACCTTCGTCACAGAAAGCAGTGGCCTGTGCTTTCTGTCAATTCTCTATGCTGTTCTGCCTTTCGCTGTTTGTGCCAAAATGTTGTCTTCGTAGCCAGCGGCTCATGTGAGCGGAGATGAACAACGGAGGGAGCTAATTAAGGGCTGTATTTTGGGTTATCAAACACTTCCCATCGAAAACGCTGCAAGAGCGTCTTCATCGCCTCTGCAGAATGAGGCTGAAAATTGTCTTGAGAAGGAAACGAATGACATTTATTTTATGTGGGTTGCATAGCGTCAGGCGAAATCTCTCACCAGAGCCACATACTTGGCGGGAGACACTTTTGTTTTAGGCATTTCTACGTGATCACTTTTGTGCTCTGAACTGTAAAGAGCGACGCGAAGCGATCGACAGACACACTAATGACACTGCCCAACAAAACTGTGCAAAGTTCCATCGGATTTTCACAGTGGGTTCCATTTCGGGCCTAATCAGACCTTTTTTTTCCGAATACGCCTCGTATTTAGCTGAGTCTTACGTCGTTGAGACAAGGCAGAGTAGCAAGGCGCAACCTCAGCGCTATATGGGCGTTACTGAAGAATACGAGTATGTGTTACACAGTTACACAGTCAGTGCAAGCTTATCGACCGATGAGATCGAGTGTTATTGTGACGAAAGACAGGCCTTTTTGGTTGCGACCTTGGACAGATGGTTTCTCTGCTCCACAACGACTTAAAACATTGTTTCGTGAATCACCTTACAGTGACTAATACTTAAGATTCGTTAATTACATGATCACATCAAATCTTCAGCATTCTCCCGTTGTATCACTTTCCAAAAGCTTCTTTCTCTTCTTGTCTGTATTGTTTATCACCTGCATTTCATTTTCATATGAGGCTACACTCCAGAAAAATACCTTCAGAAGAGGCTTCCTAACACTTAAGAATACTTCAGAATATTCTGGAACTTTGGGAAAATACAGCTATTAATAAAACTATGGTAAATGATTTCAATGAAACAGTCTAGATTGCATGTAAGTTGTGTACATTCCACTTGGTGACTGGTTTTGGTCTCTTATAAGATCATAATAAGACCTTTTGTTATTCTGCAAACAAGAGTACCACACAGGTAATTTCCAAGAATGATCGCCAATCGAACGTGGAGGCCCCTGACAATATATAAGGAATGTGCAACTGTTGTCTTCCACATGACTCTGGTGGCATGAATTATGATGAATGTTTAGTGCGTTGCCAGGGGAACATAGTTTATTGTTTTCACTTGTGAATAGCAATGAATGAAAGTGTTGCAGTTTTTATTTCCGACAATGAAGGAGAAGTGCTTTATAATTCTAATTTATTCAAGGGGGAAGAAGACATCGATCTCTCTGATAAAGCACTTAATAATCCCAGGCACAAAAGTGCCAAACAGCTTTAAGCCATACAGTACCTTAAAGGAAGAAGGTCTTAGACATGAATCCTTTACTGGGAAGAACCCAACTCTCAGTCTTTTCTTGAGTTTTTCTGAACGCAAGCGTTGCATCCTCCCATTGCAATTACGCACTTTTCGCTTTGTGGCTTGGATCAAGCTTCGGCGCTCTTAATCATATAATCCACAAAGCATGATGCGACATTTCCACGCTGTTTGGCATTGCTTTGTTCTGCGAATCAAGACATGCTGTTTACTCTTATATCAAACAAGGTGTCACGCAAGGAAAGCAAAGCTTCGCCTTCCAGAGCGGACTACAGAATGTCCAAGCAGGGACGGTGGTTCTTCCCTCTGGTACTGCTCCTTCTCAGTGACCAATGAAGGGGCTTGACTTGAGAAGGAAGCGCTCTCGAAGATGATTCTCTGAAGCACCTTCTCCAAGCATTGGCGATATTCCCTTAAAACATCACTGCCAAGTACAGGAGTAAAATTACAACGCAAAAGCATCCTTCACATCTTTTTACTTCAGCTCCAACTTATGCTAGTACTAAGAGATGTACATCGATGTAGAGTCAACTCGGACATTTCGAAATCGTGGCTACATTGTACTTATCATAATGAGCACAAAAGAAGTAACCAACGGCCGGTTCATACTATACCATTAATCTAGATTAGTGGCGGGAGATTTAGTGACCAAACGAGTTTTACAAAAAATTACTTAATCAAGTAGCTTAGACTCCTGTAATCAACGCGTTGTTACTCACGGGAGTTGGTTCCCTGAACTGAAGTACTCGCGGGAAATCCTTAACACCGTGTCGTGTGAAGAGCCTTGTGCCGGTACGACTATGGAGATGGGTGTTCCATGTATCGAGCATCAGCGGTCTCGCCGCGACCAAATGTGCTGAGACCCGTTCGATTGTCACCCCGACAGCTGACATCAGGTCTGACGCACAACGAACTATTCCCTTCTCCGTGGAGAGAAAATGCTCTCTGTCCAGCACAGCAGCTATCTTTAATTCAGTTCCTTAGGAGTGTATACAATATTATAATAATCACACTGGAGAAAAAAATACTCGGAAGACATCAGGCCGGAAGCTTGTAACACCCCCTCCAGCCTTGATAATGGCCTCAACTAATCGAGGAAGAGCTTCTTCATCTATACCGTACACAAATGAAAGTCTCATTCATTATCAGATCCTGTAGAACAATCAAATTCCGGCCATGGTGATTACTTCATTTCACCCGCTGTTTCGGAAAATCCCAGACATTTGCTATGGGTTTCAGATCGGCTAATTTAGTGGGCCAGTCGAAGTGTGACTGGATGCTGGAGTGGTTGTGAAACAAGCAACATATGTTTCCAGTACTGTAAACACGACTGCTATTATCTTGGAAGGCTCATCATGAAGATGTAGAAGACAGGGGAACCTCTGGTCCACAAGAATGCTGATATAAGCACTCTGGTTCACGTTCAGGGTAGCCTGAATAAGTGGGCCCAGATGAAGATACGAAAAGTGACCCATGCGACTGCGCGGAATCGATAATACCTGTGTGATTGTAACTTTGCTAGACTCTAGAGCACGTGTTTACCTTCCTTGCCCGGAAGGGGCAAGCGGCAGACGTCGGCTATAATGAATTAATCTTCTACAAACGGCTCTGAGCACTACGGGACTTAACTGCTGAGGTGATCAGTCCCCTAGAACTTAGAACTGCTTAAACCTAACTAACCTAAGGACATCACACACATCCATGCCCAAGGCAGGATTCGAACCTGCGACCGTAGCGGGTCGCGGTTCCAGACTGTAGCGCCTAGAACCGTTCGGCCACACCGGCCAGCTCTATTATTCCAATCTTGTTTAAAGCGCGGAAAAAATGAACACATATATCTTTCGATACGAGCTCTGATTAGCCTTATTTTGTCGTGGTGGTCGTCCCTCCCTATGTACGTCGGTGTCAACGAAATATTTTCCCATTCGGAGGAGGAAGTTGGTGATTGGAATTTCGTGAGAAGATCACGTCTTAACGAAAAACGCCTTGCTTTTAATGATTTCCAGCCCAAATCCTGTATCATTTCTGTGACACTCTCTCCCGTATTTCGCGATAATACAAAACGTGCTGCCTTTCTTTGAACTTTTTCGATGTACTCCGTCAGTCCTATCTGGTAAGGATGCCACGCCGCGCAGCAGCATTTTAAAAGAGGACGAACAAGCGTAGTGTAGGCAGTCTACTTAGTAGGTCTGTTACATTTTCTAAGTGTCCTGCCAATAAAACGCACATTTCATGTGAATAAAGAGCTAGTTGTGTTTCACAGGAACGATGTTTTCTAACCCATGCTGATTGTGTGTCAATAGACCGTTTTCTTCGAGGTAATTCATAAAATTCGAACACAATATATGTTCTAAAATCCTGCTGCATATCGACGTTAACGATATGGGCCTGTAATTTAGTGGATTACTCCTACTACCTTTCTTGAATATTGGAGTGACCTGTGCAACTTTCCAGTCTTTGGATACATATCTTTCGTCGAGCGAACGGTTGCATATGATTGTTAAGTATGGAGCTTATGCATCAGCATACTCCGAAAGGAACCTAATTGGTATACAGTCTGGACCAGAAGACTTGCTTTTATTAAGTGACTTAAGTTGCTTCACTACTCCAAGGATATTTACTTCTACATTACTCGATTCAAATTCTGAAATATTTACTTCGTCTTCTTTTGTGAAGGCATTTCGTAAGGTTGTGTTTAGTAACTCTGCTTAGGCACCATTGTCTTCGATAGTATCTCCATTGCTATCGCGCAGAGAAGGCATTGATTGTTTCTTGCCGCTAACATACATCACATACGACCAGAATCTCTGTGGATTTTCTGCCAGGTTTCGAGACAAAGTTTCGTTGAGGAAACTGTTATAGGCATCTCGCATTGAAGTCCGCGCTAAATTTCGAGCTTTCGTAAAAGATCGCCAATCTTGGGGATTTTGCGTCTGTTTAAATTTGGCATGTTTGTTTCGTTATTTCTGCAACAGTGTTCCAACCCGTTTTGTGTACCAAGGAGGTTCAGCCCCGTCGTTTGTTAATTTATTTGGTATAAACCTCTCAATTGGTGCCGATTCTATTTTTTTGAATTTAAGCCACATCTGGTCTACACTTATATTATTAATTTGGAATGAGTGGAGAGTCTCTCTTAGGAAGGCGTCAAGTGAATTATCTGCTTTTTTTGAATAGCTATATTTTTCGCTTATTTTTCGAGGATTTGGGGATTACAATATTCAATCTCGCTACGACAACTCTGTGTTTGCTAATCCTTGAATCGGTTTTGGTTCAAATGGCTCTGAGCACTATGCGACTTAACTTCTGAGGTCACCAGTCGCCTAGAACTTAGAACTACTTAAACCTAACTAACCTAAGAACATCACACACATCCATGCCCGAGGCAGGATACGAACCTGCGACCGTAGCGGTCGCTCGGTTCCAGACTGCGCGCCTAGAACCGCGAGACCACCGCGGCCGGCGGGACATGTGAGATCGACATTTTGCCACCCTATTTACTTTAGAATAATCACATGTAAGTTTGAATATGTTGTTGTCTTATTGTAAAAGTACTTTAATCATTACTAATCATTTGTAAGGATCTGTTTTATGTTTCAGGAGCTTAACTACGTTGGGAAACGATTGGCTTGGCCACCTGTCGATTAAACGCCATCAGCGCGGTATTATATATATATCTGCACCTTTTCATGTTGAACCTGCAGTCAAAAATCTCTTTAAAAACAAAGTCCGATTATTGTTGCTGTCCAATGCAACTCATTCGTCGCATTGTACTGCATATTATCTCGGTCCGCCGTCACCAAACTTATTTGCACTCCGCTAACGATATCTGCACCTGACGCCTCCATAAAATACAATCTTAAAGGTAAAATAGCAGATCCGGGTCCAATGTGGAATTTTACTTATATCTGACCTAAATTTCAATTCGCACAAGACAGTTTTCTACTACTACTACTGTGGCCTTTGTGATATATTCCGTCTCACGAACAATTAGTTTTCTGAGACACAGTGCAATCACACACTCTCTTTTGACACTTTTTGAGGGATGCATTACAATGGCACCCAAACTGGGAAGTTTCTTTCATGAATTGTATGAATATTGTACATGCAATTAAATTCTTGTAACTATCTTGTCTTTATTTCATGTTCAACCAATCAACATATTATACCGCGGAGAATAATTACTAATCAAACCTTCATAAGGATTTAAAATAAGGAGACAAACCAATGTAACAAACAAGAAATTTATGTTGGAAGAACGAGGAAAGTTTAATATATAACATGTATTGGTTGCTGCCTGCGTGACAAAATGATACAAAGGCGAGGACTATGTTGTCCACTTCATTTGCGGCCAACTCATTCAACAGATTTGCTTAATATAGTAAAACTGATAATTTCGATGGCAATATACTTTAACAATAGTGCGTATTTAGTTCATGCAAGATGACTGCCTTCATATCGTGAGGGAGCGTGATAGCACAGGGCTGTTGTACCGTTTCAGCTTTATAACGCCATATTGCTAGAATATTCTTGGCCAGTATTAATCTGAGTATTAATATTTCTACATTTTCATCTTCATGGATACTCTGCAAATCACATTTAAGTGCCTGGCAGAGAGTTCACCAAACCACCTTCACAACTCTCTATTATTCCAGTCTCGTATAGCGCGCGGAAACAACGTACACCTATATCTTTCTGTACGAGCTCTGACTTCCCTTATTTTATAGTCGTGATCCCTTCTCCCTATGTAGGTCGGTGTCAACAAAATATTTTCGCATTCAGAGGAGTAAGCTGGTGATTTGAATTTCGTGACAAGATTCCGTCGCAACGAAAAACGCCTTTCTTTTACTGATGTCCAGCCCAAATCCTGTTATCATTTCTGTGACACTCTCTCCCATATTTCGCGATAATACAAAACGTGCTGCCCTTCTTTGAACTTTTTCGATGTACTCAGTCACCCTTATCTGGTAAGGATCCCACATTACGCAGCAGTATTCTAAAAAAGGACGGACAAGCGTAGTGTAGGCATTCTCCTTAGCAGATCTGTTACATTTTCCAAGTGTCCTGCCAATAAAACGCAGTCTTTGGTTAACCTTCCCCACAACTTTTTCTATGTGTTCCTTCCAATTTAAGTTGTTCGTAATTGTAATATCAAGGTATTTAGTTGAATTTACGGCTTTTAGATTAGACTGATTTATCGTGTAACCGAAGTTTAACGAATTACTTTTAGCACTCATGTGGATGACCTCACATTTTTCGTTATTTAGGGTCAACTGCTAATTTTCGCAACATTCAGATATCTTTTCTAAATCTAAATATTAACTGAATTACGTTATACGACAATCGTAATTTCAGTCATATTAAATGTCATGGTAAAGGCGGTAAAATTAGCCATCACAGAATCAGAAACGCACCGTGATACTGAATCCGTTGTTGATGGAAGTGAGTTTGTTGACGTAAATATGAATGAGACAATCGCTTCAGCACATGAAACAGAGTCACAGTTTAATCCCACAATTAATACTGCAACTAACCCTATGATTAATCCAACCACCATCCAAGAACAAGATTCAAATGCCACACTGCAAGAGATAGAAAGAAATGAAATGTCAAAAGATAAAAACGTAATATCAACTAAATTTAGTGAGCTTTCAAATGAATTATCAAATAAATTAACGTATGAAATTCGATGAATGTCAATTAAATTGTCGTCTGAAATTTCCACTTAACACGGTGAGATCCGTAACAAAGTTTCTGCCCAAATAACAAGTTCGTCTGTGGGCATGTCAAATTTAAAATTACAATACAATAGCGCCTTCTATCTCAACTGATGTGGTAAATTTTTCACTGCAACAAATTGCAATAAATATTGATGTAATTTCATTGAAAGACGCAAAAAAGGACTTGCCTGACAAAATGAAAGAGTTGTTTGATGAGCATACACTTATTGCAGAATTGTATGCAAGCTAGATACTATAGTAGAATCAGAACCAAGACTCATGGTGCAGTCATCAGCTACTGAACGTTTAGCCTAATATGGGACTCTGAAAAAGGTTATTAATCGCAAATTGAAACCATCTGGGAACACATTAATCGAAATTTTACTCGAGTCACATTAAAATTATAGCACAAGTCAGTAACGTATGCGAATAGCAGTATGGTGATGTTATCACAGGTAATAAAAATGTTTAATCTGCGCTACACAATGAAATGTCTATCAACAAAATTCATCAAATACGTCTGTCACCTAAGTGCCTAACATATTAGATGGGAGCAGTACAGTATGTGCAATTTTGTACGTGAATGTCTGTATGATGATGAATCAATTCAGTGTTCACAAGGAACATGAGCAATAATGTAAACAGCAATAAAAATAGCAGCATAAACCGTTCTCTCCACCAAGGGTGAAATTGTACAGTCAAGGAATGCTAAGAAAATCATAATGTCAATTCCATAACACAACTGATGATGCTACCACTACATTCTACTTGGCTGCAGAATGCGGCCCACCAGACCGCATTAAAGTGAGTAGAGATGGTGATAAAAAGTGGATCAGTTATCATCGTATCTAACTTATACAATTTCACGGAGATGATGCTTACACTATTCGTAACGTACACAGAATATATCTAAATGGTAGTTTTGTATTAAAATGTGCTGTTAATGTAAACAAATGAGTGAGCTAGACCACACAACAGTACATTTAATATGTTAAGTGAGATAACTGATGACAGACTCTGTAGTGGGACTGGGCAATGTAGAAAATTTATTAACTATGCTACGTTATATCAATGATACAGATATCAGGGAAGAACTAGCCATAAATCAATATAAGTCTCATGGTCAAAGTAAGGAAACGGCACAAGCCATATACACTCAGTGTGGGAGGTATACTGACTGACGACGTGACATACGTGTGCTATGGTGAGCATTATGTCAAACTTTACACAATAAGATTTACGAGATTGCAAAAGTATTGGTGTATATTGTCCAAAATAGTAGAATCATGGGAGCTATTGGTGTTTAATCGTGCCATGTCAAGGTACAAGTGCAAGTGTAAGTAAAATTGACAAATCGATTGATAAAATGTCCATTCCTAATTAAAGATAGATTAATTGTAGAACTGTTTTCAGCACTGATTTGTTATGACAGAAAGATACAGTAATAGACTTCTCTTTTGATAAATGCTATACACATCCCAATAACGAAGGGTTGTAATCGAACTTGTGGAAAAAGTAGACCATGGTAAGTACTGCCAAGGATTAAGGGCAAAGTTACTTAAAACTGAGACAACACCCACCAGTAGTACACCTTCACCAAGTCAATCAGGCTGAGAGGATTGAGAATCAAATCATGATTAAGATAATGGAGTCTACCACTGCTAAATCATCACAACAGATTGTGTTGCAAGATTCATTTTTGCAGTATATGCATGTATTTAGAAAGAACGCCATCCTCTCCCTCCATATTCATCACCACCTTAAACAGCACCACCTCCTTCCCCTTACCCAGTGTGACTTCTGGACCTCCTTCTCAGCCGAGAACCAGCTCCTTAGCGTTATCAATTTCCTTGCCCTCTTGTTCCGTCGACCTCCAGAACACCTACGACTGTGTCTGGCATCCTGGGCTCCCCTTCAAACTCCATATCTATGCTCTCCACATCAATTTCGTCTGTCTCGTTGCATTCTCCCTCTCCCATCGTCCCTCCTACGACACTATCCACAATACCAACTTCTGTACCTTGTATCCCAGAGCCTGCATGCCCCAAGGCTCTGTCCTTCCCCTCTCCTCTATCCCCTGTACACTGCCAATATGCCCAAACCTCCCCCACCTGTTCATTTCGTCCAATTTGCTGATGATGCCACCTTCCTGTCTCTTTATCCTACCCTTCATTGGTCTCAATGTACCCTTCAAACCCACCTCGACCAGTTCACCATCTAGTGCAGCCAATGACTCCTTCCCATCAATCCTTTCAAGACTCAGGCAATCATCATAGGTCGTACTACCCGCCTCTTCCAGCTCCACTATTTTTACCTCACCATTTGTGGTTGTCCTATCCACCTCACTCCTACCGTGAAATACCTTTGCCTCGCCCTCAACCGTCACCTCACCTGGACTCCCCATCTCCTTACTATCCAACACAAAGATCACAATTTACCCTGCCTCCTGAAACTCCTGTCTGGCCAGACGTAAGGACTGTATCCTTCCACCATCCTTCACACCTATAAATCCTTCATCAGCCCCATCTTTTGTTATGACAGCATTACTTGGATTTCCGCCCCTCCCAGGTTCTATAAAGCCCCCCAAATCCTAGCCGTGCACTCTGCATCACCTTCCATATCTTCCTTCCATCCCCCACATGAATCCCCAATGACCTTATCCCCTTCCCCATCTTCTTCTTTCTTCTCAAACAGATCCGCACCCTGCACATCGTCTGCCAACTCGATCCCCACCCCCTGGTGTCTTCACTCCTCTCCATCCCGAGCCCACTGCTGCGCCTTTTGCAGTTGTGTCCTGCCCTCTTTCCATCTCCACATCCTCCAAATCCTTTCCCAATGCAACTACCAGGACCTACCCTCCAGGATGATGAGCTTTGGCCTGATCTCTACCCCTCCTACCAGCTCTATCCCCATCTTCCCCCTCCTCCTCCTCAGGGCTCCCTCTCCCATCCTCTTCCCTTCTCCTGAGCGCTTTTCCTCCCTCCTAGGCCTCCCTCCGATTCCCTTGCCACCCTTCTGTGTCTCTGTGCTCCCTCCTGACTTGCCTTCCATCTCCCACCCATCTCCTGCCTCTTTGTGGCCCCCTCACCGACCCCCAATTTCTTCTTTTCCTCCTACCCCTTCCAGCCTCCACTTCCCCACTGCACCTTCCTCCCCCTCTTTTTCCCTCCTCTCAGGCCGCCTGTCCTTCTGCAGATCCCTACCAGCAGTTTTTATTCCTCGTGTGTGTTGCAATGCTTACAGTGGTTTTTCTTAAATGTCTTTCACTCTGTATGTTTTTATGCTGTGGCCGACTTTTAACTTGAGTGTGTGACTTCAGTGTATTTTAAGTGCCCCACAACTCGCCAACTGTGTTATTTTAACTAAATGTTGAATTTTTTAACTGTCCCCCAATGCACGTCCCCATCTCAGTGTTTATGTTAACATCCATTGTCTCCATTTACTGTGTTTTTATATCCCCCTTTTTCCGCCATTTCTCATGTATAAGTTTCCACTTTTTATGTTTTGTAATGCCACTCGGCTGAAGAGCGGCGGATTGTGCCGTTGCCATCACTCTCCTGCCCGTATGGGGCAGTGGCATGAAATTACAATAAAGGAAATAAAAACGGGCTGAGGTGTCGGTTGCCAGAGTCGCTGGAGGGAGTTACTTTCGTGTACCTAGCGTGTTTCAGCTACTGTGGTCGCAGCGAGCAGTCAGACCCGGAGTAGCAGTAAATGGTCACTGTTGGCTTGGCGTGTCGGGGAGGAGCGATACCGCTGCTGAGTGGGTTGGCACGGCGAGGACTCGTTGACGTAGCGGAACTGGGGTTGTCTGCTTGCGCAGTGGAAGCCGTTACCGTCCGCGAGCGGTGAGGCCTGGGTGCGCCCGTGTCCTGTTCTGTGGCATCACGCGATGTCTCCAAACTTCATACTCCTGTTACAGACGGCGTCCTTTCTAGTGAGTGAGCCGTTTTAAGTTATATCCTCCGACATACCAAGTTCTTGGCAGTTATTTTCCTGCTGGAAACCGTGCCATGTTCTGACTGCACTGCAGGCCGTTGTGGCCGAGCGGTTCTAGGCGCTACAGTCTGGAACCACGCGACCGCTACGGTCGCAGGTTCGAATCCTGCCTCGGGCATGGGTGTGTGTGATGTCCTTAGGTTAGTTAGGTTTAAGTAGTTCTAATTTCTAGGGGACTGATGACCTCAGCAGTTAAGTCCCATAGTGTTCAGAGCCATTTGTGATTGCACTACTTTACTTTAAGGCTCAGCAATGCCCGAGTTCTGCCCCTTCTATACTACTATGCATTTTAATGAATTTTCTATGGTTGTGTCAAGGATATACCATTTAAAATGTTTTAAAGTGAAGTCAGTGAAAAACGCTAAGCTCCTATGGTTCTGTTAGTGATTCCTAAGCTACATTCAATCTGGGAGGTGTCATTATAAACACTGTAAATTTCAAATCTATTTGCTGCACGTTACTGGTATTCGGTGTTACTTAGCTAAGACTCTTAATCGTTAAGTTCTTCTGTAACCTGAGTTGCGTAATGAAATACTAATATGCTGTTCATCTGCACTGTGGTTGTGTAAAGAGGACAGGTAGAAGCGACTAGTTACAATTAAATATCAGCTCCTTGTCTAAAAGTTTGTCTGTATAAGGTATAATATGAGCTGTGTGGTATTTACCGAAACAATTGCTTTCTCTGATCGGTTAATTCAATGTCTGCTGTCTTAGTTTTGTGCTGAGAAAAAGGTTGGCGGCTTCACAAGAGTCAACACTTGACTATAAATTTGTTGGTATTTCCGTATGTTGTAGCGTGTAATTTGTTTGTCTGTGTCGTATCCGAGGATGCCGTAGGGCATAGTCATTGCGGCCTAGCTCTGAAGGGGCAGTAGCGTAACGACACAATGTTGTTGAGAAGGCGCCTTCCTTAAGAAAAATTTTTAGTTGAAAATCATGCTATTTTAAGTAAGAGGCTGCAGATTAGATAAACTAAACTTGCTGTTTGAAGGATTTTTGTTTTTTCTATTTTTCTTTAAGGTAACTTGGTTTAAATGCTGTGAAATTGTGTCGTGCTTTAAGTCCCCTTGACAAGGGACTGCTTGTATCCTTGTGATGATTAACTTCTTTATAGAACTGCTATTTCTTTTTTTTAAGCTGAAGTTTAAATTCAGTTGAGCTATAATTTCACTAGCCGTGCCTATTCGTTCACGTTAAAAGAGTGAATTTCTTCTACGTTGAGGCATTCATACATAGATATTATATTTTTCTTAAGAATTTACACTTTTATGTATAGTATGTTATATTTTACGTGCTAGTCGCCAGTGGCTCCGAACTATAAATTCAACATATTATCAGTTTTAGTTTTTCATTTTATTGTTTCATTTTATTTAATTAAAGTTTACTGTTTAAGAGCTGGATATTGTGGTCTGAATATCTATGCTGATACCAGTGTGCCGTGCTATTATGTTGTGGTAAATAAAGGAAGTAAAAAGGGTATTGTTATATTGCGTCCTTAAATGCCTCTGGTCCTCCTACACCGCTGTCATGTGCTCTGCAAGCACCTATCAAGATGCAACGGTTTGTTACCTGGCTTTTGTTTCCTGAGGTTCCCATCATTCAAATTGTTTGCCTCGGCCAAGGCCCATTTGGTAGGTAGTATGGAAAAGATTACGGGGGCTTGGCTACCTTGAGGTAATTAAGGATGAGAACTGTTCAGCAAAATTTATCTGGCTGTTTGAAAAATCAGTTGAATACTGAGAATTATTTTAGAGTGCAAGGCCGACAGGAATTTTTCTTTAATTATGTTGAAAGTATCAACAAGGCCCAATTTGCCTTTTGTGTTGAGCCTAATGAAAGAGAGGTCACTGAAAACGTAATTCATGGTACGCAACGTGAGGATCACTCGAAGGTAATATTCAGCAACCAACCTGCGGATTTTCTCGGGCTCATGTTACTCGGTACATCGACAGTATTAGTTTTTCTGATCAACAAAGAAAACCAGCCGAACTTAGAGCAAACCAGCTGGTAGGCATGATTTCTGAAAATCATGGGAATCGGGAAAGAGGAAATTGCTTCAAATGTAACCAGCCTGGCTATTCTGCAGGTGTCTGTAAAACAAGACGACAGAAATCGGGGAATAGCTGGCGGCTTTGGAAGGAGCGCAGGCAAGGAAAGCGGCCACCCAAATGTAGTAGTCGGGCAACAGGTGTTACTAAACCTTCCTTCCCTAGTGTTTGCCTTCCTTGCCAAGAACCTGTTTGCCGTCTTTTGGATTCAGACAGTAGTGTCTCACTGATGTCGTACGGGTAGCACCTCAAGTGAATGAGCTTCGCACTGTTAGTGGACAACATTTGCCTTTATTAGGGAAAGCCTGGCTCAGCATAACAATTGGTGAATTCTCAATGTCCATCGAGATCTTTGTACGTGTAGAGTTGGTGTTCTTTTTTCTAAAACATAATGTCTTCTTGATTATTCTGTTAATAATGGTTTATGTAGATTTTTGCTCTGAGATGTTATACCTGTTGTCGGAATCCTTGCATTCTTCACTTAAACAGTCTTAGCACCAGTGAACTTAAGACATTTACCACATGATCACACTGATCATATATTGCATTTCCCTAACGTTTTGGCAGATAGAGACTTACTAATAAAATCGAATATGAAATTCAGCTTACCGACAAAATCCCTGTCTGGCATTCTCTTTACCATTTGTCACCTCGTAAGATGCCGGAGTCGAGAAAGGCAGGCACTCCGTCTTCAGGGCACAAGTGTCCCATCGGGACTATCCGACGGCCGTGTCATCCACAGTTGAGGATGCGGATAGGAGGGGCGTGTGGTCAGCACACCGCTCTCCCGGTCGTTGTTATGGTTTTCTTTGACCGGAGCCGCTACTATTCGGTCGAGTAGCTCCTGAATTGGCATCACGAGACTGAGTGCACCCCGAAAAATGGCAACAGCACATGGCAGCTGGATGGTCACCCATCCAAGTGCCGGCCACGCCCGACAGCGCTTAACTTCGGTGATCTCACGGGAACCGGTGTATCCACTGCGGCAAGGCCGTTGCCGGAGTCGAGAAAAATAGTTAATAAATTAGTTGGAGGAATTATTAGCAAGTCTATATTTGAACATGCATCTCCGATGTTTCTAGTACCGAAAGGTAAGGGAGCAGATTATAGACCGGTTATCGGCTACCACGTTCTTGACCAAAAAACTGTTTTGCAGTCTGTTCCCTTTCCTGACCTTCAAACCTGATTTACTCGTTTTTTTGGGCGCATGTTATTTAACATGTATCTTAATTAGGCTTACCATTAAATTCCGCTCGCTGAACGATCTGAAATTTTGACCGTCTTCTGTACTGATTTTAATTTATTTGAATACAACAGGGTGCCTTTCGGTTTGTCTACAGGTGCAGTTTTATCATCACGTTTGTTCGGCAGAGTGCTTGGTGAACTTAAATTTCGATGCGTCTGTAACTACTCATATGATACTTAAATTTAGACTGTCCTTTTGCTGAACGTCTGGTAAATCTTCATAAGATTTGATCCCACCTTAAGGACGCGGGGCTGGCAGTAAAACCTAGCAAAGTTGCGGAAACATCCTTTCTTGTTCATCATTTTTTTCAAGGAATAAAGATAGATAATGAATGCACCAGATCTGTTTATGATTTTCCCCCACCTGTTGACAAGAAAGGAATAGCATGTATCATTGGCATGGTAATTTTTTTGGAAATTTATTCAGAGTTTGCTCAGTTGGCCACGCCCCTTAATCATCTCTGGTAGAAAGGTGAAACTTTTATCTGGGGCGATAGTCCGTAAGTGACCTTCGACACCTTAAAACTGGCTCTCAGTAATACTGCTGTTCTTGCTATACTCGATTTTCAGCACAATTTCGTTTTCCAGACTGGTGCCTCCAATCCGAGTATTACTGCTGTTCTGTTGAAAGATAAGCAGGGAGACCATCGGCCAATAGCGTACGCATCAGGAGTTCTTTCTACGAGGGAGCTTAAATATTCAGCGTATGAGTTGGAGGCGCTGGATGTTTTGTTTGGTTTCTAAAGATTTAAATTTTATCTGGACATAGAAAATTTCATTAGGAAACAGACAAGCAGGCCCTCAATTAGGTCTTGGCTCATCCTTGCAAAACCAGTTGGATAACTCATTGGGCGGCGTGGATTGTGGCCATCAGTTTTTTGGTTAGTCATATAAAAGGGAGTGATAACCAAACTGCAGACGCATTGAGCCGAGCTTTTACTCAAGGCCAGGAACTGAGCGAGCTGAGACAGGAAGAAGGGATTTTTGAGTTCACTAATGCCATTCTTGCTACAGACGGGTGTTGAAAATTAGGTGGGGTGATAAGGTAAGGAATCAGGAGGTACTGCGCGGAATCGGTGAGGAAAGGAATTCGTGGAAAAGACTGACAAGGAGAAAGGATAGGATGATATAACGTCAGGGAATAACTTCCGTGACACTAGATGGAGCTGCAGAGGACAAAAACTGCAGAGGAATACAGAGATAGCAATGTATCCAGCAAACAATTGAGGACGTAGGTTGCAAGTGCTACTCTGAGATGAAGAGGTTGGCACAGGAGAGGAATTCGTTGTGAGCCGCATCAAACCAGTCAGAAGACCGATGACTCAAAAAGAAAAAAAAGTTCCATTCTGACAGAGGACAGAGATTCGAAATCAGCTCCGTGAGGATTGCTTGAATAAGGGTATGATGGGAAACTTAAGATCTGTCTCTCCCAGGACGCGATCTCCGTAGTGTTCCATTATTTCCATTCTGCCCTTTGTGGTGGCCATTTACGTATCCTTAAAATGGTTATGAAGATTTAGCAACATCTTACTTGGCTCTATTCAATTTCTAACGTCAGAAAAAAAGGTTCAAATGGCTCTGAGCACTATGGGACTTAACTTCTGTGGTCATCAGCTCCCTAGAACTTAGAACTACTTAAACCTAACTAACCTAAGGACATCACACACATCCATGCCCGAGGCAGGATTCGAACCTGCGACCGTAGCGGTCGCGCGGTTCCAGACTGTAGCACCTAGAACCTCGTCAGAAAACTGGTTGCACAACGTCAGCTGTGTAATGCAGCTAACCGTAAGGAAACAAATGAGTTACGGGCACTGGCTGCAAGTGGGCATTGCTTTAAATCAATCGGGAAAGTTGAAAATTTTGGCTGGATCGGGATTCGAACACAGGTCTTCTGCTTACTAGGCAGACACTCTGACCCTTAGCCACCCAGACTCTGGTCATGACAACTCAGTGGACTTCCCTAGCATGCCTGCCATCAGACAAAAATTCTCAACTTTTCAAGCCGCTACTGCTGCAGTACCCCTCGCCCATTATCGTCATTAATCGCGGCATTTCGCTGACTCCCGTAAGAGTTAGAGCGTGGTGTGCGTCCACAATGAAGAGATCACTGGCCGTTCTCGCCTTAATTATGAAAACATGTTGTTGTTATGAAACTTCCTGGCAGATTAAAACTGTGTGCCCGACCGAGACTCGAACTCGGGACCTTTGCCTTTCACGGGCAAGTGCTCTACCATCTGAGCTACCGAAGCACGACTCACGCCCGGTACTCACAGCTTTACTTCTGCCAGTAAGTCGTCTCCTACCTTCCAAACTTTACAGAAGCTCTCCTGCGAACCTTGCAGAACTAGCACTCCTGAAAAAAAGGAAATTGCGGAGACATGGCTTAGCCACAGCCACGGGGATGTTTCCAGAATGAGATTTTCACTCTGCAGTGGAGTTTTGCTTTTGTTGATGTTCATCTTATACCCTCCTTTCAAGAGACTGTCCATTCCGTTCAATTGCTCTTCCAAGTCCTTTGCTGTCTCTGATAGAATTACAATGTCATCGGCAAACCTCAAAGTTTATATTTCTTCTCCATGGATTCTAATACATACTCCGAACTTTTCTTTAATTTCCTTTACTGCTTGCTCAATATACAGATTGAATAGCATCGGGGAGAGACTACAACCCTGCCTCATTCCCTTCCCAACCACTGCTCCCCTTTCATGTCCCTCGACTCTTATAACTGCCATCTGGTTTCTGTACAAATTGTAAATAGCCTTTCTCTCCCTGTATTTACCCCTGCCACCTTCAGAATTTGAAAGAGTATTCTAGTCAACATTGTCAAAAACTTTCTCTAAGTCTACAAATGCTAGAAACGTAGGTTTGCCTTTCCTTAATCTTTCTTCTAAGATAAGTCGTAGGGTCAGTATTGCCTCAAGTGTTCCAACATTTCTACGCAATCCAAACTGATCTTCCCCGACGTCAGCTTCTACCAGTTTTTCCATTCGTCTGTAAAGTATTCGCGTTAGTATTTGGAGCTGTGACTTATTAAACTGATAGTTCGGTAATTTTCACATCTGTCAACACCTGCTTTCTTTGGGATTGGAATTATTATATTCTTCTTGAAGTCTGAGGGAATTTCGCCTGTCTCATACATCTTGCTCACCAGATGGTAGAGTTTTGTCAGGACTGGCTCTCCCAAGGCTGTCAGTAGTTCTAATGGAATGTTGTCTACTCCCGGGGCCTTGTTTCGACTTAGGTCTTTCAGTGCTCTGTCAAACTCTTCACGCAGTATCATATCTCCCATTTCATCTTCATTTACCTCCTCTTCCATTTCCATAATATTGTCCTCAAGAAAATCGCCCCTGTATAGACCCTTTATATACTCCTTACACCTTTCAGCTTTCCCTTCTTTTCTTAGAACTGTTTCCATCTGAGCTCTTGATATTCATGCAAGTGGTTCTCTTTTCTCCAAAGGTCTCTTTAATTTTCCTGTAGGCAGTATCTATCTTACCCCTCGTGAGATAAGCCTCTACATCCTTACATTTGTCCTCTAGCCATCCCTGCTTAGCCATTTTGCGCTTCCTGTCGATCTCATTTTTGAGACGTTTGTATTCCTTTTTGCCTGCTTCACTTACTGCATTTTTGTATTTTCTCCTTTCATCAATTAAATTCAGTATCTCTTCTGTTACCCAAGGATTTCTACTAGCCCTCGTCGTTTTACCTACTTGATCCACTGCTCCCTTCACTATTTCATTCCTCAAAGCTACCCATTCTTCTTCTACTGTATTTCTTTCCCCCATTCCTTTTAATTGTTCCCTTATGGTCTACCTGAAACTCTGTACAACCTGTGGTTCTTTCAATTTATCCAGGTCCCATCTGCTTAAATTCGCACCTTTTTGCAGTTTCTTCAGTTTTAATCTACAGTTCATAACCAATAGATTGTGGTCAGAGTCCACATCTGGCCCTGGAAATGTCTTACAATTTAAAATCTGGTTCCTAAATCTGTTTTACCATTATATAATGTATCTGAAATCGAAAATATGGCGTCTGTTATTTCGGACATACGTAAGTAAGGCGAGGGCTGCCAATGAACTCTTCTGGCGGGTGCACACCTGGCTGGAACTCTTACGGGAATCGCCGAAATGCCTCGAGTAATGAGGATCCTGTGCAGTAGTACATTAATAGTGTGGATAAGTTGAGAATTTGGGTGTCATGGGAGGCGTACCAGAGTATTCCATGTAGTTTCGATGAGTAATGTGTTCGGATGGCTTAATGGTTAGAGCGTCTGCGTAGTAAGCAGGAGACTCGAGTTCGAATCCCGATCTGGCACAAATTTGCAATTTTCCCCATTTACTTAAATCAATGCCCTCTGGCAGACAATGTCTGCAGTTTCTTTGTGTCTTAATTCATAATGGCTGCTAGATCAAAAATATGTAATTCTCATACCCTCCAAGATCTTGCACACTCCCGTAGGCAACAGAGGCCAGTGGACGAACTTATTATTGATTATAAGGGGCCACTTCCAAGGACTAAACCGCGGAATAGGTGCAGTCTGGTAGTAGTGGATGCCTGAACTTGCATTGTTAGGCCGGGACATGGTGACGGATTTGACCATTTCCAACTCGAGCATGGTTTTTCGTTATTTTTGACCATCTAAAATCCTGGTCATTGATAATCGAACTGCCTTTACATCATGACAGTTCATGAAATTCTGTTCTGGAAATTCCATAACTCACATTATTACCATTCCGTATTAATCTCTACATTCTTTTGCTAAGCAAGTTAACTCAGTATCTATACAGGGAAACTCAAAGTAACTGGTATAATTCGATCAAGTAGTTAAACTTCGCATTCAGTCCTGCCACAGTGAGTCCCGTAAGACTACACTGGTTAACCTCGTGTTTGCTTGCCCACTACATTCTCCAGTATCTAATCTCTGATCTATTAACGTCCTCCTTCCATAGAATGTAGATACTGATTGGAAAAGAGCGCTTCATAGCATTCGCTCAACACATAGAGGTTCGAATATTTAACCTAGGTGGGCATCCTTTCTCATTGACGATACGTGACCGAGTTTTAATTAAGAACGGGGGTGGGGGGGGTGGGCACACAGTAAGGGTAATCAGACCTCAGCTACAGTACTGCAACGTTTCGTGGGTTCCTGTGAAATCATTGAGATGCCGCTAGTCCTGTTTGGATGTAAAACATTTGAAAACTGGGAGAAAATATAGAGTCAATTTGAGCCAGGCAAAAGCTGGAGCCATGTAGGGGATAGTTGGTCTAGCCAACGTTCAGCCGGGAGGACGACGGTTCAAACCCGCGTCTGGCTATCCTAATTTAGGTTTTCCGTGATTCCCTAGATTGCTTCACGCAAATCCCGGGCTGGTTTCTTTGGAAGGGCACGGTCGACTTCTTTCCCTAATCCGATGGAACCGATGACCTCGTTGTTTGGTGCCCTCCCCCAAACCAGTTTTCTACTCTCCCTCCCTATATTTTACTTTTAGTGGAGGAACACTGAACAGTGTTAGCACACTGGACTAGCATTTGGGAGGACGACATTTCAAATCCGCTTCCAGCCATTCAGCTTTACGTTTCCCTAAATCGCTCCAGGAAAATGCCGGGATGGTTCCTTTAAAAGAGTGTGGCCGATTTCCTTCCAGATCCTAGACACAATCCGAGCTTGTGCTTCTCCCTAATGACCTCGATGTCGACGGGACACTAAACATATTCTTCCTTTCTTCCTTCCTTCCTTCCTTCCTTCCCACCTACCTACCTTCCTTCCTTCTGAACCGTGCGAGTGCGCGAATTCGATAATTTGTGCGTGACTATCTGTGCTAGACTCGCTTGTATTAGTTTGCCTTACTTGACCACAATGGGCAACCTGTCAATTCCAACTTCAGGGAAAAAATTTAGAAATTAGTAGCTGGTTCCTTTGGGACCAAACTGCTGAGGTCATCGGTACCTAGGCTTACACACTACTTAACCTAACTTTAACTTGGGCTAAGATCGATACACACACCCATGTCCGAGGGAGGACTCGAACCCCCGACGGGCGGAACCGCGCGAACAGTGGCAAGGCCCCTAAGACCGCGCGGCTATCCCGCGCGCTTAAGCTGGCTTCTCCGAGCCCAGATTCCCTACCTCAAATTGCCCAGTGGAGCATCCTCTGTCCTGTTAGATTTTTGCGCGCTCTTATGGAGACACCCAGTATAAATGGAAACAGATGGCCGTACGGACATAGTGGAATTGTCCTTTCGTGCGGTTGCTTTGCGTAAACATCTGCAGTACGTCTCTCAGAAGACAGCGAGTGTCTTTCGAGCACATTTGGAATTTCGACTGAGAAAGAATAGTTGCTTATAGGGATTGCAGATTATTCTTCAGAATATTCGATGATCGTGTCTGCCGGAACCAAGCAATTGCGATGCGGATTTGTAATCGCTGGTTCAGGGGGGGATAACGGACCGACGGGACAGATTGCACCCACCTCGTTGGACCGCTACACTCGATGACAGGAATATTGAGCTCATGGCAGTGATGGATAGCTCTGACACTTCACGAGCCGTATCTCAACAAATTCGTTATATTGCGCAACAAACAATGTCTTTGCGTACCATTCGACGCCGTTCGCAGCAGAGTGCACTGCTGCGTTTACCACTGAGTCAAAACGAGTGTTATTTGCACCATCAATGGTGTGATGAACGACGGAAATGGCCAACCGAATGGAACATTGCTTGTATCGACGAATCTCGATTCTGCCTGCACTACCACAATGGTCACATCAGACTCTGGAGACAGCATGGTGAGAGACTGTTGAACTGTTGCCTTATGCGCTTACCATACTGGTCCTGCACCTGGTATTATGTTTTGGAGTGGTATTTGATTCCGCTCGGACATTTTCCTGGTACACATTGTCGGTACACTAACCAGCCAGCATTACGTCTCTGAAGTGTTGGAGCCTGTTTGTCCTCCTGTACCTTCGGAGCTTGCCGACGGTCGGATTGCAACAGGATAACGGGCGACCACACGTGGCACGTACTATTCAAGATATCTTCGTCGCCCATCAAATTGCTTTGCTGCCTTGACCTCTCTGTTCTCCCGATCTCTCACCTATCGAAAACGTCTGGTCGATGATTGCGGAACAGGATACACCATCCGCTCCTACCCCATATCAACTTTGGCAGTATTTGGAAGCAGTATGAACAGCGAATAACACATCCAGAGTTTCTCTGATTCAACGCCGAGTCGTGTAGCAGCAGTTATAACCAGAAATGGCGGCAACATTTTATGCTGATTTCATCATCTTCCTCACTCCACGTGGGGCTGTATTTTCAATCCTCTGATCTTTGTACAGGGTATTGTCTCCTAAAACCAGTTTGGCCGCGATACTTCCCGTCCTTCTTGGTGCTGCATTTTGGATTGCCACTTGGTTTCATGACGGCCAGAGCAGATTACAGTTTCTAGAACTATCTTTGTTTATGTTCTGCTTCAATTTTAGATGTTTTAGGTTTTAGTCAGCTGTATTTGTCCATCGCTCATGCTTTTAATGGCCAGATCTGATTCGCGTTTAACTGATGTTTCAACGGCCTAAATTCTGTTTTCAGTTATGTTTCTTTCTGTCTGTTACAGTAATCTACTATTTATCATCATGTCGACTAATTATTACCAGTCCAAGACGCTAATCGGCTGGTTATGTCAACACTAGTGAACCAGAATTGATCTTCATTTATTGTTTTGAAACAAGAGTCATTAATTGATACAGACAGTCAAAATTTATTATTGTTTAATAATGTTTATTAAGTCAGTTAACTGTAGGATGTATTTGAGATTAATTTTATTGATATTTCTTTTTATATTCAGTTCAGTAAATGTTCTTTTATCTCGAAATGTGAAAATATGTGTGTAAAAAATGTATATCGATTATTTCATAGAAGATTAAAAATACATACTTTGAGCTAATATTCTTGTTAAAATTACCCATGGCACCTTGCCACTTCCCAAACCCTTCCCCCTCCCATCAAAATACACACCCAAACATCTCTAGACCACCTCCGTCCTGAACCACACCCGCGACTCACTGGGGTTACATTGCGAAACGCTCGACGCCTTGCCTCATTTAAAAAGAGGCAAAGTCTCAACTGCTTAACCTATTCTTAATTGCAATATATCATCTTAATCAGCTTTTCAATGCACGCTTCTACTGATGCTCTAGCTTTAAGATCGAATTTCTGTATCGAAAGTTGTAATTCGGACTGGTGATTGCTCTAACCCATTGAATGACGTAAATTCTCGGAACTTCCCGAGCTAGGGGAACATATCTTATAAAAGAGGACCGCCATATATGCTTTGGAGCTGTCCGGATGTAGTTTCAGAAGCAGAATATATGTTTTCCGGGGGGTGAATTAGCTGCACACTTTCAGATCTTATAAGTTTTTTGGAACGGCAGCAGTCAACATTTAGAATACTTTCGTTGGTGGTTCAGTTGAACTTGTGGTTTTCGTGTGTAGGTCTCGTCCTGATTTAGAGTAAATTTGTACCGAGTTGGACTTTAACTCAAACATTTGATTTTTAAATATGTGATTTTTTAATTATCAGCTGTACAAATAAATCTTTACTGTGTACTGGTTTCGACAATAATCACGGGAACAAAAGGTAAAACCATCAGATGGGAAAGCAGTCCACCTTTCTCTTAGATGGTTCGAAAGATGAAATACTTTTCCGTCTAATATTTTTGCCTTTTCTTCTTGTGATGATGGTCTCAGAAGCCGAAACTGGTAGATGATAAACGTTTATTTGAAAAGCTGATGGCTATAAATGCAGCTATTTAATTATCTGACGACTGTAGAAAGTCACCTCACTAAATTGTTAATCAGACTGGTGTGTTGGACTCTGAATATTTTGCAGCAGTCGACACTTGAGATAATTTCGTTCCGTGTTGGACGGAGTTTATCGCTATTAATGTTGGTCTGGAGGTAGAACATATTGGGAAAGTGTTTTGTATTCTGATATTGTGAATCAGGTGCAATTAATGTGAAGTTTATTATTGAAAAACGACCCAAATAGACCTTATAACCCTAAGTCAATGATACGAGCCAAAAACAAGTTTCATACATAATTTTTTAGTACACTACTGTCGCGATAATAATCCATAGCACTAGACATTATGCGAGAAATAAATTATTACGGTGACATAAGCGGGTGATATTGGTTAGTGCTTCCAAACAACACTCATTAACACTAAATAAGTTGCCTATTAACGTGTGAGCACGACTTCTGTCTTTACAGAACACTTTCAAACCGGTGGAATGGATGGTGGGGAACTGTGCTTCAGTTTTCATTATTATATGTTAGTATTGTGTGTGTATTGTGTATTGAACTGGGGACCTAGAAACAACAGAGATGCTTCGTCCCGCCGTAGCCCTCAGTGGTTCACAACTCCACAACAGACCACAGCAGTTCACCCACCCCACCGCCATCCCACAACGAACCCAGCGTTACTGTGCAATTTGGCCCCCAGTGGAGAACCCTCCCCCCCCCCCCTTCCTGCCCCCCTCCGGGGAACGTCTCATACCAACTGAGTGTAGCCCCAAATGTTTGCATGGCAGAGTATTTATGGTGTATGTGTACATGGAGACAGTGTTTGCGCAGCAATCGCCGACATAGTGTAACTGAGGCGGAATAAGGGGAACCAGCCCGCATTCGCCGAGGTAGATGGAAAACAACCTTAAAAACCATCCACAGGCTGGCTGGCACTCCGGACCTGAACAGTAATCCACTGGGCAGATTCGTGCCGGGGACCGGCACGGGTTTCTGCTCGGGAAGCAGCGCGTTAGACCACAAGGCTAGCAGGGCAGGCACATGTTAGTATGGGTTAATTACAGTGAATTTTACTGTTTTCATGTCTTTCGTTTTCACTGAGGCAGTGCAATGAAAATCGTTTTAAATTTTATATCTTAGTAATAACATTTAAGACCGATTTTAGATCAGCAGAATACGAGAGAAACGTGAGAAAAGTAATTAGACTGGCAACACTGCGAGTGACCTGGCAACGCTGTGTTGTTCTCATGTAGACAGGTGCGTTCATCCCTTCCATATGCTCAGTCCGAGTTTCAGCTCCGTGCAACCATCGCGCTATTTTTGAGAGCGCCTTCAGTGAAGTTGTGGATTACGAACATGGATCAGTGGAATTCATAGCAACGTTATGCCATCAAATTTAGTGTTAAAGTTGGGGAATCCACGATTGTGATCTTTGAAAAGTTGAAACATGCCTTATCAAGAATACAAGTTTTTCACTGGCACAAAACATTTTTGGAAGGCCGAGGACAAGTTTAAGATGAACCTCACTCAAGGAAACCTTAAGCTTCAAAAACCGACTAAACTGTCTAACGTGTGTGTGCTCTTGTGAGATTGTTCCTCCAGAACAAAGTGTCGTCCAAGTGTTTTATAAAGATGTCCTTGAAATGCTCAGGAAAATGGTGAATCAAGTGAGATAGGACATTGTAGACAAGTGGATACTCATCATGACAACGCCCCATGTCACACAGCCACTTCCATCACGGAATTTCTGACCTCAAAAGGCATTCCTGCTGTTCCACAGCCCCCTCCCCCTCCTATTCCCCTGACCTATATCTCGAACTTTCTTTTCCTGAAACTGATAAATGTCTTAAAAGGATGTCATTTAGGGCTCTGAAGAACGTCGAAAAGAATGTGAATGACATGTGAAAGGCCCTACCAGCTGAAGCTTGTTAGCGTTACTACCAAGACTGGTAGCAAGGACTCCGCCGTTATATAGCTACCGAAGGAAACTATTTTGAAGGGGACGATATTGTTGTTTAGTAGATAAAAAATCAGTCTCATTAATTTTCTCACACACCTCGTATGTCCCTGTATCCACAGGAAAATAATTAATGGAAAAAAATCCTGTTTCTACGTTATGTACCCTAGACTACAGTTGGCATGTGGCCAGCAAAGTGATTTCAGGACTGACAATCTGCTGTCTACATGCATGGAGCTACAACTTCTTCCTCCATTGGCTCTTCACCCATCCTTAACAGATTAAGAGGTTTCCGTTCCTACCCTCACACGAAAAGATACTTCCGGGCTGCATCGAGAATCGATGCCGG
This sequence comes from Schistocerca serialis cubense, assembly GCF_023864345.2. Classification (NCBI taxonomy): domain Eukaryota; kingdom Metazoa; phylum Arthropoda; class Insecta; order Orthoptera; family Acrididae; genus Schistocerca; species Schistocerca serialis. Next base: position 610,079,237 of record NC_064643.1, on the reverse strand, counting down.
GTTCTTGCTATGGCAGTCAAAGTGAACAACTTGCCATGGAGGTACACCGCGCTAGAGGTCTCAGCTGTAAGAATGCAGATAAAGACCCACAATATCAACGTAAAATTTCATTCAGCTGGTTCCACCAGTCAATTCACAAGCTCAGCAAACAGTAACTAAAGCCGAAGTGACCGAAACACGATAGTGCAGTGACTGTTGACTCAGTCGTTAACAGTTCTCCCAGCTGTGCAAGAAACAGGCCGATCTTGAATGCCGTTCGGTAGATAAGTGCTGGCATACTGATCTTGATAAGCTGTTTAATGTGACACTCGAAACCTCGTCTTTGTCTGGCGAGTGTGGCATGCGATACACTTATGCAGATCCGCTCCCCAGACGACAACGTTAAGTTAGTTGGCCTGCTCGGCTTTATTGCGACCGCACCGCGATCTCCTTTGTCTTATTTATTTTTAAAATTAGAAGAAAGGTCAGCATAGGCCGTAATTTTGATGATTTATTAAAGTTAAAATCTATTTTCGATCACATAATGATCATCTTCAGTGCTGGAAATTAAACATTTCACATAGCGATCAATGAATAAGAAACAAAAGACCACAAATACACCTGAATATAAACCAACTGTTGGTAAGAACATACCTTTAGCGTTCAAATTAAAGCTCTTAGTCACCGGTGTCTAGTTATTAGCAGTAACAGAAGCTATGAAACGATCACAATAACTGAAGCCGCTGTTTACATTCACCTATACAGCAGACCTCGGTGTGACAGGGGCTTGGAACGCCCTCTATGTGACATGAGTCACGTGAAGACTGAATATTACTTTATTTGGCAAGAGATTACCACAAAATACCAAATGTGCACTTGTAAATTATTAATTGAATATTTCAAATTTAAAATTGTACATTAAAAAAGCATAGCAAAAAGGAAGGGGAGAATGCACATCTTTCCAATATACACTGGAGTGTTATTTTCAAAACAACTTAAAAAAATGCAAGAATAAAAATCAACAGGTAAATTATAAGGTGTCAGATTACAGGACTAGAAAAAAGAAAAATATACAAATAACATGACATAAAATATAACAGAAATTGTTATAGCACAGTAACCTCCATCTGGCGTGGGAAGTCAGTGGTGCAAAGTTCTTAATTTACGTAAAATATTACGTGAAGTCAAACACATAAATAGTGGTGATTGTACAATATATGCCACGATTTAACAGGCCAAAATGTCATGGAACACAATATTCTTTATGAAATTTTTTAGGGTGTAAACTAAAATTTTTTTATCGTATTTAACAACATGATGATACACACAGTTCATTCGTCCCGTTTGGATATGTTAGCATATTATAACTGTTTCTGAGGCTTAATTACAAAAAATCATCGTAATTATGAAAAGCAGAATGATATAAAAGTACATTGTGGATGCAGAGATCGTTTAGCGTACTCATCAGTAAGAATTACTGTTACAAATTACAAAGAATTAGTGATATGTTGACTGGAGACACAAGAGTACGAAAAGCGCTAGCCTAGGAGAAACCTCCACTACCACATCTATTATTCATAGAAAAAATTTTCTCTTATGATACAAACAGAACTTGGGTATAAGGAAACAGTGTTCTCTTTAAAGTATAAAAGTTTTGTCCCAAAAAATACGTCGCAATCTGGTTATACACTTTTGCACGTACATACATTTACAGTTGATACAACAGAAATGAAAACTATCAAGGAAACGGTTTTGAATACACATAAGAAGGAGATAATTTTATTACATGTCTTATAACAGCAGTGCGACCCCTTATAACATAAAAGCTGATTTTTGAAAATACTCATATATCCAAAGTAGACCATAAAAATTAATCGGAAATGCAAGGTGTGGATAAGTAGTGATATACATCGTACATCCAGAAAAAACGTCATAACTCAGAAAAAGTAACAGCAAAAACTATTCTCAAAATATACATCGTACTGTAGACAAATTAGAACCAGATTGTACACATTTTTCCGCAATTACTTACTAAAGCAATTACTAAAAGAATGGTTCAAATGGCTCTGAGCACTATGGGACTTAACTTCTGAGGTCACCAGTCCCCTAGAACTTAGAACTACTTGAACCTAACTAACCTAAGGACATCACACACATCCTTGTCCGAGGCAGGATTCGAACCTGCGCCCGTAGCGGTCGCGCGGTTCCAGACTGTAGCGCCTAGAACCACTCGGCCACACCGGCCGGCGCAATTATTAAAATGTAGTGAAAAACTAGCAACATGAAATAATCACATGAAAGTGATGAGAGTTTAAATTTCTTGTCTATTGGGAAAACATATAAATTTTCATAACCCAACTCTTAATGTGTAGTGTGCATGGATTTTGTTAAAGACCTATTATGACTGTCTTATGTAACCTGACCACCAGTTGACAGAGGTTATAACAAGACCGGTGCTAAAAGTACAAGCCAATTAACAATCTCTATAAAGAACCTCAAAAAAATTGTTATACATTAAAATATGTTGCCAGTGAAAAGTGTGGGTAATGCGGTTCAGCCATCTGATTCACACGTATTACCAAGTAGGTGAGAACAATGTTAACATAATAAAAATATTGTAATGCAGGCTACTCTGTTGAACCTCTGTGTCAATAGCACATGGTCGTACAACACATTGTTAAGTAGCCAGTTCTTTAGACGAGGTAAAATATACGGTGGCGCATATAAAAGTAGCCTTTGTAGGTATAAAGGAAATTCAGTGAAGTTACAGAAACGAAGAGCTGAAATTAACCATTTACTTACAATCAAAAATACAGTGAACAGTACATTTACAGAAGATGTTGAAAGTGACTTCCTGCAACATCAGTACATAGCTATGCACGTCTAAGCATATTCAGACACACCCGGCGTAAAGTTCTCATATCGATGGCGTCAACTTCACGTCTGATGTTGTCTTTCAGGTCTTGTATTGTGCGTGGATTTGTTTTCTAGACTTTGCTCTTAAAGTGTCCTCACAGGTAAAAATCACACGTTGTTTTTTCCAGCGATTTTAGCAGCCATAAATGTATGCTGACAGTTCGTTCCTCCGTAAAGACATCATGGACTCGTTCCAGTGATACCTTATACGTGAAGCATGTTGCCCCATATTACTGGAAAAAGTGGTATTGTCTTTCATATTCAGTGAGATAAGCACAGAATGTATCAAAATCTCCATGTATGCAACCTTGTTGAGGGAAGTGTTGAGAAATATCGGTCCAATGATGCGCCTTCCTGTTACACCGCACCAAACGCCGCCTACACAGCCATCATACGATATGGCTACAAATTAAGACTTTTTTAATATCCAGTGGCAACTCCTCGTACTTACTTGGACCTGTTGGGCCAATTTACGACTAGACTTCTTTGAGCTCTGAATCATTCTTAGTCGAATGCCTGCAATAAATTCTAGCGTGTTAACGGAACGAATTCTTCATCGTTTTACATTTTGCACAGATCCGTAGGTGCTCCAATTTTTCTACAGACTCTGTATTGTTCTCTTTGGTGGTAATCCTCAATCTGCATACTCGACCCCGAAAATTTCGCGAGTTTCCTTAATCGAACCTGTTGTCACTTATGTGTCCTCAATATCAATTCTTTCTTGAAATAAACTGAAATGATGCAGAAGAATGCTAACAACCGTTTGTTGCATAAAGCTGTCCGCTGCTGTAGCTGTTTACTCTGTTTGAGAAGTCGAAATATTGCATTCGCATTCAAAGTGCAGGCGGGCTACTTTTAACTGTGCCACTCTATATCAAAATCATTAACTATTATGAGCCAAAATTAAACAAATATAATTTTGACAATAATCTTGTCGTCGAAGCGAAAATGGCACTCCACTCTACTCGCACTCAAACGTCGGAAATACAAGTCGCCGAAATGACGTCCAGCAGAAAAACTTGAAACAGTAGATGGCTCACTAGCAAAGCAAGTATGCGGCGAGTAAGATCAATTATATTAAGCAGGCCGTATTCTGAATAGATGGACGGACGCGAGTATGGCTTCGCGAACTGGCTGAAGCACGAAATCCGTTTCTCATTAAAATTACCGATGTCCACGCAATTTCTAGGACACATCATCGCAAGAAGTTCCCAGCTTTCCCCGTAGAAAATGTGCCGTTTCTTTTTGTGCATCGCGCAAACACAACTCTAAAATTTGCTGCAGCAGTTAGCGCCGATTTAGAAACACAATTCCTAGTTTCCCTACTCTGTTTAACTTCTGCGTCTCTCTCGTTTATCGTACTGCGAAACTACGTGCAATTTAACCCGTCGAATAGAATAAAAACGTCTTTACAAAGGCCGGCCGAGGTGGCCGAGCGGTTCTGGGCGCTACAGTCTGGAACCGCGCGACCTCTAAGATCGCAGGTTCGAATCCTGCCTCGGGCATGGATGTGTGTGATGTCCTTAGGTTAGTTAGGTTTAAGTAGTTCTAAGTTCTAGGGGACTATGACCTCAGCTGTTAAGTCCCATAGTGCTCAGAGCCATTTGAACCATTTTTTGTCTTTACAAACCTCAAAATAACAGACATAAATTATAATTATTATTTTTAGTAGCAGTAGACCTAAATTTACTTTAATGAACTCTTTAGCTTGAAAAACAGTACCAAAAACATCTTTCATACATTTATGTCATAACTTCCTAGCTGAGAGACTATTATCGATGTAAAAGAGTATTTACTGTCGTCTGGTCCTCAACTGCGGGAGTATTTTATCTTTGGACACGTAATCAGTTTCATACATCGACAATGGCTTCACAGCACATAACTTTTAACAAAGATAATAACCGACCGTAAAAGTCTCTATTGTACTCATATTATTCTTCCATTAATAAACATTCAGCAGTCATCTACATGGAGTTTGGCTTAAACACCTCCTGCTGGAGGTGGTATGGCTGTCTCTTCCTCTGCCCTGTAGACGGCCTATTTCGATGTAGGGGTATTTGGAAATTTCACGTAGAATCCGGATCAGGGCGCAGCTTGGAGTTTTTCACCGACACAAAGCATTGTCAGCGATGGATAAAAACATAAAAGACCGATAAAAATCCAGGATCGACCATGTATGAAATACTGCGCTTTGCATTAGTAGCCTGATACTTACCCACTCAGCTACGTCCTCTTGCCACCAAACGATGAAAACTAAAGCAAGATTGTTTCATAACTATGTTAATAATCTAGAAGGAGGTCATCATTGAAGTGTGCACCGAACTACATCTTTGGGACAGATCAAGCCTCCGATTCAGATTTTCGTTTCCCACGAAATGTCCTTTATCAGCTAAATTCTCGAATCTGTGGAAAACGCAAAGAAAACGAGAAATGTTTTCACAGCCTGAAAAGTCGACTCTTTACTTCAGGTATTCTTAGAGGACTGGATGGCTATAGCAATGATTGCTAAAGATAAAATAGCTATGTACGAAATCCCGGTCTAGGCCAGAAACTTATAATTGTTCAAAATAGTTCTGCAGCACAGCTATGTCATCGTCTGATTTCTGTATTGTGTTTGTCTTCTGCTGAACAGGGACGATGACGTTGGGTTTTGATCTGGTACCGCTCCAGTGATAAGATAGATAACTGTTTTATATTGCACACCTGGCCCATACGTTACTGAATATGACGCCCTTGCAACATATGAAGACTGCAGCAGACGGAGTTCACTAACAATTAATTCGTGCAATGCTTCAGTAACTATGAAAGCATAAGGGTGTAAGGTGTCAGGCAAATCCAACACCTTCCATGAAAACCGTGACATGATAAGCAAATCCAGTAGTATGTCACATAGCTCCGAATAAATCGTGACATTAAATTAACCAAAGTAATACGAGTAACGAGTGAGCAAATGGAATACCACAGACTAACACAAGAATGCCTAAATGCATGTCATACCTTCCCACCGTGAGACAGATGCAGTTCCGAGGGTAGAAACGAGAACAGAAGCCGAGAGCACGTGTTAAGCTGGAAGGCCCTACGATAAGGGACGAATGGACACCCACGTGGCCAGCTAACCGCTAGGACCACACCACGTGCAAGTTTTAGCGTGAGACTTTTTTGCGTCTCTGTTACCTCAGGACCACCCCCCAGCCCATGTTAAAAGCTAGAGCCCTCCAGAAAAACAGTATAGATCTTACGATAACACAAAAAGGGCCACACCACCCGCAAGTTTATAGCGTGAGACTTTCTCGCGTCTCTGTTACGTTAGGACCACCCCCCAGCCCATGTTAAAAGATAGAGCCCTCCAGAAGAACAGTATAGATCTTACGATGACGCTAAAAGGACTACACCAGCTGCAAGTCTTAGCGTGAGACTTTTTCGCGTCTCTGTTACGTTGCAAACTTTAAAAACATTGCCCCACCACGAAAAGTATAACGTTTCTCATTGGATAGGCAGAATGTTTGTAGGCGGAGCTTAAGGTTAACATTGAGACCCTGATTGGTCAGATGAAAACACAGCCAGATAGTTTTTTTTTTTTTTTACACCAAATTCGGTAAATGGTAGTAAGGAGAAGTTAGGACAGAGTTGCTTCCGAGACGGTGAGGTGAGCGGAGTTGTGCTGCCCACCGCCCCCTGACGAACACCGACAAGGTAATGAACGCACGCGATGCCGCATTTTTGAGCGCATAAGGCTTCACTCAGAACTGCAGATGTCTCATCTGTTACATCCCCTTTTTGCGTAATACTAGTGTCGATCGTCAATGAAGCTCACTTGAAGTTGTTGTTGTTGTGGTCTTCAGTCCTGAGACTGGTTTGATGCAGCTCTCCATGCTACTCTATCCTGTGCAAGCTTTTTCATCTCCCAGTACCTACTGCAACCTACATCCTTCTGAATCTGCTTAGTGTATTCATCTCTTGGTCTCCCTCTACGATTTTTACCCTCCACGCTGCCCTCCAATACTAAATTGGTGATCCCTTGATGCCTCAGAACATGTCCCACCAACCGATCCCTTCTTCTGGTCAAGTTGTGCCACAAACTTCTCTTCTCCCCTATCCTATTCAATACCTCATTAGTTACGTGATCTACCCATTTAATCTTCAGCATTCTTCTGTAGCACCACATCTCGAAAGCTTCTATTCTCTTTCTATCCAAGCTATTTATCGTCCATGATTCACTTCCATACAAGGCTACATTCCATACAAATACTTTTAGAAATGACTTCGTGCTGGACGTGCAGACTGCGTGAGACGACGCTTCATCCAGTCCCAAACATGCTCAATGGGGGACAGATCTGGAGATTTTGCTGGCCAGGGTAGTTGACTTACACCTTCTAGAGCACGTTGGGTGGCACGGGATACATGTGGACGTGCATTGTCCTGTTGGAACAGCAAGTTCCCTTGCCGGTCTAGGAATGGTAGAACGATGGGTTCGATGACGGTTTGGATGTACCGTGCACTATTCAGTGTCCTCTCGACGATCACCAGTGGTGTACGGCCAGTGTAGGAGATCGCTCCCCACACCATGATGCCGGGTGTTGGCCCTGTGTGCCTCGGTCGTATGCAGTCCTGATTGTGGCGCTCACCTGCACGGCGCCAAACACGCATACGACCATCATTGGCACCAAGGCAGAAGCGACTCTCATCGCTGAAGACGACACGTCTCCATTCGTCCTTCCATTCACGCCTGTCGCGACACCACTGGAGGCGGGCTGCACGATGTTGGGGCGTGAGCGGAAGACGGCCTAACGGTGTGCGGGACCGTAGCCCAGCTTCATGGAGACGGTTGCGAATGGTCCTCGCCGATACCCCAGGAGCAACAGTGTCCCTAATTTGCTGGGAAGTGGCGGTGCGGTCCCCTACGGCACTGCGTAGGATCCTACGGTCTTGGCGTGCATCCGTGCGTCGCTGCGGTCTGGTCCCAGGTCGACGGGCACGTGCACCTTCCGCCGACCACTGGCGACAACATCGATGTACTGTGGAGACCTCACGCCCCACGTGTTGAGCAGTTCGGCGGTACGTCCACCCGGCCTCCCGCATGCCCACTATACGCCCTCGCTCAAAGTCCGTCAACTGCACATACGGTTCACGTCCACGCTGTCGCGGCATGCTACCAGTGTTAAAGACTGCGATGGAGCTCCGTATGCCACGGCAAACTGGCTGACACTGACGGCAGCGGTGCACAAATGCTGCGCAACTAGCGCCATTCGACGGCCAACACCGCGGTTCCTGGTGTGTCCGCTGTGCCGTGCGTGTGATCATTGCTTGTACAGCCCTATCGCAGTGTCCGGAGCAAGTATGGTGGGTCTGACACACCGGTGTCAATGTGTTCTTTTTTCCATTTCCAGGAGTGTAGTTATTGAGAAGCCACATCAGCCACTGTAATTTACGACAAGTTAGATAAGTAATTAAAGATAATTGAGGGTCACTGTAGACCATTTTGATAGTTTGCTCTTTTGTGAAACTTAATTTAAACCTAGATTATAGATGTGATATGGCATAGGTCATCCTTCGATCCATTGTAGAACTTGAAAAACCCATTCAGGGAAAATTCGTTCACATTTTTGTTGAACGCAGTTGGTTTTTACCATCCTGTATTAAAACATTTCCTTTTATCAATAGTGCAATTTATAAACAATGTTTTGTGAGTAGAATAAAATTTCCAATGGTAAACTTAACTGCTTTTTCGACGTTATTTTACCAGCTAACTAAAAACAGGAAAGCCTTGAACCCCTTCCACTAAATTTAGTTAGCATTAAGATTCTTTTACAGGGAGTGCAGTGGAGCTGACGCTGAAATCATTAAGTATTTGGTTATATCATCGCTAGTCTCACTGAACTCTTCTGAATTCTACATGTCATGTGTGGTCTAGCGTCTCCTTACCAGCAACAGGTCCCATGTTCAAACTAGTCAATTCCCTAAAATACACGTCAGAGCGTCGTTGCGCGAAAGTGGTAGGGAGACACGATATAAAACAAACAGACACCACGCAGAATGTTAGAAGGGCTTCATTTCCAGGCCGGAAGGTGACGCTCTGGTCTGTCGCTGGACTCGCACTAGGCAAGACGGTAGTTTAAATCTAGGTTTCCCGTGGTTTCCTTTGAAAAGATCACTGTCTGTTTCCTTCCCCATCCTTGCCTGGTCCGAGACTGTGCTCCACCTCAAATGACCTCGTCGGCAGCGGTAGTTAAAATCTGATCTTTTTCTTTTTCATTTTCGAAAACGTTAAATTCCGAGTCACAGGAAAGTGGCGTGTTCTATGTTACTAACACATTTGATAAAATGTATTTTAGTACGGCGAAAGAGGTTGTAACTGACAAAATGCATCTCATTCTGTGGAGAGTTTAGTGTACACGAATAACTACTTACAAATGGTTTAATTGTATGTAATAACTGATTATTTACTCTTTGCATTCGGATGTTTCACTATATTGTTAAACTACAGGCAGTACACAAGAAGTTCACAGTTGATGTGCGTTCATGGTAAGGAACTACATTCAACGAATCATTTTCTTTACATTATACGTACTATTGTCATTTCTTCAATACGAAGCGATGTTTTAGGGTAGCTTATTCCGAACTAGTTTTCGTAAATTTTCTACGCTGCTCAGATGTGCGAGAATTGTCCACAGTTCGTCTCCAAGATTCCATGTTTTGCACGTTTCCCTGTCCCTCCAGTTCAGACGAACATATCTCACGGTCTCCTGTTAGCCCTAGCCAGGGCCTTGTAGCCTAAGTCTAAACACTGTGCAATTCAAGGGAAAGGAGCTGGAAGCAACAATAATCGATCGTTCCTTTAATATCTTGTAGCAGAAATCACTTGAAAGTACACTAGCATTTTCGACCAGGAATCAGTTAAGGTAGAGCATCTCTCAGACGGGACACGACTGACAAGGGGGACCACGCTTACTAATCACCATCGATTTCGTTCAAATTTGTGGTGTATGCAGGGCTTCGCCACGAATGAAACTGACAAAAGTGGCAGCTCCAGATGGCCAAACGTTTAGAAAAAACAGCATTTCGGGGTGGCTGGGATGTGGCATGACCCATTTATATAAGCATTCTTCCAGACAGCGGTTGGTGGAGCGTGAAATTACAAAACGGTAATCCGATGATCTTGGGATCATGTTCCTATGCCGACTCTTTTCTGATATTTTCAATTTTTACGCTACTTACACTGCAAATAAAGCGAAACAATCCGCAATATATTATATTTATTAGTATTTTCATAAAAGACGTGAAAAGGAAAAGAAAAGGACAATTTGTGGATGGGAAATAAATTGCAAAGGAAGGATTCTAATTCATGAGTACAGGACTTCGTATTCCGTTATTTTCATTTTGATCTTTGAGCAGCGTTGCGCGTTCTTTGCTGTCAAACTGTTCGGTGTGAGAACCTTTTATGAATGTAAACCAAATTGTCCTTTAAAAATTTTAAGACAAACATGTAATTTTAAAATTGCGGTGTTTATAATGAACACAAGATGCCGAGAAAATTACTGCTTTCCTTGCTTAACCCAAGGAAATATAAATCATTAACTGAAAAATAACAAAAGGACCTAATTATGTCGGCCGGTGTGGCCGAGCGGTTCTAGGCGCTTCAGCCCGGAACCGCGCTGCTGCTACGATCGGATCCTGCCCTGGGCATGGATATGTGTGATGTCCTTAGGTTAGTTAGCTTTAAGTAACTTCCTGGCAGATTAAAACCGTGTGCCCGACCGAGACTCGAACTCGGGACCTTTGCCTTTCGCGGGCAAGTGAGTCGTGCTTCGGTAGCTCAGTTGGTAGAGCACTTGCCCGCGAAAGGCAAAGGTCCCGAGTTCGAGTCTCGGTCGGGCACACAGTTTTAATCTGCCAGGAAGTTTCATATCAGCGCACACTCCGCTGCAGAGTGAAAATCTCATTCTGGAAACATCCCCCAGGCTGTGGCTAAGCCATGTCTCCGCAATATCCTTTCTTTCAGGAGTGCTAGTTCTGCAAGGTTCGCAGGAGAGCTTCTGTAAAGTTTGGAAGGTAGGAGACGAGGTACTGGCAGAAGTGAAGCTGTGAGTACCGGGCGTGAGTCGTGCTTCGGTAGCTCAGTTGGTAGAGCACTTGCCCGCGAAAGGCAAAGGTCCCGAGTTCGAGTCTCGGTCGGGCACACAGTTTTAATCTGCCAGGAAGTTTCATATCAGCGCACACTCCGCTGCAGAGTGAAAATCTCATTCTGGAAACATCCCCCAGGCTGTGGCTAAGCCATGTCTCCGCAATATCCTTTCTTTCAGGAGTGCTAGTTCTGCAAGGTTCGCAGGAGAGCTTCTGTAAAGTTTGGAAGGTAGGAGACGAGGTACTGGCAGAAGTGAAGCTGTGAGTACCGGGCGTGAGTCGTGCTTCGGTAGCTCAGTTGGTAGAGCACTTGCCCGCGAAAGGCAAAGGTCCCGAGTTCGAGTCTCGGTCGGGCACACAGTTTTAATCTGCCAGGAAGTTTCATATCAGTGCACACTACGCTGCAGAGTGAAAATCTCATTCTAGCTTTAAGTAGTTCTAAGTCCAGGGGACTGATGACCTCAGATACTAAGTCCCATAGTGCTCAGAGCCATTTGAACCATTTTTGAACCTAATTATGAGCACGAAGTTCTCATGTACGCCTTAAAATCCTTTCCTGTAAATTTATTGGCAGAGTCCTCGTGAATGCCGTAAGGACGATCCTATCTTGGAAAATTATTTGCAGTCCCAAATTTTGCTTTGCCTTTCCTTTTCACACCTATTCTGAAAAATGTTAATAACCACAATACAGGGTGTTTCAAAAAGAATTATCAGATAATTACAATACGTGGCACGTACGGCAAGGAAATGTGTGTTGTTTGAATGGGCATGGCCTTGAGTTTTAGAAAACCCAGCTAAATGTCAGTCAATGCGTTTTCTTAGTTTGCAATCAATCAGACATAAGATGGCGTACGCTTAACCGAAGGCATTTTATTTGCCGCAGTTTGCAAAGAGTGAGTCAGTGGTTTCGCTCCAGCGAGCGTTTCGACGCTGATTCGCCTACACCTTAAAGCATTCTTCGCCAATTTGAAGAGACTCACTGGTAGTGAACATTTTTTGTGCCAGTTAATGTGTTATCTTCAAATGCTGCAACACTGGTCTTTTCCCACAACTTCAGAAGGACTCCCATGACTATTTTACAACAGGATGCAGCTCCACTACACTGGCACAACAACGTACGTCAATTTCTCAATGACAATCTGCACCAACGCTGGACAGGGCACACGGGACCCCGAGGCACTGTTCTGCATTCTTGGTCTCCGAAATCCCCACACAGGACTCCGTGTGATTTTTTCTTGTGAGGATGTGTGAAGGAAAGTGTGTTCATCTGCCCTCTACCTCGTGACGTAAACGAAGTGAAGAACGGAATAACAACCGCCATAACTTCCGTAAAAGCAGATACGTTGCGTAATGATTATCACGAAGTTATCCATCGTCTAGATGATGTTCGTGCTGCTGCCGGTGGACAAAGAGTATTTGTAAAAGCATAGCTAAAACTCTAAGATTTTGTGAGCATTTTGCGATTCATTCCATATGTGTAGTATGTTTTTATTAGTGTTGTTGTTGTGGTCTTCAGTCCTGAGACTGGTTTGATGCAGCTCTCCATGCTGCTATATCCTTCATCTCCCAATACGTACTGCAGCCTACATCCTTCTGAATCTGTTTAGTGTATTCGTCTCTTGGTCTCCCTCTACGATTTTTACCCTCCACGCTGCCCTCCAATACTAAATTTGTGATCCCTTGATGCCTCAGAACATGCTCTACCAACTGGTCCCTTCTTCTTGTCAAGTTGTGCCACAAACTCCTCTTCTCCCCTATCCTATTCAATACCTCATTAGTTACGTGATCTACCCATCTAATCTTCAGCATTCTTCTGTAGCACCACATTTCAAAAGCTTCTATTCTCTTTCTATCCAAGCTATTTATCGTCCATGATTCACTTCCATACATGGCTACATTCCATACAAATACTTTTAGAAATGACTTCCTGACACTTAAATCTATACTTGATGTTAACAAATTCCTCTTCTTCAGAAACACTTTCCTTGCCATTGCCAGTCTAAATTTTAATCCTCTCTACTTTGACCATCATCAGTTATTTTGCTCCCCAAATAGCAAAACTCCTTTACTACTTTAACTGTCTCATTTCCTAATCTAATTCCCACAGCATCGCCCGATTTAATTCGACTACATTTCATTATCCTCATTTTGCTTCTGTTGATGTTCATCTTATATCCTCCTTTCAAGACACTGTCCATTCGGTTCAGCTGCTCTTCTAGGTCCTTTGCTGTCTCTGACAGAATTACAATGTCATTGGCGAATATCAAAGTTTTTATTTCTTCTCCATGGATTTTAATACCTACTCCGAATTTTTCTTTTGTTTCCTTTACTGCTTGCTCAATATACAGATTGAATAACATCGGAGAGAGGCTACAACCCTGTCTCACTCCCTTCCCAACCACTGCTTCCCTTTCATGTCCCTCGATTCTTATAACTGCCATCTGGTTTCTGTACAACTTGTAAATAGCCTTTCGCTCCCTGTATTTTACCCCTGCCACCTTCAGAATTTGAAAGAGATTATTCTAGTCAACATTGTCAAAATCTTTCTCCAAGTCTACAAATGCTAGAAACGTAGGTTTGCCTTTTCTTAATCTAGCTTCTAAGATAAGTCGTAGGGTCAGTATTTTATCAGTAAATAAGGATTTTTGAAGTCAGTTGTATCGAGCACCGCTTCGGTTTATTTGCAGTGTAAGTAGCACACGGAAAATTGACAGCAAAAATGTGCAACTGGGTGTGGATTCGACCCCACTAGCTTCGAATTATCGTTCTGTACTCTTTCCGCGCCAACCACTGCCTACATGTTACGCTACCAAAAAGTCTCATGTTTCGTCGCAAACGCGCCAAAAATGCTGCTTTCATCTAAATGCTTGACCACCTGAAACTCCCACTCCCGTCACATTCATTCCCGGCTAAGCCCGGTATATTCCATAAATTTGGACGAAATCAGGGATGAGAAGTAGGTGCAGTCTCCTTGTGAGACGAATAGCAAAGCCAGAATAGCGCCGTGCGGTTAAAGGCGCTGCAGTCTGGAACCGCAAGAGCGCTACGGTCGCAGGTTCGAATCCTGCCTCGGGCATGGATGTTTGTGATGTCCTTAGGTTAGTTAGGTTTAACTAGTTCTAAGTTCTAGGGGACTAATGACCTCAGCAGTTGAGTCCCATAGTGCTCAGAGCCATTTGAACCATTTGAACCAGAATAGCGTCAGTAAAATACACTCAGTGTATAAACGCCAAGAGGAGGCATTGGAGGTAACGTGATGCGTGTCATCGGTTGCTGAAGTCTAAGCGTTTCTCCTTACAGTCCTGTTAGAAACGGGTTTCTAACGCCCCACAAGTAGTAGGGCTAATGGGGTATCAGCACACATTGCGGGTTGCCTACATTAGGGGCAAGCATAGATCCAGGGGCAAACCTATTGTTCTCTTTTGATTGAAAAATCACTAAGCTATTGTTCTGCTAAGACTCCCTGGGGGGTAAACTATCCTTTTGATTCACAGGTCCTTAACCTATTGTACTGTTAAATGGTTCTCCAAGAAGCCCACCTCCTCCTTCTCCTCCCCCACCCCCTTCTCATCCCCACTCCTCTAGGAACTTCCCTCGCCGATACAACTATACTTTTGGTATCAATTTAATTGATTAATGAATTAAGTCGATCAGTTACTTAATCCCTACCCATCAGGGACACGCCCTAGCCCTCCCACCCCGCCCGCCGTTGTGGCCGAGCAGTTATCAGCGCTTCAGTCTGGAGCCGCGCCTTTGCTACAGTCGCAGGTTCGAATCCTTCCTCGGGCATGGATGTGTGTGATGTCCTTAGTTTAGTTAGGTTTAGGTAGTTCTAAGTTCTAGGGGACTGATGACCTCAGATGTTAAGTCCCATAGTGCTGAGAGCCATTTGAACCATTTGAACGTCCCATCCCCTTTCCTGCCTGGAAATTGGCTGGAAAAAGACTCAGATGATTGGCCATTTGGCGGGAAATCGTTTGCAGTGTAGGAATATTGTTTAAACAATTTAGATGGTGTGTGGAATATTGATTATTTAACCAAATTGTGGCATTCAAATCAGAGTTTGTAGTTTCGTTAACTTGTTTGTGTAAGTAATTGGGTGGGGAATAGATTGCAGTGTATGGAATATTGTTTAAACAATTTAGACAATGTGTGGAATACAGTTTATTTAAACAATTTCTGGGTTACAAGGCGGTGTTTGGACTATAGTTTATCTATTTGATTAAAGAATTTATTGGGATTTTGACTGCAGTGTATGGAATAATGTTTATTTAAACAATTTAGAGGGTGCAAAGTGGTGTACAGAATATAGTTTATTTAAACAATTTGTCAGGAAATCGGTTTCAGAATGGAACATTTAAACAATTGCTGCACTTTTTTATTCTGATTGCACATGGAAATGCTGAGTGGGTTTATTTCATATTTGCTGCCAGAGTCAGGGCTGTTAAAGCTCTTTTTTATTTCCTTCACTTTTCGAAGCTCACTGGCATGTAAACATAGCTGGGAAAATCAGAACAATTAGATATCTAAAATTTAATGACATATTTCGAAAACCACTGACACTTTCTGTATATGGGTAAATTACTAGAATCTCAGTGACAAACTATTTTGTACAAATCGAAAAACATACAGCAGTCATACCGTGTTGATAGTTAAACCCTGCAAATGGGAACTACAGATCATGAATGGAATGAAGTGTGGTATAGTAGCCATCGTTTGTGTGTGTATCGTCAGGACACAGCCATGAAGTTCAAAACTGCCCAGTGTCTTAGTTACAGATCACATTACTAAATAGCCTTCTTGCGTCTCATGGCCCCCAAACGAAGGATGAAGTAATTGCATGCTGTTTATCACGAAATTCCAGACTCGCTTTCTGTCTCCGTCTTTTTCAAAAGACCACTCGCTGTTTGTTTGTGTGAACCTCCATCCCGAAACAAGCATACGGAGGTTTTCATCTCCTTGGAATACAGTATTCCTATTAGCTAATGCTGGGCACAAAGGGAGAACTGACGGAATTTCGATATCAGAAACAGCGTGAAATAAGCCATATGCACTACCCTATCAAATTAATTGTTTAATAATTTACAGGAGTCAAATAGATCGCCTACAACACTCACCTCCACCATTAATTGTCAACGTTTGAGTGTCACACACAAACATCATGCTCACCAAGTAAAGTAATTTCCAGCACAAATAAATCGTAGGGTTAAATACAGGGTGGAGAAAAATCGTGTCACGAAATTTTAAACCTGGATAGCTGATGCCAGTAGGAACCAAAATTACTAATGTTGTGTAGGTCGACAATGCACCATTTTTAAACTATGGAAGCTTGGCGCCACACACTCCAATTGGCCGTGGGATTGCCCTGTTGCCGTTTGTCCGTTGATGGGCAGCGTTATCGTTGTCGGTTCACACATACAAACGGCCCTCACCCAGTCACTGCTCCAACGTGATATATTCACATACGTCAAACAGGCCTTGCTGTTTGTCTCCACCTCACGTCAGAGGCATTTACAAGTAAGCTTCGCTTCAGAGCACACACACGCCACGTGCAATTTAGTCATACAGTAAGCATGGCGGCTCAGTATTCGTTTGAAGAACAATGAGATAAGGTTTTTGTTTATGGACTAGACGACGGTGTGAAGTTTGACGGTTGTATGAGGAACAGTACCCAGCAAGATGCCATCCACACCTTCAAAATTTTACAGCAATTCACTGGTGACTTGCCGAAACAGTCTCGTTCGCAGGATATCATGGTGATGCTGGAAGTCCTTGAACACGACGATGCTGCATTTGAAGACACTGTTCTTGAGCGCACCAATGACAAAAACTCGAGCGGTTGGACACGACATGAGGTCACTCATCGGTTAGTCTGGGAGGTTTTGAGGGATTAAGGCCAGCATCCATTTAGTTTCCACCCTGTCCAAGACCTAAATCCTGTGGCTAGGGTTTTGCTGGTTGTTTCTGCGATGTGTTGCGCGAGATCCCGAATTCCCTGCCATTGTTTTGTTTACCGACGAGTGGCCTTTACAACACTCAAAATGTTCATTACTGCAGAAGAGGAAATCCTCACGTCACGTACGTCCACGGACACCAGGAACGATTTTCGCTCAGCATTTGGACAGGCATGTGGGTGACCATCTGATGGGGCCGATCTGTCTAACTCCTCGACTTATTGTGGCAAATTACCTTCACTTTTCGCAAGAAACCCTACCCGGCCTACTGGGAGATTTCCCCTAGACAAACTGCTATGCATGTGGTTGCAGCATAATGGGGTACCCACACATAACAGTCGTGCTGTGCGTGGATATTTAAATCAACTCATCGACGCCCAGGTGATTAGCAGAGGTCCTTGTTGGACATGGCCCTCGCGATCTCCAGACCTCATGCCATCAGACTTTTTCCTGTGTGGACTCTTCAAAGTTCTAATTCACCCACCAACATGAACCATGTAGAAACGAAGACATGCCGCCAATCACATCAGGGCAATGCCAGGTATTTTTGAAAGAGTTCGACAAAGAGAGTCGCCACTTCGAGCACCTGCTTTAAGTAAACAATATCCTAGCGACAAAAAATGCCCCTTTCAGGGCCAGCACAATTTGTAAAAGACTTTCTGTACACAAACTAACAGCTGTTGAAGGGCTTGTTCTCTGTACGTCTTATCATGAAACTACAATGATGTGTCAGGATCCCAGCGGGTTTGCCACCAGGCCCACCAGAGTGGAAGGCTGGTGCACCACCACCGAGCATGCGGGCTGCCTTGGATACATCGTAACTTCTAGCAAGGAAAAGCATTCACAGTCATGCATTGTCCAGAGCATCTGGCAACAGGGCAATCCCAAAGCCATTCAGAGCACGTGGCGCCTAGTTTCTGTAGCTTGAAAATTGTGTGTTGTCGACCTACAGCACACTAGTAATTTTGGTTCCTACTGACATCAGCTATCCAGGGTTAAAATTTCGTGAAAAGCTTTTTTCCACCCTGTCTATCTGAGGTCTTGTAAGCACCAATGTTTGAGGGCACAAACACCTCCTCCAACAAAATGGGCCACAAAACATATCTGGTGGAAAAAATCCTAACAATCAAATTAACGATCGCGAGGCACACCTGTAAACCAACTACAAGCTAGCCCTGACCGCACCGGCCATGCCTGCCCATACCCAAGGCATGCGAGCTCGCAATGCAACAATCGGAAACAATAGAGTGATCAATCGGGAATTTGACATTGCAGTTGAGTTTTTAAAAGTACTAAAGAATTCATAAAATGGTCCTCTCCGCTACATTCAGAAGTGGGAGAAGGAGGAAGGATCTACTGCATGACAGGATACAGACAACAGAAAATACCACTGCAAGACAGAGTCCACTGCGATGTACTGAGTAGCACTAAAAACGACACACTTAAACCATGACGCAGCCCATAAAAGATGATGACGTGGCTAGATGTCAGAGATCGTCGAAACACTCACACAGCCTGCACGCACATGTCTCGAGGTCCACACGCAGCGTGCCAACCCTCTTATAAACCACCACTGCCAACACTCAGAGATGTCGATGAAAACTACTGCTGTGGTCACAGCACCATCCCCATCCACGGAGGGCATCTAGGGATGATTGGGGAGGTAGGGATTCGAATGTTATCAATATGTCCAGCGGAAGCACCCATCATTTTGAATCTTCTCTCATTTAACACAAACATCCGCTTCTGTCTCACTCACCCAACACACGTATCACTTCCCCAGCTCTTGCTGCCATAGTCGAGATCAGACAGGTCAGCGCATTCTTTGTAATCGTCACAGACTCAGCTAATCCCTTACTTCCAGTTGCCGACTCCCTATGACTGTCACTGCAGCCAGAAGCAGTGCAGTGTGAGACAAGCAGCTGCAGCTTGGACGTATGCAGTAGCTCTAACCAGTTCCACTCTGACACAGAACCCACTCTTTACCAAATCCGAGACAGCGATGTTGTCACCTCGAATTTCTCATGTGAAATATGTATTTCTCCCCTTTATACATATTCTTTTCGAAAACAGAAGAATTCGAAACATACATGCTTTTCCAGATCGCTGAAGTATCGTTACTTTCTGTGAAAATCCTGTAACAGTGTGGCATAGGCTACATTTCCTCAAAGTATTTTCTCATCTGGTAGGAAAAAATCTTTACTTATCTGTTACATCATGCATCAAAGGACTGGAATATTCAGATCATTTTTGGCTCACGAGTGAGTGATAAGGTAAACTACTGTCACAGGATGCCTCCTCACCTTCCAACTCTCTCTTAATGTAACCAAATGCCTCACTATGTATGAAGTCTCTTAATGTAACAGCACAGAGAAATTGTAAATATCAGGTTTATACTATGTATCACTTTATAAATTCGGTAATACATCTGATTTCATTACGATGGTTATCTCCCCTGTGTAGGTGGAAGATTAAAATTTCATTAAAAGATATAGCTGCAACGAAAAACACGTCTGTATACCACTCCAAGTCAAGAACCATATCTGCTGTACCCTGGCCAGCATTTCCACCCGCCAGGTGGCATGTCGTGAAATCAAATTGATAACTTAATTAATTAAACTGATCCTGAGAGTCACCTTGCATGGCGAGTAATTTTTTACCAGCAATCAGATTACGCTCACCTGGTAGTTCAAATGGGAATCCCTGGAGGGAAGATGTTCTTTTCGAGGAACACTACTGAGAACCGAAGTTTCATCGTCTGTACTTTACAGACCATCAATCACAAGTGAGGGTCCCTAAGTTTTTCTTTTTAATACACTTTTTTATGCTGTAACACATCCAAGCAGTGTATGACTACAGCCATTATTACGTTTTTCCACCACAACTTCGATGTCTCTGTCAGATACTGAACTGACATTAGCATGTCTCTCACAGAAAATTGGACATTGCACGGTGTAAATTATGCTTCTGCTGATTTCACAACACACACAGGATGATTGAAAGAAAAGACAAAGGTGATGTTTCATATGAACAAAAAAATGCAATTGACATCTCAACATATGTAAACTGGAAGACTTTTGCCGCATTGTGGGGCGTTTCCAAACACCTGTCTCATGACCTCTACATTTAAAGGTATCTTTCACGATGACATTGTAGGAGATGTGTAGGCGTTCCGCTTCGATTTATCCCTCATATTGCGGTATGTACACGATTATTGTTTTGGTGCCGGCCATCCCTGGAGGGTTTTGCTGCCACTAAGACTCCCTCTCCATCTCAAATAAGTGATGTCAACCAGTCATTATGTGGTAATCAACAGCGTACAAGTGGATGGATGGCATGGAAAAGATGCTGTCGATGTACCGTAATAAGCACCACAGTCGATAGTGCGATCAATTTTAGAAATTTTACTGATTTTTCCGCAATTTCAACACAGACCAACGACGTGGCAGCATGCTTCAGAATTTCTGTTATCATCACTAAGTCACCCCTCCACTCCTTTGCGAGTACCATACACTGGATTGCGAAAGTAGATAGATGACTGTGCAGTATGTCCATTTGTTGTTAATTCTTGAACATATAGATCCAAAATACATCAGACAGCGTCTTATATTGACCAACATATTTCAGGCACTTTGATCATAGTGCGTAATTTACGATTATGATTGCCAATCTTCCCCTATGGAGGTGAAAGTCACAGAGCATTCTCGCATTCTTAGATAAACTTGGATACTGAAAGATCTCCCCAAATTGTTTTTCATCAACCGTCCCTGCAACACTGTCACCGATTTAACTTGCAGCTGGCCAGAAGTAGGAAGCTTTATACACACTACATTCCACGTCTCCTGAAGGAACGCAGTGATCAGAGTCCATAACTGTTGTTCATTGAAAACTGTACCACACCAGTCTTACTCATAGGCCCCATCCAAATGCATAAGATCTCTCCAGATGCGCGCATTTCGAGGATATCAGCACCCCGTGTCGGTGTATAATAGACGAGAATCTAATGTGATGATATAACAGACTATTATGAAGAAGAAACTAGTGGTTTATGCATGATGGAGCTCCAGATGTCTGAGGTCAGTACCAAGAACGTTTTAGTAAGAGAGAAACGATTGCGGAACATAAGCACATTCTTAAGGCTACACAGTTCTGCACTTAAAGTAAGCTATAATGCTAGAGCGATACGGCTTTCGACCTATTGGTCATGTGGAATGCGACACTGTTAATATTAGAATGTAGGAAATACATTCCCAGCGCATGATATACATTCTCGCTGCAAGTTTTTCTACAATTAACTATGGTGACAAACTGTAAAGTGAAACGTTACTACCATGCCCACCAAAGAAAACATCGATTCTTTGTCACACTAACACTGCGTAGGTGTATCACGCCCGATTACAGTTCAGAAATTATAATATGTTCACAACAGCCCTATAAAATGATCGTCGACAGCCGAAAATGCATACAAAGAAACAATGACATCTTACGAGGAAATAAACACTACGATCAGTAGCCAGAGGGTATGTAGCAGTCTTAGTGCAGTTTACTACCACCCCTCGTAAACTTCCTCTCGCTCACAGAAGGCCCGTTGTTAGGCTACATTGCTCATGCGCAGGATAATATGCCGTTTCGCCTTGACGCCACGTCTCTAGAATGGCTCCTCTCTCCACTGTTAAGATGTATATATGTAGCATCAGTCTACTCTCCTCCTCTACAGCGCTCAACGTTACTGACGTTGCTCAGAACTTTTTTCATGCTATTAGTCTCTAATTCTACGCATTCTCAGTCAATTTCCGTAATTTTGCAAGGTTTTCGCGATTATACACATTTCAAGATATTTTCCTCATTTTTTACATATATCACATCAATTTTTTGTGATTATAACAGGTTTTTCCCGAAATCTACCGATTTTATTTCATTTTCCAAATATTTTCCACAGCTTTCCATATGTACACTACTGGCCATTAAAATTGGTACACCAAGAAGAAATGCAGATGATAAACAGGTATTCATTGGACAAATATATTATACTAGAACTGATACGTAATTCGGTTTTCACGCAATTTGGGTGCATAGATCCTGAGAAATCAGTACCCAGAACAACCACCTCTGGCCGTAATAACGGCCTTGATACGCCTGGGCATTGAGTCAAACAGAGCTTGGATGGCGTGTACAGGTACAGCTGCCCATACAGCTCCAACACGATACCACAGATCATCAAGAGTAGTGACTGGCGAATTGTGACGAGCCAGTTGCTCGGCCACCTTTGACCAGACGTTTTCAGTTGCTGAGAGATCTGGAGAATGCTCTGGCCAGGGCAGCAGTCGAACATTTTTTCTGTATCCAGAAAGGACCGTACAGGACCTGCAACATGCGGTCGTGCATTATCCTGATGAAATGTAGGGTTTCGCAGGGATCGAATGAAGGATACAGCCACGGGTCGTAACTCATCTGAAATGTAACGTCCACTGTCCAAAGTGCCGTCAATGCGAACAAGAGGTGACCGAGACGTGTAACCAATGGTACCCCATATCATCACGCCGGGTGATACGCCAGTATGGCGATGACGAATACACGCTTCCAGTGTGCGTTCACCGCGATGTCGCCAAACACGAATGCGACCATCATGATGCTCTAAACAGAACCTGGATTTATCCGAAAAAATGACATTTTTCATTCGTGCACCCAGGTTCATCGCTGAGTACACCATCGCAGGCGCTCCTGTCTGTGATGCAGCGTCAAGGGTAACCGCAGCCATGGTCTCCGAGCTGATAGTCCATGCTGCTGCAAACGTCGTCGAACTGTTCGTGCAGATGGTTGTTGTCTTGCAAACGTCCCCATCTGTTCGCTCAGGGATCGAGAGGTAGCTGCACGATGCGTTACAGCCATGCGGATAAGATGCCAGTCATCTCGACTGCTAGTGATACGAGGCCGTTGGGATCCAACACGGCGTTCCGCATACCACTCCTGAACCCACCGATTCCATATTCTGCTAACAGTCATTGGATCTCGACCAACGCGAGCAGCAGTGTCGCGATACGATAAACCACAATCGCGATAGGCTACAATCCTACCTTCATCAACGTCGGAAACGCGATGGTACGCATTTCTCCTCCTCATACGAGGCATCACAACAACGTTTCACCAGGCAACGCCGGTCAACTGCTGTTTGTGTCTGAGAAATCGGTTGGAAACTTTCCTCATGTCAGCACGTTGTAGTTGTCACCACCGGCGCCAACCTTGTGTGAAAGCTCTGAAAAGCTAATCATTTGTATATCACAGCATCTTCTTCCTGTCGGTTAAATATCGCGTCTGTAGCACGTCATCTTAGGGGTGAAGCAATTTTAATGGCCAGTATTGTATTAGGTCATATTGCTGACATACACATATGCTGTTTGATTTTCTACGAGAATATTCGGGCATCTTTCACGCCAACCTACTAAAAAATCCTAAAACTTGCCCTCTCCCTGATGACCCACTAGCATGCACTTACGATAGGACGACGATGAAAAGTACAGTAAGAGTCGCTTCGTACCTATATGAAACAAGACTCGATTTACGTCCAAGATGTGGCAGAGAAATGGACTACTTCACATACATCTTTCTTCGTCTAGAGGAGGGTACCGAAATAAGTTTTCCGTTGATGGACATGTTCCTTCACACAATGTAACCTCCCCACCGAAACTTTAAAGGTTTTATTATTAAATGCTAATGCACATTGAGCTAAGTGTAAGCTCCCCAGAGAAATTTTTTAAATAATTAATAATAATTGGGAGCCAAGTGTAACCTCCCGTAATGAAATCTACTGACAATGACAATTAAACAAAAATTAGCAATCTGACCCAAGTATAAGTTCCTCACAAAAAATGAATGAAAGTCAATTCAGTGATAAGAAAATCTCAGTGATAATGATAACTCAATTAAACCGAAATATCGGTCTTTGGCCCTGTGCAAAAAATCATAATTAATTTCTTACCTCATTCGAAACTGCATGTCAAAGTTCTGCTCTTATTGTTGGCCACGGCTTGGAGGAAATGCATTGCAAGTATTATTTTTTTTTTCATTTTTTTTTCTTTGAAATTTAATTGAAACTTTTCTTTAAAGGAAATGGAAGGAAATCGTTCGTTCAATTAAGTAGTTCTTTTGTTAAAAATATTGCTTTGAAAACCAAAATTATTCTTGGGGCGATTATTGCACAAATTAGTTACAGTTAATTTACATTATTAGCTGAGCGCATTTAAAAATAATATACCTCATCCTGAATCTTGACCAGAGTGCCATGTCGACGCCCGCCGACTCCTCACACACAACTGCACTGGGCTGCTACTACCGACAGACTGCACTGCTCACAGACTGCCCACAGACTACTGCTCGCAACTGTACTGCACGACTACTACTGACAGAGTACCGCTCGCAACTCTCGCGCGGTCAAGCGCAGACTAGCCACGATAAATGGCTCTCTGGTCAGAGACTCTGCAATGCCTCGCCATCGCCGCCACACAACATACGTGTTTCAACAAGAGTTGGAAGTCCTCTGTGACTGTGGTTTGGAGAGGTTCGCTGTTAAAGATCTCAGGTAGATAGTGCTCTAAGTGACACACAGAACGCACAATTGTATACAAATCGATTGCAGGTTATACCACAAAACTGATACACTCCGAGAGAATGATGGAAAAATTGGCTAAATGCATAATAAATGACCTGCACCAATATCTCCTTCTCTCAACCGATCACTCCATCCATTTTCTGTATCATATCCATGCCAGGCTAGAGGCAGATGGCTCTCTTTTCCAGGAAAACATTAAAGACAGCAGTCAACTTGCATGTATCACTATTACCTCAACAGTCATACAGTAGAATATTGTTAAAATAACCATACAGCAACTTTTGTTAGCTGGCACCACATGATTGTGATTGGCGGACTGTACAGAGAAGCACATTGTAAATACTGTTTATTAGGGTTTAAAACGCCTAAACAGTCCTGCACAGGGTCAAACATGTGATCCATTCTGTAGTTGAATGTTGCAGTCACCCCAGCTGGCAATACAACGCTCTTTAGCTAAGGTGGTTGCCGATAATTTTGGGGTCACACCTGGGCTTTGTGATCCGACATACATAAATTTGTTGCCCTACATTTGGTGGTCAACCACCTCACACATTCTATTCCAACATATTATCGCTGTCAACAAAAATTGACTGTTCCCTGGTTCCCGGTGCTTCCATGTCAACTTCTCATATTCCTCTTGTTGTCGCATACTCGTTCCCATGTACAAGAACTGTCCTGCACCAAGCAGAACACATGCAAGTACTCCTTCAATTTCCCCGCATTTCGGCGTATTTTTCCCTCAATTTATACGTATTTTCCAACATTTTTTGAAATGCTGTCTATTTCATGTCACTTACAACAATGCAATCATGACATCACTTCTCTCCACGTATTCTAAAATTGCTTGTAAATGTAGTACGGTTGCTAACACCTACCGCACATGGACTATTTTTCTACGTCCAAGTTCTGAAATCTCAGTTTCCGTAACTGCTTGTCCTGTCTTTTTCCACCACCCAGTGTTGCAGGAGAGAGCTTCGTTTGACACTGGCCTAACAATTAGTAAACAGTTGGAGGACCTACGAGAGAATGTTCCCATTTCCACTGAGTGGTCAAAAGAGATGGTCCTGTCGCATTAATTCAGATTACTCTGTTTCTCCACCAGTTGCAAAAGATCTTAGATTGGACCGATCACGTGGACAAAGCTGTAGAGATGGAGGTACAGTTACAAGATGCTTAAGGGCTGTCTAAAACCATGCTGGAGTTTTACTGTGACAGGTTCCAAAAAGATGACTCATTTCGAGATATGAGAGTGCCACGATCATGATTCACCAGTGTCTCTAATCATTAAGAGATATCTCCATAGGACCCAACCCAGATAAGTGGTTGAATAGAGAGACTTGATCCCAAATCGCAGACAGCATTTCTACCAGAAAGCATAGCACTATCAGCGACTCTTGTGTGTGCCTGTAGAACCTAGTCCAGCACCGTTCTTAATCTAAATGAATGTTCCCCGTGGTAGGATCCTTCTGTGGCAAGCTTCAAATGTCGCTTATCGATAGTGTTCCTCAAACATCTTCCCTCCAAGTATTCCCATTTGAACTACTTTGTGAGTGCAATCCGAGTGATGTAAAAAAAAAATCTCCCCACGCAAAGTGACTCTCATGATCAGCTTAATTAATTAGCCCATGAATTTGATCACCCACGTCCCATGGACCGCGGACCTTGTCGTTGGTGGGCAGGCTTGCGTGCCTCAGCGATACAGACAGCCGTACCACAGGTGCAAACACAATGGAGGGGTACTTGTTGAGAGGTCAGACAAACGTGTGGTTCCTGAAGAGGGGCAGCAGCCTTTTCAGTAGTTGCAGGGGCAACATTCTGGATGACTGATTGAACTGGCCTTGTAACAGCAACAAAAACAGCATTACTGTGCTGAATCTGATAACGGCAGAAAGCAAGGGGAAACTACAAACGCAATTTTTCCCAAGGAAATGCAGCTTTACTGTATGGTTAAATGATGATGGCGTCCTCTCGGGTAAAATATTCCGGAGGTAAAATAGTCCCCCATTCGGATCACCTGGCGGCGACTACACAGGAAGCTGTCGTTATCAGGAGAAACAAAAATGGCATCCTAAGGATCAGAGAGCGGACTGTTAGATCTCTTAATTGAGCAGGTAGGTTAGAAAATTTAAAAAGGGAAAGGGATAAGTTAAAGTTAGATATAATGGCAGCAGGAGGAACAGTGCTTCTGGTCAGGTGAATACAGGTTTATAAATACAAAATCAAACAGAGGTAATACAGGAATAGGTTTCATAATGAACAGCATAGTGAACGCATTATTGTAGCCAAGATAGGCACGAAGTCCACACCCATCACATTAGTACAAGTTTACATGCCAACTAGCATCGCAGATGAGGAGGAGGTACATGAAATGCATTATGAGATAAAAGAAATTATTCACATAGTTCAGACAGATGAAAATTTGTAGTTCTGGGGGACAGAAATTCTATATTAAAGAAAAATGAAAAAAGGAATAGTAGTAGCTGAATATGGAGTGGGAGAAAGGAATGAAAGAGGAAACCGGCTGGTAGAATTTTTCTTAGAGCATATTTTAATCAAAGCTAACATTTGGTTTAAGAACAATGAAACAAGGTTGTATACGTGGAAAAGACCTGGAGACCCCGGAAGGTTTCAGATTGATTATATTGTGGTAAGACGGACATTTCTGAACCAGGTTTTAAATTGTAAGACATTTCCAGGGGCCGATGTGGACTCTGACCACAATTTATTGGTTATGAATTGCAGATTAAAACTGAAGAAAAACGTAAAAGGTCAGAAATTTAAAGAGATGGGACTTGGAAAAACTGCAAGAACCAGAGGTTCTAGAGAGTTTCAGGGGGAGCATAAGGGAACGACTGACAAGAACACAGGAAAGGAATACAGTAGAAGAAGAATGTGTAGCTTTGAGAGGTGAAATAATGAAGGCAGCAGAGGATCAATAGATAAAAAGAAATCCGTGGGTAACGCAAGAGATATTGATTTAACTAATGAAAGGAGAAAATATAAAAATGCAATGAGTGAAGCAGACGAAAGGGAATACAAACATAAAAAAATGAAATCTACAGGAAGTGCGAAATGGCTAAGCAAAAATGGCTAGAGGACAAAAGAAATGATGTAGAAGCATACATCACTAGGGGTAAAATTGATGCTGCCTACAGGAAAATGAAAGAGACCTTTGGAGAAAACAGAACCACCTGTATGAATATCTTGAGCCTGGATGGAAGACCAGTCCCAAGCAATGGAAAACCAGTCCTAAGCAAAGAAGGGAAAGCAGAAAGGTGGAAGGAGTACACAGAGGGTCTACTCAAGGGTGTTGTACTTGAGAACAATCATATGGAAATGTAAGAGGACGCAGATGAAGATGAAATGGGAGATATGATACTGCGTGAAGAGTTTGACAGAGCACTGAAAGACCTGAGTCGAAACAAGGCCCCGGGAGTAGACAATAATCCATTACAACTACTGACGGCCTTGGGAGAGCCAGTCCTGACAAAACTCTACCATCTGGTGAGGAAGATGTATGAGAAAGGCGAAATACCCTCACACTTCAAGAAGAATATAATAATTCCAATCCCAAAGAAAGCAGGTGTTGACAGATGTGAAAATTACTGAACTATCAGTTTAATAAGTCACGGCTTCAAAATAATAACGCGAATTCTTTACAGACGAATGGAAAAACTAGTAGAAGCCGACCTTGGGGAAGATCAGTTTGGATTCCGTAGAAATATTGGAACACGTGAGGCAATACTGACCCTACGGCATTTGTAGACTTAGAGAAAGCTTTCGACAATGTTGACTGGAATACTCTCTTTCAAATTATGAAGGTGGCAGGGGTAAAATATAGGGAGAGAAAGGCTATATACAATTTGTATAGAAACCAAATGGCAGTTATAAGAGTTGAGGGGCATGACAGGGAAGCAGTGGTTGGGAAGGGAGTGAAACAGAGTTGTAGCCTATCCCCAATCTATTCAATCTGTATATTGAGGAAGCAGTAAAGGAAACAAAAGAAAAATTTGGAGCAGGAATTAAAATGCAGTGAGAAGAAATAAAAACCTTGAGATTTGCCGATGACACTGTAATTCTGTCAGAGACAGCAAAGGATTTGTAAGAGCTGTCGAACGGAATGGATAGTGTCTTGAAAGGAGGATATAAGATGAATATCAACAAAAGCAAAACAAGGATAATGGAACGTAGCCGAATTAAATCAGGTAATACTAGGGAATTAGATTAAGTAATGAGGCACTTAAAGTAGTAGAAGGGATTTTCTATGTGGGCAGCAAAATAGCTGAGGATGGTCGAAGCAGAGAGGATATAAAATGTAGACTGGCAACGGTAAGGAAAGAGCTTCTGAAGAAGAGAAATTTGTTAACATCGAGTATAGATTTAAGAGTCAGGAAGTCTTTTCTGAAAGTATTTGTATGGAGTGTAGCCATGTACGGAAGTGAAACATGGACGATAACTAGTTTAGACAAGAAGAGAATAGAAGATTTCGAAATGTAGTGCTACAGAATAATGCTGAAGATTAGATGGGTAGTTCACGTAACCAACGAAGAGGTACTTAATAGCATTGGGGAGAAGAGGAATTTGTGGAACAACTGGACTAGAAGAAGGGATCGGTTGGTAGGACACGTTCTGAAGCATCAATTTAGTATCGGAAGACAGTGTGTGGGCTAAAAATCGTAGAGGGAGACCAGGAGATGAGTACAGTAAGCAAATTCAGAGGGATGTGGATTGCAGTAGTTAGAGATGAAGAAGCTTGCACAGGATGGAGTAGCATGGAGAGCTGCATCAAACCACTCTTTGGACTGACGACAACAAGAACGACTTCAATTTGATATCAGTGTGGTGCTGACTGGCGGGTGACAGCGATGGCTTGGGTACAGCAGATATGATTCTTGACTTGGAGCTGTAAACAGGCGTTTTTTCCTTTCAGCTATATCTTTTAACAAAATTTCAATCTGCTACATACGCTTGGGGATACAACCATTGTAATAAAATCAGATGTATTACCGAATTTATTAAGTGATACATAGTATAAACCTGGTATTTACAACATCTCTTTGCTGTTACATTAAGAGACTTTGTAACCTCCCCCTCACTTATCGACCTTAATGACAGTGAAAAATTAAACCGCGTGTACCTAATGGAAATTTGGGAAAAGCAATCGTCACCGAAGTTAATCTGTCGGTAAAGAGGGAGGAAAGGGTTACATCTAAATGAAAGGAAAAATGCAAATGAAACTGGTGGAAATTAATTTTGAAAAGGGGTAAAGTTAATAAAGAAAGTAAATGTGCGGCAGTTACGTTAACAATTAACTAGCGGTAATTAGATATTTGAGGTTTGGGGGATATTACGGTCGCCAGTCCTATGGACAATTACTATAGTAACTGAAAAAGAAATGTTATTACACATATAATTAGCACTAGAAGTGTGGCAACTGAAGGTTGACACGTGTAGTGTGAAAACTGAAAGTTTGTCAGAAGTAATAAATTTCGCTACACTCTGACTTAATTTAGCAAAAGAATTAATAAAACCGGAAAATTGAAAGTTAATTTAGTGACTGAAATTAATAGTGAGCTTTGTTTCTGAAACACATCGAAATTCAGTAAAATACGGTTAGTCTTGGGCTACCTCAACAATCATTTCCGGGAGGACGACGGTTCAATCCCGCGTCCGGCCATCCTGATTTAGGTTTTCCGTGATTTCCCTAAATCACTCCAGGCAAATGCTGGGATGGTTCCTCTGAAAGGGCACGGCCGACTTCCTTCCCCATCCTTCCCTAATCCGATGAGACCGATGACCACGCTGTCTGGTCTCCTTCCCCAAAACAACCAACCGACCAACCAACAATTATTTCAAAAGCTACTTGAATTTACGCAATTTAGAAATAAGAGATTTAACTTTGAACTTGAATTAAATGATTCTGAACAATTAACAATAGTAAAATTTAGTACGTACCAAGCTGAGCTGCAGTCACAGGTAAGCTAAAATACGGTAACAAAACTCGCACTCTTAATTTGTGCTTGTGTAATCTAAATATTGTAGCCAGCTATGAATAGCTTAAATGAACTTTGAAATTAAAGCAGTGAAATCGAATGATATTACTTTAGTGCTGGCGTTTGAATTTCAACGACACTCGGGTTCATTCCGGAAAAGGAAGGGACCCTGCTTGGTAATGCAATTGGGACAATGAGCAACAAAGGTTTATGCTAAGTTACTGTAATTTTATGATGCAACAATTTTAAAAGCTGAGGTCTGCCATACAGTTCTAAAATTTTACGTGCTTCCAGTCTTCCTTGTTGGTTGATTGAAGGTTTGCAGTCGTCGGTCGAGCAGGTGACGACAGTCACTCATTGTCGGCCGTCGCTGTTGCAGAAGCTGGATGTGCGCCAGCTAATGCTTCCCGTCCGCGACACCGTGTCAGAAACTATCATCGCAATTCGAGCGCAATTACATGCTGCCAAACCCCGAAAGCGCCGCAACTCGCGGGAGCGTCACACAACACACCTGCTCCACTGCACTACTCCAGCCAGACTCCCTCTGCCCGCGCTCCATGCGGCCGAGTTCACACTACCAAAGATCCTAAACAGTTTGGTTCTCCACACGACCTATCGATGTATTCGTTCGATAGCATAGTTTTCCCTAGGCGAGACCCAGCGTATAAATACAAATAATATTCACAAAACAAACCAATTATACATCGACATAAATGCATATATATACAAATAGTAAAACAATTACAATATACAAAGACACAGAAATGTTATATCTTCAGGTAACAAAAGAAGGAAAAAAATTTGCAGTGCAATAGATGGAAATAGGAGGATATGCATTTCCGGCGTTACAACTTCATACGTAGTGAGGCATTTGGTTACATTAAAAGAGAGTTGGATGGTGAAGAGGCGTCCAGTGACAGTCATACATCTTAGCACTCTGTCATGAGCGAAAAATGAATTTAATATTCTGGCCCTGTGATGTATGATGTCAGAGATAAGAAAAGATTTTTTCCCATCTGATGAGAATATACTTATAGGAAATGTAGCCTATGCCACACTGTTACAGGATTTTCACAGCAAGTAACGATACTTCCGCAATGTGAAAAAGTGTTTATGTCTCGATTTCTTCTGTCTTCGAAAATAACTTGTATAAAATGGAGAAATGTACATTTCACATGAGAAATTCGAGGCGTATGTTCAACAATATCGCTCTCTGGGATCGGGTAAAGTGGGTTTTTGAAACTGGTGGATGTATGCCGGGGTGGAATTCGGTACAACTACTGTATACGTCCAAGCTGCAGCTGCTCGTTTGGAAGTGCACTGCGAATGGCTGAAGCGGTGGTCACGAGGAGTCTGCAACCAGAAGTAATGGATTGCTGAGTCTGTGACGGGTACAAAGAATGAGCTGACCTGTCTGATCTTGACCATGGCAGCCAGAGCTGGGGAAGTGATACGTGTGTTGAGTGAGTGCGACAGAAGCGGATGATTGTGTTGCGTGAGAGAAGATTCAAAGTGATGGATGATTCCGCTGGACACGTTGATAACATCCAAATACCTACCACCCCAATCATCCCTAGATGCCCTCCATGGCTGGGCGTGGTGCACTATGGCATACATGGGCATCCATGACTGCGGCTGTGATCACAGCAGTAGTTTTCATCGACCTCTGAGTGTTGGCAGTGGTGGTTTATAACGGGGTTGGCACGCTGCGTGTTTACCTCAGGACAAAAACGACATAACATCTGAGGTCATCAGTCGCCTAGAACTTAGAACTAGTTAAACCTAACTAACCTAAGGACATCACACACATCCATGCCCGAGGCAGGATTCGAACCTGCGACCGTAGCGGTCACTCGGCTCCAGACTGTAGCGCCCAGAACCTCACGGCTACTCCGGCCGGCACCTCAGGACATGTGGGTGCAGTCTGTGTGAGTGTTTTGGCGATCTCTGACATCCAACCACGTCATCAACTGTTGTTGGCTACGTCATGGTTTGAGTGTGTCTTTTTTAGTGCTTCTCAGTACATCGCAGTGGACTCTGTCTTGCAGTGGTATTTGCTGTTGTCTGTATCCTGTCAAGCAGTAGATTCTTCCTCCTTCTCCTCCTTCTCCTCCTTCTGAATGTGGTGGAGAGAACCAGTTTAGGAATTCTATAGTGCTTTAAAATCCCAATCGCGACGTGTGACTCTCGATTGATAGCGATCTCTGACATATAGCCAAGGCAACTTATTACTATGGTTTTGATCCCGATTTAAGTGTGTCGTGTTTTGGTTATCGATATATCGCGGTGGACCATGTATTGCAATGGTATTTGCTGTCGTCTCTATCCTTTCACGCAGTAGGTTCTTCCTCCTTCCGAATGGAACGGTGAGAACCAATTTTGGAATTCTGTAGTACTTCTAAAAACCCAATCGCAACGTAAATTCCGGATTGATCAAGTTACTGCTTTCGATAGTTGTATTGCGAGCACGCATGCCTTCGGTACAGGCATGCTTGGCCTGCACGGATATGTTTTTCTCTCCTGGCCGCTTAGGATTGGGGCTAGCCTGTAGTCAACGGGCAGGCGGGCCTTGTGATTACTAGGGTGTCATCGGCACGATTTTTTTTCACCAAATATGTTTAGTGGAGCGCTGTGGTGGAAGAGGCTGTTAGTGCTCTCGAACATTGGTGTGGACAAGACCTCAGATATATTTAGTGCTACGATTTATTTGTGTCAGAAATTTCAATACCTGGTTCGCATAATGTTTGTGTGCGATGCTCAAAAGTTGAAAATATGTTTTGTTAAGAGGAAGGGTCATTTTACGGTTGAGATGAGCGTTGAAAACGATTTATTTGGCTCCTGTAAATTGGTAAACAATTAGTTTAATAGTGTAGTGAAAATGACTTGTTTCACTCTGTTTTTGATATCGATGTTTCGTCTGTTCTCCTCCCTTTGTCTCCGGCGTTAGCCAATAAGAACCCTGTATTCTAATGAGAGATAAAAGCCTCTGTCTGCATGTTTCGGGATGTTGGTTCACGCAAACAAACAGCGAGTGGTCTTTTGAGATAGACAGAGACAGTAAGTAAGTCTGGACTTTCCCGATCAACAGGATGCTACCACTTGATGCTTTGTTTGGGGGCCGCGAGACCCAAGGAGGCTCATATGCCGTCCATGGTCAGTGGTATTTAGTAATGTGATCTATAATTAGTGGGCGCTTTTGTCCTTCATGGCGGTGCCCTGACAATAGACACCTGGATGGGAAGCCCCAAACGGTAGCTTCTATACCGCACTTCATTCTGTTCATGATCTGTAGACCCCTTTCGCAGGATTTAATTGTCAGCACAATATGACTGTTGTATGTGTCTCGATTTGTACAAAATATTTTGCTGCTGAGATTCTAGTAATTTACCCGTCTGCAGAAAGTGGCGGTGTGTTTCGAAATATGTCATTTACTTTTAGATATGTAATTGTTCTGATTTTCCCGTCCGCGCTTGGATACCAGTGAGCTTCGAAAAGTGAGGAAAATAAAAAGTAAGAACCTTAACATCCCTGACTCCTGCAGAAAATATAAAGAAAACCCACTCAATGTTTCCATTCACGATCAGAGTAAAAATGTGCCACAATTGTGTAAATATTCCATACTGCGATAGAATTCCTCACAAATTCTTTAAATAAACTATACTCTGTACACGACCTTGTAACCGTAAATAGTTTAGGTAAACAGTATTCCATACACTGCAATCAATTTCCTGAAAAATTCTTTAACTAAATAAATAAAATACAATGCAAACACTGTCTTGTAGCCCATAAATTATTTAAATAAACAGTATTCCACATATTGTCTAAATTATTTAAACAATATTCCTTACACTACGCCGGCCGGGGTGGCCGAGCGGTTCTAGGCGCTACAGCCTTGAACCGGACGACCGCTACAGTCGCAGGTTCGAATCCTGCCTTGGGCATGAATGTGTGTGATGTCCTTAGGTTAGTTAGGTTTAAGTAGATCTAAGTTCTAGGGGACTGATGACCTCAGCAGTTAAGTCCCATAGTGCTCAGAGCCATTTGAACCATTTTGAACCTTACACTACAATCGATTCCCCACCAAATTCATTACATGAATAAATACACTAGATCCCATAAAGGTCTTATATCCCATAAATTGTTTAAATAATAAATTGTTGTTGTTGTTGTGGTCTTCAGTCCTGAAACTGGTTTGATGCAGCTCTCAATGCTAATCTATTCTGTGCAAGCTCCTTCATCTCCCAGTACCAACTGCAACCTACATCCTTCTGAATCAGCTTAGTGTATTCATTTCTTGGTCTCCCTCTACGCTTTTCACCTTCACCGCTGCCCTCCAATGCTAAATTTGTGATCCCTTGATGGCTCAGGACATGTCCTACCAACCGATCTCTTCTTCTGGTCAAGTTGTGCCACAAACTTCTCTTCTCCCCAATCCTATTCAATACCTCCTCATTAGTTACGCGATCTACCCACCTAATCTTCAACATTCTTCTGTAGCACCACATTTTAAAAGCTTCTATTCTCTTCTTGTCCAAACTATTTATCGTCCATGTTTCACTTCCATACATGGCTACACTCCATACAAATACTTTCAGGAACGACTTCCTGACATTTAAATCTATACTAGATGTTAACAAATTTCTCTTCTTCAGAAACGCTTTCCTTGCCATTGCCAGTCGACTTTTTATATCCTCTCTACTTCGCCCATCACAGTTATTTTGCTCCCCAAATAGCAAAACTCCTTTACTACTTTAAGTGTCTCATTTCCTAATCTAATTCCCTCAGCATCACCCGACATAATTCGACTACATTCCACTATCCTCGTTT
Organism: Schistocerca serialis cubense; assembly: GCF_023864345.2. NCBI lineage: Eukaryota > Metazoa > Arthropoda > Insecta > Orthoptera > Acrididae > Schistocerca > Schistocerca serialis. Next base: position 610,043,841 of record NC_064643.1, on the reverse strand, counting down.
TGCTTTTGTTGATGTTCATCTTATACCCTCCTTTCAAGACACTGTCCATTCCGTTCAACTGCTCTTCCAAGTCCTTTGCTGTCTCTGACAGAATTACAATGTCATCGGCGAACCTCAAAGTTATTATTTCTTCTCCCTGGATTTTAATACCTACTCCAAATTTTTCTTTTGTTTCCTTTACTGCTTGGTCAATATACAGATTGAATAACATCGGAGAGAGGCTACAACCCTATCTTACTCCCTTCCCAACCACTGCTTCCCTTTCATGCCCATGGACTCTTATAACTGCCATCTGGTTTCTGTAAACAGCCTTTCGCTCCCTGTATTTTACCCCTGCCACCTTTAGAATTTGAAAGAGAGTATTCCAGTCAACATTGGCAAAAGCTTTCTCTAAGTCTACAAATGCTAGAAACGTATATTTGCCTTTCCTTAATCTTTCTTCCAAGATCAGTCGTAGTGTCAGTATTGCCTCACATCTTCCAACATTTCTACAGAATCCAAACTGATCTTCCCCGAGGTCGGCTTCTACCAGTTTTTCCATTCGTCTGTAAATAATTCGCGTTAGTATTTTGCAGCTGTGACTTATTAAACTGATAGTCCGGTAATTTTCACATCTGTCAACACCTGCTTTCTTTGGGATTGGAATTATTATATTCTTCTTGAAGTCTGAGGGTATTTTCCCTGTCTCGTACATCTTGCTCACCAGATGGTAGAGTTTTGTCAGAGCTGGCTCTCCCACGGCTATCAGTAGTTCTAATGGAATGTTGTCTACTCCCGGGGCCTTATTTCGACTCAGGTCTTTCAGTGCTGTATCAAACTCTTCACGCAGTATCGTATCCCACATTTCATCTTCATCTACATTCCTGTCCATAATATTGTCCTCAAGTACATCGCCCTTGTATAGACCTTCTATATACTCCTTCCACCTTTCTGGTTTCCCCTCTTTGCTTAGAACTGGGTTTCCATCTGAGCTCTTGATATTCATACAAGTGGCTCTCTTTTCTCCAAAGGTCTCTTTAATTTTCCTGTAGGCAGTATCTATCTTACCCCTAGTGAGATAAGCCTCTACATCCTTACATTTGTCATCTAGCCATGCCTGCTTAGCCATTTTGCACTTCCTGTCGATCTCATTTTTGAGACGTTTGTATTCCTTTTTGTCTGCTTCATTTACTGCATTTTTATATTTTCTCCTTTCATCAATTAAATTCAATATTTCTTCTGTTACCCAAGGATTTCTACTAGCCCTCGTCTTTTTACCTACTTGATCCTCTGCTGCCTTCACTATTTCATCCCTCAGAGCTACCCACTCTTCTTCTACTGTATTTCTTTCCCCCATTCCTGTCAATTGTTCCCTTATGATCTCCCTGAAACTCTGTACAACCTCTGGTTTTGTCAGGTTATCCAGGTTCCACCTCCTTAAATTCCCACCTTTTTGCAGTTTCTTCAGTTTTGATCCACAGTTCATAACCAATAGATTGTGGTCAGAGTCCACATCTGCCCCTGGAAATGTCCTACAATTTAAAACCTGGTTCCTAAATCTCTGTCTTACCATTATATAATCTATCTGATACGTTTTAGTATCTCCAGGATTCTTCCATGTATACAACCTTCTTTTCTGATTCTTGAATCAAGTGTTAGCTATGATTAAGTTACGCTCTGTGTAAAATTCTAACAGACGGCTTCCTCTTTCATTTCTTAGCCCCAATCCATATTCACCTACTATGTTTCCTTCTCTCCCTTTTCCTACACTCGAATTCCAGTCACCCACGACTATTAAATTTTCGTCTCCCTTCACTACCTGAATAATTTCTTTTATCTCATCATACATTTCTTCAATTTCTTCGTCATCTGCAGAGCTAGTTGGCATATAAACTTGTGCTACTGTAGTAGGCATGGGCTTCGTGTCTATCTTGGCCACTATAATACGTTCACTATGCTGTTTGTAGTAGCTTATCCGCACTCCTATTTTTTTTATTCATTATTAAACCTACTCCTGCATTACCCCTATTTGATTTTGTATTTATAACCCTGTATTCACCTGACCGAAGTCTTGTTCCCCCTGCCACCGAACTTCACTAATTCCCACTATATCTAACTTTAACCTTTTTAAATTTTCTAACCTACCTGCCCGATTAAGGGATCTGACATTCCACGCTCCGATCCGTAGAATGCCAGTTTTCTTTCTCCTGATAACGACGTCCTCTTGAGTAGTCCCCGCCCGGAGATCCGAACGGGGGACTATTTTACCTCCGGAATACTACACCCAAGAGGACGCCATCATCATTTAACCATACAGTAAAGCTCCATGCCCTCGGGAAAAATTACGGCTGTAGTTTCCCCTTGCTTTCAGCCGTTCGCAGTACCACAACAGCAAGGCTGTTTTGGTTAGTGTTACAAGGCCAGATCAGTCAATCATCTAGACTGTTGCCCCTGCAACTATGAAATCAATCATCTAGACTGTTGCCCCTGCAACTACTGAAAAGGCTGCTGCCCCTCTTCAGGAACCACACGTTTGTCTGGCCTCTCAACAGATACCCCTCCATTGTGGTTGCACCTACGGTACGGCAATCTTTATCGTTGAGGCACGCAAACCTCCCCACCAACGGCAAGGTCCATGGTTCATGGGGGGAGGAATAATAAATTATTTTAACAGTATTCCACACATTGCAAATGATTACCAGTCAAATGGTCTATCAACTGAGTCATTTTTTCCACTTAGAGGTGAGGAGAGGGCTGGGGGAGGGGGGGGGTCCCACAGGGTTAGGTGTTAATTAATTGATCGATGTAATTCATTAGGCAATCAAATTGATATAAAAGTGTGCTGATACACTCCTGGAAATTGAAATAAGAACACCGTGAATTCACTGTCCCAGGAAGGGGAAACTTTATTGACACATTCCTGGGGTCAGATACATCACATGATCACACTGACAGAACCACAGGCACATAGACACAGGCAACAGAGCATGCACAATGTCGGCACTAGTACAGTGTATATCCACCTTTCGCAGCAATGCAGGCTGCTATTCTCCCATGGAGACGATCGTAGAGATGCTGGATGTAGTCCTGTGGAACGGCTTGCCATGCCATTTCCACCTGGCGCCTCAGTTGGACCTGCGTTCATGCTGGACGTGCAGACCGCGTGAGACGACGCTTCATCCAGTCCCAAACATGCTCAATGGGGGACAGATCCGGAGATCTTCCTGGCCAGGGTAGTTGACTTACACCTTCTAGAGCACGTTGGGTGGCACGGGATACATGCGGACGTGCATTGTCCTGTTGGAACAGCAAGTTCCCTTGCCGGTCTAGGAATGGTAGAACGATGGGTTCGATGACGGTTTGGATGTACCGTGCACTATTCAGTGTCCCCTCGACGATCACCAGTGGTGTACGGCCAGTGTAGGAGATCGCTCCCCACACCATGATGCCGGGTGTTGGCTCTGTGTGCCTCGGTCGTATGCAGTCCTGATTGTGGCGCTCACCTGCACGGCGCCAAACACGCATACGACCATCATTGGCACCAAGGCAGAAGCGACTCTCGTCGCTGAAGACGACACGTCTCCATTCGTCCCTCCATTCACGCCTGTCGCGACACCACTGGAGGCGGGCTGCACGATGTTGGGGCGTGAGCGGAAGACGGCCTAACGGTGTGCGGGACCGTAGCCCAGCTTCATGGAGACGGTTGCGAATGGTCCTCGCCGATACCCCAGGAGCAACAGTGTCCCTAATTTGCTGGGAAGTGGCGGTGCGGTCCCCTACGGCACTGCATAGGATCCTACGGTCTTGGCGTGCATCCGTGCGTCGCTGCGGTCCGGTCCCAGGTCGACGGGCACGTGCACCTTCCGCCGACCACTGGCAACATCGATGTACTGTGGAGACCTCACGCCCCACGTGTTGAGCAATTCGGCGGTACGTCCACCCGGCCTCCCGCATGCCCACTATACGCCCTCGCTCAAAGTCCGTCAACTGCACATACGGTTCACGTCCACGCTGTCGCGGCATGCTACCAGTGTTAAAGACTGCGATGGAGCTCCGTATGCCACGGCAAACTGGCGGACACTGACGGCGGCGGTGCACAAATGCTGCGCAGCTAGCGCCATTCGACGGCCAACACCGCGGTTCCTGGTGTGTCCCCTGTGCCGTGCGTGTGATCATTGCTTGTACAGCCCTCTCGCAGTGTCCGGAGCAAGTATGGTGTGTCTGACACACCGGTGTCAATGTGTTCTTTTTTCAATTTCCAGGAGTGTATATCAGTAAGTGGAGTTCCCAGAGTGGTGAGGGAGTGGGAGGGTGTGGGGGAGGAGATGGGGGAGGTGTGGGGGTTTCTTAGGAAACCACTTAACTGAAAAACAGGTTAAGGGTCTGTCAGTCAAAATGACGGATTATCCCTAGGGGGTAATAATCCTTTTAGCAGAACCACAGGTTAAAGACCTGTCTCACAAAACAGTCCGCTGATACCACTTTGCCCTGCTATTTCCACATTCAAATCACTGGCTACGCGACTCACGGTCCAGTAGACTGTCGATAGCCGAGTACTGTTCTATGGAGGCGCCGTGACGCCCGTTGCTCAAACACTTGTGGTTGTCGTGTGAGGCGGAGTACGCGTTTGAATAACATCGTCTCTGCGATATTGTAGATGCAGCCTAGGCACTGATGACGTCGGGAATTCGGATCCTTGTATAATCTCCAGTATGCATCTCGGTCTGTCATCCCACGTTCAAGTCCATTAATTCGTGACTTGTTGCCATGTTCACCCCATCATGTAGCAGACCACTCGTAGATTGTTTCTAAACTAACAGTAAATACGTCGCATCTAGCCACAACATTCGTGCATTATACGCGGCACATCTTTAAAAATGGGACAACACTTCACATGACTTCTCGCAAACCTAGTTTATTATAAACACTTGATACATACTGAAACGTTTTTCCTATGGTATTGATCCCCACACTTTATATTCAACCTGACAACCAAACAACTAATGCCATCAGAAGTGGTATCAGTAAATTCACTAGACATTTTTCACCACTCAGTGAAGATTAACGTTCGTAACTTGAGTAATAATGTTGTCAACACTATCTGAAATGACGACATGTGCTTACTGACGTAAAAAACGAAGTCATCTCTTTCATATAACGATATTTACAGATAAGTTCAAATCACTACCATGATTAAAACTACTTAATAATACAATACCAGTTGTCTGTAAAATGTGATTATGCTCAGTCTAGTCTCAGATATACCACGACTTGTTAACAACCTTTAAATCCACCAAAACATAAAAGCAACATTTAATTTCGAATGAGACAGAATTTACTGAAACTCATAAATCATAAACTAAGAACTTTTTTTGAAATTTATATCCTATTGAAAAGTCCAGGCGACGGAGAATTCGGCAAAACTTACACTTTACTTCAAACTTGTTACATTCAGTACTATTCGACATAAATACGAATTTTATTACGTCCTAGATAATTTATTCAAAACACAACCGATTCACACCTTCGTCATATTCAAAACTTCACATATTTTTATACCGTCAGAGTGGTTAGATAACACGAAAAACCCCACAGATTGGAGAACTTATGGTAAAATATTTGTGTTGACAGCATGCGCAGAGTACACTACGCTAGTCAGATTATGTATACTACTTATAACACAGTTTTTAAAACCACATCTGCATGTTTAATCACCGATACTACAACATCCGATTTATGAACAAAACTCATCAATAAGTGTACTAATTTTCACGCCTATTGTAAACTCTACTTAATGTTTTTACACGAAACTAAGATTGTAAACAACCAACTGAATTTGGACTTATTCCAAAGTCCCTAAACATTTATGCAACAAGGGCCACTTCTAATTTGAATGTTCCTGAGATTAAGCGTATGTGTACTTGGCTTTAACAAGATTGTGCAAAACTAAAAACGTGTTGCAACGTAAAAGCTGGATAGTGGAAAAGCTATCAGCCAGTAATTCCATATGTCTACCAGCAGAAAGGTATTTTTACTTTACTGAGCTACAACAGAGACAATTTCCTCAAGAATATTTTCGCAGACTCAACGGACCTGGAAAAAACAACACTACTCAAAGAAGCCGATGCTGCAAAAGCTAAGTGCAAACTTTATAAACATTCCTGTCAGCACACAGCCATGTTGCATCATCGGGATTTCGTAGTGCGTACCTGTGTCAACTGAGGGCACACACGATATCCAGTGAAGAACACTGAGTGAACCTCACAACATGAAGTCACTAGAATGTATGATCAGCTGGCGGGCATCTGCAACTTTCCTGGGCTGCAATCGCAGTTAGTAAAACATCAACTATAACTGTAGTCGAAATAGAAATATTACAGTGATGAAGTTTACTGTCGTCTTCAGTCAAAGTTAACTAATTTGAATTGCATAAGATTTACCGTAAGCGGCAATGATATCCAACATCACTGCTGAGATTAGGCAGTATTTCTTCGAACAATAAGGCCATTATAACATTCCAAATTTTGTTTGGAAAAGAAATGTGATCAAATATTCATCAAATTTTCTGTGACAAAGGGGTGTAACACTGTCATCAAATATTCTTTGACAAAGATCTCTGACGTCACAGTTCCTTCAGAATGGCCGCCGAAGACTTATTACTAGAGCATATGCTCTTCAGTTGCGTGTACCACAACTGCATTGCATTTACATTTGGAAGAGGGAGAGAAGAATATAAAAATAGAAAGGTAGTTTGTTAAAACCGTCGGCTTCATGGCGAGAGGCTAATAGCATCCAACAAAATCTATCACGGGACCTGCAAGTGCAGGACGTAAGGTCGCGTGAAAATGATTTTGCGAATGGACGAGAGTACATATCAGTATACGCTCAAGAGAGTGGGTCCTCATATTACACTTACAGATCACTCAGTTCAGGAATACTATGCCCACAAAAGTCAGACTTTCAGTAACACTGCGATTCCCTGCAACAGGAGAAAGCTGCACTAGTTTGCAGTGTAGCACTCTAATAGCACAGTGCACAAGACGAAAATAATACCCAGAAACCAGCGGATGCATTTGTAAAGGACTGGAGGAGGAATGTCTGAAGGCAAATGAGTGTTAAGTACACACTATAGCTATTAAGAAATATTTTTATTTCTACAAAATTTGCAGATTTTGCCCTTTATATTCTCGGGAGTACATCCTGGCCGTGCTTAGCGCATATGGCCTTCGCAGTTTTTATGTTGCTCTTTGTTCTTATTCTATTTCTGTACTCGGGATGCCGCAAGTTATACAGTGCTTCAGTTGTTTTTTACATTTCTATTAGTTTTATTGTATATGCGATACCAAGTGGATTTCGAAGCCATGTTGCTAACATTACAGGTTAGACAGTTACAGCGATGTTAGACCTCCAAGCTGTATCATTTCTCCATGCAGTAAACAGAAGACAAGCCCTTTCTTTGATAAAATCTAAGTGGATGCGCTAAATTTGGTCAAAGAAAATTTGACCAAGACCTAAAGAAACTTTGTCAAAGAATGTTTGATAATGTAATACCTGTGTAATCTGGAGCTAGATGGAGGGTAATCAATATTTACACTAAAGCAAAAACAAAATCGAACGGTACATCCTAGTAATTATTCTCTTACAAGGTTGCTTTATCAAAGTAGTTCCACGTTTCCCTGGTGTTTTAAAATATAAAGTCTGAACAACATGGTTTTAATTATGAACGGTATATTTTTTTCGGGATACAGTTTTACTTCATAATTTGAACGAACTTCAAAGAGATTACATAGAGTCAAGAATATTTAGGAAAATATCGATGAATAACAATTTACCGTGAACGCTAAAACATTTTTCCTTCTATCATTACACTTACTCCAAAAGTCAAAATCAAAAGTCAGTCAAATGAACAAATAACGAAGTACTTATTGACTTCCTGCACACCAATCTCTGCACACAGCAAATTAAAGTGAACTTGCTCAGATGGCTTTGTCTGGAGATTAGCCAACCGGTTCCGTATCAATATACTCCAACATAATTTCATCATTCAGAAATCATTCAAGAACATAAAAGTGTCGGACTTCAATATGTTTTGACTGGCGATGATGTTGTTGTTGTGGTCTTCAGTCCTGAGACTGGTTTGATGCAGCTCTCCATGCTACTCTATCCTGTGCAAGCTTCTTCATCTCCCAGTACCTACTGCAGCCTACATCCTTCTGAATCTGCTTAGTGTATTCATCTCTTGGTCTCCCTCTACGATTTTTACCCTCCACGCTGCCCTTCAGTACCAAATTCGTGATCCCTTGATGCCTCATAACACGTCCTACCAACCGATCTCTTCTTCTAGTCAAGTTGTGCCACAAACTCCTCTTCTCCCCAGTTCTAATCAATACCTCCTCATTAGTTATGTGATCTACCCATCTAATCTCAGCATTCTTCTGTAGCACCACATTTCGAAAGCTTCTATTCTCTTCTCGTCTAAACTATTTATCGTCCATGTTTCACTTCCATACATGGCTACACTCCATACAAATACTTTCAGAAACGACTTCCTGACATTTAAATCTATACTCGATGTTAACAAATCTCTCTTCTTCAGAAACTCTTTCCTTGCCATTGCCAGTCTCCATTTTATATCCTCTCTACTTCGACCACCACAGTTATTTTGTTCCCCAAATAGCAAAACACCCTTTACTACTTTAAGTGTATCATTTCCTAATCTAATTCCCTCAGCATCACCCGACATAATTCGACTACATTCCACTATCTTCGTTTTGCTTTTGTTGATGTTCATCTTATACCCTCCTTTCAAGACACTGTCCATTCCGTTCAACTGCTCTTCCAAGTCCTTTGCTGTCTCTGACAGAATTACAATGTCATCGGCGAACCTCAAAGTTTTTATTTCTTCTCCATGGGTTTTAATACCTACACCGAACTTTCCGTTTGTTTCCTTTACTGCTTGCTCAATATACAGATTGAGTAGCATCGGGGAGAGGCTACAACCCTGTCTCACTCCCTTCCCAACCACTGTTTCCCTTTCATACCCCTCAACTCTTATAACTGCCATCTGGTTTCTGTACAAATTGAAAATATCCTTTCGCTCTCTGTATTTTACCCCTGTCACCTTCAGAATTTGAAAGAGAGTATTCCAGTCAACATTGGCAAAAGCTTTCTCTAACTCTACAAATGCTAGAAACGTAGGTTTGCCTTTCCTCAGTCTTTCTTCTAAGATAAGTCGTAGTGTCAGTATTGCCTCACGTGTTCCAACATTTCTACGGAAACCAAACTGATCTTCCCCGAGGTCGGCTTCTACCAATTTTTCCATTCGTCTGTAAAGAATTCGCGTTAGTATTTTGCAGCCGTGACTTATTAAACTGATAGTTCGGTAATTTTCACATTTTTCAACAACTGCTTTCTTTGGGATTGGAATTATTATATTCTTCTTGAAGTCTGAGGGTATTTCCCCTGTCTCATACATCTTGCTCACCAGATGGTAGAGTTTTGTCAGAGCTGGCTCTCCCACGGCTATCAGTAGTTCTAATGGAATGTTGTCTACTCCCGGGGCCTTGTTTTGACTCAGGTCTTTCAGTGCTCAGTCAAACTCTTCACGCAGTATCATATCTCCCATTTCATTTTCATCTATCTCCTCTTCCATTTCCATAATATTGTCCTTAAGAACATCGCCCCTGTATATACTCCTTCCACCTTTCTGCTTTCCCTTCTTTGCTTTGAACTGGGTTTCCATCTGAGCTCTTGATATTCATGCAAGTGGTACTCTTTTCTCCAAAGGTCTCTTTAATTTCCCTGTAGGCAGTATCTATCTTACCCCTGGTGAGATAAGCCTCTACATCCTTACATTTGTCCTCTAGCCATCCCTGCTTAGCCATTTTGCACTTCCTGTCGATCTCATTTTTGAGACGTTTGTATTCCTTTTTGCCTGCGTCACTTGCTGCATTTTTGTATTTTCTCCTTTCATCAATTAAATTCAGTATCTCTTCTGTTAGCCAAGGATTTCTACTAGCCCTCGTCTTTTTACCTACTTGATCCTCTGCTGCCTTCACTATTTCATTCCTCAAAGCTATCCATTCTTCATCTACTGTATTTCTTTCCCCTATTCGTGTAAATCGTTCCCTTATGCTCTCCCTGAAAATCTGTACAACCTCTGGTTCTTTCAGTTTATCCAGGTCCCATCTCCTTAAATTCCCACCTTTTTGCAGTTTCTTCAGTTTTAATCCATAGTTCATAACCAATAGATTGTGGTCAGAGTCCACATCTGCCCCTGGAAATGTCTTACAATTTATAATCTGGTTCCTAAACCTCTGTCTTACCATTATATAATCTATCTGAAACCTTCTAGTATATCCAGGGTTCTTCCATGCATACAACCTTCTTTCATGATTCTTGAACCAAGTGTTAGCTGTGATTAAGTTATGCTCTGTGCAAAATTCTACCAGGCGGCTTCCTCTTTTTTACTCCTGATAACGACGTCCTCTTGAGTAGTCCCCGCCCGGAGATCCGTATGGGGGACTATTTTACATCCGGAATACTTTACCCAAGAGGACGCCATCATTATTTAATCATACAGTAAAGCTGCATGCCCTCGGGAAAAATTACGGCTGTAGTTTCCCCTTGCTTTCAGCCGTTCGCAGTAGCACCACAGCAAGGCCGTTTTGGTTAGTGTTACAGGGCCATTCAGATTTTTTTGCTCATTTTAATGCACTGCCACTGTCAATATAAAGTGTTGGAGGTTGTCCCGGCATTTCAACCAATTCCCTTAATAAACGACCAAACCAGATTAATTCTTTGGTTCCTTCACTTGCTGAAATAATTTCTGCTTCGGTTTTAGATGTAGCCGCAGCCTTCTGCGGCTAACTGGTCCATGATATTTTCCCACCAGAGTACTTTGCCACAATGCCGGTTGTTGAACGTCTTGTTCGTTTGTCCCCCGCGAAATCAGTGTCACTGTAAGTTCTCAAATTTTCATCCCTATCATAGATAATACCATAATTAAATGTATCTTTCAGATACAGAAACATCCGTTTCACTCGATTCCGGTCCTCAGTGGTTGGTTTTTTCGTAGCTCGAGCAGCTTTATTCACTGCAAAAGTTGTATGTGGGCGATTTGCTATTGAGAGGTACGTAAGACACATAACTGCCTCGTGGTAGGGGACAGAAGGCGAAATTCCTTCATTCTGATCGTTTTCTTCATATCCAACGGGAGTTGAAATCACGTTTGCATTCAGCCATACGAAATCTTTCCAATATTTGTTTCGCGTATTTTTCTTGACTTATCGCAATCGCTCCATTTTGCTTTATTTTTATGCCAAGAAAATTCTGAATGGTCCCCATCGTTGTATCAAATTCGCGTTGTAAAGTGTCCAGAAAAGTTGTAATTTCTTCTTTGTCATTGCCAACAATTAGACCATCATCAATGTGCATTGCTACATAGTGTCTATTTCCATCGTATTTACGATAAAACAAACAAGGATCTGCAGTACTCTTTTGGAAGCCCGCTTTATTCGTGATTCCCATAAAATGTTTGTTCCAGTTGCACAGTGCTTCTCTGAGTTCACTGAGACTCCGTTTCAAGACACACACTCGATGTGTAGCATCTGCGAAGCCTTCTGGTTGTTCCATATACACTTCATCTTGAAGTACTCCATTCAAAAACGTCGTCTTCGCGTGGAATTGTTTCACCATCATCTTCTTTGAAGCAGCTACGGCTAGCAAAATTCGAACTGTGTCATAACGTGCAACATGACTATGTATGTACATCTTCATAATCAGTTCCTGCTTACTGCATGTACCCTTTAGCAAATAGTCGGTCTCTGAAGCGAGTGCTCCCATCAGGCGTTACTTTTCGACGTAGAACCCAGTGGCAATACTTTGGGAGTCGTAGGACGCCCAACTAACACCCATGTATCGTTTCTCTTTAGTGCTCCTATTACTTCATTAATAGTTTGCATCCATTTTTCCTTTTCATTTAACTGCAACACGTCAGTAAAACAGTTTGGATCCTTATGTTCACCAACATTACTTTTTGTTAGCATCAAGAACTCGCCAGTTTCTACAGAGACTGGTTCTCTTCGTTGTCTTCTACTCTCCAATTTATTTTCATCAGAAAATTCATATTTTTCGACTTTCAGGAATTCTCTTGAGTCTATATTATTGTCATCTGATACTTGACTTCCGCCAGAATCAAGTGTGTTAAATTTTTCTTCACTTTGACTTCCTCTGGAAGCAGAATCCCAAGAAATGTCAAATTTGATAATATCATTTCGTAAACTGCAAACTATTTCTGGCTTAAATTTTACACCATGACTCAAGACAGCTTTCTTTTTGGAAGAAATCCAAACTCGAAATTCATCTTTGTTATTGAAATACCCAGCGTGTTGACCAAGAAAAGTCTTATCATCAAACTTTGAACGAAAATGTTTGTTTATGTGTACGTAGCAACCTGAGACAAAAATTCTGAAGTGCTCAAGTTTTCCTGTTGGTCGATTGTACCACAGCTCATAAGGAAATTTGTCTGGAACCGAAGACCTTCCAGTACTACTGAAAATTAGACCGCTGTATTGCAAGCTTCTGCCCACAATTGTCTTGGTAGTTGCTTGCGTTAAGCATCGAACGCGCAGCTTCAACAATTTTTCTATTTTCACGTTCGGCCAAACCATTTAGTTTGGGAGTATACGGTGGAGGAATCAGTAAGACTGTTCCGTTATCTATGAGCAATTCCTTAATTCTGTTATTATTAAACTCTTTACCTTCATCACATCTGAATTGTTTCACTGCATGGCCGTTCGTTTGGGCTTCATTTCAAAATTGTTTAAACACATCGTACACTTCATTTTTTGTGCTTCGAAAAGAAAATTCGGCGAAATTTACTGAAATCGTCTGTAAAACATACATAATATCGAGCACCTCTAAACGACTCTGTTCTAATTGGTCCGTTGACCTTTGCTTGGATTAATTCGCTAGTAGCTGTGGAGCGATTTGCTCGTTGTCTGAATGCTAGTTTATGCATCTTCCCTAATGCACAACCATCACAAAATTCACCCTTACTACCTTCTACATTAAAGTTAAGTTTCTTCAAGACGTTTGTGACCTGGTAATCAGCTGAAGGCAGGATTCGGTTATGATTGTGGCGGGGCCGTAGTCAGTTACTATTGGTTGCCTTTTACAGTTATACACATTTATTTTAATCCGGTAATTCCAGACTCAACAATAAATAAAAAGCCACACGTTATTAACGAAAGAATGAACAACAGTGTAAAATAATAGTGTTTTCAGTGCATTACAATTTAGAAGATCACTATAAAATACAGATACAACAAATTATGTTTTAAAAACAAGCCACTGTGATCACGGCTGGAGGCCTTATATGCCAAGAATGGCAATAAATGAAGAATGTTTAAGAACTCGATGCAGTTTACAACTTACAAATATTAAAATATTACAGGTAAGTAGCCATAAACATACCAGAAAGCATCAGACGTCAGACATGGCAGTAAATAAGGTTTTAAGGCTTACTGCTAAAAATACCAATACCAAATTAGAATTTTAAGACAAATAACTACAATTACGGCTTAAGGTCTTACACGCCAAGAACGGCAATTATATAAAAAATTTAGAAACCTGCAATAAAAAATACAATAGCAAAGGTTAATTTAAATAAAAAAACAAGTAACTGATCATCAAACAGGTGAAATAAAATGACGGTTAACCTTGTAACACAACCTTAACACTGCTAGATTTATTCCAGAAGGCGACCAGAAGTATTAACTAGACATTCATAACCTTTAATGTAGGCATTACAATGTATTATAATACATAATACAATAATAAAACTCAGGACCAGTCACAGACGGTGCTCCAGAAATCGACCTCTGAGAAACACTTTCGCGAGCGATGAGACAGGCAGCCAAGAGTTGCATTCACTTCAAAATATGGTAACTCAGATTAGTGGCAGTCTAACTAATGACTAATGATAACTTGTTGAAGCTACCTGACGTCCGACAAACCAAATGCAACGATGGAACAATACGCCAAAGCCAGAAACAGCAATCTGCACTACGTCCCCAGAATACTGTGTTCAGAGCGCCCGGAACGAAAAAGGAATCACTACGACCAGAGTAGAAAAAAAAATCACCAATGGGCCTAGAATCAAGCAAGCTGTCAAAACTACACGCCTTACAGACAGCAGCACTGCTGTTACATACACCAACCCCCAGGGCAGGTAACTGGGGCGTTAGCGGCCATCAGGCAGGAAAAATACCACTGGTTGAACTTAACAAATTGTAACAAGCTGAACGCAGTAAATAGTAATAAGAAGTCGAGGAAAGCTAGATCCGCCTTCCCGAAGTACTCCACCCGCTGCTCTTCGCCTCGGCGACACTACGAGCACGACCCAAATCACTGGAAATCGCGAGATATGACAATGGTGGAGGTTTCTCCCCTTGAATTCGAGTGCACTCATCTTAATGCTTGCAGGATCCGGTTTACGACGAGGTCGTGCACCCTCGTGACCACAGCCCTTCGATCCGGCAGTCCATGCGCGCCTCCAGCGGTCCCGGCATGTTGTCACACTGCGCGGACCTGGCTCCTCCTCAGTCCCCAACCGACTCCACACTCACACGATCCGGAAAAACAACGACGTCGCCCCAGAGATAGGGCAACAGTTACTACATATCGATAACCGCCGCTGCTGCCACTAGCGGACAGGCAACGCTTGCGAAACACAGTGGCGCCAGTCAACACGAAAAGAAGAGAAACAACTGCATCCATGCCAACTAAACGATACGGTCTGGCCTCCAACAGTGGGCGCAAACATACAAACAGTACCAACGCGAGCTGCAGCATGGCTCAATGTTCTTGACGTATTGCTAATTCTGGTCACCCAATCTTTCGTGGTAAATTTATAGTATTTCAGAAGATGTCACTTAGTTCACTTGATTACTTTTTCCTGGCCTAACAACACGCATACTCAATATATACAGCTCATTTTCCACGTAGCCTGTTACGGCGATGTCGCCGCTGGCTTTTTCCCGAACCCTGACACTTTTGCTGTCAAACGTTATATTGTAGCCGTTACATGCGGCTGCTCTGCCTGAGATCAAATGAGCGATAGCATTGAGGACACAAAAAATTTTCTATTCTAGCACTGTCCCATTTATTGTTTCGTCTTATTTCGATGCAGACTGTTCCTTGACCAAATGCACGCACATTAGTACCTTGCTTTCCTCGTGAAACTACTTCAGGAACATCAAATTCACTGTATAAAACGAGATGTTGTTTATTCGGAGTGTCATGCTTCTTAGCAACGCTATCACAATATTATTTATTTACGTCAATACAATTTCTACTAGACGAACCCACGGCGCATGAAGTAAATACAGAGTAACCATTCACCTTCTCTTCTTGCCCCGCGCTATTCTAGGCATGGGCGTTCAGTGGACACACCACTACTGCCCAGTGACCTAGTTGTTTACATTTATTGCACGGAAATTTTTGTTTTGCTCGTTCATTCGACATCTAGTTCTTCCATGTGCTAGAAACGACAAATGCAAGTATGTCCGTTGCATTTTGTTCACGCAATACAGTGCTAAAAAGTTTTTGAAAGAGTAAGTTCAAACTCTGATCTTCCGCTGGTGTTGTAGCCAGGAGATCTTTGAAATTATCGTATTTCTTTCCTATCGTAGATAAAAGTCGACCATTTAATATTCTTTCAGACAGCGTGTTCTCTTCATGTTTCGTTAATTCGTCATTTAGATCTACAAATAACTTAAGTAGCTTAGCCATACATGTCCTGATATCTTCTGTTTCGTCGCGTTTGCCACAAAAAAAATTTCAATTACCATGTTCAAACGTTGCACGGTGCTACGTTCAGATCGGGTACATAGTTTGAACCATATTTCGTTAGCGTTTTTGCACGTCAACACAAGTTCAGCAACTGTTTTGCTTAGCGCACTTGCTGTTAGACTTGCTGCTTTCGCGCCATTCTTTTGCCGTTCTGCATATGCTGCTTTCTGTTTAGTAGTAGGATCACGAGGCTATACGACAGTTTCGCACGTAGCAATAACAATGGATGCGGGTTCATATGAACAGAGCACCATAAACATGTGCCATTCCCATTTTGCCCAGTCGTCAGGCCCTTCAAGTTTATCAATATTCAGTTTATAATCTCCGTTTGTAGCCATTTTCTTACCGTATAATTCTTTTCAACAGAAAAGTCTTCTACCAGCAGACACTGGATTGAACCACCAAAAAAAATAAATAAATAAATAAATAAAAAACAAAAAAAAAACTAACTGTACTTTGGTCTTTAAACATGGTCTGGGCCCATTACATGTTGTAAATTATAAATTCTGAACAACACAGTTTTAGTCATAAACGGCATACTTTTTTTCAGGATACAGCTTTACTTCGTAACTTGAAATATCTAACGTAAACACTCGCCACACTCCGTCTCGTTTTTGCTACACACAGCGATAGCAGCGCCCCAAGCGACAAATCTGAATACGATATTGACTGAATGCGAGTATTGATTTTTATTTTGATTTGCAACATAGTTTTTACGATACGAAATGTATGCATTGCCTTAAAATTTGACAATAACTAAGAAATGTCACCACATTTGCCTTCTTCTAGTTTCCTAAGCGCCCTGGGACGTATGGTGGTGGTGGTGGTTAGTGTTTAACGTCCCGTCGACAACGAGGTCATTAGAGACGGAGCGCAAGCTCGGGTTAGGGAAGGATTGGGAAGGAAATCGGCCGTGCCCTTTCAAAGGAACCATCCCGGCATTTGTCTGAAACGATTTAGGGAAATCACGGAAAACCTAAATCAGGATGGCCGGAGACGGGATTGAACCGTCGTCCTCCCGAATGCGAGTCCAGTGTGTGGGACGTATGAAATGGTACATTATAGGGCAGGGCCTTACGATTCTCCTGTAATGTACAGATGCTTACTGAATAATCTCGTTTCTGTTTAATAACAAAAAAAAAATGCTAGCGAACTACAGAATAGTTTGCAGAAACATGTCGTAAATCTACCCAACAAAACGGAGTTAATTCGCTGCACTTTCAGCCAAACGAGTGAATTTGGAGCGTAGGAAATCTTTATGGAATGTAATAGCTACATTATTTAACGTATCAAATAAGCCACCACACCTGTAGCTTAAGGGATAATAAATCTTCAAAAGCAACAACTGTTTCCCGAAACTGAAGAAACCAGTTCAACAATTGTTGGTAAATCTAAGCCACGAACAGCAAGAATCTTCAACACATTCGCTTCCGAAGCAAAGGTGATTGCATTTACAAAAATGTTCGTGTATTAGAAAGACGAGACAAGTGTAAGAAAGGACGAATCATTATAGACTCCATACAAAAGTGTTAGGTTTCATGGAAAGTGCCTATCAAAAAGAATCATCCGACGTTTAAAAAGTCATAACTATTATTTTATTTGAGATATGTGCTTGAACAAGTACTCTTGGAAAGAGCAAACTCTCAAGTTTTACAAAGTCTCTGCTAGGTTGTAGCAGCAGTGTGCGCCCGCTTCAGTTCTAGTAAAAATGGCGTCGGGACAATAGAAAGTGTTTTATGTTCTACATTTTGCGCAGTACGGGTCAGTAATAAGTAATAACTGTTCAGCGTGACTTTCGTACTAGGTATGGTGTGCATCCTCCTACAGCACAGAGCATTAGACAGTAGCATGAACAATGCCGAGAAACAGGTTGTTTGCACAAAGGCAAATCGCCGGGCCGTCACGGGGTGTCTGACACAGACGTCGAAAACATCCGCCATAGTTTCACAGGGAGTCCACAGAAATCCGTTCGCAGTGCAGCTCAACTGCTCAGCATACCCCCGATGTCCGTCTGGTGTGTGTTGCGTCGATGTTTACACATGAAACCATATAACATTCAGCTACTGCAAGCTTTCCGTGAAGGTGAGAAACACAATGAGTGGAATTCTGTAATTTTGTTCTTGATAAGATGGAGGATGACAGTTTTCTTCCACGCATAGTCTTTAGTGGCGGGGCAACATTCCATTTAAATGAAAAGGTGGACTGTCATAATTTGAGAGTATGGGGTACGGAAAACTCATATGAAGTTGTACAACACGAGAGGGGCTCTCCAAAATTTAATGTGTTTTGTGCAATTTCACGGGAAAAGGTGTATGGTCCAATTTTCTTTGCCGAGAACACTGTTACAGGAAGCACATGTCTCGATATGCTTGAGAACGTTCTTTTCCCACAGTTGTAGACTGATTCGAACGACTTCATTTAGCAACAGGATGGGGCACCGCCACACTGTCATCTGGAAGTGCTGAAATTTTTAAATCAAAGGATTACTGAGTGGTGGATCTGTCGCACTGGACCAAGTGACTCAGCCTTACATTACTGGCCTCCAAGGTCACCGGACCTGACTGTAAGTGATTATTTTTTGCGGCGGTTTAAAAAAGAATCTGTTTATGTGCCTCCGTTACCAACAACAATGAATGAGCTGAGACACCGCATAACACCACCTGTGGAAGCTGTAACTCAAGACATGCTCGCTGCAGTGTGGTAACAAGTTGAATACCGCAATGACATATGCCTTGCATCTCAAGGAAGGCATATTGAACACCTACGAAAAGGTATGAAAAAGAAACTTTCTGACTTTCCCGTTCATCAAAAAACAAAATTCATTGTATATGTTTATTAGTTTCAGAAATATTTACGTGCCAAGTCGGATGATTCTTTTTGATACACTCTGTATACGCTTCTTATGCGTGAAATGTGTGTTTGCTTTCTCTTGCTTTCAGAAAAGGGAGCTACAGATAGATTCGGAAGAATCTCTTCATGAGTAAGTTGTAGCTTATGTCATTGCATCAGTGTGGTTCGGCAGTTTTCACTTGTGTTTAATGATACTTCATGTCTCTTGACAATTTACTTACACATGGAACGCAAAAATATAGCAAATATTTCGTTAATTAAGTAGAAAATAACTAAAAACAAACATCAACCTTACGACGCATGTCAATGTCTGCTATCTCACCGCTTGGAGCTCTAGTGTAGCTCCAGCTGTCAAACGGTAACAACTTTCTTAGCAGAGAATATCGTGACTGAAATTATTAGACTGTGGCTAAAACGTTTTTCTTTTTATACAACACCTGGCAATCCCTGGAATGAAATACAAGCTACACAAAGAGTGAGAACGATTTTGTGTACTATATGCCTGCTGCAACTGAAAAGTGACGGAGAGATTATATTTGTCTGTCTCCGAATACACAGAGCTCGTCACGACAATGTCACGTCGCAGTGCTGACGTACAGCAACATCAACATTAATAGCACTGCAATATATCTGCATTAGTCGAAGGACAAGACACAAATGAAGACGGTATGCTTTGCCGCACAATAGAGTACCTAGTGTGTCTTAATGGCCGCAGCGTGCCTGAACGAGAGGACATAATAGCTGTTGTTGCTAACCTAGTCATGAGACAAAGGACGACAGCCGCCATCAAGCTAGCTAACTAGTAGACCAACGGCCCCTGCTGTAAACTTCGTGACGCCACAGCCAGCACACATGTATTGTGATGACCTTGAAAAATGATGTTGAAGCAGAATGTCACTTATGTAGTTTTTAGTGCAGACTGTTTCACTGAAGAATTGTAGACTGAGACAAAGCCCCGTTAGCGGAAAGGCCGTTTTTAATATATAAATCGATTGGCGGAAGTGAAAATAAAAACTGGCCAATCAATTACAAAACAATTCCAGTGCGAAATTTGCTAGACTACTTGGAGAAAACAGAGAGATTCTTCTCGACAAGGATTGTTGAAGATTTATGTGACAACATTTCTGTTTAGATCTTCTGGAAGAACACTTCTAGTTAACTCTTGAGATGTCAGTGCTGATGAAAGGACCACCAGCTGGACATAGTTCATAAGCGCTACCACTTCTCGTTTGGGCCTCTCAAGCCAATCTAGGATTATAGTTGATGTTCAAATGGTTCAAATGGCTCTGAGCACTATGGGACTTAACATCTATGGTCATCAGTCCCCTAGAACTTACAAGTACTTAAACCTAACTAACCTAAGGACATCACACAATACCCAGTCATCACGAGGCAGAGAAATTCCCTGACCCCGAAGGGAATCGAACCCGGGAACCCGGGCGTGGGAAGCGAGAACGCTACCGCACGACCACGAGCTGCGGACATAGTTGATGTGAAGCACCTGTTTCGCACAGGTTAGTATCCCACGCACTACAATCGCCACCTGCCACTGATGATTAAATACACTTACATGACGACATTTATTGAACTACATGAAAAAAATGTAAATTAGTTACAAATTACGGTGTGCACACACTTTATTCAATATGTGAACGTCACTATAGATATTCGGATTTACGGTAAGAGATGTTCGATATGCGTGCCATCATTGGCGATGATGTGGCGCAGACGAATAGCGAAATTCTGAATGACCCCCTGAAGTGTCGGAACGTCAATGCTATGGATGACCTCCTGAATGGCTGTTTTCATCTCATAAATGGTTTCGGAGTTATTGCTGTACACCTTGTCTTTAATATAGCCCTACAAAAAGGAGTCGAATGTGTTCAGGCACGGAGAATACGGTGGCCAATCGAGACCCATACCAGTAGCCTCTGGGTACCCCAGCTGCTCCAGGATATCAAACATTCTGCTACTTCGATGGAGTCAAGCTCCGTCTTGCGTGAACCACATCTTCCGAAATCAGGGTCACTAATGCGTATGAAATCATCGTCCAAAACCTTCACGTAACGTTCGGTAGTCATCGTGCCATCTAGGAGTATCGCACCGATCACTCCGTGACTGGACGCTGCACACCAGACAATCACTCGTTGAGGGTGTAGAGACTTCTCGATTGCGAAATGCGGGTTCTCAGTCCCCCAATAGCGCTATTTTTATTTTTTAACGAACCCATCCAAATGAAAATGGGCTTCGTCGCTAAACCAAACCACACAATTCCCATCATGCCCCGCGGCCAACCGTGCAGTTTGAACGTCCTAACGCAAACCGTTCAGAAGTTATGGCGATTTTATTTCGTGTAGTTCGATAATTGTCGCCCTGTACATACACCTGAGTAGGGCTTGCCTACTAATTTGTCTCAAAGCTGTAAACATTTAACCCATAGGAAAGAGGCCCTCAGATCATTAAAGGGCAGTAATGTTATTAAATACTACATTTTTTCTTCTTCTTTCCATTTTGGCCATCTGCGAATTGGCTTTTATCTAGTGATTATCTTGAATGGTATTCTTTATTTCCCAGCCTTCTTGACTCCTCTACGTCGTTTCCGTCTTCGGTCTCTTACTGTTGTGGAAACCTATGGCAGCCTCAGTTTTCGTTAGAAAGTTATCCTGTCCCCTTTTCTCTGTTTGCTGCATTCCTGTTTCTTCCAAACTCATGTGTGCCACTTGCATCCGGCCCACTTTGGATTTCTTGCACACAAAAAACTCCAGTATCTGATGTGTTAAACTTTCTTGGCCTATTCCAGCCCTCTATCCGAAAAATGCAGCCATTTTCATGATGGTATCCGAGATCCTTTCTATTTGAACATACAGTTCTTGATTTATTAGTTTCTATGCATGGAGGTCATAAGCAGTCTGAAAAGCTTCTAAGGGTGTTGCAGGAGAGGTTGTGCTGACAAATAACTGTTGAGAAATAAATTCGATGCGTTGAGACGTTTCCGAGTTATTTAGCACTGAAGTTAGCCAGTGAGGTGGTTGCGCGCACAGCCTGCCAGGGGTGGTGTCGCCAAACGCGTTCATCGTTTGGCTTCCTCGCACCTAACAAACGTAGCTTCTGCTGACCTAGCTTAAACTTATCACTTCCGAAAAACGCACACTTTAACTGTTGTAATGAGCATGGTAACTTTTACGTCGTGTCGTTGTCTCTGAAGAGCTGTACAATGGAAAGCAAGGAGAAGACGTTGTTTGGTGGCCAGTATCATCTTTCTGTAACACAAACTCCACGTATATATTAACTGGATTCTGTATTCACAAGGACAGAAAGTCACTTAAGATGGTTGTGGTACAGGCTCTTCTGTGTAGTCCACGTTAGCCTCACTGATGGTGAAGTACGAAATCCGCTAGGTCCACAATTATGGTTGCTATGTGCTGCCTGTATTTGAGTTAGTGGCGGAGCTAACTGCTACTGCGATTTCCGCTAGGCTGCGACTGAAGACACTGGAACCTACTCGGTGGGACACACTCGAACAGACTCGCCAAGCTCTTAAATATTGTAAGATTAGTGTTTCTAAGATTGTGGTGTTCTGCACTGGGCAACCATAATAAAATTTACGAATGGCCTAAAGTCAGTGTTTCAGGGGGACTAAGAGTAGATACGAAATGTGTATAAGCCATTGCTGTCATTGACACAGCTTGTCATTTTCACATATGTATTTATTTATTGTTCCGTTAATTCGACTTTTGCAGAATGTAGCGTCATTATTCTTAAGGGGAGTTTACTATCTTTGGCCCGAGAAAAGCATGTTCTTTGAGATTTTTTTTCTCGGGATGTGTTATAGAGACCAATCTCAAATTTGGTCAAAATGTTTATTGATATTTCCCCTACAAACTGGAAATTTTTCGACGGGAAATATCGAAGAGCAAAGGCGGAAGGGCCGTCGGAACGAAACAAAATTTCGATGTAGACCTGCACGGGCGGTATGTCACAGGTCAGCCGGCTTACCTGAAATCAAAATTGAGTTGACGTTAGCGAAGTATATACGATTCTTTAGGAGTTGTACCTCGCTTAAGTTATTTGGGCCATAGCAAACAAAAATGACGGCCATTTGAGCAAAATAAGGTTTTTTTCATCGATTTTTCGACTTCGTCGGCCAAGCAAAAATATTTATAGTTGATGGATCGGAATAAAAATGGTACAACTCCTAGACAATTTAGTTAGCTTCGTCGGAAACAAAGAATCATGCCAATCGGTTCAGTAGATTTCAAGTTACCATACCATGCGATAAAAAAAAAAGTCATTTCGAGAAAGTGCGTTTGAAGTTTTGACTACATATAAATGCAATATTATGCAACTTACGTTGAATCTGCTATTCCGGAACCATAAACTAGTCCTTCCTCTTCCTCATACAGGGCGTTCTGTTCGATCTGGGCCATCCTGCTCTGCTCCAGAGCCGCTCGTACGGCCGGTCACAAGCGGTTTTCGGCCGCCTGAATCCGGTGGTCGTCCGAATGCTTGGCGAACTGCGTAGAATAGAGTCCCAGGGTGACGTCCATCGTTGTCATGATCTTCAGAATTGCTGAATACCCTTCGTTGAAGCTGCACACTGCCAGGAAAGTCGTAATCTCCACAGTCTTCGCACCAGAATGCAAATGCTTGGAGGCTAATTTCCAAACACACGCGTTCAAAGTTTCATTTGCATTTTGTGTGTTTCCTCCCAAGCACCCGTACAATAATTCGTCCTCCGAAAGGGCCGCGTAGATCGGATGAATCACTTCTTGAACTTCTTTGGAGAGCGGCTGGTCGTGTTGATATTCGTCCAGATGTCCGGTAGCCTCTGCAATGTGTCATTTGCACCAACTAGTTTCCCCAGCCGGACAATTTTGGTATTGTGGGTGGTCGTCCGTCGAACACTTGTGGAAATACGTTGCCAAAATTTCCTTCTTCATCTGTTCCATCAAAACTGGAATGCCGTCGGATTGCCAAGCCGTAGTACGTCGTAAGCGCTTTGATCTCTTGATCACTTGATCCTTGGGCAAGCACTGAGAATAATTTTTCGCGGCTACGAAGTCGAAATTCCCAAAAAAAAAAAAACCTGGCACGTGAAAAAGGCCGATTCAGGCAGGTGCATTTTTTTGTTCAAGCGGGAATAACAAACATTTCTGTTCCGTATTCGGAAAAACCGTTTCAGGGATGGATTCTAAACACTTTTATGGATCCAAAATTGCAATTAACAAAACGGTTTTTTGAACCAAAAGATAGTAAAATTCCCCTTAAGCTAATAAAAACAATTTAATTCCTCTCTCTCTCCTGCCGTCCTCTGCCAGCCTACGACTTTGTTCACTTCTTTATCCCAACGGTCGGTTGGTCTGCCTTCCTATCTTCGTCTTTCTCTGGGCCACCACGCTGGTACTGCCTCTGTCCACCTTCCGTCATTTCTTCGTGCAGTGTGTCTTGCCCATTTCCATTTTAGGGCATTTACCCTTTCCACATCCTGAACGCCTGTTATTGCTTTTATGACTTTACTTCTTTTCCGATCTTTCCTAGTGAGACCAAGAAGTGACGTTTCATAGCTCTCTGAGCTGTTCGTAGTTTTCTTTGGAAAACTAGTTTCAAATTTATGTTTCACAGCCGTACGTTAGTATGGGAAGAAATCGCTGTTTGAAAACATTGTTTTAAAGTTTGTTAGCATGTTGTTGTTGTGGTCTTCAGTCCTGAGACTGGTTTGATGCAGCTCTCCATGCTACTCTATCCTGCGCAAGCTTCTTCATCTCCCAGTACCAACTGCAACCTACATCCTTCTGAATCTGCTTAGTGTATTCATCTCTTGGTCTCCCTCTACGATTTTTACCCTCCACGCTGCCGTCCAATGCTAAATTTGTGATCCCTTGATGCCTCAAAACATGTCCTACCAACCGATCCCTTCTTCTAGTCAAGTTGTGCCACAAACTTCTCTTCTCCCCAGTCCTATTCAATACCTCCTCATTAGTTACGTTATCTATCCACCTTATCTTCAGCATTCTTCTGTAGCACCACATTTCGAAAGCTTCTATTCTCTTCTTGTCCAAACTAGTTATCGTCCTTGTTTCACTTCCATACATGGCTACACTCCATACAAATAATTTCAGAAACGACTTCCTGACACTTAAATCTATACTCGATGTTAACAAATTTCTCTTCTTCAGAAACGATTTCCTTGCCATTGTCAGTCTATATTTTATATCCTCTCTACTTCGACCATCATCAGTTATTTTACTCCCTAAATAGCAAAACTCCTTTACTACTTTAAGTGTCTCATTTCCTAATCTAATTCCCTCAGCATCACCCGATTTAATTTGACTACATTCCATTATCCTTGTTTTGCTTTTGTTGATGTTCATCTTATATCCTCCTTTCAAGACACTGTCCATTCCATTCAACTGCTCTTCCAAGTCCTTTGCTGTCTCTGACAGAATTACAATGTCATCGGCGAACCTCAAAGTTTTTACTTCTTCTCCATGAATTTTAATACCTACTCCGAATTTTTCTTTTGTTTCCTTTACTGCTTGCTCAATATACAGATTGAATAACGTTGGGGACAGGCTACAACCCTGTCTCACTCCTTTCCCAACCACTGCTTCCCTTCCATGCCCCTCGACTCTTATAACTGCCATCTGGTTTCTGTACAAATTGTAAATAGCCTTTCGCTCCCTGTATTTTACCCCTGCCACCTTCAGAATTTGAAAGAGAGTATTCCAGTTAACATTGTCAAAAGCTTTCTCTAAGTCTACAAATGCTAGAAACGTAGGTTTGCCTTTTCTTAATCTTTCTTCTAAGATAAGTCGTAAGGTTAGTATTGCCTCACGTGTTCCAACATTTCTACGGAATCCAAACTGATCTTCCCCGAGGTCTGCTTCTACCAGTTTTTCCATTCGTCTGTAAAGAATTCGCGTTAGTATTTTGCGCTGTGACTTATTAAACTGATAGTTCGGTAATTTTCACATCTGTCAACATCTGCTTTCTTTGGGATTGGAATCATTATATTCTTCTTGAAGTCTGAGGGTATTTCGCCTGTCTCATACATATTAGCATATTAGCTCATTGTTAGCATATTAGATTTTAAATGGTTGCGTTTCTTCCACAAACCCTCTAACCTAGCTTGATTCGGGGAAAAATTTCGGGTTTTAAGCGTCCCTGGATACTAATTAACTGCCTCAGATAAACAGATACTTTAACATTTTTAGACTGTTGTCCAGCATTATTTGTCTTGCATTTACCCGCTTATGGTGCATAGCATCTGTTCTGTACGGATTTATCGCAAGGCCCACTTTTTCGCAGAAGGTTGCAATTCTTTCATATTGTCGGCTAGGACTACTATGTCGTGGGCAAATCTCAAATTAGTGAGTCTTTTGCCATTAATTCCAATCTCCCTTTCTTTCCAATTAATTTTGGACATATCTATTTCAAAGTCTATTATAAATAGGGTCATCTTGCTTTACTCTTCTTCCCACGGAAAATTGCCTCGTGGGTTTTCTGAGGCTGACAAAAGCCATCGAAGTGTCATACAGGATACCTAATTTGTTTCCTCGCCTTGTACTGTCTCTCCCTGTATTCCAGCAATGTGGCTGACTGAATCAAAAACCTTTTCAAAACCTATAAAAGCTGTGTATAGAGACATTTTACATTCATTGGTTCGGTTAATTACTTCACGCGGGATGTGTATATGGTGAGTTGTGCTATACCGACTGTAGAATTATGCTTGTTCTTTGTGTTGTGAGTTGTCCACATTACGACTGATGCGTTGCGTCAAGAGTTTGCTGAGAACTATGGAGATAACTGAAGGAACGGTAATTCTTCAAATCGTGAGTTCTTCATTTTTATGTAGAAGAATTATCTTTGCTGTGTTCCAGGAGGTGGGATGCCTTTTTTTCTTTTGATGGAAGCAGTAACGATTTTAGCTACATGGTTTTCTGTTTCTTCACCAGTAAACTTAAGTATTTCAATCGTCATCATCAGCCCCTTCTTCGCCATTAAACAATTCATTTATAGCTTTTCTTATTTCTGGGACTTCATGAGTTTCATTTGCATTTTCTTAGTACTTCATACGTTTTTCATGCAGTTTGCTGTAAAATTACCTTACATGCTCTAGAATTTCTTCCTTATCTGTTATGCACTCTTTATCACTGTCAGTTGCTATTATTTCTTTTTTTCCAAATATAAACTTTTGTTTAACTTTCTTAGAGCTTCTTTCATTATTTAGTGCTGATTTTCATTTTTCTATATATTTGACTCCATATGCCTCACTCATTTTCATTTATCTGACTAAACATAAACCAAAGAAAATTTAATTTGGAAATCCTAATTTAACCTAAGGGTCACAGAACTTCAGCTCAACTCAGCTGGCTTCCCAAATCTGCTGCTGTACTGCCTAAATTTTTCGGCTGCTGCAGGTTACATGTCTGAAAAGTCCCCATCAATATATCAAGTTTCTCGAATAAAAATCTACTTTTCTGCTAGAGTAACAGCCATATGTACAATTCACTTGTCTTCCGTGCACCTTCCGCCACACAGTCTCTCATACGGCTCCTAATAAGCTCACACTCGAAGGGTAATGCCTACGCACGTAGCACATCGGAGTATAGCTAATAGAAATATAAACGTAGTATAGAAGTACACCGTCCGCCTGCTTAACCCTACGTGAGCGATTGGTTTTCGTTAGGTTCACAACACTGCACACGAGCAGCATTCCTTTTAGCTACCTACCTCACACAGCTGTGCCGTTTGGTTGTCAAGTGACGGCGGAAGTCCACTGTCTAGGAGTGCTTGTAACCTGTCTGGGTCTGCCAGACCGACCATAGCAAGTAGGTAAGTACTCGTTGGGGCTATAGGACCCGGAGTAGCAATGATGGTATCGTTTGTCCCAACACAAATACGTTTGTAGCATACGTTCAAATTGCTGAATCAGCCTATTTATTTCAAACGAGGGCTATAATGGATGTAACAGAAGATCTGTGTAACGATGTGTAACGATGCACTGCAGAATGAAATCGTTAGTGACGTATCAGGTGACGAAGGTGGAGACGTAGACGTCGAAATATATAGTGAACACGATACGGAGAGCGACGAAAGTGGGAATGACAGTGACGGATATAAGAGCAATAAGAAATATTTTGTTGGTAAGGACAAGCGCATTAAATGGGTAAAAGACATGCCTACTCCTCGTATCAGAACCAGTTCACATAGTACTGTGTCACATATTGCTGGTGTCAGGGGAAGGGCAAAGAATAAAAGGACAGAAGTAGAAATATGGCGGCTGTTTTTCACGGATGAAATAATGGATGAAGTAGTGATACATACTAACCAATGTATTGAATCCGCTAAGTCGAGATACTCTTCGTCTCAGACCTTCATTCATGATACAGATAAAGGTGAAATTGAAGTATTTCTTGGTCTGTTGTATTTGGGTGCAACCTACAAGGTTGGTAGGGTTAATTTACGATAACTCTGGGACAGAGATGGAACAGGATTGGAATTATTCTACTCTGCTATGACCCTACAGGGATTCAGGTTTGTGGCACAGTGTCTGAGATTTGACGATAAGTCAACGAGGTCCGACAGGCGAAAAGAGGGTAAATTGGCTCCTATACGAAATACATTTGATTTTTTCGCCATTAACAGCATAGCACACTATTCTCTTGGAGAATATGTCACTGTAGATGAAATGCTTGTCAAATTTCAAGGACGATGTAGTTTTCGAATATACATTGCTTCCAAACCTGGCAAATATGGAATAAAAGTGTTCAATCTAGCCAATGCAAGAACGGCGTACACGTCAAATTTGGAAGTTTATTTAGGCGAGCAGCGAGATGGTCCGTATAAGTTGAGTAATCTTGCAGTTGATGTCGTCAAAAGGCTGTGTAATCGCACTTCCAAAACATCAAGGAACATAACGATGGATAACTGGTTTACGAACTATGAACTGGCCTGTCACTTCTGAAGGACCAGAAATTAACACTTTTGGGGACAGTAAGGAAGAACAAGACGGAAATTCCCCCAGAATTCGTGAACACAAAACGTAGAAATGCTTTTACAAGTATATTTGGCTTTCAGAAGACGTGCACATTAGTGAGTTATGTACCAAAGAAAAACAGGTATCTACTTCTAATAAGTACTATGCACCATGTCAACAAAATAGATGCAACAACTGGGGAAGAAATGAAGCCGGAGATGATAACTCTGTATAATGCTACTAATGGTGGGGTAGATTTAGTAGATCAGATGTGTGTCACCTATGATGTAGCAAGAACAACTAGGAGCAGGAGATCACAGGTTCGAGTCCCAGTGGGGGCAAATATTTTCAACTGTCCCCGTTGACTTATATCAACGCCTGTATACAGCTAGGTGTATTCACTTCATTGTAATTTCATTCTAACAAGCAGCATGACATGTCCGAAAGAACAGATACCACCTTCATATATAAACAACTAGAAGGCGGCCGTTGGCATTATTCTTTTGCTTACTGAATGTAGCAAGCATAAATAGTCTCGTCATCTTCAGAGCTAACAACCAGGAGGAGACCAAGAGGAGAGACATTCTGAAATCGCTTGGGAAGGCTCTTGTCAGAGGCCAATTACTGCACAGGGCTGGCAGTCAGCATATCAACCGACCTCTCAAAAGATCTGTCAACAGACTGGCGGGGGTCGAACAGCAAGACGATAGGAGTGTGAACCACAGCAGGGTGCCTAAGAGAGGACGGTGCTACGGGTGTGAATATAGGAAAACGCAATATATTTGTTACAAATGCTGTAAATTTGTTTGTCTCAAAAAACACTCAAGTTTAATTTGTAAAGACTGCATGTGTAGTAAAACGACATGTGGAAACAGTACGTTCAAAAGACATTGTAGATACTCTCCGTATACTTACAACGTATTCGTACATGTTTTCTATTCATCTCCTCATACCTGAGTTTGGTTTTCGTAGCTTTCATTGTTCTGTTTTGTGTGCTATGACACGACAGTCACATTGTGTAATCATTTTTGTCCTGTACGGTATGTAAATGTTCGAATCACTGTCTAATTTGCTTACGTAGTAATAAAGAACAACAATTTACTCAAACCCAAAGCAAAACGTGTTTGTTTACTTCATCTAGACAACATACGTTAATGCAAAGCTCTTTTGTGCTCTATATCCTTAACAAATCATAGTGATACGCAGATCGGATCTGTGAGACCCCTCGTAGCAACGGTGTTA
Source organism: Schistocerca serialis cubense (assembly GCF_023864345.2). Lineage (NCBI taxonomy): Eukaryota > Metazoa > Arthropoda > Insecta > Orthoptera > Acrididae > Schistocerca > Schistocerca serialis. The sequence continues at coordinate 610,013,936 of NC_064643.1, read as the reverse complement.
CAAACGAACACAGTAGCAACACGGTGTTAACTGAGTAACCAGTCGGCTCTCAGCCGTGTTGCGGCGCTCCGCGAGCGGGCTGTTTACTCGCGCGAATATTGGTATTGCACTGTATACAGAACACCTCGAACGACGATGGCGCTTTCCTATAAAAAGGCCACGATTAAATTAACGTTCCATGCCCAGTACGCACTACCTAAGGCATACCAAGCAGAGCGTTTCCTGCGTGAAGTAACGCACGTCGATCCAAAGGAACTTCTCGGTATACATAATTCGATCGCATCCAGCACAGTTTACCTCAAAACTGTCCATGAAGTAGCTGGCGAATTCCGTATTCGCCGTACCACCAATGGATATTGTTTCTACCACTCTGACGGCAACATGGGTGAGCTGCCGTTTGAAGTTCCGGCGACGCTCTACATCTACATCTACATGGCTACTCTGAAATTCACACTTAAGTGCCTGGCAGAGGGTTCATCGAACCATTCATACTACCGCCTTTGTTTCAGTGACTGCCACCCCAACTCGCGTATCATATCAGTGTCACTCTCACCCCTATTTCGCCGATAACACGAAACGAGTTGCCTTTCTTTGCACTTTTTCGATGTCCCCCGTCAATCCTACCTGGTAAGGACCCCACACCGCGCAGCAATATTCCAGCAAAGGACGGAGAAGTGTAATGTAGGCTGTCTCTTTAGTAGGTTTGTCGCATCTTCTAAGTGTTCTGCCAACAAAGCGCAGTCTTTGTTTCGCCTTCCCCACAATATTATCTATGTGATCTTCCAAATTTAAGTTGCTCGTAATTATAATTCCAAGGTATTTAGTCAAGTTGAAATACCTTAGATTTGTGCGATTTATCGTATACCCAAAATTTATTTTCGTTTAGTACCCATGTGGATGACCTCTCTGTTTAGTGCCAATTGCCACTTTTCGCACCATACAGAAATTCTCTCTAGATCATTTTGTAATTTGAATTGATCGTCTGATGATTTTACTAGACGGTAAATTACAGCGTTATCTGCAAACAATCTAAGGGAGCTGCTCAGATTATCACCTAGATCATTTATGTAAATCAGGAACAGCAGAGGGCCTATGACACTACTAGATATCACTTCTGTCCTACTCCATGATTTACCGTCTATCACTATGAACTGTGATCTCTCTGAGAGGAAATTACGAATCCCGTCACACAGCTGAGACGATACTCCATACGCACGCAATTTGATTAATAGTCGCTTGTGAGGAACGGTATCAAAAGACTTCTGGAAATCTAGGAATATGGAATCGATCTGAGATCCCTTGTCGACAGCACTTATTATTTCATGGGACTAAAGAGCTAGCTGTGTTGCACAAGAACGATATTTTCTGAATCCGTGTTGGTTATGTTTCAATAAGACATCTTGTCACTGCTGATCAGCAAATATACGGTGCGGGGACAGGGACGGTCAAACGAGCGACGTGGCGCTTACTGGATTAAACGAGTGCAGGATACGTCATCGTACTATCCAATGGCAGAGGTGTATCGGATAGATATAGTCAATGTCGACGGCATTAGTTCCACGATCAGAACCTACCCGTTAAAAGACGTCATTCGGGCGGCGGACTGGATATCGTGTTTCTGTAAGACGTATGGCCTCGATGTTTGTGGATACCCGTTTAAGTCAAGCCAACTACCGACGGTGGTGATAGTATGGCCATACTACCAAGCAGTTGCATTGGACCAACGGATATTCAGTATTTACCATCAACGAAAGGCTTTGCGCTCACCACCGGTGCTGTCCGCCTTGTGAATTTGTATGACCCATTTAGTACTCTGTTACTCAACTGAGATAGCTCCATCGTTTCAAGGCGCTACAGAGCACATAGTGGTGGGTTGTGACTTTAACAGCGTCTTACGCCTTGAGGATCAGATCCTTCACAATGTCCCATGCCCAGTCCTTCATGCTAAGGTCAGGGATCTCGCTTTGCGTGATACGTGGACTGTAGTCCACAGTGACTGACGTGGATATACGCACTTCACCAGCCACTCGGCCGGCAGGTTGGTCAGGATTTAGGTTTCCCGTGGTCTTTGCAGAGTGACAATCGGTGCCGAGCTGTAGCCCATTGAATTTACTGACCATCTGCCCTTCATCTGCGTCGTGGCTGCCACGACGACAGCAAAAATGGTTCAAATGGCTCTAAGCTCTATGTGACTTAACATCTGAGGTCATCGGTCCCCTAGACGTAGAACTACTTAAACCTAACTAACCTAAGGACATCACACATATCCATGCCCCAGGCAGGATTCGAACCTGCGACCGTAGCAGCTGCGCAGTTCCGGACTGAAGCGCCTAGAACAGCTCGGCCATAGCGTCCGGCAATAGACAATAGGACCATGAACTCTTAACGTCAACATACTATGGGAAGAGGCTTTCCGTGTGGCCGTCACTGATACGTGACAAAAAATGCACGACGGCTTCATACCTATGATTCCACGACACGATGCGCCAAACCAGCTATTCACCGCACGGTCATGGCGTATGGACGAGATAGGGCGCTCTGCCTCCGATCGACGTTTGAGTTTTACTACACGAGAACTAGCGTAGCAACAACCCTCTCCAGAGCGCCAAACGGCCGTTCACCGGACACAGGCGCGCCTTCTGCATATCACGGCTGACGGATTGGACGGCACGCGGGTTCGACCGAGACTGCAAAATTCCATCCCAGAAGAACGTACTTCTCTGTATCACATCGTCAGCGAACAGATACAGCATAAGAGGCATCACTGCAGTTATTTAGGTGGATGGGCAACGTGCACAGACACAAACCACCATCTCCTTATAACACTCTCGTCTGCTACTGCTCTACCTTAACCTCAAAACTGGAGGCAGTTTGCAAAACAGAATTATTTTGTTATAGCAATTATAAAGCAACAGAGCAGTGTTACCCTCAGAGAGGAATTTTGTTATGTTGACCGTGTTGTTCCTAACGGAGGTGGCTTATCGGAAATGAAAGTCAAAATTACGTAAATATTGGAATAGTAACAAACAAAATTTTGCCTAGCTATATTGTTTACAGAATAAGGGAAACGGTCGCCAGCCTAATTAGGCAAGAGAAAGATTAACGTTCTCGTTTATGAAAGTAGGTATAATTAACTATAATGGACAAACACAACCTAGACTTAGCCACACGCGATTGCAATGAACTCTGACACACATATGTTTTAAGATTGAAGCTAACAACTGGAGCAGCACAAACTATTTGCAAAAATTATAAGAGATACCGCAACACCCTATTACTTTCAGACTTACCTAAAGTGAATGGTCTTTATAACATTACTATTAACATGCACTTCTAATACACAAGATACACAAACACTTAGCAAACTTGAATATATAATGTTCCACAACTGCAGCTTTCTCACTTTTACTACAGCAAAACACAATACTGACCAAATAGCAAGAACTGACTCACCTTTAAGAATTTACTACAGACAATAATGTGATCATTTACCTTATAAGCCTCAGTCTTAAGAACTTTTAATATTGAAGTTAGTAACAGCACTTTAAATAGCAGTTTTAATAGGAAAATTATTTTGAGCAAATAACATTTACTTTAACCCACTTTCTTGCCACATTAACTTTAACTTTCTTTTTACTAAGTTCAAGGGACATTAATTAGCATAACATTGGTCATAAAAGTTATTTCAATAGGGACACTCGGTAATTACTTTAGTTCAAACGGAGAGGAACCTGAGAGGTGTTAAGATGAGGAGAAAAATCAAGGTTCGTACATAAATTCAGATATAAATTACCTTATATTTGAGCACATTAGCACGTCCATTAAGCTGATCCTTCACTATACAATATTATAGTATTACGTTGCAATGATTGCGCAATGTGGTGGCAACTGCATGTTGATAGGTGGAATTGCAGGCAGAATTGCTGGACTTTGTCATTTCTTGGTGGCGATGATAGGTACAAACTCCAGAATAGTTCCAGCTATTTATCCATCCACCCGAGGCCTTGGAAAGAAGCAGGAAAAGCCTCTCTCGGAATCAGTACAATATGCACACTTTGCATAGCAGTGCACAGTTTGGTAGCTCATCTCCGACCGGTGGCTCGTCCCTGACTGACCCTTGTTCCACCTTTTCTACCTAGGCCAACCACAATTTGCGCGCGCTACACAGTTCCGTTCCCGAGGGGAACCACTACACCTCTTATACACAAATTTACTAAGATTCCTAAGTGAGGATCAGCAGTTTACATAACAGCAAACAAACGCATTGGATAACACAGAACATTTGCACATATTAACATGTCTACAAAAAATTATTCACACAAAATTACAATTATAAACAGTAAGTTTTGTTCCCTCCAAATGGGACAAAGCATTTAAACGAGAGATATGCTACACAGCATACAATCAAATCATGACACCAAAGTTTTAACAAAGAAAGGAGTATACAGTTTTGTGTTACCCATTCAAACAAGCACATTTACAGAAGCACAGCAATGTAACATTGAATGAAACAAAAGCAAAATAAATCAGCACAGCATTAGAGCTATGGTGTTACATCCTGTGTCCTCACAGATTATGACCTCACTCTTTATCTAGCAGGTCAACGGCCTGACAATGACATTGCGGACCTCCTGCACGGCTTACCACCTTCGGGTAGGGCGCAAGGCGACGCCACATTCTTGGTGGCCGTAAGGTGGGAAGAAAGGCGCATGACCCTGTCGCGGGGCGCGAGAAACAAATCACCTGGACCTGATGGTCTTCCGCTTGCATTTTATAGAACCTTTTCTGACTTGATTAATTTCTCATGGTTGGGATTCACAGTCATATAATATTTCTTAAAAGATATCATAGCCGCTGTTGACTGTATAAAATGTTTATTATTATTATTATTGCAATTTCGGCCTTATGGCCATTTTCAAGTAACACTGCAAAAGTTAACATTCTTTCAGAATATAAAACTATCTGACAGAATGTAACTTTTGCAGTGTTACTTGAAAATGGTCATAAGGCAGAAATTGCAATAGTAATAATAAATATTTTATACTGTCTTTTTCTGACTTGATGGGGGAAGTTTGGCGGCAGATGTGCTGCGAAATCCTGGATCCGGACTTCCGCGCCCCCCCCCCCCCCCCCCTCAGAATTTTTGGAGGGCATGATCATCTCTGTGCCAAAACCAAACGGAGGGTGCAGACCGCAAGACTTCCGGCCGTTGACGTTATTCTTCATGCTCGCCTCCTCGCTATTGTCAAAGATGCCATTGATGCCAACCAAACATGTCTGGGAGGTGGCAGTAATATACACACGGCATTAAGCTTTTATAGAGATGTTGTGGCGCTCATGTCATCATGCCGCTTAGAAACCGTCCTTGTGGAGTTTGCCCTAGACCAAGCATTTGACCGAGTTGAGCACTATTTCTTGAAGGCTGTCCCCAATATCGGCAGGTGCGGTTCTCCGTCTCATCCACGGAGCCCTTTCCACAGTCCTTGTCAATGGCTACCGCCCACCACCGTTTGCTATTGAGCGCTCAGTGCGACAAGGATGCCTCTCTCTTCGCCGTCGCCCTCGTGTCTGCACTTCACGATCTACGGCAGTGTTTGTAGGGTATTCGCCTCCGTAATGTACTTTTAAATGCTGTGGCAACGCAGACGACATAGTTTTCTTGGCGAAGTCGGCAGAAGATACACTGAAGCGTGTAACCTCCCCACAAAAATTAATAAATAATAATATGAATAATGAATGTGATTCTAATTTAGTGTAACCTCCCTACAGAAATTCATTCACATTTAACTTCCACACAAAATTTGTTTCCCATTTAATGTACCCACAAAATTCTTTTCTTATTTAATGTAAGCTCGAAACAGAAAAATTCCTAAACCTCGTAATAAAAAATAAATTCAGTACCCTGGTAAATTTTGGACGACAGCAGTGCTGCGTCACGGCCCTGTGAGATCATTCTGAATAAAAAAGCAAAAAATTCTTACCTCAATAAATTCGCCAAATATCTGCTCTTACTATAAAATTTTTCCGGCACAGCTCTGTGCAATGCTGGCCGATAGATTTGTCATTTATGAAAGTAAGCAACTGATTTTTCTTTTACAACAATCGGAATGATCATGGATTGGAGAAATTAGTAAGTTCTTTAAATTGAAATGAATGCTTGGTAGAAATTATTTTATATGACAAAGATTATTATTAGGACATTTTTAAAAAATTTGCATGGGAGTTCAGATACATCACTAGATATGCGCGAGGCTGCTTTTTACATTATACAATAATACTCAGGCTCCGGCATCGCTGCACCGCGACCGGCTCAGCCAACACGATACACCAGACTGCTCGCTAGCAACAACCTACTGCTACACAGTTCCTACTTGCCATGAGCAACAAATTTTTCTAAAATCTACTGAATTAACTAAGTAGCCTACAGAGTATATACATATATATATAAGTGCAGAACATGAAATGAAATAGAGTGCACATGCACTGAGTACAGAACATATCAAGAAACGACAAAAATGTATACGCAATGAGTACAAAACATATTAACAAATGACATTAAGTGCACACGCACTGTATATATCTCTACCTTTTTTTACAACTAATAAATATATCAAGGAGTGAAATAAAGCACACACGCACTGTAGAAGTCTTTAGCATTTTTACATAACATATCATGGAGTGAAATAAAGTGCACACGTACTGTAGAAGTCTTTAGCATTTTTACGTAACATATCATGGAGTGAAATAAAGTGCACACGCACTGTAGAAGTCTTTAGCATTTTTATATAACATATCATGGAGTGAAATAAAGTGCACACGTACTGTAGAAGTCTTTAGTATTTTTACATAACGTATCATGGAGTGAAATAAAGTGCACATGCACTGTAGAAGTCTTTAGCATTTTTACATATCAAGGAGTGAAATAAAGTGCACACGCACTGTAGAAGTCTTTAGCATTTTTATATAACATATCATGGAGTGAAATAAAGTGCACACGCACTGTAGAAGTCTTTAGCATATTTAGGACAACTGATCTTGCTAACAAATGAAATGAAGTGCACATGCATTGTATGTCTTTATCATTTTACAAGAATTTAAACGCACTGTATAAGTCTTTACCATTTTACAAGAATTAGGAAAGGGAATGGGAAGGATTGCATCATGGTTGTAGCACAGTAGGTTGCACGTAGCTGCGCTGAAAGTCCATATCTTTCTACAGAAGCACAACACCAAGTGAGGCAATTTGAAGTTCTCTTCCTGAAGTATTTATCAGTGTAGCCAAGACACTGAAATGTTGTATTAATATTGTATGTTGTCATTTTGGTAGTACATTAGGTACACCAAATAGTATAGCCATAATAACATCTCCATTGTTCAAGGTGGTGGAGAGCATGATGTGTCAACACCACACTCTTTCACCAACATAGAATTAGCGCAAAACCCAAATATGGTGCTCCATGATCATAAGGATGGACAGGACAAACGGATATTGCAGTAATTTCTGGTAATTAGGTCAGAAGGTGAAGGACATTAAGTCTTATGCTAGTCGTCATTGAGAATTACACTAGTCTATCAACCGATCTGAGTAAATGGTGGCACTCGTTGCCTAGTTACTAAACATTTCTGTACTATGTATGAAGTATTACAGAATAATATTCATAAGTCATCTGATTACAGTGAACACTGGCACTCATTGGCCAGTTACAAACCATTTTTATGGATTATTCAAGAGTGATTGTTCAAAACAAGAGTTAATTAATGGCATACCATTTACATAATTCATCTAGTTATAGTAATCATTGGCACTCACTGGCCAGTTACAGACCATCAGAAGTCATCATTCAAAACAAGAGTTAATTAATGGCATAGTATTTACATAATTCATCTAATTATAGTAATCATTGGCACTCATTGGCCAGTTACAAACCATCAGAAGTCATCATTCAAAACAGGAGCTAATGAGTGTAGCATCAAGCTACTGGTATTCATATATAATAGCATGTAAGTGATATAATACAAATTTAAAATAGTATAAGAAACAGTGGCATTCATTGGCCAGTTACTAAGCATATAGCAAGTATTGAATATTACAAAACATTTTTCATCATTCAAGTGACAAACGACATATTTAAAATAATTATTGGCACTCATTGGCCAGTTACAAAGTATTCTTGTACTTTTACAAAACATTATTCAGTATCATTCAGAAGTCATCATTCAAAATGAGAGTTAATTATTGGCGTAGCATTTACAGAGTATAACAAAAATCTTATTTACAGAAATTATTGGCATAGTATTTATGCATTATTACAAAACATCATTCAGTGTTACTCAGAACTCATCATTCAAGTGACATAGGACATATTTAAAATGCAACACACTGTAACTGTTACTCAAGGTCTGTGGTTAGAAAACATCATTCAGTATTACTCAGAACTCATCATTCCAGTGACATAAGACATATTTAAAATGTAACACACTGTAACTATTACTCAAGGTCTGTGGTTAGAAAACATCATTCAGTATTACTCAGAACTCTCTTAAACTGGTAGCATTATTTGGGACTGGTAATACTTTTTTTGTGCTAGCAATGCATTGTGTTGGGATCGATAATTAACTGCTGTGGCATGAAAATATTTGCTTTTGACTTATTGCTGCAAATAACGATTAGTAACGTCATTCGTCATGAGTCAGCTGTAGCAAGGTTATGAAACAAGTGGAGTATATGTGATCACATTCATGAATGACACACACAAATGGGTAAAAAAAATGCAAGTACTAGAACAAGTTTAATGACTAACTGCTTATAGCACATTAATTTCATGAATAGCTTCTCCTGGAAAAATACAAAATGGATTATTCAGCTGAAGGAAGAATCGCAAATTATGCTAAAAAGTAGTGAACTTCGAATTAACAAGTAATGAAACGTGTACTCAATATGGATGTACTCTAGCTGTCCTTTCCAAAACATTCAGTCATTATACCATGTGACATAAGACATACTGTCAAAACGAACTGCAACAAATACTTAAGTAACTACATAGCATTTCTTAACTAACAGTAAATATATAAACTTCATCATTATTCTCATCTGCAAAGAAAAACTTAAAAGTGGTGCGTTAAGTGGCCATATAAAATTTATCACTATCATCACCTGCAAAGAAAAACTTCATTATTCATATTAGCATATTCTTCATATAACTATTCATCATTCTTCTTCTTCTTTCGATTTCGGCCATCTTTGGACCACGTTCAACAATTCACTTGCCCGGCTTTTTGATCTTTTTTTCTCTCTTCCCAATATTTCCTCATCATTTTCGAGTGGTTCCTCCTCCGCTCTTCCGACCATTTCCTGTTATTATTCTTTAGTTTCGTTTCTTCTGGAAAACACTTAATTTCGTTCACTATTTGTCTAAACTTTTCCCTGTCCCTGATTGACTCACGGGTGACATTAAAATAGGCCAAATCCTTTTTCACCATCTGTATCCATTTATTGTTGGTTTTTTCGTTCCTGTTACTATGTTCAAACACTTTTCTTGTTAGTCTGTTTCCATCCATCCTCGACAGGTGACCATAAAACGTTAGTCTGCGTTTACGCATTGCCTCACTCACTTTCTCAATAGTTTTGTATATTTCCTTATTACTCTTTAGCTTGTACTCTTCTCCAATCTTTCTCGGTCCTAATATTTTTCTCAAAATTTTCCTTTCTTTCTTTTCCATGTTTTCTATTTCCCCCTTTTTGTTAAGAGTTAGGCACTCCGATGCATACAGGCATTCTGGTCTAATGACAGTTTTATAATGTCTTAATTTAGCTTGAATCGAAATGTTTCTTTTGTTATATCTGTCTTTGGTTTTTTGAAAAGCAAATTCCATTTTCCTTGCTCTCGCCTGGTTTGCACTCTTGTCTAAACCATTCACTTGAATTATTTCACCTAAATACTTAAATTTTTCTACTCTCTTAATATTGCCGTATTTAGTAATAAGATTTTTCTTGTTATTTCTATGATTAGACATATACACGGTTTTTTCAAATGAAATCTGCAGTCCAGCTCTGGCCGAAACTTCTTGTAGTTTCTCCAGGTAGTTCTGAGCTATTTCTTCGTTTTCTGTAACTATTGCCAGATCGTCTGCAAAAGCTAAACAGTTCACTTCTATTTTTTCTTTTTTTGTTCCAATTCTGATGTCATTCTTGGTGCCTTTGAGTTCTTCTTTCCATATTCTCAATATCTTTTCCAGTACGCAGTTGAAGAGGATTGGGGATAAACCATCACCTTGTCTAACACCTGTTTTAATTTCGAACTTCCTTGAAATTTCAGCCATAAATTTAACTTTGGCCTTACTGTTTGTTAGCGTCTGTTTGATAATTTGAATTGTTTTCTTATCGACCCCAAATTCTTCCAATACTTTCAGTAATGTTTCTCTATCTACCGAGTTGTATGCTTTTTTGAAATCTACAAATACTATTGCAAATCTCTGGCCTCTTGAGATTCTGTAACGAATTAGTGTTTTCAGGTTAAATATTTGTTCAACACAGGATCTACCTTGTCTAAAACCTGCTTGATATTCACCTATTTTTTTATCCAGAACTGGCTCCACGATTTGAAGTAATTTCCTTGACAAAATTTTGTATCCTACTGGTAGTAGCGAGATCCCTCTATAATTATTAACATTCATCTTATCCCCCTTTTTGTGTAGTGGGTGTATCAGGGCACACTGCCAGTCTTCAGGAATTCTTTCTTCGTCCCAGATCTTCTTAAACATATGTTCCAAAACTTGTGGGAGGTTGGTATCCATTATTTTTAGGATTTCTGGTACTATGGAGTCTTCACCTGGGGCTTTATTGTTTTTTAGACTGTGTATTATGTGTTTTATTTCTTCAGCGTCTGGAGGTTTTGACTCGGTATTAGTATTTCGGTGGTTTTCAAAACTCATTTTATCTTTGGGTGGTTCACAATTTAGTAGATTCTCGAAATATTTTGCTAATATTTCACAATTAGTCTTGTTTGTCAAACCTAGCTTGTTCTCTTCATCTTTAAAACATAAATTTGGGGATTGGTATTTGGTTAGCTGTTTTCTAAAAGTTTTGTAGAAATCTCTAGAATTATTTCTTTTAAAGTCTTCCTCAATCTGTTCTAGGTTATCCTGAAATTGTCTTCTTTTTTTATTACGGAAAAGCTTGGCTGTTTCTCTTCTCTGGATTTTAAAATTGTCAAGATCTTGAGGATCTTTTGTGGAGTTCCATTTCTGCCACAATTTCTGTCTCTTCTCCAGGTTCTCATCACATTCATTGTCCCACCATGGATGTCTTCTTACTCTTTTCACGAGACAACTTTCTTTTGCTATTTCAAATATTTCGTTTTTGATCTCCTCCCATCCCGCTTCCTTATTTATTGTGGATATGCCATCGCTATCTTTGTGCAATGCTCTTTGAAACCGTTGTTTAATTTCTTCATTTTTTAAAGTTTCTGTGTTATATTTTGGAATTTTGTAAAAGGTTTTCTTCTCTTTTCGAAATGGGAGTGGTCTGAATTTAATCGTAGTCAAATAGTGGTCTGAATCAACATCAAGGCTTTTCAGCACTTTAGTGTTTTGAATTTCTTCTTGACAATGAAGTGAGATAGCCACATGGTCAATTTGGAATTCTCCGAGAAGTGGATTTGGTGATCTCCATGTTTTAGTTTTTCGGCTCAGCTTTTTGAAATGTGTTGTCATTATTTTCAAGTTGAAATGCCTACATACCTCTATAAGCCTTTCTCCATTTTTTGAAGTTCTTTTGTGACCTGGGAAGAGGCCTACTGTTCCATGGTATTTTTTCTCCCTTCCTATTTGTGCGTTAAAATCGCCTACTAACATTTTTATGTTCTTCTTTGAGCATCTATCCAGTTCCATTTCAAGTATCTCCCAAAATTCTTCAACTTTCTCCGGGTTATTTTTGTTGTCCTGGTTTATGGGTGCATGACAGTTGATTATAGAGTATCCTTTGTTTTTACATTTAATCTCAAGAATGGATAGTCTCTCAGAACTCGAGTAGAAGTTAGTAACTGAATCTAAAATTGAGTGATGTACCAGAAATGCTGTTCCCAGGTATGGCATTTGTTTCATTAAGATTTTACCTGGTTTTCCTTTAAATAAACGATAGTTTTCAAAATCTAAAGCAGTTTCATCTAAAAACCTTGTTTCTTGTAATGCACATATTAAAATTTCTTTCTGGTTCAGCTTTTCAATCAATAATTTCAATTTTCCTACTTTAATTAGAGAGTTTACATTTAGGGTTGCAAACATAGTTGCTTTCTTAAATTTCAGTGTTGAGGGCTGCATACATGTTGGTTGGGGTCCTCCAAAATCCTTTGACCCCTTTGCATTGTTTCTACGAACAACGGAGGATTTGCCATTCGGTCTACCTCTTGGAGTAGTGTCTATCTTTGACGACGTTCCCATCATGCTTTGCAGTAATTGTTGGATAATAAATTGGGGGATCGGGTTGCCCCGAATCCGAAATTAAAACCAAGGTAGTAAGCCCTAGAGTTAGCTCTTCCGCTCTCTCTGCCGTTGGGAAATTGTTCCTCTTCCGCCATTGAGACCGTTGGCTGGGTTTCACCTAGTAACCCTAGGCAGGGGCCCTATGACAGGGTGCTACCATCTGGAGCCGGACGGACCCTGGTTTTTTTACGAGGTTGTTACTCCTCCCCCTCCACACTTCCCCATCCTCTTGTTTTTAGATGGGCCCGGGCTTGGGACCGGCTTGCGGCGGTGTTCTATTCGTCATTATTCATTATCATCTGCAAAAAAGACACTTCATTATTCATTGTTCATATTACCATTTACTTCATACAACTATTCACAGTATAGAGTTTCTTATTTGTAGCATATTTCATCACTAAAACTAAGATGTGTAGTTCTGTCTGACAGCCTGCATCAATCGCCTCGTATTCTGAAAGAAAAAATTAGTTAAGACTGCTATCATACGATGTGTATAGTATATTCTTGTTAGCGCTTGTTAATTCAGATCCATTTACTCTTCGTGACGAGGTATTGCATCTTCTTTCGTTCATTCCGAAGGTGAAATTCCCATTTCATAGTAATCCACTGTGGTTTGTTTAATTTATTTCTTTTACACGTTATTGCTTTCTGAAAATATTGAATAAGGATTAAAATCTTGCATTTAAATCATATACTTATTAAATAAAAACTGGTTTCTAGTGATATAATTAAGCATACAGCATAGCATGACAGAAAACGTATTATGTCAAAAACATAGTGTTCAGGTGCAAAAATGTACACAGAGTATCATAATGTAGTAGCAAAAAAAATGTAAAATAGTCACGATGTTGAGATATCATAAGGCAAACTGTCAAAGTCAACTGGTGTTTGTTACATCTTAAACATTTCATAGTGCATACAAACAGGAAAACAATCATACATGCATGAAAAATGGAAAATGTGCATGGTCTGATATATAACGACAAGAAATGACTTTCTTTGTGTTCAGCTTGTATGTTGTGTAGTTGATAGAGTCGAGAGTTGAAGACTTTAATGGAGAAAGAATTTGATAAAATTAATATGTCACTAGATAGAATTGCATAATTGGTCATAAAATGTGTAAGTTTATCTGGAAAAATGTGCACGGTCTGATGTGTAACGACAAGAAAAGCGACCTGCTAACCTTACCTTGCCGGGCACTTGCCAAGAAAAATATGATAATCATCAGTAAGTAGTCATATAAATATAATTGCATAAGTGGTCATATAAAAATCAGGAAATGGCATTACAGTGTGATAAATCATAAAGTATGTTCATTCAATAAAGGGTTTAATATTGGAGACATGGTGATTGCCTTTACTTTTTCTGTTTCTCAGAGTTTCGACGTGTACTACATTGGGGTGAGGAATGCTGCGAATTCGATATGGACCTGCATATAGAAGCTCAAATTTCCTACATCTATTCTTTCCTTTGTTGGATAGATAGTGTGTACGTACTAATATCTTCTGTCCAATGTGAAAGTCACGGCGTGTACAAACCTGTTTTTGCTGTCTTCTCCGGCGCTCTGCGGCACGTTTGATGTTGTTCAGCGCAATGTCGATTATTTCATGGTGTCGTAGTCGACGAGATGTAGGAAAGGATACTAATTCTTTAATTTTGTTAGGTGGTTCAACATTTTTCACTATAACAGTCGGAGATAGCATAGTAGATTCATTTGGTATCGAGTTAATTACATCCTGGAATGACAGTATGTATGTATCCCATTCAATATGTCTTTTATGGCAGTATATTCTACACAGTTTACCAATTTATTTCATTAGTCGTTCACAAGGGTTCGAGGAAGCGTGATACTTGGATATATAGATCGGAGAAATGTTTCTTGCTCGTAACATACGTGTCCATATAGCAGATCGAAACTGTGATCCATTGTCGGAAATTACTTTCGATACATGTCTTACATGAAATAGAAAATGTTTTATAAATGCTTTCGAAACAGATTTAGCAGTAGCTTTGCGTAGCCGAGTGAAGGTAACAAATTTCGTAGTGAGTTCAACTGCGACAAAGATGTAGCAAAAACCTCTATTAGTTCTGGGAATCGGACCAAAAATGTCTACAGCGGCCACGTGTCTCAATTTAACAGGTACTATGGGATGTAATGGAAGAATATGTGAAGTCGTGTCTGACTTAGCTTTCTGGCAGATTTTACATGACGCTAAAACTCGTCGAATACGTTCCTCCATATTGGCAAAATAACAGTTCTGTCTCAGTCTAAGAAAACATTTTCTGGCTCCGTAATGTGCGTAACTTAAATGAGTATACCAAATTAATTTGTTAACCAGTTCGTCAGGAATACGTAATAACCAATCGTTGCTGTCAGGGTGAGAGCGGTGAAACAGAATGTTATTGCGTACAGTGTAATGGTTTCTAATCGTAACATTATTCCTATCTTGCCAAAGGTGTTTAATTTCTTTCCACACGTTGTCTTTACTCTGCTCTTGTGCAATGTCTCGTAATGACGACGAAATGAAATTTTCAAATGCAACTTGTTGAATATACATGACGTTGAAATTTGCTTTGCAGAAGTTGGTTGCGATGTCTTGCTGATTGTTGCTGAGAGAACGGGATAGTGCGTCTGCTACAATATTTTGTATACCGGGAATGTGAACAATTGTAAAATTAAATTCCTGTAAATAAAGTTTCCATCTGCTTAATCCGTCGTGTGTAAATTTAGCGGAAAGTAAAAACTGTATAGCTCTATGATCTGTGTAAACGGTAGTGTGTCTTCCATAAAGAAAATGCCGAAATCTCGTAAATGCCCATACAACACATAATGTTTCAAGTTCTGTGACAGAATAATTGCGTTCAGCAGGTGACAGGATGCGACTCGCAAAGGCGATGTTTTTAATTACTGTAGTGCCATCTTCTTCAATTTCCTGAAAAATGTGTACGCCTAAAGCGGTGTTAGAACTGTCGGTGGCAATGGAAAAATTTCTAGTAAGATCTGGGTGTAATAAAAGTGGTGCATTCAACAAAGCTTGTTTTAGATTGACAAATTCAGAATGTGTTTGGCTATCCCATGACCAAATAGTGTTTTTACACGTCAATTGACATAATCTAGGGGTGTCTAAAGCAGAGTAATAATAAATTTACGAAAAAAGTTAATTAAACCCAAAAAGCTGCGTAGTTGTTTCTTCGTCGTAGGAACAGTAATGTCACGTAAAGCTTGAAATTTTTCCGGGTCAGGCGCAATGCCTTCTGCTGAAATTACATGTCCAAGAAATTTTATAGAAGTTTTGCCAAAGTGCGATTTACTGAGATTAACTGTGAGTCCTTGTGCACGAAAAGTTCGTAACAGTTGTTCAAGAATCAGATTGTGTTCAGACCAGTTAGCTTCTGCAATAAGAATGTCGTCTACATACGTTGTGATTCTGTCTTTTAATTCCGTCGGAAGTATAGTATTCAAACCGCGAATAAATGCTGCTGAAGAAATAGTTAAACCGAACGGTAATTTACAAAACTGGTAACAGTCACCAAAACAGAGAAAAGCCGTGTACTTTCTGCAGTCCGGATGGAGCTGAATGTGCCAAAATCCCGATTTCAAATCTAACGTGGAATAAATAGCAGTACCGTGAAATTTGTGTAGAAGTTCTTCTAGCGTCTGTGGGCGATCTGTTTCATTAATAATGATGTCATTAATGTGACGCGAATCAAGTACGAGGCGAAGTGAACCATCCTTTTTCTTAACAATATGGAGTGGGTTTATGTACGGACTAACTGCCGGTTCAATAATTCCTTGGTCAAGCATAGCTTGCAATTCTTTCTTAACTTGTTCTCTGTGAATATACGGAATGGGATAATGTTTGGCTTTAAATGTGTCGTGCTGTTTAACTTGAAATTCATACATAAAACTGGACATAGTACCAGGGACGTTGTCAAAAACTGGAGCTTGCTGTAAAAGAATTTTGCGTAGTTGCGTGCGTTCGTCGTCTGTATTTGCACTGCTCTGTTTAACTTTATCAGAAATCATTTGCATAACGTCATAGTCGGCTTCGTCTGGAGTATTATAGTTGTGTACGTACGTATCTGTGAACAATGTGGAATGACAGTCTATGTTACGTGATGCGGAAATGACCTCTGTACGATTAATTGTTTGTTATTCTGCAGATAAAGAGTGCTGAAATTCTAAAGCCAGTTGTACATTTTCACCCTTTAACATTAAATAGGAGTTTTGAAAGTCAATAATTGCGTCGTGTTGTACCAGAAAATTCGTACCTGAAATAACGTCTGTTGTCAATAAGGGAACAATCCAAAAATTTGAGTGAAATGTATGACCTGCAATACAAAATGATAAATGTGTCTGTAATTTTACATCTACTCCTTTACCAGATACTGCTCCTTTTACTTTAATTTTGCTTAATGGTAATATAGGATAGGTATTCTCTTTGTTACATTCGTTGAAAGTTTCCTCATTTATAACTGACATAGGTGATCCAGAATCGATTACTGCTGAAAATTTGGATGATCCAATCTTTACTTCAATGACAGGGTGGGAAATGGTTTTTTGAATAACTGGTTTTTCATGCAAAAGAGTGTCTCGGATGTCGTCAAAAGTAATAACATTTTCGTGAACAAGAGTCTGTGTGTCAAAAGTATTGCTTACGTTGCTGGAAGATTCAATCTGTACTGTATCTAGTCAAATTCTTTCTGACGTGCTGTTATTTTCCGGAGGATACTGTGGCATCTCCACTATGTGTACTGTTCTGTTATTTCTTCCTGACGTGTTAGGTTCGGGATGATACCGACTGTCTGGTTCATTCATAATAATCTGTTGTTGTGGATGATTTTGCTGCTGGTAAGACCGACTGTTATTAAACGCACGCTGAAAATTGTGCTCATTACTTTTACGTCTGTCATGATAGTCATTTCTATACGGTGCATTGCGATATGAGCTGAAATGGTGTGTTTTCTGTACGTAGTTATTTCTTTGTTGCTGTGCGTTACTATTTGGTGGAGCCGATGCTATACGTGCAGGCGGCGAAACATTAAAGCTTGGTTGACCTTGCACATTACATTGTTGGTTAGGTATGCTAACCAGCTGGCTTTGATGCTGTTGCGGTGAAAAGCGTCTATTGTTACCAAAATGTGGTTCCTGTTGCTGATAATTTTGACGATATTGATAATTAAAATTTTATCTGTTATTAAAGTTCTGGTGGTTGTCGTTCCTGAACCGTCTATTAGTTTTGCTATTGAAATAGCGTGGCTGATCGTAATTACTGTATGTTGATTGCCCTTGGTTATGATGTGAAAAATTTTTGTTTATGAAGGAATAATCTGATTGCTGAACTCCCAAAAGCTGTAACAGATCTCTGAATGCCGAAATATTTTCTTTCTGCTGACCCGTTAAAAGTGATACTCTTAATGATCGTGGTAATTTAGAAATACATAATTGGATAAGTGCAGATTCACTGTATGGTTCACTTAAGTACTGGTTTTGTTAGACCATGTGTTCAAAAAGTTGAGTGACAGTGGAAAAATTTGAGTTCTCATAGTTCAGTAAACTAATTAATTGATCCTTGATTCCGTGCTGTGTCGTCTTCGACCAATACGCTGACAGAAAAGCATTCTGAAATTCTTCTACCGAATAGCATTGTCTCGCAATCGGTCTCATACGAGTTGCCGGTTTGCCTTCCAAAAAACTGCAAATAAATTCAAGTTTGTGTGTTACAGGCCAAGTCGGTGGAAAAGCAAAGCTAAATTGTTATATCCAATCCAATGGGTGAATCTGTGTTCTGTCATTTTTAAATACTTTAAATTTTCTCACGGATAGAAAGTGCTTGTAATCAAAATTTTCGTCTCTGAATGTCTGAACAGGTTCATGATTTGTCTGTGACTGTTCGGAATCTAACTCACGTACTCTCTGTAAATGACCTAAATTATACATGCTGTGTGAGTGTGATAAATGTTCGGAATGTGGCGTATGCTGTGATGTATTAAAGGATGAAACACTTTCCATCTCTGTCACTTCTTGCTATAAAGTTGACAATTTTCTACGTAATGTATTATTGGACGAACCTATCTCACTGATTGTCTGCTGTAAATTTTGGAATTTGGGTGTTTAAACGAAATTGGTGAAGTATCGTCTGATTTGGTGTCATTATTACTTTCGATAACATCAATATGACTGGCCAATTCATCATATTTTTCAGTCAGTATTTTTACCTGATCATCGTTTTTAGTATCGCAAGCATTAATTTGTTCTTGTATTTTACGTGTGGTTTTGTTTAATTTCTTAACGTCTGCTTTGATGGCATCAGGATCCTGCATTAGTTCTAATTGTTCAAGTCTGTCGGTCACTGTCTGAAAGTCTACTGTGTGTGTGTCTGTTTTTGTTTTAAGATCAGAGATTTCATCATGTAATTCGGTGTTCAACTGTTTGATAGCATTAATTTCGTCTGATACTGTAGCAATATTGTTGTCTACGTATGTTTTTGCTTTCGTAAACAATTTACGCTTATCTTCCTGTCTCTGTGCAGTAATTGTTTCCATTGACTTGCCGCTTTACCTTATTCTGTTCCTGTATAGATTTACGGTAACGCGTTTCACTGTTTTGTAGATGGTGATTAAAACGTTCGTCAATTTGGCTGTTCTGTTGGTCAAATTTCGCGTCTACTTTCGCATCCAGTGTGCGTGAAAGTCCTGCTGACATTAATTTAAACTCGTCGCGTAACTGTGTTGCGTTTTCAGAACATTGTTTAGCGACTGCACTAATTTCATCTCTAAGTAATTTAGTTGTGGCTGCATGTGTATTATTTAATTCTTGTGCCACAGATCTAATTTCTTCACTACTGTTCCTAGCACAAGCCTTAATCTCCTCACGTAATTGTTCTTTAGTATCATGACATTGCGCGGCAACGGCTGTAATCTGTTCACTAAGTTGTTTGAAATTGTTGTCTTGTCTTTCATTAATTTGTTGTTTGAGATTTTCATTAAGTTGTTTGTTCGATTCATTGAGTCGTTTGTAATTGTCATCTTGTTCTTTCTTCGGCTGTTTGGAATTGTTGTCTATTTTTTCATTAAGTTGTTTGTAATTGTTGTCTTGTTTTTTATTGTTTTCATTAATTTGTAGCAATAATGCCATAATTTGATCCAAGCCAAAATTAACGACTCTTTTCTCTGAGCTGTGTGGTGGTGTATCTGCATTTGTCACGCTTTGTGCAACCACTAGGTCATTCTCTGATTCACAAAAAGGTTTGCCAATCGGATGTGCACTGTTGGTCACTATCTCGGAATCAAATAAATATGACGTATTTTGACTACATTGTTCATCTTCCTGAGAAAAATTTATCTGTTCACTATTCAAACTTTGCAAACCGGGTGTGTCAAACTGCGCAGCGTTCATTGTATCGGAACATGCCGCGTCATCAATTGTTACATTTACGGTCGACATAGTTGAATTTTTTGCTCATCATTAGCATTAAAATCGTTACTAGTGATCGGTACGCACTGATTATCTGTAATAAGAGGACTATCACTATTACACTGTGTGTCGCAATTATTGTCGGTCAAATTAATCGAGTCAGCTTTTTCACTCACTGCACATCGCGATGTACTGTTAACAGTTTTTCGCGGCATTTTTCACTAGTCAAAATTAAGCACAAAAATGAAACAACGACAAAGCAAAAAAAAATGCAACGAACACAATTACAACAAAGAGCAATAAATTGCCGATGATCTGTGAAAGAAAAAGTGACAAATTAATAAATGCGTTGCGCCAGATGCAAACTACATTTACATAAATAAGAGCAGATATATGACTACTTCTCAGAGATTCACAAAGAAATACGATCCTGGCCGGTTGTCGCCAAGTGTAACCGCCCCACAAAAATTAATAAATAATAATATGAATAATGAATGTGATTCTAATTTAGTGTAACCTCCCTACAGAAATTCATTCACATTTAACTTCCACACAAAATTTGTTTCCCATTTAATGTACCCACAAAATTCTTTTCTTATTTAATGTTAGCTCGAAACAGAAAAATTCCTAAACCTCGTAATAAAAAATAAATTCAGTAACCTGGTAAATTTTGGACGACAGCAGTGCTGCGTCACGGTCCTGTGAGATCATTCTGAATAAAAAAGCAAAAAATTCTTACCTCAATAAATTCGCCAAATATCTGCTCTTACTATAAAATTTTTCCGGCACAGCTCTGTGCAGTGCTGGCCGATAGATTTGTCATTTATGAAAGTAAGCAACTGATTTTTCTTTTGCAACAATCGGAATGATCATGGATTGGAGAAATTAGTAAATTCTTTAAATTGAAATGAATGCTTGGTAGAAATCACTTTATGTGACAAAGATTATTATTAGGACATTTTTAAAAGATTTACATGGGAGTTCAGATACATCACTAGATATGCGCGAGGCTGCTTTTTACCTTATACAATAATACTCAGGCTCCGGCATCGCTGCCCCGCGACCGGCTCAGCCAACACGATACACCAGACTGCTCGCTAACAACAACTCACTGCTACACATTTCCTACTGCATACAACACTGCTCTTTGGTCTCAGATTCTCTTATAGCTTACATATCGCAGGCAGCGCATACGTCTTATAAGCGTCAAAGAAAATGGTAAAGGCATGCGATTTCAAATACAAAGATATGTAAAGAGGCATAATACGGCGTTGCGGTCGGCTACGCATATATAAGACAACATGTGTCTGGCGCAGTTGTTTGATCGGTTAGTGTTGCTACAATGACAGGTTATCAAGATTTAAGTGAGTTTGAACTTGGTGCTACAGTCGGTGCTCGAGCGATGGGACACAGGATCTCCAAGGTAGCGATGAAGTGGGGTACCGTGAATATCATGAATCCGATAAAACAAGATCCTACAATAACTGGACCAACGATGACTGAAGAGAACCGTTCAACGTGACAGAAGTGCAACCCTTGCAAAAAATGCTGCAGATTTCAATGATGGGCCATCAACAAGCGTCAGCGTGCGAACCCTTCCGCGAATCATGGATGTGGGCAGAGGATTGCATATGAGTATGCCAGTGCCCATTACCAAAGTCACGGCGATGAAGTGTTTGGGAGTGACCTTCCATGAGAACTTACAGCGTACAGCAGCAGATACGTATCGCACACTACTTAAGGTGATCCGCAGGCAAGTTCGTCTGAATACCTTCTGAACACTTGACATTTTGTCAATGTCTACTCCGCTCCGAAACTTAATCACTACATACTCGTTCTCCCAATGGCCGCTACGGTAGATGCCAGGTTCCAGACGGCCTTAGATCATTTCGTCAGCGCTGGTAGGGTGTTCGAAACCCGTTACGAGACTCTAATGTTTCCCACACATGCACGCGGCACTGGAATGATAAACGTGGACAATAGGGCGCGCGCTCTGTTTCTGCGGACGATGCGTTGCCTACGTACTTCGGACAGGGACCCCTCATTGGCACACTGGTTAAGGAGGTGGTGCCTCAGTCCCTCCGGCCACCAATTCCTGTTGGACATATCGCGCCAGCACTGTGTCACATTCGCACACATCTGGTTGACATAAGTTATCTATTGGATGTCCTTCCGACCACACGGGCTCCTAGAGCCAAGGACTTCTACCGCTACTTTTAACGGATACTACCTGCTAATGTGATTGAACGTCATCCGGCGATTGGCTGGAAGCGGGTGTGGAGTAACATATACTCGCCTTTCCTTCCCGCCGCGGTGAGTGCGTTTGGTATGTGATAACGACTGAAAAAATCTATACCAGTAACGTTTATACACTATACATCTTGCCGTGGACCCTTTCCGCGCCGCTGTTGATACCGACATGCACCGTTTCGTTCTGATACGGCTACTGACTGCTGGCTCCTAACACGGCCCATGTTAGCACTGTTGCCGCTCAGTCCGTAGAGCTCACCCAACTCATCCATCCCGACGTCAATTACTACCCTGCTACTTGTCATAACGCCACGGTGTTGGTTAAGGGCATCACACTGTCACTCGTTTTTAGTGAGGGCGTTGCAGGGTTGTTAGATTTTTGTCACTATTAAACTACCAGCTACACAGTTTTACGGCGCAAAGCGTCCTATGGTTCGCCCTTTGCGAATTACTTGGGGTCGTTGTTCACGTGCCCTCCAGACCGTTGGGGTGTGAGAAGAGATTGGGGAAGAAGCACATGATGGACTGATAAGAGACATAAACGGTAGTTATAGGATTTTTCTGCCTTGCTGAACGAGAAGACGACCTGAACATCCCACCATCTGGGTGCTGTGGGCATCCCCAGAAGAAGATTAAAAAAAAAATGAAAATATAACCACAGAAAATGAAACAAATAAAATATAACCCTTTCCGTTATCCACTTCTTTTTTAACAAAATGATCAGAGGAGTATTTAATTTTGGTTCGTGGGCGGTGCCTAAAGTGGGGCCAAACAACCGTCCTAGTTAACTTCTACGGTGAAAGTGGTGGTGGCAGTAGCTTTGTCCTTGTTTTTAGGTTAGATAGGTTTTTGGGGATTAATATGGGTGCTAGGGGCCAACGCCTGAAATTGAAGAGATCTAAGAAAATTAAAAAAAAGAGTGGTAACGTGCTTGACTACCATGCAGCGAGGCCGGGTTCGATTCCCGGCCGGGTTGCAGATTTTCTCCGCTCGTGATCTGGGTGTTGTGTTGTCTTCATCCCCGCCGATGCACCTGAAATAAGTTCTTTCAACCCGGCGGCCAGACTTCACCGGATACCCGGATATCACCCCCCCCCCCCCCTCCCTGGACAACAATGTCACTTGTTTTTTTTCCACTAGCCAGAATTCTTTTTCGTTTTTCTTTTTCTTTTTTGGGGGGAGAGGGGTTGGAGGGGGGGGGGAGGCTCATGAGGCATCAAAACATTCTTCAGTGTACTGTACCGGGTACTTTGCCTCACTGAAGCTATGCTACTTTATGAGCCTATGCTTTGGCTCCGAAATTAGCAGCGCTATCTTCAGGTAACCTGATTGTTTCAAAAATAGCTGTTCCACATGTAACGCTGTTTATTTATTTATTTTATAACCTCTAATTTCTGGAATCCATGTCCCAAGCAAGAGACATTTTCTTATTGTTGTAGCAGTACAGTGGTGTTCTAATACTGTGGGAGCGTCTTCCTTTTTTATTTTAGGTCAGCATTTGAATCGCTGTTTGACCCTTTCCCATCGTTATAACTGATTGAAAGGTTCTCGGCCGTTGCGTCGGACGTCTTTCTGGAAACTGCATGACTTTTCTGCACTGTAGCTGCCCGTCATGTTCAGGTGCGACTAAAATCTGAAGAAATATTCTGTAGTTCCCACAACATCATTCCGACTCCTGGGAACTTCTCAAGCCTTTACAATGGTTGTTTACGAAAAGCTATAATTATTCCCTCAATTTAACTTGCTCTTTGAACATAAAACAGGATGACTTATGATCATATTACTGCACTGCACACTAACAGATGGTCGCTAAGTTACGTTAGAATTAGTCATTACGTCATGCCTGTGAAGCGAGCCGTGTGTGTTGCCAATCACGCCGCAAGCGGACACAACGTTGAGCGTGGGAGGGAGGGAAAAGCACTAGGAAAAGAGATGGTATCATTGCTACGGCTAAGACACTTAAACAGCACAGGGTGACTCAGGCTGTAACCTTTCTCCTTGCCCGACCGCAAAATTGCAAAACGGAAACCGTGTAGTTGTGCATCTTACTCCACAGTGTCGTCTCGTATTCTTACCGGCTATTGTCTTCCACTTGCGGCGTCTAAGCATGCAGGGACACATAAAACTATCCTATCATTTGGTACCGGGTTGTAGGAACTTCATGCCAGCTAGTATTCAGCTGTAAGATAGTTCTCAGTTTCCCGTTTTTCACCAAAAAGTAAAGACCGACAAATAACTAACCTCCTGCTAGAAACGTTTTGACCTCTACCTGATTAAAACTTTGAGTGATTATGGTAGTCTCTTCGACTGAAGTTGAGGTGAGAAATTCGAAACCAGTGACACAAAAGTAGACAGACCAAAAGAAATTAGTGAAGTGTGGATATCAATTTTTCTGTTATCTGCGCGAGATTGTGGTTTTGTGTTACAGCAAGAAAATTCTTTTTCAGTAGGTAAGCCTGTGTTACCAACAGCTAAATGGCATTAAACCCGCTCGTCCAATTACCTTATCTGTCTGGAGATTGCGGAGAGCCTCAAAATGACACAGGATTCCAACTTTTTTTCCCCTTTATTGTTATTTAAATCGTCACTTGGTGACGGGCTAGCGACGGATAAAAACCGCTCTTCAACCAAAGGCTTTACATCTGTAACAGAAGTTTTTATACACACAAAATATATAAAAATTTAATTCTGCTTTTAAAAATATTTATTGAGGAAAACATTTAATAATTTTAATTCCTTTTTAGATGATTCTGCACAATAATCATAAGTTTATGCCGCTACGGTACAATGGTGATGCATGGAAACGATCGTGTTCGTGATGGAGATGGTGTGACGTCACAGTAACGGAACACACTGGGACCGCAGGAAGCAGACAACAGTTAAGTGCGGGAGGACGAAGGAGTGAGAAAGCCGGAAAGAAGGGCTGAAGTGGGGGGGAGGTGGGGGGAGGGGGGGCGTTGTTGACTAGCGCCGGGAGAAAGGGTGTATCTCGGGACGGATGTCATCGCTGGGCAGTGGGCATTGGTTGAACTTTCATGGAGGTGCATGGAAGGTGCAGTACGGATGTAGTCGCGCAGCAGGATAAGAAGTTAGTGGCCAGTTTATTTGGTGCTGTGAATGTGTTTTACGAGTGCTGACAGCTCTTAAGGTATGGAATTTAGAGACCTTGTTTACTAGACTTCTCTGTTTCGAATGATCGTTTCTGCCACATCCCTGAATATTGACCATTCCTCCTGGGGCACTTGCATATTCCTACGTTACATTCAGTACTGACGTCGGTTTCATTCTGTTTGTAGCCAAAAATACTGGTACCTCTTAAAACTGTGCATATTATGAATTAAATCAATCTATTAAAAACTGTTTTCTAATATTCGTTCCCTGAGAAGTTATAATAGATACATCAGAATAGTGACTTATTGATAAAAGACAGGAAGCGCAAAATGGCTAAGCAGCAATGGCTATAAATGTAAGGATGTAGAATCCTACAAAAAAATTAAAGAGACCTTTGGAGAAAAGAGAACTGCCTTTATGAATATCAAGAGCACAGATGAAAACCAGACGTAAGCAAAGAAGGGAAAGCAGAAAGGTGGAAGGAGGATAGAGAGGGTCCATACAAGGGCGATGTACTCGAGGGCAATATTATGGAAATGGAAGAGGACGTAGATGAAGATAAGATGGGAGACATGATACTGCGTGAGGAATTTGACAGACCAGACCATTGAAACATCTACGTCCAAACAAGGCCCAGGGAGTAGACGACAGTCCATTATAGCTACTGACAGCCTTCGAGGAGCAACCCCTCAGACTTCAAGAAGAATATAATAATTCCAATTCCAAAGAAAGCAGGTCCTGATAGTCGTGAAAATTACCGAAATATCAGCTTAATAAGTCACGGTTGCATAATACTAACACGAATTCTTTACAGATGAATGGAAAAACTCGGAGACAATCAGTTTTGATTCCGGAGAAATGTAGCAACACGAGAGGCAATATGAGTTATCTTAGAAGATAGGTGAAGAAAAGGCAAACCTACGTTTATTGCATTTGTAGACTTAGAGAAATCTTTTGACAATTTTGATTGGAATACTCTCATTCAAATTCAGAGGGTGGCAGGGGTAAAATACTGGAAGCGAAAGGCTATTTGCAATTTGTACAGAAAACAGCTTTTCTTGAGATCGCCTATCTACGTTTTATATACTCCCTACTTCGGCCCTCATCAGTTATTTTGCTGCCTAGATAGCAAAACTCATCTATTACTTTTGGTGTATCGTTTCCTGATCTAATTCTCCCAGCATCATCTTTTTTAACTCGATTACATTCCATCATCCTCGTTCTGGTTTTGTCGATCTTCATCTTATATCCTGCTTTCAATATGCTGTCCATTCTGTTCAGCTGCTCTTCCAAGTCCTTTTCTGTCTCCGACAGAATTGCAATGTCATCGGCAAACATCACAAGTTTTTATTTTTTCTCCCTGGAATTTAATTTCTACTCCAAATTTTTCTTTTGGAGTAGGAATTAAATTCCAAGGAGAAGAAATAAGAAACGTGTTTGGATTCGTGACTGGATGAAGAAAAGACGTCAACACGGTTGCCCAACATCTTTGCCGAAATAATTTATAATGGAAGACCCAAGAATTTCTTTTAACTATCTTAAAATGTCACCAGAACTTTTCACATTTCTTCTAAATAGAGTTAATTATGCGATAAAGAATAAAGGTACTGCAATGCATGAAGCACTGTTGCCAGAACTCAAATTACATATCATATTGCGTGCATTACAATCGAGAACACTCGGCATGCTATAAGACACGGTTTTAGTTAGTGATGACGCTTTTTCATTAACACCAATAATTATTACCCTTAACAGTAATAATTATTAACGTTAGCTACAATAATTATTCGAAGCAGCCCGCATTAAGAAGAGAATGGTTTGCAAACTACTCTCTTGAAGATTGATCTGTACAGTGGCAGTATTCCAAAATTCAAACGTATGTGAATGGGGAGCACTGCTGCGACGTTTTATATAGATGAATATTGAATAAATAATGCAGGTTCCTGATTTGTGTAGCCTCCCCTCCCGTTAACAATTTTCATTGAAAAAAAAAAAGAGTAGGCCAACCCGAACGATGGGATTTCAGTCTTTTAGACGAGAGCATGTCCACACCTAGAATTACATTTGCTTTATTTTTCTTAATTCAGTTGTATATGTGCTCCTAATTCAATAAATTTTGTTCTGCAGCTCAGATTTTGTCAAACTATCTGTGTTCTGATCGCACGTGACGCTGTCAGGGGCAGCAATATGTTGCTTATTTTTGTAATCAGCATCACTGAAATCTCACAAACACCTATGAAAAGCATAGATATCCAAAAAGAGAACATTATTCTACGTTCCCCACGTCATATTCAGTGTGTCTACACTCTACGAACACACATAACCTCAGAACTCATGCAACTAGTGATGCAAAAGTTGAACACCCCGAAAGTGTTTAGTTTCACCGACGAGTTGCGCAAACGCGCGGCGCGCATGCGCAGTGGCCGGTAGAGCAGTTGCCTGCAACCTAGTGTCGTCGTGTAAACTAGGCTTAACTTCCTCACTCTTAACTGGACAGGATTAGAGATTTGTTTACAGCGGCAAAGCCGACGACGGGACGTTGAGACACAAACGTGGGAACGTAGACATCCAAACAGCAGTCTCCATTCGCTACAGTATACTTGAAACTGGCGGTTAATAATAAGGTAAATGGTACTTGCTACACTCCCGGTGTAACTGAAAACTCGGAGAGACAGTTAAATGCACAAACCTCGTGGTAATGAACTAAGAATGAAGATTAAGCAGTACACAATGGAAAGTAGAAACACTTTTATTTTGGATGGAGAAGAATAAAGGTTAAATGCCAGGAAATAAATCTGATCGTAAGGAAGTCAAAGACTCGTATGAGAAAATCAGAAAAACGAGCCAGGCGAAGAATTGGCAGTATCAGCACTCGACGATTAATGACTTATTGTTCGTACACCTTCTTTATAGGAGGGCAATGCGAAATGAGGAGGTGACAGGATATACAATGAGACCCTGTTTGACTGCTAGATTTTATATCAAACTTCAGTTCGGCCCACGGGAGGCCAAAATTGTAAGGACAATGCTGCACGTTCTATGTTAACCCCTTCAGAAGCATCTGGCTACAATTGTGTGCATTAAATTTTACTGTCTTTTGTGAATGTTCCATCTTTTTGTACAGCTGCTGCCAACTGTTGGGCGTCACTATAAAGATACCAACAACTCAATGTAGCAGTGCGCAGCAGCTTCTGTCCACCAGAATATACGGAAGTGGTTGGTTGGCTACAGTCCACTGTATTTTTTTTTTTTTTTTTTGTCATCAGTCTACTGACTGGTTTGATGCGGCCCGCCACGAATTCCTTTCCTGTGCTAACCTCTTCATCTCAGAGTGGCACTTGCGACTTACGTCCTCAATTATTTGCTTGACGTATTCCAATCTCTGTCTTCCTCTACAGTTTTTGCCCTCTACAGCTCCCTCTAGTACCATGGAAGTCATTCCCCCAGGTCTTAGAAGATGTCCTATCATCCTGTCCCTTCTCCTTATCAGTGTTTTCCACATATTCCTTTCCTCTCCGATTCTGCGTAGAACCTCCTCATTCCTTACCTTATCAGGCCACCTAATTTTCAACATTCGTCTATAGCACCACATCTCAAATGCTTCGATTCTCTTCTGTTCCGGTTTTCCCACAGTCCATGTTTCACTACCATACAATGCTGTACTCCAGACGTACATCCTCAGAAATTTCTTCCTCAAATTAAGGCCGGTATTTGATATTAGTAGACTGCTTTTGACAAAGTTGACTGGAATACTCTCTTTCAAATTCTAAAGGTGGCAGGGGTAAAATACAGGGAGCGAAAGGCTATTTACAATTTGTACAGAAACCACATGGCAGTTATAAGAGCCGAGGGGCATGAAAGGGAGGCAGCGCTTGGGAAGGGAGTGAGACAGGGTTGTAGCCTCTCCCCGATGTTATTCAATCTGTATATCGAGCAAGCAGTAAAGGAAACAAAAGAAAAATTCGGAGTAGGTATTAAAATCCATGGAGAAGAAATAAAAACTTTGAGGTTCGCCGATGACATTGTAATTCTATCAGAGACAGCAAAGGACTTGGAAGAGCAGTTGAACGGAATGGACAGTGTCTTGAAAGGAGGATATGAGATGAACATCAACAAAAGCAAAACGAGGATAATGGAATGTGGTCGAATTAAGTCGGGTGATGCTGAGGGAATTAGATTAGGAAATCAGACACTTAAAGTAGTAAAGGAGTTTTGCTATTTGGGGAGCAAAATAACTAATGATGGTAGAAGTAGAGAATATATAAAATGTAGACTGGCAATGGCAAGGAAAGCGTTTCTGAAGAAGAGAAATTTGTTAACATCGAGTATAGATTTAAGTGTTTCTGAAAGTATTTGTATGGAGTGCAGCCATGTATGGAAGTGAAACATGGACAATAAATAGTTTGGACAAGAAGAGAACAGAAGCTTTCAAAACGTGGTGCTACAGAAGAATGCTGAAGATTAGATGGGTAGATCACATAACTAATGATGAAGTATTGAATAGAATTGGGGAGAAGAGGAGCATGTGGCACAACTTGACAAAAAAAAGGGACCGGTTAGTAGGACATGTTCTGAGGCATCAAGGGATCACAAATTTAGCATTGGAGGGCAGCGTGGAGGGTAAAAATCGTAGAGGGAGACCAAGAGATGAATACACTAAGTAGATTCAGAAGGATGTAGGTTGCAGTAAGGACTGGGAGATGAAGGAGCTTGCACAGGATAGGGTAGCATGGAGAGCTGCATCAAACCAGTCTCAGGACTGAAGACCACAACAACAATAACAGACTTCCCTTGGCCAGAAATGCCTTTTTTGCCATAGCGAGTCTGCTTTTGATGTCCTCCTTGCTCCGTCCGTCATTGGTTATTTTACTGCCTAGGTAGCAGAATTCCTTAACTTGATTGACTTCGTGACCATCAATCCTGATGTTAAGTTTCTCGCTGTTCTCATTTCTTCTACTTCTCATTACCTTCGTTTTTCTCCGATTTACTCTCAAACCATACTGTGTACTCATTAGACTGTTCATACCGTTCAGCAGATCATTTAATTCTTCTTCACTTTCACTCAGGATAGCAATGTCATCAGCGAATTGTATCATTGATATCCTTTCACCTTGTATTTTAATTCCACTCCTGAACCTTTCTTTTATTTCCATCATTGCTTCCTCGATGTACAGATTGAAGAGTAGGGGCGAAAGGCTACAGCCTTGTCTTACACCCTTCTTAATACGAGCGCTTCGTTCTTGATCGTCCACTCTTATTATTCCCTCTTGGTTGTTGTACATATTGTATATGACCCGTCTCTCCCTATAGCTTACCCCTACTTTTTTCAGAATCTCGAACAGCTTGCACCATTTTATATTGTCGAACGCTTTTTCCAGGTCGACAAATCCTATGAAAGTGTCTTGATTTTTCTTTAGCCCTACTTCCATTATTAGCCGTAACGTCAGAATTGCCTATCTCGTCCCTTTACTTTTCCTAAAGCCAAACTAATCGTCACCTAGCGCATTCTCAATTTTCTTTTCCATTCTTCTGTATATTATTCCTGTAAGTAGCTTCGATGCATGAGCTGTTAAGCTGATTGTGCGATATTTCTCGCACTTGTCAGCTCTAGCTGTCTTCGGAATTGTGTGGATGATGCTTTTCCGAAAGTCAGATGGTATATCGCCAGACTCATATATTCTACACACCAACGTGAATAGTCGTTTTGTTGCCACTTCCCCCAATGATTTTAGAAATTCTGATGGAATGTTATCTATCCCTTCTGCCTTATTTGACCGTAAGTCCTCCAAAGCTCTTTTAAATTCCGATTCTAATACTGGATCCCCTATCTCTTCTAAATCGACTCCTGTTTCTTCCTCTATCACATCAGACAAATCTTCACCCTCATAGAGGCTTTCAATGTATTCTTTCCATCTATCTGCTCTCTCCTCTGCATTTAAAAGTGGAATTCCCGTTGCACTCTTAATGTTACCACCGTTGCTTTTAATGTCACCAAAGGTTGTTTTGACTTTCCTGTACGCTGAGTCTGTCCTTCCGACAATCATATCTTTTTCGATGTCTTCACATTTTTCCTGCAGTCATTTCGTCTTAGCTTCCCTGCACTTCCTATTTATTTCATTCCTCAGCGACTTGTATTTCTGTATTCCTGATTTTCTCGGAACATGTTTGTGCTTCCTCCTTTCATCAATCAACTGAAGTATTTCTTCTGTTACCCATGGTTTCTTCGCAGCTACCTTCTTTGTACCTATTTTTTCCTTCCCAACTTCTGTGATGGCCCTTTTTAGAGATGTCCATTCCTCTTCAACTGTACTGCCTACTGCGCTATTCCTTATTGCTGTATATATAGCGTTAGAGAACTTCAAACGTATCTCGTCATTCCTTAGTACTTCCGTATCCCACTTCTTTGCGTATTGATTCTTCCTGACTAATGTCTTGAACTTCAGCCTACTCTTCATCACTACTATATTGTGATTTGAGTCTATATCTGCTCCTTGGTACGCCTTACAATCCAGTATCTGATTTCGGAATCTCTGTCGGACCATGATGTAATCTAATTGAAATCTTCCCGTATCTCCCGGCCTTTTCCAAGTATACCTCCTCCTCTTGTGATTCTTGAACAGGGTATTCGCTATTACTAGCTGAAACTTGTTACAGAACTCAAGTAGTCTTTCTCCTCTTTCATTCCTTGTCCCAAGCCCATATTCTCCTGTAACCTTTTCTTCTACTCCTTCCCCTACAACTGCATTCCAGTCGCCCATGACTATTAGATTTTCGTCCCCCTTTACATACTGCATTACCCTTTCAATATCCTCATACACTTTCTCTATATGTTCATCTTCAGCTTGCGACGTCGGCATGTATACCTTGCGCGATGTGGGGTCCTTACCAGATAGGACTGACGGAGTACATCGAAAAAGTTCAAAGAAAGGCAGCACGTTTTGTATTATCGCGAAATATGGGGGAGAGTGCAACAGAAATGATACAGGATTTGGGCTGGAAATCATTAAAAGAAAGTCGTTTTTAGTTGCGATCGAATCTTCTCACGAAATTCCAATCACCAACTTTCTCCTCCGAATGCGAAAATATTTTGTTGACACCGACCTACATAGGGTGGAACGATCACCACGATAAAATAAGGGAAATCAGAGCTCGTACGGAAAGATATAGGTGTTCAATCTTTCCGTGCTCTATACAACATACCCTCAGACTTCAAGAAGAATATAATAATTCCAATCCCAAAGAAAGCAGGTGTTGACAGATGTGAAAATTACCGAACTATCAGTTCAATAAGTCACAGCTGCAAAATACTAACGCGAATTCTTTACAGACGAATGGAAAAACTGATAGAAGCCGATCTCGGGGAGGATCAGTTTGGATTCCGTAGAAATGTTGGAACACGTGAGGCAATACTGACCCTACGACTTATCTTAGAAAATAGATTAAGGAAAGGCAAACCTACGTTTCTAGCATTTGTAGACTTAGAGAAAGCTTGTGACAATGTTGATTGGAATACTCTCTTTCAAATTCTGAAGGTGGCATGCGCAAAAAACAGGGAGCGAAAGGCTATTTACAATTTGTACAGAAACCAGATGGCAGTTATAAGAATCGAGGGACATGGAAGGGAAGCAGTGGTTGGGAAGGGAGTGAGACAGGGTTGTAGCCTATCCCCGATGTTATTCAATCTATATATTGAGCAAGCAAGAAAGGAAACAAAAGAAAAGTTCGGAGTAGGTATTAAAATCCACGGAGAAGAAATAAAAACTTTGATGTTCGCCGATGACATGGTAATTCTGTCAGAGATAGCAAAGGACTTGGAAGAGCAGTTGAACGGAATAGACAGTGTTTTGAAAGGAGGGTATAAGATGAACATCAACAAAAGCAAAACGAGGATAATGGAATGTAGTCGAATTAAGTCGAGTGATGCTGAGGGATTTAGATTAGGAAATGAGACACTTAAGGTAGTAAAGGAGTTTTGCTATTTGGGGAGAAAAATAACTGATGATGGTCGAAGTAGAGAGGATATAAAATGTAGATTGGCAGTGGCAAGGGAAGCGTTTCTGAAGAAGAAAAATTTGTTAATATCGAGATTTAAGTGTCAGGAAGTCGTTTCTGGAAGTATTTGTATGGAGTGTAGCCACGTATGGAAGTGAAACATGGACGATAAATAGTTTGGAGAAGAAGAGAAGAGGAGCTTTCGAAATGTGGTGCTACACAAGAATGCTGAAGATTAGATGAGTAGATCACATAACTAATGAGGAGGTATTGAATAGAATTGGAGAGATGTGAAATGTGTAGCACAACGTGACTAGAAGAAGGGATCGGTTGGTAGGACATGTTCTGAGACATCAAGGGATCACCAATTTGGTACTGGAGGGCAGCGTGGAGGATAAAAATCGTAGAGGGAGACCATGAGATGAATACACTAAACAGATTCAGAAGGATGTAGGCTGCAGTAGGTACTGGGAGATGAAGAAGCTTGCACATGATAGAGTAGCATGGAGAGCTGCATCAAACCAGTCTCAGGATTGAAGACCTCAACAACAAGAACATACGAGATTGGAAAAATAGAGAATTGTGAAGGTGGTTCGATGAACGCTCTGCCAGGCAGTTGAATGTGATTTGCAGAGTATCCATGTAGATGTAGATGTAGATGTAGAACTGACTGCAGACCCATTTATCCTGTTTTTTGGTACTCGTGCTAGTAAGAGGGATAAAATTCCAAATCTTGCGCTTTGCTTCGTACTGGTGCTCGTTTCATCGGCCCTGAAACCACAAAGTGACAATTTCGGACCTTCGACACAATTTCCCATTAGAGAGATGGCGCACTGTTGACCTGATTTCCCGTGTAGGCATTGCTGCTTCCTGTGCGACGTTATTACTCGAATCCCCAGACCCGGGAAGGTAGCGCACAATGAACTTGAACGGATTCTGCAGTGCGGTTTGGTAGGAGCTAGGCAGCTTATGTTCTTCTTCACTAATGTGGTACACTTGCGAACGCAAGTAACACAGCTGCTCTTCTGCAGTGCAACAAACGGACACGACAGTAAGTGTTCCCTCGGCACTTGAAAGCTTTTCGCAGGTGAGCATGACAACCCGACAACCGGTGACGCGTTGGCGCGGTATTTTATCACTGCCCGTGTACGATGCCGCGCATGCGCACTGCCGGCGAGCGCTCGCGCTCCACCAGGTGTGAGCCCGCGAGCCGCGGAGTGGTTCTCCGCCTCGCCGCCACTGCACACGGTTTGCCGCCGTGCCGCAGCCACCGATCGGCTCCCGTGTGTCAGTAACTCTGCCTCCTCTCCAGCTCGGCATTTTAGTGAATCTCTACTGGCAGTAAGTAGCGGCTCCTCCCTGGTTTCTTCATTAGTTGTCTGTAGGACGCGAGGTTTAAAGCCTGAAGGCCTGCCGAAGGCATCGCTGAACCTAGCGCGCAGCTAGGACGCTCCTTACGCTAGTGAGTTGACAGTGGTAATTAAATCTAGAACCAAAAGCATCTTCCCGGAAAGAGCAGAAGTTTCGCTGATCGGATATAATATCTGAGCGTCACTATCGACTCCTATATGAGCTGTTTTAGTTATGTGCAAGCCTAAGGAGAAAACTCCACAGCTTGGCGGAGAGATTTCGTCAGAATCACTGTAATTTCGTTGGTGTTCTGTTGCACAATAACAAGTGAGGTACCAGCTAAGTTTATTTGCAGAATTGTTTTGTTACAAGCCTTTTCTAACGAGATGTGTAGCGTAGATTTCGTTCAAACATAGAAATAGGAATACTATGTCATAAAATTCGTCGTTTTGGCCTGTTTGCATACAACAGAACGAGGCGTACACAACGTTAGTGCAGGTATACCAGCTGTACCGGTATGAAATGAGGGTTTTTTGTGAAAATGAAACACTAATTTTTAATTGAAAAGTAAAAACATTTTATTCAAAGTACTGATCATTGCTTTCTATACATTTTGACCACCTTTCTGGCAATTTGTAGACACCACGCCAATAGAAATGTTCGTCTTTTGAAGCAAACCAATCAGACACCCAATTTTCGACTTCTTCGTAGGAATCGAAGTGTTCCTCAGCCAATGAGTGTCCAATTGATCAAAAGAAATGGTAGTCGGAAGGGGCCAAGTCTGGTCAATACGGCGGATGGGGTAGCAGCTCCCAGTCAAGTGTTTTGCTTTGTGTGCAGGTGCATTGTTGTGTAAAAAATTACTTTGTCATGTCTTCTGGCCCATTCTGGTCTTTTTTCGATCAATGCATAGTTCAAACTGATCGTTTGTTGTCTGTAGCGATTAGTATTCACAGTTTCACCGGGTTTTAGAAGCTCATGATACACCACACCTTTCTGATCCCACCAAACACAGAGCATTGTCTTCTTGCCGAATCGATCTAGTTTTGCAGTCTATGTTGATGGTTTCCCGGATTAACCCATGATTTTTCCCGCTTAGGGTTCTTAAAATAAATCCATTTTTCATCGCCAGTAACAATTCGATGCAAAATTGTCTTCGAAGCAAAATTTGACAAATGGTTTTTCGGTTTTCCATCTGTCAATTCATGTGGCACCCATTTTCCACACATTTGGATCTTTCCCATAGCTTTCAAACGGTCAAAAATTGTTTGTTGTGCAACATTTAGCATTGCTGATATTTGCTTCTGACTCAAAGTATCATCTTCATCCAATATTGCTTGCAATTCGGCGTCTTCGGACTTTTTTGGTGGTCCTCCACGTTCTTCATTTCTTAAATCAAAATCACTATTTCTGAACAGTTGAAACCATCTTTTGCTTGTTGCTTCTGATAGAGCATAATCACCGTATGCCTCGACAAGCATTCGATGCGACTCTGCAGCACTTTTTTTCAAATGAAAACAAAAAGTTAATGCTTTCCGCAAATCATCACTTTCTGGTACAAAATTCGACATTGTTAACACGATGAAAACATATGATGTTCTTTGTTCCATGACTTGATGTATACTAAATATCTCTGACAGTTGTCACACCAACCAAACAAAAAAAATTAAGGCTCTTTCACAACAAGTGTTCCCTTTCGACGCATTTGTATCTTAACGCTCATTTCATACCGGTACAACTGGTATAATAAGCCTGGTTCTTATTTTCTAGCAGTTAAGAAATAGGTGGCTATATATAAGCGTAACTGTACTCCACTTTATGATGGTCCTTGACGTGGGCGTCCAGTAATAGCATGAAAAAACAAAGATATCACGTGTAGAATATGGTACCAGACCACTGGCAACCGAATGTGTTTTAGTTAATGCCATAAGCATGTCACACAAATGAGTAGAGTAAATTTTACGAGGATAATGCATTACGACGTGCAAAGACGAAAAGCCTAAACGTCTCTGTAAGCCAGAAGACGTTACATATTTCTCAAGTAAAGATTTTAAAGGTGACTGTTTTAATGTCAGATAGAATACGCAATGAAAATGCACAGGACTGCAGGTATGCTACACGACTTACGATAATTCTTGTTATTAACACTCCAAAATTAATTCTTCAAGCGGTATGGTAAACATTGAAAATTGTAGATATTTCAGCATCGGTGGTTCCTCAGCCGCAACGTACTTGAGCTGTCACTGGAACTGCCAAATGATGATGGAGCAATGTCTCAGAAACGCGAAATAAAAAACAAAAAGTTTCGTGACAGGTAAAACAATAAAAAAGGGCGTCTGTTTGATCAAATAGACGAAAACGTACGCGAGAGTAAAACTGGATAACAAAACAAATAAAATAATCCTTCGACAGGAAAGCGTACCTGCCCACAACGGTATTTTGTTAGTTGTAAACACAGTATTTTGAAAAATAATTGATACACCCTCCTATTGACTAGATTTTTACCAAAGAAAAATCACCAAACAACCGTATGTTTTGAGTTTATTTTATTTACGGAACCAGTTTCGGCATCTCATTAATGATACCTGTGCACTCCATGTATAGACAATCATATATATCGATACTTGCATTTCTAGAGCCATCAGTATCTCCATTTCGTTAGTTCGTTTTTGGAGTGTTTACGTCGAAGATTTGATAACAAGAACAGCAGCAGCAACAGCAAGCCGTTTTTATCAAGACTTTGAAGTAAACTCCTCAAGCATGAATTAATGAAATCCAGATACTGATGGCTCCAGTTATGCAGCTGCCGATGTATCTGTGTATACATGGAGTACATAGGGGCCTAAAGATGACATGGACTTAATGACATGGCGAAAATGGTCGTCTAAATAAAATAACCTCTCAAAACATACGGCTGTTTGACGATTTTTCTTTGGTAGATATTTGACCGGACGCTGCCCCGTGTCCACGATGGATCAACTGATGTTCACTTGATGTTCCACGCTCTGACTTCCATCTACATCTACATCTACATTTATACTCCGCAAGCCACCTAAAGGTGTGTGGCACAGGGCACTTTACATGCCACTGTCATTACCTCCCTTTCCTGTTCCATTCGCGTACGGTTCGCGGGAAGAACGACTACCGGAAAGCCTCTGTGCGCACTCGAATCTCTCTGATTTTACATTCGTGATCTCCTCGGGGGGTATAAGTAGGGAGAAGCAATATATTCGTTACCTCATCCAGAAACGCACCCTCTCGGAACCTGGACAGCAAGCTACACCGCGATGCAGAGCGCCTCTCTTGCAGAGTCTGCCACTTGAGTTTGCTAAACATCTCCGTAACGCTATCACGGTTACCAAATAACCCTGTGACGAAACGCGCCGCTCTTCTTTGGATCTTCTCTATCTCCTCCGTCAACCCGATCTGGTACGGATCCCACACTGATGAGCAATACTCAAGTATAGGTCGAACGAGTGTTTTGTAAGCCACCTCCTTTGTTGATAGACTACATTTTCTAAGGACTCTCCCAATGAAACTCAACCTGGTACCCGCCTTACCAACAATTAATTTTATATGATCATTCCACTTCAAATCGTTCCGCACGCATACTCCCAGATATTTTACAGAAGTAACTGCTACCAGTGTTTGTTCCGCTATCAAACAATAAAGGATCCTTCTTTCTATGTATTCGCAATACATTTCATTTGTCTGTGTTAAGGGTCAGTTGCCACTCCCTGCACCAAGTGCCTGTCCGCTGCAGAACTTCCTGCATTTCGCTACAATTTTCTAATGCTGCAACTTCTCTGTATACTACAGCATCATCCGCGAAAAGCCGCATGGAACTTCGACACTATCTACTAGGTCATTTATATATATTGTGAAAAGCAATGGTCCCATAACACTCCCCTGTGGCACGCCAGAGGTTACTTTAACGTCTGTAGACGTCTCTCCATTGATAACAACATGCTGTGTTCTGTTTGCTAAAAACTCTTCAATCCAGCCACACAGCTGTTCTGATATTCCGTAGGCTCTTTGTTTATTAGGCGACAGTGCGGAACTGTATCGAACGCCTTCCGGAAGTCAAGGAAAATAGCATCTACCTCCCAGCGGAGGTTCGAGTCCTCCCTTGGACATGGGTGTGTGTGTTTGTCCTTAGGATAATTTAGGTTAAGTAGTGTGTAAGCTTAGGGACTGATGACCTTAGCACTTAAGTCCCTTAAGATTTCACACACATTTGAACATTTTGAAAATGGTCGTCTAAATAAAATAACTTTTCAAAACATACGTCTATTTGGCGAATTTTCTTTGGTAGATATTTGACCGGAGGCTGCCCCGTGTCCACGATGGATCTACAGATATTCACTACATGTTCCACGCTCTGACTTCCATCTCTCCTGATCGAATCAAATGTATTATGGCAGTCGTGCCCGAAGGTTTTTTTGTAATTTCCATATATGGACTTCAGTAATAGAATCTGTTGAGAGGAAAGTCTTTGTAGTTCGTTGACCAAAAAGGAAACAATGTAGCTAAACAGTGCATGTTAAGCAGAGTAACATTTCTTTTTTACTATTAAAAACAGTCTTGATCACGATTTATTTACCAAGGTGACCGGTTTCGACCACTACTGTGGTCATCTTCAGACCATTGAGTAGGAACCTCTTTCTGTTGGAGAATCACTTCAGTAGTGATTCTCCAACAGAAAGAGGTTTCTACTCAATGGCCTGAAGATGACCACAGTAGTGGTCGAAACCGGTCACCTTGATAAATAAATCGTGATCAAGACTGTTTTTAATAGTAAATATTTGCAAGACATTGATCACTGCCTCTCCCATAATGTATTCAAAAGTAAGTAACATATCTGCCTGGCCGCATAGGTTTTATCACTGAGCTCGCATACGTACTTTGCGCTTCTCGTCGGCAAGTCCGACGTCGACCTTGCGTTTATCTGCGATACTTGATAGGCCGCGCAGCCACGAGTGGGCCACTAAGCGAGGCGGCGCTGCCCTGCACAGGTGCCCGCCAGCCGCCAGCCGCCGCCACCGTTCGTGACGCTCCGGCGACTCGCGCGCCGGCCGTGGTCCTCCCCATTGTTGCGCGGGCAGAGAGGCGGGCCGCATGCCGCGCATGCGCGCTCACTGGCAGCCGCTGTCGCAGGCGGGCCTGGTGCTGCCGCCGCTGCGCGACGCGGGCGCGCGATCGACCAGCTGGCAGTCGATGCGGGGGCGTCCCGGGCGCTGGTGCGCGCTGCTCGCGGCCGCCGCGGCGGCCCTGCTGCTGCTCCAGGCCGCGCTCGTCGACCAGAGGGCCGGCGGCGGCGCAGACACCGCCCTCCGAGACGACGAGCCTCCCTTCGGCGGTCCCCAGCAGGTAGGTGCGGCGCCGCTTCCTTGCCGCCCGCTGCACGCCAGCGCGTTGATGGGTGCGACCCACGTGGGGGCGCGCGAGTGCCGTTGGTGCATAACTGACCTTCTCCAACTTCATTCTGTAATCCGGAAGACGGTGTCCTTAAGGTACATCTCACTTCAAAAAATAGTCAGATAACGAAATCAGGTGTACACAATGTATTTTGAAAAAGATTTTTTATTTTGAAGATGGAACACTGTAAGTTTTACTGTGACAGTTATCAATATTTATTGTAACTACAAATTACTGTAACCATTCACAACTTATTTCCACTACGCGTGTCGGAGTGTTAAACCTCCATCATCAGGTGGATGTTTGTCAATAAACCTTGTATGTATGAGTTCTGGATATCCTGTGGCATTTTTGATGACAAAAGTTATGAATAGTGTACTGTTCTTTTCTTCTTCTTTGCCACTAGACAGTGCCAAAGTTTACCGAGAACTCGTACTTGCAATACGTAGAGGAACACGTCGTACTAATACACATCCTCACGATGATGGAAGTTTAACCATCCGAAACGCTTAGCGGAAATGAAAGTGCATAGTAACTGTTTACAGTAATTTGTAGTTATAGTCGATACTTGTCATTGGAAAGTGTCTTCATCGCACTTAGTGGATTTATGACAGTTACCCTGTTCCGAATCTAATGAGTCATCAGAACTAAGAGCCACAAACGACAGAGTGCAAAATTACTGCTAAAGTCCTGAAGATATTAACGTGTAGCTTCTTATTACGAAGGTAACTGGTTTTCCCTTTAACACGCATTAAATGTCCATCGATGCCATGCCTATGCCATCTAACACAGTATGCGTCGTGTGTATGAACTTCAGTCCTACATCATCGCAGCCGGCCGGTGTGGCCGTGCTGTTAAAGGCGCTTCAGTCTGGAACCGCGTGACCGCTACGGTCGCAGGTTCGAATCCTGCCTCGGGCTTGGATGTGTGTGATGTCCTTAGGTTAGTTAGGTTTCATTAGTTCTAAGTTCTAGGCGACTGATGACCTCAGCAGTTAAGTCGCATAGTGCTCAGACCCATTTGAACCATTAGCCATACATCATCGCAGGTTTATTTTAAGCTGCAGGGATTGCTGAAGTAGTTAAACTCGTAATAAGTGGCATTGCTGCCATATTGTATGACATACGTGCTACATCGATATGCACTAAACGCTTCTGGAAATGGCTCACTCAGGCAAAATCCGGTAACAAATAACGAAATAGTGATTTTTTATGCTTCTAAAGAAAGATTTTTTTTATATTAACATTGCACTAGTGATAGGAACTGTCTCAAAACACCCTGTCTTTTTGAGTTTTGCTAGACACAAGAAGACAAACACATACGAAAATTAGAACATTTTCACGTAAATTAGCACGTAACGGAAGTCTATACAATAATTCTATCAAACACTGCACGTGAATAATTGTGTAGTGGTAAAGGCATAGTCTTAATAGGCAAGAACAACAATACATTATATTGCTTTTGCAGATCTTGTTATTCATAAGTCGCCTTTGCTTATGTCCGCAATCTCAACTGCTCTGAGAGAGTTGTTAAGTTTATCAAGACAGTACTCGGTTCAGTGCGTACTGTAGAGATACAGCCTATTTGAGAAGGAACGATGTTCAGATTCGGGAACGTCTGAATCAACGAACGAAGTCGCACAGGAACTGCAGCTTGTCAGACAACGACGCAACTGCGGCCGCAGTTGCCGTAGACTTTTAATTCTCCCTCTCTCTCTCTTGCGCTATTGTCTTCTACGCGTGTATATGTGTGTGTGTGTGTGTGTGTGTGTGTGTGTGTGTGTGTGTGTGTGTCTGTTTGTCTTCCCGAGTCTCGCAATTCCGGCGCTGTTAAGTCGGGCAGCGTCTCGTGACGTCCTCCCTGTGGACACGCGTGACCGTGGACGTCGTTACGTCATGAAGCCAGGCGCTCTCTCACGCCCGGCTTGGGCTGATTAACGTCCATTAGACCCGCA
The DNA here is from genome assembly GCF_023864345.2 of Schistocerca serialis cubense. Lineage (NCBI taxonomy): Eukaryota > Metazoa > Arthropoda > Insecta > Orthoptera > Acrididae > Schistocerca > Schistocerca serialis. The sequence continues at coordinate 609,971,964 of NC_064643.1, read as the reverse complement.
AGTTGCTGTGTTGCGTAAGAAGCGTTTGGTCTCGCAGAATTTTTACTTATAGATCGTCAAAGAACAAAACATTCATAAAAAAATAATTACTTTTTCGTCATATTTTCGTTACCTCAGTTGTACATCCAATTTTTGCGACAAAGCCACAACAAGCCCATACAGGCCGCTGTCAGCCGCATAACGTTCCTGCTGACTCCTGAAATGAAAGCGCACGGACTGTAAATTTGCCGGAAACTCTTCTCGCTTTACGAGAATCAAGGTGAGGCCTTTCTCCATTCAATTGTGACAGGAGATGAAACATGGGTACACCATTACGACCTGGAGACGAAGCGTCAGACTATGGAATATCGACACAAAGACTCGCCCCAGGTGTAGAAGTGTGAAACCGGAATTTAGTTGCAATAATTACTCGTCTGTTGTTTGAAACTGATAAACAATATTTTATTCAAAATAATCTCCATTGCTATTTATACATTTCTCCCACCTCTCCGGCAGGCTATGAACACCACGCCAAAAAAAAAAAAAAAAAAAAAAAAAAGTTCTTCTTTTTGAAGCGAACCAGTCAGCCAGTCCTTTCCGTACATTTTCATACGAATTGAAGCGTTGCCCAGAGAGAGCGTGTCCCAGTGATGCAAATAGATGATAATCGAGCGGAGCCAAGTCTGCAGAATAAGCCTCGATTGTTTCCCTGACCCGTTTTGCTGTGTGTGATGGGGCGTTATAGTGGAGCAACCTGACTTTGTGTGTGCCGGCCGGTGTGGCCGTGCGGTTCTAGGCGGTTCAGTCTGTAACCGCGTGACCGCTACGGTCGCAGGTTCGAATCCTGCCTCGGGCATGGATGTGTGTGATGTCCTTAGGTTAGTTAGGTTTAAGTAGTTCTACGTTCTATGGGACTGATGACGACAGATGTTAAGTCCCATAGTGCTCAGAGCCATTTGAACCAACCAGACTTTCTGTTGCCTTTTTCCATATTCCGGTCATTTTTCAAGTATGCTCGATTTACGAGGTTCAAATAAAAAGTACTACCACCATCTTCATGGGAATATTTTAATAAATCAAACGCAGAAATAATCCTTTGAATGTGATCTTTAATTGCCAATATTCATTTTTCTATATAATCACCAGCCAATTGGATACATTTCTGCCAACGATGAACAAGTTTTCTGAAGCCATCACGGATTCAAGTCAACACTCTGTTTCCGCAATCAGTCTCACAGTTCTCTCAACGTCTTCATCAGAATTATAATGATGTCCCCAGCAGGTCGTCTTTCATTATCAGGAACAGATGGAAGTCAGATGGTGCCAAATCTGGACTGTATGGAGGATGCCGTACGGTGGTGAGATTCAGTCTGTGAAGTTCTGCACGTGAAGTGAGTGGTTTGCCATTGTCATGCTGCAGGAAAACATTTCCATTTCCCTTTTCCTTTGGGACCCTTGTTAGCAGTCGTTTCAGAGTTCACAGCGTTGTGGTGGAGCGCTCTGAATTTATTGTTGTTGCACGATCAAGGAAATCAACATGGATAACACCATCTGCGTCCCACAGCACTGTGGCTATGACTTTTCCAGCTGATGGCAGCGTCTTGAGTTTCTTTTTCTGGAGCCAGTCTTTGTGTCGATATTCCATAGTCTGACGCTTCGTCTCCAGGTCGTAATGGTGTACCCATGTTTCATCTCCTGTCACAATTGAATGGAGAAAGGCCTCAGCTTGATTCTCGTAACGCGAGAAGAGTTTCCGGCAAATTTACAGTCTGTGCGCTTTCATTTCAGGAGTCAGCATCTGGGTTACCCATCGTGCACACATCTTCCGATAGCCATGCAAAGCATTAATGTGACCCACACGTTCTTGTGAAATACAGCTTGTGCTCGCAATTTCTCTATGAGTGATACGACGATTGTCCTGAATCAATCTGTCAACATTTTTCTTGTTAAACTCGGTTGCTGTCACAGGACGTCCAACTCTTTGTTTGTCACGCAGGTCAGATGTTCCCGCCTCAACATCTGTAAACACACTCGCCCAACAACGCATAGTACTCACATGAACACAATCACAATAGACTGACGTTTCGTCTCTGACGAATCTCCTTTGGGATGACACATTCTGCTGTCAAGAATTCAATGACTGGACGTTGCTTAAGTCGCATCAACCGACCGTCTGCGCAGGGTTCCATACTTTACACTGCAACAACACAACCGTTCAATGTTAAGGCTTCCCGCCAACTGGAGCTGTAGAGAAGAGGCTACGGAACAAGCCATTACCTGTCGGATGTCAATGCCGCCAACTGTTGAAGAGTTACGAAGGTGGAGGCGTTACTTTTCAGTCAACCATCGTAAATCGATCATATACTGTTGGTAGCAAAGGGTTTGAACGGTTTCACCAGGTTTTAGCAGCTCATGATAGATGACACCCTTCTGATCCCAACGAACACTGAACATTGTCGCCGGCCGCGGTGGTCTAGCGGTTCTAGGCGCTCAGTCCGGAACCGCGCGACTGCTACAGTCGCAGGTTCGAATCCTGCCTCGGGCATGGATGTGTGTGATGTCCTTAGATTAGTTAGGTTTAAGTAGTTCTAAGTTCTAGGGGACTGATGACCACAGATGTTAAGTCCCATAGTGCTCAGAGCCATTTGAACCATTTTTGAACATTGTCTTCTTTCCAAAGCGATTTTGTCTTGCAGCGGATGTCGATGGTTTGCCTGGATTCGCTCGTGATTTACGACACGTAGGATAATCAAAATATATCCATTTTTCATCACCTGTCACTATTAGATGGAGAAACGACTTTCTTTTGTATCTGGCGAGCAGCATTTCACAAACGGTATTTCGATTCTCTTGCTGTCTTTCATTTAGTTCATGCGGAACCCACTTTCCCACTTTCTGCATCTTTCCCATAGCTTTCAACCGAAGAGGAACGGTCTTCTGCGTCACACTGAATTGTTCCACGAGTTCCTGTTGGATCTGAGTATCATCCTAATCCAATAAGGCCTGCACTTCGTTGTCTTGGAACTTTTTCGGCGGTTTCCAGCGCTCGTCGTTTCTCACGTCGAAATCACCACTTTTGAATGTTTTGGACCACTCGAAACACTGTATTTTCCCAAAAGTATGTTCGCCGAAAGCTTCGACAATCATTCTATGCGATTCTGCGGCAGTTTTCTTCAAATGATAACAGAAAACCAATGCTGTCCGCAAATCGTAGTTCGTAGGCACAAAACTCGACATGGTTACGGGTTTGTAACAAATACCGATGTATGGGACTTGGGTTACTGTGTGTTGATATTCGTCGACAGCCGTTACAGGAAGCAGGGCAGTACACTGACGGCTAGCACCATCTATAGGGAAACTACGGTTTCATACTTCTACATCTGGTACATCACGATGGTTGGAAAAGCGTAAATCGAGAAATGCACATCATTTGCTTGTCGCTAGCAACTCTAATTTGTCTTGAATTTTTGTAAACCGCACAAGAAAATAGGATGCCAGGGAACACGACTCTAATAGAAAAAGTTACTTTCAGACTATTACCTCCCGTCAGCAATACTCACAAAGCCAGGCAGACTGTTACGCAATGTAGTTAGTCACTGAAAGATGTCATACACTGTCAGTGACATAAAATAAACAGCCAGGTGAAAAATAATGTTGACCTTCCGATAACTATTTTTTACGTCTTCAACAAATATACACAAACATTCACACTTTTCTGAGTTAGCAACAAACGAAGACTTCAAGAAACCTCTTTGACACGAAAGGTAGTCCTACATTCGAATAATTCTGATATTCTTTTCCTTTGATTTATCTATATAAAAAATCTTTTCTGAATACACTTAGTTCACATATTCCTAAGAATTTTGGCCGGACAGTATTGTAATAGAAAAAACTGATGACGATAGTTTTCAGACCGTCGAAGTGGTTCACCCGATGTTTGCTCTATCTCATCTCTGTTCTATTTTAGACCTTCGAGTACTGGCTATGGAAGGAATCTCGCTCGAAAGGGAGTGGGATTACGGTTTAATGTCTCGTTGACGACGGAGTCATTTGAGATAGAGCAGAAGTGCAGTTTGAGAAGAGGGTGGTGAAGCTTAAACCACGGAAAACCTTAACCTAGATGGCCGGGAGGCCATTTAAACCACCGTTCTTCCAAGTGTGAGTTAGATCTCTTAAGGATGACCAGGAAATTTACCCATACCTTAAACAACAGCCTTGCTCTAAGAAACTATATAAACATAATGAATTATCTCCTCTACACCAACCGACATGGATTCCGAAAACATCAATGAAAGGAAAGCCAACTTGCGATTTTCTCACATGAAGCCCTGAAAGACATGGATGAAGACAATCAGGTGCATACACTATTTCTTGACTCCCGAAAAGAATTTGAAAGCAAAAGTTCGGTTACATGGGTTTTCAAACAGAACTGATAGGATCTTGGTAAGAAGGACGCTTCATGTTATTTTGGATGGATTGTCGTCCTCAGATACGCAAGAGTGTTAGCACCTCTACTGCCCGTGTTGAGTGTTAATGACACGGCAAACAGTAAAACTTGCTGGCAGATTAAAACTGCGTTCGGTGACGGGACTCGAACCCGGGAATTTTGCCTTGCACGAGCAAGTGCTCTGCCTACAGAGCTACCCGAGCACGACCCGCAATCAGCCTGTCACAGCTATACTTCCGCCAGTTCCTCATCTCCTATCTTCCAAATTTCGCGTACGTTGTTCTGCATACCTTCTGGGACTAGCACCCCTGCAAGAAGGATATCTGCCAGAAAAGTTCATATCACCGCACATTCCGCTGCAGAGTGAAAATCCATTCTGTATGGCAGACAGTATTACTATTTAACTTAAGACTTTTTTCAAATGATACAGTTTTCTGTAAAGTAATATTTTTAAAAAAGCTGCGCAAATATTCAGTTGGATATTGATAAGATGCAAATGTGGCGCAAAGATTGGCAACTGTGTGAGCTTGTCGTCGCTCCCTAATGACCAATGATGATTCGCCTTACTTCTTTTCTCTCTTCACTTTCCCTGAATCTCGATGGATTTTTCCACTACTTCTGTCTCAACAATGGCGCACAACTCTTAAAAACGTACGATAGCATATTGTACAGTATCCATTTCCTAGCGTTTATCTTGTGACCCAACGTTCGATGTTTTCATGATTTTGAAAGTTTTTCATTTTAACTTTGTGGCCTGATGTCCTTCCTGTTGCCACAGTCGTCAAGGTAATCCAAGGGGGGAAATTCGTGTGCATTAGATAGCTGGGAATCGTGTAAACGATGTTCGATGGTTAATAAAAGGAAACATCGTCCGTAGTAGGCGGTAATGCAGACGATCTTTATTCAATCATGCGATTAGCTCATTTCGTCGATTTGTCATTTTCAAGCATCTGTAAAACCAACGTGAAAGAGTATCACATTGTCTGCATACATCTCCAGGTGTAAGTAACATATTACACACCTCACAATAACATAACACCTTACCATGCAAAATTCCTACTTGCATGTACAGTATTAGGTATTACATGTCGTAATTGTCAAATTATTTTTCACTACACGTAAAAAGTTGGCATTATATTCCATCCTTAGATTGAGAATTCATCCACGTTAACATGACAACTTTAAATACCATATTACGAACTTTGTTCTAAGTGCTGCAGCTGCCGTTTTGTTGTCAAAGACACACATACATCCAAACGCTCTCATACTATCGATAAAAAGTGTCAGAGGCACATTACGTACATTACTGGTGTGCCAGACTTCATTGTTGTGTTGTTTACCAGACAATCCGTTATCAAAGACTACTGAAGGGCATCCAAACAGACATAATAAAATATTTTATACAGTACATTAACCATAATATGTGAGAAACGTACAAATTTTAAAAAATATTGAGAAATTAACAATCCATTAACTGCTAGCGAGCCAGACTTAACGTATGCCTTATACTGTAGGTCATCAGTGTCTGAATGCTATGTACAGACACACAGAAGCCAAACTATTGATTATTTTGCGGAAGGGTAATCCATAGGAATACAATCTTCACATTTTTATTTATTTAAATTATATTATTACTAACGAACCAGCAGACTCCTCAATTTATACACATAAACAATGTCTGTTTATTTTCTTTGTATTTCGCTAGAATGGGTAAGTGGTAACAGTAAGTAACAAAAATGCAAATGATTGCGAGTATAAACGACATTCATTTCTGGGTACACCGTATTGCAGACATGAAGATGCCAAAACGATACTCACGAAAACATGTATATCATTTTACCTAAAGCACATGCATAGTAACTCATCACCTTTTTTTACGCGTAGTTAAAAATAATTTGGCAATAACGACATGTAATACGTAATATTACGCATGTAATGTGGTACGTTAGTGTGCGGTGTCGAAACCCAACAAAACATCTTTACTCGTACAGTGGTGCCCTTATAAGGGTAAAGAAAGTATCTAAACAACAATAAACAAACTTAACCTTAAATACGACTTAAAGACCGTCATTCCAGCGGAACCCACATCGCATACTAGATCCGCTGCTACCATCGATTAACATGCCTATGGATCCTTCTAATACGCCGCTGGAGCGGCCACGTCTTCGCAAAGAAAGGGTCCACATGGTTCTGTCACATGTTCCGGTCCGTTTCGTACAACTGACATGCGCGTAAAGTTAAGTTCTCATACCCGGCACACCCCCAGCTGTGAAGAGGGTCCAAGAAGACAATACCTAGATAATTTGCAAAGTATTGGCGGTAGCGCGGGTGACATCGTAGACGAGTGAATCGTTGCACTAGGAAGGTCCAGAAATCGAGGAAGTGTTTGTTACCATCCCTGTAAAGATTCAACGTGTTCATCTGCATGAGCGGTTAGCGCGCTGTAGACTCAACTGTATTTATTTATTTACATACTTATTTATTCCATAGTACCCAGCCACGATGTTAGTGCACTTGCCCGTTATCGCAAGCAGGCGGTGACGTTACAGTAAACAAGTATAGCGGTGCCTAAGGAAAGCGCATCGCGCTGACGATGCTTTCACGTCAACTGTGCATATACCGACAACCCCGGTTACGCGCCGACTCACGATAAACCGACCGCAACGCCCTCGGTCCCAGGTGCAAAAATATTGTGGTCGATTAATACATAATACATGTTCGTCTTATCCATAATCTTTTCACAGTAATACTTGTGAAATGGTCGCGACTGGTAATCAGAACTTTACTTATTTTAATGCTATTACCTACTTCTGCAGAATGTTCTGTAAAAAGTACTGAAAGCAACTGAAGGTCCATGACCTTCGGCAATTTTCTTCACTTCTCTTCACAGTTGGCAAGCACAGCACTTGGCACTTGTTGTACTTTGGGTCTTCTTTCATCTTTCTCAACTGGACTATCGCTAAGTAGCCATTTTATACTTCCGATAATTGATGAAAACGTAATGTGATTTGAACCTACAGACTGGAATCAACAACGTATCAATTGTAGTTCCATTCCCAGTCGTTTGGCGTGGAGAACGCACTTCTTTCTCCATCCTCTCTGGCTTTACTCCACAAGGCACTTTACGGTGTGTGGAATTGGGTACTTTTTGTAAGACTACCATTTGTCCACTTTCCAAATGATTCGGAGGAGCAACAACCACCGATAGATCCATTGAATGAGCTCATATTTTCATCATTTTACCGCCATGGTCATTTCGCGCAGTATTTATGAGAGATAACGTAACACGTTTCTTGACTGATGTTTAAACTTAAGCTCTCCGAATTTTAACAGTTAACATTTCCGTGATACAGAATGCCTCTCCTGTAGTGTCTGCTACAGAGGTTGGACAAGCACCTTAGTATCGTTTTGATGGTGATGAATCTTCTCTATTAATTTTGCTTCGTAATGATCACATCCTGTCAAGTAACAGTCAATAATCGCTCGAATGAAGATTTTGTAAGCGACACCCTCCGTGGGTGAGATACATTTCATTAAAAGCCTTCCAGTGGTTGCCGTCCATCTGTCCTGTAGCTAATTTTATGTCGTAGTTGCATTTTAAATGGCCCCAAAGGCATACTACTATCAAGTTACCTTCCATTAGGAACTTGGGTGCACTCAGCGACTGTGATATGATTTGAAAATGATAGAGCACAACAATCAGTCAGTCGTCTTTCTTTTGCAGGTTTTATTTGCGAAATCTAGATTTCGGCTAGTGCCTAGCCATTATCCATGTACTATTTTATAGTATCAATGCACGTCCGGACAACAGGGAACTTCAAAAAAGGACGACTGATTGCTGTGCTCTATCATTTGTATGCTATTAGATATTTATTTGTTGTGACTGTTACCTGTGATTGACAAGCCGAGCGGTGTAAGGCGCTGCAGTCATGGACTGTGCGGCTGGTCCCGGCAGAGGTTCGAGTCCTCCCTCGGGCATGGTTGTGTGTGTTTGTCCTTAGGATAATTTAGGTTAAGTAGTATGTAAGCTTAGGGACTGATGACCTTAGCAGTTAAGTCCCATAAGATTTCACACACATTTGAACAGTTGTGATTGACAGCCCACCGTGTAATTAATCAATAATGGATCTTTCCATCTATTTGTAGCAAATACGCTAGATTCTTTTATACCAAGGGCAAACTTTAGAGTGCCGTTGTTGTAAAACAGGGCGAAAGAAGTTAAAGAAATAGTGATAAATGCGAAGAAAACTGATGGAAAGTGTGAAAAAATACAAGAAGTTATAAACCATGAAAATAGTGATCTGATAAAGAATTTACGTTCCAGTGTAGGGTACCTTTGATATTGACAAAGGTATATTTCAGTTCAGTGTGCGACAATGAATGACGCCCGTAACGAGACTGATTACTAATAGTAGCAATAGTGCAAGTAAAGTGCTATGTGGTAACTGGATAGGCAGAGCAGCTCTCAGTACAGCAAGAGAGTAGCAAGAAATGTCACTATGAATGCGCGATCCAAACGCCTGACGCATGGTCTGTGGGATACAAGTGGGACGATCACACCCTGTGTGTCAGTACTCTTTGCTGTTGAAGACATGCCAACGGGATGACGATAAACGAAACATGTGTATTGATATATTTGTTGATCAGAATAAGAATGTGATTGATAGCTAATTTGTTTACAGGACAGCTGAAACAGTAACAATCCACCAGATAAGGAGCTTTGTAATGTCTTCTGCTGTATTCTTCGTTGGTGTGTTGCTCTGCCAAAAGAGAATACAGACGTCTGCAAATGATACTGACAGGGAGTGTAAAACGGTAATAAAGTAATAGTTCCCGGAGAAATGCAAAAACGTAAAAGCAAGCATGACTATGAAAGATATAGATGGCACCTATAGCAAAATTTAAAAAAAAGAAAGTTTCGCAGGAAAGATAAGCATCTGTAATAAATATTAAGAGCTCTGATGGTAAGCCAGTACTAACCAAGCAAGGGAAAGTTGAGAGATGAATAGATTATACAGAAGGGCTGCCCAAAGGAAAGGTGAAGGGGAGATGGGAGATATGATACTGATTGAAGAATTTGAAACAGTGCTTCGAGACCTAAGCCGAAATACGGTACATAGAGTGGACGGCATTCCTTCAAAATTATCGTCATCCTTAGCAAAACGTGCCATAACAAAAAAAAAAAAAACTCCACCAGCTCTGCAAGATGTAAGACAGGCGAAATCAAAACATCAAACAGAATGTAATAATTTCAATTCCAGTTAAGACAGATGCTAACGGGTGTGAATATTACAGAACCATTGGTTAAATAGTAAGCAGGTTCAAATGGATGTTGGTTGCAGCACGTATGCAGACATGAAGATACTTGTAGAGGATAGAGTAGCGCCGGCCGGAGTGGCCGAGTGGTTCTAGGCGCTACAGTCTGGAACCGCGCGACCACTACGGCCGCAGGTTCGAATCCTGCCTCGGGCATGGATGTGTGTGATGATGTCCTTAGGCTAGTTAGGTTTAAGTAGTTCTAAGTTCTAGGGGACTGTTGACCTCAGATGTTAAGTCCCATAGTGCTCAGAGCCATTCGATGTTTTAGTGTCGTTGTTTCTGTAAAGACATAAAAAGTGGCCCTCATAGCAGCGTGACAGAGACCTGCTGCTGTGAACCATACGTGGAGACACTGTTATTGTGTTCATTGTTTGCCTACCTCAAATGAAAGTGCGTAGCACTGACACGAGCGTCACCACCACTACGCAGCTAGTCTACTCCGACAGATATAAGGGTAGACTTCTGAGCTTGAGCAATGCTGTCTAGAATGGTGCGAACGGTCGACACAGGTGCCAGCAGTCGATAAAATTATTGATAGAGTACCAAACATACTCACTACACAGTAATTATCTGCTACGTTCCGCAGTCATACACACATCGCCTCCCCCACCCCCCACCCCCTCCCAACGTGGCTCTCTGTTTCCCTACACTTTGGAAATTATTTGAGAAACTAGGTGTAATTATGAAAGCGTAACAACTGTGAAGGCTGTAATTAACAACTGGCCAATATTTGAAACCAACAATATCTTTCATAAATGTTCTCTGTCTCTCTCTCTCTCCCTCCCTCCCTCCCTCCCACCCTGCCTCCCTCCCTTCCTCCCTCGCTCTACATCTACATATACATGTTTACTCTGCAATTTACACTTAAGTGCCTGGCAGAAGGTTCATCGAACCATTTTCGTACTACTTCTGTACCATTCCACTCTCTAATGGCGTGCGGGAAAAAGGAACACCTAAATCTTTCCGTTCGAGCTCTGATTTCTCTTGTTTTATTATGATGACCATTTCTCCCTACGTAGGTGGGTGTCAACAAAATATTTTCGCATTCGGAAGAGAAAGTTGGTGATTGAAATTTCGTAAATAGATCTCGCCGCAAAGAAAACCGCCTTTGTTTCAGTGACTGCCACCCCAAATCGCGTATCATATCAGTGACACTCTCACCCCTATTGCGCGATAACACGAAACGAGCTGACCTTCTTTGCACTTTTTCGATGTCCTCCGTCAGTCCTACCTGGTAAGGATCCCACAACGCGCAGCAATATTCCAGCAGAGGACGGAGAAGTGTAATGTAGGCTGTCTCTTTAGTGTGTTTGTTCTGCCAACAAAGACCAGTCTTTGTTTCGCCTTCCCCCCAATATTATCTTTCCAATTTAAGTTGTTCGTAATTGTGATTCCTAGGTATTTAGTCGAAATGACAGCCCTTTGATTTATGCTATTTATCGTATACCCAAAATTTATCGGATTTCTTTTAATACCAATGTGGATGACCTCGCACTTTTCTTTGTTTAGTGCCAATTGCCACTTTTCGCACCATACAGAATTTCTCTCTAGATCATTTTGTAATTGGAATTGATCGTCTAATGATTTTACTAGACGGTAAATTACAGCGCCATCTGGAAACAATCTAAGAGGGCTGCTCAGATTGTCACCTAGATCATTTATATACATCAGGAACAGCAGAGGGCTTATGACACTACCTTTCGGAAAGCCAGATATCACTTCTGTTCTACTCGATGATTTACTGTCTATTACTACGAACTGTGACCTCTCTGAGAGAAATCACGAATCCATTCACACAACTGAGACGATACTCGATATGCACGCAATTGGATTAATAGTCGCTTACGAGGAACGGTATCAAAAGTCTTCTGGAAATCTAGGAATATGGAATCGATCTGAGATCCCTTGTCGACAGCACTCTCTCGACTGAACTCACATTCGGAGGACGGCTGTGAAAATCGTCGTTGGCCAGCCACATTTAGGTTTTCTCTGGCATCCCTACATCGCTTAGGGCAAATTTTCAGGAGGCTTCTGTGCTAGGACACGGCCGATTTCTTTCTCAGTCCTTATCGAGTTCGAGCTCCTGTTGCATCTTGATGAACTCGTTGTCGATGGGATGTTCAGCCCCAATATTCCGTTCCTTCCTTCTTCCCTTTAATGAGTTCGAGAAAGTCCTCGATTCCAGTGTTTACCTGGCCGTAAAGGTTTTCTGTATGCTACTGTTTTCCTGCGTCGCAGTCTTCTTGCTGAGGGAATATCTACCGTTAACATGTCTTATATTCGTGCTTTCATATATTGCCCTCGATATGTGGCAGTGTCGTTTAAGGCTGTCTCAAAACGTTGTACTGATGCGCATTACACGTCCTTGACTTTACAAATTGTTCTTACTTCGAGTCACAGGTCTTGCTGCCTACAGGTCATCAGCGTCACTGAACGAGGTGGCACAGTGTTTCAGTCTCGCGATGGGGAGGAGCAGAAATCAAATTCTCATCCATCACACAGTTTAGACTTTTCGCGGTTTCCGAAAAACCGCTTCAGCTAATTGCCAGGGCGGTTCATCCAAAGACTACGTGATGTCTGCCTCGTTCTTCGCTACTCAAACCTCGGTCTCCATCTCAAAAAAACTCTTTGTTGTACCATTCAATCTTAAAACTCTCATCTTTTCCGTTGCGATCGCTGTATTAATACCAGCTAACACAATGTGTTTATCTTTCCAGACCATTTTCCTCTTCACATATTACGAACAGGAACACCCACTCGTCTCCCCCCTCCCCCCCCCCCCAATTCCCGCCCCCCTCCCACACACACACTCAGTCTCCCCTCTCACTCTGGTATTCTGACAGCAATTCAATATATGGCAAAACTTCAAACGTTCATCACAGCAAAGCAAGCTTATCTGTGTATGGCGTGTTGTAATTTTAACGACAAGTGTGTAAATTTTTTATTTTTTGAGTAAAAGTCTAAGATATACGTAAATATGATCTGACTAAACAGAAAACACATGAGTGACAGGAATCCAGCAGCGAAATGTCGTTGAGTACTATTAAGAGCCCGTTTTGAGAAAGCGAGCCATCACCTTAAACATACTGTTACGTTTTGGAAAAGCTTATATATCGAAACAAAAAAATTCTGAGAACGGTATAATGTGTTAACAATTTATTGCCATTCAAAGCTGACAGATTTCAACCATCACTTGTCACATCCAGAACTAATAAACATCAAACTGTAATATGTTGTATAACGCTTTGTCTCAACTAAGGACTTCAGTGGATACAGGAGAAGCGGAGATGCCCAGCGTTGGCTGAAACCCGTCTGTTGTATTCAGATGAAACTGGTTGCATCTGACAATAAAACTTAAAATGCTGGTACAGGCTAGCACGCCCTTTAAGACCGTCGATTTCATATTGTAAAAAACATTTACTTATTCAGTATTACAAGCCTGCATCATCTTCAACTTGGTCTACTTTTATCGGCAGTAGATACTAGATAAAATCACCTAACTGCAATAAAAACTATTAATAAAAAATTAGCGTAAGCGTCTACTTTAAAATTACATTTACACATTTTTCATTTATTCATTATTTATTTAGAGTGTATCATGCGCTTCATACTTCCTCAGGAAGTGTGGTCCGTCAACAAAGCAAGTAGCTTGCGAAACTCTCGTTCGACCGAAACTTGAATAGTGCTCGTCATTATGGGATCCATTCCAGATAGGACTGATAGAGGAAATAGAGAAGATACAAAGAAAAGCATCACGTTTCGTTACAGGTTCATTTAGTAAGCACGAACGCGTTACGGAGATGCCCTACCGACTCTCGTGGCAGACGCAGCAAAAGAGGCATTCTGCATCATGGTGCGGTTTACTGTTTTAAGTTCCGAGAGCGTTCGTTCCTAGAAGAATCAACCAATATATTGCTTCCTCCTGTGCATATCTCACGAAAATACCGTGAAGATAATATCAGAGAGATTCGGATCCACACGGAGGCTTACCAGCAATTGTTCTTCCCTTCGCCATACACCGTAAGGTGCCTTGCGGTGTGTATGTGTAAACTTAATTCATTCCACATGTAGAACGACACACAGGCTGCCGGTTCCCACTTTGAACGTGAGGCGACAGTTCATCCACTTATGTATACACAAGCTCTACACGGCGCCAAGTTCGGTATGCACTGAAGAACCGTGTTTGAGTCTAAAACAGTAGTAATATTATAGCTGTTTGTTTCTAAGTGTTTTACGTTCGTCTAGAAGTTAGAACAGCATCCATATACTTTCGGTGACTGTCACGAATGTGTTGCACTCGTCACTGTGCATGAATAGTTGTTGACAGTTGTTACTTGGCTGCTGCTTAACGCAAGGCGAATTCCATTCACTTCAAAAAGAAAAACGTATAGTACGAAGAACATTCTCGCACTAACTGTGCAAATGACATTCTTGACAAGTGACACACAATTCGTGCAACTGTGCAGATGTTTCTGTTGGCAAGAGATAACAATAAGTGTTTAAGCCGCGGAGCTGTAATCGAAGAAACGTTTGCACGGCGTGCGTTTGTTTTTGGATGGAGTGTTTGCGCGTGGTGTTGGGTGGCCACAAAGAAGTAGACACAAACGAAATTAAGCGCCACACGCAGTTCTTGTAGTACTACATTGTTTGTTACAGTGCAGTGGATGTTCTCAGGCTTTCAGGATCTTTCATACACAGTGTCTGGATATCTTCACTCACAAACCAAGTATGTTTTCGGTGTACAGTGTATGTCGAAGGGTATTTCTTACAAACATTGGCGTGCAGTGCGACGGTGCAAGCGCAGACATGTTGGAGTCGTTATGCTCTTTGGAATTTTGATCTCTATTCCTTCTTGTGAAATTTTTATAGCTTTAAGAAAATCGAAAAATTTATAATTACAGATTTTCTTGAAATTCACAAGCCTCTAACACTTTTTTTGTCTTTCTGACGCATTCATGGAGATCAGGATTTGTAACAAATACTAGTACACCTCTTCGAAATAAGACTCAGTTCACTCGAATAGGATAATTGGTCTCTGAGATGTGATATTGTTAATGAACATTTGTCGAACCTTGAAATTTTAAACATTTTGATTGTCTGTGATCCAGCAATCGTACGCTATTTGTTTACGGGATGTATATATAGCTATCTCGTTTGCAGAAAATTTTTGTCAGTTGACCATGATTACATGTAAGTATGTTCTGTTTGTACGTAATTTATGGAAGTAATCCTCTTAAGTTAATTTTATTTCAAGCCATGTCATTATGTTTTTTAGGTATTCGATGTAACTCTTTATTCTGATAAGAAGATTGCCCTAGTGCAATCTAAACCATTGTCAACTGACAAAAATTTTGTGCAACCGAAGTGGCTGTGTATACATCCTGTAATTTGTCGAACCGTTAAAACTGATGCAGTGACTTGATTCTGGTGGCTACGGGCTTTCATCCTCTCTCTCTCTCTCTCTCTCTCTCTCTCTCTCTCTCTATCTCTCTCTCTCTCCCTCTCTCTCTCTCTAAAACGAGATTACGATGGCACCGGTAAGTGTGTTATAGCCGACTCATTGATGTCTGACAACTCTTTGACAGAAAGAGTTGCTGAGCTGGAAGCGTTCATCTCCCTACGCGACGCATCTATTTTAGAAACGCTTTTGCGTCAATAAGGTTACATTAAAACACAGAAAAATGCGTCTGAATGAGGAATAGGTGCATAAAGTGCGCCTGCCACGTCTCGTTACATCGCGACTAGCACAAGCGGTAAAGTTTTTTTTTTAACATACACTGCGAGCAGCAACGTACAGATTTCCAACAAACTGGATAAAGCACACTCAATTAGGTTTTTTAGCACTTTCTCAAAAGTGTGATCCTTTGCCTGCACACACAAGCATGACTAGTTTGCACAAGCTGCCGCACGAGTTCGCTTTTACACACAGTGATCCAGGAAACGTAGGGATTTTCTGCTTTATTTCCAGTCTGTGATCGCAAAATACTGGTCTCAACCACCATTTTCAGTCAATGACTATCTTCAGATCCTAATACAGACTGAATAACTTTTAAATAAATTTTGCATTTGATTTCAGATTTATTCCTTTCCGTGTGTATTTAGAGATGATTGCTGTTGCTAATTCGAGAAGCATAGCTGTGTTGGGAAACTAGTAGAATCCGACGTCTGTAAGATCAGTTTGCGTTCCCAAAAAGTGCTGGAACACGAGAACTGATCCTACGGCCTATCTTGGAAGACAGACTGAATAACGGCAAACCTACGTTTATAGGATTTGTAAATTTAGCGGAAGCTTTTGGAAACATTGACTGGAGCACACTCTTTGAGATTCTGTAAGTAGGAGTGAGGAAATACAGAGAACGTAAAGTTATCTACCGTTTGTACGGAAACCAGACTGCTGTTGAAAGAGCCGAACTGCATGAAAGGGAAGCAGTGATTGAGAATGGAGTGAGGCAGGATTGTAGTCTATTCCTGATGTTATTCAGTCTTCACGTAGAGAAAACAGTAAATGAAATCGAAAAGAAAATTGGAAACGGAATTAAAGTTCAGGGGGAAATATATAAGGCGCAGTGAAATGAAAACGAGACAGTTGGAAAAAAATAAGTAAACTGTTAATTATTTCAAAAGTAATCGCCATAACTTTTAATACATTTATCCAACTGTGAGACAAGTCGGTCAACGCCCCCATGGGAAAATGTTTGCGGTTGCCTACTGTAACCTCTCCTCTCCTTTTTATTTTTCCGGTTACTGTCCACAATAAGCAAAGTCTTTTTTGAAGATTTGAGAGGAGTAAGATTATAATAAAATTTTTAGTTTACTTATCTTTTCTTGTAGAGTTGGATCCAGTTCTTGTCTAGGGGTCTGATTCTTGAGGCTGAAATTCTCAAATGGCTCTGAGCACTATGGGACTTAACATCTATGGTCGTCAGTCCCCTAGAACTTAGAACTACTTAAACCTAACTAACCTAAGGACATCACACAACACCCAGTCATCACGAGGCAGAGAAAACCCCTGACCCCGCAGGGAATCGAACCTGGGAACCCGGGCGTGGGAAGCGAGAACGCTACCGCACGACCACGAGCTGCGGACGAAATTCTCACATTTTAGGTTCCCCATGGCTGAATTAATGTAAATAATTTTGAAGATTGTTGTTGTAGAATTTTTGTTTTCACGTTAGTTCATTTTGTCACATATTTAGTATATCATTCAGTCTTTTGAACGTTCGCATTAGCAAAGTCGAAATCACATAGTTCGCTCAAAATACAAAAATAATCACATCAGAGGCATGCTTACTATTACATCACTCTGCGGTAATAACCATATTCCAAAGGGTTCACAGTTTTTCGTGACAAATGAATTTCAATTAGTCTCGATTATTATTTCACAAATATATCCAGAAATAAACATAGTAAACAGTACTAGATTGCGTAATTAATAAAAGAAATTTTAAGTGTGTCAAATAATTCGTAATTCAAATATTTGTAAGAAAAATTAACTGCACATTCAGAACTAGTACTTATCGATTGTAACATCGAAAATAAAGTAATTCCTTTTCATACATTTTGGCTTGAAATGTAACATATTGTGTATAAAATTATATGAAATGTTCAGAAAAGCAATATTCGAAAAATATTACTGGTATCGACAACTACTGTTGAGGAAAAGTAAATGCTAGAGGAGGGTGTCCCGTTACACTACGGAACCGCGATTGTATCCAGGCAAAGCAGAGGCCACGAATGTTGTTCTTCAGGACTCCAAAAAGGGTGAAACCGTGTGGGGAGAGATCAGGACTGTATGGACTGTATGGAGGATGGGTAAGGGTTTCCCACCGAAATTTCTGCAGCATAGTCGAACCAGCCTCGGCACCACGTGGACGGTCATTACACTGCAACAGGATGAAGTCGTTTGCCAATATTCCTGGGCGTCTGGACTTAACGGCGCCCTTCAATTTTTGCAGTGTGTCCACATACGGCTGTGCGTTAACTGTGGCGTCGTGTTCCCAGAAGTCTGTGAGCAGCGGGCCCTTGCAGCCAAAGAGAAAGGTCGTAATGACTTTCCCCGGAGCTGGTTTGTCTGTTGTTTCGACTACGCAACAGACGTTTCACTGGGAAGCCCTTACACATCTTACCGTACAGACCCGATCTCTCCTCCACGCGATTTTCATATTTTTGGAGCTCTGAAGGCAGACGCTTGCGGCCGTCGACTTGCTACGCACGAAGAGGTGCACGCCTGCGTTTGATCATCCTGGCTCGGCAGGCAACCATAAACACTTTTCCGTGAAGGCACTGACTCACACTGCGGTAAATGTATCGACAGTTGTAGGGATTACTTGTGAAATAATGAAAGTATACTTCCTTTTTAGGGTTTCGCGCCTCAATCTGTAAAATCGGAACTCTTGCAGGATCACTTTGTCATTCGTCTACCTGTCTGTCCGATTGTTAATAATACTTTTCTCTCAGAACGAGTGGACGAATCAAATTCAACATTACGTCACATACGAAGCTCTCTGGTCGGCTGGCTGTGTAAAAATGTAAAACTTGTAAGTCAATTTAGTCAAAAGATACGGCCATTTACGTCACACATTGTGATACACGGAAACTCGCTAATAGAAACTATTATGTTACTTCCCATTGACCAAGTATCATGAAATTTGGCAAGAAGCAAGGTTTCACTGTGCAAGTGAAAGGAAAAGGCCGTTGTTTTAACCTCTAATTATATCACACGAAAAAATACTTCTTTTGTCATTTGTTATCCGACTTCAGGCTTTAAAACGTTCTCGAAAGTCTTGGAATCCTTGGGACCGACATCTAGCCATGATCAATGCTGATAACAGGAAAAAATCGTCACTATAACCGATTCCCGAAACTGATAAATTGTCTATATAAATAACTAAGTTTGTACGGGACCCACAGTGCGGGAAACCTCCTCCCAGCTGCCCATTTTTTTTCTATTTGTCTCATTTTCATTTGACTGCCCCCTATGATAAAAAAATTTAAGGTTTGCTGATGACATTGTACATGTGTCAGATACAGCAGAAGAATTGGAAGAGCAGTTGAATGAAATGGTAAGCATCTTAAAAAGAGTTTTAGGACGAACATCAAGAAATGTAAAACAAGATGACGGAATGTAGTCAAATAAAATGGGGCGAAGCTGAGGCAATTACATTAGGAAATGCGACGCTGTAAATACATATTAATTTTGCGATTGGGGTAGCACAGTGTCTGACGATGGCGGATATGAACAGGATATAAAATGCAAACAGTGAATAGTAAGAAAAGCACACTTAACCTTGTACGAAAGTGAAACCTAGACGACAAAGAGTTCAGGAACAAGACAATAAAAGCTTTGGGAATGTGGTGCAATAGAAGAATGCTAAAGAATACTGAGTGGGTAGATCTGATACGTGAGGAGGAGGTAGTGCATGGGATCGGGAGAAAAGAATTTGTATCGCAATCCCACTGCAAGAACGGATTGATCTATACGATACGGCCTGAGGCATTAAGGATTAGTCAATTTGGAAACGGAGGTAAGTATGCTGGATGATAATTGTGGATGGAGACCGAGGCGTGACTGCAGTAAGTTTTAACGGATGTAAGCTGCAGCAGTTACGCAGAAATGAAGAGGCTACACAGGAAAGAGCTACATTAAACTCATCTTCGGTCTGAAAAAAAAAGACAAACGACAACAGACTTAATACACTGAAGCGCCAAAGGAACTGGTGTAGGCATGCGTATTGAAATACGGCGCTGCGGTCGGCAACGCCTATATAAGAAAACAAGTATCTGGTGCAGTTGTTAGATCGGTTACTGCTGCCGCAATGGCAGGTTATCAAGATTTAGGCGAGTTTGAGCTTGCTGTTATAGTTGATGCACAAGCGATGGGGGACAGTATCTCCAAGGTATCGATGAAGTGGGGATTTTCCCGTACGACTATTTCACGAGTGTACCCTGAATATCAGGAATCCGGTAGAACATCAAATCTCCAACATCCCTGTGGCCGGTAAAAGACCCTGCAAGAACGGGACCAATGACGACTGAAGAGAATCGTTCAACGTGACAGAAGTGCAACCCTTCCGCAAATTGCTGCAGATGCCAATGCTGGGCCATCAACAAGCGTCAGCGTGCGAACCATTCAACGAATCATCATCGATACGGGCTTTCGCCGGCCGAAGTGGCCGTGCGGTTAAAGGCGCTGCAGTCTGGAACCGCAAGACCGCTACGGTCGCAGGTTCGAATCCTGCCTCGGGCATGGATGTTTGTGATGTCCTTAGGCTAGTTAGGTTTAACTAGTTCTAAGTTCTAGGGGACTAATGACCTCAGCAGTTGAGTCCCATAGTGCTCAGAGCCATTTGAACCATTTTGAACGGGCTTTCGGAGCCAAAGGCCACTCGTCTGCCCTTGATGACTGCACGACACAAAGCTTTACGCCTCGCCTGTGCCTGTCAGCACCGACATTGGACTGTTGATATACATCTACATGGATACTCTGCAAATCAAATTTAAGTGCCTGGCAGAGGGTTCATCGAACTACCTTCACAATTCTCTAATATTCCAATCTCGTATAGCGCGCGGAAGGAATGAACACCTATATCTTTCCGTACGAACTCTGATTTCCCTTATTTTATCGTGGTGATCGTTCCGTCCTATGTAAGTCGGTGTCAACAAAATATTTTCGCATTCGGAGGAGAAAGTTGGTGATTGGAATTTCGTGAGAAGATTCCGTCGCAACGAAAAACGCCTTTCTTTTAATGATTTCCAGCCCAAATCCTGTATCATTTCTGTGACACTGTCTCCCATGTTTCGCGATAATACAAAACGTGTTGCCTTTCTTTGAAGCAGTATTCTAAAAGGGAACGGACAAGCGTAGTGTGGGCAGCCTCCTTAGTAGGTCTGTTAGATTTTCTAAGTGTCCTGCCAATAAAGCGCAGCCTTTGTTTAGCCTTCCAAACAACATTTTCTATGTGTTCTTTCCAATTTAAGTTGTTCGTAATTGTAATACCTATGTATTTAGTTGAATTTACGGCTTTTAGATTAGACTGATTTATCGTGTAATCGAAGCGTAACGAGTTAATTTTAGCACTCATGTGGATGACCTCACATTTTTCGTTATTTTGGGTCAACTGCCACTTTTCGCGCCATTCAGATATTTTTTCTAAATCGTTTTGCTGTTTGTTTTGATCTTCAGATGACTTAATTAGTCGATAAATGACAGCGTCATCTGCAAACAACCGAAGACGACTGCTCAGATTGTCTCCGAAATCGTTTATATAGATAAGGAACAGCAAAGGGCCTATAACTACCTTGGAGAACGCCTGAAATCACTTCTGTTTTACTCGATGACTTTCCGTCAATTACTACGAACTGTGACCTCTCTGACAGGATATCGCAAACCCAGTCACATGTTGCCTGGTCTGACTCGTATCATTTCAGATTGTATCGAGGGGATGCAGAGGATGGTTCAAGCTGGTGGAAGCTCTGTAATGGTGTGGGGCGTGTGTAGTTGTAGTGATATGGCACCCCCGATAGATGACACGTACGTAAGCATCCTGTCTGATCACCTGCATCCATTCATGTCCATTGTGCATGTCGAAGAACTTGGGCAATTCCAGCAGGACAATGCGTACCCCACACGCCCAGAATTGCTACAGTGTGACTGCAGCAACAGTCTTCTGAGATCAAACACTTCCGCTGCCCACCAAACTCCCCAGACATGAACATTATTCAGTATGTCTTTGATGCCTTGTAACGTGCTGTTCAGAAGAGATCTCCACCCTCTCGTACTTTACGGATTTACGGCCAACCTTGCAGGATTTATGGCGTCAATTCCCTCCAGGACTACTTCAGACATTAGCCGAATCCATGCCACGTCGTGTTGCGGCACTTCTGCGTGCCCGCGGGAGCCCTATACAACATTAGGTAAAACTGAAGTGATATCAGCGTCCTGGACCTCTGCTGTTCCTGATATATATAAATGACCTGGGTGACAATCTGAGCACTTCTCTTAGGTTGTTCGCAGATGATGCTGTAATTTACCGTCGATTAAGGTCATCCGAAGACCAGTATCAGTTGCAAAGCGATTTAGAAAAGATTGCTGTATGGTGTGGCAGATGGCAGTTGACGCGAAATAACGAAAAGTGGGAGGTGATCCACATGAGTTACAAAAGAAATCCGTTGGAATTCGATTACTCGATAAATAGTACAATTCTCAAGGCTGTCAATTGAACTAAGTACCTGGGTGTTAAAATTACTAACAATTTCAGTTGGAAAGACCACATAGTAAGTATTGTGGGGAAGGCAAGCCAAAGGTTGCGTTTCATTGGCAGGACACTTAGAAGATGCAACAAGTCCACTAAAGAGACAGCTTACACTACACTCGTTCGTCCTCTGTTAGAATATTGCTGCGCGGTGTGGGATCCTTACCAGGTGGGATTGACGGAGGACATCGAAAGGATGCAAAAAAGGGCAGCTCGTTTTGTATTATCACGCAATTGGGGAGAGAGTGTGGCAGATATGATACGCGAGTTGGGATGGAAGTCATTAAAGCAAAAACGTTTTTCGCCGTGGCGAGATCTATTTACGAAAATTCAGTCACCAACTTTCTCTTCCGAATGCGAAAATATTTTGTTGAGCCCAACCTACATAGGTAGGAATGATTATCAAAATAAAATAAGAGAAATCAGAGCTCGAACAGAAAGGTTTAGGTGTTCGTTTTCCCCGCGCGCTTTTCGGGAGTGGAATGGTAGAGAGATAGTATGATTGTGGCTCGATGAACCCTCTGCCAAGCACTTAAATGTGAATTGCAGAGTAATCATGTAGATGTACATGTAGATTAGGCAGATGTACCAGTTTCTTTGGCTCTTCAATGTACAAAGGAAAGAAATCCTGTTACCTGTTTCACCCACATAAATAGAACACTACGCAGAAAATAGCGCAACGTTAAAATGCAGGGAGGTTTCTGGACTCGAGGCAGATAGCTCCTCTCTGCAGTCAGACACGAGGGAACTTCACAAACAGTACCTGCGAGACACAGCCAAAAGAGAGAACTACCGAGGGCAGGCAGGTGAGTGGGCCGTGTCGCTCTTGTACCGGGTGCCCGCGACGGCCGTTACTGGCAGAGTCGGGCGCCGCTGTGAAAGCCGGCGGACGGGCAGCTAAGCTGCACTCAGCCGCCCGTGCCGTGCCGAGTGCGGGGCCTTGTCTGACTCTGCAGATAACGCGCGCGCTTCTTCCGGGCTACGGCCGTGTCAGCGTGTCCCTGCGCCCCCTCTCTCTCTGCGTCCGCTCAGCTGCGACCGCACTCGATGCGTGGCCGCTGTCTGCTCGTATAAACTCGGCTCGTAGTTCATGGTACCAGTTGAGGGTGGCCTATCCAACAACTGCCGGGAGGAGCAACGAAATTATCGTATTTCGTACAGTTACTGAACGAATTTAGAAATTTTATATGCTACTGTGATTTAGAATGTTATGTTAAAGGCTCGACATCGTGAGACAAGAATAACAGTCAGAAACTAAACCAGCCTAGCTCAATACGCGCAACATAGCAGACGATATCCATCCAGTATTTGCGAATGAAAGAACTCAGAGATTTCCAAAAAACTTTACACGTAATTTCAGACCTTTTCGAAAATTTTACGTTCTTAAAGTCAAATATTTGAAACATCCCCTTAGAAAAATTAATGAATTACTGTGCTGATAAACCCCTTACGTGATAATCAAACAGCTGAACAGAACTGAACGTACTCAGACATTTCTCTCTTTACTTATTCTGAACAACACTAAACTGACACAATATTTTTAGCGCAATGCAATCTGACTTTCAATAATCCCTACAAAAGAATGGCTCTGACTAACAATAACCTATACCTTTCATGAATCACTTACCCCACAAAAATCTTCGTTACTCGAACTACTGCAATACAGCGAGCGCCAGTACTGCCAGCTAAGTAAAAGATTCTATCTACTGAAGGCACTAAATACTGATAGGCATACTTAGCAAATGAAAGATTTTGATAGAGAACAGCCGGCCAGGGTGGCCGAGCGGTTCTAGGCGCTACAGTCTGGAACCGCACGACCGCTACAGTCGCAGGTTAGAATCCTGCCTCGGGCATGGATGTGTGTGATGTCCTTAGGTTGGTTAGGTTTAAGTAGTTCTAAGTTCTAGGGGACTGATGACCTCAGATGTTAAGTCCCATAGTGCTCAGAGCCATTTGAACCATTTTTGATAGAGAACAAACAATGTATTTACCTTCATAATGTTAAAAAGTCATCATATATATCAGTTAATGATATCCAGTATTACAAATTTACTCTTTCTGATGGACATACGTCCCGATCGTCCGCTCTCAAAATTCTGCCATCTGTCTCGCCACATCCACCACTGCTGGCGGCTCACCTCCAACTGCGCAACGCTACGCGCTGTTCTCATCCAACTGTCCAATACTACAATAGCGAATATTTCAACAATGGCAACCAGCCACAGACTGCACACGGCACAGTCCGTGATTTTCATACAGAGCGCTACGTGGCGTTACCAACATAAAAACCTATACAGCCTACTCTACTTACATATTTAACAAATTAACTCACAAGTAAAATAATCAGACGTTTGAAGCTGTAAAACAGCTGGTAAACAACTATGGCCGCAAACATTTCCCAGCAGCGATATGCACGAGGTGAAAGCCACTGGTTCCTAAAATGCACTGACGGAAAAACAAATCGCAAGACTAAGGAGGAGTTGTGCGACATAAACGAAAGTTGGTAGGCGTGTTTCTACATCTGAAAGCAGATGTCTGTTCATATTTCGCGCCAGTCGCATAAGGGTAGCGCTTGTAGCGCCACTATGAGGATGCAAGTCAGTTTTGCTTTAGAGACACGCTGAGTGTTGAAACTACTGTCTTCAATTATTTTTATAATTTAAACACTGACCTACAGAATTTTCCCTGACGTAGATAACTCAAACTTAACCTATTCGCTTTTTGGATTTTTATTATTTCTTGTAATTCAGATCCATTTTTTGTGTTAATTATTGGAACTCATGTTGTCACTGTATAGCAGTCAGATTGCGATGGGTTTGTATATTGTGGGTAATCTACATCTACAATTTTGGTAAACATTTTTGGAATACAGTGATCAATTAATTGTTATATTTAGATTAAAGTTCAGTCTTGATCACGTTATGTCTGTTTTAATGAGTAACCGGTTTCGGTTTTTTTCTATAAAACCATCATCAGACCCATTGGCTCCCTTGGGTTGGTAGGTGGAGCTCTCCTTGCTGCTGTGCAGTCAACTGAGTTGAGGCTCTGCAGGAGAGACGCTCAGTAGCGCGGTACGGGCTTTTGTTGAAGTTTCGGACATACCCTCACCGAGAAATGAAGCAGTATATTGCTCCCTCCTACGTATATCTCGCGAAGAGACCATGAGGATAAAATCAGAGAGATTAGAGCCCACACAGAAGCATACCGACACTCTTTCTTTCCACGAACAGTACGCGACTGGAATAGAAGGGAGAACCGATAGAGGTACTAAAAGTACCCTCCAGCACACACCGTCAGGTGGCTTGCGGAGTATGGATGTAGATGTAGATATAGAAGCAACAAAGTGCTACAAATCGGTTACTGAGTTGACTGCACAGCAGCAAGGAGAGCTCCACCTACCAACCCAAGGGAGCCAATGGGTCTGATGATGGTTTTATAGAAAAAAACCGAAACCGGTTACTCATTAAAACAGACATAACGTGATCAAGACTGAACTTTAATCTAAATATAATCTACATCTACATCCATACTCCGCAAGCCACCTGACGGTGTGTGACGGAGGGTACTTTGAGTACCTCTATCGGTTCTCCCTTCTATTCCAGTCTCGCATTCTTCATGCTTGCGTTACGAAGATGATAGGTAAAATCCAGTGGAAGGCTCTGCAGGAGAGACGCTCAGTAGCGCGGTACGGGCTTTTGTTGAAGTTTCGGACATACCCTCACCGAGAAATGAAGCAGTATATTGCTCCCTCCTACGTATATCTCGCGAAGAGACCATGAGGATAAAATCAGAGAGATTAGAGCCCACACAGAAGCATACCGACACTCTTTCTTTCCACGAACAGTACGCGACTGGAATAGAAGGGAGAACCGATAGAGGTACTAAAAGTACCCTCCAGCACACACCGTCAGGTGGCTTGCGGAGTATGGATGTAGATGTAGATATAGAAGCAACAAAGTGCTACAAATCGGTTACTTCAACGACAGCTCCGAGCCAGACAGGCTCACCCCAAACCACCGCCATTTGCGACTACAGTGGTGTCAAGCCATAGGTCATTGGAGGGCAGGGTGGAGGCCTGTTGCATTTTCTGATGAAAGCTGTTTCTGCCTCGGTGCCAGTGATGGCCGTGAATTGGTTAGAATGAGGCCATATGAGGGCCTGCAAACAATCACTCTGCATGCTACACGTAATGGACCTATACCTATAGTTATGGTCTGGGGTGCATTTTAGTGTGACAGCATGAGCACTATCGTGGTTATCCCACACACCCTGACTCTGACTGCAAATTTGTACCGCACTCTGCTGATTCGATCTGTTGTTCTGCCATTCCAAGGGTGTTTTCTAACAGGATAACGCTCGCCCACATACCGCTGTTGTAACCCACCACGCTCTATAGAGTGATGACATGTTGCTTTGACCTGTTAGATGATCAGATCTGTCTGCAGTCTAGCACATACGGGACAACATCGCGCGACAACTCCAACGTCATCTACAAACAGCGTTAACCGTCCCTGTACTGACAGACCAAGTGCAACAGTCATGGAATTCCATACCACAAACTGATATCCGGCTCCTGTACGGCACAATACATGCAAGTTTGCATTCGTGCATTCAACATTCTGGCGGTTACATCGGTAGTTAATGCACCAGAATTTCACTTTTGCAGTAGCTTACCTATCGCATATATTAACCGGTGATCTTAAAAAGTTAATCACTTAAATATGTTACCTAGACAAATGTATTCGCGAAATTTCATAACTCTACATTAATTATTTTTTGGTGTTGAGAATTTTTTCATGCAGTAAACACCGATTAAAATTCTGACGTCTCAAGTACATCTTATTCTGCACAACCGCCTTCAGAGCAGTCTCCCTGAGAGCGAATATACCGATCGGGGCGTTTCTGCGTGTTGGTCCCTCGTACGTATATCTCGCGAAGACACCACGAGGATAAAATCAGAGAGATTAGAGCCCACACAGAGGCATACCGACAATCTTTCTTTCCACGAATAATACGAGACTGGAATAGAAGGGAGAACCGATAGAGGTACTAAAAGTACCCTCCGCCACACACCGTCAGGTGGCTTGCGGAGTATGGATGTAGATGTAGAACAAATGTATTCTGGAGCCTTTGTTTGTTGGGATGTGTAATTCCCTCTAGGATTATACTTGAATTTGCCCCCCCCGCCGCCCCTTCAACTTTATTTTCATAGGAGATGAGGAAGAAATCACCCGGAGCTGCGTCTGGTGAGTAGGCCTCGGTTTTGACTGGAATGCGTCAGAACGGCACTCCGAGACCTCCCAGGAACTTTTTTTTAACTCAGTGGAACAAGTTGCCACCAGAGATTTAAAATAGTACAAATGTATTAATTAAATCGCAATATACGTACAATTTACCGCTGCGCCGGAACCAGTGAACGTGAATATGGGTGACTAACGTGATGCGATGTACTCTTCTAATGTCAGCTCTTTGATTTCGGTATACTGGGAGGAGGTATTATGGCCCAAAACAAGAAAAAAATCCCGGAAACGTGGGCTCTTAAATGAATATCTGAAGAGCTATGGTCTGCTGCTGTGAAACACATCTCTTCTATTGAAAACTTACTCATAGCTCTTAGTGTATGCATTTCAAAGCCCATGTTTTCTGGATTTTTTCTTGTTTTGGGCCACAATACCTCCTCCCAAAACACCGAAGCAAACAGCTTGCAGTAAAAGAGACCCATTGCCATAGGTATCAGAACGATTTTCGCTTGTAACTTTCGACTCAATCGTTTCCAGACCACGGTTCCTTACCTCTGATACATTTACCATTCTCCACCGTCCCTGAAAGTCATTCACATCATCACTGAATTATCCTGTATATAAAGACGCTACAAGCTAGAGAACTGCGGCGAAATGCGGGAAGACCAGGAGAGGTTTGATACTTGGTGCAGAGACACGTAGTTGAATCTCAGCATAAACAAATACTACGTATTGCAAATAAATAAGCGAAAAGGTCCGTTATCTTAGGACTAGCCGATTGTAGAATAACAACTGGAAGCATCTACATCCATAAACCGTCTGGGAGAAAGCGTACGGAACAGTTTAAAGTGAAATGAACACATAAAAGTAACTGTAGCAAAGGCAGATGCCAAACATGTTCATTGTAAGATTCCTCGGAAAGTGTGGTCTACCAACGAAGGGACAGCTTAGAAAACCTTTGTTCGACCGGTACTTGAACGTTGTTCGTCAGTCTGGAAGCCTTATCAGACAGGAGTGACAGAGGAAACAGGGAAGAGCAGTACGCTTCTTTACATGTTCGTTTACTAAGTGCGAAAGCGTCACAGAGATTTCTTTCAAATCTCCCGCTTCACAGTACGCGCACACACCCTGTTGCAGTTTATTTCACACACCAGTTTCATCGGACTAGAACAACGACTGCGAGAAACTGTTACGTTCACAACTACTATTGAATCTTTTACTATGGAGACTTGAATTTACTTTTTAGTTACAAACGAACCAACAGGCAAATCGCAAGTGGTGAACGAAGAGATCGCTGTCTCAAAAATCTATGGATACCAGTCACTAAATTCTGACCCCTATTTTGATTGGACCAGAGGTGGGATTTCTCCTACACGTCGGTCAGGGCGCCGAAACTGGTTGCCCAAATAAAATAACAATTGCAATGTAGACGGCTGAAGGGTGTTTTGTTTTGACATTTTATATTGAACAGCCGAGGTCCCCCAACGATCTGTATAAAGATGGACTTACAGAGATTGATGCAAAATGAATTGTACCAATATTTTTCTTGTCTTATTCTGCGTTTGGTTAAGTGGAGTAACTTGGTTTTGAAGTTCAATATATCTTATATTTTTTATTTTGTATTGTAGTAATGATTGTCCGGGTTTGGGCTTCTTCACTAGAAACTGTTCAC
This sequence comes from Schistocerca serialis cubense, assembly GCF_023864345.2. NCBI lineage: Eukaryota > Metazoa > Arthropoda > Insecta > Orthoptera > Acrididae > Schistocerca > Schistocerca serialis. Next base: position 609,943,056 of record NC_064643.1, on the reverse strand, counting down.
TTGAAAACTATATAGTTTGAATTGTATTTGCCCGATGCTGATGAGATTTTAACAGATTATAAGCGCACATACTGGTAGCGGAAATTTCAGTTTTTCAATCACCCGGATAAAAATTCCTAAAGTAGCTTTCTCTCAGCCCAAGATAAACATACAACAGAAAGCGTGGGATTGTTTTGAAGGTTTCTATGGCTGTGAGAAACTGCAACCACTGTTACCCTACACTGTGGTACAGATTTTATAAAGAGTAATACTGAAGTGTTTCTGCGCTTGTATGATCTTGCAATCAGCAGCGCGCATGGTAGTGAAATTGAGTTCAGCGTTGCCTCGTACCGTTAGCTACCCCGGGGCGGTTGGGAAACGGAATGCCTGTGACCTTGTTTCGCCTGTATGCTATTGTTATTGTCTGACTGTCTCTTTCGTGGTAGCTACATCTTATATTGATGCCTCCGAGACCACCGTATTCAGCGTGTGAACTTTCAGTGGCTATAAGTGCTATTAATTTCTTTCTAAGTGACGGGGGGGGGGGGGTCTGAAGAATTTGACAGTAGGTTTCCCGTGTATCAGGGAGTGGCACACTGTCTAGGAATATCGTTGAGCAAGAGCGGCGTCAAAGGAGAATGACGAAAATACGTAACTCAAGTCAAGGAAAAAAAAAAAAACCAGTCTGCTTGTCCAGAGAGCCCGCAGATCTAACGCGACGATTTTACTTTATTGCACAATACGAAGAACTATTCAAAAATTTTACATGAATAAGATATTTCACACCTGAAACGGATATAAAATATGGCAGATAAAATATGGCAGATTTTCCCAGTATTTCAGTCTCTACTCTTTTGGAAGTAGTTGAAAACGTGAAGTTCCACTTCAAAATCCTTGACAGAAAACCAATGCTAACGGACTATGTGACAGCTGCTTCATCCCGACATACCTTCGTTAGAATACTGAGAGAGCTACGAACACGGGGCTACGAGATCTTCTTTACAAACGAGAGTTGCTGCGGACAGAATCACGCAATGAAGTTTGAGTGGCAATAAAATGTGATTGATTCTTTAGAAAATAGCTTTGACAACTATAATCAGCACCAAGGATACATTCAGCGAATTTTTCGATGACTTGGAGGATTCATGACAACGTCTGGAGCCGGGAAACGCTTCATAATTTTACACACTGGAAATGAAGGGTTCATTGACGGCGCAGACCTTTGTCTTATTGGGAAGAAGGGAACCGGTGATTGCCACAACGAAATGAACTCGGATCATTATGAAGAATGGTTCAAGAAAGTCCTCAGTTTATTGCCTCTGAAGTCAGATCTTTATCATACGACGGTCGATCCTTCAACTAAAAACCCGAGCGTCCGTTGGCTGAAAGATAAAGTATTTTCTTGGGTAGCAGCAAAGAATATTTCGCTACCACCTGGAGCTAACGATTTTAGAAAATTGAGAGGCGGGGCAGATACTGCAAGTCAGGCCTTATCTTCAAACACCAATAAAGAAACTGAGACAAGTAACTAAATAACTTCGACCAGATGTAAAACATATCTGGTTGACAGTGCCCCTTTGCGAGCTTAATCGAGTCGAGCTCGTATTGGCTTATGTGAAAGGAAAAAATAGCAAAACCGAATCTGGTTAATACATTAAGAAACGGTAGAAGCATTTAGCTCTTGATGTCGATATGATATTAAACATACTAGGAAAAATTAACACAACTGAGTCGTGCTCCGGCTCGCGTTTGTGCCGTTGACAGGTTGGCGTCGTGTATTCGGATTGTGACGTCTCGTTTTCTTAGTGCGTTCGCTGGCGCCACTACGTTTGCTCGCTTTGTCTGTCCGTGAGTGGCAGCAGCGGCGTTTATCGATAGCGAGTACCGTGGTACTACCCTTGGCGCGACCTCTACTATTTCGTCGTGCGTAGGAGTTCAGTTGGGACGGAGCAGCAGTGAGGTCCGGACAGCGCCGGTACTCGCCGAGGGAACTGGCGGTATATGCACTGCCCGATGGAAGGGTGTGGTCGCGAGAGTGCAGGACCACGTCGAGGTCCGGATTCAGCGAGTTTAAGTTGAATGGATCGTTATATGCGAGTAGTGAAACTTTCACTTGTGTGTGTGTGTCCGTCCGTCGAAGTGACCTCATGCCATCAAGCTGTCAGTTGGTGGTTCTATACTCCGACGTTTCCCTTGCCTGACTTGATTGGCAACGACCGATAGTTGGTCGTTCGGTCGGTCGTCTCAGTGGACGACGTGTATCTGGTCTTTCCACCGTTTCTGTGTTCTTAGCGTTCATGTCTACGTGTAATTCGTCTTGTTGCTGTACAGTGACTGTTTTAGCATTGTTTGAGTTGTTTATCGAATTGTCTTTTGCGGTTCTGTGTTTATCTAATCAGATTTTGAATAGGCAGTTTGGTCTTAACCCTGTCTGCGTACTAGCATTTGGTGGAGCCAACTTGTGAAATTAAATGCTTGTCATTTTACGATGCTAACTGTTATTCTATCATGGTATTGACTATCGCATCTTAGGTGGATTTTGCGAGTGAGTTGGTCGGCTTTAAGCTGTCCCTAGTTTGAGTTGCCATCCCGTTAAGTGAGCATGACTCTTGGCTGCTTGTCTTCACCGCTTACGCAGCTGTAGGGACTTTTCTCAAATGGCTCTGAGCACTATGGGACTTAACATCTATGGTCATCAGTACCCTAGAACTTAGAACTACTTAAACCTAACTAACCTAAGGACATCACACAACACCCAGTCATCACGAGGCAGAGAAAATCCCTGACCCCGCCGGGAATCGAACCCGGGAACCCGGGCGTGGGAAGCGAGAACGCTACCGCACGACCACGAGCTGCGGACGGACTTTTCTCAGTGGACCCTTGGAACACTGTCTGTGTATCACTTCCTTCTTATTTGGTCTGATTGTGTCAATTGTTTTTTTTTCTCTGCCTCGTGATGACTGGGTGTTGTGTGATGTCCTTAGGTTAGTTAGGTTTAAGTAGTTCGAAGTTCTAGGGGACTGATGACCATAGATGTTAAGTCCCATAGTGCTCAGAGCCATTTTTTGTCAATTGTTTAAATATAATATTTTGTTTAAAGTATTCCTATTGCTTGTGGCCTTGGGGCGACAAATAATTTGAATTCTTCTTAATAAGGCCTTCAGCCGTCAGTGTAGCTTGTGTTACAGTCAATTTTTTTAAAATGATTGTTTTTAAAAAATTATTTCCTTAAATAAAGTGTACGTGTTTGCTGAGCAACCAACGGAAACTGAGTAAGGCCCCGTCCACACCTTCTCCTGCCTTCCCTGAGTTCCACGTATCAAGAACTACTGGAGGGGAAGATGAAGCGTCTGTAAATGTTCCTCATATCGCGCCAATCGTAATCAACATGATTGACAGCAGTTCTGATGAAGAATATCGGTAGCTATAATGACTTGAAAAATGAATAAATAATATAAATAGTGTTGCGACAAGACAAAACTACTTTTGTCCGGCCACATCTGTGGGCTCTTTGAGTGCTCTGGGAGATGGTTCATTTTTAAATACAACGGATGGAATATCAGCTCACTTTATGTTATAAATCAATAAAAGATTTACTTAACTTTGACACATTTCTTTGTCACAGGAGTACTTGGTAAGTTACAACTGTTATTGACTATCAAAGCATCATTTGATCCACCGATTAACAAATTGTACTCTTGCACTACAATGTTCCACATTTAAATGACCAAGCCCATCAGGAACTTTCATGTTGATTGTATAATATGATGTTCCTTCAGGTGGGAGAACTCTTGCTAGTTGGGCACTATATTGACCTCATTGTGAGGGTGCTGCTGTACCGAGAAGAGAGGAGTGCTCTGCAGGAGCGCCTCCCACGCGTCGCTGCGGATTGCAGCAAGCCCTCGCTAACGTCTGCAGTATCGTTTCGTGTTGCCGACTTTGGTGTGGCGACCCGATCTCTGTATGATACGGCAAATAGCTGCTATAAAAATTGTACAGTATGACGTTTCTAAATGGAAACAAACCATTTTTCAACCTGCCATTGAAGGTCCAAAGCCTTCACGAGAAAAGGGGGTGGAAAATGATTTTTTACACACAAAACGGAATCAAGGTCTGAAAGCAAAAATAATGCTGCGTTGCTACCGAGCCGCAACTCTTATACCTGATCGTGGCAACATATCACCTGATTCCACTGTTGCGCTCCGCACATTCCAATATGCACACAACTGCTTTCCAATATTACTCTTTATAAAATCCGTACCACATCGTACGGTCGAAGAGGTTGCAGCTTCTTAGATCCAAGAAAGAGACCTTACAAAGCGAACCCACACTTTCTGCTATATGCTTATCCTGGGCTGAGAAAAAGTTAAGAAAAATCGTAAGAACTTTTTATGGGTGATGCGAAAATTCTGCAAGTTGGGATTTCCACTACCAATATACGTGCCTATAATCTATTAAAATTTCATTAACATCGACAAATACATTCCAAGCTGTTGTTGTTGTTGTGGTCTTCAGTCCTGAGACTGGTTTGATGCAGCTCTCCATGCTACTCTATCCTGTGCAAGCTTTTTCATCTCCCAGTACCTACTGCAACCTACATCCTTCTGAATCTGCTTAGTGTATTCATCTCTTGGTCTCCCTCTACGATTTTTACCCTCCACGGTGCCCTCCAATACTAAATTGGTGATCCCTTGATGCCTCAGAACAGGTCCTACCAACCGATCCCTTCTTCTAGTCATGTTGTGCCACAAACTTCTCTTCTCCCCAATCCTATTCAATACTTCCTCATTAGTTATGTGGTCTACCCATCTAATCTTCAGCATTCTTCTGTAGCACCACATTTCGAAAGCTTCTATTCTCTTCTTGTCCAAACTATTTATCGTCCATGTTTCACTTCCATACATGGCTACACTCCATACGAATACTTTCAGAAATGACTTCCTGACACTTAAATCAATACTGGATGTTAACAAATTTTTCTTCTTCAGAAACGCTTTCCTTGCCATTGCCAGCCTACATTTTATATCCTCTCTACTTCGACCATCATCAGTTATTTTGCTCTCCAAATAGCAAAACTCCTTTACTACTTTAAGTGCCTCATTTCCTAATCTAATTCCCTCAGCATCACCCGACTTAATTAAACTACATTCCATTATCCTTGTTTTGCTTTTGTTGACGTTCATCTTATATCCTCCTTTCAAGACACTGTCCATTCCATTGAACTGCTCTTCCAAGTCCTTTGCTGTCTCTGACAGAATTACAATGTCATCGGCGAACCTCAAACTTTTTATTTCTTCTCCATGAATTTTAATACCTACTCCGAATTTTTCTCTTGTTTCCTTTACTGCTTGCTCAATATACAGATTGAATTCCAAGCTATATGGTTATATCACGAAAAGAGTATGAAGGTGAAATTAGAGAGATTTTATTCACGCGGAGCGTTACCAACAATCGTTCTTCCTGTAAGTGGAAGAAATAGCAGTGGTAAACAAACTACCCTACGCCACTTACCATAGCGGAGCTTGCATATTATAGATGTACCTGTACATCTGCGTGAGTGTGTCTCCAACAGAGCTTTCCAACGAACATCTGATAGCTTTCCGTAAACAAAAAAATTACAGTTGTTAGTTTTTATTAATTTTATGATCCGCAACAAATTTCCAATCGAAACAGCTCAAACTTAAAATGACCGATGGCTTACTATTTATGACTACAGTTTTATCAAATAGTTAAAAGTGTTGTTTGCTATCTGTTCATGCTCACTGATTCTACTGTCAGTTTAACTGGGCTGTTACCTCCGCACTCAAACAGATTTAGTATTTCACATGTCGCACGGCCTTAGGCGCCTTGCCACGGTTCGCGCGGTCCCTCCTCCCCCCCCCCCCCCCTCCCCCAGTTCCCGTCCTCCAAAGGTCATGGGTGTGTGTTTTGTCCTTAGTGTAAGTTGGTTTAAGCAATATGTAAGCCCAGGGACCGATGACCTCCGCATTCACACACATCTGAACATTTCAGTATTTCACTGCTTGTTCTGTTCAAAAAAACTACGTCAGCAAATATATTCACTACTTTTCTCCCATCAAGCTAATCGACCATCACATACATTGATCAGCGACTTTCTGCTTCCGGCCGCTGTGGCCGATCGATTCTAGGCGCTTCAGTCCGGAACCGCGCGACTGCTACGGTCGCAGGTTCGAATCCTGCCTCGGGCATGGATGTGTGTGATGTCCTTATGATAGTTAGGTTTAAGTAGTTCTAAGTCTAGGGGACCGATTAACTCAGATGTTAAGTCCCATAGTGCTTAGAGACATTCGAGCAATTTTTGACTTTCTGCGGCTGCCTTCCGTTTAACTTTTACATGAAAGACGAACACACTCATATGTTCAAGGTTTACAGAACATGAAATAATCAGTAATGAAATGCAATATTAAAGATATGTAGTATGTAGTAAAGCGTATGTATTATTTTCCGTTCAGTTTCTGAACTGAATGCGGCAAATGTTACGTAACAATTTCTACTGTGGACAGGACGCATATTCTGCATTCTGCTTCAGTTAACGCGTTGTATCTAAGTATTTTAATCACAAAGCGTTCATATTATCACTTGAACTGCAACGCATAATTAACTGACGGGAAACAAACTGGATTTCATCTTTCACTCAATTGTGCTCAATTTAAACTCGTTGTTGTATACAGTAAAGGTATATATTCATCTGCGAGCGGAATAGCATGTTGTTTGCACTTTAACGTGGCAACGTATTTGATACTGATAAACTGTTGTCTATTTCAAAGAAAGTTTGCTTTGTTTAATTATTTCTCTGCTCTCACAATGTTTTCAAATATTTAGAGGTATAGATTATTCGGTACGAATATTGCATCAGTCTCATCAAATATACAGTTATTTTTCGCCTGCTTGCAGAGTTGCCCTACAGATGTTAAGATTGTGGTTGCCCCATATCTCCATGTTCCTACCTCGGGCTGTAGATAGTCGTCTGTCGCTCGCTGCTGTGTTACGAAATCACTGGACCGCTCTGACACAGTTGATCTTGATGTCTGGTTGCGACAAATGGCGGAGCATCCAATCTAATTTAGTCAGATTAAACTGAAAATTATTTCACCCTGAAATACTGTTACAGAAATCAGCTCGACAAACGAGAAATGTTTTAAATCACACATAATCACATTCATAATGCGGTTCGATGCAATATTTAGACAAATTCCAGATGTTATCTTAACTGTGTGTACAAGCCAGCTGAACTTTTATTATGAATGGGCGTGCATATTTATTTGGCTTCACAGTCAACCAGAAATGTGTACCATGCACTCGCAAAAAAGTTCTAACTTGTTTATGGAATTCCGGAAGTTCATGTACGGTTTAATTTGTCCCTCGGACACACAGTCCGTGCACCTTTTTTTCACAGTTCACACACCTTTCTTACCTTTGCTGGCCGATGGTATTACCCATGGCTGCATTTACAGCTGTACTCTTCTTTCTCTCCTTCCAACTATACGTCACCAATCAGATTCGAAACAAATACTGATTATCAAACCTGATGCGGTTACCGCCCGCCAGTAACAATTCTCGACTTCTTCTGTTTCCTCTTACCTCTTGCTGATTTTCTTCTAAACTATTCTAATTCATTATTACATCTTCCACTCCTCTTGTCGTCTTCACTGAATCGCCTGCACCTCTGTCGAATAATTTAGATATGTAATGGTCTGGCGAAAATTTCGCTAACCCATTATAGCACGACGCCGTTACATCGTCTCTGGCGACTTTCCTCACTTCTGTGACGTGCTTTTCAAAAATCAACTTCGTCTGTTTCTCCTTTCAGTATAGAGGAGTGTGAATTAAATAACAAAACGCATCGTTTGAAGTTAACGTCTATTAATTTAATTAATTTAGGTGCTGAGCACATGGTCAGGTGAACACTATGAGAATGCTGAAGGGTCGTGAATTTGCCGAAGAAACCGTCCCGGAATTCGTCATAAGTGATTCAAGGAATTTACTGGAACCAAAAGGTAACCTGCGTTAACAAGAAATTATGTTGTGACAGAATAGTGTGGGACTATTTCTGCCATGAACCGTGGCAGTTTTATTGAAATCGATCGACACATTAGCAGCGGACGAGCAGCTTCCTACAGATCCGCCGAAAAATGTGAACGAGGAGTGACGGAAAGGAAATGAGAGAGACGAGGCAATTTTCAACGCAGACTTCTGTAACATATCGTCTGAGAGCCGCACCTATATGCTCGTCAGGTGGCTACTGTGTTCTCCATATGGATGGAAGAAGGTGTCCAGCCTAGAAGCGGACGGACCGGTCCTTCCTTGAACCGTCTAATTGGATTGGGGCCAATGGCTATGTGATTTAAATGTTTTTGATTTCCCACAATGGCCCGTGTTCTCCGACACCCTTTGCAGGTAGCAACATCTAACAAAAGCTTTGTCAATGGGAGCAAGAAACGAAAAATGAAAATGCCTCGATTCTTCTACTGATTCTTACCGGCTTAAAGGCCTAAACTTTAAATAATTTCGTGGAGCAGTTCGAAGCTAACGAAATCGAGGAGTCGGCCGAGCGCAGAAGGCAATTTTGAAGATCTCCGGGGTCGAAGTGGTGTTGCGATGTGTATTTCGGAAGACGGTAGGCGGTGATCAGTAAAGTTGTTCTCTCTGTGCGGGAAGTTTCGAAGTGTTCGGAACTGCGTTCCGCCGCGCGGGCGCGGATTATTCAATTCCCGCCGCTTTTCAAGGTAGATGTAGGCGTGCGTAAACGAACTTAGGACGAAGAGGTTGCCCACCTGCCTAGAACAGCGCGAAGCAATCCGAAGGTATAAAATGCATAGTTCTACCGGTTTCGATCTTGGACCATCTTCACGGTTCAAAAAATGGTTCAAATAGCTCTGAGCACTATGGGACTTAATATCTGTGGTCATCAGCCCCCTAGAACTTAGAACTACTTAGACCTAACTAACCTAAGGACATCACACACATCCATGCCCGAGGCAGGATTCGAACCTGCGACCGTAGCGGTCACGCGGTTCCAGACGGAAGCGCCTAGAACAGCACGGCCACACCAGCCGGCCATCTTCACGGATGAAGGGTTAAAATGGTTTAAGGCACCATACTGCATTAGTCATTACTTTGTAGTGCATGCCATGAATGTGGCACGGCATGGCATTTAGTACACATTTTAAGTAATGACTAATGCAATATGGTGGCTTAAACCACTTTCACCCTTTATCCGTGAAGATGGTCAAAGACCGAAACCGGTAGAAATTGGGTTTAAAATAAAAACAGCTGATGGTTCAAATATGTTCAAAAAAATTTTCAAATGTGTGTGAACTCTTGTGGGACTTAACTGCTAAGGTCATCAGTCCCTAAGCTTACACACTACTTAACCTAAATTATCCTAAGGACGAACACACACACCAATGCCCGAGGGAGGACTCGAACCTCCGCCGGGACCAGCCGCACAGTCCATGACTGCAGCGTCTCAGACCGCTCGGCTAATCCCGCGCGGCGTTCAAGTGTACAATGGCTGTTGGCAGTCATCCTCCAAAAATCTTCAATCTGAAGGTGTTCGAAAACAACGAGACAATAAAATCCATCCGTTCCAGTGGAAACGTGTGGTGTTTTGGTGTCTGGCTTAAGCCTTTTTGAACTTTAGAATGTTATCCAGTTTTTTTTATACATGAAATGTATTCGCAGTTGTGAATATTGACTACCATCAGCTATATAATGGAATGGTAACAATGAACAGTTGTGCCGGACCGGGATTCGAACCCAGTTTTTCCTCTTATCGCGAGCGGTCGGCTTACCATTGTGCTACCCGGCTATGCTTCACGGACGGACCGAAACTTCTATACGTCACCAACCATATGTCTACAGCCTGCACTCTTACATTCATTATGTATATTCCCCAGCAGGGCAGACATTTTAATTGATAGTCACTTGCCCGACGTTGGTGAATAAATATGATATTGTAGTGTCTGTGTTGTTCATAAGAGCTGTGAAATGTTTCTCCAGACATGCATGCATGTACTGCGGTATGGTGTAGTTTTGTATATGAAGGAGAGAGTCTCAACCGGTTGGAAACTGTAATGACTGTTTGCGACGCTCATTTTCCATTTCAGCAGTCGATCTGAGAGCCTTTTAAAAGTTCTTGGACTGCTGCAGGCCATTAATGCGGTGATACGGAAGAAGTAAGTATACAACTGGCCATTAAAATTGCTACATCAAGAAGAAATGCAGATGATAAACGGCTATTCATTGGACAAATATACTATACTAGAACTGTCATGTGATTACATATTCACGCAATTTGGGTGCATAGATCCTGAGAAATCACTACAGAGAACAACCACCTCTGGACGTAATAACGGCCTTGATACGCCTGGGCATTGAGTCAGACAGAGCTTGGATGGCGTGTACAGGTACAGCTGCCCTTGAAACTTGAACACAATACCACAGTTCATGAAGAGTGGTGACTGGCGTGTTGTGACGAGCCAGTTGCTCGGCCACCATGCGGGTAAGATGCCTGTCACCTCGACTGCTAGTGATACGAGGCCGTTGGGATCCAGCACGGCGTTCCGTATTACCCTCCTGAACCCACCGATTCCATATTCTGCTAACAGTCATTGGATCTCCACCAACGCGAGCAGCAATGTCGCGTTACGATAAACCGCAATCGCGATAGGCTACAATCCGACCTTTATCGAAGTCTGAAACATGATGGTACGCATTTCTCCTCCGTACACGAGGCATCACAACAACGTTTCACCAGACAACGCCGGTCAACTGCTGTTTGTGTATGATAAATCGGTTGGAAACTTTCCTCATGTCAGTACGTTGTAGGTGTCGCCACCGGCGCCAACCTTGTGTGAATACTCTGAAAAGCTAATCATTTGCATATCACAGCATCTTATTCCTCTCGGTTAAATTTTGCCCCTGTAGCACGTCATCTTCGTGGTGTAGCAATTTTAATGGCCAGTAGTGTATTTTAACAGACTCGCAGGTCAAAGCGAGGCTGTCTAATTTTATTTTACGTGATAGTATATGTTTAGCATTTCACAGAAATAATCAGAGTTCGTCAACAAAAGTTTCAGAGGAAGTCTACACAGCAATATTATTGCACCTGGGAGTGATGTCGCTTCGGTCGGCTCATCGTGAATTTTTATCGTAATATTTCGCGAGTACACGCTGAAACGCTTGATTGTGTATGAACAACTGCCTTGCAGTCATTCACAGTGCGATGCATTTACTTTGATCACCACGGTACTTCTTTACCTCAACGTCACTGCGTCGGTAACGACCACGAGTGACCAAGTGCAGCAATATCGTGGTCGGGCAATACTTTGCGCTACTTGAGTCGCGCGCCTCTCATCGCGGATTCATGTTGCGGCCGCGACGGTAACGTAGGAGAACGCCGCGGAAGTTGCGAAGCACGGAGGAGAAGGGACGTTTCAATATGTCCACTTGATGTTGACCGCCTCCGAAGTAAGCCATATGAGACCACACAGGATTACGTTCGCTCCTTCCACTGCTAAAACTCTGGTACAGCAAAGTAAGAAGTCGGTAGCGAAACTCCACGTCCACTGCCACTAGTTGCCCGAATTTGCCGAATCTTCGCACGGAGAAAAAACACTAATACCCCACGGCAAAGGGTTCCTTAGTCGTGCGGGCAATCTTGTTTCTTTTCTGTGAACGTTAACACAATAGACAAAAAAATTAAATACCGGCAAGAGACATCACGTTAATGACGTTTAAAGCCGCCTGCAGCATTGTTATGGCCTCAAATCGGCAAGGAGAGGAGTCCAGAAGTTTATTCAAGTATGCCGTATCCAGCTAAACTCACACACTAACATACAAACACACACGACATATTTTTTAAAAGAAATGTAGGTTCACAGGTTGGCAGTGCTCTCAACTTGCACGAAAACAAGCTAACAGACGTAAACACTGTAATACTGTGCTGACTGAGAACTCACATACTTCAGTTTGATTGTCAAAAGTGAGGTGAAGTGTAAACAACGCAAATGCAGCGTAAGAAAAGGTGCAGAAAGACAAAAACTGCCAAGTGTGTAAGTGAAACGAAGTCTTTTGACATCAACCTCTGCTAACCAATAGGGAAGAAGCAGTGCTTTGAAGAATATGCCAACAAAGAGGCAGAAACGCCGTAAGCAAATTGCTGTTTTTATTTTAAAACAATCAAAAATGTGCAAACATATGTATTCAATTTGTAAAATAAACGCGCTGGATGCTTTGTAAAGAAAAGCGAAACGCGCCTCGTGTAAAATTCTCTTTAATTAATTGTCAATAAGCTTAAGACGTAGAAACGAACAGTAACTCAGTCATTGATGTTTACGTGCCGTAGGACTACCAGACTGCGAGGATGTTGATTTCTGTGTTTCATCCGCAGTTCCAGATAAAACTCCTCCCGAACCGGCCATCAAGGCCCAACGGCACCGACCGGCCACCGTGTCATCCTCAGCCCACAGGCGTCACTGGCTGCGGATATGTGGCATGTGGTCAGCACACTACTCTCCCGGCCATATGTCAGTTTCCGAGACTTCTCAATCAAGTAGCTCCTCAGTTTGTCTCACACCGCTTGCCAACAGCGCTCGGCAGACCGGATGGTCACCCATCCAAGTGCTAGCCCAGCCCCGACAGCGCTTAACTTCGGTGATCGGGCGGGAACCGGTGTTACCACTGCGGCAAGGCCGTTGGCGCAGTTCCAGATAGTCCACACATTTTCTGCAGTATTGAAATCGGGTGATTTAGCGAGCCTGGTGCTGTATCAGTCATTGGCCACATTAGCTATCGTATTGCTAAAAGCACATTCTCCAGCAAAAGAGGTCTCTCACTCGTTTCCACCTGCTTGACTATGGATGGAAACCATTTCGGCTTATTCTCGGAATGAAAAATAGACCATTGCCCTTCGACTTAGCTGAACCGCTACAACCTGCAGCACAGAGAATGTTGCTCGTCAGTCCAATCTACGTTGACAACTATAGCTTAGTTAAATAATAAATTATTACTATTTATGTGTAATGCGATGTAGCAGTACAATTGCTTTATTACAGAATCATGGTCCATTCCCGGACACACGTAGGTATAAACGTTTTTCCCCCCTTTTCCTATCAGGAAGCACCACTTCAAGCTTGTCGCCTTACTTGGTTTTCACCATATATTCAGAACAAAGTTTACGCGGTGACAGATAGATAGAGCAAACGACTCGTCTCCCTTAGTTTGCTTCATGATTATGGCGGCAGGAAGGGCGTCACGCAAAAGATTAAGACAAAACTGTCGATTACGCATGAGAGACGTTCCGTCTCTAGAGGAGTCTGCCGAGGCGGGCAAACCCCGGAAAAAAGTGTTCTATTGTCACATGCCCTTAAAAATTTTACTTGAAAAACCTGCTGAAAGTTGAGGTGCCAGTGCGTGTTCGACTCTGCCTGAATACTCAAAGTTACCTTCTGATTTGGTTGGATAAACATCGCCTATATGCGGTCAGTTACTCACGCTGCCCAATCTAAGCGGCGTATTTCGTTCTTTTTTCTTGTGCTTTATTGGAATAAGTTACCAAAAAGCGACTTCAAATCATAACCTATTACGCGAATGCTGTCAGTGTTAAGTGGTTGCACTAACAGAGGATGACATTACTGTGGCTCTTTGTCAGTGTCAAGGCGCTTACACAACATGGAAAACACGGGACTGGATGTTACGGCTTCACGGAGTGCATTAGCAGACGCAAACTCGAGGAGATAGCAAAGGTTTCAAAACAGACTTTACGTCAGTGACACAGAATTCACGCACTCAGGAGTGGAGAGCAAAATATATATCCGTCAAATTAGCTGCAATAGGATGCTATAGATTAAATGAGTACATTTCTCCGGCTCTGAAAGGTAATGTCTTATCTTGTTATCAAAGTCTTGGTCTGTCACTGATTAGCAACAATCAGAATTAGCGGGAGATGCTGCATAACTTGTCTTGCGGACCCAACATCGTTTGACAGTGTTCATAAATGTTGGCCACTGATGGGATCGTGTATGTTACTGGAATTCACCCTCTCAGCGTCAGTTAAGGCCTGTGGATCGTGTACTGAGTTACCGGAACTGGTTGCATTATAATACGAGTGTAAGTGAATTACTATCCGCAAAGCAGTTATAAAATTTTATTGTAATCAAATATGAAACTTACAAGAACATCATTTTTCGACATAGTCTCCTTGGGTTTCAACGCACTTGGTCCATCGTTGTACAACCTTTCTGATGCCCTCACAAAAGAAGGTTTTCGGTTGAGCCGCGAGCCAGGAATGCACCGCTTCTTTCACTGCTTCGTCCGAGGTGCATCGACGGGCCATTTGTGGCGGTAAACGGTCGTCTGGCTCCTTCATCGTGCGTAACACTTGTGCGACCATTTCGGAATTTTTCAATCCATTCGTAGACACTCCGTTGTGGCAAAACACTGTTCCCGTACTGTACCGAAAGACTTCGATGAATTTCGGCCCCTGATACGCCTTCCGACCATAAAAAACGGATCACTGAACATTGCTCTTCTTTGGTGCAAATACACAGCGCAGGAACCGTGATAGCCGGTTGTGGTGGTCATCTACATCTACATCTACATTGATACTCCGCAAGCCACCCAACGGTGTGTGGCGGAGGGCACTTTACGTGCCACTGTCATTACCTCCCTTTCCTGTTCCAGTCGCGTATGGTTCGCGGGAAGAACGACTGTCTGAAAGCCTCCGTGCGCGCTCTAATCTCTCTAATTTTACATTCGTGATCTCCTCGGGAGGTATAAGTAGGGGGAAGCAATATATTCGATGCCTCATCCAGAAACGCACCCTCTCGAAACCTGGCGAGCAAGCTACACCGCGATGCAGAGCGCCTCTCTTGCAGAGTCTGCCACTTGAGTTTATTAAACATCTCCGTAACGCTATCACGGTTACCAAATAACCCGGTGACGAAACGCGCCGCTCTTCTTTGGATCTTCTCTATCTCCTCCGTCAACCCGACCTGGTACGGATCCCACACTGATGAGCAATACTCAAGTATAGGTCGAACGAGTGTTTTGTAAGCCACCTCCTTTGTTGATGGACTACATTTTCTAAGGACTCTCCCAATGAATCTCAACCTGGTACCCGCCTTACCAACAATTAATTTTATATGATCATTCCACTTCAAATCGTTCCGTACGCACACTCCCAGATATTTTACAGAAGTAACTGCTACCAGTGTTTGTCCCGCTATCATATAATCATACAATAAAGGATCCTTCTTTCTATGTATTCGCAATACATTACATTTGTCTATGTTAAGGGTCAGTTGCCACTCCCTGCACCAAGTGCCTATCCGCTGCAGATCTTCCTGTATTTCGCTACAATTTTCTAATGCAGCAACTTCTCTGTATACTACAGCATCATTCGCGAAAAGCCGCATGGAACTTCCGACACTATCTACTAGGTCATTTATATATATTGTGAAAAGCAATGGTCCCATAACACTCCCCTGTGGCACGCCAGAGGTTACTTTAACGTCTGTAGACGTTGCGGTTCTAGGCGCTGTAGTCCGGAACCGCGCGACTGCTACGGTCGCAGGTTCGAATCCTGCCTCGGGCATGGATGTGTGTGATGTTCTTAGGTTAGTTAGGTTTAAGTAGTTCTAGGTTCTAGGGGACTGATGACCTCAGATGTTAAGTCGCATAGTGCTCAGAGCCATTTGAACCAATTTTTTGAACCATGATAACCAGCACGGCAGCGATAACGAAACTAACCTAGCAGCTTGAAAATTACAAAGATATTACAACAAATAAACAAAGCATGCGTCATCAACGTAAAACGACAATACTACCAAAATAAACAAAAATATAACTAAAATGTGGATAATCATTAACTTACCCTCGTAAAATAACATCAAAACGACGCCAGTAGTATGCAGTATCTACCAAAAAAAAAACAAAAACTAAAGAAATATTTATGCCTCAGTAGTCAAGTTAAAGTTTCCTGCATTACGTTCGTACTTTTCTGCATTTGTAGTGTGTTTAATTTATACTAAATAATTAACGAGTTCTCTCTGTGTTACAGGATAGGTAATTGTATCTCTTGTTCACTGCGGTCTAGTTAAAATGCCTGTGTACCATGACTGAAATTTTTAATGAATGTTTCTAATACTGCGGTAGCGGCAACCACCGTCATATGTTAGTAGAGAATCAGAAATTATTGCTACTGGCGTTGCCTATGCCACCGCCTCTATAATCATAAATGTGAACCACATTTGTCAGTCACTTTGGCTACTTCGAAGGCAATGGCGTTTTGACAATTACTGACAATAGCCGAAGGTTGATATTTGTGACATATTCATTTGATCGTATGTTTTGCTGTTTGTAATGTAAATGTGTTTTTACTTTATTTAATATTCTTCACTAAAAGGAAGTGATTTTATACTGTTGCCGTTTCGAGGTGGTTGCTATCAGTTGTTATTGAAATTTAGTCTTTTCAGTTCTGGAGGCAATTTGTTAACGTATTCTTAGATTTTTGGCTTTTTTTAAAAATAAATTCATTAGTGTTTCTAGAAACGTTAATAAATTCATTATGGCTCAGTACCTTTCAACTCAACACCGGCTCCCTACCGCATCTCATGTAGGTTTTTCGTTTTATTACGTAAGTGAACGGCCGTAGTCCCACATTCCATCAGTCACAAGGATGGTCACACAAAAGCTCAGTGGAAGGTGGTTGAAGGACGCCGAAAACACGAGTGCAACTATGCTGCTGGAGCAAAAGTTCAGCGTGCATTGTTAAACATGACGCTCCTCAGCTGAAAACCACTATTTGGTTTCCACGTTGACGCAACGAAATCGTCAGTTACGACTGCGGTGGGCACGCGTTCATCGAAACTGGATCACGGATCGAGGAAAATGTGACGGCTGATCGGGTGAAAAAAATGTGTGTGAAAGCTTATGGGACTTAACTGCTACGGTCATCAGTCCCTAAGCTTACACGCTACTTAACCAAAATTATCCTAAAGACAAACACATACACCCATGCCCGAGGGAGGACTCGAACCTCCGCCGCGACCAGCCGCACAGTCCGTGACTGCAGCGCCTATGACCGCTCGGCTAAACACTCGCGGCCTGATCAGGTGAACTACGTCTCTTGTTACACAAAATCCCAAACGACTGGAAAAAAGCACGAGTATACAGGGTGAGTCACCTAACATTACCGCTGGATATATTTCGTAAACCACATGAAATACTGACGAATAGATTCCACAGGCCGAACGTGAGGAGGGGGGCTAGTGTAATTGGTTAATACAAACCATAAAAAAATGCACGGAAGTATGTTTTTTAAAACAAACCTACGTTTTTTTAAATGGAACCCCGTTTGTTTTGTTAGCACATCTGAACATATAAACAAATACGTAATCAGTGCCGTTTGTTGCATTGTAAAATGTTAATTACATCCAGAGATATTGTAACCTAAAGTTGACGCTTGAGTACCACTCCTCCGCTGTTCGATCGTGTGTATCGGAGAGCACCGAATTACATAGCGATCCAAAGGGAACGGTGATGGACATTAGGTACAGAAGAGACTGGAACAGCACATTACGTCCACATGCCAACACCCTTTTATTGGTCTTTTTCATTGACACACATGTACATTACCATGAGGGGTGCGGTACACGCACAAACGTGGTTTCCGTTTTCAATTACGGAGTGGAATAGAGTGTGTCCCGACATGTCAGGCCAATAGATGTTCAATGTGGTGGCCATCATTTGCTGCACACAATTGCAATCTCTGGCGTAATGAATGTCGTACAGCCGCAGTACATCTGGTGTAATGTCGCCGCAGGCTGCCACAATACGTTGTTTCATATCCTCTGGGGTTGTAGGCACATCACGGTACACATTCTCCTTTAACGTACCCCACAGAAAGAAGTCCAGAGGTGTAAGATCAGGAGAACAGGCTGGCCAATTTATGCGTCCTCCACGTCCTATGAAACGCCCGTCGAACATCCTGTCAAGGGTCAGCCTAGTGTTAATTGCGGAATGTGCAGGTGCACCATAATGCTGATACCACATACGTCGACGCGTTTCCAGTGGGACGTTTTCGAGCAACGTTGGCAGATCATTCTGTAGAAACGCGATGTATGTTGCAGCTGTTTGTTACAACATGCAACTGAACGTCGGAGGTTTCACGCGTCAACTTTAGGTTACAATATCTCCGGATGTAATTAACATTTTACAATGCAATAAACGGCACTGATTACGTATTTGTTTATATGTTCAGATGTGCTAACAAAACTAACGTGGTTCCATTTAAAAAAACGTACGTTTGTGTTAAAAAATATACTTCCGTGCATTTTTGTATGGTTTGTATTAACCAATTACACTAGCCCCTCTCCTCACGTTCGGTCTGTGGAACCGGTTCGTCAGTATTTGATGTGGTTTACGAAATATATCCAGCGGTAACGTTAGGTGACTCACCCTGTATAAGAAAGATAAAAGGACGGACCCCAAAAATTCCAGACCCGTACCCGTAACTTCTCTTTGCTGCAGAATCCTTGAACATATTTTCAGTACGAATATAATACACTTTCTTCAGACTGAGAAACTCATCTCCTTGAATCAGCACGGTTTCAGAAAGCATAGCTTGTACGAAACTCAGCTTGCCCTTTTCTCACTTGATATACTGAGAACTATGGATGAAGGGCAACAGGCGGATTCCATATTTCTAGATTTCCAGAAGGCATCTGTCACGGTGCCCCGTTGCAGGCTGTTAACGAAGGTACGAGCATATGGAATAAGTTCACCGACATGTGATTGGCTCGAAGTCTCTTTAAGTAACAGAACTCAGTATGTTGTGCTCGACGGCGAGTGTTCATCAGAGACAATGGTACGAGGTGTGGCTAGAAAAAAACCGGACTAGTACTGGTGAAACAATAAAACGAATGCAATAAGGCTGAAAGTCGCTTGGCCTGTCACGTGACTCTCGCTCCGCCTACTGCTCGAGTTTCATCTGCCTCCTGCACTCAGTCTGCCCGTGGCGTCTGTTTTAAGTAGTTGACGTATTGTCTGTGCGTCGGAAAATGTTGAGTGTACAGAAAGAACAGCGTGTTAACATCAAATTTTGTTTTAAACTAGGAAAATCTGCAAGTGAAACGTTTCTAATGTTACAACAAGTGTACGGCGATGATTGTTTATCGCGAACACAAGTGTTTGAGTGGTTTAAACGATTTAAAGATGGCCGCGAAGACACCAGTGATGACAATCGCACTGGCAGACCATTGTCAGCAAAAACTGATGCAAACATTGAAAAAATCGGTAAACTTGTTCGACAAGATCGCCGTTTAACAATCAGAGCAGTGTCTGAGTTAACAGGAGTTGACAAGGAAAGTGTTAGGCAGATTCTTCATGAAAGTTTCAACATGAACAAAGTGTGTTCAAAAATGGTTCCAAAGTGTCTCACAATTGAACAGAAGGAACGCCGAAGAATGATTTGTTCTGACATCCTGGAAAACATTGAAAGTGATCCCACCTTCTTACAAAATGTTATTACTTGCGATGAATCGTGGTTTTTTACTTACGATCCCGAAACTAAACGCCAATCGATGCATTGGAAAACTCCTGGTTCTTCACGACAAAAAAAAGCACGAATGTCAAATTCGAAATTCAAGGCAATGATGATTGTTTTTTTGACATCAAAGGGATTGTGCACATTGATTGGGTACCAGAGGGACAAACAGTGAATCAGCATTACTACATTAGCGTCCTGGCTACCCTACGTGAGCGAGTACGGAGAAAAAGGAACGATTTTTGGAGAAAAAAGTCATGGATCCTTCACCAAGACAATGCCCCAGCTCACAGTGCGTTGTCAGTGAAGACGTTTTTGGCAAAACACAACATTCCCATCTTAGATCATCCACCCTACTCACCTGATTTGGCCCCCTGTGACTTTTTTCTTTTCCCTAAAGTCAAGTCAGCTTTGAAAGGAACTAGATTTGAGACTGTTGAAGCAGTGAAAGAAAAAGCGACGGAAGTAATGTATGGACTTACCGAAAATGATCTGCAGCATTGCTATGAACAGTGGAAAATTCGTATGGAGCGGTGTAGAGACCGAGGAGGAGAGTACATTGAAGGAGATAAGATGAAATTGTAAATAATTGTAAATAAATGTTTTTTCCAGCATCAGTCCGGTTTTTTTCTAGCCGCACCTCGTAGAAGTCGATCGTTGTCTGGATACACTGTTATCCATCCGCACGGCTGCTCGAAACATCCACAACGCCATGGACAGAGGCCAGTAGAGGCAGTATTGTGCTAGGGGTGGGGGGACATTCACTGGGCTTCTGTGGGACCTGTGGTAGTGATCCGAGGGAGTATGAATTCTGCAGACTGTGCGAACACAATTACGGACCACATGGATTCCCTCATACTTGATGTCCTCTCCGACGGCGATGGTTTCTTCCATTAGGATAACTGTCTATGTCACAAGACCAGAGTATGCTACAGATATTTAAGGAGCACGAAAGTGAGCTTACGTTGATGTCTTCGTCACAAAATTTGCCTGATCTGAAGTCGATGAAACACATCCGGGGCGCTATCGGACGCCAGCTCTGTGCCCGCAGTTCGCCGGCCCGTAATTTAGGTGAATTACTTGACCTGTACGTAGACATCGGGTGCCACATTCCTCCGGAGATCTGCCAAGGATTGCCGAAGCCATGCGTGCAGAATCGCTGCTTTATTGTCTTCCAAGGACGGACCAACACGCAGATGGCCGTAGTGTTTTGTCTCAAGTGTGTATTTCCCACACCACGTTTTACCGCAAGGGGAAACGTCTAGTAACTTAGCCAGGAAACAAAGCTCTCGTTACACCGTGCTTCATAGAAGACGTTTAGAGCAAAAACGGAATAAAATGCAAGCAAAATGAGGCTGCAAATCTTTCGAGAGCTAAACTGAGAGTTTTTCGTGTGACACTACCCGCAGACACATTTGGGAGAAACGTTACCCGTTCGGTGGCAGCCGTGCTTCTGACTGAAGTTGCCCGCCTGCCGCTCCACAAACGACAACAGAGAGAACAGCCAATTACTCTTCGCGCCCACGCACTAGCAGCTCAAATGAAACCATGTGACACACTCCCCAGCCAGCATTTACCCGAAGAACGAGCGGGTGTCTAATGGCGGAATTAAGTTGTTCCGTGTCCATTCTGCACTCATTGTACCGAGGGGTTATTCGATCCAGACTGGACTTTAGTTGTTTGCTGTATCACAACGCACCTAAGATTTACTTCTCTAAATGAGATTTTCTTCATTTCAGAGCCATTCGTACCTTCCTTGGAGCCGTGTATTCGACGCCTACAGCCGCTGTTTTGCGAAGGCAGGAGATATGCCCTTAAGCTTTAGACATCAAATGCTGTCACATGAATTTCTCATTCAAGGAATGGCCTTCATAGAAAGTCGAATACCTTCAACAGAAGAACTAATATTCCGGCCGTCTGCACAGACTTCGACTCTTACTATCCTGCCATACATTCTAAACGATGTTCTTCACATTTGCCTTTATTTTAATTTTATCTCGAGTCACTCAGCTGCCATATTTCAGTGTATTATTATAATACGGCAAATTTGCTAAATGTTAACGACGTATCTGAAATTCCTGAAGACGAGTATACTGAATGTGCTTTTCTATGTCCTCGGATCCAATCCAACAAAGCCTACAAACTGCCTAAAATTGCTTATATTTTTACGGCGGAGACTGTTGCATATTTGGAAACAACTAAGTTTGTATTTTCTACTTCCTTCTTAAAGATGCTAATCGTGTGTCACTCTTGGAGTGTTCTTATAAGTATTCAACACCGAAGATGGAATGAAACAGCAAACTGTTGGACGTGGTACTGGAATAGATTCGCTATAAGCGGAGAGGGCAGACAATAATTATGTTGTGGGTGCAGTCCCACGCTGGCATCCGCTTTGATGAGGAAGTTAATGTCTCAGCGAAGCCAGCTGCATCTATAGGAACTCTTCTCGATTTGAAATTACTGTGTACAGACTACTAACGTGAAGTCAGGAGCCACGGAAAACAACAATGGCAAGAGATGTGGAATGTGCTGCAAGGAAAGAAAGCTGGGTATTATGCGGCATTACAACCTAAATTCCTACAAGCCGTGGGTTTTCGAGGACGCATGTATACTAGCGTTGCCCACAATTCGGCGAGTAATAGTGTACAAGGGTCTTCAGGAATGTCATGTTCAGCTGACACCACTCATTGAACAGTAGATCCTATAGAGCTAACAAATTAATCCGATGTTTCGCAACCGGCAAGGTATGTGTGCAGCACTTTGAATACGGCTGTTGCCATCTTGGAAGATGGGAGTGAGCACAGTACACTCATCATGAAGAGTCAGATGAAAGGATTACACTCGGTTACTGTCAACGTTGAAATGAAAAGCGTAGTCCTTGTTTACGATAACCTGAGTAAGAGGGCGCGAGTCATGGTACGAAAAAGAAGTGACAGACCGCCTCTGGCCTGAACTACAAACACGGTGGGTTAACCGCCTTATTTGGCGGATTCGACGCCTTGCATCATTTGAGAAAAAGAGACAAAATCGTGACTCGTTAGATCCACTACACGGCTCCATGTGCCGCTGGAGGACGATCTCTTGCTAGACACCCAACTCCAGATACAGTTTTCCCTTCACATTTTTCGCTCTAAAATTGACTGAGGTGGTCCTGCAGCAGTTCTCGTCGGTATTGAAATCGATTGCCACTGGCAACGTGAGACATGCGCTTCCGCTCTCTGCCACTTAGAATCTTTTAACGAGCCGTGTTGTTACTGGCGTGTTGTACGGCTGCGAGCGATAAACCATTCCTTGCTGACACCCTGGACGGTTGCGTTGTTACACCAAAAAAATCTGATAACTTCAATCGCAATGTCGTCACGGGCACACCCAAACACAGCACTCTTTGCCATACTGTCACGTCTCTACGCCGAACCATGATACTGCGCTGATTCCCTCCCCATCTTCTGCCCCACCCCCACCCGAAACACACACACACACACACACAACAAAACACACACACACACACACACACTTCACTTCCCTAACAGCCGGCACTGGAAGCTCAGATGAGCACCTGGTATCATTTCTAAAAAAATGGTTCAAATGGTTCTGAGCACTATGGGACTTAACATCTGAGGTCATCAATCCCCTAGAACTTAGAACTACTTAAACCTAACTATCCTAAGGACATCACATACATCCATGCCCGAGGTAGGATTCGAACCTGCGACCGTAGCGGTCGCGCGGTATATCATTTCTACGCTACCTTCAATTGTGAGGGGCTGACTCCAATTTTCTCTAGTTAGCTTATCATGACAAAGAAATGCTCTACTGTTTGTAAAAAAGAAGAAGTCTTCTTGACATAGTGATCGCGCGAATGTTGTGGTGATCTCGCAAATTCTCTGTACGGTACACGTTTGTAACTTGACTTTCAGACATGAAGATCGTGCAGTATCTATCATCTGATTGTCCAAAATGTATTAACATAGACCCAAAATTTCCTACAGTACCGTCTGGGAAAACAGGTTGCATCCGGAACGAAACTAAGATCGTCAATACCTGAGGGTCTTTGGGTATTTATTGTCTTCTCCCTCCCCCTCCCCCTCCCCGCCAAGCTCCTTTTTCTTCTTAAAGCACAACCTTGAACATATAACCCATCACAATGTACAGGTCTATGCATAGGCATTACACACGGCATACACATTCTTTGTGAATTAAATTGCGAAGCGCTCTCACCTGGAACTAATGGAGGACTGCAGTGAGATCTGCTACTGAACTTAAGCTCCTCTCAGTATTGGATATGGAGATAGGAACGTGATTTTTTTTGCTATCGATATAGCTATTATGAAGTACGTTCACTGAACAATACATGATGGTAAAGTTCATCTACTCAAGAAATACCGAGGTCACAAGAAATAGATTAATAACTCCACTGTCAATAGAAAAGGTATTCAGATGCTGTTGTTCTTTTAGAGTAAAATCAAGAAAACTACCGACTTCTGCATGGAGAAATGTAAATATATATTTTTTCCAGTCGTCCCCTCCTGAAGGCACGCGAAAGAGGAAAGCAAACACCATATCTGTCAGCTCTCTTCAGATAGTTGAAGTGGGCGTGGACGTGAAACATCGTTGAAAAGAGGGGACCGGGCAATCCACTGCCATGTCGACTTCATGTACTGCGCAGTGTGGCGGACCCAGCCGGAAAAATGTCCGCATGCTGTCTTTAACTTCCCAACAATAAAAGCGAAGTAAACATGAAGCGAGAGGAGGAGCAGGACGCAGGGTTAAGGCAGGATGCAACTGCTGCTATCTTTCCCGGAAGCGAAGAAAGATCAAAATTAATTATATGTATCATTAGAAGAGGGAATTATGAAATGCATTTGGATGAAATTTACCGCTACGGTCGCAGGTTCGAATCCTGCCTCGGGCATGGATGTGTCTGATGTCCTTAGGTTAGTTAGGTTTAAGTAGTTCTAAGTTCTAGGGGACTGACGACCTCAGATGTTAAGTCCCATAGTGCTCAGAGCCAGTTTTTGGGTGAAATTTCGTTCATATGTACCTAAACTAAGTTTTAGTCTACAGTTCTTGACTGCATGAATCGAATAACAAGAGGTAAAATTAGACTCATCCGGTATCAGTGACTTGAAAACTATAAGAAGTCGCTCTGCAGAATAAGCTCTATTCTGTTATTGCTGAGTACAGATAGAAACTGCCCATGACTGTCGATAGGGGAGAAACTAGTTAAAAGTGTGTGCCAGCCGAGAGGCGGAGGCGCGAACCCGGACACCTGCCGTCGCAGGAATTTCCCTTACCAAGCCCTGCTGTCTAGGCAAGACAGCGTATTTCTATCGGTACAGAGGTCCTACAGATGAAAGCAGAATCCAGTTAATCATTTGCTCTTGCCATAGTTAACAACTCTGTTACCTACATATCATGATGTACGTGAAATGAATTCGCAGTTGCGAATGCGAACAACCATCAGCTGTGTAATGGAAATGACGACAATGAAACTTTTTTCGGATGAATCCCGGTTCTGTTTACAGCATCATGATGGGCGCATCCGTGTTTGGCGACATCGCGGTGAACGCACATTGGAAGCGTGTATTCGTCATCGCCATACTGGCGTATCTCCCGGCGTGATGGTATGGGGTGCCATTGGTTACACGTCTCGGTCACCTCTTGTTGGCATTGACAGCTCTTTGAACAGCGGACGTTACATTTCAGATGTGTTACGACCCGTGGCTCTACACTTCATTCGATGCCTGCGAAACCCTACATTTCAGCAGGATAATGCACGACCGCATGTTGCAGGTCCTGTACGGGCCTTTCTGGATACAGAAAATGTTCGACTGCTGCCCTGGCCAGCACATTCTCCAGATCTCTCACCAACTGAAAACGTCTGGTCAATGATGGCCGAGCAACTGGCTCGTCACAATACGCCAGTCACTACTCTTGATGAACTGTGGTATCGTGCTGAAGCTGCATGGGCAGCTGTCCCTGTACACGCCATCCTAGCTCTGTTTGACTCAATGCCTAGGCGTAGCAAGGCCGTTAGGACGGACAGAGGTGGTTGTTCTGGGTACTGATTTCTCAGGATCTATGCACCCAAATTGCGTAAAAATGTAATCACATGTCAGTTCTAGTATAATATATTTGTCCAATGACTACCCGTTTATCATCTGCATTTCTACTTGGTGTAGCAATTTCAATGGCCATTAGTGTAGATCAAATTGAAGTATATGTATCATTAGAAGAGGGAATTCTGAAATGCATTTCGTTGAAATGTCGTTCATATGTACCTAAACTAACTTTTGGTCTGCAATTCTTGACTGTATGAATCGAATAATAAGAGGTAAAATTACGCTCGTCCAGTATCAGTGACTTGAAAACCCCAAGAAATCTCTCTGTCGAATAAGCTCTATTCTGTTATTGTTGAGTAGAAGCTGGCCGTGACTGTTGATCGGGGAGAAACTTTCTGATAAGTTAAAACTGTGTGCCAGCCGAGAGGCGGGGGCTCGAACCCGGACACCTGCCTTCGCAGGAATTTTCCTTACCGAACCCTGCTATCTAGGCACGACAGCGTATTTCTATCGGTACAGAGGTCCTACAGATGAAAGCAGAATCCAGTTAATCATTTGCTCTTGCCATAGTTTACAACGAGGCTCTGTTACCTACATATCATGATCTGCGTGAAATGCATTCGCAGTTGCGAATACGAACAACCATCAGCTGTGTAATGGAAATGACGACAATGAACATTTGTGCCCGATCGGGACTCAAACCCGGATTTCCCGCTTCACGTGAGCGGCCGCATTAATCACTGTGGCTATCTGTGCGCGACTCACGGCCAGACCTAGGTTTTTTACATCTACATTTATACTCCGCAAGCCACTCAACGGCGTGTGGCGGAGGGCACTTTACGCGCCACGGTCATTACCTCCCTTTTCTGTTCCAGTCGCGTATGGTTCGCAGAAAGAACGACTGTCTGAAAGCCTCCGTGCGCGCTCGAATCTCTCTAATTTTACATTCGTGATCTCCTCGGGAGGTATAAGTAGGGGCAAGCAATATATTCGATACCTCATCCAGAAACGCACCCTCTCGAAACCTGGACAGCAAGCTACACCGCGATGCAGAGCGCCTCTCTTGCAGAGTCTGCCACTTGAGTTTGCTAAACATCTCCGTAACGCTATCACGGTCACCAAATAACCCTGTGACGAAACGCGCCGCTCTTCTTTGGATCTTCTCTATCTCCTCCGTCAACCCGATCTGGTACGGATCACACACTGATGAGCAATACTCGAGTATAGGTCGAACGAGTGTTTTGTAAGCCACCTCCTTTGTTGATGGACTACATTTTCTAAGGACTCTCCCAATGAATCTCAACCTGGTACCCGCCATACCAACAATTAATTTTATATGATAATTCCACTTCAAATCGTTCCGCACGCATACTCCCAGATATTTTACGGAAGTAACTGCTACCAGTGTTTGTTCCGCTATCATATAATCATACAATAAAGGATCCTTCTTTCTATGTATTCGCAATACATTACATTTGTCTATGTTAAGGGTCAGTTGCCACTCCCTGCACCAAGTGCCTATCCGCTGCAGATCTTCCTGCATTTCGCTACAATTTTCTAATGGTGCAACTTCTCTGTATACTACAGCATCATCCGCAAAAAGCCGCATGGAACTTCCGACACTATCTTCTAGGTCATTTATATATATTGTGAAAAGCAATGGTCATATAACACTCCCCTGTGGCACGCCAGAAGTTACTTTAACGTCTGTAGACGTCTCTCCATTGAGAACAACATGCTGTGTTCTGTTTGCTAAAAACTCTTCAATCTAGCCACACAGCTGGTCTAATATTCCGTAGGCTCCTACTTTGTTTATCAGCCGACAGTGCGGAACTGTATCGAACGCCTTCCGGAAGTCAAGGAAAATAGCATCTACCTGGAAGCTTGTATCTAATATTTTCTGGGTCGCATGAACAAATAAAGCGAGTTGGGTGTCACACGATCGCTGTTTCCGGAATCCATGTTGATTCCTACAGAGTAGATTCTGGGTTTCCAAAAACAGCATGATACGCGAGCAAAAAACATGTTCTAAAATTCTACAACAGATCGACGTCAGAGATATAGGTCTATAGTTTTGCGCATCTGCTCGACGTCCCTTCTTGAAGACTGGGACTACCTGTGCTCTTTTCCAATCATTTGGAACCTTCCGTTCCTCTAGAGTCTTGCGGTACACGCCTGTTAGAAGGGGGGCAAGTTCTTTCGCGTATTCTGTGTAGAATCGAATTGGTATCCCGTCAGGTCCAGTGAACTTTCCTCTGTTGAGTGATTCCGGTTGCTTTTCTATTCCTTGGACACTTATTTCGATGTCAGCCATTTTTTCGTTTGTGCGATGATTTGGAGAAGGAACAGCAGTGCGGTCTTCCTCTGTGAAACAGCTTTGGAAAAAGGTGTTTAGTATTTCAGTTTTACGCGTGTTATCCTCTGTTTCAATGCCATCATCATCCCGGAGTGTCTGGATATGCTGTTTCGAGCCACTTACTGATTTAACGTAAGACCAGAACTTCCTAGGATTTTCTGTCAAGTCGGTACATAGAATTTTACTTTCGAATTCACTGAACGCTTCACGCCTAGCCCTCCTTACGCTAACTTTGACATGTCGTCGTTCTTGCGTCACAACCTGTACTCGTACAGATATTATGTAATTTCTGTACAGGGGAGAACATTTTAACTGGTAGTTGCTGCCTGTTAGCGGCGGAAAAATACGATATCGCAGTACCTGTGTTGTTAAGAAGGAAGGATGATGCAGTGTCTCTTGCGACATACATGCATGTCCGTAGGAGCACTGCATCCTCGTCCTTAACAGCACAGGCGCTACAAAATCAAAGTGCGATGTCCTCGGGTGCTGTTTATGGATGCCGCCACACTTCGCTTCTCATTTTCCACATCCAGTCTCCCCTCAGAAAGCCTCTGGCCGTAATAGCGTTTTAGAACCCTTCCGTCTACGTTCTTGGTGGAGTCATTGTTCTGTTTCTGTTGCATCGACTATCGTCTTGCTGGCTCTCATAATCCCTCTTACTGTATTAATCTTCATATGGTCCATCCTCAAAACGCCATGACGTATTTCCGAAAAGTATATTTTCTGTGCCAGTTGACAACGCTGCCCTTTCTCTCTCTCTCTCTCTCTCTCTCTGTCTCTCTCTCTCTCTCTCTCTCTCTCTCTAAACCTCTACCTCTTACTCATATCCCATGTCTCTGCACCAGTAATCGTTTTATAGACGATGCCCTTCGTCCGTTTTGTTATACTCCCAATCGAGAGAACAAAACATGGTTCAAATGGCTCTGAGCACTATGGGACTTAACTTCTGAGGTCATCAGTCCCCTAGAACTTAGAACTACTTAAACCTAACTAACCTAAGGACATCACACACATCCATGCCCGAGGCAGGATTCGAACCTGCGGTTCCAGACTGTAGCGCCTAGAACCGCTCGGCCAACCCGGCCGGCGTTCCAGAGAACAGAACCGAGTTCTTTTATTACTCTTTTCGCCTGTTAGTTTTGTTAATTGTCATCTGTACTACTTATATTGGTTGACAGCGATACTCCCGAATATCTGAAAACGTCATGGCCTCTCGTTTTCGACAGTTCGGTGTCTAGATCTTCCACGTTACTTTCTCCTAGTGCTGTACATTCATTGTCAGTCAGCGGTAGGTAGCGCTGAAGCTGGAAACATGAACACCGTTAGACTCGGTAGGGGCGCTCAGGATTATTATCCTCCGAATTGCGGAAAAAGAAGAAGTAGAAGGAGTGTGAAGTATTCGAGATTTGTACAAAATTTTTTTATTAAATTGCGGCTTAACACCCCGTGCGCAACGTAGTGATTGCAGATGAAGCTTGAATTTTAGAATGGCGATGGAAACAATCAGCCACGTCAATTTCGAAGGAACCATCTCAAAATTTATTGCAAGCGATTGAGGGGTTCTATGACAAATCTGGACGCTCGGGCAGAGAAGTGCGTCGGCGTTTCAAATGAGAGGACGGTGGTGTCTAAAGGGCATTTCTGGGCAAACTTTAACGATATACTCCTTAAGATTTTACCTAGTGACATAGGATTTTCGCACCGTCCAGATAGCAGCATAGAGGTAGTTTTACGTTAGAATGGGCTAGCACCAGACAGACATTTTTCGAAGATTTTATGACGGACAGTAGTATCGTTGGTGCTAAGAATTAGACTGTAAGTAAATATCATTGTTGGTAGGTGATGGCAGCAGCTTTCAGTTTGCAACCTCGGGAACGGTGGACGCACCGGCTTCTGAAGTTTTGCGTTTTATGGTTTGAGTTGACAATGCACGTGTGCAGCTTGCTTTTAAGTTGGGACGACTCCTTATGGGGTAAAAATGTTTTATGGTAGGTTGTAACGCACGAAGTCTGTAATCCTTATGTCCGTCGGTATAAGGAGAATTGTTTTATTTGTTTTTTCCTTCAAAATGTGATAATGTTATCCCGAAGCATGTAGCGACAATAATCACACAAGTGATAACTGGGCAGAATAGCCTCAATATTGCTTTAATAACAGTTGTAGGACGGCTTCACATCAATTAACACGGACGGGGCATTGAAACCCAGTCCTCGAAGTCGAGTAGACTGTCTGAAGAACTGCGCCACGTCACTCAGTTTTGTAAGATCAGATTCCGTAAAGGTACAAGCAAAATATTTCAACAACTTCAGAAAAGATAAAGAATACATTAATTGTTTTGATGATATAAGTTCGCCGTTTCTTTTCTCTCGTATCTATCGCCTTAACCACTATGCTGTGGAAGGCTGAAGCTTCGTATTCGATCTACATAGTCATTCTGTGAATTCACGTAAGCGAATGAAACTTTTGCCAGAAATGTGAGTCTTAAATAAGGATTCAGGCTCCCGAACTGATGAGACAGTGTATCACACGCAACTAGCGATGTGCCCTATGACAGTTGAGACCATCCAGTCTGTCCCTTAAGGCTGGAAGTGGACACGTGGCGTGGGGGAGACGGCATCCGACACCAGTTCACGCATCCAGTTCGTGGTCACGGGACTGCCCTGTTCCAGTGCGCACCAGTTTGAAACCAAAGGGCCGCCTGCAGATCTCCTCTACTTTTCATACCGTTGTCAGAATCGAGAAAAGTGCAACGAGCGGATCTTTTCACGATTGCTCTATTAACATAACGATAACCCTTCAAAGAACAATCAAACAATGTAACCGCAAAATCTTTAGTCGGCTTTATAGTGTAGTTTAAGCACTAGAATTCACTAAAAATGTGTTAATTCCCGTGCTATTACCGACGGAGGCGGCACAGCACCTGCGGCACTAGACTGACATTCGGGAGAAGCCGAGCTCGAATTCTCGTCGCACCACTTAACGACTGGATATTCCGTTATCCATCTAAACCACTTCAGGCGAATGCAGGGCTGATTCCCTTGAAAATTTTACATCTAGTCCCCTCACCCATACTAGTCTTAGTGAACTACGTAGCGTTTTCTCCAGATTTTACGTCGGGGAAACGTTAAACTATAGCCTATCATCTTTATGTTATCGTTCCATTGCTCTATTTTTTTCTTCAAAAGAGCTACAGCCAAACGTTTTGGTTTTTACTGCCTTTAAGTTGAAACTTAAATCTGGTATTATTAGTCAAGTACATTTTGTTACGGTCATCCAAAGAAATAAGCACACGAAATTTATATTAAGTCGTTATGATCTGTATTGTCTCTATTACTATTACGACATAACTAGAGACTATACAATTTGAGATTATGCAGGCAGCAGGGGTAAAATACAGGAAGGGAGTAGTTATCTGTAGTTCGTACAGAAACGAGACTGCGATTATGAGAGTCAATGGACATGCGAGGGAAGCAGTGGTTGGCAACGGAGTGATCAGGATTGTAGCTTATCCCACATGTTACTCAATTTGTGCATTGAGCGAGTTGTGGAGGAAATCAAGAAGTCCTTTAGTAAGGAAATTAAAGTTAAAGAAGAAAAAATAGGAACTTAGAGGTTTGCCGATGACATTGTAAGTGTCAGAGACGAGAATGAGGTTGGAAAGGCAACTGAGAGGAATAAACAGTGTCTTAAAAGCAGATAAGATGAATACGAACAAAAGTAAAACAGTGGCATTGGAATGCAGTCGAATTTAATCAGGATACGGTGACAGAATTAGGTTAGGAAATGACACAGTAAGAGCAACAGATGAATTTTGCTATTTGAGTAACAAAATAATCGACGGTGGTCGAAGTAGAGAGTATGTATAATGGAGACTGGGAATAACAAGAAAATATTCTTCAAAAAGAAGAATCTATTAACGTCCAATATAAGGTTAATTGTTACGAAATGTTTTCTAAAGGTATTTGTCAGGAGTGTAGAGTGTAGACTTTTACGGAAACGATACGTGGACGATGAGCAGTTCGGACAAGCTGAAAATGCTATAGAAGAATGCTGAAGATTAGGGGGTAGATCTAATAACTAATGAGTAGGTAGAGAATCGAATCCG
Organism: Schistocerca serialis cubense; assembly: GCF_023864345.2. Taxonomy (NCBI): domain Eukaryota; kingdom Metazoa; phylum Arthropoda; class Insecta; order Orthoptera; family Acrididae; genus Schistocerca; species Schistocerca serialis. The sequence continues at coordinate 609,910,984 of NC_064643.1, read as the reverse complement.
TAAAGAATCAAATTTATGGCACAATTTGGCCGACAGAAGGAATCAGTTGATAAGACACATTCTCGGGCAATGAGAAATCGTCAGCCATTTGAACCATTAATGATTTGATTGTACACATTACGTACCTAATGTAGTGCTGTAATAGAGATGTGGATTTTGTTTATAATTTCCGACTCATGTAAACAAAGGTACCACTCCCCCACCCCTCCGCCCCCAAACCCCTACCCGCGCATCTCATTTGTTGTTACTTTAGCATACAATGCGCAGCGTATCGGTGTAGTCGTGCTTCAGAGTAACTTAGTAACTGTATTGTTGGGGGGTTGGGGGTTGTTTTGGGGAAGGAGACCAGACAGCGAGGTCATCGGTCTCATCGGATTAGAGAAGGACGGGGAAGGAAGTCGGCCGTGCCCTTTGAAAGGAACCATCCCGGCATTTGCCTGGACCGATTTAGGGAAATCACGGAAAACCTAAATGAGGATGGCCGGACGCGGGATTGAACCGTCGTCCTCCCCAGTGCGAGTCCAGTGTTTAACCACTGCGCCACCTCGCTCGGTAACTGTATTGTAGTAGTACACATTGTGTATGCAGTTTTTGTTGGGTAAAAGTGTATGATGTACACAAATGACGATAACGTAGAAATGCCGCTGATCTACGGAGAAAGATCGTTGGTAAGAAACAATTTAGTAACTTGCATTTTTATGATTATTATGTTATTACTTCTATCTTGCATTCTATTGCACACGCCTGTACTGTAATTCGCTGCAGGCGGGCGAAATTCAGTTCAGACACAACTACTGTACAGCAGATGATTCCCTGGCAGATCACCGCCTTCTCGCTGGATGTTTGCTCGTCTCATTTCTCGTCTACGTGAAACGGGAAGTTTAAATGTAAGATCTCGAAATCGTTGTAGAACACGAACAAACGAAGCTGCTAAGATTGTTGTGCTCGTTGCCATAGCCGTGAATCCCCAAGTCAGCAAACGACGAATTCAACATGAAGTTGGTGTCTCGAAAACATGTGCACATCGCATTCTGCAACGTCATAAAACCCATCCTTACAATGGTCATTTACACGAAGACCTTCATGGAAATGACTTCAGCAGTAGGGTCCGATTTTGTCAATGGGTTCAGCAACAGCTTCTGACTAATCCTAATATCTTTCCAGATGTTCTTTTTAGCGACGAGGCATCATTCTACAACAGAGGAATTGTCAATATGAGAAATAAGCGTTATTGGTCAATCAACGTCCATGGGACGTTAATGTTTAGTGCGGAATTAATGTAGAACCATTATCGAACCTTTCTATGTAAATGGCAACCAAAATGACAGACAATGTAGCCGATTTTTAATGCACACTGTTCCTGTTCTCTTGGACGCAATACCTCTGAACCAGGTGATGGTCATGTGGTATCAGCATGATGGATGCCCTGCATATAAAGCCTTATGAGCACAACGAATTCTGAAACGACTATCCCTGGTAGATGGATTGGACGTGATAAACCAGTTAGTTAGTTTGCCCGATCTCCGGGCCTTACACCGATGGATTTTTTTCTGTGGGGAGCAGTCAAAGATGCTGTCTACCAAAATGTTCCAATGACACCAGAGGACGTGCAGCGACGCGTTATTGATGCCTCTACAACCGTCACAGAAGAAGCAGTAGCACGATGTAGGGTGTCTTTCACCCATAGCATGACCCTATGTATTTGCAATTCGAGTGTTAGCTGACATAGGGGACATAAAAATGAAAAAGCTTGCATACTTTGCCTACTTTCATTCCATAATGTCATATGATATAATATTTTGAGGTAACTCTTCAAGTCAAACAAAAGCTTTCAGAGTTCAAAAGCGTGTAATACGTATTATTTGTGGAGTAAACTCACGGACGTCCTGTAGAAGCCTCTTCAAAGAACTGGGTGTACTAACTACTGCCTCTCAGTATATTTACTCCTTAACGAAATTTGTCCTAAATAATATATCTCTTTTTCCAACAAACAGCTCAGTTCATACATACAATACCAGGAACAAAAATGATCTGCACAAGGACTTAAAAGCACTTTCTTTAGTTCAAAAAGGGGTCCACTACTCAGGAACACTCATCTTCAATAATTTGTCAGCAAACATAAAAAATTTAGTTACAAATCAAATAAAGATCAGTTTAAAAGGAGCCTGAAAGATGTACTAGTGGCCAACTCCTTCTACTCCATTGACGAATTTTTTAATAATTTTTTAATAGAAACGATGTATTGTATATATTCATATTATTAGTATTGTTATTTCAGATATATATATATATATATATATATATATATATATATATATATATATATATATATATGTGTGTGTGTGTGTGTGTGTGTGTGTGTGTGTGTGTGTGTGTGTGTGTGTGTGTGTGTGTTCCACATCCACGAGGATCTCCTCAGCACGGATCTATGGAACGAAAAACTAATCTAATCTAATCAATGCCAGTGGTCACCATTTTGAGGACGTGATGTAAACGCTCTGTTTGTCATGTGGTGGTCGTATCACAGTAAAAGTGACAACAGAGGGCCATCTTACTTCTGCGTTGTCATAAGTACTGTTATCCGGTATTGTACAATAAAAAGATCTGTACAGTGCAGTACTGTGCAGCCGGCCGGTGTGGCCGTGCGGTTCTAGGCGCTTCAGTCTGGAACCTCGTGACCGCTACGGTCGCAGGTTCGAATTCTGCCTCGGGCATGGATGTGTGTGATGTCCTTAGGTTAGTTAGGTTTAAGTAGTTCTAAGTTCTAGGGGACTGATGACCACAGATGTTAAATCCCATAGTGCTCAGAGCCATTTGAACCATTTTTTAGTACTGCGCATTCAATGTTTACTGGTAATTTTCCTAAAATGTTCAAACGTGCCATGAAGATTTCAAATGATTTAGTTAATGCAATGCACTGAAGTGATATTTAATTTAGAGAAGTTATGTATTATTTACCATTTCAATTGCTAGTAGTTTTGTGGATAAAATTGTACAATGTGATACATTTCTGAATAGCTCATGCAGAGGATGTGTATATTATTGAATAAAACGTACATTACTCTCTCCTGCCGAACAGGCCATGAAGGCCCAAAGGTACCGACCGGCTGCCGTGTCATTCTCAGACCACAGGCGTCACTGGATGCAGATATGGAGAGACATGTGGTCAGCACACTGCTCTCCCGGCCGTATGTCAGTTTCCGAGACCGGAACCGCTACTTCTCAATCAAGTAGCTTCTTAGTTTGCCTCACAAGGTTTGAGTGCACCCCGCTTGCCAACAGCGCTCGGCAGACCGGATGGTCACCCATCCAAGTGCTAGCCCAGCTCGACAGGGCTTAACTTCGGTGATCTGACGGGAACCGGTGTTACCACTGCGGCAAGGCCGTTGTCATAATGTACATGGTTCCATTTAAAAAATATAGTCTCTACGGCGTAACTCCTGCATCTGTGAGGATACATAAAACGTATACCCTCAGCAAGAACTACCCAATGATGTTGAAAAACACCAACTGAAACAATTTTTCATTTAACGCATCAGAAAAAAGATATCTCGCGTGAGAAAGATAAATGGGACACCCTGTATATTGTCGAATAAGTGGTTGGCTCGAACAAGCTCTGACTCACAGATCATAAATCGTCATATTGGACAATATCAAACAGAAACGGAAGTAACGCCTTGCGTGACGCTAGTAACCGTAACAGCACCGCTAATGTTCTCAATATACATACACGATTTATAAGTTAGAATCAAATACACTATAAGACCGTTAGCTGACCATGCTGTTGTCTGGAAGGACGAATCATCGTTGGATGATTTTAAGGATATCCAGGATGACTTATGTAGTATTTCTGTTTTGTGTACTATTACGCCCATAACAAAGAGGCAGGACCTGGTTACAAGAATAGTTGTAAGCTATTGGAGCCTATCACATCGTTTACGTGCTTAGTGGTAATGCCGCAAAGTGCTATAAAACGGAAAGAAGCACGTGAAATCAGTGATAGCGGAGGCAAATGCAAGGGTGAAATGTGTTAAATAATTCGGGGGAGATGCAATGCGTCTAATCTATGTACTGTTCGCGCAAATCAAGTTGACGCTAGGAGTGATACGGAAGATATTAGATCGCGGCAACATAATAGTAGCACAGAGTGCAGTCTCCTTTTATATCATATGTAAACTCATAACAAGTGCAAATAATGCTGTACTAAGGTGCGATCTGTCGGCGCTGAGTAGTGCATTTCTCGCTCTTGTCTAACGTGCGCCTGAACAGTTGAATGCGAAAGGTGCAGCTGCAAGTGCCAGAGATGACATACTTTTGCAGACACTCCTCGGTGCAGCAATGTCGCTGACTTCTTCATTATTCTTAGTTTTTGTAACTGCCAAATGTGATAAGACTTAGAAGAAGCGATTCTGGCTTCATCCGTACATGAACGTAGACGACATGTTCTACACTGGAGTATTTCTTGTTAATTGTCGTGCGTCATCTTAAGCAATAGGACAAATTTCATGTTTGATACTAAATGGAAATGAAATTATGATATCAAATATATGGAGAGTGACTGCTATGATATAGACTGGGGTTGCATGCAATTTGGTTGCATGAGAGAACTTGCTATTTCTATACGGTCATAAAAATCATCTGGTCGTCACGGACAATTTATCTAGTACGTCGCATTCACTCCGCTCCATGAGCTCCGAATTTGTGTGTGACAATTCACCATTGAACCCATATGAGCTCGTCATCTATCTGCACAGCGTAGAAACTATTTCCGTGTGCTTCGTGCTAAAGAATTACAGGGAGCGCAAGAGCTTCCTGAGAGCAACGTAAGAGGTGTCTGAACTTCATCAAGAAAGTAAAAACTGTGTGAAAGGTGTGAGTTATCGAGAGTTATAGCTGTATAGATTGATGACGCATTTAAATAATTCTTTCGCTCAGAATTAAAGATTGATAATTGCATCTTTATATCAGTTCAGAATCTTATCTGTGGGTTCATGACAATCACTGCTATCATTTAAAAGTCAAGTGCGTAGTCAAGAGCTACTTTAAAAGCCAACTCTGTTAAGTGGCAGTACCAGTGAGGGAACTGTTGATTCAAGAGTTGAAATATCCAGCTGCTTTGAACTTTACAATTTTCGCAGCATTAAATGGTGTAGTCTGTGGGAGTGTGTGCTGCGTAGTTCGAACTCATTAGATTACACCACTTGCTATCCAAACTACTTAGTCTTATACATTATATGGGTAATTTCCAAGAATGATTGCCTACTGAAGCCACGGTGTCCAAACGATACATATCGTACATGCGATCTAAATCGATCATCCGATTCTGGTGGCGTTCGTGATGAGTATGTTCACGGTGGTCACTACAGGAACGACAGAAGAAGAGCGTAATAAAAATACTTGTAATTACAAAGGAGACGACTTACCTTACTCGAAGTCGGTGTTGTTGTCATGTGAAAGTTCATGTAATATGTACGCTACGGGAACAATACGAAGTTTTTACACACTTCGCAGCACCACAGTCTACACAGACCTTCCTTTCCTCTTCCAGTAGTACTCCATATTTGAGACAAAAAGTGAAACAATTTTCTACGCTGGATGAGCATGGTATCAGATTTTTCCATGTGAGACAATCCGCCAAAGAAACGTCAAGAACACCAGATATCCCACTCACTATCGACATAAATTGTCTGGGTTTCCCTAGCGACTCGCAAATAATTCGCAGAGGTATGTAACTTAGAGCAAGTAATGGAGCGACGGAAAACAGATAAAAATGATGATCTCAAAATTTTAAACATGGCTGAAGCAGCAACTGTTGAAAATCTTCACGGTAAATGATAACAGCCAAACAGTTCGGCTGTTATCATTTACCGTGAAAAAAAATATGACGATCACAAATAATTTATCATAACGCCCGGCACCAGAGTCGCATGATCGATTTAGGATCGCACGTTCGATGTGTATCGTTTGGACCCCGCGACTTCGATAGGCAATCATTCTTGGATATTACCCATTATATGTACTTTGTTATAGAGACACATGGTTCAGTTGCAAATAACAAACCAACAAATAAACAGACGCATACATCCACACTTATTGCGGTCTCCTGTGCATACAGGTTCACTCAAATTATCCAACCAGATTTCGCGAGAACTTCGTCCTCTTTCTTCCAGGGGCACCGCTCTGTCACTACTCTAGTGACGCGTCCCTCAATTCGCTCGGCATCTGTTGTCCCGCCTACTTGGTAAGGACCCCAAACACTGGAACAATGCTCTAGAATTGGACGCACTAGTGAGTTATCTTACAGATGCACCACTCTTCCCCAGACCCTTTCTAGCAAATTTGTTTCTCGTATCCTTACGTAACACTGATTTTACGCGATAGCGTCATTTCATATCGCTTCTAAGAATTACCGCTAAAAAATTAGCCATCATTCACTACATGAAGTGTGAATTTTTTCCAAGTCTTTCTGGAATTCATTACGATCATCCTATGACTATGCTTGCACGTACACTACAACAGGGTCACCGAACGATCCTGCAATACTGCTGGTCCTGTCTGATAAATCGTTTACGCACGGCGTGTTAATATATGAAAGCCTGCGATGACTTAAAAAGAAGTAAAAAAAATCAAATGTATATTTGGTCAATATTTCTAATTTTCTTAGTTACAAACACTTTTTATTGTTACATATTTGCTTCGTTACTGTCTTTTTTTCAATTTTCAGTTTGATTCCACGGGTATTTTTTCTTTTCAAATGTTGTCTGCTGATGACTAAATGAAATGCTAAACATGTCTACCATTAGTTCTACAACAAGCATCTAAATGCCGCATTATTGATTATCTTACCCCCTTCCATATTCCAGGTGTTCGCCGTATCTGTTGAAATCCTCCTTGAATACGCTGACGAAGAGTGTCAACATTCGTAAGAGGTCTTGATCACGCTATGTCTCTTAAATGCCCCAAAAAATAAAAATCCAATGGAATTATATCAGGAGATCGAGCAGTCCAAGAAGTTGCTGCCCCACAATCTTTACATTTATTTGGGAATCGCTGATTTAAATTTGTTCTTGCCTGCAGAGCAAAATAAGGTGGTACCTCATCATGCGTGAAACACATGTTCTGGTGTAACTGCATGTCCTCCAGCAAAACATTTAAATGTTCCATTAAAAATTCACTGTGTGATGCTCCAATCAATGTTCCATGGAAAATTAGTCCAGTTAACCTGTCTCCAATTATGCCAGGCCATACCTTAATACTAACTTGCTCTTGATGTCTTGTTTCCAAAATTGCAAAAGGATCCTCATCCACCCATACATAAGTGTTATGGAAGTGCTACACTCCATTCCTGGTAAACTTTTGGTTTTGGTTCTCAGAAAGTGTTGTTTCCGCAATGTCACATGCCGCACATTCTCAGTTTCTGCTATTTCTCTGGTACTGCTACCATTATTATCCTCAATATGATGAAGTACTCGATCTTCTAAATCAGGTGTTCTAACACTATTTTGATCTTACACTGTGAAATGACCTTTTCTCAAATGAACTTTTCTCCACAATATGTTCAGGTATTGTTTGAAAGATCTTATTGCTCTGTAAATGTCTGTTTGGCAATCTTTCTGCATTGAAGCGTCTAAGTTCAGACGCATTGCAAATTTGCGTGTCCATACGTCAGGTGCATGTCCGCCATGTGCTGATTAGAATCCATTTTAGCCAGAAATGTACAGTACACACTAGTCAAATAAGGATACGGCCGAGAAGGCATCGCGCCCGTGGCTGGAAGTCTTTCCAGCTGAACTCTATAACGCACGATTGTTCGGTGGCGTCCCTTTCCGTAATAGCCGATTCGACTCCTGATTGGGGAAGAATCATTAGTCCACATTAAACACTAGAGCTATAAGAATTATCGAGTAAGCTCCCCCCACTGATAGTGTTCTCTGTACTGAATGGTTTTCTTTGTTTACTAGAACCATGACACCAAGAATAATATAAGAAGACTTTGACTTAACACCTCTCATAACAACACCTGAAAAGCACCTGGAAACTTCACTACAAAAAGACAGAAACGAAGCATAGATGTGACAATAATAAAGTGTCTATAACTAAGTAAATTTAAAAAAAATTGACAATATGTATATAGAAACTTTTTTGCTTCTTTTTTTGCTGCCCACGCTCCAGACGTTTCCAAGGTATTAGGTAACACCCTGCATGTTGAAAACACTAGAGTTCTTATTATGCTTTCTTGGGGAATTGTGTGTATTAAACCAAGGACCTAGAAACGACGGAGAGGCTTCGTCCCGCCGTAGCTCTCAGTGGTTCACAAACCCCACAACAGGCCACAGCAGTCCACTCATCCCACCACCGCCCAACACCGAACTCCGGGTTATCGGGGTTATTGTGCGGTTCGGCCCCAGTGGACACCCCCTGCCCACCCTCCCCCCTGCCCCACGTCTCATATCAGACAAGTGTAACCCCAAATGTTTGTGTGGAGGAGTAATTATGGTATACGCATTAATGGAGACAGTGTTTGCACAGCAATCGCCGACTTGTGTAACTGAGGTGGAATAAGGGGAACCAGCCCACATTCGTCGAGGTAGACGGAAAACCGCCTTAAAAACCATCCACAGACTGGCCGGCAAACCGGACCTCGACACTAATCCGCTGGGCGGATTCCTGCCAGGGACCGGCACGCCTTCCCGCTCGGGAAGCAGCGCGTTAGATCGCGCGGCTAGCCAGCCGGACTTCTTGGGGCATACCCGATGTCATTTCCGTTTCTGTGGAACATTCGCTCCTCAGTATAACGTAGGTTTGTGTTAGTACAATTATGTACTTGCGAAGATTATATGACTGTATCTTGGTTAACAGAGGATAACATGGTAAGTTTGAACGCCGTTCGCCGGCCGTTGTGGCCGAGCGGTTCTAGGCGCTCCAGTCCGGAACCGCGCTGCTGCTACGGTCGCAGGTTCGAATCCTACATGGATGTGTGTGATGTCCTTAGGTTAGTTAGTTTTAAGTAGTTCTAAGTCTAGGGGACTGATGATCTCAGATTTTAATTCCCATAGTGCTCAGAGCCATTTGAACAATTTTTGAACGCCATTACGAAATCCAAGGAGACGGAATCTATCTGTTCACCCGCACTTTTTTTCTGAATGTTAACTCTTTGAGAGAAGCTTGTATTCTTCCACAAACTCCGTAAAACGTGAGCTTAGAAAATGCTCTCGCAGCAGATAGGCGTCAGTGAAACTGGTCTTTAGTTCTTCTCATTCGTTCATCTACTCTTTTTGTCAACAGCAGTGACTGCACTCTTTTCCTGTCACAAGGGACAATTCACTGCAGAAGATATTCTCGATAAATATGAGCTACGAAAGGAACTAATGCATCAGTTCAGGGCACAGCACACAAGACCTAATCACGACCTTTTCTTGAGTACTGATCCAGCATATTCAGTCCTTATCAAGTATGCTTGAAACCTGTCGTCGAATCCATTGAGTGACGCGCTGCTAGGGTCGTAACACAGCGGTACGGATCATATAAATGTGTGACATAGAAGCTTGGATATTTGAAAGGGAATCATTGGAAAAAAGACGTCATTGGTCGCACGAAAGCATGTCGTTTAGAAACACACTGCGCAAAAAGTTAGTCGTGTCCAGGAGACCTCGAGGTACCGCTACTAGTCTTGATAATGGCCTCGGTCTGGAGACGAAGTTACAAATCTGCTTGTTGAAGGTTAAGTCGAAGGTCATTCACATATATAGGGAATAGGAGTGGACCAAAAACTGAAGCCTGCGGGACTCTCTCCGGTGACTAAAATTTCCTACCCTTCCGACATTGCTCGAATTGTTCAGCATAACACTTTGTGTTCTGTTTGTTAAGTATGATTCAAACGATACGTGCACAAGGTCACCAATTCCATAAAACGTTAGTCATCCGAGAGAGTAATGTGATGTTAACAGTGAAATGCCCTGAAAATATCACAAAAATACCAACTTGCGATATTTTATTATTTAAATCTTGTACTATTTGATGAGTGAGCGTGTAAATAGTATTCTCAGTCGAACATCCCTTCTGGAATTCAAACTGTGATATGCTAAGTAAGTTGTTTTCACATAAGCGTGAGACTACTTTTGAGTACATTTTCGAATCTTTTGCAAAAAGATGTCAGCAAGGAAGGTGATAATTGTTTCAGACTATCTAGTACAGTTAAACAACTGTATATTTTAACCTGTCTGAAAAAAATTCCCTGTGGCAATGATGCTTTGCTTACGTTGCTAAGGACATTACTCATTAAGACGGAAAAACTTTTCAGAATTATGCTTGAAATTCCATCAACACCACATGAGCTCTTATTTCCTAGAATTTTTAGAATTCTAGTAATTTCAGTGAATGATGTTGGTGCTACTTCTAACTGCTTATAGTTTTTAATATGTTCTCTTGCTTCTTGAACTGAACCATTTAATTCTGTTTTTTCTGCTACATTTAGAAAGTAACTGTTAAAGGTTCTTGCAAATTGTGACTTATCAATCATAACATTGTCATTTAGTTTGATTGATGCGTTCAATCAGCAGTTCCAGATCGATGATCCTCAAACCAGGACATACGAATGGTGTTCTGTGAACAAGGCTGTTACGATATTGGAAGCCGGCAGTGTCAACAAACATATTTACCGTGAAGATTTAGAACAAATGGAAGTACAAATAAATTTCGTACTTTACCTTTAATGTGACATGCATGAATAGCTGCAGGTCACGATACGACAACGACCCCCAAAGCATCACAGAGCCGCCACTAGGATGTAGCACACCCCCAAAATAATGCGGCGTAAATACCTTACTAGGCCGTCAGTAGATTCGACATTTTGAATCATTTGAAAAGAAGGCAAAATCGCGACTTGTCGGACCAGATTACACACGTCCTGTCAGTTCCTTTTCAGTTTGTGATTTTTGATCCACTGAACCCGTGCAGCTTTGTGCAGCCATGAGTAGTGGCCATTTGCAACATAGACTGCGGCTGACATTTGCATCCAGTTCCCCTCTGTTATATATTCGCTCGGAAATTGGTTGAGATGGGCCTGCATTCACTGACATACCAATTACTGTAGGGTTTGAAAACGATCGACATTGGTCGGGAGTAACAATCGACTCCTATTTCTGTGAGAATCATTTTACAAGCACTGGTCGTACTCCGATTTACATGGCTACGAACGAGACATCGTTCCTTGTAGAGCAGTTGTACAGTCCGTTTGACACACGTGCAAATCGCGGAACTTTATTCATAATCATGAGCGCATCCTCACGTGATGGTTTCCTTCAGCCGCTCTGTCACGTCTCCAGGTCAACCCGCGTTAGGACGCTGATTCTATACAACCGGGGGCCACAAACACGTCAAGTCACTGTCATGACTTTAGTCACCACTGGAGGGTCACGTGAGCGCCTAGTAAAAGGTCTATACCATCTATAGTAAACCAGAGCGCCATACCAATCTTCTCAGTGCGTGATTAATAAGATTAATATTCTTTATGATGGGATTAGAACTACACTACTGGCCATTAAAATTGCTACACCAAGAAGATATGCAGATGATAAACGGGTATTCATTGGACAAATATATTATACTAGGACTAACATGTGATTACATTTTCACGCAATTTGAGTGCATAGATCCTGAGAAATCAGTACCCAGAACAACCACTTCTGGCAGTAATAACGGCCTTGATGCGCCTGGGCATTGAGTCAAACAGAGCTTGGATGTCTTGCACACGCACAGCTGCCCATGCAGCTTCAACACGATACCACAGTTCATCAAGAGTAGTGACTGGCGTATTGTGACGAGCCAGTTGCTCTGCCACCATTGACCAGACGTTTTCAATTGGTGACAGATCTGGAGAATGTGCTGGCCAGGGCAGCAGTCGAACATTTTCTGTATCCAGAAAGGCCCGTACAGGATCTGCAACATGCAGTCGTGCATTATTCTGCTGAAATGTAGGGTTTCGCAGGTATCGAATGAAGGGTAGAGCCACGGGTCGTAGCACATCTGAAATGTAACGTCCACTGTTCAAAGTGCCGTCACTGCGAGCAAGAGGCGACCGAGACGTGTAGCCAATGGCACCCCATACCATCACGCCTGGTGATACGCCAGTATGGCGATGACGAATACACGCTTCTAATGTGCGTTCACCGCGATGTCGCCAAACACGGATGCGACCATCATGATGCTGTAAACAGAACCTGGATTCATCCGAAAAAATGACGTTTTGCCATTCGTACACGCAGGTTCGTCGTTGAGTACACCATCGTAGGCGCTCCTGTCTGTGATGCAGCGTCAAGGGTAACCACAGCCATGGTCTCCGAGGTGATAGTCCATGCTGCCGCAAACGTTGCCGGCCGGAGTGGCCGAGCGGTTCTCGGCGCTACAGTCTGGAACCGCGCGACCGCTACGGTCGCAAGTTCGAATCCTGCCTCGGGAATGGGTGTGTGTGATGTCCTTAGGTTAGTTAGGTTTAAGTAGTTCTAAGTTCTAGGGGACTGATGACCTCAGAAATTAAGTCCCATAGTGCTCAGAGCCATTTGAACCATTTTTTGCAAACGTCGTCGAACTGTTCGTTCAGATGGTTGTTGTCTTGCAAACGTCCCCATCTGTTGACTCAGGGATCGAGACGTGGCTGCACGATCCGTTACAGCCATGCGGATAAGATGTCTGTCATCTCTACTGCTAGTGATACGAGGCCGTTGGGATCCAGCACGGCGTTCCGTATTACCCTCCTGAACCCACCGATTCCATATTCTGCTAACAGTCATTGGATCTCTACCAACGCCAGCAGCAATGTCGCGATGCGATAAACTGCAATCGCGATATGCTACCATCCGACCTTTATCAAAGTCGGAAACGTGATGGTACGCATTTCTCCTCTTTACACGAGGCATCACAACAACGTTTCACCAGGCAACGCCGGTCAACTGCTGTTTATGTATGTGAAATCGGTTGGAAACTTTCCTCATGTCAGCACGTTGTAGGTGTCGCCACCAGCGCCAACCTTGTGTGAATGCTCTGAAAAGCTAATCATTTACATATCACAGCATCTTCTTCCTGTCGGTTAAATGTCGCGTCTGTAGCACGTCATCTTCGTGGTGTAGCAATTTTAATGGCCAGTAGTGTAGTATTTGAAGCTAGTGCTGCTTCCATCGTTAAGGTCGCGTAGTTAGCTCAATAAGACACGAGGGATGGGTATGCGTAGGCATGGAGTGCTATTTTCCTCGTTCTATACGCGAGTGGAATGGGGCAGAATGTCGCTAATACTGGTGAAAGCCCCCTCCGCCGTGCACTGTGGCTGCAGAGTGTAGACCCACCCCGGCGCGTGGCTCCTGCCGCCTGCGCGCCGCGCAACCTGCGACGCGCCTCAGCGCCGGTTCGGCCGTGCCACGCCCGACTCTGCGGTCGCCGGCGGTGCAGCACCGCCCTGCGGTACACGCGCCGCAGCATATCACGCACCCCGGGGGCGGAGATGTTCAGCGTGCAGTCGCAGGGTCGAACTTCGCCGTCGGCGAACAGTTCTATTACACCGATGTCCTTGTCTTCTTTGGTCCGAAAACTGGACTGGTGCAGATCTCCACGCTAATCTGTACGGTGCAAGTTTCTCTAGCTCTACATAATACAGTATACATTCATTTTAACCGTCTTACAGTAGCCCAGCGTTGATCTCTCTCTGCAATTTTTATACCCTCCCCCCCCCCCCAAACCGAATGTGTCCTCCTTTCAGTCAAGTTGTGCCACAAATTTACTCGCCTCCTCCACCCCCCCCCCCCCCTTAAATTCGATTCAGTACCTCTCCATCACTTATTCGATCCACCCATCTAATCTTCAGCATTCAAGTTTAAAAAGCTCTTTTCTCTCCTTGTCATATTTATCGCCCCTGTTCACTTCCCAATTGGGCTACACCCCAGATAAATCTTCCAGAAAACACTCCTAACACTTAACTTTATTTTAGATGTTAACAAAGTCCTCATTTTCAGAAATACTTTTTTTGCCATTGTCAGTCTACATGTTATATCCTTGGTAATTTTGTGGTAAGGTCTTATGAGACCAAACTGCTGAGATCATCGGTCCCTAAGCTTGTTGTTGTTGTTGTGGTCCTCAGTCCTGAGACTGGTTTGATGCAGTTCTCCATGCTACTCTATCCTGTGCAAGCTTTTTCATCTCCCAGTACCTACTGCAACCTACATCCTTCTGAATCTGCTTAGTGTATTCATCTCTTGGTCTCCCTCTACGATTTTTACCCTCCACGCTGCCCTCCAATACTAAATTGGAGATCCCTTGATGCCTCAGAACATGTCCTACCAACCGATCCCTTCTTCTAGTCATGTTGTGCCACAAACTTCTCTTCTCCCCAATCCTATTCAATGCTTCCTCATTAGTTATGTGATCTACCCATCTAATCTTCAGCATTCTTCTGTAGCAACACATTTCAAAAGCTTCTATTCTCTTCTTGTCCAAACTATTTATCGTCCATGTTTCACTTCCATACATGGCTACACTCCATACGAATACTTTCAGAAATGACTTCCTGACACTTCAATCAATACTGGATGTTAACAAATTTCTCTTCTTCAGAAACGCTTTCCTTGCCATTGCCAGCCTACATTTTATATCCTCTCTACTTCGACCATCATCAGTTATTTTGCTCCCCAAATAACAAAACTCCTTTACTACTTTAAGTGCCTCATTTCCTAATCTAATTCCCTCAGCATCACCCGACTTAATTAGACTACATACCATTATCCTTGTTTTGCTTTTGTTGATGTTCATCTTATATCCTCCTTTCAAGACACTGTCCATTCCATTCAACTGCTCTTCCAAGTCCTTTGCTGTCTCTGACAGAATTACAATGTCATCGGCGAACCTCAAAGTTTTTATTTCTTCTCCATTAATTTTAATACCTACTCCGAATTTTTCTTTTGTTTCTTTTACTGCTTGCTCAATATACAGATTGAACAATATCGGGGAGAGGCTACAAACCTGTCTTACTCCCTTCCCAACCACTGCTTCCCTTTCGTGTCCCTCGACTCTTATAACTGCCATCTGGTTTCTGTACAAATTGTAAATAGTCTTTCGCTCCCTGTATTTTACCCCTGCCACCTTTAGAATTTTCCAGTCAACATTGTCAAAAGCTTTCTCTAACTCTACAAATGCTAGAAACGTAGGTTTCCCTTTCCTCAATCTTTCTTCTAAGATAAGTCGTAAGGTCAGTATTGCCTCACGTGTTCCAGTGTTTCTACCGAATCCAAACTGATCTTCCCCGAGGTTGGCTTCTACTAGTTTTTCCATTCGTCTGTAAAGAATTCGTGTTAGTATTTTGCAGCTGTGACTTATTAAACTGATAGTTCGGTAATTTTCACATCTGTCAACACCTGCTTTCTTTGGGATTGGAATTATTATATTCTTCTTGAAGTCTGATGGTATTTCGCCTGTTTCATACATCTTGCTCACCAGATGGTAGAGTTTTGTCAGGACTGGCTCTCCCACGGCCGTCAGTAGTTCCAATGGAATATTGTCTACTCCGGGGGCCTTGTTTCGACTCAGGTCTTTCAGTGCTCTGTCAAACTCTTCAGGCAGTATCATATCTCCCATTTCATCTTCATCTACATCCTCTTCCATTTCCATAATATTGTCCTCAAGTACATCGCCCTTGTATAGACCCTCTATATACTCCTTCCACCTTTCTGCTTTCCCTTCTTTGCTTAGAACTGGGTTTCCATCTCAGCTCTTGATATTCATACAAGTCGTTCTCTTATCTCCAAAGGTCTCTTTAATTTTCCTGTTGGCGGTATCTATCTTACCCCTAGTGAGATAGGCCTCTACATCCTTACATTTGTCCTCTAGCCATCCCTGCTTAGCCATTTTGCACTTCCTGTCGATCTCATTTTTGAGACGTTTGTATTCCTTTTTGCCTGCTTCACTTACTGCATTTTTATATTTTCTCCTTTCATCAATTAAATTCAATATTTCTTCTGTTACCCAAGGATTTCTACTAGCCCTCGTCTTTTTACCTACTTGATCCTCTGCTGCCTTCACTACTTCATCCCTCAAAGCTACCCATTCTTCTTCTACTGTATTTCTTTCCCCCATTCCTGTCAATTGCTCCCTTATGCTCTCCCTGAATCTCTGTACAACCTCTGGTTCTTTCAGTTTGTCCAGGTCCCATCTCCTTAATTTCCCACCTTTTTGCAGTTTCTTCAGTTTTAATCTACAGGTCATAACCAATAGATTGTGGTCAGAGTCCACATCTGCCCTGGAAATGTCTTACAATTTAAAACCTGGTTCCTAAATCTCTGTCTTACCATTATATAATCTATCTGATACCTTTTATTATCTCCACGGTTCTTCCATGTATACAACCTTCTTTCATGATTCTTAAGGCAAGTGTTAGTTATGATTATGTTGTGCTCTGTGCAAAATTCTACCAGGCGGCTTCCTCTTTCATTTCTTACCCCCAATCCATATTCACCTACTATGTTTCCTTCTCTCCCTTTTCCTACACTCGAATTCCAGTCACCCATGACTATTAAATTTTCGTCTCCCTTCACAATCTGAATAATTTCTTTTATTTCATCATACATTTCTTCAATTTCTTCGTCATCTGCAGAGCTAGTTGGCATATAAACTTGTACTACTGTAGTAGGTGTGGGCTTCGTATCTATCTTGGCCACAATAATGCGTTCACTATGCTGTTTGTATTAGCTTACCCGCATTCCTATTTTCCTATTCATTATTAAACCTACTCCTGCATTACCCCTATTTGATTTTGTGTTTATAACCCTGTATTCACCTGACCAGAAGTCTTGTTCCTCCTGCCACCGAACTTCACTAATTCCCACTATATCTAACTTCAACCTATCCATTTCCCTTTTTAAATTTTCTAACCTACCTGCCCGACTAAGGGATCTGACATTCCACGCTCCGATTCGTAGAACGCCAGTTTTCTTTCTCCTGATAACGACATCCTCTTGAGTAGTCCCCGCCCGGAGATCCGAATGGGGGACTATTTTACCTCCGGAATATTTGACCCAAGAGGACACCATCATCATGTAATCATACAGTAAAGCTGAATGCCCTCGGGAAAAACTACGGCTGTAGTTTCCCCTTGCTTTCAGCCGTTCGCAGTACCAGCACAGCAAGGCCGTTTTGGTTATTGTTACAAGGCCAGATCAGTCAATCATCCAGACTGTTGCCCTTGCAACTACTGAAAAGGCTGCTGCCCCTCTTCAGGAACCACACGTTTGTCTGGCCTCTCAACAGATACCCCTCCGTTGTGGTTGCACGTACGGTACGGCTATCTGTATCGCTGAGGCACGCAAGCCTCCCCACCAACGGCAAGGTCCATGGTTCATGGGGGTGGTGGGGGGGGGGGGGGTCCCTAAGCTTACACAATACTTTATCTAACTTAAACTGTTGTTGTTGTGGTCTTCAGTCCTGAGACTGGTATTATGCAGCTCTCCATGCTACTCTATCCTGTGCAAGCTTCTTCATCTCCATTACCTACTGCAACCTACATCCTTCTGAATCTGCTTAGTGTATTCATCTTTTGGTCTCCCTCTACGATTTTTACCCTCCACGCTGCCCTCCAATACTAAATTGGTGATCCCTTGATGCCGTAGAACATGTCCTACCAACCGATCCCTTCTTCTAGTCATGTTGTGCCACAAACTTCTCTTCTCCCCATTCCTATTCAATACTCCTCATTAGTTATGTGATCTACTCATCTAATCTTCAGCATTCTTCTGTAGCACCACATTTCGAAAGCTTCTATTCTCTTCTTGTCCAAACTATTTATCGTCCATGCTTCACTTCCATACATGGCTACACTCCATACAAACACTTTCAGAAGCGACTTCCTGACACTTAAATCTATACTCGATGTTAACAAATTTCTCTTCTTCAGAAATGCTTTCCTCGCCATTGCCAGTCTACATTTTACATCCTCTCTACTTCGGCCATCATCAGTTATTTTGCTCCCCAAATAGCAAAACTCCTTAACTACTTTAAGTGTCTCATTTCCTAATGTAATTCCCTCAGCATCACCCGACTTAATTCGACTACATTCCATTATCCTCATTTTGCTTTTGTTGATGTTCGTCTTATATCCTCCTTTCAAGACACTGTCCATTCCATTCAACTGCTCTTCCAAGTCCTTTGCTATCTCTGACAGAATTACAATGTCATCGGCGAACCTCAATTTTTTTATTTCTTCTCCATGGATTTTAATACCTACTCAGAATTTTTCTTTTGTTTCCTTCACTGCTTGCTCAATATAGAGCCTGAATAACATCGGGGAATGGCTACAACCCTGTCTAACTCCCTTCCCAACTATTGCTTCCCTTTGATGTCCCTCGACTCTTATAACTGCCACACACACCCATGCACGGGGGAGGTCTCGAATCTCCGACGGGGAGAGCCGCGCGGGCCGTGAGAAGACGCGGCTACCCCGCGCGGCTATATCCTTTGTACTCCCGCCACCATCACTTAAGAAAAAACGTAATTCATATACTACTCTTCCTGTGTCATTTCTTAATCAATTCCCCATAACATCGCTTGATTTAATTCGACTACACTCCATTACCTTTGGTTTGTCTATGCTGATCTTCATCTTATAACCTCTTTTCAAAACACTATTCCTTCCGTTCAACTGCCATTTCAAGTCCTTTGCCTTTTCCCTGAACTTCAGTACCCTCTCCGATTTCCTCCTTGCTTTCGTTTACTGCTTGCTCAGTGCACAGATTCAGTAACTTCAGGGATAGGTTACAACCCCATCTCACTCCCTTCCCAAACGCTGCCTCCCGTTCACGTCCTTACACTCTAGTAATTGTTAGTCAGTTACACCTTCCATAGATCATTTAAATGATGCGTAACGAGTCATTTTACAGGATATATACACATCGTTACTATTAACATTAATGCAACTACACTTAAAAACAAGGCTTTTTTTCGCTGACTATCAATTTTTACGTAGGCGTTCGCCAGTGGAATAGAATGAGTTGTCCAGGAAAATTTAAAACTCCCTTTGCTACCTGTCAGACATTTTCCGTTTATCAGCAAATGATCAAAAATTTTTGTTATTACATACTGATCTAGTTTCTTAGTCACCGACAGCTTTAACAATAGCCAATAAAGATCATTTTTTCCTCTAGTGTTGTAGGTAAGGAAACCACTTTTCTTTTCAAATTGTGATGGATTACTTATGGCGAATTTCATTTGTGAATATATGTATTGTGAAGGCGGTATTGTGACGAAGCAATTAAAACGCCTTGAAGAGGTGCCTACATGAAATCCATAGGTGAACGCTACATATTATTCATACTTCTTGATTTGTGCAATCAGTACTTTCTAAGCGATGAGTTACGCCAGAAAATTATTCCATAAGACATTATTGAGCGAAAACATGCAAAATATGTCAGGCAGTTGATTTGTTTGTTTCCAAAATTAACAATCACACAAAGAGCAAAAGTAGTTGAACTTAAATGTTTGCGAAGCTTGGTAATACTCATATTCCAGTTCAAGTTTTCATCACTATTTTACCGAAAAATTTGGAGCATTCTACCCTATTTACTTACCCCTGCTCATGTGCTACATCAGTTGCTGGAGTGACTATTTGTGGTAAACAATTAAAAATTGTTTTCTCTTTCAAATTTAGGGAGTGTCCAGTTTCTGAGAACCACCTTACAATTCTTTGAAAAATATTATTTATCACTTCTTCCGTTGATTTCTCTCTAACGGAATTTGTTAGAACAGTAATATCGTCTGAAAAAAGTTCCAGTTCTGCTTGTCGAACGTTAAATGTAAGTTAGTCACATATATAAGTAATACGAATGGACCAAAAACTGATCCCCCTAGAACTCCCTTTGTGATTTTTTCCCAGTGATTTTAATTTTCTACCCTTGTTCAGCATAACACTTTACATTCCGTTTGTTAAGTGTGATTCAAACCAACTGTGCATAATGCCATTAATTTCATAAAACTTTAATTTTCCAAGAGAGTAATGTGGTCTAAACAGTCAAATGCCTTAGAAAGACCACAAAAAATACCACTCGCGATACTTTATTATTTAAGTCTTGCACCGTGAACGTATAAATAGTATTCTCAGTCGAACAGCCCTTCTGGAATCCAAACTGTGATATGTTAATTAAACTGTCTCCACTTAAGTGTGAGACTACTCTTGAGTACATTACGTTTTCGAATGTTTTGGAAAAAGATCTCAGTAAGGAAACTGGAAGATAATTGTTTAAGTCTGCCTTGTCGCTTTTCTTATGAAGAGATTGAACAACTGTATTTTTTAACCTGTCTGAAAAATTCCCCGTGGCCATGGTGTTTTGCCTATATCACTAAGGACATTACTTATTAAGTCGGAAAAAACTTTCCAGAATTATGTTTTAAATTCCATCAACACCGCATGAGCTCTTGTTTTTTGAATTTTTAGAACTGTTTTAATTTCAGTGATGGCTGCTGGTGCAACTTCCAGTTGCTTAATGTTTTGCAAAAAGATATTTTTAATATATCCCGTTGCTTCCTCAACTGAACCATTTAATCCTGTTTTTCCTGCTATATTTAGAAAGCGATTGTTAAAAGTACTCGCAACTTCTGAATTGTCAACCACAACATCGTCATTTAGTTTAATTTATATGGTATCTTTTACACTGAAATGTAATTTCTGCACAAGTTGTGTATAATCTTTCGATACTTGAAGTTTATCTCTGCTCTATTCACAGTTTCGAAGATTGTATTCTAGTCAACATTACCAAAAGCTTTATCTACATGGACAAAAGCTATAAACGTAGGTTTGTCTTCCTTTAATTTATTTTCCAACGCCCATTGTAGGGTCATTATTGACTCGTGTGTGCCTTCATTTCTCCGAAAACTAAGCGGTTCTTCCCCAAGGTCATCCTCTACAAGTTTTTCCATTAATGTCTAAATAGTTCTTGTCAGTATGTTTCAGCCATGACTTATTGAAGTGATGATACGTTAACATTCACTCCTGCCAAAACCTGCTTTCCTCGGAACAAATTTGCCGTCTAAAGGAATTTCGCATGCGGTTAAGACTCGAGTCAGATTCGGGGGCAGCGGGTCTGTAATCCCAATCAGACGACCCACTTCAGGCAAAGGTTGGGATAGTTCCTTTGAACAGGACATGGCCAGTTTCCACCTTCATCTCTCCCACTCAAAGCCGATACTTCATCTCTAACAATGTTGACGTCGGCGAGGCGTTGAATGAAAAAAATGGCTCTGAGCACTATGGGACTTAACATCTTAGGTCATCAGTCCCCTAGAACTTAGAACTATTTAAACCTAACTAACCTAAGCACATCACACACATCCATGCCCGAGACAGGATTCGAACCTGCGACCGTAGCAGTCACGCGGTTCCGGACTGAAGCGCCTAGAACCGCACGTCCACCGCGGCCGGCGCGTTGAAAGAAACTAACGTTTCACAGACACTAAACGGAAGTGGAAAATGCCTGGGAACACAAGGAGGTCTTGAATTAATATAGAATTAAATAAACTTAACGGTGAAAATCACAAATACCTCGCAGGCAGTAAACATGGTTACGTCAGACACGGGTCTCAAAGCTTTGGCTTAAAATATTCAGTCATGTGGGCACAACTCGAAGTTTATGCTCGTACTTCCTAAATATGCCGTCTCGCGACGAATGCCACTTGTAGCTTTCCATCAGTTCTCGGTTTGCAGCAGATAAGAGATGCTGACACGAGTTGAATCATAAACGCAGATCGATAAATGGCTCGTTATGTAACACAGAAATTATCTGAAACAGTATTGTGTGTGTACTAAACTCATAACAATTATTCGTAGCAGCTCAATTTATCGTTTTCCTAAAGAGGTACAGATGCTTGGAGAGTATCCCTTACTACTAATTCCGCACGAGAGGTGGTCTGATACGACCAGTCTTCAACAGATATTTGTTTTCACGGTGAGAGGCGTGTGGGGCAAATCCCCGCCGATAACCGGCGCCGTTTGTTACCATGACAACGACACGACTAGCTGCCCGGCCTGAGTTGCTGACTGCCACTGCTTTTCGCTAACAGAACCTTTTTTCGTCACTGCTGCTATCGAGCATCTTAAAACATTGTGGTCTTCTCTCGATACTTTCTTGGAAAACTGTTTCCACAAGTGTCTTCTACTTTTTTGCGGCTGGATGCCTCTTCATATTAGTGTAGAATTATTTCTGTTTTCGTCTAAACTTCTGTGAGACAGGGGTATCTTCATTTTTTATTTTGCCTATGTCTTCGTCCCGCATCGGCGCAGGGTCGACAAGGTTATTAATGGCTTTGGCGTATCAGTTTAAATGCTGGCCGGATGCCCTTCCTGTCGCTAGCCTATTACCCTCCAGGATGGAATCGTATGTGTGCCTCAACTGTCTGCATGTAGTGTGTTATTCATGTGAAAACGAGCGAAAGTTTTTCGAAATATTTGCCAATCGTGTATCTGGTACCAGTCCAGTATTAACCAGTAGGATGTGAGAAACCGCCTATTAACCACACCCAGCTGGCCGGTACATCGAAACTCGTAGTTAATCCGCAGGGCAGATGTGATCCGTGACCGACTCATCTGCCCGTCCTGGAGTCTGCGTCTTTACATGCACCACTATCCGGCCGGGTCTTTACACAAACGTGTAACGTAGTAAAAACTTAAATCTGACTGTCAACGTCGCTTGGAATCGCTAGTATCTCTGTTTGAAGAATCGCTCTAACATTATCCTCCAGTGGTTCAGGAATTTCAATGAACCTGCACTTTAAATAATGAGAAGTGATTTCCTGCAAGTGTTAAGCGAAATAGATTAGCTGCTGATTTCCACCGCTCTTCGAGTATGCCGTCGGCATATAACTGTTCTGTGCACACGAAAGATGTTATTCACGGCATTGCGCCTCTAGTGATGCGAAAAGCTACTGGAGCTGGAACGAAATACCGCAGAATCAATACAATGAGGCTCCCCTCTGGAAGAATCTCGGCTTTGTCTAATTTAACGTTCGCGTCGCCGAACTAATAACCATAAACAGTTTCTCCATAAGACTGTGCGCAAAAGTTTGCGATGCAAAACCATAGCGTTGGCGCACAGTTTGGTGATAGCAAGAACTACTTTCTTGTGTCTTTTCCATACTTGCGTCGGTGATAAAAGTGTACCTTGTTCTGTCGGAACTCAACTACTCTCACCCTAGACCATCACTCCGATTTATGGAATAGAGGCCACGCTGGATTTAAGAGAAGTTCGGAAAATGTAAATACACTCCTGGAAATTGAAATAAGAACACCGTGAATTCATTGTCCCAGGAAGGGGAAACTTTATTGACACATTCCTGGGGTCAGATACATCACATGATCACACTGACAAAACCACAGGCACATAGACACAGGCAACAGAGCATGCACAATGTCGGCACTAGTACAGTGTATATCCACCTTTCGCAGCAATGCAGGCTGCTATTCTCCCATGGAGACGATCGTAGAGATGCTGGATGTAGTCCTGTGGAACGGCTTGCCATGCCATTTCCACCTGGCGCCTCAGTTGGACCAGCGTTCGTGCTGGACGTGCAGACCGCGTGAGACGACGCTTCATCCAGTCCCAAACATGCTCAATTGGGGGACAGATCCGGAGATCTTGCTGGCCAGGGTAGTTGACTTACACCTTCTAGAGCACGTTAGGTGGCACGGGATACATGCGGACGTGCATTGTCCTGTTGGAACAGCAAGTTCCCTTGCCGGTCTAGGAATGGTAGAACGATGGGTTCGATGACGGTTTGGATGTACCGTGCACTATTCAGTGTCCCCTCGACGATCACCAGTGGTGTACGGCCAGTGTAGGAGATCGCTCCCCACACCATGATGCCGGGTGTTGGCCCTGTGTGCCTCGGTCGTATGCAGTCCTGATTGTGGCGCTCACCTGCACGGCGCCAAACACGCATACGACCATCATTGGCACCAAGGCAGAAGCGACTCTCATCGCTGAAGACGACACGTCTCCATTCGTCCCTCCATTCACGCCTGTCGCGACACCACTGGAGGCGGGCTGCACGATGTTGGGGCGTGAGCGGAAGACGGCCTAACGGCGTGCGGGACCGTAGCCCAGCTTCATGGAGACGGTTGCGAATGGTCCTAGCCGATACCCCAGGAGCAACAGTGTCCCTAATTTGCTGGGAAGTGGCGGTGCGGTCCCCTACGGCACTGCGTAGGATCCTACGGTCTTGGCGTGCATCCGTGCGTCGCTGCGGTCCTGTCCCAGGTCGACGGGCACGTGCACCTTCCGCCGACCACTGGCGACAACATCGATGTACTGTGGAGACCTCACGCCCCACGTGTTGAGCAATTCGGTGGTACGTCCACCCGGCCTCCCGCATGCCCACTATACGCCCTCGCTCAAAGTCCGTCAACTGCACATACGGTTCACGTCCACGCTGTCGCGGCATGCTACCAGTGTTAAAGACTGCGATGGAGCTCCGTATGCCACGGCAAACTGGCTGACACTGATGGCGGCGGTGCACAAATGCTGCGCAGCTAGCGCCATTCGACGGCCAACACCGCGGTTCCTGGTGTGTCCGCTGTGCCGTGCGTGTGATCATTGCTTGTACAGCCCTCTCGCAGTGTCCGGAGCAAGTATGGTGGGTCTGACACACCGGTGTCAATGTGTTCTTTTTTCCATTTCCAGGAGTGTACGTATGAGCTGTTTAGTATTCAAATGAAGTTCCATACACAATATTTTCATTTTACGACTACTTCTCCTAGAATTACTCACTTCTTACTTTTCTCTTCTGAGCTAACGATGTTTACAACGGAGACATATGTATCACGCAGTTTATTAGATGGAGGGTTTGATACTTGCATTCATGTTCAGAATCTTAGTGGAAAATAAAAATTTGTGCATTAAAATCAATTTTGCTCTGTGTATGGATTAACGCTACACATATTTTCCAACACATTTCATACACAAATTAAATTTCTTTAGGGAGCCGTAGAATGTCCACAATTTCCTTCCAAATCATTCACGTTAATTTCAGTGCCACTGATGAAATGAACGCCTTGCATGCACTATGCAGTTGAGCTGTTGACGATTTTATGTTGCAGCAGTAACCAGAGGTATTACGTAATCATGCCGCAATTCTGTCAATCCATGTTGTATGCGTCATGTCAGACAAGGTATTTTCCCCGTGCCTCAGCTCAAGGGAAACGGCGACTGCAGTATCAGTTTTTTATCGAGATATTTTGTTACGAAAAATTCACCTCTGTTACGTCGTTAAACATTATTAATGTGTTCAGAAATTGAAAAGGAGATCTAGGACCGATTATCACAACTTAGCGGATTTCTGCACGACAAATGTATTCGCAGTTGCGAATATGACCAGACTCCAGCTGCACAATGTATTGGTGACGATGAAAATTTGTACTGGCCAGGGACTAAAAACTTGAACTTCCCGCTTTACGTGAACCGTCCTCTTAACCACTTCGGCAATCTTAGCACGCCTCCAGGACTGTCATGCATGCATGTGCGAAGGACATTGCAGAGTGCATCGTCAAAATATAAGCACTGCGATATAGTGTTTCATGTCAAGTCAAGGCCACTGCAGTAATCATGACTCTCCCTGTGCGGGAATCACTGAAATTTTGGGAGTATAGGTCGTAGACACACGGCGACGTATGGAAGTTTGGGTCAGTCCTGGAGACGTGCTGGGCTGGCCGAGCTGTTAAGGCGAGTTATTCGCGTTCGAGAACGGTTAGACACAAATTTTCATTGTCACCAGAACACTGTGCAACTGGAGTCCGAGTATATTCGCAACTGCGAATACGTTTTTCGTGTTTCATATAGCTGTAGATCGCAGCAGTTTCTGTTTCTTCAGATGTGCATGTACGTTCGGAGAACATTACAGAGTACATCACAAAATACAGAGCCTGCAATGTAGCGAATTTCTGCAACTGTTTGAGTTTTACGCTGTTAGACGATGGCCTTGCCAGGTAGCCCTCTTAACATTTCTATTTCCTTTTAAATAACGGTGTGCAAGTATCTTGCGTATCACCTTCATTCTCTCTTTCCATATAGGTGACATTTGCTTTCCCCGATTAGATTGTTGTCACGCTTAATTACACGAGTGGTCAGTGGCAGCAATGCATTTTTATTCCAGTTCTGTCCCGATACTGCGGAAACCTGCCGTCACACGAGTTTAAGAGTCCTGTGTCTTGTTGCTTTCGGCTCAAACGAGCCTTCGATTTTGAGGAAGAAACAGCCTTTCCTACGGGGCAGGCGTGCTAACGGCGATTCAGAAACGGAGTTCGCTGTTCCAGCATGAGTAAACATGAGTACGGGCTCTCCAGCATAATCCGGAGCTCCGGAAGGATAATAGGGTTACGCTGGACGGGCGGCCTCATCACCCTGTTCACACAATACATAACGGAAACCTTCGGAGTATGGTGAGGCGGGAAACTGTTAAGTTCCAAACGTGCCCCAGGGGCAACAACAATCGTTTTGTTCTGTTGCTGGACAGCACTCCAAAATTATGATGTATTGCCACAGTTGAGTCTGAGAAAATTTCCACTTTTTCCGTGGGAAGAACAGCCCGTAAGTACATATAAACATAGAAACCCTAGAATACTTGCCTTACCGTGAGAAAATGGCTTAGAGACTTCGCGCGATGTGAAAGCACGTTTTTGATTGGCGTTCTGGTATCTAAATTGTTGGTGGGAGACAGCGGCCTCGATTCCAGTTGCCCCATTTGAGGGACAGTTAGGCCTTTTCGGCACTCTGCCGAATAAAGTGCACCGAATGAAGACACTGGAATCTGAAGCAAAGCGAGGGGTTTTTCTGAGGACAAATGACTCTGAGCACTATGGGACTTAACTTCTGAGGTCATCAGTCCCCTAGAGCTACTTAAACCTAACTAACCTAAGGATATCACACACATCCATGCCCGAGGCAGGATTCGAACCTGCGACCGTAGCGGTCGCGAGGCTCCAGACTGTAGCGCCTAGAACCGCTCGGCCACTTTCTGAGGACAGACTCGCGAGATTTCGCCCTGGGCGCTACACTCAGGACCACTGCGACTTTGATAAACAGATTTAGACTTCGGTCTTATACCAGGTCACCAGAGTATGATTTGTCAGTTCACTGCACTTAGATAAATTTCTCGTGGTCGCATCTGAGATGGGGTGCGGCGGCGGCCACAGTTGCAACAACTCGCGCTACCCCAGCCGGCAACAGCCCTTGCAGCCATACAACGCACGGCGACATCACGCAGACTGACTACAAATGGTTCAAATGGCTCTGAGCACTATGGGACTCAACTGCTGAGGTCATTAGTCCCCTAGAACTTAGAACTAGTTAAACCTAACTAACCTAAGGACATCACAAACATCCATGCCCGAGGCAGGATTCGAACCTGCGACCGTAGCGGTCTTGCGGTTCCAGACTGCAGCGCCTTTAACCGCACGGCCACTTCGGCCGGCGACTGACTACAGACACGGTAAGCCTGCGCTGCAGTACGATCGATCAACGACAGGAATTTTACCTGTTTGAAGACAGAGGGTTTCATTCGTATGATTTAGCTTCCGCCTATCTCTTACTGTAACGTGCACTTCGCGTACCTGTTTGCGTACTTCTTTCTTTTCCTCTCATGTTAAATACGGAGGAAAACTTTAATTGAGTACCACTCATTTATCGCCTCTGGAACTATGAATAATTTCTTTGAAATCATGCTGATAATGATTATTTCCTTCTCCTTATTTTCGTTGCATGTATTGTACGTTAATCGGGGACCTGGAAACGACGAAGAGGCTCCGTCCCCGTCGCAGCTGCAGTCGTCCACAACCCCACGACGACTACCGCAGTCCACTTCAAACACTCGCCGCCCCACACCGAACCAGGGTTATTGTGCGGTTCGGTCCCCGGTGGACCCCCAGGGAACGTCTCACACCAGACGAGTGTAACCCCTATGTTTGCGTGGTAGAGTAATGGTGGTGTACACGTACGTAGAGAACTTGTTTGCGAAGCAATCGCCGACGTAGTGTAGCTGAGGCGGAATAAGGGGAACCAGCCCGCATTCGCCAAGGCAGATGGAAAACCGCCTAAAAACCATCCACAGACTCTCCGGCTCACCAGACCTCGACACAAGGCCGCAGGGCGGATTCGGGCCGGGAACCAGGCGCTCCTTCCCACTCCGGAAAGCCGTGCGCTAGACCGCTCGGCTAAACGGGTGGGCACTCTCATTTTCATGGTGATGTTGTGTACTCAGTTCACTTTCTTGCCCATTTTAATGGTTTGAATGAAACCACCGTTGAATTAATTTGATGGCTCTGACAGTTAATGAACATTAATTCAGCCAGTATTGGCAGGCAGTACGGTGGTGGCTACCCCACACTGTCTTTCTGAATAATTTGCTCTTTGGTTTGTGTTATAAAAATGTCTAAGGAATATGTTTTACGTATTACCCATGGATTAATGAATGTATTGTACAGGCAGATCAAACTCTATGATTCAAGTATTTATCCCAACTTTATAATTAAATTGTCAACGCCAACCGTGAACATAATGCAGACGAGAGAGCGGATAGATTGTAAGAGTACTCTGAAGGCATCTGTAAAGGGGGAAGACTTGTATGACGACGTGATAGAACAAAAAAGAGTCGATAGAGAAAAGATAGGGAATCCAGTATTAAATCAGAATTTAAAAGAGCTTTGGAAGTCTTCAAATCAAATAAGGAACGCGATATATCATCAGACTTTCGGCAAAACATCATCCAGCCACACAATTCCCAAGATTGCAAAAGCCGACAAGTGAAAGAGTTATCGCACAATCAGCTTAACAGCTCGCGCATCCAAATTGCTGGCAAGAATAATATGCAGAAGAACGGGAAAGGAAATTGAGGATCTGTTAGATGACAGTCACTTTGGCTTTAGGAAAGTTAAAGGCGCCACAGAGGCAATTCTGACGTTGCAGTTGATGTGGAAGCAGGAGTGAAGTAATATCAAGACACGTTTATATGTTTTATCAACTTGAAAAAAAGCGTTCGACAATATAAAGAGTGGAGACCAAGAACGAAGTGCTTTCTTTCCATTTTGATGCTGCAATGAACAGTTCTAGCGAACAAACCAAGCAGAATGTTCGACGAAACATTGAAAATGGGGAAGCGAAGTTTTGACAGAAACAGTTCAGTGCTTTTCGGGCTGTGCCGACGGTGAATAGCCAAGGGATTTTAAAATGTAAGCTGCATTTACGACCAAGAAAGACTAATGCATGTTTGGGACGCAGATAATAAATCAGCGAAATCTTCA
This sequence comes from Schistocerca serialis cubense, assembly GCF_023864345.2. Classification (NCBI taxonomy): domain Eukaryota; kingdom Metazoa; phylum Arthropoda; class Insecta; order Orthoptera; family Acrididae; genus Schistocerca; species Schistocerca serialis. The sequence goes on along the minus strand of NC_064643.1, from coordinate 609,881,679 downwards.
CGGCAGCAGTTACTGTATAGCAGTAAAAATTTTAGCATATTTAAAGATTGGACGATTGTTCAAAATACGATACGTACAGCTCGTGCGATGTGAGATGTATACGAGAGTTCTGATAAAATTGTCGAAGACGAGTTGCATTGAAGGAGGATTTATTATTCCTTTATACACCTATATCGGTCAATCGAGAACGAAATGATTAGTGCTTAGGTGCGAGATACCTACCTGTGAACCAGACAACGCACTGTATGTTTCCAAGCGACACCACATGTACAGGACTTTATTCCTCCAACTGGAAGCCGCAGGTGAACAGAAAACTTACACTTCCAAGGAAAAACAATAGAGGATTAAACGTCTACGAAGTTCTAAATTGGCGCAAAGTACGAATTAGCACACCATTCACTCGCTGTCGAGGAAAATTACTGTAAAATTCGCGAGACATGTCCAAGTGTCGGGAATAATAAACCACTCTCAGTGGAACTGATTGACCAGTTGATGCATTCTTCCACACAGGTGCTTCACCAGGATTGAAGTCCTGTTTGCCTCTACGTGGGACAGTACCCACTGACATACGAGAAAAAGTATCATAATGAATTGCAATCTGTATACTAAGCAAGCAGTAAAGGGAACAAAAGAAAAATGTGGAGTAGGAACTAAAAGTGGAGAAGATATAAAAATTTTGATGTTTGCCAATGACATTGTAATTCTGTCAGAGGCCGCAAATGACTTGGAAGAGCAGTAGAATGTAATGGACAGTGTTTTGAAAGAAAGATATAAGATGAACATCAACAAAAGCAAAACGAGGATAATGGAATATAGTCGGATTAAATCAGGTGATGCCGAGGAAATTAGATTAGGAAATGAGACACTTAAAGTAGTACATGAGTTTTGAGTTTTGCTATTTGGGAAGCAAAATAACTGATGATGGTCGAAGTAGAGAGGATATAAAATGCAGACTGGATATGGTAAGGAAAGCTTTCCTGAAGATGAGAAATCTGTTATAATCGAGTATAGATTTAAGCGTTAGGAGTTTTTTTCTGAAAGTATTTGTGTGGAGTGTAGACACGTATGGAAGTGAAACATGGACGATAAATAGTTTAGAAAAAAAGAGAATGGAAGCTTTCAAAATGTGGTGCTACAGAAGAATGCTGAAGATTAGATGGATAGATCATGTAACTAATGAGGCGGTTCTGGATAGAATTGGGGAGAAGAGGAATTTGTGGCACAACTTGACTAGAAGAAGGGATCTGTTGGTAGGACACATTCTGAGGCATCAAGGGCTCCCCAAGTTAGTATTGGAGGGAAGCGTGGACGGTAAAAATCGCATAGGGAGACCAAGAGATGAATACATTAAGCAGATTCAGAAGGATGTAATTGCATCAGCTACTCGGAGATGAAGAAGCTTGCACAGGATAGAGCTGCATGTAGAGCTGCATCAAATCAGTCTCTGGACTGAAGACCACGACAGCAATGAATTACATTCAGGGAGAGAGATATTGCTGCATTATACTGTCACAGTTTGAATCTAGAGGTAAGAGAAAGATAATAAGCATTAAGATATTATGAGACATTTAAGGAGAATATTGCACCGGGAACGGCCTACAGTACAATCTTCTAGCATTACTAAAGAAAGAAGTGCGAGGTCATTTCACTCGCCTTGTCAAGCAGTTCATAAGTATGCAGCGCTCCAGTATTAGGGCTGAAGCAAGTATTGGTATTCTGTTGTTATTCTATATAATTAAACGTGATGCAATTTCTCGGCAACGTGTTTCAACGGAAATCCAGAAAGTAGGACAAAATCCGACAGTCTCAGCGTCAGAGAGCAAGATGTAATTGTAGTAGTGGCAGTCTTTTAATTGCACGACAGGTCGCCCGCTTTCGAACAAGACTGGGGCGAGGTCACCAACTGGCAACTAGTGTCATAAAGGATCAATACCCCTTCTCCCACATTCACAGTTCGTCGGAGTAGATCGGAGAATACAACTCAGATACAGAGACCATTGTAAACAGCAACAGAACGCACTCCATCAACTCCCAGCTGATCTGAGTTGTCTTCGCAAAGAAGACCTCTACGGACGTGACTCCACATATGCGTCCAGTTAGTAGCACTTCTCTGGTCAGTAACGATTTCGTACAGAGTCAGAGAACCGACACGTTAATATATAGGGAAAGCATGAAACGTGAAACGAATATTTTTTTTTCTCGGAACGTCCCAATGCGATGGCACAGAAAGAAGGAAGAATGATGTGTGATAGACGCCGACGTGATGCTGGAGGGCGGTGAACGACTATGTCATCCGCAACACTTCTTCATAGTGTCGAAAGTACCGGAAACATCTCACTCTCGGCACGTCTTACTCTGGTGCCATTGACCATTCATTAATTTTTTTATAGATGCCAATGCCAGGCTTCATAGATATGAAGTAGTGGACAAGGTACCAGTATATGCTCTAACCCACGCGTCACCTGGACTCGAATCTGGTCATTCTAGTAATCGATCGGAAGACGTACATCACCGTTTATAGGACCCACAATGACTGTTCTAGAGAGTGGCATTCTTCCTGAGTGGTAAAATATCTCTCCTGAAGTGTCAATAAGGAAATGTAAGTCAAAATGGTTCAAATGGCTCTGAGCACTATGGGACTTAACATCTGAGGTCATAAGACCCCTAGAACTTAGAACTACTTAAACCTAATTAACCTAAGGACATCTCACACACACATGCCCGAGGAAGGATTCGAGCCTGCGACCGTACCAGTCGCGCCGTTCCAGACTGAAGCGCCTAGAACTGCTTGGCCACAGCGGCCGACAAATGTAAGTCACCCATAAGAGAAGTAGTTTACAGAAAGTTAGTTCGACCTGTTCTAGGGTACTCCCTGTATTGTCAACAGTGTACCATCAGCATGGTTCAAATGGCTCTGAGCACTATGGGACTTAACATCTGTGGTCATTAGTCCCCCATCAGCATGACACGATATGCTGGACATACGAAGTGATATTATTAAAAATCAGGAAGAAACAAATTCATGTGAAAATTTTAACAATACCATCCATATTCCTTACAGAAATTATAACGGGAGTAAAGCCGACTACGGAACATTCTACACTACTGACCATTAAAATTGCTACACCACGAAGATGAAGCGCTACAGACGCGAAATTCATCCGACAGGAAGAAGATGCTATGATATGTAAATGATTAGCTATTCAGAGCATTCACACAAGGTTGGCCCCGGTGGCGACACCTACTACGTGCTGACATGAGGAAAGTTGCGAACCGATTTCTCATACACAAACAGCAGTTGACCGGCGTTGCCTGGAGAAACGTTGTTGTGATGCCTCGTGTAAGGAGGAGGGATGCGTACCATCACGTTTCCGACTTTGATAAAAGTCGGATTGCAGCTTATCGCGATTGCGGTTTATCGTATCGCGACATTGCTGCTGGCGTTGGTCGAGATCCAATGACTGTTAGCAGAATATGGAATCGATGGGTTCAGGAGGGTAATACGGAACGCAGTGCTGGATCCCAACGGCCTCGCATCACTAGCAGTCGAGATGACAGGCATCTTATCCGCATGGCTGCAATGGATCGTACAGCCACGTCTCGGTTCCTGAGTCAACAGATGGGGACGTCTGCAAGACAACAACCATCTGCACGAACAATTCGACGACGTTTGCAGCAGCATGGACTATCAGCTCGGAGACCATGGCTGCGGTGCCCCTTGACGCTGCATCACAGACAGAAGCGACTGCGATGGTGTACTCAACGACGAACCTGGGTGCACAAATTGCAAAACGTCATTTTTTCGGATGTATCCAGTTTCTGTTTACAGCATCATGGTGGCCGCATCCGTGTTTGGCGACATCGCGGTGAACGCACATTGGAAGCGTGCATTCGTCATCGCCATACTGGCGTATCACCCGGCGTGATGGTATGGGGTGCCATTGGTTACACGTCTCTGTCACCTCTTTTTCGCATTGACGGCACTTTGAACAGTGGACGTTACATTTCAGGTGTGTTACGACCCGTGACTGTACCCTTCATTCGATCCCTGCGAAACCCTACATTTCAGCAGGATAAGGCACGATCGCATGTTGCAGGTCCTGTACGGGCCTCTCTGGATACAGAAAATGTCCCTCTGCTGCCCTGGCCAGCACATACTTCAGATCTCTCACCAACTGAAAACGTCTGGTCCATGGTGGCCGAGCAACCGGCTCGTCACAATACGCCAGTCACTGGTCTTGATGAACTGTGGTATCGTGTTGAAGCTGCAAGGGCAACTGTACCTACACACGCCATCCAAGCTCTGTTTGACTCAATGCCCAGGCGTATCAAGGCTGTTATTACGGCCATAGGTGGTTGTTCTGGGTACTGATTTCTCAGGATCTATGCACCCAAATTGCGTGAAAATGTAATCACATATCAGTTCTGGTATAATATATTTGTCCAATGAATACGCGTTTATCATCTGCATTTCTTCTTGGTGTAGCAATTTTAATGGCGAGTAGTGTATTATGCAGAGGAAGGAAAATCCCGCTGCCGCGATGACCTGGAAGCGTCAGCATTTCTCGCCGAACTTACATACAAATAGCGGCAGTTCATTCCGCTCCACGCACACATTCAAGGTTTAGGAGCTGCAAGAACGTCACACACAACACAAAGCACAGAGGGAAGAATTAGTCATTGCAACTCAAAATACGTAATCGTGTTATTAATGGTTTCAGTAGCAGCAGTACTTTTACTACCCTTTCTCAATATGAGCTCACTGAAATACTTCGTAACATTTGTTCACGACTTCAGAAGCGAGTGCCGTTGAGGTCGTCTTCCGGGAGGGGGGGGGGGGGGGAGAAGGGCAGGGAGTGAAGCAGTGTGTGCCACGCAGGTCTGTGGGTCAACAGGCCGGCTGTTTGCTCTGCAGCCCGTGTGACTTCCAAGTTGGTCTGGCTGAGCGTCTTTCGAACGCGAGGGACCTGCAAGAGAAACGGGAGTGGATACATTATTCCTTTGGCCGACCACGTGTCGAGACGAGCGGTGAGTTGTCGTCATCCACACATCTGCCGACTACCGTTTGTCATCGCACAGCGGCTTTGTATGCAGTAGTAGTAATAGCTTTATTCACCCGTAGATGTCTTTTTACAAGGATATAGGACACGTCAAAATTTTTAAAAGTTTAGACAATTTACAATTAGTTAATTCGTATACACATACATTTACAGACTTCTAGTTAGAGACAATCATTAGATTTACTCCTGGTATACAATACTTTTTTTACAAATAACTTATTAAATAATGTAACGCCAGACTGTGAAAAGACTCTTTTCACGTTGTTCTCAATTCCAGAGTGTAATGTGGTGACTTATGTTTCTACTCGTTTTACTTAAAAATTACTTCTCAGTTCACCAGGCTCTCATTCTATGTTTGTGCCCTGGGACGTGTTCCCACTGGTCGGTTAGGAAAGCGCAGCGTATCAGGCTTGCCCCAAGTAATTTCGGATCCGTTCGTCAGGACGACATTGGCCGACGTGTGATGGTCTCATATCAGGGGGCTTTAATTGTTTTGTTCCCTTCTAATGAACCCCTTTTTAGGTGAACTTCAATTATTTGTTGTATTTTAGTAACAAACATCCAAGAAATGTCTGGACTACCTATTTGAAGACTGTTTTCCCAGAAACTTTGAAGAGATTGGTATGTAACTTCAATTACTAAAATACTGTCTTGCTTCTCTTATTCAAATTTGCTTTAAGTATTTCAACAATAATAACCAGTGGCACACAAGATTTGCATACTTTTAGAAAGAGAATAACATTTGTTGTAAATTTAAAATTTCATTCTTCAGGCTCCCCTGAATGACTTTTTTAGAGTTGAGAGCGAGCATTTGAATTAACACTATAACCTTTGTTGTTTGATCTCACTGAAATATTTGATAAATTGTTGATCGATTATCAGTAAATGCTTTTAAGTAATTTTATTTAAATTAACAGTTTTGTCTTAATGTGTCAAGTGCTGTTTGCCTAATTAATGAAATTATTTTGATGGCAGGTGTTCATAAAAATCTGCATACGAATGATGTTCAGCCGTTATTTGGCCCGATCCTTCCACTCCCAGGCAACCTTACGCCAGAACATTACAGTTTCGTTGTTTTTCTCTTAAAGCTGTCCTTCACTTTGTCTAACGCAATGTAGAAACACTTTGAGACATTCTGCAAAACAGATGGAAACGTTCGGGATATATGTTTACTTCAATCATTACCTCGTATGTGCCATATGTCTTTCCTGTTTTTCAACCATAACGGATGCGCCCAATATCTTCTTCGCTGCTCAACATTTTCGAGACATACTCTGCTCCATTCGGAGCACGACCGTCCCGCGCCACTTCCGCGTGTATCTGACACGTCCAGTCCGCGCCAAGTCCCTGGCTCACCGCCGCCAGGCGTCCGAGCCACGCCACGACGCGCCATTCCTGAGTAAATTGGGTTTTAGAGACCTGTCTCACATCGATGGGCGACTGTATCTGTGAAAAGGGTCTTGTTGTATCCAATGTGCAATCTTATAGATGAAACCCACCACGGGCACGTTTTTAAGCTTGTTGGAATTGGACTATTTCGACCACTTCGTTATAACAGCTTCTTGAAGCCTAGTGTAGCTTAAAATTGCACTCTACGGCTCTAAAGCCCTCTTTCGGCGATTGTTCTTTTTTCCCTTTTTCGTCATTGTCCACTTGAGATTCGTCGCATAAATGTAAAAATATGCACAGGAAAACAGTGGCAAAATACTGAAGAACTACGAACTGGAAATTACCTACTGAATATTCTGATGAAACGATTCTGACAAAATATGGACTCTCTTTATCCATTGCGTTAGATGATCTTCATCCCGCTATCGAATGAATACCAATTTCTAAGACAGAAACCGCTTTTAATCCCGAAGACACAATATTTATTTAACATACTGACCGGAATGGACAGTAACACTGTGAACAAGGTGGCCAGACGGTGCCACGCTGATAATTCATTATTTCTGTGGCTGTGAAATACGTTGACTAAAATTTCTTCCTTGTTCGAGCCTTTTCATAAATGAAAAAATCGTTCCTACAGATGAAGAATAGTGTGAGTACATGACTGCTATTGGTTGTGTCTTCAGCTATTGGAACTTTTCAGGTGGAGATTGCAGCCCAGCAGGCTCACGGGAGTTGCACGTGCAGCTTGCCGCCATCTCTAGGATTCTGAGAAAGGTCGAATCATTGGCATGAGGAACATGGGCCGTCATACTGACAGATTGCCCCGACAGCGCAATGACAGCGGAACGAGTGGCGGCGAGATGGACGCACCACAACACCGTGGCATGATGCCTTCCAGAAGGACTGCACCCTGTGAAGATCGTGTCAAACAAGTGGATGACAACAGCTGAAATCAGGGCTGAGATCACAGGCAGTATGTTACCACGAACCGTCAGGAACAGATTACAGGAAGCTGGGTTGATATCTCAAGTTTCTATGCGTCGGCTACCTCCAATATTACACCACACGCAGCACAGAGTTGCATGGTAAAGAGTCAGAGACAACTGGGAAATGGAGTTCTGCTCAGCGATGAGTTTCGCTTCTGTCTGTGGCGGCCAGATGGTCGCCAACGAGTCCGTCGACGACACGGCGAAAGGACGCGTGAATCAGCGATTCTTGGGACCCCTGCCCATAAATCATGGTGCGGATACCACTGGGTTTGACACATGGACTTATCTGCTAATTGCCGAGAGACCCTGAATGCTCGCCAGTATGTGGCAAGACCGGTAAAGCCTGTCATCGTTCTCCTCACCATCGCGATACCCGATGGCAAATTCCAGGAGGATAATGCAAGAGATACCACAGTAGTTCACACCGTAAAGAATCTGATGTATGTGTGGATCCATCAATGGCCTGCCTGCCACCCTGATTTGTCGCCCATAGATCACGTCTGCGATGCGATGGGAAGACGCATATTTTCATACCAGCCTCCGTCATCGATCTACGTGATCTGATAAATGTATTGTAGGCGTGGCAAAAATACCTGAAGATGACATTCGGAGATTATTTGGTCTACACCACAACGAATACAACAGTGTGTTCGTGCCTGTCAGGCACAATCTCGTACTGATGCTGAAAATGGCGATATGTTCCCAGTAGAATTAAAGTTTAATCATTTAGTTCCCGTCAAGTGATGAACACCTCGACGACTGGGCCCTATTCTGTAACACTTCCCATTCCCACCATGGTATGTTCAAAGTGGATAACGATTCCTCTAGTTCGATCGAGGAAAATTTCGCAGTAATTTTAAATGGGAATTTAATGTTTGTAAACTATAGAGCGCAGTAATCAGTCGTCGTTTTTTGCAGGTTTTATTTGGCAAATCCAGATTTCGGGTAGTGCCTCGCCGTTATCAATGCACGATTTTCTAGTCTCAATGCAAGTCAGTTCCCTGTTATTCGGGCGTCAGTCTCAGTTGTTTTAATACTACTGTATAATGAAGTTAGGTCTACTTTCATTATACAGTAGTATTAAAACAACTGAGACTGACGCCCGAATAACAGGGAACTGACATGCATTGAGACTAGAAAACAGTGCACTGATAATGGCTAGGCACTAGCTGAAATCTGGATTTGTCAAATAAAACCTGCAAAAATCCACTGCTGATTGCTGCGCTCTGTACTTTATAAACCTGATCACAGTTGCTGAGTGCACCCGTGTTCCTAATGGAAGGTAACCTGAGAAATTTAAGGTTTCGTCAAATTGGAATTTATCAAATTGGAATTTTCGAAACGCGCCGAAATATTAAGCTGTGGCGCAGAAAAGTAAAAAAAGCCGTCAACCAACAGCCGGATTAACAGGGCGCCAAAGACGTGTCCTGCTACGACCAATTCTGTTAGGCCATTACCCGCTTCCTCTCCTTTTTTCCCCCGCCCTTGTGACTGGGGCAGCACAATTACAGCGTCCGGCGGCCCACCCACTCACGCCCGGTTCACGTCACAGCAGTCGGCCGTAATTAAAAGACTCGCTACGGCTCTGCGCCGGCGCTCAGTAAGGATAAATCTGGGAAAAGATGAAGACCTTCCATAAAAATGTCCGCTGGAGAAGCTTACTTCCATTCTGCTCAGAGAGATGTTCACTTATCGATAGTCTGGAGTCAGTTTTTTAACGTAGCTAATATTTTCGTATAAAAAGTGCACGAAAGCGATAATCGTGAACGGTTGAAAATTCTCAACGCCTGCCTCGACTACTTTTGTCACTATTGGTGGGTTCTTCGACGAAGTTATCGGAGTGAGCAGTCTGTGAGACTCTGAAACCAGAATAGCTTAGTTCAGCGTGTCAACACGCAACAGCCCTCCGCTAAGCGTAAGTGCCTCGTTGGCTAACCTCCCACACTCAACTGTTAACCCAGGTAAAACTCCAAATTCTTATATTTACATATTTACAATAGTTTTTAAGAGCTATTCCCTGGAAAGCATTTATGTGTATCTGGCAGACTGGAATAATGAAACCATGCGGTCTGATAATGAAAATTAGCTTTACACATTCCCACACAAAAAAGAAAGATGCGTGTATCATGTATAGTGTACAGTGTGAACATTAATAAAACCGACAAAGTGCAGGGGCAGCTTCCTTACTGGAAACGGAAGAAAAAAGGTCCTAAGAGCTTGTGTCCGAAATTGCTTCGTTGCCACGGTAAATGGCGCTGACGAATGGCAGTTTTTCTAACCATGTGCTGTGTGTTCCTTGTGTGTTGCGGGCTGTGTGACTGACGCAGGTTCTTTAACCCTGTGGCGCATAGTGTCCACTACAGTGGACAGTTGTTAATGGTCGTTTGTTTGGCATTTTCAATCAGTCCTGAGGCTGAAAATGCACACAGTTCACAGCAGTGGGCACTCCCTACTGGTGTTGTGTCCTGTACACATTTTCAGCCTCATGACTGATTGAAAACATCAGAGAATTGACCATTAGAAGTTGTTCACTGCAGTGAAATTCATGCACCACAGGGTTAAGTGACAGAATGATCCGGTGGTATTCATGTCGGGAGCAAGCCGATACGGTGTTGCGGACGGCCAACCAAATGGAAAAAGTCGAGAGGCAGCACGGCTATACCAAAACAAGTACCCTTACAGACACCAACGACATCACACTTCAAACCGTTTTTGGGCGTATGTGTGATCGTGGGACCTTTCAGACAGGTGAACGTGCAGGGAAATGGCGGACTGTGCGTACACCAGATCTGAAGGACCGGGTTCTGTATGATATTGAGACGGACCAGTACAGGCTCCAAGCAAGGGACCCGTCAACATGGTGTAGCCAAAGAGCGATTATGTGTATCCTGCATGACAACAGCTACTATCCCTATCACCTACAATCCCATGGAGACCACTACGAACATATGTTGTGACCTGGATGCGATGCAGCTCTGTACTGTGTTCCGGTGCGTTTTTGTAGTCGTTGCACGCACATCGTCCAATTCCAGACTATGTTCATAGTACCTTTTCCCCTCCATTTACAGTCAACAATCCGTCCCTGCTGTTTGTCTGTTTCATTTATTTTGACCTTCTATATACAGGGTACTAAAAAAAATAAAGAAAGAAACACCGACAAACTTTAGAGGCAGGAACCTTACACAAAAATAAGTAAAAAAGTCTGGTAACCATTGGGTCTAAAACAAATACTTTAAAAGCTATGTGCATTCTTTCATCTATGCTAGTGTAATACACAACCTGTCTACTGAACAAGTAAGGTATGCATTTGGAGCCCATGTTTACCAGACTTTTTTTCTTCTTTTAGATCGTACTACCTCTTCCCAAAATACGAAAAGCAAAGAGCTTGCAGTAGAAGAGATGTGTTCCATAGTATCGAAGATGAACAAGTGCTCATATATCCCAAAGTGTGCGCTTTAGAGTCCTTGTTTACTGCACACTTTTTTCTTGCTCTTCTGTAATAAATCTGTCCCTAACGTTTGTCAGTGTTTTTTGGGACACCCAGTATAATAAAAGCGCTTATTATGAGAAGTATGGTTGACGATCAGTGTCGAGAGGCAGTTGGTAGAGACTGAAAGCAATGGAGAGTCGATGTTTTTGATGTGGGTCCCCACACGTTTCCTAAACGTGCATGCTGTAGTACACACAGTTTTGCGTATATTCTCTTTAGAGACAGAATATTTTGAGGTATTAATAGTCTGTCTCCTTATCAAATGTCAAAAAAATTCTGAAATCGAGTAGAAACGAAATAGAAAGAAGGAAATAATAAATTAAGGTGCATCAGCACTTTAATCTACAGCAGGTCCTTATTGGATTATGGTCCATCAATAGAAGGATATCCCTAACCCCGTTTTCATGAGACATGATGAAAGCTTCAGACAACTTCATTCCTCTGTACCAATTACCATAGCACGTACTGCACTTAAACTACCCACTATTGCTCAGATAACGTAATAAAAAATAAGAGGATTTAGATTGCAGGTGCTACCCTGAGATGAAAAGGTTGGCACCGGAGAGGGTTTCGTGGCGAGCCGCATCAAACCAGTCAAAAGACCGATGAGTCAAAAGAAAATGTTGTAGGGGAAGCCAGATAATCAGCTAGTTGACGTACTTACAGAAAAGCGTTGAAGTTCACGATACTAGTGAGGTTGAAACCAATTGTAGCAGAAGTTAGAACCTTTTTTTTTTGTGACGACCTTGATTTAAGCGTTCAGGGTTTACGTGAGTCAATGCTACTAACAGTATAAAGACTCATCACAAAAAGTCGCAGGAAAATATTCTAAAATCTTTCTAGCTCTTTCAAGTTAGTTTTCATCATAATAGTTGCTTTCCTTCAGCGACAAGTAGGAGATTCGAACATATCGAGTGTTCTAACATCTTGAAATCCCTCGAAGAAAATGATCTAACCAGCACGGACTCAGAAAATATTTCTGTGGTGCATCGTCTCAGTTCTGTGACTGGATTAGTAATTTCTTATCAGAAACGTCACAATTCGTAGTAATTGACGAGAACTTATCTAATGAAGCAGAAGTGATACGTATGGTACCCAAGGAAGAGCGACAGTATCGCTGCTCTTCTTAATCAATATAAACAAATGGTTCAAATGGCTCTGAGCACTATGGGACTTAACATCTGAGGCCATCAGTCCCCTAGAACTTAGAACTACTTAAACCTAACTAACCTAAGGACATCACACACATCCATGCCCGAGGCAGGATTCAAACCTGCGACCGTAGCGGTCATGCGGTTCCAGACTGAAGCGCCTAGAACCGCACGGCCAGACCGGCCGGCGACAGACGCAGTCATTTCTTTTCTAGACGTCTGAAGTTTACTACTTCAGTAAAAAATATCGTGTAAAATTGCTTCTAAAAGTGTTATGCTGACAAAGTTTTATTTTACATATAAATCGGCTCTTCGAAACTGTATGTAAATTACCATTTTAAAATATTCTGCGCAGTAATGCGTAAAACGCTTCGTCGGAAAGTGACTAATGACCTGTCGCAAAGAGAGAGAGTGTTAGCACATAGGCGAGTAATTAGTCTTCCTTGAACAAGATGTTTTTCGCGTTCGTGGTAACTACTCCCGTCCGAGCAGCCACACGGCTATTCCTCGGTTACTTGTAACACGCGGTCGTCTGCTGAAGAGGCGCGCCCGCGAAACGTCGGCAGAGCGCGTCCCGGAGAGGCAGCACAAGGACGGGAAACAAGCACACATGTTGCACACGATCACATGTGACGCAGAGCGCAGCCGCTTTGTCCTGCTTTTATTGCCGAGAACCTTGGCACGACGAGCACGTCGCGGTTTTCCCAACTGACTGTCGGGGCAAGTTAACGCGGAAAAAAACACACCGCCGCTGAAGGCTGCACTGCAGCTCAAAACAGGTACAGAGCAGAACTTACTGCCATTTCGAAATTTAGAGCGTGTTCCCCTGTTTAGACACTGGCCAACACTCTGCTAAAGATACTGTATGCCTATGGAGTATCGCCTCAGTTGTGCTACTGGATCCGTGAGTTCCTGACAGAATGGTCACAGTTCGTAGAAATTAATGGAAAGTCATCGAGTGCAACAGAAGTAATATCTGTCGTTTCCCAAACAAGTGTTATAGGCCCTTTGCTGTTTCTTACATACATAAACAACGTAGGAGGCAATCTGAGTATCTCTATCGGATTGTTTACAGACGATGCTATCATTGACCGTCTTGTAAAGTCATCTGATGATCAAAACGAATTGCAAAATGATTTGGACAGGGTATCTGTATGGTGCGGAAAGTGTCAGTTGACTCTAAATAATGAAAAGTATGAAGTCAGCTGGCCGGAGTGGCCGAGCGGTTCTAGGCGCTTCAGTCTGGAACCGCGCGACCGATACGGTCGCAGGTTCGAATCCTGCCTCGGGCATGGATCTGTGTGATGTCCTTAGGTTAGTTAGGTTTAAGTAGTTCTAAGTTCTAGGGGACTTATGACCTCAGCAGTTGAGTCCCATAGTGCTCAGAGCCATTTGAACCATTTTTTACTGTGCTCCAGAAATTTCTCTGCTGTCGCCATTGATAATGGGGGACGTTCGCTGCGTCACGTGACGGGGATGTCGAAAGATCTGGTACTGGCCATCGGCGCTACAACTAAGTAGATGGGTAGGCAAGATGCTTGACATCAACACACTTGATCGCGAGCAGATCGTGGGTGCTGTAAGATTTGGACAGAGCATTTCCGAACGAAGTCTAGGAGGCACTGAGATTTTCATGTGCCACCGTGTACCCTGAGTACTTCAATCCCGAACAGATCGTCGACACCGGAGCCATCTGCATGACAGAAAACATGATGGGGAGAGGAGTTGGTGCATGCAGATGGATCGATCACAGCACAGACAGTCACTAGCCAGTTAAAAGCTCGTCGCCGACCAGCTATAGCATCCAGGGCCATCTCGCTATGCCACAGCCTCACAAGTATACCTCTGATAACCGGACGTCACAGGCTGTAGATATTACTGTAACACTGCCACTGGATGTTCGAATCATGGAAACAGATACCTTGACTGATGAATTATGGAACAGGCTCACGCATGCAAATGGTATGGTATAAGGACCTCGAGATCCAAGTGCGGAGGTGAATCCCGCCTACCAACATGACATCATTTTGAGGGTTGTTTAGCCGGCCGGAGTGGCCGAGCGGTTCTAGTCGCTTCAGTCTGGAACCGCGCGACCGCTAAGGTTGCAGGTTCGAATCCTGCCTCGGGCATGAATGTGTGTGGAGTCCTTAGGTTAGTTAGGTTTAGGTAGTTCTAATTTATAGGGGACTGATGACCTCAGAAGTTAAGTCCCATAGTGCTCAGAACCATCTGAACCATTTTTTGAGGGTTGTTTACAAAAAACGGAAGTTACACTTTGTTATTTCTGACATCGTCCGTCACTGGCGCACGGTACAGATCCCCACTGTCTGGTCACGTGGATCTGAATCTTTGCCTGTAGCACCCGACGGGCGATCCTTACCTTCTTTAAGATAAAGAACCATCTCAACGCTTCCGAATGCAGTCAGAGGTTTAAGAAACACCGTACAGACAAATAGTCCTCTGACCATCCCCCAGTAGTTGTGGCAGTCAGTTGAGCGACCAAAACTCAGAGCTCTCCAGTGATTTGGATCCTCTTGGTCGATTCAACGACGTGACGCCGCATTAGGTCGAAAGGAAGAGGTACACGCTACTGGGGTGGTGTCTCTAACTCAATTACTCAAGGATGTACATTGCCAGAAAAAAGCGACATCTTTAAGGGCTGGGTTGAGTAGCAGCAGGGTAGAATATGTACATACTGAGGTGTTGTATTGTTAGTGATACATTTGTCACGGTCATCGGCGATCAGATGGCGCTCAGAGGGCAGTTCTGTTTTGACCCCTCAGTCAGTAATTAGTGTTTTCAGCATTCATTCTAGGGTACAACCGTGCCGCACCGACGAGTACATACTCCGATTGAAAGCTTTAGCCATTCGAAAGGGGTCGCATTTTGGCCCTGCGAGAACCTGGAGGGACGTATCGACGGATTGTTGCACATGTTGCGTACAGTGTATGGTGGTGTGTTGATGCTTTCAACAGTGGTCTGTGGAACATTCTCACACCTGTATCCCAGGGTCTGGATGCCCGCGTAGTGCAGACGGTCGTCAAGATCGACTCACTGTGCGAGCAGCGGTGGCCGACCGAACATCACCCAGGCACATGCTGCACGAGCTGTGTAGCCAAAGACCATTGGGAACCGTCTGCTTGCAGCAGGGTTAAGATCGTTTGTGCCTCTGGCCAGGCTACCATTGACGCCACTATACTGTCAAGTGTGGCTATTCTGGTTTCTTCAAAGAGTTTGCTGGAGAAGCCGGCAGCTGTGACCGACCAGTACTAGGCGCTTCAGTCTGGAACCGCGTTGCTGCTACGGTCGCAGGTTCGAATCCTGCCGCGGGCATAGATGTGTGTGGTGTCTTTAGGTTGGATTTAAGTAATTCTAAGTCTTCTAGACTGATGACCTCAGATGTTAAGTCTCATAGTGCTTAGAGCCATTTGAACCATTTTTTACTGGGGAGCTCCATGGCGTGCGGGGCCATCAGTTACAACTTGCGGTCATTTTCCTTGTTTCTGCAGAACAAACTAACCAATGTCCGCTATATTGCACAGGCTGTTATCTCCGTGCTATTGTCACTGCTTCGCCAGGAGGTGATGTGCTATTTCAGTAGGACATTACGCGTCCTCATAGAGCTGCTGCCACGCAGCATACTCTTCATATTGTACAACTGCCCTGGTCACCAAGATCACCAGATCTCTCGCCAATCGGACACATATGTGACATGATGAAGCAGGAATTAAATCGTTGTCCAGAGGCTGCAACAACCATTGCAGAATTGCTAAAAAAAAGGGTGCAAGATACTTGGGGAAATCTGAGGATACCATTCGGCACCTTTATGATCGTTTGCATGCTGGGATACACGCCTGCGTTGCCGCCAGAGAGGGGTGCACTGTGCACTGATGCGGTTTCTGGACACCCTTTACTGTGACGTGTGTGTTTCATTTGATCTGAATTTGTTGTCATATAATCCTACAGCGGTGAACCACCTGTCACATTACTTGTTAGTAAAAAAAAAGAACTCGTCTTTGAGGGTCTTTCAGTCTTTTGAGGCAGTGTATACCAGTGCACCACAAACAACTTGTTGTGCGGGCCTCAGGAAGCACGGTAAAGAAGAGACAAAATTGTATCGTAGATATCCATCCATCGATCAGAAAGGAAAACGTGTCTCTGAAAACCTTCAACTATCACGACGATTTTACACAGAGACGACATTAGAGATGGCTGAAACAGGATCAGTGGTCACTTGTAAATGTATTTGTCTGATTACGTGAATAGTTCTGTAACTCAGCACAGATGACTGCAAAACCAAGCCATTACTTTGAATAGGTCAATGGTGCAAAGTCCATTTACAGTGTGGCCGATAGACAGACAACTTCCGCTGGAAAAATTCGAAGAAAGTAGGCTATAACCTCTTGTGTGAAAGAGGTGACAAGTACAAGTCGTTCTACTGATGTTTGGGCTGAAAACCACAGCCGAATGGAGGACATTTTGCTACGCATTTTCCGAACGATTCCGTGACAGCGTCCAAGAAATGCACAACGGTTTTGTGATGTATCATATGTTCCCATTCCGAAAACGCTGAAAGAATTTTGGAGGGCTATGAACCATGATTGAAAAATTGGTGCTGTAACCGTCAAGCTGTTGGAACAACAGAGGAGCATCAATATTAGCAACACGTATCCTCCGTCAAGTAATGAATGTGAGTTGTGCGAAGTATTGATATAGATACAGATAACGCATCGATGGGCGTATCTTATGTTCTTACACTTGTGATATGGATGTATATGCTGCCAACGGAGATAAGTCCTAAACTTACACTGATTTCCCCCACCCAGCAACAACTAATAAGTTAGTTCAGGAATAGAAACGCGCTATATGTCAAGCGCAAAGCTCAAGCAGCGCTTCAGAGACTTCAGTGGTTTTGGGCTGAGATTGAAATTGTGGACGCTTTCGATCTGAACAGCGCCCGGGCAGTGTAGGCTCTGCTATCGCGAAATTGTTTTCCAGTACGTTTTGGTGTAGTACTGTCCGCCAAGACAGCCTGCTGTGTTGATGGTCCACTGTACAAGAGTTGACAGAACGCGCCTGGTGTGGTCCGGATGCGCCAGCTGCAGAAGGCCACACCCAAACTGGGCGTGGTTATTAGCTAGTGGGCGTGGCTTTTAGTCCCGTTGTACTCGTCTAAGCAAACATTGACTTCACCCCAAGTTCACATCGTTAATCCCATTTAGTCCGGTACATTGTGCGCTTTACTTTCCAATATCACCCGCTCCGTTGCCGAGATCGCTGTCAGGCGCCTGCGCAGTGGCGCTCGATTCTGAGGTAGCCGGCTCGAATCCTGGTAGAGATAGACATTTTCATCACCAGAAAAGAGAGCAGAGTTGCCGGCAAACAGCTCCTGATCACCAGAACTCGCACCAATTTCCTGAGCTAAATTGCAGACCTCTCACGACACGCGGGCACTGGCACTGTCGACGGTGGTCCGACCGTCGGGTGGAGACGCTTATTTCCGTGCTTCCCGAGTGCCATTCGTGAAGAGTAGGCGATGTTAGTCTCACTCTCATCAGTATTCACGGACCTGCATCCTACGCTTATTTCCTGAATGTGGGACTGATTTTCTTACTTGGACTCTTTGACCGTCATCACGCTCTTATAATCCAAATTCGATTTATTAATTTTGAAGTAAAATGAAATTTCGGCTGCTGGTCCCATTTTCACAGCGCTTCCCACACTGCGATCGTGACACTTTGCAGAGCCAGCGACAGTAGAATTTACATAAACGATTTTTATAGTACTCATCTGTCATTGCCTTCGTTGTTGAAAGTTGTAGGCTCATAGTCCATCCTGAAATGAAACTTTTTATTCTTATCTAGAGGATACTCGGCTTCATTTTCTTAAATAATATGAACGCTGGTAGATTTTCTGTTGTTGAATAGATATACTTTTAGTCATATCGCTTCACAATACGAATTAACATCAACCATCATGCTAATATAACACACACGTACTCTATACTCGCCCCCCCCCCCCCAACTCGTACTCCAAACTCGTACCGAACTGAAACAAAAATTTACCTGTAACAACATGTAGCAAAAAGAAAAAAGAGAGAGAGAGAGAGAGAGAAAAAGAGAGAGAAAAAGAAAATAAAAAACTATTGTATATCGATCCATTCATGCAGAATCATCTTTGAAACATATATTATAAAAATAAAGCAAAAATAACTGTTTATCATTGCTTATCTTTTTACGAAGTTCATAATCATCATAGTAATTACATAAAGTGTTTCTATACGTTGAAGTTAATACATTTTCATATAGCTACATGGAGCGGATTTCTCGGTTTTGAGTCTTCAACTTGGGAATCGGCCTTTTCATATGATTCAAGATCGGTGCGTACATTTATCTCGCCATAACTTCCAATAACGCTTGCTCAGCAATGCAAAAGGAATATTGTAACCTTTTCACTTGTTTCAGTTGTCTTTCCTTCAAGTAATTCAGCGCAGTCAGCCACTGACTCTACAACAGTCACGTTCTCTCTACAAGAAAAGCTTCCATCTGCGCATGCAGAGGTCTTTTCATATACTGCTTGTTTTCGGTGTGAAAATACAGCTCCAGTTTTTGATGAGATCGTTATATGAAACACACTTAAATCACGTACAAAGGAGTATGTTGTACATAATCGTAAATCTACAAAAATCTCATCTGCCAGTGCAAATTTGTCTATACCTTGGAGAAACTATTTTATGTTCCGCGCAACCACAGACGTTGAAAAGGCATGATGTTAGGAAGAACTCCGCTAACAGATGGTAAAATACTTGTTAATTAAAACACCACCGGTTTCGCGGCCTAAATTTGCATCATCGGGTGCAAAAACGTTAAAAGATCATAGATGCATTGTGAGCAATGGGTATGCCTATGATATTTCAACGTTGTTGCACCTGATGATGTGGCTTTAGGATGCGTAACAGGTTGTGTTTTAATAAACCAGTTGTTAGCGGAGTTCTTCCTAACATCATATATTGGGCAGTTCAATGAGTACACAAATCACATTCTGCTCCAAATGGCTTGACAGCAGAGGCCGCCGCTGCAAATGTTACATCTATTGATGTACGTCGTACAGCTGCGATTAACTTGAGTTGTTAGGTGACGTGTGGAACATATGGCAGCAGTAAAGAAGGTTCTGACGTAAATTTTGATGACCAAGAAAGATTTTAAATGGTTATGGCGTTTTACGAGTTTAGCTATCCTACCAAGACGCTTTTCTTATAATGTACACTCCTGGAAATTGAAATAAGAACACCGTGAATTCATTGTCCCAGGAAGGGGAAACTTTATTGACACATTCCTGGGGTCAGATACATCACATGATCACACTGACAGAACCACAGGCACATAGACACAGGCAACAGAGCATGCATAATGTCGGCACTAGTACAGTGTATATCCACCTTTCGCAGCAATGCAGGCTGCTATTCTCCCATGGAGACGATCGTAGAGATGCCGGATGTAGTCCTGTGGAACGGCTTGCCATGCCATTTCCACCTGGCGCCTCAGTTGGACCAGCGTTCGTGCTGGACGTGCAGACCGCGTGAGACGACGCTTCATCCAGTCCCAAACATGCTCAATGGGGGACAGATCCGGAGATCTTGCTGGCCAGGGTAGTTGACTTACACCTTCTAGAGCACGTTGGGTGGCACGGGATACATGCGGACGTGCATTGTCCTGTTGGAACAGCAAGTTCCCTTGCCGGTCTAGGAATGGTAGAACGATGGGTTCGATGACGGTTTGGATGTACCGTGCACTATTCAGTGTCCCCTCGACGATCACCAGTGGTGTACGGCCAGTGTAGGAGATCGCTCCCCACACCATGATGCCGGGTGTTGGCCCTGTGTGCCTCGGTCGTATGCTGTCCTGATTGTGGCGCTCACCTGCACGGCGCCAAACACGCATACGACCATCATTGGCACCAAGGCAGAAGCGACTCTCATCGCTGAAGACGACACATCTCCATTCGTCCCTCCATTCACGCCTGTCGCGACACCACTGGAGGCGGGCTGCACGATGTTGGGGTGTGAGCGGAAGACGGCCTAACGGTGTGCGGGACCGTAGCCCAGCTCCATGGAGACGGTTGCGAATGGTCCTCGCCGATACCCCAGGAGCAACAGTGTCCCTAATTTGCTGGGAAGTGGCGGTGCGGTCCCCTACGGGACTACGTAGGATCCTACGGTCTTGGCGTGCATCCGTGCGTCGCTGCGGTCCGGTCCCAGGTCGACGGGCACGTGCACCTTCCGCCGACCACTGGCGACAACATCGATGTACTGTGGAGACCTCACGCCCCACGTGTTGAGCAATTCGGCGGTACGTCCACCCGGCCTCCCGCGTGCCCACTATACGCCCTCGCTCAAAGTCCGTCAACTGCACATACGGTTCACGTCCACGCTGTCGCGGCATGCTACCAGTGTTAAAGACTGCGATGGAGCTCCGTATGCCACGGCAAACTGGCTGACACTGACGGCGGCGGTGCACAAATGCTGCGCAGCTAGCGCCATTCGACGGCCAACACCGCGGTTCCTGGTGTGTCCGCTGTGCCGTGCGTGTGGTCATTGCTTGTACAGCCCTCTCGCAGTGTCCGGAGCAAGTATGGTGGGTCTGACACACCGGTGTCAATGTGTTCTTTTTTCCATTTCCAGGAGTGTATTTTACGTTGGTTTGAGAATTGTACTTCCTACCGACAATAGTCGTCTATAAGGCATTATTCACTAAAACCAGCTTATGATGGTAACATGAATTTCTTCAAATATATTACAGCAGTGGAGCACGTTTTACAGAAAAATATTTTTTACAGATGTCTGTACTGGTGGGCCCAAGCGTTTCCGCAGCTGTTACATCGCGAATTAAAAAGTCAGCGCACAGTGACGATGCGTTAGAGGTAAGAGATAAAATAAATTTAGGAAATGGTGTGTTAATACCTGAGTGCTAATCTTATCTATCCTTCTGCTGTACCTACGACAGCAGCACATTGGATTCACTGGCTTTTCGTCACATGATGAGGCCTTCAAAACAGAGTGGTTGTATTTATGTGCAATTTCAGTTTCACGGTATATCGCGATATGCTGCAAAGACGCAAGGTGAGTCGTCGTTTTTGTGTGTACAGGACGCCCAGTGGATTACGCGCAAAGCCGGGATAGATTACGTAGTTGTCAAGCGGCGGCTGAGAAACAGAAATACACTCAGAAGAGGTCTGCATTTGTTGCAGTGACAAGGTTTACGTTGGTACCCTCCCAGAAAACTGTCTTCATCCGAATGCCAGTCTCGTGGGCAACAGGGGTGGGTGGAAAAGAAAAGAAAAGAGTAACATTTTTTTGATGATGGCTAATTGAGAGGTCATCGGTCTCATCGGATTAGGGAACGAGATTAGGGAAGGAAGTCAGCCGTGCCCTTTCAAAGGAACCATCCCGACATTTGCTGGAGGGATTTAGGGAAATCACGGAAAAACTAAATCAGGATGGCCGGACGCGGGATTGAACCGTCGTCCTCCCGAATGTGAGTCCAGTATGCTAGCCACTTTTTTTTAACTTAATTGGTCATAACATTCCACAGTAGTACATAATTTTCAACTGACAGTTAAAAGTAATAAAACAAACAAAAATTAATTACAGGTTCCTTGACATTTTAGAAAAAATCAAGTCTAAAGCAGATAGTGATGTTCGTCACTTGATCGTTTTCGTTTTTCAGAGATCAAATTGTGTCTCGTTTCTTCATGTTCTGAAACGCATAATCGAAAATGGAGTTCACATGACCGTTCCTCTGAGAAAGTTGGCGTACGTATCATAATAATTATTCATGCTTAATAGCTTGTGATGCTGGTCGGAGATGTACGTCCAGAAATCTCCTTCGCTCCTTTCTTTACTGGACAGCAGGTAAAACACCGCGTGTCTCTTCAACCAGTTTACGGCATTTACCTTCCAGGTGGGGTATAGTTCTTCCGGGTATAAAAGGCACGTTGGAGTTATCAAATACGGCGGTTTTCTCTGCATAGTTGCTAATTTTTTTCTGATTGACAACCATATATTATTTGCATTTCCACAGACAAATTGATGTTCATCTGTGTCAATCAGGTTGCAAGTGGTACACAAAGGGGAATCAGCCAGATGAATGGAATGTAGTCTGGAGTTCGTTGGAAATTTCCTATTTACAAAATGGTACCACAATGACCGCACTTTTGTTGGTAAATGCGGGTGGTGTATATTCCTCCAGATATCATGCCAAGAGTGACCGACGTATTTTTGTTCTATGATGTTCTTGGTCTGAAAGTTCATTAAGTTTTGGTATATTTTCTTGACTCTGACGTCATATTTCTCGGGTATTCCCAGTCTAATGTAGCTATATTCTACGAAGAAATGTTTTAGGTGGTAAAGTTCATCTGGGATGTGGTGAACGTTTATTGGTGAGTCCTGGCTGGCCGGCGCTATTTCATTTAACAGAAATGCGGCAACGCTGTTGACTGACCGCTTCCACAGTCTATATGTTTTACAGACGTACAGTGCTTGTGCTTTATTGTACACGTCTGTAAGATTCAATCCAGTCGGTAGAGTCAACGTTTGGTACTTGACTTCGAAGATGTGGCCGCGGCTGACGAAGTGGCCAAAAGCAGCCAGAATCCTGTCCGCCACTTCCCTGGGCACTGGCTGGGCTCGCGCCACGTAATTTAATTTAGAGGATAAACAGATGTTCACGAGAGCCACTGTTTGTATCTCATCAAGAGTACGGAGATTGTGCTAACGTATACAGGCACGGATGGTGTTGTGCCACCTCGCTCGATGGCCTGCGTTTTCTGGAGCTGAGTCAAAGTAGGAGAATCGAGAAGCAAACTAGGAGAGACAGGCAGTCGGCAGCTTTTCTTTAGCAAAGCCAAGATACAAGCGAGAAACAGACACAGCTGCAAACAAAAAGACAAAGGTTCGGAAGCGTATCTCTGCGAGCAGATGCTGGAGGTAGTCTCCCGGCCTCACTCCTGCACTTCGTGATTGCTACCTGAAAGAAAGAGGGCTCCATCTTGCCCTTCGAGATAGGTTCGTCAGTTCGGCACTCACTTAGCCGGCACTTGTACCTGCTAGAACAACCGGGTGCAGAATCTTCTTCTTTTTCTCGTGCCTTTATCCCGCATCGGCACAGTACCCCCCTCCTCCTCCCCCCCCCCCCCCCCCCCCGCCTCCACCCTCGGGACTGAATACGTGTACCCCAACTGTCTGGGTCTAGTATTATTCATGTGAAAGTGAGCGGAAGTTGTTCGAAATGTTTGCGAATCGTGAGACTGTGGCGGGTGCTGGATGCTCACCTAATGGGATGTGGGAAACTTCCTACGTACATCCAGGCTGGCCGGCGCACCAATCTTGTTAATTTGGCCGGCGGATTCAGTCCAGGGCCAGCGCACCTCGCCGCCACGGAAGTGGCGCTTTAAGACGTACAGCAATCCGGTTGGATAGAACAACTAGGTGCATAAAGTAATCTCTTAATTAAATGGCTAAGAATTGCAAATTACATAAAGTTATTAACTTCTAGAGGACCATACCAAGACTGCCACCAGGGTTGGTACACGCCCTCATTTCTACGCCTGCACTTATATCTTCATCTATACTATGCATGTCACCTTATAATGCATGGTAGTTCGTGCGCTACTGCACCCCCGCCCCCCCCCCCCCCCCCCCATTTCCCTGTTTCAGTAGCGAAAGATGATCAGAAAGGAGATTGCTAGTAAGCCTCCTTGTGAGCACAAATTTCTCTAATTTTTACCTTCGTGGTTTTTAAGCGATGTAAACGTTGGAGGCAGTAATATATTGGCTAACTCTTCTGGGAACATATCGTAATTTTTGTAGTAAACCACGCCGTTATGAACAATGTCTCACTCTTAATGTCTGCCAATGTCTGGATAAGCATCTCTGCGACACGTGCGTGCTTACAAAAAGAACTGCGACGAAACGCGTTGTTCGCCTCTGTCGCTATTACTTGGTAGCGGTCTCAGACTCGAGAGTAATATTAGAATACCGTCCAAACGAACGTTCTGGAAGTTACCTCCTTCGTTGCTGAGGATTCTTCCGTTTAACCAGTCTGGCAAGTGCTACTTACAACTGTACTGAAACGCCAAAGAAACTGGTATAGGCTTGCGTATTCAAATACAGTGATATATATATATATATATATATATATATACACTCCTGGAAATGGAAAAAAGAACACATTGACGCCGGTGTGTCAGACCCACCATACTTGCTCCGGACACTGCGAGAGGGCTGTACAAGCAATGATCACACGCACGGCACAGTGGACACACCAGGAACCGCGGTGTTGGCCGCCGAATGGCGCTAGCTGCGCAGCATTTGTGCACCGCCGCCGTCAGTGTCAGCCAGTTTGCCGTGGCATACGGAGCTCCATCGCAGTCTTTAACACTGGTAGCATGCCGCGACAGCGTGGACGTGAACCGTATGTGCAGTTGACGGACTTTGAGCGAGGGCGTATAGTGGGCATGCGGGAGGCCAGGTGGACGTACCGCCGAATTGCTCAACACGTGGGGCGTGAGGTCTCCACAGTACATCGATGTTGTCGCCAGTGGTCGGCGGAAGGTGCACGTGCCCGTCGACCTGGGACCGGACCGCAGCGACGCACGGATGCACGCCAAGACCGTACGATCCTACGCAGTGCCGTAGGGGACCGCACCGCCACTTCCCAGCAAATTAGGGACACTGTTGCTCCTGGGGTATCGGCGAGGACCATTCGCAACCGTCTCCATGAAGCTGGGCTACTGTCCCGCACACCGTTAGGCCGTCTTCCGCTCACGCCCCAACATCGTGCAGCCCGCCTCCAGTGGTGTCGCGACAGGCGTGAATGGAGGGACGAATGGAGACGTGTCGTCTTCAGCGATGAGAGTCGCTTCTGCCTTGGTGCCAATGATGGTCGTATGCGTGTTTGGCGCCGTGCAGGTGAGCGCCACAATCAGGACTGCATACGACCGAGGCACACAGGGCCAACACCCGGCATCATGGTGTGGGGAGCGATATCCTACACTGGCCGTACACCACTGGTGATCGTCGAGGGGACACTGAATAGTGCACGGTACATCCAAACCGTCATCGAACCCATCGTTCTACCATTCCTAGACCGGCAAGGGAACTTGCTGTTCCAACAGGACAATGCACGTCCGCATGTATCCCGTGCCACCCAACGTGCTCTAGAAGGTGTAAGTCAACTACCCTGGCCAGCAAGATCTCCTGATCTGTCCCCCATTGAGCATGTTTGGGACTGGATGAAGCGTCGTCTCACGCGGTCTGCACGTCCAGCACGAACGCTGGTCCAACTGAGGCGCCAGGTGGAAATGGCATGGCAAGCCGTTCCACAGGACTACATCCAGCATCTCTACGATCGTCTCCATGGGAGAATAGCAGCCTGCATTGCTGCGAAAGGTGGATATACACTGTACTAGTGCCGACATTGTGCATGCTCTGTTGCCTGTGTCTATGTGCCTGTGGTTCTGTCAGTGTGATCATGTGATGTATCTGACCCCAGGAATGTGTCAATAAAGTTTCCCCTTCCTGGGACAATGCATTCACGGTGTTCTTATTTCAATTTCCAGGAGTGTATATATCGCTGAAGACGACACGTCTCCATTCGTCCCTCCATTCACGCCTGTCGCGACACCACTGGAGGCGGGCTGCACGATGTTGGGGCGTGAGCGGAAGACGGCCTAACGGTGTGCGGGACCGTAGCCCAGCTTCATGGAGACGGTTGCGAATGGTCCTCGCCGATATCCCAGGAGCAACAGTGTCCCTAATTTGCTGGGAAGTGGCGGTGCGGTCCCCTACGGCATTGCGTAGGATCCTACGGTCTTGGCGTGCATCCGTGCGTCGCTGCGGTCCGGTCCCAGGTCGACGGGCACGTGCACCTTCCGCCGACCACTGGCGACAACATCGATGTACTGTGGAGACCTCACGCCCCACGTGTTGAGCAATTCGGCGGTACGTCCACCCGGCCTCCCGCATGCCCACTATACGCCCTCGCTCAAAGTCCGTCAACTGCACATACGGTTCACGTCCACGCTGTCGCGGCATGCTACCAGTGTTAAAGACTGCGATGGAGCTCCGTATGCCACGGCAAACTGGCTGACACTGACGGCGGCGGTGCACAAATGCTGCGCAGCTAGCGCCATTCGGCGGCCAACACCGCGGTTCCTGGTGTGTCCACTGTGCCGTGCGTGTGATCATTGCTTGTACAGCCCTCTCGCAGTGTCCGGAGCAAGTATGGTGGGTCTGACACACCGGCGTCAATGTGTTCTTTTTTCCATTTCCAGGAGTATATATATATATATATATCCCCAGATATGGGTGGCACCGAGGAAATCAAATACTCGGGGCGGACCAAAACTATCACATCCTCGAGGATAAGTACCCGGAGTAAAAACCGGCGAAACGAAGAAAACTAACACAAAAGCCCAGACACGTATGTGTGGTAACCACCGGTACTCTGGCCAGCGTCTGTCACCAATGTTGCGGCTGATACGAGCTCCAGGAACTGAAAATCCCTGGTTCTACCAAACTGGCGCAAGCCAGACGAATTACAAGCATAATGGCAAGTACACCTAAAAACAACATTACCCCAGGTGGACGATCCACCCGTTGCAAGACGGCAATCAGGCACTCGGATTCTGGGGGACCTGGAGATGTACTAAAGGGCGAGTCGGAGCGCTCTGGCAAACTACCCAAGAAAACACACACATACTTTGGCACCTTCAACATACAGACACTAATACAAACGGGAAAATTACACAATCTAACAACGGAACTCACCAGTCAAAAGATCTCGATCCTAGCGCTACAAGAAATAAGATACACGGATTCAGACACAATAGACTACGGAAACTACAGATTCTTCAAGAGTGGAACCAACAGGAAAATCGGCAAAGGAGGAGCACTCCTCGGCATGGCCTTCGCAGTAAACAAAAACATCCTAGACTCAGTAAAAGAAGTCAACGCGATCAACAACAGGCTCATGACCATGCGAATCAAATACGCCAACAAGAACTACACCCTCATCAACGTACATGCCCCCACGAACGCAGACAACAAGGACAAACCAGAAGAAACAGACAAATTCTGGGACAAACTCGAAACCACCCTGGCAAAAATACCCCAGAGAATCGAACATCACAGAACACTGGGAAAAACAAGAGGCGAAAGATTGGACCAGCTTTAAACAAAAAATTGTGAACACAGCCAAAGAACTGATCCCGCTGACTAGAAAACCCAGGCACCCTTGGTGGAACACTACCTGCGAAATCGCCCTACAAAATCGAAGAACAGCTTTCACAAACTACAACAGCAACAAAACACAAGAAACACAGGACAACTTCTATGAAATTCGAAGACAAACATCGAAAACAATAAGACAAGAGAAACGCAAATACATAAACGATCAGCTAAACTCCATCGAAGAAGACTTCAGAAATTTCAACACACGGGATTTCTACAGGACGTTCGCCAACCAAGTCAAAGGATACTCACCACAGAACCTCTGCTTCAGAAAAGAAGACGGAAAACTGGCACTTACCAACAAAGAAAACTGTGAAGAGCTCGCGAAGTACTTTTCAAAATTACTAAATTGCCCGGAACCTAACTCAACCTTCGAACCCCGAGAACCGGCCAACGCACCGGAAGACTCACCATCACCAACAAAAGAAGAAATCCTCCACTGCATAAAGAAACTGAAAAACAACAAGGCAGCCGGTGAAGACGGAATAATGGCAGAACTGCTGAAGAACCTAGGACCAAACTCGCTAAACGAAATCACACAAATCATACAGAACACCTGGACAACCGAAATCATACCTGACGACTGGAAGACCGCACTCATACACCCGCTACACAAGAAAGGTGACAGGACAGACACAAACAATTATAGAGGAATTTCCCTGCTACCGGTCATCTACAAAATTCTATCAACCTACCTTCTCACCAGAACGCAAGGACAACTGGAACCCGCCATCTCGGAATACCAAGCGGGTTTCAGACCCAACAGAGCCTGCCCCGAACAAATCTTCAACCTGAAATCAGTCATAAAATCCCACATGACAAGCCCCAAAAAAATCATCTGCACTTTCGTCGACTTCAAAAAGGCTTACGACTCGATCGACAGAAAGTCCCTCATCCAAATCCTCAGAGAAAAAGGCCTAGACCAAAAGACCCGAAGACTAATCGAACAGACACTAACCAATACAAAATCCAAAGTCAAATCCATGGGCGAAATCTCGGACCCCTTTGAAATCCACACTGGCCTAAGACAAGGAGATGGACTATCCCCGCTATTGTTCAACATCGTCCTGGACAAAGTAATGAGCGAATGGGAAGCTGAAGTCAGGAGACAAAACACCTGGAGACCAGTCACATTAGGAAGGAAAAGACTGGAAATCCCTTACCTAGCATTCGCAGACGACCTAGCGATACTGACCTATGACCCAACATCAGCAAAAACACAGATCGAAATCCTGAAAGAATGCGCCGAGAAAGTCGGCCTACAAATTTCTTTTGAAGAAACGCAAGTCCTAACAAGAGAAGGCGACGACATCACAACCAAGTACGGCAAAATTAAAGGGGTCACACACTTCAGATACCTAGGCGAAATCATCGAACCGACCGGAACAGAGAAACTGGCTTACGAAGACAGACAACAGAAGACACGGAAATCACTTGGCATGGTACGAAACGTCTACAACAAACAATGCATTTCCAGAAACACCAAGATCAGACACTATAACACAAAAATCAAACCCGCCGTACTGTATGCCAGCGAAACACTAGCACTCAACAGGAAAATCAAAATTGAAGAAATCAAAAAAGAAGAACGCAAAATCATGAGGAAAATTTTAGGAGGAAGACCCACACCAGATGGCTACAGACTACAGAAGAACTCAACAGTAGAAGCATATTCGAACATCGAGAACGATATGAGAAAAAGGCGCCTTAAATTCTACGGACATTTAGATAGACTCCCTGAAACAAGACTCACCAAGAAAATTCTAGAACACATCAAGACACTTAAAGTCTCGACACCCTGGATGGAAGGAGTCCGAAAAGACCTACAAGCAATTGGCACCACAAACACCACAGACAGAAGCACCTTCCGAAAACACATAGACAATTGGGAAGTAAAGTCAGAAGCGCTAAAACAGCGGACCAAACAAGAATGGTCTGAGGAGAGAAAAGAGGCCCTCTCCAAGAGAATGAAGGAGTACTGGAAGGACAAGAAGAACAAGCCTTCAAAGTCATAAGCTTAACGATTTCCTTTTAGGGAATATTCGCCAACAATAATAATAATAATTATATATATATATATATATATATATATATATATATATATATATATATATACAGGCAGAATAAAGCGCTGCGGTCGGCAATGCGTATATAAGACAAGAATTGTCTGGCGCAGTTGTTAGATCGGTTACTGCTGCTACAATGGCAGGTTATCAAGATTTAAGTTAGTTTCAACGTGGTGTTATAGTCGGCGCACGAGCGATGGGACATAGTATCTCCGAGATAGCGATGAAGTGGGATTTTTCCGTACGACCATTTCACGAGTGCACCGTGAATATCAGGAATCGTGTAAAACATCAAATCTCCGACATCGCTACGGCCGGAAAAAGATCCTGCAAAAACGGATCAACGGAGACTGAAGAGAATCGTTCAACGTGACTAAAGTGCAGTCCTTCGCAGACTACTGTAGATTTCAATGCTTGGACATCAACAAGTGTTAATGTCCGAACCATTCAACGAAATCTCATCGATATGGGCTTTCGGAGCCAAAGGCCCACTCGTATACCATTGATGACTGCACGACACAAAGCTTTACGCTTCGTTCGAGCCTGTCAACACCGACGTTGGGCTGTTGATGACTGGAAACGTGTTGCCTACTCGGACGGGTGTCGTTTCAAATTGCATCGAGTGGATGGACGTGTACGGGTATGGAGACAACCTGAAGAATCCGTGGACCCTGTATGTCAGCAAGGAACTGTTCAAGTTGGTGGAGGCTCTGTAATGGTGTAGGGCGTGTGCAGCTGGAGTGATATAGGACCCTTGATACGTCTAGATATTACTCTGACAAGTGAGCAACCTGCATCCATTCATGTCCGTTGTGCATTTGGGAGGACTTGGGCAATTCCATCAGGATAATGCGACACCCCACACGTCCAGAATTGCTACAAAATGGTTCAAATGGCTCTGAGCACTATGGGACTTAACTGCTGAGGTCATCAGTCCCCTAGAACTTAGAACTACTTAAACCTAGCTAACCTAAAGACATCACACACATCCATGCCCGAGGCAAGATTCGAACCTGCGACTTGCACTTTTTATTGCCTATTAGCTAGTAACTGTCCGCCCCCGGTAGCTGTGTGGTCAGCCAACAGAATGTCAATCCAAAGGGCACGGGTTCGATTCCCGGCTGGGTCGGAGATTTTTTTGTCCTAATCATCATCATCATCATTTCATCCACATCGACGCACAAGTCGCCGAAGTGGCGTCAAATCGAAAGACTTGCACCCGGCGAACGGTGTACGCGACGGGAGGTCCTAGTCACACGACATTTATTTTTCTTTTAGCTAGTAACTTTCTCTCTTGTGTGACATAAAATCAAATATAGGAAACAAATGTCCAGTAAAGACAAGAGACAAGCAAGACAGTACACATTTCTTGTCCTTAGGTCCCAGCATTTCTTTCTCACTAATCTTGCTACAGCTTTACACGCCGTGCTTTCCTTTCTGCGAAAGAATCTATTACCTCATCAAAGTTCGTCAAAGGTTTTGCTACATGAAATATCAAAATGTCGTTGCCCAATACTGAAAAAACTGTTAATACGAATAGTACCCAAGACTGGTGTGGTTTCTCAATTTGATTACGTCTGTTTTATCACTGTCTGCTAGATAAAACGAAATAGGCCTTTCTAATACTACAGCAATTGTGGTTCAAAAATGGCTCTGAGCACTATGGGACTCAACTGCTGAGGTCATTAGTCCCCTAGAACTTAGAACTAGTTAAACCTAACTAACCTAAGGACATCACAAACATCCATGCCCGAGGCAGGATTCGAACCTGCGACCGTAGCGGTCTTGCGGTTCCAGGCTGCAGCGCCTTTAACCGCACGGCCACTTCGGCCGGCTACAGCAATTGTAACATATGCAAATTAAGCGAGACTGGTTTGGCACAAATTGCCATTTTTATCTACCTCTTTTACATAAACTACACGTCAGAATGCTAGTTACAAAGTACCAATAGCAAATGCCTATTAGGCATATTACAAGCAAAAGTTTTATGTTACGAAATAGTTTCACATTTCATTCATACGCTCCAGTTTCTCGAGCATGAGATCGAAAAGCAGTAGTACGAAACTTTTATATAAATTTGGAATCGTCATATTCCTCCTTATAATTTGTGTGATGTCTCTGTTTCTGCTCCTTACTCGTTCTAACAAACAATCTTGTCATCACTAATTCTGTAACTATTCCTACCATTGTCAAAACTTATTCTCCGCCCAACTTAACTAACCCTGCTGCCAGGATCACCAGTTTAGTTATTCCGTGTTTATTCTACGATTAGGCGTTATTACGTGTTCATACAACACGTTTTTTTCCGCTCTGTTCTGAGAATAGAACTTAAGCGGCTGTTATCTGGGACTGCATATCTGACCCTTGGTAGTGTAGTGATCTGGCAAAAATTTTCAGTCAAAATATCGTTTTCTTGGATAAAAATGGTTCAAATGGCTCTGAGCACTATGGGACTCAACTGCTGAGGTCATTAGTCCCCTAGAACTTAGAACTAGTTAAACCTAACTAACCTAAGGACATCACAAACATCCATGCCCGAGGCAGGATTCGAACCTGCGACCGTAGCGGCCTTGCGGTTCCAGACTGCAGCGCCTTTAACCGCACGGCCACTTCGGCCGGCTTTCTTGGATACACCGAGAAGATTAATACGTAATGTTTCTTACCGGTTATTCCTGTTAGTCGTTTGCTTCCACTCTGGTAGTCTGAATCTATGGATTTCGTTAGTAATTATAACAACGATGATCGTTCGCACATCCCAGTCAACCACAAATACAAACAGCGATTGACGTTCACCCTTTCGGGTTTATTCGGCTCAGCTCGTACAGCCCCGTCCCATTTTGTCTGCAGGAAAGTTTCTTTATTTCTAGATGCGTCTGGGATCCTCTTGGCGGAGACATCACGTACACTACGCGCGCATTCAAAAATCAGGTTATGATTCGTTCAGGAATCAACTTAGAATGTGCCGAAAACTGTTCAAAACCAACAGGGATGCGTTTCAAAATCATCTGTGTTATCGACTAGGCGCTTTAAAAAACATTTTTTTTCTGCGAGAATATAAATGTGGCGCCCCCTGAAATTGCAGCCAGGGACAGAAAACACGATTTGCCACCCCTTCCCCCTGCCCCCTCCCCTAGATCCGGGCTTGCAGCTCAATCATCAACAGTTAGCACAAGTAGACGTACGTTTCTGAAATTAGTGATAGTCATTTATTGTTGTACTTACTGCTGGGAGAAAATGATGATGGAGGAGATAATTTCATATCATCAATTACACAATGGAAAAGCTGAAGCACGTCTCATATTGAGGAGAGAGCTCAACAAAAGTTTCTTTGCAACACTTGTCAGACATAATTTATTAAACGAATGTGATTCATATTACATAATATGTTACTGGACTTACAGAAGCCGCGCGGTTTGAGGCGTCATATCACGGATTGCGCGGCCCCTCCCGCCGGAGGTTCGAGTCCTCCCTCGGGCATGGGTGTGTGTGTTCGTCTTAGCATAAGTTAGTTTACGTAGTGTGTAAGTCTATGGATCGATGACCTAAGCAGTTTAGTCCCTTAGGAATTCACACACATTTGAACATTTGGGCTAGTAGATCTGGCACTAATTCAAAACATTTATATAAATCAAATTTTAAAAGAGACTATTTTGTTCGTTTTAAGTAGTACCATGTGTCACTTCAGGTTGAAAACGTGAATGAAAATTCCAGCAATGATACACACATTGAATCTCTTACAGAGTGTCCCATAACTGCTGTTTCTGTTGAAAGTGAACTTGATTTATGACTTAAAGTCCTAGATTAGAAAAATTGAGAAGTGAAATAAAATTGCTGCAAAGAAAAAATTGACATTTACAGAACAATTAGCTTGACTGTCATCTGCAGCTAAAAGTAGTAACAGTTCACATCTTGTATATGTGAACCACCACCAGTTTAAAAGTTTTTGTGATAACTTCATTAGCGCTTCTTTTCGAAAAAATTTTGATTTACGATTTACTCTGTTGGATTAAGTGCGTTTCACAAGAATGTCCACTTCAATCAGAAGTAGTAAGCGGCTATCGTTTCGGGTTTAATCGGTTTCAGTATGATGTAGAGGGCAGCGCTTGACTGCATGCAAATCAAAGGAGCCGCCCTGTGCTTTCCTTTCTGAATACTGTCTGTTCTGCGGTGAATGTGCTTAGCAGCTGTAGTGTTAATTATGGATAGCAAAGCAAATAGGACTGATTTTACGTTAAGAGGTGACAACGGTAGTTTTCCAAGCATATAAATCGTTGTAGGGAGAGCCAGAAGCAGAAACAGTGGCTCAACGTGGCGCTTACTCGGCGTTGCTAGTTTCCAGAGTGGGTAACGCCTGGAAAGAGTAACGTGGGACGGAGTGGGTGCGCACACTGGTGACTCCTCAAAGGGTTGGTCGTGTCTGTGAATCGCCGGACTAGCCGCCTTCTTGCTTGCACACATATAAGCCGTCCTCACAGGGGCTGTGTCTCTCGTCGGGAAGCCAGACGTGCTGCATGCTTTGAAACCATTTGTTACATCTAACTGAGCATAGTGTACTCCTCGTCGTGGTTTCCGACCGCAGCGCTGATCAGCGGCGCGTAAATCACGCACGTTTCTTTACGAAGACGGTGGCTACAGCCTTGACTTCATAATGGGGACTTTCGTACATGGCGTACACTGTTTAAGGACTGTATCTTCTTTGATATTTAAGATTAAAGTTGTACCAAAAAGATGAGCTTTTGATAGATTATAGATCACGAATGTCCCGTAGCACTGAAACGGTATAGTTTCTGGTTCTAGGCGCTGCAGTCTGGAACCGCGCGACCGCTACGGTCGCAGGTTCGAATCCTGCTTTGGGCATGGCTGTGTGTGATGTCTTTAGGTTAGTTAGGTTTAAGTAGTTCTAAGTTCTAGGGGACTGATGACCACAGCAATTAAGTCCCATAGTGCTCAGAGCCATTTGAACCATTTGGTATAGTTTCGTAGCACACGAGCTACAACACCAAAAACATCAACTACAGAAAGCCTTTACCTACTGGTATATAGTTTCCTGCCATCTTACAACAGCAAATCGTAGAAAAAACGACGCGTCTTCGAGAGATCCTCAATTTTCTGATGCTTTGAAACAGGTGAGATTCATACAACGTACTCTCCGACGAAGATAAACCCATCGAACCCCGAGCGTTAACGCCATAGAATATGGTGGCTCCTAAGATTTGCTTGTGACTAAAAAACGATGTCGCAACTTATTGGCTGAGAGATGGGGCCCCTCCACGACCGCACCAACGTGGTGACCAAACCAAAAGTTCTACTGTCACCACCAACATGTTAGTTATCTAATAGGTGGATCACAGGATGGTGGGCTGTGATGTTATCCGTGCGTCTGGGTAAGACTACGCATTAACACGGTCCATCTGGTCATAGATAGTGGGCGAAACGCGAATGAGGGTAGCAATTTGAAGAGCAGAGGGAAAAAAGGGCCAAGGCTCGTGCCGTGGGAAAGTGCGACAGTGGGATGGGTAGTAAGAAATGGTTCAAATGGCTCTGAGCACTATGGGACTTAACATCTGAGGTCATCAGCCCCCTAGAACTACTTAAACCTACCTAACCTAAGGACATCACAAACATCCATGCCCGAGGCAGGATTCGAACCTGCGTCCGTAGCGGTCGCGCGATTCCGGACTGAAGCGCCTAGAACCGCTGGGCCACAATGGCCAGCGGGTAGTAAGAGCAGTAGTGTCTTACTAGCTGCGATAGTTCATGCAAGGTTGGGTTTGTTAGTATGGGTATCATGCATCATTACCGTGGCAGGCGATGGCGATGTATCCGAGTTTGCTGCAGTTGCTGCATTCCTGGAACAATCAGGATCGTTACATATATTAGTGGGAGATCGGCCATAGATCATCTCACTGTTTGTTGTTGTTGTTGTTGTTTTGGGGGGAAGAGAGGTCATCGGTCTCATCGGATTAGGGAAGGATGGGGAAGGAAGTCGGCCGTGCACTTTCAAAGGAACCATCCCG
This sequence comes from Schistocerca serialis cubense, assembly GCF_023864345.2. Classification (NCBI taxonomy): domain Eukaryota; kingdom Metazoa; phylum Arthropoda; class Insecta; order Orthoptera; family Acrididae; genus Schistocerca; species Schistocerca serialis. The sequence goes on along the minus strand of NC_064643.1, from coordinate 609,846,225 downwards.
GAATTTGCCTGGAGCGATTTAGGGAAATCACGGAAAACCTAAATCAGGATGGCCGGACGCGAGATTGAACCGTCGTCCTCCCGAATGCGAGTCCAGTGTGCTAACCACTGCGCCACCTCGCTCGAACACTGTGTGTGTGTGTGGGGGGGGGGGGGGTGGAGCTTGTCTGCATGTAGTGTACGGTTACGCTTCCCTGCGTGGTGCCAGCTATTCGGCAAGTGTGTTCCAAATTTATTGGCTACGTTCCCCTCCATGAGGAGAAAATCTCACGTGTTTCTCGCTTCGCAGTGTAGTGGAACGCGAAATTTCACGCTGTGGCGTCACTAGCCCCTCGTCTACGTGCGTTTTCACGTACCGTGAGAGGGCGGCGTAACAGCCCGCGTGTACACAGATACCAGAGCACAACAAACAGAAGAAGGCGGCGACTGTCGCGCCGCGCGCAGATAAAGCTGTCGCGGCCGGCCGGAGCAACTGCTGCCGCTGCCGCTGCCGCCGCAGCCGGAGGCGGTGAAGGTCACGCTGCAGTACAGGGCGCCCCGGTGCGGCCGTCGGTCCCGCTCGCCCTTATCTGCCACGAGCCGGTCCTTTTTTAAGCGGGCAACAATCGATACTGCAGTGATAGCGAGAGCTCGCAGGCAGTCGCCGAGAGAAGCGGGCCGAGGCGCGCAGCCAAAAGGCGTCGCGCTGCAGTGCAGGGCAGCCGCAATGCGGTGGCCCGCGCCGTCCACAATGGGGGTCATTAGGCAAGTGAGGGGGGGGGGGGGGGGGCCGTGGCGGCGGCGGTCCTCGCTGCCTGATGGACGGCCCCACCGAGGCTCTGCGCCAAGGAGGCGCCTCGGCTGCCACTAACAGGCGCTGCCGTACCTCAGGAAGCTACTCTAGGACAGTGGATCCCAACCTGGAGGTAATTGCCCCCTGAAGCTTAAAATAAAATTTTCTGAGGAGTAAAAACTAAACGAATTCATTCTCTTTCAGTCTACACTACTGGCCATTAAAAGTGCTACACCAAGAAGAAATGCAGATGATAAACGGGTATTCTTTGGACAAATATATTGTACTAGAACTGACATTACATTTTCACGCAATTTGGGCGCATAGATCCTGAGAAATCAGTACCCAGAACAATCGCCTCTGGCCGTAATAACGGCCTTGATACGCCTGGGCACTGAGTCAAACAGAGCTTGGATGGCTTGTACAAGTACAGTTGCCCATGCAGCTTCAACACGATACCACACTTCATCAAGAGTAGTGACTGGCGTATTGTGGCTAGCCAGTTGCTCGGCCACCATTGACCAGACGTTTTCAATTGGTGAGAGATCTGGAGAATGTGCTGGCCACGGCAGCAGTCAAACAGTTTGTGTATCCAGAGAGACCCTTACAGGACCTGCAACATGAGGTCGTGCATTATCCTGCTGAAATGTAGGGTTTCGCAGGGATCGAATGTAGGGTAGAGCCACAGGTCGTAACACACCTGAAATGTGACGTCCACCGTTCAAAGTGCCGTCAATGCGAACAAGAGGTGACCGAGACGTGTAACCAATGGCACCCCATACCACCACGCCAGGTGATACTCCAGTAAGGCGATGACGAATACACGCTTCCAATGTGCGTTCACCGCGATGTCGCCAAACACGGATGCGACCATCTTCATGCTGTAAACAGAACCTGGATTCCTCCGAAAAAATGACGTTTTGCCATTCGTGCACCCAGGTTCGTCGTTGAGTACACCATCGCAGGCGCTAATCTCTGTGAGGCAGCGTCAAGGGTAACCGCAGCCGTGATCTCCGAGCTGATAGTCCATGCTGCTGCAAACGTCGTCAAACTGTTCGTGCAGATGCTTGTTGTATTGCAAACGTCCCCATCTGTTGACTCAGGGATCGAGACGTGGCTACACGATCTGTTACAACCGTGCAGATAAGATGCCTGTCATCTAGACTGCTAGTGATACGAGGCCGTTGGGATCAAGCACGGCATTCCGTATTACACTCCTGAACCCACCGATTACATATTCTGCTAACAGTCATTGGATCTCGACCAACGCGAGCACCGATGTCGCGATATGATAAACTGCAATCTCGATAGGCTACAATCCGACCTTTATCAAAGTCGGAAACGGGATGGTACGCATTTCTCCTCCATACACGAGGCATCACAACTACGTTTCATCAGGCAACGCCGATCAACTGCTGTTTGTGTATGAGAAATCGGTTGGAGACTTTTCTGATATCAGCACGTTGTAGGTGTCGCCACCGGCGCCAACCATGTGTGAATGCTGTGAAAAGCTAATCATTTGCATATCACAGCATCTTCTTCCTGTCGCTTAAATTTCGTGTCTGTAGCATGTCATCTTCGTGGTCTAGCAATTTTAATCGCCAGTAGTGTAAATTATTCCCAAAAGATCATTACTATTACCACAATTTTGTAAAACTTCCGCCGGCCCTAGTGGCCGTGCGGTTCTAGTCGCTACAGTCTGGAACCGAGCGACCGCTACGGTCGCAGGTTCGAATCCTGCCTCGGGCATGGATGTGTGTGATGTCCTTAGGCTATTTAGGTTTAATTATTTCTAAGTTCTAGGCGACTGATGACCTCAGAAGTTAAGTCGAATAGTGCTCAGAGCCATTTGAACCATTTTTTTCGTAAAACTTCCGCTTTTTCCTTTGTCGCGCATTGTCGGCAGGGTCGACGTTGTTACAATGGGATTTTGCATGGTTAGTTAGACGGGGTGGTCAGATGCACTTCCTGTCGCCACCCCGTGCCCCCCGGGACAGAATCAGTGTACCCCAACTGTCTGCGTCTAGTGTAAATCATGAAATAGTGTGAACGTGTTGCAAATGTCTGCGAGATGGGTAGCTGATGCGTAACATTGGGACCAGCGTGGTATTCACTTAGGGGATGTGGAAAACCGCCTAAAAACCACATCCAGGCTGGCCGGCACACCGCCTTCGTTAATCCGCCGGGCGGATTCGATCCGGGGCCGGCCCGTCTACGCGAAACCAGGAAGCAGCACATTAGCGGTCTCGGCTAACCTGGCGGGTAATTTTGTAAGTCTAATTCTGAATAGATACTGAAGCGGCAAAGAAACTAGTACAGGCATGCTCATTCAAATACAGAGACATGTAAACGGGCAGAATACGACGCTGCCATCTGCAACGCCTATATAAGACAAATGTCTGGCGCACTTGTTAGATCGGCTACTGCTGCTACAATGGAAGGTTATCAAGATTTAAGTGAGTTTGAAAGTGGTGTTATAGGCGGTGCACACCATCACCGAGGCAGCTATGAAGTGGGGATTCTCCCGTACGACCATTTCACGAGTGTACCGTGAATATTAGGAATCCGGTAAAACATCACATCTCCGTCCGCTGCGGCCAGAAAAAGATCCTGTAAAAACGGGTCAACGAAGACTGAGAAGAATCGATTTGAGTGACAGAAGTGCAGTCCTTTGCAAACAGCTGTAGATTTCAATGCCGGGCCATCAACAAGTGTTATTGTGCGAACCATTCAACGAAACATCGTCCATATGGGCGTTTGTAGCCGAAGGCCCACTCGTGTACCCTTGACGACTGCAGGACACAAAGTTTTACGCCTCGCCTGGACCCGTCAACACCGACATTGGACTATTGATGACTGGAAACTTGTTGCCTGGTCGGAGAAGTTTCATTTTATATTATCGTGGTGCACTGGTGTGGAGACAACCTCATGAATCCACGGACTCTGCATATCATCAGGGACTGTTCAAGCTGGTGGAAGCTCTTACAGAGCTTGGGGCGTGTACAGTTGGAGTCCCCCCATGAACCATGTACCTTGCCGTTGGTGGGGAGGCTTGCGTGCCTCAACGATACAGATAGCCGTACCGTAGGTGCAACCACAACGGAGGAGTATCTGTTGAGAGGCCAGACAAACGTGTAGTTCCTGAGGAGGGGCAGCAACCTTTTCAGTAGTTGCAGGGGCAACAGTCTGGATGATTGACTGATCTGGCCTTGTAACACTAACCAAAATGGCCTTGCTGTTCTGGTACTGCGAACGGGTGCAATCAAGGGGAAACTACAGCCGTAGTTTTTCCCAAGGGCATGCAGCTTTACTGTATGATTAAATGATTATGACGTCCTCATGGGTAAAATATTCCGGAGGTAAAATAGTCCCCCATTCCGATCTCCGGGCGGGGACTACTCAAGAGGACGTTGTTATCAGGAGAAAGAAAACTGGCGTTCTACTGATCGGAGCGTGGAATGTCAGATCCCTTAATCGGGCAGGTAGGATAGAAACTTTAAAAAGGGAAATAGATAGGTTAAAGTTAGATATAGTGGGAATTAGTGAAGTTCGGTGGCAGGAGGAACAAGACTTCTGGTCAGGTGAATACAGGGTTATAAACACAAAATAATATAGGGGTAATGCAGAAGTAGGTTTAATAATGAATAAAAAAAATAGGAGTACGGGTAAGCTACTACAAACAGCATAGTGAACGCATTATTGTGGCCAAGATAGACACGAAGCCAACGCCTACTACAGTAGTACAAGTTTATATGCCAACCAGCTCTGCAGATGACGAAGAAATTGATGAAATGTATGATGAGATAAAAGAAATTATTCAGGTAGTGAAGGGAGACGAAAATTTAATAGTCATGGGTGGCTGGAATTCAAGAGTAGGAAAAGAGAGAGAAGAAAACACAGTAGGTGAATATGGATTGGGGCTAAGAAATGAAAGAGGAAGCCGCATGGTAGAATTTTGCGCAGAGCATAACTTAATCATAGCTAACACTTGGTTTAAGAATCATGAAAGAAGGTTGTATACATGGAAGAACCCTGGAGATACTAAAAGGTATCAGATCGATTATATAATGGTAAGACAAAGATTTAGGAAGCAGGTTTTAAATTGTAAGACATTTCCAGGGGCAGATGTGGACTCTGACCACAATCTATTGCTTATGAACTGTAGATTAAAACTGAAGAAACTGCAAAAAGGTGGGAATTTAAGGAGATGGAACCTGGACAAACTGAAAGAACCAGAGGTTGTACAGAGTTTCAGGGAGAGCATAAAGGTACAATTGACAGCAATGGGGGAAAGAAATACAGTAGAAGAAGAATGGGTAGCTTTGAGGGATGAAATAGTGAAGGCAGCAGAAGATCAAATAGGTAAAAAGACGAGGGCTAGTAGAAACCCTTTGGTAACAGAAGAAATATTGAATTTAATTGATGAAAGGAGAAAATACAAAAATGCAGTAAATGAAGCACGCAAAAAGGAATACAAACGTCTCAAAAATGATATCGACAGGAAGTGCAAAATGGCTAAGCAGGGATGTCTAGAGGACAAATGTAAGGAAGTAGAGGCTTATCTCACTAGGGGTAAGATACATACTGCCTACAGGAAAATTAAAGAGACCTTTGGAGAAAGGAAAACCACTTGCATGAATATCAAGAGCTTTGATAGAAACCGAGTTCTAAACAAAGAAGGGAAAGCAGAAAGGTGGAAGGAGTGTATAGAAGGTCTATACAAGGGCGATGTACTTGAGGACAATATTATGGAAATGGAAGAGGATGTAGATGAAGGTGAAATGGGAGATATGATATTGCGTGAAGAGTTTGACAGAGCACTGAAAGACCTAAGTCGAAACAAGGCCACCGGAGTAGACAACATTCCATTAGAACTACTGACAGCCTTGGGAGAGCCAGTCCTGACAAAACTCTACCATCTGGTGAGCAAGATGTATGAGACAGGTGAAACACCGTCAGACTTCAAGAAGAATAGAATAATTCCAATCCCAAAGAAAGCAGGTGTTGACCGATGCGAAAATTACAGAACTATCAAATTAATAAGTCAATGCTATAAAATACTAACGCTAATTCTTTACAGACGAATGGAAAACTGATAGAAGCCGACCTCGGGGAAGATCAGTTTGGATTCCGTAGAAATGTTGGAACACGTGAGGCAGTACTGACCCTACGACTTATCTTCAGAGAGGGATTAAGGAAAGGCAAGCCCACGTTTCTAGCATTTGTAGACTTAGAGAAAGCTTTTGACAATGTTGATTGGAATACTCTCTTTCAAATTCTGAAGGTGGCAGGGGTAAAATACAGGGAGCGAAACGCTATTAACAATTTGTACAGAAACCAGATGGCAGTTATAAGAGTCGAGGGGTGTGAAAGGGAAGCAGTGGTTGGGAAGGGAGTGAGACAGGGCTGTAACCTATCCCCGATGTTATTCAATCTGTATATTGAGCAAGCAATAAAGGAAACAAAAGAAAAGTTCGGAGTAGGTATGAAAATCCATGGAGAAGAGACAAAAACTTTGAGGTTCGCCGATGACATTGTAATTCTGTCAGAGACAGCAAAGGACTTGGAAGATCAGTTGAACGGAATGGACAGTGTCTTGAAAGGAGGGTATAAGATGAACATCAACAAAAGCAAAACGAGGATAATGGAATGTAGTCGAATTAAGTCGGGTGATGCTGAGGGAATTAGATTAGGAAATAAGACACTTAAAGTAGTAAAGGGGTTTTGTTATTTGGGGAGCAAAATAACTGATGATGGTCGAAGTAGGGAGGATGTAAAATGTAGACTGGCAATGGCAAGGAAAGCGTTTCTGAAGAAGAGAAATTTGTTAACATCGAGTATAGATTTAAATGTCAGGAAGTCGTTTCTGAATGTATTTGTTTGGAGTGCAGCCTTGTATGGAAGTGAAACGTGGACGATAAATAGTTTAGACAAGAAGAGAATAGAAGCTTTCGAAATGTGGTGTTACAGAAGAATGCTGAAGATTAGATGGGTAGATCACCTAACTAATGAGGAGATATTGAATAGAATTGGGGAGAAGAGGATCTTGTGGCACAACTTGACTAGAAGAAGGGATCGGTTGGTAGGACATGTTCTGAGACATCGAGGGATCACCAATTTAGTATTGGAGGGCAGCGTGGAGGGTAAAAATCGCAGAGGGAGACCTAGAGATGAATACACTAAGCAAATTCAGAAGGATGTGGGTTGCAATAGGTACTGGGAGATGAAGAAGCTTGCACAGGATAGAGTAGCATGGAGAGCTGCATCAAACCAGTCTCAGGACTGAGGACCACAACAACAACAACAGCTGGAGTGATTTGGGGTTCCTGATACGTCAAGATACGACTCTCACAGTTAACACGGACGAAAGCATCCTGTCTGATTACCCGAATCCATTCATGTCCATTGTGCATTCCGACGGACTTGGGCAATTCCAGCACGAAAATGTGACGCCGCACGCGTCCAGAACAGTTACAGAGTGGCTCCAGGAACACTCTTCGGTATTTAACCACTTCCGCGGGCCATCAAACTCTCCAGACATATACATTATTGAGCATATCTGGGATGCCTTGCAACGGGTTGTTCAGAAGAGATCTTAACCCTCTCGTACTGTTACGGATTTATGGACAGCCCTGCAGGATTCATGGTGTCAATTCCTTCCAGCACTATTTCAGTCATTAGTCGAGTCCATGCCACGTCGTGTTGCGGCTCTTCTGCATGCTCGCGGGGGCCCTACACGATATTAAGCAGGTGTACCATATTTTTTTGTTTTTGCTCTTCAGTGTATATATTATATATAATTACGTTTTCTCAATTAGTAGCATTAATGCAGTGGAGGTTACAAGTTCCTCACATAATCAACCCACAATACACATATGTTGTGGTTTGTCCCGTACATCGCCAATGATAAGGATTTATACGTAACAAATGCTAAATATGTCAAGATGTCTTCTCCAAGTTGTAGATAATACCTGCAGTAGCCCAGAAATTATTTTATTACTCGCTTCGAAACAGATGAAGGAAGTAAATGACAGCCCGACAGCAGTAACTACATAAGGGTTAATCTAGTGTTGTAAACAGTTTTATTATCATTATTATTATTATTATTAATAGAGTGGTTAGACACAAGGCATTAACAGCCTGAAGTCGTCCAATTTCTGCCATTTCAGAAGTAAGGAGTGCAGCAATAAAGCGATCTGCGAACTGTAAGTATGCTGGACACACCTGAACGTGTTTGATTTTAAACTGGGTTGCAGTGAGCAGGTCAAGCAAGTGCGCAGTGGAGGGGAGTAATGCAGGGGAAGCATGTTTTGTAACGACTGTGAGTACTCACTGTGGATAGTTAGCTTTCTTTTCTGAGAATGAGCTGTGGGTTACACTTGCGATGCAGCACAAGTTCGTTAATCATTTATTCTAACACACAGCCACGCACAAACTAAATATCATTCAGGTCTCATCATTTGAAAAATAAAAGTGTTCATTCATTCTACAGTTTAGTTAGGTGCTAAAGTTGGTCATATTGTGGGGAAGGGAGTGGCAACAGACGGCGTGCGAGGGTGGGGGAGGTATTAGCTAAAGTGTAAATTCACTCAGCTGTAAGGATCTAAGAAAGTTTGGGAAGCGGTACACTAGTACAATCCGGAGAGTAACTTCCACACTTCTGACCACACCAGGAAGAACAGCAAACAGCGGAATTTTAATAATCATGCCTATACACTAAAGTAGGAAGAAAACATTAGTAAATCTGTAGGTGATATGGAGATCCATAATATGCGAAATTTTGAACACAGGCCTAGCAGCATTAATGGCTGGTTATCATGTCATACTGAGCTTGGATAGGGCCGAGAGGTTCTAGGTGCTTCAGTCTGGAACCGCGCGACCGCTACGTTCGAAGGCTCGAATCCTGCCTCGGGCATGGATGTGTGTGATGTCCTTAGGTTAGTTAGGTTCTAAGTTCTTGGGAACTGATGACCTCAGCTGTTAAGTCCCGTAGTGCTCTGAGCCATTTGAATTTTTTTTCTTTTTTTTTTAGCTTGGATAACAGGCAGGGGCACAGTAGCGCGGCAGTCTGCCGACGTCGGATGATCGAATGTTTTAAATGGGTGATGCATCTGGAGAATGTGCCGGCCATCGAAACAGTCGAACACCTTTCGTATCGACGTAGATCATGATAACAGTCAGTATTGGTTTTCCGCTATCTTCTTTAAAGCTAGCATCACAGAGACCTCGGCGACTGGGCACTCACTACCACCATCCCAAAACTGTTTTCTCCGCTCCAATGCCAATACAGGTCAGCCGGCCGTTGTGACCGAGCGGTTCTAGGCGCTTCAGTCCAGAACCGCGCTGCTGCTACGGTAGCAGGTTCGAATCCTGCCTCGGGCAAGGATGTGTGTCATGTCCTTCTTAGGTTTAAGTAGTTCTAAGTCTAGGGGACTGATGACCTCAGATGTTAAGACCCATAGTGCTTAGAGCATTTGAATCAAAGCAGGTCACGATTACTGTCCTCTGAGATCATCATTTGGTTCTCCAGCTCCTAGTCCTTGTTTCACTGTCAGCAACTGCTGTTTCAGGATGTGTAGAGCTAGCTACAAATACGTCCATACGTACACTACATTCCACCGACAAACAGGCAAGGCGAATCATCGTAAGAAAATGCTCTTGTCTTAAAAGTATTCTGATGCATTGTCTACAATCTTTCGATGAGATTTTAAACCACAATTCGTTAATTAATGTTAGGGCCGGGTTCGACAAGGTATAGCGATCGCATTCATAAGGTACCGCGTACGCTCTACATTTATTATCATCTGTTGACGTACAAATTTAACCCTTCAGTGGCCATGACGGATATGGCAGCACATGGTTTGCTCGTTAGGCGGAAGTATGAGCCCGCACCTTTCTGTGGCTTGTACGTAACAGGAATGAAACACAGACCTTGGGAAACTCAGCTCTCTGTCTCTTCCTCCGCTGCGCTGTGGGCAACGGTGCTCAAGTTGATGCCGTGTCCGCTGATTTCACGAAGGTAGTTGGCACCGTCACGCACAACCACTTACTGAAAGAAGTACGGGCTTACCCAGTATCGGAACAGATTAGTGCCTGCATTAAGGACTTCCTTGCAGACAGAGCTCAACATGTCGCTCTTACCGGAACAAAATCTACAGATGTGAAGGTGATTTCCGGAGTACCCAGGGAAGTGCGATAGGACCGTTATTGCTTACAGTATGTATAAATGATCTAGGAGAAAACGTCGGAAGCTCTTTATGACTGTTCGCAGATGACGCGGTTGTCTGTATGAAGGTCAATTAGTAAAATGACCTACAGGGGATTCATGAATGGTACAGGCTCTGGGAGTTGACCATGAGCGTAAACACACGTAACATATTGCGCATACATAGGAAAAGAAATCTACAGTAAGCACATCGGGCAGAAAATTTAGTAACCCCTAAAGAAATCAATGCAAGCATCGCTTAATACCGTGTAATTCCGACCCTGGACTTGATTACCGCCTAGTTTCGGTTAGGAAGTGAGTCCACAAGTCGTACAGGTACGTCGCATCCAGGTTAAGCCATTCGCTGAAGATTTTATTGCGCATTTCCACCATACTGCGGGGATGCTCGTGTCGGCGTTTTACGTGCTCTATCGACATGTTCCACAGATTTGCTACGGGGTTCAAGTCGGGTGATAATGCAGGCCAGTCGAGATTTAATAGGACTGGGGAGAGTTCAGAAAACCAGCCACATATTCTTCTAGCCCGATAAAACTCTGCTGTTGTCTTAAAAAATACGGGATAGCGAGGTGACCAACCACAAATGTTCACTGCCTTCATTTCCGGTCGCAATGTTCTCTCGCTAACAGTCTGAGATGGAATTTCATCCACTGCCTGCAGCAATTCCTGTCGAGTTTGGAAGCGATGTTGATTCACAAACCGCAAAACGCATCTCCGGTCCCTCTCAGTTAACATCTTTTTGTGACCACAATTCTGACGGCGTGTTTCCTGGCCGCGTGTGCTACACCAGTGCTCGTAGCCATGTTCAACAGCTCGCCGCGAACACCACATAGCTACGCGCACGGTCACACACGATTGACCCTTTCAGCCCCTCTGTCACGAGCTTACATTTACCCATTTTACGTACAATGACCGCCTGAAAAATAAAGTGTCTCACGGATCGATAGAGCCTTATGCTCACATAGAGGCAGTGGCTTGATTGCTGCGGCATCTGTAAAATCGTAACGATTTGTCGGTGTGTGATTAATTTTTTGCCCAGTGACCATATATATTCTGATTATACGGGATGTAACAAAACGATACCGGCAAAATTCGAGGGCTTGTAGAAGACGTCGCAAAGAACAAATCGAAATTTTATAATGTCATCTTACGACGCTGTAGAGCGTCTAAATTACAGACATGAAAACCTGCAGCTATGCCATCCCTTCCCCAGGAAATTTAGATCTTTACGCTCACGCATCCCGTCCGGAATTTTCTCAGTGGGTGACACCACATTCAGGATGATCTTCAGCTTCATTTGTATACCGGACAAATACAACGATCAGCCAGAACGTGACGACCACCTATCTAATAGCCGGTTAACACGGCACGGTTAACAGCAGCGACGCGTCGTGGCGTGAAAGTAATGAAGCCCTTATAGGTCACCGGAGGCAGCTGACACCGAATCTTCACACATAAGTCACCCAATTCCGCTAATTTCCAGGGAGTGGGGCGATGAACTCTGACGCCACGTTCAATCAAATACCAGGTTTATTCGACTGTGTTCAGATTTGTCGAGTTGGGGGAAGAGGGGGGGGGGGCAGCACATCAATTGGAGCTCTCCACTGTGTTCCCTGAACCACTCAGCCACACTCCTGGCCTTGTCACAAGTCGCATTATCTTGTTGAAATGTGATTGTCATGAAGGGCTGTACGTGGTCTGCAACCAGCGTACGCTACCCCTTAGCCGCCATGGCCTTGCACGAGCTCCACTGGACCCTTGCATGTCCACGTGAATGTTCGCCAGAGCATAATGGAGCTGCCGCCAGTTTATCTCTGTCCCTCAGTACAGCTGTTCCTCCGGAAGATGATGGATTCGCGGCTTCCCTTCACCATGATGAAGAAGGTATCGGGATTCATCAGACCATGCCACGCTCTGCCACAGCGCCAACGTCCAGTGGCTATGGTCACGTGCCATTTCAGCGCTAGTTGCACATGTCGTGGTGTTGACGTTGGCACACGCATGGGTCGTCGGCTGCGGAGGCCCATCGTAAAGGGTATTCTGTGCACTATGTGTTGAGACACACTTGTACTCTGCCCAGCATTAAAGTCTGATGTTAGACCCGCCCAGTTCGCCGCCTGTCCTGTTATACGAGTCTGTCCAGCCTACGACGTTCGATATCTGTAATGATGGGTAGCCGCCCAACACCATTACTTCTGGACGTGGTTTCACGACGTGTTGAAGACACTCTTCACAGCACTCCCCAAACACCCGACAGGTCGTGCAGTCTCCGAAATGCCGAGCCTCTGAGGCCATCAAAATCTGCCCTCGGTCAAACTCATATAGATCGCCCGCCTTTCCCGTTGTACACATGTACAACACCCTCACTGATACTATATGCACCGTGCGCGTTTCTGACTAGCAGTCATTACTCGCCATGTGACGCTGCTATCGACTGGACGGATTTATATCGGTAGTGGGTCGGGTGTCATAATGCTCTGGCTGATCAGTACAATTACTCACCAGTTTCAAACAGCACAACAGTCGCTTAGGATTGGGAGCGTTATGATGGTGCAGAAATGGTACGAAGTGGTCAAGTGAGCTTCCGCCGCTGAAGTAAGTCATGACAATGAATTTGAGTTGGGGTTATGCGCCAGTGAGTTGGCTGCATGGAATCCGCGCAGTAAGATAGCTCAACGTGGAATTGTGACAGACTGGTAGATAGCTATCGTGAATGGACTTGCCCAAGACCACACCGTGAATGAACCAATCCCATTAGTTGTGTCTGCATAAGAGCAATCGTCGTATAATGATCCTACCCGACAGGGAACGTAAACAAGTATCAGGCTTGTCAGTCACAATCGGTTTAAGACACTACAGGAATAACTGCAGCGAGTGAATTCCAGTCCACCTCAACTAGTTCTCACGCAAGCGTCTGGAGTGGGGTACCTCACAAATGGCGATTGATAACAGCGGCACATTAAGCTGTACGCCCTGAATAGGCCAAACAACACATAAGTGGGACAGTTTATGACTGAAGGGATGTACTACTGTCCGATGAATCGCGATTTTGTCTCCTTTTTTAAAAGACGGTAGGCGTAGAGTATTTAAGGGGTGTTTTTTGTGTAATGACTTGGGTGGCCACCAGTTCACCTTACCATGAATATGAATGGGAACGTTTATTTCAAAATTGTCTGGGCCCAGGTGTTTACCTTTTCTTCAACATCTTCACTAGGAGAATGCTGCGGACACTCCCTTCTTCCAAGAAAAAATGGAAATTTGTGGTAAGTTCTATGGGACCAAACTGCTGAGGTCATCGGTCCCTAGCCTTACACACTACTTACTCTAACTTAAACTAACCTACGCTAAGGACAACACACGCAATCATGCGCGAGGGAGGACTCGTATCTTCGACGGAGGGAGTCGCGCGAACCGTGGCAAGACGCCCAAGACCACGCGGCTTTCTTCCAAGACGACCAGCTGTGTTCACGGGCTACAGACATCCTTTCCTTGTTAGATGAAAACTCTGGTATACTTTCGCATCCCGACGGGACCGCTAAATCATCCGATCTTAATCCCACTCGGAATGTTTGGACTACTTGGGTCGGTGATTGATACCTCTGCGGAATCGAATCATCAAATAATAGTTTCAGTTGGATATGGCACGCCTGAAGAAAGCTTTGGACATTCTTTCTCCCCAAAATCCACAGAAGCGTCAGCTTAGGATCTCAGATTCGCAGTGGGACTCGTGCCCTATTAGCTGGCGTTTGGCTCTACAATTTCAGTGTCCTGCGCGACGTTCGCTAACGTTTCCGGATGTGTGGGGAGGGGTTATCTCTAACCTTAAGTCGTTAAAGACATCCTCTAGTGACTTTTGAAAGCCGTCGTTGTCTTTTCGTTATATCCTGTATAACGATGCTGCTCACATGATTATTGTAAAATTCAGCAGCTTCATAGTATTACCGGTGCATGCCAGTTATACAGGAATATTTACAAGTGCTTTGTACAACGCTTAGTGCTTCACAATATATGGTAACGTCTCGACCTAGCAACGAGTGTGATATGAGTACCAGATGATGATAGTATTATCGAAACTACTCGCGAATAGATATTCACACTGTAGTGGCTTATTATTACTATTACCTCAACGCATAACTAATTAGGATGAGATATAAGGAATGTTCCTACCGTGACGCATTACTGCGTCGGACATGATTCCTAGAAATCGCTGCGTGTGGAAGGCCACATTGACCAACTTGTAACGAGAAGGTACAGTAAACTTCTGCCTCAACAGGAGGAGGTTTGCTTACCTAGTGTCTTGTAAAGCTGTCTCGATGTCCCTATTAGTCTCTGCCTATCGCGGTTTCTAACGTGCCTGCAATCAACTGTGAATGATACAAAGGCAATTGAGAAATTCTCAACGCCATTTCAATGAAAATTTCGAAATTAAAGGATGACACCTTATTTTGGCTAAAAATAAGGAAAAGACAGTCCTTAGAGCCAGTTTCACGATAATACTTGAATCGTACGCCAAAAGTTTCAAACGTTTTCTTCACTATTTGACGTCAATACTTAATTTCACGGAGACTAGTTTTCAAGTATTCAGCACCATTGCAACCTACCAGAAATGTCCACATGATTTTAATGACCAGACGAGATCGCATACATGCGAGATCGCACATAAACGTTTTCCGATGCCGAATAATGCTTTCGCTTAAGTTGAATATAAAGTATACACTCTCAGTAAGTATACTATGTGATCAAAAGTATCCGGACATCTGGCTGAAAATGACTTACAAGTTCGTGGGGCCATCATCGGTAATGCTGAAATTCAATATGGTGTTGGTCTACTCTTAGCTTTGATGACAGCTTCCACTCTAGCAGGCATAACTTCAATCATCTGCTGGAAAGTTTCTTGGGGAATGGCAGCCCATTCTTCACGAAGTGCTGCACTGAGGAGAGGTATCGATGATGGTCGCTGAGGCCTGGCACGAAGTCAGCGTTCCAAAACATCCCAAAGGTGTTCTGTAGGATTCAGGTCAGGACTCTGTGTAGTCAGTCCATTAGAGGGATGTTATCGTCGTGTAACCACTCCGCCATATGCCGTGCATTATGAACAGGTGCTCGATCGTGTTGAAAGATGTAATCGCCATCCCCGAATTGCTCTTCAACAGTGCGAAGCAGGAAGGTGCCTAAAACATTAGTGTATACCTGTGCTGTGATAGTGCCACGCAAAACAACACGGGGTACAAGCCCCCTCCATGAAAAACGCGACCACACCATAACACCACCGCCTCCGAATTTTACTGTTGGCACTAAACATGCTGGCAGATGACGTTCACCGGACATTCGCCATACCCACACCCTGCCATCGGATCGCCATATTGGGTGCCGTGATTCGTCACTACACACACGATTTTCCACTGTTCAATCGCCCAATCCTTACGCTCCTTACACCAAGAGAGCCGTCGTTTGGCATTTACCAGCGTGATATGTGGCTTATGAGCAGCCGCTCGACCATGAAATCCAAGTTTTCTCAGCTACCGCTTCACTGTCATAGTACTTGCAGTGGACCCTGATGCAATTTGGAATTCCTCTGTGATGGTCTGGATAGATGTCTGCCTATTACACATTACCAACCTCTGCCATTGTCGGCGGTCTCTGTCAGTCAGTAGACGAGGTCGGGCTGTACTCTTTTGTGCTGTACGTGTCCCTTCATGTTTCCACTTCACTATCACATCGGAAACAGTAGATCAAGGGATGTTTAGGAGTGTGTAAATCTCGCGTACAGACATATGACACAAGTGACATCCAATCACCTGATCACATTCGAAGTCCGTGAGCTCCGTGGAACGCCCCGTTCCGCTCTCTCACGATGTCTAATGACTACTGATGTCGCTGACATATAGTACCTGGCAGTATGTGGCAGTAATATGCATCTAATATGTAAAACGTATGTTTTGGGGGTGTACGGATAATTTTGATCACATAGTGTACATGATGTCAGTCTGAATACAAGTTGAAGATTGTGTGGTGACCTAGCTTCAGTGCATCGTGCCCGCCTGCATAGAGCGCATTTGTGATCCGTCAGTTTATTTGCCAATGATTGCCAACACTTTATAAATTTTTAATTAAAATGTGAACTTTATTTTGGAGTTACTGAAATCATGGTTAAGTGGCTACCGCTGTGTGTAATGTCGACAGTCTGGCTGGAGGCGTGTATAAACGTTTAAATAGTTAATATTAATAAACAAAGTAATGCACTGGCCCCCTCGACTTATTTTCTGTATTCTCCAGAACGTTACGGCTTGTAGTCCTACCTTCGATCTCATGTTTCGTGACCATCTGTCTTTCTGTGTGACAGGGAGAGCTGCCGATCTTCACTGCTTGCTGGCTTACAGCAGCGTAAATCTTACTTTACCGTACGATGAAATCTAATAAAATGTGAGATGACATGGGCCATAAGTGCCACAATATTAGAGGTTCTTGACGGTCAGGTCGTATTTTTTAAAGTATTTCAAAGTTTTGGATCACTACTTACACATAGTTAAAACTTCAAGACATCCTATAAAATTATTTCCTGCTACGTAATTTCACTTAAGGCGGCGGCGGAAACCTTCCGTATGACTGACGGCAACTCGAAACTCCTCGCCATTAGTCAGCCATTTTGTTATTGGGAAAAACATAGTAATCGATGGAATCCTAATCAGTGGATCAAAGTTGGAACTGGTCGAGACTTGGTGAGACTGTGGCAACAAGTACCACACGGGAGCAAAACACGCCTCATCGTTTGCTTTGATTTTTTCCTCCTAGCATGCGTTGTACTACACAATATTTGGTTAACTGCTGTGACTCGTGGCACGAATTCAACCAGTAGTATGCCTTCCTGTGCCAACACAAACACAGCCTTAAAGAAAGAATTTTGTCACTCTGCAGCGGAATGCGCACTAATATGAAACTTCCTGAGAGATAAAAACTGTGTGCCGGACCGGAGCTCCAACCCGGCGATCTTTGCCTTTCGTGGGCGAGTCCTGCACCAACTGAGCAACCCAAGCACGACTCATGACCCCTCCTTATATCTTAACTTCCACCAGGTTGTGACTAAGCTATGTCTCCGCAATATTCTTTCTTCCAGTAGTGCTAGTACTGCAAGTTGTGCAGGAGAACTTCTGTGACGTTTGGAAGGTAGGAGATGGGGCACTGGCGGAAGTACAGAGTGAGGACGGGTATTTAGTTGTGCTTGGGTAAATCAGCAGGTAAGGCACTTGCCCAAAAAAGGCAAAGCTCTCGGGTTCCGTTATCGGTCCGGCACACGGTTTTAACCTATCAGGAAGTTTTAATGACCACCTTCTCTAAACACTGCCGTTGCCATTCACGATTTCCGTGTTGAAGTGACGTGATCAAACTCCTTACATATATCTGTCTCGACGACACATGACATATGAATTCTGTAATTGAGAATCGTAGTTTTACCTAGATATTTCGATCGTCTACTAAATGACTGATCGTGTCGATCACTCCATCAATTCGTAAAGTTGTGGTACCTTACTCTCATAGTACAGGCATTGATAAATTTTTCATCATAAAGTGCATAATTTGAAGCGAATATCTGTGAGCACAGTCGGCACGACTTACTACCACAGTAGCCATTCCAAATCATTGGCACACGTGGCACAACATCGCACCGATTCCCTTTGCGGGTGCCGGACACGTACTGCAGACAGAAGCAGCGTACTGGGCGATAGTATTGACATTCCAGTCCAGTATACAAACAGTAGTAACTTCCAGAATTGATACTGTACGTTACTCTGGTACTATTCATTACCGCTTTAAAATGTTGTTGCTTCACCGGACGAACAGTTTCAAGGCTTCCAAGATTCGTAGCATTTTTGTTAAGTATATTCGTGACAACATTATAAGCAGTATTTCAAATTTAAAATTGGTTTGCAGTTTGGAAACATATGAACTGATTCATCGCACATTAATAAAGAATCTGGTTGCATACACTCGGAAGCAGGTGGAATTACTGACGAAATTTTATTTTATTAACGAAACTACAGGGAGAAATGCAGAATTTTAGTATTAACTATCGTAAATCACTAGATTTTTTGATGGACACCATATCTGATGACCTGAAGTTTCACGAAATTAAAAAAAAAAAAAAAACAGTTACTGGAAATCACAGTTACGTTCATTCCTGCGGGGTGATTCCGACAAATGACGGCCGTAAGTAACGATAAATTCGGCCATAATGAACGCACATTCCCTTTACACTATCACTTCTAAGTAGTTTACGTCCGTCTCTTGATGACACGTTTCCTCAATCAAAGGTACATCAGAAAACTCTTTAGCACCGCATAAATTTTACTGGTGTTTTTAACAGTGATGTCATACACGCCACTAGTGGAAACTAAGACGGTTGGAGCCAAATAGTGCCAGCAATCGGATTCAGTACGTCTCTGGATTTTCGAAGATGTCGGTTGGTGGCCGAGTCATTCATGCCCTTCCACTGCCTCATATAGGCTGTACGGTCACACGGAAGTACAAAGTAGAGGAAAATAAAATCAGACATCCTGCTAGATAGCGCCACTGTCCGCAGCTGGCATTTATCGGAAACGCCGAACAAATCTATCTCAACTGTCGTTAATAGAGCTAGATGAAATCATCCACTAGTAAATGTAATTTATCTATGACGACAATAGTGGGACATCTCAAACTCGCTCACGCTGTTCAGATACCGCAGAATGGAGCCACTGGAGAATATGAGGCAACTTTGGAATAGGGAAAATTGAGAGAAATTGGAAATCTTCACAAAAGAGACTGTTTGCAAATAACCACGCCGTTTTTCTGCATGATATTCGTACCTGATCAACACGAACTCCCCCTACAAGATTTCGGAGAGTCTTATTCTTTGGCTACTACCTTTGTCCCGAATCTTGCGCAGGGTTGAGTATGGAATTGGCATGGCTAATTTGAGGGTGTGGCCGGATGCCCTTCCTGCCACCACCCCATACCCCCCAGGATGGAATTAGGGTACCCCAACTGTCTGCATCTAGTGTAAATCATGAAATAGTGCGAATGTGTTTCAAATGGCTGCGAGTCGTGTAACGGAGGCGGGACGTGGGGACCAACCCGGTATTCAGCTAGTGGGATATGGAAAACCGTCTAAAAGCCACATGCAGTCTGGCCGGCACACCGGCTCTCGTCGCTAATTCGCCGGGCGGATTCGATCCGGGGCCGGCGCGCCGACCCATCTCCAGGAAGTAACGCATTAGCGCTCTCGGCTTACCTGGCTGGTACAAGATTTCGGAGAGTAATTGCATTTAGTTTGATTTCCATCCCCCGCCCCCGCCCCCGCAACATAATTTGTCTTTTTATCAGTGGCACTGTACTGAAAATATTTGCACAGTAGTGTAGAAGTTAATGGTATGCGCTATGTTTTGTTTGGGCACTTCACTCCTCCCCTCAAGCTTACATCCAGTACTGTTCCGCTCCCTTCTATCCTGGGTTCGTTTTTAAGGCAATCGTAGTTGTACGTTAACAGTGATACACAACAGTACGGACAGAAAAAAAACTAATGAAAAGTTTGTCTATATGCACCACGTGTATGGGTCGCTATGTAGAGGTTTTTCTGCAGTTACAGTAACCACACAGCACCGTAACAAAAATGTGCGTGTTTAGTCTGAGAGTGGTTGTTTTACTCTGTGTTTCATACTTGTATTCTAAAGTTTGGTGACTGCGTATTATAGGCTTTTTCACTGTCGTGAAGCTACTTTCACAGAAATAAAACTAACTGGAGCAACAAACAGAAAAAGAATCGTAATTGTGTTACTACTCTGCGCTAATCGACAAGATACCACACGTCCTTATACAAAAATAGTCACAAAATAACCGTTAAAAATCTCCGAAATGTTGTCGGTTGGGTTCGGATTCACTCAGTACAGTCAGTTTCTCTATCAAGAATATCAAATCTAGTGAAAAAAGTTTTCGTTCTAACTGTAAATAAAGAACTAGGTGAACGCGTGGGTCATGAAGTGAAGTCGTCTAACGCTTTCCCAAGATTCATTTTCATATTTTCCACAAGCAGTGTACCGTGAGAAGTTACATGCAGTCGGCTGTGTGCAGGTATATAACAAGCAGTGACTTGGGAGACGGGATATGTTGCAGCTGCACATGGAAGCTTCTAGGTCTCTTTACTGGCACGCTCCGTCTGTGACCAACACGGGAGACGTGCTCCAGCACACCGCTACCATAGCTGGAGCCCCACTAACTCGCAGTGATTCACGCAATCTAGATGCAGCGTCGCGCCAAGTGATTATAAAGAGGCTGAGTACTTACGTTGTGCCAAACGCTAACTGATCAGCATTTACTCTTGCTTACCTGAAAGAAAGAAACAACCGTGAAGAGTAAACACATCAGTTGCCGTCACTTTCCTTATGTAAATATGTAAATTAGAAGCTAATTTACAATTCTGTGTATGTTTGAAACGTACATCTTACCTAGAAAGCAAGGAGATGGAATCAGCTGAGATTTTTTGACAAACCATGCTACTATTCGCCTGATGTGATTTAGCAAACCTACAGTAAACATGAAACAAGGAGCGCCATGCGAAACAAACACCTAAGCAGCCGTTAAGTTTTTCGGTAATTCCCGCTTAGAGACTTTTACCTCTGAAACGTCTTGTGAGGTAAATGTCACACAGAGCAAACTGTGTATACAATAACGTTACAACGGAAATATATTATATGTATTAGAGCTTACTGAAAAAACCCTTATTTCCTCCGATGAAAATAACGACATAGAATGGAAAAATGTGTAAAAGGTGATATTAGAAAGGGATCAAAAAATGTGATACGATGTCTACATTAGCTTTCAGATGCTCTCATTTTGTGCGTACGTCCTACATAATAGCAAAGAACTAAGAGAATAATAATGACCCACCTTACACTGACGAACTCTTTTAGCCAAAGGAAACAGTTTTAGTAGTGAAGATAATGGGGATCAAATTTCGTGGGGCCGTAGCTGGTGGCAACTAGCAGCGCCCCTTGGAATTCGCACATCGCGCTCCGTGTGGCTCAAACTCACTGAATATGCATGAATCAAATACGACACACGTGAACGTGTCACAATAACCGCCAACATGAGCGTGCGCGCGCACGCATTAGTATTCTCATGTACCTGCCAATAAGCGGAACACGCTGCTGCAAGGGGTGTAGGAAAATGAAAGGGATGGGGGAGATAGAAAGAGAGACAGAGAGATGGAGAGGAGGACGCGATGTAGGCTGTGCACAGGCGTCTACTATCGACGACGTAGGCTCAGTGCGACATTTGAGCCTGCCATCGAGTGCGTCTACCTCTCACGCGCATAGCGCAGAAATAGTGATTTGATAATGACGTATGTGTACATTCTCCTTCTCCTTTTTTAATTACGCTCAGTTAAAGAGTGCTGTTGAACTAGTTAACTTATTCTCGCAGCTTCCTTTTCTTCTTCTCTTCCCAAAATCTCTTTATGAGTTTTCTGTGTTGTTTCTTTCGTCTGGACATTGCTTTCCAATGTGTTTTTATTTTTCTATGCGAATGTATGATTTTCAACAACTGCTAGTACTAAAATTATCATATTATTATTATTATTATTATTATTTAATGCTCCAAGACCTTTGGTTTGCCGTCGAGGTGCTACGACGGGCGATAAGTTCCCTGAATAAGAGAAATAGACAATCCATATGAGAAAAATACCATTCACTATAAATATGCTATGTAAATAAACAATTTTATGTCAAATTATAAATGGTCTATTTGTGTGTTACCCGACCTATTACTATTTAATCTAAAAATATATAAAATGCAAGGGAAAATCAATGAGTGATTGATATGATCAATATGACAATTTAGCTTTTGAATGGAAACATCGGTCATATTACATCTTTTGGGAACAGATTCTAAATTCAACCACAAAATAGGGACGGAGAAGGAAGGAAGGACGGAAGGAAGGAATATCGTTGGTGACATCACAGAAAGCAGTGAAGACATTTGTACTAAAATGGTGGATACGTTCAGCAGCATATGAATGAGTACTACTTAAAAGTACAATACGCGCACATCTGACGGTTTGCTTATGGGAATTCGTACACCCAGGCGGGAATGATGGTAATGACAATACGGTAGATACAGAGGGTGAGCAAAGGGTCTGATGCCCTCCGGCGGTATATAAATTGCCAATTGAGAGTTAACCTAGATAATTCTAGAGATAGAAAAAACGTTCCAGAATTAAAGCATTTCCGCTTTTTCCACCAGGAAGCTTCTATCATATAAACAAATTACCTCAAGCATCTCGTAGGTCTGACGCACCGAAGTAAATGTTTCAAGGATAATTTACGACCGTCTGACTGATGAAATTTTTGAAAAGTAGAAGCTCCTACGATGTGCCAATTCCATGACCCGATGCTGATATATTATTTGTACATTATGTAATATATATGATCTAAATAACTGGGTTAATAACAAAAAATACTACTATACATTACAGTAACGATATTCTGTATGTACAAACACCAAAAATATTAATATTAAAACAAAAACTCAGAATTTGAAGGTCTTTCTGCTATGTGGTTATGGTGTGCGATCTGACTGTGAAATTTCAAACGACAATAATTATGCCGAGAAAAGCTTTGTTTGATAAAAAACGATAGCAACGCTATGTATTGATACCAACTCGACAGTAGCCCGGTAACGGCGCCTATTTTCAGTATAAATTCTCTTTGACCGAAGGAAAACCACTGCGGTGTTTTTGACAGCTGTTTTGTTGCAGGACCAGGTAAGAATTATTATTACCGCGATCACATTGGTCTTGGCATGGTTGTCAAATACTGCAGTTTCTTTTCTCGTGACCGATACAAACAATCTGAATGGTTAACTGTTGTTGAATTTCATGCGGTAACATGCGGTACTTTCCAACAATAAATTTTTCACCAGTTCAAACAATTAATAATAGATGATACCAGCAGTACATGAACAGGGGATCAGAATTTTCTTACACATCATCCAATTATCATAAACGACGGTGGTGATTGTGTAAGATTCATTTTCACCGTATAATAGTATATTTTATATATTTGGCCGAATCTTTAGTGAGTCTACGATCTGTCACTAAGATCAGAGATTTGCATACCAATTAATCGCTGCGTTAGCCAGAAGTCACGGTTTTAAGACGTTTTGTGTGTGTGTGGCTGTGACGATCAGTCTCTCAAGTGGAGGCATTAAGAACAGTCGCGCGGGCCTTCCTAAGATGCAGTTATACCGTCACACAGTAAACGGACAACTCGCCAGTTCCTTTAATACTATCGGTTGTTTACATCATTTGTTAATGGAAAAGATTATGCTGACGACCGTTTACAGGTGACTAAATATTGCATAATATCCGAACATCTAAGGTGTGACTCTCATACTGACATCTATCAGGACGCGTCAATAAATGAGGGAATACGCCATAACGATTTTCGAAAGAATAATAAAGACTACGTTACTTCGTGTTCTTAGCTTCTTCAGAAACTTTTGGTAATTCTTTTGGATATAGTATGTTAGATCACGATTTTCGAATGTATAATCTATCACTGCAATCACATGTCCAGGTTTTCTGTTACAAACGTGTAGGTACTGGGAGGGACCAGAAGTCACGAGAAGAGTTGTCTCATCTGAAGTTGTACCACGTGTGACGCCCAAATGTCACGATTATGTGCGGTGTGAGGCGAGTGTAGTAGGGACGACATCCGAGCAGTCTGTTACGAACAGGTGCAAAGTAAACATGGCAGCGCTGCGAGTTAACAGACTCGGAACGTGGCACGATAATCAATGCAAGGCACGTGCGTCAAAGCGTATCGAAGATTACACCAGAATTGTGATTTCCGAGGTCGATAGTTTTTAGGGTTTATCTTCTGTATCGTAGGGACAATGCTTCCATGCGCATAAAACCCCGTACTGGACTATCGCAAGAGTTTGAGGAACGGAAGTCACGTCCTCTCATCGGACCGATACGATGCGATCGAAGGTCTTCTGGCTGTCGCAACGCCAACGATTTGAATGTGGGACGTCAGGAAACCGATTTCTAGCAGGCAAGTAGGAGAGGAAAGCAGCGCACGAGCTTCGGCAGCCGACGAACGACTCACATCCCAGCACATTCGCATGCCATGGATTTTGCCACCTTTCTCTCTTCTTCCAAGCACTCTGCTATTTCCTGAATGTATAGAGATGTGATGACCCTGTATATAAGACTGCCACGCCAAGAAATAATGAGAAGGCTACATACATTTAAATGCAACAGACAATACAGCGTTATCCGAATGAAAACGCGCATCCTTTGCAGACGCTACAGAGTAAGATAGGTCAGTCCTATGTGATAATATCAGAAAAACTGTCACGGAAAGGTGACACTCAAGACACTCGAGAGTTATCCCGGAGTGATTGACAGATGATATGTTTTTGGTTGTCCAAACGGATGTAAGATTCCATGTCCATGCGCAGCCTTTTGATTCCTCGTGTTAGACGCGTGACACAAGGGCCGCCGACGTTGCACGGGAATTAACACGGGCGAGTCAGCATCGGATCGCTGCATACTATCCTGCCATCATAAACACTTCCCAGTGCTGTCACAGACGCTTTTAGGGGTTTGCCCCGAGTTGGACAGCATGAAATAACAATTCTCTGCAAAAAAAAAAAAAAAAAAGGTTGCAGTATACCGTTCACGCGCTTATCAGAAGCTGCTGTTCGGAAAGAAAAGACCAGTCCATTAATTCGTGTTGCACAAACTGTGCACCACAGTCCAGTTTCTTCGTCACGCAGGGGCCGTTATGTAACTGGTAAGGTTTTTCAGAGCTGCGTCGTTGACTGTTCTGGGAGTTCACGTACCCAGTAAATGCCGCGATGCTCCATTAGAAAAACGAGCATTTCGGGATCAACCTCTCCACGTACAGAGTACAGTAGCCAGTTACAGTACTGACGCCGAACACCGATATGTACCTAAATTAGTAAATCGTACTACTTAGCTCACACCTCTCTGGGCAGATGCCACTTCACTTATCAGACTGAAGTGTAACACGACACGATTTTCCTGGACGTCTTCCGAACGCCGCTCCTAACTCCCCCAGTTTTCTGTCAGCTGAATCCTGTTCTCCAGCTGCCAAAATTTCCGAGCACCGCGTAAAAAATGGGACCGTCAACCCGATAAGGCAGAAGAAAACATCAGTCTTATTCGGGATTACTGCCCTATTACGATACTTTGAAGTGCAGAGACGCGCACTATTGCGGCCTGGCAATTCTTCAGCCCTCCAGTGCAACACGCGGATTTCACTTTGCTCGCGCTTCACTAGAACCAGAGACCATGTGTGTCAAAACGCACTTTTTTTAAAATACGGTTCTAAAGGAGCTGACAGATCGCAAAAAGACGACACCAGATGTTATTGGAACTCCTTTAATTTCATAACACGTTTCTGGAGAAGCCCATCATCAGACGACCTGCTAAATTAATAACAAATTTTTTACATTACAAATGTGAATGCATACAGAAACGTGTTAATACAGGCACAATTGCATGGAAACTAAAATTCATAATTTTTGTACATAAATAAGTAGCGCAATACAACACAATTACACGAAATCGTTCGACTTTTAAGAACCATGAAGAGATTATATTCACATAAAGATATAAATACTCATAGCTAGCTGACGAATGAATATAGCAGCCCTCAACAGCGCATAGGTAATTTCGCTTAAACTAGATGGTGTGTAACCGGTGGCGCTGCAGCCCACCGATACAGATCAGTAAAACATCACTTTTTAACAATTTTTTTTACAATAAGAACAGAAATTTATACGAATTCAAAATGTTGTATATTTCAAGCCATGATAGAAGCAAACTAAAACTCTCATAAGACAAGTAGTAAAAGACAAACAAAGATTAAACCTAACCATAAAATCGCAGTTACGAAATAACTCGTTGTATTTGACTTTGTGTGCTTCACAATTAATACGAGAGATAGTACATTTGTTCTAGTGAGAATTCCAAAAGGGAAATTAAGCTAACAGCTCTTCAAAAATGCTGCAAAACCGTTGTTTATTAATTGTTCATTGATTAACTATCCGGGTTGGTGCGACGATGAGCATAAATTTCAAGGTCTTCTAAAAGATACAGACCGCTGGCTTTGAATTCAAAATGTATGGCTTCAACTATACACATTAGGACGTAACTGTTGGTCACAGCCTAGGGCACTGCTATTACATGCGTTATAATTGTGCGCCCTAAATTGTGTTTTAAAATCCCTTCCCGTTTGATCTGTGTAAATATCCTATAGGCGCCGGCATGACTCAGTTTATCTATTTTTTTCATCCAAATTACGGTGTAGAAATAATCCAAGTTTTTTATTTGTATGGAACCCAACTTGCACTTTAATCTTCCTGAAAGCATTGGCAGTTTTGTCTTACCAGCGACCCAAATCTTGACATGGAAATGTGGGTGACCTTATTTTTAAGTGAAATTGTCTGCCTTTCTAGTTAAAACTTCACTACCCGATAGAACACTGAAGAAAAATATGCACGTTTTTTGTGCAGCTGTGTGGCACGAATCAGCCGCAAGACTTAGACCTGTTGTAGCTGACTTACGAAAAATGACTGTATTCAGCGCTGAGCCCGCCCTTGAAATTTTCAGATATAAGAAATTCAACGAACGCTCAAATTCTACTGTAGGCTGAATTTTTGATGCAGACCATTAAAAGCTTGTGCTAAAAACTGAACTTCATCGTCTAGTGTAAGCAAGGTTACCTATGCGGTGTTGAGAGCCGCTGTATTCATTTGTCAGCTATTTGTCAGAATTTATTTCTTTATGAGAATATGGTAATTTCATGGTCTTAGAAATCGAAAGACTTCGTCACAGAATTGTAATTATGTAGTATTGCGCTACGTACTTCTTTAAAAACATTTTATGAATTTTGGTTCTCAAATCTTTTTGCCTGTATTTTTACATTTTCAATGTAAAAATGTTTTATTAATTTAATAGGCCACCTGATGAGAGGCTGTGCGCGAAACTTCTTATAAAAATAAAGGAGTTCCAGTAACATCTGGTGACTTCTTCTTCCGATCTATCAGGGTTTTTAGAATCACACTGAAAAAAAATCATTAACAATGGTCACGTTCCTCACTTACGACTTTCAGTAGTATTTACAAAGCATAATATCCGGTAGCTGAATACTGATGTTGCCACGAACAGAATTTTAGTGATGTATTATATGGCATAATGCTAACCATTGTTTTTCCGCTCGATTTCGATCGGGCAACAGGGTATTCAGCACAAACGGGCGTTCGTAACGACGCAAAATTTTCGTTCAGTATCACCATTTCTCTGTTCATTCCCCCTCCTCCTGTCTCCAGTGTAGATTTCAAGTACGACGTCGGCGACTGACCCATCATACGCTCGAAATCTGAAGATAAAGCGACGAAGTGTTTGTTTTTGTGGAGCTGGTGGAGTCCATGCTGCACTAAACGATGTCATGGTTCAAATGGCTCTGAGCACTATGGGACTCAACTGCTGAGGTCATTAGTCCCCTAGAACTTAGAACTAGTTAAACCTAACTAACCTAAGGACATCACAAACATCCATGCCCGAGGCAGGATTCGAACCTGCGACCGTAGCGGTCTTGCGGTTCCAGACTGCAGCGCCTTTAACCGCACGGCCACTTCGACCGGCCGATGTCATGGGTTTAACGCAAGTTATGAGTAATAAAATACACAAAAATTGCTGTCGCAGTGGATATCCAAATACGAATATAGTGTCGTTCATCAATTATGAAGTGTTCATAGCAATGTCGTAACCGCTAATGAAAGTAGTGCTTACTAATAGGTAGCATAAGCGAAGGTAACGACGCTTATTCATTGGACCTTACGCTCCTTTCTGTGTGCAGGACAGGCGACTGCAACTTGTCGATGAACGTGGCCGTGGCTAGCGGTTAGCACCAGCTAACGGCTTGGCTGTGCAAATGAACAGGTGGTCCCCTCTGCAGCCGAGCTCGTGCGCAATAGAGCGACCTGAACCGGACACTGCCCGTTCACACTAGAGCAGTTACTGTCTGCGGGAAGAGTAGAGAATTACCTGTCTGATAACTTCAGTATCCTTACCAATTGTCACCACTGCTCGGAGTCACTAACAACGGATTTCTGAAATCTTAATCCCTCAGCGAAGAGTCCCTAGAGTGTAGCAAGCAGCCAACATAACGAATTTATTTGACTGACTTTAATATAATAAATCAATTTATGAAATATTTTGATACTACTCATATGACGTCCGTAGCTCGTGGTCTTGCTGTAGCGTTCTCGCTTCCGGCGCACGGGGTGCCGGGTTCGATTCCCGACGGGGTCAGGGATTATTCCTGCCTCGTGATGACTGGGTGTTGTTGTATCGTCTTCAGATCGTCATTCATCCCCATTACGGTCCGAGGAAGGCAATGACAAACCACCTCCACTAGGACCTTGCCTAGTACAGCGGTGCGGGTCTCCCGCATCGTCCCCTACGCTCCTCCGAGTATGCGACCTCATCATCACTCATCTGACACGTTTTAGCCGCAGATATTACTTTTAAGATTGTGTGTTAGGCTACAACACACTAAGAATGATGCGCTCTTTCTCATCTCGAAGCTTATGTTCATGAACCAAACACATGCACACACACACACACATATATATATATATATATATATATATATATATATATATATATATATATATATATATATATATATATATACTCCTGGAAATGGAAAAAAGAACACATTGACACCGGTGTGTCAGACCCACCATACTTGCTCCGGACACTGCGAGAGGGCTGTACAAGCAATGATCACACGCACGGCACAGCGGACACACCAGGAACCGCGGTGTTGGCCGTCGAATGGCGCTAGCTGCGCAGCATTTGTGCACCGCCGCCGTCAGTGTCAGCCAGTTTGCCGTGGCATACGGAGCTCCATCGCAGTCTTTAACACTGGTAGCATGCCGCGACAGCGTGGACGTGAACCGTATGTGCAGTTGACGGACTTTGAGCGAGGGCGTATAGTGGGCATGCGGGAGGCCGGGTGGACGTACCGCCGAATTGCTCAACACGTGGGGCGTGAGGTCTCCACAGTACATCGATGTTGTCGCCAGTGGTCGGCGGAAGGTGCACGTGCCCGTCGACCTGGGACCGGACCGCAGCGACGCACGGATGCACGCCAAGACCGTAGGATCCTACGCAGTGCCGTAGGGGACCGCACCGCCACTTCCCAGCAAATTAGGGACACTGATGCTCCTGGGGTATCGGCGAGGACCATTCGCAACCGTCTCCATGAAGCTGGGCTACGGTCCCGCACACCGTTAGGCCGTCTTCCGCTCACGCCCCAACATCGTGCAGCCCGCCTCCAGTGGTGTCGCGACAGGCGTGAATGGAGGGACGAATGGAGACGTGTCGTCTTCAGCGATGAGAGTCGCTTCTGCCTTGGTGCCAATGATGGTCGTATGCGTGTTTGGCGCCGTGCAGGTGAGCGCCACAATCAGGACTGCATACGACCGAGGCACACAGGGCCAACATCCGGCATCATGGTGTGGGGAGCGATCTCCTACACTGGCCGTACACCACTGGTGATCGTCGAGGGGACACTGAATAGTGCACGGTACATCCAAACCGTCATCGAACCCATCGTTCTACCATTCCTAGACCGGCAAGGGAACTTGCTGTTCCAACAGGACAATGCACGTCCGCGTGTATCCCGTGCCACCCAACGTGCTCTAGAAGGTGTAAGTCAACTACCCTGGCCAGCAAGATCTCCGGATCTGTCCCCCATTGAGCATGTTTGGGACTGGATGAAGCGTCGTCTCACGCGGTCTGCACGTCCAGCACGAACGCTGGTCCAACTGAGGCGCCAGGTGGAAATGGCATGGCAAGCCGTTCCACAGGACTACATCCAGCATCTCTACGATCGTCTCCATGGGAGAATAGCAGCCTGCATTGCTGCGAAAGGTGGATATACACTGTACTAGTGCCGACATTGTGCATGCTCTGTTGCCTGTGTCTATGTGCCTGTGGTTCTGTCAGTGTGATCATGTGGTGTATCTGACCCCACGAATGTGTCAATAAAGTTTCCCCTTCCTGGGACAATGAATTCACGGTGTTCTTATTTCAATTTCCAGGAGTGTATATATATATCACCTTTACTTACACACAACTTTTTATGTCATTGTTTTTGATTATATGCGTCTATTGCCAAAAAGCTTATTTCTCGCTACACGTTTCGCAAGTAGCTGTAATAAAAGCGTTCAAGGGTAGCAGCCCTCTCAGCGGTCACGTCGCCGTTTCTGCTCCAGCTCGCTATCCAGATTTCGTCTTGCCATTGCTGGCCGACAGACAAGTAGTGGCACTATTCATGTGTCATTCCTTCAAGGAAGTCAGCTTCTTGCGTTGTCTGTTCTTTCATTTTGAAAAACACACCATTATTTAGTAACTAGTGAACGGTATCTGTTAAAGTTCATTCAACAATAAATGATTTTAATTTGGCACACGGAGTGTAAGCCTCTCTCATCAAACTGGAGTATGATTCTGTTCTCAATCAGACTTTATAAAATTGAAAATTTACTTTAAGAGGAATTAAATAAATAGGACGGCATGAACTACATAGGGGATAAACGCTATAGGTTGTATCCTATGAAACAGAGATTGGGAAGTGTGGGACAAAACATTAACAGCGAAATTTAATTCAAACTGCATTGAACATTTATTTTCCGTAATCAAATTAACAGGAACAGAACACATTTACATGAAACATAAAAGGTGCTGTTCCCTGGTTTGGACAGTTAAGTAATCATAAAAGTTAATTAAATTGCTCGCCTGAAGGGCTTGTAACTCGTTGAATATGCGTAAGTAACGGGAATAGCGTATTAAAGAAAACGCACCCAGTCTCCACATCCACACCAACAAGACACAGAAAGAAGAAAAGAAACTTGCAGCATGTAACATGAACTACAACTCACACAGAAACGGTAGAGGTTTCTTCAGCCGGCCTAATGTCACGCAGAAAATTCATCTGTGGAATGAGATGAAAGCTGCAATCCGGAATGTAATTCACTTACTTGCAGGAATATGGACGAAGCTAACACAGATCGGAACGGAACCACGTGTCCCAAGCCGCACAAAACCAAACCAATAAAAGTACAAAATTCTGAGAAGTCGGTTAATTCACGAAATGAACTACACTCACAAGTAAATTATTGCTAAACCGCTGCAGCCTAAAGCTGATACTGAGAGCTGAAGGCTCTCGAAACCGTCACTGAACACGTAGAACCGAATGAACAAAGGAACGCACATCAAGCAGATATAAAATGCTGAACACAGATGAAAATTGAAGAAAGATAGAATAAAACAAGACAAGAAACGCAAACACGCACACATTCATACCGATGAATGCGAACCCTAACAGTAATCAGCGATAATCCTCACACAGTGCTCCCCCACTTCTAAGCTCTGACTGAACACAGCCACTATTCATAAAATTGAACTGTCACAAAAACTGTCATTCCATATAGCGAATAAAATACCATGCGTAATTATTAATGCGTGAGGCTGCGAGAGAAAGTACTTACGACTTCAGCGAGACTAAAGCTTACACAAATTCAGCTGCCATGTTCAGCTACTACAAACCAGCTGCTAACAGTAACCTCTCTCACCAAATTCTCAGCACCGAGTGACCAGCACTCTGACCAAATCTTGAGCCATGCAAGGGAAGCGGAATTTGTCGGAGAACACCCTTACCGCACCTTGCCAACTTCAGCACAGTAGCCCTGTGACCAGAAGGGAACTAAACCTCTTTTCCAGTCTCTAAGCTTAGAGCAAAGTTTTCTAAACTGCCACAGTAGCAGACAAGGAGTTTAACCTCATCAGAAACTATGAAGACTCAATATACATATGCATTAAATCACTCTGTCATTTTAAGATGTTAGGAACGGAAAAGAAGGATAATGTTACAATATAAATACAGCGTAACTGAGTGTGTGAAAGTTATGGGGAGCCCAGATACGTAATAAATGAACATATTGGTATAAAATAGACACAGAATAAATACGAATTCCGCGAAAGTATGCAGTTGTGGCAGACTGAAACATACTTGGCTTCTGATTGTCTCTCCCGGCATGTTTAGTGAATGCACCGAAAGTGTAAGGTACTAAAAGACGTGTGAAGTTACGTTAGCTCTTACTGAAGCAATATGAAAGGGCTCATATAGAGACCCTTGATCAGATAATTGCGCCTCCTTGGGCTTATGTAGCTACATTACTCACAATATGTTGTTCCTCATGTCGCTGTTTAAGGGACGGAGGGGTGGGGCGAGGAGGGAAGAAGACACACACACACACACACACACACACACACACACACAGTGATGTGTGGATCATAATGTGCTGTTGGTGCTCTTGTCTTTTCACAAAACACTTAATACAGTCCACAAGGATCAGATTTGCAAAGCCTGTATAAGAGACTCTGGGCAAAATTGTTAAATTTCCCGTTTCTGGAAACTCGTACAAACAGGACTCCTAAGGCCGTCGCGGCTCTGACTACTGAAGAGAGAAACAGAAGATACACGCAAGCACAAACTTCCGAGACAAACTGACGACAGGTATGTGGTCCTGCGCATCTCTCGTAGGGTTCATTTCAATGACTGGAATGACCTGTCCTTTTCCTAGTCACGTGAAAAATTACATTCTTCCAGCGACCTACTCTGAGAAGATCTTCGTTGCGTCCACTGCAAACAAACTTTCAGTTTTTATTCGACTTTTAACCTAGCCCGAAACAGTGAAACGTAATGATAAACGTTAGTCAGTTTTAAGGTACTTAGTGTCATTTTATTGACGGTAATAGAGCGGCAGATAAGTTATGGGAAGCCCCCACCTCAGTTACATTAGTTTCACCTGGATATATATTCAGAAAAACAGAAGCCATCCAGAATTTACAAGCGATGTATCCTGCACTTCTTCCAAAATAAACAGTAGAGGCGCGGGCTCGCAGAGTGTGCAGTAAACTCATTGATAATTCCATTCAAATGTTAGTACTTTACGTGGAGATTAAAAATTGGTATTTTAGAATAATACTGTTGAATCAACCAGAAGCGTATTAAAATATTTATCAATATCCTTTTCTCTGAGCTGCAGCCCACAAGAGTGGTAGCAATGAAGCAATTTATTATGTTAGGAACTTGCACATCAGTTTTTAATCTGAATGATATTCAATCGCTAGTGCTTACTAGATTTCTCAAATGGTTAATATGACCACATTTGTTTGAAAGGATTAGAGCCATGCAAACTATTTTGGCGCCCACCTCCCGGCCGATGTTTACTGTAAACGGCGTAATGGAACTTACATACCACAGGTGTCTTGGCATATCTAATGTGACATAAAAATGCGTTTCACAAAATGTTATGCGCACGTGTTTACCTCCGACTGTAAAAAAAAAAAAAATTGTTCAAATGGCTCTGGGCACTATCGGACGTAACATCTGTGGTCATCAGTCCCTAGAACTTAGAACTACTTAAACTAACTAACCAAAGGACATCACACACATCCATGCCCGAGGCAGGATTCGAACCTGCGACCGTAGCGGTCACGCGGTTCCAGACTGAAGCGCCTAGAACCGCACGGCCATCCGTCTGTAAACTTAAAACTTGTGAAAGTAATGTGAAGGGTTATTCGTTACAAAAGCATAACTGCATTGGCTCCCTTCCCTTAAGTATAAAAGGTGCGCAAAAATTCAGTGCTCATACTGCAGATATGGTGACGAAGACGTTGATAAACAAATTTCATTAAGCAACCAGGTGTCCGAAGTGCATACTGAGTGAGTACGGAGTATCCAGGAGTTCATTAGGTGTGTCAGAATAAAACAATAGTAAATGTGTGGTCAGTCCTTCATTTTTCTGATCAGTGTCACAATAAATGTTCAGAATTAGCACTTCAGCGCAGCGACCCCGTCAATGTGTTCGATGAAAAACGTGTGGCGTATTCCTTTTGTGTGTGGCCGTTGCAAGAACCCTTGCAACTAATTCCTCCTCAGAGTCCACATGGGGTAGAATACACTTTGGTTTTCACGTATTTCCAGACAAAGAAGACTAATGGGGTGACGTCGAGGGATCTTAACAAAGAAATGTACAGGTCCTCTCCTTTGCCAGGGGCTTGCTTACTGCTCACATAATATGCGTCACTTGATTGCTTAATGAAATATATTTGTTGTTGGCTCGATCGTAATATGTCACTGTGAGCATTACATTTTTAATATATAACGAGTTCTGGCTGGCAGCACAACAACCATGTATATAACGTTTTTGTTCGTGAACGGAACCAAAACATTTTCCGCTGATACTGGCCACTGATTGAAAATTCCCTGGATGGCTTCCTTGGGGCTGAATTGATCTGCACAGCACGAACACATAACTGCAAATATGTTTAGAACAGATGAAGAAAACCATCTGATGTTATCCTTGAAATGAATATAGCGCAAGACTAATCTGAGGTTACTCACATAAAATTAGAATTTATCCAATATTGTCTTTACAGTCAGATTAAAAATGACGTTCTCTGCAACAGTTGACGACATATGATACCGAATGCAAGCAGTCCTCGTTTACGCTGACTCCACCCACACAACGTAAGAATATGGAAACATCAATTTAAGTACTATAGCAACGGTCAGCTCCACTTTTAGGAGGGATGAACTAATAATACTGTTTCGTTCCTTCCCATATTTACATTCCAGGTACGTACTGCATGTGCAATTTTGAAGTCCACATTCTCGCCAGATACATTGAGTCCCGATCTTAACTTTATGACGCTGTTCTGAGATCACTACGATTCACCATAGAGTATCTCACACGAACCCTTAATTACCTCCCGTGAGAGCTGGGGTGCTGTTTTCCTCTTTCTAAGTCAAGGTGAATTTTTTCTTCGCGATATGGGTATGATACGGTAGCTGATAGAGGAAGTATAGTGGCTGTTAACAATATCAAAATCCAGATCCGATTCCCAGCCTAGTGTAATTCTTCATTACGTACAACATATTCACATAAATGATTAAAATTTTGTTTAGTTAAACTGCAACAAACATGTACTTTCGGTTTCAAATTTACGCTCACATTCGGTTCCATGGCTTTCCAGCGCATTTTGTTTGTAGTTAACAACAAATGCCTCTCATTATGCCGTGTGTTGTTTCGACAACTCATGCTACAGACTTGATCGATAAGGATAGAAGCACAAACAGAATCAGTTCTTAAATAAATCAAAACTTAAACGTCAACGTCTCACTAGAAGTTTTCGAATATCTTCATGCAGGAAAAATTCATTACAAGATGAACATATAGAATAAACTAGCTATGTATATGGTCTGTAAGCAACAAGCTGCCGCGCGGTAAAAGCTGCTTGAATATTGATTCATTATTCTACTTACACCACTAAAAGTCTAAAATGGCGCTGAGCACTATGGGACTTAACTTCTGAGGTCATCAGTTCCCTAGAACTTAGAACTACTTAAACCTACCAACCTAAGGACATCACACACATCCATGCCCGAGGCAGGATTCGAACCAGCAACCGTAGCGGTCGCAAGGTTCCAGACAGTAGCGCCTAGAACCGCTCGACCACCCCGGCCTCTTTCTGGCCAAGTTGGTTATAAAAAAATTACGTTAAAACAAAAAAGTAAAACCGATAACTCTAGCAGAGCACGATTTCGTGCACATTTTTGTCACATGTTTCTCATATATCAACACTGTCACAGTCCCATGTTTAAATAGTTATTTAAAATACTGCACACCACTACACAGGCTCACCACCAACACTTATGACCACAAGAACTTAGAAACTAGTAACTACACACTTAAACAGTACTGAAAATTTTACTTGTGAAGCAGAGATCTGCTATGCCTTGGATGTATCGCTAGCGTGATTCATAAATAACATGATAATTTTTTTAAGAAACTATCAAAATTTCAAAGAAGATTTTTAGTAGCCGCATTAGCTTTAGCAATTTCTTTGTTGCAGGATCACGCACAATCTGTTTTGTGATGATTTAATCGTGTCTTCAGGTGTATACATAGAGCTAGTGTAACATCGATCGTTAAAGTACAGGCTCTCCCAACTTTCACATGCCGATCTAATTGCCAGAACCGTCTAAATTGGATGCTTACAAGGTGAAACATCAAAAATTCCAATGGGTAGCAGACGCAGACATTGTACACGACCGCTGTGTGCCGCGAGTAAGGACCATTGATGGAAAATCAAGAGATGCCCGCAAAATCCACATGATGGAGGAATAACTATGCCTGAAGTAGGAAGGCCAGGTCACTTAACAGCCCAGTTGACGTAATGTCGCCGGCCGTTGTGGCCGAGCGGTTCTAGGCGCTTCAGTGTGGAAGCGCGCGACCGCTACGGTCGCAGGTTCGAATCCTGCCTCGGGCATGGATGTGTGTGATCTCCTTAGGTTAGTTACGTTTAAGTAGCTCTAGGGGACTGATGACCTCAGATGTAAAGTCCCATAGTGCTCAGAGCCATTTGAACCTTTTTTTTTTTTTTACGTAATGGCATTGAAAATGCCGTCGTGAATTTTAATGAACCAATGTTGACTTAGTTATGTGTGTACAGCTGAGGATGCGATCAAATGATCGCCAAGCCGGTTGTGTGTGATGCTGTAACAAAGGAACTGCTAACAGCTAATTCGGCTACCGAAAGACTTTTTCTAAAATTTTAACAGTTTTTTAAAAAATTTTAAAATATTGTACAACATACCTAAGTTGTGGATGCCCAAACCGTAAAATCATATGCCATAAATAACAGTTTCATTGAGATTAAATCGTCAATATTTACCAATTACACACTGACTCGGAAATAAACATCCTTCTCGAAGCGAGTTTCTACGTGTTATTTCAGGCGGTGTTTCCTCTTTACCGCTGCCAGCGGTAAAGAAAACACGGGAATAAACAGATTTTTAACTTGGTCCGCAAAACTATGCGCAGCGTCGGGCAGTTCGGCATTTGAATTTTTTCGTTTACACAGAGATAATGCATTGCGCTTAATCTTGCAGGACCGAGGAAGGGAATTATTCCACAATTCAACTGTATGTAAAGTTAGTATTCAGATCAAAATCTTGGGATTTAAAGCAGCTACTTGGATGACTTCAGTGCACCGTTGCATCAGAAATAGACACTCTGTTATCTAACAAAATCTCTATTTCTGATGCGCCATTTCAGACGCCGGTGATGTTCCTCCCTAAACCTCACACCGCTAACAGAAATCAGCTACTCGATAAATTCGATATCCTAAAGTAGTTTCGTTAGCAACATTTTCTCTGTCATAATTCACAGATTGAAAGTAATACTGTACCATCTCAGAGAGGTTATTCAAAACACAAACCGCTATCATGCGGAAACATGACATTGTCGCACGAAATTTTCCCATAGTCTTACGAAAATCTCGTATAATGTCTTGAATAACTCCATTACCTTGACGTTCACGATAACTGACATACTGTCAGGTCAATAAATCCTCTTACATACTGATAGGCAGATCAGGCCAAGGAACGCTTACCCTATACATATATGTACTTTGTACGTATTAATTTGGGTGTGTTGTGTGGCAGTGCAGTGTATCAGAACGCTGAACAGATCACCCGTGTCTACTGGTTACCTTCGACAACGTCACTGTGGCATCTATAGTCGCTCTGTGCCTTAAATGACGAACATAAAGTTTGTTAGGTAAGTACTGGAAATCCCAAAGGAACTCAGAAAGCCCATTCCGCGTCTGGGTTCTTGTCGCGTCTTTCTACTGCACGGACCTGGTGAACCCTACAGCTTGGCTTGGTCAGTGTAACCTTCTATTTAAAGTAGAGAGAACGCCGTAAACGTACATTTTATAAGACAAGGTTACACAGGAATGATTGTTTGCTTCGCATTTCAATTAAGTCTGCTTCACAAGCTTTTCGATGTCGCTTGTAAGCGAGAAATGGTAACAGTGATAATTAAACCTCACTCCTTCTAGTGAAATTAATTGACGAAATAAGTAAACTGTCCTGTCGTCATCTTCAGTCCGAAAACTGATCTGAATCAGGTTTCCTTGCTGGTCTCTGCTGCTCAAGTCTCTACATCTCTGCGTAAATAATGCAGACCTATCTCTGTTTGAATTTGCTTACTGTATTCATGCTTTCGTCTCCATCTACAATTTTATCTACCCCCCCCCCCCCCCGTTCCCGCCCCACTAACGTACTCATTCCTCCATTCCCAAACTGACAATTCCTTAATTCCTCAGGAAGTTTTCTATCAACAGAGCCCGTCTTTTGATCACTTTGTGCCAGAAATTCCCTTTCCCCGAATTGAGTAGCTCGGAAGATCTACCCATCTGATCTTCAACATTCTTCTATATCATCACATTTCCAAAGCTTCTATTCTCTTCATGTCTGAACTGCTTGTCGTCCGCGTTTCACTTCTGGACAAGGCTATATCACATACAAAATACCTTCAGAAAATACTTCCTAAATTTTAATTTATGTTGGATGTTAGCAAACTCTTTATTTAGAAATGCTTTTCTTGCTGTTGCCATTACACTCGTAAATATGCGTTCATATGTATCCGATGGAATAGTCAAATACCACTGAGCTTTAAGTTACCACGCAAGTTTTGGTGTCTTCTGTGTGGCTAGTGGTCACTGAATATGATATGATGCTGTTGCGAAAGCTGTTACCGTTCCGTCACCAACTCGGCTAACACAGTGCTTACTGGAGAACTGATGTCATCTGATAGATGTTTCTTCTTCCATAGCCATTCATTCAGTGTCTATTGTTCAGCACTGACCAGTAATTAGTTTATATGTAGCCAACATTACCATAAGATTTCATCGCATGATACTTGACTACCTTTCTCCGAGCCTATTACTGGGTGCCCCAAAACGATATCGACTGCAGTGAAGTATATTTCCTTAGATAGATTTCTTTGAGTCTGGATTAATTACAAACAGCGATAGTGAAGATCGTCCCAGCGACCGTTTAAGATCACGTCAGTGTATTTCACCAGTGTGTCAAAAACTGCATATCTAATCCGGATAATTAGCTCGATTTGGTGTTCCGTTACAGAGAACAAGCAAAACCGTATATTGATTCTAAGCTTTAGTTTCTTTGCACTGCTACTTATCACCTGACTTTCGAGCCGATGAAGTACGCAAAATTGATCTTCTTCGTGTGCTTGCTTTTATAGGTCGATGTGGGAGCAAAAAAATTTTTCTTTTTTTTTTTGTGCGGATGAATCCGATGGAGCGGGATGTTTGAGTAACAGCGCTGAGTCCTAGTTTAAAGAAAGTGTCTCACGCATTAGCATACGAAAAATGGTGTGCATAACGGGAATTTTAAAAACATTAAATGTATTCGCAATTGCGAATATGGATGACCATCAGTTGTAGAACGGAATGGTTCAAATGTTTCAAATGGCGCTGAGCACTGTGGGACTTAACATCTGAGTTCACCATTCCCCTAGACGTAGAACTACTTACACCTAACTAACCTAAGGATGTCACACACATCCATGCCCGAGGCAGGATTCGAACCTGCGACCGTAGCGGTCGCGCGGTTCCAGACTGCAGCGCCTAGAACCGCTCGGCCACCCGGCCGGTGTAGAAAGGAATGACGACAATGAAAATTTATGCCGGATCGGAACTTGACCCCGAATTCCTGCTTATCGCGAGTGGTCGCCTTACCATTTTTTTTCATTTTGTTCGTTATTGTTCGTTGCGTTAATTTATTTTGTTCGTTAGTGTTCGTAACGGACTTCCAATTACACCCCTTCCAATTACATCCCTTCACTTAGTTTTTTATTGCAGAGAGCAGCTAGCGCTTCGACAGAACACGCTGAGCTACCGTGCCGACGCCACTTGGTTATCCTTGGACGACTCACCGCAAGACCCAAACTTCCATATGTCGTCAACCATGTGTCTACATCCTGTACTCGAACATGCATTAAGTGTATTCTCGTACAGGTGAGGTATTTTACTCGAAAGTCGCTCGCCCGGTGTCGACGGATAAATACGATACTGCAGAGCCTGTGCTATTCAGAAATACGATGCAAAGTTCCTTTGGAAATGCACGAAACGGAAACTGGACTCGGAGAACCGTTCCTGCAGATTTAAGCTAACTTGTGCGACATAATCTGGTGTTTAGCTGCAGAACACCGGGTCCAGCGAGCTGGCCCTGGACTGCCCTGCTGGCTCAGCGCTGCCAGACGGTGTCGCCGCGGTTAACATGCAGCGGCGGCCGGCATGCACTGACCGCCGCAATTTCCTCCCGCTGCCCGCCCCGGCTCGTCCAGTGGCTTAATGCGGTAATCGCCAGCACAGCCGTCCCACTGCGCGCCGCCGTGAATTGCTTCGTCCTTGAGGGGGCGTCGCGCGCGGCGCCCGTCCGTGCAGTGCTCAGCGACCGCTTCCGCCGACGTGCGGCGTCTGCGCCATTCACAGCGCGCCGTAAGGAGGCATTGTTCAAAAAACCTCTGCATGACGGGGCGTTCGTAAGAGGTGCATCCTGACAACACAACAGAGCCCACGCGTCGCTTTAGACCGAAGTTACGTACCACAGGCATCTAAATCTTCCCTCTAATGCCAGGCGTTCGGCGGAGGTCTTGTAGTGTAAGGGTCTGTCACCCATACCCTCCCTTCCCCACCCCGTTCCTGTACCATTTGCTGGTGATACGTGGGAACAAATACTGCTGACAACCTTTCGTGTAAAGCCGCTCTAATTTTCGCTTCGTAATCATTAAGCGAGATACGTTGGAACACGTGAGGCAATACCGACTCTACGACTTATCTTAGAAAATAGATTAAGGAAAGGCAAAACTACGTTTCTAGCATTTGTAGACTTAGAGAAAGCTTTTGACAATGTTGACTGGGATACTCTCTTTCAAATTCTGAAGGTGGCAGGGGTAGAATACAGGGAGCAAAAGGCTGTTTACAATTTGTACAGAAACCAGATGGCAGTTATAAGAGTCGAGGGGCATGAAAGGGAAGCAGTGGTTGGGAAGGGAGTGAGACAGGGTTGTAGTCTCTCCCTGACGTTATTCAATCTGTATATTGAGCAAGCAGTAAAGGAAACAAAAGAAAAACTCGGTGTAGGAATTAAAATCCACGGAGAAGAAATATAAACTTTGAGGTTCGACGATGACATTGTAATTCTGTCAGAGACAGCAAAGGACCTGGAATAACAGCTGAACGGAATGGACATGGTCTTGAAAGGAGGATATAAGATTAACATCAACAAAAGGAAAACGAGAATAATGGAATGTAGTCGAGTTAAATCGGGTGATGCAGCTGGAATTAGATTAGGAAATGAGACGCATAAAGTAGTAACTGAGTATTGCTATTTGGGGAGCAAAATAACTGATGATGGTCGAAGTAGAGAGGATATAAAATGTAGACTGGCAATGGCAAGGAAAGCATTTCTGAAGAAGAGAAATTTGTTAACATCGAGTATAGATTTATGGGTCAGGAAGTCGTTTCTGAAAGTATTTGTATGGACTGTTGTTGCCATGTATGGAAGTGAAACGTGAACGATAAATAGTTTAGACAAGAAGAGAATAGACGCTTTCGAAATGTGGTGTTACAGAAGAATGCTGAAGATTAGATGGGTAGATCACATAACTAATGAGGAGGTACTGAATAGAATTGGAGAGAAGAGAAATTTGTGGCACAACTTGACTAGAAGAAGGGATCGGTTGGTAGGGCATATTCTGAAGCATCAAGAGATCGCCAATTTAATATTGGAGGGCAGTGTGGAGGGTAAAAATCGCAGAGGGAGACCAAGAGATGAATACACTAAACATAGTGGGACTTCGACACTGTGTTGCTCTTTCGGCACAGGTTGTCGAACTACACGTTCAGAAGAAAAATGGGAACTTGGAAGAACAAGTGTTTCACGCAATTCACTGAAAACTCTGTACGACCAGGAATTCGACGTGTCGGTAAGCACCGACGATATTCTTTGACAGCAACAGGAGCACTACCATCGCAGAAGCCGTAAACGTACACCAATCTAAGTATTCTTATTTAGTGTAGATGTGTGGCATGTCACCAAGCGCGCGTACAAACCCATTTACACGATGC
Organism: Schistocerca serialis cubense; assembly: GCF_023864345.2. Lineage (NCBI taxonomy): Eukaryota > Metazoa > Arthropoda > Insecta > Orthoptera > Acrididae > Schistocerca > Schistocerca serialis. The sequence continues at coordinate 609,804,085 of NC_064643.1, read as the reverse complement.
TTCTCTCTGACACATTTTCAGCCGTTCGCACTCCACTCACAACACGCCATGAAGAACTGCGCGTTCAACGGGCTAGTTTAATGGTAGAACGACATTCCGAACAAAGAGGTTAAAAGCAACGATGTAGGTTGGGTGGCAGTAAAACATCAAAGAGACTGGGTGGGCAAGACTCTTAGGTGTGCACAGCTATCCCAAAGGTAAACAAATGTACATTCAATGTGTTCTTTCTCGGCAACCATTCGGAATAGGGCATACCTATGTTCATATGAGGTTTTTTCCTATCGTATGCCTGGATACTGGACACTTCTCCTGGGACACCCCGTATATCACTTACCCTGAGGTACACCAAACATCACCCTCGCTTCTGACGACGGTCCGCCATTAAGAACGACGTACTGAGATCTGTTCACAAGGAAGTTTTCAGTCCAACCGCACATCAGATACTCAGTATCTACATACACTCCTGGAAATTGAAATAAGAACACCGTGAATTCATTGTCCCAGGAAGGGGAAACTTTATTGACACATTCCTGGGGTCAGAAACATCACATGATCACACTGACAGAACCACAGGCACATAGGCACAGGCAACAGAGCATGCACAATGTCGGCACTAGTACAGTGTATATCCACCTTTCGCAGCAATGCAGGCTGCTATTCTCCCATGGAGACGATCGTAGAGATGCTGGATGTAGTCCTGTGGAACGGCTTGCCATGCCATTTCCACCTGGCGCCTCAGTTGGACCAGCGTTCGTGCTGGACGTGCAGACCGCGTGAGACGACGCTTCATCCAGTCCCAAACATGCTCAATGGGGGACAGATCCGGAGATCTTGCTGGCCAGGGTAGTTGACTTACACCTTCTAGAGCACGTTGGGTGGCACGGGATACATGCGGACGTGCATTGTCCTGTTGGAACAGCAAGTTCCCTTGCCGGTCTAGGAATGGTAGAACGATGGGTTCGATGACGGTTTGGATGTACCGTGCACTATTCAGTGTCCCCTCGACGATCACCAGTGGTGTACGGCCAGTGTAGGAGATCGCTCCCCACACCATGATGCCGGGTGTTGGCCCTGTGTGCCTCGGTCGTATGCAGTCCTGATTGTGGCGCTCACCTGCACGGCGCCAAACACGCATACGACCATCATTGGCACCAAGGCAGAAGCGACTCTCATCGCTGAAGACGACACGTCTCCATTCGTCCCTCCATTCACGCCTGTCGCGACACCACTGGAGGCGGGCTGCACGATGTTGGGGCGTGAGCGGAAGACGGCCTAACGGTGTGCGGGACCGTAGCCCAGCTTCATGGAGACGGTTGCGAATGGTCCTCGCCGATACCCCAGGAGCAACAGTGTCCCTAATTTGCTGGGAAGTGGCGGTGCGGTCCCCTACGGCACTGCGTAGGATCCTACGGTCTTGGCGTGCATCCGTGCGTCGCTGCGGTCCGGTCCCAGGTCGACGGGCACGTGCACCTTCCGCCGACCACTGGCGACAACATCGATGTACTGTGGAGACCTCACGCCCCACGTGTTGAGCAATTCGGCGGTACGTCCACCCGGCTTCCCGCATGCCCACTATACGCCCTCGCTCAAAGTCCGTCAACTGCACATACGGTTCACGTCCACGCTGTCGCGGCATGCTACCAGTGTTAAAGACTGCGATGGAGCTCCGTATGCCACGGCAAACTGGCTGACACTGACGGCGGCGGTGCACAAATGCTGCGCAGCTAGCGCCATTCGACGGCCAACACCGCGGTTCCTGGTGTGTCCGCTGTGCCGTGCGTGTGATCATTGCTTGTACAGTTCTCTCGCAGTGTCCGGAGCAAGTATGGTGGGTCTGACACACCGGTGTCAATGTGTTCTTTTTTCCATTTCCAGGAGTGTATTTTGTTTTCTAAGCGACGATGCGGGAATGTAAAAATGGTTCAAATGGCTCTGAGCACTATGGGTCTTAACTTCTGAGGTCATCAGTCCCCTAGAACTTAGAACTACTTAAACCTAACTAACCTAAGGACATCACACACATTCATTCCCGAGGCAAGATTCGAACCTGCGACCGTAGAAGTCGCGCGATTCCAGACTGTAGCGCCTAGAACCGCTCGGCCACTCTGGCTGGCGCGGGAATGTAGTCAGCGCTTTCAAGAAGCACGGAATCAACATGAATTCCGCTGTCTCCTGCTACTTGATATCACGAACGCTCAAAGCAAGTTGGGTTTCACGCGATCGGTACTTGCGAAAAAAAATCATATTGAGTGTTACATGAGAGTTGTTCTGTTTCCAGAAAAAAATCATGATACGCGAGCACAATATTTGTTGTACAATTCCGTAAAAGTCGTGAGTGATGTAGGTGTACGTTTCTGTGCGTTCGCCTTGCGGCCCTTCCTTTATAGTATGGAAAGATCTGATTGTGAGCGTTTTTGCAATTACATGACACGCTGCGTTGTTCTAGAGACCTGCGTAGAACTAACGTTAGCAGAGCGGCCAGTTACTCTGCATATTCAATACAGAATCTAAACAGTATCCAAGGCGCTACATTGTACAGACGACTTTGGTCCAATGACTGACTTAACAGATGTGCTCCCCTGAGCAAGTGTAAATGTAGATTAATGACCTGCTTAGCTGGTTGGCCTGTGTTTTGGCTGTAGGTGTTTCGTACTTTTCATTTCACAACTGGTTTCAGCTTGTGCCTTACAGACTAACTGCAGAGATAACTGAAACATGATAAACAAATCCAATTTAAATGCACGTGCCGGCCCAGTCGTGACGTAAGAGGAAAACTGGTCGGCTTGCGGAACCCGATAAACGCTAACAAGATGTGTGTGTGTGTGCTGACGGCATCCTTGAACGCTGTCGCTGCCGAACACAAAATATAGAGCGCGTCAAGAGCAATGGGAAACATTTTAGAAGCTGTTTTCATAAACAAATTAGAGTTAAAAAGTCTGCGCAAACGTGCACCCAATTTATAGTGGTTGCAGCGATACAGCCGCTTGGCGCTGAAAAGTACAGTTTCTATACGTCTGTGACCGAGTTTCAAGTATTTATACTAACGCATGTACTAAGGCCAATGTCACAGAGCTCTAGACATGTTCATTGTACATTGAGGCGACAGAAGTCATTAGTAATATTCACATACACCGATAACGGTGGTATCGCGTATGCAAGGTATACAAGGGCAGTGCAATGGCACAGTCGTCATTTGCACTCAAGTCATTCATGAGAAAAAGTTCCCGACGTGAGTAAGGCCGCACGGCGGGGGTTAACAGACTTTGAGCGCGGAATGGAAGTTGGTGTCAAATGCATGGGACGTTCCATTTCCGAAATCGTTTGGGAATTCAGTATTCCAAGATGCACAGTGTGAAGAGTGTGCCGAGAATACCAAATTTCAGGCATTACCTCTCACCGCGGACTAGTGGCTAGCTTTGCTGTCTCTGGACCAGGGGGTCCTGGGTTCGATACCCGGCCGGCTTCGGAATTTTCTCTGCCCGGGGACTGGGTGTCTGTGTTGTCCTCATCATTTCTTCGTCATTCGTGAAAGTCGCTAGACTGGAATGTGTAATGATTGGGAATTTGTACATGTGTAACGATTGGGACTTTGTACGGGCGCTGATGACCCCTCAGTTGAGCGCCCCACAAATGAAACATCATCATCTCACCATGGACAACGCGCTTACCAACGGCCTTCACTTAACAGCCGAGAGCAGCGTCATTTGCGTAGATTTTCCGGTGCTAACAGACAAGCAACACTGCGTGAAATAACGGCAGAGATCAACTTGTGGCGTTCGACGAACGTATCCGTTCGGACAGGTGAAATTTGATGTTAATGGGCCATAGCAGCAGACGACCGACGCGAGTGCCTTTTCTAAGCGCACATCACCTGCAGCCCGTGACCATCTCGGTTGGACCCCAGACGACTGGTCGGACGAGTCCCGATTTCAGTAGGTAAGAGCTGATGGTAGGGTTCGAGTGTGGCGCAGATCCCACGAAACCAAGGCCCCAGCATGTCAACAAGGAGCTGATGGTGGCTCGGTAACTGTGTGGGCTGTGTTTCCACGGAATGGACTGGGTCCCCTGGTCCAACTCAACCGATCATTGACTCGAAACTTTTATCTTCTTCTACATGGAGACCACTTGTAGCCATTCAGGGACTTCATGTTTCTAGACAACGATGAAATACTTATCGATTACAATAAGCCATGTCACCGGGACACAACTGTTCGCGATTAGTTTGGAAAACATTCTGGACGGTTCGAGCGAATAATCTGGCCACTCAGATCGCCCGACATGAATCCCATCGAACATTTATGGGACGTAATCGAGAGGTCAGTTCGTTCACAAAGTCCTGCACCAGCAACAAATGGCTCTGAGCACTATGGGACTCAACTTCTGAGGTCATTAGTCCCCTAGAACTACTTAAACCTAACTAACCTAAGGACATCACACACATCCATGCCCGAGGCAGGATTCGAACCTGCGACCGTAGCGGTCTCGCGGTTCCAGACTGCAGCGCCTAGAACCGCACAGCCACTTCGGCCGGCGCACCAGCAACACTCTAGCAATTATGGCCGGCTATAGGGGCAGCATGGCCCAATATTTCTGCAGGAGAATTCCAAAGACCTGTTGAGCTGCTGCACTACGTAGGGCAAAAGGAGATCCGACACGATATTAGGAGATCACCTCTGTCTTATCGTCGCTTGTGTATAATATCGTAGTTGGCTTCCTAACTACAGTGTACTGGAGTCTAGAGCTTTCAACAAATGCTGTGAGACTAGTACAGATAACAGTAAACACATTTCTCATGTACCAGTAATAGCACATAATGACATAATGCAGATAAATTAGATGCCTTTATTCGGACGATAAAATGTTGTTTTTCGACGAGCAGACTTAAACCACGTGTATCTGCTTTCCACATATGGGGAACGTGAAGTCATCATGGTTTGTACAAGTTTCTTTATCAGGGTTTTGTAACCGAAGGAGAGCGATTAAATAATTAACTGCTAGTCGTCGATTAGATTCTTTGTACAGGTTATTGACATAACTACTTCCATACGTGACAGCAGGAACGAAACACACAACTTCCACCAGAAGTGCAGCATAATTGAACAGCCGGCCGAAGTGGCCGTGCGGTTAAAGGCGCTGCAGTCTGGAACCGCAAGACCGCTACGGTCGCAGGTTCGAATCCTGCCTCGGGCATGGATGTTTGTGATGTCCTTAGGTTAGTTAGGTTTAACTAGTTCTAAGTTCTAGGGGACTGATGACCACAGCAGTTAAGTCCCATAGTGCTCAGAGCCATTTGAACCATAATTGAACATATCATTGCAAAGACAAATCTGCAACGTTGGTTCTCCGTAAATGAAACGTCCAACACTTCAACGAGACTTCCTGCGAAGTGAGTTGCCAGGTATTGTTATTGGAAGAACTGTTTCTTTTGCCAGAAACAGAGTTAGTTATCGTAGTGGTTAATAGACTGGATTCGCGTTAGGGAGAACTGTGATTCAGTTCCCCCTCCGGCTCTCAAACGTTTCCTTGGTTGCTTCGATAACTGCCCCAAGCAGAACTTGCACACCGTGTCCAATGCTACTGACGTCGACGGAGCATTAAGCCTTAACCTTCTTTCCTTTGATCAGGAGGTGGAGCCTGTTCTTCCCGCGTGACGTAGTTTCTGGGCTTGATAGCCGGCAAATAATACAGTATCTAAATGCAACCGACCCTAACCCCTAAATTGGCCACCCCTGTGGTGTTCATTGTCGCCAGTGTAGCCGAAACATAACGTCTTTGGCTTATAATCCGCAGAACTGGATGAAATACTAAGTCTGCAGAGAAAAAATAGGTTTGAGACTTGAATTAGTTGCTTGCAGAAAACTGCTGCTATATCGATGGTACGATTTTTTGAAAAAAAATGTTTGGTAAGGACTATGGGACTAACTATTGAGGTCATCGGTCCCTAGGCTTAAGCACTACTTAATCTAACTTAAACTAACAACACACACACCCATGCCCGAGGGAGGACTCGAACCTCCGACGGGGAGAGCGCGCGAACCGTGACAAGACGCCTGAGACTGCACGGCTACCCCGAGCGGTGATTTTTGGAAATAAATTCTAAATGATGTAAATAATGCGTAATTTCTTCCAGTGAGCTGTTCGTTCTCTTAATATTTTCGCAAACGTTCTACCAACTCTAACTCTACACAGAAACAGGAAAATAAGTTTACGTGAACTTTTAGATCGAAATTGTTCATATTGTTGTCAACTACAATATGTTCTATTCATCTTGGATCACCTCGGATTTCCAAACAGAAGGAATTTGTGTTCTTCGTAGAGCGCTCGTCTAGACATGCAAGGCTAGCCTCTGCTGCTTGTTCAGAATATACGAGGGACATTTGATAAATAATGCACCCTAATTTTTTTAGTTACACACTTCTCTGCGACTGAGTACAAACGTCTCTGAGTCTCTATTATTCCATCCACGACACCACTTTTGTCCATCTGTCGAATGGCTTGGGTAACTAGTAGGAAGTACTTCCAGAGAAAATAACGACCCACTGCATAGGTATTTTCAACTTCGGAAACGAAGTTTGGTGGGCTGTAGGGAGGATGCGGAAATGCTTGTCATCCGTATTCGTGCAGTTTTTCGGCTACAACATTGCCGACATGCGGGTGGCGAGTATTGTCGTGGAGAATGAGCGGCCCAGCCACGAGCAACTGAGGTCAGGTTTTGTGCATTTTTCTACGCCGGTTTTGCAGGAAGTTACGATAATACGCTGCCGTGACTCTTGTATCACATTGAAATCTATCTGTATCTGTCATGATGATTGCTTGGTGATCATAAGCATAAATCATCATTTGCTTGAGTTTTGATTGGGCACATAGAAATTTTTTTGGACGTGAAGAGTCTGAAGCTCTCCACTGTGATTTCAACTCCGGTTCAAAATCTCTAATCCATATTTCATCAATAGCAACAATTCTACACAAGAATCCTTTAACTTCAAGGTAAAATCGCCGGCCGGACTGGCCGAGAGGTTCTAGGCGCTTCAGTCCGGAACCGCGCGACTGCTACGGTCGCAGGTTCGAATCCTGCCTCGGGCATGGATGTGTGTGATGTCCTTAGGTTAGTTAGGTTTAAGTAGTTCTAAGTTCTAGGGGACTGATGACAGATGTTGGGAAGTCCCATAGTGCTCAGAGCCATTTGAACAATTTTTTTTTCAAGGTCAAATCGTTGTTTGAGCGAAGTTGCAATGTCCAGGCGTTTCTGCTTCTCTTCAGCTGTGAAACAATGTAGCATCCATCCCGCAGACATTTTTCTCTTCTTAAAATCATTTGACAGAATACGGAATACTTGTGGTGTCTAGGAAGCCAGCATACTCGGTTCGCTAGACAAATATTCAAACAAATCGTATTAATGAGTTTTATTACAAAAATAAAATTGCAATACATAACTTTTGCAGTTACACACATGTGTCGCAGGCATAGGATGACATACAAAATAATGAATCTCTTCAGTGTAGACAATTCCAAGTCTGTGCTGGATAGAGAGTACAAGCAAAGCGATCTAGCGTTGACGCTGCTATCCAAGTCACTTGTCTTAAAGCTGGTATTGAACTGGCACGTCAGTCGTCGGTCTCAGCGCTTTTATCTCCTCTTCACATAGAGGCCGCTTGTGTTGCGTTGTAGTCCTGGAGAGGGGTCGGCCAGTGTGCTACTGGCTGACTTCTTCTCACAGCCTTCTTTCCCTGTTGTTCCCGACTGGCGTGTCGGCGCTCGACTTCATGCCGTAACAATAATGATGGTGGGGAATTCCCGTTGTAGCGGTTCGCCTACTTTGTATCTTCGTTTGTTGTCCTTGGTGTCGATGTACTGCGTTGCTACACTGGCTGAAAAATGGAGTTTGTAATCTGGACACTGACTACTGTAAATAATGTAGCCTACAGATACACAGTTGCGTTTCACAGTCTTTTACTGCCACTTCTCGCAATGCCCCATTATTACACAGCTATATGGCCAGTGCACTTCTGACTAACCTTCGATAAGCCTCAGTAAAAGTTAGCGGGCGAACATCCCCGTACTGCTACATACACTCCTGGAAATTGAAATAAGAACACCGTGAATTCATTGTCCCAGGAAGGGGAAACTTTATTGACACATTCCTGGGGTCAGATACATCACATGATCACACTGACAGAATCACAGGCACATAGACACAGGCAACACAGCATGCACAATGTCGGCACTAGTACAGTGTATATCCACCTTTCGCAGCAATGCAGGCTGCTATTCTCCCATGGAGACGATCGTAGAGATGCTGGATGTAGTCCTGTGGAACGGCTTGCCATGCCATTTCCACCTGGCGCTTCAGTTGGACCAGCGTTCGTGCTAGACGTGCAGACCGCGTGAGACGACGCTTCATCCAGTCCCAAACATGCTCAATGAGGGACAGATCAGGAGATCTTGCTGGCCAGGGTAGTTGACTTACACCTTCTAGAGCACGTTGGGTGGCACGGGATACATGCGGACGTGCATTGTCCTGTTGGAACAGCAAGTTCCCTTGCCGGTCTAGGAATGGTAGAACGATGGGTTCGATGACGGTTTGGATGTACCGTGCACTATTCAGTGTCCCCTCGACGATCACCAGTGGTGTACGGCCAGTGTAGGAGATCGCTCCCCACACCATGATGCCGGGTGTTGGCCCTGTGTGCCTCGGTCGTATGCAGTCCTGATTGTGGCGCTCACCTGCACGGCGCCAAACACGCATACGACCATCATTGGCACCAAGGCAGAAGCGACTCTCATCGCTGAAGACGACACGTCTCCATTCGTCCCTCCATTTACGCCTGTCGCGACACCACTGGAGGCGGGCTGCACGATGTTGGGGCGTGAGCGGAAGACGGCCTAACGGTGTGCGGGACCATAGCCCAGCTTCATGGAGACGGTTGCGAATGGTCCTCGCCGATACCCCAGGAGCAACAGCGTCCCTAATTTGCTGGGAAGTGGCGGTGCGGTCCCCTACGGCACTGCGTAGGATCCTACGGTTTTGGCGTGCATCCGTGCGTCGCTGCGGTCCGGTCCCAGGTCGACAGGCACGTGCACCTTCCGCCGACCACTGGCGACAACATCGATGTACTGTGGAGACCTCACGCCCCACGTGTTGAGCTTTTCGGCGGTACGTCCACCCGGCCTCCCGCATGCCCACTATACGCCCTCACTCAAAGTCCGTCAACTGCACATACGGTTCACGTCCACGCTGTCGCGGCATGCTACCAGTGTTAAAGACTGCGATGGAGCTCCGTATGCCACGGCAAACTGGCTGACACTGACGGCGGCGGTGCACAAATGCTGCGCAGCTAGCGCCATTCGACGGCCAACACCGCTGTTCCTGGTGTGTCCGCTGTGCCGTGCATGTGATCATTGCTTGTACAGCCCTCTCGCAGTGTCCGGAGCAAGTATGGTGGGTCTGACACACCGGTGTCAATGTGTTCTTTTTTCCATTTCCAGGAGTGTAGTTTCCTGTTGAACATCAACGAGCAATAAAAACCTAATCACAAAGTTCACTGTTCTTGAAGAACAGAAAGCTACGTATGGAGCAGACACTGTCACTATTAACACAGGGCCTAATTGTGCAACACTTAAGTAAATACATTGTTGTCGTTCTAACCAACATAGGTTCCTCGTCTGAAACTCGGCCGCGGACTGCCTGTCTCGTGACCAAAAATCATCGCAGTAATAGGTACTGAACTTACACATTGTTCGAAGCTAAATTTACAGAAATCACAATTAAAATTTAACTCTTTAAATTAAGTGAATACTTCGAAAAATTCTGTCTTTTTAACAGTTTCTTCTACTACAGGGGTTAAGCCGAATTATTTGTTTAAATCATGAAATTAACAAATATAAGTACGCAAACAATACTTTTGACAAAACTGTTGATTACTTTGGAATTAATTCAGGGCTGGTTTTGCTGTTTTCGAATAGAGCCAAATAGATACTTTAAGATTACTAGTATTTCGCCTTCCAAATGTGTATAATTAGTACAGAATTTATATTTGTTTATACAACAATAGAATTTAACTTTTACGCACACGCAGGTGGTCTACGAGACCACGGAGAATACTTTCCCATTAATATAATCATAGACAATTGGTTCCAAGAAGCTATCTTCTCAGTACCTTTAATGACCATAACAGAAGTCGTTTGGTATGGTGTATCTGGTATTCCAGCAACAGCACTTCCTAGTAGCTTACGACAAACAGTTCTAGGATGTTGCTGACCAGCCCAGTGCAGTGGTGTCAGTTTATTGTTATCTTCGCTTAGAATATTCCCATGGAGGCATGTATGCAGTACTTGATTTGTTTGGTGTTATAACAAGAGTTTTATTAAACTTCCTGGCAGATTAAAACTGTGTGCCCGACCGAGACTCGAACTCGGGACCTTTGCCTTTCGCGGGCAAGTGCTCTACCAACTTTTTTTTTTTTTTTTTTTTTTTTTTTTTTTTTTTTTTTAGTGTGTGCTGACATGAAACTTCCTGGCAGATTAAAACTGTGTGCCCGATCGAGACTCGAACTCGGGACCTTTGCCTTTCGCGGGCAAGTGCTCTGCCATTTTTTTTTTTTTTTTTTTTTTACAGTAACAAACATAAACTGCTTCCAGCATTTTTTTTTTAAATATATAAGACGATAACTTTATAAAATAAAATTTTCTGGGAAACGTAAATAAGTGGACTTCCTTTTTTTTTGTTACATGATAGTGAAAAAAAATAAAATAAAATATCCTTCTTCTGTCAGTACAAAACAATAACGTTCTACGTTCCTCTTTTAGGCGCGTACCTCACTAATCCCGTCATACCTCGCGTTGGTGTCGGGTACGTCTTCACGTGTGTTTGTGGATCCTCTCCACTGTCCTGGTCCTTTCGTGTTCTGATACTTATAGGTAATAATTACATTCTCCTACCCGGGACACCCCAACTGGGTGGGGGATCAAGCAAGGCACTCCCTAAAAAATTTGCGTAATATGTTCGATATCTCGGATGTCTCATAAGCTGTGAGTGATGTTCCTGTAGTAAGGCCCAAAAGTCAAGCACATTCTTACTGCCGTCTCGGAAAAGATAACGCACAGTCAAACCTCGAATCCAAGTCACTGCGTTTGTCTTCGTTCGGGGATAATATGTCCTATCTGGGAGAAGTAGTGTGCGTGGTTCTATTGTTTGCGGCCCCACCCGAAGGAGGAAGGCGATCATTTTTTTGACCAAACACCATACGTCCGCCGAAGGACCGCATATCAGGCGATGCTCCTCAGTGTCTATAACATTACACTGCGGACACAGTGGCTCGTCCGCCATATGAATTTTATGCAACCTGGAACGAGTCACGTACTTCCCATTTACCACCTGATACCACAGTGCGCGCGTTTCCGTATCAAGGTGTGGGTGGTGCACTGTACGCCATACCACTGACCACGTAACTGTTGGTTGGCGGCGCTCTACGGCGTTATTCGGCCGTCGTCGAGTCAAGATGTGATATATATCACGTGCCGTCACCGTCCTGGTAGTCGGTAGTTCCATATGTACATAACTGTGTTCCACAAAGAAGGTTCGCATATGGGCAAGCGATGGTGAGATGTGAGCCACCGCTACCGGAGCCGAAAGCGAAGTTGGAGCGAGTTCGTCTATCAAGCTGCCCGTCAGACTTGTCTGGTGCCGTGTCCACATCTTTACCATCGTGGTTACATAAATAGCCACTGCTCGGTCGCGTACGTGGACGAGTCCAAGACCTCCACGACTACGAGGAAGGGTGAGGGTTTCGTATCCTACCTTAAAAAGCAGACCTGTGCTCACAAAATATCCTTGTGCTGCCAGGATTCGGCGGGCCAACACCACCGGCATAGGAAGAACTTGTGCCAGGTGGGGGATGCGAGAGGCTAGATAAGTGTTGGCAAAGGTGACCCGTTGTACCATATCCAGTGCCCTTAACCTGTGACTTCGGACACTCGCACGAATTGTTTGCAGAAGATGTCTGTAACTCAGTGCCGCCGTGCGTCGAACGTCTGTAGTGAAGATAATTCCTAGGCATTTCATCTTGTTGATCGGCTGTAATGGTGCTACACTTCCTGTCGGGAGTCCTCTCCCGATGTTCACCGCTCCTGACTTTGCCATGTTCAGGCGACTTCCCGTAGCCATACAATACAAATTAATCCAATGCAAGGCCACTCTTGCCTCGTCGCCTGACCTTGCTAAAAACACTAGGTCATCTGCGTATGTTCGGCATATAAACGTGTTGTGCCTTATCGTCATTCCTTGGAGTCGATTCCGGAGCCCGCAAAGCAGCGGCTCGACAGCGATGGCATACAATATCGTTGACAGCGGGCACCCTTGTCTGACCGATCGTGAGATGGTGATGGGCCCCACCAAACGTCCATTGATGAGCACTTTGGATGCGGCTCCGTGGAGTAGTCTCATGACGACGGTGACAAAACTTTCCGGAAACTTCATTTTCGTCATCACGTCCGTGAGATAAGCATGACTCAGCCAGTCAAATGCGCGATCGAAGTCTATCGATACCAATACACCCCGGAGACGACATGTTGAAGCCAGTGCGATAACATCGCGGTAGTCGCTGAGTGCCGTCTGTATATTGCTAGCTCCTCCTAGCTGGGTTTGGTCGAGTGAAATCACTTGGCGTATCACGCGTTTAAAGCGTGCTGCAAGTATCCTGGCGTAGATCTTGTAGTCGCAATTAAGAAGGGTCAGTGGCCGGTAGGCCTGTATCCCTGTGCCGCCAGATGGTTTGTGGATGGGGATGATCATTCCTTCCACGAAGGAGGGTGGAAGAGTCACGTCGGGAGACATCAATTCGCAGTACATGGCAGTCCATCGTGGAATCATGAGATCTTTAAATGTACGATAGAACTCTAACGGAAACCCGTCAGGCCCCGGCGATTTGTGCGACGCTCCCTTATCAATCGCTTCCATTACGTCGTCAACTGTGATTCCACCTGTTAACTCCAGGTTGGCCGACTCGTCGAGACACGCGGAGAGCGTTCGTCGGACCTCATGAAAGGCTGCCTGATCGTGTTCCGCTTCTTGATAGAGATGACCATAGTGTTCCACGAAGCGTTGGCAATGTCTTTTTGCGTTGTCATGCGGCGACCATCTGGCAGTACGACCGTCTGTATTAAGGTTCTGCGGCTACGTTGTTTTTCTCTGATAACGTGATACATCGACGGGGATTCTCCACGGACTCGTTCAAAGGCCCTTGCACGGATTGCGACACCCTCCAGTCGGCGGCGGGTTATGGAAATTATTTGGGCCTGTGCTCGTTTTATACCGGCACGACGCTCCTGTGAAGGTGCTTGTACAGAAAGTTCGCGCAGCATCGTGAAATAAAATTCCGTCGTGTGTCGCCTCCACATCATCTGCTCTCTTCCGTATGCATTTAACGCTCGGCGCAATGCAGGCTTAACGCATTCCAGCCACCACTGCAACGTCGTCGGATATGTCGGGAGGCGTCGTTCACACACGTGCCAAGTTTCTTCGACTAAGTGTCTGCACTCAGGTTCCCTAAGATGTGCTGTATTCAGTTTCCAAACACTGCGACTCCTCCACACTTGTTGACGACTCAGGGAGACCGTGCATATATATGCTATGTGATCTGAAAAGGTGACAGGCCACAATTCCGCATCGAGGATCGCAGGTTCGAGACGACGTGTTACGTAAATGCGATCGAGACGACTTGCAGAGTGACTCGTGACGTAGGTGTATCCACGTCTGTCGCCATGTATCTTCTCCCATGTATCAATGAGATTCATGTCCTGTATGAGTTGCCGCAGCTCCGGGCACGAAGTATAACGTGGGTGTTGATCTTTTGGTGCGAGCACGCAGTTGAAGTCGCCTCCAAATAAGACATGTTCATACCGACCTAAGAATAGTGTTGCTATCTCCTATGCGTAAAATCGGGATCGGTCGCGCCGTCTGTCTGACCCCGACGGTGCGTAAATGTTAACTACCCGTACTCCCAGCACTGTGAGCGCCAGTCCTCGCGCTGACGGCAGGTACACCACGTCCTCGGCTACTATGCCGCTACGTAGAAGTATCGCTGTTCCGCTGACGCCGTCGGTAGTAGGTGTAATGTACGTATCGTACTCATAGAGGTCGGGGAAGCTCTCAACACATACTTCCTGCAGCAGAACGATGTCGACTTCTGACGCATGCAACATGTCTCGTAATAATTGCAATTTGACAGGCGTTCTGATCGTATTAATATTAATAGAGGCCGTTCGCTATGCCTGCCGCTGGTCCTCAGTGCGTAAAGCGCACATGAACGCTTATGTTAATTTGTGTGCTGCTGCCCGGTGACATGCTGTCCGTGCGTCAGTCTGCATCTTCTGCGCGGTTAACATCCGGTGGACGCAGCACTCGCCATGGTGGGTGCGTCGTCGGTGTGGGGGTCAGTATCGGATTCGTCGGCCCAGTTCCTGTGCTGGAGGTCCAGCTCCCGTCGTGTCTCTCCGGCCGGGCTAACCGAAGGCTGTGGCGTTGCTGCGGTGGGTGGAGGGACTCCTTCCGTCGGCTTTCCGTCCGGTGTGTCTGTATTTAACCCCTGTGTAGCATGATCCGCGTCGTACTGCTGTGTGGGAGGTAGAACCTCCCGTTGCGCATCCGGATGCACTGTATCGACGTTACACCCAAGTTCGTCTGCCGTGGACTGCAGTAAGCAGGTATCCGACGGCGCTAGTCGTCGTTTCTTGTGGCGCTTCGGCGATCGTTGTTTGCGCGTGTGCGCCTCCGTATCCGAGTGCGGAAGTGACTCCCGGTGCTCAGGGACGAAAGCAGCTGTCGGCACAACAGCAGGATCAATTTCCATTTCTCCTACCGATCCTTTCCGCTCGGTGAAGTGCGTCGTCGGCGCCGGAGCGGCCGAGGTGCGCGTCGTTTCGTCACTGGAGGCGGTCTCTGCCGCAGTCGGTTGCCGTAAACTGTCAGGATTCTGTAGCTGGTCATTCTTCGGGATGGGATCCGTTCGAAACGCGTCCGCATACGTTAGTGGCAGCGGCGTCAACGTGGACGGAGGTACGGGTTCGCCGTTTGGAACTTGCACTATCCTCCGCTGCATACATTCGGAACGGACGTGGCCCTCTTTCCCGCAGCCTGAGCATGTTTTGGGTTGTCCATCGTATATGACTATAGCTCTGCATCCGCCGATGAACAAGTACGAGGGTACATGTTGTGTCAGTTCTATTCTGATTTGACGCACCCCATTGAGAACGGGGTAAGTCGTGAAGTTGGACCATTTTTCCTCAACGTGGCTAAGCACTCTTCCATATGGGCGTAAGGCGTCAACGACCAAGTCAGACGGAACCTCGAAGGGAAGTTCGAAAATACGTATGTTTCGTAAGCCCAGCCCTGCATGATCAATAGTGACTTCTCCAACATGTCCATCAGAGTGACGAAATTTGAGTCCATGTTTAGTATCTCGGATGATTCTGTCACATACTGCATCGTTAATCAGCTTGACGTAAACGACACTGCTCACTATGGAGAGGTGGATTCCGATAAGTTCGTTGTAGTCGAGTTTAACTTCGTCTCGTAGGAACCGTTCTATTTCGTAGGCTTTCGGTCGCGCATATTCATTCGAAAAACTAATCTTGAGAGTCGACTTGCGGTATGCATGTGCCATTCTATATCGAGTCGCCTAAACGCACGAGTACGCCGAAGAGGTAAACAACTGCGCGAGCGCGAACTTCTCCGGCAGGGACGTAAACAGACGTCCGTGCCGTAGCACCGCCGAAGGCAGACTGAGCTACCGAAGCACGACTCACGCCCGGTACTCACAGCTTTACTTCTGCCAGTACCTCGTCTCCTACCTTCCAAACTTTACAGAAGCTCTCCTGCGGCATGTGCACTGATTTGAAACTTTCTGGCTGATTAAAACTGTGTGCCAGACCGAGACTCAAACTCGGGACCTTTGCCTTTGGCTGGCACGTGCTCTACCATCTGAGCTACCGAAGCACAACTCACGCCCTGTCCTCACAGCTTTACTTCTGCCAGTACCTGCAAGGTTCGCAGGAGAGCTTCTGTAAAGTTTGGAAGGTAGGAGACGAGGTACTGGCAGAAGTAAAGCTGTGAGTACCGGGAGTGAGTCGTGCTTCGGTAGCTCAGTTGGTAGAGCACTTGCCCGCGAAAGGCAAAGGTCCCGAGTTCGAGTCTCGGTCGCGCACAGTTTTAATCTGCCAGGAAGTTTCATATCAGCGCGCACTCCGCTGCAGAGTGAAAATCTCATTCAAGAGTTTTATTGTGTGGTACATTAATTTGGTATCGTGTAAGCATTGTAACTGCGTCACAGCATATTCTCACGAGGAAGAGGAGGAGAGAAACAGATGCCCCTATTATTATCAACACAAGAAAGAAAGAATAACTGAGAAGAGGAGAGAATTCTTGAGGCAACTTTTTTGTTACCCTTCTGCAACACCATCTGTAGCAAAGGGTAATGTCAAAAACTTTGCCAAAAAAGGTAACTGAAACAATTGGAGACTTTTGTGGTGTGAAAAGCTCTGAAGTTGAATCAACGGCGAGCTCACGAGAATGAACTGGAAAAGCAAAACATAAAAATGAGATACGTTTATAAAAACATTCACCTTGAACATTCTGTTCTGAGTGCCAAGATGGTCTCGATGAAATATCCCACTGAATATGTACATTATTTTGGTAGCAGCTCATTTGTTAGTATCTTCATTTTGTGTAGAGGCTTCTAATCTAAATGTGAAATTGTTCTCTTAAACAGATATAGTAAAGCGATTGGTAATGATGGTACTTGACTTACTAACAAATCCCTCAATAGTATGTGTAACAATGCAAATTAAAAGCTATGGACACTGTATAAGAGGCCGGCCGGAGTGGCCAATCGGTTCTAGGCGCTACAGTCTGGAACCGCGCAACCGCTACGGTCGCAGATTCGAATCCTGCCTCGGGCATGGGTGTGTGTGATGTCCTTAGGTTAGTTATGTTTAAGTAGTTCTAAGTTCTAGGGGACTGATGACCTCAGATGTTAAGTCCCATAGTGCTCAGAGCCACTTGAACCGCTGTATAAGAGTGTGTGTACTGACTTCGGTATTCCAGGTGCGTGCACCGCCGTGTTAAGTTACGAAGGGATTACTGATTTCACCCTATAATGAAAGATACTAAGTAGTAATAGTGAAAATAGATTAGAAAATCAATTACATACATAAAACTAAGCACGAAATTAGATCTGGTGTTATATTCTTTAAAACTGAAGGCCAACCTTTCTCTTTTATAGAAATGCAGATAATATTCACATATGTTAATGATAAACAGTTGAAAGTAAAAAACGAATTTAAGAAGGCAGATGGCAAAACAAAAATTATCGCAGTTTGCTTCGTTACACCGCGACTTCAGAATGTTCCTTCCAGGTCGCACTGTGATCTTCTTCAACAGCATGTGCCACAAGTTTCACACTTCATCTGTTGACGCTCCTGGCATTCCGGGTCTTAGACTATCGTCTGTACTCAAACGACCATCGTGAAGACAGTTAACCCAACGCGAAAGTGTACTACGGTCCATTGTAAACTCAACACAAACTTCACTGCACTGCTGATTTCTGTCGGACTTTTGCCGCATACGTTTCGATTTTGACGTGCGAACTCTGGCCTTGAACACTCACAGTACCTGAGACCCAGCAGGTCCATTTCTATCCTTTTTATGTTAAAGTACACAGTGAAAAACCAAACACGCTTCTTTCTCAATCTCCCAAATACATCTAACGTAACTTTCATTGTTGTTGCATCAAACAGTCCACCGGAATATCAACCTGTGCATTTTTTATGAAATACCGCTGTGTACAGAGTGGAAACTACCAGGTTATATCGGAGGAGGTGTTTCCGGTTCCCTAATCTGCCTCCGTATTGACGGCAGCCGTCGTTCGAGTACAACGCTTTGTGTTGCTCCGTCGAGGCGCGGAAGTGAGGATACGTTAATAGGGGCGCCAATCGGCCCCGCATAATGCCTGAGAATACCGCAGCAAGACTCTGCCGGTAGTGATGCAATTTCTCCGTGCTTTCACACGCACACAGCTAGCTTTTCCTGGACTGCGGAAGGGTTGACGCAACCAGTCCTGAATGGAAAACGCTTCCGATGTGCACCATTCCAAATCGGGTAACTGCCAGGTGACGTAATTCGTATCCACCGAACGGCACCTTGTCTGTAGCCGCAAGTCGTACTGAGACGTCTTTTTACATTCTTCGATACGTCATCGCCATTTACATTTCCTTGGTCTCGAATCCACTGAAAAATGGACCCACATAATTGTGTTAATTTGTCAATTTTTCAAATTTCTATTGCAATGTATTGTTATTAATGATTCCCCGTCGCTCTGCATAAAACACGAGTCACTTGCCACACAGAGCAACGCCTACTGTCTCTGTTTTAGCGCTGCCACGGTTGCTGAAAGGGAGGTTAGTGCTTAGCTTCGTTTGGAACAACGGTGTGAGATTGTTCCTCGGCGATCTGACAAACGACTAATCGTCAACACGAATCTAAAACAGCTCCGATTCCTCCACGTCGGGCGACTTCCATTCTTAAGAAGTTTGTAAGAAAAAGTTGATATAAAAGTTTTCACCTCCTTTAAAGGAGTTAGTTGTAGAACATTAACGGAATACATCCTTAGCAAGAGAAAAGACGCAATCGCTCAGTACATTTAGAGAAACGTACAGAGAGATTACTTGATTTAACAAATGAAAAACAGTCTGTAGTACTAACAATATTCTAGTCATTGGGGATGCACATACTAGCTATCAAGAGTTCGGTGACTGTATTCCGTTCCCAGAGAGATCAATGACCGAGGTCAGCGACATAAAGTAAATATTGCGAACACAAAAAATTGAGTAGTTTATTCGTTTCAGCAGCAGAAGTAAACATCAAATACGCGAGACACAGTACGACAACCAGTAACAAACGAACACAGCTTGGGATGTCGAGAGTGTGATTTCCACGATGGTGATACGACGTTTATCACACGTGACCTATAAACGTTTTGAAGATTCGTGCACAGGAAATCTCGAAACCATTATACAACGGTTCACGGTTACGTAGACAGGTAATGGAATTATACGTGACACCGTTTAGTTCCGGCGTTCCGTTTTCCATTCTTCTGAATTATTGGAGAGGGAACATACGAGATCGAAAATGGTTCAAATGGCTCTGAGCACTATGGGACTTAATATCTGAGGTCCCCTAGAACTTAGAGAACTACTTAAACCTAACTAACCTAAAGACATCACACACATCCATGCCCAAGGCAGGATTCGAACCTGCGACCGTAGCGGTCGCGCGGTTCCAAACTGAAGTGTCTAGAACCGCTCGGCCACAGCGGCCGGCTCAGACGAGGTCCGCGCCCTAAAAGATGTCTTTCAAGATGGGTGGATATAGGAAGAGTATGAGAATTTTGGCGTCTGTTAATCAAAGGAAAACTCAGTCGCAAAACTCTTGTTTATTAACAGAAACGCGTAATTGCGACGGCGGCTAGTACAGACTGTCACTATTACATCGAAACACGCACATCAAGCAGAACAGGGTAGTTTACTATCAGTTCTTCGTCTGAATTTTACATGTTGGCTCCCACATGACGACTCATAGCTGGCAACAACTCTTCAAAGGAATTCGCCGCGCGACCGTGTCGTCGCTTTGTCGGTGTCGGCGGACCTTGGACGTCTCCGGCGGCTCGCACACCGCATTGCTGTTTGCCTCTCCGCTGTGACGTCACAGACTGGTCGAGGTTGGGCAAAACTCACACTTCAACCAGCACTTCCGTAAAACCTCTCACTACTGGAATATATGACCCGAAACGCTGAATACTTCGAACGTGTTCCTCATGATAGCCCTCAAATTTTTTCCAGTGCCTTCTCACGAAAGGGATGCTATTCCATCTCCCCCTCCTCTTTCTTTTTCTTTGGTATCTCTCTCTCTTGTCTTCATTAGGATTTCGAACCTCAAGCGGTAAAAACGGAACACAATTAGGATCACGCTGTTACCTGTCTGTCTGCTTGTCTGTCCGACTACTCAAAACCACTTTTCTCAATAACGGGCACACATACCAAATTACGACTATTCAAAACCATTTTTCTCAACAACGGGCACACATACCAAATTAAAATTTATTTCCCACATTGATGTCTACGGTCTCTCCAAGGTGAAAAAACTGAAGTTTCTAAGTCAATGCAATCAAAAGATACTGTCATTTATGTCACATAATTTGATACTCGCAAACCTAAATCTTCAACTTTTGTAGTCCTGTCTTCCTCAGTTGCGTGTAATATTGCGGTATATTGATAGTTTTTACTTTTGGACCCTCTAATTACAACTGAATGAAACAGAATTTTCGTACCATACCCGTTTCGCCTTCATTCTCTGCAAGGAATCTTCAGCGCTATCTCTCTCTCTCTCTCTCTCTCTCTCTCTCTCTCTCTGTGTGTGTGTGTGTGTGTGTGTGTGTGTGTAACGGTATTTGTTTTGGTGAACTCTCTTCTTTTTTAACTTGTGTGTGAGAGAAACATTTTTTTAATGAGAATAAACAACCATGACAAGTACCCTATACAAATGCAAGAAAACTTCCACATCCAAAAATCCATCGCTGAAAACAAACATGTGTTAAATGAGCACGCACATATGAGTACAGACAACCTACTACACTTAATGAAAGAAATTATAAGATAAAAATCAACCTTCTTGCACATGCACCC
Organism: Schistocerca serialis cubense; assembly: GCF_023864345.2. NCBI lineage: Eukaryota > Metazoa > Arthropoda > Insecta > Orthoptera > Acrididae > Schistocerca > Schistocerca serialis. Next base: position 609,783,352 of record NC_064643.1, on the reverse strand, counting down.
ACATTAAATAAATGTCGTCGGGTAGACCGTTTGCCGGGTGCAGGTCTTTCGATTTGACGCCACTTCGGTGACTTGCGCGTCGATGGTGATGAAATGATGATGATTAGGACAACATAACACCCAGTCGGGAATCGAACTCGGGCCCTTAGGATTGACATTCTGTCACGCTGACCACTTTTTTTTATTTTTTCATTTTGTTCGATATTCACTACTGGCCATTAAAATTGCTACACCAAGAAGAAATGGTGATGATAAACGGGTATTCATTGGACAAATATTCATTGGACAAATATATTATACTAGAACTGACATGTGATTACATTTTCACGCAATTTGGGTTCATAGATCCTGAGAAATCAGTACCCAGAACAACCACCTCTGGCCGTAATAACGGCCTTGATACGCCTGGGCATTGAGTCAAACAGAGCTTGGATGGCGTTTACAGGTACAGCTGCCCATGCAGCTTCAAAACGATACCACAGTTCATCAAGAGTACTGGCGTATTATGACGAGCCAGTTGCTTGGCCTCCATTGATCAGACGTTTTCAATTGGTGACACATCTGGAGAACGTGCAGGCCAGGACAGCAGTCGAACATTTCCTGTATCCAGAAAGGCCCGTACAGGACCTGCAACATGCGGTCGTGCATTATCCTGCTGAAATGTAGGGTTTCGCAGGGATCGAATGAAGGGTGGAGCGACGAGTCGTAACACATCTGAAATGTAACGTCCACTGTTCAAAGTGTCGTCAATCCAAACAACAGGTGACCGAGACGTGTAATCGATGGCACCCCATACCATCACTTCGATGTCTCCAAACACGGATGCGAGTATCATGATGCTGTAAAACAGAACCTGGATTCGTCCGAAAAAATGACGTTTTGCCATTCGTGCACCCAGGTTCGTCGTCGAGTACACCATTGCAGGTGCCCCTGTCTGTGATGCAGCGTCAAGGGTAACCGCAGCCACGTTCTCCGAGCTGATAGTCCATGCTGCTGCAAACGTCGTCGAACTGTTCGTGCAGATAGTTTTTGTCTTGCAAACGTCCCCTTCTGTTGACTCAGGGATCGAGACGTGGCTGCACGATCCGTTACAGCCATGCGGATAAGATGCCTGTCATTTCGACTGCTAGTGATACGAGGCCGTTGGGATCCAGCACGGCATTCCGTATTACCCTCCTGAACCCACCGATTCCATATTCTGGTAACAGTCACTGGATCTCGACCAACGCGAGCAGCAATGTCGCAATACGATAAACTCTAATCGCGATAGGCTACACTCCGACCTTTATCAAAGTCAGAAACGTGATGGTGCGCATTTCTCCTCCTTACACGAGGCATCACAACAACGTTTCACCAGGCAACGCCGGTCAACTGCTGTTTGTGTATGAGAAATCGGTTGGAAACTTTTCTCATATGAGCACGTTGTAGGTGTCGCCACCGGCGCCAACCTTGTGTGAATGCTGTTAAAAGCTAATCATTTGCATTTCACAGCATCTTTTTCCTGTCGGTTAAATTTCGCGTCTGTAGCACGTCATCTTAGTGGTGTAGCAATTTTAATGGCCAGTAGTGTAGTTCGTTGCGTTTGGTCTGGGCGGACGTTACAAGACATCCGTTTTAGTTAATCGTTGATTCCTTGACTCAGTTTTTTTTATTACAGAGAGCACGTAGCCCTCTGACCGAACACGCTGAGCTACCGTGCCGGCACCACTCAGCTACCGGGGGCGGACATGGAACCACATTAAAGCAACTACATATCTACCTCTCTGTCTCTCTCTCTCGCTCGCTCTCGCTCTGTGTCCCTCCCCCTTCCTTGCGATCACACACACACACACACACAAAACGTTTCTCTCCCACATACACACACAAACAACATAAAAAAATACTAAAGCTCACCAAAACAAATACCATTTCACACAAAAATACACACATATGCACCCACCCACCCACACACACACACACACACACACACACACACACATCCATATACAAACATATCACAGATACCTCAAAAATTACACTCGAAAGTTGGCAATAACATTCGATAACTTCCGACAGTCGGCAGCACAAAACAAAACATAACATCAAAGGAAGTTTTCAATTCCTAGTGCTGTGAAGTGTGGAAAGCAAAAAATCCAAATGGCAATTATAAGGAGGGGAACAGCGCCAAAAATGAAACTATAACATAACATGCAGAAAATCGTCCACGGAAGTTGTAAGTAGAATTTCAAATATTACTATGTCATACAAAAACCTACCACCAAAACTGTTTATAGCCTATAGATACATTGCTCCAAAATGTAAGCTAAATAGTAATAATATGTATGTATTCCAGCCCACTGAAGATGCCTTGCAGAGAATAAAGGCGAAACACGTATGGCACGAAAACTGCGTTTCATTCAGTTGTAATTAGACGGTCCAGAAGTAAAAATTATCACTCTTTAATACCTTTAGAGTACTTCGTCTTGACGTAGAATCATGAAATTTATTAAGAAGAAAAGTTCCGTAGTACAAGTAAAGGGACAAAATCGGAAAATGGTCAACTTGTATCACACGAAAAATATTTATTTTGACATTTGCTATCCGACTTCAAAGTTGAAATTAAAATATTCTCGAAAGTCTCGGAATCCATGGGAGCGATACTCTGCCAGTATCAGTGTCGATAACGGCCGAAAATAGTCGGGATCCCCGATTCCCGGAATAGAAGAACTGTCCATATAGATAATTTAGTTTGTACGGAAACCTCAATACGAGAATGCTACTCGCACGTGTCCAGGTGGTTTTTTTGTTTTTTTTACATCCATTTTACTTTTATTTTGGCCACTACTACGTTTCGGCTATGTCACCATTTTCAAGTAAAACGTTTAGCCAGTTAAACTCATGTTTTCAATTACAGTCATATAATTTCAAAGGCGGTGCGTGGTTGGCGGGGCTGCAGAGCTGCACACACTGTTCAGTGTTCCCTCACATTAGTAAATGCCTTGGCTGTGTGCTACTGTTTGTACTGTACCGCACATCATGGCTACAGCTCACAAACCCCGACATCCGCGTACCACCCTTGAAATTATACGACTGCTATCAAAACACATATCTTTAACGTGTGAAACGTTTTGCTTATAGATGGCTACATAGCCGAAACGTCGCAATGTACAAAATAGAAATAAAACGGATTTATAGAACAGTCAGCGCAGGAAATAATTTCTCTAGAGGAATCCTGGTTCATGTTCCCGGTAACCTGAATGAGTAGTTATGTCTTGATGCGAAACACAGAACACCACACGATTATTACTGGGCTGAAATAAAAGAAACGTTATTAACATTCTACATACTTATTCTTCATGTCTACATATTTGCAGCCCTCTGCCGGTAGAGGGCTCCGAATTGCAACGTGTGACACTGTGTGTGACGTAACGTTGTCCATGTGTAAGAAACAGAGTACTGTAATCGAGTTCCGAATTCGAAGAGTCCGTCCACAAACGGAGTATCCTGTGCTTCAGCATGACAATGTCAGACCACACGAGCGCTGCGACATCTGCAACAACCCAACGCCGTGGGTCTGCTGTTATCGATCATCCTCCATACAGTCTCCACTTGGCCCCATCCGATTTTCATATGTTTCCAAAAGTTAAGGAACACTTTGGAGCACTTCAAAAATGGTTCAAATCAAATGGCTCTGAGCACTATGGGACTTAACTTCTGAGGTCATCAGTCCCCTAGAACTTAGAACTACTTAAACCTAACTACCCTAAGGACATCACACACACCCATGCCCGAGGCAGGATTCGAACCTGCGACCGTAGCGGTCGCGCGGTTCCAGTCTGTGGCTCCTAGAACCGCTCGGCCACCTCAGCCGGCCAGAAATTTTGTTTGACGGAAGATTTGACAAGATGGCGAACGATGTTTGTGCTGATGTTTCGCTGCATATGTTTAGTGAAAATAAGTTTTATTACTATTTATCTCCCTGTATCGTGGGTTTCCACAGCCACGGTAACTATGATCAAAGGAAGAAGAAACAAAAAGAAAAAACAAAATAGCACTGGCAGTTACCAAATTCGTAGAGATGTCACGTCTTCTCCAGCCACATATTACTCAGGAAGAGGTTAAGAAGGAAATCAACATATTGCGCACACCCATAGAAGCGAGAGTGACAATGAAAGAAAAAAGAATCGAAGTTCTCCCGTTATTTCATGGCCGATGAAGGTATTTCCATGAACTGTCATTAGAAGATCAATTAGAAAAGAATAAATTTTCCCTTATTTGTATCCTCTTTGTCAATTGAGGACGAAGTAACTCAAAACAAGTTATTAAATTACAATGAAATGAAAACCCTTAGCTGCTTACAGGCGTTGACATACGTCAACGGTGACGATGAAAATGTGGGCCCCGACCGGGACTCGAACCCGGGATCTCTTGCTTACATGGCAGACGCGCTATCCATCTTTTTTTTAATTTTTGATCATTTTGTTCGTTGATTTTCGTTGTATTTGTTCGGGGTGGACGTCTCATGACGCTAGTTCAAGGTCATCGTTGATCCATTAACTCAGTTTTTTTCTGTTTTTCCTTTTTTTTATTATTATTATTACAGAGAGCAGGTAACCCTCTAACCGAACACGCTGAGCTACCGTGCCGGCATCCATCTAAACGAACGAGGACACAGAGGATAGCGCGACTGCAGGGATTTATCTCTGTCAAGCCTCCGCGAAACCCACATACTCAACGTATAGTCCCGCACTACATTCGTAGTGCCCCCGCCCATTATACTCATTACTCGCCGCACGTTGGCGATTCCCGTAAGAGATCTGGCACTGTTTGTACATCCGCACAGAAGAAGAAGATGGTCAAGTGGCCGGTGAGCCTTAACTATATATAGGTATATACTAAGATGGCATATGTTCTTTCTGTCCGAAAGAACAGATGCCATCTTAGAATATACCGGGTGATCAAAAAGTCAGTATAAATTTGAAAACTGAATAAATCACGGAATAATGTAGATAGAGCGATACAAATTGACACACGTGCTTGGAACGACATGGGGTTTTACTAGAACCAAAAAAATACAAAACGTTCAAAAAATGTCCGATCAGAATAGCAATAATTAACATAACAAAGTAAGATAAAGCAAAGATGATGTTCTTTACAGGAATGCTCAATGTGTCCACCATCATTCCTCAACAATAGCTGTAGTCGAGGAATAATGTTGTGAACAGCACTGTAAAGCATGTCCGGAGTGATGATGAGGCATTGGCGTCGGATGTTGTCTTTCAGCATCCCTAGAGATGTCGGTCGATCACGATACACTTGTGACTTCAGGTAACCGCAAAGCCAATAAGCGCACGGACTGAGGTCTGGGGACCTGGGAGGCGAAGCATGACGAAAGTGGCGGCTGAGCACACGATCATCACCAAACGACGCGCGCAAGAGATCTTTCACGCCTCTATCAATATGGGGTGGTTCTAATAAAACCCCACGTCATTCCAAGCATGTGTGTCAATTTTTACCTCTCTATCTACATTATTCCTTGGTTTATAAAGTTTTCAAATTTATATTGACTTTTTATCACCCGGTATATAAAGTTATGAAATGTTACACTGTCCACTCGCAGAAAGTTGATCTAACATCACTGGTTTTCACGTGTGTATATCACTCTCATTTCAAATCAAATGGATGGCTCTGAGCACTATGGGACTTAACATCTTAGGTCATCAGTCCCCTAGAACCTAGAACTACTTAAACCTAACTAACCTAAGGACATCACACACATCCATGCCCGAGGCAGGATTCGAACCTGCGACCGTAGCAGTCCCGCGGTTCCGGACTGCAGCGCCTAGAACCGCACGGCCACCGCGGCCGGCCATTTCAAATCATTCCCTGGACCAACGTCTTGTTTTCGTCTTCTTCTTCTTCTTCTTCTTCTTCTTCTTTAAACGCAGTGGAAATGTTTCATCTGCATTTATATCCTTTGTCACTAGTGTCAAAATATAGCATACAGGAACAGCTCAAATGGTTCAAATGGCTGTGAGCACTATGGGACTTAACATCTGAGGTCATGAGTCGCCTAGAACTTAGAACTACTTAAACCTAACAAACCTAAAGACATCACACATATCCATGCCCGAGGCAGGATTCGAACCTGCGGCCGTAGCGGTCCCGCGGTTCCGGACTGCAGCGCCTAGAACCGCTCGGCCAACAGGAACAGCATCTGCTTCAAAAATGAGGTTAAACTGAAAACGTGTATGGGCTAGCTGACAAATCCGTGGCTAGATGAGAGCAAATGTAGCGAACAAGTCTGATCGTTTACGAGTACCTTTGGAAACACACGTAACTCCGGCCAGAGGCAGTGACCGGAGTTTATTGTATCGCTAAGGAGCTAGACGAAAATCTTAGGTAACATCCTGAGATTTTTCGGACGCGTGCGTAATGGGAGTGCCGTCACTTAGCGCGGCCGATGCGTCGCTTTCCGGATGTCGTCGCGAGGACGATTTCGAACCTCGTCACGTGGCGGCGGCGGGCCAGCCGTATGCGCCAGACAGAAGCGGCGCGCAGTGGGCAGGCACTTTAAACGCGCTGCGGCTCCGCCCTGAGGACGAGCGCCGCCGGCCTTGGCCCACTGGGCACAATTGCCACCCGCCATGGGCACTGTCGCTTCCGTTCCGCGGCGCACCACGCGCAGAGGCGGTCGTCGCCATGCACGTCACGCACGCAGGCAGGCAGGAGACATCGCGCAACTAGAGTCACTGCGTCCTCAGCCACGGGCACCGCAGTCGTCCGTGCACGCGCTGTCCGGGTCAGCTAATGAGGCGCGTGGACTGCGTCCGCCGCGCCCCAGCGCAGGGGCTCCGAGGGGTCGAGTGTTGCACATCGGCGTAGGCGGCAGGGAAGCGAGAGCGCACGGGCGCCCACACTCACCCGCATACGTAACTATCTGAATATCGAGCTTCTGAGATTGAAAAGTCCTGTGAGCTATGTGTCGAGTAGCAGGTATTAGTTGCGGTGCAGCGTGACAAGTAGTAATATACTGGAAACACAACTCAAGATTTTACAGATAGCTATTTTCTTTTGATAAGACCAGTGTATTTGGGAGACCACTAATGTGTTCAGCTTTAGATCTGTTAATCTTTCTCTTACGAAATTCCACTAGTATGCTTTCATTTCCATTTTTATATTCAAATAGGTCCCTTAGGTATTTTAATCGAGGATTCTGATTGCGTGAAGGCAATTCGGGTCAAAAGGTCAATTATTCGCGTAATCAATCCGTACGTCTCCTGAAGACAATCTAGAACCGACGCATCGGTGATCAATTAATAATCTCTCGCTCTTTTCAAGTCGTACTAAAAAAATAAATAAAACGGCCACACAGGATACCCTTAAGTACGCAGTCTAGCGTTAGGTTCCATTTTGTCAGTAAATATTACCAACAGTGACAGCATCACTATTATTATTATTTACTAATATTTCTTATACAGAATAAGCGAGTTCCTAGGAACTCGCTTAGTCTGGATAAGAAATAGTAGTAAATAATAGTAGTGATACTGTCACTGTTTCCGGCCGCGGTGACCGAGCGGTTCTAGGCGCTTCAGTCCGGAACCGCGCGACCACTACGGTCACAGCTTCGAATCCTGCCTCGGCCATGGATGTGTGTGATGTCCTTAGATTAGTTAGGTTTAAGTAGTTCTAAGCTCTAGGGGTCTGATGACCTCAGAAGTTAAGCCCCATAGTGCTCAGAGGCATTTTTTTTGTCACTGTTGGTTGGTAATGTTTACTGACAAAATGCAACCTAACGCTAGATTGCGTATTACGGCTATCCTGTGTGGCAGCGTTTTAGTACGACTTAAAAAGAGAGAGGGATTATTAACCGATCACCGATGCGTCAGTTCTCGATTGTGTTCAGGAGACGTACGGATTGATTACGCGAATAATTGACCTTTTGACCCGGATTCCCTCCACGCAATCAGAATCTTCGATGAAAATACCTAAGGGACCTGTTTGAATATAAAAATGGAAATGAAATCATATTAGTGGAATTTCGTAAGAGAAGGATTAACACATCTACAAAGTTGAACACATTAGTGGTCTCCCAAATACAATCGAGACACCGCGATAAAGAGAGAACTTGTAACAAAGCTCATATACAATTTGAGCATCATTTTTGGTTAGTGGAAGAAGATAATAAGGATATTACTGCATCGTAAAATATTAATATATTTTGAACAAATTGGCATTAAACTTCTACACATTGACAAATACAAAATAAATGCATGATTGACATCTGATATTTCTTTTGTACATGGCGCAGTCCAATAATCGCTGCTTTGTCAGTCCGTTCCTTCTTAAAATTAAATGTCCTTGCGTGTGTGTAAGTAATTTGTTTCCTCACCCGAGTTACAGAAATGTTTGTTCGTCGTTTCACACAGTTTTTACACAAAATAAAAATACAACTTGTAGCAATGCTATGTAGTACGTCTTAACATGTCTGCGACCGAAAGTACAAGAGCAAAATAACTGATGATAGTCGAAGTAGAGAGGATATAAAATGTAGACTTACAATGGCAAGGTAAGCGTTTCTGAAGAAGAGAAATTTGTTAACATCGAGTATAGATTTAAGTGTCAGGAAGTCGTTTGCAATAGGTATTGGGAGATGAAGAAGCTTGCACAGGATAGAGTAGCATGGAGAGCTGCATCAAACCAGTCTCTGGACTGAAGACCACAACAATAACAGTGTAATCAAGTAGATAGATACTAACAGGCGTCACGCGATGGACCCACGTTTCCTCCCCTGTGCTGCTATAGTGCAGGAATGGAACGCCTTCTGCCCAATAGCCCTTTAAGTGCGGGAGTGACAACCCCATCCCCTTGGCTTAGTGTTGTTTGAGTGTTGCCGCGGTACTCAACGAGAACGCCTTCCGGTAGTCCAATGTGTTGCGCGCGATATCCACTACAGTGGCAGTAAAGCTGTTGAGACCGCGGGCAACGTTCTTGATCGGCTTGAACGAACCCTCCAACAGGGAGCCGTTGTCACCTGCGGTGGACGTGCGTGGCGCTCTGACCTTGCTCTTTCCGCACGTCTGTTCTGCCATTATGAAATTCATAACACCAAAACAACACCTGTTCCATAACACTTCACTGGCTCCGTAATCTTGCGCTAGCTGGCTGTGAGTAGCACTTCCGGATGTTTCCTTTAAACGCTGGAAATCTTATTACATTTCGCACTTCAGTCGCTCACCATGCATCCGTCAACTCTTCCATCTTGAAACTGCATTTCGAAGCGTGAGGGTACAGCTACAGTGACTCCAAAAGGTGTTCGTCCGACCACAGCGCTTAGAACATAAGAAGAACAATAGTAAAAATATAGCTAAAAACGAACAATAACTGCATACGTTGGTTAATATTTACATCTAGAAATAATACGCCGTTTGGTTCATATGTCGTCAAATTTGGGAACAAATCCACGTTATTGAAACTCATGGCGCAGCTGACGCCAAACTCGTCTAGCAAAATCCCAGGTATGACGCCGCAGTGACAAACATCCCGTATGCTTCCCTTATGCTGTTATGTTTCATACGCTGTAGTTCATAGTTCCTTCGCTGTTTTCAAAGAGGTTGGTTGAGATTTAAATAATACGGGTCGAAAACGTCGAGATAATGCAAAAGAAAACCAAGAAACCTATATCAGATTGTTTCGAAAACGGAAATCTTTTCAAGAAATTGGACAAACCATTGGCAGACCTATAAGTGCCGTGCAGGTTTAATCAAAACAAAGGCTACGAAAACCAATCACGAAGCGGTCTACTTGGATGATTCAAGACAAATCCAAGAACTAAGCACTCCAAAACTTGATATTGCAGCTCAAATCCACACAGGAAAATCTGTTTCACCGCAGACTGTAATAAATGTGCTCTGTGAAGTTGGGTATGGAGGCCATAGATCGGTGAAATCGACAGAACGAAACGAGTGGCATTTCCGGAAAACATAAATACAGTGGGTTTGATTTCTGGAAGAAGGTTGTATGTACTGACGAGAGTCGATTTCAGCTGTTTAAATCAAACGGAAGAGAAGCATTGGGGGGAAAAGAAGAGAATCGTACACTTGAAGAGAGAATATCAGTTAAAGACGGACGAGGTTAAGTCTTGTCTGGGTTTTTTGAGTGGTGTGGGCGATTTGTGATTTATTGATGAAAATGTGACCAGAAGCTTTACATAAACATCCTGAAATCACTTTATCCACATGTGAGAATAATGAGTCTCTTTCTGGGGATTATACACTCCTGGAAATGGAAAAAAGAACACATTGACACCGGTGTGTCAGACCCACCATACTTGCTCCGGACACTGCGAGAGGGCTGTACAAGCAATGATCACACGCACGGCACAGCCGACACACCAGGAACCGCGGTGTTGGCCGTCGAATGGCGCTAGCTGCGCAGCATTTGTGCACCGCCGCCGTCAGTGTCAGCCAGTTTGCCGTGGCATACGGAGCTCCATCGCAGTCTTTAACACTGGTAGCATGCCGCGACAGCGTGGACGTGAACCGTATGTGCAGTTGACGGACTTTGAGCGAGGGCGTATAGTGGGCATGCGGGAGGCCGGGTGGACGTACCGCCGAATTGCTCAACACGTGGGGCGTGAGGTCTCCACAGTACATCGATGTTGTCGCCATTGGTCGGCGGAAGGTGCACGTGCCCGTCGACCTGGGACCGGACCGCAGCGACGCACGGATGCACGCCAAGACCGTAGGATCCTACGCAGTGCCGTAGGGGACCGCACCGCCACTTCCCAGCAAATTAGGGACACTGTTGCTCCTGGGGTATCGGCGAGGACCATTCGCAACCGTCTCCATGAAGCTGGGCTACGGTCCCGCACACCGTTAGGCTGTCTTCCGCTCACGCCCCAACATCGTGCAGCCCGCCTCCAGTGGTGTCGCGACAGGCGTGAATGGAGGGACGAATGGAGACGTGTCGTCTTCAGCGATGAGAGTCGCTTCTGCCTTGGTGCCAATGATGGTCGTATGCGTGTTTGGCGCCGTGCAGGTGAGCGCCACAATCAGGACTGCATACGACCGAGGCACACAGGGCCAACACCCAGCATCATGGTGTGGGGAGCGATCTCCTACACTGGCCGTACACCACTGGTGATCGTCGAGGGGACACTGAATAGTGCAAGGTACATCCAAACCGTCATCGAACCCATCGTTCTACCATTCCTAGACCGGCAAGGGAACTTGCTGTTCCAACAGGACAATGCACGTCCGCATGTATCCCGTGCCACCCAACGTGCTCTAGAAGGTGTAAGTCAACTACCCTGGCCAGCAAGATCTCCGGATCTGTCCCCCATTGAGCATGTTTGGGACTGGATGAAGCGTCGTCTCACGCGGTCTGCACGTCCAGCACGAACGCTGGTCCAACTGAGGCGCCAGGTGGAAATGGCATGGCAAGCCGTTCCACAGGACTACATCCAGCATCTCTACGATCGTCTCCATGGGAGAATAGCAGCCTGCATTGCTGCGAAAGGTGGATATACACTGTACTAGTGCCGACATTGTGCATGCTCTGTTGCCTGTGTCTATGTGCCTGTGGTTCTGTCAGTGTGATCATGTGATGTATCTGACCCCAGGAATGTGTCAATAAAGTTTCCCCTTCCTGGGACAATGAATTCACGGTGTTCTTATTTCAATTTCCAGGAGTGTATTTTCACACAAGATGATGATCCGAAGCACACAGCTCCAGCAGTAAGACTGTGCTGTTGTATAACACTCCCCGTTGGATGTCAACACCATCGCAATGCCCAGAGTTTAATCCAATAGTGGATTTGTGTAATGCACTCGACAAAAATATGAGGAAGCATCAGATATCCAATAGAAATTATCTAAAGAGCGCTCTCCTAGAGGAATGACATAAAAGTTACAGTTCAGACAACAGAATCTTGGTGAAACATATGCCAAGGAGAATGTAAGAGATTACTAAGAGGAAAGAAGGTCATACTGAGTACTAACCATAACATTCTATGTTTAGATTATCATTTTCAGTATTGCAGACGAGTACTTATTTTACATCCCAAATTGCCTATCTTCACTTTCGAATGTTTAACTATGTTTATATAAATAGAAATCTGTGTTTCTATACCGTTTTAACCTTCTCACTGGTTGATAAAGAAATCCATGTACTTGCTGACAATTTTCCACTATCTAAACACCTTTAAACATTAATTTATGTATTAGATGAATACTAAGGACGGCGTTTGAAAGCTTCTATCGTCTCCTGTATCTATAAACGTAATTTAAGTCGGATGGGGTATTTATACACTCGTGACAACTTCTGTTACCTTGCTGACTCAGAATCCCTGTTAGTAAAAATCATAATGTACATCTCTCGGAAAGGTACTGGAGAGATTTCGAAAGCTAGTTAGAGGAACACATTCCATTCGTCGAACCACATTTTTAAATGCAGACTTGTTATGTGAAAGGACAGGGCGAACGAAGATACATCTTGTTTTCACCCTCCGTCTGTTCGTGAGGTCACAGTAGAGAGGTAAGGGGTCATAGAGCAAGCAACCGTCAGAGACTAGTCGAAGGCGACGTCAGCGCGCGGCCGACAAGAGCCGATAGGGTCGCTCGGCGAGATCCTTTGACTGGTGCTAGAGGCTAAGAGTCTTCATGCGAAAGTAAATATTTACAGTTCAGTCGAAGACCACAGTCCCGTCTGATGTGCCCGTCCTGTTAGCTCTAGGGAACCCTTCGTAATAGCCAAAAGTAGAGACTATTAATAACAGTCGGAACTGAGGAAGATGGTTCAGTCGTTAAAGCATTGGTCTGTCATTTAGGAGCAGTCACATAGTGACACTGTCATTCTCATTTAAATGTTTCTTAGTTCCCTTAAAACTTGTCAGGTGAGTGCGGCAATGGTTCACTTAAACAGTTGTGCTAGTATTCTGTTTTTCAGTTTCGATTTTTTTTTTACTACACCGTGAATGGTATTTTACCGAGTGCATAGGAAAACGTGAATATTACTCTGTAGGCTTCATAGTCATTGTGATGCTTTTATACGACGATTTATGGAATGAATGGACGAACAAGCACCTGTGCGTGTGGCACCTTTACGTAATACTCTTTCTTTACAATCCTTTCGTCAGGAAAAACCTTTGAAATGGATAACATTCACTCCTCCTATTGCGACTACCTATGTAAAATAAAAGGCTGAAAATCATGTAGTCTTTGTAGTCAGTAGATATCAAGCGATATGACTCTATATAGATGATTTATTGTAGAGGTCCACTAAATCACATGTGAAATAATTTACCTTCGTGTTATAAAGTTTTAACTTGCTAGTTGAATGTGCCGAAGCAAAAGCTATTGTAGCGTTGATATTGCACGTATCTGGGGTAGGTTTCCCCCCGCCACTTACAAAATATCACTAAAACTACTAAATAGTACACAAATAACATGAAGATAAGTTTATAAATGGGAAAACAGCAAACTAATTTCTCGATAACAATAAATGACAATGCAGATTGGAAGTTAATAATAGCGTATCGTTCATCTCTGCTCGCCGGAGCAGTAAACTCAGTTTTCAAATAACTGTAATTTCGTATCTAATGAAAATCAGCAACACGTTTCTACGAACGTAATTGTTCACTAAATTACCTCCTCAATTAATTTTCGCTTTTTCGATGCATCCTCTCCCTCCCACCCCCTCCCCTCTCGCCCACGCAAACACACGTCCACCTCTTTACTCCAGATGCATAATAAAGATAGGACTGAAGCGCACACATCACGTGAGCCTAACGAATATAGAATACACGTAGAGACCAGCCCTTTCTTTGACAGACTGAGCGGAAGTCTGGTGAAACTGGCTCCCTTCTTTCTAGAATACATTTTTTCAAAGTTCTTGACAGACATGTTGTAGATCTAGAGTTCTCTGAACAAAGTTTGAGTACTGCTGCAGAATTTCGCGAGGAAAACAGTAGCATTCGGAAAAATTTAAATTTTGTAAGAAAAATATTCGCCAATATGCGAAAGAAATTGATCACAGTTCTGAATACTTTCCCAAGAGTTGCACAGAAAACCCTAACGACATTTTTTGAGCGGGTAATAGTTTTAAAACTGCAATAATGAGAGACCCACATCCACTAAAAAGAAAGAAAAAACAGTACTGATCACAGTTCTGGATAGCACCCCAAGAATTCTACCGAAAATGGTTAGTTAAGCCACTACTCGAACCCGGGAAACTTTGTCCTCAGGCAGCAGCATGGTCCGAACCCAACTGTTTAGGTACCTGCACGAGAGTCCATACTGTTTCTTTCCCCAATTTAAGGTGATCATTTGCAGTAATGTTGTGGCAGAATTAGATTCTGCAGCGTTTTTAATGATCGTGGCAACGTACATTTAAGCGTTCGAGAATCTGAAGTACTATGGAGATGCTGTGGTAATAATTCGGGGTGGTCTTTTAATTTATTTATGGGAGGCAGTGAAAATTTATTTTCACGTTTGGAAGACGACCGTGAGCACACGCGAGCTCACTTACGGACTTCTAAAAGTATCTTGGATTTCTGTAAAAGGAAAGGCGAAGATTTGGTTGATAAGTCTTTAAAGCTAATTCGTGAAGAAGCAGGTAACAATCAGACGACAAAGGAAACGTTAACTAAGAAGGGTGCTAGGAGTATAGGCGACAATACTACTTGAAATGTCGTTAAGATTTTCAGTAGAACTTGAGAATTCATTCAGAATTTTCGTGCTGAGGACTCTAAAACTATATCAAGAACTCTGAAAAATATATTTCTGGTAATTCGGATGCCGACTGAGCGAGTTGGCGAGCTGGTAAGAACGTAGACTTGTTTTCCGAGAACGGCGGCAATCGTGACTGAGGTTTTCCCTGATTTTCCTAAATCGCTTAACGAAAATGCGTGAGTGGTTCCTATGGAAATGCACTTAAGATTCTCCTATTCCCAATCTGAGCCTGTCCCAGTCTCTAATGACTTTGATTTCGACTAGACGTTAGGGTTTAACCTTCCACAACAGAAGAGCAATAGTCTATACAATAAACATATTCTTGGTCTAGCTTCTGTTAACAAAGTGAGTAGTTAGAGTGTTTTTACCGGATCAATATTAGACTAATGCATGTAGAACTTGAACTTTTTACCGCGCTTTGATTATGCAGCACTATCGTGTTTCCATGGTGTAGTGTATTGATCGTATGAACCGAGTTATTTACGGAGCGCTTCCCACACTCTCAAAGTACGAGCACTTAACGTACCAACAACCCGAGTCAGTACGTGACTGCATCAATGGCAGCGGAACATTAGACCTAAACCTTTCTTTCCTTGACCACAGACTAATGCACATCAACAATTAAAAATCGCAACAGGCGTCCTTGAGTGATCGATGCAGATAAGAATCGACACTTCACAGATGTGGGTAGTTATTCTGAGCCGCAGCATCGTCGCCATACAGGGAGTAAGAGAATTTGAGGAATGAAATACTTGTTGACACACAAAAGAATTACATACATTAGATGCGAGTGGGCATTTATTTGAATCAGTCGGGAAAGTTGAAAACCGCAAGTCGAACCTGGTAGTCCTGCTTAATAGGTATATTCTCTGAACATTATGGATCCGGACACAGTGGTAATCGCAACTGCACGCACTACCCTGATTTAAATCAATGCCCTCTCGCAGCCAGTGTCAATAATTCCTTTGTGTCTTAATTCTTAGTGGCTGCTGGAACAAAATGGTGTCCGAAAGAAAAGACATCACATATATAAAATACCTATTGGTTTTAGCAGTTGAGACCGTTGCTAAATTAGCAAACAGGCCAAAAAGATGAGTAACTCCCATGAGACAAGTTAATGTCATGTAATACGCCTTGAACCTTTATAATAGCCTCATTTCGGTGAGGAAGAGCGTTCAGAAATTTATTCAGGTATGCCGTATCCCGATGGATGGTTATATCCCGTGAGACTGCCAAACTGCCATGATGTTGACTGCTACGCTGTTCCCATTGTTCCAAAAAGTCCCAAACTTTTTCTACGGGATTACGATCGAGTGACTTTGAAGAGTAATCGAGATGCTATACGGTCCCTGAGTGTTTCTGAAACGAGGAAAGTTTACTTGCAGACCTGTGAATATAGCTGTTTTGTCACCTTGAAAGACGGGAGTGTCCACAGCACCCTCTTTATGAAGATGAAGAAGCAAGGGCCACACTGGGTCACCGAGAATGTTTGCAGTAAAGTCGATAAGTGGGCCCATCTCATAGCACAAAAAACATCCGGTCTGAACTACAAACTCGACACAGTGCAGCTTAAACTGCTTAATAACCCGCTTAATGAACCATCGGTGGATTCGATTCTCTGGTAAGTTTCTATGGGACCAAACTGCTGAGGTCATCAGTCCCTAGCCTTACACAATACTTAATCTAACTTGGACTAACTTACGTAAAGGACAACAAACGCACCTATGTCCGAGGGAGGACTCGAACCGCCGACGGGAGGGAGCCGCGCGAACCGTGGCTAAGCGCCACAGACCGCGCGGCTACCCTCGCGGCGGTGGATTCGATATTTTTCCTCATTTGTAATGAGTCAAAATCGCGGCACGTCGGACTGCATCACATTCCTCGAGTCGGCTACATTTCAGATGTGTTGCTTGGCCCATTGAAGTTTTGCAGACTGAGTAATGGTCTTTTGTAGAAATTCGACTCCAAACAGCCAATCCATGTAGTTCCCTTCGCAGTCTTCCTTAGGAAACTGGTTGACATGGACCTGTTAGCGATCGGAAACGGAGCGAGCACGAGTCTACTGGCCGCAGTTACGAGTATACCATCGCGAACGGGCTTCCTTCGTTCCCGCTGTAGTTCCGTGAGTATGGCGAATTTCAGAACTGTGGCGCTGCAGTCGCTTTATACTCAACTCGTTTTCACGTGTTGAAACATGCAAGTGTGTAAGGCTGGTCGTGACTTACTGTTAGTATGGGAGATCAGTACACGATCTTGCTGTTGTAAAGTAGGCACCGACAAGGCGAAATGAACGATTGTTGGTATCAGATGACCTTTAACGAGGCCGTGTTTCATGAAACTGTGGAGGGTATAAGACGAAAATTAACTGACCTTAAGTACACAACTGCGGATATATGGTGGCAATTACTGGATTATATGAAATAAAATCGACATAACTTCTGAATGGTTTGCGTTGGGACGTTCGAACTACACGGTTGGTCGCAGGGCTTGATGGGAATTAGTATGCGTGGTATGGTTTGGTTTAGCGACGAAGCCCCATTTTCATTTGGATGGGTTCGCCAATAAGCAAATAGGCGCATTTGGGGCATTCAGTATCCGCATTTCGCGATCGAGGGGTCTCTTCACCCTCAGCAGGTGACTGTGTGGTGTGCTATTTTCAGTCACGTAATAATCGGTGCGATGTTCCTCGATGGCACAGTGACTACCGAACGGTACGTGAAGGTTTTGGAAGATGATGTCATCTCCATTATCCAAAGTGACCCTGATTTCGACGAGGTGTGGTTCGCGCAAGACAGAGCTTGACCCAGTCGAAGCAGGAGACTGTTTGTCGTCCTGGAGGAGCACTTTGTAAACCGCATTCCGGCTTTGGGATACCCAGAGGCCATTGCCATGGGCCTCGATTGGCCGCCGTTGTCTCCAGGTCTGAACATAAACGACTCGTTTTTGTTGGGCCATCCTAAAGACAAGTTGTACAGCGATGACCTCAAAACCATTTCTGAGCTGAAAACAGCCATTCAGGAAGTCATCCATAGCATGTTCCGACACTTCAGCGGGTCATACAGAATTTCGCATTCGTCTGCGCCATATCATCGCCAACGATATCAGGCATATCGAACATGTCATAACCTAAATCCGAATATCTTTAGTGACGTTTATATATTGAATGAAGTGTGTACACGCCGTAGTTAGTAACTAACTTACGTTTTCTTCCTCATATAGTTCAGTAACTGTTACCATGTATCTTCCACTAGAGGAAGGGTGATAACTGGAGTAAGATTCGCGCTGTAGTCTACGCTTCAAATGAAAAACATTCAAGTTTTGTCCAGTGGAAACAAAATGGCTGGATTCTTGTTTATTCCACGTCCACCACGAGAAAACATGTGTGCTGTGTCAACGAAAACTTGGCCCAGGGCAGCTTCATTGTTATATCCCTGCGACGAAAAAGCGCAGTATTTCAGTATTTATTTGGTCATGGCAACTTACTTTTATGGGCTAACAGCTAGTTGTATAGGTTATCATTCATTTCTGTACTTTTATAATTAATCGTCATTTACAGATTGCTCTTCATCCTCATGTCATGTTTTCTGGTACTGTCGTTAAAGATTCGGTAATGTCTCGAAAGTGTGTATATTCCAACGTTAGACTTTCTCTGAATAGATATTAAATATGAAAATAAATTCACAACAGTCTTCGAAAATGTTTCATCTGTATAAATCAATAAGTAAACAGAACGATATTCATTGCTAACCGATCAGCTATTATAATGGTATATAACTTGCTTCTGTCATTTATGTAGGTTGGACATTTTGTGACTTTTCAACCTGCACTTGAGAATGGCTATAAAGCCGAAATCATGATTTTGTGAAATAAATGAATAGTGATTTGCAGTTTAATGACGGATATTTCTTTCAAGACGGATGCGTATGTAGCGAGAATGTCGCCAGTACGCTGTTATACTTGCGAATTCGTGTACTCGCTCTCGTTTTTGAGTGAGTCGAGTCTACTGGTACCCGACAAACAGACTCAGATGACGAGTGGGCTGTGGCAGAATCACGAGTAGAGTTCGTGAGCCGGCCGGAGTGGCCGAGCGGTTCTAGGCGCTTCAGTCTGGAACCGTGCGACCGCTACGGTCGCAGGTTCGAATCCTGCCTCGGGCATGGATGTGTGTGGTGTCCTTAGGTTAGTTAGGTTTAGGTAGTTCTAAGTTCTAGGGGACTAATGACCTCAGAAGTTAAGTCCCATAGTGCTCAGAGCCATTTGAACCATTCGAAGAGTTCGTGAGCACACGGCTGGTTCGGCGCTACAGTCACAGGACTCGCTGGCGAGTTTAAAAGGAGTACGCGGAGCTGTATTCACTGACAGCAGCAATTCCCGAATTGTTTCTCTGACAAGGTGTGACGCTCGTCTCCGGTGTCTGTCGGCTATGATCCGTTTGCGACCATTTTTCTGACGCAGAGTTACATGAGGTGGCGCAATATTCCTTGTGGAGACACTGGGCATTCCCCATTGGCACACAAACAAATCGCTTAACTTCATTCATGGTTTGGTCGTGGATACGTCCAAACACGATAGCTCCTTTCCCCAAAACTGTCACACTTCTACGTCGACTCATCGTACTGTCCTGATGGTACATGTCATTGTCATGACTCACTTCAGCGGTGGAGGCCACATTACCGCATGGTACCAGTTATGAGAGTACACCATCTACAGTACTCTAAAGCGACCAGTCAGGCAACATCGCCGTGGGCGTTGAGGCAATCGTCCCACCGACGTACCAGGTTGAAGATATCAGTTTCGCAAAACAGCATGTCGCGCTGCGTGAAGTAGTCCGTAACTGCCAGCCGCACGTCCTCGTCCGACAGGAATCGTCGGGGTTTCAAGGCATTTTGTAAGGGATCGAAGGCGCGATAATTGCATGGGGAGAGATCAGACCTATAAGGCGGATGGCGGGGCGTCGTGCTCTTGAGTGGTATAACTTCTGCTGACTTCCTACACTGAAGCAGCAAAAAAACTGGTGTAGGCATGTATATTCAAATGCAGAGATATGCTATCAGGTAGAACACGGCGGTGCCGTCAGCAACGCCTATATAAGACAAGTATCTGGCGTAGTTGTTAGGTCGGTTACTGCTGCTACAGTGACAGGTTATCAAGATTTAAGAGTGCTTGAACGTGGTGTTATAGTCGGCGCATGAACGATGGGACACAGCATCTCCGAGGTAGCGATGAAATGGGGATTTTCCCACACGAAAATTTCGCGAGTGTACTGTGAATATTATGAATCGTGTAAAACATCAAATCCCCGACATCACTACGGCCGGAAAAAGATCTTGCAAGAACGGGACCAACGACGACTGAAGAGAATCGTTCAACGTGATAAAAGTGCAACCTTTCCGCAAATTGCTGCAGATTTCAGTGGAGGGCCATCAACAAGCGTCAGCGTGCGAACCATTCAACGAAATATCATCGATACGGGCTTTCGGAATCGAAGGCCCACTCGTGTACCCTTGATGACTGCACGACACAAAGCTGTACGCCTCACCTGGGCCCGTCAACACCGACATTGGACTGTAGATGACTGGAAACATGTTGCCTGGTCGGACGTGTCTCGTTTCAAATCGTATTAAGCGGATGGACATGTAAAGGCATGGAGACAACGTCATGAATCCATGGACCCTGCATGTCAGCAGGGGACTGCTCGAGCTGATAAAGGTTCTGTGATGACGTGGAGCTTGTGCAGTTGGAGTGATATGGGGCCTCTGATACGTGTAGATGCGAGTGACACGTACATAAGCGTCCTGTCTGATCACCTGCATCCATTTATGTCGATTGTGCATTCCGACGGACTTAGGCAATTCCTGCAGGACAATGAGACACCCCATACGTCCAGAATTGCTACAGAGTGGCTTCAGGAACACTCTTCTGAGTTTAAACACTTCCACTGGCCACCAAACACCCCAGATATGAACATTATTGAGCATATCTGGGATGCCTTGCAACGTGCTGTTCAATAGAGATCTCCACCCCCTCGTTCGCTTACAGATTTATGGACAGCCCTGTGCGATTCATATTGTCAGTTCCCTTCAGCGAGCCCGCAGCTCGTGGTCGTGTGGTAGCGTTCTCGCTTCCCGCGCCCGGGTTCCCGGGTTCGATTCCCGGCGGGGTCAGGGATTTTCTCTGCCTCATGATGGCTGGGTGTTGTGTGATGTCCTTAGGTTAGTTAGGTTTAAGTAGTTCTAAGTTCTAGGGGACTGATGACCATAGATGTTAATTAAGTCCCATAGTGCTCAGAGCCATCCCTTCAGCACTAGTTCAGACATTAGTCGAGTCCATGCCATTTTGTCGTGTTACGGCACTTCTGCGTACTCGCGGGGGGCCGAACACGATATTAGGCAGGTGTACCAGTTTCTTTGGCTCTTCAGTGTAGATGAACCGGCGTCTTGTGTTGAATCGCAACCAGCATCGAACTTGGCGCACCATTCCACGCGTGCTGCACCACACATATTCTTCATTCTCTGATGGATGTCTACCGGTATTTGTCCTTCGGTAGCCAAGAAAGAAGTAACAAACAGCACATTGGTCCTCTTTGGACCAACAGTTCACTTTTCCGCACATCTACCGCACGCCCATCGGAAAGACAAAGACACGAATGCCACACTAATCTCTCGCCTACACATTTGTGCACAATACCTGCGTCGCAGTCATGCCACGTTGCAGCTGCGGCAACGCCCTCAGAAGGAGACTTTTGATCGCCTCTTACATTTTGTCCGGTGGCCTTATATTACTGTTGCAGCGTGTTACACGTGATGACGATACAACAAATACCTTTTCATCGTAAAAGTTCCGCCTCAGTTCAAGTGTCATTAGCAAAAGAAAAAAAAAAAAATACAAAGAGGGAAGGAACGGAAATACCGCGTATGAAGTAATAGTCCGATAGCTAACGTTGCCAAGTTCCACGCGCGATTGGAATTACGGAGGTTTTTACGGCCTCGCTTATGGAGAGAATTCCGAGTGGAATCGATGGAATTCTTTATGTTCCGCACTAAAAGTACGAGAGAGGCAGCTGTTTGGAGGCTAAAGGCGAACATCGGAATTTAAAAACCCCGAATGTTTTCCAAGAAAACTTCTCAGGACTGTCGGAATGATACAGAGTCGTAGTTTCTCTCAGACGGCGTCACTATGTGGCAAATACACGAGGACTGTCATTAATAATTCTATTAGCGATGAAAATGTTGCTGGTAGGTTGTTTATAAAAGCACAGGGCGCTCTGCTGACACACCCATTTCGAACAGAGTTGTCGTCGTAGGTGACCAGTGCGCCGGGAGCACCAGCACATCAGCAACATATGACACTGTTGAAAACGTGCGCCAGGTTCGCCTCATCTGATTGACATTAGTGAGTTTTGCTACTGTAAAGTTCCTAAACATCACGGTTAGCAACAGCGTTGTGAATTTCCAGTGCTTGTACATAAACGTACGCAACCGTCTCATTAACACACTCCGTCTACTACGGAGGGCACAGCACAAATCTCAGGTAGAGAATAGCACAAATAGCGTGCTGCCACGACTAATTACTTTTCTGGATCGGCAGATGTGTGGCAATTGCTGCGTTTGGAAATATGACTCTTTACACGTCAAGGTATACAATTCACTTACTGCAGCTCTAATACAACAGTACGTAGAAAAGATACGAGCACTAGCAGGTAAGACAAATTCCTACACGAATCACGGCGACTGGACTGTTGTAATGGTCTTCCGTGCGAAGATTCGTTAGATACAGGTCTCCGAGCTACTCTATCATGTGCGAGCATCTTCATCTCTCAATAACTACTGCAAGCCACATCCATTTGAACCTGTTTAGTACATCATCTCCTGTTCTCCTTCTGCAATTTCTGCCCCCCCCCCCCCCCCCACACACACACACACACACTTTCCTCCAGTATTAAAGTGGCGATACATTGATGTCTCAGAACGTCTCCTATCAAACGATCCGTTCTTTTAGTCAAGTTATGCCACAAATTTCCTTTCTTTCCAGTTTTATTCAGTACCTCCTCATTAGTTACATGATATACCCATATAATCTTCAGCATTCTTGTGTAGCCCCACATTTCTTATCTGAAATGTGTATCATATCATACATGTTTTTCTTCCATACAAGCTTAACTCCAGAAAAATATTTTCTGAAAACACTTAAATCTGTATTGGACGTTCATAAATTTCTCTATGCTTCAGAAACGCTTTGCTTTCAATGCCAGACTATATTTTATATCCGCTCTATTTCGGCCGTCATCAGTTATTTTACTTCTCAAATAGCGAAAGTAATCCATTAGTTTTAGTGTCTCATTTCCTAATCGAAGACCCTCAGCATCACCTGATTCTATTCGACTACATTCCATAACCTTTGAGTTGCTTTTGTTAATATTCATCTCATATACTTCTTTCAATACTCTGTCCATTTCGTTCAGCTGCACTTACAAGTCCTTTGTTTCTCTGAAAAAAAAAATCAGTGTCAGCAGCAGACCGATTAACTTTAATGTCCTTCCCAGGTTTATCCTTGCTTTTGCTAGGTTATGATGATGTGATTGAAGTTGGAAGGGTGCAAATTGGACCCTGTTGTATGTTAGACACCCTCCAAAGTAATGTTTTAGGAATTAAATGAGTATTAAATGAAACAAGACTCACTATTCATTTTGTTTATTCCGTTAAAAAAATTGACAAGTAATGTTAAAGTTGTAACTCTTCAGGCTTTCCCGGCGAGATCTTGACATGTGGAATAATCGGGTCTACTGCCGGATGTTTGTGTCGCTCTGGCACAATATTTCGGCCACGCAAGTCGTTGCCTTCTTCAGGTGCTACCTGAGACTGGCGTATTGGAGGATCTTGTCCAGTAGCTGGCTGCTCTCTTTGCCGCCAGTCGGGCGCGGAAGGCAAAGAGAGCACCCAGCGTCCTCTGGGCATAAATATGGACAAGATCCTCCAATACGGCGGTCTCAGGTAGCACCTGAAGAAGGCAACGAGTTACGTGGCCGAAATATTTTGCCAGAGCGACACAAACATCCGGCAGTAGACCCGATTATTCCACTCGTCAATATCAAAGTTGTTCTACTAAAAGCTTGACATGACTGATGAACGGATCTGGAGTTAGATTCTAATAATAGCTTAAATCTGACAATTGCAGTAGCACAGTTGTGCCATGACTGTCATGATGTTAGTGGAAAAGAGAGATAGTACTACGGAAGGGGATGCGTTGAACCTGTGGCCAGAACTGAAAGCTGGCCATTGAATCTGAATGCAAGTCTTCAAAGTAAAATTCGAAGTTACGAAATTCTATAAAATGGCTTCAGTGTCCCTATGCATCGTCTTCTGATTGCGGTTTGATCTCAGCACAGTAAATTGTAGGTGGAGGCTGAAGTGTCTGGAGAATCAGTCGTCGGCGGCGCAAGAACGCTCCACACCAACGGCTTAGTGCTGATCAGCTAGGAATCTCTCCCCTCGGTACGTCTGCTCTGCGGCGGACCCTGGCGGTCAACACTCTCGGAAATGCAGCGATGACGGCTCTCTACAAAGAAGTAATTTTGTACCGAGTGTTCAGTGTCACGCCCGCTAAATCACGCAGGGCTAAGAGGTAATTAGGGTTGTGGAAAGGGCCAAGGGAGTTGCGGTCGGATTCATTTCACAATTGTAATTTATTATCATTTAGTTCACAAATACACATCTGAAAGAATTAAATTTGCTACGCTGCTGAAGGCCTCCAAACAGATGCTTTAGAATAAGTTCAATTTTGAAAAGACATAACACACAGTTAAATTTGCAAATAAGATAAATCGTATACATGTATGAGATCAGCATGTGGAGCGGCTGAAGGCCACCGGATTAAATCTTCAAAATTCCAAATTACTATGACGATTACTGAAGGCAGGAGGCCACAGTGTTTTAAGATGCTAAAAGGGCTGATGGCCCGCAAGGTGCACAGAAATAGATAGACAAACTCAATAAGATGGCTGAAGGCTGCAAAGTTAAATTTTGAAAATTAATGATATATATATATATATATATATATATATATATATATATTTATATTTATATTTATTTATTTATTTATTGTAACAATCGGTAAAACATACATTAAGTTTACAAATTTCCTTTTGCGACACCAACGGCGGAAGGCTCACAATAATTTATAAAATCTTTCAGAGGAAATTACAATAACCTTTAAAGAGCAGAAGGCAATAATGTTTGGACTTGAAGGAATCTCTGAGAACAAGTTTCCAGGGCTGAAGGCCCTCAATTAACCTCGCCCAATTGAAAATATAAAATCAGTAAAGCCCCCAAAAAAACTTTTAAAATAAATTACAAGAACATTAACACAGCCAAAGAATAATTAAGGGAACAGGACTCAGGAGTCTCCAGGGGATTGGTCTGCCCTCATTCACTTAGGCGAGACAGGCGGTGAGCCCAACTACACTCGATTCGTCCGAACCCAACCCAGGGGACAGCCACGGACCGACCGACACAACGACTTGCTTGCCACCCATCAGTACATGAGAACTCAAACACCAAAGGTTACGAACGTGATTATCCACAATAAAATATGTGTTAGCTGTCAAAACTACACACCATGTTGGACAGCGACAACAGGTGAGGAAAGGACGCTGCCTGAAATTACGTTAGCGGTCACGGCAGGAAACCAGAACACTAACGGCCACAAGGCAGCTGGTGCACTCAAATTGTAGTCAACCGATATATAGTTAATTCCACCATATGGCGGCTAAGTTTCAGCAACAGAAACACTCGGTGTTGCTCACAGGAAAACCCCCCCTTCAGCGAACCGCCGAAACGAACCACACAACATGAATGGACGTGGCTTGGGCAGTTGAAACCACTGCTCAACTTTGACGTCCTGGGTCGGTGAACCGCGAAGCTCGTAGCGATCGGACGGTTCCACACACGCTCCGACACTGCGCAGGGACCGCCAGCGGACTCAGCCGACTGCACAGCGCGGAGATAACTTCCCTGGTCCTCAGTAACCGACCGACTTCTCAGAATGCCGACAACATCTCAAACAGTCGTCAGTGGAAATAACGCCGGCTACACACACAGTCTGACAAACACTTGCATGAAGACCTGACGATACCCAACAGTAACTAAGCACGCACGAAGACGAAGCGGGAGTCGATGCATGCACACACACAGCCGACTCATGAACGATCGGCGAGTCAAAACGCGTCGTCTGGTAGGACGACCGACCGACGATCCAGCAAGGCCGTGGCCCGGCTCAAGTGATGCGAGGTGGCAATGGTGGGGTGAGCCATGTCGAGGCAGACCTCACTGCTCCAACCCGACTGCACTAGTGCCGCATTGCAACTCCCTGACTGGCAGGTCCAGACTGCGCTCCAGATGTGTTCCAACTGACTGGCAGCCCGAACTCGCCACCCGAACTCAGACAACGACAGGGAAGTCATAGCACTCGAGCAAAGATACTACGAGAGGGGATATATCAATACACGCTGCTAGCGCCGCTCACGGTCAGGGAAAGCAGCAACTCAGTGACACCAGTAATTTAAATTAACATAGTGAGGAGGAAGTACGTTAAAAACAGGGTGTAAAATACATGATGGCGGAAACATGAGCCACGCACGGCTCATTCAGTAAGAGGAAAACGCAGCATTTCGCTCTTTACTCTACACGGATTGGCTGCATTCAGATCTTCCGAGCGCTGATCAATTAGGTTTCCACGAAAACTCTGCGCCCCCGTTTTCTGCGCTATTCTTCAGGCGGTTGACGCACGTCCTGCCGTTTAACACTGAAAAATGGCATCTCAGTCTATTTCCATCACTCTCTGTGGCCAATGAGGTTAGCCCTCATCGGCACAGTAGAGTTTCTCTGTCTAGCTTCTAGTTTATTCTTATTAGCCAATCCTGGCAGATCTTCCGTCGCATAAACGTCTCATTTTTGTGAAGTCAGGGTTCAGCAGTGTCTCATGCCTACAAAGCGTCCCAAAAATGCCGGTCCCCACTCCTTTTTCGAGGTAATGCCTGTAGCGTCCAGTGCTTTCCAGAGACAACAGCGTTCCTTTTCACTGCACTTCTGGGTTGGTCACAGTGGCAGCCTCCTGCCGCAGCAGATCTTATCTGTGTTTTCCTGTGGTGCTTCGGTAGCCCAACAGCGACATTACGGCGGACTGTCTGGTTGCCTGCGAGCCACAGACATGCACACTTCCCAGTGTTCCCTTCCGAGAACTGCTGCAAGGATGGTGGCCTACGTGACTCTACAGCGCTGTCGCACCATTCTACTCTGCTTTCAACGTCCCTTCCTTCATATAAGGCATGCAAACTATACAGCTACCGACAATCACTAGTAGTGTTACATATCACATTTCTCGATGTCAGTTAATTATTCCTATCGAAAAGATCTTTGCGTCATAATTTTACATACATCGTAACGCCAAAAACACTGGTATAAGCATGCGGATTC
The DNA here is from genome assembly GCF_023864345.2 of Schistocerca serialis cubense. Taxonomy (NCBI): domain Eukaryota; kingdom Metazoa; phylum Arthropoda; class Insecta; order Orthoptera; family Acrididae; genus Schistocerca; species Schistocerca serialis. The sequence goes on along the minus strand of NC_064643.1, from coordinate 609,756,171 downwards.
ATATACAGAGATATGTATGTAAACGGACAGAATAAGGTGCTGCGGTCGGCAACGTCTGTATAAGACAACACGTGTCTGGCGCAGTTGTTAGATCGGTTACTGCTGCTACAATGGCAGGTTGTCAAGATTTAAGAGATTTTGAAAGTGGTGTTACAGTCGGCGCACGAGCGATGGGAAACGGCATCTCCGAGGTAGCGATAAAGTGGAGATTTTGCCGACCGACCATTTCACGAGTGTACCGTGAATATCAGAGATCCAGTAAAACATCAAATCTCCGACATCGCTGCGGCCGGAAAAAGATCCTGCAACAACGGGACCAACGACGACAGAAGAGAATCGTTCAACGATGCTGGACCATCAACAAGGGTCAGCGTGCGAAACATTCAGCGAAACATCGTCGATATGGGCTTTCGGAGCCGAAGGTCATCTCCTCTTGATGACTGCACGACACAAAGCTGTACGCCTCGCCTTGGTCCGTCAACACCGACATTGACAGTTGATGACTGGAAACATGTTACCTGGTTGGACGGGTCTCGTTTCAAATTGTACCAAGCGAATGGACGTGTACGGGTACGGAGACAATCTCATGAATCCATGGACCCTGCATGTCAGCAGGGGACAGTTCAAGCTGATGGAGGTTGCTTAATGGTGTGGGAAGAGTGCAGTTGGAGTGATATGGGACTCCTGATACGTCTAGATACGACTCTGACAGATGACACGTACGCAAACATCCTGTCTGATCACCTGCGTCCATTCATATCCACTGTGCATTCCGTCGGACGTGGGCAATTCCAGCAGGACAATGCGACACCCCACACGTCCAGAATTGCTACAGAGTTGCTTCAGGAACACTCTTCTGGGTTTAAACACTTCCGCTGACCACCAAATACCACAGACATGAATATTATTGAGCATCTCTGGAACGCCTTGCAACGTGCTGTTCAAAAGAGATCTCCACCCTCTCGTACTCTTACAATTTATGGACAGCCTTGCGCGATTCATATTGTCAGTTCCCTCCAGCACTACTTCAGACATTAGTCGAGTCCATGCCAGGTTGTGTTGCGGCACTTCTGCGTGCTCGTTGAGGCACTATGCGATATTAGGCAGGTCTACCAGCTTCTTTGGCTCTTCAGTGTATAATATCTCATGTGACTGTATCAGGTGCCTGTTCTCGTTATATTTCACGCAAAATTCTAAAATACCGATTTCACGTCTTTTTTGTGGTGTTTTACTCAGGGTGCGGTAATATTTTGATACAATATTGTAGTTGTTTCCTGTAATTTTTTGACAGTTCACACTATAGATGTTTCCTATTTTCATAGTGTCGTCTTTGTTTATGTGGATCTTTGAAACTGGGTATTGTTTGTTCACTGTATGTAAATTAAAACATCTGTGGTGCGAACTGTCAAAAAATTACAGGCAGTATCTACAATATTATATCAAAATGTTACGCCATCCTAAATAAAACAGCATAAAATCGAGACTAAATCGATATTTCAGAATTTCGCGTGAAATACAACGAGAATAGTCAGCAAATGCAGTCACATCAGATGTTATATATACGTCATGAAAAGGTAGATATACTTGAAAATAGAAATCTTCCGAAACAGCTAATCGGTAAATGTTGTAAGCAGTGATATTTGAACATCACTTACAGTCACATAATTTAAACAGTTTTCTGCAACGGGATTTTTGACATCAACCTCGTATTATTTGTTTAAAATCATTTTTGAGACACACGCTAAACGAATTGTCAAAACTTATTAGTTCCATTTACGACGTTTTGTGATCACTTATGAAGCAATACCCAGTTCCAAAGATTATGTAAACAAACGACACAAGGAGCCGCCTCTGCAATGCGAAATTTCAAACGATACTCTCGAATTAAGCAGTGCGATGTTAATCGGTTCTATGCAGCGGCACCAAGTATTTTTCTTTGCACGACGCTTGGTGCGAAACAAAAGCACGGCAAACGTTGCTGCGGGAGCCACGGCTCCAGTAAAAGCTCCAGGAGGGAGTGGGAGAGCACAAACAGCGCCGGCTGCGTATCTTGTTTGTGAAAGGCGACAGAACCGAGGCTCGGCGGTAGTGACGAAGGACTGTGGGCGCTTTTGCAGCTGGAGAACAGTGTTCGATGTGTCAGGGGGCTGGATAGTTCCCCTAGGTTGGGATCAAATATTTGAAAGACAGGTAATACACTGTAACTAATACAGTCACTGAATTTTATAAAGCTGTAATAAAGATTCTTGAAGTTATCAGATAATTATCAGTATCTGCGGAAAATGAATCGGCGGTTGAACTCATTAAACACATACGGTACTTAACTTGAGTTATCTGCGTAGTAGAGTTGATTTGCTGCTGCTGCTGTAGAAAAGAAGAAAAAAAGCTCCAAACTACAGACCCAAGTGAGCAAAATGCCCACATTAATTTTCTGCTACACATGATTTTGACTTTGAACGTAATGTATTTCAGTCTAGAAGTCATCAGAGTAATGAAACAAACTATGGTACAACTGAACTAAATTGGCACAGCGTGTGCCTCTGAGAATCGATTACGTAATTGCAACTCAGACTGGCAGAGAGACCATCTCGAAAGGTTGAGCAAGACTGGCGTGCAACAATGTTCCTGCGTGGCCCTCATATACATTTTGCTACAATGTCGGCGATTGTTAAAACAGGATATTAATAACATACAACGAATTTTGACACATATTTGAATAGAAAATAACATAGTATAATAAAATGATATCGCACAGTATATGAATCTTGTTACGCAATGGTCTCATTCACAATGAAAATAGTCAAATATGTAAATATTGCAATACATCTTGCGTTTTAGTGGATTATTTGAAAAATATCAAATATAATTTCTCCCTAGCATGTTTCCTCGCTTCAGTAAAAATGTACTTTTCATTTCAGTAATAAACAGTCTTTTGAAAACATTCTGGAAGATCCTTAAATTAGCTTTTTACATTATTTGCAGTTATCGTTCCTGTGAATTACTACAATTACGTTTCACACGGACAGGATAATACTTTTCAATTACATAGTAAGACACAGTTTTAATTTAATACTGTTTTTTTTTTTTAGTTTCAAGTAACAACAGATATCAAACATTTGTCATAGAGAATGATTTTAATCGTAATGTAGTGGTTTTAAATGAAAAGTATGGTTTCAAACATTCCTGCCAATTACAGTGTCTACTTGGGGTTTATTTAATCGTAATAGTTCCCAAAGAGTAGTTTTACATATACAGGGTTATTACCAAAGATTGAAGCGATTTCACAGCTCTACAATAACTTTATTATTTGAGATATTTTCACAATGCTTTGCACACACATACAAAAACTCAAAAAGTTTTTTTAGGCATTCACAAATGTTCGATATGTGCCCCTTTAGTGATTCGGCAGACATCAAGCCGATAATCAAGTTCCTCCTACACTCGGCGCAGCATGTCCCCATCAATGAGTTCGAAAGCATCGTTGATGCGAGCTCGCAGTTCTGGCACATTTCTTGGTAGAGGAGGTTTAAACACTGAATTTTTCACATAACCCCATAGAAATAAATCGCATGGGGTTAAATCGGGAGAGCGTGGAGGCCATGACATGAATTGCTGATCATGATTTCCACCACGACCGATCCATCGGTTTTCCAATCTCCTGTTTAAGAAATGTCGAACATCATGATGGAAGTGCGGTGGAGCACCATCCTGTTGAAAGATAAAGTCGGCGCTGTCGGTCTCCAGTTGCGGCACGAGCCAATTTTCCAGCATGTCCAGATACACGTGTCCTGTAACGTTTTTTTCGCAGAAGAAAAAGGGGCCGTAAACTTTAAACCGTGAGATTGCACAAAACACGTTAACTTTTGGTGTATTGCGAATTAACTACACGAATGCGTGAGGATATTCGCACATTGTGTCTGTTCACTTCACCATTAAGAAAAAATGTTGCTTCATCACTGAAAACAAGTTTGGCACTGAACGCATCCTCTTCCATGAGCTGTTGCAACCGCGCCGAAAATTCAAAGCGTTTGACTTTGTCATCTGGTGTCAGGTCTTGTAGCAATTGTAAACGGTAAGGCTTCTGCTTTAGACTTTTCCGTAAGATTTTCCAAACCGTCGGCTGTGGTACGTTTAGCTCCCTGCTTGCTTTATTCGTCGACTTCCGCGGGCTACGCGTGAAACTTGCCCGCACGCGTTCAACCGTTTCTTCGCTCACTGCAGGCCGACCCGTTGATTTCCCCTTACAGAGGCATCCAGAAGCTTTAAACTGCGCATACCATCGCCGAATGGAGTTAGCAGTTGGTGGATCTTTGTTGAACTTCGTCCTGAAGTGTCGTTGCACTGTTATGACTGACTGATGTGAGTGCATTTCAAGCACGACATACGCTTTCTCGGCTCCTGTCGTCATTTTGTCTCACTGTGCAATCGAGCGCTCTGGCGGGAGAAACTTGAAGTGCGGCTTCAGCCGAACAAAACTTTATGAGTTTTTCTACGTATCTGTAGTGTGTCGTGACCATATGTCAATGAATGGAGCTACTGTGATTTTATGAAATCGCTTCAATAATTTGTAATAGCCCTGTATATGTTTAGGATTGCTGTTGACAAGTTATTAGCTTTTCAGTTAATTGATGTAAGCGAGAATCTGGGGTGCTAACAAACTTTAAATAAGAGGAAACGTCATAGCTGTTACCTTTGAGGGTCGAGCTGTTCTCTTCTGAACTACAATACTAGCCACGCATATGGGAACAGACCTTCATTTGCGATTTAATGGAAACTGCTCAAAATACTTTGCATTTAATTATCTTTCAGTCGCGCATCTCCGAAGTATATGTCGGCGTATCCTGTGATTGTTGGGTAAGCAAATTGCATAGCCGACGTTTTAAATTAAATTGACGATCTGAGGAAGATTTCTCACACAACACGTTGCACTTTGAGGAAACAAATGAAATTTCCTGCTGCGCTGTGATGCGAATACTGGACTACCAGTTACGCCTTTGCTGAAGCTGAACAACCATTTAGAGACTTTATTTTGCTAACATGCGCGTAGATGAGAGTTCCGTAAGCTAGTTTTAAGGTCACTGAAGTAGAACATTTAAATCATTCTCATCTGTGTAACGCTACTCATCGGGGATACATCTGTACAAACTTCTCCACAATTTTCCAAGTGTTACCCAAGTGTTTTACGCCTTATGCAAAAGTGAAACTGGGCCTATTCTCCTCGAATATTTTCAACAAGCCTCTCATGTTAACTGGTCTCGCGTGCTTAATAATGGCGATCATGCACATCTGATTCATGATCATTCGCAAGCTCCTTAGCAAACAGGTTGTTAGTGACAATGGTTTCTTATTGGTTAATTATATAGCAGTTGTTTTGTCACGGTCAATTTTAAAATAAAATTTGCCACTTGCAACCACTTCCTTCGAAATAAATTTATTTGTATGAATTCCATATTGACGAGTTTGAGACTCACACTCTCAAGTGACAAACCGTCATGGTTATAAGATGTAGTTTCATACTACTTCGAATAGCCGTTGACTTGAGGCATTTAGAGTAAAATAAACGTAGCTCGTACTGCTACAGGATAGGGAGGTTTTAAGTAAATGAAACATTTTGGAAGGCAGAGAACTGGATAATATTTGTGTACCTGAATGTTCTTGCATTCAAACACGTGTTTTTTAATATAGATTTTAGTTAGCCAGAGAAAAAAATACATTTATAAAAAAAAAACTTTAAGGCAAAGATAATCGCTGCATTTGCTATTCAGTCCACTGAAAACCGACTCCAAACAGTGAAACCTTGGTAGACATATAGTGTGCGAGGCGAGCCAAGGTCACGTCCCGCAAGACAAACGCTCCGCTGGAATTATCAATACGGAAAATAACTACCTTACGAACATAAGTTACCTGCTACGCCTCATGGACGCCCACGTAAGACCTCAATTCCATATACGAGTAGTTGCGGTACTTCATGAATTGCGCTTCAGTCGTCACCTGAAGAAGACATGAAACGTAATATAGGGAACAAGTCGTGTCCGAAATACTGACAAAATTTTGCTTATTAGTGTTTGAATGTTTATGCACGCTTTGTAGTATCTCTACCTTTTCCATGCTTGCATATCGACTACTTATGGTGGGCCAAAAAAGTCGTGACTAGCGGGTTTCGCTACCCGTCTACGCAGAACATAATAGAAACATAAATGTATAGGTAATATATAATCTAGCTTTAAGGAAAATCTTCGGGAGATACTACATAGACAGTAGATTTCCAAGTATTACGTATCGGTCGGATTTCAGATTTCTAGAGATCTGCTGTCATTGTAATTATAGTAAACTGCACTTGACAGTAGCACGCAAGGACCTATCGGTCAGTGAAACGATAACGGCTGCAGTACCTAGCATAGTTGTTATAGACGGCCTGACGTGAATACAAAATGGACGGAAGTACAGAGACACGATGACACGATCCTGCAAAAAGATGCATAAAGAGAATGTGTCTGCAAGTGTAATTTTATAGTTTTCTCTTTATGCATCTTTTTGCAGGATCGTGTCATCGTGTCTCTCTGCTTCCGTCTCTCTCTCTCTCTCTCTCTCTCTCTCTATATATATATATATATATATATATATATATATATATATATATATATATAGAGAGAGAGAGAGAGAGAGAGAGAGAGAGAGAGAGAGAGAGAGAGAGAGCTAAGAATACAAGTAAGAAAAGTGAAAAACAATAAAAAATAAAAATTCTGACATTCGTAGAAGCCTGTCTAAACAAATCCTACTTCTCGTCAAAAAGTTCACTCGTAAGTTGTCTAATAGCCAGAAAAACCCCGTCATTCTCCACTTTAGAAACATTTCAATCGAAGCCTGCAAGATTTCGTGGCCGTTGTCACTGAAGTTAAAATCTTCTGGGTTGTTAAGCCACGTCACAATCGACCTGTCGACCCCTCTGTTGGGATTTTCTTTAGGATCTTGTGATGTCCACTGTAGATTGGGCAGTCTGCAGTGGACATACGAGATTTTGAAGAAGATGCCAGCTGAGGTGTCGAAACATCGATTGTCAACTTTAACTTCACTTCATTATCTGTTTTTTCGAAAGACGTGAGCTCGCCCTCCGTATAACTGGACTATTAAAAAAAAGCATAATAGAAACAGTGAACGTTTCAAGAACAAGAAGTGCAGTTTAGAGCAGCGGGACTGACCAATGGCGTCATGGTTGATTACGGTGTTGCACTGGCAAACTGGCGAGCCGAGTTCAAACTTCACTCCCGACAATTTTTTTTTTTCGCTGTTCCCTTTATTCAAATTTGCATCTGAGTTGTGGCGTAACGTCCGTTTGCAACAACGACATGTAGGGGAAAGATCTATTATGACAGTTGATTCTGCACAGCTACTCTATTAGCAGCCGAAAGGAAGTGGCTTTCGAGTAGGTCTGCAAAAGTTTGATGACAAGGTGACAAGTCAACCGAATCCTACTCCGGAGAACACGTCTGGTGTGTCATACACGGCATTGGTGATAGTACGTGTATTATGTGGTTATAATATCAATCTCTAATCGACGCACATAATTTGCACAACTAGTAAGTGAGTGAGATGTGCCTCCTTGCCCGATATAGGTGTCCGTATGAATGTGAATGTGATCACTCCCAAGGAAATGACAAAAAAATAATAGTTTGTCACGTAAGCTGCAGCAAATGCACGCAAAAGTTTCACAATCACACTGTTTCTCTGTGCTCTGTCAAAACATAACTTTTTAACGCTTTTGAAGTTGTATTCCGTTTTGGAAGTCTTGACTCTTGAATTCCTTTGGTGTAACATAGTTCACACCCGTTTATTTGTTGTTCTGATTTCTGTGAGACGCCTATGTGGTATCTCGTCAGCTCTCATTATTCATCACGTTTACTTGAGACGATAACGTTTTCTTAAAAAAAGAAATAAATTAATGGGTCGAAGGAGTTTCGAACACCATGACCACTTACCCACGACACAGTTCATGTTTTGAGCTCCTATTTGTTGCACTTCTTGTTCTTGGACCGTTTACTTTTTCTATTTTGCTTTTTTGTCACAGTTCAGTACATCTCCTTCCTGTTTCCATGCTTCATCTTTGTTCAGTTTTTGAAGGGGTATCCAGTGTGCCATCTTACGACTAAATCTGAGTGGGGCGCGGAATGGGGAGTTTCCCTTGTCAGTAGTATGCTATAAGCTTGGTATATTATGTAAAGGTAATGACCCACAACTCCAAGTATTTAGAATACATCACAATTCAGTCGCCAAGAGTTGCTAATAAAGTGATTCTTTATTTACATTTCAGTATTTATTATCTGAGCATAGTGGTCGAACTAGGACGGTTTTTTTATGAGTCGGTAAGATGCATTATGTTCAATTATATGGAACTACATACGGAAGTTTGGGTCTCGTCGTAAGTCGTGCACGGATAACCAAAGGCGACCGCTCGCGATGAAGCGGGAAATCCGGGTTCGAGTCCCGGCCAGGCACAAATTTCCATTGCCGTCATTCCGTTCTACAGCTGATGGTTGTCCATATTCACAACTGCGAATACATTTAATGTCTTTTATAACTGCTGTAGTCCAAACGAATCTGCATCGTAATTCCAAAAAACACAGGCACTGCAATATCGTCTTATGTTCAATTATTCCCTCGCTTTCGTGAGAAATGTGCCATACGACAGTACAAACGGAGCATGGATTGATTAGTTATCTACAGTCTATATTGATCAACGCAGTGTGTCTTCTGGAAGGACAATACTGTATTTTGGCGTTACATAGTGTGCAATATGTCAATATCTCCTTGTTCCTTGTCTTTTTTTAATTATACAGGCCAACGAAGGAAAAACGTTTTAGCTGAAAATACCTTATTCTTACGTTTTTTATGGTGATAAATCTAAATATGATACTTAAAAAACTGTATCACCCACCATTTCTTCACATTTTACATTTAAATTTATTACATGAAGCGATTTTTTAAAGAATTTAACAGCTTTTATATAGTTAAAATAATTTAAAAAGGAGGTGTAATGAATGTAGATGACGCTGGTAGCACTGCTGAAAAAAATTTGCTGGCAAAAAGGTCGATTCTATTTTTGTGTTAACAGATGGTGTTTTGTTTATGTCAACTTAACCTCACTTTTCCGTTTCCTCTACATGTGCTCAGTACAATGTCTAATCGTGGTTGTAAAAACTCTGCTGACAGTTTTTGCTGTATTTGTGGAGAATTTATGATTAAAAAAACGCCAAAGAAACCTCACAGACTTTGTGAAAAAGGTTTATTTATCATACTTTTGATCTAAACTTGGTGATCAAGATAAATCTTGGGTGCCGCATAAGGTATGTTATGTGTGTGTTGAAGACCTGAGAAAATGGCCCAAAAAGGAGAAAAAAGCTTTAGATTTGCTGTTCCTATGATATGGAAGGTGCCAAGAAATGATTCCGATGGCTCCTACTTTTCTAGTGTTGTTGTTACTGGTCGTAATTCCAAAAACAAGAATGTAATAAGCTACCCTAACCTTCTGTCCGCCATCCGACCAGTAGGGCATGGTGTAGATTTGCCGGTTCCTGAACCACCAGATGATTTAAATTCAATTCCAACAGAAGTCTTTTCTAACGTACAATGTGATTTAGGTCAAACAGATGATGGTGAATTCCATTGTAATACAGAAAGTCTAGAGCCCAGATTGGTTACTCAGACCGAGATTAATGATTTGGTTAGGGATCTGGAAAAGCTGAATTGCTTGGCTCTAGATTAAAAGAAAAGAACTTATTGGCATTTGGAACCAGCATATACATGTATAGAAAGAGAGAGCAGTAATTTTCCACCCTGCAGCACTGGTGTGCAAAACTTTTGCACGATGTGCCTCTGCCCAGTAACACAGCTCCATGAAACGTGGACCATACGTAGAAAGAACTGCTACAGCATAGTACTGATAGAGATATGGAACGAAATGTACCGAAGTGACACATTTAATGAGAGACAGTAATTGCACTGAATCCACCGCGATTCTTGGTGGTCGCCTGGTCACTACAAATGGCAGGATATGGCTCATAATAGGGTGTTTGATCACCGCAGACGACGGTGCACGCTCTGCAACGTTCTCTCACGCTGGCCACAAGGCTGGTAATGAGTTCTCGTGGTAGGGCGTACAATTTGCGTTTGGCAATTACTGGATGGTCGTTGGTGCATGTGGACGTCCTGCATGTGTTCCTGTATCGCATCCCACACGTGCTGGACCTCGGGGGAACGGGCAGGCCAGCCCAATCGCTGGATATCCTGTCGCCCAAGAGGCGTTCCACCTGCGCTGCTCAATGAGGTCGCGCATTGACATCCAGGGCAGAATGCACCCCTGAAAAGACTCACTTGCTGAGGTAGTACAGTGCCACAATAGCGTAGACCGATGAGTGTACCACATTCAAAGATCTGCAGGGATCAGTACACCCATACAACATTATGCCTCCCCGCACCATAACAACTGGACCATCAAAACAAAAATTTATCTATCTATCTATCTATATATATATATATATACATATATATATATATATATATATATTGTTGGTGACAGGTAGGATTTTTTTAATTAAAATACGGAACGCAGGTACGTTTTACCATTTTATTTCGGTTGTTCTTGAAGTCTGAGGGTATTTCGCCTGTCTCATACATCTTGCTCACCAGATGGTAGAGTTTTGTCAGGACTGGCTCTCCCAAGGCCGTCAGTAGTTCTATTGGAACGTTGTCTATTCCCGGGGCCTTGTTTCGACTCAGGTCTTTCAGTGCTCTGTCAAACTCTTCACGCAGTATCGTATCTCCCATTTCACCTTCATCTACATCCTCTTCCATTTCCATAATATTCTCCTCCAGAACATCGCCCCTGTATAGACCCTCTATACACTCCTTCCACCTTTCTGCGATCCCTTCTTTGCTTAGAACTGGGTTTCCATCTGAGCTCTTAATATTCATGCAAGTGGTTCTCTTTTCTCCAAAGGTCTCTTTAATTTTCCTGTACGCATTATCTATCTTACCTCTAGTGAGATAAGCCTCTACATCCTTACATTTGTCCTTTAGCCATCCCTGCTTAGCCATTTTGCACTTCCTGTCGATCTCATTTTTGAGACGTTTGTATTCCTTTTTGCCTGCTTCATTTACTGCATTTTTGTATTTTCTCCTTTCATCAGTTACATTCAGTATCTCTTCTGTTACCCACGGATTTCTACTAGCCCTCGTCTTTTTATCTACTTGATCCTCTGCTGCCTTCACTATTTCATCCCTCAAAGCTACCCATTCTTCTTCTACTGTATTTCTTTCCCCCATTCCTGTCAATTGTTCCCTTATGCTCTCCCTGAAACTCTCTATAACCTTTGGTTCTTTCAGTTTATCCAGGTCCCATCTCCTTAAATCCCCACCTTTCTGCAGTTTCTTCAGTTTTAATCTACAGTTCATAACCAATAGATTGTGGTCAGAGTCCACATCTGCCCCTGGAAATGTCTTACAATTTAAAACCTGGTTCCTAAATCTCTGTCTTACTATTATATAATCTATCTGAAGCCTTCTACTATCTCCAGGGTTCTTCCATGTTTACAACCTTCTTTCATGATTCTTGAACCAAGTGTTAGCTATGATTAAGTTATGCTCTGTGCAAAATTCTACCAGGCGGCTTCCTCTTTCATTTCTTAGCCCTAATCCAAATTCACCTACTACGTTTCCCTCTCTTTCTTTTCCTACTGTTGAATTCCAGTCACCCATGACTATTAAATTTTCGTCTCCCTTCACTAACTGAATAATTTCTTTTATCTCATCATACATTTCATCAATTTCTTCATCATCTGCGGAGCTAGTTGGCATATAAACTTGTACTACTGTAGTAAGCGTGGGCTTCGTGTCTATCTTGGCCACAACAATGCGTTCACTATGCTGCTTGTAGTAGCTTACCCGCACTCCTATTTTTTTTAATTCATTATTAAACCTACTCCTGCATTACCTCTATTTGATATTGTATTTATAACCCTGTATTCACCTGACCAAAAGTCTTGTTCCTCCTGCCACCGAACTTCACTAATTCCCACTATATCTAACTTTAATCTATCCACTTCCCTTTTTAAATTTTCTAACCTACCTGCTCGATTAGGGGATCTGACATTCCACGCTCCGATTCGTAGAACGCCAGTTTTCTTTCTCCTGATAACGACGTCCTCTTGAGCAGTCCGCGCCCGGAGATCCGAATAGGGGACTATTTTACCTCCGGAATATTTTACCCAAGAGGATGCTATCATCATTTAATCATACAGTGAAGCTGCATGCCCTCGGGAAAAATTACGGCCGTAGTTTCCCCTTGCTTTCAGCCGTTCGCAGTACCACAACAGCAAGGCCGTTTTGGTTAGCGTTACAAGGCCAGATCAGTCAATCATCCAGACTGTTGCCCCTGCAACTACTGAAAAGGCTGCTACCCCTCTTCAGGAACCACACATTTGTCTGGCCTCTCAACAGATACCCCTCCGTTGTGGTTGCACCTACGGTACGGTTATCTGTATCGTTGAGGCACGCAAGCCTCCCCACCAACGGCAAGGTCCATGGTCCATAGGGGGTTGGGGGGTCTTTCTGTGTATGGTGAAAATTTATCGAGCTACCTTAATTCGCGCAGGTACATCATGCGGAAGTTGCTTTCGGCCGTAAGTTTTGCACCCTAGTGTATTATTATTATTAAAACTAAATTTGACGACCTGCCAAAGGAAGAAACAGCACTAATCTGGAGGGCTGCAGATGGGAAAAGAAATCAGCCATTGTAACGTAATAAAATAAAAAAATTTATTTGTCTTGTGACTATTAGTGTAATGTAATAAAAAAATATGAGCTGTGACTTACACAAAATAAGAAACTCACATTAATGCAATCGCTCAACATTGAAGAGAAATAACTAATGTAGGAATATTATTAACAGTGTAATATGTTGTTTAATTTAGCCCGACGTGTATAAGCACTCAGTAAACTATCTCAGTTCTCAGGGTAGTTACCTAATCGTGTGTAATTAATTGTCCTTTTCTTGTTTATCCAACACTAGGCTCGTGAGAAGTCGTGTGCTTATTGCACCAGAGAATATTTGCCAAGTCTGTTCGATGTACACAACTGTAGTACGTAACTTAATGTCGTTGTTTCGTCTCGATTCCCCAATATAAGATAACAAGAGTAGCATCTACAAATGAAATCTTATAATGGAACTGGAATCCTGTTACCAGACCTTTTCTGCCTGGGATGTTATCTCGTTATATAATGAAAATCTGCAAATAAAATTTTTAAATTATTAGTAGCTGCCTCCGGTCTCGTGGGATCTGAAATAAAGTTAATTGTCCTAATCGACGGCACGTCTCGTATATGAGATAAAAGAAAAATGTTAAAGATTTTTCTAAGATGGTGCCTAACAAAGAAAATCCTTTGTTAATTGACCACATACAGTAATTCTTTTGACAAAATAACCATCATATATATTTTAAGGTTTTAAGTACAACTTACATTATAAGCTAGTACAGCAAGGTGAGCTTTACACAAGAACGTCCTCTTAGGTCCGAATCCAAGCACATAAGATAAGCGAATGACAAAGGAAAGATAGTTCATGCATAGAAGCGCAAGAGTCCATGGAATAACATGTCCATCGTTGTTCTATCTCTTCTTCTTTGGCGTACTTGTCGATTATTTATAAAACTTATCGTAATATTTAGTTTGCATTTTTCTTTAAAACCCAAGTCCACCCAGGAGAAACAGTACACTATGACCATGTTTCAAGGACTGCTACGCCTTTGCTAAGAAACCATGGTAAACCTTACGTTTGTGTAGCGGGAGTGTTGTGCGAATACCACTTCTCTGGGATACAAATCCAGTATCCTAACCGCTGCAACAGTACTGGAAGTATAAGCTCCATTCGTCTTTGGATATTATGTGGGTTAATTAATGATTATTATGTTACAATCCTCTTGTTGTAGTTAACCGTGTATATAGAGACTTCGTTCATTGTTAAATGCAATGGTGTGGTACTAACTGATGGAGACGCACTAAGAACTGGTAAAATTTAATTTATTTCCTTTATCACACTGCACAAATATAAACACACTATTAGTCAAACTGTGTGCCACTACTATTAAACATAGAGATAAATCCTTCGCTACGCATCCGCCTTTGGCTCACGCAGCCTACACCTTCCACAGCTTCTCAACAACTGCTTCTGCTTGCGAGTTGCGACTCTCTGCGCCACCGGGCATTGTCGCCCTCCAAAGAACAACCACTTACAGATACTACACACCAGTACCCTCACAGAAGGACATAGTGATACGACGCCGATCTCGCTGTTGTTAATGTGAGCTTGCAGACCACAGGTGTTGCTTCTGCTTGGAGCAACTACTGACGTCGCTCGCTGGGTCTCCTTCCAGTCCTGCCACAATGGAAAATATCTCGCTAGTAACGTGAATCGTATGCAGACAATCAGAGTGGCAGCCATACAGTACCGAGGAGCTTATTATTATTAAGTCTTTTGTGGAGTCGATGGTGCCGAGATGTCCACGATGCGCGTACGTTCGCACTCGAAAGTAAGCCTCCAAGCGCCGTTTCGCAACGCCGGCAGGGGACGCGAATGAAGTTGGCGACAGCAGGAAGCCCGCCAAGTTCGCTGGAAGCCGCCGCGAGCTGCGTTCGCCGTACCACACCAACGCGGACTACGTCGCGAACGAGCCCCGCTGCCGGCAGAGGGGACTCGGGCGTATTACAGATGGAATTACGTTGACAACAGCCGGGCTTCGCAACAGGGGCTTGTATCCTTCCAGCCTGAAAATTTCAGTGCTTTCAGTTCACGGTGCTTCCTCAGCTGTGGAGCCGTACACCGCTCCATCCGGCTACAAACCCCGTTTGCTTCGTGAAAGAAACTTAACAAAAACAGGATGGCCAAAGCAATATGTGTGTTGTGCTACTGAAGGGATGGTATATTACGATTTAGCACAAATTAACGACTACTGATTTCTGTAGTCTGCAGAATATCTTAAGAGGCGATGGAGGCAACGTGACAGGAGGCCCTTATCCCCTTGCCATTCCATTTAGTTCGACGAAATTCGTGCCCAGCGATTGGAGACGGCGCGTGTGAGCGGGCCCGCGTGATGCGCCAGGCAACTGCAGTACAAGCCGACATGCGAACACCTGTTAACGTAGCTACACGTTTATTTGTTTTACTTGACACCGCTCTTGTAGACGTTAACACTAACTTAATTTCAAAATATAAACATTATTTTTTTACAGATGAACAATACTTCAATAGAAACTATGATACTCGTGGGCGTCTTCGGGTGTGACTTCTTCAGAAGGAATGTAATAACACGACGCCTAAACGTAGACAGTGTCAACAAAAAAATGTCATTACGAGAACAAATGCTCCCTTCAACGAATTTTTAATAGGAAAATACCTTCATCTCTAAAATTGTGTAGTCCTGCGTGGAAGTTTCGAAAGCACTATGATAGATGTTAACACCACTTTGCATTCCGTGCATTTCCACGTCGTTTCGCTTCGTAGTTAGTGTTTCATGCAGACTCTGCACATCCTTGCTTTTTTGCGTCAGATAGATATATCTTCGGAAATGGACCCACTATTACGCTTGAAGTCGAAGACATGTTTCATCTAGTGATGGTTTTCCACGCGTTTCGTTGTCCAGCAACAGGACATTTTTAAAATTGTGTCTGCTATACTTATTCGGCAATCAACATACGTTTCTCTTCTCTGAATGTGTATTGCTTTCTGCATAACGCACATATTGAATAGAGCCATATCTCACAAACACAAAAAACAGTTTCTCTCAGCTTTCGTTTCCACGATCATGACTCGTGGTATTTAAGTTTGGTTCGCATTTGTTTCCACTAGTCAGACTCCTCATAGTTTAGGGGTTAAAAACATGTTCAAATGTGTGTGAAATCTTATGGGACTTAACTGCTAAGGTCATCAGTCCCTAAGCTTACACACTACTTAACCTAAATTATCCTAAGAACAAACACACACACCCATGCCGGAGGGAGGACTCGAACCTCCGCCGGGACCAGCCGCACAGTCCATACGGGGTTAAAAGAGTGAACTATACCACACTGCTTGTGCATACTGAGCCAAAGAATCCACGTTATTTATATTGCAGCACAGTGTCTATTGTTCTAGCAACATACGTAAATAGAGGCAAGACTCCATGACCTAAGACACATAGTGATCATGAATTACTCAAGTGTCAAGACTGCCTAACAGTGAAGAGAGTTTCTGAAAACAACTGCTGAACAACTACTGCGACACTCTCGAGGAATACATAGATCCTTTCCACAGAAACTGGCCTCGTGGATCTTCGAGATCCCTATAAACTCAATGCCTGACGAGGGATGCAATGCCCGAGTTACGCAATATCGAGGATAACGTTCATTTACGAAAAGCTGAAATATGAAACCTGGATTATTAGAGACTGGATAACCACGTAATGCTTTGATGACTTGCTTATCTCGTTTCCAAAATCAGCAGGTCTCTTACATTTGCAGCAATTACAACCCGACTGGATAGAGAGAAAGTGGGTACCGATATTCTGTTTAACCCTACGCACTCATTAGACAACCAGGTAAGTAAAATCTTAATGGCGTGCTTCCGGGCAACCTGCTGTGTTATTGTTTCCATTTTATACACCTGAAGAATACGGCTGCGTCGGTCGTCAAAATATTGTACATAAAACGGGAAACAATAACTCAGCAGAGCACCCATTAATCAATCATGTCGAGGAAACCTGAGACATCACAAAATCGTTAAGTCTTGCTGCGCAGCTTTTGTAAAAAGTATTTTAATGAAAAACCACCACAAGCAGCCAAATTAGAGCTGAAGTTATTAAAACAATAACCTTTATCGCTGCGGCGATGCCTTTCTACGAAATTTTAGTCACCAGCTTTTTGTTCCGAATGCGAAAATATTTTACCGACTCTCACTTACATAGGGAGAAGTGACCAACGTAATAAAACGAATCATCCCCCGCACGGAAAGGATTTAGCTGTTCATTTTTCCCCACGTGCTACTCGATAGTGGAACAACATAAAAAATAACCTGAAAGAGTTTCGATGAAACCTCTGCCAAGCTCTTAAGTGTTTTTTATTAAAGTGCCAATCAGGCACACAGTGCGATATATATTAGTCTGAAAACACCACTACGCATAATCCGCTGGTACTTCAGGTTACGTGATACTTGCTGTACCCCCTCCATCAAGAACACCAGTATTTGATGATGAAGGATTGAATTGAGTAACATTCCCCTTCAATCTAGTGACGTGTGGCGAGAAAACAATGTATATATGCAACTTAATTAATAACTGCTTAGATTATAACACTTTCCTCTTTCTCTGCATATTATCTGCAGCTTTTCAGACCCTCATAGCCTCATCAAAATTCTGAAACGCAGTCATTTTCAGTGTAGTGTGTACGAAATATTTCACTTCACTTCTCAAAAATCTTACGTGCTTCATTTTTCTTCGTCCAATCCTTCAAAGTATAAGCTAGAAAAACGTTTTCAGTAACACTGTAATTAACTTGTACCTGCGATTGGTTCAGTGGAATGTATTTTTGTAATGACGGTATACTTTGTAAGACCCCCAAGTAACGGTGTTAGTGTATGGGCTAAAAACAGGCGGTAATTCGAGGTCTGCCAAACAAGTCTCTTAATTGGCTGGGCCGGCCGAAGTGGCCTTGCGGCTCTAGGCGCTGCAGTCTGGAACCGCAAGACCGTTACGGTCGCAGGTTCGAATCCTGCCTCGGGCATGGATGTGTGTGATGTCCTTAGGTTAGTTAGGTTTAACTAGTACTAAGTTCTAGGGGACTAATGACCTCAGAAGTTGAGTCCCATAGTGCTCAGAGCCATTTGAACCATTTTAATTGGCTGGTAGATGAGCATTACAACAATAAAAGAATCTCAACCGGATTATTTTTGACAAATATCTCTGAAAATTAATTCCAGTTGTCAGTAATATTTGGTTGGAAATATAAACAATCAAGGCGAGCACAGAGAGCGTAATAAATGGTGTGACTGCGCTAGATATATTTAGTAGATAGAACGCTTACAAAACCCGGGGCACAGACTATTAAACGCACTGACAAAGAAATACCGATAATTGAAGTATGGCGTGGTACAGGCTGTAATTAAGATGATCAAATAATCTGACTGGAGTAATCAATAGCCTATATAAGGAGCAGCAATGGCTGTTACTTCCAATTAGAATGTGCCCTGGAAACATAATTAAAATAGTTGTCCATCTCTGATGACACTTGCATCCGACATCGACAATGGAATTAATAATCTCAATAACGGTCAGCCACTCAGTAGAATACGCAAAATTCCAACCTGGAGACACACAGTTCAAATTACTCATTGCCATTTGTAATTTTTCGTGATGGAATTCATGTAGTAGTAAATGTTTTACCATGAATGAATTCGGTATCGCTTTCCGTATCATGCTGTGTTTAACGGGTAAGTATATTTTACATACATGTTAAATGATGTCACTTTATGAGACTGCAGTGAATATCTCTTACCACAGTCTCTTTCTTAGAAACTGCTTTTTTCTACGAGCTCTAGACAATTGATCTGTGGTGCAGACTTCAGCTGTACACAGCTGATTCATTATTATTTACTACACGCTGTGGTGAAATACCAAGAAAACTCTGTTCACAGACCCTGGCGGGCCCATCAGTATCCGACCGACCGGCGCGTCTTCCTCCACCAATTGCGTCATTTGGTTGCGGTACGGTCAGCGTGAGGCCAGCAAGCCGCTCTTGCGGCCGTCGTCAGTTTTTGTGACCTGGAGCCGCTACTGCTCAGCTCAGTGCTCAGCTCAGTCCTGCCACAGAAGAAAAATCCTTGTTAGTACTGGGACTCGAACCTGGATCGTCTGTATGGCAGTCAGTCGCAAAATCCCAAGAAACCTGATGATTATTAATGACTTTTCGTGCTGCCGTTAGTACTTCTGTTCCATCCAGTCACCACTATTGCTCTCTCCCCCCACCCCTACCCCAACCCCAAAAAAACTTCTCGATTACGCTTGACAATGTAGGACACATTTGAACTAAATTTGCATACCTTCAGTGTAGTGACATTCAGATAGTGTACAGCATAATATGTAATTGGTGGCAACGATTCGGTTCATATGTTCGAAAGAGAAGAATTGAAGTCGGATTTTAAATAAGTGTGATTCCTGATAACAATAACAAAATGTGTAGATACTTTGTGGGATATTGCGGCCATTTTTTTTTAATGCACCCGAAAATTGGCATTAGTCTTGAGCACTGTATTTATTAATTTTATACTGCCTTACGCGTTTCGGTCTTACGCCTATCTCAAAGGCTCAAAATATCTGTAACACATTCGTAGGTAAAATGAAACTGAATTTGTCAAACACTGATACAATGCGTCTGGTCTAAGTTAGTTGATGACATCAGAGTGAAAACTAGTTTTAGTTTGATAGCTCTCGGTCTGTGTGTTAACTGCGCACCATTTCCCATTTCCGCAAGAGTATGTGCTGCAGGCGTGAGAAATGTGAGCAGGATCGGTGACCCTTCGAGTGTTTCCTTCGTTTGTTAGGAGGTGACTGAGGTAGTCAAGTAATGTAGACGAGATACTTTGTATCCATGTTTGACAATTCAGTTTCGTTTTGCCTAAGGATGTGTTATACAAGATATTTTGAGCCTTTGAGAATGGAGTAAAGCTGAAACGCGTAAGGCAGTGCGAAACAATAAATACACTGGTGAAGGCTAATACTAGTTTTTGAGTCCCGATAACTTTTCCTCAACTTTCACCTAAGTTTTACCAGTACTACATGTGTATTTTCTGAAGTGGTGATGAACTTCGAACATGATGCCCAGTTCGATTCATACTGTCTGCGCATGCGTGAGAGACAGGACAAAAAGAGAAAATGCGTGAGCGGCTCAATAATGGACGACCACGCCGCGTAGCGTACTGTTGTTACGAGAAATACGGATCGTAAGCAGAGATCCTTTTGCCACTTAACAGTAAGGCTAAACCTAATCTATGTATTTTATTAGTTCATACTTGCCTGTTTTCGCTTTTGGCCCTTCCGATACATTCCCTCCAGTTCTCGAATTAAGTGCCTCTCTACATGCTTCATGCACTTATTCCTTTCCAACAACACACGATCAGCACCCTTGTTGAGAGCTTCTTCTTCCGATTGTATCGCGTTGAAATGTTCCTCTAGTACAGATCATTGTTGTCATCGCTGTTAATGTAGGTGACATCGTCAAACCATTTTTCACGCTCATACAGTCCTAAAAATTGCTAATGATATCATAAAACCTTTCGTTTTTTAGTGGTTCTGATTCATGTGTAGATTATTTTTTAATTTTAAAAAAAATGTATCGTCACAATTTCTGTCAATTTCCTATATTTTCGTTAACGGTTGAACATCTGGAATTCATGACAAAGCATTCTGAGCTTCAAGTGTCGAAAATAATAAAATTTCCGAATTAAAGTCACAGATCGTTCCAAATCCCACTACATCTGGGTGCTTTGCAACCGATCCTGTGTAGAGAGCTATCGAATCATTCATCACTGAGTATGGAAAACCGCCGATGTATCACATTCTCGGTGGTCATTCCGGTGAGGTTCCTACCGCGTACCAAACAGCGATTCGAGATGTGCCCTGACTACCTGCGCACTGCACAAGTCGTCCATTCGTACACGGCTTTACAAATGGCTTATAAGTTTTTTTACTTTGTACTGCGTTTTGAAAGAGACAGTATTCGCGCCCACTGGCTTACGGTGCATGGCAAACGGTGGCGAGGCGCTCTGCACTCCGGAAATTCATTTCAGAGACGAGAAGAAAGATCACATTACCGCATTTGTTACGTCACAGCTTGCGTAATGAGCAGAAATTGCCCGCCGTCTGGAAACACTCGCGTCCGACTCGCCGAGCGCTGGCTTAACTGTTGAGGCTGGCGAGCTTTTAGAAGGACTTCATTTTACGCGCGGCAAAAAACATTCGCAACGGAACCTCTACTTCCGCAAGCTCGCTGTGCAGATGTAACGACTCTGTAGAATAGCAAGTACAGTGCGTTCATCTTTTCACCCTGTGTCGCCGTTAATAGTGAAACCAGTCCATTTAGGCAAGTCCATTTAGGCACTAACAAAAGCACCATCAACTGCACCCGTATTCCTAGTAGTCAGGAGTATTCGTGTGCTAGAAATTAAACTGTAGTGGCGTCGCGCTTGTGACTCAGAAGACCAACATCCACATGTCCCCAACTACACCGGAAGAGGATTGCGAAGCTCACAACCCATGCTGCACTGGGCTCAAGGAATTTTAAAGTCCAGTGCTTCTGCCCCCCTCCCTGCCTCTTCTGCCAATGAATACTCGCCCATTTCCTTGCGCCACTTGGTCTGTGAGGTGCTTGAGTGTGTCCGCGGACCACGATGACACGAGCTGATAGTTGCGGAGATGTACTCTACATCGCGCACTGGCGCCGCTGAAAGACAATACACACATACACAAGGGAAACACTGAAACTTCCTGGCAGATTAAAACTGTGTGTCGGACCGAGACTCGAACTCGGGACCATTGCCTTTCGCGGGCAAGTGCTCTACCAACTGAGCTAGCCAAGCACGACTCACGCCCCGTCCTCACAGCTCTACTTCTGCAAGGTTCGCAGGAGAATTTCTGTAAAGTTTGGAAGGTACTAGACGAGGTACTGACAGAAATAGAGCTGTGAGGACGGGGCGTGAGTCGTGCTTGGCTAGCTCAGTTGGTAGAGCACTTGCCCGCGAAAGGCAATGGTCCCGAGTTCGAGTCTCGGTCCGGCACACAGTTTTAATCTGCCAGGAAGTTTCATATCAGCGCACACTCTGCTGCAGAGTGAAAATCTCAAGGGAAACATTGTTACACACAGTAAAATACACAACCAGCCCACGGCGCATTCGTAGTCGCGATCTTAGAGATCTGACGCTGCAGATTAGGCTTGTAGGTTTTCGCTCTCTTTGCTTTGTTATTCCTCACGTAACAACCAATATATGAGATAAAATATGTTGCTACAAAAAGAGCCCTGAAATACTTTTTAGGGATGCTGTGCTGTGACTTTCTTTGGATCATTAATTTTCAACAAAACAAAAAATATTATGTTCTTATTATTCTGGATCTGGCTTTCTATAAAAGGAACATTGTTTCGTTACTGCAACCCGCTATAAAGTTCAACATATCTTTTCTACTTTGCAATTATTGAAAAGGTTACTGAAAATTATTTCGTTATTAATACTGATGTTACAGTATGCAATGTTTGTACAACATCAAAATTTTGCAGTGGATTTTTGTTAACAGTAAAATACCAATAAGTACCACGACTAACACGAAAACATGAGACTATTATCAGAGAAAAATGTTTTTACTATAATGTTTGCCAGACCAGAACTACGCACAGCAAGATTTTTTTTATGTCACGTAGGCAAATTATCCTTTTGCACTGTTAATAATATAATATCAACCGCAGCCCGCGTCCATCTGTAAAACACATCATAAAATCTGCTGCTCTGTCCTGCAATCCCGAAAGCTAAAAGAAATAATTTTATTTCACTATTACCTGTCCGCTTCTTTGCTGTATGATTGGTTTCATTCAATGCAGTTTGAATGCGCGGCGTCAGCGGCTCGTTCGTTCGCAGCGCAGCTCTGCACCATGAATAATATTTAAATAACTGAAAATGTCTTATAAGGATGGGATAAAATACCAGG
This sequence comes from Schistocerca serialis cubense, assembly GCF_023864345.2. NCBI lineage: Eukaryota > Metazoa > Arthropoda > Insecta > Orthoptera > Acrididae > Schistocerca > Schistocerca serialis. Next base: position 609,733,402 of record NC_064643.1, on the reverse strand, counting down.
CTAGCTTATTACAAATCATAATGCAAGTATTCACCAAGTAACTCTAGTCAAAACATTTAGACAGATTAAATTCTTACACACCTTAACAAATCAGTGCCTAATGGCGTCCTTCTCTCAATTTTGACAAAAGAATGTTACACAAGCGTACAATAAGCGTCACAGGCTGTTCCTACACAAGTAACTCCAAAAACACGACAGAGAAATTAATGCTCGGTCACTACTATTTATACTCGGTTTGATATCTTTGTTTGATATTTAATAAGTATAGTCTGTGGTGGTTCCAGTACTTGCCGACACAGATATTATCTTCAAAAAAATCGGTACATAATTCTATACAAGTATAAAACATGACACACAATGGTTTCTCTTTATTACATAAAGTTCACACAATCATTGTCCACGCAGAAATAAAATTACAATTATCTAGTTCAATTTTTTTTTTACCACATATAATATGTGTTTTGGTAGGAGACGCTACAAGATTTATCGGACGGCAGTTTACAGTGTCAACCAATACGATGCCGTTACTAGTTATTGTCCGTGTACAAATAAACAACTTAGATTTCAATACTTTGAATGTTGTCGTCGATCGGCCTGACATTATATTCACTCGTTCGCACGAACAGTGTTTGTCGATTGAGGTATACTAAGATGCGACTGCACAGAATAGTCCTGCTACAAAAGTAGCTGTTCATATTTCATGCATCTTACTAAGATTTAACATAGTGCATAAAGATAGGGGACGACTCAGATTTGACAAGAGTGCATTAACTACACTGGTGCGATGATGATAAATCAGGAAGATGCCTTAAATGTTCGTAAACTTCAGCTCCTGAGTCAAGTACTTTATGCTTCAACATTGTTATGAAGTTTTCTGGCAGCTCGAGAAGACTGGCTTACGTGTGACTATTTTAAGAATCTTTCGAACAACCGGACTATATCTCGTTTCATGAAATCACCGTTTTTCTGCAGAATCTTAGTCCATCAGGTGTACCTCTTTCTCAGACTGTTACCACAAAGCGTGTTACACTATTTTATAAATTGCCCATAGAGTCAACGCAACTAAATGAATCACGGTAGCAAAGAGTTTTATTTCGAAATACTCTAATTAGGAAGGTGAGTGAATTCTGTTTTCAAAATTATCTACGCCGAAACAAACTTTAAGAACGAGGACGCTGTTATTCGTGCACAGTTTTCAAGAAAGAGAAACTTTTTTGCACGTTGCTTATTTTGTCATTTTACTCAGAGAACCACACACAATTTGCACAGACGCGACACAGATGAACTGTGCTCGACGGACTTCTCTCGACAAATGTAACATGACAATCGCCGCCGGGTGGCGCCTTTATTAGCTATTAAGGAGCTTCTCACGTTACCGTCTGAGAGGGGTATACGATATTTAGACCGGCGTGAAATACCGCCATTCGCAGCAACGAAAACGTGAAACTCATAAAATCGAAAGATCGCGGAACTGACTCTAATATGTTGACAAAATTAAAAGTAATAAATTACGGTAAGGGAAATGAACTATAATTGTTTGTCTATGGTTTTCATAATATTTATTTACCAAAAGAAAGTCGTGTATTAGAGATTTATCGTACCATAACATATTCTTTCCTTCTATACACTTTTTTTTTCTTTTACTCGTCTGTCTTCTCTGTTTGATGCGGAACGCCGCGAATTCCTCACCTGTGCCAACCTCTTCTTCTCAGAGTAGCACTTGCAACCGACGTCCTCAATTATTTGCTGGGTGTATTCCAATCTCTGTCGTCCTCTACAGTTTTTGTCGTCTCTAGTACCATGGACGTCATTCCATGACATCTTAACAAATGTCCGATTATTTGACGCTAACGAGAGATTTATGGCAAAGGCGTAACGCATGTATAGCCATTCGCAAAAATTATTTTGCTTGTCGCTCACAGTTACCGCACATTGGTACTCTTGTAGAAGCAGTGGGAAGAAACAACGGCAGGCTCAGTAATAGACAAACATTGGCTTCCAGTCTCCCGCTACAGGGTGTAATTGACTCTTGATAGTAGCCTAAAGAAAAGATGGAGTAATTTACACCACCATGCAAATTGAATGGCATGAAATAAAGAAAATGCCGATAATTTCACTACCACCAGCGCAAAATGCGCGAAGGGGGTATGAGAACAGCGTGAGACAGAGTATGGCTTCAACGTGGGCGTATATAAAATCATTTTTTTCTTCGCTTCTAGCGCAAATGTTAAAAAAATTCTGATACTGGAGAGAAATTAACTTCTCCATGCACTGTACAATGGCTATGCGGAGTATATCTGAGGCTATATATGTAGAACAAATTATAAATTTATGATTTAAATTGAAAACTTACGACCTTTACGAATAGTGTCGTCACCCAATTTCCCAGGAACATCGCTCAGTGGAAGAAAAGTCAAAAATAAGCGAACAGGTGTCTCGGTTTATCCGTATATACTCCAGAAAAGTATTTGAAATTGTTTTCAACGAACCTCCTGTAATATACCTTGATTCATAATCAGTTGCAAGACAGCAAGTGCCAGTTTTCTGAAAAGTGATCCGTTATGCAAGGTTTGTCGCCAAATTTTTGCCAAAGCACGCAAGCTTCACCAATGTTAAAGACGTTTCTTTCCCGAGTGAGATTCAGACGAAGAAATGGAAAACCTGCCTTCGCGTGATGCTCGTGGTGTTTGGAATATCTGTGGTTCGAATGTTTCTACGATCGGTATCATCCAAGGGAATACACCAGATCTTCCTGAAGAATAAACTTATGGATAAAACATAAGACCTGAAACGAGAATGAGATTTTAAAAAGATTGTAACTCCTCAACATACCATACACAAATATATTAAATGATAAACGTGTGACACTTATTCTGGCCGGCCGGTGTGGAACCACGCGACCGTACGGTCGCAGGTTCGAATCCTGCCTCGGGCATGGATGTGTGTGATGTCCTTCGGTTAGTTAGGTTTACATAGTTCTAAGTTCTAGGGGACTGATGACCTCAGATGTTAAGTCCCATAGTGCTCAGAGCCATTTGAACCATTTGAACACTTATTCTGAAGTCCATTCGTGATTTTTTAATTAATATCCCCTAATTTGACAATAAAAATTCGTATTGTAACCTTCTAAGGACGTGGGTAGATAAATGAAAGCAATAAAAATAAAATGAAAACAGTAATCGGGTTTCGAAAACGGGGCACAAAGCTTAGGAGCCACAATACTAACCACTAAGCCACCATTTCGTCTCAGGACATAAGGTACCTTGAAAATACCTCGAAAACTTTTACCACGTTTTTTTTTCAGAAACGGTCTATTATCTGCAGATGAAGCGATACAGGCGTTCGCTTTACTTGACCCCTCTTCCACTGAGCGAAGTTTCTGGGAAATCAGATTATGGCACTTGCCGTGTTCTGCTCGCTATCTCAGTGCCTGGCAAGGAGGCTGCCATCGGCCTTGCTGGCACTCAGTGCGCGAGACGAGACTGAATCTCCGAGTAACTGACAGCTGATCTACATCGAATAATGACCACCAAGCGTTTGGAATTAAATCCGACGACCGGTCGTTCGTAAAAGTGCACAAAAATGTGGAGTAGCGTTTAAAACGTGCGCAGTAAATCAGAAGGGTGTACGCCATAGCACGCAACTCCGCGGGTCTGTTGGCTAAACTGCACAGCACGGGCGCCGCAAACACAATATCTGCAACAATTTCTCATAACGCCGAAGATGATCTCAACGACTTATTTTCGACCTCGGTCGGCCAATTTCTGCTAGAAATCTGCGCTTCTCGACACGAACGCCCTTTGCCTTGATGCCTTTCAAGAAATAAAGGTAGATGTTTAAAAGTAAGTGTCTGTACACTACAAGAGGATCGTAAATTAACTGTCATGTAATCTACTGTTTCATGCCTTCCAGGGTCCTTAGGAACCTAAAGAATGACAAATGTGGCGTAATTTTTTAGTTATCGTTGGTTTTTGTGACACTACAAACGCTCACTATCGTAAAAATGATGTCACAAGTCAATATAAATTGTAGTACTCTCAGAAATGTTACTTGCTGCCGCTTGGGGAGCTGCTACCGCACTGGGTAACATAAATGTGACGGAGTGTAGCGACTGTAATGCCAGGCACGGCTACCAGGAGTGATGGTCTTTGATGCCATTTCATTTCATAGCAGGACCCTTTTGGTTCCCATCCGTGGCACTCTTATAGCACAGTACTTCGTCCACGATACTCTACGCCCCTTTTGTTCACAGTGAGCGCCATCCTGGGCTTACGTTTCAGCAAGATAATTCCCACCAACACAAGGCGAGAGTTTCTACTGCTAATCTTCGTGCTTGCTAAACCCTGCTTTGGCCAGCAATGTCGCCGGATCGCTGTTGACAATCTATCGCGGCAGTTGGACGTAATGTGGTAGTATATCGGTCAGGAGGACATCCATCAATACCAATCAATGCCAAGCCCAATAACTGCTTGTATAAGGGCTGGAGATGGTCCAACGCGTTATTGACTTGCTCAATTCGTGAGACGATGGCATTCATGTAGCGTACAACCGTTACGGCGCCTACCATGACCACCAGTGGCGTACGTCGGCCCCACATAATGCCAACCCGAAACAGCAGGGGACCTCCACCGTGCTGCACTCGCTGGACAGTGTGTCCAAGGCGTTCAGCCTGACCGCGTTGCCTCGAAACACGTCTCCGACGATCGTCTGTTTGAAGGCATAAGCGACTCTCATCGGTGAAGAGAACGCGATGCCAACCCTAGCATTCCATTCGCCATGTTGTTGGGCCCATCTGTATCGCGCTGCATGGTATTGTGATTGCAAAAATAGACCTCGCCATGGACGTCGGGAGTGAAGTTGCGCATCATGCAGCCTATTCCGCACAGTTTGAGTCGTAACACGACGTCCTGTGGCTACACGAAAAGCATTGTACAACATGGTGGGGTTGCTATCGGGGTTCCTCCGAGCCATAATCTGTAGGTAGCGGTCATCCACTGCAGTAGTAGCCCTTGGGCGGCCTGTGCGAGGCATGTCATCGACAGTTCTTGTCTCTCTGTGTGTCTTCCATGTCCGAACAACTTCGCTATGGTTCATTCCGAGACGTCTGGACTCTTCCCTTGTTGAGAGCCCTTCCTGGCACAAAGTAACAATGCGAACGCGATCGAGCCGCAGTATTGACCGTCTAGGCATGGTTTAACTGCAGACAACATGAGCAGCTGTACCTTCTTCCTCAAATGGTTCAAATGGCTCTGGGCACTATGTGACTTAAGATCTGAGGTCATCAGTTCCCTAGAACTTAGAACTACTTAAACCTAACTAACCTAAGGACATCACACACATCCATGTCCGTGGCAGGATTCGAACCTGCGACTGTAGCAGTCGCGCGGTTCCTAACTGGAGCACCTAGAACCGCTCGGTCACCGCGGCCGGCCATCTCCTTCCTGGTGGAATGACTGCAACTGACTGGCTGTAGGACCTTCTCCGTCTAATAGGCGCTGCTCATGCGCGGTTGTTTACGTCTTTGGGCGGGTTTAGTGACATTTCTGAACAGTCAAATGGACTGCGTCTGTGGTACAATATTCATCAACGTCTACCTTCAGGAGTTCTGGGAACTGGGGTGATGCAAAACTTTTATATATGGCCATTAGAATTGCTACACCAAGAAGAAATGCAGATTATAAACGGGTATTCATTCGACAAATATATTATACTAGAACTGACATGTGATTACATTTTCACGCAATTTGAGTGCATAGATCCTGAGAAATCAGTACTCAGAACAACCACCTCTGGCCGTAATAACGGCCTTGATACGCCTGGGCATTGAGTCAAACAGAGCTTGGATGGCGTGTACAGGTACAGCTGCCCATGCAGCTTCAACACGATACCACAGTTCATCAAGAGTAGTGGCTAGCGTATTGTGACGATCCAGTTGCTTGGCCACCATTGACCAAACGTTTTCAACTGTTGGGAGATCTGGAGAATGTGCAGGCCGCGGCAGCAGTCGAACATTTTCTGTATCCAGAAAGGCCCGTACAGGACCTGCAACATGCGATCGTGCATTATCCTCCTGAAATGTAGGGTTTCGCAGGGATCGAATCAAGGGTAGAGCCACGGGTCATAACACATCTGAAATGTAACGTCCACTGTTCAAAGTGCCGTCAATGCGAACAAGAGGTGACCGAGACGTGTAACCAATAGCACCCCATACCATCACGCCGGGTGATACGCCAGTATGGCGATGACGAATACACGCTTCCAATGTGCGTTCAACACGATGTCGCCAAACACGGATGCGACCATCATGATGCTGTAAACAGAACCTGGATTCATCCGAAAAAATGACGTTTTGTCATTCGTGCACCCAGGTTCGTCGTTGAGTACACCATCGCAGGCGCTCCTCTCTGTGATGCAGCGTCAAGGGTAATCGCAGCCATGGTCTCCCGAGGTGATAGTACACGCTGCTGCATACGTCGTCGAACTGTTCGTGCAGATGGTTGTTGTCTTGCAAACGTCCCCATTTGTTGACTCTGGGATCGAGACGTCGCTGCACGATCCGTTACAGACATGCGGGTAAGATGCCTGTCATCTCGACTGCTAGTGATACGAGGCCGTTGGGTTCCAGCATGGCGTTCCGTATTACCGTCCTGAACCCACCGATTCCATATTCTGCTAACAGTCATTGGACCTCGACCACCGCGAGCAGCAATGTCGCGTTATGATCAACCGCATTCGCGACGGGCTATAATCCGACCTTTATCAAAGTCGGAAACGTGATGGTACGCATTTATACTCCTTACACGAGGTATCACAACAACGTTTCACCAGGCAACGCCGGTCAACTGCTGTTTTTGTATGAGAAATCGGTTGGAAACTTTGCTCATGTCAGCACGTTGTAGGTGTCGCCACCGGCGCCAACCTTGTGTGAATGCTGTGAAAAGCTAATCATTTGCATATCGCAGCATCTTCTTCCTGTCGGTTAAATTTCACGTCTGTAGCACCTCATCTTCGTGGTGTAGCAGTTTTAATAGCGAGTAGTATATGTATATATATATATATAACGGAAGGGGGATTGGCAGTCGTAACAAGTAACCGGGTTCGTTTTGTGTTTTTCAGCATTGAAGGTCGATATTTTGTTTGACATCAGTTTCATTCTTGAGTATCGATATTGAACTATCATTATTAAACTCGTAACATCGATATTTCGCAAATATCGAGATCACCAGACATCTGTAATCCTGTCCCAATGTGTATTTTCAATATGCCGCGAATCTCAGAGAACGGGTCCACGGCGTTGTGGAATTTTCCATTGAGGTGTTTGTTTGCCGCTGCAAGATAAGAAGTATCTCGGGTAAAGCGTATTTATCTAATCGTGTGGAAGTGGTCGCGGTTATCGATTAACGGGCATGAGCGTGGTGTGCGGCGTGTGTGAGCGCGGCTGTGGGTCGTCCAGCGCCTACCTGGTGATCGCAACCGGCCGCAGGGAGCCGGCGGCTCGTCCGGCAGAGGGCGCGCGTCGCTCTGCACCCGCAGCGCGGCCTGCGCTAATGGCCCCGCCCCACACCGCTCTGGCGCAGACAGCACGGCAGCGGCGCGCCGGCGCCGGAGCCGACACGGCGCACTTTATTAGCAAACGCGGCGCTTCCTGCCACATGCACGGGCGCGGCGCAGGGCCCGTGGGAACCGCGCCGCGGCAGCGCTGCGTCCGCCCGGCAAACACTGCCCCCGACCGCCTAATGGCACTCCGCAGGGAAACTCGGCAGAGAGAGACACGCGCCGCCCACTCCATCCCGTGACGAATGGCTCCCCGCTCGCGGAGGCCGTGTCGGGTTGCCGTAGCCAAACGCAATAAAGCGACAAAATGTGAGATCAGTATATTCTCAGCTAACCTCAATACGAGGGCTGTCCACAAAGTGATCTGCCGCTGTCATGTAGCGCAGGTAGCAGTGGCGAGAAACAGAAAGGTCATAGATGAATGCATGGTTTCGCGGCGATATGAAAACTCGCTACGCTCACTCACGCGAGAGGATAGTGTGCCTAGAGCAGGCTCGTCCAAACCGTGCCCCTGGGGCGCTAGCGCCCGCCATCGCCCGCGGCCAGCGCTCCGGGCGAATTCGTATGTCGCTGCAGTGGCCGAGCCGTGCCGCTCAGCTGGCCGTGCGGACCGCCCGAACGCCAGCCGATAGAAATATTTGTTCGCCCGTTTTCCCTTCGGGCAGAGAACGTCTCACAAGTGCTTCAACTAGAGCTGATTGACCCACAGTGCCATATTCGCCTGAAGGACCGCTTTTTTATGTGTAAAACTTTGGATGACTTTTACAGCTGTCTTCCACGAGAGAAATATTATCTTTTGCACAAGCACGCGGCCAAAGTTCTCTCAATGTTTGGTTCCACGTATATTTGCGAGCGCTTTTTCTCTCTTTTAAAGCTTGCTAAAATTAAGAACCGTTCATTCCTTGGCGATAAAAATTTGACCAATTCTTTGAGATTAGCAGTCTCACGGAATATTGTACCAAGCCTAGACAAAATCGTTTCCTCGAAAAAGAAAAACGTGTAAAATGTTAATTGTCTTCTTTAACAATGTTGACTGTAAGAATTAAAGTGCTTTATAATCTTAATTCTATTTTAATAAGTTTTCAAACTTGGCCAGTTAAAATTATTACGAACAAAACAGCAACCTAAGGATCCGATTTCTAAACTCTGAAAAGGGATACAAAAAATTTTAGCACGAAGTATAAGAAAAAATACTTACTTGTAACTACTAACAGTAGGAATGACACACTATATCCCTTACATAAAATTAATTCTAAAATAGAATATTTTGTTTATGTTAGATCTGACCGCGGGACAGTCCAGCGCAGAGCAGTGCTGTGCGGTCTTGCTCTCTCTCTCTCTCTCTCTCTCTCTCTCTCTCTCTCTCTATCTCTCTCTCTCTCGCTCCTATGGCAACACTAGCGACACACGGTCGCGGACGGGGCGCTGAACTACGCTGTCTTGCGACCGCGGGGCGCGGGCTCGCCCGCCGAGCGCATTTCTTGGATCAGCTTGGCCTATAGCATACAAGAATATCTACGGAGTGATCTTTCAGGTGAGCTGAATGGAATTTTGCTCTTCAGTATACTCTGAGGTGACAAAACTCATGAGCACCTGCTAATATCCCGTCGGACCTCCTTTTGCCCGGGGTAGTGCAGCAACTAAGGCCGACATTACACTATCAAATTTCTTTGTCAAATATCTTTGTCCAATATATTTGATGGTGTAATAGGGAACTTTGTCAAATGTCGTCCAATATTTGATCAAATCTAGGGCCTCGCTGTAGATTTGATCAAAGAAGTCGCTTGTCTTCTGTTCACTGCAATGTGACATGTTACCACATGGAGCGCTAGCATCGCTGCATTCTGTTGTCTGTAGTGTTTTTACGAACATAGCGGGTAAACACAATTGGTGTATGCCGACAATTACAAAATTAATAGAGATGTATGAAGCTGATGAGGCGCTTTACAACGTGAGGCACGCTGAATACAAAAATATATTAAGAAGATTGGAGACCTGACCTAACCTAACCTAACCCTCTCCTGTAGCAAGGAATCGGAGTTTTACAGTCAGCCTGTCTTCTGCAGATGTAGCACTTCTTAAGTTAATATTGTGCCTTGTGATATGAGGATACACTTCATTGAGCACATACAGAAATGAATGCTCATCCATTCTTAAGTAATTGATGTACGACTTGACGTCCTTCACTGTAAGCTCACGTAACACGTTTTGTTGAATGCTTTTATCGTGCCGTCGTAAAACCCACGGCTTCACCCAGGTACTTTCCTTTTTTTTTCCCCGCTTCTCTTCCGCTTATGCACACAGTGCAATTGTGGTACATGCAACTGCTGCGGTTAATAACAAGTTGTTATTGTCAACCATCTTGAACTTTGACGAAAAATATGATGACAGTGTAATACCCCTTCTAGCGCTACGTCAAAGATCTTTGTCAAATATATTTGACGGAATATTTGATCACATCTTTTATCAAATCTTTGACAAAGAAACTTGATAGTGTAATGCCGGCCTAAGAGTCGCTCAATGTCCCCTGCGGAAATATTGAGCCCTTCTGGCTCTGTAGCTGTAGATAACTCCGAAAGTGTTGCCGGTGCAGGATTTTGTGGACGAACTGACCTTTTGATTGTGTCCAATAAATGTTCAATGGGATTCATGTCAAGTGATATGGGTGGCCGGCCGGGGTGGCCGAGGGGTTCTAGGTGCTACAGTCTGGAACCGCCGACCACTACGGTCGCAGGTTCGAATCCTGCCTCGAGCATGGACGTCTGTGATGTCCTTAGGTTAGTTAGGTTTAAGTAGTTCTAAGTTCTAGGAGACTGATGACCTTAGAAGTTAAGTCCCATAGTGCTCAGTGCCATTTGAACCATTTTATCTGGGTGGCCAAATAATTAGCTCCAGTTGTCCGGAATATTCTTCAAACCAATCAAAATTGCGGCCTGCTATTCTTGTTTGGCAACATGAAGTTCATTAATGGCTGTAAAAGGTCTCCAAGTAGCCGAACACAACAATTTCCAGTCAATGACGGGTTCAGTTGCACCTGAGGACCCAGACCATTCCATGTAATAACTCCTCACACCATTATGGGGTCACCACTAGTTAACGCAGTGTCTTGTTCACAACTGGGGTCTATGGCTTCGTGGAGTCTGCGCCACAATCGAATCCTACCATCAGCTCTTACAAACTGAAATCGGGACTCATCTCACTGTGTTGTAGCGGTCTTCCGTCCAGAGACTGGTTTGATGCAGCTCTCCATGCTACTCCATCCTGTACAAGCTTCTTCATCTCCCAGTACCTACTGCAACCTACATCCTTCTGAATCTCTTTAGTGTGCTGGTCTCTTTGTCTCCCTCTACGATTTTTACCCTCCACGCTGCCCTCCAATAGTAAATTGGTGATCCCTTGATGCCCCGGAATATGCCCTACCAACCGATCCCTTCTTCTTGTCAAGTTGTGCTACACATTTCTCTTCTATCCAATTCTATTCAATGCCTCCTCATTAGTTATGTGATCTACCCATCTGATCTTCAGCATTCTTCTGTAGCACCACATTTCTAAAGCTTTTATTCCCTTCTTGTCCAAACTATTTATCGTCCATGTTTCACTTCCATACATGGCTACACTCCATACAAATACTTTCAGAAACGACTTCCTGACACTTAATCTATATTCGATGTTAACAAATTTCTCTTCTTCAGAAAAGCTTTCCTTGCCATTGCCAGTCTACATTTTATATCCTTTCTACTTCGACCATCATCAGTTATTTTGCTCCCCAAATAGCAAAACTCCTTTACTACTTTAAGCGTCTCATTTCCTAATCTAATTCCCGCAGCATCACCCGACTTAAGTCGACTACATTCCATTATCCTCGTTTTGCTTTTGTTGATGTTCATCTTATATCCTCCTTTCAAGACACTGTCCATTCTGTTCAGCTGCTCTTCCAGGTCCTTTGCTGTCTCTGACAGAATTTGCTGTCATCGGCGAACCTCAAAGTTTTTATTTCTTCTCCATGGATTTTAATTCCTACTCCGAATTTTTCTTTTGTTTCCTTTACTGCTTGCTCAATATACAGATTGAATACATCGGGGATAGGCTACAACCCTGTCTCACTCCTTTCCCAACCACGGCTTCCCTTTCATGCCCCTGGACTCTTATAACTGCAATCTGGTTTCTGTGCAAATTGTAAATAGCCTTTCGCTCCCTGTATTTTACCTCTGCCACCTTCAGAATTCAGAGAGTATTCCAATCAACATTGTCAAAAGCTTTCTCTGAGTCTACAAATGCTAGAAACGTAGGTCTGCGTTTCCTTAACCTATTTTCTTAGGTAAGTCGTAGGGTCAGTATTGCCTCATGTGTTCCAACATTTCTACGGAATCCCAGCTGATCTTCCCCGAGTTCGGCTTCAACCAGTTTTCCATTTGCCTGTAAAGAATTCGTGTTAGTATTTTGCAGCCGTGGCTTATTAAACTGATAGTTAGGTAATTTTCACATCTGTCAACACCTGCTTTCTTTGGGACTGGAATTATTGTATTCTTCTTGAAGTCTGAGGGTATTTCACCTGTCTCATAATACATCTTCCTCATCAGATGGTAGAGTTTTGTCAGGGCTGGCTCTCCCAAGGCTGTCAGTAGTTGTAATGGAATGTTGTCTACTCCCGGGGCCTTGTTTCGACTTAGGTCTTTCAGTGCTCTGTCAAACTCTTCACGCAGTATCATATCTCCTATTTCATCTTCATCTACATCCTCTTCCATTTCCATGATACTGTCCTCAAGAACATTACCCTTGTATAGAGCCTCTGTGCACTCCTTCCACCTTTCTGCTTTCCTTTCTTTGCTTAGAACTGGGTTTCCAACTCATCTCACAAGGCCACTATTTTCCGTCGTATAGGGTCCAACCGATACTTGACGAAATCAGGAGAGACGCTGCAGACGATATGGTGCTTTTAGCAAAGGCACTCGCGTCGGTCGTCTGCTGTCGTAGCCCATTAACGCCAGATTTCGTCGTACTGCCCAAACGGATACGTTCGTCTCATGTTCCACATTGCTTCTTGCGGTTATTTCACGTACTTTTGCTTGTCTGTTAGCACTGACAACTATACGCAAATTCCGCTGCTCTCGGTCGTTAAGTGAAGGCCGCTGGCCACTGCGTTGTCTGTAGTGAGACGTAATGCATGAAATTTAATATTATCGGCACACTCTTGACACTGTCGATCTCGTAATACCGAATTCCCTAACGATTTCCGAAATGGAGTGTCCCATGTGTATAGTTCCAACTACAGTAGCGCATTCAAAATCTGTTAATTCCCATCGTATGGCCATAATCACTTCGCGCTGCTGCTGCTGTCGCAGCTTCGAGTCTTGCCTCGGGCATGGATGTGTGTGATGTACTTAGGTTAGCTAGGTTTGAGTAGTTCTAAGTTCTAGAGGACTGATGACCTCAGATGTTAAGTCCCATAGTGCTTAGAGCCATTTGAACCATAATCACTAGGGAAACCTTTCCACATGGAGCACCTGAATACAAATGACAGCTCCGCCAATGCACTGCCCTTTCTCTACCTTGTGTATGCGATACCTCCGCCATCTGTATGTGTGCATATTGCTGTCCCACGTGCATATCGCTACCCCACGTCTTCTGTTACGTCAGTGCACGTCAACGAGTAGTTATATCACAGACATTGCCGCGATATGACCGTAGCCTGTCTGTTCTATGTACTATCAGCAGAGTGTCATGTGAGAAAAGTGCGATCTTTTCGGAATCCATGCTGGTTGGTATGAAGGGACTCATTCTGCTCGAGATACCGGATCTCATTATGTTTGAGCTCAGAACATGTTTTAACATTCTGCAACAAATGGATGTCAAGATTTTTGGATGGTACTTTTGTGGACCGCTTCTGCAAACCTTCTTGTAGTTGGGTGTGATCTGTGCTTTCTTTTCCATCTATCTGGAGTGTTTTTTTTGTGGATCTGCGGTAGTTTTTTGGTTAAGAGCAGGTAACTCAACAGTAAATTCGATATAGGATCTACTAAGGATTCCATCGTGCTCTGGAGTTTTGTTCAATTTCAGCTTGCTAAGACATATGATAAATACTTAATCTGGGTAGAAACTGTGCAGACAAGTTTTACGAACGTGCAGTTTTAAATTTTTTCTAGTAAATTTGCTTTCCTGTAATTACTCCACTGTTTTATTTGTAGCCTAATAGAAGTTACTTTCCAGATGTTCTGGTATACTATGTACCATATTTAGCCGACTATACCCGTTGTGGCAATAGACAGACTATCAAACAGCGATTTCCATGTGTTACAAGCTTTGTGCATACATTAAGAGACGAATTCACTCATTGTAATTTAAAGAGGTGCCCGTACTCGATTTAGCACTAGTTCAACGTGAAACTTCTGCCTTCGGCAGAGGCAGAGCTACGTAAGGCAATGATTAAGGAAATTGGTTTGCAATGAGGAGAAGCTGGGTTCAAATCCCCGTCAGACCTGTCCGTAAATCATTCGTCGAATCCCGGAACAGAGGCATGGTAAGGCCAGATCGGTTTCCCACACCCTCCCAACGTCTCCAGCCCTCGATTGGGCTCCATTTCTAACAGGGTGAAATTCGGTGTTGGTATTTTGCTTACTCCTCCCGAAAAACACGAAGTGTGCGCCAAGCTCAACGCTCCCATCTGATGGACGGTCTCCATCAAGTGTGCCTTCTGCTCTGACAGGCGGAGGAGAGACTTAAAATTTGAGGATGTCTGATGATCAGAAACTACATACCGCGATGCAGACTCTTAAAGAACCCACTCCTGATTATACTGGACAATCAAGTCCTAAAACGCTGGGATTTTCTGGGACGCCATTAGAGTGGATAAAACAAAACACAAAAATGGTTCAGATGGCTCTGAGCACTAGAACTTAGAACTACGTAAACCTAACTAACCTAAGGACATCACACACATCCATGCGCGAGGCAGGATTCTAACCTGTGACCGAAGCGATCGCGCGGTTGCAGACTGAAACGCCTAGAATCACTCCGTCACAGCGGCCGGCAAACACAAAAATCATCACGAGGATTATGCCAGAACTGAACATGATCGTGTGGTATTGTGATTACTGAACAAAACTTACTGCAGCTGTATCAGCGTTATGTGAACCACATGCTGTCAAAACATGTTATCCCATCACTCCCACCCCATATCCCCCGCTTTATTTATGCTTTACCTAGTTTTCTGCGGTGCTGTCGGTATCTAAGAGAACGAACAACCAGAAACAACTATTAATCCATCCTGGATTTCGATTTTTGTATGGCGACTAGTAAAGTTGCAACACGTTACGTGTCGACGCACGAAACTGGAGGGAAACATGTAGCGCATTATGTGCAGCAGTTCAACGGCGACGCGTGTTACAGCGAGACATCGCGGATCGCAACGCATCGATCGCGACTGATCGAAAAGTTGCGCGGCCGGGCGCGCGAGAGCCGTAAGCCGGCGTCCGTTGAGTGCCTGCAGCATTCTTTTGTTTCAAGTGCTCTTCTCCGGCAGACTCCAGAGCCGCCTAACGAAGTCGGAGGCACTTCAGCGAGGCACTCGATTCAAAAGGTTCGGCACTTCACTCCCTTCACTACCTTTCACTAATTTGGCAAATATTGATAGTATAAATTATTTTATTGCCAACTGTTTTTCAACTTCTTCATCGCTTTCTGACAGTCCGATTGTCACACACACACAGAGAATCTTTCAAGACTTGCCCGACCTCTCAGTCCATCGCGGTTTAAGAAGCCTGAATTCCATGACGCAGCACTTCAAGAAAGTCTCTATACGTAATGTTTAATTGAAAATTAGCACCACGTGCACTGGTGGACGTGCTCAGCAAATAATTACGCACACTAATTCTCTTTGTGATAGATCCTAGTATGGCCGAACGGTTCTAGGCGCTACGGTCGCAAGTTCGAATCCTGCCTCGGGCATGGATGTGTGTCATGTCCTTAGGTTAGTTAGGTTTAAGTAGTTCTAAGTTGTAGGGGACTGATGACCTCAGAAGTTAAGTCCCATAGTGCTCAGAGCCATTTGAACCATTTTTAGATCCTTAATACTACAGTTTCCTATTGTGTCTACTTTAAAGTAAGTACTGTGGTTTAGATGTCTGTATAATACGGAGATATTGACTCGGACTGTCACATATAAATCTTACCTGTTGGGGAAAATTGCTCAAAAGGTGCATACGTTCAACGGATTGAACGGCAGCATACTACTGAATTTTTCTGCCACTTGCCTTACAGATACATGGTCATACAGTCACATAAATTAGCACTACGATATTAACTCTTTATTACACTACGTCTCATTTTTCGACCCATAAACCTGCTCTCAAAAGTGCGATAACTGTAATTATATGTTTGTAGAATTATAAGTAACTCTTACCCCTTACATGTATTTCGATTTTTATATTCAGCATCAACAATTATTAAACATTGCAACAATTACTAACCATTGCTGTTACTAATAAGCAAATGTGTAAAAACAGAGCTCATATGTGTAATAGTAAAGTTTCAGTGCGCAAAATGTAAACAGGCAGCGTTATACTGAAGTCACGGGACTATTACAATCAAAACCAACTATGCACAATACTTCAGAACGATTCTTTAAACAGTTGCTCTGAAGTAAAACGTTCCAGAGACTTGAAAACTAATGTAGTCTCTAATACAAATGAGAAATGCATTCCTGCATGTGCCGCTTGCATCCCCTTCCCCTCCTTTTTTTAGATGTTATTTTGTTGTACCATGCAGGCCCTAGTCTCACACATAGTGAAGAGGCGGCGTTGTACAACTAAATTATGAGAAAACCTATCCAACAGATAAAATTTATCTAAATTATCTTCCTTGATTTATGGCGGCATGTGCAGAATCAACCAATATGTTTCTGCATTAAAGTCTGCTCTGTCATCCAAGACGAGCAAACATCTGTTTATCAGCGCTGGAACTGTGTTGAAGGAAGGTACACAGCATTCACTTACAACTCTTCATCGCTTTTTACACAGTGAAATTACTGTGACCCGCAGATTAAGCCAACACCTGTGTATTTTATTGCACTGACGTATCTCCTGTTCTTCACGTACCGCTGTCCTCTCGTCTGCGCCAAAAGAGTGGGCATCGAAATCGCGTGTTTATTGACCTATTCCTGTACAGTGATGCCATAGTATGCTACTACTTTTGTATTAAATCAAATACTTGCACCTAAGTGTACATAGTAGGGTCCCGCGTAAAGCAGATAACTGTGATCACAATGTCTCAGTCACTCGATAATCGCACACGTCACATTTCAATCCTTGTCCCTGCTAACATACTCATACACAGGCACCGAGACAGCCGCTCTCTGCGCGCCGGATGATCGTTATCTGCAGACCATAAGAGTGGTTGACTTTTAAGGTCCACCGAGTAATGGTAATGCTGTGATTCGTCGTTTGTTACAATGCGTTCACCGTCGGTGCAGTAAGTTGTAAGTCCTTTATAAGTGACGCCACGTCGGCGACTTGCGTGTCAGTGATAATGAAAATGACCGTGAAGGACACAGAACACTCAGTCTCCTGCCGGGAATCGAACACGGGCCCCCTGCGTGGTAGGCGGTAACGCTACCCCTACGCTACGGAGGCGGACTACCTCATTCACTTGAGTAGAACTGTCTTCAGTAGTGGGTCCTGCTTCGAAATGAACCACGACGAGGTAGAAGAGCGCTAGGGAACGGGAACTGTCACTTGGTAAGAAAGCAGCTAGGAGGAGAAGATATTTAGACTTGTACTTTGCGAATCATCAAGAGATTTGACCAAGTATCAGAATTTGGCGATGTGGAACCTCTTGGCTGCAGGTGTAGGAAACATGCAGTAGACTTCGGTAGTTAAGAACCCTAAGACAGTTGCAGTTTCAAATAGAAAGCAGAAGGTTCTGCCGTTCGCATGGCAGAGGTGTAGGCCACCAGTTAGGAAGTGTTGGGGAGTGAGTACCAGGTCACCAGCAGGATTGGCTCAGGTGGCAGTTAAGACTGTTAACTTAGGCGAGTTATGTACGAATTTTAAGAAAGAGAATCAGGTAGTGGTTGTGGGTGGAGCTGGGAGTAGTCTTGATAGGGACTTTACAGTTTCTAACACACACTTCAACAAAACCGGACGTTTTAATTTCACAGAA
The DNA here is from genome assembly GCF_023864345.2 of Schistocerca serialis cubense. Lineage (NCBI taxonomy): Eukaryota > Metazoa > Arthropoda > Insecta > Orthoptera > Acrididae > Schistocerca > Schistocerca serialis. The sequence goes on along the minus strand of NC_064643.1, from coordinate 609,715,693 downwards.
TGGGCATCTGATTAGTGAAACTGACCAGTTCATGTTTCTAAGCGTTCGGATAGATAGCAAAATGTCGTGGAAATCCCACGTTCAGAATCTTGTTCAATGACTTAATGCTGCCATTTTTACTATTAGAACGGTATCTGAGATAAGTGATATTTCGACGTTAAAAGTAGTCTAGTTTCTTTATTTTTATTCTCGTATGACGTATGGCATTATATCTTGGAGAAACTCTTCCCATTCTTAAGAGGGTATTTTTGGATCAGAAACGGGAGGTTCGATTCTCTTGTCGACCGCGTTCATTCGTCTGGGTATCCTGACATTGACCTCTCAATATATATATATATATATATATATATATATATATATATATATATATATATATTATTATTGGTGTTTTGCCCTTAAAGAGCGCATTTGGACTAAACTACATGGCCAGTTCCTTTTGCTGCCTTCCTTGCTGCCCAAACTTCCCTCATTCGCTCGCTGTGTTTCTGTTTCCGGTCCTCTGTCCATGCTTCTTGTCGGCTTCGTGTCTTCGGCTTCATCTTGATTGCCTTTTTGGTTGCCCATATTTCTTTCATCTTCTGGCTGTGATCTTGCTTTCGTTCTTCGGTCCATTTTATGCCTGTTCGTTTGTCGCATTGTATCTCATGTAGTTTACTTTTCTTAATGATGTTTCTGAACTTTATTCTGTCGTTTATTGTGTCTGCTGTTATGTTGAGCTGGTTCAGGTCGTTTTCTACCTCTGCCACCCATTTGTTGTTTCTAGTGGTTACCCAGTCAAAGATCTGTTTGGTCAGCCTGTGTGATGGCATTCTGTATAGGTGTCCATAGAATTGTAGTCTGCGTTTTCTAATCTTTTCTGTGATTGTCTCCGTATGTTTGTACAGTTCCTCTGTAGGTTTCTTGATCCATATTCCATTGTTGTTAGTTGCGCCAAATATTTTCCTAAGTATTTTCCGTTCTACTTTTTCTAATTGTCTGATACGTGTATGCCCTCGGATTAGTGTGGTCTCTGCTGCATATAGTGCCTCGGGGAGCACCACCGTGTCGTAATGGCGTAATTTGGCTTTTTGTGAGATAGACTTCTTGTTGTAATGATTCCACACTACTTTGTATGCCTTGTCCAGTTTAGTCTTTCTTTCTTCATTTGAGTCTCTGTTATGTCCACTCATTTGTAGTGTTTCACCGAGGTATTTGAAGTTTGCTGTTTTGTAAATCGTGCCATACTTTGTGTTCAGAGATGAGAGTTTCTTTGTGCTCATAAACTGTGTCTTTTCGTAAGAGATCTGTAGTCCAGTTTTGGAAGCGATTTCGTGCGGTTTTTCAATAGCGTCTTTTGTTTCCTTTATACCTTTCGTGACAATTGCCAAATCGTCTGCAAAAGCCAGGCATTTAATCTGTAGGTTTCCTAAGGTTATCCCCTGTTGTGATGTTTCCCATTCTTTTATGACCTTATCTAACACCAGATTGAAAAGGAGGGGTGAGAGGCCATCGCCTTGTCGGACACCTGTGCGAATTTCGAAGGGCTCTGATAGTTCCCCACAGAACTTTACTTTGGAGGTCGTGTTGGTTAAAGTTTGCTCTATGATAGCCCGTGTTTTGTTGTCTACTTTGTATTCTGCTAGAATTTTGAAGAGAGTTTTCCGGTCGATAGAGTCGTACGCCTTTTTGAAGTCAACAAAGGTAATGATCAGGTTCTGTTTGTGTTGTAAAATCATTTTCAGGTTCCAAATTTGTTCCGCACAAGACCGCCCTTTACGGAAGCCTGCTTGGTATTCCCCAATCAAGTGGTCGGTTTGGTATTCTAGTCTGTTCAGTAAAGCTTTAGAGAGGATCTTGTATGTGACCGGTAGTAGGGATATTCCTCTGTAGTTGTTCGGGTCAGTCTTGTCACCTTTTTTGTGTAGTGGGTGTATCAGGGCAGTTTTCCAGTCGTCAGGAATTTTCATGGTCTTCCAGATGTCTTCCAAGATCCTGTGGATGTCTTTGGTGAGTTCTGGGTCTTGTAACTTCCAGATTTCTGCGATGATGCCATCTTCTCCTGGTGCTCTACGATTCTTGAGTGACTTTATTATTTCTTTAACTTCTTCTAGAGTTGGAGGTTCACTATCTGGATTGTATGTGCTCGTTTCTGTCATCATTTCTTCCATGGGGGGGTCCGTGTTGAGCAGTTTTTCAAAGTACTTTGCCAGAATGTCACAATTGTTTTTAGTATTGGTTTCTAGGGTTCCATCCGGTCTTCTGAAGCACAAGTTGGGTGGTTGATATCCAGTCATATTTTCTCTGAACGTTCTGTAGAAGTTTCTTGTATTGTTCTTCATGAAGTCCGATTCGATCTCTGTCAGTCGCCGTTTGTCATACTGCCGTTTTTCACTGCGAATGATTTTGCTTGATTGCTTCTGTGTTTTCAAGAAGTTCATCCAATTCTCTTGGGATTTATGGCAACTAAATTTTTTCCATGCACTGATTCGTTGGTCAATAGCTTGGTCACATGTGTGGTTCCACCAACGGTGTTTCCGTGTTCGTGGTGCTTGTGCTAGTTTCATGGCCTCTCGGATTCTTCGTGAAAGTTGTGTCCAGTCTGTCGTTTTCTCCATTTTAATTTTGTGTAATATTTGTGTCTGATTTAAAGTAACGTATTCTGGATCTGGTCTAACAATTTTGTTCTTCTGGAGCTTTTTCTTGGGCAAAAGACGAATCCTGATCTGTAGTAGGTGGTGGTCTGAGTCGAAGTAGCCTTTACGAGTGTCTATGTTCAAAATTTCTTTTTGTGAGTCTTTCTGCACTATTACGTGGTCGATTTGTAATTCTTGCTTTCCGCTGGGGAATTTCCATGTGGTAAGTTTTCGTGTTGGTTTCTTGAATTTTGTTGACATAATGGCGAGGTCGTGGCTTTTGCAAAAGTCTATCAGATGTTTTCCGTTTTTGTTGGTGTCCTTGTGTGGAGTATGTTTTCCTGTGATATGTCTGTATATCTTTTCTTTTCCGAGTTTGGCGTTGAAGTCTCCCAGTATTATTTTGACTCTATGTGCAGGAATTTTTCTGATAGTTTCTTCCATTGTCGTCCAGAAGTCATCAATTTCGTCAGGGTTTTTCCTGTTGTAGTCATTAGTTGGTGCATGTGCGTTGATTATTGTGTAGGATTTATTGGCTGATTTCACTGTGATGGTGCTGATTCTTTCGTTTGGTGACGAAAAGTCGATTATGCTGTCCGTGATGGACCTGTGTACTGCAAATCCTGTGCCAAAAAGCCTTAGGTTTTTCAGTTGTCTCGATGGTTTTCCTTTGTATATTCTGAAATTCTCCGTGTTGAAATGGTCTTCGTCTGTGAATCGTGTTTCTTGCAGTGCACATATTTTGATTTGAAATTTTTCGAGTGTGTCTGTCAGTTGTTTCATCTTTCCTGTCTTCATCAGTGTGTTCACGTTGAGTGTGCCGATGTAGTGTTTGCGTTTGGTCTTGAGGGAGTTTGAGAAGCTCCGATTCTTCTCATGATGTCCGTGAGCCCCCGGAATCCGATGCTCACGACAATCCCAGTCTATTGACTGGGGCCCGGGGTAATGAGATTTTTCTCGTTGTACCATCATGATGTTTAGTAGTTGGATGTATGGCATGCTGCCGAGTACAACCTGACTTTCCAGATCAGGAGGTTGGTTGAGGCCGCCACTGACATGTGGAGCAGACGCCTTTTGTAGCCGCCCACTGTGGGAACAGACGCTACTAGTAGTTTTGGTCCGCCCCGAGTATTTCATTTCCTCGGTACCACCTATATCTAGGAGGCATTCCCCTATCCGCCACCTGGGGAGGCGCTCGGTTGCGGGTCTACTAACCGCCCCGAGATATATATATATATATATATATATATATATATATATATATATATATAAAGCAGGTACTCTTCTGCTACATCCATTTTCAATAAGCTACCACAAGAATTCAAAGGTCTTACCAGTAATCCACGCGCTTTCAAATCTAAACTAAAGAGCTTCCACATGGGTCACTCCTTCCTTGAAAAATTAAGCTGATTCCGGTGTTATATTGGTGACTGCGTCTGCATAAACTTACAGCTTAACATATGTAGGTCATAAATAATTTATTTTATCTCTTATTACTTTCCTGTTGTAATTTCATGTACTAGCACGTTCCATAACCGTGGAGATTTGCTTCTCAATTTGGTCCTGCGGAACTAGATGTGTAAAGTAAAATATAAATAAAATTACCAGCGAAGACGTGTCTGGAGACATTGTATCTAAGCAGGAACCAACATAAACATAAGTAACAGTGTAAAGCTGCGATTTGGTCATCCATTTATATTTCACAGCCTTATTCTGTTAATAAGTCTTGCAAGTCAGCAGCCAATTAACATATCACAAAATTGTTCTCACTTTTACCTACGAAACATCAGGCTTATGTAAGCGAAGATCTATATTTTAACATGATATTTGACATTTGTAACTCTTGAAAATGGCCTACGGCTGAAATGTAGATCGTGCAATACGGCACATCATACAGTCAAATAAGAAGCAGTCCTACTACATTCCAGTAAACATGGTGTGTCTTCTTATGAGGCACAATGAAATCGGCTTCTCCTTTTTTATTTCAGGATTACCGCTTCTCTTTCACTCCCCCCCCCCCCCCCCCCCCCCATTTCCCCGTTTTCTTCTGTCCTGGTAAGTTTCCGTCGTGAAGCAGTAGATTAAGTCATCTACAGTAAAGAAAATAGATGCAAAAAATAAAATGCTACAGGAATTGGCCAACATTGGTGAAAGATTACTTTCAACTCTTTCACTTGCTAAGTATTTAAAAAAAAGCAGCACCCGTGCTGCACGAAGTTCTCTTCACGGTGAATTCCTTCTATCCAAGCGCCGCACTCTTTCTTCTGACTTGCTAATGGTGCCAGATTTCCCATATACATTTAATCGTTGATCGTCCAATACCTTATTCTGCACTTTCTCATTGTTTAATCTGTGAGTTGTTCGTCCTTCTTAACTGAGGGAGGTGGCACAGTGGTTATCACACTGGACTCGCATTCGGGAGGACGACGGTTCAATCCCGCGTCCGGCCATCCTGATTTAGGTTTTCCGTGATTTCCCTAAATCGCTCCAGGCAAATGCCGGGATGGTTCCTCTGAAAGGGCACGGCCGACTTCCTTCCCCATCCTTCCCTAATCCGATGAGACCGATGACCTCGCTGTCTGGTCTCCTTCCCCAAACAACCCAACCCCGTCCTTCTTACGAATAGTCTTGAGGAGAAGTACTGCCCACTCTTCTCTATTAATAATAAAGGACATATTCCCTATAAGACTGACCAGGATGTTCCTTTGTGTAACGTTCAAAAGCTACGTTTCTTTTGGCTACGACAAGATATTCAAGTGTATTCAATTAAGTAATACACACATGACAGGGCTAATTTAAAAAGGTGTATTAAGTAATTTATTCTGCTTATCACTTTAACACTTGACTTGGAATATTGCGCAACACATAATGTACCAAAGAAAATCGAAACTGCAATTAAATCAATGCTTATATGTGCCTATTTTGGCACGCCTCTAACAAAATTTCGATAGTGAGTATACGTGTACAATAAAGGGATACGCAGGGTAGTTACTAAATGTTAGGACTTTTCAGCTAAAACTGTTGTTGTCATATAAAACGAGTGATAGTTGATTGATTTACTGATCTCGTCTACGTACCGCCCAATACAGAACCTGGTGATACGAATACTTCACATAACGCGAAGTAAAACAGTCAAAATGCAAAAACGCATAGACTAATTTCTCAGCTTGAAGAATTAAGTATATGGGCAGCTAAACAGTCATGGCACATTCCCAAAATGTTCATTCTAGCTTTCTTCATATTTTCCATATCCAGCGCACATATTCAACCGACAGGTAGGCAGGGAGGCGCTACGTCTTCCGCAGTTTCTGTGTGAAATATGATAATAGTGATAAAGGTAATGACGGAGATACCTTTCTGGACACAACACACTATATCATCAGCATCTTATGAGATACTGATGAAGATACATAGGAAGATTAGGTTTTATCGTCATTAAAGTTCACATTATACAGCGATGTGGTAGGTAATCGGATATGGTCCTGTTTTAAAACATCGCTCCGATATCAGCCTAAATGATTTAGAGAACCGACGGAAAGCCTAAATCTCTGTTAAACCGGCCTCTCGGGAAAGTACGTCTAGCGCCCCTAGCTTCTTGCTTAAATTTTCATAAAAGCACGCTTTAAACAGTCAGTGCCGAGAAGCATGCCGCAAGCTCATTCTCTCTCTCTCTCTCTCTCTCTTCCTCCTTTCCTCCCCCCACCCCACCCCACACATACACACACACACACACACACACACACACACACACACACACACACATACACACACACAGACACGCATACAGACCACAAGTAAGTCTGTTTCTAAAACGCACTCGAGTAAGTCCCCACATATTATAGAAATGGACTGTGTGTATGTGTTTTACATCTCCTCCTATACCACTGGACCGATTTTCAACCAAACTTCGTATGTATATATCCTACTGTCAGACAAAAATCACTGCCGGATTAAGAAACACCTATCTCTAGAAGGAGTGGGGCCGGAAGGGAAAAAGCTGCGTAGCCTGTGAGGCATGAAATTCCGGACTTTACTCATATAGTATTTGAGAACGAGAGCACTCAGCGACTTACAACAAACTTCACACATAATTTCAAAGCTTTTTGAAATTTTTCTCGCTGATGAGGGAAAAAAGTTTATCATTTACTGATATAAAGCACTGTCTGATCAGTGGTCACTAACATAAGTAAGATGTAGAGAAGACATATACCCTGGCACAAATTAATACTTGCTCCCCAAATGCAACAAGCAAAAAGGAGAACTGACTGTGCACCAGTCTCGTTTCGGTAAAAGAGAATTTTCCGCGCTATAATGTAGAGATAATATATCTTAGTTTTCTCGCTACAACTTAGAGATAATATATCGTAGTTTTCGCCAAATTAGGAGAATCTGTTATTTACAACTTTGGCAATGTTAACGCCTAGTATCTTAGATGGTAACCTTCTTTTATTTTGTGCGTCAGTAATATCTTGGATTGTAAGGAGCGAGGGATTGCATCTAACATTCAGTATTCTGGAAAAAATAATTGTTCATTGTTCCCATGTACCCTATCTCTTAACCACGCTGAAACAGAAGTCCATATTATTACTAATTCCAAAAACATCATTACTTGTATATCGAGATTACATCGTATTTTCCTTGAGGAGGAGCGAACACATCGCATCATTGCGGAGCAGTCTTCATAAGGAGCACTAGCGACTTGTAAAATGCCACTTTCCTATATGTTCTATAAAAAACCAAAACCACACTTGTAATAACATTTGCCGGATGACCAAAACAGACTCCATGTTCGTAGCGAAATTAGTCAGACGAATCATTTACGTGTTGTTACCGAAGTACTCCAACAATTTCAACTATGAAAGCTAAACTTTTATTACTTAATTGAGCCTCCGGTAGTAAGAACGGTCAAAGCTCTTATCTGCACAATCGTAGATACTAAAGGTGCCACTAAAATATGCCATTTTTCGGCGCGACCGTTCTATTTAAATGGTTCAAATGGTGCAAATGACTCTAAGCACTGTGGGATTCAACAACTGAGGTCATCAGTCCCCTAGGCTTAGAACTACTTAAACCTAACTAACCTAAGGACATCACACTCATCCATGCCCGAGGCAGGATTCGAACCTACGACCGCAGCAGCAGCACGGTTCCGGACTAAAGCGCCTAGAACGGCTCGGCCACAGCGGCCGGCGATGACCGTTCTGTGAGCGTTACTGAAATAATATAGACTTTCTGTCTTAGAACGAGATAACACACCGCTAATAAGTTAATCTCGAACGACGCTGGTGAAAGGAGGCCCTTTTGTTCTACGATAATTAATTAACGAAAAATTTCTGGACGAGTACGTTAATTGAACATTGCTAGCTGTTTCGTCTTACCACTTATAAATTCTTTGTTTTCTATTAGTTTTCAATAATCCCTGGTTCTATTTACGTTATTTTAAGGATTACGCGTAATGTCTTCATCTTAAGGTCATTACCCATTATGTAACGTTGAAGAGAACGTAGACGAGCAATCTTCCGTTCCATCAACTACGTCCACACTCCACAAGATATCTTACGGTATGCGACCAAGGTTACCTTCGTATGTCACTATCATTTCTTCCCTTTGCTGTCCCATTCGTGACTAGTGTGCGGGAAAAACAACCAACCGTCAGTTTTATCTACATCCAGATGTAGATGGAGAAGGAATGAGCTAAGAGTGTTGAATACAGACAGAGAAATTAACTAGCGGAGTGTATTCTGATGGATATAACAAAAGAGAGGTAACCCATTAGTATCTGATTAGGAAATTAGAGGTGAACACCTTGAATGCGTTACTTTGTGTAAGTATTTAGAGGTAGCAGTGAAAAGTGATATCAAATGGGATGATTTCGTAAAATCAGGGAAGCTGAATGGAAGAACTGGATTTGTTGGAATCTTTACAGATGTAAAGGAAATCGCATACCAGACACAATGAAGTAATCATTCGGCTGGGTAAATTTAGAGAACGTGTATTGGAAGAGACCGAGATACCATTATGTTTCCACCACCGTGTTCCTTGCTTAGGGATCACGAGAACAAGATAAGAGAGATAGGCACATAGAGAGCCGTACAGAAAGTAATTTCTTCCTCGCTCAGTACGCGAATGGAATAGGAAAGAAACAGAATATTTGTATAATGTTCTCTCCGCCATGTGCCGTACAGTGGCTTTCGGAATATGTTATATGTAGATGGCTATACTAGTAAATACAATTAATATCTCTTCTTTTCCTGTTCCAAAATGAGCAGAATGATACAAATGAAGTAAAAACTAATTTCGTGTATGTGTCAAACACTGGAAGAGCACAGAAGTTGTGTCTGAGAGCACACGCTGCATGATTTCATGCTGTCTCCAACGTAGCTGTAACTGATATCCAGGTATTTATCAACCGGCAACGAGAAAATTAAAAGAAATTCACAAACTGTTCCACAATCTTTTTTATCGAACGATTTAAAAAGTGTGTGGTTGTTTGTATTTCGGTCTACCTCATTTTTGTGGGCCAAGATAAGTAAAGCAAAAGGTTACATAACCCTCGGTGCGCCGAAATTTTGTGCTGTGCCTTAAGTATAGATGGGGTGGCAAGCAGAAACGAAGGCACAAAAGTAAGCGAAAGTACGAAAGTAAACCGTGTGGCAGGCGTGAAGGACGAGGTGCTGGCGCGCGAGGTGTGCATGTATTTTCAGAGCACTGGCACGGCCGCACGCTTCACTCTGGATACCGGGTTGCTGGGACACGTCATAGCCTCAGCACGATGGAATGCGTGCACTTACATGCCGCTGGTCTAGCAGCCGCAGCCCCCTCCCCCCCCCCCCCCCCCTCCCCATACCGCCCTCTTGCATACACCCTAGACACCTCACTTCCTCCACCCATCCCCTGTGTGTATTCCTCCTCCATTTCCTGTTTGTCATACGAGAGGATTAGAGGAGGAGAAGGAGATTAGTGTTTAACGTCCCATCGACAACGAGGTCATTAGAGACGGAGCGCAAGCTCGGGTGAGGGAAGGATGGGGAAGGAAATCGGCCGTGCCCTTTCAAAGGAACCATCCCGGTATTTGCCTGAAGCGATTTAGGGAAATCATGGAAAACCTAAATCAGGATGGCCGGAGACGGGATTGAACCGTCGTCCTCCCGAATGCGAGTCCAGTGTTCTAAAGAGGATTATAGCAGGGGAAAGTGCACATTCCGAAGGTATGGCAACATTAACCTAAGTCAACGTGAGCTAATCAGTGCGTCTCTATGCAGAACGAATACTGAAATGTGAGGTAGCGCTTTTCAGTAACTGAAGCGAACGTGCTCGAATGATCCCGTAATCCGTTTTACACAATCAGAAACGTGTTTCCGTACAGTAATACTAACACACTTTTCTACTGTTGAACATGACCTTCAGACCCGGATTTGTAATCATTACTTGGTGACGCACCTACCTTCGAATTGAGTACAACCTGGCTGTTGTCGCACTGAAGTAACAATCCGGTAAAGTAATCGCAAAATTAAAAGTCATGAATGTCTAGGATTTCTGAAAATATAAGGAACACGTCTTATTGTTCATTTAAAAAATCAGCTACATATTCTCGGTACACATGAACGACGCGATACTGAACTACGAAGCAGAACTATGACCTATGCTATTTCTGAAACGCCACTGACGCATATCTTCAAATTTCGAACTCTAACGCAAAGAACTCAAACGCAAAGAAGACATGTACTTACCGAAATGAGACGATACTGAGTTCTGAAGGGCGTTACTACTCTTCCTATAAAATAAAGCTTAATAATAGGAAACAGTGGTGAAATTTGTGAATAAAACTGGGAATGCACAGTTTTAGTCGAAGCAGAATACCGAAATTATTGGAACGTGGTAAGAATTAAACTTCGACGAAATAAGATCAGAATTGAATAATCCTGGGAATATATTATTTTTACAATTACGACAATGTAAGTGCCCTAAAAGATCAAATGTTCAAATGTGTGTGAAATCTTATGAGACTTAACTGCTAAGGTCATCAGTCCCTAAGCTTACACACTACTTAACCTAAACTATCCTAAGGACAAACACACACACCCATGCCCGAGGGAGGACTCGAACCTCCGCCGGGATCAGCCGCACAGTCCATGACTGCAGCGCCCAAGACCGCTCGGCTAATCCCGCGCGACCTAAAAGATCAACAAAGTGCTAGATGTACAGAACGAAAACAGATACAGGCATTCAACATGTAAGGATACAGGAAGTACTACTGTTATTATTCTGTCTTTTATCTGAGAAGTTCCTTTAGAGCCAGCGGAGCAGTACTTATAACGTTATAACTAATGACGCAATACAATTAGTGAAGTTTTTTTCATGATACTACTATACGCAGTGTATGTTTTGTGAAATTGGTAACTTCACATTAAATGTCGGTTTCAGAGATGGCTAAAATATACACACACTGAAGAAAAGTATCTGTGCAATCTCCTCGATTAACGTGACCAAAGCCTTTGTGGTTGTCGACAAACTACTTTCAACAAACAATTTGATTTATGTGAATTCTTTGCCGCTACTTCACATACCATTACAATAATATCAAAAAGAAAACACTTTCTTGATGTTCTTGCAGAACATTCGGAAAGTGTCCCGTACGTTAGGAAAGTGCTCCCTTTTGTACCCTATTCATATATGTGGCCCTCTTCCGCAATTGCTATAAGTCTTTTAACATTTTAAGAGGAAACTTGAATCCTACACCTACATGTCACCATGGCGTTGCGTTGTTATAATGCAACAGTCTACTTAAAGCAACTATATATAATACAAATTTTACAGTAAAAACGCTATTCATGAGGCTTCGACGTAACAAATGGAAAGGCATCTATTGATGACACAAGATACACAAAGAATATACCTCCAACTGGTTTGGTTCAAATGGCTCTGAGCACTATGGGACTTAACTTCTGAGGTCATCAGTCCCCTAGAACTTAGAACTACTTAAACCTAACTAACCTAAGGACATCACACACATCCATGCCCGAGGCAGGATTCGAACCTGCGACCGTAGCAGTCGCGCGGTTCCGGACTGCGCGCCTAGAACCGCTAGACCATCGCGGCCGGCCCTCCAACTGGTTTCTTCAACCTTATTAAATGTTAGGCTGGTGCATACGTTCGCACCGTTTTTATGGTGAATGATGGTATTTCGGTTGCTACAGGTTTATTTAACACTTGTCATTTTTTCTTTGTACTTCATTTTTGCTATTTGTATTTACGTATTGTCATTTGGAGGTAATGAGTGGAGCTGTGGACGCTAGAAAATGGAGTGCCAAGTGGAGAAATCTGAACATTTTCAACATATTCTTCTGTTTGAGTTCAATAGAGGGATGATCAGCAGATGCAGACAGTATTTGCGCACTGTATGGGAATAATGTCATTGGGAAGAGCAAGGCAAGTAAACGGTTTTCTCGTTTTCGGAAAGATCGCTTTGACATTAGTAACCTGCACTTTCAGGAAGACCTTCCGAGTCTGACGAAGATCGTTTAGACGCATTAATTCACAATAATCAACGTCAGTGAAATCGAGAACTGAAAAACGTGATGTTTGTGGTCATTCCAACATTGAATATTCAAATGTGTGTGAGCTCTTAAGGGACCAAACTGCAGAGCTCATTGGTCTCTAGACTTACACACTACTTAAACTAACCTATGCTAAGAACAATACCCACACCCATGCCCAAGGGAGGACTCGAACCTCCTGCGAGAGGGGTCGCGGGCATTCCACGCGGCCGTTCCATCATCGTGCGACATTTGTAAGCAAGAGGGAAGGTTAAAAAATCGGATGTATGGGTGCCGCATGCTCTAACCGAAAATCAGAAAAATCAGTGGCCACATGTGCATATCTGCTTCCTAGTCTTCCCTTGGCTCGTGAATAACAGTGACCATTCCTATCCTGTGTCAATACTGGTGACGAGAAATGGTGTATTTGTGCTATCATAAGGAAAAGAAAGGAATGGTTGAGCCCAAACAAAGAAGCAACTGCTCGTACATAGACCTGCGCGCAGCCACAAAAAATAATGTTACGCATCTGGTGGAACAGCGATGATCTGGTGTACTACTAATTGTTTCCCCGAACTGTAAACATCCCTGCTGACATTTATAGTCAACTACTGAGAGGTCTTGCAGACTGAGTCCACTAACAACGACCAAAAGACTGCGGGAAGTGACGGCACTTCACGATAGCGCCCGCCTGTATTCTGATAGACTGACAATAAACAAATGGTTCATATGGCTCTGAGCACTGAGGTCATCAGTCGCCTAGAACTTAGAACTAATTAAACCTAAATAACCTAAGGACATCACACACATCCATGCCCGAGGCAGGATTCGAATCTGCGGCCGTAGCGGTCGCTCGGCTCCAGACTATAGCGCCTAGAACCGCATGGCCACTCCGGCCGACGACAATAAACACTATACACAAGTTGGGTTGGGAAATCATGGGGCACCTACTTCATTCGTCTGATCTTGCGTCCTCAAATTTTCACCTCTGCCGCAGTTTATCGAAGAATTCTCAAGGAACTTCCTTTCCAGCTGAAAAATGAGCTCCGAACATGCCTCGACGAGTTCTTCGCCTCAAAACGACGCGATTTCTATAGTCGCTGAATCGAGAGGTTACCCCAGCGTTGTAAATAGTGAGAGAGAATTTATTATTAGTACCAAAGGTTCTATTATGTGTATCTGTTGTGTTTACTAAACTAATGGAAAAATGCTACCGCCGGCCTCTGTGACCGAGCGGTTCTGGGCGCTTCAGTCTGGAACCACGCGACTGCTACGGTCGCAGGTTCGAATCCTGCCTCGGGCATGGATGTGTGTGCTGTCCTTAGGTTAGTAAGGTTTAACTAGTTCTAAGTTCTAGGGGACTGATGACCTCAGATTTTAAGTCCCGTAGTGCTCAGAACCTTTTTTTTTAAAAAAAAAAAATGCTACCCAATACATAAATTGCATCAAGAAGCTTTTCTAATAATCGTCTATCCTAAGATCACCAGTGTTTTCGTATCAAGCTTTGCATATTAGTTGATTTAATTTAGCCCCTACAAAAACAATTATGTCATTGGTCTTGACAGCTAATGCATGTTAGTGGAGGTGGACATGATATCTAAAAGAGAAAGCAAATACGAAAACTTGAACTACACGACGAAAGCTGAGACAGTAAAAGTAAATAAAAGATCGATATGGAAAGGAGCGAATAATTTCAAGAAGTTTCCTGTAGAGGCAGAATGTGTCCGTTCTGTTACAACAGAAAAAACCTTTATTGCGTAAAATTTAGGTTATGACGAAGAAAGAAGTTCTGATATGGAATAGATCAATTAGTCACAATCGATCTCGAATTTATGAAAAGAGAAGTGAGTTGAATAGAATTCAGCATGCAGTTGCCGGCCGAAGTGGCCGCGCGGTTCTGGCGCTGCAGTCTGGAACCGCGAGACCGCTACGGTCGCAGGTTCGAATCCTGCCTCGGGCATGGATGTTTGTGATGTCCTTAGGTTAGTTAGGTTTAACTAGTTCTAAGTTCTAGGGGTCTAATGACCTCAGCAGTTGAGTCCCGTAGTGCTCAGAGCCATTTGAACCATTTTTTCAGCATGCAGTTTTCACCTTCGAATGAGGAAGTAAGCTACACGCAACTAAGGTTCACTTTAATCTGTATTTTTAGGAAAAACTGTAGACTGGGTAATCTTGGAACATGACTCATTTACAGAATGAGATTTTGACTCTGCAGCGGAACGTGCGCTGATATGAAACTTCATGGCAAATTAAAACTATGTGCTGGACCGAGACTCGAACTCGGGACCTTTGCCGTTCGCGGGCAAGTGCTCTGCCAACTGAGCTACCCAAGCACTACTCACGTTTCCTATCAGCGCACACTCCACTGCAGAATGAAAATGTTGTACTGGAAACATCCCCCAGGCTGCGGCTAAGCCATGTCTCCACAGTATCCTTTCGTCTAGGAGTGCTAGTTCTGCAAGGTTCGCAGAAGAGCTCCTGTCAAGTGTGGAAGGTAGGAGGCGAGGTGCTGGCAGAATTGAAGCTGTGAGGACGGATTGTGAGTCGTGCTTGGGTATTTCAGATGGCTGCCGGCACGGTAGCTCAGCGGGTTCGGTCAGAGGGATTGCTACCCTCTGCAATTAAAAAACTGAGTGAACGGATCAACGAACAACCTGAACGAGTGCTATAGGACGTCCGCCACGAACAAATTCAACAATATTATAGAACAAAATAAGATCAAAGAAAAAAGAAGAGATGGTAGAGCACTTGCTCGCGAAAGGAAAAGGTCCCGAGTTAGAAACTTAGTCCGGCACACAGCTTTAATTTGCCAGGAAGTTTCATGACTCATGTAGTCCGACTGCTCTTCTGTAGACAATAGAAGACATGCAGTGAGTACGCATTGCGTCAAAGTCAGGAGCATTCGATAATTAACGACTCGGGTGCCTATATTTGTTGTTAATGTTAAGCACTATTACTTATGCACTATCTGACCAAAAGTATCTGTACACGTATTAGTGGACTTGCCAGTATGTGATGTGTACATCCTTCGCCTTTAACTCTGCTGGGGACATTTTCACTGAGGTGCCTGAATGTCTGTGGAGGAACGACAGCCCGTTCTTCCTCAAGAGCCAAAACCGAGAAAGTATTGATGTTGGACGCTGGGGTTTAGAATGAAGTCGACGTCCCGAATCATCCCAGCGGTGTACCAATGGGTTCAGGTCGGCATCCTGGGCAGGCCAATTCATTACAGGAATGTTGTTGCACACAAAGTGCTGCCTCACAGATGCTGCTTTGGCAAGGTGCATTGTCATCCTGATACAATCATCGTCTCTGAACTGATCCTCTACTGTACGCATTCCACGGTGCTGTGAAATGTGTTCACATCTTTCCCCATTTAGCGTTTCCTTCAGCGCATGAAGGGGACCACACCCCCGAACCATAACATCATGCGGCTTTTCGCGGATGATGCTGTAGTATACAGAGAAGTTGCAGCAATAGAAAATTGCAGCGAAATGCAGGAAGATCTGCAGCGGGTAGGCACTTGGTGCAGGGAGTGGCAACTGACCCTTAACATAGACAAATGTAATGTATTGCGAATACATAGAAAGAAGAATCCTTTATTGTATGATTATATGATAGCGGAACAAACACTGGTAGCAGTTACTTCTGTAAAATATCTGGGAGTATGCGTGCGGAACGATTTGAAGTGGAATGATCATAAAAAATTAATTGTTGGTAAGGCGGGTACAAGGTTGAGATTCATTGGGAGAGTCCTTAGAAAATGTAGTCCATCAACAAAGGAGATGGCTTACAAAACACTTGTTCGACCTATACTTGAGAATTGCTCATCAGTGTGGGATTCGTACCAGGTCGGGTTGACGGAGGAGATAGAGAAGATCCAAAGAAGAGCGGCGCGTTTCGTCACAGGGTTATTTGGTAAGCGTGATAGCGTTACGGGGATGTTTAGCAAACTCAAGTGGCAGACTCTGCAAGAAAGGCGCTCTGCATCGCGGTGTAGCTTGCTGTCCAGGTTTCGAGAGGGTGCGACTCTGTATGAGGTATCGAATAAATACATTGTTTCCCCCTACTTATACCTCCCGAGGAGATCACGAACGTAAAATTAGAGAGATTCGAGCGCGCACGGAGGCTTTCCGGCAGTCGTTCTTCCCGCGAACCAAACGCGACTGGATCAGGAAAGGGAGGTAATGACAGTGGCACGTAAAGCTCCCTCTGCCACCCACCGTTGGGTGGCTTGCGGAGTATAAATGTAGATGTAGATGTACATGCTCTGTTCTTCACTGTTGGCACTACACACAGTGGTAGGTAACGTTTTCCAGTCACCAAAACCAAATCCATTGGAGTCTCACACCCGATATAGCGTGTGCATCACTCCTTATCACCATCCACTGTCCAATGGCGTCAGTCTTTATGCCACTACAAGCATCGCTTAATATTGACTACAGAAATGTGTGGCCTGTAAGGAGCTGCCCAACCACAGTACCCCATTCTTTTTAATCCCTTACGTAAAGTTGGGTTGGGTTGTTTTAGGGGAAGAGACCAAACTGCGAGGTCATCGGTCTCATCGGGTTAGGGAAGGACGGGGAAGGAAGTCGGCCGTGCCCTTTCAAAGGAACCATCTCGGCATTTGCCTGGAGCGATTTAGGGAAATCACGGAAAACCTAAATCAGGATGGCCGGACGCGGGATTGAATCGTCGTCCTCCCGAATGCGAGTCCAGTGTGATAACCACTGCGCCACCTTACGTAAAGTCATTGAGCTAGCTGGACTGCTGGCAGCAATTCGGAATAATTCCTTCCGGTGATTTGATGCGACTGTTTGCAACCAGCCTCCACAATGTTCGTAGGTCTCTGTGCGTCAGTACACGAGGTCTGACTCGCCTTCGTTAAACAATGGCTGTTCCTTCGCATTTCCGCTTCACAGTCACATCGCCAACAGTCGACTAGGTCAGCTCCTGATGCTTACGTCACTCAGGTGACATCCACTAACTGGCTCACGTTCGAAATCGCAGAGCTCTCCTGACTGACCCATTCTGCTGTCACTGCTTCTCTAATGGTACCACAGTTCTCTCTGTCCCCTTTTACGAGGGTGGTTTGAAAAGTTCTGAGAACGGAATAGAAAAAAGTACTTACATCACTGAAACTTCTATTTTATTTTTCAATGTAGTCTCCTTGTAGATTAATGCACTTTGTCCAGCGATGTTCCAGTGCCTTGATCCCATCTCGAAAATGAGCTTCCTCCAGGCCTGCAAAATAGTTGTCAACTCCAGCTATCAGTTCTTCGTTTGAAGTGAATCTTCGTCCACCAAGAAAAATTCTCAGTTTTGGGAAGAGATGGAAGTCTGACGGAGCCATATCAGGTGAATAAGATGGATGTGGCAACAATTCATACCTTAGTTCGTGTAATTTTGCCTTGGCGATGGCACATTTGTGCTGGCAAGTATTGTCTTGATGGAAGACGACTTTCTTCCTTAACCTGGCCCTTTTTCGCGTATCTTTTGCTGTAATTTGTCCAGAAGGTTAGCATAGTATTCTTCAGTAATTATTTGCCCAATGGGGAGGTAATCTACGAAGAGAATCCCCTTTGCGTGCCAGAACACTGATGCCATGACCTTTCCCGCCAAAGGAATTGTCTTTGCTTTCTTTGGTGGCGGGGAATCAGCATGTTTCCACTGCTTTGACTGTTGTTTAGTCTCTGAGGTACAGTAGTGCAGCCAAGTTGTGACGGGGCGGGTTTAGTTGTGTGGCGTACTTGTTTGATCACTGTCTCTCGTCATATGGTGCACTACCAAGTTCTACCTACCTCATTACGTCGTCTGGTCACCAGCCCTTTCTCTGCATACCTAGGTACTGTCCAGACGATGTTAAAAGCAGCGTTGTAGAAAAACACCGTCAATACTTACGTTTGCAAAGTCCGCGTAAACTCTGGTAGCAAACTATCCTGTAATACCTTATAACAAATTTCGGGTGGAGGGCGATTGCTTCATATCTTTAAAAAATTGTCAAAATTCAGCAAACGAGTTCTTTTGTTTTTTTTTTTAGATTCAAAACTAAACACTTGCCATCAGCCCGTATTTAATTAACGAATAATATCACTGTCCTCAGCTCACAGTTCAGACAACTCAGTACACAAGGAAGGCAGCCAGAGATGCACTTAAGTCCGACCCAAATTATTACGCGATTTACAGTCACTGCTTTGCTACAATATACGAGTTTCACGTTCGGTCCTTTTCAGTGGATTTCTAATAAAGAAACTGCTCGCCAACTATTCCATAAACGGGTATTAAACATGCCACATGGAATTCTATAAAGGCCGAAACTTCACATGCGTTTATCTGTCCAGCAGATCACTTCACAAAGCTCATATTTTCACAATCTGTCCGTAAATGCAACAGCTTTCACGGCAATACAATCCGGACTCGAGAAACCATTAACTTCTTGATTTTACTCATAATGTAGATGGAAATGTCCAACAAGACCTGCATGTCGGATAGTTAACTAGCAACTCCTGTTCAGTCTCCATCTCTCCCAGTATAACTACTTAGCAGTGCGCGTAAACTGCTTCAATCTGATTGGTTGATCAAAATGACCAGCCAATCAGAACTATCGTTCGAGATTATTCTCGCGCCAAAACTGTCCTACGCCAGTCACTATTCCCAGTTGCATTTACGTCATTTCAATATGCAAATATTAATATAATGTTTAACAAAACCAAACCAAACGAAAACTAAACTTGGAATAAATTTAGAAACTTATTACTCTGCAAACGGCTATTCTGGCTGTCTCCTTACAAAAGCAAGTACACTTAGACTGAAACCTCCCCTTAGAAAAATTTATCAATTACTATACTGGTTAACCCCTTACGTTATTTGATTTTAAAACACCTGAGCAGAACTGAACGTATTCAGACATTTCTCTCTTTACTTACTCTGATCAACGCTAAACTGACACACAATATTTTTAGCGCAACGCAATCTGACTTTCAATAATCCCTACAAAAGAATGGCCCTGATTAACAATAACCTACACCTTTCATGAATCACTTACCTCACAAAAATCTTCGTTACTCGAACTACTGCAATACAGTAAGCGCCAATACTGCCAGCTAAATAAAGGATTCTAACTACTGAAGGCACTAAGTACTGATAGGCATAGTTAGCAAATGAAAGATTTCGATAGAGAACAAACAATGTATTTACCTTAATAGTGTTCAAAAGTCATAATATATATATCAGTTCATGACATCCATCCTTACAAATTTACTCTTTCTGATGGACACACGTCCAGATCGTCCGCTCTCAAAATTCTGCCATCTCTCCCCCCACATCCACCACTGCGCAACGCTATGCGCTGTTCACATTCAACTGCCCAACAGTACAATAGCAAATATTCCAACAATGAAAAAGAACCATAGACTGCAAACAGCACAGTCAGTGATTTTCATACAGAGCGCTACGTGGCATTACCAACATAAAAACTTAAACAGCCTACTTACAAGATATAAGTCATCAGCAATGTGGGTAAAACACAACTTTCAAAAATGATTCAAATGCCCCTAAGCACTATGGGTCTTAATATCTGAGGTCATCAGTCCCCTAGACTTTAAACTACTTAAACCTAACTAACCTAAGGACATCACACACATCCATGTCCGAGGCAGGATTCGAACCTGCGACAGCAGCAGGAGCGCAGTTCCGGACTGAAGCGCGTAGAACCGCTCGGCCACAGCAGCCAGTCACAACTTTCCCACGACACAGTTACGTAATAGTGTAACATGAGGGATAATATTGAATTTTTTCGTATGTCCCATGTAAACACTCTCACTCATTCTCATTTACTCACACAACAACACATTAAATAAATTCTGATCTTTTCTGAATTTTATGTTATGAAAAATGCCAAACAGTTAATGTTTTTAATTATGAAACTCTAAACAAATTGACCTAACGTGCTGTGAGCTTCAGTAATGATTCCATCTGATACTAAAAGACGAACTGTTATGAATTGTAACTGACTTTAATCTTACAAGTGTCGGGTTGGGGTGTTTTAGGTCATTTTCTCTAACCTTGAAAGTATGCCAGCTAGAAAGTTGAGATTTTTACACAATATTCTTTTTAATAGCAAAGGTCAGTATAGACTTTTAACTAAATTGAATAATATTTAATATAGTTTATTTAGATTCTTAGGGGCTTGAATATTCTGTCGCTCGAATTGACATGGGTACCACTTCCCACGACTAGGCTAGCGACAGGTGCGAATGAATGACGCTAAGATACAGGGTGTTTCAAAAATGAACGGTATATTTGAAACGGCAATAAAAACTAAACGAGCAGCGATAGAAATACACCGTTTGTTGCAATATGCTTGGGACAACAGTACATTTTCAGGCGGACAAACTTTCGAAATTACAGTAGTTACAATTTTCAACAACAGATGGCGCTGCAAGTGATGTGAAAGATATAGAAGACAACGCAGTCTGTGGGTGTGCCATTCTGTACGTCGTCTTTCTGTTGTAAGCGTGTGCTGTTCACAACGTGCAAGTGTGCTGTAGACAACATGGTTTATTCCTTAGAACAGAGGATTTTTCTGGTGTTGGAATTCCACCGCCTAGAACACAGTGTTGTTGCAACAAGACGAAGTTTTCAACGGAGGTTTAATGTAACCAAAGGACCGAAAAGCGATACAATAAAGGATCTGTTTGAAAAATTTCAACGGACTGGGAACGTGACGGATGAACGTACTGGAAAGGTAGGGCGACCGCGTACGGCAACCACAGAGGGCAACGCGCAGCTAGTGCAGCAGGTGATCCAACAGCGGCCTCGGGTTTCCGTTCGCCGTGTTGCAGCTGCGGTCCAAATGACGCCAACGTCCACGTATCGTCTCATGCGCCAGAGTTAACACCTCTATTCATACAAAATTCAAACGCGGCAACCCCTCAGCGCCGCTACCATTGCTGCACGAGAGACATTCGCTAACGATATAGTGCACAGGATTGATGACGGCGATATGCATGTGGGCAGCATTTGGTTTACTGACGAAGCTTATTTTTACCTGGACAGCTTCGTCAATAAACAGAACTGGCGCATATGGGGAACCGAAAAGCCCCATGTTGCAGTCCCATCGTCCCTGCATCCTCAAAAAGTACTGGTCTGGGCCGCCATTTCTTCCAAAGGAATCATTGGCCCATTTTTCAGATCCGAAACGATTGCTGCATCACGCTATCTGGACATTCTTCGTGAATTTGTGGCGGTACAAACTGCCTTAGACGACACTGCGAACACCTCGTGGTTTATGCAAGATGGTGCCCGGCCACATCGCACGGCCGACGTCTTTAATTTCCTGAATGAATATTTCGATGATCGTGTGATTGCTTTGGGCTATCCGAAACATACAGGAGGCGGCGTGGATTGGCCTCCGTATTCGCCAGACATGAACCCCTGTGACTTCTTTCTGTGGGGACACTTGAAAGACCAGGTGTACCGCCAGAATCCAGAAACAATTGAACAGCTGAAGCAGTATATCTCATCTGCATGTGAAGCCATTCCGCCAGACACGTTGTCAAAGGTTTCGGGTAATTTCATTCAGAGACTACGCCGTATTATTGCTACGCATGGTGGATATGTGGAAAATATCGTACTACAGAGTTTCCCAGACCGCAGCGCCATCTGTTGTTGAAAATTGTAACTACTGTAATTTCGAAAGTTTGTCTGCCTGAAAATGTACTGTTGTCCCAAGCATATTGCAACAAACGGTGTATTTCTATCGCTGCTCGTTTAGTTTTTATTGCCGTTTCAAATATACCGGTCATTTTTGAAACACCCTGTACAAGCGGCTGCTTCTATCAACGCCAACGGCTCCAAAGCTATCAGCCCTACAGCAAAGTAGTGCAATAAATGCTATGGCGTATTGACCCATGACGTTACAATGTTTCTTTTATGGTCACAAACTGGTGAAAAAAATCTAGTTCATTTCTGCTAAACCGGGCCAAACATTGTTCCGATATGTACATTCTCACGCGTTTTTGATCCAGCATCAAGAGTCGTGGCACCTGTCTTGCAGATAATTTTTATTTTATTTCTGATTCTTCAGTTGAAATGTAATATACCCTTTCAGATGACATATTGCAAGCACCCGCCAGGGTAGCCGAGAGCGCTAACGCGTGGCTTCCTGGACTCGGGTAGGCGCGCCGGCCCCGGATCGAACATGCCCGCCTGGATGTGAATACCGGGCTGGTCCCCACGTTCAGCCTCAGTTACACGCGTCGCAGACATTTGAAACACGTCCGCACTATTTCGCGCTTTACACTAGATGCAGACAGTTGGGGTACACTGATTACGTCCTGGGGAGTACGGGGTGGCGGCAGCGAGGGCATCCGGCCATCCCTAAAAAACTAACATTGCCAAATCCGTTGTAACCACGCCGACCCTGCGACCGCTGCGGGACTAAGGCGTAAATGAGAGAAAGAAAGATGACATATGGCAAGCATGAGCAATTTCACGCACTTTCAGTCGGCGATCCTCCGTGACCATTTTGTGCACTTTTGCAATGATTTCTGGAGTAGTGACACATCTTTGTCGACCATCTAAGTTCTCCTGGCCAAATATAAATTCATTTGTCCACTTGGCAACAGTTGAATATGAAGGAGCAGAGTCCCCCAGTGTATTCTGAAAATCGGAATGAATATCCTTTGCTTTCATACTTTTCTTTACAAAGTACTTAATCACTGCTCGAATCTTGATTTTTTTCCATCTTCGCAAATCACTAAGCGGGAACAGCAACAGAACCATCTCACCGCCACACCTCTCTTCCAAGAGCATTGACGTGGCACGTGTTTACAGGCAACAGTCCAAAAAATATCACGTGAACAACTCGTTGTGCTAGCGCTGACCTCTCGTGGTGATTCCGAGAACTTTTCATACCACCCTCGTGTATTGGCGCGTCCGCCTCTCGCAACATCTAGTGGTCTATACCTTATTACATAAGGGTTCCCGGATACTTGGGAACAAACAAAGTACATATTCATCGTAACTCGTTACTCCACGAACTTCACACTATTGTTTCTAACAGCTTCATCGACACAGGTTATATGTGAAACAGTTATTTCGAGTCGACATCTGTACACCAGAAAACAATTGCTTTGATGCTCTGTGTAAATAATCATTTCAAGATGAGACACTTGTACCTCCGCTCAAACATCCTGCCACTGAAATAGCTCTGTAAATTCGTCTGACATGCATGTCGCTAATTCCCTCCCACGTCTTTCCCTCCCCAGCCCTCTTCGGCACGCCCCCCACCCGTCTCCCCCCATCTCCTACACTCCCTCCGTTCTTCCCTTCTGCCCCCCTCTCCTCTCCTCCTTCCCTTCTTCCCTACTCCCCCCTTTCCACCACTCATTCTTCCCTCTTTCCTCCTCTGTATGCCCAAGGCAGTCCTCTCTGTTTGCTCACCGTCATCAGTGTACTGCGTCAGTGCTGTGTTTGGTGCTGTTCTCCTGTGCGTCAAGAGCTGTGATTTTAATTGTGTGCTGAACTTGTACATAGTGTTATTTCAGTGATTGTTGTGTGCTACGCCATCCGTCGATACTTTTATGATCCATTGTGTGGTTTTGTTTTGTGTGCGCTAATTTTTTACGGTTTTTATCTCCCTTTTACAGTCGCCCCCCTTTTTGTCTGTTCTCTTCCATGATGTTCCCCCTTTTTATATCTCTGTACGCCATATTCTCTCCTTTATGTTATTTTAAACGTCTTCTGTTGTATGATTAATGTCTTTCGGCTGAAGAGCAGCGCATATGCTGCTGCCAGCCCGCTGCAGATGGGTCATTGAAATACAATAAAGAAAAAAAAAACATGTCGCTAGTAGTTTATGGTTTAAGCATTTAATACCAGGGCGATTAAAATCATCGACGACTGGTGTGTTTACAGTCACAGTGTGAAATCCAACCTTCTGCTGTTTTAAGGGAAAAAAGGAAGGTTGGAGTTCAACATCCTAATGGGATTGCATCAGTAGAGAAGGAGCACTGACTCAGACCGATAAAGATGGATAAGGATTTCGGCGGAGATGTTAACTGATGAAACAGTGATCCCAAATTCTGAATGAGGAAACTGGCAACTGAGTCCCACACCTGCTGAATACAGATCCAGTATCTTAATCAGTGTTGCACTTCGCACAGCATGTTTAATAAGTCTTGTAGTAGGATTTTCCACGAAACATTTACGTCTCATCTTTGTCTACGATAATGCTGGAAGCTGAAGAAATAAATTACAATTTGTGTCACGGCCGGGACTCGAACCCGGGGCTTGGTGATGTAACTGTCAGCATTTCTGCCTAGAATGCAAGAAAACCCAGATTCGAGTCCCGGCAGCGGCACAAATTTGAATTCATTTCTTCAGTTTGCAGCATTATCGTGGTCTAGTAAGTATTTTAAACGAAGAAGTTAGCAAAAGTTTTCCATTTTTAACACTCATTAAAGTGCAAACACACACCTAATATTGTTCTAGGTATAATTTCTTGACCTTTACGTCAACCGTGATGCAATAGACGTTATTCTTGATCATGCACTGACGATGGCAGTCGAGCAAAACTTTTGATAAAGTGACAGGTGTCACCACGCATTCGCCTCTACAAAGCAATTACTTGTCGTAAGCAGGTAACATATGCTTGTTCGATCCTCTGCGTGTTTCCTGTGGTTAGCGCGTGTTTTGAAACAACACACAGGTGACACGTTAAAAATCAAATGCAGAGTGCAAAGCGGTGAACCGTTAGTTAATGAATATGTCCACATGGATCATGGAACAAACCGCAACACTGCTGGTCGATGTAATTACACGGTCCATTCACATTAATGTGACCAGAGCCTATGATGGTCGTCAACATGCTATAACCACCCATAGAAGGCATTTGGCAGCACTAGCAGTCGAGTGCGTATAAAGTGTATCCTGGGGACGCTGAAAATAGTACAGTCGTTGTCGTAAAGTGAAACGAAGCGATTTATCTGACTCTTTCAGAAGGGCATAATCATTGGCTTTCGGGCCAACCCATTCCCGAAACAGCTAAGTTTGTAAACTAATCGCGTACTGCCACGGTTAAAATATACCGTGTAGGGCAAAATGACAGTATTCACAACTGGCGCAGAGGCATGTATGGTGCTCCACTGGCCATAGACGACAGGGGTCGACGACGGCTGCAGAGGTGTATACAAACGAGCAGCTGATCGCCTAGATAACCAAGGAACTACACTACTGGCCATTAAAAGTGATACACCACGAAGATGACGTGCTACAGACGCGAAATTTAACCGACAGGAAGAAGATGCTATGATATGCAAATGATTAGCTTTTCAGAGCATTCACACAAGGTTGGCGCCGGTGGCGACACCTACAACGTGCTGACATGAGGAACGTTTCCAACCGATTTCTCATACACCAACAGCAGTTGACCGGCGTTGCCTGGTGAAACGTTGTTGTGATGCCTCGTGTAAGGAGGATAAATGCATACCATCACGTTTCCGACTTTGATAAAGGTCAGATTGTAGCCTATCGCTATTGCGTTTATCGTATCGCGACATTGCTGCTCGCGTTGGTCGAGATCCAATGACTGCTAGCAGAATATGGAATCGGTGGATTCAGGAGAGTAATACGGAACGCCGTGCTGGATCCCAACGGCCTCGTATCACTAACAGTCGAGATGACAGGCATCTTATCCGCATGGCTGTAACGGATCGTGCAGCCACGTCTCGATCCCTGAGTCAACAGATGGGGACGTTTGCAAGACGACAACAATCTGCACGAACAGTTCGATGACGTTTGCAGCAGCACAGACTATTAGCTCGGAGACCATGGCTGCGGTTACCCTTGACGCTGCGTCACAGATAGGAGCGCCGGCGATGGGGTACTCAATGACGAACCTGGGTGCACGTATGGCAAAACGTCATTTTTTCGGATGAATCCAAGTTCTGTTTACAGCATCATGATGGTCGCATCCGTGTTTGGCGACATCACGGTGAACGCACATTGGAAGCGTGTATACGTCATCGCCATACTGGCATATCACCCGGTGTGATGATATGGGGTGCCATTGGCTACACATCTCGGTCATCTCTTGTTCGCATTGACGGCACTTTGAACAGTGGATGTTACATTTCAGATGTGTTATGACCCGTGATTAGGAAATGAGACACTTAAAGTAGTAAAGGAGTTTTGCTATTTAGGGAGTAAAATAACCGATGATGGTCGAAGTAGAGAGGATATAAAATGTAGAC
This sequence comes from Schistocerca serialis cubense, assembly GCF_023864345.2. Classification (NCBI taxonomy): domain Eukaryota; kingdom Metazoa; phylum Arthropoda; class Insecta; order Orthoptera; family Acrididae; genus Schistocerca; species Schistocerca serialis. Next base: position 609,689,290 of record NC_064643.1, on the reverse strand, counting down.
TGGCAATGGCAAGGAAAGCGTTTCTGAAGAAGAGAAATTTGTTAACATCGAGTATAGATTTAAGTGTCAGGAAGTCGTTTCCGAAAGTATTTGTATGGAGTGTAGCCATGTATGGAAGTGAAACATGGACGATAACTAGTTTGGACAAGAAGAGAATAGAAGCTTTCGAAATGTGGTGCTACAGAAGAATGCTGAAGATAAGGTGGGTAGATCACGTAACTAATGAGGAGGTATTGAATAGGACTGGGGAGAAGAGAAGTTTGTGGCACAACGTGACTAGAAGAAGGGATCGGTTGGTAGGACATGTTTTGAGGCATCGAGGGATCACAAATTTAGCATTGGAGGGCACCGTGGAGGGTAAAAATCGTAGAGGGAGACCAAGAGATGAATACGCTAAGCAGATTCAGAAGGATGTAGGTTGCAGTAGGTACTGGGAGATGAAGAAGCTTGCACAGGATAGAGTAGCATGGAGAGCTGCATCAAACCAGTCTCAGGACTGAAGACCACAACAACAACAACGACCCGTGGGTCTACCCTTCATTCGATCCCTGTGAAACCCTACATTTCAGCAGGATAATGCACGACCTCATGTTGCAGGTCCTGTACGGGCCTTTCTGGACACAGAAAATGTTCGACTGCTGCCCTGGCCAGCATATTCTCCAGATCTCACACCAATTGAAAACGTCTGGTCAATGGTGGCCGAGCAACTGGATAGTCACAATACGCCAGTCACTACTCTTGACGAACTGTGGTATCGTGTTGAAGCTTCATGGGCAGCTATACCTGTACAAGCCATCCAAGCTCTGTTTGACTCAATGACCAGGCGTATCAAGGCCGTTATTACGGCCAGAGGTGGTTGTTCTGGGTACTGATTTCTCAGGATCTATGCACCCAAATTGCGTGAAAATGTAATCACATGTCAGTTCTAGTATAATATATTTGTCTAATGAATACCCGTTTATCATCTGCATTTTTTGTTGGTGTAGCAATTTTAATGGCCAGTAGTGTATCAACAGTGTCTCCTCAACGATCGTTCAACGAACGATGCTGTGTATTAGCCTCCACATCACGTGCCTGGTTCATGTATCCATGCTGGCCGCTGTTCATAGGGGACGAAGGTTGGAATTTGCACACCAATACCACAAATAGACGTCCACTGAGTTGCATCGGGCAGCCTCTAAGATGAATCCCGTTTTGCGCACCATCAGCGTTAAACGTCTGAAAGCAAACACCTGCAACAATCGTCTGAAGGGTCCATGTTGGAGGAGGGAACTTTATTGATCATAATTCCCGTAATCAAAGTTATCCTTAGTAGGATGGGATGGGACACATGTCACTGATCAGGGTAGAGAAGTGATTAATGCACTGGACTAGTATTCAGGAGGAATGCAGTTTACCCCCTTTATGCCAGCACATTCGACACCACCACTTATGGTACCAGCAATACACTAACATATGACGTATTACCTATCACCAGGCACAACGAACAGCTGTGAATAGAACTTTATGTTATCCTTCAACGACAGATCTTTCTGAACAAATGATTATGCACACAATTTGTTATTCATTTGGTATAAAATTGCTTTATGTGAACTCTCGTGTTTTAAAAGAATTGACTTGATTCACTTTCAGAATAAAAGGTCAATATATTAAAATAGTAGGCTAGGACGTTTGCATACAACCGCCACCCCAGGACGAGAAACAGGGAAAGCAGCGCCACCAGATGCGGGGAAGCATGAATATTCGCGCCGGCTCAAGCCGAGAAATGGCTCAAATGGCTCTGAGTAATATGCGACTTAACTTCTGAGGTCATCAGTCGCCTAGAACTTAGAACTAATTAAACCTAACTAACCTAAGGACATCACACACATCCATGCCCGAGGCAGGATTCGAACCTGCGATCGTAGCGGTCGCTCGGCTCCCGACTGTAGCGCCTAGAACCGCACGGCCACACCGGCCGGCTCAAGCCGAGAAACACAATCCTTAGCGCCCAGGCAAAAGTGTTAAATGCTTCTCTAAGCAACCGTATTTAGATTTTCGGTGGTCTTCCTGAATCACTTCTACATCTACATCTACATACATACTCCGCAATCCTCCATACGGTGCGTGGCGGAGGGTACCTCGTACCACAACTATGAGGTGCATTCAAGTTCTAAGGCCACCGATTTTTTTTCTAATTAACTACTCACCCGAAATCGATGAAACTGGCGTTACTTCTCGAAGTAATCGCCCTGCAGACGTACACATTTTTTACAACACTGACGCCATGATTCCATGGCAGTGGCGAAGGCTTCTTTAGGAGTCTGTTTTGACCACTGGAAAATCGCTGAGGCAATAGCAGCATGGCTGGTGAATGTGCGGCCACGGAGAGTGTCTTTCATTGTTGGAAAAAGCCAAAAGTCACTAGGAGCCAGGTCAGGTGAGTAGGGAGCATGAGGAATCACTTCAAAGTTGCTATCACGAAGAAACTGTTGCGTAACGTTAGCTCGATGTGCGGGTGCGTTGTCTTGGTGAAACAGCACACGCGCAGCCCTTCCCGGACGTTTTTGTTGCAGTGCAGGAAGGAATTTGTTCTTCTAAACATTTTCATAGGATGCACCTGTTACCGTAGTGCCCTTTGGAACGCAATGGGTAAGGATTACGCCCTCGCTGTCCCAGAACATGGACACCACCATTTTTTCAGCACTGGCAGTTACCCGAAATTATTTGGTGGCGGTGAATCTGTGTGCTTCCATTGAGCTGACTGGCGCTTTGTTTCTGGATTGAAAAATGGCATCCACGTCTCATCCATTGTCACAACCGACGAAAGGAAAGTCCCATTCATGCTGTCGTTGCGCGTCAACATTGCTTGGCAACATGCCACACGGGCAGCCATGTGGTCGTCCGTCAGCATTCGTGGCACCCACCTGGATGACACTTTTCGCATTTTCAGGTCATCATGCACAGAACCCACAGAAATGCCAACTCTGGAGGTGATCTGTTCAACAGACATTCGGCGATCCCCCAAAACAATTCTCTCCACTTTCTCGATCATGTCATCAGACCGGCTTGTGCGAGCCCGAGGTTGTTTTGGTTTTTTGTCACACGATGTTCTACCTTCATTAAACTGTTGCACCCATGAACGCACTTTCGACACATCCATAACTCCATCACCACATGTCTCCTTCAACTGTCGATGAATTTCAATGGTTTCACACCACACAAATTCAGAAAACGAATGATTGCACGCTATTCAAGTAAGGAAAACGTCGCCATTTTAAGTATTTAAAACAGTTCTCATTCTCGCCGCTGGCGGTAAAATTCCATCTGCCGTACGGTGCTGCCATCTCTGGGACGTATTGACAATGAACGCGGCATCATTTTAAAACAATGAGCATGTTTCTATCTCTTTGCAGTCCAGAGAAAAAAATCGGAGGCCTTAGAACTTGAATGCACCTCGTAGCATCTTCTCTCCCTGTTCCACTCCCAAACAGAACGAGGGAAAAATGACTGCCTATATGCCTCTGTACGAGCCCTAATCTCTCTTATCTTATCTTAGTGGTCTTTCCGCGAAATGTAAGTTGGCGGCAGTAAAATTGTAGTGCAATCAGCCTCAAATGGTGGTTCTCTAAATTTCCTCAGTAGCGATTCACGAAAAGAACGCCTCCTTTCCTCTAGAGACTCCCACCCGAGTTACTGAAGCATTTCCGCAACACTCGCGTGATGATAAAACCTACCAGTAACAAATCTAGCAGCCCGACTCTGAATTGCTTCTATGTCCTCCCACAATCCGACCTGATAGGGATCCCAAACGCTCTAGCAGTACTCAAGAATTGGTCATATTAGTCTTTTATAAGCGGTCTCCTTTACAGATGAGCCACATCTTCCCAAAATTCTACCAAAGAAACGAAGACGACTATCCGCCTTTCCCACAACTGCCATTACATGCTTGTCCCACTTCATATTGCTCTGCAATGTTACACCCAAATATTTAATCGCCATGACTGTGTCAAGCGCAACACTACTAGTGGAGTATTCAAACATTATGGGATTCTTTTTCCTATTCATCTGCATTAATTTACATTTATCTATATTTAGAGTTACCTGCCATTCTTTACACCAATCACAAATCCTGTCCAAGTCATCTTGTATCCTCCTACAGTCACTCGACAACGACACATTCCCGTACACCACAGCATCATCAGCAAACAGCTGCACATTGCTTTCCACCCTACCCAAAAGATCTTTTATGTAGATAGAAACCAACAGCGGACCTACCACACTTCCCTGGGGCACTCCAGATGATACCCTCACCTTTGATGAACACTCACCATCGAGGACAACGTACTGGGTTCCATTACTTAAGAAGTCTTCGAGCCACTCACATACTTGGGAACCAATCCCACATGCTCGTACCTTCGTTAGGAGTCTGCAGTGGGGCACCGAGTCAAACGCTTTCCAGAAGTCAAGGAATATGGCATCCGTCTGATACCCTTCATCCATGGTTCGCAAGATATCATGTGAAAATAGGGCGAGTTGGGTTTCGCAGGAGCGATGCTTTCTAAAGCCGTGCTGATGCATGGACAGCAACTTCTCTGTCTCAAGGAAATTCATTGTATTCGTACTGAGAATATGTTCGAGAATCCTGCAACAAACCTATGTTAAGCATATTCGTCTGTAATTTTGACGATCCTTCCTTCTACCCTTCTTATATACAGGCGTCACCTGCGCTTTTTTCCAGTCTCTCGGGACTTTACGTTGGGCAAGAGATTTCGCGATAGATGCAAGCTAAGTAAGGAGCCAATGCAGTCACTTAAGACAAATGTGTAGATGATTCCTTTGTAAAGCACACAGTCGATTTCGCTCTACACACTTGTCCAACCGGATCTTGTTCTCAATCGAAAAGATGCTAATCGGTAATCTTCCCTCCTTTCAAACCATGTCCACAGAGCAGCTATGAGCCATATAGTCCACTCGACCACGAAAGCGTGTCGCACAAATGAAAAAAGGTTTTAAAAATTCAGATTTCATTTGTGTAATGAAGGTTTCAATGTCTACTTCGGATGCTAGGATAGCCGCAAAGATAAGCATAGGAGATTAGAGATGACTGTCAAGTAGATGCCGCGTGCTACAGTTGTTTAATTTGCGGTCTATTTAATACTGAAAAAAATAGTGTGCTACTGGTAGCTATAGCCACAGATCGGTTTTACTGGCCGACGCGTTTCTTTCATGACGGATTGTTATAGCAGCTTTGCAGATGCATAAAGCATTAGACCGAGGTAGAAATTTTCTTAGCCTAATTTTTATTGGCTTTTTGTATTCCTTAGAGAGTCTATTTTTAGGATTCATTCATTTAAAGTGTGCCATAAACGTTAAAATATCTTAAAACCGCGATTTACTGTATGAGGGTTTGCACGTTCGAGCACTCAGTTGCAACTGATGTAATAGTTACTGACGGATTAGGGGTGCTGTTTGTTTCGTATAGTATCACAAAGGGTTTCAGTATAATCTAAAATACTAGTTTCACAAGATTTCTCTTCGTAACAGGATTCTTTTACGGTAAACAGTCTAAAAGCATGTGCTTGTCTCTTATCTGCTTAACCCGTCATTTCGCTTGTTTTTTTATACGAAGTAAAACGTGAGTGCTTGAACATGGCAAATAAACGTATTTATACGGATAGAACAGGTTTGAAAAGTAATCCCAACCGTGCAAATAACGCTTCGGTAGGTAAGCGGATACCAATTAATCCGTATATTTTGTCAAAGTGAGAGTGTTTCGACATAAAAAAGGCCAACTGTGCAGTGGTATCATTGCCGACTAATGGTTTGTTCTGTTTCAGTATTAAAAAACACAAACTGAAACTTAAAAACGCATGTTCTTTTTTTTTTTCAAAACAACATTTTGCAATTTGGCAGGACCTGTAACTTATGAAATATACATGCAGTTACATTATACCTTGACTCGGGAGTTTTTTCAGCTATAGTACGTAGAATTTTTGCGAAATATTTTAATTCCGATTTTTGGTGCACGTGTTTATATGAATTTCTTGTTGAAACAATAGACTTTTATTTCAGAACGCCGCCATTTTGTTTAAACATCCTTACATACTGCATAAGAAAATATCATCAGTTTCTAAGCAGTTATGAATTTTTGTTCTAGACCGAGAACTGTGGCGTTCAGAGCTACCACCAATCGCCCTCGCACTTCGCGAAAGCTTTTCGTCGATGTCGTGTAGTCTCCTCTGGGTGCAAGCTTATTACTTAAAAAAGAATACATAATACAATCTTAAGTGTATATAATAAGTCTACAGTCAGTTATGTAATTTGTTGTTTTGCTGAAACAGTCATGAAAATTGGTTCCAAAATGGAGCGTCATCCTGGTCTACCTTCTTAATGAGTGCGATGCATGTTCATTGAAACAGGAGACCACATCGCTGCTAGCGTCATACCATGGAGTTCGCTTTACAAAGCGCAGTTGCCAGGGTAGGCTAATTGACGCGAGGCTGGTCAAAAGCCGCAACACAATAGCAGCATCGCCGGTATATAATGTTAGTACGACTGTCCAGGGCATCGTCAAGTTCTGCTCTTACTCTTTTACGACTCCCTGATGTCCGGTGGCTTCTATACATAGCGTGTACTTGCATATTAATGCAAGGCGCGCCCGGCCGCGCGAGTGACGGAAATTTAGCAGTGCTCTCGACTGTGTGGTAATTCCACCGGTGACTCACGAGAGGTACTGGTACACGTTTAAAATCGTTTGTGACAGCCCCCACAACACTTCAAGAGTTGGCGTAGATTGCAGTCTGCTGTTACGGTCGTTGCAAATTGTTTGTAAGCGTACTGACGGCTAGCTTCTCGACAGACAACACGGTTCTACTGGTAGCTGCACACACACAACATTCCGCAATCCACTCTTCAGAGTACATTGTACCATTATTATCAATTTTCTTTCCCCTCCTTCGCGTATTGAGTGGGCGGATATTGACTTGTCTCTGCGTGGACCCTAATCGCTCTCATCTTATTCTGACGATGCCTACACGAATACAAACATACGAATACAATTGACTGGCCAGTCGAATGTTTTTTCAGTCAAATAAACAAGTTTCTGCGGCCACGTCAGCTTATGAATGTTTCCACTCAATCCCCGTGTTTGAACAGCTTCACTTAATATGAAACCTCCGACTGACACAAGCCTCTGACAGTTATACGAATCTTTTCACTCAACCTCCGGGTTGTGATTTTATTTACATGCTTTTCCAGCCTTTTCGGTTATAGATATACATGAGCAGACAAACAACATTCCAAAGAGTATGAATAAAAAGTATATTTCTAAAAATGAAGTATTTTAAAATTAAACTGATTTATTTTAACACGAATTTTTCGTACTTCCGGCATTAAATGCGGATTTTGAGTCGATTTTAAAAATTTAACAACAGGTGATAAGTTATAAATTCATTTTTAAATAAGCGAACAATTACTTTTTTATTTAAATTTATTAGACCTCTGTATCGCTCTTACCACCCGCTGAGATGACGTGAACAGCAAGCATACTGATAAAATTTATTTAATTGTTTAGTGACTAACTTACTTGCTTTTTAATCATATACTGTCACCTGTCAGCACTATTTTTTTTCGCGAGGAATGTTTATCATTCGCTAATCTACTTCCAATTTCTGAAATATATAATTTTACATAAAGCTTTAAACATGGCTGCGTTGTCAGCGACCGTTACAAGGTAAAATTAAAACAATTGCAGCCCCCGGTCGCGCAAATGAAGTCTTCTTGACCTAGGTTTCGGCCACTTCTAAGAGTACCTTCATCAGAAATAAAACATTTAAAAGTGGCATGTCACGTATAAAATAAATATGAAGCGATAACGCTTTAGTCACAAACTATTAAAATAGAAAACATAGAGGCAGGCCACTAATTGCGGCACCACATGTAGAGCTGCCAGTTTTAAATGTTTTTTTTTCTGATGAAGGCACTCTTAGAAGTGGCCGAAACCTAGGTCAAAAAGACTTCATTTTCGCTACCGAGGGCTGCAATTGTTTTAATTTTATATAGTTTTACAGTATATGTTATCCTTGCAGATACTGTACATCGAATTGAATTTATCTTCAGGATCAGTTTTTATACAAGCGTATGATTTATTCCATTGCTACGCCACTAAGCTTTTCAGCATTTTGATTTGTGCACGAAGTTAACTATAAAGTAAACGGTTATTCATAAACATAGACGAAAAAATAAATCAAAAGTTAATTCCGATAATTTAGATGGAACAGTGTCCAAAGCTGTTACAGATTTCTTTAAAAAATGTGTCTTGAATTGACTGTTATTTATTTCCATCGTAATTTTACTTTACGTACTACGTCGTTTCGGCTGTGCAGCCATTTTCAAATAACGTGTTTAATCCGTTAACCACATATGTTTTCGGTTTGTCATGGGCAGCCCGTACCCGGTCGGATTTGAAAGCTGTAGCCATGATATTCGGTACAGTACAAACAGTAGCATATAACGACGCCATTTACTATTGTCGGGTAGCACTAAACAGTTTAGTGTTACCCGACAATAGTAGATGGTGTCGTTACATGCTACTGTTTGTATTGCACCGAGTATCATGGCCGGCCGCGGTGGTCTCGCGGTTCTAGGCGCGCAGTCCGGAACCGCGCGACTGCTACGGTCGCAGGTTCGAATCCTGCCTCGGGCATGGATGTTTGTGATGTCCTTAGGTTAGTTAGGTTTAACTAGTTCTAAGTTCTAGGGGACTAATGACCTCAGCAGTTGAGTCCCATAGTGCTCAGAGCCATTTGAACCATTTTTCGAGTATCATGCCTATAGCTTTTAAAACCGGCCGACTACCGACTGCCCGTGAAAATGACTGTAACCCAGAACATATGCAGTTAACGGGTTAAACATTTTACTTGAAAATGGCTACACAGCCGAAACGGCGTAGTATCAAAAATAAAAAAAAATGGAAATAAATAACAATCGCTGCAGGACATTTAATTCTGTCTAAAAGCTACTTATTGACATCTAAAAAAAAGTCGAAAGTACATCATCAGTGACGACAGACGATAACAGACTGCAATCAACAATATTGATATAACAGCGCCAACATGATCCAAAGTTCTCCCTCAGAACCGAATGCGCCGGGAATAAGCGGCTCCAGTTGTCGCTTACAGTGCTCCCGACGGATAAGAACATCGTTACAAACTATTCTAAAGTGATGACTAAAGACCGGCTTAACTGTGGAATAGTAGTACCAGCGTGTGAATGTGGACAGTACTTCTTTATGCCCGAAAAATACTAAAGTCGTCACTTTTCAAAGTCTGTAAAATGTAAATAGGTGTGAGTGGGTGCGATTGGTACTTACGTACCTGTCAAAGTGATTTTCTTCACAATATGCAGTGCCTGACAAAGAAATATGATGTCCTCAAAAGGAGAGAAAGAAACGAAATGAAACTTGACGGCTTGATAGTGTATCTGATGTTATTTCGGTGATTACAATGTCCAGTCAAAAAAATGGTTCAAATGGCTCTGAGCACTATGGGACTTAACTTCTGTGGTCATCAGTCCCCTACAACTTAGAACTACTTAAACCTAACTAACCTAAGGACATCACACACATCCGTGCCCGAGGCAGGATTCGAACCTGCGACCGTAGCAGTCGCGCGGTTCCGGACTGAGCGCCTTAACCGCGAGACCACCGCGGCCGACAATGTCCAGTCAAATTTACAGAGAACTTGGCAGTATGAGTCAACTTATCAGGATGACGCTGCACATTGTCTGGCCTGTATGCGTCCACTGATTCGTTGAGAAGGGTGTCATGAAGCCAGTGTAACCTCTGCTGAGGCATGGTGGCACACAACGGTTGTACTTTTTGTAACAGGTTCTTGAGATACTGGACTCTGCCCCCGGGACGGAGTTGACGCCCGAACTATACCCAAACAAGGTTGTACCAGGGACAGATCTAGGGATCTCGGTGGCCACAGGAGTATCTCAGCATCACGCAAATATTTCGTAGAGACGGGTACAGCGTGCGGACGAGGACTCTCCTTTTGAAAAACGGTAATACAGAACTGTTGCATGAGAGGTAACGCATGAGAACAAAGGACGTCCGTGATGTGTCCCAGTGCTGTCTGAATTCCCTCAATCATTACTAGGCGTAACCAGAAGTCATTCCGGAAGCACCCCACACCACGACGCCGCAACAAAAGGAAGGCACTCGCAACTCCTGTCTGTGCACATTTTGTTTTGGGTGCAACTAGTAATTGTGCTGAATTTAGAGGTGAACAATCTTCGCAACGTTCATTCTAGGGTACAAACATGTCCTGCGGACGAGTACATACTCCTGTCGGACAGCCTCAGCCATTTCATCAGGATCGCATTGTGAGCGTGTGGGAAGCTGGATGTACGAGGGTGAGTCAAATGAAAACCTTAAATTTTTTTAATATTATTTATTGTGCAGAAATGGTACAAAGCTGAATCACTTTTCAACATAATCTCCCCCACGCTCAATGCAAGTCCACCAGCGCTTACAAAGTGCATAAATTCCTTTAAAAAAAATTATTTTGGTAGTCCGCGCAACCACTCATGCACCGCGTGGCGTACCTCTTCATCAGAACGGAACTTCTTTCCTACCATTGCGTCTTTGAGTGGTCCAAACATATGGAAATCACCTGGGGCAAGGTCTGGTGAGTATGGTGGATGAGGAAGACACTCAAATTGCAGGTCAGTGATTGTTGCAACTATTGGACGGGCAGTGTGGTGCCTTGCATTGTCATGTTGCAAAAAGACACCTGCTGACAGCAATCCACGTCGCTTTCATTTGATTGCAGGCCACAGATGATTTTTTAGGAGATCTGTGTATAGTGCACTGGTGACAGTGGTCCCTCTAGGCATGTAATGCTCCAAAATGACGCCTTTTTCGTCCCAAAAGAGAGTCAGCATAACCTTCCCTGGTGATGGTTCTCTTCGAAACTTCTTTGGTTTTGGTCATGAGGAACGGCGCCATTCCTTGCTCGCTCTCTTCGTTTCCAGTTGGTGGAAGTGAACCCTGGTTTCGTCCCCAGTAACGATTCTTGCAAGGAAGCCATCACCTTCTCGTTCAAAGCGCCGAAGAAGTTCTTCACAAGCATCAACACGTCGTTCTCTCATTTCAGGAGTCAGCTGCCGTGGCACCCATCTTGCAGACACTTTGTGAAACTGGAGCACATCACGCACAATGTGGTGTGCTGACCCATGACTAATCTGTAAACACGCTGCAATGCCATTCAGTGTCACTCGGTGGTTTTCCTTCACGATGGCTTCAACTGCTGCAATGTTCTGTGGAGTCACAACTCATTGAACCTGACCTGGACGAGGAGCATCTTCCACTGAAGTCACACCATTTGCGAACTTCCTACTCCATTCGTAGACTTGCTGCTGTGACAAACATGCATCACCGTACTGAATCTTCATTCGTCGATGAAATTCAATAGGTTTCCCACCTTCACTACGCAAAAACCGAATAACAGAACGCTGTTCTTCCCTGGTGCAAGTCGCAAGTGGGGCGGCCACTTTATACTGATACTGGGACGGTATGTGTGCATCTGCACTATGCTGCCACCTACGGGCCATTCTGCACGCTGTTTGTAGCACGCTTATCAACTTACAGGATAACGGCGCGAAATTTCGATTTGTTATTACAAATTTAAGGTTTTCATTTGACTCACCCTCGTACGTTCGACGGATTGGTACACATGTTGGGCATGATGTACCGCTTTTGTGTCTGTGTAACATTCCCACACTCACACCTGTAGCCCAGGTTCTGGACGTCCACCTAGTACAGAGGCACCTGAGGATTGATGCATTGTGAGAGCAGCGACGACAGACCGATCATCATCCGGGGACGAAATCCGGGCACACGCTGCACCTGTTGTCTCATCAGGGACCACTGGAAACCGCTGCTTGCAGTGTGATTAAGATCATGCCTGCAGGCTTCTTCTGACACCACTTCACCGCCGAGCATGGCTACTCTAGAGTCGTGAAAGGGTTGACTGGAGAGTAGGTTCTGTCTGTATGCGGAAGATGACGTAACCGTCATGGAGTATACTTGGAGAGCTGCCTATTCCAGAGTGCCCACAACACACGGATTTCATCACAGACTTCATGGCGTGGGAACCCATCACTTTCAACTCGCGCGTTTCTGCAGAGAAAAGTAACCAGTGGCCTCTACACTGCCATTTCTTCGACAGGAGGGTGGTATGCTCTTTCAGCAGGATAACGCACGTCCATATACGGGTGTTGCGGCGCAACGTGATGTACAAGTATTGCCCCGGCCACCACGATTACCATGTTGCTCGTCAAATGAACGTGTATAGGAGATTGCTGAATTGCAACAAGAAGCGCAAGATGCTGGGGACAATCTATCGGTACCTTTGTGATCTTTTGCATGCGAGAATACACGCCTGCGTTGCCGCTAGAGGGTGGGTGCTCTCTGCCTGGCACTTAAATGTGATTTGCACAGTTTCCATGTAGATAGATACATAGATGCCACTGTTTGGGGCACCCTTTACTGTGACGTGTGTTCTATTTAGCAGACCTCGCCTTTGAGAGTTTTTTTTTCTGGCAGCGTTCTAAATGGTAATGCTGTGAAAGACTGAAACATCCCCTTAGAAAAATTAAGAATGACTGTGCTAGCAAACTTTTACGTTATTTGATACAAAGACAGCTGAGAAAAACTGAACGTGCTCAGACTTTTCTCTCTGTACTTATTCTGATCATCAATAAACTGACACACAATATTTTTAGCGCAACGCAATCTGACTTTTAATAATCCCTACAAAAGAATGGCCCTGACTAACAATAACCTACACCTTTCATGAATCACTTACCTCACAAAAATCTTCGTTACTCGAACTACTGCAATACAGCGAGCGCCAATACTGCTAGCTAAATAAAAGATCCTAACTACGGAAGGCACTAACTACCGATAGGCATAGTCAGCAAATGAAAGATTTCGATAGAGAACAAGCAATGTATTTACCTTAATAATGTTCAAAAGTCATATATATATATATATATATATATATATATATATATATATATCCAATCTTAAAATTTCCTTTTTCTGGCCGACACACGTCCAGATCGTCCGCTCTCAAAATTCTGCCATCTCTCTCCCCACATCCACCACTGCTGGCGGCTCACCTCCAACTGCGCAGCGCTACGCGCTGTTCACATCCAACTTCCCAACATCACAGTAGCAAATATTCCAACAATGCAAATCAGCCACAGACTGCACACAGCACAGTCAGTGATTTTCATACAGAGCGCTACGTGGCGTTACCAACACATGAACCTAAACAGCCCTTCTTACAAGACGTCCTGCAATTCCTCACGAGAGTACGGCGACGACACATGTCTGTACAGAACAGCGTTGTCAGACAACAATCTTAGTGCTGCTGATCCTGTCCGATACATGGTTTATATGCTGAACATGTTAAGAGGTTCTGTTACACTTCCTTGGGGCACACTCGATGTGACTTCCGTTCTGTCGAACATTCGCTGTCCAACATAACGCACTGGGTTACATTAGCCAAATAATCGTGCAGCCGATCAAATTTTTGGGAAGGCACTCCGTATGATCGTATCTTCATTAGCATTCGGCGATGCGGTACACTGTCGAACTCCGTATAGAAATCTTGGTCCAAATGGTTCAAATGGCTCTGAGCACTATGGGACTTAACATCTGAGGTCATCAGACCCGTCGAACTTAGAACTACTTAAACCTAACTAACCTAAAGACATCACACACATCCATGCCCGAGGCAGGATTCGAACCTGCGACCGTAGCAGTCGCGCGGTTCCGGACTGAAGCGCCTAGAAATCTAGGAAGACACGATCTATTTTTTCACCTGATCCGTTGTTTGCAGGATGTCGTTAATGAAATAAGTCAGCTGTGTTTGTCAGGAGTGCATTTTTTTCTAAATCCGTGCTGATCTTTTGAGAGTAGTTTGTTCCCGTATAAATACGTGATTTTTTTTATTTATTTTATTTTATTTTATTTTTTTTTTAGCTTAGGAAATGCTGTAGGATCCTGCAACTGGCGGACGTTAGCCATTTAGTCTACTGCTCTGTTTTTAAACAGGGGTGACCTGTGCTCTTTTCCAGTCACACGCGACTGCACGCTATGCACGCGATTCTCGAGAAATATGAGCGAGGAGGGGAGTTAATTCGGTGTCGCATTCAGCTTAAACTCTAGCTGCAGTTCTGTCGCGGCCTCGTGCCTTTTCCGTAGCGGCCCGGTGCCTTCATCTCTGAATTCCTATTGAACCCTCACATAAGGTGGTGGTATTCCTCCGCCGTCGATGTGAGTGTCAAGGAAATTTATTAGTGGAGTACAACACACAGAACTATCTTAATGTGTACCATATTGTACGACGTGATAAATAGCAGAAAAGAAAAACTTGATTATTGCTCTACCGTAGTGAAGAGGCCAGTGTTCAATGGATCGTGGCAGCGTAACAACGGGCCGATATGAGTAAAATCGAGAACAAGCTATGAGTGGCAGGTGCTTTGGAAACAAAAAAGTTTAAAAACTAATTGGCCTTTACTTTTTTAATGTCCTTGAAATCATGTTGGCTGCACATCTCCAAAAAACGGAGATGGACCAATTCGGGCCTTCAGAATCCTTTCAGCCCAGGTCTTCCCGCATTGAGCAGAAATCAGTGAAAAATCCTGGCCGCTTCGTAGGCAGCTAGGACCACGAAAGGGGTAAAGGTATGTACCTCTTTAAAAACTTTGATTGTACGCGCCACACAGAAGAGAACGTAAACCACTGCGTTATTTTTGTTTTGTCCAGGACAACTGTCACTCATTAAACCCAGCTCCTCCGTTAATCTGAGTGTTGGATGCTGTTTATGAAGTGTAGCAGTATCGAGATATTCTTTCCCTCATTTCCCATTATCTGTATATTTTGACATTTCTTGTTCCCAAATCGTGTATCTCAAAGACCTTGTACCACAACTGACGCATGTAGTATGCAACACTGGTTTCTAAATGAGGAAGACGTACATTCTGCATAAGATCAATCGAGATGCAGTTAACTTTTCCCTGTCTGGCTTTCGTAATAAGTGCTTTTGTTTTCTCCGAGAAAGCCTACACTTTTGTGAGGTGAATAGCTTTCTGTACCTCACAAACTTTTCTCTTGGTATCTTCTTTACCTGCATTTATTTTTTGCTGAAGCGAATCGTATTCTTTGCATGTCAGATCTGGTACGTCCGGAATGCTGTTGAAAGATTTGGTAATCTGGCAGTAAAGTTTGTACGGAATATTTATTCGGTAGGCTTGATGTAAAACGTCGTGCAAATCCTCGACAGTGAGGTCTTCTGGCGAACAGCGCCTATTGAGATTATCCCTGAGTAGCAGGATTTCCGGGAGGCCACTCTGGAGAACTGGTGTATAACCTAGAAGGACGAGGGCAGTTGTAAACGAAGTGTAGCGTATCAATGGTTTATCAGGACTTGAGCAGAGCGCCCCCACTGCAGCTGCCTGAAGCACCGCTGACTGTACTGTTCTTGCTAGCAATAGCCCAGACTTGTCAGGTTTCTGCAGAATCATAGTATTTTTAGAGACTTATGCAGTACCACTTTACGTTTTGTTTTTTATAGCTTGTGGTGTTTTTGATAGCAACAGCTCAATTTAAATCTATTCTTACTTTTTGAATCACCCTGTAGTTCAGACAAGAACCCAATAAAAGCTTTTGAAATCTGGTACAACAGGAGGAAGCTAAATATTATATGGATAGCTAATAAGGAGGTACTGAATCCAACTGAGTAGAAAAAATTTCCATAATTTGACAAAAAGGATAGATCGGTTGGTGGGACACGTCCTGAGGCATCAAGGAATTTTCACTTTGGTAGTGGAAGGAAATTGGAGGGGGGGGGGGGGGAATAGTAGAGGAAGGCCGGGGCTTGACTACAGCACAAATGGATGTAGGTTACAGTAGCTACGCAGAGATGGAGAGGCTCGCCTAAAGAGCTGCAGCAAACCAGTCTTCGGACTGGAGACGACAATAAGAAGACCGTTATTGGCCGACATACACTATGCGATCAAAAGTATCCGGACACCTGCCTGAAAATGACTTACTAGTTCGTGGCGCCCTCCATCGGTAATGCTGGAATTCAATATGGTGTTGGCCCACTCTTAACCTTGATGACAGCTTCCGCTTTAGCAGGCATACGTTCAATCAGATGCTGAAAGGTTTCTTGGGGAATGGAAGCCCATTCTTCACCGAGTGCTGCACTGAGGAGAGGTATCGATGTCGGTCGGTGAGGCCTGGCACGAAGTCGGGGTTCCAAAACATCCCATACGTGATTTGTAGGATTCAGGTCAGGACTCTGTGCAGGCCAGTCCATTTCAGGCATGTTATAGTCGTGTAACCACTCCGCCACAGGCCGTGCATTATGAACAGGTGTTCGATCGTGTTGAAAGATGCAATCGCCATCCCCGAATTGCTCTTCAACAGTGGGAAGCAAGAAGGTGCTTAAAACATCAATGTAGGCCTGTGCTGTAATAGTGCCACGGAAGACAACAAGGGCTGCAAGCCCCCTCCATGAAAAATACGACCACACCATAACACCATCGCCTCCGAATTTTACTGTTGGCACTACACACGCTGGCAGATGACGTTGCCCGGGCATTCGCTATGCCCACACCCTGCCATCGGATCGCCACAGTGTATATCGTGATTCGTCACTCCACACAACGTTTTTCCACTGTTCAGTCTCCCAATGCGAGGCGTCGTTTGGTGTAAGATGGTGGCTTATCAGCAGCCGCTCGACCAAGAAATCTAAGTTTTTTCACCTCCCGTCTAACAGTCATAGTACTTGCAGTTTGGAATTCCTGCGTCATTGTATGGATAGATGTCTGCCTTTTACACATTACGACCCTCTTCAACTGTCGGCGGTCTCTGTCAGTCAACAGACGAGGTCGGCCTGTACGCTTTGGTGTTGTACGTGTCCCTTCACGTTTCCGTATCACTATCATATCGGAAACAGTGGACCTAGGGATGTTCAGGAGCGTGGGAATCTCGCGTACAGACGTATGATGCAAGTGACGCCCAATCATCTGACCCCGTTCCAAGTCCGTGAGTTCCGCGGAGCGCCCCATTCTGCTCTCACACGATGTCTAATGACTATTGAGCTCGCTGATATGGAGTACCTGGCACTAGGTGGCAGGACAATGCACCTGATATGAAAAACGTATGTTTTTGGGGATGTCCGGATACTTTTGATCACATAGTGTATATACGTAGAAACTGTACCTCACACACTGTTTCGTGACCAGAGGCTCCCGTGTAAACAACAGTTAGGCGACGGAACGATCCCAGAGGAGTGCGTATTGACGAGGACAGGGAGGTGCGACCAGGCGGCGCGCCGCTGCAAGTTGGCACTGCAGAGGAGCCAGCGGCTGCAGCGGCGGTGGTTGCAGCAGTGTCGCAGCGGCTGCTGCAGTGGGCGCAGCCGGCCGCCGGCTGCAGACGGTGCCAAGTGGCCAGATCGAAGGTGTCGCGGGGAGGCTGGCCCGGCACCGCGCCGCGCCGCGCCACACAGCGGGGCACTGCAGAAGAAGACCGCGAGGGCCTTCCGCGGTGGCCCCTCCAGAGAATCCGCAGCGCCAGAGCTGCTAAAGCTGCGGTTCCCAATTCACTCAGAGCGAGTTGGCACACCGCACCGTTCACTTGTCAGGCGTGAAGAGAAGCGTTGAACGCTCTGCCGTGTCACCCGGAAACAGTTTTTCCAATCTTTTCGCAAGCCACTTTGGGTGGGGGGGGGGGGCGGGGGGGAATCCCAATGCTATTCTACAACATTTCTTTCTTTCGACGTCCACCATCACCCCACATTGTGAAAGATGTGTTCAATAAAACACGAACAAAACGAAAGAATCACTGCGCTCCATTCCATTCCATTGGCTGGAAGATGGGGTGATTAGAGACGAATTACAGCTTGCTTTGGGGAAGGAAGGGAGAGGAAATTGGCCTTGACCTTTCAAACGAACCATCTCGGGATTACCTCGAGCGATTTGGGGAGACCTCGGCACACCTAAATCTTGACGGGTGGACGGGAATTGGAACTACCATCTTCCAGATTGCAAAAAAGTCTAGTGCCTTACAACTCCGCCACTTTGCTATAGCCGGCCGGAGTGGCCGAACGGTTCTAGGCGCTTCCGTCCGGAACCGCGCTCCTGCTACGGCCGCAGGTTCGAATCCAGTCTCGGGCATGGATGTGTGTGATGTCCTTAGGTTTAAGTAGTTCTAAGTCTAGGGGACTGATGACCTAAGATGTTAAGTCCCATAGTGCTTAGAGCCATTTGAACTTTGCTATATGGATCGTTGGAGATTTTTTCTACTTACACGCAGGACAAGGAGAATCCGTTTTCGACGCCCCATTTCCCCAGCGTTACGCTCAATGTGGAGAGCACAGCCAAAACAAATCAGTGAAATTCACTAACACAGAGTAAAAATACGAGGGTAATCCCAAAAGTAAGATCTCATTAGTTTTTACACTATTGGCCATTAAAATTGCTACACCAAGAAAAATGCAGATGATAAACGGGTATTCATTGGACAAAAATATTATGCTAGAGCCGGCCGAATTGGCCGAGCGGTTCTAGGCGCTACAGTCTGGAACCGCGCGACCGCTACGGTCGCAGGTTCGAATCCTGCCTCGGGTATGGCTGTTTGTGATCTCCTTAGGTTAGTTAGTTTTAAGTAGTTCTAAGTTCTAGGGGACTGATGACCTCAGCAGTTAAGTCCCATAGTGCTCAGAGCCATTTGAACCATTTATTATGCTAGAACTGACGTGTTATTACATTTTCGCGCTATCTGGGTGCATAGATCCTGAGAAATCAGTACCCAGAACAACCACCTCTGGCCGTAATAACGGCCTTGATACGCCTGGGCATTGAGTCAAACAGAGCTGGGATGACATGTACAGGTACAGCTGCCCATGCAGCTTCAACACGATACCACAGTTCATCAAGAGTAGTGACTGGCGTATTGTGACGATCCAGTTGCAAGGCCGCCATTGACCAGACGTTTTCAGTTGGTGAGAGATCTGGAGAATGTGCTGGCCAGGGCAGCAGTCGAACGTTTTCTGTATCCAGTAAGGCCCGTACAGGACCTGCAACATGCGGTCGTGCATTATCCTTCTGAAATGTATGGTTTCGGAGGGATCGAATGAAGGGTAGAGCCACGGGTCGTAACATATCTGAAATGTAACGTCCACTGTTCAAAGTGCCGTCAATGCGAACAAGAGGTGACCGCGACGTGTAACCAATGGCACCCCATACCATCACGCCGGGTGATACGCCAGTATGGCGATGACGAATACACGCTTCCAATGTGCGTTCACCGTGATGTCGCCAAACACGGATGCGACCATCACAATGCTGTAAACAGAACCTGGATTCATCCGAAAAAATGACGCTTTGCCATACGTGCACCCAGGTTCGTCGTTAAGTACGCCATCACAGGCGCTCCTGTCTGTGATGCAGCGTCAAGGGTAACCGCAGCCATGGTCTCCGAAGTGATAGTCCATGCTGCTGCAACCGTCGTCGAACTGTTCGTGCAGATGGTTGTTGTCTTGCAAACGTCCCCATCTGTTGACTCAGGGATCGGGACGTGGTTGCACGATCCGTTACAGCCATGCGGATAAGATGCCTGTCATCTCGACTGCTAGCGTTGGGATCCAGCACGGCGTTCCGTATTACCCTCCTGAACCTACCGATTCCATATTCTGCTAACAGTTATTGGATTTCGACGACCGCGATTGGCAATGTCGCGATACGATAAAACCGCAATCGCGATAGGCTACAATCCGACCTTTATCAAAGTCGGAAACGTGATGGTACGCCTTTCTCCTCCTTACACGAGGCATCACAACAACGTTTCACCAGGCAACGCCGGTCAACTGCTGTTTGTGTATGAGAAATCGGCTGGAAACTTTCCTCATGTCAGCACGTTGTAGGTGTCGCCACCGGCGCCAACCTTGTGTGAATGCTCTGAAAAGCTAATCATTTGCATATCACAACATCTTCTTCCTGTCGGTTAAATTTCGCGTCTGTAGCACATCTTCGTGGTGTAGCAATTTTAACGGCCAGTGGTGTATTCCACAATTTTCCTATCTTTCGACGTCTACCATCACCCCACGTTGTGAAAGATGTGTTCGACAAAACACTTACGAACAAAACGATAGAATCATTTCTTTGATTGGAAGGTGGGGTGATTTGGGGAAGGAAGGGAGAGGAAATTGGCCTTGACCTTTCAAACGAACCATCTCGGGAGTTCCTCGAGCGTTTTGGGGTGACCTCGGCACACCTAAATCTTGACGGGTGGACGGGAATTGGAACTGCCATCTTCCAGATTGCAAAAACGTCTAGCGCCTTACAACTGCGCCACTTAGCTACATGGATCGTTGGAGATTTTCTACTTACAGTCAGGACAAGGAGAATCCCTTTTCGACGCCCCATTTTCCGAGCGATATGCTCAATATGGAGAGCACAGCCGAAACAAATCAATGAAATTCACTAACAAAGAGTACAAATACGAGGGAAATCCCAAAAGTAAGGTCTCATATGTTTTTGTAAGTACATAGACCTGTTTATTTTTACAATGGTTTGCATCAGTTTACTGCTTGAACATTCAGCTATTTTTCGACATAATCACCATTACATTTTTGTGGTCACTGTGGCAGTTTTTGTATGCCCATGTCATACCAGCTCGCCGCCATGCTGTTCAGAAAGTTATGAACCTCTTCTTTCACTCCGTCGTCGGAGCTGAATCGCTTTCCGGCCAAACGCTCTTTTAACCTAGGGAACAAGTGATAGTCACTGGGCGCCAAGTCAGGACTATAGGGTGGGTGGGTGATTATGTTCCACTGAAACTGTTGCGGGAGAGCAACGGTTTCCCGAGCGATGTGTGGGCGAGCGTTGTCATGGAGAATGTGTACGCCCTTGCTCAACACTCCTCTTACCCGGTTCTGAATTGCCCGTTTGATTTTTTTCAGAGTCTCACTCATAACTTTACCGGCAAACTGTGTTTGTTTGTATTCCCGCGCCTTTGGCGAAAGAGGATGCCGCAGCTGGCGTGATTGTTGCTTGGTCTCAGGTGTAAAGTGGTAAACACAGGTTTCGTCACCCGTGACAATTGAGTCCAGAAAGTTGTCCTGTTAGGCTACAAGGCTGTGAAGAAATGCGCGGGAAGCATCAACTCGTTGCCTCCTGTGGTCATCAGCCAGCATGCGTGGCACTCATCTTGCACACACCTTCCGGTAGTTCAATGTTTCCGTTAAAATTCTGTAAGCTGTGCTTCGGGAAACCTCAGGAACAAACGTGCAGAGATCATCCAGGATGATCCGCCGATCTTCACGCATGCTTTGCTCAACCTTCAACACTGTCTCCTCAGAAATTGACGGTCTCTCGCTCCTTTGTTCGTCGTGAATTTCGGTCCGACCAGCTGCAAACTCTCTATACCACTTACGAACATTTTTGACCATCCATGCACGACTCACCATACACTTCTGTTAATTGGCGATGGATTTCAATCGGCGCAGTGCCCTTTGCGTTCAAAAACCGAATAACTGCGCGCAGTTCGCACTTGGCGGTAACATCCATTCTCAACGGATGCCAAGCCAAGACTGAGCGCCTCAGCCCGGCGTGCGCATGTTTACACACAGCGCGTGAAGCACTCTTGACCAACTGCCACATAGAGTTCTGTACTTGTAAAAAAAATAGGAGACCTTACTTTTGGGATTACCCTCGTAGGTTGTCTGGCGAGATGCAGCAACACCGGTATGACTCTTTCACAATCTGTATTTAACCATTGTGATTCTGTCAACGATAAAAGAACTCTACCGTTGTGATGTAGGATTTATCGAGTACATTTCGGCTCAATCGTGGCTTAAATTACGTTGTAGTATTGACAGCCAAGTCTAAATACGCCAATCTAAACAATTAGGCCGTCTTGCAAATTATGACATATGATTTAAAAACAAAACAGATGCTTTTAATTCTCTCTGACACAGATTGAAAGTCATACTTCATTTAGAGCGTGACTTACCCCAATATACAAGGTGATTCTAAAGTCATTATACATTTTGTACTTTAACAAATTTTATTAACCAATATATATTGGCACAGCAACTTATGTTACAATAGGACATAATTTCAGTACATTTCAGTGTGACCACCTTGCATGTCTAGGCACCCCCCCCCCCCCCCGCCCCCTCCCAGCGCTCCACTGTAGACCGAAAAACCTGCCCAAGCATATCTGGTGTAACCTCAGCAGTTGCGGCTCGAATCCGCTGTGTTAAGTGTTCAATGCCGCGGATCTTCACCTGGTATACTTTAGACTTGATAAACCCCCATGCAAAAAAGTCTAAGGGTGTCAAGTCAGGAGATCGGGGTGCCCACATCCGTGGAGAGGCACAACCAATCCATCTGCCGGGAAATACTTGATTCAGATAATCCCAAACAACGAGGGCAAAATGGGGAGGGGGGGGGGGGAGTACGCCATCCAGTTGAAAAACAACAGTATCCATAATCCCATCAGATTGCAACTGGGGCTCCAAAAACTGTTCCAACATATGTGGTTCCAGTAACGGTTTGTTCTGCGAAGAAGAAGGGCCCTACACTGTTGACCTCGTTATCCCTAACCACACGTTCACTTTTTCTGTGTCCCGTTGCCACTCCTGCAGCACACTTGGTTGTTCGTCTGCCCATATCATGCAGTTGTGTCTGTTCACATGTCACAGGTATGAAATAAATGTAGCTTCGTCACTGAACAAGACATTTTGCATCAAATTATCATTTTCCGCAGCTTGTAGCAGGTCATGACACAGAGCTTGTCTGGCTGCGTAGTCCTCCACTTCAAGCTTATGTACGACCTGGTTTGTGCAGCTAGTAACGAAGAACTCTCCATACAATGGTTTGAGAAATACCAAGCTCCGTACTAAGTCGCCTGGTAGATGCGGAAGGGCTACGTGTGATCGCATCCTACACGCTTTGCACGGTGTCTGCCGTTATGGCCGGCCTCCCTGGACGTTCTTCATCTGCCACACTATCAGTACGCTGAAATTTATTGACGAGGGTATTGATAGCAAGCCTGGTGGGGCCTGTTTTCCGGAATCGAGGGACAAAGTCTGTCCGCACCTGTTCATAATTCATTCCACGAAGACGAGCAGAAACAACGGCGATTCGTTCTTCTTTGGTTAACATACTGTCGTAGTACCTGCAAAAAAAACAAATATTCCGTTACTATATCACTGAAATGTATAGTGATTTTAGAATCGCCCAGTACTAACATAGCAATGGAGTCAGAAAGAGGATAAACGATAATAATTAATGCGCCCCAATACGGCGTGTATTCACTACTAGCAGGCATCATTACTTTGCACACGTGGTCATTTTGCGTGACTTGGAGAAGAATAATCTTCAGGTCTGTAACAGTCAAACATGCAATCCCTGCTGCAACATACATTTAAAGAAAACCAAAATGATTTTATCCAGTATTTGGTCGTCATAGAATACTACGGCGGCTACCTTTGTGTTTGGTATCATCGAGAGATCGCGGTGCTACACCAAAGTCGGCAACGCATATCGAGACTACAGACGTTAGCACCACAACGACATACGGGAGACGTTCCAGAAGACAACGCGTCCCCTCTCAGCATAGCAGTGCCCTCGCACCGGAGATCAGTGTAAGACCGAGAACAGACGCGCTCTCCTCAATTCATGACCTCGTCTGAACGGGTCAACATTACAGTGTAAGACCAACGAATTGTTAACGTTTGTGATTAACTTGTAATTAAATAAAAATTGAAAATTGCACCTCGAGAGAAAAGTTTGTTAATTAGTGCATCAGGTGATGCTTTCCTAGTTCTTGACAGTTGTAAATTATCTACTACTCCACCCGCGAAGAAGCAGGTCGAAGTAAGTAGATCTTATATTCAGTTATATAACCAATTGAACTAATATTTCCTAATTTGATAAGCCGTCTCATAGGGCAATCAAAGAACCCACAGTAATGGCTGGACAAAAGTAATTTCGTCTGGTCACAGCATTGTGGTAAAAAAATACGGAAGGATCGCCAACGTCATCACTCAACCTGAGAACCGAGAATCATGTGATCACGTGGCTATCACATTCCAGTCGCCAAAAAAATTCTTGCAGATGACGTGCATGTATGTACGTACAAAGCTGCTTGCTGTCTACATCATCCATCTGCCACAAAGATAATAGAATGTGTTTACTTAATGTGGTGTGCGTACTGTAAGGCCTTCAATACACACACCATGAGATTATTTGACTTGTCGCTCTAACGAAGTAGGCGTGTGTGAGCAATATGTCTCGTGGTCTTATCGCGGTGCGTTTATCTTCTGCCATTAGGTCAGACGATAGAAATGCCACTTGCACGCTTAGAGTAGCGTAACCAACTTTAAACAGAACTTGATTAATTTTCAGACACATTTATTAAAATAATAACAAGCATAAAAGTTACTTAACTTGGTTCTGGATGCTATTTACAATTGACAATCTGAAGTTCCTTTGGTATTGGTACGTTAATCTTATTCTCACATATAGCTCTGATACTTGACAAAAGTGTGTATACATTTATCTTCATGGCCATATACAGGAATATAGTAATCTTACTAGGTGCAGACTGAAACTTGACTAGAGACTGGTACAGACAAATGTAGAACTCGTACATACTATTGCAGACAAATGCAGACTGGTACAGACAAATGCAGACTGACTAATCTGAGGTCTGTACACTCATTATAATACCTCGTGCATTCATGTATCACTGCGCGAGTGTGATCCGCGAGGAGAAAAGGTTCTATGTTAGCAGCAATCTCATTGACTGCTTTACACATTAATACGCAAATCGGCGGAAGCAGAATTTGGTCCGTCTCTATGGCAGCGCCATCTCGTAGTGCGGAGACGGACGAGCGCTGCGCCTGCGCTGTTGTGCTTAGCAGGGCGCGCTCTAGTGGGAAAGTTGTGTACCCGCTGACTACGCGGAACTATGTACACAACACTTAATAATTCAGATTTCGCGTTACACGCTCTCTCCAGATGTAAAAGTGTCGATTGCCAATCTCTGCACTAAATGGCTGTGAAATGCTGTTCCACTATGGTACCCCGTCTTTGTATGTCGTCTTTGCCATCTGAAAGGGTCACTGCAACTGAGTTGTATTCGTCCTTCTGCTTTGAGGAGCAGTGTCTGAGTTAGAAATGAAGGCCTTCTCTGGCTGTAGGTGCCCACGAAAAGAGTGCACGGCAGCAAAATTACACTTTGTCAGAATTCAAATGGCATTTGCTACTTGCCACTGTTACTGACCAACCGCTGTCCTACAATGCAATGCTCTGGAGATCGGTAAACCACGTTGCAAAGATATTACGATGCCTTTGCTCATAAGCGAACAGTGTTTTCAGACACCTGCAACTCCAGGAGCTCTGATATTTGGACAATCACCTGCTTATGTACTTTGATATGTCTACGTAAGGAAATTGGTTATCTCACTTTCCTGTAATTCAGTGGTTGTACTGCAAGCTGTCCACACACAAAATTCTCGCCATGATGTACCAGGATTTCTTGACTGATCAGCTAATATATATGAGCATATAGTCGCTGCACAAGGACGGTGCAGAATTTTATGATGACACCACTTACTACCTACAGTTTATCTTCGAGCAACTTAATGGATGAAATTCTCAGTTACGGTGTTCGTTGCAAATCCTTTACAAGTTTCTTGATTTTCTCCTGCCCGACGACTAGTGAACCTTCCTAACAGATTAAAACTGTGCGCCGGACTGCGACCTGAACCCGGAACCTTCTCTTTATATCTACATCTACATCTACATTTATACTCCGCAAGCCACCTAACGGTGTGTGGCGGAGGGCACTTTACATGCCACTGTCATTACCTCCCTTTTCTGTTCCAGTCGCGTATGGTTCGCGGGAAGAACGACTGCTGGAAAGCCTCCGTGCGCGCTCGAATCTCTCTAATTTTACATTCGTGATCTCCTCGGGAGGTATAAGTAGGGGGAAGCAATATATTCGATACCTCATCCAGAAACGCACCCTCTCGAAACCTGGCGAGCAAGCTACACCGCGATGCAGAGCGCCTCTCTTGCAAAATCTGCCACTTGAGGTTGCTAAACATCTCAGTAACGCTATCACGCTTATCAAATAACCCTGTGACAAAACGCGCCGCTCTTCTTTGGATCTTATCTCCTCTGTCAACCCGACCTTGTACGGATCCCACACTGACGAGCAATACTCAAGTATAGGTCGAACGAGTATTTTGTAAGCCACCTCCTTTGTTGATGGACTACATTTTCTGAGGACTGTCCCAATGAATCTCAACCTGGCACCCGCCTTACCAACAATTAATTTTATATGATCATTCCACTTCAGATCGTTCCGTACGTTTTGTGCAGTTGGCAGAAGAATTTCGATGTACGCCAGTACGAGGTAGCAGCGATGTAGTCCCCGCTTGGCAGCGCTCTCTTAGGCGGCCGTCTACACTATCGGAATATGGCCCACATCTATGAGCGCCATCTACACACTGCTTCTAGGAACTGAGAGGCGCCGGGCGAGTGGTTGCTCCTTTGTGGTGGCCGCCTCTCCCTGTTCTTTGTTGTGTACCCTTAAACCTGGAACACAATAGTTGATGTCACCAAGATTACAGAACAATAACTACACAGAGGTTACAAAAGTCATGGGACATCTGCTAATGTCGTGGCGGGCTCCCTTTTGCCCGGCGTAGTGCAGAATCTCGACGTGGCATGGATGGACTCAAAAAGTCGTTGGAAGTCCCCTGCAAAAATATTGAGACATGCTGCCCCTACAGCCGTCCATAGTTGTGCAAGTGTTGCTAGAGCAGGATCTTGTGCGCGAACTGACCTCTCAGTTATGTGCCCATAAATATTCGATGGTGTTCATGTTGGGCGATCTGGGTGGCCAAATCATTCACTCAAGTTATCTAGAATGTTCCTCAGCCCAGTCACAAACAGCTGTGGCCCGCTGACATGCCGGATTGTCATCCATAAATATTCCATAGTTGATTGGGAACGTGAACCCCACGAATGGCTGCAAATGGTCTCCAAATAGCCGAACATAACCATTTTCAGTGAATGATCAGTTCAGCTGGACCATAGGGCCCACATCATTATGAAACCACCACCAGCTTTCACAGTGCCTTGTAGACAACATGGGTCCAAAGCTTTGTGTGTTCTGCGCCACAATCTGACCTTACCATCAGCTTTTACCAAATAAAATCGGGATTCATCTGATCAGGCCACGGTTTTCCAGTCGTCTGGGTTCTAACCGATATGGTTACGATTTCATGAGAGGCGCTGCAGATGATGTGCTTTTAGCAATCGCATTCGCATAGGTCGTCTGCTGCCGTAGCCCATTAACCCGAAATTTCGCAGCACTGTCCTAACGGATACGTTCGCCGTAAGTCCCACACTGATTTCTGCGGTTATTTCACGCAGTGTTGCTTATCTGTTACGAGGTGCATTCAAGTTCTAAGGCCTCTGATTTTTTTTTCTAATTAATTACTCACCCGAAATCGATGAAACTGGCGTTACTTCTCGACGTAATCGCCCTGCAGACGTACACATTTTTCACAATGGTGGCACCATGATTCCAAGGCAGCGGCGAAGGCTTCTTTAGGAGTCTGTTTTGATCACTGGAAAATCTCTGAGGCAATAGCAGCACGGCTGGTGAATGTGGGGCCACGGAGAGTGTCTTTCATTGTTGGAAAAAGCCAGGTCAGGTGAGTAGGGAGCATGAGGAATCACTTCAAAGGTGTTATCACGAAGAAACTGTTGCGTAACGTTAGCTCGATGTGCGGCTGCATTGTCTTGGTGAAACAGCACACGCGCAGCCCTTCCCGGACGTTTTTGTTGCAGTGCAGGAAGGAATTTGTTCTTCAAAACATTTTCATAGGATGCACCTGTTACCGTAGTGCCCTTTGGAACGCAATGGGTAAGGATTAAGCCCTCACCGTCCCAGAACATGGACACCACCATTTTTTCAGCACTGGCAGTTACCCGAAATTATTTGGTGGCGGTGAATCTGTGTGCTTCCATTGAGCTGACTGGCGCTTTGTTTCTGGATTGAAAAATGGCATCCACGTCTCATCCATTGTCACAACCGACGAAAAGAAAGTCCCATTCATGCTGTCATTGCGCGTCAACATTGCTTGGCAACATGCCACACGGGCAGCCATGTGGTCGTCCGTCAGCATTCGTGGCACCCACCTGGATGACACTTTTCGCATTTTCAGGTCGTCATGCAGGATTGTGTGCACAGAACCCACAGAAATGCCAACTCTGGAGGCGATCTGTTCAACAGTCATTCGGCGATCCCCCAAAACAATTCTCTCCACGTTCTCGATCATGTCGTCAGACTGGCTTGTGCGAGCCCGAGGTTGTTTCGGTTTGTTGTCACACGATGTTCTGCCTTCATTAAACTGTCGCACCCACGAACGTACTTTCGAGACATCTATAACTCCATCACCACATGTCTCCTTCAACTGTCGATGAATTTTAATTGGTTTCACACTATGAAAATTCAGAAAGCGAATGATTGCACGCTGTTCAAGTAAGGAAAACGTCGCCATTTTCAGTATTTAAAACAGTTCTCATTCTCGCCGCTGGCGGTAAAATTCCATCTGTCGTACGGTGCTGCCATCTCTGGGACGTATTGACAATGAACGGGGCCTCATTTTAAAACAATGCGCATGTTTCTATCTCTTTGCAGTCCGGAGAAAAAAAATCGGAGGCCTTAGAACTTGAATGCACCTCGTAGCATTGACAGCTTCGCGCAAATGCCGCTCCTCCTGGTCATTAAGTGAAGTCCGTCGGCTGCTGCGTTGCCCGCCGTGAGAGGTAATGCCTGAAATTCGGTATTTTCGGTACATTCTTAACACTGTCGACCCCTGAATGGTGAATTCCGCAACGATTTCTGAAATGGAATGTCCCATGTGTGTAGTTCCAACTACTATTACCTGTTCAAAGCCTGTTAATTCCCTTCGTGCGACCATAATCACTACGGAAACCTTTCCACATGAATTCGCCAATGCACAGCCCCTTTACACCTCTCGTACGCGATACAACCTTCACGTGTATATGTGCATTTCGCTATCCCATGACTTCTGCCACCTCAGTGTTCTTAAACGAGCAAAGAAAAGTGGTACCACAAACATTGTTGCGATATGACCATTCCTATGCGTTCTATGTGCTATCACGACACAGCATCAGGTAAATATACGCCAAAAGGTTTTTCACACAAATAATATTCACACGAGACATTTTCCCACATTGTAGGCCAGTGGCTGTAAATTTGGTATAAACACTATACGATATGATTCAAATAATTCTACAGCGCTTATATTCCTCATATAAGATGACAACTGAAGAGTTTTCATCACACACGGAAGTGCACGTATGGACTTGCAGAGTTAACCTACATAGTGACTCTAACAACTATGGAAAGAATGCTTAACCGGACTACGTTTTCATATCTTATAGCCACTCCTATTTTTAACTTAAATTGATAGTACAGGTGTTGTGAATAGCACTGAAAAGTGTTATGGGCTTCCAGTGCATTTGGATTATGCTATATTGGCCGGTCGCGGTGGCCGAGCGGTTCTAGGCGCTTCAGTCCGGAAACGCGCGACTGCTACGGTCACAGGTTCGAATACTGCCTCGGGCATGGATGTCTGTGACGTCCTTAGGTTAGTTAGGTTTAAGTAGTTCCAAGTTCTAGGGGACTGATGGCCTCAGCTGTTAAGTCCCATAGTGCTCAGAGCCATTTGAACCAATTTATGCTATATTATCATAGCACTTTACGAGCATTGTCCGTCCCATTAGAACCACCAATAGCGCTGTACAATTGTTTATGCCACTGTTGGAGTCCTTCGTAGGAGGTGACTTGAAAATGATGGCTGTTAGGTGCAATAAACGCTCCTTGGTTTGCATATAACGACTGCTTCACAATGCCTAGCATTAAGACAAAATGTGCCTACTTGCTGCTCTACTTTGTGGTTTCATAGCATCTGGTACAGTCGGTATGTAATTGTCAGCTACATTCCAGACACAGAAATATAATTTCGTCAGATCGAAGGGGATCGAGTTCTACAAAGTCATCTCTTCGCTCCATCAAAACTGGGAAAACGTTTTTCCAGACCTGCCTGCAGAACGTTCTACGGCTGTTACCCTCTGTTCCCCGTAGTCGTGTAGCGTTGGTGAAGGACACTGACATGATCGTTGCATACTTGTTGCCTCTCAGTGGCCCGTCCATGAAAATAATTTCCATTTGGTATCAGTCAATTAAAGTGCACCGCACATTCACGTTTCAGCGATGGTGACTTCCCATTTCACAAAGCGAGTTGGGAATGGTTAGTCGACAGGCACAGATACCGTACTAGCAGCGATTCTCACCTTTAATCGCAATGCAATATTTTGCCTGAATAAATCAGTGGCAGCTTTAATTCCGATGCCACATCTTTTTGTAGAAATATAATGTAGAATACCTCTTTTTTGAATCTATGTCGGCTCATTCGCACCTGATAACTAGGTTGACTGTGGCATCTTTTCAAATTAAACCCCATAGACAGGAAAAAATTTCCGTGACTTTTCTTACTAGTCTTGTAGTTGTGATCTGTTTTATAAAACCTGTGAAGGTTTTGCATTGTTGGTGTTGCTTTGTTTTCTTCATAATAGCGCAGAAATTTCCACCTAGCAACACATTTACCCGTATCATCAATGGAATATTTATTGTGTGCACTGCCTTCTTCATCTTCTTCTTCGGGGCAGGTACCTGAATCCCACTACAAGCCACTGTTGTACGGCATAGAAGTCCTCCTGCCATAATTTGCACACCATTGACGTTCTTAAATGTAATGCTTTCGTTGGAGTTTCTGTCATATTTTCTGTCAGAACTGTAATTCGTTGCTCCTCCACCTCCTCCTCCTCCTCGTCCTCATTGTCATCGTCAATAATTTAACGAAGTTTACACCAAACCGCCGCGGCTGCCCACGAAGGTATTTTCCACCATAACACTCCTTGCTTTATATATATATATATATATATATATATATATATATATATATATATATATATATATATATTGACTAAAGTTTAGTCTTGATCACACCATTTATGTTTCAATAACATAGGTAACCGGTTTCGGTTATTTTTACATAACCATCATCAGACCCATGGCTCCCTTAGGATGGTAGGCGGAGCTCTCCTCAGCTGCTACGAAGTCAACTGATCAGTCAAGTTGACTTCGTAGCAGCTGAGGAGAGCTCCGCCTACCATCCTAAGGGAGCCATGGGTCTGATGATGGTTATGTAAAAATAACCGAAACCGGTTACCTATGTCATTGAAACGTAAATGGTGTGATCAAGACTGAACTTTAGTCAAAATATAATAATCTATTGATCACTGTATTCCAAAAATGTTTACCAAAATTGTACTCCCTGCTTGCTCTATGAGGTAATAACGCGCACTACTTTGAATTGAAATTTGGCAATATGTTAGTCACGTGACCGAGTTAGTTCCCGCTACGACTCTGTACAGGTTCCTGTGTCCAGTATACTACGGATGCTCGTTATGGTCGCCCAAGGGGTGTGCACCCCTCTCGCAGGGCTGCCAGTCTAGAGTCACATTCTGCGCTTCTCCGAGAACAGAACTGATACCCGGTCATGGCGATCGTTCGTGCCTTCTTCTATTGTGAGAGCCGCACTGAACCCCACGATGGATCAGTATTAGTCTCTTCACTCATTTCAAAACTTCTTCTTCTTTTGAGTACGGTTGCCCATGTTTGTCTGCCTCATTCCGTGGATGTATTCGACCAACTGCTGTCCCAGATCATGGGTGGTCGTCTGGGTGGTCGTTTCACTTGCAGTCGTCCATGTTTACAAATTTTAGCTAGTCTTGAAGGGTCCAGCTTTTCCATATGATCCTTCCAATTTCTTTTTCCTGTCTTCATCCATTTATTTATATTTTGTATTCCACGGTATTCCATTATCAACACATTTGTTCTTTTGTCCCAAATGGTTACTCCTTGGAGCTGTCTTAGTATCTGCATTTCCACTGCCATTAACTTTTGATTTATTTTTTTCGTTTCTGCACTAGTTTCTGCTACAGATGTCGAAACGGGAGGCACAATAGTTTTATATATTTTTACTTTCCCCTCACTTATCGTGAATTTGTCTCACCTTACGCTATTTTGCAGCATCCAGCTACCCGTACTGCCTTTGTCGCTTGACTTTTCACTTCCATGGATAAGTCTTTATAGCTGGTGATAATGTTCCTAGATAATTAAAGCTCATCACTTGTACAACTGACACGCCATCTACTTCTAATTTACAACGTACTGGTGCTTGTGATATTACCACACTCTTAGTTTTTTAGATGAGATTTCCATGTTGTAGTGCTTAGCTGGTTCATCAAATTGTAAATTATTCTCAATATTAGCTATCAGTACAGCATCATCAGCATAACGTAAAATATTTACCATCATATTTCCCACTTATAGCCTCGTTTCTTCCTTACATCATCAATGAGGTGATCCATTATTAAGCTGAACAGTAGTGGGCTTAATGAGACTCTTTATCTAATTCGTTTGTGTAGTATAATTTCATTTGTGAATCCTACGTGTATTTTAATTCTCGTTTCATTACCTGTTCATACATCTTCTGTGAGTTTGACTAAACCCATCGGTACTCTCTTATTGAGTAAGGTTTGAATTATATCCTTTTTTCTAACCTATCAAAGGCCTTTGACAAGTCAACGAAGCACAGGTAGGCTGGGTTATGAAACTCTATTCATTTCCTTACAATCTGTGTTAGAGTGCAAATAGCATTTATTGTGCTACTGTGTTTTCTGAATCCTTCCCGTTCTTCTACTATTTCTATAAAATTCTGCATTGTGTCTCTAATACTGATGTTAACACTTTTAAGGTGGCATCAAGCAGGGTAATTTCCCGGTATTTATCTAATACTTGGTTTCTCTTTTTTATGCACTGGAATTGTAACACTTTCTTTCCATTCTCTTGGTATCCTGCCTTCCTCCCTGATACTATTAAACAAAGTATGAAGCTGTTGATATACGAGGGCGGTTCAGAAAGTAACCTCCGATTGGTCACAGTGCGGGTTGTGGGGGGAGTAGCGACGCCATCTGTGCGTTCACGCACTCAACAGGTCAGTCGGCATCAAGCCGTGGTCGAGTGAACGTCGTACCTGCGCTAGTTTAGTTTTTGTGGCAGTTTGAAATGTGTTCTGCAATAGAAAACCCCGCCAAATGTGAAGTGTGTGCTGTCATAAGGTTTTTTACAGCCAAAGGATATTCTGCAGCAGCTATTCATCGTGAGCTTTGTGCCGTGTACGGACCAAGAGTTATGAGTGAAGGAGTTGTCCGTGAATGGGTACGTTTATTTAAAAGTGGACGAGAAAACGTTCATGATGAAGAGAGGAGTGGTAGACCATCATTGGTGACTGACGAACTCGTTCAGACAGTTGATGCAAAAGTTCGTGAAAATCGACGTTTCTCAATGTCGGAGTTGTCTACTGGTTTTCCACAGATTTTTAAGACTCTCTTGTACGAGATGGTTACAGCAAGATTGGGTTACCGTAAGTTCTGTGCATGATGGGTGCCCAAAATTCTTACCGACCACCACAAAACTCAAAGAATGGCCTCTGCATTAGACTTTTTGTCACGTTATGAGGATGAAGGAGAACCATTATTAAACAGAATCGTGACCGGTGACGAAACCTGGATTAAGTACGTGAACCCTGAGACAAAAGAACAATCAAAGATGTGGGCACATTCAAATTCGCCTACCAAACCAAGAAAAGCCTCGCAAGATTTTTCTGCCAGAAAACTGATGGCAACGGTGTTTTGGGATGCCAAAGGGGTGTTGTTGGTTGAATTCATGGAACGTGGTACGACCATTAATCAAGACGTGTACTGTGAAACAATAAAAAAGTTACGACGGGCTATACAGAACAAATGCCGTGGTATGCTGACTTCCGGTATCGTTTTTTTGCACGATAACGCCCGTCCTCACTCTGCTCGCAGAACAACGGCCCTTCTTGAGTCCTTCAAGTGGGACGTTATCAACCATCCACCTTACAGCCCAGACCTGGCGCCAAGTGATTATCACCTCTTCATGCATTTGAAGAAATGGCTCGGGTCACAGCGGTTTGATGACGACGAAGAGCTCAAAGATGCGGTCACAGGCTGGCTCCAGGCACAAGCGGGTGATTTTTATGCAGAAGGAATTTCAAAGCTTGTGAAGAGATACGATAAGTGCCTCAATCGCTATGGAGACTATGTAGAAAAATAGTGCAAAGATGTAGTTGTAAGATGTATATATTTAAATATTTTTATTTAACTTGGTGTATTTTTTTAAATCAACCGGAGGTTACTTTCTGAACGGCCCTCGTAATTCCTGCCCCCGTATTTTATTAATTCATTATACACTCCTGGAAATTGAAATAAGAACACCGTGAATTCATTGTCCCAGGAAGGGGAAACTTTATTGACACATTCCTGGGGTCAGATACATCACATGATCACACTGACAGAACCACAGGCACATAGACACAGGCAACAGAGCATGCACAATGTCGGCACTAGTACAGTGTATATCCACCTTTCGCAGCAATGCAGGCTGCTATTCTCCCATGGAGACGATCGTAGAGATGCTGGATGTAGTCCTGTGGAACGGCTTGCCATGCCATTTCCACCTGGCGCCTCAGTTGGACCAGCGTTCGTGCTGGACGTGCAGACCGCGTGAGACGACGCTTCATCCAGTCCCAAACATGCTCAATGGGGGACAGATCCGGAGATCTTGCTGGCCAGGGTAGTTGACTTACGCCTTCTAGAGCACGTTGGGTGGCACGGGATACATGCGGACGTGCATTGTCCTGTTGGAACAGCAAGTTCCCTTGCCGGTTAGGAATGGTAGAACGATGGGTTCGATGACGGTTTGGATGTACCGTACACTATTCAGTGTCCCCTCGACGATCACCAGTGGTGTACGGCCAGTGTAGGAGATCGCTCCCCACATCATGATGCCGGGTGTTGGCCCTGTGTGCCTCGGTGGTATGCAGTCCTGATTGTGGCGCTCACCTGCACGGCACCAAACACGCATACGACCATCATTGGCACCAAGGCAGAAGCGACTCTCATCGCTGAAGACGACACGTCTCCATTCGTCCCTCCATTCACGCCTGTCGCGACACCACTGGAGGCGGGCTGCACGATGTTGGGGCGTGAGCGGAAGACGGCCTAACGGTGTGCGGGACCGTAGCCCAGCTTCATGGAGACGGTTGCGAATGGTCCTCGCCGATACCCCAGGAGCAACAGTGTCCCTAATTTGCTGGGAAGTGGCGGTGCGGTCCCCTACGGCACTGCGTAGGATCCTATGGTCTTGGCGTGCATCCGTGCGTCGCTGCGGTCCGGTCCCAGGTCGACGGGCACGTGCACCTTCCGCCGACCACTGGCGACAACATCGATGTACTGTGGAGACCTCACGCCCCACGTGTTGAGCAATTCGGCGGTACGTCCACCCGGCCTCCCGCATGCCCACTATACGCCCTCGCTCAAAGTCCGTCAACTGCGCATACGGTTC
Source organism: Schistocerca serialis cubense (assembly GCF_023864345.2). Lineage (NCBI taxonomy): Eukaryota > Metazoa > Arthropoda > Insecta > Orthoptera > Acrididae > Schistocerca > Schistocerca serialis. Next base: position 609,653,607 of record NC_064643.1, on the reverse strand, counting down.
ACGTCCACGCTGTCGCGGCATGCTACCAGTGTTAAAGACTGCGATGGAGCTCCGTATGCCACGGCAAACTGGCTGACACTGACGGCGGCGGTGCACAAATGCTGTGCAGCTAGCGCCATTCGACGGCCAACACCGCGGTTCCTGGTGTGTCCGCTGTGCCGTGCGTGTGATCATTGCTTGTACAGCTCTCTCGCAGTGTCCGGAGCAAGTATGGTGGGTCTGACACACCGGTGTCAATGTGTTCTTTTTTCCATTTCCAGGAGTGTATATGCTATCTGACTCTGGAGATTTTCTGTTTTCAAGTCTTTTTGTTACACTGCGTATTTCATCCAATGAGAAGTCTATTTGGTTGTCATTTTCTGTGCTTTGTTGACCAGTTTCAATTTCCACCTTTGTTACGTCCTTTTACCGTAATTTAAAATAATTTTCCCACTGATTTTTGCTTACATTGTGTATCTGAATGTGTTCCTTAAAATCCTTCTTTTGCTTTTGGAACATCCACCATACTTTCTTTTGTGATCCATAAAGGTCTCTTTCCATACCTCTTGTATATGGCTCCCAATAATCCTCTTTTACTTTCCGAATATCCGAGTTCACCCTATTACGAACGATCTTATACGCCATATAATCGTCTTGACTTTGACTGACTTTATATTTTTTGAATGTTTTCTTCTTCTAAGTAGTTAATTCTTCAACATCCTCGTTAAACCATGCTGTTTTGTAAATAATACTACCTCCTGTCACATTCTCCATTTTCCTTCCTAAACCCTCTAGTGTTGTGTCTTGTATATTCGACTGAGATTTGTCCACCTAGCTTCTTCATCTTGTTCGTCTAGAGATGAGTTATTAAGGGTTTTCTCCTTTAATCTACTTTGACACAGCACCTTAGTACTCTCATCCTTTATGACTTCATTTTTAATTCTTCCTTCCGCTTTGTTTTTCGATCCAGGTTTCAGGTTCAATTTACACTTCACCAGTCCATGATTCGATCCTACATTGGGTGATTTAACGTTCTCACATCTAATATTTTAGGTGGATGAACGGTTCTGTTGGTTATGATGTAATCAATAACCGAGCACTCATCTCTTGTATTACCCCTGGCGTATTTATGCCGCGACTTCTGGTCGAACTATGTGTTATTAATACGGAATTCGTTCAACGCACAAAAATGAATTAGGTCTTCTCTACTTTCAATTATTTCTGTTTCATTAAATCTTTGTTTAATGCCTAGAATTATCGAATCGCCAGCAAGTACATTCAGATTTCCTATGAGGAAGATTTTTCCTGTATTTGGAATAGGGTCAACTACAGTTTGAAAATTATTGTAAAATATTCCGCGTTCTTGTTTAGGTCTTCTCACATCTTATGCGTATGCAGAAAATATGTAAAGTATATATTCTTCTACCTTTGCTGTCATCTTCATTATCATTTCGTTGACATAGATGACGTTAGTAATGTCGTTACCGAATTTCTTGTAAATTATGATTCCCAATCCTGCAAATGTTCGTAGATGTTTATCAACTCCACAGTAGAATAGTGTGTAGCTTCTTGCTCTTACTACTGAATATTTCCCTTTTCTTTTTACGTCAGCCCCTGCACATAGACTGATGAGCCAAAACATTATGACCTTCTGCTTAATAGCTTGTTTGTCCGTCTTTGAAGCGAGATGGATCACTGCTTCTGCGTATCAGGTTCAAATGGCTCTGAGCACTATGAGACTTAATATCTGAGGTCATCAGTCCTCTAGAACTTAGAACTACTTAAACCTAACTAACCCTAGGACATTACACACATCCATGCCCGAGGCAGGATTCGAACCTGCGACCGTAGCAGTCGCGCGGTTCCGGACTGAAGCACCTAGAACCGCTCGGCCACAGCAGCCGGCTGCTCATCAGGAGTCGGACAGTTTGTTGGCAGGTTTTGGGGGTATGTGGTATTAGATGTCTACGCAGAGGCCACGTAATTCGCTTAAACAGCAGGCCGCTATGTGCGTACGCGGTGATTGCGCCTGACAGCGACCCCTGTGGGTTCCATAAGGTACACATCGGGCGAATTTGGTCGCCGAGACAGCAGCGAGAGTTCACCATAATGCTCCTCGTACCGCTGTAGCACGGTTCTGGCTCCGAGACGAGGACAACTGTACTGCTGAAAGATGACATCGCTGTCGGGGAAGACATCAAGCATCGAAGGATGCAGGTGGTTCGCAGCTGTCAACATGTCTTCGATTACTACCACAGGTCCCATGAAAGCGCAGGAGAATGTCTCCCGAAGCACGATACTGCTCCCACCAGCCTGCGTCCGTGGCAAGCTGCACGTTTCGAGTCGACGTTGACCTCGATGACGGCGCTTGTGGAGACGACCATCGACCTAGCGTAGCAAAAATGTGATTCACCCGCAGAGCCGACACGTTTCCACCGCGCGACGGTCGAATGCCGATGGTCCCACGCCCACTGCAGCCGTGACTGACGATGTCGTTGGATCAACTTAATACTTAGGGGGTCTGCTGCGAAGCTCCATGTTCAAGAATGTACGATGAGCGATGTGCTCCGAAACATTGTGCGTGCACCGGCATAGTGCTCTTTCGGCAGACATGGTACAGATCACCATCTCCCCTACTTTAGAGAGCAGACAAGTCTCCGACCCCCACGTTCTGTGAAGAGTCGTGGACGTCCAACCATTTAGCACGTAGTGATAGTTTCGCTGTCTTTCTACCTCTTTCCGTAGAAGCTCACGACAGTAGCACGTGAACATTCGACCAGTTTCGCCGGTTTCGAAATACTCTACATCTACATCTACGTGATTACTCTGCTATTCACAATAAAGTGCCTGGCAGAAGGTTCAATGAACCACCTTCATGCTGTCTCTCTACCGTTACACTCTCGAACGGCACGCGGGAAAAACGAGCACTTAAATTTTTCTGTGCGAGCGCTGATTTCTCTTATTTTATCGTGATGATCGTTTCTCCCTATGTAGGTGGGTGCCAACAGAATGTTTTCGCAATAAGAGGAGAAAACTGGTGATTGAAATTTCATGAGAAAATCCCGTCGCAACGAAAAATGCCTTTGTTTTAATGATTGCCACTAAAATTCACGTATCATACCTGTGACACTATCTCCCCTATTTCGCGATAATACAAAACGAGCTGCCCTTCTTTGTACTTTTTCGATGTCATCCGTCAGTCCCACCTGATACGGATCCCACACCGCACAGCAGTACTCCAGAATAGGGCGGACAAGCGTGGTGTAAGCATTCTCTTTAATAGACCTGTTCCACCTTCTAAGTGTTCTGCCAATCAATCGTAGTCTTTGGTTTGCTCTACCCACAATATTATCTATGTGATCGTTCCAATTTAGGTTATTTGTAAGTGTAATCCCAATGTATTTAGTTGAATTTACAGCCTTCAGATTTGTGTGACTTAACGCGTAATCGAAATTTAGCGGCTTTCTTTTAGTACTCATGTGAGTAACTTCACACTTTGCTTTATTCAGGGTCAAATGCCAATTTTCGCACCATACAGATATCGTATCTAAATCAGTTTGCAATTCGTTTTGGTCACCTTTACAAGAAGGTAAATGACAGCATCATCTGCAAACAATCTAAGAGGGCTACTCAGATTGTCTCCTATGTCGTTAATATAGATCAGGAACAATAGAGGGCCTATAACACTTCCTTGGGGAACGCCGAATATTACGCCTGATTTACTCGATGACTCTCCATCTATTGCTACGAACTGTGTCCTTTCTGAGAGGAAGTCACGAATCCAATCGCACAACTAAGGCGATATTTCGTAGGCACGCAGTTTGGTTAGAAGACGCTTGTGAGGAACAGTGTCGAAAGCTTTCTCGGAATCTAAAAATATGGAATCAATTTGACACACAATTTGAGCAGTACTCGAGAATAGGGCGGACAAGCGTAGTGTAACCTATTGCACCTTCTAAATGTTCTGCCAATTAATCGCAGTCTTTGGCTTGCTCTACCCACAATATGATCTATGTGATCGTTCCAATTTAGGTTATTTGTAATTGTAATACCTAAGTATTTAGTTGAACAGAGCCCTCAGATTTGTGTGACTTATCGCGTAATCGAAATTTAGCTGATTTCTTTTACTACTCATGTGAATAAATTCACACTTTTCTTTATTCAGGGTCAACTGCGACTTTTCGCACCATACAGATATCTTATCTAAATCATTTTGCAAGTCGTTTTGATCATCTGACGACTTTACAAGACGGTAAATGACAGCATCATCTGCAAAAAATCTAAGACGGCTACTCAGATTGTCTCCTATGTCGTCAATATAGATCAGGAACAATAAAGGGCCTATAACACTTCGTTGGGGAACGCCGGATATTACTTCTGTTTTACTCGATGACTTCCCGTCTACTACTACAAAATGTGACCTTTCTGACAGGAAATCACGAATCCAGTCGCACAACTCGTTCACGGACTCTGCGAAATAATAATCTGCCATTTGTCAACCCTTATGTCAAAGGATTTTCCAATTTGCAGCCCATACCTTCGCTATGGTGATCCCCCCATCCGTGTCTGCTGCACTCACACGCTTCTGTTAACGCGTCACGTGCCTGCAAGGCCACCAGGCGGCATCCAACGTCACGTCGGGCAGTGGTCAGAATGTTTTGCTTCAGCAGTGTGCGTTTGTTAAGCCGGCCAGAGTGGCCGAGCAGTTCTAGACGCTACAGTCTGGAACCGGGCGACCGTTACGGTCGCAGGTTCGAATCCTGCCTCGGGCATGGACGTGTGTGATGTCCTTAGGTTAGTTAGGTTTAAGTACTTCTAAGGTCTAGGGGACTGATGACCTCAGAAGTTAAGCCCCATAGCGCTCAGAGCCATTTGAACCTTTTTTTTTTTTTTTTTTTTTTTGTACGTTTGTTATATTCCATGTGGCAACTCTTTAGTTCATGATTTTCCGATTGTTTTTTCTTTTCTGAGATATAGTCATCAAGATTGTATCCATACTACTCCGAGGCTCATTAATTCAAAACAAAAAATAAAAGAATGGAAACGCAAAGGAAAGCGCGCAAAGCATTTGACATCGGTTGCCGCGCAACTGCTTGCTAAGCTCGGCGGTGTAAATGAAAACTACCACATTAAGGGGGGTAGGACGTCAAATGGGCCGACTTGGAGCAGGAGAGACACCACAGGACATTTCAATTTCCACTGTCTATACTTTTACAAATAAATTCATAAAACTTTGTCAGCACGACCAGGAAGGACTCAGAATTTACACTCATAGCAGTGGAAGTTCTAAAACATAAGAAGTAATTTTTTTTTACGTGTGAAATTGCATCATTTTTTTCACTTACTAATGACAGCATTTGTTGCTATAGGTACACATTTCTTCATAAGTAAGAGAGATTCTTCGATGAATTTTGCACAGCATACAAACCATACTTAAAGGTGTATGAAACTCTAGAATTTTCCAAATCTGGTAAAAACAGTAGTAAAAATAGAGGTAATTAACTATAAAATTTGTTTCCAGAATGAGATTTTCATTCTGCAACGGAGTGTGCGCTGATATGAAACTTCCTGGCAGTTTAAAACTGTGTGCCGGACCGAGACTCGAACTCGGAGAGCTTCTGTTAAGTTTGGAAGGTAGGAGACTAGGTACTGGCAGAAGTAAAGCTGTGAGGACGGGGCGTGAGTCGTGCTAGGATAGCTCAGCCGGCACGGTAGCTCAGCGTGTTCGGTCAGAGGGTTAGCTGCCCTCTGTAATAAAAAAAAACTTAGTTAATCGATCAACAACGAACTTAAACGGATGTCTTACGACGTCCGCCCCAGCAGATGCAACGAACAAAAGCGAAAAAATGAGATTAGAAAAAAAAAAGGTTGGTGGAGCACTTGCCCGCGAAAGGCAAAGGTCCGAGTTCGAGTCTCGGTCCGGCACACAGTTTTAATCTGCCAGAAAGTTTTATAAAATTTGTGTTTTTTCTAAACATGAAGTTTAAAATATAACAGTTCATTCGTTTTTTCATAAATTAAATAAATTCTAGAGTTTCGTAGATCTTTGAGTATGATGTGTATGCTGTGCAAAATTCATCGAAGAATCTCTCTAACTTATGAAGAAAAGTGTACCTATAGCAACAAATGCAGCCATTAGTAAGAGAAATAATGATGAAATTTCGCACGTGAAAAAAAAAATATTTTGTTATGTTTTCGAACTTCCACTGCAATGAGTGTGAATCCTGAATCCTTCCTGGTGATGCTGACAAGGTTTTATGAATTTATTTGCAAAAGTATAGACACTGGAAATTAAAATGTCGTCAGATGCCTCTCCTGCTCCAAGTCGGCAGGTTTGACGTCCTACCCCCCTTAAAGTGTCGGCATAACAGTACGCTGGAGCTGAGGCGGTGTTGTCCGCTGTGCAGGAGGCGGAGTGGGGCGGCGCGGCCGGCGGCAGGGCCGAACTGCCGGCGTGGATGTCGTCGGTGGCGCAGCGCATGGAGCGCCGGCGCCGCCACCTGTCCGACGCCTGCTCCGCGCTGGGGCTGGACGCGCCGGGCAACGACTCGCTGCACCGGCCCAACCCCTGGGAGTTCTTCGTCAACCACAAGCACCACCTCGTCTGGTGCAACGTCTTCAAGGTACTGCAACACTCTCGCACAAAAAGCGAACAATTCTCGCTAATTATGGGTAAATTTTCCCCTCAACTTACCTTACTCCTCACTGTTTTTGTGCTTCTACATCTCTTTCTAACAAATTCTAATCTCTCAATAGCCTCATACTTGACACACGTAACTGCTTGTATTTTCCTTTTTGCCAGTCACGCAACTACTGAATTAGATTCTCTTGGTAACTGTAGCTACAGCTGTTGTTGCTGTCTTCAGTCCGAACACTGGTTTGATGCTGCTCTCTCTCCATGCTGTGCAAACCTGTTCATCCCCCAGTACCTATTGCAACCCACATCCTTCTGAAGCTGCTTACTATACTCATCTCTTGCTCTCCTTCTACGATTTTGACCCCCCCGCCCCCAACACACACACACACAGATATATATATATATATATATATATATATATATATATATATATATATATATATATATATATACTTCCCGCCAAAACTAAGTTAGTGATCCCTTGAAGTCTCAGTATGTGTCCTATCAACTGATCCCGTCTTCTAGTCAGGTTGCGCCAGGAATTTCTTCTCTCGCCAATTCTATTCAGTACTAACTCATTAGTTACATGATTAACCCATCTAATCTTCTATTTTCTTCTTGTCTAAACTGTTTATCGTCCACGTTCCACTTCCATATACGAGGGGGGACCCAAAAATAATCGGAATTTCCTTCTAGAAAGCATATACTTTATTGTTTTCAAATACAACCTTAAACTCCTTGGAAGTACTCTCCATTAGCATTAATACACTTGTCCAAACGTTCATTCCAGTGGTCGAAGCACCTTTTAAATTCGTCCTCTTTGATACCTGCTAGCACTTTCATGACATTGCGTTTCCACAAAACGCTTCCCTCTCAAGTCTCTTTTCGTCCTCTGGAATAGAAAGAAGTCCGAGGGTGCTAAATCCGGCGAATAGGGCGCGTGGATCAAGGTAGTCGTCTTCGTTGAGGCCAAAAACTGGTGAACACTGAGAACCGTGTGCGCGGGAGCGTTGTCGTGATGCAGGAACCACACACCAGAATCCCACAAAGTTGGACGTTTTCGTGACAAACTTCTGCGAAGCCGTTTCATAACCTCCAAATAGAATTGTTGGTTTACTGTCTGGTTTTCAGGGACAAATTCAGAGTGTACGATCCCTTTGATGTCAAAAAAACAGAGCAACATCGTTTTCACATTCGATTTCACTTGTCGATCTTTTTTTGGTCGAGGTGAGCCAGGTGACTTCCATTGTGATGACTGCTGTTTACTTTCTGGATCGTACCCATAGCACCATGACTCATCACCTGTAATGATTTTGTTGGAAAAATGTGGATCATCTTTAAACGCATCCTTCATTTCGAGACAGGCTTGAACGCGACGATCCCTTTGATCTCCGGTAAGAAGCTTCGGCTCGAATTTTGCTGCCACTCTTTGCATCCCCAAATCGATGGTCAAGATGCACTGAATTGAGCTCCAGGACAACCCAGACAAGTTCTCGAGTTGGTCGATAGTCCTGTGTCGATCTTCACTGATGAGATCACGGATTTTGTCGATATTGTCTTCGCTTCGAGCAGTTGAAGGTCGACAAGAAAGGGGCTGATCTTCAACCACCATTTCTCCCTTTTTTAACCGACAAAACCTTTCCTAAACTTGCGTTTTACTAAAAACAGGGTCTTTGTAGGCTGTCTAAATCATCGTAAAAGTTTCTGCTCCGTTCTTGCCGAGCAAGAAACAAAACTTCACTGCCGCACGTTGTTCGTAAGGAACTAGCCATTTCCTCGTGTCACGTCTGCACTGTACGCCCACTGAAAGAACTGCCAAAGAAACCACACTTCTCACTGTTAGGTGACACCGCGTGGCAGAATGACTCAGCAAAGCGCCTACTGCAACCCTCTGGCGGCGCAACCTGCTACTAAAAGTACACGATGTGCAGCTTTACGATTCCGATTAATTTTGGGTCCCCCCTCGTATAGCTACACTCCAGACAAATACCTTCACAAAAGACTTCCTAACACTTAAATATAGATTCGATGTATTTAAAATGTTAGTTAAAAACACCTGTTGGGCATTGTAGTACACTGAAGGATTAAAACAACACAGCGTATTGGTTTGGTAAAAAAAAAAGTAATGCACATAAATAATATAACAACGATAATAAAACATATATCACACAGGTCTGCAAAAAAATATTTTTTGAAAGTTGTTTGAAATTTGGTAACTGACTTTTATGTACTTTCCAGCGCTGATTTCAAAAATGCAATCCATTTTTTTCTATCACGTCAGGTTTTCTCGCAAAAAAGGGAGAATTTTTGGGTATAATAACAAAATTTAAGCAATTTATTACATTTTTCCACCGTTATAAAATTTTATTTCATTTATAAATCATGTTCTAAACTACATTTCCAGTACACTTCCATTTCTCTTTAAGCTCATAAGTCCTTATAATAACGCTTTCGATTTCTGTCGAAGCTTCTTTCATTACTTTTCCGGCTGTGGACTCGTTGAGAATCATCTCTTTTTATCATCCAGCAGCAGTCCGCTATCATGTTGACGTTCCACTTTCCTTGATATCTTCTTTCCATTTCTTTGATGTCTTGGTGGAATCTTTCGCCCTGCTCTTCACTTACATCACCAAGGTATGCAGGGATGTAATCAACATTTCAGTGGAGAAAATGAACTTTAATGCTCATTTTACAGCCTATCTTCTTAAAGTTGTCGAGCATGTCTGGGCCGATTATCTCGTAGTTTGGATCTATTTTGTTTCCTAGGAAACCGGTAACAACTAATTTAAAAGATGTCCATGCTGCCTTTTCTTTTGTTTCCATTTTGTCCACAAAGTTGAGATCTGTCCTTGGTTTTCTAATGTCTGGTCCGACAAAGATTCCTTCCTTTAGCTTTGCCTCGGATAAACCAGGAAAATGTCCACAAAGATAACTGAAACACTCCCCTTCTTTTGGCAATGCCTTAACAAATTGTTTCATCAGCCCCAACTTAATGTAAAGTGGTGGAAGTAACACCGTTTTGGGATCCACAAGGCTTTTCCTCTCAACATTTTCAACCCCTACCTCTAAGGTTTCTCTCAAGGGCCAAGCTTTTTTTATGTAGTGTTGCTTTCTGTCTCTACTGTCCCATTCACAGAGGAAGCAAGGGAACTTTGTATAGCCACTTTGTTGACCAAGCAACATTGAAATCACTTTTAAATCACCACATAGTGTCCATTTGTGGTCTGAATAGCAGAGTTTGCTTAAAACCAGTTCAAATTTTTTGTAACATTCTTCTAAGTGAACCGAGTGCCCAACTGGTATAGAAGCATACTTTTTGCCATTGTGTAGAAGTACTGCTTCAAGGCTTCTTTTTGAAGAATCAATAAAAAGTCTCCACTCACATATATCATCCAAAACATATGGAGGAAAGGGTAGTGGTACTTCAGGTCCATGAGGAACAGGGCGAATGGCTGATTGAATGTTAGGGTAAGAAATATCATTTTTGTTTTTCAAATTGAAACCTTGTACGTTGCAAGAACAAAAATAGCAGTCATCACTACGATTTTTGGGCTCCCTCCAAACCATTGGTATACCAAAACGTAAGGACTGCTTTTTACGTTGAGAGCATTGCCTCATTTCTTCAACACACACTGAACAAATTTCGTGTGGGGCCCAAGGCTTATCTTGATCGCGTAACTTTACACCAAAACAGGCGAAATATACTTTTTCAACAAAATCGGAAATTTTTCTTTGTCGCTTTTTAACGGTATAGTTAGCACAAATGTAGCAGAAGCATTCTGGCGAGTTTATACATCCTCTGGTATCCATTGTCCATTGTCCATAAAACAACTTCACAACACAAGACAACAGTCACTACTTTAAAGCACTAGTAACAACAACACGTGAACAGCACAGAGTGAAGAGGTACTGTGAACTGAAGGACCATAGCAGAAGCTCACTGCTTGGTGATGGCGGGGGTAGGGGCAGCACGACAGACAGGCACTGACTAGAAAATAGTGCTGGTTTCTCATGTTGTTGTTGTTGTTGTTATGGTCTTCAGTCCTGAGACTGGTTTGATGCAGCTCTCCATGCTACTCTATCCTGTGCAAGATTCTTCATCTCCCAGTACTTACTGTAACCTACATCCTTCTGAATCTGTTTAATGTAGTCATCTCTTGGTCTCCCTATATGATTTTTACCCTCCACGCTGCCCTCCAATACTAAATTTGTGATCCCTTGATGCCTCAGAACATGCCCTACCAACCGGTCCCTTCTTCTTGTCAAGTTGTGCCACAAACTCCTCTTCTCTCCTATTCTATGCAATACCTCCTCATTAGGTACGTGATCTACCCATCTAATCTTCAGCATTCAATTACTCTTTATTTCACGTCTACCTAGTATAAAAACGGCTAAATAACAGTTTATGGAGATCCTAAAAACAAAAATTCAAACTCACTAGTGCTGAAATATCGAAAAAAGCTAAAACTAGACAAGCAGTTTGTAAAATAACTGTACGTGATGGAATATTTTCACTATTTTTCCCTAAATCAGCCTTGAAAACACTATAAAAATCACTTAATAAATTTGAAACAATTTTTATGTCGCACACCTGTGTTATTACACATGACACTTTCACACTTTTCCTTCTTTTTTTCTTTTCTGGAAAAACTTACTCCCAAAGCTATGCAATGCATAATACTAACACCCAATCTTCTTTCTGAGCTTAACAGCTCACTCGTTATAGAAAGATGCTAACTCGGTATTTCAGGCGGCAAATTGGAAGTTCCAATACATAAAATGGAAACCTGGCAGCGTCACTACAGTTCTGACATCAGGTAACAGTGTGTGCAGTGTTCCATTGTGAAACAGTTTGTGTAGTTTCTGCAGTGATTGTTGTTGTTGTTGTTGTTGTTGTCTTCGGTCCAGAGAGTGGTTTGATGTAGCTCTCCATGCTGCTCTATCCTGTGCAGGCCTCTTCATCTCCGAATAACTACTGCAACCTACATCTTTCTGAATATTCTTATTTTATTCATTTCTTGGTCTCCCTCTATGATTTTTACCCAACACACGTCTCTCAAATACTAAACTCGTGATCCCTTTATGTCTCAGAATGTGTCCTGCCAGCAGATCCCTTCTTTTGATCAAGTTGTGCCACAAATTTCTTATCTCCCCAATTCTATTCAGTACTTCCTCAGCCAACTGATACCTAAAAAATATGTTAGAATCCTTCTGGAAGGTAGTTCTCATCACCTTCTTCATCTTCCTCGCCCAGTGCTGCCCTCCTTCTCTTGGATCTGGCTTCTTTTGACATATTGTTTGTTGCAATCTCTGCCTTCATGATTCGCAGTTGGTCCAAGTCCATCACACTTTTAGTGGTATTGTAACCTTTATGAATGCCAAGATATTCCAAAACCTGTAGTCTTCCAGAATAGCCAGCATTAAAAGTAAGGACAGCATCCAAAAAACCAAATTCAAAGCCTGACCTTCCAACAAACAAATTTTTTGGTATCCTTGACCATACAACATTGTTAAATGATTCATTCGCATTTTGTGTTTTGCCCTTGAGACATTTCTTCAACAGATCTGGTTGGGCAAGATCCTGAAACACAGGTTTCATGGCAAGCATAACAGCATTTGGTACAGTAATTTTGTGGGAGAAAGTATCTACTTTATCCTCCTCTTTTGCCTTCAGGTATTTACACCATTCAGTGGAACACAGGTTGTGTATTGGTTCAGCTTCTGTAGGCAGCTTGTGAAAATAAATTGCCCAAACAGCTCTCTTCATACCATCTAAATTATCTCTGTTACTTCTAATAGCCATACCATAATATTGTGTAATCTGATCAATTTGTTTATCAGCCAGTCGACATCTTATACTTAGACCATCAGATAACTTGGTACTTCCCAACTGCTGTTTGTGTCTACTTAGTCTTGCACCCATCCTCTTTTGCACATGATTAATGTACACTAGTTTTGTAATTGACAAAACACCGAGGGTTTACTGTCCACCACTGCCTTATATGATCGTGAGTCTCCATCGCCAAGAAAACTCATGTAGCGAACAACACGGTCATGCTGGGAACGTTGGAACATTTTCACAACAGAAGCAACCTCCATCCCTCCACTAGTTCCTTCATAGTTTCTCTGACAATTCATTTCATGCTTAGTTTGCTTTTCAGTACTCTTGCCTGCTTGCCTACAACCCTGACAGTACATGGTCAGCACATCAACATCCAAAACTTTACCATTGTCGATGCTGATAATAGATGCACATGAATTCTTTGACTGGAAACCTCTTTTTTGCCAGGATCCGTCGAATGATATTGCTATGTCAGAACTACCATTTTCTGCTACAGCCTGCTCTGCTGCTGTAGTCATTGACTCCATAGCACACGCCTTGACACTACTTCTTACTATGGATTTGTATTTGATAGATTTTGTAGGGGGACTACAGATGTTCAGCAAGCCACACGAACCTTACCAGTGTAATGGCCTTTTCCTATGCATCTAAGTCCATAGAAGTATCTTAGATTCGTGTCAAAAAGTCCATTCTTTACACTTATTTCTGAAGTATTGAAAGTCTTTTCGCTTTTACAGTTCAAACACATTATTTGTAAAGTGCACACCAGACCATTGCGTTGAGATAGCTTTTCAGAAATTTCAATTTCCCCTTCACATATACGACAACACACTGTTTCACACAAAGCTGAAATAAGTATATGGAGATTAATAATGATATTGCAGTTTGTTTCACTGTCCGAAGCTGCACTGTATTTTACATCATAAGCCAGCAGTTTTTTCTTGGAAGCACTCGGAGTAGTAGAAGGACTGTCACTATTTACAACCAAATTATCACGCCCTTCGGCGCTAACCACTCTTTTTACTGCTGCTACATTTGTTCTGTAGTATCTGTTTCCTTTGTTTCGTATTTTTTAAACACTCCTTTTGGTTTAGTCATGACGAAAACTATCACAGGAAACACAGAAACTAAAACGCGGCTAGTGGATAACTGTTGTTGTCAAACCCAAACAAATGTACAGTTCAAAGAGTTTTCTGTGAAGTACCGCCAGTGTAGGCAACTTATGAAACGAACAGTTCTCTACAAAACAAAAGAAACCACAGCCTTCTAGACCATATATTTCCAGAGAAAAATGCCAATATGCGAAATAATGGAAAACAAAATTCTCGGAAATGCCATTGCATGAATTTTTTCAAATATTTATTTAAAATAGTAAATAATCGAATGTTGCAATAAAACCAACACCAAATTAAACATAAACATCCATATTTTCATAATTTGCATAAAAGTAAAAATGTCAGATTTTGTCATTTTGAGCAGTATGGCGACTCCCCTTAGAACTAGAGTCGATATTCACAAATTTCTCTTCCGCAGAATAGCTTTTTTTTGCCATTGCCAGTCTACATTTTATATCCTCTCTACTTCGACCATCGTTAGTTATTTTGCTGCCCAAAGAGCAAAACTTATCTACTACTTCAAGTGTCTCGTTTCGTAATCTGATTCCCTTGGCTTCACCAGATTTCCTTCGACTGCATTCCATTATCCTTGTTTTGCTTTTGTTTGTGTTCATCTTATATTCTTTTTTTTCAGGGAATTGTCGAAACCGTTTAACTGCTCTTCTAAGTCCTTTGCTGTCTCCGGGAGACTTTTACAACTGCCGTATGGTTTCTGTGCAAGTTCTAAACAATCTTTCGCTCCCTGTTTTTACCCCTGCTCCCTTCAGAATTTCAAAGAGAGTATTCCAGTGAATATTGTCAAAAGCTTTCTCAAAGTCTACCAATGCTATAATGTAGGTTTAGCTTTCCTTTATTAACATACCTTAATTTCACACTTCATTTGTCAATTCAGTTCTTTAGTAGCCAAATCCAAATTATTTCATTTTCTCGTTTTGCTTCATTTCATGTTTGGTTTCCAAATAACGACATGTTCTAAACAAGCAGATTCACTCAACTGTTCTATCAGTCCCTGACAGTGTTTCATGCTACAACATTTGTCTCATCCCATCTTTATACCTTTAATGTTCCCTACTTCCCCTGAAATCTCGCGCCTCCACTAACAAAATTCTTTCATATTTTTTTTTTTTTTTTATTATGTAATTCTCAACTTTGAAGAGAGGTTACGTTGATATAAATGTAGCACTAGTTCTGATTAGAGAAGAGTAGAGGAAGACAGGAGCTGTAGGCCCAACTGAAGCTACAATACCTGCATTCACCAGCTTCAACTGAGAGAAACGGTGGACGTATAAATCAGGACGATCAGAAGGTGATTTGAATCTCTCAGGTTTGATATTTAGATGGTAATTGTTCTCACTCCTCTCATTCTGATTCGATTTCCTTATTTGCTTTATTTATGCTCAAACCGGAATTTAAATCCCAACAACTCTGACCTTCCCTTTAATATTTGTTTTTTAAAATATTTGTTAAAAATACTTACTTCTGCCACGGAATATGTTTTTGCTATGAACATAAGAAAATTTTGCATAACGACGTTTAGCGCACCTGAATAACGAGGTCTTCCGGAAGTATACAGCTGTCAACCTATCGGTGATGTGTAGACTGTATTAACGTTCTTTTCGTAAACACCGATGTCCACATGTCAATAGAACTACAAATACTTAAATGTACTCTCTTGCAATACTACTAGTTACTCCGAAAACTGAAAAACATGACAATCAGCCGCTACAGTTGCGTTGAATTAGAAATTTTTTCCTCGTTAATACAATGATGCAGTTTGGTTACATTTCTGTAAATATTGGAACAGTAAGGTCCAGTCACGGCGTTCTGCGTGTTACAACATAAAAATCCTTCTATCAAGGGGCAACGAAGGAAATAACTGTTTATTCTAACTTCTGTAATGCGATCATTTACAGACACAACTAATCTGAACATTATACGCCTGTCTTGCGTTTCTGAGCGTTCGACGTTAAACGAACAATATATGTAGAAACTTCCTGGCAGATTAAAACTGTGTGCCCGACCGAGACTCGAACTCGGGACCTTTGCCTTTCGCGGGCAAGTGCTCTACCAACTGAGCTACCGAAGCACGACTCACGCCCGGCCCTCACAGCTGTACTTCTGCCAGTATCTCGTCTCCTACCTTCCAAACTTTACAGAAGCTATCCTGCGAACCTTGCAGAACTAGCACTCCTGATAGAAAAGATACTGCAGAGACATGGCTTAGCCACAGCCTGGGGATGTTTCCAGAATGAGATTTTCACTCTGCAGCGGAGTGTGCGCTGATATGATACTTATTCTCATTCTGGAATATACGTAGAGATTTGGTACTCAGTTATGAAGGAAAAGCCATGTGCTATGCAGCCAAGTTAGAAATTTACCACACGAAAGTCTAGTAAAGGTGGAGCAACCGTCTAAAATGTGTTCTTCACTTATAGAAGCACTCATTTGGTTCTTAGTTCAGTATACTGCTTCTGCCAGCGATACAGATGAACACAAATGAAATTAGTTACAAAATAGCCTCAAAAGAAGTGAAACTGACTTCAAGAGTTGAGCAGCAATTTATGGTAAGGTTTCGCTAGCACTCAGACATCAGCATATTTGTTGACAGGAAGAATAGAAAGGAAGTTTAGCAGATAGCGCTCAGGTGCTGAAGGTGTTGACCAACGTGTGACTGTTCGGTCATTATGCAGCAGACATCGTCTTTATGCTTCTCTAGTAACCCAAATGTGCACAAGGAAAACGCGTTGTCCTATGACAAACAGAGATCATCAAAATATAGAATATGGTTATAAAGCTAAGTATAAGTGACGAATCCACTATCTGTTGTTTATCGACCTAACTGCGAATTTGTGTCTTACACCTCGCACTGTAATTAATTTTAACATGAAGGAACTATGATGTGTCCACACGAGATAAGCAAAAATTAATGTAAACCATTACAATGCCTCAAACAAGAGAAACAATATTGATCCCATTATTAACACAACGACGTAACTTTTCTTAGTAATGCGAAAACTCTTGTTTGTTTTGTACAATGTCTTTACATCACCACATGAAGATTGCCTAAACCCGAAACTTACCGGGGAGAAATAAATCGTTGTATAGGGTAAAATCTGAATGGTACTTTTTATCACGATACAAGCGTTGTCTGAGCATTATACGTTCATGCTGTATCTTCTAGACTTCTACATATTACTGTGTGTCATACATGTTTGAAATACCTTCTAATCTCTTCTAAGCTGACGCCAAAGAGTTGTAGGGAGGAAGCTACACTTCCTTACTCTGTTCTTCTTCTAGCTTTTAACTTCCTCTTTAGTCGACAGTTTCTGATTGATTCACACTGCCCTCAGTTTGTCTACATCCTTTACCGCTTCACTCATTCCTGTATTCAAAGAAAACGGAATGTTCTCAATCATGTGTGCACCATAGTCGAATCAGTTACTTCACTTGCAAGTCTTCCCTTGCACGGCCAAACAAATAAAACCCAGTTGCTGTAGCATGATTACAATAGCTGAGAACACATTATTCTCTACCTCACACTTATACATATACGTTCTGATTGCATAGATAGCCGCTTTTGCCTGCCTGACCGTCACTGGCGGTGCTTCTTCGACCTCCCCCCTCCCTCTTCCACCAACTCGTTTTTCCACACATTTCGTTTTCATCCACTGCAATGCAACCATGTTCGTACCTTTGTGACTTTGCTTAACTTTTAACTTCTTTCTCTCCAGCACCAAGATTAAAGTGCTTTCAGCTTCTTCTTTTCCAGTTTCCCCATTGTCACTGTCTGGCGTTCTTGCGTCGTTCCATTTTTCGTTGCACGTTTTACAGTTGCTCCAACCTTTTAAATCTATGCAAGTATTTTACATCTATTTGTTTTTTGGCTAAAGACTTATCAGAGTTCAATTCCGACGCTAATTTGACACGATACCTGCTTTATACCATCATAAGGCAGTGGTAATTTTACACGTGGCACGAATTTGTAATATATTTATGTTGAAAGCAAGGGGGGGGGGGGAGGTCATAACTATCTCCTCCCCCGAAATCTGGAGTACAGAATTTTTATTTGTTACGTAATTCTCACACACTTCTAAAAATAATAGCAGATGAGTCTGCAAAATAGCAGATTTAGCCAATTTTAGCATGACGTGGACGAAGCCAGTGAAAAATACAATGGCTTCAACAATCACTGTGTAACTTAGGTTTGTTCGGTTATCATATCGTTCATGGAAAATGTCGTTTTCTTCGGGGCAGTTGCGTTTTTCGCTGAGTTAAACACAACATAAATGCGAGCCTTTGCAGAACAGTGATGAAAGATGGCCCATCTTCTTTTCTGTCGATTCCCTGCGCCCACTGCTGCTGGCTACAGTCCCAGCATGTGGAGGCTATTTTTTCGATTGTAGCAAAGCCTTTATGCAAAATGTCATTCGTCTGAAAGGTGAGAGTTGTTTTCTGAAACATCAATACTTTTCATCTCGCTCATAGTCTATAGTATGAGTTACATTGTCGAATTTCTACAAAAGTTATAATCTTGGTAGTTTTCCAGTAAAATCCGCTGTTTAAAATTTGCTGTAAATTGTTTATCACAACATTCAAGAATTTTTTGCTCTTTTTTCAATGTCAATTATGTTTTATGTAGCGAGTCAGAGATGCAACAGATCCCACGGTAGTCTGATCGTGCTCTCTTATCTGTCTATAAAAATTAAATTTTTGTTAATGTTTTTTGATAGCCTATAAGAGGGCTTGAAATAAAAATATCAACAAAAGAAGTTCTACTCTATTACATATTATGCCATTTGGCTACAACAGTAATAGTCAAACCTCGATATATCGAATCTCTATGGAAGGCAAAATTAATTCGATATACCGACGGTTCGATATAACGCGGTTTCTGAGAAAAAAAGAAGTTTACAACCCACAATTCTTTTTATTAATGTACTGTGATTTTTTTGCGTTTGTGTGATACAGGCCTATGTTTAGTTTTGGTAATATAAAAAACAAATCGAGATAGATTGTTATGAATGTTGTTTTATTTCTTCTGAAATAGAGGAGAATTCGTAGGTTTAAAATCAAATACTTTCAATGTGAAAAAAATTAAATTCAACAAAAAATATGTAGTATGTACATAAATATTTCCATAAATCATTGACTTTAAAAGTAATCTGTAATTCTAGCTTGCTTTAAGCTTTTGATCACCTATAGTTAATTTCACTGTCTATGATTACAATAGCTGAGAACACATTATTCTCTACCTCACACTTTTACATATACGTTCTGATTGCATAGATAGCCGCTTTTGCCTGCCTGACCGTCACTGGCGGTGCTTCTTCGACCTCCCCCCTCCCTCTTTTCCCCGTCCTGTTCGCCTTAGTTGCCGACTTTCTTTTCGTTCCCTGTCTTCACGGAGTCAACAATGGCAGCGTCCGTTAGTGAACCTGCTACTGCGACATCGTTGTCCACATCCACTAAATCTTCAAAACAAACCTGAGCGATGTTAAAATGAGTCACAACTTTCGTTCATTCAGACCCAATGATACTGACAGGGGGTACCTTGTCTCCTGTAAGCACTGTACAAAATAAAAACTTTAATCAAAATTCCCATAAACCAGTGTCAGAATCAAACTAATATTTTACATGCATAAGTATTAAACCCATCAGCTGCTCGTTTTTACCTGTCGTCGAAAATCCACATGTTTGGAAACGATTGACGATCGTTTGCTCCTTCACTTTACTTCACGCTTTATCGAGCATTCTCATAGCATCTAAAATGTAGATAGTTGTATTGTTATCATAGTCAATACTGCGGACTGTCATTCGGACTACTTCATACCAGTAGTTTTCTTTGTCGTTCTTGATTATTCCTTGATCTAAGGGCTGTAATTTCGATGTAGTATTAGCTGGCACACATTGTACTGTCACGGATTTTAATGGATGGATAGCATTGTGCTCACTGCAGATGCCCACAAACAACACAACTTTTCGATTTTTGTAAGTCATTTTTCTATCCAAATCCTTAAACCCGTTGGAAAACGCTTTTGAAGTCTTCCATGCTTTCTTGTTCCCAGTGTATTCCACAGGGAACGACTTACACCCAGAAATAACATCGCGGTTCTTAGGTTTTCCAATCATAATTGGCTTGAGTGTTTCTGTGCTGGTCTTATTTGCTGTTACTATAACAGAACAGTAACATGATCTTTGCTTAGCTTGCCCCTGTGACATTTTTTCCCTCAGAAGCTCATCTTTTGTCTGGAAGACACTTGCAAAAACAGTTCAAGTTCGCCTACGTTAAAAACCTCATCCGTATTGTAATCTTGAAGGAGCCTCTGCATTCTAACTTCCACTCATGACAAATTTTGTTATCTCCAACAGCACTTCCCCCCTCACCTTTTGAAAAACAGTACCATGTTGTTTCCTCAAATTTTCAAACCGTCCGTTACTCACAGGAAAGTTATATAACAATGCTGCTGCAAAATAATCTGCCTTTTCTTTCAAAATACGTCCACCAATGTTCACATTATTGTACGTCTGTTGTTGGAACCTCTGCACTAAACTCTCTTCTAAATCTGGAAACTCCGCCTTTCGTTGTCGTTTCGCGATCTGTCCCTTCAGATCTGTGGTAATTACATAGTCTTCATTCCTGATTACTGTGGACAGTGTACTTGCCGGAATCCCAAACTCTGCAGCTATGTCTTTCTTTTTTTTCACTCCTGTTTTCACTTCATCAATTAACTTTTGCTTTTCAGCGATTGTCGGGTATTTCCGCTTATAGCCCATGGCTGATACTTACCACACATACTCACACTAAATCAAAACAAACACTGCCTAAAATTGCACCTGCAGGGAGGGCGCTAGATCTGCAACATGACGCAGATCTCTCAGACGCATGGGCGCAGGGAGGAAAGTGAATGGGATTCCCCTATTTGCGTGCACTTCGATATGCAGAGATACCATATGGAAGACTTCGATGTATAGAGGTGAATTCGATATAAAGAGTTTTGTCCACCGAACTTCGATATATAGAGGTAAAATCTGCCCCTCTCAAACCTTCCAAAAACTTCGATATAACGGCGGGTTTTCTTTGGAGTATCAAGTTTTTGGACTTTCAACGGCAGGAAATGAAGAAAAAATTCGATTTAGAAATGTCTTCGATACATCGAGGTTCGATGTATCGTGGTTTGACTGTATTCGTGCGCTCTTCTCTCGTCGAGGTGAGTTATGGGATGAAAAACTGTCGTGACATCTTTCCTACCGCTGCCCATAACGCTGTTTTTCATGGACTTAATATGACAATAAGATGGTTTAAAAGTCAATTAAACATAAAATTTCAGCAATGGTTAACTCTGCGTGTAACATCTGCTCTGTGTCACGGGTTTAATGGACCAACGGGACAGCATTACGTACATGCTTAGACGCTTGAAGATAGACGTGAAGTATTATGTAGCTAGATGCACCAAACAGTGATGTTAGTTAGTTCACAACAGCGGCAGACAGAAATGAGTTAATACTCATGAGTGAAAGTTATTCCATTCCACTGTAGCACGGCTTTACAGCAACCAGTTTCGAATTTTTTCAGAATGATAACAATCTTGACTGCAAAATTATTTTATATCTGTGACATGTTTCACCCTTTTGGGGCATCATCAGATTGTGTAAAAGTATCTGTATATGCAACTCATCCGTCATAAAACCATGTAAAACGGAAAATGGACGCAACAGTAACTGGATATATAATCCACCCATCACAAAAACATATCAAATAAAAGGTGGACCTTGAGCACACAAGCTGACTCCATACATCGTGGTGTGTGCTGCTCATACCGCGTTTATTTTGTAAGCGTAGCCCTATTTTGTACTGCTATGACAGAGTCAGCTGTTGTTCCCAAGATCCACATTGCACTGTATATGTTTTTATGACGGATGGATTACATATCCAGTTACTGTGGCGTATATTCTCCATTTTATATCGCTTTATGGCGGATAGGTTGCATATCCAGCTGCTTTTACGCAATCTGATGGTGTCTCGTAAGGGTGAAACATATCACTGATGTTAAATGATTTGGCAACCAAGACCGTTTTTGTTCTGAAGCCGATCAGTGACATTTGATTTCTATTGATTCACGTAGTCCCGTCAGCAATCTAAATAACTCACACTATGGAGACGGAAGTAGGGTATATGGTTTACACTATATTCCATAAGATGAGTTAGCGATGTACAGTACGCGGAGTTTGACCACCCAGACAGGCAACGCCTCGTAGTCAATTTGAAAAACAGTGCCAAAGAAGGCAGTAACAGAAGTCGGCATGGCACAAACAAGTAGCCTTTCCCCTGCCTCCCTTTGTTGCATGGTACCGTAGCGTAGAAGGGAGGATGACACAGGAATGAAACCTACACTCCATAACTGAGTGCCTTGTTTTGCACTGTCTCATTGCTTTCCTGAGAGAGACTGTTTATTGATAGCGGTGTTGTTAAAACTTCTATAAGTAGGAATCGTAATCCTCAGAAAAAAGCTGTTAAATGTGTGATGTCCTGGCCACTTAGGACATTCTGAGCGTGATGGATAGAACTCCTCTCTCTCTCTCTCTCTCTCTCTCTCTCTCTCTCTCTCATTCCTTATATGTCTCTCTGGGTCGTGCGTAGGTATTCTCAGTGTTTCTATATGTACAGCACTACTACAAAAAAGGTAGGCTATCAAACAAATTTACCTACAAAAAATATAGGTTGATACTTAGAGAGAAGGTAGCAGCAACCAGCCACTTTTCATTATGTTATTTATTACATTACAGCGTTGACTGCTTGTGTTTATGCAGTAGTGAAGACTATACGAAGCTCTTTTTTGATTCATATGTACAAACATAATGTAAAGCATCATACACACACCAAAAACACGGCTATGGTCTCAAAATGTCAGTTTTCGACATAGATTTAAGTGTTAGGGAGTCGTTTCTGAAAGTATTTGTACGGAGTGTAGCCATGTATGGAAGTGAAACATGGACAATAAATAGTTTGGACAGGAAGAGAATAGAAGCTTTCGAAATGTGGTGTTACAGAAGAATGCTGAAGATTAGATGCGTAGATCACATAACTAATGAGGAGGTATTGCATATAATTGGGGAGAAGAGGAGTTTGTGGCACAACTTGACGAGAAGAAGGGACCGGTTGGTAGGACATGTTCTGAGGCTCAAGGGATCACAAACTTAGCATTGGAGGGCAGCGTAGAGGGTAAAAATCGTAGAGGGAGACCAAGAGATGAACACAGTAAGCAGATTCAGAAGGATGTAGGTTGCAGTAGGTACTGGGAGATGAAGAAACTTGCACAGGATAGGGTAGCATGGAGAGCTGCACCAAACCAGTCTCAGGACTGAAGACCACAACAACAACAACATGTAGTGGGTAGTTATCATTTCTCTGGAATACAATGCGTTTATTGTGTCTCCCATAAAATTAGTAGTTTGGAGATGACACTTGTACAAAGTCACCAACTTTGACGTATAAAAATACGCCATTTTAGTACCTTACTCCCACCTGGCCCCATGGCAAATTTCTCTGGACACATCTGGTTGAAAGGTTTATTTTATTAACTGTTCGGCAGTTACAAATGATGACCCAACATGCAGTTTTGAAAGGAACATTCGCTTTCATAGACAATGGCTATGCTGACAGAATAATTATTATTATTGCGAATGGCAGTTCTGCACACAATGCACAAGGATAAATAAATCCTGCTTCTGTCAGAAAAGTTCCAGGACTTTTTTTTTATTACAAGTAATGATCCCACCTCCTGTCGAAGTAGTCGCCTTGGCTATCTGTACACAGTTGCCAACGTTTCTGGAGGTCTTGAAAGCGAGCAGAAAAATTTTCAACTGCGATGCTGTCAGCTCATTTTACCGGCCCGTTGGTTGACTATGATATCTTGAAGAAGCTTTTCTTTCTGTCGCCTTTTCACTCGCGGAAACAAGAAAACACTGCAAGGCGAGAAGTCAGGCGAATATGGCGGATGTGAGACGGCTTTAACAGAATGTCTGGCCAGAGACACGGTAACAGATAAAACAGTATGCGGTCTTGCATTGTTAGCAGCAAGAACCAGTCCTGAGAATGCCACAAATCATGGCAGCGACGTCGAATTGCTTGTCGCAAACGTTCAAGACTTCGATGTAAAGAGTTTGGTTCACTGTTTTACCTGGAGGAACATACTCATGAAGAAGTACTCATTTACTGTCAAAGGGTGCGATCAACATCATCTTTGTTTTCGAACGTTGTCCTTTGACTTTTTTCGAAGCTGGTGATCCAGGACTCCGCCATCCAGCACTTTGACGCTTCATACTGGTAGATCCAAGTTTCATGCCCAGGAATAATCTTTGACATAAATGTGGGACCACGCCTGGCTCTTCCCAGTAGTTTAGCAGAAATTCTTGGTCTTTCCTCTTTCTGCTTGTCTGTTAGTTTGTAAGGGACGTGTTTTGCATTAAGTTTCCGTTTTACTACATCTTTTGACACATTATAATTCAAGTAAAGTTCTTCTGATACCTAAAGCACAATTAAATGACGGTCTTCTTGCACTAACTGGCTTACACGCTCCACGTTTGCATCCGTATGTGCTGTAGACGGGCGAGCAGCTCTGCGGCCGTCTTTCACTGAATCTCTGCTGCCACGAAACATTCTGCGCCACACGAAATCACGACTTCTTCAAAGTCTGGCCTGCAAATGCTTGCTTAATCACTGTTGGCGTTTCACTAGGTGTTTCCCGAGCTTAACGCAGAGCTTAACGTTCACTCTTTGCTCACAATCAACATCCATCATGTCACTGTAACTCGCGCACCGACACAAGCACAGACCTGCCACCTTGTGAGTTTGTGCGAGAACATGTTGTTGTTGTTGTTGTGGTCTTCAGTCCTGAGACTGGTTTGATGCAGCTCTCCATGCTACTCTATCCTGTGCAAGCTTCTTCATCTCCCAGTACTTACTGCAACCTACATCCTTCTGAATCTGCTTAGTGTATTCATCTCTTGGTCTCCCTCTGCGATTTTTACCCTCCACGCTGCCCTCCAATACTAAATTGGTGATCCCTTGATGCCTCAGAACATGTCCTACCAACCGATCCCTTCTTCTAGTCAAGTTGGGCCACAAACTTCTCTTCTCCACAATTCTCTTCAACACCTCCTCGTTAGTTATGTGATCTACCCATCAAATCTTCAGCATTCCTCTGTAGCACCACATTTCGAAAGCTTCTATTCTCTTCTTGTCCAAACTATTTATCATCCATGTTTCACTTCTATACATGGCTACACTCCATACAAATACTTTCAGAAACGACTTCCTGACATTTAAATCTATACTCGATGTTAACAAATTTTTCTTCTTCAGAAACGCTTTCGTTGCCATTGCCAGTCTACATTTTATATCTTCTCTACTTCGACCATCATCAGTTATTTTGTTCCCCAAATAGCAAAACTCCTTTACTACATTTCCTAATCTAATTCCCTCAGCACCACCCGACTTAATTCGACTACATTCCATTATCCTCGTTTTGCTTTTGTTGATGTTCATCTTAAACCCTCCTTTCAAGACACTATCCATTCCGTTCAACTGCTCTTCCAAGTCCTTTGCTGTCTCGGACAGAATTACAATGTCATCGGCGAACGTCACAGTTTTTTTTTTCTTCTCCATGGATTTTAATACCTACTCCGAACTTTTCTTTTGTTTCCTTTATTGCTTGCTCAATATACAGATTGAATAACATCGGGGATACGCTACAACCCTGTCTCACGTCCTTCCCAACCACTGCTTCCCTTTCATGTCCCTCAACTTCTATAACTGCCATCTGGTCTCGCCTGCATATGCTTGCTTTATCATTGTCGACGTTTCACTAGGTGTATTCCGAGGTTAACGCAAAACTTAACGTTCACTCTTTGCTCACAATCAGCATCCATTATGTCACTGTAACTCACACGTCGACCCAAGCACAGACCTGCCACCTTGTGAGTTTGTGTGGGAACTTGTTGTTGTTGTGGTCTTCAGTCCTGAGACTGGTTTGATGCAGCTCTCCATGCTACTCTATCCTGTGCAAACTTCTTCATCTCCCAGTACTTTCTGCAACCTACATCCTTCTGAATTTGCTTAGTGTATTCATCTCTTGGTCTCCCTCTACGATTTTTACCCTCCACGCTGCTCTCCAATGCTAATTTTGTGATCCCTTGATACCTCAGAACATGTCCTACCAACCGGTCCCTTCTTCTTGTCAAGTTGTGCCACGAACTCCTCCCCAGTTCTATTCAATACCTCCTCATTAGTTATGTGATCTACCCATCTAATCTTCTGCATTCTTCTGTAGGCAAGGTCATTTCAAGGATGTACACATAACAGGTTACATAAAAACGACATTTATTGCTTTTTAGTATTGCAAACACAGGAAAAAGTCATGGAACTTGTCTTACAAAGGGAATCCGGGGTGTTACAAAAAGGTACTGCCAAACTTTCAGGAAACATTCCTCACACACAAATAAAGAAAAGATGTTATGTGGACATGTGTCCGGAAACGCTTAATTTCCATGTTAGAGCTCATTTTAGTTTCGTCAGTATGTACTGTACTTCCTCGATTCACCGCCAGTTGGCCCAATTGAAGGAAGGTAATGTTGACTTCGGTGCTTCTGTTGACATGCTACTCATTGCTCTACAGTACTAGCATCAAGCACATCACTACGTAGCATCAACAGGTTAGTGTTCACCACGATCGTAGTTTTGCAGTCAGTGCAATGTTTACAAATGCGGAGTTGGCAGATGCCCATTTGATGTATGGATTAGCACAGGGCAATAGCCGTGGCGCGGTACGTTTGTATCGACACAGATTTCCAGAACGAAGATGTCCCGACAGGAAGACGTTCGAAGCAATTGATCGACGTCTTAGAGAGCACGGAACATTCCAGCCTATGACTCGCGACTGGGGAAGACCTAGAACGACGAGGACACCTGCAATGAACCAGGCAATTCTTCGTGCAGTTGACGATAACCCTAATGTCAGCGTCAGAGAAGTTGCTGCTGTACAAGGTAACGTTGACCACGTCACTGTATGGAGAATGCTACGGGAGAACCAGTTGTTTCCGTACCATGTACAGCGTGTGCAGGCACTATCAGCAGCTGATTGGCCTCCACGGTAACACTTCTGCGAATGGTTCATCCAACAATGTGTCAATCCTCATTTCAGTGCAAATGTTCTCTTTACGGATGAGGCTTCATTCCAACGTGATCAAATTGTAAATTTTCACAATCAACATGTGTGGGCTGACGAGAATCCGCACGCAATTGTGCAATCACGTCATCAACACAGATTTTCTGTGAACGTTTGGGCAGGCATTGTTGGTGATGTCTTGATTGGGCCCCATGTTCTTCCACCTACGCTCAATGGAGCACGTTATAATGATTTAATACGGGATACTCTACCTGTGCTGCTAGAACATGTGCCTTTACAAGTACGACACAACATGTGGTTCATGCACGATGGAGCTCCTGCACATTTCAGTCGAAGTGTTCATACGCTTATCAACAACAGATTCGGTGACCGATGGATTGGTAGAGGCGGACCAATTCCATGGCCTCCACGCTCCCCTGACCTCAACCCTCTTGACTTTCATTTATGGGGGCATTTGAAAGCTCTTGTCTACGCAACCCCGGTACCAAATGTAGAGACTCTTCGTGCTCGTATTGTGGACGGCTGTGATACAATACGCCATTCTCCAGTGCTGCATCAGCACATCAGGGATTCCATGCGACGCAGGGTGGATGCATGTACCCTCGCTAACGGAGGACATTTTGAACATTTCCTGTAACAAAGTGTTTGAAGTCACGCTGGTACGTTCTGTTGCTGTGTGTTTCCATTCCATGATTAATGTGATTTGAAGAGAAGTAATAAAATGAGCTCTAACATGGAAAGTAAGCGTTTCCGGACACATGTCCACATAACATATTTTCTTTCTTTGTGTGTGAGAAATGTTTCCTGAAAGTTTGGCCGTACCTTTTTGTAACACCCTGTATATGAAACGAGATTTGGAGGAGTTTTGCGTTCACGAAATGTATAATTGAAATTTGTGCACGCAGGCGGCCTCGACGTCGTGGATGTACAACTTCAACCTGCTGGCGGGCTACAGCCCCAAGTACCTGCAGACGACGAAGGAGGTGCCGCTGAGCCTGGCGCGCCAGCGCTACCCGCGCCCGTCGCTCGCCGAGCTGCGCGCCGCCCTCAACAAGTCCGTGTCCTTCCTTATCGTGCGGCATCCGCTGCAGCGGCTGCTTTCCGCCTACCGCGACAAGCTAGAGAACGCGCTGCCGCACACGTTCCACCAGAGAATGGGCGCGCAGATTGTCCGTAAATACAGGAAAGGACCTCCAAAGGTACGAGAGAGAGAGAGGCGATAAATTTCATGTTTAAGGCATGTACTTGCTGAGGCGCCTAACGCTTTTTTCACATCAAATAAGTTTAATCTACTCTTTCCACCAAGACGAAGCCAGAGACTCGTTGAACAAAGACACACCCGTTTTAACAACTTCACACGTATTAACTTCTTTTAGTGATATTTTTTCGCCGGAATAACACATTTGTATGAGACAATCTCAGCGCTACAGCTCTTCAGTGGTGCAAAGGTACAAAGCTGCAAAAACGCGTTGGTTTTTGTTTCATGAGGCCTTGCTCACTAATTGTCAATGTGGAAAGAGACTACATACGAACCAGTAAAAGGTTATTTGAGGAAGATTACAATACCAATGTATCACAGTTGGAATCAGTTAATTCGTACAGATAACCAGGTGTAACAATTTGTAGGAACACGTAAGTTCAGTCTTAGATAAAACAGACTGCACACTTCAGCTCATCACTCTTCAAAGACGATTGCTACAAAACATCAATTGTATTTTTAATGCCTAAAGATGGATAATAAAATAAATAAATTATCTAACGTAGACTACTGCACAAGTCTGTTGGACCCTTCCCAAATAGAGCCAAGAGGCAATATCTAAAGTATACAAAAAAAAGGAGCACAAATAGTCCAGGTTTGACAGACATTTGGGAGAGCATCAGAAATACTAAAAAACAAGAGCTTCTAGACGTCTGAAGGTATACATCAACTACTATTCACAAGGCTATTTTTGTGGTTTCAAGGACCAGCATTAAGTGAAGAATTTGTCAATGTACAACCCCTTACATATCGCATTTCATCCACTCACACTGTAGGGAAGTGAATCTTAATGCTCAGCCTCCACCATTGAAGAAGGGGCAGTATTTCTGAAATGATGGAGCCTATGAAGTGTCCGCTTGTTCATGAGTTCAACTTGTACAATAATTGTAAAAATGGCAGTGTTGTAAAGTGAAAGAGCCAGCAAAGCACTCAAGCATGTGGATAATGTGCAACCAGAAAAGAGGGCAGGTCACTCCTGTTTTATCCTTCTCATAAAGAAGTGGTTGGTTGGTTGATGTGGGGTAGGGGACCAAACAGTGAGGTCATTGGTCCTATCGGATTAGGGAAGGATGGGAAAGGAAATTGGTCATGCCATTTCAAAGGAACCATCCTGGCATTTGCCTGGAATGATTTAGGGAAATTACAGAAAACCTAAATAAAGATGGCCAGATGTGGATTTGAACTGTTGTCTTCCCGAATGTGAGTCCAGTGTGCTGACCACTGCACAACCTTGCTCAGTGTAAAGAAGTGATGCACAGAATTGCACACTGGTAATGCTAATGTCTATCAATTAAAGAGTACTAAAGAACATTCCACTTCCTCTTATGTTACTGGAGCGTCTCTCAAAAAAATAAATAAAATAAAAAATAGCACAGATCAGGAAAAACATTGATATGAAATGCACCTTACTCTGCTCACAAGCAATATCTTGCAAATAGTAGACTTAAGTGAACACATAGATTCCATACATCTGCTGTTTTAGAAGTTGTGTGACATGGCACCATATTGTCAACTGATACTGAATATAGGAGTATATCGTGTGTCTTTACAGGTATGGGACTGCATTGAAAGAATTCTGACTAATAAGGTCTAGCACATTAAACTCGGTGCCAAATGTTTAGTAGAAATAAAAGTAGTAGTGTGTGTATCCCAATGAGGCATGAAAGTCCACTAATGTTTCCAGTAACACATGTGATTTATCAGGTAAGGTCAACACAGTATCAACAGTCTGCTGATGAACCTGTCTGCTGGAAAGTGAGCTTAGTGGGGAGTAGCAGTTTCAGACATCAGTGAAGACAATTATTCTTTGGTCAACCAACGGAGAGGTGTTTGCTCGTTTATTCTTTGTAAGTTTGTTATTGAGTTAGTTCTCTGTTTATTGGTTGTCAAGTGATAATTTGCCATTGTAATCAGTAAAATGAATAGTTATTGTGAGCTATTCTGTGAGCGTCTGCTTTGTAGTCTACACTACCAGTAATATCTATAAAAAGGTGACCCTGAAAGCACAAAAGGAAACAGCAAATTCAAGTACAGTGCAGAGCAAGATAGTGACTTTGTGTTATGATGATGGTGCAGGCCAGGTGGAAGAACACCTTTCAGACTTGCTAGACTTGTACCAAAGAGACAGATTAGGGACCTACAGATTCATCAAATAGACATGGAGAGTTGTGTCAACAAGCTCTATACATTGCAGATGAAGGAACTGTGGAGTCTAACGCATCCCCAAGCCAACCATGAAAACACAAGTGCTGAAAGCAGTTAATAGGCTAGACCAGTGATCATCAAATTTTTTTGCTCAGTGACAATACTGACATTGTGGAGTAGCATCTTGAGGTGCTTATGTACCGATATTATTATTAATCACACTACCCTCAATTCCAGCCTCATCATTCCCCTTTGTGGGAACAACAACAGAGCCACATCACCACCACAGCTTTCTTCCAAGAGCACTGACACGGCACGTGTTTACAGGCAACAGTCAGATTAATATCATGTGAACAACTTATTGCACTAGCGCTGACCTCTTGTGGTGATTTTGAGAACTTTTCAAACCACCCTCATAATTTGATAGTCCCAGAAAGGCTACAGCTGTATCGTAGTTTGTGGTAGCAGGAAATCACATATTACACATATCAATCTTGGGTCAGTCCTTACAGCATTCTGGCAACCAGGAGGTTGCACCTGACCCCACCCTCACCACCCCACTCCCTCCCAGGAGTCGTGATAACATTAAATGGGGGTCATGAGCTTACTGAAAAGAAAAGAAAATGTGATTTTAAAAAGTAATTAATACATTTGAAAGGAAAGCAAAGCAGAACACATTTTGACATGATAAAAAGTTGAAATTCTCATTCACACTGATATGCACTTGTAAATAGTACTGTATGAATACTGCACTATGCATTAATAATCAACTTTTCAGCACTAAATTAAAATGAGTTTAGTAATTATTAGTGAGTCTCTTGAACCTGACTTGCAGAGTAAAGTTTTTCAAAGTACTGTTTAATATTGGAAATAGACACTCTGAGTTCTTTTTCTATGTTCACTGACATCTATCTTTTGTCTTCAAAGCAACCAATGCATAAAAACCAGTTTGGCACAGATAGGATGTTGAAAATGCAAGTATTTTACAAAATTCTTTTATTTTAAAGGCAGAAAACTCATCATCCACCTCATCCTGAAATTCAAAGAATGATTTATTATTAAATTGTCTTTTGTTGTCTTTTGATTTCGCCACTTTCTGTGGCATATATATGAGGAATGGGATGATGGGCAGGATGGGGGGGGGGGGGGGGGGGGATGAAAATTATGACTGAAAATTTGGCTTCAACTACTGAAATGTGGAGAAATTCTTGTCTAGATAGTTCACATCCACTGATGCACAGTGACACTTTTTGATTTTTAATGTTAAGCATGCCACACATATACTCATAACCTTTGTCACTATTTATTTATTTATTTGTCCATATAAATCTCTTTTTAAGTACATATATTGTACACAGGATATTGGACAGAAAACATTTTTTGGCTATTGGGTTTTCAAATATCAAACATAAATTTTATAAATTTTTATGACAGATTGGATCTATACAGTTAATAATTACAAATTTTTGAAATACTGTATATTTATAACTTATTTCTACAATTAAAGATACAAATTACATTTTTTCTTGCATAAGATACTGTGAGACTGAATAGTAACAGTTTTTCAGAAGGTAGGATGTCACAGACTTTTTAAAGCTTTGTAGTTCAGTAAGAGACTTTATGTTTTGGTAATCTGTTGTAAAGTTTTGTTCCTGCATGATATACACCTTTTTGGCATAATGTGGTGTTACAATGATTGACATGTATCTCACTGTCTGACCTGGTACTGTAATCATGGACACTTTTGTTTTGAGGAAAAAGGTTTTCTTTTCTCAGTATGCTTTTTTTGACATGCGTGACTATTTACAGTATATAAATGCAGGGAAGGGGTAGGATCTTTAGATCTTTAAAGAAAGGTTTGCATGATTTTCTGCTGCTCACTTGTTTCATTATTCTTATAATTGCCTTTTGTTTCCTGAAAACTGTTATGGCCTGATGTACATTTCCCCAGAAAATGATACCGTACTTCAGTATTGAATGTACACGAGCAAAGTATACAGCCCTAACTGTTTCTGCACTAGTACTGTTGCAGAGAATTCTTACCACATAGCTCATTTTTGCTAGTTTTGAATTTGTGGCTGTGATATGAGTGTTCCATTTAAGATTTTCCTGGACATGAATCCCAAGAAATTTAGTTTCATTGACAGAACTAATGTTTTGGTTATCTATACATATTACAGGTTGTGCCGGATTTTTATTTTGATCAGTGTGGAAATTCATTAGTACAGTTTTTTGGGGATTAACTATTAGCCTGTTTCTGGTAAACCATTCAGACACTCCTT
Organism: Schistocerca serialis cubense; assembly: GCF_023864345.2. Classification (NCBI taxonomy): domain Eukaryota; kingdom Metazoa; phylum Arthropoda; class Insecta; order Orthoptera; family Acrididae; genus Schistocerca; species Schistocerca serialis. The sequence continues at coordinate 609,621,165 of NC_064643.1, read as the reverse complement.
TTGTAATATCTTTTGCAGATGCAGTAAGATTTTCTTCATTATTCCCTTCAATCAATAGACTGGTGTCATCTGCAAACAGTACTGGTTCAGAATCTCTAACGTGTGATGGGAAATCGTTAATGTAGACCAAAAAAAGAAAGGGACCTAAAATGGAGCCCTGTGGAACACCATGAGTTAGTCCACATGGTTTTGAAACGTGTACCTGGAGTTCATTTCCTTCTGTGTACTTAATTTCAGTTACCTGAGAACGATATTCCAAATATGATTTGATCCACTGATTTGGCACACCTCTTACACCATACCATTCGAGCTTCCTCAGGAGTATAGAATGATCAATCACATCAAAAGCTTTTGTTAGGTCCAAGAATAAACCTGAGATATTTCTGTGGTTGTCCACTGCATTTACGACATGGTTTATCAGATTGAAAGTGGCAGTTTCAATTGATCTCTGTGGTCTGAAGGCATGTTGACATCCAGAAATAATATTATTCTTGTTGAAGAATGTAATTAGTTTTGAAAGGAACACTTTTTCAATAATTTTCGAAAACCCTGACAATAGAGACACAGGCCTATAGTTACCCATACATTGATGATCACCTTTTTTATATAGGGGTATTACTTTTGCCATTTTCAGTTGCTGAGGGAAGACACCACATGATAAGGATGAATTGCATATGTCCAATAAAGGTGAAAGTATTTGTCTTGCTGTTATTTTTATAATATAATCTGGAATATCATCAATACCAGTTGAGTACTTACTCTTCAGTGAATTAATGGTATTTAGGAGCTCTGTTGGGCTTACTGGACTGAGGAACATGGATATATTATTTATTTCAATAGATGAAAGTTCTTTCCATGTTGTCTTAGGTGGATTTCCAAATTTTTCCTTCACTAATTTCCCAGCAACAGTTGCATAGTAAGAATTGAAACTATTTGCAACTTCCCTAGGGTCAGTGACATTCTTGCCATCATGTGATATCACAATATTTTTGTGAGTTGTCTTCTTCCCAGTAAGATCCTGCACAGCTTTCCACATGGACTTAGTTTTATTGGATGACTTCATAATATATTTGTCATTTTCCTTAATTTTTGCCTCCTTTATGATGCGTTTCAAAACTAGCTTGTATTTTTTGAAATAATTAATAAATTCTGGACTGCTGTTAGTTTTTGACTGCAGAAAAAGTTCCCGCTTCCTTTTACAAGATACTCTGATGCCTGATGTAATCCAGTTTCTGAATCTATCTGTGCTCTTGGAAATAACTTTCCTTTGTGGAAAAGCTATGTCAAAGTTATGCTTGAAAATGTTCAAAAAATGTTCCATCTTTTCGTTAGTATTAGAGGTATCGTATACTTCTCTCCAAGATTGTTCACTGATTAGGTAGTGGAAGCATTCAATATTTTTCCCACTATAAATCCTTTTATGGATAACATTTTCTATACTGGTCGAAATGTGATTTACAGGTATGGTCAGTAATTGTGAAAGGTGGTCACTATAGCCGGTATCAAAGTTTTCTGATGTACACTTGTCCATGTTTACACATACCTGATCAAGGAGAGTGACACTAGTTTTAGTTACATGTGTTGGAGAGCTAACAGTAAGACAAAGATTGTAGGCTTTTATAATATTTAAAAACGTTTCCCTGTGAGGGCTATAGCTCAGAAAGTCAATATTAAAATCACCACATAGTACCACTGTTTTCCCAGTTGTCTTAAGTTTGCCTAAAGCAAGGTCCAATTTTTTGAAAAAAACACTTATGTTGCTAACAGGAGATCTATACACACATAAAATAATAGTATTTTCAGACATTAACTCTACAGCTGAGATTTCAAAGTCTCTTTCACAACCAAGTTTGCAGACAGATGTTATACTCTTATAATCTACATTTTCTTTTACATATATACAAGTTCCCCCATGTTTTGATTCCATTCTACAAAAGCAGTTTGCAAGGTTAAAATGTAATATTTTTAAGTACTGAAAATACTCATTTTGTAACCAATGCTCACAAAAACATAACACTGAAACATCTTTCCATTCACTATTGAGGAGTATATTTATTTCATCAACTTTGTTTGTTAATGACTGTACATTCTGGTGTACAATCTTCAGTCTATATTTGCAATTTAATTCTGCATCACATTTATTTGTGATACAGTCTACTTCCCTAAAAAATGCCTTTCACCCTTTTTATAAGACATTGCATCTTTCTTTATGACCCATTTGTCCAAAGTACTTTGGACTGCTTCTATATTAGGCCTATTGTGATTCCAATTTGCTAGACGACAGATTTCTTCAACCAAAAATTGTTTCCCAATGTGATTTAAGTGAAGGCCATGGCTGGTGTGCATGGACCTGTCTAACGTGCTTACATTTATTAAGTTCACGTACAGAAACTTTTTGCATACAGTATCTATCTCTTTGTTTACTCTTTCTATTAACTTATTTACACATGACCAAGGAGGGAGGTCGTATCTGTGTGGTTGATTTACAACAGCTACATTTGTGTTGCCTAATTTGGGTAGCACACTTTCAAGAACAGTGATGAGTTCACTACCTTTATCTCTGGCAACATCATTCGCACCTGCAAAAATTACGACACAGTCTTTTGGGTTAAGGTTTTCACACGATTTTACCACTGTTTTTGTCACTTCTGCAATGCCTGCTCCTGGTTTGACAAAGGCTTGGACACTTGCGTTAGTTTGTGTATCTGCTACCTTTTCTGCTATCTGACGTCCATGATTATCGGCAAAAATCAACACTTTTCGTTCTTTTTTGCACACTTGAGGCCAGTCGACTGATTTTTTAATCACATTTCTTTGTTTAGGATGCGACATGCGCGAAAAATTTACAGTGCACGGCTGTTGTTGTTTGTAATTATTATCTGGACTCATATGTTCCTGATTGACATTGTTTGTGGAATCACGTTTGTCATTATAACTATTTGATGCACTTACTTTATTATTTCCAAGTTTTGTACTGGTTTCCACAGTAGTTCTTCCTTTGATTACATCACTCGTAGCCGATATTTCTTCCAGATACAGACCATGCTCTGTTTGTTGAGTTTTACAGCCAAGATGTTGCAGCTGTTTCTCCAATAAGGCTACAGTCCTTTTAAGTTCACTGATTTCACTGTTTTTTGCAGTTAAAACGAGACGAAAATCATCGCAATGTTTACATGTCGATGTCACTGAATTTGCATTTGCTACGGTTTTTTCACTAGATTTTGATCTTGTAATGATTTCGTTTGCGTTTTTTGCTTTAACTTCGCAGCAGTAACATTTTCCAGGTCGAACAACGATACTTTTTTTGCACTGAATACATAAAGACTCATTCTTTTTTACGTTTTTCGCGGAACTCGATTTTCGTGAACCTTTTTTCACCGCCACGATGCTACCATACTTTTCGTGACAAGTAACAAAGGAATAATAATATTAAAAACTAAAACCACAGTGTTTTATAGTGTCTGTTCTTAGGCATGGAATATACACGCACATCAGCACCCCAGGGTTCTTCTAACCACTGTGTGTCCTCCTTCAGATCCTTAGAGAAAGCAATAATATCATAGAAGTACACCATCACCGATATGTCTTCAAGCCTCTCAAAACCCTATCTAATATCACTTAAATGTGGCTGGTGCTTTCTTAAGCACAGAAGGCACCCATTGGTAGCTGTAACGACATCAGCGGATGGTAAATGTGGTCTTTGACTGGTCTTCTGGCACTACTTTCAACTGGTGGTAACAATGTTTTGCAACCATGATTGAAAAATAGTACTGAACTAATGATAGTTGCAACAGAACCTGTATTTCTTCATCCTGTCTGATGGTTTCTTAAGCACAATGATAACCAATTCTCCCCAGATGCTATTACTTTCTTCAATAGTGGCATCATTCAGGCTCTGAACGATAAATTTCTCCCTTATTGATTTCAAAAGATGAGGTCTTCTACATACTTTCCAGTAAAACTGAGACTTGTCCCTGTTAGAATGGTGTTTTGCAGTGGGTGTCACCAGCTATGGTCTACTAGGATTGAAAAAATTTGCAAACTTTACTAATAGTTTCGCCTCAGCTACCACATCTCCTCTCTTCAAATATCTACTTTCTCATGTAATGCACATGTATTGATGGCTTCCTTATGGCAGCCTTTTTTTTATTTATGCGTGGATATGAAATACAAAAGTAATCACAGCACAACCACAGGGTGCGATGGAGGGTGAGTGTTTTACTTATGGAGAAGGAACCATTTACACTTTGACTTCTTAACATGGTGGTGGCACGAGTACCAAAAAATAAGTCATGATGACAGTGACTGTTGTCCCAAAAAAGAAAAACAAAAGAAGATTGTACAGAATAACTTCATTACTTACTAATTTACTTCTTGACTTTGGGATGCTAATGCTCTGACTGGCATTGATTTTGGTTATTAAGAGCTTAAATTTGAATATTTAATTGATATGTTGAAAGTGTTATGAGAACTGTTAAACACAAAAGGATTTTGAAAAGAAGTGGTTATATGATTTGGTAGCTAGTGGGTAGCAAATATAATTTTCCATTATCACAGCACTTTCCTGCTGAGGGTAAGAAGTTCATTATAGCTATGAGTGACACTGCATTGCAGGGCTACAACTTCAAGGAGTGACATGAGATACAGCAAGACAAGATTTAAAAGTAAAACTGATTATAAACTTATGACTGGCAGATCACATTCACAGAACTGTGCCCAAGTTAAGTACTCCTCATGAATGAAAATGAGCGGTAACATTTCAAACAATATATTCTTCATTCACTTCTTACACACAAATGATTCTCTTATGTAGACAACAGTGAGAAGTGTCTAAATAGCTCTACTACACACAAAATATTACTTGGTAGGTCAGAACACACACTCACTCAAAATGGTTTCCCAGTTCCTGTCAGCGATCTGTAAGGCAACCTGAGCCTCAATGACTGTGTACACAGTTTAATCAGTCCTAACCTCATGACAGCAGAACTTTGTGATATTGTATCATTTGCAGCAGTCTCTCCCAGCTGGAAAATGTTGCACAGAGTTTGGCAGTCTGTTATATTTAAGAAATATGACCACAGGATTGTGCAATAACCTTCACCTACATGGGACAACACTTACATATTTTCTTGAAAATGATTCACTCCCATATGAAACCTGAGCAGTGTTGAACCTTGTGTTTCCATATCATTGCCCCCTATCCTGCATTGCCTATAACACAGAGAATTCAGTCTTTCTTAGCCAACAGGCCCAGAGTTGCCACCAAATGTGAGCCCTCATGTCCAAAAACTTTGGTTCTGTTCCATTTATTACACCAGCTATGCCACACTCTATCTCTGCATATGTCTTCATAACGTTTAATTTTAATGGGAAAGCGATCTGGCAGTTCTGCAGCCCCCATTAAGGTTTAAGGCCCCCTATGATGCCCACATCCATTCTGTTTCCTGTTCCTACACTACAAAATGCAGTGTCCTACCACTCTACACTTGAGTATTGAGGCGGCATTGCTTCCAAATGTAGACCACATGATCAAATCTATAAATTTTACCTCCATAGAAAAAATGCTTCACTTCTCCTGCACTCACATTGTTATTGCAGCAGCCAAATCCTTTGAGTCTTCCATCTGTACTTTCCTCACCATAGCTGGTGTAAGTCCCACAACAACAACAATAAAAAAAAAATCTGATGCCCTGGGAGCCTCCTGCAGGATAATGTAGGCTTCTCATTTCCTGTTAACCTGTACATTCAGCTTTTGGGATACTCCACTGAGTGCTTTGGAAGAATTTGGCACTGTTCTGATTGCAGTAGTACCTACTAAGCTCATTCTTAAGTTGTTCAAATACATGTATTTTATTCAACACATCAGGGTACATTAAGTACGTTTTTGCCTCTCCCACTAAGTGTAATTTGGCCTTCTATAACCATACTTCATCTTTCCAGTTGCCCAGAGCTGCAGCAACTTCCAAATCATCTATGAATGTTGACACATTCTCAATTGCCTTGCCCAAAAAAAATGTAAACAGAATAGCCACAGTCAAATCCAATAAAGGAGTGAATACACTTGATCAAGCTTTTGTTTCCTCTACTTCCTCTATCTTTTGTTGCATAAACATGTTATCTGTCATCAAAGTATCTGCTCATTTTTGCAAAGCAGCATTGTTCTACTTGACTGAGCTACCTATTTCACCAAAAGATTCAATCACTTCCTGAGTCATCATCACTTGTGTTTGTGACCCTGACATCTGTGAAAGCTTTACCCACCAATAAATACAATACCACAAAGAACACACAAGAGAATGTGGAAAGCCACTACAGGCACCCAAACATAACACCAGGAAATGCACTCAATTCTTCAATCACATCATCACCCATCTCAACAATGAATACCAACGTACTTCATGCCCATAGCATAGGCACCTACTACATGTCACAATTACTGACTGAGTCAAGGCAACTCATGGCCTGACAGATTACACTGCTTGCATCTCACTGTCCATAAACAGTCTTCTCTACTGTTACCCTTCTGCACTCAAAAACAGCATTTGCATACTTGCATATCAGTCAGTTCACCCTGCTGTGTTTGTGCACAGGAACAAAAGATGTCAGGAAGAACAAGTTCACTCACAGCAGGAACTGACAATGATGTCGCAACGGGACTGTCCTCTTGACAAATGGCTGTTCAGATTTAGTTGGCACTAATACATAGGAGTCAGGATGTAACCCCTATGATGACAGGTGAACTGGCTGATGGCAAATCACAATGGAGCACCATCTCCTAGTCTAGACATGGACTTCAGTTGCAGAGGTGACTGGAATTGTAATCAAACCATCAGTAAAACATCCCTGTTTATATTAATTCTTTATTCATGTTAATTACAAGGATGGAGCCATAGTCACAGAGTAGGTTATTGGCCTTGGTGACATAGGTGGCCATGAGCGAGTGGCATGTTGGTGTCAGCATTTCACCCACCCAGCAGGCAATGCATGGGGGCAGCCATAGCTGCTGACATCCGTGAAGCTGAGGAAGTCTGACAAAAGTGCCACACTGTCAATGCTGGATGACAGCAGTCACTGTTGGTGGCTCCGGTGCTCTGTGGTTGGCAATGACAACACACAGGAATAGACAGTGTTTAAACTGTGATGCTCATTATGACCGAAGATGGTGGCATGTGCATGCCTCAGTTATAATCAGCAACAATGTAGGCTCATACAGGCCAGGTGAGAGTGACAGTGTAGTTGGGTAGCAAGCTGGCCTAGGCTTGAACTCACAACCCACCAGGGAGGTGACCAGCAACAGATGGATGCTACACAGCAGGTGACCAAGTGGAGTGGAGGCAGCAAGATGACTGCACACAAAGCTCATCTGAAGCAGGAGCCTGCAGCTACTGGCACAGAGCCTGTGGACGACATATGGCTGCATCATCTTGTTTGCAACTGATCTCTGTCTTGTAGTCATCAGCTGGCACACACTGCTTCACCAGCGTACTGAAGCACCTGGACATTCATTAATATAATGAACATCTGAGGAAGAGGATCTGATTTGAAGAGTTTGTATGTGAGCTAGCTGGTTAGTATTTCTCCAGTGGCAGCGCTCCCACCCTGGTATTCAGAGCAGAATGTTGCCACTGAGCCACAATTAATTAATTTGCTCAGGTTTTCTTGTCTGGTCAGCTACTCATGAGAGCTGTAAAATTTCTCAACTTTGCATTTGAGAGGTACTGGCTGATGTGCCAAATGAACAGCAGGTATCCATATTAGTGCCAGCCTAGAACATGATTTTGATTTTTCACATTGTGTACTATTCAACACAGTCAAAATTTCTCATTCTAGTAAATTATTATAGTGTTAAAGAAAAGTATAGTTCAGTTCATTGTTAAAAAACACAAGAATTTGTAAGAAATTTCTTCCTATGTCTTCACTACAAGATCTTTCCTCTTTTTAATTTCCACTAGCTCATCCTATATTAGTACAATTGGTGTTTATTACATTTTACGACATGGCAAAGATCTCTCTTTTAAAAACAGTTTCATGTTTTTGTGCATTATTCTTACAGGGAAAATGTTGTCTTAAGAAACAGCATGACTTCAATTTACTAAGAAGTACAATGTAAAATTTTCCATGTATCTGCATACACAAAGAAATAAGTGATGCTAACACTTATCTATTATTCCAGATGCTCTGTTAATAAAATGTACAATACTTTAAACATATGATGTGATGCAAAATCATTTAGGCATGCCTTTTGCCTGGGAATCAAAATAGAGTGTGGCATTTTTTTTGTTGGTGATGAGGAGAATAACAGTTTTTCATTTTTATGATAAAAATACAATTCAAATATCTATGAACATTTTTATTCTTCCAGATTGTTGGTACGCAGAAGAAAACTAACCCAAAGAACCCACGGTGGCCGACATTTTCAGAATTTGTGCAGTTTCTTGTGGATGAATATCGGAAAGGAAGTCAGTTCGACATGCACTGGACTCCTATAACAGAGTTCTGTACACCATGCCAAGTGCCATTTGATGTCATTGCAAAATTTGAAACCCTTGAGGTATTGTGTTACAAGCTCTTCGCTTCTAATTATTGAACATTTAAAAATTTATTCATTTATTTATTTTTTAAAAAAGTAGTAATCTTAAGAAATTGAAAAAAAACAAATGTAAAAGATTTTCAACACCTGGCAGTAATATTTTCACTTGCAGTTACTAAACTTGATTTTTATATTTTGTAAATAAACAATTTGAAAGATTTTGAATAATATTAATGTAGAGCTGACAGGTAGATAGTTATTATCTTCCTACTTCATTTTATCACAGTTCTGACTACACTTTTTGATTGTACATAGCACTGAATAAACACTTCTCCTCTGGTTGACAAACATTTGTTGTCATGCCTACAATGACAACCACTTTATACAGAAAATACATGCTAGTGTAATGTTCAAGCACAGTTGATATCTAGGTCAGTACAAATAAAACATTTATTTTCATAACATTTTTTACAAATCAGTTGAGAACAATAATAAGGAAACTGTATTTTTGCATAGAATAGATGAAGAGAGTCCAAAGTCTATCTCACATCTGGAACTAATAATTGTCCACAATACTTCATGTAAATAAGTTGAAAAGCTGCAGAACAAAACCACAAGTAACATCCTATGGTCATTGCTCTCCTAATGTCTACTTATCCTTCTACATTTCTGCTAGGAACAAGAATATGTTTTCTAGACACATGTGTAGAAGGTACTCAGCACAAGCAAATCTTGGTAGTTACATAAACATTCATCCCCATCAACTGCACAATAAAAATCACCATTATTTGATAAAATTCAGTTTCATTAAAGTCTGTAATCAATTGTATTGCAGGAGGACCAGAACTTCCTCATTCACCTAGCTAATCTTCAGGATATCATACAGCCTCAAAAGAAAAATCAAGCAAAAGGACGAACTACTACAGAGGTTGAAGATGCTTACTTTTCTCAATTAACAAAAGCACAAATTCTTCTGCTGTATAACATATACAGGTAAGATAAAATTGTTTCAATTTTCATTGTTTTAAGGAACTAGGAATAAAATATCTATAAAAATTCAGAATGATAAGAAAAAGTATCTTTTGTAAATACCAATGAAGGTAATAAGTACCTAGTCATAAAAATCACATGCATTGCACTAAACTGAAACACTCAAAACAAATAAATGCATAAAAAAGCTATACCACAATAAGTGCCAAGTTTTTGTTAACTAGGAGGGGCTACCTAACAAGGTAGTTGTTCAGTTGTGAACATATAGAATTCTGTAATGGATTTCCTCTGATTTGCACACTGCAATGTGTCCAGGTAGAGGCAAATATATGAAGAATCCAATCCTATATATAACGGAGGATGGAAGACTTCTGATGAAACCCTCATCATCACTGAGATTTGATCCTTTCTCTCTGACATTGAAACATAAGTTCTGCCAAAGGAAGTTTGCACATTACAAAAGGCTTGAGCTTCAATATTGGGTTTTTAATAACCCTCTACCAGCAGTCATTAATCCTTTATAACGTTTAAGAATAAAGTTGTTGGTTGCTGTCTTTCTTCAGATAAATTAGTCCACAGCCTTTAAGCTCTGTCATCATTTTCTAGAATAAATTAATTCTAGAAATTTTATGAGTGTATAACCATCATTTCAAAAAGTAGTTGGTATAGAATTAATACAGTTCAAACATTAGTACTGAAACTGCTACTGAAACTTTCATATTCTGCACTATTAATTACAATGAAACTCATAATACATAACAACTGCAAGCATTCAACGTAATAAGGAATAATATTTATAGGTCTAGCAGGCATATATTAATTACTACTTAACACATGAACTACCACACTTTGTGGAATGAAGTAAAGCATGACTGATATGTGCTCAGTTAGCAGATACAGATATCAAAATCCCATATTTCTTATTTATACCCATTATCTCAAACCCTAACTTTAGCCATGCTGGACTTGTAAAGGACCTTCTCACCTATACCCGTTTTCCATGGTGGAAACATCTCTTCATGACACACGACACTGACAACAGCTAACCAAAACCCCACATAGAACCTTGTTTAAAACAGTTCGAGCCCCCTTCCTACCATGATCTTCCTCCTCATGCACCCAGTCATCTGCTTTTAGCCTTTCAGGAATTCCTCACTTCTAACCTGGCCTCACCTTCCTCTTCCAAACCCCTCCCCAGGGTGTGTGCCCTTGGCGGCAATTTCAGAGGGCGCCAAATTCATATTCTTCATGAACAAAACCTTGCTTCACAAAGTGCCTACTATGCAGTGCATTGTAATGAAGAAAGCTGTGATATTTTTAATTCCCCTCTTGTTTTGCCAGCTACTTCCTTAAATTCATTTTGTTGCTTTTAACTATTTACCATTAGCATAAGTGAATATAATCTGCACTTTCATAATAAAGAAAGATTGGTCCTCAGATTTAAAGAATATAACACCAGATATAATTTTGTGCTTAGTTTTATTTTCTAATTTATTTTGATTATTCCTAGTTAGTATCTTTCTTTACAGGGTGAAATCAGTAATTGTTTTGTAACTTAAATTCTATTGTTGATGTATAAACAAATATAAATTCTTTACTAATTACAAACATTTGGAGGAACAAATACTAGTAATCTTAAAGTATCTATTTGGTTCTATTCGAAAACATGTTAGCAAAGCCAGCCCTTCATTAACCAAAATTAATTAACAGTTTTGTCAAAAGTATTGTTTCCATAACTATATTTGTTAATTTCATGATTTAAACAAATAATTCGGCCTAACTCTTGTGGTAGAAGAAATTGTTAAAATGAACCAATTTTTTATTTATTCAGTTAATTTAATGAGTGAAGCTTTAATTGTAGTTTCTGTAAATTTCACTTTGAACAATGTGTAGTTTCAGTACATATTATTGTGAGGATATATAAGGGCCTGATTTTTGGTCATGAGACAGTCCACGGCTGAGTTTCAGACGAGTAACCTGTGCTGGTTAGAACAACAACAATGCTTCAACTTAACAGTGTAATAAGTGTTAAACAATCAGGCCGTATGTTAAAACAGTGACATTGTCTATTTCCATGCGCACCTGATTATTCTTCAAGAACTATGAACTTTGTGGTTACGTTTTACTGCTCATAGATGTTCAACAGTAAACCATTGTAGCAGTATGTGGAGGTTCGCCTGCAAACTATTAATGAGGCTTATGGAAAGTTTAAAAAATAGTGCACTGGCCATACACATATAAAAGTGTATATGGGAGGTTGTGAAAAAATGAAATTAAAGTACTGTGAAGCACAACTGTGCATCTGTCGGCTACATTATTTATAGTAGACAGTGTCCAAATTACAACCCTATATTTCAGCCAGTACATCAACACTGAGGACAACAAATGAAGATAAATAAAGCAGGTGGAATCGCTACAGCATGTTAGTCTATTGATTATTCATATGATTTTGAAGTGCATCATGTTGGTTTTTGAACATTTTTGGACACATTGTAAGTTGATATGTGAATGAATCATAAGTTGATTTTTGAATATGTGCATAGTGTACGTGATGTCTCTGCCAGGGGAATCTAGCAATAAGAATCTTTGCCACAGACAAAACAGAAGGGCCATAAGAGCTGAGCTGAGTAAACCTGAATGTCAATCACTGTTTGTTTGTGTGTTTGACTGGGTATGTGAATGATCAGCATTGTTATAATTATTAGCAAAATCTGTAGATTCATACTACCTGAGTGTAAATAAACAACTAACAGGAATAACAGGTAATAAAGATTACATATTACTCTTCTCGGTGTATCCAAGAAAAGGAAATTTTGACAGAAAATTTTTGCCAGATCACTAAATTACCAGTTGTACAGTCCCCAGTTAGCAGCTACTTTAAGTTCTATTCTAGGAATAGCACAGAACTGTTTTATCAATATGTAATAACACCTATCTGGAGAATAAATGTGGGATAACTAAACTGGTGATTCTGGCAGGGTTATTGAAGTTAACCGGAGAATAAGTTTTGACAGAATCTGTGATGAGAAGATTTTTTGCTAGAATGAGGAAGGAGAAGAAATGGTGACATCATACAAATTATGTGGAAGAATATGATGATCCCATATTCATATAAAAAATCCGTACTACTACTTTTTGATCTTACTCTTGAGAATCTGAAGCATGAAACTGAAATGTGAAACTATATCCTAATACAGAACTATTTCAAAGCATAGAACTTTTTTCTTGTAGTAGGCTTAATAGGCATTTGATAATGGTACTTTGTGAATTACCGTATATTCTGTCACGTTATTTATGTAAATGAGGTAGACCAAAACAGTCTTGCTTTTGACATGTGTACAAGTGCTGCAATACTAGAAAGGCCTATTTCATTTTATCTAGCAGACAGTGACAAAATAAATGTAATCAAATCAAGAAACCCAATGACATTTTGATTCTTCATGTAGCAAAATGTTTATCAAACTTTGATGAGGTAATAGATTCTTTTACAGAATGGAAAGCATGCTGTGTAAAGCTGTAGCAAGATTAGAGAGAAAAAATGCAGGGACCTAAGGATTGAAGAAATGCATACTGGTGATGCTTTGCTTGTCTCTTGTTTTTCCTGGTTATATGTTTCCTATATATAATTTTACATCACACAGAAGAGAAAGTTATTAGCTAATAGGCAATGAAGAGTGCAAATTTTCTGAATAGTTCTTATTCTCCTGATTACACATAATCACACACAGTATTAATTGTTAGATTTTTTTAAGGGGGTAGCATGTCAAATCAGCCAGCTGAGAGCAGGAGAGTAACCACAGGGCATTTTAATTTCCACTATCCTGAATATAGGTTTGATGGCTTCCATTACAAAGTATACATGATTGAATTCCACAGAGCAAAATACTGTGACATGCAATAAAAGAAAGCTGTGTGAAGAGGCATGGCACTGCACTTTGGTGCACTTAAGACCAAATAACATGTCTAATATTTCCTTGAACATACATGTGTGTTACAAAATGAACAAATTTTTGAAAAATCTATTTTTTTAATTTTTTTTTTCTGCCACTATCAAGTTTTTCCCCTGGTTCAGAAATATCGCTAGTACATCCAGCTGACTGGCCCCATTACTGCCAGACTGTGGATACAGCATCCTTAGACACCAAAATCCCATATGCGCATGGCCTCCTGATACCAAACCTACCAACTCTTTTCTAATCCTCCCTCCCAACCACATGCCGACCCACAATTACTTCACTTTCGAAGACCAAATTCATAAAAAAATCTTGTGGTACTGCCATCAGTACTCACATGACACCATCATATGTCAGCTTCTTTGTAAGTCATCTGGAGAAATCCTTCATACCCAGTCAACAAATAAAACCCCTCACCTGTCTCAGATACATTGATGAAATTTTTACAATCTGCATTTATGACAGGGACAACCCTTGCTCTTTCCTTCCCAACCTCAACACCTACTCCTAAATCTGGTTCAACTTATCCTTCTCAACTCAATGAACAACCTTCCTAGGCATTGATTTCCACCTCTGAGATGGTTCCATTCATATGCCTGTTCATATCAAGTGCACCAACCACTTGACAGCCATCACCCATTCCATGTCAAAAAGTCTCTCCCTTGCAGCCTCATTGCTCGAAAGCTGGTGTGAATACTGTTTTCTCTTGCCACTTCTATGCACCACACATCAGTCAGCTGTAGGTCCTTCACTTTACATAGTACTGACATTTCTTTTATTTTCCAATTTCTCTTCTTTATATGTATATTTTTATGCTTACTATACATAATGAGTACTAATTCCCCAAACAGTTGACATTTGTGAAGGCAGAAACATTGTAATGCTATTTTAATGTTTTATTTCTTTTCTGATAGGTATGACTTCACGCTGTTTAATTACACGCTGGAAGGATACCTGGAGTTGGCGATAACAGAGACTCCTGAGGCAACTGTTCTCGATGTGCACGCCACCGTATGAAAGTCCAGTCCTGTCTGCTCAGAAGCTAATACTCCAGCTTCATAGCCGAGTCTAAGAGACTGTTATTGCTCAGTTCCATGAGCAATAGCTCATTTTACCAAGATTTTTAAGAGATGTAATTTTTGAGTACCAGTATTTTATGCCCTTAATAGTTGTAAACTAGCTAAATATCAATGATGGACTGTTGTTAACTATTATCAAAACGGGTTACCTACTGAATATAAATAATTTATCAACAGTTATTTATTGTAATCTTGTTAAATGTAAATATGTACACAACATTTGCTTGTTCCAAATAAAATTTGTTAGATGTTGAAGGTATTTTTGATAATGTGAACAAGTTTCCTTGCTCTGGAAAACAATGCTCATATTTTCAAGCAAAGAAAGTAATTGTGTTATTTAGGAAAAAATCAGCTAAAAGAAATATTTACAAGTCACACATGTTCTAACTGCAATTGATGTTTAAAATTTTTTGGGAGTAGCAAGTAGGTGTGTAACATAGAGTGGTCAGATACAGTGTGAAAAACTTATAAGGGTGTTGCAGAGTAGCTTTTGCTAAGAAATAATTCTTAAGAAAAAATTCAATGCTTGCGTCATTTCCAAGTTAATTAGCATTGAAATTAGTCAACAAGACCATGGTGCACACAAATTCAAGTGATCAGTCAGATACAGTTAGTGTCAATTTTTCTCATAGCGCAAATGACAGCACATGACACTGCATAGCCTCTGGCTTGGGTTGGATCCTTATTACTGCCCCTTGTCCAATTTTTGTATCACTCTCTTGCTTAGTTTCAGGAAACAAAATGAAGAATACATTAGCAACACCATCTCTGGCAGGCTGCTTAAATTTGTGCAATGGTCTGACTGGCTAACTTCAACGCTAAGCAACTCAGAAATGGTAAAAGTATCCAATTTTTTCTTAACGGTAATTTCTCAGCACAACTTACCATGCAACACCTTTACAAGATTTTCAGACTATTTCTAACCTGTATATAAAATGAATAATCTTTCAGTTTCAGACATACATCTACTGATGAGAATACTGCTTCCTAATCAATAAATTACACTTACACTAACTTAGCACCCGCTGCTTCACTTGCATAGACTGTATGGCCTGCAGAGATTTTTTGTTTTTATTTAATTGAATGTTTATGTTGTTCACAAATTCCAACATCCTCTAAGCTTTCAGTCTAATTAAGGCCCTATAAGAATGGATTTTTTAAAATGTACTTCTGACCAAAAAGTGATTCTGGTAGCTGGAGTCCAAAGTTTTTGTTAATCGTGCCTTTTACATTCTTGTGGAGATAGTTCCATAACTACTTTCATCCTCTAACAAACAGTTCTTTATATCTAAGTGAGAACTGAAATACCAATTTTCGTAGATTTAGCTTTAAAAAATTTTTAATGTAACCAAATATTTTCTTAAAAATTTGCATCCCCTATTGCACTCACTTAGGGTTTGAATTTCTAGGAGCACTGAAATGCATATATCTTTTTTTTTTATTTCAAACTGAGAAGACAAATACTAGTTTTCATAAGTGTAGCCTTCAAAACCCATTAGCGGCTCTTTCGTAATTATTTATTTTCAAAAAAAAAACTTTCACACAATTATTTTACCCCCTTGGTGGCTGAATTTCCAAGAATGCTGAAAATATATTTTTTATTTTCTGACCGAGAAACCAAATATCATATTTCATAGTTCTAGCTTCAAAATTCCCTTAATAGTGACATACTTTCAAAAAGCCTTTCATCACCTATTTCACCCCCTTAGGTGTGGAATTTCTAACAATCTCTTCTAAAACGATGCCTGGGCTCTAAGATCTACATCCTCTTCAAACTTCTGGTTTCTACCCTTAGCATTTTGGGCTACGTGAGGTTGAGTCAGTGAATCAGTCAGACCCTATTCAACCCCTTAGGGGTTGCATTTCAAAGAAAACAAAAAAAAAGGGAGAGGGAGAGTGAAACACTTCTTTTTTTTTTTTTCATCCCTAACCAAGAAGTCAATCACCAGTTTTCAAGGGTTTAGCTTTAAAAATGCTTTCACAATGACATATTTTCATAAAACATTTCACCATCTATTTCACCCCCTGAGGGGTTGAATTTCGAAAAACAGTAACATGCATATGTTTTATTTCTAACAGAGAAGCCAAATACAGATTTTCACAGATTTAGCTTCAAAAATGCTTGCACAATTGAAATATTTCCATAGAAACTTTCATCCTCTATTTCACCCAATAGGGGTGAATTTCCAAAAACGCATTTTTTTTATTTCTAACTGAAAATCCAAATAAAAATTTTCATAGTTTTAGCTTTAAAAATGCTTTCATGATAAAATATTTTCATAAAAATCTCATCCGCTTTTCCACCCCTTAGGGATTCACTTTCCAAAGACACTGAAAAAACATATTTTTTATTTGTAGCTGAGAAGTCAACTGCCAATGTTCGTTGATCTAGATTTAAAAATATTTTAGTAGTTCCTTAATAATAATAACTTTTCAAAAAAAAGCTCTCACCCACTATTTCGCCCCCATAGAGTTAAATCTCCAAAAATGCTGAAATATGTATTTCTTTATTTATGACTGAGAAACCAAACACCAATTTTCATTGGTCTAACTTCAAAATTGCTCTGATAGTGATATTTTCCAAAAAAAAAATCTTCACCCACTACTTCATTCACTTAGGATTTAAATTTCAAAAAACGCTTTTTAAATTATGTTTAAAGTATAAGATCCTCATGTTCTCCAGATTTCAGGTTTCTATCCTTAGCAGTTTGGGAGTCAGTCACTCAGTCATTTAGGACTTTTATATACAGTGTGTTACAAAAAGGTATGGCCAAACTTTCAGAAAACATTCCTCACACACAAATAAAGAAAAGATGTTATGTGGCATGTGTCCAGAAACGCTTAATTTCCATGTTAGAGCTCATTTTAGTTTCGTCCACCTATGCTCAATGGAGCACGTTATCATGATTTCATACGGGATACTATACCTGTGCTGCTAGAACATGTGCCTTTACAAGTACGACACAACATGTGGTTCATGTGCGATGGAGATCCTGCACATTTCAGTCGAAGTGTTCGTACACTTCTCAACAACAGATTCGGTGACCGATGGATTGATAGAGGCGGACCAATTCCATGGCTTCCATGCTCTCCTGACCTCAACCCTCTTGACTTTCATTTATGGGGGCATTTGAAAGCTCTTGTCTACGCAACCCCGGTACCAAATGTAGAGACTCTTTATGCTCGTATTGTGGACGGCTGTGATACGATACGCCATTCTCCAGGGCTGCATCAGCGCTTCAGGGATTCCATGCGATGAAGGGTGGATGCATGTATCCTCGCTAACGGAGGACATTTTGAACATTTCCTGTAACAAAGTGTTTGAAGTCACGCTGGTACGTTCTGTTGCTTGTGTTTCCATTCCATGATTAATGTGATTTGAAGAGAAGTAATAAAATGAGCTCTAACATGGAAGTAAGCATTTCCGGACACATGACCACATAACATATTTTCTTTCTTTGTATGTGAGGAATGTTTCCTGAATGTTTGGCCATACCTTTTTGTAACACCCTGTATAGAGATTTCCAGTTCACAAGTGCCAACGGTGTCTTTATAAGCTTGAAGCTGAATGGAGCTTATAGTTGTACAAGGGACTCATAAAAACACACAAAAACCTCATATCAATTTTTGGCAATCAGAATTTGCTACCTACTGCCCATTGTCTAAACTTATTTGAAGCACATGCTGCTCAAAGAATGAGTTTACGAACACAATCACAAAGTCGCTGTTGAATCGTGTGTCTGCGTATGTGAAGACAATATCAGCTGGAACAATCCATTTTACCTTTTCGTCTGTGTGTTCAGTGCACTGCTCTTACAAGAATCAACACTACTGTTTTATAATAAACTAGATTGTTATATTTAAATAAGAGATAAAAAGCATATTTTAAGGACGTTAAAAAGACAACAAAAAATATAAATCATATTATGTACCAAAATGGACATCATAGTTTAGCAATACAAACAAAATAAAACTCCACAACAGTGGAATAAAATGACTGCAACAAAATGTTAGGCCCCTTCATGATTAAGTGATTATGAGTATTCCAAAGAGTATTCTTCATTGCTGGGAAGAGTAGAAGTATAAGAATGATGCTGGAGAAAGACAATTTGTTTTAAGTTTACACTTTCTTTGATACTTGAGAGGTCATAGATTCACACTAATTTACATTTTCACCAAAGTGCAGGTAGCAGCTGTGTTCTGAATTATGCATGAATTCTTTCTTGTATGGAAGTTGTAAAGCAATGTACAAGCAGGAGATGGAAGATCAAAATAATTTAAGACAAAGAGTTGTGTTCCGCAAGGCAGTTTGCTTTCCCTGTAACTCTTCATTACACTTAAGGGCAAAATCTTGAAAGAAATCGAGGAAGTACAAAATGAAGGTCTCAGTGCTTTTACTTTTGCTGATGACATTGCCATTTGGAGTGAGATGGAAATGGAGGTTCAGAGGAGACCGGATTAAGACTGGATTATTGGAATAAAAAATTTAAAAAATTAGGGTTGGTTGTAAGTAAAAGCAAGACAGTGGCAACAAAGACAAGTAGAACACCTCCACATTGGACATCATACTGGAAGGAGACAAGGTGGAATGTGTGAAAAGTTTTGATAATCTGTGCAGAGCCATATCAAATGATGCAAGTGCCAAACTAGAAGTTTTAAACAGAATAGCAAATGACTACTGTGAGATTGAAGTGGTCAGATCATGCGGAGTGAAAGCACCTAACTCAAACACCATGTCAGTATTTGGAGATGGAGATGTCAGGGTGGCCTAGGAAGAGATGGGAAAAACCAGGGTAATGACACTCTCAAGATACAAGGAGTAGTGTGGGATGCAGTGGAGAAAGAAAGGCTATACCAGGACAGAAATCAGCAGGGGCATATTGTTCACAAAGTTCCTTCCCAGCTCAGTGGAAGGAAATCCTTATGATGATGTTGATGTTGTTGTTGATGATGATGACGATGATGATGATGATGATGATGATAATGCTGGTGTTGGTGGTAGTGCTGGTGGTGGTTATGTAGTCTAATGAGGGAGTACTCATTTTGGATTCTACACTCAGAAAACCATACAAGATCTCACAAACAAAACCCTGGCAGAGCTAAACAAGGAACTGTTATCCTGTCATTATATTCTGTGACCTTGCCAAAGCCTCTGATTGAACCACAAATGTCTATGGGTTATTCTTGCATGAATGGAGTATTACCTTCCTAACAGAAAGCAATGTCTCACTGCAATGAAACTAGTCTCAGAATAGAGAGTCAATATATGTATGACCCCTTAGTGTCAGTACTGGACCAACTCTTGCTTAGCACACTGGACTCGCATTCAGGAGGACGACGGTTCAATCCTGTCTCCAGCCATCCTGATTTAGGTTTTCTGTGATTTCCTAAATCATTTCAGGCAAATGCCGGGATGGTTCCTTTGACAGGGCACGGCCGATTTCCTTCCCAATCCTTCCCTAACCAAAGCTTGCACTCCGTCTCTAATGACCTCATTGTCGACGGGATGTTAAACACTAACCACCACCACCAACTCTTGCTCTTGACCTCTATAAATAATCTTCCTATTACCTTAAAGCAAGGTTCAAAAGTGTCAGAGAATGAATCTTTCACTCTCTAAGTGAAGAGTGCACTATCTTTATATTTCCTGACAAATTAAAACTGTATGCTACATCAGGATTCAAACTCAAAACCTGTCCTTTCAAAACAGTGCTCTTACTTGTTGTGCTACCTGGGTATGACTGACTGATGACCTGGCCTCTATGCTTTACTTTTATCACTGACTCCCTTCTACTTTTCAAACTTCATAGAAGCTCTCCTGTAAACCTAGTTAGACTAACAATTCTTCCTTCCAGGAGAAAAATTGCTGAGTAAGATGGGCACATAACATTTGTAGAGATATTAGCACAATCGCCTGCAGAAAAACAAATCTGCACAGATGTTTAGGCTCAGCTAAGTAATAAATATAGTGGGTTTAGCATGTACTGTGATAGCGTAACCCTGTCAGGTAAATAGCCGGCCGGGGTGGCCGAGCGATTCTAGGCGCTACAGTCTGAAACCGCACGACCGCTACGGTCGCAGGTTCGAATCCTGCTTCGGGCGTGGATGTGTGTGATGTCCTTAGGTTAGTTAGGTTTAAGTAGTTCTAAGTTCTAGGATGGAGAGCTAGCATGGAGAGCTGCATCAAACCAGTCTCAGGACTGAAGACCACAACAACAACAAAGTTCTAGGGGACTGATGACCTCAGAAGTTAAGTCCCATAGTGCTCAGAGCCATTTCAACCATTTCAACCTGTCAGGTAAATGAAATGATGCTAAGTCAAATTCATAAAATTCCATGAAGCAGACTATAGGATACATGGCAAAAATGATGGTTATCCACAAAAACCTGTAAATAAAACCATAAGGGAGCGACACTCTCCTGCTGCTAGTGTGGCATCCTGCCCACATTTCAGCCACTGACTGGGTTGCAATGGTAAAAGTCAAACATCAGGCAAGGAATGACTTTATTGGTCACACGTTTCGGAATTTACCTGTCATCAGATATCCCAGTGCAATTGCTGCATGTAGATGTAGCATTTCTGTTTGTATGTGAGATAAACACTTGCAGGCTGCAAATGTTTGTTTCACATACAACTGGAAATACTATATCTATGTGCAGCAACTGTTTTGAGATATCTGATAATGGATAAATTCTTAAATGCATCATATGAGCAGCAACATCATTCCTTGACTGATGTAGGGCTTTTACCATTGCGATCCAGTCAACTGGAATACAGAACTACTGATTATTATAATAATGGTACCTTGCCTCCTGCATAACTTTACATCACATTCATATTACCTATAAAATCATTGTCTCTAACTCTGGACAGAGTTGACAGAATAAAAGAGCACATAACCCTACACAGTCAGTTGACAACTAGACAAGTATAACAATTAAGGAATACAAAATGCCAATTGAGCATCAGTATCTGTATCTTATCCCTCACAACAGAAATCTGATGTGAGACAAAGATTTCATTTGTAACATGTATTTTAGTATTCATATCAGCACGAACTGGAATCTCAATATTCCCACATGTCAACCAACACAGCTCTGCACTCCCTCCTTATCAACACTATAATGAAGTACATTTGTGCTACAATTGATCAAGACGACAGAAGAAAAGATTCCTGGAAATGAAGAATGAAACATACCCAATATATTATACACACTGCCTGCACACAACATAATCATATATAAATACTCATGGCTATGAATAATCTACTCCTCCTACTCATTCTAAACAGAACAGCATGAGATAAAGACTCTACTAAACAGTACCGTTTATCCTTCTTAATTATTTACAAAGTCTACTCTCAGACACATAGCAATATTCTGCTCACTCCTTCCTATCGCATTACATGATTCTCACCAGTGCCTGCAGACAGCCACAGAGTATTGCAGATAGCCTTGCTCAGGACCTTACCACAGCCACTGGAACAATTGTCTCCAGACACACTGTCTACAAATGACTGAACAAACATGGTTTATTCACCTGGAGATCTGCAAGGTGTAGTCCACTGACCCCTGGTTACAGGAGAGCCCGTAAAGCCTGGTGTGAAGAAAACAGTACATGGTCATTGGAACAGTGGTCCCAGGTTATGTTCATGGACGAGTCCGGGTATAAACTGAACAGTGATTCTTGCCAGGTTTTCATCTGGCGTGAACCAGGAACCCGATACCAACCCCTTAATGTCCTTGAAAGGGACCTGTATGGAGGTCGTGGTTTGATGGTTTGGGGTGGGATTATGAGTGGTGCACGTACATCCCTGCATGTCTTTGACAGAGGAACTATAACAGGTTAGGTGTATTGGGACGTCATTTTGCACCAGTATGTCCACCTTTTCAGGGGTGCAGTGGGTCCCACATACCTCCTAATGGCTGATAACACACAGCCCCACTGAGCTGCCATCATGGAGGAGTACCTTTAAACAGAAGATATCAGGCGAATGGAGTGGCCTGCTTGTTCTCCAGACCCAAACCCCATCGAGCATGTCTGGGATGCTCTCGGTCGATGTATCGCTGCACATCTTCAAACCCCTAGGACACTTCAGGAGCTCCGACAGGCACTGTTGAAAGAATGGGAGGCTATACCCCACAAGCTGCTCGACCACCTGATCCAGAGTATGCCAACCCATTGTGCGGCCTGTTTACGTGTGCATGGTGATCATATCCCATACTGATGTCAGGGTACATGCGCAGGAAACAGTGGCGTTTGGTAGCACCTGTGTTTCGGGACAGTTTTCTTAACTTATCACCAATACCATGGACTTACAGATCTGTGTCATGTGTGTTCCCTACATGCCTATGCTATTAGCATCAGTTTTGTGCAGTGTCACATTGTGTGGCACCACATTCTGCAATTATCCTTAATTTATGAGCTTAAGTGTATTTTATGAGTGTATTATATTTCACGTGGAGCCTGTAAATATTGAGAAACTTCTCCCGGAAAGCTGTATAATGATGGGCACTTCCTGATTACTCCTGACCAGTTCGGTGGGAAACAGTTATCAAAATTTACATACCCACACTAATGGATGGATTGATGTCCCATCATCTCTGAATTCTTTAAGCATATGCAACAATGTGTATGTTTCCTTTTCTCTCCTCATACGTTCTGTACTTCCATATGGAAGTGGCTTGTCAACATTTGCTAGGCTAACTCTTGCTGCATTAGAAATTGATTTTGCTTTCCCAACTTGGTGCACAAGTTTATTCATTGTTGCCCTTCAATCAGTTCCATTGCTGTTATTCACCCTGTCCCCTTTTCACAAATCTTCTCCATTTCTGATTGAACTGTACCTGCTTCCCATGTCCCTGCTTCTGTACACTCTACTTGAATGGCTCTCCCTCCAGTTCTCCACAACCATAACTCAAATGTAGTTCAATAGATATCATCAAGGTATCAGTATCTGTGCTATTCACTGCATCCTGTGCCTTCCTGATCACCTCTGCCATTGCTTCACAGTTCTTGTCATGTATTTGGTGCACAGCCTCTTCTAGTTTTGTCTTCACAGTTTTCTCAAATTACCCATATGCTCCTACAACATGTCCTGCTCTTCTTGTCACTTCTACAAATTGCTAATCTTATTATTTAGTTTTAATAGTGTCTCCCCATCATTTTCTCTGTCCTCTTACACTCTTCCTTTGCCCCTGTTATTATCCTTTTTGCTTCTTGGACTCCATCTTTTGCATCCTGGGCAGTTTTCTTTGTTTCCTCTGACAGTTTGGCAATTTAATTTTATCTCCCCCTTCAGTTCCTGAATCTCATTTTGTAGCTTCTCCCCCATGTTCTTATTTTCTTACCCAATTTTCACTGCCTTGTCCTTATTTTCTTTCCTCATTCAGTCTCTCATATCCTTATTTTCCTTCCTTGTTCCCTCAAAAAACTTTATGATATTCACATCATCTTCTAAAGTTTGACTGGTTTTGTCTGGTGAAGCTGCTCACAGTCCTACCAAAGTAACATGTATCGCATCTTGGTTTGACTTTATCCTCTCCTCTTCCTCCTGGTTGTGAATTCTCTCTACCTCTCTGCAGCATGTGTCATATCACCTGTGGGTCTACCTTTGTCAGCAGATGGTATCACATAACATATATGCAGATTTCACAAGTGACAGAACTGAGTATTAGGGTCGCGAATTCATTTGGTGCTATGTTCACCCCTCAGTTTAATGCTATGAACTACAATGCATATGTTAACAGAGATCCACTACCCTTGGTGCCCTTGAAAGTTATTACCCAACTTTTTGCTATTTAAATATTCAACATGACACAAAATGACAAAAAAGGACACAAAATTTCATCCTCCTTGTTTCTTTTGACTGACCATGAATATGTCTGTGCCACTCTCACTGCTGACCTTACTGCTTCTTCCTCTAGCATAGCCATGCACAGCTCTCGCATTCTTGCGCACAGTGTCAGTACTATTGGCACATTGCACAAACCTCCCGTCTTACATGATTACATGGCATGCTATGCCATATCAGATTGCACTGTGTGCACTTTGTAGGATGTAGATTTTCTGTTCCAAGTTAGTTCCCTTTGAACTGGCTTAGATCTGGAAGCCCAGCCACAAGAACCAACCTGATGTGAAATATCAGATATTGTGACACAATATTCTAGTAACGCTCCTGTAAAAGTCTGAGGCCCCACAAACAGTGAAAACAGAAACAAAATCTGATGACAATTTCTGATTTCCCACAAACAATAAACTGTATTTATGCAACATATGAACCTATAAGATAATTCAAAAAATTCTACAACTCTCTCTTGCAATGAAAATTACACTATCAGGTGCGGGGCAGAATCCATGAAACCATTAACATGAACCTAGAGAAAAGAAATTACATGAATTAATAATTATTCATGCCAGCAAGTACCAGGAATTAGTGTGGTACAATGTTTTTTCTCTTGTCCAGTTACACCAATAACCTGAGCTGAATTTAAAAAAAATTTAAAACCTTACAGTAATGATTCTGACTGAGCATCAAGAGATCTAAAAGAAAATCATACCCTGGTAGGATCACCAATTTATGTGCAATCTCTTACATGTAGAAAGTTATCCAGACCCAGAAAACTAAGTGTGAGCTGGCCAGGCCTCTAAGATCTAAGCTATAAATTTCAATATGCACCTCTGTAATGGATAACATGGTTTTTAGGATGCTAGCTGTAGATCCTAAAGTGGATATTTTAATATGAATGGAAGCTGTCTGACACAAATAATATTTCAGTAAACACATTAATTTATTCAATAAACATATCCATATCAAACAGATTATGGAAGTCTGCAGAATGGTTCAAAAACTCTATACATATAAATTATAATTAGTTGATTTCTACCAACTCATAAAGTTACTTGACTAAATGATAAAAGTATCAGTCAATCTGAATGTGAATCTCGAAGTTCATTAATTCCAAACAAAAACAGTGACCATAAACCCGTGGTTAACAAAAAAGCTCAAATATTCAATACAGCAGTGATGTATTTGAGACAAGTGATCACACAGATGTTCTGAAAGTGCAGACCAAGAAATGCCTTATCATACCAATGCTGCTACTTATGCTCACCATAATTATTCATTCACAGCCACAGTGAATGCCACCATCATGCGAATGGCTCTGCCATAGACAAGCCGAAGGTGGGTTGCTGTTGCCACAAGTCCACATGCTGTTCATCTCCTAGGATGTGCACTGATCTATATCTATAATGTACACAGCTGACATGGACCAAATGTACATAGCTCCATGTCTTTTCCAATATGCTTTCCTACATGTGTAACCACCAACTCCACTAATTTTCCTATGTCCTGCTACAATTTCTTACTAAATACTACATAACCACCAATAGTAAAAATGTATATACACTGGCCCTATATTGTGGATACTTCCAGCACACAAAACTGTACCAAGACAACACATGGTGGTACAATACCAGTCAACTGACAAAACATCTTCCCACTTCTAAGATATGGCCATTGTAGCTCCATCTCCAAGACATCACTAACTACTCTGCCAATGGCACATTTTTTGGCCACACTAATTGGAGATCCTCTGAATCTAGAAAGCACCTCATGAGGCTAGGCCATCATTTTCTGCAAGTCATGTGTCTTTTGGAAATTGAGCAATGGTTATCCACAAAAGCCTGTCAGTAAAAGCTGAGCGAGGGACACTCTCCTGCTGTTAGCATGGCATCCTGGTCACATTTCAGCCACTGAACAGGGCCCTGGTTGTAAATACACATAGTCAGCAACCCTCTGGCTTGTCCCTGGCAGCCTGACTTCCATGAAGACAGCCACCTGAGACCACAGGCTGCACTGATGGCAAAGGGCCACTTTTTTCATTGGATTCTCTGCCCGATGTATCTCAAATCCAATTTGCTGTGCTTTCCCATGCAATCAAAAATTACTCAAGAAACAAACTGTCCTGACACCATGTTAAATCAAAGGAACTGAACATAAAAAGAGTGTAGTATGTTCTGTCACATATAACTGATAAACTTTAAATAAAAGAATTGCCCAAGGAGCCTGCTCCATTGTCTCTCTCTCATTACCTAATAATCCTCAGACTGAATGAAAATGCATGCAAAATTGCTTGCCATGTTTCAGACCGTGGAATTTTTACAGGCAAAAATGCTTGACCATTCTACCTATTCACCCACCATGGCACTTGTTATCTTATTATTATTATTATTAGCTTTCTTCTTCTCTATGACTAAGAAGAGACCAAAGGCCATACTTTTCTGTGGATGAAGACTGCAGTATTCTATATTGGTGTGCTGAATTACATTTACCAAAATGTGTGAATTAAAACCTTTTGCTGGTAGTTCTAAGGAATAAGAAAGTTCATAAATCTTCTAGTGGTATATTAAAAAATAATGATGTCCCTAGTTGCTAAGTCAACTCACTAAATTCATTCAACTAAAAAGTTTCAAAATGATCCTGAACTGAAAGAGCTAGTTTGTCTGTGAGTTGAGGTGCCGTACATACACCTGACTGATATCAGAGATCTACTAGTTCATCTGTCCATTTAACAAAATATGAAATCTATGACCATACCTCTGACTTGCTTAAATTAGAAAAGATAGTTTAGGTATACTTTTTGTTCCAAAATACATAGAGAGGAAATCCTCAAGAATGATTAAAAAAGTACATAAATCAAACAATGAAAACTCCAGGCAGGGATATCAATAATGTAGGAAAAGACAGATTGCTACTTACTGTAAAGAAGACATGTCAAGATACAGACAGGCACAATTAAAAGACACGCACATATAGCCTTCATCAGTGAAAGGGACACACATCATTCACACACACAAGCCAACACATCTCATGCACACACAACCACCAATTCCAGCACCTCAGGCCAGAATGCAACATCACTTGGGATATAAGCAGCAATCTGGAGGATGTGGGGAATGGGAAGGGATGTGTACAATTGGGGAGAGAGATGAATGCTGTCTGGCGGAATGTGCAGGGACTAGAATGTCAACAGGTGCAGTGGCAGGAGATTTAGGGCAGGGATGTGGGGCAAAAAGGAGCAAACCAAGGAGAGAAGTGAAGAAAGACGGGCAGATGCTTTGGCAGAGGGCTGAAAATAAACAGGGTTGGAGATAAGAATGGGTATAGAGGGGGTGGATGCTGTTGGGTGGAGGGTGTGGGGACAGTATTTTACCACAGGTTGAGGCTGGGATAGTTACAGGAGTGGAGAATGTGTTGTAAGGACAACTACCATCTGCGCAGTTCAGAAAAGCTGGTGGTGGAGGGAATGATCCAGGTGGCTTGTGTAGCAAAGCAGCCATTGAAATCAAGTGTGCTCTGATCAGCTGCATGTTTGACACAGAGTGGTTTATATTGCTCTTGCAACAGTTGTCACAGTTTGGCAGAGGTCATTCATCCTGGTGGACAGCTGGTTGGTAGTCATACCAATATAAAAAGCTGTGCAATGATTGCAGCAGGGCTGGTAAATGACATGGCTATTTTCACAGGGGGCCTGGCCCCTGATGGGGTAAGATAAACTTGTGAGAGGACTGGAATAGGAAATGCTGGGTGGGTAGATTGGGCAGGTTTTATATCTACGTCTTCCTTGGTGAAGTAATTGCATTTTGACAGATGTCATCCCTTTCACACCAAAAAAATCTGTCTCATACAGCCTGGCCACCCAGCGACAGCTTATCTGCAGTCACAAAAACTACCTTGCTCAGTATACTGAGGGACTCACTGCGGCATTCACAGACAGGCGCTATCCCCCAGACCTAGTCCGCAAACAGATCTCCCATGCCTTTTCCTCTCACACCACCAATCCTCCCACCAGCCCCAAGAACCATTCACAAAGGAGTGTCCCCTTATCACCTAGTACCACCCCGGCCTGGCACAACTGAACCACATCCATAGCCAGAGCTTTGGTTACCTATCATCTTGCCCTGAAATGAGGGACATTCTATCCAAGATACTACCCAACCCTTGTAAAGAGGTGTTCCATTGGCCACCTAGCATCCACAACATCATAGTCCATCCCTATGCTACTCCCAATCCCAACCCCTTGCCACAAGGGTCATATCCTTGTAGAAGACATAGGTGTAAACTGTGCCTAATCCACCCACTCAGCACTTCCTATTCCAGTCCTGACACAGGTTTATCCTATCCCATCAGGCGGTGGGCCATCTGTGAAAGCAACCATGTCATTTACCATCTCTACTGCAATCACTGCACAACTTTTTACAGTGTTATAACTACCAACCAGCTGTCCACCAAGGTGAATGGCCACTGCCAAATTGTGGCCAAGAGCAAAGTAGACCACCCTGTGTCAAACATACAGCTGAACACAACACACTTGATTTCAATGCTACTTCACTACCCAAGCCATCCAGATCCTGCCCTCCACCATCAGCTTTTCTGAACTGTGCAGATGGGAGTATCCTTAGAAAACATTCTCTGCTTCTGAAATTATCCTGACCTCAACCTACAATAACATACTGTCCCCACATTCTCCACCAAACAGTTTACACCCCCTCTATTCCCATTCTCATTTTCCTCTCCTTGTTTGCTCCTTTTTACCCCACCTCCCTGACCCACAACCTCCTGATGCTGCATCTGCTGACATTTTAGTCCTTGCACATTCCACCAGACAGTGTTTGTCTCTCTCCCCACCCGTACACCATTCTTTTCCCTTCCCTGGCCCCTCCAGATTGCTGCTTGCATCCCACGTGATGTTGCATTCTGGCCTGAGATGCTGGAGTTGGCAGTCACGCGTGTTAGGTGTGCTTGCTTGTGTGTGTAAATGGTGTGTGTCTCTTTCATTGATGAAGGCTGCGGCCGAAAGCTATATGTAAGTGTCTTTTAATTCTATCTGTCTGCGACTTGACATATCTTCCTTACAGTAAGTAGCAATCTATCTTTTCCTACATTGTTAAAAAAGCACATAATATAGATTTCCAAAAAATAGGGGAGGTAATGTTTCTTACATAGATCCTAAGTAATTTGGCCATCTTAGCTATGTAATAGGTTACGATGCCAAAGCTCAACTAGAAGATGATAATGGAGGTTAACCAATAAGTAATGTTTGGAAATAAATGCAATTTGCCAAAACACCAAGCACAATATCAATATTCCAATTAACTGGTATCTGTTGAGTAACATAACAATTTGGTGCATCAGAATGTTATGTTTCTTCTGCAGCACTTCCCATACCATCTACCACTTCATTTTGTCATTATATGGATTCAGGAAAGGATGGAACATCCTCTGGTAAGAACTTAAAAAATAAATATTTAAATGTACTCTTCTATGCAAATGTAGTTTATACAATATGTGAGAATTACAGTGCAGTCAACAATGGATTACATAGAATCAACAGTGAACACCAAAAAGCTCCCCATGCGAAACGAGGTAATCTTTGTCCCTCTTGCATGCAAAACTGTATACGGTATTGTGGGATTCAGGTGGAGGATTTATAGGTTTTCCTGCTGATGAGACAAATGACACACTAGAAAATCCAAATGAAGGAGAGAAGTTTTCGTATGTTCATGGAGAAGATACATTGTCCTACTCTTTTGTTTCATTCATCATCAAAATTTCTATCTGTAGTGATAATAAACATTTCATGTGAGAGTTGGAACCATTTTTCCCACATATCAAGAGGGCTCTGCCACAATCAACTGAACAACTGATGGCACAGTTTCTGGTCACATATGTAAGATGTTTATAATGAACTTTACTGTGTGCCATTTTACATGTGACAGCATAGCAACATGTGGTTGAGTGGATTTTTTAACTACGACAAGTAGCACATTTTGATGACAATTAGCAACAGCTGGATGATGCAAGCATAAATGAATAACTAAACAAAAAATTATTAGACAATAAAAGCTCGAACAGTGAATGCTGATCTGGAATTTGTCATGTCTGGTTTAGCTACATATTAATTTTGAAATGTTGTAATTAATTGTTTGGGCTGATTTGAAAGACTGTCAAGAGTGAGAAAAGTGGATAAAATATCTAAAAAGGCCAACAATGGGTGAAATTGAAAAAGTGAATGAAAATATGACCTCTGCATATGACCTCTGCACTGCCAGACCATGTCCAACATTACAATTTTCCACTATAGCTCTGATGTTGGATGATGTCTGGCATGTTTTCATTTTTGTGCTCTCCATCTACCCCATTTTTGGAAGTTTCTAGGCACATGTCAGCACTTAGTACAAAGAACTGACAACACAAAGCATGTTGCATTCCTATGTTTCTAGTACAGTAATGGCCAGTAGAGAGTGTGTAAATGAAGATGATATTGCCAGGCCTCTTTAAGACATTGAGGATGAAGGAGAATTTAAGATGAAAGTGACTGGGAAGAATCAGAATTTGCTGATGGAGTGGAGAGTGATGAAGAGACACAACCCGTAGCAAACACCTGGAATGTTTATTGTGATGGCAATGGTGATCTCATGAAGTTTCCTTTTCCTGTCACATAACAAGGTTTCACCACTCCTCATGATGTTCACCCAAAATCCAAACTTAAATATTTCTAGCTCTTCATCACTAACAGTCTTACTTGTGAAACTGTGAATGGTACAAATATGTGTGCTAAGGAAAAGATACAGAAAGTCACTCCACTTACAAAGCACTCAATGTGGCACTCACGTAGGGTTGTTTCATTAGAGTAATTGAAGGCTTTTCTTGGTGTAATATTGAACATAGCTTTAAACGCAAAATTAGTTGACAATTTTACAGAAGACTGGATACAACAGTTGTGTACTACTTGGTTATGTAATGGTAAGAAAAAGTGGGCTTCAGAGTGGTGCAGCAGCCACTGTTGTAGGGAAGCTAGACAGGAGCAGAACTGATTAGCAAACACATAGATACAGTAAACAGAAGTATTGCTTAACTTATAGTTTTCACCACACATTGCAAAGACACTTTACAAAAGAACAAACAGCAGTAAAGTCCAGCTATTACAAGAGGCAAAAGAGTGTCATGCACTGTGAGGCAACTGCTATCAGTGACTGCCAGAAATATGTGTTTCTGTTGCCAATTGCGAGATGCCAGTGAGGTTGGTGTCAATCTATGATATTACATCCCCCCCCCCCCCCCCCAAACCTCATCATCTTCACTGTATAATACAAATGACAAAGGGAGGGAGGAGGTGGGGAGGTGGGAGGGGGGATGGATGCATGTGGTAATGAGGAGACATGAGCCTAAACAAAGCCTGGTGCTAAGCTCCCACCCGCACCCTGGCATATGCCCTGAGCCTGCCCAGAAATGACAGCCAGAACTCCAAGCAGAGGGCATGCACCCACTTCCAGAGGCTGAGCAGCAAATGACGATGGAGGCATCTCAACAACTGCAGAGGGATCTGAAGCAGCATGTGGGACAGCCAACAGGAAAAGCGGCCCATCCCCAGACAATGGAGGCTGTCAAGGTTGCAATGATCATGAAAGGCGTCAACTTCCATCAACTCCAGGTATGGCTCCAACGGTGCGGTGCACCCCCAGATACAGTGGATGCTGCTTCATCCAGGTAGGCACAGAGTCTGAAGGCACAAAGCCTGAAGCAGGATCACACAATTCACATGGATGAATTGGACTCTTGTGGCATCTCAGCAATCCTCTTGGTCTGTGTAGTAAAAACATAGATGTCCAAGAAGTCATACAATGGTGCTTCGCTCCCGGCACCACCCATCATGCAATCTATAAAAGAGTGAATCATGTAGTGTGATACTTTGCCTGACTGGGCAGAGTGGATACTGCCCACAAAGACGGGTGGAGCAACTGAAGCAAGATGTGGTAGCACCATCCATGTAGCATCTCTGCTGGTTATGGTCTGTTGCATGGGCAAGAGTGGTAGACAGACAAGAAGTGCAACGCAGCTTGATCCCATGTGTGGAAGGCATGAAGTTTGTCCATCTGTTGCTTAAATTTTCATACAAAGTATTCAGCTTCACCACTGTATTGTGGATGGAATGGTGCACTTGTGATGTGGTTGATGCCAAAAGTGAAATATGTTGTCAGTCACAATCACTTCAGGCAGTCCCTCAAGACAAAAGATCGATGACAGGGCTTGGACTGTAGAATGAGCCATATAGAATGCACAGGATCCACAATTGTAAATTTGCTGAAAGTGTCAGTGTTGAGGAGCCAATGCATATTCCAGTAATGACCCATGAAATGCAAGTGCTAACGTTGCCAAGGTGGGCAAATCAAAGAATTGCTGAGGCAGAGCTGAGCACAGGCTTGGCATTGAAAAATCAACTGCTCAGTTTGCACATCCAGACCATGCTAAGTACAAGGATGTCATGCCAGTTGCTTGGTGCAAATGACACCCCAGTGACTGAGTGACCATAGGGTAGCAAACAAAGCATGCCAGACTGGAGAGCAAGAGGAAGCACAACATGTGACTGGTCACTATCAGTGGGAAGCACAGTGACACTGGTAAACTGAAAGAGTTTGCCAAAGGGCAAACATCAATGAACCACAGAACTGTGAATCTGAGTGGCTGAACACAGCCAACAATGTGGATGTAGTGCAACAGATTCCATAAATCAGGGTCTGCTACTGTGGCTTAGTTAATTTTCTGACCATTAAGTAGAAAGCTATGTAAACCATCTGTTTCTTGCACATCAGTGTAACAAGGACTCATCATATTCAAAATTGAGACCAACATGGAACTGAGAAAGAGCATCTGCATTGGCATGCTTAAAAATAGACCAGTACACAATTTCATATT
The DNA here is from genome assembly GCF_023864345.2 of Schistocerca serialis cubense. Taxonomy (NCBI): domain Eukaryota; kingdom Metazoa; phylum Arthropoda; class Insecta; order Orthoptera; family Acrididae; genus Schistocerca; species Schistocerca serialis. The sequence goes on along the minus strand of NC_064643.1, from coordinate 609,587,852 downwards.
GGTAATTTGACAGGAGAAGAGCCCATCATTGCAACTTCTGTACTGTGCAAGTTGCGACTGACAAGGAGAGCTAAATAAAGATTGAAGAGGTTTATGGTCAGTCACAAAGTAAAAACTGTACCAATGCTGTAAAGAGGAAACACTACAGCCAAGACCAACAGTTTGGCTCAATCAAAATGAACAAGACATTGAGCACAAAGCAAAAAATCTTTCAACCTCTGGAAAGCAGACTGACACTCTTGTGATCAAACGAAAGGAACATTATTCCTGTGCAAGTGATGTAAGGGAGCCACAGTCTGTGCAGCATTAGGAGTAAAACCAGATATAGAACATGAGCTTCCTAATGCGGACAGCAATACCTGCACTTTACATTAGGTTGGAAGGTCAAGTACAGCAAGCAAATGTGATTGCAAAGGTTGAACACACTGGCTATTGATGACATATCCTAAATAATCAAGTTCTGTCTGAAAAACACACATTTTTCTCTGTTGCACTTGAGACCAGCTGCAGATAACATTCGAAACAGAGTACAAAGATTACTAATGTGTTTTCAGGAGTATGACATGAGATGACAATGTCATCTACATGATTTGAGTAAAAAGTAACTTCTATAGTCAGCTCCTCCAGAAAGTGCTGAAACATGGCGGGTGCTGAAGCACTGCCAAATGGCAGTCTTAAAAATTTGAAGAAACCCATATCAGTATTAATGACAAAGACTTGTTGTAACTGCTCATCTAAAGGTATTTGCAAGTAGGCATTGTGCAAGTCAGCTTTAGAAAAGTATTGCCAGTCACCCAATTCGTCCATCATTTCTTCCAGGCACAGAAAGGGATAACTGTCAATGAATGTTTGAGGATTCTCAGTTTTCTTGAAATCGGTACACAACCAGAGTCTACCAGATGGCTTATTTAGAATAACAAGAGGGGACGCCCACTGACTGACTGTAATGGGTGCTATGACCCCATTGTATTGCGAAGCAGTGAGATCCTGAATCACCTGTTCTCGAAGAGGATGCGGAACAGGATGAGATCGAACAAAACACGGATGTGCATTGTACTTCATTGAGAGATTGGCTACAGAATTATTGGCTTTGTCTAAATCCTCATAAAAATCCTGAAATTAGATTAGGAACACTATCCTAAAGATCAAAGGAAATAACAGAAAGTACATTGTGCCAAAAGGTTAATCCAAACAAATCCAAAGAGTCTAGACCAAAAATGTTAGCACTGTCTCAAGAGCAAAGCACTGTAAACCATCACCAACTTTGTCAGATTTCAGAAAGTTGCAGGAAGGCTACAAGTGCCATAGACAGGAATGTCATGGCCATTACATGCTGTCAGAGTATAGCGTGCGGTGCACAACATAGGTTTTCCAAGCAGTTCGTAAGTCCTACGGTTAAGCAAAGTCACTGAAGCTCCAGTGTCAAGTTGCAAATGAATTGATTGTCAAGGAATGGTAATCTTCTTCTTCTTCAGTAGCTCTACAGCCCTTGGTGAGCCTTGGCTTCTTCAACAATCTTCCTCCACACTTCTCGGTTATTTGCTGCTCTTTTCCACCCCCGGACTCCCATATTGGTGATATCCATTATTACCTCATCGATCCATCTTCTTCTAGGTCTCCCTTTTCGCCTGACTGAATGGATCATACCTTTCATCATTTTCTTTGGAATTCTATCATCTGCCATTCTCTCCAAGTGTCCTAGCCATCGTATTCGCTGTGATTTCACAAATTTTACTATGTCCCTGCCTTGTATTAACTCTTGTAATTCGGCATTGTAGCGTATTCTCCAGCCTTCTTCCTCCCTTATTGGCTCATAGATTTTGTGTAGTATTTTCCGCTCAATGCTTCTTAGAGCATTTTTATCATGTTCTGTCAACGTCCATACCTCTGAGCCGTACGTGATAACTGGGCGGACTAGGGAATTATATATTAGCAGTTTAGTTTTTCTTGTAACAAGGCTATTTTTGAAAAGCTGCATATTTGCAAAGTAAGCTCTGTTTCCTGCTTGTATTCTTTCCCTTATAGCCTTTCCAATACTGTTATCATTTGTTATTAGGGCTCCAAAGTAGTTAAAAGAGGACACTCCATTGAAGCATTTCCCATTGATGTTTAGGTTTTTAGGGGTTCTTCTGGCCTCAGATTGTGACATTACCATATATTTTGTTTTGTTTTCATTTATTATGAGGCCAATTTTTAAGGCTTCTGTTTCCATTGCCCGGTATGTTTCTAGAAGTGTATTGTTATTTCTTCCTACTATAGCAATGTCATCAGCGTATGCACATATCTGGCTAGTTTTCATAAATATGGTGCCTCTTTTGTTGATTTTATTTACTGCACTATGCAGGGCTATGTTGAATAGGACAGTGGAGAGACTATCCCCTTGCTTCACACCTTTATTAAAGTCAAAGCTATCACTTGTTCTGCTAAGGACCTTTACTTTTGCTCTTGTCTCTGTCATTGTCATTCTGATTAGTCTTATTAATTTAGCACATATACCAACTTCTTTCAGTACTCTGTATAGTTCTTGCTGATTTATGCTGTCAAAGGCTTGTTTGAAATCGATGAATAAGAAATGCAGATCTATATCATATTCATAGAACTTTTCCATCATTTGCCTTATCACAAATATTTGATCAGTTGTTCCTCTGCCTGGTCGAAAGCCACACTGATATTCCCCTAGTATGCCTTCTGCACACTTCTGTATCCTTTCGTTTAATATACTTGTGAAGATCTTATAAGCTGTACTTAGGAGTGTTACACCTCTATAGTTTTCACTTGCTGTTCTGTCCCCTTTCTTATAAATGGGGACTATTATTCCAATTTTCCAATTATCTGGCATAGTTTCTGTTTCCCATATATCTGATATTAATGTGTGCAGTTCCTTTATTACAGCCTCACCATCAGTTTTTATTAATTCAGCAATTATGCTGTCTTCCCCAGGGGCTCGATTGTTTTTTGACTTGTGCACAGCCTGGGAGACCTCTTGTAGAGTTGGCTTCCTTGCCTCATTGGTTTCATTGTCTACTTCCAGCTCCACTCTTCCCTCCTGTGCAGCTGTCTCTTCATCTTCTAGGCTGGTGCTTAGTGTATCTTTGAAATACTCTGCCCACCTTCCCACTATCTGTTCTTCCTCCCTTATCATTTTCCCATCTTTACTGGAACAGGCCATTGTTTTTGGTTGGAATCTATTCTTCATTTTGCCTATGGCATGATAGAACTTTCTTATTTCACTCTGTTCCTTTAGTTCTTCTAGTTCTTCAAATTTCTTCTTATTCCACTCTCTTTTCTATCTCTTGCACAGTCTGTTAGCTCTTCTCCTTAATTCTCTATATTGTTCCACATTATTTCTGGTTTCTCTCTGTAGCACTTTTGTTCTTGCCCTGTTCTTCTCCTCTATTGCTGACCTGCAATCTTCATCAAACCACTCCTGGGTTCTTCTGTTCCTTCTTATGCCTATTATTTCCTCTGCAGCATCCTTAATGGCGTTTTCAAACCTGTTCCACCTTTCATCTACTCCTACTGTGGTCTCTTCATTGCTCAACTTTCTGCTTAGTGTTACTTGGTATTTTTTTACTTTGTCAGGAATGTTCAGTTTGTCTGTATTCCATTTCATCATCTTTCCCATTCTGTTGCCCTTTGTTAGTGACAGTTTCTCTCTCAAGACTGATTTTATCAAAAAGTGGTCTGAATCACAGTTTGGTCCTCTGGAGCTCCGTACATCCGTAACTGACGTGGAGTGGCGTGCAATCACTAAAATGTGGTCAATCCAATTGACTACTCCATTGGCTGCAGACTTCCAAGTACCCAGATGGATCCTTTTATGTGGAAAGCAGGTACTTTTAATAATCATATTATTCCTTGCTGCGAATTGGCATAGTAAGTCTCCATTCTCATTGTTTTCTTCATGTAGTGAATATTTTCCAGAAACTCCATACGGATGTTCATTCCTCCCTATTTTTGCATTAAAATCTCCTATTACTAGCATCAGGTCATATTTAGGTACTGCACAGCATACTTTTTCCAAGTCTTCGTAGAACTGTTCTTTAATTATATCCTCTTTTTCCTCTGTTGGTGCATGTGCATTAACTATTGATATATTCCTAAATTTACCTTTTAGTCTGAGTCTGCACATCCTTTCATTTATAGGTTCAAATTCTAGAAGGCTTTTCCTAACTTCCCTAGTTATTATAAACCCTGTTCCAAGTTGGCCTGTTCTTTCTTCTGGTCCACTATATACCAATGAGTAATCAGGTTTATCTATCTGCCCATTCCCTTGCCATCTTATTTCCTGTAGCCCTACAATATCATATTTGAATTTTAAAATTTCATTGGCTATTTCTTTCATTTTTCCAGGCTGAAGCATTGTCCTCACATTCCACGATGCTACAGTTAGATCCTTTATCCATTTCCTTTGCCGGGGTCATGATACATGCTTTCCATCCAGTTTCCGAGGCTTCTGTTGAATTTCCGTAATATTCTTTTTTTTTACAGGATGGGGTTATTAGCCCCATGCCCAACCCCCAACCTGGAGGACCAGGATTTGTATGAGGTTTACTCCTCTAGGGAAGCTGGCTTCACTGCACCTCTAGAGCCCTCCCTGCCCTATGTTGTGGGACACACTTTGTCTGGCTCCTCTGTCGAGACCAGACCGGCTTGGGAGACCCTGCCAGTAGCTATGCTACTGCCGGCATAGCTCTCGACTTCACCAAAGCACGCAAAACCTCCCGCCCGGCACTGAAGGTGCCTACTATAAGGCGGTGTCCCCTGGGAGGGCAAGGAATGGTAATAGACACAAGAATTTTGTCTTTACATAGCACTGGAGCCTTTTCTGAAAGTCAATTACACAGTTTTTTGCACTAATGACACTGTGTCACTTCGAAAACACTCTACACTTTGTTTGTGACTTAGATTTGTTTTAGCAGAAGGGGGTGCCTCACATTTCTGTAAGCACACAGACTGTGCACGTCCTTGTATGCTACAAAAAAAAGTAAAGTCACTTCATGCAAGGGGCAAGATTGATGATCATGTGCCATATTACAGGACATGACTTCACACTTTGTGCCAGACATGACACAAGTTTATGTGAACAATGTAGCTTTGGCCCATCAGGCCACTGTTTGCAAGCCAGCTGCAGGGCTTGTTTGTCACAAGCAGAAGAAGCAGGCACTGCCTCAAAACTGCCTGCTGTGCTTATGCAGGAATTTTCATACTGAAGAACCTGTGGAACCTGTTGAAAGGCAGGTTCTCGATATTTAAGAATCTGTTCCTGAATTTGAGAGTCAGCTACACTATGTGTGATGGCATGAAAAATCATTGCATCACTGTGGTATCTGCCACAGTCATGTTTGAATCTACTCTGTCCTAGTAAGGCCCTGCAAATCAAGTCACCCACTGATGGTATGTCTGTCCTTGTTGCTTATACAACCTAAATAACTTGTAACAAGCAGCCACTATGTGTACCCTATCCTCATAATACGTTTTAAGTGTCTGTAATAGTTCCCCATGTCTTATATGTTCTGGTCATTAAGTGTGGAAGAGTTCAAAGTACAGTTGATAAACAGTCACTCCTGCCATGGCCAAGAAATGAGACTGTTCGTAAGTATTTTGTATATGATGCCCTGTGACGTGCGTATTGAACTGTGTGAGGTATTCATCTAGTCTTCCTTCATCTTGTCAAACTCATGAAATGGCAACACACATGCAGGTAGTGTGGGCAGTGATGCTGCCCTTGTTTTCTGCATCATTTTCAAAGCCACTTGTGTCGTCATAAAGCATTTTCTCACATCAGACAGTTGTGCTGTTTGTTGACTCTGAAACTGAATAAGCTGTGTTAGATCAATGGTAATTGGCACAGCAGATGAAAGTGGCATGGTAGTCAATGTCAACTAAACAATATATGAAGATGTGAAAAGCATAACAAAATAGCAGAGAAAAAAGGAGGTACAAAAGCAGAACCTCGGAACCTGCAACATAATTATCACAAACAAAGTAAATACAGGGGACATAGAATATAACCTCACAACAGAAAAGAACCAACCAAAAAGGCAATGGTAAAGTAAGAAGTCAACAAGACTTGAAGACTGCCACATGTGGAAACAAATTCTTTGTCAGGTATGTTCTTTACTACTTTGTACACAACAGCAAGGAAAGGTGGGCTTCAGAGTGGTGCAGTACCTGTCATCATGGGGAAGCTGGACAGGGGGAGAAATGATAAGTGAACATATAAATACAGTAAACAGAAGTTAACTTAGCTTGTGGCTTTCTCCAAGTGTTGCAAAGAAACTTTACAAAAGAACCAACAGCAATATAGTCCAACTATTATGAGAAGCGCAAGAGCATTATGCAGTGTGAGGCTTCTGTCATTAACCCATGAGTGAACTATCAAAGGCTGACTAAGGTTTAAGACTGTTGAAGGCTTTGATAGAGACTGGGGTGTGTAGCTGCCACTGACCACCCTACATCATGGTGGCAGAGGGTGCTTATAGTCAGAGCCACTGATGGCGTGGCTCAGTGGGTAGGCATTATTGAATCTGCCAGGTCTCCACACAACCACTATTGGTGTCTGTCGGAAACATGTGTTTCCATTGCCATCTGTGAGACACAAGTGAGGATGGTATCAGTCTATGATACCACAAGAATGAACGTCAGTTTTCAAGGATGTTTCTTCTTAACTCCATTTTTTTTTCCAGATCATTTGGATGTTGCATTTAGTTCCATCTGTCACAGTCAGGGACGTCAATGTACAAGTGGGAGTGAGGTAAAATATGTTAGTGAGAATATTGACAGGAGCTTCAAAGAACTTTGTGTAACATAAAGAAATGTGGCAATAGATGAGAGCACAATAAGATTCAAGAGAAGAATTCTATTAAAGTGCAACAATCAAAAGAATTATATAAAGTGGGTTGTATAAGTTTGCTGTCTGTGTGACTCAGAAAAAGTTTTATGTTTTTTCTCATATTCCATACTGTGGAAAGACAACCAGAGAAATTCTAATTCATTCTAATTTACCTTTCGCAACCTGAATAGTGCTTCATTTGGCACAGCAATTGCTAGCTTGTGCAGATGGTTTGGGCTATCACATATTTACTGACAGGTTCTACACAAGCCCTCAACATGCTTGGGAATTGGATAAAATGAAATTTCATCAAACAGTAACAGTTATGTCTTCTAGGAAGGATTTTCTATGCAATTTGAAGAAGGTGAAACTTGATAAATATGAGTTATGTGCCTATAAAAGTAAGATAACTGTTATGTGGCTTTCATTCCATGACAAGAGGTTAGTTACTATACTGAGTACATTCTTTGGTCATCAGACCCAATTGATCACTGGTTATAGGAAAAAAGAGCTTGTGCAGCTCCTGAAATCCAACATTATTTTGGAACACACAAAGTTTATGGAAAGAGTGGACAATGCTGATCAGTACAGTGGTTGCTATGGTTTTACAATGTGGTCTTTCAAGTGGTGGAAATAATTATTGTTCTAACTGTCTGAAGTTGCTGTAACGAACAGTTCTAGTCTTTACTCAGTAGACAAGAATAAATGTGGAAAACAAAACAACTGCCTTTCTTAGCAATCATATACAACCGCTCACTAGATGAAAGGTCTGTTCCTAAAGACTGGAAAGTAGCACAGGTCACAACAATATTCGAGAAAGGAAATAGGAGTAACCCATTGAATTACAGACCCACATCACTGACCTCAATCTGCATTAGGATTTTGGAGCAGAAACTGTATTCGAACATTATGAATCACCTTGAAGAAAATGACTTATTGATAGATAACCAACACGGATTCAGAAAATATCATTCTTGTGCAATGCAGCTACTAGCTCTTTATTCCCATGAAGCAATAAGTGGTGTCAACAAGGGATCTCAGATTGATTCCATATTCCTAGATTTCCAGAAGGCTTTTGATACCATTCCTCACAAGAGACTATTAGTCAAATTGTGTGCATATGGAGTATCGTCTCAGTTGTGTGACTGGATTCATGATTTCCTCTCAGAGAGGTCACAGTTCGTAGTGATGGATGGTAAATCGTTGAGTAGAACAGAAGTGATATCTGGCGTTCCGCAAGGTAGTGTCATAGGCCCTCTGCTGTTCCTGATTTATATAAATGATCTAGGTGATAATCTGAGCAGCCCCCTTAGATTGTTTGCAGATGACATCATAATAAAATAAGAGTAATCAGAGCTCGAACAGAAAGATTTAGGTGTTCCTTTTTCCTGCACACCATTCAAGAGTGGAATGGTAGAGAAGTAGTATGAAAATGGTTCAATAAATTTTCTGCCAGGCACTTAAGTGTGAACTGCAGAGCAACCATGTAGCTGTAGATGTAGATTTCATACAGAAGAAATATAGTCAAACCGCTAGTCAGCCAGATGAGAAATTTGAAAAAGAGAGAGAGAGAGAGAGAGAGAGAAGAAAAGAAAGAGGAAGACCACCTTCAACTGACACCTAGGGGAGACTAAGTTGGAAGATGCATTTTATAACACAAAATGAAAAAAAATCAATAAAGGATTGCATGGTTTGGGGCAAACACAAGGAGAAAGGAAAGAGAAACAATTTTCTACTGTGAAACATGCAAAAGGAAGCCTGGCTTTCACCCTAGACATTATTCTAAGATGTACCACACAGAAAAAATTATAAACAATCATAAATAAACACCAATGTACTTTCAGAAACTAGTATAAAAGAAAAAATTGTCAAGTGACCCCCATATTACATTTTATTTTTTTAAAACAGTAATGTAATAACCCATAATGCCTTGCATCCTTACCCGCATAAAATAAATATAAGTTGAGGAGAATGCAGTGAGTAAAAAAATTGGTTTGAAAAGGTTTAAAGCCATTAAAGCTTTACATAAAATAATATTTTAAAAAGTTCAAGTAGGCATAGAAAATCAGAAAAGCATCAAGCACCCTTTGCTCAGCTTCTTGCAAGCAAGCTGTGTTTGCTGTCTCACTCTGCCTTAAATCATGTGTGTGATCATTACACTTCCTTATCCTCTTTGCAAAATTTTCTACTGTTTCTCCATGCCTCCACACAATAATGCTCCACTTTTTCTGAAAATACTTCACATTATTCTATTTCTTATATCTTTGCAAAATCCCTTTCTCTAATTGTTCAAAGCTTGCTGCATTCTACTCTGAAGCACCAAAGAAACTGGTGTAGTCGTGCATATTCAAATACAGAGATATGTAAACAAGCAGAATACAGCACTGCAGTTGGCAATGTCTATATAAGACAACAAGGGTCTGGCACATTTGTTAGATCAGTTACTGCTGCTACAATGGCAGATTATCAAGATTTAAGTGAGTTTAAACATGGTGTTATAGTCAGCACATGAGTGATGGAACACAGCATCTCCGAGGTAGCGTTGAAGTGGAGGTTTTCCCATATGACCATTTCACTGTGAATACCAGGAATCTGGTAAAAAATCAGATCTCTGACATCGCTGCCGCCAGAAAAAGATCCTGCAAGAACAGGACCAATGACGACTGAAGAGGATTGTTCAACACGACAGAAGGGCAAGCCTTCTGCAAATTGCTGCAGATTTCAATGCTGGACCATCAACAAGTCCCGGCGTGTGAACCATTCAACAAAACATCATTGATATTGGCTTTTGGAGTTGAAGGCCCGCTCATTATCCTTGATGACCGCACAACACAAAGCTTTATACCTCACCTGGGCCTGTCAACACTTACATTGGACTGTTGATAACTGGAAACATGTTGCCTTGTCAGACAAGTCTCATTTCAAATTGAATTGAGAGGATGGTTGTGTATGGGAATGGGGACAACCTCATGAATTCATTGACCCTGAATGTCAGCAGTGGACTGTTCAAGCTGATGGAGGCTGTGTAATGGTGTGGAGCATGTGCAGTTGGAGTAGTATGGGACCTCTGATATGTATAGATCCGACACTGACAAGTGACATGTACGTAAGCATTCCGCCTGATTATCTGCATCCATTCATGTCCATTGTGCATTCCGATGAACTTGGGTAATTCCACCAGGCAAGGCGACATGACACATGTCCAGAATTGCTAAAGAGTGACTCCAGGAACACACTTCTGAGTTTAAACACTTCCGCTGGCCACAAAACTCCCCAGACATGAACATTATTGAGCATATGCCTTGCAATATGCTGTTCAGAAGAGATCTCCACCCCCTCGTACTCTTACAAATTTATCAACAGCCCTGCGGGATTCATGGTGTCAGTTCCCTCCAGCACTGCTTCAGACGTTAGTCAAGTCCATGCGACATCATGCTGCAACACTTTTGCATGCTTGTGGGGGCTCTACATGATATTAGGCAGGTGTACCAGTTTCTTTGGCTCTTCAGTGTATAATGCTTCCATACACCTCACATACATTTTTGCTTCTCCCACGAGTCACAATGTTTCTACCTGAAATATCTGACTATCCACCCCACCAAACATCTATCCTGACATTTTAAGGTCCTCCAAGAATGATCGTACACCCTCAAATAATTTTCTGGAAAAGAGAGCAATCAGTCTTGCAGCAGCTGCATCCATCTCATGCTGTGGTGCCTGCAGGACTGAAAACTGCCCCTGTAGCTGCACATAATCTGCTGTTAGTGGTACTACTTTTTCTAACAATATCCACACTGCTTTTGGCTCTGTTGAACCTCTCATCTCTGCCTCTGCCATTACAATACTCTTTCTCTCCATTAGAGACAATAACACAACAGCAAAATAAAATTAATTATACTTAATTATACTTCAAAAAGGTCACTACAAATTAGTCTTTACATCACATCAAGAACCATCTAGAGTCTCTACACTGCCTTGTAAAATGATCATATTGATGACCTGTATAACAGGTTTAAGGCACTGACTCCATGCATCATGCATAATGCCCAAGTAAGCTACACTGCATACACCTCACAGGCATCACATACTGATCTCTGCTATTATCTTTAAACTCAGTTAAGTCAGTTGGTTTCTCCAGCCTAAAGAAGGTAACCTTCAAGTTAAAATAACAGTCACATCTCACTTCCACATCTACTATACCCTCCAAAATATAACCAAACTGTTAATCACTCATCACAATGTGTTGACATCATAGGTCATGTTCCAGACATTGTTCTGCTTGAAGACAATACCTCAGATTCTGTCCCTTGTGCAGGGTGGGGCAGGTATGAGCCAGGATAGTGCAAGTGGGCAATGGAGGCAAAGTGGGAGCCCACGTGACTCCAGAAAGAGGCGGCTGCAAATGTAATAAGTTCTTTTACTGGCGCATGTGCACTGCTTGACACATTGGGTTAGTGGTGGTTGGCTGGCCACTGAATTCTGTTGGGATGGCTGCCTGCACACCCTGTATTGCTGACATGGCACTACATATAAAATCCTTCTCTTGTTCAAAATTAAAGAAAAAATTCTAAGCCTTTCAGAGAGAAGTACTAATATAACAATTAGTCTTTGAAATAAAGGAAACGAAATGATTGGTGTAGCTAATTTTAACACACAGTTGTTAATAAGGTAATACTAGACAACAGATTAGTAATAAACGTTTGAATCACCAAATATGGGATGCATAAAAATGGGTGCAAGAAATCACAATCAGATTTCATAAATCATGAAATGATAATGAAGGGAGGTTCTTCGATTGATCATGCAAATTTGCATATAGGCAGCTGTAATGGCAGCCAATCAATTGCATCACCATATCAAGACTTCCATACTGTTCATCTCCAGCTAATGCTGAAGCAGATAATAAGTGGGTTAGGACAAGACAGTTACAAAAATTTTAGGTAACACGAGTTTTGCATTTTAACATATGTCTACTGTCCTAAAATGCACAAACGTGAAGGAAATACTGCACTTACTAGTTACAGAGTGCACCTATCACAAGACAGGAGAAGTGGGAGAGTGTGTGAAGGAGACAAGATCTCTCGCTAAAAAAACCAGTACCATCTGTGGGCATTATGTGGTGTAGAACCATAATAACACACTTTTAGAGTAAGAATTAACATTTATTTCGTTACTGAACAGAGTGAATACAGAAGTGGATGTCATACATGGCACAAGAACACAAAGACTGGGTACAAAACCAAAGAGCATAATCAAAGAAGTGTCACTTCATGTCAGAGAGATGCCACAGAGCCACCCCGCCACCCCTCCCCCCCCCCCCCCCCCACACACGCACACAACAGTGTGGAGCATGGTGGGGTGGAGCTACACAACAAAATCCTCATACCAGCCCCGGTGGGTGGAGGCGGCATCTGGCGTGTGTAGTGTGCATCTCGGGCGCGTCGTCATCAGGGCCCCATGTATCAGACAGCTGCGCAGGTGGTGGTGAGTCGAAGGGGGCTGCAGCAGCAGTGGGCGAGGTGACAGCGGAGGCAGGTTGGCGGGGAGCAGCGGGGAGTAGCTCCAGAAGGAATTACACAGGCTTTGCTCATTGCACAGAAACCAGACTTGCTCATACCAATTTCAAAGCGTTAAGACGTTGAGCTTTGTAATGTACTGGCATGCCATCCGTGGTGCAGATTCGGTGACCAGTGTTGTTGCTGATTGCTGAGGCCCATCAAGGGAGGCACATGTGGAGGGGTGACAGGGAGGGGGGGGGGTGGGACAAGCAGTGGCAGTTGACTGACATTGGTGTGCCGGGATGGCATGTGCAGAGCATTGGCAGCAGGCGATGACTGAGACGCAGTGCAGCAGCCACGAAATGCGAGGGATCCCACAAAGCAAGAAAATGCTCATACCAGTTTCGAAGCGTTAAGACGTTGAGCTTTGTAACGTACTGGCATGCCATCTGTGGTGCGGATTTGGTGACCAGTGTTGTTGCTGACTGCTGAGGCCCACGAAGGGAGGCACGCATGGAGGGGTGAAAGGGGGGGGGGGGCATAAGCAGTGGCAGTTGACTGACACTGGTGTGCCGGGATGGAATATCTGGAGCATCGGCAGCAGGCAATGACTGAGGACGCAGTGCGGCAGCCACAAAATGCGAGAGATCCCAGGAAGCAAGAATATGGTGTGTCAGTGACAGGCCGGAGTGAAGTGGGCGGGGCAGCAGATGACGACGGAGGGCATGGCGCGGTGGCCATGCGATGCAAAACATCCGACGAAGTGAGAACAGGAGCGGCTGCTGGTCCAATTGCATTGGTGTGGAACCAGCAGCAGGGAAAGTACACTTTGACACAGGAGCGAAGCAGAGTGAAGACACAGAAGGAGAGGGAGGCAGCATTGAAAGAAGCGGCTCTGCAGAGAGGCTGCATAAGGTCCATGCATGAGCCAATCCAGCAGAGGCAGTTGCAATGCAGTATTGTAACTCTGCATTATGTGTGCAGAGCCCGTCAATCTGATGCTGATGTCCAGTAAATTGGCGTGACGTGCTGCAGTACGTTTGAACAGAGATGCACATGTGGAAAGCATAGCCAAGGAGGTGGACAGCAGAGACGTGCCGAGTTCGTTTGAGCACAGAACGGTAGAACTAGACATGTGGCAGAGTGTAGCGGCCTGCAGGTCTGGTGAAATTTCGTAATGGTGTAGAAAGTGTAACCCAAACACAAGACCATCCACGTCAGAGATGTGGAAGGTCCAAGGAAATGTCGCACTTGGTGATAGATGAAGCGACATCTTGGTGGAGCCATGGACTGTGATGAAAGAGTGATTTGCAGTGATCAAATCGAGGTTAGCAGGAGAAAGCATGTTGCCTGTGTGCTTGGCTGGGGTAACACTGATGTCGGTGCCAATGTCAATGAGAAAATGAGTGCCCGATGACAAGTCAGTGACGTAGAGGCGCTGCGCCACTGGAGCAAGTGGTGCAGCATCGGATGGTAGAGTCATGGCGGGACATGAAGCCTAAGCGTGCCCACCTGTCTCAGTTGGGAAAGGCGCAAGGTGCGCGACAGTTGTGGGTGGCATCCCCATAAGTAGCATGGAACCAGCACAGTGCAGCTGACTGTGTCGGGGCAGGAAGCCGATCAGGTTGCTGCTCAGGCGAGATTGACAGCTGTCGGGGGCTGCAGGCAGTGCCTCCTGTAGGGCGCTAGGTGGTAGCTCCTGACAGGTAGATAAGGTGCTGAGGCGAGCACACTGGTCTCTGTTGGCAGAGCGCAGAACTGAAGGCACAGCCATGCCAACTGTTGGTGACAGGGATGTAGTCTGTGACAGTCGGTGTCGGTGACACATGACTGCGTATGCCGATTGGCCATGCGTAGGCAAACCTCAAGAGGGTTGGTGACGTGAGATAACAGGTGTAGTTGCAGGTCCAATGGCAATTTGACCAACCACAGAGTCCAAAGCTCTGCATATGGTAATGTTTGATCATCAATTAATGCATGAATGCACCGCCAAAGCTGTGAAGATGTGGAGTCATGAAGGTGCTCATCGTGGTTTTTGCCGTTCAATACTTGGGTGAGGTGGGCGGCGAGAGTTGCAGATCACTGATGAGGTCTGGATGGGCATGGAGATGGCTCACCAGGCAGACAAAATGTGCGTCATTGACCAAAATACCATGGATATCCAGAAGATGGTCCACCAGTGTGAACCAAGTCCTAGGGTTGTCCTTTTGCAACACAGGCAGCTTAGGAAATCTGCTGGGTAACGCATGTTAGGTGGTAGGTGGTGGTAGGTGAAGATCTGTGTTGATCGTGGAGGGAGCCCCCGATGCCAGGAGTGCAGTAGCAGTGAACGCTCCATCACCCAAGGTCTGTGTGTGTGCGGGGGGGGGGGGGGGGGGGGGGCAGCTGCAAGCAACACACAGTGTGGAGTGAGCCGACGGCACAATGTGTTCCAATGCAGGCCCAGAGGTGGGCACAGTGTGGGCATAATGGCCGGTGCCGTTGCAACAGCGGGTGGAAGGCGATCGAAAAGCAGCCACGGGAGGGCTGGTATGGAAGCCAGGGCAGAAGAAATCGCCAATGTCATTACAGGAGCAGGTAGAAGGCGCAACTGAGATGACCAGTGTCACCAAGACAGCATGCAGAGGAGGAGCGGGGAGGGGGGGGGGGGGGTTGCACTGACGTCAGGCATATAAGAATGTGCAACCCCATGCACATAATTGTTTGAATTATAGTTCTCGAACTGCGTCTGCACATCAAAACCACCAGAAGGTGGCTGCTTAATTGGAGAGTAAAACGCCATGTCCTTCACACGATTATTATTCACAATGTCGGTGAGCAGCGTGCATAGTCTGGATGGTGGGCCTTGCTGCGTAGTAGCATTTTATGGTGGCCATGTTAGGCCGGTGGTGGTTAAGTGGCCACTGGTGTGCCAGGGGCCAGTAAATTGTTCACTTTTAACCAACCGTACATTAGGAAATCTTGCATATATGCAAGCACAGTTAAAAGGGTGCGTGCCACCAGCACTAAATGACACTGGTAGATCCATTGTTTTCAAGACAATGTGGGCCAACACATGGAGTCTGTTACTGATGGAAATAAGCACAAAATAATTTCTGAATGCACAACATTGAAGTCGGGGTCACCACTATGAGTATTATTTGGCATAGAACTGTAATAATGCACTTTCAGAGTAAGAATTAACATTTATGTCATCACTGAACAGAGTGAATACAGAAGTGGGTGTCATATTTGGTGTGAGAACACAAAGACTTGGGATGAAACCAAAGAGCATAATCAAAGAAGTGTCGCTTCATGTCAAAGACGCCACACATTTATTTGACAGATTATGTTTAGGCTCCACTACATTATGTCATTCCATCTAAGGAATAGTTGATACAGCAATTAATTCTGAGAAAGGGCGATCATACAGCCCTCTAGAATTGTACTGACAAAGTTTACTGCCTAACGTGGTGATATCATACAACCTGCAGTGAGATGGTTCCTGTTAATTGTCTGTACTCATTTCCAACTAAGAAACACTTAAACTAACAAGTCAATAATGTACTTCATAAGAATTTCATTTGACGTACATGTTAGGTCAAAGATAAAAAAATGGTAGTTTTTCTTTTATTTACATGGGTATTGTCTTTTGCTCACTTTAGAACTGCATTGTCATAGCCATGTGAATGTTAACAAAATAACGGTTTGTATCAGAATCACTGATTGGTAAAAGGAGGAAAGTCCATTTTTTTTCAAAAATAAGCTGAGATATACATTTAATTTTGGAGCTTTCCACTCATTGATGAGTGAAAACAGGAAGAAAAAAACAGTAATAATACAGAAAGTATAAAGCAATAAAATAAATAAAGTATAAAGTAATTAGTGGAATAGAGAAGAATATCCAGACATTCTTGTGTTTCCCATTCACTAGTGTGAGCAGCATCACCAGATGTCAGGCAAAGAATGTTACAACAATGCTAGTAAGTGACATTTAAACACACTGTTTCTGTTTTAATGTCTCACATTATTATCAATGTGTTTGCATAAGTCGCTGTTTGTAGACTCGTCGCATAATGAGTGATAGTGACTCTGAAATTGAAAAAGTGCCTGGTAGAAGAAAAGATGTAAGAAATGTCGATGAGCATGTCAAAGAAAGATGCAAGAGAGCTAGATCACTAGGACAGTAGTACATAACCTCTAAAGGATTTGTTGTGCCAGCAAAACGATCTGGTCCACCATGCAAGTAAGTTTTACATAAATTTTTTCATGTGATATTTGTCTTCATTTTACTACTAAATATTTAAGTGAAGTATACAGTATCTTGCTCCAACATTCTGTTTTATTGCAGTTGTTACAAAATGTGTTTTGAAAATTTCAAAGATGAGGATTAAATGGAAATAATTAGGAGATTGTACAATGGTAAAACTAAGAGGGAGAAAGATCTGTATTTAATGAGACTGATAGAGCAATCACCTGTACAAAGGAGAAGAAGCAAAAAAGAAAATCTGACATTTGTGAAGAAAGGTACATACAGATTCTTTGTTATGAAACAGACCGAAAGGATACAGGTGTATCACAAAGCATTTTGCAGTTTGCATGCTGCAAGTGATAAGGCTGTTGTACACTTAACATTGCTCCTTGCTAATGGCCAGTCTCCAGGTGACCGTGGAGTAAAGCATATTAACAGGGGAAATACAGTTGGATCTGATGTCATTGCTAAGATTGATACTCATATTCTATCATTCCCAACCCACCAGTCACACTACACTTTCAAAAGCATTGTATATTTGTATTCCAACTTAAATGTGAAAAAGATGCATGATTTGTTTTGTGATAAAAACCCAGAACTGACAGTGAAGTATGAATATTTTCTCAAATACTTCAATGAAAAGTTTCATTATAGATTTGGTCACCCACAAGTAGATGTATGTTCTGCCTGTGAGGAGCTCCTAGCCAAAATTAAATCTCCATTCCTGAATGAAGTTGCAAAATAAGTGGCTGTCACAGAATTGATGGTTCACAAACAACGAGCATCTAAGTTTTATAAAAAACAACAAGAGGTGATAAAACTGTGTGCTGAAAGGAATGATGTAGTTAGCCTGGTGTTTGATTATATGCAAAATGTTCCCCTTCCATGTCTTCCTGTACAGGAAATGTTCTACTTACGAAAGCTGTGGCTTTTTGTATTTAGAATCCATAACCTGAAAGACAATACAGACCAGTTTTATTGCTACCATGAAGGGCAAGGCAATCAACGCCAATGAAGTGTGCACATTTCTCAGTGACTTCATTAGTGGTCTACCTGACTCAGTGAAAGAACTACATGTGTTTGGTGATTCTTGTGGTGGGCAAAATAAGAACAAGACTGTTGTACAATATCTGATGTATCTTGAAATGACTGGGAAATTTCCAATAATTCAGCATTACTTTTGTGTTCATGTTCACTCCTTCCTCCCATGTGATAGGGACTTTGCCATAGAGAAAAGAGTCATACAACAACGAGATAGAATCTACTCTGTCAAAGAAATAGCGACCACAACACTTCAAAAATTCTTTGTTTGCCTTAAGTTTTCAAGCAAAGGAAAGATTTTTGCTTGCTAAATTTTGGCATTTGATCTATAAGCATCAGAATCCAGGGTATGCCATTTGTCCGGAATGGATAGATGAACTGCTTCACAATACATACAGGCTTTTTAAAGGACAACAAATACTTGATTATCCCAGAACTATGGCATACAACAATAAGATTCCTATAAATTCAAAGAGGCTGCAAGATCTTAATAAAGTAATGAAGTACATTCCATTAGAGTATCAAAAGTTTTTTACCAACATTCTTCAGTGGCCCACAGGACATAATGATTTCCAGTCTGATGGAGAAGATTAGGACTTCAAAAAAGACAACATAGTACAATCTGATAAGAAGATTAAATAGTGTTAAAGAATATTGTTAATTAAATTTTTTTATATTGTATCACAGTCCATTGTTTATCTTAAGATGTTTTACTAAATAAATATCAATGTTTTCAAATAGTTAGTAACATAAATGAAAATAAACAGCTGTGTAAATTTATGTTACTGTGACATTCTTTGCAAACTCCCCATGAGAGGATCATTTATTGGAAAAGGGACGAATGTCCACCAGCTTCCAAAGAGGATAGCTTCAAAAATATTTATTGAATACCCTGAAATGACTCTTCACGGTGTACAGACAACCTAGTTCTACAAGTTTGTAATGGATCACAAAACTGTAGGAATAATATTGTCAGTGTTAACAAGGTTATTTTACTTTTCTCTAAACAGATGTGATTGGACTTTCTTCGTTTTCCCAATTACTGATTCTTAAACAGTAATGGTTGTAGTTTTAGAATTTTCACTGATTCTCTACCACAGTATATAAAGTGTGCCTAGCTGTAGAACTATTGTCATGTCAAGTGGTATTGTTTGGCTTATCAGAGCTAAATAACAACATTAGAGTCCTGTAAATTGCAGACACACTGGGCAGGTGTCCAAGAGGAGAACTCCATCCAATGCCTAGATACTGTTTAAGATGACCATGAAAAGACACATATTAGCAGAGGCAGCAAGCTTGATTCTTGCTCCTGAGAACTGCAACTTCAGTGGGTTTACACAGGTTAGAGTGCTACTACAGCAGTACCGATCCACAAAAGGAGTGAGGGTGGGGCCAAATGATGTAAGACACTGTTGTTGCTGGTCATAATAGGAGTGGCAGTGAAGTTTAGCTTTCAGCTGAATGCTGTTGCTACCAAACTTTAAGTTTGTTACCGTAAAATCCAGAAGCATCCCTTCCTACTGAGTATGAGAATGGGAGGAATCTAAATGTGGTTGGCCACAGGCACCCTGGGGGTGAAGAGTGACTCGTCAGATTTTCTGAAGCCTGTAAAGTGCCAGTTGGTTGGTAGGCCTACTATAAAAAGGGAGAAACAGTGCCCCATCACAGTGATTCTTTAAAAATCCCAGTCAGCCTATTGGGGTACTGACTCAGTGTCACTCATGGCTGGCCTCTGTAAATTCTGACATATCTGTTTTTCTCACTTAAAGCATTGCTCTCAAATTTGTAGTTAACAAGCTGCTGGCATTCAGTACTCTGTTAGCACTCACCCCCATGGATTCAGACACAGACTTCTATTGTGCAACCAACTGCCTTGTTTGCTTTGTCTAATGCTCAGAATTATCCTTCAGTGTAGAAGTTAGCCTGATCGCTAATAAACAGTGTCAATCACACCCCAGAATTCCATGAGTCTCCTGCAGGAAGCATCCTGTCGAGTCCCAAAATCCGTACCTCTCGTAGATGCCCTGTTTAGATTAGATTACATTAGATTTATTTTCATTTCAATTAATCTGTAGGGAGGAGGTCATCCAGGATGTAGAAAAACAATAATACATGACAAACATTTTCAACTAAAACAAATAAGCTAATGTACTTTCCACAGGTCCCAAGTGGAATGATCATCTTTTTTAATGAACACTCATTTACTAAAATTTTAAATTTTAAAAAATGGTTTTTTTTCATTTATCAGGTAATAAACATATAATAGAACTACTACAATACTCATTTACATTGAACACATGACCGCACTGATCCAAGTCAGCAACCTACCTTCACTGGAAATTTATCTTTCTGCATTTGCTCCTCATCACTCAAAAGTTGCAGACTGACCTCAAACCCCCTGTCTTCACTGTATCCTGTGTTAGGACATGACAGTCAGCATAGGGACCCCAGGTGTCACCAGCCCATGGAGTAGGACCCAACCAAAGAATTGTCTATCTGGTCTGACACATGTTGTTCTAGCATGGCCAGGATGTCTTTCAGGTAGGCTTCACATGCTCAACAAAGGAATCATGAAAAAAACCACACAACAGAATCAGTGGTACTGCAGCACAATGCACAATGGTTGGGCTGAAAGAAAAACATTAGACATAGAAATACAGAATTGTCTTTCTTGACACTGAGTTCAAGGCCATACACTTAAAATGTTTTTTATATTTATTTTCAAGAACTGTTAAGGTTTTTTGCCAAGGGAGATGATCTTTCTTAAATTTCATTTGCCTTATTTTGTTTACTACTTTTCATTGCAGCATAACCACACAAGTTTTGTGATTGCTGTACAGCACAATGCAGTCTCTATAATCTCAATGTTCGTAACAAGCACTATGCATTGGTGTCTGTGTTATTCATTCTCTTTATGTTCATTCACACTTTATGTTATTTGAAATTCTGCAATGGTGTTACTTGTGCTGCAGTCAGTTCGATGATCAGATCTGTGGTATGTAGTTAGGATTGTCGTCGGGTGTGTATATGTTGTGTTGGCTGAAGAGCCAACACCATGTTAGTAGAGGAGGCCAAAATGCATGCGTTTTAGCTCAGGCAGACTGGCGTGAGGAGGGAAGGACTATACTGACGTGAGGTCTGGAACATGACAAGGAATTAGAATTCAGGGTCCGACGTATACTAGTGGACCACGGCCGATTTAAAGCCTACCACCTAGCAAGTGTAGTGTCTGGCGGTGACACCACATTCCTCCCCCACAAATCAGCGTACGGTCATGGTATAAGGTCTCCGTCTGCCATGGGGAGGACCCCATGTTGATGTATGCGTGAGGTGGGGAGCCTAACAATAGGCGAGGCTGTGCCATTCGGATCGTGGGGAGCTAGGGAACCCTGGAAACCTACTCCAGGGTGCACGCCAACATGCGGTGTATGCGCCCATAGAGAGACAGGAGGGGCCGATGGGTCGACCTCCATCGGGCCGGGGCACCCGACGGGTGAAGACGACATATGGTCCGGAGCGGGCGAGAGTTCCATGTCAGAGGACAACTGGGCACGGGAAGCGATCGGCGATGCGTGACCCAGGGAGGCACCCAGCAGCTGCAGTGACGCGTCCACTGCGGGCGTCGCCAGCAGGAGAACAGGCGGCGGCGCGGCGCCATGGGGGCAAAATGGAAGGCAGCGTCGGTAACATCTTGGGCTGAGGCGAACTAGTAGATGGGTCCCTGGGGCAGTGACCAGACGGCACCATCGCTGAAAGCAGATGGCGAGCAGCAGAGCCCGTGCGATTAAGATGCCAGCGCACCTCACCAGAGGCCCCCAATACCAGATACAAAGCATGTCCGAGGCAGCGAAGAATGCGCCCTTCGAGCCAGCGCCATGAACCTCAATAGTGGCGGTAGTAGACAACGTCGCCTGGGGCAAAAGCAGGTGTCTGCCACTGCACAGGAACCTGATGCGGCGGATGTAGCAAAGACATCAAGGTTCGATGATGTCGACCGTGGAGCAACTCAGCCGGGGAGCGAGCATCTCGGGGCTGAGAGTGATACGAGGACAAAAAGAGCAATAACACGTCCTCCTGAGAATGCAACTCTTTCAACTTCAACATCTGTGACTTGAGAGTCTGGACCAATCGTTCAGCGGCACCGTTTGACTGTGCCGAAAACGGCGCGGACGTCAGATGTTGAATACCATTGGCCTTGCAGAATGACTGAAATTCTGCGGACATGAATTGTGGGCCATTGTCGGAAACAATTGTCTGTGGAAGACCTTCAATGCAAAAGATAGCAGATAACACTTGGATGGTGGCAGATGATGTCGTGGAAGACATCCGGACAACAAAAGGAAAATTACTGAATGAATCTATCACAACCAACCATCGAGCATTCCAGAATGGACCAGCAAAATCGATGTGTAAGCGTTGCCAAGGGAAAGTGGCTTTTGGCCATGCAAAGAATTTCCGCGGTGGTGCTGATTGTTGTTCAGCACATACCATGCAAGAAGAGCACATATTCGTAATCGCGGCATCGATTCCGAACCAAGTACAGTGCTGATGAGCAAGTTGTTTCGTTCTCACTATACCCAAATGTCCTTGGTGGAGAAGCTTTAAGACAGAGAACCTCCTTGTGAGCAAAAAATCGGCGAACCAAAGGGTCCCCGATCCGTGACTTTGACAAGCGCCATTGCATAGCAACAACACACAGAACGGTAGCAAGGACAGGGTCGGCAGTTGTGGCTGTAGCTACACGACGAAACTCAATCGGAAATGATTCGACCACGTCATTGGTTTCCGAATCAATGAACATGCAAGCAAGTTCAGAGGAATCTAATGCCCTATCCTCAGCAACAGGCAAACGGGACAATGCATCGGCGTTTCCGTGCTTAGCAGTGGACCGATACAAGATATCGTAGCGGTACTGTGAGAGGAAAATAGACCAGCGAATGAATTTATGCGCTGTACGTGGAGGTACAGGCTTGTTCGGATGAAAAAGTGATGTCAAAGGTTTGTGGTCTGTGATTATGGTAAAGTGACGACCATATAAGAAGTCATGAAACTTTGTAACACCAAATACGAGAGCCAATGCTTCTTTCTCGATCTGTGAATAATTTCTTTGCACAGACGAGAGCAATTTGGATGCAAAGGCAATAGGGCGATCGTGCGAGCCATCTTTGTGCGCAAGCACAGCACTGATCCCGAAATCCGATGCATCCACCACCAACAAAAGGGGCTTCTGGGGATCAAATGGCGTAAGGCAAGTATTGGAAATATTGGAAAGCAACCCTGATTCCAACTGGCGAAAGGCGCGTTCGCAGTCCGTCGTCCAGACGAATGGAACACCTTTATGGCGTAAGCAATGAAGCGGAGCTGAAATGGAAGAGGCATGCGACACATATCTGTGATAATAGTTGATTTTTCCCAGCACACTCTGCAGCTGCTTCAAATTCTGCGGCGAAGGCAAGTCTTGTATGGCACGGAGGTGCGTAGGACTGGGATGTATGCCTTGGGCATTGAGTACATGGCCCAGGTATGGCAAGTCACGAGCAAAAAACACACATTTGTCCTTCCGTAAGCTAAGACCATTTTGTCGCAAGACCTGAAATAATGTTCTGAGATTGGCTAAATGTTCTTCTCCCGTCTTTCCGGAGATCACAATATCGTCCAGATAGTTTGCTGCAGTAGGGACCGACAGTTTGTAGATATTGCTGAAACAATGCAGGGGCGGATCCACACCCGAATGGCAGTCGTTTGAATTGATACAAACCAAGATGCGTGTTAACCACCAAAACACGCTGGGATTCTTCGTCCACCGGTATTTGCAAGTACGCATCTGCTAGGTCCAACTTTGAAAAATATTTGCCTGGGCACAGTTTGTCAAAAAGATCTTCCTGGCGGAGTAAAGGAAAAGTTGCAACCACTAGTTGTGGATTCACTGTTGCCTTGAAGTCCACACAAAGTCTCAATTTTCCTGAAGGTTTTGGCAAAATTACTAAGGGTGATGTCCAGAGAGAAGCCTGCACACGTTCAATTACACCTTGTGATTCCAATTCGTGTAATGTTTTTGCGACCTCATCCCGCAATGCGTGGGAAACATTGTGTGCTCTGAAAAATTTCGGTTGTGCATTTACTTTCAGTTCCAAATGTGCTTCATAGTTCTTAGCGCAACCGAGGCCCGGTGCAAAAATGTCTGTAAATTCTTCACATAGACGAGAAACACTGTCTGAAGGCACAGTCTGGTTCACTGATAGGACCTAATTTACGATAGACAAGTTAAACAACTGAAATAAATCGAAACCAAACAAGTTCACACCAGAAGAAGAACGAAGGACGTAAAATGACACAAGTTTTGTTTGTCCTTTGTATGTTGCAAGAAGGCTGCACTGTCCTAACACAGGGATCTCTTGACCTTTATAGCTAGTTAACTGAACATTTGCGGCACGCAACGGAGGTGTGCCCAGCTGTTTGTAAGTGTCTTGATTGATCAGTGAAATTGTAGCTCCGGTATCGAGCTGGAATGGTATCACTTTGCCGTTAATGTCCAAGTTCACAAAAAGTTTATTGTCCTGCTGATGACAAGAGCGATTGTCTCATGCAACGTGAACAGACACTGGTACAAAACCACTTGCAACTTGGCGGGAGTTCTGGCGATGTCGACGCACACTATTTGTGGGACAAACACAGTTACTGTTAGAGAGAGTGGCACTTGGCGGGTTGGAATGAACTACACGAATTTCCATGGGCAAAGTTTCGCGAGCCTGAGTATCCTTGGTTCGATTCCGATTCTGGTGCAAAGCAAAGGGCCTGGAATGGTTTTGAGTTTCCGATCTGAGCTTTTTCTGGCAAACACTCTGAACATGTCCTTTTCTATTACAGTAAAAGCATATAGCTTGGCGTGACGGGCAATTCTCACGAGAATGTTTAGTAGCACACCGCGGGCATGATTTAAGCACTGCATTTGCTTGCCGGTGCGGCACACGTGGCTGAGAGCCTGGCGGAAGCGGCGCGGCCGGGTGCGAGGGCTGTTTACTGCTGCGTGCAGCTTGCCCAGCGGGCCGGTTAACCTGACACACAGCTGGCGAAGTTTCAAATGATTCCTGAGCAAAGTCAAGTGTGTCCTGCCGATCCAATATGTGCATCACTTGTTGAAGGGTGGGATTGACTAGTCTCAAAATCTGTTCCCTTATACGAACATCAGAAACGTTCTGTGCAATTGCCTCACGTACCATAGTATCTGAATATGGGAGTCCACATTGACACTCAAAAGCACAATCCCTAGTAAGGCCTTGCAAGGTTGCAACCCACTGCTGATTAGTCTGACCTGCCGTACATTTTGTATGAAACAAAGTATACCGTTTCGCAACTACATTGACTGATTGTTTGAAATACGCATCTAATGCAGACAAAATTTCTTCATAGGACAGAGTTGCTACGTCACATCGGGGAAATAATTTGACTATCACACGGTAGGTTTGCACACCAACGCTGCCGCTCGTTACCTTGAATTCTGTAGGCGGCGAGATGAAATCCAAATTGGCATGACCACTCCGTCCAGCTTTCCAGTGCAGCATCAAAAGGTCTGAAGGTCGGTGCAACTGCTTGTTGTGGCTGTATTAGCGGTGGAACGGCGGCTGCCGCATCGTTTTGCATTGCACGTACCCTGGACGAACTGTCCAAGGGCATCCAGTAATGCCTGCGTCTGCTGATTCTGTAAGTGGACCAGCAATGCCTGGCTATGCTGTGTTAAGTACTATTTTCGTTTCTCTGGTTCTGGTTTGCTTTGTGTGCATGCCAGTACCCATTATTACCACTCTTGTAATTTCCTCCATCATTATTTCCTAGATAGACAGGATGATATCAGTTGTTGTTATTATGTGTCATGTTATTATTTCTCTTCAAATTAAATGGGTGATGATCAGACTGCTTCGCACTATACCCAAAAGACATCAGCTGTGATGCCACCACTGGATAGTGATAGTCAAGTAACTGGTCGTTTCCATGCTGTTGCCCATGCGGCTGGCTTGG
This sequence comes from Schistocerca serialis cubense, assembly GCF_023864345.2. Classification (NCBI taxonomy): domain Eukaryota; kingdom Metazoa; phylum Arthropoda; class Insecta; order Orthoptera; family Acrididae; genus Schistocerca; species Schistocerca serialis. The sequence goes on along the minus strand of NC_064643.1, from coordinate 609,562,231 downwards.
TGGCAGTACACTGTTATAGCCATTGTTGTCGTTCTTACTGGCCTTCACATCTTTGTGTATAAGGCAAAATGAATCTAGAACTGACATAAAGTGTTCTAGGTCATCTTCCTCAACATGTATTAGCTTTTCACGAATATCTAAAGGCAATTTTCCCTTCAAAATTCTCAGCACAACTTCGTGTGAGATTGGCTCATCAAAGGAACTTGTTTTATTTAAATGCTTTTCAAAGTAATGGCAAAGGCTACCTTGTTAAGAATTGAATTGTTCTAGGTTAAAAACCGTTTTCTAAGTTTCTCTTGATAATCACAAGACCGATATTTTGACTGAAAGGTTCACTCAAATTGTTCATAAGTTTGACAGCAGTCAACTGTTTGTGTAACCCAAAAGGCTCCATCTTTTTGTACATATCCTGTCACAAAACATATCTTAGGGTGCTCATACCAGGATGACAGTAACATACCTTCAAATGATCTAATGAATACAATTGGATGTAGAGCATTCTCTTCTGTGACATAAAGCTGAAATTGTCCATGTTGAGCATGTTGAGGTTGCCAGTATGTTATATAGCACATTGCTCAGTAACAAATAACTAGAAGCTGCAGCATTACCATACGGCATAGAAAAACAGTGGGATTAACACTTTAGTGGAGTGGATATAAAAGAAAAATGCCTGTTAGCTGAAAAGAAACCTGCTAAAGAGTGTCTACGAAAATGTACACTTAATACCATTAAAACAAGCAAAAATTCTTATTTGATGCACTGGAATATAAATGGCTGAAATTCGAACTCTTCCAGCAGACTAAACTACAAACTCAATGAGTTAAAAATTCTTCTCTCAGAATGTAAAAACATAAAAATTATTTTAAATAAAACTGAAAACTTCAATGCTGCAAGCAGCTATTTCAGGGAGAAAAAAATCTTACGGAGGTTGCTGCATACTCCTGGATTCTTCTACAAGTATGAAGTGAAAACAGTTTTTAATTGTTTAAATGAGGATTCCATATTCGAAAGTTGCTGCATAGAGCTTAAAGACCTTAATATGTTAATCATTTCAATTTATAGAATTCCAGATAGGGCTTTAGTCACACCATTCCTCTCTAAATTCCAGTGCTTGCTAGATAAGCTAAAGAAAGAAAAGAAGAAAAAAATTGCAATAGCAACACACTTTAATATAAACATTGCAAACGACAATAAAGAATCAACAAAATTTATTGATTCATTTAAAAAGTCTGGATTTAAACTAAATTTTTTTGTATTCCCCAGAGAAAATACTCACTCAGCAACAGGCATCAACAACATTGTAACAAATTACTACTTTGATAATGCACATTAATTCTGTCTAGACTTAGGACTTTCTGATCACTCAGAAAAAGTAATGTACAGGCAGCTTTTCAACCATCTAACCACAAATAACATGTTATCAAGAACACAGCTTGGATTTCTGAAGGGTTCTGATATTTTTCAAAGGAATTTGATTGTGTGAACCACAACATCCTTTTAAATAAATTAGAATTCTGTGGTGTCACGGGCAGTGCTGCAAAATGTTTCAAGTCATACCTCGCTAACAGGAAACAAAGGGTGTCAGTGCAAAGGACTAGTGAATTAAGCCATCAGTCATCATCGAATGGGAAGAAATTACATGTGGTGTCCCACAAGGATCCATTTTAGGGCCATTACTTTTTCTTGTGTGCATCAATGACCTCTCATTAGTTACACTGCCAGAAGCAGAGTTCGTTTTGCTTGCAGATGACACAAGTATTGCAATAAATAGTATGTCGAGTGTAGTTCTAGAAAGATCTAATGATATTTTCATGGGTACTAATAAATGGTTTAAAGCCAACTCACTGGCATTAAACTTCGAAAAGACTCACTATATGCAATTCAGAGCCTGTAAGAGGTTTCCACCCAGCATATGCATTATGTATGAAGAAGAGCAGATAGAAGAGGTTGACAGTCTTAAATTCCTGGGATTACAACTTGATAATAAATTCAGTTGGGAGGAGCACACCACAGAACTGCAGAAACACCTTAACAAATCTGTATTTGCAATTCAAGTGTTAGCTGACATAGGCGACATAAAAATGAAAAAGCTTGCATATTTTGCCTACTTTCATTCCATAATGTCATATGGTATAATATTTTGGGGTAGCTCTTCAAGTCAAACAAAAGTTTTCAGAGTCCAAAAGCGTGTAATACGTATTATTTGTGGAGTAAATTCACGGACATCCTGTAGAAATCTCTTCAAACAACTGGGTTTACTAACTACTGCCTCTCAGTATATTTACTCATTAATGAAATTTGTACTAAATAATGTATCTCTTTTTTCCTACAAACAGCTCAGTTCATACATACAATACCAGGAACAAAAATGATCTGCACAAGGACTTAAAAGCACTTACTTTAGTTCAAAAAGGGGCCCACTACTCAGGAACACTCACCTTCAATAATTTGCCAGCCAACATAAAAAATTTAGTTACAAATAAAGATCAGTTTAAAAGGAGCCTGAAAGACTTACTAGTGGTCAACTCCTACTCCATTGACGAATTTTTTAATAGAAACAAATGATGTATTGTATATATTCATACTATTGTATTGTTATTTCAGCTTAAAAAAAATATTGACATGTTCCACATCCATGAGGATCTCCTCAGCATGGATCTATGGAACAAAAAACTAATCTAATCTCTAATCAGCCTTATTTGTCTCACTGTCATAAACTGATAAACATAATACAAGGAAAATATATCAAAAGAAGTTTCAACAAAACAAATATTGAAATATTCCATGAGAAACTAAGTAAAGTTAAGTGAGGATGGTGATTCAACAAATGAAAACTTTAGTACATTCTTAACTAGTTTTCTTGAAGTATTTAATGAAACTTCCCCACCAAGATTATATTGCAACAAAACATCAAGATAAGATGGATCACACCTGGAATAACAATATTGAGTGAGAGGAAAAGAAAGCTACACAATCAATAAAAGTACAACAAAGATCCTCATTTTGTAAAATATGTTAGAAACTACAAAACTATTTTTTTAAAAGTTGTGAAAGCTTCAAAACAAATGGCAAATAACAAATTCATTCTAGGGCAGAAAAATAAAACAAGGGCAGTATGGTCTAAAGTTAGGTTTGAATTAGGTGTCAAAAATCACAGACAAGACATTTCAGAAATCAAACTTAAGGAAAAATTTATTGTAAATCCAGCTCGAATATCTGAGTGCTTCAATGAATACTTCATAAAAGTAGCAAAATCTGATTTAGACATAGAATATTATCAGCAGAAAGTAAATAGTTTTGGGTTAAAAGGCAATGCTAGTGAATGTCTCAAAAATTCAACATAGTGTCAGCAAAATTTGTTGAAAATGTCATACTCTCCTTAAAAGACCAAAGCTCTGCTGGTTGGGATGGGATACCCACCAAACTAATTAAAAAAGTTTACAACATAATAGCTCATCCTCTCTCTCTCTCATAATAAACACATCCTCCGAAGAAGCTTACTTCCCTGATCTCTTGAAATATGCAGAAGTAAAACCATTGTTTAAAAAAGGTTCAAAAGATGATATGGGAAATTATCACCCCATCTCTATTCTCCCTGTCATATCAAAAATATTTGAAAAAATTTCTGCTTTACAGATACGAAACTTCATCACACAGAATGATATCATTTCACATAACCAATTTGGCTTCCAGCAAGGCAAAACCACAGTAGATGCAATAAATGAGTTTACTGAAAAAATTATTTCTAGATAGGAAAGCTAAGGCTGCAGGAATATTCTGCGATCTTACAAAATCATTCGACTCTGGAAACCATACCCTGATGCTTTCCAGATAGGTATGGAATAAGGGATACTGCTTTGAAATGGTTTTAATCATATCTCTTGGAGAGGAAACAAAGGGTAGTAATCACATGAAATGGAGCAGATCACTTCTCAGAATGGAAAACTGTGTAACAAGGTGTTCCTTAAGCCTCAATCCTTGGACCCATATTATTCGTGTTCTATGTAAATGACTTGCCTCTCAATATAAATACTCATTTAACATTGAAACTTCCTGGCAGATTAAAACTGTGTGCCGGACCGAGACTCAAACTCCGGACCTTTGTCTTTTGTGGGCAAATGCTCTACCAACTGAGCTACCCAAGCACGACTCACGCCCCGTCCTCACAGCTTTACTTCTGACAGTACCCCTTCTCCTACCTTCCAAACTTTACAGAAGCTCTCCTTGAAGTTTTGCAAGGTTCACAAGAGAGCTTCTGTAAAGTTTGGTAGGTAGGAGACGAGGTACTGGCAGAAGTAAAGCTGTGAGGACGGGGCGTGAGTCGTGCTTGGGTAGCTCAGTTGGTAAAGCACCTGCCCTCGAAAGGAATCATTTAACTTTGTTTGCAGATGATACTTCTGTCCTAATTGAAAATGAAAATTCTGACAATATACAACAGAGTCTCACAAGTATGTTAAGTAACCTGCAAACATGGATCAGTCTAAATGGCTTAAGTCTAAACATTTCAAAAACCCACATAATGAGTTTTAAAACCAAACATTCAAAAACTGAAGAAATCTGTGTCACTCACAACAATCGAAAAAATGGAAGAACTTGACTCAGTCAGGTTCCTGGGAATAAGCTTAGACAGAACTTTGAGTTGCAATTCTCGTATAGAATACCTGTTGTTGTTGTTGTGGTCTTCAGTCGTCAGACTGGTTTGGTGCAGCTCTCCATCCAAGGAATACCTACCAAATAAATTAAACAACCTTGGATTTGCAATGGAAATTCTAGCCTATGCTACTGATATGGCCACCAGGAAAATATAATATTATAGCTATTTTGAATTGGTTATTTGATATGGTGCAATTTTTTGGAGAAACTCGGAAAATGTTACTTGAATTTTAAAGTAGCAAAAAAGAATCATTCACAACATGTTCTCTGCACAGCCAAGGGCATCATGGTGACCATTATTTAAAGAGCTAAAAATATTAACTGTCCCCTCTTTATACATCTTTGAGGTTGTTCTTTTCCTATGCAACAGAGTTGATCTATTAAAAAAAATCATTTTGAATACTCATATGACACAAGACATAAACAAAACTTTATGCTCACCTCTCATCACTTACAACTGCGTGCTCAGACTCTTCATTATATAAACATGAAAATTCACAACACAATAAAAGGGTGTGACATAATGAATATGAAGATAAACATTTTAAAAAGCAGGTTACATGATTTTCTAATTGAATGACGCTACTACTCTGTAGAAGATTTCATGAAGGACGAAGTGATACTTTGAGCTGGATCCCTAAAATGGAATAAAATGTTATGATAGGTATAGTAGACATAAATACTGTTAGTTTGACAACTTTCATAAAGTAAATTCTCCACAAAGTATTATTGTAAGTGCGACAAAATTTTAAATAAGCAAATTGCAACCTTGTCATGTCTCCTGTACATTGGACATGTGGCGACTATCGACCAAGTCGCGGGTAATATCTTTGTTTTTGGCAAGCTCTTTGCCCCAGTCTGTGGTCGCGCGTGAAAGTGTACGGACGTGTACCGAGAATTCAGAATGTAAACAACTGTATATGTGTGCTTACGAGAAATAAAAATGGTGTTTATTACACGTGGTGTAGCGTGCATCATTGGATTCGGCAACCCTACCACGCTAAACCCATACTGGTGACCCCGAATTTTGTTCGCGAGTGCTACAACGAAATCTTATACCATCGAGCAGTACACAATGGATCGCTGGCCGCCTGCTACACCGAACACGTGCCAACTAAGTGTTCCAACGGACGCTTCAGCATGGTTTTACAATTATCCACCGGGCGTCCGCAATAGTTCTACGCAGTTTCCGAACACATCGACTAGCTGTACTCAACAGGACAGTGTTTATACAATTCCACAGCCACGTGTTCCGAGTGCTCAACAGCCGACGCAATGTGCTCAAACCCCAGTGACTATGTTTACACGTTTCCCAAGTGCAAGTGTGAATTTTCCACCCGAATCAGTGACTGAACAAATCGAGCCGGACGCTCAAGACAGGAGAGTTCATATTTCTGCCGGAACTCCGGATTTTGCACCAACCCCCCCTACACCACCAGCGTCCGCTTTACGAGTGTTTCCGACGGCACACGCCGTTCCTGCCGCGTGTGTTCCACAAACATTAGAGGATTTTAACTATTTTAATGCACCTGTAGGGGAGGGGCCCGGAAACTGTATTCCGTCGTTCGCCGCACGTCGGTCGACTACGGTCGATTCTACCGCGCCGGTCCATTCTACGCCCGTCGGCGTTACTCCGTCGACCGCTCGATTCGTTGATTTCTCGACCAAGGTCGAGCCAGCCGCGCCTACCGTGCCGCGTGCCACTGACAGTGGCGGAAGCTGGTGCACCGCTACTGCACCCGAGACAATTACGTTGCAGAACTATGGACAGGGAGAGACAGTTTCTGATAAACATTTATGTCAAGACTTTCCCACCCGTTGGCCGAAGCTACCACCCCTTCGCAAGGATCACCCACGCACATGGTTTGCCTTGGTCGACCACGTCCTGCAGCTACACGGCGTCGCCGACGACAATTCGAAGTTCCTATGCTTACTGTGTCACCTCCATGACGAACTGGATCTGATCTGCGACATTGTGGCTTCGCCCCCCGCTATGGACAAATATGCGTTCGCCCGACGCACCATCCTCGAGCGACTATCCACATAGACAGAGGAAGCTATCCGCCTCATCAGTCAGGAATCGCTGGGATCCAGGTCCCCGTCGCAACTCTGGCGTCATCTCCGCGCTATGATTGACACGCATCACATGCCGGACATTACACTTTGGACCATCTGGTTGCTGAAACTTCCCCCGCAAGTTCAACTTCACCTTCTACATGTAACTTCGGCCCCACTAGATGCCAAACTGAAGATCACAGACCAGGTTTACAACATTCTGCCCCCCCCCGCATACCCCCCCAGGGTGCCCTCAGGCCTCAGGGGTTGGCACACCTGCGCGGCAGTTCCCATCCTGCAGTACAGAGTGCGCACGACTCGCTCCACGCATGCGCGCAGAGCCAACGCCGCCTGGCAACCGCCGCAGTAACTCCTCTCCTACCAGCACTACTGCAGCGTCGCCATCGGATGGAACTACAAACAAGTCCCCCTCCACTGCCGCTTCGACCTCAACCAGCGCGACGGGCGACGCCACGCGCCGCCCCGCTTGGTGTTATTTCCACTCCCGCTTTGGCGACGCGGCTAAGAAATGTCGTTCTCCATGCGCGTTCCCAAACTAATAACGCGACCCAATTCAGGCGCTATGGGCCGCGTTGCACCGCACAGACGCCTATCACTAAATACTTCTTCTCCTCACGCGCCAGGACGCTTGTACGTGAAAGATGCAGTATCTTGCCTTTCATTTCTAGTCGACACGGGGGCCGAGGTTAGTGTGATACCTTTGTACGCAGGTATTAAATTCGAGCTTCAGCCTTGCCCCCCGCTTCAAGCCGCCAATAATTCCCTGATCCGCTCTCATGGAATAACGAATTTAAGCCTTAAACTGCAGGACATTAATACACCCTTACAGCGGACTTTCGTTATCGCGGATGTGGATGAACCCGTGCTTGGGGTAGATTTTCTCTTAGCCCACGCACTGTCACCCAACCTACAACGAGGTACACTAACCTTTAACTCGGGAGACCGTACCACCGGTTCAGATATCTTACCCCTCTCATCCGAAAGCGCCATTCTGCTGTGTGAGCTAGCGGAAACTGCTGTTGCAGTGCTTTCTCTTAGATCACACAACGACGAACTTCGGGACAGCAATGGGGCCCTCCGCTTACGCATCGCTGCCGTGCAAGCCAAGCTCACGGACGCGCGTAAGCAGACCGCCCAGCTGTCGCACACGGCCATGCCCCCAACCCCCGCACCACTTCCTCGCACCTGCAGCCGACGCCGCGTGACATTTCTACTGCCGGACGGAAGCTGTACCCGCGACGCTACCAGGTACCCCACTGAGCTCTTCGACAAGGACTACCAGTGGATCACCGCCACTGCTGCTGAACTGCCGGCCTTGGACACACACACGTGTGCATTACAGGTTAGTCACAGTGCAACGGGTGCTGGTCCAGCATCCCCATCGGTGTTCGCGATCAATAACGGTACTGTCCACAGAATAAATACCACAGAAGGCCCACCGGTACGTGCAAAGGCTAGGCGTTTAAATCCGGAAAAACTTAAACACGCTAAAGCTATTGTTCAGGAACTTTTAGATAATAAGACTATCCGCCCTTCTTCTAGTTGTTGGTTGTCACCCATTCATTTGGTGCCCAAGAAAGATGACACTTTCCGCCTCTGCGGTGACTATCGGGCGCTTAACGCCAGAACAATTTTAGATAATTATCCCGTCCCAAATATTCAAGACTTTGCTTCCCAGCTGCATGGGGCACAAATTTTCAGTGTAGTCGATTGTCATAAGGCGTACCACCAACTGCCAATGGCACCTGAGGACGTTGAAAAGACCGCTATCATCACCCCGTTCGGGTTGTTCGAGTATTTGTTTATGCCATTCGGCCTTAAAAATGCTGCACAGACGTGGCAACGGTTCATCGACTCGCTGGTTGGAAAACTGGACTTTGCATATGCGTACCTGGACGACTTGTTAATTTTTTCTTCCTCCCTCGAGGAACATGAACAACATTTAAATACAGTGTTCCAACTATTAAAAGCAAACGGTATCACAGTGAACAATACTAAGTCACAACTCCACCACACCAGTGTCACTTTTCTGGGCCACAGAGTTTCTGGCGACGGCATCCGCCCCCTAACTGAACGGGTGGAGGCCATTAGTACGGTGCCTTTGCCCAAAGATTTTCAGGGCCTCCGCCGCTTCCTTGGAACGGTAAATTACTACCGTAAACATATTCCCCGCGCCGCCGACATACAAGCCCCACTGACGGATGCCCTCGCAGGAAAAAACACATCAGGGTCTCGGACGGTCACGTGGACTCCAGATATGCGTCGCGCATTTGATAATCTAAAGTCAGCCTTACAGACAACTGTTACGCTTGCTCACCCCATTCCTGATGCTCCCATCTCGCTTACTACAGACGCAAGTGATACAGCAGTGGGGGCAGTACTTCAGCAATCCGTGGGTTCTGTTGTACAGCCGCTCAGATTTTTCTCCCACAAACTGACCGCTTCCCAACGTAAATGGTCGACCTTCGACCGGGAACTGTTTGCTATTTACGCTGCTATCAAATATTTCCAAGACGATATCGAAGGTCGCCATCTCGTGGTATTTACCGACCACGAGCCATTGGTTTACGCTTTCCGTAACCCAGGTAAGGACTCATCCCCGAGACGTTTTAGGCATATGGACCTTATATGTCAGTTTATGAATGACATACGTTACGTCAGAGGCGCAGACAATGTCGTCGCTGATTTTCTGTCTCGGGTGTCGGTTTTATCTTCACAACTGGACCTCAGTGAGCTCCCTAAATTGCAGACAGAGGATACTGAACTCGCAGCATTGCGTTCCGATATCAAAACAGGACTCAAACTAGAGTTACGGACACTTCCTGGGTTTTCATCACCCATCTGGTGCGACATTTCAACAGGACGCATACGCCCAGTGATTCCTGCACCTCTCCGCCGGGACATATTTAATAGTATCCACGACTTGGCACACCCTGGCATTCGCGCCTCCGCACGTCTGGTATCTGAACGTTTTGTTTGGCCCGGGGTGATAAAACAGTGTCGCAGTTGGGCACGAGCATGTGTGGCTTGTCAGCGCGCAAAAGTAGGACGTCATGCACAGCCCCCCATGGGTATGTTCGATGTGGCAAAAAGAAGATTCCAGCACATACACATCGATATCGTCGGGCCCTTACCCCCCTCAGGCCCCTTCCGTTACATACTGTCCGCAATTGACAGGTTTACCCGCTGGGTAGAGGTAATTCCTCTCACTACTATCACAGCCGATGCAGTGGCCCGAGCCCTGCTGTTAATGTGGATCTCGCGCTTCGGCTGCCCAGTCTCTGTCACCACCGACCAGGGCCGCCAGTTCGAGTCTGCCCTCTTCCGACAGCTTTGTGAACTGTGTGGGGTGAAACGATTTAGGACTACAGCATACCACCCCCAGAGCAATGGGCTTGTGGAACGCTGGCACCGAACGCTTAAAGCTTCCCTGATGTGCCACGGAGGTGAGTGGGCCGATGCCTTACCATGGGTAATGTTAGGCGTTCGGGCCGCGTACAAAGAGGACCTTGGCGCATCCCTGGCAGAGGTACTGTATGGAGAACCCCTCACACTCCCAGCAGAGTTAGTCGAGCCTTCACTTCCTCCAGATCAAATCTGCGACTCGACATTCGTCGGGCAGGTCAAGGAGCTAATTGCTAACATCCGCGTGCCGCCTCCTCGACCACACACGCCCCCTCCCGTATTTCTGCATAAGGACTTGGCGTCGTGCACTCATGTCATGGTGCGTGATGACACCATCCGACCGGCACTCAGACCTCCATATACGGGCCCGCACAGAGTCATATCACGGCGTACCAACACGTTTGAAGTGCTCATTAACAGCACGCCTCAAACGGTATCCGTCTGCCGCCTCAAACCTGCATGGACTCTGGGAGAACTGCCCGATACCCCACCCAGTCAGACCCCATCCCCTGCTGCACCCACCTCGCATGAGGCATCTACCGACAGTCCATGGATGAGCGACGCCCATTCCCACACGTGTGACGTTCCCCACTCCCAGTCGTGTGACAGTGCTACAGGTGCGTGTGACATTCCTATGCAGAGTGATGCGTGTGATGACTTACCCTCCTACAGGCAGCCCCTCGCCTCTCCCCTGTTAGGATTCAGTGATGTATCAGGGACCAGCCTCAGAGCGTGTGATGTCACCGATGACGACTCGTGTGGAGATTCTGTCAACCCGTATAAGGAAGTGGTAGTGAATGTCAACACAGATCTTATTTGCAGCTCTAATGTGTTTTTTGTTATGCAGCCGGGTAATGTGTACATCTTCTACGAACAAGCCAGCTTCCCCAGTGACAACTTAACTCACATTCATCTCCTCCAGTCTGTCCCCTTGCCTGTTGGTACTGACCCATCAACGGTCAAAGTCCTACGTACCGCCACAGGCATTCAGATCCGCTATCCTGGCCCCTCACAACCCACCATCCCCTCCCCAGATCCCTCAACTGCTGTACGAGGATTCACCCGGTCAGGCAGGACCATCCGCCCCCCTCGCTGGCTCGAAGACTTCAATTACTAATGTAATGTAATGTAAGGTATGGTTTCTGATTAAACACCCTCTCCCTCCCCCCTGGGTGTTCCCTTTACATGTATGCCCCAATATTTATGTTTGTGCTCCACACTCTAGGGGGGGGGGGCTAATGTGGCGACTATCGACCAAGTCGCGGGTAATATCTTTGTTTTTGGCAAGCTCTTTGCCCCAGTCTGTGGTCGCGCGTGAAAGTGTACGGACGTGTACCGAGAATTCAGAATGTAAACAACTGTATATGTGTGCTTACGAGAAATAAAAATGGTGTTTATTACACGTGGTGTAGCGTGCATCATTGGATTCGGCAACCCTACCACGCTAAACCCATAGACATATGTTCTGAAATTGTGTATGTTATGAGATGAATAAAACACACACACATAATGGGTCTGCAGTTGGTGCTGCACCTTGAACTAAACCTATGATTGCAGATATTTCTTGATGTGTGCTAGCAATCTGCAGTCATCTGACCATGCAATACTGGTAAATCTTTACTTAAAGTTTGATTAATCTGTACAAGTTTGGCTTTAACAGATTCACCAGAATCATCACAATTTGATAAGGCAGCAGTGCCCATATTACTCCTAACTTGTCTGAGTTCGAAATTTAATTTGTTATTTACCTTTGAATCTTCCTCTTTTAGCCATTGCAAAAAGTTATCATCAATTACTTTCAACTGATCTTTAAACTATTTTTCCGCTTTTGCTCCCTGCTAGTTCACAAAAGCATTTACTTTGTTCTTTTATTGTTTTACAGAATCTTGCATTTGTCTTTGTTTGTCAGACCTGATTGACTCCAGAAACATTATGGTAAACAACTCTCAACTGTGGTACATCACTTGCTAAACTATTGTATCGCACAGACAAGCTATTAAAATTAGCTGTTATAGTCACTAAGTTGTTGGATAGTTTTCTTTTCTGTTTGAAAAGTCTTAAAATCTTTATGTAACTCATGTTGTTCTGTTGGCAGTTCCTTAAGTTTCTCCAGTACTAACATAATTGGATCAATAGGCTGATTATTAGTTTGCAACTCAGATTCAGTGGAATCATTGTCCATCTGACCATTCACTTCAAGTGAAATGTCATCAATTTCAAAATCTGCATTCAGCATTTGATTGTTTGCATGAACATCGTCTTCATACAGGTGATTTTCAGGTAAAACACATACTTGCATTTCAGAGCTCAATTCTGTTTCTGCACAGAAACATGAAAATTTTCTACATTAACTGTGTGAAACTCACTTTGTTCAGCATTCATCTCAACATCACTGTTATCGTTTGAAACTATTCTGTTCATTTTTTCTTTTTTTTTGTCATAACACACTCATTTAATGAAATAATTTTGAAAAAAATTGTAAAAGGCCAATATTTGTAGGGATATCTACAGAATTAAACTGAGAATAAACAGTGGTTAGCATCATCAATTTACTTAAGGGTGCACACTATCAAATTGGGCATTTGCCATTACACATGAATTAAGCAAAGAATGGCCATCTTGTGACAAAAAACTCATCAATGATTTATAAAATTTACACATACAATTACATTCAATAAAGGAAAATTTACTTTCATCAAACATTAGTGGACAAATACCCTGGTGGTGTTAATTGTATGCACTGGAGCAGAAGGCTTGCTATGCCTGATGTCCATATCTGAAATAGCGATGATGCCATGATGTATTCAACAGTGGGTTCCCCATTTATGGTTGCTTTATACGTCTGCATCCAATTCTTCTCTGGAAATAGTTTTTCTTCAATTTTAAAATTACAATGCTTTAGCCCCACACTGGTGAGGCAGAATCTCATGAAACATAAGAGAAAACAATATAAAATTTTTACACTGTAGCCGCTTATAATAACCCTTCTCTGATTTATAATTAAAAAAATTCTAAGCCTTTCAGAGAGAAGTATTACTATAATGACAAGACTCTGAAATAAAGAAAATGAAATGATCAACATGACTGGTTTCCACAACCATTAATACGCCAATGCTAGACCATGTATCAGTAATAAGGAATTGCATTGCCATGGTTGGTGTGTGTAAAATGCATACAAGAAATTGTAATTGAACTTCGTAAGCCATGAGAAGATTATGAAGAACAGTTCATTGATTGATCATATAAATTTGCATATAGGTGGCTATAACAGTGGCTGATCAATCACATCATCGTATCAAGACTTCCAAGTTGTCTCGTCTCATGCTAAAGCTGAAACAGATAATAAATAGGTTAGGACAAGGTGGTTATAAAAATTTTAGTAACCATGAGTTTTTCATTTTAACACTGTCCTAAAATATACAAACATGAACAAAATACCACACTTTCTAATTATAGCTTGCATCTATCACAAGACAGGAGAACAGAGAGACTGTGTGAAGAAGACAAGATCCCATGCTAAAGATTATGTTTAAGCTCCACAACGCAGAGTCACACCACCTAAGGAATGCTCAATAGCACAACCACATCTACATCTATGATCTGCAAACCATTGGAAATATATTCTGAGGAAGTTTGTTTATCTTTCTCTCACCAGTGCATTGACAAATGGAGAGTGGGATTTCGCATTAATAAGGCCATAAAAGTTTTCATTTGGAATATTTAAGTATTCTAACAAAGAATTTAATCAAGTTGATTCAGTTGTTAAGAGCTAATATCTACTGATTAAGAGAATTATTTCTCATTTTCTTTAGGAGCATGACAATTGTAAATACTTGTACATTTTACAAGGCAGTGTGTTAGTAATTGCTTTCATGGCACTGGTATTAAAAACAGTTGAAAAATGTATAGAATTGAAAATACCTAATTGTTACAGATATTAGTGTGAATATTTACAGATATACTTGGATGCTGTACCATCTTGTTTTCAATGAGACTATGGTATGATGCATCTACATTTAAATATTTGTTTATGTTGTTTAAAAAAATGTGCAGTTGTATTTGCCATGTTTACACTCTTCTCACATTCATTGAGCTCCGTCCATAAGTAGAGAGTGTGATTGAAATTTTTTTTCTGATTTTCTGACAGAAATATTTTATGAACACTCTTTGTTTTTAAATGATTAATCAAACAAAGCATTGACTTAAACAAGAAAAATATCTTTATTACAACAAGTATCAGCAGTGCACAATACACATTGGTACACATGGTTAATAGAGTACTGAGATTTATGTATAACCTTGATTAGTTTTGTGACATGTTCTTAGTAAATCAAACACTTAGCATATATTGGAAGTACCTGCACAATTACTTGGCAAAAGAGTTTGTTAAGTGGTGATAGCCATTTGTTTTATATTCATAGGTACAGAAATAGTTTTGTTTGTGTTCTGTAGCACAGGCAACAAACATTAATATTCTACATAATTTGGTACTCCTCCCTTTCATCTCTGATTTTCTTATTATTCCTTATTTATTTGGTCAGACAGCTTTCATACTCAAACAAAAACTTTCACTAGTATCAGTAATCAGATGCCTTACAACAGTGGTTCTTAAAGCTATGCAAGTTATGTTATTAGTTTATGTTTCAACTCCAACTTTTAATATTTCATTTGTTTTAATATCAAAACAAGTACACAAAGCATGTAAAGAGGCTCTAACCTGGTGCCTTTCCACACTAAAAGCACTGCTCTCCTCAAAGATCTTAAAAGAAGCTCATCATCCTCTGCACCTACAAGGAACGTTTCCTTAAATGCCTTCATCCAGCAACAAAGTACCTAAACTCCTCTACTCTTTAACATAATAAAATATATGCTCTATTCATGAGTAAACATGTATACATTTTTTTTTTTTTGCTAAATTGTTATTGTCTACCCTCTGGTTTGATAATACCCCTCACTCAACATTCATACACTGTTGTAGCTTGCATAATACGTTTACAATTCCAATGATTGTCACAGCCGGCAATGTCTGTCTGACCTATCCCCCATCTCAGCTTATTCTTTCTGGATTTGTGTGTACTGTTTCAAAGTTATTCTAATTTTTCATCAGTAGATATTTATGCAAGTAATAGACATTAGATGATCTTCATAACAAAGACACTGATATTTCCAATATCTACAGACAAATAAAGCTACTACTACTACTACTACTACTACTACCTACACCACCACCACCACTATTACTATTAAAAAAAGCACTACTACTACTATTTGAAAAGCACTGTGAAGTCCGTGGCAGAGGGTAGTTCCAATTGCACATGTTATAAGTGCCTTTTCCCACCCCATTCACATATGGAGTGCTGGAAAAATTATTTCTTAAATTTTTCTGTGTGCACTGTAATTGGTCTAATGTTATATCTGCAATCTCAACTTGAATCTCTACATCTAGGGGTTTAGTAAGCCTGTATTCCTAAATTTGTCTCTCCAAATGATTGCAGATGAAAAGGCTTGAATGCTGTGAAAGCTGATGATTTTAAATTCACAATTCTTCAAGCTCCATATCATACCAGGATTAGTAGTATATGAGGTCCACTACTATAACGTGAGTAGTTCCTCTTACTGATTTTTTCTTAAGAAAGATGATGTGTGAATGTTGTGATCTAACACGTGTTGTAGAATACAATGGAAGCTTTCACAGTTGGTTGTCTTAGTTGCCAGTGAATGTTCTGGGATGTGCAGCTGAAGTCCATTGAACTATACCATTCCTGACGTTTTATCAGCAAGAAACAGTGGAATCATACGCATCTCTGGAGATGTACAATGGAGCTCAGAACGAAACATCAGGGGCAGGAACGAAGAAGTTTCATTGACCATGCCACAAAACTGTAGGATTCATCAGTGTTGTGGAATGTTTTGATTTTCCTTTCCACTTCTCTTCATCAAAATGTAATCGATATTAACTAGGCAATATATTGGCCTTTTTGGTTTTTCCTCTGTCTCTTACTTCTTTTAAATAGGCAAATAACGTCAAAGAAGTTGTATTTTGCTCCTTCTATAGAGCTGACGTTTTCACTGTCAAAATGGCATTTCTATTCTTATTTGTGCACGCTATTGGTTTTTTCTTCTTCAGATAAAATGAAACCTTAATCGATTATCACTTTCATGTATTTGGTCTCTTTTGTGTACGAATACTTATGGGGGAAAAATCCAAGTCTCTGTGCAACATTCACAGTGTGTCACAAATATAAAGCAGACAATGAAGATTGAAGGCCAATTCATATTAGACATCGACAAAACTGAACAGAACCTCAGGCGATGTCACTATGAAATGATGGAGTTTTCACAGCTTGAGGGTGGCACTCATTTAGCTACTTCTGAAACTATTACCCTGTTTCGCTGAAAGGCGACTTGGAGTGCAGCAAGTTTATCAGTCCATCGTCTTGTTTTCTTATTGTGTGTCTATTTTGTTTTCATCTCGTAGAAAACAAAAGCTGGTTTCATCATATTGTGTTCCTGATTACGACTTCTAGTGCATACTGCAATCTCTGAAAAGCATTGTAAATATGTTGCTCATGCTTTGCATGATTTCTACTAGGAAATGATCCAATATTTGTTTTTATTTAATATAAAACTCAAGCCACTTTCATTGTACAGTGTGCTTGGGACTCACGTTCATTTGTTACTGCATAGTGCCTACGAATTAGACTTGGCCACTGTTTCTGTTTCGGTACAGTGTATCCATACGTGGAACTGTTTCAGTGTTTCGCAACGGCTATGTTTCACTGTTTCGATACCGTGGTGTTTCATTCCGCTCTGTGTCGGATAACGGGACCAGATTCGATCTCGAGCCAGTCACAGAAACTGTATCGTTGTTTCAAAATAACGCCGTTTCAGTCCACTTGTGCTTCGAACGGACTAATTGTATCGAAACAGTGATGTTTCATTTCGCTTTGTCTCGGACGAGATTCGGGTGCGGCACAGAGACAGAAATACGTTTAATATACTACTTCATCAAACTCTTGAAGAGTCGAAATCTTTTTGACACACAACAGCATGAAGCTTAAGATTTCCGGAAATAAAGCTTCGTTTCTAATTGACTGCTCTATTCCGAAATGGCGTGATATATGCTTTATAAACACTAACAAACAATAAAATAAAACACACTATTCACGTTCAAAATAATAAAAGTGTGAAAAACATTCACTTAAATTACACAGCTCCTATAACATATGCTACTTTGTTCATATACAATAATCATGTTAAAAAACGAAAGTAGACCTAAAACATTTTGAATTGAAAAAGACGTAGCGTGGCAGTTTTTAGACATATACGTAAACTGGATGTACTTTGAAGCAATGTGATTGACGGATCATTAATGATGTAATGGTGAACGAGAAGGGCTAGGAAGCATGGTGGATTTATAGTAATGATTCGAAACACCTCGAGGGACAAAAATTTTGTTCTCTTATATTTCGTTATTTATTCAAATTATGTGGCTTTATTTGTGAGTCTATAGTCAATGTGCCTATTCTCCACAATGATTTCTTTTGTGTGCATCGGTATTAGCAGGCTGGGTATATATTATCCATACTAACGAAATGTGGGAATCCCAGTAGCGTATCCGTTGTTTCTGCCAACGACCTATATAAACAACATAGACTGGCTACGGCAGTGCCATCTTTGAAGCAACTTGAAAACTGAGCCGCCATGTCTTGTAACGTCAAGGTGCAGCCTATACGTCGTCTGCTAATACTGAATGTTGTTATTGTTTACCATGCATGGCGTAAAAAAAAGCCAATCTGCGCTGACAATGTGATGAAGGCTAAAAGAAATGAAACACACTTCTGACATCGATTAATTGAAAAGTTTATTTCGAAATGTTGCAGTTCATTTCGCTGCAATGCCATATAGATTAGGTCAAAAACAATTTTAAATAGTTCAGTAGCTCCAAAAACGATCAATTGAAAGCGCAGGACCTTTCACAGGACCTTTCGCTGTCCCTTAAACAATATAAGTTTATATATATATGCCAAATATGTCTCCCTCTTTCTTTCATTGGCCTGGTTTTTGCACAAATGGTGTAACCTACAATTAAAAAACTATTTTAACAGCATCCTGACTAGAAAAGAGTAATGTGACTCTTCTCCAAATTCAGCTGGCACCATTAGATGGTCAAAATCGAGTAAATAAATTCGGCCGGTCACCCAACATTCTGAACAATTCCACACACAACTACAGAAGGAAGTTCTTTTTCCATATTAAGTCCCTGAGAACCCTTTCTGCCACTGTTAACAATTTAAATACACCATTTGGAGCAGTATAAAAACTATTTTTGATGCATTTTATTGCAATGAAACCTGTTTTCCATCAGTTTCCTCCAATTTACGGAGGTACTGCTGCAGTAAATTAAGTTTCACACTTGCTGTTAAACCATTAAGAAAACAATAGCCAACAGGAATTTTCCAACTCCTATTAATCCCAGTGACCATCAGTGGCGTAGCGTGGTTGTAAAGGTTGGGGAGACTCTAACGTTATTATAGGGAGACAAAATAGTACCATAAACAATAATTTAAACAAATGAAACAAAATGCATCAAATAAAACAACAACAACTACTACTACTACTACCACTACCACCGCCACTAATAATAATAATAATAGCTAACTTGTTCAAGAAAGGATGACAAATTTTAGAACTTCAGCAGCAAGAGAAGAAGCACTTATATTTTCTTGTACACAAGTGCAATTCGCCTGTCTTTTCTTTACACGAATAAGTCTGTAACTCGGTCTACAAAGATCTGATCACTAGATAGCTCTCCAAGTAGTGTCTTTTCCATTGCTAACGTGCTCAAGCATGACAGCCGGGTGTTGGACATTGAATTGCTTAAATAATTCTTCACTCGTTTAAGAGTACTCATGCTTCATTCTATGCTTGCTGTAATTGCGGGTAGGGTCAAAACCAAAAGAAGGAATTTCGTTGTTTCTTCATAAATAGAGTTTAAATCATTGTTGACAAAGTACTTTCAGAGGATTCTTGGAGATAAGTGTTTTTTTCTCATCAGCGTAAATGTTACACAGTTCATGCTCAAGTTGTTCTTGTTCGTAAAAAGGACACTGTTCTAATAACTGAAGCAGTTTCAACTTTGGGAATTCTTTTTGATAGTTTGGAAAACACTTTTCGTTCAGAAGTTCAACAAACTAAATTTGGGATAAACTCTTTAAATCTTCTTTCCATCTGAACAATTTGCAAATCCATTATCTCGTAAGTTAATGCACTGAGAGGTTTCTTTTGACTGTCACAGGATAAGTTGTCATTCAAACAGAAGCTGCATTTCACGCATTCATCAACGAATGTTTCCGTTCTTAATTGTCATAAGTTTCTCGTCGTGACAAGCAATTACACTGACAGATTTTGGCTGAAGAACACTAAAGAGATGATCGACCTAAACAAAGCACCCTCAGTAGATGCAAAGCAAGTAGACAAACATAGGGTCATCCATTCGTCGCTTCATTCCCGCAGCACAGCGCAAAGATTCTGGGTCCCATTGGGAGTCTGTATCATCAATTATATAATTAAAAGCACCATATAACTCTGAGAAATGACTAAATATTGTTGAAACTGCCCTGGAACGAAAGTTTCAGCGAGTGTTGCTCGCGTCTGGCAGCTTAAATCCTTTCTCAGTTAGCAATACAGTTCGTTTTGATGATTTGCTGAAAAACGAATGGAATGTAGTACTATCACTTACAAACATGCGTACTTGTCATATGATTTTGGAGGCATGCAACAGTACCAAATTCAGATGGTGTGCTTAACAACGAATAAACAGCGCATGGAGACGGAACTGCTTCACCAATTGCTGTAGTCCTCTTTCTCTGCCCACAAGTACTGAAGCGCCATCATCTGTTTGACTAACCACTTTTCCTTCCACATTCCATTCTTTCAATACTGCATGAATAATGTTTGACAAACCTTCAGCAGTTTAATCTCCAGATACATCGTAAAATCCAACGAATCTTTCCTCAATTTTTTCTGCAATACAGTATCTGAATATTATAATCATTTGACTCTTGCGTGACGTGTCTAATGTTTCATCAGCCTGTATCGAAATGAAATTGCAGTCCTGAATTCGAGATTTTATTTTCTCATTAACTGCCAGAGTTATCATTTCTATTACATCGTTCTGTATATATGGAGAAGCTCCTTTAAAAGTTGAAGATGATGACAGATGGTCTCTGATTATCTGCTCTCCTTGAGCTAGTAAATCCAACAATTCCAGAAACTTACCGTAGTTGCTATAGGATTTGTCTTCTCGATGGCCGCAAAAGGCTAGTTCTTGTTTACAAATAAATACAATTGCCTGAATAAGACGAGCCAATACTCTCCTGTTGGATGCAACTTGTTCATTTTATTTTGTTGCCGTCAGACGAGCGGCTTCAGAAAGGGCGCGCTCAAATCTACTTTTGCCCAATAACTGAACTGATTCTTTGTTCTGCAGGTGACGTTTTGATATCTGATGCTTTTGTACTTTCCTGTCAAAGTTCTTTATTGTGCAAATGCCCTCAGTGCACCATTCCTTTTCACCACCGAACGGAAGACATATATAACGATATAATCTGTTATTAACTGTATTCGCAGTCAGCCAAGTATACTTTTCGTACCAGGCTGTCTGAAAAGTGCGTTTTTGTTTGGCTTCACTTAAAACTACACTGAGTATAGGAATAGGTCATTTGTCCTTTAATTCGCACTTTTTTCGTTCGTTAATGTAAAAAAAGGCGTTTTTAATAAAAAAAAATCTATAAAGTGTTCAGTTGCTGGCTCACTCATGTTGGCGACACCGAAAATATGCGCTAAAATCACACAAGAATGACTATGAACACAAACCGCGCGACTATTCACTTCCGTGTTAAAAGCCAGCATAGAAGCGGCAGAGACTAGTCTCGATACCTGCTAGCAAGTGCAGTGCACCGGCCTTCGTGGAAGAGGGGAAGTGGAGGGGAGCCGATAACGCTCAGGCGCACACTGCATGGTAAGGGGTGGGGGAGTGGGGGGAAGGCAGAGACTGAGAGAAGGCGAGTCTCAAGCAGGCAGATACACGAACACTCAGGGTGTGGCGCGGGCTACAAAACTGATGTCTTTGGACATTTAGAGCTCTTAGCAGAAAGTTATTTATATTTTTGTCATGAATTACTATTGCATCTTTTTTAAGCAGGAATACAGGGGAGACTAAGTCTCAAAGTCTCCCCTCACGCTACGCCACTGGTGACCATAAACATTAGTGCCTCTTTTGCTATTTGGCTATCATTACTTTCCTCACATCCTTGCCGTAAGTCAACATAACCCCAGACCTTATTACCATCTCATATTAAGTCTTTTTTAAGAGCCACCTCATCGAACATAAGTGCAGCTAAAACAGGCCCTGAACTACGTTGAACCTCATATGCTAATTTTTTTAAGCTTTCTTCTGTAAATCCAGGCCTGCCATTTACTGTAGTTGCACCTGCGGAGTGTTCGGGGTTGGGGTAATTTAACAATCTTCCTCAAATAATTATAAGCTTTGGATGAGTAAAAATTGAGTGTAAGGGCAAACTGTCTTATTTCTTTAGGATATTCAGGAATTGAACATTTGTTTTGCATTGTAAAAAGTGCTTCAGAATATCACTATTTTTGTCACATCCTATCACTTCAGAAGCACAGTCTTGAAATCTCTTATTTAGGCCTACAACCACTGTTTTATATGTCACAATTTGTTTCTTCTTTCTTGAAACATTTTGCCTTGCATGTTTCGCTTGCTTCCTCAGCTTCTCGGTCCTTTTCTGTAGTGCCTCATAATTCTGTTTCAATTTTTGGGGGCTAGGCAAACAATAAGAATGATCTGTATGATCATTCTGATTCAATCTTTCACCTACAAAAATGAAGTATAATCATTAAGCTTTATTTTTCTTTAAACATACATTGATTAATAGTAAAATTCACACATAACCCATATAGAAAATAAATAACAGGAAAACTATTTTACCTGGTTCATCTGATAAGGAAGCTGATTCTTCACTGACAAGTCGTTTCCTTGGTTGTCTCTATACTATAGTTGTTTTCTGCAGATGGTCAGGAAATGTAAATATTGTCGGTACTGCGTTTGCCAGAAGTCGCCTTTTCTCGTTTGTACTATATATGTATCTATCTTCAAAGTGAAACGAGCATATGTAGCTATATTGAGTTGGCTGCCACTTATCTCGTCTCATATTGGCTACCCACCGACTTAACAGCTGTTTCTTTTTCAGAGGAAATCTAAAAATAGAGAGACGTGTATACAGTAGCTTATTTACATTTTGTAGACGAAAATGATGCACAAGACGCTAAGTACAACACGCATTTAGATACTCACCTGAAATATGATATTCCAGTTTTTTTATCACTTCTATTAGCGCAATTGTACACTGCACATACACTGGGCATGATTCGCGATCGGTCAATAAGACTTTTAAAACAAATTACAATCGGAAAACAGTGATTTTCTAACGCCAGTACTATACACCAAATGTAAATATACTGACATGTAGACGTTTCAAAAAATGGCGCCCGGTGTTGCTTTTTGCTGCCGCTGGGAGCGCTGTTACCTCACAGATAGCCACTCTATGTAGTTTATATACCTCCTTGGTTTCTGCAGTTTGTTCCGCCTCCAGTACCGTTTGTGTTTGTTCTTCTGTCTTCAGCTATGGCATTACGAAGTCCGGTGTGGGGTTATTTTATGAAGATAAATCCTGAGAAAATTAAATGTAATTTGTGCTCGGCAGTGTTGTCGTTTAAAAGTAGTTCAACTTCTTGCTTAAACAGACATTTGCGACATAAGCATCCAACAGTTAATTTAAGTGAAACTCATTCGAAATCAGTTTTTATGAATCTAGGCAGTGATGAAGCCAGTTCAGTTTCCACAGCAACTGTTCAGGAATATGCCATTTCAGTGCCTGTGTGTCAAGAAAAACAATCTGTACAAGAAATACCCAGCACTTCCATCGGTTCAGTTTTGGGTAGGTATGGAAGACAAACAAAGATTATTGGATTTGCATCAAGACCAGTGCCTTCATCCAAACGAGCCAAAATAGACGAACAGATTTTAAGACTTGTTGTTAAACAATACCTTCCATTTAATGTAGTTGAGAGTGTAGAGTTTAGAAAAATGACTTATTTATTAAATGAAAACTATGTACTTCCCAGTAGAAAAACACTCTCCCAAAGTTTACTCTCTCAAGTGTTCGACAGCATACTAAGATCTGCAATGCAAGCTGCGTCCTACATCTGCATTACAACTGATGGATGGACATCTGTGAAAAATTAGAATTATATTGCAGTGACTGCTCACTTCATTGATGAAAACCGCAATCTGAAGTCATATTTGTTATCTAGTTTTAAATTCCATGACAAGCATACAGCAGAAAACATTTCCACTGAATTACAAAATGTGACTTCAACTTGGGGTATTACCAATAAAATTGTAGCTTGCACTACAGATTATGCACCTAATATTGTGAAGGCAGTGATGATGAGCAAATGGTGGCATGTACCTTGTTTTGCACATACACTGAATTTAATTGTGCAAGCAAGCCTTGAACCAATTACAGACACAAGGGCAAAAGTGAAATCAATAGTGGAATTTTTCAAAAGAAGTCCTCAAACACTTGGGAAATGACACAATATTCAGAAACAAATGGGCTTCCTTATTTTAACACCGAAGCAAGGGTTGCCCTACGAGGTGGAATTCCACATATGAAATGTTTGACAGGCTTTTGAAAATCAAAGAGCCTTTGCAAAGCACCATCGCCATCCTCAGTGTGGATTCACAAACAAAACTGTCCAATGAAGACTGGTCAGTTATTGAAAAATCTTTTGAAATTCTATCTCCTTTTGAACAAGTCACAACAGGTAATAGCAGTGAAAGAAATGTAACCTTGTCAAAAATTGTCTTATTAAGCAAAGGTTTACAAAGTCATTGTCTGAGACTGAAAAACTCAGATCACAGCAATGAAGGCACTAATACAGTAATTGCTAAACTTGAGGACGGAATCTGACCCGCCTCATTCAAAAGTTTGCAGATAAAGCAATTGCTTGTGAAGCAACATCATTGGATCCTCGCTTCAGGGAGCATGGTTTTCCAAAAACTGGGCATCGATTAAAAGAAACAAAAGATGCCATAATTAACAAGTGCTGTGCAATACAACATAAACCCACTCGGTGTTCTACAGAAAATCCACCACCGGCCAAACCAGTTGTGGTGAGCACATTCCAGAGGCGCCGACTTGAAAATATTTTTGGGGAGGCAAGAATCATTTTATTAGGCACTACATTTGACAGATAACTTTGCGTTTCCTTCTACATGTTCGACACTCCAAACCAGTCCTATTTGCATATGACACCAGTGTATTGATTGAAGGTGGAAATAGAAAGGCTCCTAGTCTGTATGTTGAAGTCACAAATGAAAAGATTTCACGGTGGTTTGTGAGGAATAAGCTACTGATTAATCCTTGAAAAAAAAAGAAAAAAACCGCCACTATACAATTCCACACACAGCAAAATTAAAAATCAATGAAAAGCAAACATTTCTTTGGAAAACCAAAAAATTAAGTGCCTCTGAAACAAAATTGCTTTGTTTATTTACAAAACAATGTGAAATGGAATGCCCACATCACATTCTTAAATTCTAAGCTATCTAAATGCACTGAGAATTACATGGAACAACACAAGTGCTAAAGGAGACAGGCATATTATGCACACATACTTTCCCTTTTGAGTTATGTCATCATATTCTTGGGAAATTCCCCTCACAGCATAACAACTTTCAAGAAACAAAAAAAGATTGTGAGGATAACAAAAAATGCAAACAGCTGAAAATCATGCAAACTACGATTGGCTGGCGACTAGCCCCTACCCCTCGACTCGCTGAAACGTCAGTCACAAAGTCATTTCAGTTGAAGTATAGGTCAGTAGTGGTACAAAACAAATACATAAATAAAGTTGAAGAAACACACCTTAATTTTTGATGGCAAATGTACTCCTCCTCAGATCATTCCTGCATATGAACTCGTCACATATGGCATCAAGGTCGAGTTTCATCGATTCATCTCTACGGGCTTTGAGAAGGGCGATGGCATTAAGACGATTCTGCCTCAAGAGGATACGTTTTCACCCTCCGCAGACAAGAAAACGATCGTTCAGCTGTGCAGGACATTACCGGAATCGTCAGCACTACACGTATGAATTTCACTAGTTCAGGCAGTAGGTCAATCAGTTGGTTTTCCTGTTTTAGGTATTTCACTATGTCATCCAACGAACTAATAGTCGCAGAATGACTACTTTGGATAATCTCATGAAACATGTGGAGAAGCAAGCATTCTTTGTCTATATCTGATTTGTAGAAAGATAAAATATCGAATGAATGTTTGTTATCACCATGAAGAAATTGTTCATGATTGAGTTTTGAACTGTGATTCCAAGAAGCTGATGGATGTATCCATTGTTTCATAATACGATCTTCTATATTTGTCACATACTTCAATGAATGTTTCTACAGATGAACTGATGGAGTCATCGTATTTCTTAGGGACTGTTCTTCTATGGGCTAATTTTGGGGAATCAGCATCCATATCTTGACATTTTGAAGTTACTTCACCCCAGAATGATTCAAAATTGTTTCTCATAAATCTAATAGAAGTCGCAAGAGTGTAAATCATCTTATTGGCCTCCTCTAAGTGTAGGGATTTCCTCTGTAGTGCTATGTTTACGGTATCAATGTGAATTAACAGTTTTACCAAAAGTGATAACATGAAAAAGAAATCATATGTCCGCATATTAATCAAAAAGCCATTTGCTTTGGCCCCAGTGTCTGAATTGTCATTTCTTGAAACATTTAGAAAAAATTCCTGAAGTTCTGTATAGTTGGACAAAAATGAAGACATTGCCAAGTATCTTACGGCCCACCTTGTAGGACAGAGTGGTTTCAAATTTATGGGCATCTGCCTTCAGGTGAGCAAAAAGATCTAATCTTTTAGGTGAATCTCTCACAAAATGATGTAAGTCCTTCATAACATTCAATGCATTTCGACATTCTGGGATTGGGTTGTTTTGGGGAAGGAGACCAGACAGCGAGGTCATCGGAATAGGGAAGGATGGGAAAGGAAGTCGGCCATGCCCTTTCAGAGGAACCATCCCGGCATTTGCCTGGAGTGATTTAGGGAAATCACGGAAAACCTAAATCAGGATGGCCGGACACGGGATTGAACCGTCGTCCTCCCAAATACGAGTCCAGTGTCCAACCACTGGGCCACCTCGCTCAGTACTCGACATTCTAGAACAGCGTCTTGTAGTGTTAGATTTAAACAGTGTGCAAGGCAGTGCATAAACATAGTTCTCTTTGCCATTTCCATAAACTTTGTGTGGACTCCATTATATAATCTGGCCATGTTAGCTGAAAGCATTGGCCCCTACAATTAGATGTAGGCAAATCAAATCGTCTTAAAATGTCGATAACAATATCAAACAGATACTTAGCTGTGGTACTTTGTATTGAGTATAGCCCTAAAAAATATTCTTATATCTCTAGAGAAGCATCAACAAATCTTATACAGACACTAAATTGCTCTATGGTGGCTATGTCTGTTGCTTTGTCTGCTATTATTGCAAAATACTCTGCACTCTTGATATCCTCCACTATTTTTCTAAGAAGTGTATGACTTAAAATGGCCAAAATTTAGTTTTACATCTCATGGGATGTTCATTTGTAAGTTTCGTGCTATAACCATATTAAAAGCAGCTGGCTATCTTCACATCGAAGGCGTAATAAATTGTCAAAATTACTTGTTTCACCAGTATGCTCACGTATTGCAAGCCCCTGCACTGCTAAATAACGGAGGGAAGATTTTTAGTAAACAAGCTCGGTTTTCTTTCATTTGTGTCAGTTTTTCTTTAGAAATCTGGCTAAATACATTGACATTCGATTTGAAGGATTTGAATTTCAGTACAGTTTCTCTGTGGCAGCCCGATGCTTCATGCTCTTGTACCTTTTCTGTCCCTTTCTTCCAGTTCGAAAAACCAGTTTCCATGAAAGTTTTTTCCATTTTGTGAGAAAACTGAAAACAATTTTCTTCAAACATTTGTCTGCAAATTTTGCAAAAAATAATATCTTTTACCTTACTGTAATCGATCCATGCAAATTGCTGTGTCCAAGAGGGCTGATAACAGCGTTGTTTTTTTCCAGGAACTGTGTTTTTTGTCACCTCCACAGTTCCGTCACTATCTGTGTCTTTGTTGTCACACACAGCACCACTAACACTGGGTCTAGCTTCACCATCGCTAACACTTGCCACATTGTCACATTTCTTCCTATTTATAAATTTGTCCATTTTAAACTGGACAGTAAGGGACGAAAGATTAACAACTGAACAGAGTCACAGTAAGACTAACTGACCACTGGCGATGCCCAGCTTCGGAATATTTAATTTCGCTGCCAACATTAGCTGCGGCCTGCCTAACAGTACTGTGCGCCTAACAAAAAGTAGCCATGTAACAATAGTGTTGATTATTGCCAGGGCCGGCTCTAGGGAGGGGGAGGGGCGAACCATGCCATCGCCCAGAGCGGCAGATTTTTGAGGGCGGCAGATCCATCTTGTGTAAATGTAGGAACGTGAGAATAAATTGGAAATACAAATTATTCATAAAATCAAGGGTCTTATTGAAAATTATCTATGGTTCAGAAACAGTGTGCTCCGATTTACGAAAGAAACGTTTCCTCCAACAAAAATGGCTTAAAATGTATTGCACTGTAAACGTATCACTGACTGCTGATTTGACCTTAAAGACATATTCACAACAGAGAGACGAATGAGTGTGATATGTGAAAATAAGGCTTCATGTATGAAATATATTGTGGGAAAAGTTGACTATGTCGAAAAGGGGGGGGGGGGGCGCTTGACATGTTCGCGCGGGGCGGCAAAATCCCTGAAGCCAGTGCTGATTTGTGTGGTGTTGCACCTAGTGATTGTCAACAGAATTTACAAAAATGAATGAAGAGTCTTTAACGTTACCTAGTCCTTCTAGCGATCGCCATCAAATTCGGTGTCACTACTGCTCATTAGTTTCTTTTACAAGCTGCCAGCAGGCTGCTGTGGGAGGAAGTGGAGCTCGTCCTAGCAGGCAAAGCGCTTCGAGCTCATGGTGAGCTTTCGTTCCCCGCATACCTCTGTACAGTAAAAGTGTGCGAATAGTACAGATGCAGGGGACAAACCCTGTCACGACAGTTCGTCATGTGCAGAGGTTGGAGGAGTATCAGAAAGGAATACGCAATAGCACGTAAAATCGGTAAAGTATGAGGAAGGAGAGAGCGGTGAGAAATGCATGTTTGAATATTGAGGGGGGGGGGGGGGGGGCGAGGCTCCTACTTTTAACTATTGGGGGGGGGGCACAAAGTACCTTGCCCCCCCCCCCCCCCCTAAGTCGGCGCCATTGGCACATTCACCTCTAGCAGTGCCAACATTTGGCAAGATTTTGACCAAGCTGTAGATGGCTTGATCCAAAGTGTAGACAATCCACATGCTGCAAGTACAGTCGAGTCCGATAAATATATGAAGATGCCACCGATACACAGATCACAAGATCCATTGCTGTGGTGGAAAGAAAATCATGTGTTGTTTCCTACACTGTTTGAAATAATGAAACAACGTCTTTGTATTATGGCCACCTTTGTTCCATGTGAGCGCATATTTTCAAAGCAGGGGCAAACAATAACAGACAGACGATCCCGTCTTTCAAGCGAAAAAGTAATAAAAATGGTATTTCTAAACTGCAACTTAGAATAGGTACAGCAGATCTACTCAGAAATGAAACAGTAAAATTTCACTTGATTTTTTTTCTTCTCTGGACAGAGTGCACTGAATTTATATTTGATTGTATTCTGTTTAGTCCACTAAATTGTGCATGCAGATACCTTACAAGAACATTTTTCTCAAATTTGTTGCACTCAGAACGTTTTTGCTCACCATTCAGTGATTTTTTTTTGTTTTGGCTATGTTATTTATTCATTTATGTGTTTGAGAATAATTATCTGATTTGTGTGTGTATATGTTTGTGTGTTTATTTTTTTAAATGTGCTGTTTGGTTATTACACTATAGGTACCTTGATACTTGTGTATGATAAATAATTCTCAGGGAAATTGTTAATTTCCCTGAGAATTATTTATCATACATGGTACTTCGACACTTTTGTTTTTGGCGTTCAGATACTGTGATAAAAATTGCATTTCAGCAGCAATGTAACTTCATCTCTGATTTCCTGGGGAAGTTTGTAATAAAATGGTAATACATCTGCTTGCTGTGAGTACTTGAGGGAACTCCATGTACCTGTACCTCAAACAAACTTCTTTAGCAAGAACTATAAGTGGTGTAGAGGCAGATCTGCCATGATACAGGTATCACAAAGGCATTACACTGTATGAATTTTTTTAAATTTTAGTCTGGATTTTATACTTCAAAGAAACATACCTATCTCTGCATTTCAGTTACCTTGAAATGTTTTCCAGTTCTATCAAGTGTACTTACTATAAGATGTATCCAGCTAACTTGTCAATGTTTGATGAGAAACTGCCATACTTGACCATTGTGCTATATCCTCCAGTCTGTTACGGTAATTTTTTGATCTGTATGCATCAGTCACTTTGCATCCTGCTCTGTGTGACAAACAATGGAAAATTTAACTGTGAGTGGTAAAAATGTGAGTGGCACACTCATAAATGTTAATTCAATGCCTCGCTTCCCAGAATATTATCTCAATAAATTATATCTCATGATATGACTTTTCAAGAGCACATACAGATTATCACTCATAAAACCTATCAAAATTATGCACTAGAATACAGGGAAACGAGTTTGGCTAAATCTGTTATGTGAAACATATTTAGTCTGATCTCGGCCAATTGGAAAGTATGAAAGTCACGTGACACAAAAGCAGTGCATTTGCTGCCACAGGAAATATGGAACTGCAAGACGCCTAAGGGAAAGTTTCATACTTTCTGCGATATGATTCGCGGTCTCGCACCTCATTTGTGTTTTTATGACAATATTGTAAAGGATGAGCCAGACAATAGGAGATTTTACTTTATTATATGAGCCTCCAACCAGTAACTTCATTTTTCCATTGCGGCCAAGCCACGGCCGGCAGCGTTAGCTGCCTGTAAATTCTTTCGTCCCACGGTTTAGTAACAGGAAGTCAGCACCGATGAAGGGCACCTTGTTCACGCGCCTCTCTCATGTGCTGACGAGGTAACGCCGCCCCAGGCGTCGCTTAGCAGGCAACGCTCTGGAAAGTTCCATGCCGCCCGCACGGTTTGCTCGGTCCTGACCAATCACGGTGGAGGAAGCCGCGTGGTGCGTCGAATATACCCGGCTGCCCGTCGCCGGGCCCGCTCTCTTGTATTCTTGCTCATCCGCGAGTCGGATGCGCGCCCTGCAGCTTTGAACATCCCCCCGCTTCTCCCGGTGCTGCGGCACTGTGGACTTAGTTTTGGCAGACAACCACTTTCGGTAGCTTCGCGAACAATGTTCGCCAAATTGTAAGCTCTGGCTCACCCTCACCTCCCTAGGCCTATGTAGCCCCTTTTCATCATGCTTTAGCCAATAAATGGCCTTTCTCAAAAAATTACCCTATTATTCCACAACGCCCACCGCCTGCCCATACCCGCCATCCTGTACAATATTTATACAGTAGACACTCAAGAGGATATAATGTGAAGGCCTATACTATTACAAAGCACAGCGTTTCGAAACATTACATTGTACTGTTTCATTTGTTTCGAAACAGTTAGGTGCTTCAGTTTGCCCATCTCTACTACGAATCTATTTGTGAAGTGCTCGTTTTAAATGCATTATGAGTATATTGACTAAATTCTATTTTATTTTTGTCCCTATCGGTTTTTTGTACTTTATGGCATTTAAAGAAGATCATTTAAAGAAGATCTTAGCAGCTTTTGATGGAATTGGTATCTGTCGATAAAATCTGGGCACACTGTCTGTCGTTCGACCGTTAGAACCTGCGTGCACCTAAGCGACGGAACCACACTACACGAGAACTTCTTCGAACAATATTAACGTAGCTTTATTGACACAGCCACAGCAGACGACAAAGAATACACGGCTTGTTCGATCGTCCCGAGCTTGCAGTTGGAAATAATATTCAGGTATTCAGGGAACAAAAACATCAACGTTATCTCGTAACTATTCACGAACTAACTACCAGCATGGAATATACAAAATAATAAAAAGCACATTCAAAGAATAACAAAAACAAAACGTACGTATAAAAACACGGCGCCTCTGGCGGCTGCCGCCAAATGTTTGACGGCGCGACTGTCTCTAAACACACGCAGACGACACGCACGATACAAGACTACGTAACTGCACGATGTCACCACATCAGCCTCCATAGTGGAAGCGGAGCGCTATCCGAAATAGCGTACTGGAAAGTCAGCGCAGCGACCGGATCTTGAGAGGTTAGGTTAGGGTGTTGCTAGGTGCGCTACTGTAGTATTCTGCGCTAGCGGCTGTGAAGGCGGTAATGAGCCGGCTGTTGGGTGAAGCTATAGTCTTAGAAGCTTTGGCATTGTTTCTTCTTGGAAGAACGTAAGCCGGTTTAATCCTTTCCATGGACACAGTGATCGCCTTTCCGATAACTGAAATGTCAGTTGTCTTGTCTCCCCTCGCGACTTCACGGATGGGTCTGAGTATGAGGGCCACAATGACGGTTTGATGCCTTCCGTGGGTAACATGACGTGTGAACAGGTTTTCAAGTCTTGATGCACGAAAGTGGCTGCTGTACTGCGTCTGTGAGGCTAGAGTGGGCGGATTCGGGCCGCGTACTCTGGCAGTTGGCATAGGAATTCTGATTGGTCATCCCTTGGCTGTGACAGAGTGTTTGTTTCCACGAATTCTCCTGGAAGCCTCGACGTCTCGCCGTACAACAGTTCCGCCGAAGACGCGTCTAGATCTAGTTTGAAAGTGTTTCTGAGGCTTAGTACTACCATGGAAAGAGCCTTGACCCACTTAGTGTCGTGGCACATTACTGTTGCTTTAAGTGAGCGATGCCATCTCGCGATTATCCCTTTACTGGCTGAGTGATAGCTCGTTAGCTCGTCATTTTGTGGTGAATTGTGTCGCAAAACTTCGCGAGTTGCGTGAACAGGTCGGATTCAAATTGCCGTCCTCTGTCGCAATGTGTAACGGACAGCCAAAGCGTGATATCCAACAAGGCACGAAACTGAAAGCCAGAGTTTCTGCTGTAACTCTGTCCACTGGTGCAGCTTCCGGCCAGCGGGTGTAACGGTCTATCATAGTAGGCCCTAAGTATGAAACGTTGAGCGTCGGACGATGGTAATGTACCAATGACGTCGATGTGGACGTGCCTGGAACGGGCAGTGGTGATCGGAAAACTCCCTATTGATGCTTGTATGTGGCGGTGTTTCTTGCTGCGTTGGCATTTAAGACAACAACTCGCCCATTCATGGCAGTTTTTCTGTATGCTCGGCCACACGTAACGATTCGCCACTAGGCGAGTTGACGATTGAATACCGGGACGGAACAAGTCATCTATCGTATTGAAGACGTCCCTTCTGAAGGCAATTGGCAGGAATGGCTGGGGTTTCGACGTAATCATGTCACAATACAGCTTGACATCGCTCCCTGGAATTTCGATAAGTAGCAGATCCAACGCCGATGCTCCTGCCGATAACAGTCCTTGTAGTTATTGAGCTGATTGCTGAGCAGCAGCGAGTTTGGCGTAATCAGTCATGCTAGTAATGCTTCCGACCCGAGACAGGTAATCGGCTACCACACTGTCGGTACCAGAGATGTGCCGGACGTTCGTTCTGAGTTGTGAGATGACATTAGCTGAGTGTATTGCCTAAGTGAACAGTTCGTATTATTCCAGCGAAAGGCATAAGTTAATGGTTTGTGATCGGTGTAGGTAACAAAGTCTATAGCTTACAGGTGAGGTCTGAAGTATTTGACAGATCATAAACAGCCAAACTTCTCTGTCGTAATGGTTCCGCTGCTTTTGTGAGGGTGATGGTTTGCGCGAGAAAAACGAGAGTGGTTGTCATGTGTCACTACATCATTGTTGTAACGTTGCACTGATCGCCAGCTGACTGACGTCAGCTAATAGTGCGAAAGTTGCAGTAGGCTCAGGGTGCGCCAGTAGTGCGGCGTCTGCAGTGCTCTTTTTGGCCGCTTTAAACGCTACACATATGCTGTCAGTCCATGTTATAAGCGAGTTACCCTTTTTCTTTGGGTCGTTGAGCGTTGCAGTTAACGGTTCTTGTAACTCGGCAGAGAGTGGCAAGTGACGGAGATAAAAATTTAACACGCTTAGGAATCGACGCAATTCCTTGGCCGAATTTGGGCGTGAAATCCTTAATATGGCGTCCACCTTCTCTGGCAGTGTTAGCGATCCTGCTGCTATTATCCTATGCCCTAGGAAATCCACTTGGGGCTGGCCAAAGACACATATAGTGGTATTCAGGACGACGCCATAGTGTTATAACCGCTTAAACACATCCGTTAGTCTGCCGATGTTGCTCTTCCGATGACGAAAAAACTGAGATATCCTCCAGGATAGCAGAATCAAAAGTTAGGCCTTGTATCACAGATTCAATGAAATGTTGTCATGTCTGAGCAGCATTCCTGAGTCCAAAAGTCATAAATTTATGATGAAAGACCCCCCAGGATGCTGCTAAATTAATATTTATTTAAGAACAAAGCAAAAATGAAATACCGATCGAACAGACGGATTAGCAGAGACATTAATTAGGAATGCGCGGTAAGGTGCAGACAAAAGAAAACATTTTATCATTCAATTTTTTGTAGAGTTGTTATTTTGCTTTTAGGAGAGAGAATCAGACTTTCGAGTATGTAGCAGGACGACGTACTGTGATAGCGATGTATTCTATTGTGTGAGTAATACAGGATTAAAGAACGTATCAAGCATTTTTATTTACTGAGATAAATGGAAGAGAAACGAAGAAAGTAGATTTTTTGTGATTACGACAAGCACCGGTATCCCAGGAGTCCTCTGCTGCCTGCACCTTCAACTAGGTCAGCGAAGTCCGAAACGAAATTAAGTTAAGCACAAGACAGACATTTACGCAAGCAGTTACATTTTTCATATTCAGTATAGTTATATTTATTATTTTCATTTTTAAACATATTACAATTGGCGACCTGTGTGCCAGGACGTCTGGGCACCGGCCGTTAATAGTGTTGTTAACTATTGTTATGTTGTTGTTGTTGTGGTCTTCAGTCCTGAGACTGGTTTGATGCAGCTCTCCATGCTACTCTATCCTGTGCAAGCTTTTTCATCTCCCAGTACCTACTGCAACCTACATCCTTCTGAATCTGCTTAATGTATTCATCTCTTGGTCTCCCTCTACGATTTTTACCCTCCACGCTGCACTCCAATACTAAATTGGTGATCCCTTGATGACTCAGAACATGTCCTACCAACCGATCCCTTCTTCTGGTCAAATTGTGCCACAAACTTCTCTTCTCCCCAATCCTATTCAATACTTCCTCATTAGTTATGTGATCTACCCATCTAATCTTCAGCATTCTTCTGTAGCACCACATTTCAAAAGCTTCTATTCTCTTCTTGTCCAAACTATTTATCGTCCATGTTTCACTTCCATACATGGCTACACTCCATACAAATACTTTCAGAAACGACTTCCTGACACTTAAATCAATACTGGATGTTAACAAATTTCTCTTCTTCAGAAACGCTTTCCTTGCCATTGCCAGCCTACATTTTATATCCTCTCTACTTCGACCATCATCAGTTATTTTGCTCCCCAAATAGCAAAACTCCTTTACTACTTTAAGTGCCTCATTTCCTAATCTAATTCCCTCAGCATCACCAGACTTAATTAGACTACATTCCATTATCCTTGTTTTGCTTTTGTTGATGTTCATCTTATATCCTCCTTTCAAGACACTGTCCATTCCATTCAACTGCTCTTCCAAGTCCTTTGCTGTCTCTGACAGAATTACAATGTCATCGGCGAACCTCAAAGTTTTTATTTCTTCTCCATGAATTTTAATACCTACTCCGAATTTTTCTTTTGTTTCCTTTACTGCTTGCTCAATATACAGATTGAACAACATCGGGGAGAGGCTACAACCCTGTCTTACTCCCTTCCCAACCACTGCTTCCCTTTCATGTCCCTCGACTCTTATAACTGCTATCTGGTTTCTGTACAAATTGTAAATAGCCTTTCGCTCCCTGTATTTTACCCCTGCCACCTTCACAATTTGAAAGAGAGTATTCCAGTCAACATTGTCAAAAGCTTTCTCTAAGTCTACAAATGCTAGAAACGTAGGTTTGCCTTTCCTTAACCTTTCTTCTAAGATAAGTCGTAAGGTCAGTATTGCCTCACGTGTTCCAGTGTTTCTACGGAATCCAAACTGATCTTCCCCGAGGTTGGCTTCTACTAGTTTTTCCATTCGTCTGTAAAGAATTCGTGTTAGTATTTTGCAGCTGTGACTTATTAAACTGATAGTTCGGTAATTTTCACATCTGTCAACACCTGCTTTCTTTGGGATTGGAATTATTATATTCTTCTTGAAGTCTGAGGGTATTTCGCCTGTTTCATACATCTTGCTCACCAGATGGTAGAGTTTTGTCAGGACTGGCTCTCCCACGGCCGTCAGTAGTTCCAATGGAATATTGTCTACTCCGGGGGCCTTGTTTCGACTCAGGTCTTTCAGTGCTCTGTCAAACTCTTCACGCAGTATCATATCTCCCATTTCATCTTCATCTACATCCTCTTCCATTTCCATAATATTGTCCTCAAGTACATCGCCCTTGTATAGACCCTCTATATACTCCTTCCACCTTTCTACTTTCCCTTCTTTGCTTAGAACTGGGTTTCCATCTGAGCTCTTGATATTCATACAAGTCGTTCTCTTATCTCCAAAGGTCTCTTTAATTTTCCTGTAGGCGGTATCTATCTTACCTCTAGTGAGATAGGCCTCTACATCCTTACATTTGTCCTCTAGCCATCCCTGCTTAGCCATTTTGCACTTCCTGTCGATCTCATTTTTGAGACGTTTGTATTCCTTTTTGCCTGTTTCACTTACTGCATTTTTATATTTTCTCCTTTCATCAATTAAATTCAATATTTCTTCTGTTACCCAAGGATTTCTACTAGCCCTCGTCTTTTTACCTACTTGATCCTCTGCTGCCTTCACTACTTCATCCCTCAAAGCTACCCATTCTTCTTCTACTGTATTTATTTCCCCCATTCCTGTCAATTGCTCCCTTATGCTCTCCCTGAATCTCTGTACAACCTCTGGTTCTTTTAGTTTATCCAGGTCCCATCTCCTTAAATTCCCACCTTTTTGCAGTTTCTTCAGTTTTAATCTACATGTCATAACCAATAGATTGTGGTCAGAGTCCACATCTGCCCCTGGAAATGTCTTACAATTTAAAACCTGGTTCCTAAATCTCTGTCTTACCATAATATAATCTATCTGATACCTTTTAGTATCTCCAGGGTTCTTCCATGTATACAACCTTCTTTCATGATTCTTAAACCAAGTGTTTGTTATGATTATGTTGTGCTCTGTGCAAAATTCTACCAGGCGGCTTCCTCTTTCATTTCTGTCCCCCAATCCATATTCACCTACTATGTTTCCTTCTCTCCCTTTTCCTACACTCGAATTCCAGTCACCCATGACTATTAAATTTTCGTCTCCCTTCACAATCTGAATAATTTCTTTTATTTCATCATACATTTCTTCAATTTCTTCGTCATCTGCAGAGCTAGTTGGCATATAAACTTGTACTACTGTAGTAGGTGTGGGCTTCGTATCTATCTTGGCCACAATAATGCGTTCACTATGCTGTTTGTAGTAGCTTACCCGCATTCCTATTTTCCTATTCATTATTAAACCTACTCCTGCATTACCCCTATTTGATTTTGTGTTTATAACCCTGTAGTCACCTGACCAGAAGTCTTGTTCCTCCTGCCACCGAACTTCACTAATTCCCACTATATCTAACTTCAACCTATCCATTTCCCTTTTTAAATTTTCTAACCTACCTGCCCGATTAAGGGATCTGACATTCCACGCTCCGATCCGTAGAACGCCAGTTTTCTTTCTCCTGATAACGACATCCTCTTGAGTAGTCCCCGCCCGGAGATCCGAATGGGGGACTATTTTACCTCCGGAATATTTTACCCAAGAGGACGCCATCATCATGTAATCATACAGTAAAGCTGCATGCCCTCGGGAAAAATTACGGCTGTAGTTTCCCCTTGCTTTCAGCCGTTCGCAGTACCAGCACAGCAAGGCCGTTTTGGTTATTGTTACAAGGCCAGATCAGTCAATCATCCAGACTGTTGCCCTTGCAACTACTGAAAAGGCTGCTGCCCCTCTTCAGGAACCACACGTTTGTCTGGCCTCTCAACAGATACCCCTCCGTTGTGGTTGCACCTACGGTACGGCCATCTGTATCGCTGAGGCACGCAAGCCTCCCCACCAACGGCAAGGTCCATGGTTCATGGGGGGGGACTATTGTTATAGTTCTAGAAATTTGTATGACATTGTTATGAATTATAAAAAATTGTCTGTATTTTCTGTTTGCACGAATCACAACGGGGAGCAAGGATTACGATAAGGCAATAATTGAGAACAACTTTAAAAGGAACAAAAATCGGGCGCAAGTCACGTAAAATTTTCCATAGTAAACTGCTTTATTCGGCGCAGCACAGGTAGGACGGCTACGCTAGTTGCCTGAATGGTTACGCTTGGTAGCGCCTCTTTTGATGTAGATAGAAACCTTTTCCTCATTATTTCCTTCCTTGAATTTTATTGGCGAAAATTTTACAGAAATTTTTCAGTGTGATACACATTGTCAGTAAAACAAAGAATTGTGACACAATAGTTTGAACATCATAATAGACGAAAAAACAGGCTTTTACATTTCGTACTTTGCATTTATCAAGTGTAATAATTAATGTAGGATATTTTTAACATTTTGTGAAATTTTTATTTCATGTTGTTGTTGTTGTTGTTGTTGTTGTTGTTGTGGTCTTCAGTCCTGAGCAGCTCTCCACGCTACTCTATCGTGTGCAAGCTTCTTCATTTCCCAGTACCTACTGCAGCCTACATCCTTTTGAATCTGCTTAGTGTATTCATCTCTTGGTCTCCCTCTGCGATTTCTACCCTCCACGCTGCCCTCCAATACTAAATTGGTGATCCCTCGATGTCTCAGAACATGTCCTACCAACCGATCCCTTCTTCTAGTCAAGTTGTGCCACAAGCTCCTCTCTCCCCAATTCTATTCAATACCTACTCATTAGTTATGTGATCTACCCATCTAATCTTCAGCATTCTTCTGTAGCACCACATTTCGAAAGCTTCTATTCTCGTCTTGTCCAAACTATTTATCTTCCATGTTTCAATTCCATACATGGCTACACTCCATACAAATACTTTCAGAAACGACTTCCTGACCCTTAAATCTATACTCGATGTTAACAAATTTCTCTTCTTCAGAAATGTTTTCCTTGCCATTGCCAGTCTACATTTTATATCCTCTCTACTTCGACCATCATCAGATATTTTGCTCCCCAAATAGCAAAACTCCTTTACTACTTTAAGTGTCTCATTTCCTAATCTAATTCCCTCAGCATCACCCGACTTAATTCGACTACATTCCATTATCCTCGTTTTGCTTTTGTTGATGTTCATCTTATACCCTCCTTTCAAGGCACTGTCCATTTCGTTCAACTGCTCTTCCAAGTCCTTTGCTGTCTCTGACAGAATTACAATGTCATTGGCGAACCTCAAAGTTTTTATTTATTCTCCATGGATTTTAATACCTACTCCGAACCTTTCTTTTGTTTCCTTTATTGCTTGCTGTATATACAAATTGAATAACATCAGGGATAGGCTACAACCCTGTCTCACTCCCTTCCCAACCACTGCTTCCCTTTCATACTCCTCAACTCTTATAACTGCCATCTGGTTTCTGTGCAAATTGTAAATAGCCTTTCGCTCTCTGTATTTTACCCCTGTCACCTTCAGAATTTGAAAGAGAGTATTCCAATCAACATTATCAAAAGCTTTCTCTAAGTCTACAAATGCTAGAAACGTAGGTTTGCCTTTCTTTAATCTATTTTCTAAGATAAGTCGTAGGGTCAGTATTGCCTCACGTGTTCCAATATTTCTGCGGAATCCAAATTGATCTTCGCCGAGGTCGGCTTCTACCAGTTTTTCCATTCGTCTGTAAAGAATTCGCGTTAGTATTTTGCAGCTGTGACTTATTAAACTGATAGTTCGGTAATTTTCACATCTGTCAACACCTGCTTTCTTTGGGATTGGGATTATTATATTCTTCTTGAAGCCTGAGGGTATTTCGCCTGTCTCATACATGTGCAAAATGGCTAAGCAGGGATGGCTAGAGGACAAATGTAAGGATGTAGAGGCTTATCTCACTAGGGGTAAGATAGATACTGCCTACAGGAAAATTAAAGAGACCATTGGACATGAGAGAACCACTTGCATGAACATCAAGAGCTCAGATGGAAAGCCAGTTCTAAGCAGAGAAGGGAAAGCAGAAAGGTGGAAGGAGTATATAGAGGGTCTATACAAGGGCGATGTACTTGAGGGATGGCTAGAGGACAAATGTAAGGATGTAGAGGCTTATCTCATTAGGGGTAAGATAGATACTGCCTACAGGAAAATTAAAGAGACCATTGGACATGAGAGAACCACTTGCATGAACATCAAGAGCTCAGATGGAAACCCAGTTCTAAGCAAAGAAGGGAAAGCAGAAAGGTGGAAGGAGTATATAGAGGGTCTATACAAGGGCGATGTACTTGAGGACAATATTACGGAAATGGAAGAGGAAGTAGATGAAGATGAAATCGGAGATGCGATACTGCGTGAAGAGTTTGACAGAGCACTGAAAGACCTGAGTCGAAACAAGGCCCCGGGAGTAGACAACATTCCATTGGAACTACTGACAGCCTTGGGAGACCCAGTCCTGGCAAAACTCTACCACCTGGTGAGCAAGGTGTATGAGACAGGCGAAATACCCTCAGACTTCAAGAAGAATATAATAATTCCAATCCCAAAGAAAGCAGGTGTTGACAGATGTGAAAATTACCGAACTATCAGTTCAATAAGTCACAGCTGCAAAATACTAACGCGAATTCTTTAGAGACGAATGGAAAAACTGGTAGAAGCCGACCTCGGCGAAGATCAATTTGGATTCCGCAGAAATATTGGAACACGTGAGGCAATACTGACCCTACGACTTATCTTAGAAAATAGATTAAAGAAAGGCAAACCTACGTTTCTAGCATTTGTAGACTTAGAGAAAGCTTTTGACAATGTTGACTGGAATACTCTCTTTCAAATTCTAAAGGTGGCAGGGGTAAAATACAGGGAGCGAAAGGCTATTTACAATTTGTACAGAAACCAGAGGGCAGTTATACGAGTCGAGGGGCATGAAAGAGAAGCAGCGGTTGGGAAGAGAGTGAGAGAGGGTTGTAGCCTCTCCCCGATGTTATTCAATCTGTATATTGAGCAAGCAGTAAAGGAAACAAATGAAAAATTCGGAGTAGGTATTAAAGTCCATGGAGAAGAAATAAAAACTTTGAAATTCGCCGATGACATTGTAATTCTGTCAGAGACAGCAAAGGACTTGGAAGAGCAGTTGAACGGAATGGACAGCGTCTTGAAAGGAGGATGTAAGATGAACATCAACAAAAGCAAAACGAGGATAATGGAATGTAAGGATGTACAGGCTTATTTCACTAGGGGTAAGATAGATACTGCCTACAGGAAAATTAAAGAGATCTTTGGAGAAAAGAGAGCCACTTGTATGAATATCAAGAGCGTTGATGGAAACCCGGTTCTAAGCAAAGAAGGGAAAGCAGAAAGGTGGAGGAGTACATAGAGGGTCTATACAAGGGCGATGTACTTGAGGACAATATTACGGAAATGGAAGAGGATGTAGATGAAGATGAAATGGGAGATGCTATACTATTACTCTTTAGCAAGAGTAATAGAAGGCAGATTTCAGACTACGTAACAGATCAAAACGAAAATTTCTGTTCCGACACAAACAATGTTGAGTGTTTATGGAAAAAGTTCAAGGCAATCATAAAATGCGTTTTAGACAGGTACGTGCCGAGTAAAACTGTGAGGGACGGGAAAAAACCCACCGTGGTACAACAACAAAGTTAGGAAACTACTGCGAAAGCAAAGAGAGCTTCACTCCAAGTTTAAACGTAGCCAAAACCTCTCAGACAAACAGAAGCTAAACGATGTCAAAGTTAGCGTCAGGAGGGCTATGCGTGAAGCGTTCAGTGAATTCGAAAGTAAAATTCTATGTACGGACTTGACAGAAAATCCTCGGAAGTTCTGGTCATACGTTAAATCAGTAAGTGGCTCGAAACAGCATATCCAGACACTCCGGGATGATGATGGCATTGAAACAGAAGATGACACGCGTAAAGCTGAAATACTAAACACCTTTTTCCAAAGTTGTTTCACAGAGGAAGACCGCACTGCAGTTCCGTCTCTAAATCCTCGCACAAACGAAAAAATGGCTCACATCGAAATAAGTGTCCAAGGAATAGAAAAGCAACTGGAATCACTCAACAGAGGAAAGTCCACTGGACCTGACGGGATACCAATCCGATTCTACACAGAGTACGCGAAAGAACTTGCCCCCCTTCTAACAGCCGTGTACCGCAAGTCTCTAGTGGAACGAAAGGTTCCAAATGATTGGAAAAGAGCACAGGTAGTGCCAGTCTTCAAGAAGGGTCGTCGAGCAGATGTGCAAAACTATAGACCTATATCTCTGACGTCGATCTGTTGTAGAATTTTAGAACATGTTTTTTGATCGAGTATCATGTCATTTTTGGAAACCCAGAATCTACTATGTAGGAATCAACATGGATTCCGGAAATAGCGATCGTGTGAGACCCAACTCGCTTTATTTGTTCATGAGACCCAGAAAATATTAGATACAGGCTCCCAGGTAGATGCTATTTTTCTTGACTTCCGGAAGGCGTTCGATACAGTTCCGCACTGTCGCCTGGTAAACAAAGTAAGAGCCTACGGAATATCAGACCAGCTGTGTGGCTGGGTTGAAGAGTTTTTAGCAAACAGAACACAGCATGTTGTTATCAATGGAGAGACGTCTACAGACGTTAAAGTAACCTCTGGCGTGCCACAGGGGAGTGTTATGGGACCATTGCTTTTCACAATATATATAAATGACCTAGTAGATAGTGTCGGAAGTTCCATGCGGCTTTTCGCGGATGATGCTGTAGTATACAGAGAAGTTGCAGCATTAGAAAATTGTAGCGAAATGCAGGAAGATCTGCAGCGGATAGGCACTTGGTACAGGGAGTGGCAACTGACCCTTAACATAGACAAATGTAATGTATTGCGAATACATAGAAAGAAGGATCCTTTATTGTATGATAATATGATAGCGGAACAAAGACAGGTAGCAGTTACTTCTGTAAAATATCTGGGAGTATGCGTGCGGAACGATTTGAAGTGGAATGATCATGTAAAATTAATTGTTGGTAAGGTGGGTGCCAGGTTGAGATTCATTGGGAGAGTCCTTAGTCAATCAACAAAGGAGATGGCTTACAAAACACTCGTTTGACCTATACTTGAGTATTCCTTATCAGTGTGGGATCCATACCAGGTTGGGTTGACAGAGGAGATAGAGAAGATCCAAAGAAGAGCGGCGCGTTTCGTCACAGGGTTATTTGGTAAGCGTGATAGCGTTACGGAGATGTTTAGCAAACACAAGTGGCAGACTCTGCAAGAGAGGCGCTCTGCATCGCGGTGTAGCTTGCTGTCCAGGTTTCGAGAGGGTGTGTTTCTGGATGAGGTATCGAATATATTGCTTCCCCCTACTTATACCTCCCGAGGAGATCACGAATGTAAAATTAGAGAGATTAGAGCGCGCACGGAGGCTTTCAGACAGTCGTTCTTCCCGCGAACCATACGCGACTGGAACAGGAAAGGGAGGTAATGACAGTGGCACGTAAAGTGCCCTCCGCCACACACCGTTGGGTGGCTTGCGGAGTATAAATGTAGATGTAGATTAAATCGGGTGATGCTGAGGGAATTAGATTAGGAAATGAGGCACTTAAAGTAGTAAAGGAGTTTTGCTATTTGGGGAGCAAAATAACTGATGGTGGTCGAAGTAGAGAGGATATAAAATGTAGACTGGCAATGGCAAGGAAAACATTTCTGAAGAAGAGAAATTTGTTAACATCGAGTATAGATTTAAGGGGCAGGAATCGTTTCTGAAAGTATTTGTATGGAGTGTAGCCATGTATGGAAGTGAAACGTGGACGATAAATAGCTTAGACAAGAAGAGAATAGAAGCTTTCGAAATGTGGTGCTACAGAAGAATGCTGAAGATTAGATGGGTAGATCACATAACTAATGAGGAGGTATTGAATAGAATTGGGGAGAAGAGGAGTTTGTGGCACAACTTGAGAAGAAGAAGGGACCGGTTGG
Organism: Schistocerca serialis cubense; assembly: GCF_023864345.2. Lineage (NCBI taxonomy): Eukaryota > Metazoa > Arthropoda > Insecta > Orthoptera > Acrididae > Schistocerca > Schistocerca serialis. Next base: position 609,518,506 of record NC_064643.1, on the reverse strand, counting down.
TAGGACATGTTCTGAGGCATCAAGGGATCACAAATTTAGCATTGGGGGGCAGCGTGGAGGGTAAAAATCGTAGAGGGAGACCAAGAGATGAATACACTAAGCAGGTTCAGAAGGATGTAGGTTGCAGTAGGTACTGGGAGATGAAGAAGCTTGCACAGGATAAAGTAGCATGGAGAGCTGCATCATACCAGTCTCAGGACTGGAGGCAACAACAACAACATACATGTTGCTCACCAGATGGTAGAGTTTTGTCAGGACTGGCTCTCCCAAGGCTGTCAGTAGTTCTAATGGAATGTTGTCTACTCCGGGGGCCTTGTTTTGACTCAGGTCTTTCAGTGCTCTGTCACACTCTTCACGCAATATCATATCTCCCATTTCATCTTCATCTACTTCCTCTTCCATTTCCATAATATTGTCCTCAAGTACATCGCCCTTGTATAGACCCTCTGTATACTCCTTCCACCTTTCTGCTTTCCCTTCTTTGCTTAGAACTGGGTTTCCATCTGAGCTCTTGATGTTCATGCAAGTGGTTCTCTCATGTCCAATGGTCTCTTTAAGTTTCCTGTAGGCAGTATCTATCTTACCCCTAGTGAGATAACCCTCTACATCCTTACATTTGTCCTCTAGCCATCCCTGCTTAGCCATTTTGCATTTCATTTTTGAGACGTTTGTATTCCTTTTTGCCTGCTTCATTTACTGCATTTTTATATTTTCTCCTTTCATCAATTAAATTCAATATTTCTTCTGTTACCCAAGGGTTTCTACTAGCCCTCGTCTTTTTACCTATTTGATCCTCTGCTGCCTTCACTATTTCATCCCTCAAAGCTACCCATTCTTCTTCTACTGTATTTCTTTCCCCCATTCCTGTCAATTGTTCCCTTACTTTCTCCCTGAAACTCTGTACAACCTCTGGTTCTTTCAGTTTATCCAAGTCCCATCTCCTTAAATTCCCACCTTTTTGCAGTTCCTTCAGTTTTAATCTACAGTTCATAACCAATAGATTGTGGTCAGAGTCCACATCTGCCCCTGGAAATGTCTTACAATTTAAAACCTGGTTCCTAAATCTCTGCCTTACCATTATATAATCTATCTGAGACCTTCCAGTATCTCCAGGGTTCTGCCATGTATACAACCTTCTTTCATGATTCTTAAACCAAGTGTTAGCTATGATTAAGTTATGCTCTGCGCAAAATTCTACCAGGCGGTTTCCTTTTTCTTTCCTTAGCCCCAATCCATATTGACCTACTACGTTTCCTTCTCTCCCTTTTCCTACTCTTGAATTCCAGTCACCCATGACTATTAAATTTTCGTCTCCCTTCACTACGTGAATAATTTCTTTGATCTCATCATACATTTCATCAATTTCTTCGTCATCTGTAGAGCTAGTTGGCATATAAACTTGTACTACTGTAGTAGGCGTGGGCTTCGTGTCTATCTTGGTCACAATAATGCGTTCACTATGCTGTTTGTAGCAGCTTACCCGTACTCCTATTTTTTTATTCATTATTAAACCTACTCCTGCATTACTCCTATTTGATTTTGTATTTATAACCCTGTATTCACCTGACCGAAAGTCTTGTTCCTCCTGCCACCGAACTTCACTAATTCCCACTATATCTAACTTTAACCTATCCATTTCCCTGCCCGATTAAGGGATCTGACATTCCACGCTCCGATCCGTAGAACGCCAGTTTTCTTTCTCCTGATAAAAACGTCCTCTTGAGTAGTCCCCGCCCGATGATCCGAATGGGGGACTATTTTACCTCCGCAATATTTTACCCAAGAGGACGCCATCATCATTTAATCATACAGTAAAGCTGCATGCCCTCGGGAAAAGTTACGGCTGTAGTTTCCCCTTGCTTTCAGCCGTTCGCAGTACCAGAACAGCAACGCCATTTTGGTTAGTGTTACAAGGCCAGATCAGTCAATCATCCAGACTGTTGCCCCCGCAACTACTGAAAAGGCTGCTGCCCCTCTTCAGGAACCACACGTTTGTCTGGCCTCCCAACAGATACCCCTCCGTTGTGGTTGCACCTACGGTACGGCTATCTGTATCGTTGAGGCACACAAGCCTCCCCACCAACGGCAAGGTCCATGGTTCATGGGGGGTTCTGTCTCTGACAGAATTACAATGTCATTTCATACAAATTAATATAACATGACTGAAAAATATATGACTATTGTTGATAGCAATAGCGAAAACGCAATAAACCAAGATGGCGTAGAATTGCGAGATCGAACAACTGAAGTTCAGGCGCCATGCATAACTACTGCAGAAAGTTTAAGTAGATCAGAGATGAATGTCGCAGGAGCGACAAATGATAGCGACGCTCCACCACAGAACGACCTTGACGACAAAGTGTTTACGATTGATGAGACGATGTCACTCCTCTCCCAGAGCGACATGCTGCTCATGAATGAAACATCAGAGAATGATCAAAATATGAATCTTGACAACACGTTACAAACACCACTTGATCACAGGGAAAACATTAACTTGGGAAGTACAGCTGACAGCTACCACAGTAGTGCCACTGACGCACTGCTATGGCAGCTGCTACCTAATATAAATGCGAAATTAGATTATATAAAACAGCAGCAAAACAATGTTACACAAGATCTGAACTTGGTAAGACAGCAGCAAAACACCAATTTCAGTAATTTGACACAAGACATGAACATGGTAAAACAACAACAAAACACTGTCACATAATATCTAAATGCAATGAAGCAAGAACACAAAAAATATTCAGGGAGTTACAAGACATGGTCTCACAAAAATTCGACGACTTAGCCAATAATTTTCGCTCCCAAATAGACGAAAAATTGAGTGATATGAAAACCCAGGTAAAGCATGAAGTACTTTCTGAAGTTAACGTTAACATTACAGAGTTAAAACAGAAGGTAGATTCTTTTAACGACATCACGATCTCGTAGAACAACAGATGAAGAAAATTGCAGACGCAAACACGAACACTGATGCCACACAAAACCAGTTGATTTAGACAGTAAAAAGGTAACCACTGTCGTTAACAAATTAAATAAAGACTATGAAGGTGTACCTCTAGCTGTAGAAGAGCTTACTTTAAGGGTAGCAACATTAGAAGTTGAATCAGCATGTGCTAAAAAGGAGAGAGAGAAGATTAATGTAAAACTAAGTGATATCATTAGTCAAGCTGAAGCGGTTACTCTAGAGAAGGGTAACACCACTGCAGAGAAGTTAGTTTCCAATTGTAAGTTATACACAGATGCAGTAGAAAAGGCTATCCAGAAAAAAGAAAATGAAATCATGAACAAGGTAAACATCAACCTACAAGCCGCGGAAAATAGGATCCGCAATCTTTTAGAAGAAAATATTACCGGATCTCGAAATATGACTGCAAATAACACACAAGCTACAGTGAACAAACCACAACCTCTTGGTATTTATTCACAAATTATTACGAGTCCCACAGCAGTTACCAGTGACAGTTGCAGATTGCAAAGTGTAAGTATACCTACAACACCAATACGTGAACAATTACCAGCCGGAATTACAAGTAACTATAATAACAACATAAATACGAACGAAAATGCCACAAGTTTATCAACTATTTTTGCAGACGAAGTTTTGCTGAGACACCGACAGTTTCCTACATTCACTACCGAAGGTAAAAGAATGAATCCCGTAGTATTTGTCAGTGCTTTTCGTCATGTATTTCGACGCAACTGGACAGAAGCACAGAAAATCAGATTTGTCGTGGGATATACGCAAGGTGATGTGCTCTTAGGACAACCAAAGTGGCCGAACGTTGGAGCACTTATATCCAATTTGAAAGAGCTTTCCTCGACAAATACTGGTCTGAGGCAGTGCGAGGAAGACTCAGACGCGAGGTTTTCAACCCCGCACCATTCAGTGGCAAATACGGTAGTCTACGTGGTTACTCTGAAAAATACCTGAACAAGACACGCTACTGGACGAACCCAATATCGCAGGTAGACATGTTAAAAATTTCGAACGGTCGTTTACCAGCGCACATTAGAGAGAAATTAGTCACAACGCTCGAGCACGACGCTGAATATTTTGTCAGTGCTCGATTCGATCGACTTAATCTATGAGGAAAGCCCTGTACCCCATAGAGCAATAGAAGATCAGGCACAACAACATAATTACAGTTCGTAAATTAGTCTGTAAAACGTGATTTAAACACACAGCAAAGTTGGTACACACAACAGCAAAATTACATACCTAGAGGTAATGAGTACAGCAGCGGGAATGGAAAAAACTAACGATTTAAAAGAAATTTCCAAACTAACAGACGTAATTTCAATGCACGGGCGAATTACAGTTCACCACCACAAGGCCCTATGCCGAGCATAAACAGTAACAGTCAGCTGCAGCAGTGGTCGACGCGCGGCAACAGTGCCATGCGTTACGCTGTACCACAGCCAACTTTGGGGCAGCAAATTAACTGCACAGCAACTAACGACTCAAACTGGCGAAGAACACATACAGTGCAACTCACTGAAATTTCTCAAGGTAATGAACTAAATCGCACTAAGCCATCGGAAAACGTCATAGTAAAGCCCCAGGCTATTGACCTCTCAGGGAGTGGGGGCAAGGCAGAACTTCAAACGCGTTTCATAAGATTTGACAAACGAGGTGACATCAAGGATGATTTGTATCAGCATGAGCTAAATGTAGTAGATAAAGTAAAGGAAGAACAAGTACAAGCAATCATTAAGGTGAAAATATTTAACATTGACACATAATTAATTTTAGATACAGGTTCAACTACCAACCTAATGTCAAATGCATTCTTTTGTGAACTGAAGAATAGAGGCAAGTTCCCAACATTTCCTGTATAAAATTGCAAGGTGCAAACTGCTACAGGCGGTATAACTAAATTGGTTAAGCATCAAGCGCTTATTCCAGTACAAATTGAACATTTCACAGTGAAGTGCAACTTTCTTATAATTGACAAACTTTTTGTTAATTGTCTTATTGGCATGGACACGTTTAGAACATACAGATGGACATAGGTAATGGTAAATGCCACTTTTATGTAAAGGATCAGATCTTTTCTATTGATTTAGTCAAAACACCTGATGAAAGTAAAAAAAAAAGAAAAAGAAAAACAGAATCAAATATCGTAGTTCAATATCCCTTTCCAGCTGTGTATTTCATAAACGAATTTGATAATGAACAAGAAGCGAACACTGAGGTAAGTTACGAAATGGTACAGAAGAAACTAAGTGAATCACGGGTACTAAATGAGATGCAACGACAAGAACTTTGAAACTTGTTATTTAAGTAAGACAATGTTTTCAGTAAAGAGCCAGGAGTAATCAAAGACTATGAATATAAATTTGAAGTCTACCCACATGAAACATTTTGTGTAATGTCATATCCTATTCAATGGGCAAAACGAGAAGCAGTAAAGGAACTGATCAATCGTATGTAGTCCACTATTACCAGTAAGCAAACCAGGTGGTTCTGTATGATTAGTTCTCGATGGTAGAGGTATCAACAAGATTATAGTACCAGTATGCATAAGACCAGACAATTTGGATGAACAGCTTCTAAAGTTTTACAATACAAAATATTTCAGTATACTCCACCTCAAAATGTCATACTGGTAAATAAAGCTCCGCGAAGAAAGTCGAAAATATACTGCATTTGTTTGTGGGGGCAGAAGTTACGAATTTTGTATTCTACCTTTTAGGCTGAACATTAGCGCAGGAGTGTATATACATGCATTGGACAACGTCTTAGAACCAGAATTGCTTAGCAAAGTCACTGTATATGTAGACGACCTGCTGATAGCCACACCCACTTGGTTAGAACATATCAGGCTCATTGAACAAGCGCTTCAACGATTTGCATATTATGGAGTAGCAGCCAACTTAAAAAAGTCTAGTTTTGGTAAGTAGCAAGTCAAATTTTTAGATCATGTTGTGTCAGAACAAGGTATATTACTTGATCCGAAAAAACTTAATGCCATACGTAATTGTCCAGCTCCAAGGAATAAAAAAACAACTAAAAGCCTTTTTAGGACTACCGAGCGAGGTGGCGCAGTGGTTAGACACTGGACTCGCATTCGGGAGGACGACGGTTCAATCCCGCGTCCGGCCATCCTGATTTAGGTTTTCCGTGATTTCCCTAAATCACTCCAGGCAAATGCCGGGATGGTTCCTCTGAAAGGGCACGGCCGACTTCCTTCCCCATCCTTCCCTAATCCGATGAGACCGATGACCAACCAACCAACCTTTTTAGGACTAGCTTCGTTTTTTCGTAAATTTGTACCACAGCAACTGATGAATAGTGATGCATTGCTCAAATCGTTATGAAAAAATAGGCTTTGGTTATGGGATGATACGCGTCAAGACGCAGGCATTGGTAAATGCAAACATTCGTAGACATCCTGACGTGTCCAAGGGTTTTTGTCTATGCACGGATGCCTCTTCTCAAGGGACATATTTATTTCAGATGCGAGAGGAAGAAAGTAAGGAAGTATCCAAAGTCATTAGTTTTGCTAGGCGCACGTTATTAGAAGCAGAAAGGTCTTACTCTGTGTCAGAACTGGAAAGTTTAGCGGTAATATGGGCATTTAAAAAGTTTGAATATTTTTTGTGGGGCAAGAATAGCAAAGATAACTGTGACCACCAGTCACTGTCAATTCTTTTAACATGTAAGCTATTGCACCGTAGATTAGCTAGGTGGTGTCCATACTTACAATAATTCAATTTTGAGATCATTTATGTCAAGGGAAGTCAGAATGTGATTGCAAATGCCTTGTCTAGGCTACCACTAGGTTTAGAGGAATTTAGTGAATTAACAGAGCAAGATGCAGAAATCAAAACGTTATTAATGCAAGGGACAACACAACAGTCTGATTATAATAAGTTTTGTAACCAGATGAAAATTATACAACAGCAAGATCGCAGATGGAGCAAAGTCATGCAAAACCTTAAGCAAGATGAAGGTGGAAAGGTAAGTAAATGGTATCAGGAGTACAAGGGCATTTTGAGGAAACATGAAAAGTCTGATCAGTGGTGTGTGTGTATTCCTGAAGATTATATCGACAAATTTATAAGACACACACATGAAGTATGGGAACACTACGGAGTGAACAAATGTACTGAAAAAATTAAGAGACTTTGTTATTTTCCAAATTTAAGAAGGCGAGCCCTACAGGTAATAAGAAAGTGTGCAATATTTCAAAAGTAAAACAGTCCAATGTGTCAAAATACACTGATCTACACCCAATATTCACAAAAAAAACCTCTACATATAGTATCCCTGGACATAGCTGGTCCATATCCGAGAAGTAAAGGAGGAGTGAAATACGTAGTAGTACTATAAGACATTTTCTCGAAACATGTCAAAATGTATGCCATTAAAAATGCAAATTGATGAGACTAAATGAGAAGAGTAGGTAAACCAAAGGTATTAATAACTGATAATGCTTCATATTTCGTTGGGCAAAAGTGGAAACAATTTATGACCTCACAGGGCATAAAGCACATATTAGTAAGCTTTTTTCACCCAGGAGCAAGACCAGTTGAACGAGTCTTTAAAGAATTTAACCGGTTTATAAGGACATACACGCCTCACAAACACAGCCGATGGGTGGAATACGCAACCCCTTTCAAGCAGGTCAAGATAAAATCAAACAAGCCATAGTTACTCTAGAAAACAGGGCCGAGTATAGGAGGAAAATTTATAACAAGAAACTGAAACGTGTTACACAATTCTTTCAAGGGCAACGAGTCCTCTTATGTACGCACTCTAAATTGACAAGAATTGGTAAACTAAATAAGAAAAGGAAAGTACTCTATTCAGAACCATATGTAATTTCTAAAATACCATACCCAGGTTCGTACAAATTAGCCTATCAGAAAACAGGAAGAGACAAGGGTCTCTACCCTCACAAAGATATAAAAGCCTTTATAGAGATTAATGAAGCTAGCGACATTTTTTCTATTACAAGACAATTACACATAGTGTACATAATTCTAAGTCTAATTTTTCTTCTGGAGGGTATTTTAGGATAAAGAAATGTGTATAAGTAATTCTTTTGATTTGTACACGTAGGCATAAAATTATCAGCAATAAGAAGTAATACACCGCTTCATGCGAAGCGAAAGTATAAACTAAGTTAGCTTATGGCTCAGCGATCCGCGATCAACAATACGCGCTGACGTCAGTAGTGGGAGAGGGGACATTGACCTATACGCATACGCGACAGACTGGCGAAGGCGCAACCAAAATAGAGATGCAACGTGCACCTAACCTAAATATAAAGTAAGCGGAAATACTATACAAATACATCTACTGTCCAAGAACTAAGGAACCTGTTACTCTATGTACACAGAGATCTAATTAAATGCTAAGCTACGTACAACAATATTTACAACCAAAAGGAAACATCGTGAAAAAACTATAAGAGATGTTTAAGGTAAGGACTAACAACAAAATCCCGTGAGAAATGTCAAATAATTTTCTTTGCGGAGTGAATAATCATAATGGGTAACAGAATAAAAGAAAGTCTATGAAATGAAGCAAAGTATGGAAATACCTGCGGACGTATGTAATGACCAAAAGTATCAATGGCCATCGAGCTACGAAATGCAATTAGCTTTAAGTTATTTTCTTTCAGTGACCAGTGCATCGTCACAATGAAGAAACGGGCCGCACCTCGAGTAAACAATTTAGTTGTAAGGGTATTTATAATACAAAGATCATAAGCCAAAGGAAAAAATGTAATATGCATCGTCGCAATACGTTTACCTGACAGTTGTCACTACCTATTCACTGCAGAGTACACACTTCATTTAAGTAGGAGGTCTTACAAAACCCAATCAATTTTTATCGTGTCACATGAAAGCTTGAATAATGACAGTTCCAGGTACTTAAAAAAGGTAAGTCTATGATGGTGAAACATAAGATTTCACAATAAACTACACGTGAATTAAAGTACACAGCACTGAAACAGAACGAAACAACATGACACTTTGTAAATGATTAGGCGGTACACATTATTTCAATGAAACAAAGATCCTTGACAACTAGTCCAGGATTGTACGAGTAACATTTTCTCATAAATCCTTGAACCAGTAGATGAGTATTTCCTTTCGTCCCTTCTAAACAAAGGAGGAGGCGCCAAGCGTAGTTAGGCCAGTGATGCGCGATGTTTTTAGTCCTATTTCCAATTTTTTTTCTCCCTCCTCCAACTAAGAAAGAAATGAGCTCCCATAAGTTATAAAAGCCTATCTATAAAATGGAGCAAAAATGTATCATATGCTTGTCATAGAAATGTGATATGTAATTAATTTATGTGATGTGAACGAAGATGAATTGAAACCAACAATCAAACTGTAGTTAATGAAAAATTTTTATGACGTTTTAAAACTTAAGAAATGTATGTTCGTAATATAAGCAATGGACGGAATGTCAGCGATAGGTATAAGTTATCATATTATGTATATTGTTGTAACTTTGTATGAATTTTATTGGAAACCAAACTCTATATATGAACTTCAAAGACAGGTAATTTATACAATATTTTGGGCAACCATATGTATCTTTCAACAAGTGCACCGCCAAGTATAGTGACATGAACATGCGTGTGCAACGAAATAAGTATCGCGGCTCACAACGCTTGATACATGGGCAAGTGAACTATAGTTGTTCGAGCAGGTACTTACCTCATAGATGGATGCTGTTGATCAGGGTTCTCTCCGCTGAAAATGCGAGTACGACGGGTAGTAATGACGCCCGGGCCGTAAAAATAGAGATCCTCTGCCACAGCGTCGGATTTTGAACAATAAGTACACACTCACTGCACTCAGCATAAAGACAAACGCCACCGCAATTCTTCGATACATTTCACTCAGGTGAAAGTGTGACACTCAATGTGACATCAACACCAAGAAAACACGTGCACGCGCGTGCAATGGTAGCAAATAGCATGTTGACCATTGGCAACTAGTTCTTGCCGCCAATAAGCCAGTCCACCAGCACGAACCCGCCAGTGGGAATGAAACAAACTAGACATTATTGTTAATGCGCTAAATTCAAATATGTAATGGACTCACATATTAGGTAGGTAATATTTTAATTTCTTGTAATTTTTTTTAACGTAGAACAAGATGACATGTCCATTCCATTAAACAAAATAAAAGATGCCGACAATAAAGGCCATTGACCCCTATCGCCAGTTGTAAGCAAACAAACAACACTGTACGTATCCATAACATGTCAACGTACAGTGTGGGGGCAATTGTATAGGAACATGATGAAAGACCCCCTAGGATGCCGCTAACTTTAATTAAGAACAAAGCAAAAATGAAATACCGATCGAACAGACGCATTAGCAAAGAGATTAATTAGGAATGCGCGGTAAGGCGCAGGCAAAAGAAAACATTTTATCATTCAATTTTTTGTAGAGTTGTTTTTTTGTTTTTAGGAGAGAGAATCAGACTTTCGAGTATGTAGCAGGACGACGTACTGTGATAGCGATGTATTCTATTGTGTGAGTAATACAGGAATAAAGAACGTATCAAGCATTTTTATTTATTGAGATAAATGGAAGAGAAAAACGAAGAAAGTAGATTTTTTTGTGATTACGGCAAGCACTGGTATCCCAGGAGTCCTCTGCTGCCTGCATCTTCCACTAGGTCAGCGAAGTCCGAAACGAAATTAAATTAAGCATAAGACAGACATTTACGCATGCAATTACATTTTTCATATTCAGCATAGTTATATTTATTATTCTCATTTTTTCTGAGTCCAAAAGTCATAAATTTGCTCTCAAACAGGCCAAAAGGAGTGATGATCACTGTATTGGGAATGTCTCGTTCAGCTACAGGGTTCTGTGTGAACGCTTTTTCACAGTCCAGGACACTAAAAATAACTGCACCACTCAACGCATGGTTATTGTCACGTAACAACAGCTCTGGGTATCTGCCTGGTGCTGTTCTGACATTCGGGGATCTGTTCTCACCACAAGGCCGCCATGCACCATCCTTTTTCGGGACCAAATGTAGCGATGAGGACAAGCGGCTGCTGGAAGGCTGCATTACACCATCACGAATCATATCGTCGATCTCTGCTTTCGCAATTTTAAGACCATATGGAGCCAAACATCGTGGTCTGCAAGACGTGGCAGGACTGTCAGTCCTCTCTACGTAGTGGACAATGTCTGCCTTACTTCCTTAGGCCTCCAGGCGGTCGTGTCAGAGCCGGGAATCCACTCAGCAGCTTCGCGTACTCGCCGTCCGCCAACTGTATTACTTGTAGCACTGTGAACGACTGCATTCCGCCGAAATTCGGACGTTGTTAAGCCTGTGGTATTTTCACTTAAGCTTGAGTGCTTCATGTCGGGCTGTAGATTATAATGTGCGAGGAAGTCCACTGTCGGCTTACTAGTGATCTATAAGGGGCGTTCAAAAAGAAACGAGCCGGAGTCTGGAATGCGCAAACCGGTGACAGCAGGATAATATCGTGGCGTGTGTAACGAGGTGTGTTTCCGAACATAGCGTAGAAGTTCTCAGCCCGTCGGTGAAGGCACGCGTCCACGTAACGTGACAATACAGAGCTAGCAGCAGCATGTATCAATAGTCCAATGCTGCCAGTCGCATTGCAACATTGACATGGAGGCGTCAACAGAAGAGCAGAGAGGTATTGTTCGCTTTCCGACAGCGGAAGGAATAGGAGGAACATACATTCATCGACGAATGTCACAAGTGTACGGCGAACACTGCATGTCCCTTGCAAGGGTCAAAGCGTGGCACATGCGCTTCAGGGAAGGACGGCGTCGTTAGCCGATGATGCACCGTCTGGAACACCACACCGCATTACCGATGACATCGTCCAGTTGTTGGATGCACTCATTACCCAGGACCGCCGAGTGACAATGAAAGCCAAAGTCGCTGTGATCAGATTGAGCGTTGGAAGTATTCACACCTTCATGTAGGAACGACTGCACATGCGAAAAGTGTGTGCCCATAGGTGTCCCACAGTCTTCAACCACACCAGGAAGCATGTCGAATGGCCTACTGTCTTGCTCATCTGCAGCGCTATGGTCGAGAAGGGAATGCGTTCCTGGCATGAGTGGTGGCTGGGAATGAGTCATGATGTCATCACCTCGAACCAGAATCAGATCGACAAAGTCTCCAGTGGAAGCATCCAGGGTCACCACTACAAAAAAAGCCAAGACCTTCCACACAAGTGCAGGAAGGATTATGCTGACCTTCTTTGACCAAGATGGCCCCCTTCTGATTCACTTCCTGCAGCGCGGAACAACAGTGAATGGCCAGTGTTACTTGCAAACCTTGACCACCCTCCACCAAGCGATCAAATCAAAACGACCAGGCAATCTCACCTGTGTGGTCGTTCTGCTCCACGACAATACAAAGCCTCATATGGCCAACACAGTCCCGGCACTCCTGCAGAAATTCAAATGGGAGGTTCTCAGCCACCCTCCATACAGTCCGGACCTCTTTCCCTGTGTGAGCTGTGGTAAAAATTGCTGTTTTGAAGAGCACGCCGGAACGCGTAGCGTAAAGCAGTCGCCCTCCGTTTCTGGCGGTGTCGCCGCTGTGGCAATCGCAGCTCTTGTGTCTCCCTCTGGTGTGAAAGGGGAAAGGTGGCCTGTTCACATGCATTTAAGAGGCGCGATAAGCTCGCCAGTGGGCAGTCTGGGCGAGTCGGTTAGTCTGTCAGTCTGGGAGTCGGTGCAGTGAGGCGACAGGGTCAGTCAGAAGGCAGACACTCGCACGTTAGTCAGTCGGCGATAAGTCTCAGTCGCTGTTGGGTTGTGGACTGACTCGGGTTCGTCGTTACTCCGCGGTTGGACGAGTTGGCAGTCAGCAGCAGGCAGGTCCGCGCGGTGCAAGTATGCGCCGGGACCGTGGTCGACGCAGACGGAAGGCCGTTGGTCGATCGGTCGGCTGGTCGTCGTATGGAAACATGTGGTCTGCTGAGCTCTGACACCAGGATCAGTCGGTAAGAGTTGGCAGCCAGCAACAGGCGGGTCCGTATGGTGTTAGTAGTCGCCGGGACCACTGTCGGCGAAAGTGGGCTGCTGTTGGTCGTTTGCTCGGCTGGGCGTCTTAGTCGACGACGTCTTGGATCCTCAGGATGAACACCACTTTCCGAGTCGGGATGTGGTTGGACCTTGTTGGTTCGTCGGAACTGAGTAGCGACGTAGTCTCCGCAGCGGGAAGCCAGGCCGGGGCTTTTGGCGGCGGGCACGTGCGGTTGCATGTGGAGGCGTTAGCTGCGAGAGCGACGTTTCGCTTTCCTCCGAAGCAGGATAGTCAAGTTGAGTGATCAGTTACTTCTTCTAAAATCTCGACTGTTACGACTGGGTCGTTATTTGTGGATTGTTGTTTCCTCAGCCATTCACGTGTGTGATAACAAGTGGTGTGTGTTGTTGTCTAGAACCCGCGGCCTTCTTCCGTAGTGATTGGACAGTTGTGACTTGTGTTTTCTGTATTCTTAAAACTTGTCTTGAGTGGTGTTTGATGCCTTGATCTTGGTTAGCCTGAGTTAAAAGGTGTAGGTATCTTGGTTTACTCGTCATCGGCCGATATTCTCTGTTGTTTGTGCAGTTGGATCTGACGGTTGGAAATCGGTCGGATTGTCGGTCGTAGTGCTAATGTCTGTCCGTCTGTCGTACGTTAATAGCTGCCTCTGTCATGTTTGTCGGATTCGGTGTTAACTAATTTATTGCTTAAAGGCCGAATTCTTGAAATATATTTCTATCTTGCTTATCATCTTGCGAGGTGGTATATGTGTAATGTAGAGCATGTTGTACATTTCATGTAAGTCTGCATTTTATTGGTTTTATTTAAATAGTCATTTTAGGTTATAAGCTTGCCACCCTTCCACCATAAGAGTCCCTAAAAAAATAAAAGAAATTGCACTTTTGGTGGCAAATAATTTTAGGGCTGTACCATTTCCATTCCTCTAACGGGGTGCATAGTTTACATGTTTGTATGAGTTGTTAAATTTTTTTTGTTTAAAGTAATCTGGTGTGTTGCAGATTTGCACCAGTGTACTCTCTCAGAGGTTGTTGTGAGCGGTCATGACTATGGCTGTGTTGAAAGGGAGCAGGCGAGCTTCTCAGCCCCAAGGCTCCTACTGTTAATATTGTTCTTGCCTCTAAATAAAACTGTAACTTGATATTTCTAGAGTGCTTTTCTGCTCATAATTTTAAATCTGTTTTGAAAAGGCTTTTAGGAATAAAATTCACATTTGTTAAATTGTGACTTGTGTGAGTAGGCTGTTTAGGTTTTTATGTTGGTAACGCCATGTAGTGCTCTATGTGAAAATCATTGACTGTGCTGTGTGTAGTCTGTGGCTGGTTTACATTGTTGGAATTTGCTATTGTAGTGTTAGGCAGTTGGATGTGAACAGTGCGTAGCGTTGCGCAGTTGGAGGTGAGCCGCCAGCAGTGGTGGATGTGGGGAGAGAGATGGCGGAGTTTTGAGAGCGGATGATCTGGACGTGTGTCCATGAGAGAGAGTAAATTTGTAAGACTGGATGTCATGAACTGATATATATATATATATATATATATTACTACTTTGGAACACTATTAAGGTAAATACATTGTTTGTTCTCTATCGAAAGCTCTCATTTGCTAACTATGCCTATCAGTAGTTAGTGCCTTCAGTAGTTAGAATTCTTTATTTAGCTGGCAGTATTGTCGCTCGCTGTATTGCAGTAGTTCGAGTAACGAAGATTTTTGTGAGGTAAGTGATTCATGAAAGGTATAGGTTATTGTTAGTCAGGGCCATTCTTTTGTAGGGATTATTGAAAGTCAGACTGCGTTGTGCTAAAAATATTTTGTGTCAGTTTAGTGATGATCAGAATAAGTAAAGGGAGAAATGTCTGAGTACGTTCAGTTTTGCTCACCTGTTTGAAAATCAAATAACATAAGAGTTTTATCAGCACAGTCATTCGCTAATTTTTCTAAGGGGACGTTTCACTTGATATTTCGAGTGTGTTTTTCTGTTTATAATTTTAAATCTGTTTTGAAAAAGCTTTTAGGAATAAATTCACATTGGTTAAAGGTAATTTTCCATCAGTTACTTCCTGGCAACTACTTCCACGCTCACCTAGTGTGATTAAATGTGTCAATGTTCTTGATGAATCGCCAATAAATAAAATAAATTATTTAAAAAAAAATTTGAAAGTCAAAAATTCACGTTTCACTGTGATTATGACATTTTTGTTCACCTTAAAAAAGCTCTGAGTGGCAAACAATTCACCTTGGACGACGACGTGTAACGTCGCAGCTATTTACATCGCCGCAGCGTTTTGCAGTAAGTTTTATTACGTTAGGTCAAGCTGTATTGGTGGCTGGCAATGAAGCCTCCAGCCCCGACCGTTGTGTAGTCGGCTGCTGCGTCATAATGCCATCTGTCGCAGTGTGAGGACGATGAGAACTGTTCTGTGTGGATTGTACTAAGATCACTTATCCATTTCACCTAAGAAACTAAATAACTATAATAAATATGATCTGTTTGTTTTCAAATTTGGTATAGGAACGTTTATAATGTATAAGAACAGTGTGTAAAATTTTCATGCAGATAACTTTAATAGTTTTGGAAATATAAAAAAAACCTATTTAAAAAGTACTTAACCGACACTTAGTAAAGTAAATTCAGATAGGAATCATGACAGTTTAAGTTTCTTTGTTATTTGAAAACAATAACAGCACTCTCAGTGCACACAAGGTATTTTTAAGGAATTTTGATTCTAAACTTGTAATAATTTTACTTTCGTAATGGAAATAATGGTTTAAAAGTTGATGTTTATATTTTGTGTTAGGGTGGGAGTAGATGAGAGTGAATGTGCGTATGTGATGACATACATCAAATTTCAATTTTATAATGTATTACACCATCCGTAACCAGCAAGTGTTGCGTAACCAGGATGTCCTGAAAACGGTGAATCCCCCTAACTGGTGGATGACGTATGTCTAGGAGCATTTGCTTTTGTAATAAGGCAGCCAGAAAGATAGTAAGAGGATACTTAATTCTAAAGTATATTTCAAGCATAGTTTTCTTTTAATTTTCGTTTGGTTTGGTTTAGTGGAACATTTTGTGAATTTCTGGAATATGAAATGACGTAGATGCATCTGCGAATGCTGATTGGAGTAAAGTGGTTTGCGCGCGAAATTGGTCTTGAAAGGTTAATATGATTGAATGATCATTATGATCAACCAATGAGAGAGAAGTCTTTCCCGCGGAATTGAATGAGTTATATGCCTGTGAGCGACGGCATTCAGGCAGTCATGGAGTCGCTGTCGGACAAAGTGGACATGTTAAATGTGTCCGAAAATATTATAGAGGAAGAAAGGACGGTTAAATCGCGCTCAGTTAATGTCGCCGTGCTAGCAGATGCAGTTATGAACATTTCGGTGAAGTTTTGAGAGGTTCTGGAATGTTAGTTGCAGAAAAAACCGCATGTGAAACTGTCGACCTTTGTGTATAACTCTGCATGGCGTGTTCCGTATGCATGTACAGAACATTTTGGTCAGCATCTTCTTTCCAAGAATCCACTGAAAAGGACCGAATGTGAATTCGTTTTGTGCCAGAGTATTGCCTGAGCGAATATCGTAATATTTTGGGTTGGACTTGGCACGTTTCTGGCAGTCTTACGTGTGATATAAGCTGCACGAACTAGTAGTACAGGTACTACCAACGAAAATGTGGGCTTGGTGAGACCCTAAATGAAAAGGACCGTAATAAAACATCAGTATCTACAAACAAACATTTTCAATGAAGGGAGGAAGCACCCACTTTGCCCGTTATAAATAGAGATTTACAGGTTTATCTTGTTACTTGAGTTACGCGTACTTCGTAATCGTTAAGTATGTACGGTGATTTTCTTCAACGCTGCTTTTCTCATCGTCTACATAGTACCTACGAATTCAGAGCAACGGGGGGTGAATGGACGCTACACTGAGGTGAACATCAATAATTAAATCGCAACGCAGCACACCAACCCCGCCCCGCCGCAGACGTCCAGCTGTATGTACGGAAATAGTTAACATCGCAGCCCCTGGAATTTTATGAGACACCCATCCACCACCTTGTGCCACAGTGGGACAAATGTCTTAACAGCCAGGATCAATACTTCTAACATACAGATACTGGTTTCTGTAATTTTGCCTTCGGCCTTATAACTGGCTTACTACCGGCGCAAACTTGGTAGCGTCTGCCAAAATTCCAGAATAGAAAAAACAAGCCTCCACCTGTGCAAACCCCGAATCTGGACGCTGTGGCCAGAAAGGTGGTAGTCTTACAGCCAATCATGACATGATGGGGTTTGCGTCAGTCATTTTGCAAATCTTTTCTGTAAACGCTCGTTAATCCAATGATACTACTAAATTTGGCGATAGAGCTGGACATACTGTCCTCCGACCATTAGAACCTGCGTGTGCTTAATCGACGGAACAACACTACACGAAAAACTCCTCTGAAAAATATGAATGTAGCTTTGATTGTAGCTACGGGAGACGGCAAAGAATGCACGGCTTGTTCGATGGTTCCAAGCTTACAGTTGAAAATAACATGCAGCGAACAAAAACATAAGTGTTATCTCGTAACTATGCACGAACTGACTACTAGCATGGAAGACACAATACATTAAAAAACATATTCAAAGAATAACAAAAGCAAAACACACATATATAAAACACAGCGCCTCTGGTGGCTGCCGCGAAATGTTTGCGCCACGACTGTCTCTGAACACACGCAGACGACACGCGCGATTCAACACTACGTAACTGCACGTTGTCGCGACAGTATTCAATTCTATTACACTTTGTCACGGAGTGAGTACATAATTCTGCTTCGAATGCTGTTGCTTCTTGCCACTGAGTATGCTATGTAGTGTTAGTGACCAACTCTGTCAAAATATATTACCATGAAGTTCTCCATTAAATGCGACAAGGTAAGAAAAATGGATGCAATCAAAAACAGAATACAATACATTGCAATTAAATTGAGCAATTCACACATGGATTCTTAGACAGAAATTAATGTAAAGGAGTCCATAGAACATCTTACGACCAACCATCTTCTGTTTCATTCGAAACAAAAACAAATATGGATTCATTTGGTCTCACAGTATTACGGATACAACCAAAAATCAAGCTCAATACGACATATAGACCAACAGTGCAATTCAAAGAGTGCAATACACAAAGGTAGTCGCAATGTATGTCTGTGGGAAGTATTATCAGGAACACCTTTGCTTTGGTGTCATATAATGTCAGGTGATTTTTAGATTTTCACATGTACCACACAAGGCTGGTTGTACAATTTCCAGTTAGTCCAATTAGCGGCCGGTTAAGCTTTCTTCTTGCAACGACGTAAGAAACGCGTTGTACGAACCCGGAATAACGCCTAACCGAAGAATCCACTCAGGATAACTTAACCGGCGACTCCTGGCCAGTTAGCGAGCGTAACCAGGTAATGAAATTTCAAGGTTGACAGGAAATAGTGACAGATGCAGACAGCGATAACGAGATTTTCGCTCAACTGTTCATGAGAATAAGGAATGAGAAGCAAATGAGACGCCGCAGATTCCGAATTTATATCCAGATTTTGCTTATCAAATGAAGCCATACTTCATCTTTTCGATCTTGTACGTGAAAAACTGGAGCATATGAAGGAGAGCTGAGACTCTTTCTCTATTTTCTTAAGTAATACTGTTTATTTGTAGTAATATGCATTTGATTTCAGTACTTAGCTTTTTAGTCATGTAAGTCAGGCACACTAAAATGACGATTCATGCAAAAAAAATGTCTTGTGTATCTGGCTTGTGTTACCACAGCTACAGTGTTGGAAAGGACCGTTTCGTTTTATGTAGCAGACAGTGCCATAAGAGACGTAACCAAATCGAAAAACCACCCCAGTTATGTGTACTGTTTGTATTAACAGCCGTTTCTGTTTTAGACAAAACAACGATTTTTAGTGTTGAAAAACGTTTTGATAAAACATTAGCGTCCCAATTTCAATCAGCCACATGACGTTGGTGCCCGAAAATACTATTCCACCTTGTTTTCTGTTGGGAATGGCCCTTTTTGTAAACGCCACAGCAGTGTCAGAACGAATTTCCGCCTTTTAGTGAAAATATCAGCATCACATGCCCACTAATGCTTCAGAGCAACGACATTGTTACTCACCCACCATTACTCGCTGAAGCATGTGAACTATTTGTGCTTATTCAGGCTAAGTTTAATGCAGTAAAATGAAGAGAAATATTACCATTTTTTCTTTTTTTAAAAAAAAGAGATGGCGCCTCCCCAGCTATAGAACATGGCTGTTATGTTTCTCAGTTACTAGTACAGAGTGTCTCACGAAAGACGCCCAGGGCGGGCTCGGGGGTCGTGCGGCACGGCCACAGGATCTACCAGCCGCTTCCGCGCACGACTCTAAAACAATAATCTGCCGGTATTCAGCTGAGCGCGCGCTTCCCCTTGAGTTAAGCAAAGACAACGTTGCCGTCTTATTAACTCAAGCTTACCTTTATTTAATTAGGTGCTCAAAATGATGTCCATCTGTGGTAAGAGCAGCATGGCATCTACTGAATACATTAGCAAACATTCGACGAATTTCGGCTACCGAACCCCGTCTTTCATCTCTTCAAACGTGGTTGCATACACCTCGTCTTTTCCCGAAAATAAAAATCACAAGGATTTAGATCGGGGGAACGAGGAGGCCAGCCAACTATGCTATCATTAAGAACACTTCATACTGCTGTCGTAGAAAAATTGGCGATGTCTGTTTTTGCACTGTCCTGCATGAAATAACTGTACATATTTTTGTCTCGAAAAAAAGGATGCAGTATATTGTTCACATACCTGTCAGAAGGTTTTGTTTCGTGGAAAAAGATTGGTTCAAAACTTCGTCTTGCACTGACTGCACACCACACTCCTATTTTGAGGTGGTTGCTGTAATACACGAGGATTTTTGGGGCTCCAACGTCGATTGTTCTGAGAGTTTACGTACCCTGACAAATGCAGCAACGCGGTACCTCCGCGTTCTCGTCAATACGGTACCAGAACGTTTAAGTTCTACCACTGTAAAGACGGAAGATCCGCTATTCGGAATGTCAGAACTGTATAGTAAGTAGCGGCAGGAACACCACCACAAAATCACGCAGCACTAACACTCCAAAACCATCGACTCTTCGGAGAGAGATTTTAACCATGTTCAACCTAATGGTAAAGTATCGAACAATTTTTCTCCGAATCATACAGTTTGTGGGAAAAAGCAGTGAAAATAATTACTTTTGGAAACCTTTTATCAGAGAAAACCTGTTATAACAATAAACTGTTTCACTTAATAAAACGGCCGCCAGCCCAAATCGGGCACAGTGTCTACACAAAAAGATGAAGTCAAATTTCGACACTGAATAAGTAACTACTTTCACTTACTACGTAATTTAAACACAACCACATAATTTCCATTTGCTACGGTCACTTGGCAGTAAGTACTATTAATCCCACTTTCTGTTACTTATGGAATTTATCACTATACTTCAGTAATTATTTAAAGAAGACAAACATATGTTTCAACAAGGATACAAAAAAATATTAAACTTATAGCTATCATTCATACGACCAAAACTATTATTCATTTCTTTAGGACTGTTATTTGTTAACGTTTTACTAACCCCAACATTTGTCTGGCTTTCTTTGACACGGAGAAGCAACACGAACAATTACTGTTAAGACTGTTGCAGTTAAACAATTATGTTATTTTACTTTCAGAAATGCTACTGAAAACTTATACCCATGGTCACGCAAAGCAGTGGCCCTTAAACTGATACGTACAAACTTTAGAATTTAATAATGATTTTCAGAATTTACTACCAAAACAGTACTATTGCCAGTAATTCAAGCTTCAATAAACATCAGGATACTCGGAATAAATTCGTTTAGGTAAGGACCCTACTGAGGTAAATGAAATAGGAAAATTACGGTTAAACACAAAGGTACATTTAACACTTATATTCAACTCATTGAAGATGGATGGTTCATACTGTGATACACTTCTAAATAAAGTACTTTGCCTGTTACTGATGTCGAAGGTGGCGTGAGACAGTGCTGAGTAGTAACATTGCGCAGGTACGGCTCTTGATGTACATAACTCTGTCTTCCTCTTGGTGGCGACGATAAAATTGCAAATTTCTGAGCTATTAATTTATTGCCGTATTGCGCCAATCATGTAGAATACGTCCAAGGCCAAAACCCAGTCTTGCAGGAAAATTCGGGGCCTGTAGTGCTTGACCAACGTAATGCGTGTTCACCACTTGCAGGGCACCTACCGACTGTGTGAGCCACTTGCACGCCAATTCTCACTCGCGGGCCCCACCACCTTTTCCGTTCCACCACAGAACGGAGTTCTGTTCTACCTATGATCCCTATACCTTTTCAATTTACACTTCTGCTTACAAAAACCCTAAATATGAATAATCTACAATTGCATGACAGCATATACATACAAAATTGACATAATTAATTACAGTTGTACTTGAAATATTACATAATTATTTACCAAATATGTTTTAGTACATTTATTCCACCTACATCAAAAAGGTTATTTCAAATAGATAAACTACACTTAACAAAAGCTTGCTATCGTTATGATATTTGTTTAATTTTTCAAAATTATTACGGAACAAAAAATTTTTACAATATACAAATTAATGGCAGTATTATACTTAAAATAGCATTGCAGCTTCATCAGAAAAAAAACATCTCAGGATCAACTGCTCCATCGCGCACAGACCGTAACACCCAGTAGTAATAATGAAGTCGAGCAACAGTATCTGGGCTATCCAGTTGATGCACCACTGTTGTTTTGTATGATTTCAATTTCAGTTTGTAAACAGCTCTGTGAGCAGATGCTCTTGACACTCCTATCTGAAGTGCCAAGTGGCACAGAGATTTCCTCGGACTTCTTTCCAAAGCCTTCTTTTATACCATACCGAATGGAAACTCTACAGGAATCTCAAAACAAAAAACCTGAACACTCTGTCCCACAGTACAGAAGACACGTGCACAGTGTTTCTGCCTGAGGGCTGTGCCCAGTGGGAGATACAGGTAAGGAAAGCCCCGGACTCATCGCAGTTGCAATAATGATGTCTAGCAACAATATCTGAAGTGATTAAACTTGACAAAAAACTCAAAAGAAAACACCAGTACACTCAGTCGCACAGTGTAGGGGACACACACAAAGTATTGGTGTCCAAAAACTACACATAGTGACAACTGGCAGATGCAGCAGCAACAGCTGGCCTATGTGTTGTGTGACTCAAGACCCCTTCCGGTCGTCTTTCGTGAGACACCCGGTATTATGTACTAGTGATGTGAAAGAAATGTGACAAGCAGAAGCAGAAACAGATGTCAAAAGCGAATTTTAAGAGAAGTGGAAATTGAAGTATATACATAAGAATAAACTGACAAATCTTTATCAAAAAAATGGCTCTGAGCACTATGGGACTCAACTGCTGAGGTCATTAGTCCCCTAGAACTTAGAACTAGTTAAACCTAACTAACCTAAGGACATCACAAACATCCATGCCCGAGGCAGGATTCGAACCTGCGACCATTGCAGTCTTGCGGTTCCAGATTGCAGCGCCTTTAACCGCATGGCCACTTTGGCCGGCCATTCTTTATCAAACACAATTTTGTTATTATATTAATACTCAAAATTTATCAGTGACAGAAAATATTTAACAAAAAGTAATTTTGTGGCTTTTTCACCCTGCAATCTATTGCGATGTACTTCGTATATGAGGCCAGCTCCACTGAATAATTGTTCACTGGCTATGTTACTGGGAGAAACTGACAAGTACTGGCGAGGTAGTGGCAAAAGAGAGTGGTACTTGTGTCCGTTTGATTTCTCACACATTAGCAGATCATCTTTCAGGGAAAGTCTTTTTTTTCTTTTTGTACTCCTGTAGATTTGAAAGCAGCATCAAAACAGATTGTCGTTTTCATTCATCGTAGTTGGGTCTTCCTGATCTTCATTCGTATTTAACATTAATTCTAATGTTTGTAATGTTATATTTAATTGATATTCTCTGGTTAATCGACAGCTTATTGAAGACTGATTTCAATTTCAAAACAGCACCTTTTAGAGCTATATGTAGTCATCTTCAGATGAGTTTGGATCTCTGCCTATCATCATCAGATTAAGTATTTGGGACTGAAATTTCTCTGTGATGACGCCATTGAAAAATTTTGACTTGTGTCATGGATGTAAATATGTGACAATTGTGTACTTATCCTTTTATGTCAGTTCTCCAAATCTTGTGCTTGGATTCAATTCATCACATAATTTTCTTGTAAAATTTGAGAAGTGCTCTGAAGTGTCAGTTTCTGTTTCTTTGTGCTGTAAAGTGGTGACAAAAACTTGAATTAGCAGTAAGACAGGTGATATGCTTGGTTGGGAACTGTTTAAGTTTCTAGTAATTACCTCTTATGGTTTCATTACTTTTACAAAATTTTTTGAACATTTATCCAGTCTTCAATGGAGATCATCATGATTGAATTTGAACATAACTACAAAATTAGCAAATGCTTGAGTTTTAAAAATCGTTCCATCATACAGAAGATGTTATTCCAGCCAGAAACAGAAGAAATTAAATTAACAGTTAAGATATTGATAAGAACAAAATACACAATACTTACAATAAAGCTATACCATAAAACTGAAATTCATTTATACATATTTAACAGTATTTACTGTGTTGGGCAATCCTGAATGTCAGATAAAGCAGGTTGAGTAAGATGTTCCCTTTGAATTTTTGTCAGCTGAGTTTGTGCCACCAAGGAATAATTGTAATGGGTGGTAATTTTCCGATTTAGCAGTATGTTGTAGGAGCCACTGCTGTGATTCCACATCAGCTCGAAAACAAAGTTGTATCTGATGTATTGCACAATTTACGCCATCAAAGCCTGACAACTGCAATGCTTTGATCATATTAGATCCACAATCATGAACAATCCAATGCACTGCTTGGTGATTATTGCCCCATTCTTGAAGCATCGTTTCAAATTTTGTCGATATTATGTCACCTGTACGACGCCCAGTCATTACTTCACTCTTCAAAATTATAGGCATCTTGTGAAAATCCTTTGAAATACTATGAGAAGTCAAACTAAGTAATGAAATTTCATAATGTTTATCGGATCATATGTCAATTGTGAAAGATATTTTTTTCAAATTCTTCATGTGAATTTTTGATATTTCTTGCTAGCTTATTGTACAAGTTATCGCACAAATATGAATTAAAAAAAACATGGCCTTTCAAATTATACTTAGAAAGATTATTACCATGTGACAGTTGGTACCCTCGACAAAATTAAATGGTAAGTTCTGGAGAGAAATCATTTCAGCAATAACACAGTCCATTTGTTGAGACAATAATAATTTACCAGCACTTTCGTGCAATGTAAACTGTTTAGTAATAAAAGAAACCTATAACAATGGCTCAATAAAAATAATGTAATAGTCTATAAAATTAAATATGTTAAAGGAAACACAAAAATAAAATTACAAGTTCTTAAGTAGAGCTCATTAATAATTCGCATTGTGCCCAGCTAAAGCAACAACTGTAAAAGAAGCATTTCTGAACAATCTATAAATCATGCTGCAGTTTCTCAGTAGGATGTTAATTTATAAGTATTGGATTTTACTCTTCATATTACCTAACTAAGTTTCAGTAACTCATTTACCATCATTAGTGCTTATTTTAGAACTGATAATTTTAAAGAAGTTACTGATAGGTGATATGGAATATTGAGAATAAAATGCAATAAATAAATTAACATTCTACTGAGTAAATGCTATGTGACTGGTATTGGTTCAAATCACTCTTCTACAAGTAAATGAAAGATAAAATTAATTAGAAATGTTTTAAAGTACTCACATCAGGTTGGGTGAGAGACAGGGATGTAAAACCAGTTTAAATTTTGTGCAGTGCTGCCAACATACACTCATGTGCAGCTCACACACTACAGCAGTGTATTTATTTCATCCCACAGACTGTTATATGTTGGTATCGTCAAGAGCTTGCAACAGTGAGAAAAGGCACAATATCTATCAGCTTCTACCAACATGACCCAACCACATCAAAGGGTGTGGTGGAGTGAGCTCTTTAACATGTTA
Source organism: Schistocerca serialis cubense (assembly GCF_023864345.2). Lineage (NCBI taxonomy): Eukaryota > Metazoa > Arthropoda > Insecta > Orthoptera > Acrididae > Schistocerca > Schistocerca serialis. The sequence continues at coordinate 609,493,315 of NC_064643.1, read as the reverse complement.
TTGTTTTGTGAATCATTCCTATAAAACAGTTTTGCACTAGTAGTGGACAGAGCTCACCATATACACTCCTGGAAATGGAAAAAAGAACACATTGACACCGGTGTGTCAGACCCACCATACTTGCTCCAGACACTGTGAGAGGGCTGTACAAGCAATGATCACACGCACGGCACAGCGGACACACCAGGAACCAAGGTGTTGGCCGTCGAATGGCGCTAGCTGCGCAGCATTTGTGCACCGCCGCCGTCAGTGTCAGCCAGTTTGCCGTGGCATACGGAGCTCCATCGCAGTCTTTAACACTGGTAGCATGCCGCGACAGCGTGGACGTGAACCGTATGTGCAGTTGACGGACTTTGAGCGAGGGCGTATAGTGGGCATGAGGGAGGCCGGGTGGACGTACCGCCGAATTGCTCAACACGTGGGGCGTGAGGTCTCCACAGTACATCGATGTTGTCGCCAGTGGTCGGAGGAAGGTGCACGTGCCCATCCACCTGGGACCGGACCGCAGCGACGCACGGATGCACGCCAAGACCGTAGGATCCTACGCAGTGCCGTAGGGGACCGCACCGCCACTTCCCAGAAAATTAGGGACACTGTTGCTCCTGGGGTATCGGCGAGGACCATTCGCAACCGTCTCCATGAAGCTGGGCTACGGTCCCGCTCACCGTTAGGCCGTCTTCCGCTCACGCCCCAACATCGTGCAGCCCGCCTCCAGTGGTGTCGCGACAGGCGTGAATGGAGGGACGAATGGAGATGTGTCGTCTTCAGCGATGAGAGTAGCTTCTGCCTTGGTGCCAATGATGGTCGTATGCGTGTTTGGCGCCGTGCAGGTGAGCGCCACAATCAGGACTGCATACGACCGAGGCACACAGGGCCAACACCCGGCATTATGGTGTGGGGAGCAATCTCCTACACTGGCCGTACACCACTGGTGATCGTCGAGGGGACACTGAATAGTGCACGGTACATCCAAACTGTCATCGAACCCATCGTTCTACCATTCCTAGACCGGCAAGGGAACTTGCTGTTCCAACAGGACAATGCACGTCCGCATGTATCCCGTGCCACCCAACGTGCTCTAGAAGGTGTAAGTCAACTACCCTGGCCAGCAAGATCTCCGGATCTGTCCCCCATTGAGCATGTTTGGGACTGGATGAAGCGTCGTCTCACGCGGTCTGCACGTCCAGTACGAACGCTGGTCCAACTGAGGCGCCAGGTGGAAATGGTATGGCAAGCCGTTCCACAGGACTACATCCAGCATCTCTACGATCGTCTCCATGGGAGAATCGCAGCCTGCATTGCTGTGAAAGGTGGATATACACTGTACTAGTGCCAACATTGTGCATGCTCTGTTGCCTGTGTCTATGTGCCTGTGGTTCTGTCAGTGTGATCATGTGATGTATCTGACCCCACGAATGTGTCAATAAAGTTTCCCCTTCCTGGGACAATGAATTCACGGTGTTCTTATTTCAATTTCCAGGAGTGTAATAATCGAATTCTATTATTAGCACCAACTAAATTATTTTATGAATATTGACTAACCTTTTGTTTTTCCGCCTCCATTGCAAATCTGATAGTTTCATTTAACTTTTCAAACCCCGCAAATTTCTCAACATGTAATGATTTAAGATGACTCTTCAATGTGGTGGTTGTGCGCCCTTGTCACGAATATATTTTGTCGCAGATTTTTCATTTGGCCCTCAAATCATTATTCTTAAAGAAATAGTTGCAAATAAGATTTGTTTTTGGTTTCATTACTGCACTCTTACACCACAAAAGTGTTGACAAAAACATTGTACAATATAGTAATATTATACAGAAATGCAAAGTAGACCAAACACCGAGAAAATATATACTTTCGCAGCGACGGACAGAGATCACTGCGTAATAATCCAATAAACACAACAATCGCTACAGGCACGTGTCAGCTTGCTACACGCCCCCCCCCCCCCCCCCCAACGAACTCCCGTTTGCGCAGCAGCCGGCACGTTGGGCCAATAAGTGCGCACATCCTCAATCGCCCCATGATTGAAGTTTCCGATAAACTTCTGATATAAAAATGCAGAACCAGATGCAGAAACGAATGCTAAAAATGTGCAGAACTTATGCAGTTGGGAAGGGAGAAGCAGAGGTCTGTCGTATCACTATTAACCACATACGTCTACGCATATTTATCATAAAATAATAGCTATACATGTATGTTACAAGAACAGAACAGGAATCTAGTTACTGAATCTGCTTAGTTGTAGCGTGTGGAAGTGGTGCCTGGAATTCAATATTTTTAACTTTCCTTAAATATCAAGCTGTTTTCAGTGTTGTCCTTTACGTCCAGTTGTTGCTAGTTGAAGATGAAGCATCCAGTTTATAACCCTACCTCTTTTATTGTAATTTAGAATGTTTTTACCTAATAACAGAAAAACCTGTCTCTATATTGTCATGTATACTACATCCCAATAGAACAAATGGTCCTGTTATGCGAAAAGCCATGTGTAACCCTCTTACTAAAATTTAGTTTAGTTTTCCTAATAAAGTACTCTATGCGTGGATAGTCGTCTTAATAGGAAAAGCTAATTAATAGAGTCACCCTTTTTACAGGATTTGACTGTGTGTTGTATCTAATGGATAAGTAAATCAGACTGTTCAATTCTTTTCCTAGGGTTTTACCCAGAGGCTAAATAGAGATGCAGTATGAATAATATTATACCAAGGATAGGACAACTCAGTTCCAAGATCATTTAGTGGTTTAAAAAATTTACTAATGGTCGCCACCCTATCCAGGCGATGAAACAGTGAAGTATTGGAAAAGCAGAAGTGTCAATTTTGTCTACTTTCTTGCTACTGTTTAAGTTGCTTCTTCAAATAAAGATTACTCCAAGTAGACAATGTGGGTGCAGACGCTGTAATTTCTCTTTGACTACTTCAAGTAAGCTAAAAAAAAATTGGCCAGAGGGGCACCATAAGAGAATCACCTTCTATAACCACAAAAAGACTTAAATACTAAAATACTTAGGTACTAAAACACACACTTTTTATACTGAACATTTCACTTCAAGAGAACATCTTTCTTACTAGAATTTACTTTCAAAAAACTATTATTCTTTGAACTAACTCTGTAGAGGCATTTACCAGATTCTAGTAACTTGGTTACACTCTGATTGAATTTTATGGAAGCAAACTTTTACTATAACACTTTGCAATGTTAGGAAAACACAAAAAACATTTTAAATCGTGCCAATTTACATTAACTTGGCACTTCATAAGTCTGCAAAGTAGAATACTCGGGTTCATCAAACACCATGAAGGAACCTTATATAGGTGTATGATTAGGATGAAATAACAAGGTGACCCACCATTTTTAAAGTTCAAGAATGATTATTAAAACACAGTTTAAATTAATGATTCATGCTGTACAAAAGTAAATTGGCTATAAAGAAGTATTATCTGGTGGGTGTAGGCTTGGGTGTGGCAAACAATTATGGTGGCTCACTATCCACAGTAGGACCTACAAGTTTCTTGCTGTATGCTCAATTTCTCTGCTTGGCGTCGTTTAATTCTGCATACAGTAGCCCAACAACTCGTAGCTATAGTGTAAGCTGTTTGCAGTTTCCATCCAAGGCATTTTGTGCGAATTTGTAGGCAAATCGTATCCTGCTCCACAAAGGTGTTGCCTCTTTCACTGTTGCCTACAGACTGTGTGGCTTACTTCCCATACTTACTGTAGGTAGAGCGCCACTTCGCTCTTGCCATGTTTTCTACTCCCCAGAGCCACTTTCATTTTAAACAAAAACACACTGGCTTTTACAAAACACTTATTTATATATTGGAACTAAGCATGACCATTTCTTAAATTATCAAATTTACCTCAACATGAACAATTTGTACACACAATTTGTACACACAACTATTTTTAAATACGAAAGGTCCTCAGAAAATTATTTAACGTAATGAGTAATTTATATAGTATTTTACCTACATTACACACATACACTGCAAAGAACTTCAATCTCCTGTATAGTACACTTTACTTTACATATACTGAAAATATAGTAATGGATGCAAACATTTTAAAGCAAAGAAAAGTATAAAAATTTTAAATGAACTGTAAACAAATATTGTTACAAGTTCCAACCATCTGCTTTGACCCATGATGTAAAGATGTTCTGATGTGTGACATCACCATGGCGCATTGTTTTTGAATAGGTTCGTGTTTGTAGATGTGTTTTTGTATTTGATGGGGCCCTCTGGTAGTGAATGTTGGCATGTTGAGGTCTACATCTGCATGGATACTCTGATACTCTGCATATCACATTTATTTGGTTCATCGAACTACCTTTACAATAATTCTCTGTTATTCGAATCCAAAACAGATCATGGAAAAAAAGCACACTTATACCTTTTCCTGTGATATCTGATTTCCTTTATTTTATAATGGGCAATATGGCGGAAATAAAAGGTTCGCGAAATTTTTGCTCTGTAAATTATGCCGATAACGAAAATGTTCCGTGTGAAGAATGTGTAACAGTTAGTTTAGAGAATCCTGGAATGTCCCGCCGTTGTTATTTGAAAGTTAAAAACGCCAACGAAATCGTAACTAGGTCAAAATCGAAAAGCAAAACAGTCACAGATGCAAACACGCGAGTATTTCATCCTTGCGACCAATGTGTCGATTATCGCCGCATGTTAACGGTGAAAAACAGTGAAATCAACGAACTACAAAAGTTAGTCGCCGCCTTAAGAAGTCAACTGCGAGAGAAAGAAGCCATCCATGGGACATGTGAAGACCATAACCTCAAACAACCTGCCAACTGCAACGTAAACAACGATCAGAAGAACAGAGTCCACATAGGGAAAACGAGTTCAGAATCTAACCTGCACGTAAGTCTTGCACAAAACTACATTAGCCAAGCTAAGACCGCAAATATTACAACTAAAAAACGTTCACTTTGTTCAAGCAGTAAAGAACAGTCAGTGTTGTGTAGTGAAAACTGTCCAGATCGCGGCACGTCAATAAATAGCATCACCCAAAAAGGCCCATCTGTTTCAAACAATAAAAAATATACAGAAACATGCATTTCGGGTACCGCTCTGATAAACAACGCAGAACAAAACAATATCGACCAGCTGATACTGTGCAAAAAAGATCGACAGGTCCTTATACTCGCCGATAGTCACAGTTGTCAAATTGCAGAAAGAGTGTCAAGCCTTTTACCAAGCTACAATGTCATGGGTTTCGTGAAACCAGGAGCTTGTTTTTCGGAAGTAACAAAACCAATTGAAAACTCTTGTAAAAACTTTGGACCATCAGACTACGTGGTAATTTTTGGAGGTGCGAACGATGTTGCAAGGGATCAAGCCAACGAAATAAAAATAGCTCTTAAATGTGTACTGAAGCAGACAATCCACACGAATGTGTTAGTTATTAACCAACCACAGAGGCATGACCTACCTTCCTGGTCATGTGTGAATTAATTAGTGATTACGATAAACTCTGACATAAAGGATGTTTGTGGAAAATTTGAGCATGCAAATGTAATAGATGTAAGCACTCTTGAAAAATCCGTGCACACCAGACACGTACTTCATCTAAATTATGCTGGTAAACAATACCTAACAGAGAAAATATATAATTTTGTAAAGCATTATACTAGAAAACTTACCAGTACGTTGGATAATTGGCTCATAACAGGCAATGAAAGCTCAAAAAACAAAGCAGAACATGTTAAAGGGGTCCAAATTGACTCACAAGGAAGGATGAAACCCAAGGAAAGAACGAATAACACAAAAATGAGCCAAAACACATTAGATAAATGGTTGGGAAGAAACACACTCCAAGGGACAGGTAGAGGTTTTTTAGAGTAGCTGAGGGTGCCATAGGGGAATGTGTTACAGAACAAACTTATACATACCATTTAAAAGTCGTTCACCAAAATGTACAGTCTCTACCAAACAAACTTGATGAAATAAATTTCCTTCTTAGGAAAGAGTGGAAGGAGGTATCAGTTTTATGTTTTTGTGAGCACTGGCTAGAGAAGGACCATTTACAGTATTCAAACATAACCGGTTTCACTCTGGCAAACTACTTTTGCAGATCAATATCAAAGCTTGGAGGAAGCTGCATTTATGTAAAAGAAAACATAGACTATAAGATAATAGACTGTGTACATCACTTAGGAAGTGAAAAACACTTTGAAGCCTCAGCTATTGAAATAACATCAGGAAAAACTTTAATAACGTGTGTTTACAGATCACCCAACAGCAATGTAAACATTTTCTTTAAAAATCTTGTCCTTGCACTAGGGAAACTTAAAAATACTTGCAAAACTATAGTTCTGTGTGGCGATTTTAATATTGACCTCTTAACACACAGTCACCAAAGAGAAAAATTCCTTAATATTATTCAAGAATATAACCTGTGCACTAAAATAAACTCCCCTACACACGTAACAAAAACTAGTGATACACTTATTGATCCGATCTTTGTAAACACTGACATGCACACCTCAGAAAACTTTAATACCAGCTACAGTGACCACAATGCACAGCTACTTGCCATACGCGGAAGTGTTGATTTGTCTAGGAATGGAAGTGCTATCTACAAGAGAAAATTCAGCATGCAAAATATTGAGCACTTCAAACATATGCTAAGTACCCACTCGTGGAATAAAATCTACAACAGTTACAACACAGATGAAAAGCTGGATAATTTCATGGAAATTTACAGACATTGTTTCGAAATTGCATTTCCAAAAAAGAAAGTAATTCGTAAAGGCCCCAGCAAACCCAAAACTTGGATTACATCAGGGATCAAAGTATCATGTAGAAGAAAAAGGGAACTTTTTGCACTATCAAAAACAGATAGCAGCCCTGAATTTGCTCACCACTTCAAAAAATACAAGTTAACTCTGAGTCATGTAATAAGGGAAGCAAAATTAAGGGAAAATGACAAACTTATTATGGAATCATCAAACAAAGCTAAGACAATGTGGAATACGGTACAGAGACTTACTGGAAATGTGGAAACACACAAAAATATTGTGTTGTCACAGGCGGGCAGCAAGATCACTGATTCAAAATTAATTGCTAACCACTTCAATTCTCACTACACCAATATTGCTCGTGAGTTAGCGAAGGAATAAATGGGAAAAACATCAAACAAAATATTACAGGAAATTTCTGGAAATAGTGTAACAAATACATCCATGTTCCTCCGTCCAATAAGTAGGGAAGAACTGTTAAACAGTATAAAGTCATTAAAAAATAAATATTCAGCCAGAGTCGACGATGTGCCAGACTATATTATAAAAGTATCAGCTGAACAGATACTCACACCACTGCTAGATATATGCAATTCTTCACTATCAAGTGGTATTTTCCCACAACAGTTAAAAACTGCAAAAGTTGTACCCCTTTACAAAAAGGGCGATCGGCAGCAGATGGTCAACTATAGGCCTGTGTCACTCCTATCAGGTTTTTCAAAAATCATTGAAAAACTAGTTCTGCTACAACTAACTGATTTCTTTAACAAAAAAAATATGATTTCAGGATGTCAGCTTGGCTTCAGGCCTCAGTGCAGTACTGAAACAGCCACTTTTATCCTCATAAATCGTATTTTAAATTCAGTGGATGGTCACAAAAATGTTTCGGGGATTTTCCTGGATTTAACAAAAGCATTTGATCTAATAGACCATGAAATTCTCCTAAGAAAGTTAGAGTGGTATGGTGTAAGAGGCCTGCCACACGAGTGGCTGAAATCCTACCTAGAAAATCGCTCTCAGATAACAGAGGTAAAACACATGCGAAAAAACGAACTCCAAGCTTATCAATCGAAACCTTGCACATTAACCCACGGTGTACCACAAGGCTCCATTTTAGGTCCCTTTGTCTTCCTAATTTTCATAAACGACTTCCCCCTACACGTTCAACACTCCGAACCAGTGCTATTTGCAGATGACACAAGCATATTAATTGAAGGTGAAAATGAAATGGCTCTAAGTTTAAATGCTAAAGTCACAAGTGAAAATGTCTCAGAGTGGTTTATGAGGAATAAATTACTGATAAACCCTCAAAAAACAGTCGTCTTACATTTCCATACACAACAAAATAAAAACCCATTAAAACCAAACATGTCAATGGAAAACCAAAGAATTAACAGTGTCAGTGAAGCAAAATTTCTTGGCATCTACTTACAAGACAATCTTAAATGGAATTCCCACATCACTTCATTAAATTCTAAACTATCCAAAATGACTTATGCAACGAGGATTATATGGAACAATACAAGTCCTGAAACAGTTAGAGCAGTGTATTACGATTGCATACACTCCCTATTAAGATATGGCATCATATTGTGGGGAAATTCTCCTCATTGCATAACCACATTCCGGAAACAAAAAAAGATTGTGAGGGTAATGAAAAATGACAACAGCCGAAAATCATGCAAACCATTTTTTAAAGAACTGGGGATTCTACCGCTACCATGCATCTATATACCAGAAGTTGTAATGTTCCTAAAAAAAAGCATGCTAAAAAATGGAAATGTATTTATTCAAAATAAATCTGTACATGAACACCATACAAGGGCAAATAGTGACATACACAGACATCATTGTTATACCACACTGTGCAAGAAAGGTGTATATCACTCAGGTTCACATTTGTTTAATAAGCTGCCAAGTAACCTAAAGGCCATAAACAAAATCCATAGCTTTAAAAAATCTGTAACATCATATCTCTTCGAAAACTGTTTTTACTCAGTAACACAGTATCTTGAAAAATAAGTTGGTTGTAACAATATAAAAATGTAATGTAACAATATAGCAATATAAAAATGTAACAATTTATAAATGTAATGTATACACCAATGTAACAGTATATTAATGTAATATCATTTTGTCCAACATCTAAGGTATGGTATATGTACCACAAAGATTCAGGACGTAAATAAATAAATAAATAAATGATCGTTTCTCCCTGTGTGTGTCAACAAAATATTTTCGAATTCGAAGGAGAAAGTTTGTGATTGAAATTTCGTGAGATCCCACTGCAACGAGAAATGCCTTTGTTTTCATGATATTCACCATGAAACGTGTATCATTTCTGTTACACTCTGTCCCCTGTTTCTCGATAATACAAAATGTTCTGCTCTTCTTTGAACTTTGTCGATACACTCCACTGATCCTACCTGATGTGCAGTTTGATAGCAAACTACTTATGTGGTGCAATGTCTAAAGCCTTCTGGAATTATAGAAATATGTGGTATTCGGTTGAGTCTTTGTTATCACTGGGGTAATGGGGGTCTGAGTCTGCAATGCAGATCTGGAAGAGTTTGCTTTGTTTTCAGTTAGTTATTATGAGATTTTTCTCTTTTGTTTATGTGTTTGGCGTTTACGTTAGAAATGATTAGTTAGATGTTTGTCGTGTGGTTTGTGTGCGAGGGTGAGGAGGGGGGGGGTATAGATGATTTTGTCAGAGGCTTTTGTTGTTAAGTGATTTTTGTTTTGGTTTTATTCTATAGTAATTGTGATGTTTTTTTCTGTTTTATATTTTTGGTATTTCCGTTCTGTTTTAATTGATCTAGTGAAGATAGAGGTTTTTAGGTTTTCGAGTTGGTGTTTTGATTTCGATGGCGTTTTCTGAATTAGGTAGGTGTGTGAAGTTTGCAGTAGTGGTTTTTTTATTTGTGGTTTGTCAATAGCTGTGCTTGTGCTATATAGGTCAAGGGAAATGTCAGAGTCCGCTTTTCAGAACTGCACATGTAGGTTTTTTGGTATTGTGGGCTTTGTTTGAGCTTTATATGTAGAGTGAAATGTATGATTCCTGTTTATTTTGTGACTGTAGCATTATTTAGTAAGTTGCGAGTTTTTATATATAATATTTGTTTTGGGTTGGTGTGGTGTTTTGTATTGTTATATATTTAGCTTGTCCCCATGCTAAACACCCTATTTCCCATTGTTGTCCTGTTAGATTCATTTTATTGTGGAGAGAGACGTTCCTGTGTCGTTTTTTAGGTTAGTTCGCTTTTGTTGGCATGTGTTTGTAGTGATGACATCATCGCCATTTCGTATACACTGGAAGTAGGCGTTTCCACCATAGGTCAAAGCAGATGGGTTGAACTGGAAATGTCCCTAATGCTCTTAAAATGAAACACTTTATGTTTTACTTCTGTTAAGTCCCAGTTTTCTTACACTGATGGCTACCTATGATTTTAATGTAACAATAAGCTTGACAGCTCACTAATGTCCGGATTTCACTTAGTCATAACTATAGCATAAAATATTGCTCACTCCTGTCTCCCACTGGTACAGAAACTTTTCATCTATTAATGAATGCTTCAGAGCAAAAGATTTGTCCACCACCTAGCATTATTTCTATAAACACGTAAATTACTTCTGCTCACTAGCGCTAAGTTCAAAATGGTAAAATCAGTGGAAAATCAATTTTAAAGAAAGCTACAGCAGATAGCTGTTGCATTTCTCTGTTATTAGTATTATCCGCATAACAATCTGCACATTTATCATAAAGTAATTGTTATCTTTGGCTTATAAGAACGTTGATACTTGTCATTTGGCCAACAGGAATCCTCAGTTATTGAATCTACATAATCATAGCAGTGGAAGGAGTGGCTGGCATGTTATGTTTTTAAATTTCTCTTGATTTGATTCACTGCATTCTTTCTTTCTTTCAGAAATGACTCTTCCACCAATGAACCAGCTATTGTTGTTGTTGTTGTGGTCTTCAGTCCTGAGACTGGTAGCTCCATGCTACTCTATCCTGTGCAAGCTTCTTCATCTCCCAGTACCTACTGCAACCTAGATCCTTCTGAATCTGCTTAGTGTATTCATCTCTTGGTCTCCCTCTACGATTTTTACCCTCCACGCTGCCCTCCAATACTAAATTGGTGATCCCTTGATGCCTCAGAACATGTCCTACCAACCGATCCCTTCTTCTAGTCAAGTTGTGCCACAAACTTCTCCCCAATCCTATTCAATACTTCCTCATTAGTTATGTGATCTACCCACCTAATCTTCAGCATTCTTCTGTAGCACCACATTTCGAAAGCTTCTATTCTCTTCTTGTCCAAGCTATTTATCGTTCATGTTTCACCTCCATACATGGCTACACTCCATACAAATACTTTCAGAAATGACTTCCTGGCACTTAAATCTATACTCGATGTTAACAAATTTCTCTTCTTCAGAAACGTTTTCCTTGCCATTGTCAGTCTACATTTTATATCCTCTCTACTTCGACCATCATCAGTTATTTTGCTCCCCAAATAGCAAAACTCCTTTACTAATTTAAGTGTCTCGTTTCCTAATCTAATTCCCTCAGCATCACCCGACTTAATTCGACTACATTCCATTATCCTCGTTTTGCTTTTGTTGATGTTCATCTTATATCCTCCTTTCAAAACACTGTCCATTTCGTTCAACTGCTCTTCCAAGTCCTTTGCTGTCTCTGACAGAATTACAATGTCTTCGGCGAACCTCAAAGTTTTTACTTCGTCTCCATGGATTTTAATACCTACTCCGAACCTTTCTTTTGTTTCCTTTATTGCTTGCTGTATATACAAATTGAATAACATCAGGAATAGGCTACAACCCTGTCTCACTCCCTTCCCAACCACTGTCTCCCTTTCATGTCCCTCGACTCTTATAACTGCCGTCTGGTTTCTGTACAAATTGTACGAGTAAATAGCCTTTCGCTCAATGTATTTTACCCCTGCCACCTTGAGAATTTGAAAGAGAGTATTCCAGTCAACATTGTCAAAAGCTTTCTCTAAGTCTACAAATGCTAGAAACATAGGTTTACACTTCCTTAATCTAGCTTCTAAGATAAGTCGTAGGAACCAGCTATTATGGGCACTCAAATATTTTGCCTCTGGTCATTTCCTTCTGTCCACTGGAGACTTCATTCGTATTGACAATGGGACACCCAGCACGATATTAAAATGATGTGTATGACACTGAACAACATCCACAAGTGACAGTTTTTTTAATTATTTCAGTTCTCTAATATTATTAAATGAAAATACAATAAACAAATGTATACAGTTAATATATTTTTATTCTGAATTCAGTTGTTTTAATTTATATTTTCTGATCCTAATTTTGAGCTTTATGCTCTTTTTTTAACCAATTCAGTTCTTCCCTTCTTCTCAGTTGCTATCAATCTACTTTTGAAACAGCACCATCTGCAAACTCTGCTAATTGTTTCACATTTGAGAACAGGTATTCATGTTCTGAAGACAAAACTGACAGACATAGGCCCAGGTGACTGCTGAAAAGAAAGAACACAGTGTACGTGTCACACCCCCAGTTACTTCGCATTTCCTCCCAGATCACATAAAACTGCTAGAGATGATATTACGGTATATTGATAATTTTTACTTATGGATCGTCTGACAGCAACTGAATAAAACACAATTTTAGTGCCATACGGTTTCGCTTTTATTTTCTGCAAAGCATCATCAGTGGCCTGGAATATGTACATATGTTATTAAATATTTACATTTTTGTCACAGTGCCTATAGGTTATAATCAGTTCTGGTGGTTGGTATTTGCTATTAAGTAGTAATGTTTTGAACTGTACTTACAGGTTGGGTAGACATTTCTTACATATTACACTCCTGTTGCATTTTTGGTGTTGTTCTTCTCCTTATGAATTCCAATTTGCGGTTTTTTCCCCAGACTCCACAGCACTATGAACTGAACGCTTGTTTCAATGCAATGTTTTGGTTTCTGTTGCCGACTGTCAAATGTTTTTGCCAAAGATCGAATGTTATTGCCAAACTTTCGAGAGTAATTATTGAAGTATCTGTGATCTGTTCGTGTATGCATTTGTGTGTGTGTGTGTATTGGTGTGATATAATTTTAATTTATAATTTTTTTGTGCTATGTGTGTGTGTGTGTGTATTTTAGTGTGGTATATATATATATATATATATATATATACATATTGTGGGCTGTGTGTGTGTGTGTGTGTGTGTGTGTGTGTGTGTGTGTGTGTGTGTGTGTGTGTGTCCAGATGGTGTGGAGAAGAGTTTTTCATTTTATGTTATCATTTCTTTTATTAAGTGTAGTAGGGAGCCTGTGCTGGTATGTGTCTGTTCATGTATCACATGTTTGTTTTCTGCTATGGCTTTCTGGATGTGGAAGTTTCCTTGCGTTTGTATAACATGTTCGTCATGTTTGTAGGATGATGGTTATGGTGTTTTAAATGCTCTGCAAATGTGGAATGGTTTGTTTCATACTTCCAACATGTGATATGTTCTTTGTATCTTGTTTCAAAATTCCTGCATGTCATGCCTATGTGTACTGCATCACAACTTTAACATTCAAGTTTATATATTCCCGATTGTTGGAATTTGTCCCTCTTGGTAACTGGCTGGCTTAGGTGTGATTGGAGGGTTTGCCCAGGCTTATATGCTATTTTGAAGTCCTGTCTCTTTAGGATGTTTGCAACTCTGTGTGTTAGTTTATGTGTGTAGGACATGATGTACCATCTGGTTCCTTTCTGTGTGGTGTTGTCATTGTGTGTGTTTGTTGAGTGTGTTTGTAAGTTTTCAGCTTGTGAGTTCTTTTGTATTCTGAAAATGTTGTGTTTGTTTTGTATTTGTGTTTTTATTTTTTGATTGAGCCTGTGTACCAAATGTGTGTCATTCCCATTGTTCCTAGCTGTTTGTATGTTTGTACTCATTTCCTGTACATAGTTTCTCTTGCTGAGTGGGATCCTTTTTAATCTATGTAACATGTGTCTTAGTGCTGCAAGTTTCTGGCTGTGGGGGTGGTCGGATGTGGAATGTATTATTGTATCTGTGGCTGTTGGTTTTCTAAAGATGTTAAATGTATGTATGCCATTTTCTTTTTTTATTGTAATGTCAAGAAAATTTATTTGATTTTCTTTTTCTTTTTCAAGTGTGAATTTTATGTTCTGATGAGCTTTGTTTATATCTGAATTGAGTTCATCTATTTTTTCACTTGGCTCATCTACCAGACAAATAATGTCATCCACGTATCTGTACCAATATATGATTTTGAAACTTTCATTAGTGGCTCTCTTTTCAAATATCTGATTTTCTAGGTGACTGATGAAAATGTTTGCTAGTGTTCCTGATATTGGGGATCCCATGGGCAGTCCATGACTTTGTAGATAATATTCATTCTCAAACTGAAAGTAGTTTTGTTTAGTTGTCAGTCTGAGCATATCTGTTATTTCTTTTATTGCGTCTGTGGTGAGGTTGCTGTGGGATGAGAGATTTTGTTCTATGTTTCTGTGATAGGGATGGAGGTATACATATTTTCTACATTGAATGAAATCAGTGATGCTGTGTGTGGTATCTGTATGTTCTGTATGTTTTCTATTAGGTTTCCTGTGTTTATCACTGTTCTGTTGTTTTCTACTTTATAGTGTTTTGTAACTAACTTTTGGAGGTGTTTGGTTATGTGGTATTTTGGGGCTTTCTTGAAGTTGATAACAGCTCTCACTGGTATTCCGTCTTTATGTACTTTTGGTTGACTGCGGAGTGTTGGTGCTTGTGGGTTTTTCTGTGTTATGTAGTATTTCTGTTTGTCTGTGAGTGTGTGTTCATTGTTTTTCAGTGTTCGTTTCACATTGGCCTGGAATCGTGTAGTTGGATCTGACTTCAGTTTTTGTATGGCATTGGTGTTTATGTATTCCTTGGTTTTTGTGATGTATTGCTCTTTATCCATGAGTACTGTTACATTTCCCTTGTCTGCTCTTGTTATTAATATGTTATTGTTTGTTAACTTTTGTTTTAACCTTTTCATAGTGGCTGCTTCTGTTTGGTTGTTCTTATTGTGTGTCTGCTGTGTTTGTTTTATTATGCCTTTTATTTCTTCTTTTACTAGTTCTCTTGTCAGTCCTATGTTTATTTCACAACTATTTTGTTGTTCTTCGCGTGTAAGGATGTGTTCAGTTTCTACTATGAGATTTTCTATCTATTGATTGTTCACTTTGCTATTGGTGCAGTGTTTCAAACCTTTTTCAAAGAGCATTTTTTTTTTTATTTTCGTGTTTGGTCTGTCTCTGTTGGGTTAACTAAACGTGAATGGAATGTGTGTCGGTGTTCATGTGGTTTCACACTTATAATGTAAATGTATTTTTGCGTCTTTTTTACTGTTAGTTTCATTATCTTCTGTTTATGTGTGTTTTGTAAATGTTTCATCGCTGTGTGTGTGTTGTGTTCAGTTTTTTCTACTAGTGCCATGAAAACTGTGGCGTTTCCTATGTTTTTTGTCAATTCTAGTTGAGTCTCATAGAGCACCACGTTTCGGCGCTGTTTTTTAGAATAGAGCATCTTAATTTCCTGTAGTAACCAATATCGTTCTGCAAATGATTTCGAACTTTTGTGCCACTGTAGAACTGTTTTTAACCTTTACATTAATGTAACTTGGAATTAAATCGTTCTTTTTGCATGTTTTTTGAATTTTATGTGCTGTATCGTATTATGGAGTCTCAGGTGTATTTTCTGGAACCTGTTGTACACGTTGACAGGAGTTCACTGTTGTCATATTTATTTTGATTTTTCAACATGCACTTGAGAACAGCTACAAAGCTAAACTTTTGATTGTGTACAAAAAATTAACAATTAACAGTCAAATAGCGGAAACGTCTTTCAAAAAATTCTCTGTGACAATGGTCCCTTATCAAGGAAAGTTCATTATCAGTTCGCTTAGAGTACTGTGGTGATCTGTGAGGCAAAAGGGCAGAATATAGTATAATAATTAAGGAACTACCAACGATAAGTTTTATTAATAGCCAATAAAAACTTCAACATAAATTTTCTTCTTCAATTTTGTATGTTAAACTGCTTTAAAGTGCAAGAACATTTCAAAACATCGATATTCATTTTCTAGATAAACCATATATAAGGTGTCCAAAAATAATGTATACACTCTTTGAAACTGAACATCTCTGTAATGAAAAGCGTTAGAAATACAATTGTAGTGGTGTTAGGTGCCTCATGGTCCGACTTAAGGTGGTAAATGTTCAAACTGGTGTCCATCCATCGCAATACACCGTCGACAACGACTTACGACTGAGCGACATGCCAACTTTATTGTTTCCAACGGAATAGCATCACAGGCTTGCTCTATTTGCTTTCTAAGGTCGTCCAGTGTGTGGTGTCTCGCAGTGTAAACTGTATTCTTGAGAGTACCCCACAGAAAGAAATCTAGAGGAGTTAAATCTGGAGAATGAGCGGGATACTCCACACCGCCTGTTCATCCCATCCAACTGGCAGGGAATGAACGATTGAGAAATGCCCTCACATCTAGGTGAAAGTTAGGTAGCGCCCCATCCTCTTGAAAGTAATGATCTTCATTTCCAAACACAACTCTAAGACCAGCAGTTATCATTTCCAACATTTCCAACTACGAGTCATCCATAATGTGTGGTCAAAGAAGTATGGCCCGATTAACCCTCAAAGAATTAGATCTTGGAAACGTTGCTATTCTTCACATCTGTTAATGAACCACTCACAAATTTCGTTTCGCATATCAGGATGATCCTCATTAAGAGTATGGAGAAAACTTGGAATGTAAGGCTTAAAGATCTGAGACCGCAAAATTCTATGAACACTGCTTCTGCAGACCCCAGTCTCACGAGAGCATTGCTCACAGATTTCTTCAGGGATCGTGTGTATGCCTGGATTACTATATCAACACTCGCATTGCCTGTTGAACTTCTCTTTCGTCCGCTATGTCCCTTCTTCATATCGTGCACCATTCCTTCGACTTCAAACTTATGTCTGATTCTTGTCAGTGGTGGTGTCCCAAATAAACTTTCCAATGTCGGCATACCACACTCACATTCTCTGTTTTCCAGTAACACTTTAGCACCCATTTCTGTTATTCAAATGGTAAAGCCATGTTTGCTTACAATCCTGAAACAAAAGGAAGCATTGTTATGTTTATCAACGACTTCTAAATTATTACCAAGAAAAATTGTATTTCTCTCTCCTTTAATTAAAGATATATTCTATTTCAAATAGTGTATACATTATTTTTGGGCACACTGTACATATAAACACAACTAACACTATTTGTAGTTGATTACATAGAGAATGTTTAACTTATTCATTCGTTTTTTTTATGTGGGAATTTCCATCACCAGATTGTACGCACATTGCACATTGTTGTTTATTCTGTTTCTTACAATTTTTAGAAAAACTTTTCCTCTTTTATGGAACTGACCCACCCTTTTGCGAATAAAATTATAGATTCCCTGAAACAGTATTTGTCGAAGTTAGTTACGTGTATACAGAGGAGCCCTATAAAGTGGTGACCCCGAAAACAAGCGGAAATTTTCAAGTGAAAATACAGAGTCAATCGATATAATTGGGTTCGTGGATGACGGGAAAGTATATTCAAGAACAATTTGTAGGCATTCAAGATGAGCTGTAAAGAGAAATTAGTTGTGATCAGCAATAGAAGAGGAAAATAGTCCAGCGATCAGGAAGTACGAACACTGCAGTTCCTACCGGAAAAACCGGAATTTTGGTTTG
Source organism: Schistocerca serialis cubense (assembly GCF_023864345.2). NCBI lineage: Eukaryota > Metazoa > Arthropoda > Insecta > Orthoptera > Acrididae > Schistocerca > Schistocerca serialis. The sequence continues at coordinate 609,475,788 of NC_064643.1, read as the reverse complement.
CGATGCTTCAACTGGCATTCGAGCAAATTGAAATAACTGCTGAACATAGGAGGTTTGCAGTGGCCATAAACGCATTAGACACTAAAGCTGCTACTATAGCAATGGACATAATACTTAGGCCACGACAGAACAGCAATATACAATTTTAAAGAAGTTATTGATCGACAGAATGTTTAACCATTTGAACAACACATACAGTATGAACAGATAGGAGACAGGACCTCCTCTGAGTGTTGACGACACCTTCAGGGCATCGTCAGAGAAGAGGACTTACCAGACATGTCACTGTGGCACATTTGGCTGGCATAGATGTCCGGTGCAGTTAAGCCAGCTGTAGTTATCTGTGCAAAAGATCATGTCCAGATAATGAAAACGATAGCAGACGAAGTTTATGCGACAATGGACAACATGCATACAGCATGTATGATGCTGACTGTGGAAGGCTGTGCACAACAGGAGACTACAGCTATATGGAAGAGCCAGCATTGAGATTTGGCCATGGAGCTACATGAACCTATGGGCCACATTGACACATTACAATGACAAGTGTCGAAATTGTTATAGTACAGGAAGAGCTCATCTCGTCAAAAGGAAGATAACAACGTGACTAACAGTGGCAGTCAGCAGGAGAAGATGTGTTGGTAGCACTGGCAACAAGGCAAAGAGGTGCACAGGGCGAAAATGGCAGCCCAAGTACACGTCAGTCAACGGAGTCACATAACGCAGTGCACCACGTTAGAACCACACCCAATCAACCACTATCACAGTGATGAAGAAGCTTATTCCCAGATCTCTTTATAGTGCCAAAGGACAAATTTGAGGGTTTGTTAAAAGCAGTGGTGCTATGCAGTCTCGATAACCTATGGACATTTGCGTTACACTTCGTAAAAAAGAAGGATGGTACTTGGAGACTCAGTGGTGACTATCGGAAATTAAATGCCTGCACAGTTCCAGACCATTACCCAGTGCCCAAACGTAAGGATTTCAGTAACGTCCTCATAGCATTGGCAGTCTTTAGCGAAATTGACTGTAAGAAGGCATACCATCAGATACCAGTTGCAGAGGTGGATATACCAAAGACGGCAGCTAAAATACCTTTTGGGTTGTTCAAGTATGTTCGAACGCCCTTTGGCCTTAAAAATGTGGCGCAGACGTGGCGCAGGTTTGTGGATGAGGTACTACGGGGTTTTAAGTATTGTTTCGCGTTTCTATATGATATATTTGTGTACTCAGAGATAAAAGAGTTGCATGAAGAACGAATCTCAGGTCCGTTTTCAAAAGAATTAAGCAATATGGAATAACTATCAACGAGGAGAAATGCATTTTCTGGCAGCAGGTGACATTTTTGGGTCACACAGAGTTGGCAGATGGAATATGCCCCTGTAGTCTAAAATAGCCATTATCCAAGAAATATCTCGACCAATCGATTACCGAGAACTTAGAAGATTTTCAGGGGCAGTAAATTTCTACTGTCGACACCTGTCATGGGCAGTTGAGGTTCAAGTGCCATTGTAAGCGGCACTGGCAGGAATGAGCATAAATGGCAAGCGGCCCCTGAAGTGGACCCTAGATATGCAAAAGGAATTTCACCAAGTGAAAGCAGATCTGAAAAAAAGCAGTTCTATTGGCTCACCTGTTACTGCCTGCACCGTTGTCTATAGTGGTCGACACAAGTCAACAGGCAATAGGAGCAATCCTCCATCAATTTGCAGAAAACCACTGGGTTTATTATGATGCAAACTCACAACATGCAGTTCAGAGGGAATGCGTATGACAGAGAACTTCTGCTAATGTAGGAAGCTGTAAACTATATTCGTTCCTACATTCAGACCAGAGCATTCACCATTTATATGGACCACAACCTGCAACATTCGCATTCAGAAAATCCAATGACGATTGCTCTCCACTACAAGCTCAACAACTAGAGTTCATTGGCCAGTACATGACAGATTTTCATCATATTGAGGGAGTGGGAAGCATCATGGCTGATTTCTGGTCAAGGTTCAATACCATCTCGCAGACGGCCGATTATGAACATTTGGCAGCTACATAAGGCCACAATACACTTACCGCAAGAGTACTGGCAGGACATCACTACTGGACTGAAACTTCAGGAAATGAGGCCGATGGGGACGAAGGTTAGAATTTGATGCGACATGCCACGAAACTAACTTCGACCTTTTGTTCCTGAAAAGTTGAGGAAGGTGACTTCAATAGCATCTATGGACTGACACACCCCAAGTAAGATTGTCATTGGTGTGCAGAAACGAGCGTAGCACTCCAAAAATGTATGGTCAGACGACTTGGGCACAAACCAGTTAAGTTCCCACCATCTACAGAAAGGTTTGCACACATTCACCCAGACATTGTAGGATTGCTACCGTCCTAAGAAGAGTACCACTATTTGTTTACTGCTGTAGACCAGATCACGTGATGGGCAGAAGCAGTGCCATTGGCTGATATATTGCTGGAGACAGTGGCATGAGTGGTTTTGGTGATTTGGTTTGGTCATTTCAGTTGCCCCTTACATTTGACCACAGATCAGGGCTGACAATTAGAATTTTTCCTTATTTTTAAGGCTGGCAAAGTTATGTGGATTTCAGCACCACCACACAACAGCCTACCACACTGAAGGTAATGCTGTGGTCGAGCGTTGGCACAGGACCTGGAAGGCTGCCTTGATGTATCATGCCAAGAGCTGTACTTCAGATTCATCAGTGATGTTTTAGGAATTACAGACCACTCGCAAACCAGATTTAGGAGCTTCCACAACAGAATAGATTTATGGAGAAGTCCTACACCTGTCAACAGAAGTTTTTGCTACACCATCAGAAGCAATGGCCCATGTTCTGCAGCAAGTACGAGAACACATTTTCAGGTTCTCAGCATGGAGAGGGCACCCAGTCTGTACACAAACACTCTGGGAATGGTTCTCATGTGTGGTTATAGACAGATGCAATACAACCGCCCCTGCAACCGCCTTCCCCTGGACTGTACAACGTGTTAACCAGACACAGCCACTTGAAGACGATAGAATTTCATGGAAAGCAGCAAACTGTCTCCATAGACTGAGTGAAACCCACCCACATGCTGTTGCCCAAAGGAGAGGCAGCATAGCAACAAGAGATAAACATGGTTCATGTACTGCTGGAATGGCAGGAGGAAGAGATGACAGGGTTAGAGAGCCTTGGAGGAGGAGCCACAGATCTTTTGAGATGTTCTTAAGCTGGCAGATGCATAGCTTACAAGTATACCCACATTCCTGGAGCTCCAGTGTACCACAGGGGGGGGGGGGGGACTGTGTGGGAATTGCTATCACTGGATTGAGTGTAGAGCGCACGTTGTTGTTTATTCCTTGAAAGAAAAAAGAAAACAGAGACTGTAGTTTGTTCTTTGTTATATTTGTGTTTTTTTGTTTTTCGAAAAATTTCACTCCTTGTATGGATTGATTCAGCCTTTTGCTAATAAAGCCAATGGCCATGCCACAATGGTGACACCAGTTCCCATCAGATCACACAAGTTAAGCACTGTTGGGCTGGGCAAGGACTTGGATGGGTGACCGTCTAGTCTGCCAAGCACTTTTGGCAAGTGGGGTAAACTCAGGCTGTGTGAGGCAAACTGAGGAGCTACTTGATTGAGAAGTAGCGGCTTCAATCTCATAAACTAACATATGGCTAGGAGAGCAGTGTGCTGACCACATGCCCCTCCATATCCACATCCAGTGACAACCGTCGGGTGAGGTTGACACGGCGCGCGGTCGGTACCGTTTGGCCTTCATGGCCTGTTGGGGCGAAGTTTAGGTTAGTTTAGTTTTGCGAATAAAGTTATAGCTTTACTGAAATAGTATTTGTCGAAATTAATTACATGGAAACTGAGGAGGGCTATCCCTAAGTGGAAATACGTTAGAAAAATTGTGTTTTTTCTCCTTCGATAGTGAAAACTTAAGTTTTCACTTAATAACAATTATTTAATAACAACTGCTCTATCTATTTATTTTCTTATTTATACACTTTGTAGGTGTCTGGTCTGTTCATTTATTTTAAAACCTAAATCTTTTTTGGCTGTCTAAAATCTGGCGCTTCTTGTGGTAAATCAATCAATGTAAGAAAATCCAAGACGTCGTAGAATATTTGCAGTGTTTACAAAAACCAAGCAACATATGAAGTAAAAACTAAGAAGACTCAAAACTACAAAATCCAATACCATTATTATTACCATCAGTGTAGGTCATGAATTAGGTTCATTTCTGATGTTAGGAAACGACGGCTCCGTTGCCTCCGCCAGCGTCAAGGTCAAAACTTTCTTTCTGAGAGACTTCGACTATGATGTTCCGTCTTGTTCCATTCTGTTAATGGCCTGTGTGAATACTGCAATTTTAAATGAGTTTGGAACTGTTTTAATATTCCGATCCGTCTTGATTCGTTCCTTCAAGTGTGAATTGACTGTAAGACGACACAAATTCCACCATAATAATATGAGTGAACGTGACAAGTTTTGGTTACCTTTCGACATTAGCAAACGTGGCCATCGTCCCCTCACCAGACTCATCGTCAAAACTTTCCTCCTGAAAATGAATCACTAACGTACCATTCCTTATTAGTTGACGATATGTTTAAAACTGTCATCTGAAATGCACTATGAAATTTTCCGTACCACGACGTCCAGCGTAAATCGACCTTTAAATCGACCAAAGTGTCCGTCGAGGAAGAGACTCCAAGATTTTGATCCTTATGACAAGTCAGTGATCTTTATTGCCAAAGCCTCACAAGACCTATCTGTGTGAAGTTTACAGGGAAAAGGCCATAATCGTAGCCAAGTTTTGAATGTTTGGTTGTTGTTTGCCGCGAGTTGATCATACCTAGGGATAAGATTTAAACTTGGTAAAGTACGATTAATATTGACTGGTATTTTGTATTTCGTTTAATATGGCGTGGGTAAATCCTTCTGCGCTTATAAAGAAAGATGTGACTAGGAGAATGGGAGCGGGTTGACCATCTTGATATTAATTTACTAAGATTATTCCGATAAGGAGATCATCGAAAACTGGGATGCGTTATGTATAGCAACGTTCCATTTTCATCCGTATAGAAGCTGCTACTGTGTGGAGTTAAGGTAGGACGAAAATCCGCTTTTGTTACGACGTAGTCCTAGTGGAAAAGTCATATAGTGTCTGTACAGCTTAAATAATTGTATATTTAATTACGAAGTGTGTCGTATACATAAAATTAATGCTATTATTGATTTGGGGTTAAAAGGATTTGTTTTGATAGTTCAGCAAGGAAATGTTCACATACGTTTATGCCCGCACCAGTTTATTTTTTACCGAATTGTTTGAAAACTATTTAAAATGAAAGGTGATAGATTTCTTTCATCTCCTTTTAGGAATCTTAAGATTGTTAAACTCATGACCGTCTTTGATGGTGTAGCATTGTAGTATTAGCACCCCGGTGTTACAGGCATACCATTGTTATGAAACTGTGTGTCTGTATGTCAAGCGCACACAATTTTCACATTAAAATTAGATCTCTTGAATACAGTTTCGAGGACACATGCTGGTTTGTTGCGCATCAGATCAACAAGTGCTGCAACGTGACCCTCTTCCAATGATTTGAAATTAAGTATGCTTTTAGTATTAATAAGAATTAACATAAAACAATTTTTTTTACCATTTTCTGATAAAAGGTTAGTTATCAGTTGGTGCCCAATACGTGAAAAGGATCGAATATTTTGCTCGTGGAACAATATTGATTTGTTAACAACTTGTTATAATTACGCTAGAATAATGAAATTGAGTTCATTGGAAAGCTCGTTTAAATATCTTTTGTATGATAGAAAACAGAATTAGTTAGCAGGTACATAAATTTTTGTAACAACCTTGAATTTACTGAACTTTGAAAAATTGTGGATTTAAAATTCTCAAAAAATGTGTGAAAGATACCCTTTTCCTTTAGGCTACATTTTTTATAAGTTTGAACTTGGGTTGAAAATGGGATCATCATCAGAAGTTTTCATATGTTTATCACGATTGTGTTACATGTCGTTCAGATCTAGGAATTTTTTCCGTGATAGTTGTATAGAATCGTGGTTTAATTTATTATTTGACATCAAAACTGTACTTCTCATACAAATAGCCGTGTTCTGAAGTGTGTAGCACTAGCAAAAGTTAAGAACTCAAAATTAATAAATCTACTTACATAGCCAAAATATCAATTTTAATATAGTGAAAATCTCATTTTGAACTATGGGTGCTACATGGTTGATTGGTGTGACCTATCTGTTTGGTATTTTGTCATTGGATAATATTTGTTTGTTCAGCTGTAGTCAATTGTTGAAAGTGGCATATACATTATCTTTTAGTGTGATAGATCGTATAAAATGAAATTTGATTAATTCTGAAATGTTTTGAAATTACCTAAAAGATACTTTTGTACAATTCTCACAAATGTAGAAGTTTATATGTGTACAGTAAGTTACTATTTGCAAACTGTTAGCATAATCTTAAAGTTTATTCCTTGATGTGGAAAAATGAAGTCATGTTGTACTACAAAATGCAGGATGATGATGCACTGAACTTCAAAGACTAGTAATAGAAATTAGATTTAGAGTGTGTGATGTAAAATGCCTAAAATTTCAGCTTAGTGCTGTAATCCTTTTAATTAAGAGCATCACAGTAACCTCAGAAAATCTTGTCCTGTTCCTGATGGGCGATTGAAAGAAAGCATTTCCTAACATTAAGTCGGGAAGTATGCCACAAGTGTTGGGGGAAGAAAAAAAAATCACAAGTATCTGGTATTCCTAGCCTAGGAAATGATCATCTAGTGTGTTCTGAGCTCAAACTAAACAGTGAAAAGCTGTTAAGCTGTATTGATTAACAAGACATTGCTGCCAGTGCATTCGAAGACTTCTTTGCAGTCTGTTGGTGAATTACCAGTTAGGCCGCTATTACACTATCAAATTTCTTTGTCAAAGATATTTGATGGTGTAATAGGGACTTTGTCAAATGTCGTCCAATATTTGATCAAATCTAGGGCCTCGTTGTAGATTTGATCAAAGAAATCGCTTGTCTTCTGTTCACATGGAGCGCTAGCATCGCTGCAGCGTTCTGTCGTCTGTAGTGTTTTTATAACCCTTGCCGGTAAATGCAATTGGTGTGTGCCGACAACTACAAAATTAATAGAGATGTATGAAGCTGATGAGGTGCTTTACAACGTGAGGCACGCTGAATACAAAAATAGTTATGAAGATTGGAGACCTAACCTAACATACTCCTCTCCTGTAGCAAGGAATCGGAGTGTTACAATGCGCCTGTCTTCTGAAGATGTAGCAATTCTTAAGTGAACATTGTACTTCGTGATATGAGGATACATTTCACTGAGCACATACAGAAATTTATGCCCATCCATTCTTAAGTAATTGATGTACGACTCGATGTCTTCCGCTTTAAGCTCACATAACAAGTTTTGTTGAATGCTTTTATCGTGTCATTGTAAAACACACGGCTTCACACAGATTAGATTAGTTTTTCGTTACATAGACCCATGCTGAGAAGATCCTTGTGAATGTGGAACATGTCAATTTTTTTAAGCTGGAATAACAATACTATAGTCTGAATAAATACAATACATCATTTGTTTCTATTAAAAATTTTGCCAATGGAGTAGAAGGAGTTGGCCACTAGTAAGTCTTTCAGGCTCCTTTTAAACTAATCTTTATATGTAACTAAATTTTTTATGTTTGCTGGCAAATTATTGAAGATGAGTGTTCCTGAGTAGTGGACCACTTTTTGAACTAAAGTGCTTTTAAGTCCTTGTGCAGATCATTTTTGTTCCTGGTACTGTATGTATGAACTGAGTTGTTTGTTGGAAAAAGAGATATATTATTTAGGACAAATTTCATTAAGGAGTAAATATACTGAGAGGCAGTAGTTAGTATACCCAGTTCTTTGAAGAGGTTTCTGCAGGACATCTGTGAATTTGCTCCACAAATAATATGTATTACACGCTTTTGGACTCTGAAAACTTTTGTTTGGCTTGAAGATTTGCCCCAAAATATTATCCCATTTGACATTATGGAATGAAAGTAGGCAAAGTATGCAAGCTTTTTCATTTTTATGTTGCCTATGTCTGCTAACACTCGAGTTGCCAATACAGATTTGTTAAGGCGTTTCTGCAGTTCTGTGGTGTGCTCCTCCCAACTGAATTTATTATCAAGTTGTAATCCCAGAAATTTCAGTCTGTCAACCTCGTATGTATGGTTCCTTTTTTCCCCCACTTCTTTTCCGCGTGTGCACACAATGCAATTGCGGTACGTGCAACTGCTACGGTTAATAACAAGTTGTTGTCAGCCATCTTGAACTTCGGCGAAAAATCTGATGACAGTGTAATACCCCTTCTAGTGCTACATCAAAAATCTTTGTCAAATATATTTGACGGAATATTTGATCACATCTTTGACAAAGAAATTTGATAGTGTAATACCGGCCTTAAGAAAAAACAACGGAAACAAAGCAGCCGAAGAAAAAAACTAATAAAAGTAACTTCAGCAATCCAAAGAATGGTATTGTTGCTGCCTTCTGATGAAGTTGGATGGTTATTTAGAATCGAAGATGATAGTTCACTTGAAAGAAAAATGTAGTAATCTCTCTTAAGTAAAAAGATGGGAATTGTAATCATTTTACCTAAAAGCTAAAGTGTTAAAAAGCTTAAAGAGGATTAATTTCAGTAACTACATGGCTAGAATACAAAGATTTGGGTGAAGCCAAAGGTATTCTGTCCTCCCCCATTTGAAAACGTTGCAAGACACTTGATCAGAAGACTGCCGATTTTGTAAAAAAAAAAAAAACTGCCAGGTAAGAAAGATTCGTGAGAGTTTACGAAGAGAAGTTTTAAAATTCAAAAATGATTGGTTTTAAGTAATTAAAAAAAGTTGTACACACTTCAAGGACAGCTATCCAGGGCTTCACATTGGGCTTTCAAAATTTGCTGTACTATGTCCCAAAAGTTGTATATTAGCTGGAAGTAGTGGTACATGTGGTGTTTGTGTTTGCACTATTACTTACCAAAATTTCAAACTTATGCTGCCTGGGTATAACATTCCTCAGCAGACAGTGAATGATACTCGAATAAAAACCTTCGAAGATGGTGATGCAAGAGTTGTTAAGTTGAATATCAGTTCCGTACAGGACAAATAACACTAGAAAATTATTTACAGGAACTGTTTGGTGCTTATGATATTGGCGAGATAACTTAATGCAGTGAATCTCTGGTGATCGTACATGCTTAGAAACCAACACTAAATCTTCCATCGACTTTGCTGGTTCCTTATTTGTGAAATTAAAACCACTTACGTGACATCCCTATGTTGCCAGTCAACAGTCAAACTTCCAAAAAAGATTGAAAAATGAGCTTAAAGTTGAGTTCTTGGTTATTTGTGATTTTGCTGATTTATACCATTGTCATACTGGATGAAGGCCAAGGTACCATTGGACCAACTCAAAAGCATAAATTCATGCCTTTCTTGTGTATTACAAGGCAACAACCCTGAACACCCAAGTCGTACCATAACTGAATGCCTCACACAGCACTGTTACTGTGCATCTTTTCTGGTCCTACTTAGTTACTTATCTCAGTAACAAGAATTAATAAGAAACTGATTTTAAGCCTGTCTCTAATATTCAGCTGCAGTGAGCTGTTTTTAAAGGTATGCAACTTGTAATTTTTAATTAAATATTAAGGAGTATATAAGAGGCGAGTCTATCACGTTTTGGTCTTTGTGATGGTCCCCTGTAAGGTTTGACCTCCATTTTTCAAAATTTTCCCGAAGAGCGAGCCAGTTGAAGGGTGCTTACATGGTGCATCGTGCCTTGAGATCTTTAGCCCACTTTCTCGTCATCGCACTACAGTCCACGTCATTCTCCATCTCTGGGCGAGGATACCTTCCTGGATGTATTTTCCACCACGCACTATGCAGTATTGCTTTTTGCGCCAATGATGGCCATGGACTTCTTCGCAACTCATATCCAGCACGGTAGCCAGTCCATTGTGGTGGGGTCGCCATGTACTCTGCTGGTTGTAGCCCCCCTGACAACACAGGGACCGCTCTGCTGATGCACTCCCTCCGCCCCCCCCCCCCCCCTCCCGTTCCCCCTGTTGCTCCCGCACCATCTACCTCTGGAGCACTGCCCCCCCCCCAGACCATCAGGGACACTAGTCCCCACTTCTCAGCTGGAGAAGCGTACGTTGTCTTCGGCTCCTCTTACTGGGAAGGGGTCCCTTGGGTCACTCCCTTCCCAGGTTTCTGCTAATGGGAAAGATGACACCCGTCAGTGGCTGAAGTGCCCAAAAGCAGCTTCACAATCATCCGCAGTCCTGGAGACTGAATCAGTGAGTTGCCCCCAGCCAGAGAAAACCAAGGAGCAGTGAGAAAGTCCAAAAAGACCCCTAAGACCAAGCAAATTGTGGTGGCACCCACACCACCGCTACCTACAAGCTCTGCGTCTGTGTATAAGGTGGAGATTCTGGTGTCTGCTGAGGACCTAAATCTCACTGGACCCTCAGACACAATGGATATAGACTGCTCAGGCAATAAGTAGATGGCAGCAGGTGACCCTGAGGCATAAACTGCCTCATTAAATGTTCCATGCCTTCCCAGTCTCATGATGACGTCATCCTCCATTGACACTGGGGCAATTTTTTCCACTACCTGGCTGAGCTACGGCAACTGTTAAGCTTTATACCTGCTTTCTGCATTGCCCTCCAGGAAACCTGGTTCCCAGCAATGTGGACCCCTGTCCTCCATGGCTATAAGGGATGTTACAGGAACCGTAGTGACTATAATTGTCAGGTGGAGTTTGTGTTTATGTTCTAAACTCAGTCTATAGTGAAACTGTGCCCCCTTCAAAACCCTCTTGAAGCTGTAGCTGTCAGAATGACGATGCAGGGAATATCTGTCTGCGATTTATATCTTCCTCCAGGTCAAAAAAAGGAAGCAGGAGTGTTGGAGAGGTTAGTCTCGACCATTGGGTGCCATACGTTACCTTCCCAAGTCTGGACGAAGATCAGATTTGGGTACCAGACTCCAACAGGTGTCCCTGGCATTAACATCAATGGCGTGTTATGCACTTTAGCAAAGGTGATTGCTGAGCACCACGCTTGAGCCTCTGCGTCAAAGAACTGCCCCGCCAGCCTTTTGTGGCATCAAACGGCGGATGGAAAGGAAAGTCCTCCCATTCATTACATGCCACCGTGAACCCAATAATGCCCCATTTACAGAGTGGGAGCTCCTCAGTGCCATTGCACATTGCCCCAACACAGCTCCTGGGCCAGATCGAAACCACTGTCAGATGATTAAACATCTCTCATCTGACTACAAGCTACATATCCTTGTCATCTTCAACTGGATGTAGTGTGAATGTGTCTTTCCATTGCAGTGGAGGGTGAGCACCAGTGTTCTGGTGCTTAAAACTGGTAAAAACCCGCTTGATGTGGACAGCTATCGGCCCATCAACCTCACCAACATTCTTCGTAAGCTGCTGGAACATATGGTGTGTTGGCGGTTGGGTTGGGTCCTGGAGTCAGTCAGCTGTCTGGCTCCACGTCAGGGCGGCTTCCGCCAGGGTCGCTCTACAACTGATAATGTTGTGTCCCTAGAGTCTGCCATCCGAACAGCCTTTTCCAGATGCCAACACCTGGTTGCCGTCTTTTTTGATTTACGAGAAGCGTATGACACAACCGGGCGATGACATATCCTCGCCACAATATTCGAGTGGGGTCTCAGAGGCCCGCTCCCGATATTTATCCACAATTCCCTGTCGCTTCCTACTTTCCATGTCCAAGTTGGTGCCTCCCGTAGTTCCTCCCATATCCAGGCAAATGGGGTCCTGCGGGGTTCCATATTGAGTGTATCTCTATTTTTTAGTGGCCATTAATGGTCTAGCAGCAGCTGTAGGGCTGTCAGTCTGACCTTCTCTCTATCCAGATGACTTCTGCATTTTGTACTGCTCCCAGTACTGGTGTTGCTGAGTGGCACCTACAGGGAGCCATCAACAAGGCGCAGTCATGGGCTCTAGCCCACAGTTTCCAGTTTCCTGCTGCAAAGTCGTGTGTTTGCACTTCTGTCAGCATCATACCATTCATCCGGAACCAGAACTTTACCTTAATGATGATCCACTCACTGTAGTGGAGACATATCTATTCCTAGGACTTGTTCTCAATGCCCGATTGACTTGGCTTCCACACCTTCATTAACTTAAGTGGAAATGCTGGCAGCACCTCGATGCCCTCCGCTGCCTGAGCAACACCAACTGGTGTGCAGATTGCTCTAAGCTGCTGCAGCTCTAGAGCTCTTGTTCAATCCTGCCTTGACTATGGAAGTGTGATTTATGGTTCGACGGCGATCTGTGTTGCGTTTACTCTACACAGTGCACCACTGTGGCATTCGCCTAGTGACAGGAGCTTTTAGGACGAGTGTGGTGGCCAGCGTTCTGGTGGAGGCCGAAGTCCCTCCAGTGCAGGTTAGGCGTGCGCAATGGCTCTCCAGTTATGTTGCACACATTTGTAGTTCTCCTGTGCATACAAATTACTGCCTCTTTTACCCGCCCACAGCGGTTCATCTCCCTTATCAGTGATCAGGTCAGGACTTAACAATTGCAGTTCGTGTGCGATTCCTTCTCTTTGAACTGGAGTCCTTGTCTATACCACCTATACTTGCTGTCACTTCCTCTTGATTCTAGACATGTGCTGGGGCGATGAAGTGGTTTATACCGATGGCTCGTTGGCTGATGGTCACATAGGCTTTGCGTATGTTCATGGAGGACGTATAGAACAGCACTCCTTAAGAGATGGCTGCAGTGTTTTCACTGTGGGCAGCCATAGATAATGCTCTTGAGAACATCTGCTCATGCCAAGGTGAGTCACTTCTCCTGTGTACTGACTCCTCGAACAGCCTACAAGCTATCGACCAATGCTACCCTCATCCTTTGGTAGCGACCATCCAGGAGTCCATCTGTGCCCTGGGACAACCCAGTTATTCAGTGGCGTTTGTCTGGACCCCAGGTCATGTCTGAATCGCAGGCAACGAACTTGCCAACAGGCTGGCCAAACAGACTACACGGAAACCGATTATGGAGATCAGCTTCTCTGAAACTGACCTGTGTTCAGTATTACGCCGCAAGGTTTCATGGCTTTGGGAGATGGAATGGCATGACAGTATGCACAATAAGCTGTGTGCCGTTAAGGGAACTGCGAATGTGTGGAAGACCTCCGTGCATGCCTCGAAGGGACGGTGTGGTTCTGTCGGCTCCACATTGGTGATACGTGGCTGACGCAGGGTTATCTCCTCTGTCGCGAGGACTCACCTTGGTGTTGCTGTGGCCCATGAATGACGGTCGTCCATCTCTTGCTGGACTGCCCACTTTTGCTGCTCCCCGGTGGACTGTTAAGTTTCCCAGCACCCTACCTTTGGTGTTGGGTGACTATGTCTCAACAGCAGCTTCAGTTTTACGTTTCATTCGTGAGGGTGAGTTTTATCACACATTTTGGTACATGTCCTTTGTCCCTGTGTCCTCCACCGTAGTGCTTTCAGGGTGGAGGTTTTAATGTGTTGCAGAGTGGCTGGCTTTTCCTTTTTATCCTCATGGTCAGCCAGCCATGGTAACCTGCGTTCTTGTTTTAACCGCTTCTACCTCTTTCTTGCGTCTTGTGGTTTTATTGTCCCCTTTTGTCCATTTAAGTGTTTATTGCTCTTCAGCTGTTGTTCTGGTTTATCCTTTCATTCTGTTTTGTTTTGTAAGTCTCATTGTCTTATTCTCCTCGTTGTGGCGTTGTTTCCTTCGGAACAAGGGACCGATGACCTCGTACAATGATTATAATTAAAGTTAAACTTTCAAACCACTGTAGAAATACACTAGTCAGAATAACATCAAATTGCAACGGAATATTATCAGAGAAGGGGAAAAACATATGGCAGAAGAAGAGTAAATAGTTACAAAATGTAGCAATAGATGGCGCTGTTGTTGTTGTGGTCTTCAGTCCTGAGACTGGTTTGATGCAGCTCTCCATGCTACTCTATCCTGTGCAAGCTTTTTCATCTCCCAGTACCTAATGCAACCTACATCCTTCTGAATCTGCTTAGTGTATTCATCTCTTGGTCTCCCTCTACGATTTTTACCCTCCACGCTGCCCTCCAATACTAAATTGGTGATCCCTTGATGCCTCAGAACATGTCCTACCAACCGATCCCTTCTTCTGGTCAAGTTGTGCCACAAACTTCTCTTCTCCCCAATCCTATTCAATACTTCCTCATTAGTTATGTGATCTACCCATCTAATCTTCAGCATTCTTCTGTAGCACCACATTTCGAAAGCTTCTATTCTCTTCTTGTCCAAACTATTTATCGTCCATGTTTCACTTCCATACATGGCTACACTCCATACGAATACTTTCAGAAATGACTTCCTGACACTTAAATCAATACTGGATGTTAACAAATTTCTCTTCTTCAGAAACGCTTTCCTTGCCATTGCCAGCCTACATTTTATATCCTCTCTACTTCGACCATCATCAGTTATTTTGCTCCCCAAATAGCAAAACTCCTTTACTACTTTAAGTGCCTCATTTCCTAATCTAATTCCCTCAGCATCACCCGACTTAATTAGACTACATTCCATTATCCTTGTTTTGCTTTTGTTGATGTTCATCTTATATCCTCCTTTCAAGACACTGTCCATTCCATTCAACTGCTCTTCCAAGTCCTTTGCTGCCTCTGACAGAATTACAATGTCATCGGCGAACCTCAAAGTTTTTATTTCTTCTCCATGAATTTTAATACCTACCCCGAATTTTTCTTTTGTTTCCTTTACTGCTTGCTCAATATACAGATTGAACAACATCGGGGAGAGGCTACAACCCTGTCTTACTCCCTTCCCAACCACTGCTTCCCTTTCATGTCCCTCGACTCTTATAACTGCCATCTGGTTTCTGTACAAATTGTAAATAGCCTTTCGCTCCCTGTATTTTACCCCTGCCACCTTTAGAATTTGAAAGAGAGTATTCCAGTCAACATTGTCAAAAGCTTTCTCTAAGTCTACAAATGCTAGAAACGTAGGTTTGCCTTTCCTTAATCTTTCTTCTAAGATAAGTCGTAAGGTCAGTATTGCCTCACGTGTTCCAGTGTTTCTACGGAATCCAAACTGATCTTCCCCGAGGTTGGCTTCTACTAGTTTTTCCATTCGTCTGTAAAGAATTCGTGTTAGTATTTTGCAGCTGTGACTTATTAAGCTGATAGTTCGGTAATTTTCACATCTGTCAACACCTGCTTTCTTCGGGATTGGAATTATTATATTCTTCTTGAAGTCTGAGGGTATTTCGCCTGTTTCATACATCTTGCTCACCAGATGGTAGAGTTTTGTCAGGACTGGCTCTCCCACGGCCGTCAGTAGTTCCAATGGAATATTGTCTACTCCGGGGGCCTTGTTTCGACTCAGGTCTTTCAGTGCTCTGTCAAACTCTTCACGCAGTATCGTATCTCCCATTTCATCTTCATCTACATCCTCTTCCATTTCCATAATATTGTCCTCAAGTACATCGCCCTTGTATAGACCCTCTATATACTCCTTCCACCTTTCTGCTTTGCCTTCTTTGCTTAGAACTGGGTTTCCATCTGAGCTCTTGATATTCATACAAGTCGTTCTCTTCTCTCCAAAGGTCTCTTTAATTTTCCTGTAGGCAGTATCTATCTTACCCCTAGTGAGACAAGCCTCTACATCCTTACATTTGTCCTCTAGCCATCCCTGCTTAGCCATTTTGCACTTCCTGTCGATCTCATTTTTGAGACGTTTGTATTCCTTTTTGCCTGTTTCACTTACTGTATTTTTATATTTTCTCCTTTCATCAATTAAATTCAATATTTCTTCTGTTACCCAAGGATTTCTACTAGCCCTCGTCTTTTTACCTACTTGATCCTCTGCTGCCTTCACTACTTCATCCCTCAAAGCTACCCATTCTTCTTCTACTGTATTTATTTCCCCCATTCCTGTCAATTGCTCCCTTATGCTCTCCCTGAATCTCTGTACAACCTCTGGTTCTTTCAGTTTATCCAGGTCCCATCTCCTTAAATTCCCACCTTTTTGCAGTTTCTTCAGTTTTAATCTACAGGTCATAACCAATAGATTGTGATCAGAGTCCACATCTGCCCCTGGAAATGTCTTACAATTTAAAACCTGGTTCCTAAATCTCTGTCTTACCATTATATAATCTATCTGATACCTTTTAGTATCTCCAGGGTTCTTCCATGTATACAACCTTCTTTCACGATTCTTAAACCAAGTGTTAGTTATGATTAAGTTATGCTCTGTGCAAAATTCTACCAGGCGGCTTCCTCTTTCATTTCTGTCCCCCAATCCATATTCACCTACTATGTTTCCTTCTCTCCCTTTTCCTACACTCGAATTCCAGTCACCCATGACTATTAAATTTTCGTCTCCCTTCACAATCTGAATAATTTCTTTTATTTCATCATACATTCCTTCAATTTCTTCGTCATCTGCAGAGCTAGTTGGCTAGATGGCGCTGTAAGCGTCATAATTTTATAGTTTTATAGTGGTTGACTACAAATGACAAATGAATCACACAACAATGCCTAAGGCATACTTTTGACGTTGGGTTTACAGGTGTGATACTGTTAGCTAAGTAAGCCCATCGACCATGGCAAGGCCATGTCACACCTGTTGGGAAAAATAGGTTTCTAATTGTCCTGAGGCCAAAAACTGCATAAAAAGCATCAGTCAAAATCAAATTGGCTTATTAATTTTAAAGTGACTTGTGCAAAACTTGTTCAGTATGCTGTCCACCATTTTCTGCAACATGTTGAAATAGAGAAACAGCATGTTTTACAACTTGATAAAAGTGTTTCTGGGGTCATGTTCAGAATGTTTTATGCAATACATGCCTTCAGTGCAGCTAAGTTTGCAGTCGGAACACTGAACACATCTTTCAGATAGTCCCACAGTCAGAAGTCACATGAATGAAGATCAGTTGATTGGGACGGCCAGGCTGTAGGGAAATGGCGGCTGATAATTCTAGCATTTCCGAAGTGGTGATTCAGCAGCTGCTTGACTGGGTTTGCAGTGTGTGGAGGTGCGCCATCTTGCATAAAAAATGATCACATTCACGCTGTTGGAGAGCTGGAATGACGTGGTTGCACAGAAGACAAGCGTAGTGGTTAACAATGATGGTACAGGTAACAGGACCAGAAGCACCCGTCTTTTGGAAAAATATGGCTCTATGATAAATGATACTGTAAACCCGCACCACGCAGTGACATTTGCAGGATGAAGGGGTACTGGTTGATTTGTGTGTGGATTTTCCGTTGCCCATATTAGACAATTCTGTGCATTGACATACCCTGTCAGATGAAAGTGG
This sequence comes from Schistocerca serialis cubense, assembly GCF_023864345.2. Classification (NCBI taxonomy): domain Eukaryota; kingdom Metazoa; phylum Arthropoda; class Insecta; order Orthoptera; family Acrididae; genus Schistocerca; species Schistocerca serialis. The sequence goes on along the minus strand of NC_064643.1, from coordinate 609,458,371 downwards.
GCTTCATCTGTCCACTAAATCTTCCACAGCCAATCATTGACCACTTCCTTGCGAGCAAGAAATTGTAAGGCAAAAGTCTCTCTTGCTGGCAGGTCAACAGGAAGCAGCTTGTGCATATGGGTAATTTTGAGTGGGTAGCAAAGAAGGATGTTTTGTAGGATTTTATGCACAGTGTTCATGGGTATGTCCAGTGTTCGGGCAATTCTCCGTGCACTACACGTTTGCACACCACCACTTGTCTCCTCCTGCATTGCTGTGCCCACTACTTCCACTGACGTCGAATCAATTCATTTCCTCCCTCTACCAGGTTGCACACCAGAAGAACCCGTCCTTTTGAATTTCCGAATTATTTTCTCCAGACCTACGGCAGTCATTGGATCAATGCCTTTTGTCAAACCCTGCAGTGTCCGGAACTTCTGCAGAGCAACATGTCCATATTAATCATTCTTGTAATACAGCTTTACATACAAGCAGAGCGCGATCCTGCATTGAGACAGTCTTGGTGAAAGTCGTAGACGTGAAAGGAGGAAAAACCATGTACCCAGTGTGTTTATACCAACTTCAGTGGGTCATGCATATGACACAGGTGTTTTTATTTACGTAGTCTGACACATACGGAGCCATGTATTGATCAGTTTTCACACTATTTTTTTCTTCTGCCGTATGTTTTCCCCGTTCTCCGATAATACTCCATTGCAATTTGACTTCATTCTGACCAGTGGTGTTATTTCTACAGCATTTTGAAAGTTTAACTTTGATTGTAATCCCCCTGTATATTCAATAATGTCTTATGGAAGGAAGAGAGAGAGTGTGTGTGTGTGTGTGTGTGTGTGTGTGTGTGTGTGTGTGTGTGTGTGTTAAACTAATTGGAAAAAAATATTACTATTTATGACTACTACATGCATGCCTAATTTCAAATTAATCCAGAAGAGTCAGGGTAGAACAGTTCAGTGTCTGTTAGACGGTCAGCGAGAGCAGCACCGCTAGTTCCTGCTACTAATAAGGCGATTACACCGTTTGCTTGTTACATATTTCTACGAGCTTCAAACAGGAACGACTGCAGTAATGCATAGGAACTGTTAGTGTTGGGTACAGATGCAAACTGAGTTGGGGACCCTTTGCTCACAGCTCCAGGCTGCTTTGGCTTCTGTCACACAGCTTGAGGCTGCTGCCAAGGGGCGTCACTGTGTTGGATCAAGCGCGGGGATGCGAGGGACATCGAGCATGTCCCACGTGTCCTCCGATGGGTCCACTGCTGTGGCCGCCCCGGGTACTGCCTGCACTGAGGTTGACCCCTCACCCGTGGTCAAGTGGGAGATCATTCCAAAGTCTGGCAGGCAGCTAAAAACTTTCAGGGAGGCCGATCATAGGGCCTCCCTGGTTTGTTTGACGAACAGGTTTCGGGCGTTATCTGTGGCTGACAATGTCTCTGAGCTGGATGCAGTCGTTCACCCTGTCCAGAGGAAGCTTCTCAGCCTGCAAGGTCTGGGCATTCACAGAGGGTGGGTTTGCTGGTGGTTTGGAGCTCCAACATTAGGCACGTAATAGGGCCCCTTAGGAACATGGCTGCCAAGGAGGGGAAGGAAGCCAGTGTGCATTCCGGGGGGGGGAGTCATTCCGGATGTGGAAAGGGTGCTTCTGGATGTCATGAAGAGTACAGGGTGCAGCCAACTGCAGTTAGTGGCTCATGTTGGTACCAGTGATGTGTGTCGCTTTGGATCAGAGCAGATTCTGTCTGGTTTCGGGCATCTAGTGGAAATGGTAGACTGCCAGTCTTGCTTCCGAGATTAAGGCGGAGCTCACCATCTGCAGCATTGTTGATAGAATCGACAGTGGTCCTTTGGCGCACAGCTGAGTGGAGAGTCTGAATCAGAGGCTCAGGTGGTTCTGTGACCGTGTAGGCTGCACATTCCTTGACTTGCGCCATTGGGTGGTGGGGTTCCGGGTTCCACTTAAGAGGTCAGGAGTCCACTAAACACAGGAGGTGGCTACATGATTAGTGGGGTCTGTGTGGAAGGGACTGGGCGGTTTTTTTAGGTTAGAGGGTCTCAGGGAACCACAGAAGGGAAGTCCGTCTAAAAGAGGGCAGGTAAAACACATTAAGGTAGTTGTAGAAATGATTGGTATTGTAGTTGTAAATTGTCGTAGCTGTTTTGGGAAAGAACCAGAGTTCCAAACCCTAATAGAAAGTGCTGAAGCTCAATTAGTTGTAGGTACAGAGAGCTGGCTAAAGCCGGAAATAAGTTAAGCCGAAATTTTTTCAAATGATCAAACAGTGTTCAGAAAGGATAGATTTAAATGCAGTTGGTGGTGGAGTATTTATTGCTGTCAGATGTAGTTTGCCTTGTAGCGAAATTGAAGTAGGTAGTTCGTGTGAAATAGTATGGGTAGAGATTATACCTGACAATCTGACTAAACTATTAATTGGATCATTTTACCAACCCCCGACTCAGAAGATGAGATGTAGTTGCTGAACAGTTCAAAGAAAACTTGAGTCTCATTTCAAATAAGTACCCTGCTCATACAATTATAGTTGGTGGTGACTTCAATCTACCCTCGATATGCTGGAAAAATTATACGTTTAAACCAGCAGCAGGCATAAAAGTCATCCGAAATTGTACTGAATGCTCTCTCAGAAAATTATTTTGAACAATTAATTCATGAGCCCACTCGAAGCATAAATAATTGCGAAAGCATACTTGACCTTTTAGCAACAAATAATCCTGGATAAATAGTGAGTATTGTGATGAATACAGGGATTAGCTACCACAAGCAGTTGCTGCTAGGCTGAATACCGTAACACCTACAACAATCAAAAAGAAACGCAAAGTATATCTATTTAAAACAGCTGATAAAAATGCTCATAACACATTTTTAAGAGACAATCTTCATTCCTTCCGATCTGATCATGTAAGTGTAGAAAAGTTGTAGAATGTTTTCATAGAGATAGTATCGACTGCAATTGAGAGATATATACCACTTAAATTAATAAGTGAAGGTACTGATCCCCTATGGTACACAAAATGGGTCAGATCGCTGTTGCAGAAGCAGTGAAAAAACCATGCCAAATTTAAAAGAACACAAAATCTCCAAGATCGACAAAGTTTTACAGATGTTCGAAATATGGCGTGTACTTCAATGCGAGATGCTTTTAATAATTTCCACATTGAAATTCTGTCTTGAAATCTGGCAGAAAACCCAAAGAGATTCTGGTCATACATAAAGCACACCAGTGGCAAGACGCAGTCGATACCTTCACTGCGCGATAACAACAGTGAACTCACTGATGACAGTGCCACTAAAGCGGAGTTATTAAACACTGTTTTCCGAAACTTCTTCACCAAAGACGATGAAGTAAATATTACTGAATTCCAATCAAGAACAACTGCCAAGATGAAAAACATAGTAGATATCCTCGGAGTAATGAAGCAACTTAAATCACTTAATAAAGGCAAGGCCTCCAGTCCAGATTGTATACCAGTCAGGTTCCTCTCAGAGTATGCTGATAAAATAGCTCCATATTTAGCAATTACATACAACCACTCGCTCACAGAAAGATACATACCTAAAGACTGGAAAATTGCTGTAAGTCATACCAATACCCAAAAAGGAAAGTAGGAGTAATCCGCTGAATTACAGGCCTATATCACTAACATTGATTTGCAGTAGGGTTTTGGAACATATGTACAGTATTCGAACATTATGAAGTACCTCGAAGAAAAAGATTTATTGACACATAGCACGGTTTCAGAAAATATCGTTCTTGTAAAACACAACTAGCTCTTTATACTCATGAAGTAATAAGTGCTATCGACAGGGGATGCCAAATTGATTCCATATTTTTAGATTTCCAAAAGGCTTTAGACACCGTTCCTCACAAGTGTCTTCTAACCAAACTGCGTGCCTACGGAGTATTGCCTCAGTTGTGCGACTGGATTCGTGATTTCCTGTCTGAAAGGTCACAGTTCGTAGTAATAGATGGAAAGTCATCAAGTAAAACAGAAGTAATATCTGGTGTTCCCCACGGAAGTGTTATAGGCCCTCTGTTGTTCCTGGTCTATATTAACAACATTGTTTGCAGATGATGCTGTCATTTACAGTCATGTAAAGTCATCAGATGATCAAAACGACTTGCAAAATGATTTAGATAAGATATCTCCATGGTGTGAGAAGTGGCAATTGACCCTGAATAAGGAAAAGGGTGAAGTTATTCACATATCTGTATGGTGCGAAAAGTGGCAGTTGACCCTGAATAAGGAAAGTGTGAAGGTATTCACATGAATACTAAAAGAAATCGGCTAAATTTCGATTACGCTATAAGGCACACACATCTGAAGGTTGTAAAGTCAACTAAATACTTATGGATTACAATTACAAATAACTTAACTTAGAACAATCACATAGATAATATAGTGGGTAGAGCAAACCAAAGACTGTGATTCATTGGCAGAACTTTTGGAAGGTGCAACAGGTGTACTAAAGAGACTGCTTACACCACGCCTGTCTGCCCTATTCTGGAGTATTGCTGTGCAGTGTGGGATCCGCATCATGTGGGACTGATGGATGACATCAAAAAAGTTCAAAGGAGGACAGGTCGTTTTGTATTATCGGGAAATAGGGGAGATAGTGTCACAGACATGATATGTTTGTTGGAGTGGCAGTCATTAAAACAAAGGCATTTTTCTTTGTGACGGGATCTTCTCATGAAATTTCAATCACCAGTTTTCTCCTCAGATTGTGGAAACATTTTGTTGGCACCTACCTACACAGAGAGAAATGATCATCACGATAAAATAAGAGAAATCAGGGCTCGCACAGAAAAATTGTAAGTGCTCGTTTTCCCCCGTGCTGTTCAAGAGTGGGACGGTAGAGAGACAGTTTGAAGGTGGTTCATTGAACCCTCTGCCAGGCACTTTATTGTGAGTAACAGAGAAATCACGTAGACGTAGATGTTTAAAACCATATTTTTGTTTCTTATTTGGTGTGGAATGACCCTATTTTGTGTATTATTTGTGAAGATAAATTTATTGTTTTGGTTACAAAGACATATTTCAAATTCTAATCACATTTCCACAGTAGTTGCTCTTAACTCATATTAATTTATTGCTGTTTATGGAATTGCTATTTCATAAAATTTACAGTCTCATTTTGAGTTATTACATTGATTCATACTTGGTAAACAATGCAATAGGTTGTGCTGAATAATTCAGTGTTGGAAAAGCAGAAAATTGTAGTGACAGGTAAAATCACAAAGGGAGTCCCACAGGATTCAATTTCGGGTCCACTGCTATTCCTTAGGAATGACCTTCCACTTGACATTCAACAAGTAAAATTGGTACTTTTTGCAGACAATAGTAGTGTTATAATACATCTGTTTAGAGAGAAAGCAACAGAAGAGTTAGTAATGATATTTTCCAAAGAATTAAGTGGGTTTCTGAAAATTGACTATAAATTTCGCTAAAATGCACTACATTCGGCTCTGTACAATAAATAGTCATACCAACAGTTGATGTAGCACATGAGTAGGAGTCAGTAAGTAAGGTAGAATACTCCAGATTTTTGAGTGTACAGATTAATGAAAACTTGAACTGGAAGCGACTTATTACTGAGCTGGTCAAATGCTTAAGTTCAGATATGTTTGCTCTCTGTTTAATTGCTAGTCTTGGAAACAGATGTATCAATCTCCTGACATATTTTGCATATTTCCACTCAGTAATGTTGGGTGGAATAATTTTCTGGTGTAACTAATCACTTAAAAAGACAGCATTGATTGCACAAAAGCAAGCAATAAGAATAAAATGTGATGTCCACTTGTGTCGTGTAGGTTCCTCTTCAAGAAGCTGGGCATTTCAGTCGCAATACATTTTTCTGTAATGAAATTAAATCATTATTAATCGATCACAGTTTGAGAAGAGCAGTGATACCTACAATACTAGAGGAAAAATGACCTGCATTATCATTTGTTAAAGCTGTCAGTGGCTCTGAGAAGCAAGTTTTAAATCAAATTTAATATCATTTCTCCTGGACAATTCCTCCCATTCCATTGAAGAATTTGTACTTAAAAACTTGTAGCCAGTTAGAAAACTTGGTTTTAAATGTAATTGCATGAGTAGGAATAAACTGATAATGTGTTCATTAATATTTGCACATAATCATGTGTGCATATACTGAAACTGGCTTGTTCCACATCATTTCAATAAAAGAATCCTTAAAGTGATCTAGAGAACTTGTAACAAACCTACTTTATAGGCCTAGGCTTTGTTGAGAAAGTCAACAAATAATTGTAAGATGAGTAATGAAGACTGCAACTTCTCATGGGAGTGGTGCAGTGTCTTGTATTGGTTAAATTTATTATCTAATTGTGATGTACTTTCAACCACTTTGACAGTGTTACTTTAGCAACATGCCCATACTGTTATTACTCTCATGCTAAACAGTGACTCAGTGAAAGTGTGCTTATGTTCTTCCATTTAGGTTGCACATTAATTTCAATTTTGCAGCACTTACTGCATGGTTATTTAACACCTTTTGCATTTGCAAGTAAATAAACTGCGTCTTGAAGTCAGACTGTTTCCACCCACTACCTTATTACGCCATAAGCAGAAATCTCCTTTCTTCCTCTGTGATGTTCAGAAGTTTAAGTCCACATGATGGCATTGTAGACTTGATCATCAACAGAAACTGTTCATAATAATTCTTTACTCTTTTTTCCTTGACCATAAAAAAATAATTCTATTTTGTGAAAAGGTGTAAAGCAGCTGATTGCTTTCTCAGCAAAACTTGACATAATATACAGTTGAGCAATGTTTTGTGTCCATTGTGTGCCACTACTTGTTAGACAGTAAATTGATTCGCAGTCTCATTCAGTTATTCCTCACAAATTTTTAAGACTTTGAAGTTACTTTGCAACAAACATGTTATCACAACATGTAGGTCATCTGGGTGTACATAGAGGAGTCGTTGACTTTGACAAGTACATAGAGAATGTGCTACAAATGGTGTAAACAATATGGCGAATACAGTGTGATCTTATTGGCTTTTTTCCTGAAACTTCCTAAGTTGCAGGTCAGTCTGTTGTCACAGCCAGGTTTGTTTAACTAAACATTTATTGGCTTTGCCAACTCACAACAGTCACCTTCCAACCTAACCTATACCTCGGGCTAAGCTACAGATCGCTCACCACAACTATTTGTTATCTAATAGCAAAACTCTGAATATATGCACTGTAAGGTGATGTGACAGCAGCCATTAACATTACCTCACTGGCCAAAGCCAACAACTCATTTTAAACATTCTTATTGACCTCATATATGCTCATTATGACTCATGGGTCTGATGGACAATGTGAGTTAAAGGAATGTTCTTTGGAATGTGAGGAGACATGTTTTGTGTTTGGGATCTTTTATCGTTTCTATTTGTGTGGTTTGTGTACAGCATATTGTTTAGTTCTTGTGAGTGGTGACTTAGAGGCCTGTATAGGTGTAGAAAGAATGTATTGAGTACTGCATTATTGTCGTTCTTGTTTGACCACTGATTTCGTCATTGGTTTTTATTTTTATTTTACGTTATGCTGACAAATGAAACTGTAGCATTCTGTGAGGTCTAGGTTAGGTTGGGAGGTGATAGTTTTGTTTTTAATTGGTTAATTGAATGAATGAGTCATGATAAAAATGTTTGTACTGTAGGTTGTGGTGTGAGACTCAGTGATTTAACCCAAGACCTAGTTTAAGTTGTAAGATGAAATTTTGGACTAGAGTTCTCAAATCCAACAAATGTACTGAGAAATTCATTCTTTACATATATTGCACATTTCTTAGTAACATTTGTGTGTCTGCCTCCCCTCCCCCCTTCCCCCCACCCTCGACACACACCCTTCTCATTGTGGTACAGTACTCTTTTTCTCCAAGTATGTGATATTTTGAAAGCATTAATTTTTCTGTTGGTTACCATAAGAACATTTGCTTTTAAGTACAAAGCTGTGGTGGTCAGCAGCAGCATTAGTCAAGTACCTGAACGCGGTATTAGTCCCCTGGTCACACAGGGATTTCACTGCTGGTGCCTCAGCTGAAAACTCCCTATGTATGCCAAGGATTATGTGCCTGCAGTAACTGGGGCACAGGGACTGAACAATGGATTACTGGCCAGGTAGCTGTTGCTGAGTTTGGGTGGTGCCCATGGGTAGAGCCCCTGTTCAGGTGGCACCTTGGTGGATGAGCCACTGATGAAACGGATGAAGTTACCTCTTACTGGTGGCCATATGGCTCCAGCTGTATGAAAGAACAGTAGTCTTTTAATGCAGATAGATAAAATCCAAAAATGTTCCCTTCTCTGGGTACACCATGGGAGGAAAGTAGGGTTAACCAGCAAGAAGAGCAACACTCCCTGCAATACTAGGTCTGCAGAAGGACTGATGATAACTATTACTTGGCCACAAAGCCCATGATCTTTGTGGAGAACTAGAAGACATGTTTGGGGATGTGGCAGCCATTTCTAAAATGAAAAGTGGGTCAATTTTGATAAAAACAGCATCATCTGGCCAGTCACGGGCATTACTTGCTTATAACAAGCTGGGTGACAGGGTGTAAACTTTGTCATGTCCACGGGGGCCAAAGGACAATAGGGTCACTACTAGTGTCATCATCTTGGCCTCAGAGTGCGATCTATTTTCTGAAAAGGCCAAGGTGATGGCACCCTAATGTGTGAAAGCGTTTGTGTACCCCCCTCCCCACATAACAATGCTTAAGTGTCTGAGATTCGGGCACATGTCTTGGCGTTGCAATGCTAGCCCCATCTGTAGAGATTGTGGATGGGCTGTTCGTGCAAACACTCCTTGTGCCCTCCCCCTCACCTGCGTCAGCTGTGGAAAGCAGCATTATCCGTGCTCATCAGTTTGCGCTGTTTTTTCAGAGAGAGGGAAATATGAATACAAGACTCTGCATAAACTGACTTACAGGCCAGGAGAAGTACAAGTGGTTGCACCCAATATGTGAAACAATTTCATATGCTACAGCTACGATGATGTTGCTCCCTTTGGTATGGTACTCTTGCCTGTTACACCTACTGTGGGCCCTTCTGTCTTGCTGCTTCGCCCACACCTACTTTGGGATAAGTTGCTTTCCACCCACCAGGGACATTGTTCCTCCACCTCCCAGCTGGAGACATATCACCTTTGTCTGCGGTTTCTCTCACCAGGAAGGGATCCTTAGGGACACTGCCTTCCAAGGTTTCCACTGATCTAAAACTGATCACCAGCCAGTGGCTGAAGGAGCCACAGGCTGATGGTTGCAGGGCATCGCAATCATCATCTTTCCTGAAACTGTTCCCAGAAGCCCTCACAATCATTGAAATCCTCGAAGGAGAGGAAAGACAAGTAGTAGTTCTCCAAGAAACGCACATCGGTGACCGCCACGTCACTCTGGCCGAGGCAGAGATTCCGGTGGCCCCTGAGTTCTGGGCTCACCCCACACAACAGAACCCAGAACCTATGTATATAAATACTGTAACCCCTCAACCAGTTGCAGTAGGTGACCCTAAGGCATAAGCTGCCTCCTTATTTCCTTCATGGCTTCAGTGTACATTGAAATTACTTTCCAATGGAATTGTAGCAGTTTTTTTCCCCCCACCTAGCTGAACTACATCATCTTTTAAGCCCTTCTACCTTCAGGAGACTTGATTTCCAGCAACGCAAACCCTGGCCTTTCAAGGATACCGGTAAGTTATAAAAATCGTGTTACTTGTGACAGGATGCTGGGCGGAGTTTTACACATATATTCTGGACACTCTGTATAGTGAACTTGTGCCTCTTAATACTCCTTTGGAGGCTGTAGCTGTTCAGGTAAGAGCATTTAAAGTTTTACCATCTGCAGTGTTTACCTCCCTCCCAATGGTAAAGTGTCTCAGAATATACTGTGTGCATTGGTTTCTCAGTTCCCCCAAGACCCTTTGTGGGATGGAACTGCAATTACTGGCTGCCCTAAAGACCTCGAAAATTTAGTGGCACAACTTGCTCTTTACTTCTTGAATATTGATACCACCACACACATCAGTGTGGCACATGCAATCTTCTCAGCCAGGGGACTCACGGTTCTTTTGTGAGATTGTGCGTGTCACACATGGGGCTCTGAGCTACTGCAGCCAATTCTTCCTTCCCTGGCTGCATTTCCTTCACTCTGTCCTCTTACCCCATCCTCACATCTTCCCTGTTGCCCCCTCCTTCCCCTCTCTGTGTTCTGATTTATTTAGACTTGGCTATCCATCTGGTTCCTTGTATTGCTTGCAGTTTTGTTATTGCTGCCTGTTGTTTCATCCTTTTTGGCATTTAGTTTCACACAAGAGGTTTGACATTCACTTCTAAATTTTCTATTTTTAGTGGAGCCATTTGGGGAAGAACTCCCTCCCTAGTGTCTACGGTGTGGATTCCTCTCCTTTCCTTCACCGCTGTAGCCCCCTTCCATCCTGCTAGGTCATCAGCATGTGTAGCCAGTCCTTGTGGTGGGGCTGTTACGTACTCATCGAGTGGTTGCTTGTCTTCTTGGAGTATCGGAACTCCCAGTAACGGCTGCCAAGCCACGTGACCCTTGCTGTGGCGCCCATGGGGAGAGCCATTGATCGGAGTGGGTGGTATAAGGGCAGATGCTTGGTGCATGAAGCGTGTCAAGCTGCAAAAATCTGGCTGTTCGCAGGCGGCTGTCTCTTCGAATGGTGAAGGATTATTGAATGCTGCTTTGTATGACCCGGCAGCCTTTCCTTCAGTGGCTATGCCATGGGAGGAGGGCCAGGCGCACCATCCTGGGATGAAACACTTTCCCTGCCACCTCGTCTGTACTAGGACAGATAGGGACACATTCACCGCACAAAGCAATTGTTTTTTGTGGAGAATATCGAGTACAAGTTAGTTGAAGATGCGGTCGGGCTCCCTGTTGATCAAAGCTTCTTTTGCCGCCCAATCTGCAGCTCTTCGTAGATGTGATCATCTTGGCAATATCCTGATGTCTATTACTCCTCACCATTCGCTGAATATGGTCCAAGGAGTGATTTTTTGTAGGGACCTCATCTAGCAAACTAACGAGAAACAGGGCTAATCTGGAGCAACGCAGTGTTCATTTTGTCGTGCGCAGAAGGGTCGTGAAGACAACCGCACCGATACTGGTGCGTTCGTTCTGGCTTTCGAGGGGGATACCCTCCCAGAAAAGGTCAAGGTTATGTGCTACAGATATGACGTGAAGCCGTAAGTCCCACCACCCGTGAGGTGCTATTGGTACTTGTGTTTTGGGCATAAGTCTTCCCAATGTACTCCATACCCTCTGTGTGATGACTGGACACTCACTCCATGAGGGAAGGCCCTGTGTTCTGTCACGTACATGTGTCATTTATAATGACCACTAATCCCCTCACTCGACAGATTGCTGGCTTACAAGAGAGGAAAGAAGACCAAAGAGTACAAGCCCCTGGATCGCATGCCTTTTTGCTGAGGCTTGCCGTGAGTGAGAGTGCCGCCATCCAGTGTCACTGTCTTCCACTTTCGCCCCTGTTAATTTGTCAAAAATTTTCGTCAAAGATATTTGATGGTGTAATAGGGAACTTTGTCAAATTTCGTCCAATATTTGATCAGATCTAGGGCTTCGCTGTAGATTTGATCAAAGAAATCGCTTGTCTTCCGTTCACTGCAATGTGACATGTTATCACATGGAGTGCTAGCATTGCTGCAGCGTTCTATCTGTCGTCTGTAGTGGTTTTATAAACATTGCCGGTAAATACAATTGATGTGTGCTGACAACTACAAAATTAAGAGATGTATGAAGCTGATGAGGTGCTTTACTTGAGGCACGCTGAATACAAAAATAGATTAAGAAGATTGGAGACCTGACCTGACCCAACCTAACCCTATCCTGTAGGAAGGGATCGGAATGTTACAGTGAGCCTGTCTTCTGCAGATGTAGCAGTTCTTAAGTGAATATTGTGCTTTGTGATACGAGGATACACTTCAATGAACACATACAGAAATGTATGCTCATTCATTCTTAAGTAATTGATATATGACCTGACGTCCTCCACTATAAGCTCACGTAACAAGTTTTGTTGAAAGCATTTATAGTGTCGTCGTAAAACCCACGGCTTCATCCAGGTATGTTTCCTTTTCCCCCTGCCTGTGCACACAGTGCAATTGTGGTACATGCAACTGCTGTGGTTAATAACTAAGATGTTGTTGTCAGCCATCTTAAACTTTGACGAAAAATATGATGACAGTGTAATACCCTTCCTAGCGCTATGTCAAAGACCTTTGTCAAATATATTTGATGGAATCTTTGATCAAATCTATGACAAAGAAATTTGATAGAGTAATACCAGCCTAAGGTATTCCTGCCTGTCGTAAGAGGCAACTAAAAGAAGTCTCACATGTTTCGACCTGCATGTGATAGTCCTCTGTAGGGTTTGACCTCCATTTTTCAAAATTTTCCCGAAGAGCAAGCCAATTGGAGAAGGGTGCCTTACATGGTGTATAGGGTCCATCATGTGCTGAGACCATTCGCATCCTTCGTTGACGAGGATCTGCGCTTCTGCTCATTCTCCAGCTGTTGGGCGAGGTCACCCTCTTGGATGCGTTTTCCTCCATGATAATGGACTTCTTAGCTCATTTGTGCCTGATTTCCAGCACGGTAGCCAGTCTGTTGTGGTGGGGCCACTATGTACCCTGTTGGCTGTAGCTCCCAGACCACACAGGGATCGCTCAGCTGGTGCCTGCCCCTTTTTTGCCAAGGAGTAGATGCCCATCACCCTTGCGCATCGGGACTCCTGGCAAAGGCCATCCTGCCAGGTGGTCTTTGCTGCAACTGGGTGGCGCCTGTGGGGAGGGCCCAGTCCCCTAGTCGGAGTGGGTAGCATCAGGGCGGATGACACGCCTTGAAGTGTAGTACGTCATCTCTTGCTGGTGGTCAGACACCAGCAGTCTCTAAGTGATCAAGGTATAACTCCAATGCTAAGAAATAAGACCCCAAATCATTCCCTCCCACCCGCCCCCTCCCCCTCTTTCTGGCATCACAATGGGAGGAATGCCAGGCTAAGAATGGTAGCAAAGCTTATTCAGCCCGGAACCTCATATGTATGAGATTTGAAGGGGAATCTTTCTTGTCAATGAAACCTCAGTTTCTTGTGGAGCAGTTAGAGGAAAAGTTTAGGGATGTGGAGGGCTTGTCCAAAATGCAGTCAAAGTCAGTCTTGATCAAAACGGCATCCTCTGCCCAGTCACGGGCACTACTCGCCTGTGACAAGTGGGGGGGGGGGGGGGGGGGGGGGCGGGGGGGATGTTTGTTTCCATCACACCCCATAAGAGCTTAAGTATGGTCCAGAGTATCATATTTCACAGTGACTTCCTTTTGCAGTATGATGATGAACTGCATGCCAGTTTAGAGCGGTGAGGTGTCTATTTAGTCCCGCACGTCCACCGGAGTCAGAGGGATAATCAGGTTGCCACTGATGCCTTCATCTTGGCTTTCGAGGGTGACACATCACCCGAGAAGGTCAAGGTGATTTTCTACTGCTGTGATATAAAGCCATATATGTCCCTCCCTCGATGCAGTGCTTTAAGTGCTGGATGTTCGGCCATAAGTCTTCCCGCTGTACTTCCAGCATCACCTATCGGGATTGTGGACATCCTTCATATCCCAATACTTCATGTGCTCCACCTCCCATCTGTGTCAACTGCGGAGAGCACCATTCGCCTTGCTCGCCAGACTACAGGATTTTCCATAAAGAAAGACAAATAATGGAATAAAAGATCTTGGACCGACTGACCTACACTGAGGCTAAGAGAAAATATGAGAGGCTACAGACTGTCAACCTACACCGCCGCTACGACAACGGTTCTACCGTCTTCCGTTCTGCAATGTACAGTTGGCTCTCAGAGCTATCACACTCCACCTGCCCCTTTGATGGTGGGGGCAGTTACACCCCCCCCCCCCCCTCCCGTTGCTCCTGCACAACTTACTTCAGGAACAACCCCCCCCCCCCCCCCCCAATTATCGGGGACGGAAGTCTCCACTTCTCAGCCAGAGAAGCATAAGTCTTTTTTGGCTCCTCTCGCCAGGAAGGGATTCCTTGGGTCACTCCCTTCCCAGATTACTACCAGTGGCAAAGCTGTCACCCACCAGTGGCTGAAGCAACCACAAATAGCTGGTCGTAGGGCTTCACGGTCTACCTCAGTCCTTGAGACTGAATCAGTGAAGTCTTCCCATTCAGACATACATAAGGAGCAGTGAGAGAAACCTAAAAAGAGAGAGACACCCAAGAACCAAAGCACTCTGGTGGCACCCACACCACCACTACCTACAAGCTCTGTTCTGAGGATGACATGGAGATTCTGGCGTCCATTGAGGACCTAGATCTCGCTGGGCCCTCGGACATAATGGATATCTATCGCACAGGCACTCAACTGGTGACAGCAGGTGACCCTGAGGTGTAGACTGCCTCATTGAGTGTTTCATGCCTTCCCAGTCTCACAAGAATGTAATCCTCCAGTGGAATTGCGGCGGTTTTTTCTGCCACCTCGCTGAGCTATGGCAACTGTTAAGCTTTACACCTGCTTTCTGCATTGCCCTCCAGGAAACCTGGTTCCCGGCAGTGTGTGCCCCTGCCCTCTGTGGCTATAAGGGATATTACAGGAACCATAGTGACTATAATAGTGTGTCAGATGGAGTTTGTGTCTATGTCCTGAACTCAGTATGTAGTGAACCTGTGCCCCTTCAAACCCCTCTTGAAGCTGTGGCTGTCAGGATAACAACAACTCGGAAAATAACTGTCTGCAGTTTATATCTTTCTCCAGATGGTGCAGTACCCTTGAACGTATTGGCTGCACTGATTTATCAACTCCCTAAACCTTTCCTGCTTTTGGGAGTTTTTAATGCACATAACCTCTTGTGGGGAGGTCGAAAATTTACTGTCACAACTCGACCTCTGCCTCTTTAAATACAGGAGCCCCCACACATTTCAGTGTGGCACATGGCACATTCGGCCGTTGATATCTCTGTTTGCAGCCCTGACCTTCTCCTATCTATCGACTGGAGAGCACATGATGACCTGTGTGGTAGTGACCACTTCGCCATCTTCCTGTCACTCCCCCAGCATCTTGCCCACTGAAGCCTACCCAGATGGTCTTTAAAAACAAGGCAGAGTAGGAAGCCTTCACCTGTGCTGTCACTGCTGATTCTCTCCCACATGGTGCCATAGATGTTGTGGTTGAGCAGGTCACTACAACTATCATTTCTGCAGCGTAAAACACAATCCCTCGTTCTTTAGGGTGCCCCCGGTAAAAGACAATACCTTCGTGGTCACCAGAAGTCGCTGAGGCAATTACAGAGCGTCGGCGAGCTCTATAGTGACATAAGTGTCACCCTTCCCTTTGAGCAACTAATAGCCTGTAAGCAGCTCCATGTCCAGCTTATAAAACGATGGGAACAGGAGTGTTGGGAGAGGTACGTGTCGACCATTGCCTGCTATACTTCACATTCCCAAGTCTGGACGAAGATCAGATCTCTTTTTGGGTACCAGACCCCAACAGGTATCCCTGGCATTAACATCAATGGCATGTTACCTACCTTTACAAATGTGGCTGCTGAGCACTTTGCTGAGCACTATGCTCGAGCATCTGTGTCGGAGATCTACAGCAACCCCCCCCCCCCCCCCCCCCAGTCATTCACACCTTCAAATGGCAGATGGAAAGTCCTCTCGTTCACTACATACCACAGTGAACCCTATAGCGTCCCATTTACGGAGTGGGAGCTCCTCAGTGCCCTGGCCAATTACCCTGAAACAGCTCCTGGGCCGGATCGGATCCAGTCAGATGAGTAAACATCTCTCATCTGACTACAAGCGACATTTTCTCGTCATCTTCAACCGGGACTGGTGCAATGGCGTTTCTCCATCACAGTGGCGGGAGAGCACCATCATTCTGGTGCTCAAACCCGGTCAAAACCCGTTTGATGTGGATGGCTATCAGCCCATCAGCCTCGCCAACTTTCTTTCTAAGCTGCTGGAACGTATGGTGTGTCGGCGGTTGAGTTGGGTGCTGGAGTCACATGGCCTACTGGCTCCATGTCAGGGCGGCTTCTGCCAGGGTCGCTCTACCACTCATAATCTTGTGTCCCTCGAGTCTGCCATCCGAACAGCCTTTTCCAGATGCAAACATGTGGTTGCCGTCTTTTTTGACTTACCTGAAGCATACGACACGATCTGGCGACATCATATCCTTGCCACATTGTATGAATGGGGTCTCCAGGGCCCGCTCCTGATATTTATCCAAAACTTCCTGTCTATCCGTACTTTGTGTCCAAGTCTGTGCCTTCTGTAATTCCCCGTTCTGCAGGGCTCCGTATTGAGTGTGTGTCTATTTTTAGTTGCTATTAACAGTCCAGCTGCATCTGTAGGGCCTTTGGTCTCACCATCTCTATAAGTGTATGACTTCTGCATTTCATACTGCTCCTCCAGTACTGATGTTGTTGAGCGGCAGCTACAGGGAGCCATCCACAAGCCTGCAGTCATGGGCTCTAACCCACGGCTTCCATTTTTTGGCTGCGAAGTCGTGTGTCATGCATTTCGGTCGGTGTCACACCATTCATCCAGAACCAGAACTTTACCTTAATGACGATCCACTCACTGTAGTGGAGACATATCGATTCTTAGGACTGGTTTTCGACGCCCGATTGACTTGGCTACCTCATCTTCGTCAGCTTAAGCGGAAGTGCTGGCAGCACCTTAGTGCTCTCCTCTGCCTGATCAACACCAACTGGGGTGCAGATTGCTCTACGCTGCTGCAGCTCTACAGAGCCCTTGTTCAATCCCGCCTTGACCATGGGAGTCTGGTTTATGGTTCGGCAGTGCCCTCAGCATTGCGTTTACTCGACCCAGTGGACCACTGTGGCATTAGCTTAGCAATGGGAGCTTGTAGAAAGTCCGGTGACCAGTGTCCTGGTGGAGGCCAGAGTCCCTCCATTGAAGGTTAGGCATGCACAGCTGCTCACCAGTTATGTTGCACACGTTCGTAGTTCTCCTGCGCATTCAAATTACTGTCTCCTTTTCACAACCACAGCGGTTCATCTCCAGCATCAGTGGCCCAGGTCAGGGCTTAAGATTGCGGTTCGCGTCCAGTCCCTTCTGTCTGGAGTCCTTCCTGTTACCACCTCTCCTCGAGGTCCATTCACGTATCCCTCTATGGTGTACACCTAGGTCGCAGTTTCTTATGGACCTTCCGCATGGCCCTAAGGACTCCATTAACCCTGCAGCTCCTCTCGATTCTCGACATGCACTGGGGCCATGAAGTGGTTTACACTGACAGCTCGATGGCTGATGGTCACGTAGGCTTTGTGTATGTTCATGGAGGACATTTTGAACAGCATTCTTTGTCAGATGGCTGCAGTGTTTTCACTTGCAGAACTGGCGGCTGTATCTCATGCTCTTGAACACATCTGCTCATGCCCTGGCGAGTTACTTCTCCTTTGTACTGACTCCTTTGGTAGCATCAATTCAGGAGTCCATCTATGCCCTGGAGCGGTCCCGTCGTTCAGTGGTGTTTGTGTGGACCCCAGGACACGTCGGAATCCCAGACAACAAACTTTCTGGCAGGCTGGCCAAACAGGCTACGCGGATACCACTTCTGGATTGGGCCTCTCCGAAACTGACCTGCGTTCTGTCTTAAACCACAGGGTGTGTGTCGTTAAGGAGAATACGAATGTGTGTGTGTGTGTGTGTGTGTGTGTGTGTGTGTGTGTGTGTGTGTGTGTGTGTGTGTGTGTGTGTGTGTCTTCCATGTGGTCCTCTTGCAGGGAATCAGTTGTCCTCTGCCGGCTCCGCATTGGCCGCACGTGGCTAACGCATGGTTACCCTCTCCATTGCGATGACCCACCTCGGTGTTGCTGTGGCTCACCAGTGATGGTCGTCCACCTCTTGCTGGACTGCCCACTTTTAGCCACTCTCCAGTGGACTTTTAACTTTCCCAGCAACCTATCTTCGGTGTTGGTGACTATGCCTCAACAGCTTAGTTTTATGTTTTATTCATGAAGATGGGTTTTGGGGGAATCCATTGTCACGGGTGGGACAGTTGCACTACGTTTTTCAACAGTCAGATGCTGATATAACATAAAGTATAAATAGAAATAAAGTAAAAATTGACTGGTTGCCTTACAAATAATTGTTTTACCTTCCCTTTAAATCTGAATGTCAGAAGTTTACAAATTGAGCTGTTATTCATCTTTAAAACTTTGTCACGGGTGGGACAGCAAATAGACATAGCATTGAATAACCACCAACATTTTAGAAGAATTCTATGATTTATGCACTTATTTTCTTTTTAAAATATTGAATTCACATTAATAGAACAATTCTCTACATAACATAATATCAATAAATATTAGATTAGTAATACTTACTTACAATAATTGCAATCAAAGACTGTCACGGGTGGGACAAGGAATTGTCACGGGTGGGACTCATGTGAAGTACAATCTTTTTTTAAATTTAAACTGATTTTATTATGTCAGTTAGCTATGAATCGGTAGATAACATATACTTAGAGCGCACTTTAAGTTTTAATAACTTTGTAGAACATTTTTGTTGCTTATAAATATAAATTTTGGTATAGTATTGGTTTACAGTTCCGAGTACTTAATTATTTCACTTGAAGAATGTACCACTTTGAAAAAATACACTTGACCTCTCACCCACTTTCGAAAATGTCTAAATTGCCGGGAAACTCATAATATAAGGTGTCCCTAACATGTTTGACATTTGGATTCGGGAGAATAGCAAGAACTTGTTTAAACTCTACGTAGGATACATTCTGCTTGTCAGCTTTAAATACCTTTGCTGAGTCCCCAACAGATCGCATACACATAATCTGTATTTCCCCATTGTCTTCTACACTTCTCTGTGCAATTGCATCATATCTGTATGTAGTGGATTTCTTTCTTGCAGTTTGGAACTCGACTAAAATAAATGTTCCTGGCATGATTTGTTCCACAGCTGGTTCTGAACCTGTAACTTCTTGGGAATTGGGTGTCAACAGGACATCAGGATATGATTCCTCATCACTCATCTCAGAATCTGTGTAGATTAGTGAATGTATGTTGGGCGAAAGTGGGAAAACCTCCACTTTCTCTAAATCTGATTTTAGGAAAGTTCTACCACATACTAGGTTACAGGTATCGTAACCGTTGAAGTAATGCTTGCTGTGAATATCTTTTATTTTTTTAACAGCTTTCCAGCGACCATCCAGAAGGTCTCTGTTTTCATCAATATGATCTTTTGTCAGAAGAAGAAAGTTTATTCCAGAAACAGATGATTTGGCACAGTCTAAAAATTCCTGTGCGTTGCTGATGATGACTTTTCTTTGCTTAACTTTATTCCAAACAGCCCTTTTTGTTACAGCTCCAATGCCATTCACTGCACATTTCCCATGTGATGTTGCAAAAAAAAAAAAGCACCATTCTCCAGACACTCCAAAGTCTTGCATCATGTAGCAAAGGTTAGAAATGGTGAATTTGTTCTTAAATTGACCTGCGCAACCATCAGAAAAAATTCGTATCGAGGTCAAATTGGGAAGCTCTTGTTTCAGCTTACTTATTATACTCTTCAAACATGCATAAACTGAGTACTTGTCATGACACAGTTCATCGCTCACAATTGCAAATTACTGTAGCCCTGTTTTCATCCAAACACAAATAGTGACCACTGTAATCTGTGTATGCCGCAACTCGTAGAATTTTGAAATCTTGATATCAATATCTGGATTGTCTTGCTTAAAAAGAAAAAATGCTTCCTTAACTGTCATATTCATGTGACGTTTCTGCAAGCTAACTCTTTTCCCAGTTTCATGGTCTACAATAGACTTTACATCCTTTATACCAGGTGTCTGCCTGCTGATTTCATCATTCGTGAAAAAATTTTGTATTTTGAGCAGATTATCACCTGTAAGTTTACGAGATGTTTTCTTCACTACTGGGAAAATCTGCTTTACTACCTTTTTAGGTAAGCTTTCACTTACAAGCTTTTTTATTACTGCTGATTTTTTTGAGGGGCTTAAAGGAAGCACCTTCTTTACCCGAGAAACAGCTTTGCCAAGAGACTGAGGACATTTATATGATCCTAACTGGGAAATACAGGTCTCAGACTGATCTTTAATTAATATGGATTTTAGTTTAAGTCTGTACTTCCTTTTTCTTTCAGCCTCCTTCTTTCGATATTCCAATAAAGATTTTTCACTGGAGGATACCTTCATCTTCATATTTTCCCTTCTTCTTTTATCCCGCTCTCTTTCTTTTTCTTTATGGACATTGTACTTGCTGGTATCTTTCTTCAGTTTTTCGCGAAGTTTTCTCATACACTCTGCTGATGTTTTCCCCATTTTCTGAATAAACAGTAAGTTTTTATTTAGTGTAAACCATCAAAGCACTTGTTATATCAACCAATTTAACTTAACAATAACAAGAAGTGTTAAATGGTTTAGATTTGAGTAACATCAAAAACCTGTCACGGGTGGGACACAATTTCTTTTAACATTTATAAATGATCATTTACAACTTAGAAGGTGCCTTATGGTTCATTGGATGTTTTTATTTGTTTTTCTTACTTCTAACCTAAAATACATACAATTACTATAATTGCTGAGTTAGAAGGTAAACTTTTTCATGTTTTTTGTCACGGGTGGGACACTAAATACGTAGTAACTTTTGTGAATTAGCTGCATACTTAATAACTTACCTTTCTTTAAAAACTGAAGTTTGTCAGAAAGATAAGATTCTGATCTTGAAAATTTAACAATTAAAACATCAACAATCACTGCAACCCAAATTTAAACAGCTGCCAACACAAAAAGCAAACCTTTTCTTTTCCATCCTCATCTGTAGAATCGCCAACTTTGTTTAACTATATTTCCTCAGCTAATTATGTAATTTTTATAATTTTTTCAGGACAGTAAAATTCAACTTTTGTAGATTCAAAAAAACTATAACATTGTTAAATTTGTCATTTTTTCAAAAAATAAGCCTCAGGCTCAGTTTGGCATGGAATGACCCTTTTATCATTTGATATAAGTTTTAGCGGATGTCCTTTGTCCCTCCATATCCTCCACCCTAGTGCTTTTAGGATTGACGTTTTAATGTGTTGCAGAGTGGCTGGCTTCTCCTGTTTATTCTCATGGTAAGCCAGCCATGGTAATCTGCTCTCTTGTTTTGATCTTTTCTTCATGTTTCTCTGTAGTTTTCTTGTCCTATTTTTTTCCATTTAAGTGTTTTTTGCCCTTTCGTCATTCTTGTGCATTTTGCATGACCTCCAGTTCGGGAACCACTCCCTCTCTCCAGCCAAAGTAATGCCCCAATTCTTCAGCACCTGCTGTGATCAGGCTCACTCTCTTCCTGGCGTCTCTGATGGGGAGACTCCTACCAGGCCACTAGACACACTGTGTGCCCACAGGTCACCCGCTCTCTTTTGTTTTGGTTCCAGATCTTGTAGATGCCTGCCCTCCTCCGCCTCTGAAAGAGGAGGAGAAGAAACCGCCCCTGGTGCCCCTGGAGGTGCCATCTCCCATTCGCAACTTGAGTCCGACATCTTATTTAGGGATGTCACCCCACCCTTGTCGGTGATGACCACTGACCGTGACATGACCTCTTATCGGCTTCTTTGTCTCTTACCTGGACTCGTGTCACACGAACATCCAGTAGAATTGCAATGGATACCATCGTCACCTATGGGAAATACATCACCTTGTCTTCTCCTTTTGTGTGTTCTGTCTTGTTCTTCAAGAAACGCATTTCCATGATGACCACTATTCAACATTTCTTGGTTATCGGGTGTTCTGTCGGAACCTTGCTGCCCTCTGGGTAGCATCTGGTGGGATCTACACTTTGGTTCACTCTGATGTCATTAGTGACTGTGTCCCCCTGCATTCCAACCTGGAAGCAATACTGGTTTAGAGTGCAAACGACTCCAGCAATCACCATTTGTAGTGTCTAGGTAGACCACTTCCTTACGTTGAATTGCCTAACTTATCCAGCAACTTCCACCCCCATTTCTTCTCCTTGAGGACTTAAATGCCCACCACGCAATGTTGGGGAGTGGGTCTCTGACCAACTTGTTACGGGCCTTGATTGTGTCTCCTCAATGATGGTTCCCCTACCCACATCAGTCCCACTCACGGCACCTTTACTGTTATCGATCTCATGATCTCCTCCCCTGCTCTCATGGCTTCCGTACATTGGTCATCCCATGACCTTTGTGACAGTGACCACTTTCCAGTGATTCTGTCGTTCTCCTGCTGCCGCTAGGTAGACAGGCCCCCACGTTGCGAATTCTGCGGGCCAATTGGCCTTCATATGCGTCTGCTGTGCACTTAGACACCTTCCTCTCGAATTTCACTGATGCAGTCGTGCAAGGTGTGTCTGCCATTATTCTTCATGTCGCTGGCACTGCTATTCCCCTATCCACAGCATCATCAACCGGTACCGTGGTGGACCAAGGGTGTCGCAGTCACTGTCCAGGACTGCCAACGGGCACTGCAACGATTTAAACGACACCCTTCACAGACCAACCTCCACATTTTTAAGTGTCTCCATACTAATGCTTATTAAACAGTTAAAAAGTAATGCTGGGAGCACTGTTTCCTTCATTGGGATGTATGCCTCATCACAGGTTTGGTCCAAGCTCTGTAGCCTTCTGGGCCACCAACAAAAGTCAATATCCAGGGTCTTAACCTCCAAGGTGCTCTGTGCACTGGTCCATTGGTCCTTGCAGAATGCCTCGCGACACACTGGTGATTGGTGTCCTTTTCCTATCCTGCTACCTTTCTCCAGCAGAACACAAAGTTGAACTGATCCCCATTTCATACCGCACCACGCTGAGCCCTATAATGAGTCCTTCACTGAATGGGAAGTCTTCACGAGACATGGCCCCAGGCCCGGATTCCATTCATAATCAGATAATCCAACACTTCGATGTTTCCCAGAGGCAGCATCTCCTCAGGTTCTTGGGCCACATTTAGCTCACAGATGCTTTTATGTGACAATGGCGAGACAGTATATCCCTGTCCTTAAGCCTGGGAAGAATCCAACGTCTCTCGACGGCTACCACCCAATTAACCTGACAAATGTACTTTGTAAACTGCTCTAGACGATTGTTAACTTCAGAATATGTTGAGTACTTTTGTCCCCATATCATTGTAGCTTCCAGGCAGGACGATCTCCAGCTGACTATTTACTCAGAATGGTAACAGCCACCCAGCAGGCTTTTACTAACATCCGGCACCTTGTCGCTGTCTTCTTTGCCTTACGTAAGGCATATGACATGGCTTGGCGACATCACATTTTAGTTACCCTCCATGAATGGGGCTTCCATGGTCCTCTTCAGATTTTTATCACAAGTTTTTGTCTCACCAGCTCTTTCGGGTTCGAGTTGCACTTCACTCAGTGCCCCTCAGATTCAGGAGTACAGTATGCCACAGGGTTCTGTGCTAAGTGTCACACTCTTCCCCATACCCATCAATGGGCTTGTAACCTCCATTGGGCCTCTGGTTACCCTAGGCATTGTATGTCGACGATTTTGCGTTCAGTGCAGCTCCCACTCGTAGCATCTACTAAGTGCTGACTCCAAGGTGCCATCTGACTGGCCTCTGTGTGGGCCACCTCCCATGGTTTCCAGTTTCCTCCCTCCAAACTGCATTTCCTCCCTCCAAACCGCAGGTTATGCATTTTTGTCATTGACCCACAGTACACCCCGATTCAAAACTTTATTTAGGCGACCAGCTCCTCGATGTTGTAGCACAGTCCCATTTCTTGGACTGTATTTTTGATAAAAAGCTGACATGGGTGCCCCATATTCACCACCTAAAGACAACATGCATGTGGAAGCTTAAGGCTCGCTGCCTCCTGGCCCACACCTCTCGGGTTGCAGACCGTATAGGTCTTCTCCATCTTTACCATGCTCTGGTCTTGCCCAGACTAGATTGTTGTAGACAGATTTATGGTAGGTGGCTCCTTCCACTTTGCAGCTACTTCACCCTGCTCACCATTGTGGGTTGCGCTTGGTTATTGGTGCCTTTCGCAGTAGTCCCATTGAGTCTCTTCACAGAAGTGGGGATTTCCCCTCTACAAATTTGATAAAGGCAACTCCTTGTTTTTTATGCAATTGCCATTTGCCAATTCCCTGACCTTCCAGTGTACGCTGACCTCTAAGCAAACGAGGGATGTCTCCCTCGTGACACCAGCCCATGGATGGGACTGCTGGTTGGCAGGGTCTCGCTTCCCTCTGTTGGGATCTCCATCTCAACTCACTGGAATGCACCCCATGTATTTCCTCCCTTAGCCCCTCTTGGATGGTGCCTAGACCACGGATTAGGACCGACTATTTCAGGATCATAAGATCTTTCTCCCCCTGCGGTTTTCCGGTGTCTTGTACGTTCCATCCTTGCAGAGTTCCAAGGTGTCACCAACTTCTACACTGATAGTTCTAAGACAATCGATAAGGTGGAATATGCTTCAACTCTCCTACTGTCTTACTGTGTTCACAGCAGAGCTTCTATCCATTCACAGAGCCCTCCATTTTGTTTTTCATGCCTCCCTCCACAGCATTTTAATTAGTTCGGACTCAATGAGCAGCCGGCAGGCTATAGACAGATGCTACTCTCGTAACCCTTTGGTCTCTGCTATCCATGACCACCTCTCTGCCCTTGGCCTTGCGCCTGCTCAATTGTCTTTCTGTAGGTCCCAAGTTATGTGGGTATCCCAGGGAATGAACTGGCTGACCATTTGGCTAGAGAAGCAGATACTTTCACCCCCCCCCCCCCCCCCCCCAAAAAAATAAATAAAATAAAATAAAATCCCCTTCAGGATTCCAGCTGCAAATATGCGGATCTAAACCAAATCTCTTTGCTCAAAAATGGAATGACGTCTGATGCGCTATTGCTCATTGTAATAAACTCTGCAGAATCAAGGAGTCTACCACAGTTCGGCACTCCTCCTCCATATGCTCTTGGAGAGTGTCCACTGTTTTATGCCGTCAATGCATTGGTCATACCAGGGTCACCCATTGTTTCCTCCTACGTAACGAACCACCCCACAATATGGTTATGGAGCCAGACTGACTGTTTCCCACATACTGGTGGAATGTCCCATTCTTTTGGCCCTTAGTGTTAAGTATAGTCTTCCCAATTCCTTAATTTTAATATTAGCACTCAATTCACGGATGGTTGAACTGGTCCTCAGTTTCCTCTATGAAAGTGGTTTTTGTTTCCAGATAAATGTTTTACTTTACTCTTGGAGTAGGGGCAGGGTGGTTGTGGTTGGAACCTCTCAGCGTGTCTTCTCATTCTGAGACCCCATGACCACTCTCCCATGGAAAGACTGCCCATCCGTTCACTTTTAGTGGATCCCCTTTCTTCTGTGACTAACTTTGGAATCACATGACAGATGACTTCACTGTTAGCTCCTGTAAACCCTCTCAATTGATTAGTCCATCAATCTCAGCCAGCACAGAGATATCGATGAAGCAGTCCAGAAGACATCTACAACCATTCTTTCGACAACTGAGTTAGTGAGAACCTGTTCCTATGGTCCGCCCTGACATAATACAGTACCTTGGTGGTCATCAGAAATCACAAAGGCCATTAGCAATTGTAGGTGGGCTCTCAAATGCCATAAATGGCACCAGTTGATAGAGCACTTCGTTGTCTGTAAGCAGCTCCACACCCGAGTCTGCCACCTAATAAAAAGATGGAAGGGAGACTGCTGGGAACAGCATATTTTAACTATAGGACCACGTACCTCTCTTTCGCAGGTTCAGGTTAAGATCAAATGTCTGTACAGATGATGTGCAGTTGTGCCTGGCATTACCTTGACCCAAACACAGTTGCCGAACATTTTGCTCCGCATTGTGCTCGAGCCTCAGCGTCTGAGAATTATCAACCTGCCTTTCATGTTCTAAAACGGCAGTTAGAGTAAAAGCAATTATCTTTTACGACACACCACCTGGAGCCACATAATGCTCCATTCAGTGAGTGTGAATTCGTCAATGTCCTAGCTCAGTGCCCTGATACAGCCTAAAGATCGGACCAAATTCACAACCAAATGATAGAGCACCGACTAGTGAATTTTTTGTGTTATTCTTGCCATATTTAACCACATCTGGAGCGAGAGGGACTTCCCATCGCAGTGACAAGAAAGGATCATTGCTTCAGTTCTGAAATTGGGTAAGCGCCCTCTAGAGATGGACAGTTATCGCTCGGTAAGTCTCACCAATGTTCTCTGTAACTTGCATGGATGCATTGTCAGCCAGTAGCTGTGTTGGCTCCTTGAGTCTCAGGGTTCTTCTGGTTCCGTCCCAGGATGGTTTTTGCTGAGGCTGTTCCACTGCTGACAATCTGGTTTACCTGATGTCTGCCATCTGAACAGCTTTTGCCTGAAGTCAACACCTGTCTTCATCAACCTGCAAAAGGCTTATGACACCATATGGCGACATCACATCCTTGCTACCTTACACAAGTGAGCACTCCGGCCGGGTCTGCTCCTAATTTTTGCCCAGTGCTTCCTGTCACATTGCTTGCTCTGAGTTGGTACTTCCAACAATACACCCCCCCCCCCCCCCATATCCAAGAGAATGAGTCCCGCAGAGCTCAATAGTGAGTGTCCCTCTCTTTTTATTAGCTGTCAGTGGTCTAGCAGCAGCTGTGGGATCCTCAGTTCATCCTCCTCGTATGCTGACAACTTCTGCCTCTAAAATTGCTCCTCTAGTATGGATGTTGTCAGACTTTGACTGCAAGGTGCCATACAAAAGGTGCTGTCATGGGCCCTCAGCCATGACTTCAGGTTCTCAGCTGACAAGTTCTGCATTGTGCATTTCTGATTTCTGTTGTCATTTTAATAGAGCCTATCGAACTACTCCTGTGAACAGCTTACTCAATCTTTCATTGTGGATCAGGTGCCAAAAAACAGCTTTACAAATGTACTACCCACATTTGCAGCTCCCCTAAGCATCTGAATTACCATCTCCTCTATCCAAACATGGCAATCAGTCTTCCACACCAGCAGCTCAGGTCAGGGACTAAGATCATAATCTGCACCTGGTTCGTCCTCTCTGCACTCCAGTTGTTTCTCTTCCACCTCTCCTCCAGGCCCATTCACATATACCTCCGTGGTGCATCCCCTGATAACAGTGTTGTCTTGACCTATCACAAGGTCCGAAAGCCTCATACCCTCCTGAGGTCCTCTGCCATCAATTTTTCTCCATCCTTGGCGCCTCCTGAGGTTCAGAAGTAGTCTGTACTGATGGCTCAGCGGTTGCTGGTCACATGGGCTTTGCTTATATGTACAAAGGATGTACTGAACTACGTTCCTTGCCGCATGGATGTAGTGTTTCCACAGCAGAGTTGGTAGCCATCTCTCATACTACTGAGCATATCCATTCCTGCACTGGTGTGTCGTTTCTCGAGCAGTGTTACTTTGGCCTTCCCTTGGTCATTGCTATCCAGGATTCCCTGTTTCCCTAGAACAATGTGGATGCTCAGTGACCTTCATCTGGATTCTGGGCCACATTGGGATCCTGGGAATGCAATTTCGGATTGCTTAGCCAAATTCACTACCAATAAACACTCTTCAGATCGCTATTCTGGAAACAGACCTCTGATTGGTATTATGCCATCTACTTTTAGAAATTTAGGGTATGGACTGACTGACTTGACCAAACTAACTACGGGTGATAAAGGAGACTTAAAATCTGTAGAGGTCCTCCGTTCATGGCTCTCACATGGACTCTACAATCTTTTGCCGGCTCCACATCGGCCATACCTGGCTGACTCGTGGTCATTTCCGCTGTCGTCATTTCCGTTTGGCGGTGGTCCACATTTTGCTGGACTGTCCTGACCTAGCTATGCTGCGGCGGACTCTTTTTTAATCTCCATTACTCACTGCCCCTGATGTTGGGAGATGATGCCTCAGAGGCTGTCTTATTTCCCTTTTATTCATGAAGGAAGCTTTTACCACATTCTTTAAGGCAAGACTACTTTGCCTTAGTGGCCCACTGATGGGTTGGAGAACACTAATGCCTCCTCTGCACATACTGGGCCGTGGCTGTCTTCCCCCCCTCTCGTGTGGTCCGTTAATAGTTTTCACATAAAATCAGAGGGGTTACTTTCAGCACCCCGTCATATGTTCTTTTTTACGCCATACTAGCAGACTTGGAATTAACGAGTCCCAGGATGATGGCTGTGACTGTGAGTCATCAGCTGATTAGTTGTGTTGGCTGCTGGCCGATGTACAGATATCAGTGTTGATATTGAACTTTTTCTGAGTGGAAGCAGTTATTTCAAACACATTGGTGGAAGCAGTTATTTCAAGCACATTGGTGGAAGCAGTTATTTCAAGCACATTGGCTGTTTATAAGACCTAATTGAGTGACAGAAAATTGAGAGAAATGTAACCTTGCAATCGTGTCACAAATTAGAGGTAGTGACATAAGACCTGAATGGTGTATTGCTGTAGAGTCATATGAAATGCACCATGTGGGTTTGTGCCATTCATCAGAATGTGAACCTAATGCCTTTTAGTAGTATTGTCCAATGGATCTGACAGTATGCAGCACAGAATTTTTTAAAAAAATGCATGTTCCACCAGTGCAACAGTTGTCTTAAAGGAAGAGCTGCTTAGGAACCGCACATCTCTGTTTCGTACAAATATGTTGACAACACTGTTGATGTAAGATACAAACTGTGGGTACAGAGTGAAGACCACTTGAGAACAAAAAACTACTGTACCTGCATGTTTTTGTTCTTATGTGCTTTTTTTGTAGGATTTACGCCAAAAACTAGAAAGTTTTTTTTTCTTTTGTATGTACCTGTGAATGACTTAGTGCTTTCGCTGTTTTACAGTTATGAGGGAAAATCTATGGAAAACCTACCGTCACTTAGCACAGAAAAAGTGTATTTTCGCCTACGAAAAAGCATATTTTTTAAACGGGATATCCGGGAATAATCAGGGATTTTTTTCCCTTGTCCCCGTATACTGTATACACCCTGTTTCAAAATTGAGCTGATTATGATAGGGTGTAAGATGGAGTTTGCACAAATGTTCTGAACTCTGTAGTGAACTCATGCCCCTTGATACAACTTTAAGAGGCTGTGGCTGTTTGAATGACGGCATTTGAGGCTTTTACCATCGGTAACATTTATCTCCTTCCCAATGATGGAGTGCCTCAGGATATAGTGTCTGCATTGGTCTCTGTGTCCCCCCCCCCCCCAACCTTTCCTAACCTTGGGAGACTTCAGTGCCCATAACCCTTTTTACGTGGAACCACAATCACTGGGTGCATTAAGTACATTGAAAAATTATTGGCCGATCTTGATCTTTGTGTCTTGATTACTGGTGCCTCCATACACTTCCATGTGGCACATGGAACTTACTCAGTCATTGATCTTTGTATTTGCAGCCCTAGTCCTGTCTCACCCATCTACTGGAGGGTCCATGATGACCTCTGTGGTAGCAGTCACTTCCCAGTTTCCTTCTCTCCCTCACGCCAGTCCCCTGGGCAGCTGCGTAGTTGGGCTCTTTACAGTGTCAACTGGGATACTTTCACCTCCACTGTCATCCTGAGCTCCCCACTAAATTGGAGGTGTTGACGAGGCTGTCTAGAATGCAACAGGAGCCATTCTCCAGAATGAGATTTTCACTCTGCAGAGCGCTGATGTGAAACTTCCTGGCAGATCAAAACTGTGTGCCAGACCGAGGCTCGAACTCAGGACCTTTGCCTTTCGTGGGCTAGAGCACTTGCCTGCGAAAGGCAAAGGTCCCGAGTTCGAGTCTCGGTCTGGCACACAGTCTTAACCTGCCAGGAAGTTTCACAGGAGCCATTCTGTCAGTTGACTTAGCAAACTCCTTTTCTTCGGGATCCTCCTGTTGGAAGGTAGTACCCCGGTGGACTTTGGAAATCGTCGAGGCCATTAGAGATCATAGGTAGGCTCTCCAACACCATAAGTGACACCAGTCAAACGAGTTTGTTATTGCCTTTAAATGGCTCCATGACTCGGTTTGCCAGAATGCTGGAAACAATGTGTTTAAACCATTGGTCCATGTACACCACCTTTGCAGGTTTGGACAAAGATCAGATGCCTCTATGGATACCAGTCCTCTGCGAAGTGTACTTGGTATTTCCTTAAACGGTGCCGTTTGCTCTGCATTATGCTTGAGCCTGTGTGTCTATCAATGTCCTTAAACAACAGATTGAGTAGCTGCACTTCTTTCACTACATGCTACTTGAAGTCCTATAATGCTCCATTCAGTGAGTGGGAATTTTTTTGCCTGATACAGCCCCAGGACCAGACAACATCCACAACCAAATGTTCAAACACCTGTCAGTGGATTGCCAGCATCATCTCCTTACCAAAATGATCACACCACATCCTCTGTATCTCACGTGAGAGGGGTCTACAGGCTAGAACTTTTTGTCCCATCATATTTTCCAAGTTAGGGTACGTGCTTTCCACAGTACTTATACCTTAATACATCTCAGTAACACCAGCCGCGGTGCAGATTGTACTACCCTTCTGCAGCTTTACAAAGCCCTGATTAAATTCCATTTCGATTATGGGAGTCTGGTGTATGGTTTTGCATCACCCTCAACATTGTGGTCACTGGACCCGATACACCTCTGTGGGGTCCGACTTGCAACAGGAGCCTTTCAAACTAGTCCTGTGAACAACATACTTGCGGTGGCTGGGGTTCCTCCACAATGGATCAGGCTCAAGCAACAGCTATTTGGTTATGCTATATGTATTTGCAGCTCTTCAAAGCATGCAAACTACTGTGTCCTTTCTCCTAGCAGGGAGATCCACCTCCCTCAACAGGGACTCCGAACTGGGGGCACAATTATAGCTAGACTACAGTGTCTCTGCTGCTCTGAACTCAAACTTACCCCCTATCGCCTCTTGTCAGCGAACAATCAAATATGTCCCCATGGTGTGTATCCCAATGTCGTATCTGTCATGATTTATCCTTTGGATAAAAAGATTCAATTGAGACCCTTGGTGTTTCGCCACCTGTTTCTGGATGTTCTCCATGCATTTCCAGGTTTGGAAGTGGAATTAAGTGACAGCTCAACGGTCGATGGACGAACTGATTTTGCTCAATAGATGCAGTGTCTCTACTGGTGAATTGGTGGCAGTCAAACGAACTCTTTGGTGATGCTTGTTCTTGCACTGGCAAGAC
This sequence comes from Schistocerca serialis cubense, assembly GCF_023864345.2. Taxonomy (NCBI): domain Eukaryota; kingdom Metazoa; phylum Arthropoda; class Insecta; order Orthoptera; family Acrididae; genus Schistocerca; species Schistocerca serialis. The sequence goes on along the minus strand of NC_064643.1, from coordinate 609,427,145 downwards.
GCTTCAAATCTGCAGCAAATCCCCGAGCAGCCTTCGGGCTATGGATCAGTGCCACCCTAGTAACCCGTTAATCTTGACTATCCAGGATCTCCATCAAGCTGGACAGCCAGTCGTCTTTGTGTGGACTCCTGGACATGCTGGAATCTCGGGGAATGAACATACCGACCGCTTGACAAAGTTGGCTACCAGGATGCCGATTTTGGAAATGAGATCCTATAACTGGACCATCAGTAAACTCTAACATTGTTAATTGTTGGGTGTCTGGAGCTCTGAATCTACATCTACATTTATACTCCGCAAGCCACCCAACGGTGTGTGGCAGAGGGCACTTTACGTGCCACTGTCATTACCTCTCTTTCCTGTTCCAGTCGCGTATGGTTCGCGGGAAGAACGACTGTCAGAAAGCCTCCGTGCGCACTCTAATCTCTCTAATTTTACATTCGTGATCTCCTCGGGAGGTATAAGTAGGGGAAGCAATATATTGGATACCTCATCCAGAAACACACCCTCTCGAAACCTGGCGAGCAAGCTACACCGCGATGCAGAGCGCCTCTCTTGCAGAGTCTGCCACTTGAGATTGCTAAACATCTCCGTAACGCTATCGCGGTTACCAAATAACCCTGTGACGAAACGCGCCGCTCTTCTTTGGATCTTCTCTATCTCCTCCGTCAACCCGATCTGGTACGGATCCCACACTGATGAGCAATACTCAAGTATAGGTCGAACGAGTGTTTTGTAAGCCACCTCCTTTGTTGATGGACTAAATTTTCTAAGGACTCTCCCAATGAAACTCAACCTGGTACCCGCCTTACCAACAATTAATTTTATATGATCATTCCACTTCAAATCGTTCCGCACGCATACTCCCAGATATTTTACAGAAGTAACTGCTACCAGTGTTTATTCCGCTATCAAACAATAAAGGATCCTTCTTTCTATGTATTCGCAATACATTACATTTGTCTATGTTAAGGGTCAGTTGCCACTCCTGCACCAAGTGCCTATCCGCTGCAGATCTTCCTGCATTTCGCTACAATTTTCTAATGCTGCAACTTCTCTGTATACTACAGCATCATCCGCGAAAAGCCGCATGGAACTTCCGACACTATCTACTAGGTCATTTATATATATTGTGAAAAGCAGTGGTCCCATAGCACTCCCCTGTGGCATGCCAGAGGTTACTTTAACGTCTGTAGACGTCTCTCCATTGATAACAACATGCTGTGAATGGTGTGCCCTGGACTCCCCAAATAAACTGAAGGCAATAAAGGGGACCAAGACAGTGTAGCAGTCTTCCCTTCGTGCTTCTCACAGAGAATCCTCTGTACTCTGGTGGCTATGCATTTGCCGTACTTGGCTGACCCACAGCCATGTTCTCCTAAGTGAGGACCCATCTTACTGCTGATCTGGTGCCTGCCTGATGGTAGCTCACATCCTGCTAGACTGCCCAAATTTGGCTGCTTTGTGGAGATATCTTACACTTCCTGACTCATGACCTCTGGTGCCAGCAACAGTGCCAAAGTGGCTGACCCCTGGTTTTATAATTCACCTGCAAAGGTGGTGTCTACTCGCCTGTGAGATGAACATATATCACGTCTTTGGCCTCATTGACCACCTGAGGGATTGGAGGGGCACCCATTGCCTGCTCTAGCCCAGGGGTTCACTTTCTTTAATGGTTGGTCATGGTTTATGTTCTTGTGGTTTGTTTTATTTGTCTGTGTTGCTCATTTCCTTGGGGTAACACACAGTGAGTTGTGCTGGTGAGATGGTGCGTCTCCCTCCGCATGCTCTGTGGGCCTCCGTCATTGTGGGCAAGTGGCTCACCCACCTTACCCCCTTGTACTTCTCCTTGATTTTATCTCTGTTGTCTTGTATCTTCCTTAGTTGGGCTTCCCAGGATTTGTCTTTTGCATCCTCCTCCTTGGGGATTATTCCTGGTTCGATACATATAGAATGAAGGAACTGATAACCTTGCAGTTTGGCTCCTTAAACTCCTACAACCAACAAAGAAACCAAAGCATTTCTGAGAAACTGGTAGACCTGGATTTTTTTGGGTGATTCTGCATCTGTGTATCCCTGGAGGAAATAAAAAAATTGTTTCAACATGACAAACGTTTATCTTTCCTTCTGTGTAAATGACACAAAGGCAATTAGGGTTGGTGTGCACTGAAGAACATGATATATGTTCGTCTAGTTAACGGACTTCTTTTCCCCCAGAAATGTGGTCCATCAATGTTGCAGTGATTTGTAGTGTCACTTGCAACATTGGAATTGTCTGCTAAAGTTCCATCCTGTGCATGATGGATCCAGTAGATGAAAGCTGTTGAGTGGTACAGTTTAATGGGTCATTCAGTGGTGACAATAGACCTTCATTAGTTAAAAAGTTCTACAGAGAATTTATGAATGAAATAATGAGAGAACAAATGTGGTGGTGGTGGTGGTGGTGGTGGTGGTGTAGTAATGCCTGCAGTTATAGTGACAATAGTATTGTTACTTTTGTAGTGGGTTGAGAAGCAGTAAAAAAAATAGTATTCTGGAAGAGTACGTGGCTAATACGGGGTGTTCAAAAAGTCTCTCCGCAGTGCCATATGATTGTTAGCTGCGCATGCCATATCCTGCAGTGAATATACCAAAATGAAACTCTGTGAAATAAAAGTTATTAATTTATTGAATATTTATTTTTACTTACAAATTTTCACATAAAATGTTGAAAGTATCCCCCCCCCTGTTGTTGAATACACAGTTCAATTCGTCTAATCATGTTTCCAAACACAACTTGTAGCATTTCTTCTGTAACAGAAGCAGTGAAAGTGGATATTGAAGTTTTCAATTCATCTGCGGATTTTGGACGGTTTTTATAGACAGTTGCTTTTGCTGCACCCCAGAAGAAAAAGTCAGGTGGTGTTAGTCAGGCGATCGTGAAGGCCAACGTCCCTGTGAAATTATGTGATCACCAAAAACATCTGCAAGCAGTGACATTGAAATGCGAGCTGTATGCGTGGTTTCACCATCTTGTTCAAAATAACCGTTCAGTATTTCACTTAACACAAGTTCTCCTATGAATGGGTGCAGAATATCACTGCAGTATCGTTGTGCATTTATTGTTTTGTTGAAAAATATGGGACCCTCAATCCGACGTCTAGAAATTGCAATCCAAACTTCTATTTTCACAGAATGAAGTGGTTCCTCATGAATACACAGTGGATTTACAGTACTCCACATACGAGAATTTTGAGAGTTCATGTACCCGGATAAATGAAACCATGCCTAATCAGTGAAAACCACTTCATTAAGAATATCCCTTCCATTCTGTTGAACGAAAGTTATGAACCATTGACAATAATGCAGTCTCTTGCCATGATAAGTATTTTTCAGTTCTTGCATTAATGTCACTTTGTAATGGGAAAAGTTCTAATTTTTTCCTTGCTGCTCAAACACTAACACAGATTTCCTGGGTGAGTTTTCTTACTGACTTATTCAAACTCATGGACATTTTATCGGAAATATCGAGTAGTTTATCCTCAGACAAAATGCTAGGATGACCACTTCTCTGTACATCTGACACTGAACCCGTCCTTCCGAAATTTGTTAAACAAATCTCGCACAGTATCGCGATGTGGGAGTGTTGTCTTCAGGAAAACTGAATTAAATGTAAGAAACTGTAACTGTGCATTTACTTCCAGCTTTGAACACTTGTTTGACTAAAAACATACATTCTTCAATGATTAGCATTTTAACAGTGACAGACGAAAAACGTTCACGTCAACACGTAACGACACACACCAACGATACTACTGACACTGGCTGAGATAAACGAAATAGTGGAATGTTGGGAGAGTCCACTTGAAGGGAAGTAACCCAGGCATGCGCGGCTAACAATTATACGACACTGCAGAGAGACTTTTTGAACACCTCGTAGTTGCTGTCATTATGCACAGAGGCACATAAAATTGTTTATTATTTAGTTACCAGTGTTATAGACTTTAATGTGGATGAGTAGATATATAAAGCTAGAGTGTGAATGCTGGAGACCAATCTGCTGTGCACTCTTAATACATCATGTCATTGTGTGTAATATATTGTTTGCAAGATATAACCAAAACTTAAGAAAATCAACTACATAAGAAATAAAACATTTGCCCAAAATGCCCACTTTAGGTTGTAACACTTGTCAGTATCGATTTTGTTGCTGTGTTTAATATTTCGAAAAGCCAGTTCTTAGGATCATACAGCAACACATCAACCATGATACTTGTTCTGATGTCAAAGGAGGTTGTGTTTCAACATTGGTGCATGTGCACAATAGTGTTTGCTGTTGCCTTAAAAACTAGACATTTCAGATTATTTTCAAAGAAATACTTCATTTGTGAGTATCTGGTAACTAAGTTTGCCTTGGAATTTGGCAACCATAATCACGCCATTGTTAAAGCCCAGATTCAAAGAGAAGAGTGGCTTTGAACTTCACTGTCGTCCTCAAGTGCCACATTCAGTGTTTTAGAATGCAACACACATCGCATAAACTGATACAAAGGGAGCTGGGTAACAAACCAAATAAAATGTAATTGCATTGTCATTATGGGTATATGTTAGAAAATAAAATAATGGGTACTAAACTTTTTCTTTTTTTTTGGGGGGGGGAGGGGGTAATTATTTTAATAACTTGTCATGTTACTGATAAATGTCAATGTGTAAGGGGCCAATCAATCAAAATCACTGTGAGCATTGAGACGATCATCCAAATGATGCACCAGGTGGAAAATACCCCTTTGGTAAAACACTGTGTTCTGCTGTGTGAAGTAGTCATAACTGTCTGCTGCACATCATCAGACAGTTGTGATTGACCCTTCAAGGCCTTAAGGGACTGAAGGCCTTAAAGGGTGGGTGCTAGCGGTGTCTCCCATGAAGGTTGGCGTAATTTCTGCATTGAGACATTTGCGATATAGGGGCTTGTATTGTAATGAGGCAGCAGCACCCTTGGTGCACTATTTCACAATGGTGGTTTTAGACAGACATGCTGCCCCATACACATTCTTCATTCTCCAGTGGACCGAGGGATGTCTATCAATGTTTGTCCTTTGGCAGAAAAAATAACAGAACGTTGGTCCTATTTGGTAATAACGTTGCCATAGTTCTCGTTTCCTCACTTACTGCGAGCACGTCAGACACGAATGCCACACTAATCCCTTGTCTACATGTTGTTGCTTACGTACCCACGTCCTGCTACATAGCATATACAGTGAAACAGTGCCCTCAAACTAACTTTTTAATCGCCCCTTTTATTTGTCACAGGTTGATTTACAAATTAGGACACCATTATAAGACAAACATGTCATTTGTAAAATTTTGTGAAACAGTGAAAACTTGTGGTACGAAATTTCTGTGTTTAACTGCAGTTGTAATGGTTAAATTTAGAATATTTATATGCTCAGCCAATAATATTTTAAGTTTTGTTTAATAGTATTAACCAGTAAGTGTTCTTAATATACCAAACGTTTCTTTTACTGCATGTAAGCTTTTCTATATTATGTAAATTGAAGGAGGAGGGGAGGGAAGGGTTTCATATGTCAGCTCCATCAGGACTTTATGCGCAGTCAGCTGCAACAAGTGAAAATGTGTGCTGGGCCTGGATTCAGATGGGGTATCGCCTGCTTACTAGGTAGTTACGTTAACCATTGCACCACACAGACACAGCATTCATTGCAATTACACGGAATATCTTGGTATGCCCCTCAGCAGATAGGTGGCATTAGGTGAGAATGTGGATCAGCTGAGAGGGTTACCAAGATAGTGCATGCAATTGTGATAAACACAATGTCTGGGTGATGGAGTGGTTAATGCAGCTGCCTGGTAAGCAGATCCTGGGTTTGAGTCCCAGTCTGGCACACATTTTCACTTGTCATCGCAAACTCCTTATAAAGTCCAATGCAGCTGACACAATGAAATCCTTTCCTCCACACTTGCCAGATCGAGCCCCTTAGATTCAGTTTGACTGTAGGGAACAAAAATGTCCCAGGGGGCCATGTTGAGCAAATATAGTGGTCGTCCAGCAGGGTGATGCTGCATTTCTCCATTTCCCCCACCTCCACCTTCAATTTACGTAGTACATGTTACAGCTGTGGATTCTGTGTTGTCTGCTCTTACAGACATGTCCAAAAGAACATAAACTACACATTCATATATACGTAAGCTTTTCTATGAAGCCGCTTCTTATTTATCGTGACTACCCCATACGCAGTACATTACAGTATTTAGTTTTTATTTTGTTCTCTGAATTAAGTGACACTGTCAGGGGGGCTTTGCATTCTTTGTTCACAGTAAAAGTAAACGAGAAAAGAAACTAAACTGGCATTGCAGCGACACAGCTGTCAGCACCCTCACATAATACGGTGTAGCATTTTATAATGAGAATTACTTATGAAGACAAACAATTTTTAAATGGTGTAGCAATCAAATAACTGGACTGGTGCTACAAAACACTTTATTGATTACCAATTACATTACATCTTCCATGTATTGTCCTTGTCGAGCCCTTCAATGCTCCATTTGAATTTTCCATTTGTTCAGAGAAGTACTGGAAGCTTGCTTCTGCCAGTTTGTTGAGAACATTGATCACTTTTGCTTTCACAGCCTCCACACTTGCCAGATCTAGCCCCTTAGATGCAGTTTGACTGTAGGGAACAAAAATGTTCCAGGGGGCCACGTTGAGCAAATACAGTGGTCGTCCAGCAGGGTGATGCTGCATTTCACAATGAATGTGTTATCAGACAAGGTGGAATGGGCTGGCACACCAGATTTTTCTCTCTTTGCTCATTCACTGTGAACGGCAGTCAGAATCTCAATGTTATAATGTTGACTGCCTAATTTTCAAGGACCCTTTTGGTATAGTCCATATCAATTCAGGCAGGCTAGGAAAAATCTTAAATTCATAGTCTCGGATGTTATTGAATTTAGCAAATGTTAAAATGGACTAAGTAAGGAACACACTTTTTTTTTGTTTTCTCCAAAAAAAGTTTCTGCTCAGACATACAGCCCTCCAAAGCTGACACTGCGCGTACCATTTTGAAGATGTGAATTTTGGAAAAAATTTTAAAAAGCTGTATCTCTAGAACAGTTGTAGGTATTTTGTTAGTGGTTTTTTTAATTTGAAAGATAATTGCTTTATGATTACAAAGAAAGCCTCCATGTGGACTTGACTGTCAAAGTTCTGTTACTATAGCATTCTGAACTTTTTATAATGTATGGAAAAAACTTTTTTTTCAAAAATGCCAATCCGTTATTTTTTCCTGTTGATTAATACCATATGGTTCTACATTCCCTGAAAAGGAGAGCTCCCACTTTCAGGTTGAACAACTTTTACAAACAATTGAAATTTTAGCCATACATAAAACTTGTCATATTATCACATAAAAGGCTCTTGAAAATCGAGAGGGCTGTGGATGTGTAATATTTCATGACTCTCGTAAAATCCTCAGCATTCTTAATCACAGCTGTCTGGAAAGATTGTTTTGTAGTGCATAAAATGTACCTTTTCACTCACAATTTTTTGACCTTCAACTGTTGTAATTATAGTGTCTTCTTTTGTTGGCACTCTGGTAAGAATAGTACCATTAACCCACTCAGTTGGCACAAGCGACTTACTCAGTTCAAACAACTGGTAACAATTTTTAAAATGACTAGGAGCACCATCAGAAATAATGATCTTCTCTGCCCCTGTTTGCAGTTGAATTTTGCGCATTGCTAGCAAAGCATTTGCTGAGTCATGTCCTGTGTCATCACTTAAAACTGCAACATTTGTAGTCTTGTTTTGAAAATATTTCACTCCTGTAAAAATTGAAACCTGTTCATTACTCCAATGATACCCTTGTACTTCCTGTGGAGAATTATGTAGCAGTTCTCAGCAAAATCACAGTGAAGCACTTAACATAGTTCTTCAGCCTGTACACACCCTTTCACTTCTGCAATGTGGTGTTGTTGTTGTTGCAATTTCTTCACATCCTTCCTCCTCTGGTGGGAGGATCCACCATTCTGTGAAGTTTGTGGTGTGCTGCTTTCAGTTCAGCATATTGTGGCTAGATGTGGCCTGTATACTGATATTAGGGCGGCCCTCAGTCTCGCTGGAGATCCAGCAGATACCGATACCAGTGTTAAAAAAGTGGTGAAATTTTGTGAACTGTCAGGCCTCATCCCTAAATTGGTGGGGAAGGGTAGCAATCTGTAATACGTTATAAACTGATCTACATATGGGGACAGCCTTCGTCCACACCCATGAGATTGGCATGTTGACTTTTCGTCAGGGCACTGATGACCAAGATGTTGAGTGCCCCCTCAACTGCAATAATAATAATAATAATAATAATAATAATAATTTCAGAAGCTGGTTTGTTACTGCTTTCACTGACTGTTTACAAAGTTCACATATGAAACTGCCGAAGGCAACAGTTTTCTTAATTCATTTATTTTCATCCCATGTTACAAGTGTAACTTCTGCAGAGTTACCTGCTACGTCTTCCAGGCCGAGTGTGTGTAAAGGCAGTCCTATCTTTCCAGGGTAGGCACCACATTCTTCAAACAGAGAAGTCTCTTGCTTTACGTTGCAGACTACTAATGACTTGACACGCCCAGCCAAGGTGTCCTATGTCACATGCTCCAGTAAGTTCTTCAAAGTTACCGCACAAAGTTCAAAAATCGAGCAGTACACACATAAACAGACATCTCTAGGTGGGTGTGAAACTACCCACTTTGGTTGTAGTGCATAAAATGTACCTCCTCACTTCACAATTTTTTGACCTTAAACTGTTACGGTTATAGTGTCTTCTTTTGTTGGCACTCTGGCAAAGAACGATACCATTTACCTCCCAGATAAAATGACTGCACTATTTGAACTTGAGTTGCTTCTACATTAATGATCATAATAGGTATCTGGTCTTCCAAAGACACCTTTTACAGACCTCAAATTTCTTGATTTGTCTACCATGTATTTTGATACTGATAGAATGTGGTTCAAAATTGTTTTCTTTGAAAATGTCCCTGGAATAGTAGTTAAAACTTGTGCCTTTCACTGTAGGATGCACAGTATTCAACAGTTGAATTGATATTTGTGAAAAATTCCTGGCAAGAGGTATAAGAGTGCTTTTGTTCATTTTCTTCTGAAGATGGAATTTCTACTTTGAAGAGAGTGGTCAGTTTTGCTGTAGTGTATTCATCCCTAGCTTTAGTAATTTCTCTGTGCTTTCTTGATGCATAGAGCTTATGACTCAACTTCACTGACAATGATTTCTTAACAGAACATACACCTACCTCTGTAGTTGATTTATTCAGGGTACTTAATTCTTCCTCTGTTGATGTAAAATTTGCATCATCTATACCATGGGAAGCTTCACCTTGTTCAGATACTATCATTGTTCTTATTCTGCCTAAACACTTAAAACACACAAAGTTGTCACTGGCAACATCTTCACTTGTTTAGTCTTCAAATGAGAACACTTATTCCCAACCTGGACAAAGGCTCTTTTTTTCTTATATATCACTCTTTTTATGGATATACAAATAGTCAACACACTTGACTCTCCTTATAGTATAGTCAGAAGACATTGCACAGTCCTTTTCACAAAGCACACTGCAACTGTGTCGTGTCAACTGACAAATTCCTCACGAAAACACACAACTCTCTGGATGGTCTCAGATTTCTCAGAAGCCTCTTCAGTAAACAAATTAGCAATGAAAAACTATATTACAGAAACCTGAAATGAACAACCACAACAAAGAAACTACAACAAAGTGTAAGAAATAACTGCAACAAAGAAAGTGGAAAGAAATAACTGCAACAAAGAAAACAGAAATAAACCTCGTAACAAAGAAATTAACAATACCAGAGAAGTAAAGTTGCTACTCACCATAAAGCAGAGATGCTGAGTCGCAATAGGCACAACAAAAAGATTCACACAATTACAGCTTTAGGCCATTAAGGCCTTTGTCTCACACACACACACACACACACACACACACACACACACACATGTATGTCTGAGTGTGGTTTGTTCTCTAAGGCTGCAGGTGTGTGTGTGTGTGTGTGTGTGTGTGTGTGTGTGTGTGTGTGTGTGTGAGAGAGAGAGAGAGAGACAAAGGCCTTAATGGCTGAACGCTATAATTGTGTGAATCTTTTTGTTGTGCCTATTGCGACTCAGCATCTCCGCTTTATGGTGAGTAGCAACTTTCCTTCTCTGGTATTGTTACATTCCATCCTGGATTTTCCATTTGATTTTAACAAAGAAATTCGTTAGAAACAACTTCAGTGAAGACCTACATTACACATTATTTTTAAAATATAACGTGTCCAACTTAAAAGTGGAAGCTCTCCTTTACAGAGACTACCTTCCTGAAGTGATACGGATTATGCCTCTCTGAATCATAGGTAAAGAAACTACAATTATTCTGTAGCAGTTTTCCCTAGTTTCACAACAAAATTGAGGTTAATGTGTTGCTCCATCTGAACTCTTTGCATTTTCCACCTAGACACTAGCACCAAAATATCAGCACACATTTGCTACAGTGAGACTGAATAATGTTAACTGGGACCCCTCAAGCCCAGGACAGGGAGCATCAACTGACACAACCATCTTCAAACTTGCCATGATGCATTTGCTGTTGGCGGGTAGCAGCACCAATCCACTTATTTGCCACACCTCGTAGTATAATAAGTAGGGGTGATGTGGGACTTTCAAACAGAAAGCTTTAGATTCTTACAGTAATATAAACACTTGATTTCAAGGAAAATATTAAGTGTGATATAGGCAAGTCCAAGGTAAAACAAGCAAGCAATGGAATTGATGTAGATAATTACAATACTGTAGTTCAGGCATATAGCAGTGGGTAGAAAGATAAACAAGAATTAAATATAGCAACTCGACCTGTATTTGTTTTGTAGAACACATTCATAAGGTCAGCTACTTTGTTCAAATTCTTGTGTGTGCTCATTTTCCATGCAGTGCCTCTCTTTTATGATTTTCTTTTATTAACTGTCCAGTAATGCACACCAGCAAAAATAAATGAAAAGATATAAATTATTTTCTACACCTTTCATTTCTTCTGAACGACCCCACCAACCTGATTTCCAAAACCACCAGGATACCACAAGAACTATTGGTTTAGCTTAAAAATGTTGAATGATTGTACCTCCTGTCAGAAACTACTGCTCTATCCTGAATTATACCTGCCAACCTCTACAAGGGTAATGATTTAGTAGTATTGTATTGTGAGATGAAATATAGGCCACCTGCTATTCTCTTCATCCCACACCCAGTAGCATTCGTTGTCTGGTCAATATTTTGTTCAGACCTATTCTAGGCACCAGGCAACATGGCCAAGTGGTTAGCGCACTGGACTCACATTTAGGAGGATGATGGTTCAAACCAGTGTCCGACCTTCCTGATTTAGGTTTTCCATGATTTCCCTAAATCACTTCAGGCAAATAGCGGGATGGTTCCTTTGAAAGAGCATGGTCGATTTCCTTCTTCATCCTTCCCTAATCCGATGGGATTGATGATCTTGCTCCTCACCCAAATCAATCAGCCAACTCTTCTTGACCCATTTTGAATCCCTATGGTTCATTTGAAATTTCATCCACTGCTAAATTTGTTCCATGTTCCCTTCTATCAGTGCTAAATCTAGTTCCATCTTTCCTGTGTGAGGTTTCCCATCTGGAGTGTCAGTTTACATGTTACTGCTGCAGCTTTTTATGTTAACATCATGATCAGTAAAATGTTGAGGACAAACGGGCACAGACGAGGAGTCTTATTTATATCTGACAGAAGTTCTGGCAGAGCATGCACAAAAACACTTGAGCCATAATCTAGTAGCAGCTTCATTGCCTCAGTTGTTTCCTTTGTCCTGCACCAATCCGGGAATTTGCTCTAGAATGCTTGGTTGGTGGCTTGTACACTCCTTGGCATCAACATTTTCTGAATGGTACCATTGGTTTACCTCCTTTTTGTCTCTTCCAGACTACTACTTTAAGCTCTCCCAATTCTTTACTTTTATTTATCATTTCTCTTTTTTGTATAATCAGTTTTCTTTTCTTTACAGCTCATTCTGATCTGTCGTTACAGTTACGTCTTACCATTGGCTGTCGTTTCTTTCTTTTTTTATATATATGTTTGTTTTTCAAATGGTTTCTGTATTCGGAATTCATTGTTGATTTTTTAAACACTTAACTGATTGTCTTCTACCCATTTCTCTGTTATGTGAGATGAACAGACACTGGTGCTAAAATCTAGCCTCTGTGCAACCTTATCATTTTTGTCTATTTACTGCTGTCTGGTAAGCTGATTTTTTTCTGCTTACATTTGATCGTACTTTGATTTTAGAGACACGCAGTGCCTTGATTTTGGAGAGACACGGTGTTTGTGATTGTCATTTGTTGCACAACTATTTCCTATTAATATATGTGGCAACACATTTAAAAATTAAACTTTTACTGTAAACTTTTCATTGTAAATACTGTAGTCTATGTTGATATTGGCATATAGCAGACTGCCATACTTAAAGAACATTTTTCTACACTTTGTTTCAGATTGATTTTCGACGGTGAATGCGAAGGGCACAGAGCTTATCCAGATTGGAAAATGGCTGCCCTTTCTACAGAGTCTGTTAAAATAGAAGCAATGGAAGAGCGTCAGGAAATGTTAACAATGAAGAAAATACTACACGAAGAATATGTTCGTTGGTCAGAAGCCAACAGTGGTCATATAAAACTTGTTTCTCAAATTGTTAATGATGGACAAATCTGCTTAGAATTCTCCGTTGGTAATAGTGGGACATTTACCTTGGTTTGTCCATCGGACTATCCTAATCATGAAGACAGTTTTTTCATTGAGAGATCAACACTCCATGGTACATGGTGTGTTGCTCTTAATGAATATATAGTTGATTCTGACTGCTGTCCATCTCTGAAGACTGTGCTGGACAAGGCACTTAGACTGTATCTCAAAGACGAACAGAGTAGTATGTGCAGTAGTTCTGATGACTCTGCAGAAGATGAAGAGATACCTATGGAAGAAGATGAAAGCTATGATGCAGATATCATTATCGAAGAGAAGAAGAAACGATGGCGAAAAAAAGAAGCATCTTTAAGAGCTGTCGACAATAATCCAAAAGCACCTGACATGTTTCAGAACACTTCTAAGGATCATCCTGAACAAGTCTTCAGCAGCTCTGCAGCATCAGGAATCCTGACAAATGATTTGGTTAACATAATGATGTCAGCAAAACGCAGTGGCATAGCAGCAGAACCAGTTGATGACAATATATATCAGTGGTATGTTTATCTGTCATCATTCACTCCTGGAGGCCCTTTGGCTCAAGATTTGAATCAGATTAAGGAGCATTTTGGATATAAGTACATACAGCTGCAGCTTGATTTTACAATGGATCTCTATCCATTTTATCCACCAGTTGTTAAAGTTATACGACCTCGTCTTGTGGGCTCCACCATAAATTCTGTTGCAACGTTGGATCTGCTGAAATTGTCCAACTGGAATCCAGCCCGGGATATGAAATCAGTTTTGGAAGAAATCAAGGACTATCTTGATAAGAACAGCAGACTCAATATTAAAACAAAACGAAATGACAGACTTAGGTTCCCTCAGGGAGCTTATTTAGACATTGAAAATCATTTAATGCGCCTAACATTTGTAAGTGAAGTTCCATTATCTAATACAAAGGCTGCTGATAGTTCTGGTTGGACTGCAAAAGTTCCATGTACTAGTGAAAGTGAAATTCCAGTTGTTGCAGGAAAGAAGAAAGATTACAAAAAGACGTGGTTTCCACGTGGTACTGGATACAGTTCATCTACACAGTCTGGTTGGGATGTGAAAGCATACCTTGCAGCTCAAAAGGAAAAGGATCATCAGATTGAACTAGTTCTCAGAGGAATTCTACGTGAGATTGAAAAAGTTTGTGGGATATCGAAAGGTAGATCTTCATTCCAAGTGTACAACAGTGTTTCATTTCCAACATCTAGCTCATTTGCAAAGTTTGAGACTTCAAGCACAGAAGTTGGAGGTTCTAGTGCAGCTGTTGGAAGTGCAATTGCGAATAATGAAACACCATGCGAAGATATTGAAATGCCTTTAGAGAATTTGAGTGAGAGTGAAAATGTTGAACTATCAGAAGTCTCGTCAGATGACGAAAAGTGGGCTATTGATGGTGTTGAAGAGCTGTGCAGTGTCTTGGCTGATTCTAGTTTGCTACCATTTTTGGAATCCAAATTAAAAGTAACATCATTTCTTGATATCTGTCAACATACTTCAGTCTATCAGCGTGTTGTTGACATTATAAACACTATTGCCACACAGCCCAAGTTGGTTCCACTCTTATGGCATTTACCTGGCCGGGCTAATTCCATGTATGATTTGATCAGCCAGCTAGAGAAGGAAGCAGAATCAATTGTGTCAAAACTGAAAAAAACTGCTGAGAATGGAACTGCAGGGAATCTAAAAAAGTTTGAGAGAGGAAGGGGGAGGAAATGTACACTGTTTAATGACTGGGCAGGTCACGATTTGTCTCTTGGCATGTATGAGCCACAATTATCGGGGAGAACAGATTCTGATGATGAAATATTTTCAGAAAGTAAAAAACCCATCAATGAGCACACTTTCGCTAATGAATTTTGTCGCATGAGCCAAGCTGTTAAAGAAGCGCTTCAGAATTGTGGGCTGCTAGACAAATCAGCATCAACCAGTGAAGAGGGTGAAACTTCAGAAGGAAGACGTGTTGGTATAAACACCCTTGATGTTGCACGGGCATACAAGGATGCCTTGAAAGACCTGCAGTTTCTTAGTTGTGACATTGACGGTAAGTGGATTCCTTTCAGCACAAATGGAAATGTAATAGTTTTACAGCACATATCAATTCCATCTTGAAGTTTCCAGGGTATAGACATATACTTTGTCAAAATTTGGTTCATATAGAAACTAATTAGTAAATTTTGGGTTATTTATATTTGATTGTAAAGCAAGTGATTTTATCAGTTAGTTTCTTTGTGTTGTCATTACATTCAGTTTCAAATGTGAACTGCATGCCAAACATCTTGTACCCAGAATGATCTACAGACACACAGTCACACTGGACCATTTGCCACTCTTATATTACACCAGAAATAAAGGCAAGAACTGATTAGAATTTTACTCAATGGGGGGCAGAGTACCAAACAAAACAGAATGCAAAATTCTACCTGCAAGCAAGACAAAAAGGATGAAGTTTGATGATAATGTAGAAAGTAAGTATAAATAACACTGCTTATGTAATCACAGTTTTTAGTAGTTGTTCTTAATAGTGTGTCCAGTCACATTGTGACCAACCTTCAAAAGCAGAATACAGTAACCACTTCTTGCAGTGTGGCCCACTGTGTGACATGCAGGAAGAGTCATTGAAGTTCAGAAGGTAGGTGGTCCCATAGATTCTCAATAGAGTTTGAATCTGGGGAGTTTTTGACCAGAAGAGTACAGTAAACTCATCGTGGTAGCTCTTCAAACTATGCACGTGCTTGCAAGCTGTGTCACTTGGTTCATTGCCCTGCTGACAGATGCCTTTGTGCAGAGGAAAAACAAACTGCATGTAGTGGTGCACATGGTCCTCAAGGACAGATGCATATTTGTGTTGATCCAGTGTCTCTTCGAGAATGATGCTATCACCCAGGGAGTGTCACAAAAACCTTCCCCAGACCATAACACTCCTTCCTCCGGCATAGACCCTTGACAGGCGGGGTGCTGACCATTTGACTGATGAGCCGTAAAATGTGATTCATCTGAAAAGGTCACATGTCCTCGCTTAGTGGACATCCAGTTGTGGTATTGGTGTGGAAATTCCAGCCTTTGTTGCTGATGCACAGCAGTCAGCGTGGATGCGTGAATCAAGTGCCTGCTCTGGATGCCCTTATGCAGCAGTGCTCATTGAATGGATATTCAGGAGATGCTGTTGGTAGCGCCTTGGTTCATTTGGGAAGTCAGTTGCTCAACAGTCGCACATCTATTCTCCCATACACATATCTGCAGCTGTCATTCACCCGTCACTAATGGCCTGTGGTGCACCACTGTTCTCTCAGTTCCTGTATTGGACGGTGTCATTTTGCCTTGCATGGTAAACTTCAACCATAGCAACATTGTCAGTTTACAAACTTAGTTGCTTCATAAATCCTTCAACCCTTGGCCCGAAAGCCAATGAGCATATCGTTTTGGATGTCAGATAAATTGATTAGTTTCACATTCCAACTACTGCACTGTTTTCCATGTCCCCTTGACATGATTTATGTACTCTCCACTGCTAGTGCTGCCACCTGCCATCTGAGACTGATTACCACAAGTTGACATCGAATGTAGACATTTGTCACATTGTTGTGACTGGAACCATGTAGACTACATCAAAAGAAAAATGTTCATTGCTTTTTTTGTATGCTTCTGTCTGCTCTCATAGAGTTGTCTAAGATTTTGAGAAGGAGCCTCTAGTGTTCAGAAACACTTTTTAAATTGCACATTATTTTAACACTAACATGCAGAGTTGAACCTGTCACTGCATTTGCTCAGAATATTGGCAAACTTGTGCCATAGTTCTGGTGAGATGTAAAAAATTGAACTAAAGGTAAAAACAGTTATCTTTACTCCTAAAATCGTACCTTAGTTCCATATTTGATTGCGTATGTTGCTGTCTGTATAAGTTTGTACATTATTTATTTAACTGTAGTTTTTAAGGTGCAGCTAATAATTCTTTACTTAAACATTCTGTGTGTAATGAAATAAGACTTAATATGTTACCACTACAGTGTTTTGAGTTGCTTTTATACAATTTATATATTTTATTTATTGATTTTTAACGTTGGACTTGTATTTGTAAGGATGGCAGTTAGTCCCTGTTAACTCTCCAGTTACAGATTTTCTATGCTTTCCTACACAGCTTAAGGGAAATGTCCTTGAAGGTTCCTTTGGAAGGACATAATGCTGACTTATTTCTTCATATTTCCCAATCTGAATTAGGTTCCATATCAAATGACATCATTTTTGACAGTACATTAAACCCTTGCTTAAAATATATATTTATATATATATTCATCTCCAATAGTCACCAACAAACCCAATTCACTTAGTCCTGAATTTCCTCCTTATTCCTACATAGGCTGAGAAAGGAGCTGATCTTTTGTTGACACTATTACAGCATATGGGAATATGGACAATGAATTGGCAGATGAAGCAGCACAGGGGCTTCACAATATCACTAACAATGTGCAACCCCTGTAGAGGCAATGATTCACTGTGATGAATCATTTGCAACTGGGGGAGGGAGAGGGG
Organism: Schistocerca serialis cubense; assembly: GCF_023864345.2. Taxonomy (NCBI): domain Eukaryota; kingdom Metazoa; phylum Arthropoda; class Insecta; order Orthoptera; family Acrididae; genus Schistocerca; species Schistocerca serialis. The sequence continues at coordinate 609,409,809 of NC_064643.1, read as the reverse complement.
GGGGGGGGGGGTGAATGCGTTTGAATGAGGAAAAAGAAGCAAACAAGCTGCAGTCAGTGAAGGCAGTTGCATGGCAGTGGACCAACTCCTTTGAATTACTGAAGCAAGATACATTACTACTTTGCCTCAGAATAGCACATCGATTTCATCCTCCAATGGCAGCTCCCACATTTGCTGATGATCGTAATGTACGAACATACACAGAGTGAGGTCACATGGGACTCACATTTGGGAGGACAACTGTTAGTAACCCTGTCCAACCATCCTGATCCAGGTTTCCCTAAATCACTTACGGCAAATGCCAGGATAGTTCCTTCAAGAGGGCACTACCATTTTTTGTCCTCATCCTTCCCTAATCTCGGCTTATCTTCTGTCTATAATGATTTCGTTGTCAGTTGGTTGTTAAACATTGATCTTATATCCTTGTGGAACACACTTATGACTATCTGGGGAATTGTCATTTATTTGTGCCAGTGACATGAGATATTAAAATAATTTGTCCTTTACGAATTTGCAGCTGCCATACAAACTGGTCCCAATTATGCTCAATTGTATTCATCTCAGCAGATCCGCAGACTATTCCATTCGCTTGGTTCCTGCTTCCTGGAGGAAGGCTTCTATGAACTGGGCACAGTTTGCCTGTGCATTATTGTCGTGATAGATGAATTCAATTTGTAAATGTTGAGTGTAGTTCTCTGCAACAGATTGCGGGATCCTAACATTGCACAGCCCTCAAATAACCCTTGATAGTAATGAGAGGAATCAGGCATTTATGTATACACTGAAGCATCAAAGAAAGTGGTACAGGCGTGCATATTCAAATACAGAGATATTTAAACATGCAGAATACAGCACTGTGGCCGGCAACGCCTGTATAAGACAAAAAGTGTCTGGCACTATCATTACATTGGTTACTGCTGCTACAATGGTAGGTTATCAAGATTTAAGTGGGCTTGAATGTGGTGTTATAGTTGGTGTGCAAACGATGGGACACAGCCTCTCTGAGGTAGCGATGAAGTGGGGATTTTCTTGTTCTAACATTTCACGAGTGTATCGTGAATATCAGGAATCCGGTAAAACATCAAATTTCCAGCATTGCTGCGGCCGGAAAATGATCCTGCAAGAACGGAACCAACAGTGCCTGAAGAGAATCATTCAATGTGACAGAAGTGCAACCCTTCCGCAAATTGCTGTAGATTTTAGAGCTGAGCCATCAACAAGTGTCAGCGTGCGAACCATTCAAGGAAAAATAATCAGTATGACTTTCAGAGCCAAAGGACCATTTGTGTACCCTTGATGACTGCACGACACACAGCTTTTTACACCTTGCCTGGACCAGTAAACACCAACAATTGGACTGTTGATGATTGGAAACATGTTTTCTGGTCGGACTTCCCTCATTTCGAATTTTATTGAGTGGATAGAAGAGTACAGGTATGGATATCAAGACAACCAGGTAGATGCAGTGTTTCTTGATATCTGAAAAGCATTTGACTCTGTACCGCACCTTTGCTTATCATCAAAAGTACAACCATATGGGGTATCAAGAGAAATTTGTGACTGCATTGAGAACGTTTTGGTAGGGAGGACACAGCGTGTTGTTTTGGGTGGAGAGTCTTCGTTAGATGCAGAAGTAGATTGGGTGTTTCCCAGGGGAGTGTGTTGGGATCCTTGCTGTTAATGCTGTATATTAATGACCTTGCAGACAATATTACTAGTAAAATCAGCCTTTTTGCAAGTGATGCACTTATCTATAATGAAGTACTATGCGAGAGAAGCTTCATAAATACTCAGTGAGATCATGATAAGATTTAAACATAGTGCAGAGATTAGCAACTTGCTTTAAATGTTCAGAAATGTAAAATTGTGCACTTTACAAAACGAAGAAACGTATTATCCTATGACTATAATATCAGTGAGTTACTTATACAAATACCTGGGTGTAACACTTTGTAAGGATATGAAATGGAATGATCACATAATTTCAGTCATGGGTAAAGAAGGTTGCAGGCTTCGGTTTATTGGTAGAATACGGAGGAAGTGCAATCAGTCTCCTAAAAACATTGCTTACAAATGGTCGCTGGATTATTTAATCCATTGGAGAGTTTATTTAATCTAGTGTTACAGTCGATTGAGGCCAGGATAATTATGAGAGCGGACAATGTGCTGTAAGGATAACTCGCATTTGCACAGTTCAGAAAAGCTGGTGGTGGAGGGAAAGATCCAGGTGGATTCGGTAGTGAAGCAACCATCGAAATAGTCTGTTATGTTCTGCTGCATGTTTGACAGTGGGTAGTCTACTATGCTCTTGACCAGAGTTCGGCAGTGGCTGTTCATCCTGGTAGACAGATGGTTGGTAGTCATACCAATATAAAAAGCCATGCAATGACTTAACCACAGCTGGTAAATGATGTGACTTCTTTCAGAGGTGGCCTGGTTCCTCAAGGGGTGGGATAACAATGTGGCAGTGCTGGAATAGGAAGTGCTCGTTGGGTGGAATGGGGATGTTTTGCATCTGGGTCTTTCACTGGGATCTGATCCTTGTGGGAAGGGATTGGGGTTGAGTGTGGCATAGGGATGGACTAGGATGTTGTGGAGGTTGGGTGGGCAGTGGAAAACCACTGTGGGGGGTGGAATTATCTCTGATAAGACAGCCTTCATTTCAGGGCACGATGTAAAGCAGTCAAAGCCTTGGTGAAGGATGTGGTTCAGTTGTTAGTCAAATGTCAAATGTGGTACTGGGTGACAAAGGGGACTCTCCTCTGTGGCTGGTTCTTGGGGTTGGGCGGGGGGGGGGGGGGGGGGGGGGGAGGAGGAGGAGGAATGTGTGGGAGGATTGGGGGTGTGAGTGGAAGTGGCACAGATCCATTTGCAGGCTGGTTCTGGTGGATAGTGCTTGTTTGTGAAGGCCTTGATGAGACCCTCAGCATATTGAGAAGGGAATTTTTGTCACTGCAGATACACTGTCCCCAGGGTATGGGAGGTATTTTTTGGCGTGTAAGGAATGACAGCTGTCAAAATGCAGATACTGTTGGTGGTTGGTGTGTTTAATATGGAGAGGTGTGGATGGATCCATTAGTGATAAGGTGGCAAGCTGGATTGATGACAACATTAAGTGGATGTGAGAGAAAGTGTTGAGGTTGTGAAGGAAAGAAGATAATGTGTCTTGGCCGTGAGTCCAGATCGTGAAGATATAATCAATGAACTTGAACCAAGCTAGGGGTTTGGTGTTTTGGGAGGCTAGGAAAGTCCCCTCTGCATGGCCCATAAAAAGGATGACATAGAAGGATGCTATGTGGATGCTCATGGCTATGCCATGGATTTGATTATATACCTTGATCAAAGGAGTAATAGTTGTGAATAATGATAAAGTTAATATGGTGTATGAGGAATGAGGTTGTGAGTTCAGTCTGAAGGGCATTGGGGAAGGTAGTGTTAAATACTGTTAAGACCATGAACATGAGCGATGTTGGTTTATGAGCAGGTAGTGCCAACAGTGACAAGCAGGGATCCAGGAAATGGGGTGGGGGGTGCTGGAGAGTTGAAGAAGGAAGTTGTTGGTATCTTTGACGTGGGAGGCTAGACTACAGGCAATTGGTTGGAGGTGTTGGTCAATGAGGGCCAAAATTTTTTCAGTGGGGGCACAATAACCAGCTACTATGGGGCGTCCAGGATTGTTGGGTTTGTGGGTATTGGGGAGCATGTAGAAGATGGGTGTGTGGGGTGTCACAAGAGGAGGGGGGAAATGGATTCTTGGAAGAGCCTAACACTTTAAGCAGTGACTGGAGGTTATGTCAGATTTCTGGGGGGGGGGGGGGGGATTTAATACTGACTACGGTAAATGATGTAGACAACAGCTACTCAGTTGTTTCACAGTTCTTTACTTTTACTGTTAACAACCCCCAATATTAGTGTGTTATATGGCCAGTTCACTATTGGTCAACTTCTGATAAGCCTCATTAATAGCTTGCAGTCAAACATCAGCATACTGCTACAATAGTTTGTTGTTAAAGATCTATAAGCAACAAATACCTAACCACGCAATTCACAGTTCTTGCAGAGTAATAAGGTATGTGTGACACTATTTCTCAAATAAATTGAACAGACACTGTCATTGTTCTAACACACAGCTTATTTGTGTTACACTAATTCCACTGTTCAGTTGGCGCATTACTCTAATACAGACTTCCCGTCTGAAAATCGGCCGTGGAATGACTGACTCAGGACCAAAAATCGGGCCTTTGTATATTCTCTCAATACGAGGTACTGAAACTATACATTTCAGTTAACTGCTTACATCAAAACATTTTTCCTTTTTAACAGTTTCTTCTACCACAAAGGTTAGGCTGTATTATTTGTTTAAATAATGAAATTAACAGGTGTAGTTATGCAAACAATACTTTTGACCGACCTGGTAATTATTTTGTAATTAATTAAGGGCTGGCTTTACTAATTTTTTTCAAATAGAGCCAAATAAATACTTTAAGAATCCTAGTAGTTCTTCTTCCAAATGTTTATAATTAGACAATTTATATTTGTTTATAAGTCAAAATAGAATCTAAGTCATGAAACAATTACAGGTGTCACCCTGTAACAAAATATATTAACTAGGATAGTCAAAATAAGTTGGGAAATTAATTACATACACAAAACTAAGCATAAAATTGGATCTGGTACTATATTCTTTAAGACTGAGGGCTATCCTTTCTCTTTTAAAGAAATTCAGATTATACTCATGGATTTTAAAGGTAATTAGGCAAAAATGAAAATAAAATGAATTTAAGGAGGCGGATGGCAAAACAAGAGAGAAAGTAAAAAGATCCCAGCTTGCTTTGTTACAAACCCAACTTGCCACCTCCCTGGATGTTGACCACCACCTATCTGATGGATCCTTTCAGACCTCTCTCCACATTAAACACACAGCCACCAGAAGTATCTGCATTTTGACAGCTCTCATCCCTTGCACACCAAAAAATCCCTCCCATACAGCGCAGCCACCAGGGGACAGTGTATCCTCGGTGACAAACTCCCTTTTCTCAAAATGCTGAGGGTCTCACCAAGGCCTTCACAGACAGACACTGTCCCCAGAACTAGTCTGCTAATAAATCTCCTGTCCCATTTCCCCTCACACACCCAATCCTCCCACCACCTGCCTCACCAGCCCGAAGAAAAAACCACAGAGGAGTGTTTGCTTCATCACCCAGTACCACCCTGTACTGGAACAACTGAACCACGTCCTTTGCTAGGGCTTTGATTACCTGACATCATGCCCTGAGAGAGGGACATCCTACCAGTTATAATTCACACCCCTCCTACAGTGGTTTTCTGCCACTCACCAACCTCCAAATCATACTAATCCATCCCTATGCCACACTTACCATCTCTGTTGTAATCATTGTTAGGCTTTTTATATTGGTATGACTACCAACCATCTGTCCAGAAGGATGAATGGCCACCACCAAACTGTGGCCAAGAGCAAAGTAGACCACCCTGTGTCAAACGTGCAGCTGAACACAACACACTTGATTTCAATGGCTGCTTCACTAACCAAGCCATCTGGGTCTTTCCCTCCAACAGCAGCTTTTCTGAACTGTGCAAATGGGAGTCACCCTTGCAGCACATTGTCCACTCCCATAATTATCCTGGCCTCAATATACTGTAACATATTGTCTCCACACTCTCCACCCAACAGTTTCCACCACTTTCGTCCTATCATCTCCTCCATATTCTCATCTCGCACCCTGTTTGTCGCCCTCAGCCAGTGCATCCATCTATCTTTCCCTGCTCGTCTCCTTTACTCCCTCCACCTCCCTGCCTCACAACCTCCTGTTGGCATTCTAGTCCCTGCACACTCCACCAGACAGCATTTGTCTCTCTCCCCATTCATGCACTACTGTCCCACCCCCTTCCCCATCCTGTTCAGTTTGGTGCTTGCATCCCATGTGGTAGTTGCATTCTGGCCCAAGATGCTGGAGTTGCCCATCATGTGTGCGTGCTTGAGTGTATGAATGGTGTGTGTCTTTCTCTTCCTGATGAAGGATGTGGCTGAAAGCTTTATGCAAGTGGGAGAAGTACTGGCAGAATTGAAGCTGTGAGGATGGGTCATGAGTCGTGCTTGGGTGCTCCAATGGTAGAGCACTTGCCTGCAAAAGGCAAAGGTCCCAAGTTCGAGTCTCAGGCCAGCACACAGTTTTAATCTGCCAGGAAGTTTCTTTATGTAAGTGTTTTAATTGTGCCTGTCTGCAGCTTAACATGTCTCCTTCATGGTAAGCAGCAACCTCTTTCCCTATATTGGTGATATTCCTACCTGGAGTTTCCATTGTTTGAATTTAAAAGGATTTATCCAATCGTAGTGATTCAGGAAAGTAAGTATTAGCATTTACCTCACATACTACAGAGGGAAACCATATGACCAGTTCTGTACAAGGGGATCTAAACTCCAGTTTTCATTTGGATTTTAGAAGGGATATCCCTTTGTTAACACCAGTAATGCAAGCAAAATGGGGGCAGATCAACCAGGATGAAGTGTAATTTTAAGAAATCTCTTACATCTGTATCATCTCAAAGAAGCATCCAAGAGTTGTTTGCACAAATTTGCTTTACAGCATAATTTTTGACCAGGGATCACACGTGGCAATTTGTAATAAATGGGTAGCACATCGAAAACAGAAGAACCATACATGAAAAGTTTAATGCACATCATTTATGTATATAGGATTCAGAAATGTACTGGCAAGTTGTTAACTGATGAGTGAATCTTTGGTGTGCCCTTTCCTGTTGTGAGTAAATTTCATCATGTAAAATGGTTTCAATTTGTAATTCATTATTAGTTTACTTTGTTACTCATGATGTATTTATGGATATTATGAATGATATAACTAATTCTTTTACTCATGTTTCCCATTGTTTAGTAGAGGATAATGCTCCCCATAGCCGTAGTTTTCTGTCATGTTTTACTACATAGTATTTTTGTTTTTAATTTTTACTGAAATTAAGGTATTTTCCCCAGCTTTTATTCACACACACACACACACACACACACACACACACACACACACACACTCTGAAGACATAGTTAATTGTAGGTTGGGGGGTGGGGGTGGGTATGTGTTCAAATGTTCATGGTTGTCTGCATCATCAAGCTTCCCTTTCCAGTTATTAGGGATCTCATTTGAACAGATCACACCCACCTGAGATTAAGTAATGAAAATATAATGTCTTAAGAGATTTGAATTACATTTTGCTCTTCAAAATGTTTTTTAGTTAGTCCTTGTAGCACTGTAGGGCAGACACTGTCTGTTTTCTGTCAGTACTAAGCTTGTCAAATGACTTTGCAGAGAACTCTGCTAACAGTCAAGTGCTGAATGTAACTGGTTCATCAGTGTCTTTCACTGAGACTTCATCCCTGCCTTCATAAAAACAGTGACATTATATTTCATTTAAAATTACTTGATAGACAGCATCTATCACTTGGTGCTACAGTGTTATCACATGTTAAGGTGACTTACAAACACAGTGTATCATTTTACAAGTGTTGATATGCTCTTCATGTAACACAGAGCAATGTTGGAAGCTGCTGCCATCAGATAGGGTGGAAACATGAGATGCTCTCTGCAGCTGATTTAAAATTTACCTATGGCTGAAGTGGGGCAGACAATGCATTTTGTAGCCCTAAAATTACATTCGCATCCTAACCTAACCACAGCCTCTTGATGTGCAGTGTAGCCAAGAAAACGGTGGCCAGCAACCTGCAGCAGAACTATTAATGATGCTCACTTTGCTCATGGAGATCAAAGCTGATTTGTGCAAGCAAACTCAAGACAGTTTTAGCACTACAGCCAAACTGTAACTTCTCACTTTTGTTACATGACACTGACCGAAGAGCAATCCTGGTTGGAAGTCATTTACAGCTTCTAGGTGACACAGGCAGATTTCAAAAGAGAGGAGGATAGGAAAATGATATAGCAAAAGATTAAAAATTAGATTGAAAACAATTAGTTTAAAATAATAATAGAGCTATATTGGTAAAGATTTAAAAATGGAAAAAATATATTATTGGGCAATATTCAAACCTACATCTTTTTGCACTGCAAACTGTGACTTAAGCACTGCACTACAGAAGACATGCGGATTATGTAGTTATATTTATTTATCCATGTATCCAGTTGCAATGATATTTTCTGCCTTCAAAAATTTGATTTTATACTATCTCACATGAAGTTTACCTGCTGTAAGCCAATCTTTATGATGATTGAATATGTGGAGCTGAATCGTGTCTTGTGCACAAGAATAAGTAGTCTTTGGCTAGTGGCGAGTATGAAAAGAGTGTGCTTCGTTGCCAGTATTGTGTGTGTGTGTGTGTGTGTGTGTGTGTGTGTGTGTGTGTGTGTGTGTGTGTGTGTGTGTTTCATCATGTATGATGAAATGTGAAATAAGGGTGGTCGGACCCAGGAGGTGGGATCCAAACATAACAAGAGAAAAAGGTACTCAAGAACTGGAAATGAACTGACCATTTTTTGTGGCAGTTCGGCAATGGCAAGCAGTTCAGACATGATGTTGAGTACTGTGGTTGGAGGAAGGCACATGAAATACCAGCTATCAAGTAATTTTAATGAGACTGTATTGACAGAGATCATCTTTTTTATGCTCATAACAAAGTATTCTGTGTTATCTCAAATAGCTTGGCTCTTTCCTTGTGAGTCAGTTTCTTACTTGGAAGGAATGTTACCCCAAGGGGACACCTGGGAAGGAATCTGAATCATTGTTGTGGTGGATTTTGTTACCAATCTGTCTCTTAGGTAGGTGTCCCACAAATTCTTCAGAGAGGTGAGTCAGTAATGTTTCAGGCCTGTATCAGGGTATGGATGTGAGAGACCTCTCAGTGCTATCAAGTTGTGACTGTGGTAAGCAGTGATCTTGGGTGGGGTCGGGGTAATGGGAGTACAGAAGAGGCACTGGATAAGAGGGTGAAGGATGTAGTTGGGTTGGGGATAGACATAGTAGTGCTGCCTGTGGAAGTGTTGGGATGTAGTGGGGATAGGACAGTGGGTTGCAAAGTGCAGTATAGGTATATTATGCCATGGGGGTAAAGGGGAGGAGAGTATTTTGTACACCTCTGACGAAAGTCATAGTCTGATAACTGATGACGTCTAGCAGTCTTCTTTCAGTGTGCCTGCTTGCCACTCAACACCATCGCTATGTGACAAAGTAGTGATCTATCCTAATTCATATTTTTATTATTCCAGCCCAGATTTTTCATTGTGTGGTCAATATATAAATTTATAAATACAATGGATAACAAAGGGCCTATTACAGACCCATTGTTTTAATACGTGCTTAAACTGTTAGCTGCTCAGTGAACTCTAGAACAGTATCATTTCAAAAGTTACCATATTTACTCGAATCTAAGCCGCACTTTTTTTCCGGTTTTTGTAATCCAAAAAACTGCCTGCGGCTTAGAATCGAGTGCAAAGCAAGCGGAAGTTCTGAAAAATGTTGGTGGGTGCCGCCACAACTAACTTCTGCCGTCGAATATATGTAGCGCTACACAGGCATGCTTTGTAGGCACAAAGATAAATACTGGCACCAAATCCTCTGCGTCAGTAAATAAATTTAAAAAAAAAGGTGGAAGACGAGCTTTTTTCTCCGCCCCGAGTTTCAGCCACTGCATTTTTATACATTGTCCAACGAAGTAAATACAAATTCCGTATTGTTCATCTTCGAATGTAGCAGCATTTCAATGTACTACGAAAACCCGACTGGCAAGAATGTTTAGGATGTTTGTCAATATGGCCAACTCTACGTTCTGAATTTTTTCCTATCTGTGAGAAGAGATGGTTGCTAATACGAACTTTTATAAATTGTGAATCACATGCAGTATTCTCGTCACCATAAGAATAATACGAATATAAACATTTTGCCATGTATTGTTTCGTGTTTGCTACTATATCATTTTAATCATGTCTGCGTAATAAACCACAAAACTAGAGTGAGACAACAGCAAACGCGGAAGAATATACATATCATGTCATGTGTATATTCGTATTATTCTTATGCTAAACAGTGATACAGTCAGAAATGAAGCGAGGCAATTGCCTAGATTTTTAAATCTAAGATGACTCTAATTTCTGTGCAGAATGTAATGTACTAAAGAGGCGCCTCCAAAGATTTTCAAACGGAGAAAAATTTTCGCTAAACTCTCGTTCAGAACTTCTTCTATCATACGCAGTCTATTATTTGGTTCTTGTTAATCATTATCATAGAAAGCAGCAGTGTAAGTAACAACAAGTAGCAGTCTCTTGCCATTGTTTCGCTAGTGAGATGATTCCTCCCTCTCTCTTTTTCTTTTTTTTTATTTGTAAGCGGTGGTAGCGCGCTCAAAAGCAAGCCATGCCGCGATCGGTGACAGGCCGTAAATACGCAGTATCAGAGTACGACAAACAATGCATGACACAGTACAGTAATGCATTTTCGTATCGTCATTCATTCGACCCAAATTGTGTCTCATATTACAATGGACCAACTTTGTTTCGATTTGGAGATTCGGCCTAAAACTTTTCTCTCCCCTTGAATTTCGAGTCTCAAATTTCAGGTGCGGCTTAGATTCGGGAATTTTTTTTTCCCTTGATTTCGAGTCGCATTTTTCAGGTGTGGCTTCGATTCGAGTGCGGCTTAGATTCGAGTAAATACGGTAATGATCATGTTTGATCAAACCAAAGACTTTACTTAAAAAGGTGTGTAGCATTATTCATAATGTTCCATGACATTAAGCACTTGGTTCAGGAAGATATAGACAAGAGTTTCAGTTGGTCTAATTCATTAGAACAATTTTGTATGTGATCACTTATAAAATAAGTTAAATTAACATTTTTTGTCATATTTGTCAACCTTGGTTTGTGTAAGGATTTTGGGTAAATTTGTCTACTCAAGGAAACATTTTTTAACATTAGATAGTGGACAGTCTGTTGTGTTACAATCTGTTTAATTATATTACCTGGAAACCATCAGTGTTGCAGGATGTTTTATTTTTTAATGTAGTACGTCGAGTATACCTTCGGTCAGAGAAACCTAATGCTTTTACTAAACAACATAAAACCAGTTTTTAAGATTATTTTAATTTTAATTAAAATATGTTATGAACTAGTATAATGTTCATTTAATATAATAGCAGACTTACGGGATCTTGATATTCTAGGTGTTTTGCTTCAAGCATATCGATTGTAGGCAATGTAAACCTTGTAACTCCATTTTCTTAAATTTTACAGAAGAAGCAAAAACTGTTTCTTAAAAAAATAGTGATACAGATAATATTGCTTCATGCTTAACAATAGATTTGACAAATCCATGCACTTGAAGATCTCTCTTTGATAAAGGAGTTACTCATTACTGGAATTATGATGATTTCACATACATAGGGAGTTAAGAGGTTTTCATTAAAATAATGTTCCATATCTTTTTACTGCAATTTAAACTTTTCTTTATTACTGCAAAACTGGAAACTTACATTTTTCCCGATTTGCTTTGAAGTGTTTAAGGTAATTTCATTTGTTTCTTTTTTAGTGGAAGGCCCAAGAGCACATTTGTTCAGCAGCCAATTTAAAAAGGCTCTACCTCCATCCTCACAGCAAGTGATGAGAATTGCTCAAGAAGTGGGTGCTTTATCAACATCTCTACCCCTTGATATAGGGTCAGCGATTTTTGTTCGCACTGTAAGTTGGAATTTGTTTACTTATAATCCATCCATCATTACAAATTCTTTCCTTACCTTCCTTTCTTCTGTTTTGTGTTTCACTGTGAAGTCTGTCATGTTGCAGCTTGTAGTAAACAGTTAACAAAACTGTTAAACAGTTGAAAAAGTTTATTACCGCATAATAGTAGACATGTGCACAGAATAGTCTATACAGATGAGTGGTTATCAGTTAAATCTTCCAGCAGTCAGTGTCTTTTACAAGGTTTCTTACAGGATGTAAAAGTAAATTGCTGGAAAAAAAATAATAAACCTGGAAAGAAGACATTGGATTGATCCAGTGGTGGTATATGCCACCTGGGGAATAGTGAATGTACTGATAATGGCTTAAACATCGTCTGCCAACAGGTAGCTTAGTTGGAGACAAAGTAATACTTCCTACAGCCAACTGAACAAGTTCAAAAGGGTTAAAATTGTAGCCTTCCAAATGGTTGGATAGTCCTTTTGGAGAATTGCCACACAAGTTGGATATATTGTGGCAGTTGTCCAACAATGCTGGTATCAGTGGTCACATGAACATTCTCACACCCAAAGGCAAAGTTCTGGGCTTCCATGTGGCACAGGTGCCCATCAGGATTGTTGTATTGTGAGAGCAGCAATGGCAGATAGTACAGCTACCACAGCACAGACAAGAGAGCTAGTGAGCCCAGACATGTCAACACATTGTTGCATACAGGTTATTAGCAGTGGGACTATGGGCATGCTCACCTCAAGCCTGTCTTCCCTCGTGCCAGAGCATCGACATGCACAGCTCAGCTGGCGTTGTCAGAGGATCACTTGGAAGATGGAATGGCACACCGTGGTCTTCAGTGATGAAAGCAGATTCTTCCTGCATGCAAGTGATGGTTGGTCGTGTGTGCAATGTAGATGTGGTGAGTACTGTCTGATAGTGTATTTATCAAAGACACACTGGCCCACCCCAGGCCTTCAGGTTTGGGATGCAGTAAGCTACAACTGTTGTTCACCTTTAGTGTTTCTAGAGGGGGATGCTAACCAGCAGTTGGTACATGCAGAACATGTTCCACCTGTCCTTTTTCTGTTCTTAAAAGAGGGTAATGCTCACCTGCAACAGCTTAACACATGCCTATAGACTGTCCACGAAACTCAATATGCTCTGCAAGATGTGCAGCAGCTTCCCTGGCCAGCACAATCTCCGGACTTGTTTCTGATTGAGTGCATACGGGATGTACTGGAATCAGAAGTGACTCGTATGACTTGTCAGCCAACAATTCTTACAGAACTAGGTGAACAGGCCAAAGAGGCACGACATAACATATCCCAGGACAGTATTTGCCATCTGTACGATTGACTAGATGCCAGTCAGCACCAGCATTGCCACTCATGGAGGCTGCACCAGGTACCAATACGGGTGTATCAACATGGGTGTTTCACTATGGGTCGGTACCTGGTACCTGAGAAATGCTTGTGCTATTTATCTGTAAATGTAATCTTTTGTGTACTTGATGTGCACTGTTGCAACAATATATCTTGAGTGAATTGGAAATCTTTAAAAGGATGCACAAATTTTTTTCCCCGGTGGTGTAGATAGTGTTATGATGGATGCAGAAGACCCATTGTGATTCAACAGCACCTGAGAAAGCTGCTCTGAAAGCAAATCGAGCTCCACTACAGACTTCATATTCAAAGTCTTGTAGAAAAACAGACATCAATGAAACTAAAATTAGCATTAGGGGAGCCATGTGTGGATCATCAGTGAATTAAGAAGTAAAATGTTACTACTGATGACAGAAAATCTTAAGCAGTTTGGTTCCTATGTTAAATCAGTAAAAAGACCAGTGCCATCCAAGCAATCACCCAGTGACCATATTGGCACCGAAACAAAGGAACGTCGAGTAGACTGAAATACTGAATTATGTCTTCTGATATTGTTTCTCTGGGGAGCATGGAAATGGCAGTTCATCCTCTAAATTTTCACGCGATCACCAAAATAACATTTATAAAATAAGTGTTGCTTAAGGCTTTACAGACTGACTAGTTGCAGGAATGATGCTCGGGTTTGACATCAAATGTTGTGAAATACGGGTAATATTTCATTGGTGCAACTGACAGACGTCGTCAGCTGTGACGAACACATTACTGAGCTATGACTGAAGCCTCCTATTGAAGTCAGTTGAAGTGACAAATGTGAAGGCGCCAAATTTGGTACCCAGTAGTGAAGATTTCTTGACTAGTACTGGAAAGACCAGCTGTGCCACCTGCCAGATGAACCGATAACTGTTGTTACTACTGGCCACTATAATCTGAATATTTAAGTTACACCAAAGTGTGATCCCTTGGATAATCAGTAGGTTATATATTAGGAAGTGCACACAGACAAAAAGTGGGCTTCAACCACAGGTGAATGTTTTAATTTGTTTTCAGCATAGTGCTTGCTAATTACATTGTTCTCTGTAGTCAATTTGTAATTGGGTGCACCATCAATTAAGTAAATAGTAGGAAACTGCTGATAATGCCTATGTATCGGTTTTATTTGAATGTGAAATCTGGAGGTGGAGTTCAGTTTACTCCATCTACAAATGGCTTCCTGCTAACACAGAAACTTCTTCATTGGGTTGCTGCAATTAGTGATTATTCGGTGAGTGAGTGGGTGTCAGTGTAAAACATACAAAGAAGTTATTGCACTCTGACAAGAAATAATTACCTTTATCCAAGGCAGAGGTAAACTTACACAGGGTATTAATGTGTGTTTCATTGTGAAGGGAGCTTGTGATCGACTGCACAGTGCCTGAAAAAGAACCATCGACAGTGTAGCTATTTACATTTAACAAATACCTTGACTCATAAAAGGTATGCAATGGCAAGTATGCATTCCCAGTCTGTCCATTTGTGCAGTTGGTAGCTTCTTCTATAATGCCTTCTGCTGGCTGAGTAACTGTCTGAATTGCTTTCCAAAGTTCTTAAACATTTGTTAAGCTGTTGGTGTCGTCGTCGTCAGTGACAGTTCGAAGACCAGTTTGATGTAGCACTCCATGCTACTTTATCCTATGCAAGCCTTGTCATCTCCAGGTAATTGCTGCAACCTACACCCATTTCACATGCTTACTATATTTATTATATATATATATATATATATATATATATATATATATATATATATATATATATATATAATAGAGGGAAACATTCCACGTAGGAAATATATATCTAAAACAAAGATGATGTGACTTACCAAATGAAAGTGCTGGCAGGTCGACAGACACACAAACAAACACAAACATACACACAAAATTCAAGCTTTCGCAACAAACTGTTGCCTCATCAGGAAAGAGGGAAGGAGAGGGAAAGACGAAAGGATGTGGGTTTTAAGGGAGAGGGTAAGGAGTCATTCCAATCCCGGGAGCGGAAAGACTTACCTTAGGGGGAAAAAAGGACGGGTATACACTCGCACAAACACACATATCCATCCACACATATACAGACACAAGCAGACATATTTAAAGACCTAAATATGTCTGCTTGTGTCTGCTTGTGTCTGTATATGTGTGGATGGATATGTGTGTTTGTGCGAGTGTATACCCGTCCTTTTTTCCCCCTAAGGTAAGTCTTTCCGCTCCCGGGATTGGAATGACTCCTTACCCTCTCCCTTAAAACCCACATCCTTTCGTCTTTCCCTCTCCTTCCCTCTTTCCTGATGAGGCAACAGTTTGTTGCGAAAGCTTGAATTTTGTGTGTATGTTTGTGTTTGTTTGTGTGTCTGTCGACCTGCCAGCACTTTCATTTGGTAAGTCACATCATCTTTGTTTTTAGATATATATATATATATATATATATATATATTTCCACTCTACTCTTCCCTCGTGTACCTAAATTCATGATTCCTTGATATCTCAATTTCTTGTCAACCGATCCTGGCTTGTAGACAATCTGTGCCACAAATTTCTCCCCCTTCCCTCCCCACCCCCATCCCCAATTCCATTCAGTTCCTCCTCATTTGTTACATGAGCTACCCATCTAATCTCCAACATTCTTGTCTAGCACAGAATTTCCAAAGTTCAGATTCTCTTCTTGTGTGAACTGTTGATCTTCCACATTTTGCTTCTGTACATGGCTATACTCCAGAAAAATACCTTCGGCAAATACTTAAACTATATTCTGTGTTAGCAAATTTCTCTTCAGAAGCGCTTTTCTTGCCTTTGCAAGTTTATCTTTTATATCCTCATGACCTCGGCCATCATGAACTATTTTTCTGCCCAAATAGCAAAACTCTACTACTACTACCACCACCACCACCACCACCTTTTAGTGTCTCTTTTCCTAATCTAATTCTCTAAGTATCATGTGATTTGATTTGGCTACATTCAGTTAACTTTCTTTTTTGCTTTTGTTGACGTTTATCTTATATCCTCCTCTTAAGTCGCTGTCCATTTTGTTCAACTGCTGTTCAAAGTTCTTTGCTGACTCTGACAGGATTAAGTCATTGGCAGGCGTCAAACTTTTTGTTTCTCCCTGCTTTTAACTCATTTTCTAAATTTTCTATAGTTTCATTTACTGCTTGCTTAGTGAACAGATTGAATAATATTCTGGAAAGGCTACAAACCTGTCTCACTTTTTTTTAACTATTACTTTCCTTTCTTGCCCCATAGACTCTTAAAACTGTCACATGATTTCTGACCCCTGCTATCTTGAGGACTTGAAAAAGTGTTTTCCCATCAACTTTGTCAGAAGCTTTGTTTTCGTGTACAAATACTGTAAATGTGGATTTGTCTTTTCTTAACGTATCTCCTAAGATAATCTGTAGGACCAGTATTGCCGAGTGTGTTCTTACATGTCTCCAGAACCCAAAGTGACCTTCAGAAGTTGACTTCTTCCCATATTTCCATTGTTCTGTAAATAACTCATGTCATTATTTTGCAATCATTACTTACTTAACTGATAATGAGGTAATATTCATATCTGTCAGCACCTGCTTTTTTTCGAATTGAAATTGTAGCATTATTCTTGAAGTCTGGGGGTATATGCTAATCTCATACATCTCGAACACTAGGTGGAATAGTTCTGTTGTAGCTGGCTTGCCTGAAGATATAAATTGTTCTGATAAAATGGTATGTACTCCTTGATTTGTGTGTCTCAGTGCACTGTCAACTTCTTCTACAGTACTGTATCTCCCATCTCGTCTTCACCTGTGTCGTCCTCCCTTTCTGTGTACGTCTAAGTCTGCATGTGCATACACAGTCCACAAGCGATCATATATTGTGTGGCGGGGGATACCTGTACTACTATTCGTAATTTCCTTTCCTGTTCCCCCACAAATAGTGAGGTGAAAAATGACTGTCCACATGCCTCCATACGAGCCCTAATTTCTCTTCATTATCTTTAAGCGAAATGCATGCTGGCAGCAGTACAATCTCTCAGCAGTACAATCTCTCAGCAGTCAGCTACAAAGGTCAGTTCTCTAAATTTTCTCAATAGCATTCCTCAAAAAGAATGTTGCCTTCCCTCCCTGAATTCCCGTTGGAGTTCCTAAAGCAACTCCTTAATACTTGTGTATTGTTTGAACCTGCCGGTAACAGCCCTCCTGTGAAGTTCTTCGATGTGTTAATTTTGTCAGACTCGGTGCAGATAACAAATACTTGAGCAGTACTCGAGGATAGGTCACACTAGCGTCCTACATGCTATCTCCTTTACAGGTGAATCACATATTTCTAAAACTCTCCCAATACACTGAAGTCGACCATTTGCCTTTCCTATGACAGTCCTTATGAGCTTGTTCCATTTCATATTACTTTGCAGTATTATGCCCAGATATTTACATGACATGACTCTACAAGCAGCATGCTATTAAGCTGTGTCCAAACACTGCTGGTTTCTTTTTCCTATTCATCAGCATTAACGAAATCAAACATTGGAAACTCCAGGTAGGAATATCAACAATGTAGGATAAGATAGATTCCTACTTACCTTAAATAAGACACACTAAGCTCGAGAGAGGCTCAATTAAGACACCTACATGGAGCAAAAGATACACATACACCATTCATACACACAAGCAAGCACACCTCCAACATCATGACTGGAATCCGGCCTGAGCTAGCTGCCACCCATCACACCAATTAGAAACTTTATCCAAGTCGTCTTGTATCCTCCTACAGTCACTCACCACCACCTTCCCATGCACCATGGCATTATCAGCAGACAGCAGCAGTATGCTACCAACCTGTTGGGGCACTCCCAGCAGTACCCAATTATGTTACTTATGAAGTCCTGGAGCCTCTCACATATCTGGGAACTATTCCATGTGTTGATAGCTTTGTAAAGTCTGCAGTGACACACCATATCAAATGCTTTATAGTAGTAGCACTCAGTCTTCAGGCCACAAGTGGCCCATCGGGACCATCCGACCGCCGTGTCATCCTCGGTTGAGGATGCGGATAGGAGGGGGCGTGTGGTCAGCACACCGCTCTCCCGGTCGTTATGATGGTTTTCTTTGACCGGAGCCGCTACTAGTCGGTCGAGTAGCTCCTCAATTGGCATCACGAGGCTGAGTGCACCCCGAAAAATGGCAACAGCACATGGCAGCTGGATGGTCACCCATCCAAGTGCCGGCCACGCCCGACAGCGCTTAACTTCGGTGATCTCTCGGGAACCGGTGTATCCACTGCGGCAAGGCCGTTGCCGTCAAATGCTTTATGGAAGTGTGGAAATACTGAATCTGCCCTGTTGCTCTTCATAGCTTGCAATACATTGTGTGACAAATAGGGCAAGCTGAGTTTCGCAAGTTTGATACTTTCTGCAACCTTGCTGATTCGTGGACAGAAGCTTTTCTGTCTCAAGGAAATTTTATATTTGCACTGAGAATATGTTCAAAAATTTTGCAGCAAACCGAAAGTAACAATATGCTGTGTAATTCTGACTAAGGCCTTACTGACCAGTGACAGTCGTTTTGTTGTCTCTACCTGCAACTCAGCATGTCCTCTATATGGTTGATAGCAAATTTCCTTTTCACAATATTGTAACATTCCATTTTGGATTTTCCATTGCTTGATTTCTTAAAGTAAAATATAAAACTTAACTGCCTTAAAGTTCATTTTCATTGTGCAGCCCCTCTATATACTCTTTTCAGCTTTTCCTTCTGTGATTGGCACTGGTTTTCCATCTGAGTGCTTCATATTCAGATAGATGATTCTAGTTTCTTCAAATGCCACTTGAATTTTCCTATAGCCATTCTATGTGCTTCCATAGCCTTAGACTTGTCCCCTAGCCATTCTTGCTTAGCCATTTATGCATTTTTTGTCAGTCATTTTTTAGACATCTGTATTACCTTTTGCTTGCTTTATTTATTTTCTGCTTTATTATATTTTCTCCCTCCATCAAATTCAGCATCTCCTGTGAAGCCCAGGGATTTCTACTAAGCTTTCATCTATTTGACCCTTTGCTGCCTTCACTATTTCAGCTCTGAGCTATCCATTCATCTTTTTACTCTATTCCTTTCCTCAGTTTCAATCAATTGATGAATCCCAATGCTCCCTCTGAAATTTGGAACGACCTCCAGTTCCTTGAACTCCTTAATTTTCTACTCTTTTACAATTTATTCAGTCTTAATTGACAGTTCATATGAAATAAATTGTGGTCAGGGTTTATATCTGTCCTTATAAAGGTCTTGCAGTTTAAAATCCAACTCTGAAATCTGTATTGCCAGTTATAATCCATCTGAAACCTTCTGGTGTATCCATGTCTTTTTCACATATGACCAAATGTTTCCAATGATTAAGTTTTGCTATGTGCAAAATTCTACCCGGTGGTGGTTTCCTCTGTTCCTTTCCCCCAGTCCATATCCTATTACTTCTCATTGTCTACTAAATTTCAGGCCCCATCAGAATTAAATTTTTCCTTCCCTTAACTGCCTGAATAAGGCCAGGGTGTATACACCTGGGAAAACCAGAAAATCTGGATAAATCCAGGAATTTTTTCATCTGGTAGAAACTCAAGAAAAAACAAATATTATTTATTGTTTTAGTTCTTGAGCAGAAAAAACATTGCTCACAAAGCACCTATGTCCTTAACGTAAGTTAGATTAAGTAGTTTGGTCCCACGGTAAAAAAAAAAAACATAAGTTGATTTTCGAGCGCGTGCATAGAGTATGTGATGTCTGTCGGGGGAATCCTCGTCATATCCAGAAATAAACTTTCCAGCAGGCAAAAGGGGACCGGGCTATATAAGCTGAGCGGAGTAAAGACGAAAGAGTGAATGCCATTCGCTGTCTGATTATGTTATTGTTTGGGTTTGCGAATGATCAGTGTTATAAGTACTAGGGAAATTCATAGATTCAGACTATCAGAGTGGAAATAAACAACTAACAGGAATAACGGGTAAGAAAGATTACATATTATTTCTCGGTGTATCCAGGAAAATGAAATTTTGTCAGAAAATTTTTGGCTAGATTGCAACACTAGTAGGGGCCAGTTGTACAGTCCCGGTCTAGCAGCCCCTTAAGTTCTATTCTGGAAGTAGCGCGGAAAATAGTTTGTACGAATATAACAATGCCTAACCGGAGAATAATCAGGTATAACTAAACCGGTGATACTGGCAGGGTTAGTGAAGTTAACCGATGAATACGTTTTGACGAACGCAGGAATAGTTCCAGAATTAGTCATGACAAGATTGTTTGTTAGAATGAGGAAGGAGAAGAAACGGGGACACCACACAAATTAGGAAAGAATATGACGATTTCAAATTTATATAAAAATCTCTGACTACTACTGCTTTTCGATCTCATGCTTGAGAAACTGTAGCGTATGAATAAAATGTGAAACTATTTTCTGACATAAAGCTTTTTGCTTGTAGTAGGCCTAATAGGCATTTTATGTTTGTCTTCGTGAATTATATTCTGTCGTGTTATAAAAATGACACATTTGTGCCAAAAGTGTCTCGTTTATTTGGTGTGTGTTAAGATTTCTGCAGTGTTAGAAAAGCCTATTTTGTTTTATTTAGCAGGCAGTGACAAAACAGATGAAATCAGATCGAGAAACCACACCAGTCTTTGCTACTATTTGTATTAACAGCTTACGCAGTATTAGACAATAATATATCGATTTTTCATGTAGAAGAACATTTGATGAACTTTGATGAGGTAATAGATTCTGTGACAGAAAGGAAAGCATGTCATGAAACCTGTAGCAAGATTAGACAGAAAACATGCTAGGAGCTAAGGATTGAAGAAATGTGTACTGTATTGCTTGTCTCTTGTCTCCTTTATTTAATTTTATGTCACCCAAAACAAAGTTATTAGCTAACAGGCAATAAAGAGTGCAAATTTTCTGAAGAGTTCTTGTTCTCTTTATTACAAATAATCCCATCAATCTCATCCAATGTTAATTGCGAGGTGTGTTTTTTTAAAAAAAAAAGAGGGGCAGGGTGTCAAACGGGACAACTGGGAGCAGGAGAGGCACCACAGGACATTTTAATTTCCACTGTCATGAATATAATTTGATGGCATCCAGTACAAAATATACACGTTTCAAATCCACGGAGCGAAATACTGAGAGTGCGATAGAAGAATGCTGTGTGAAGAGGGGTGGCACTGCACTCTGGCACACTTAAGACCAATTAGCATGTCTTATGTTTCCTCGGACATATATGTTTTATGTATCGGACTCTTCAGAAAGATGTGTGCCACAAAATGAACATATTTTCGAAAAATCGATTTTTTAAATTTTTGACGTCTTATCTTAAACGCTCGAGGGAAGGGGCGAGGGTGGCGGTTCAGAAATATTGTAGATCCGGGGGAGGCTGATGCGCAGAGCAGCCAGAGTTATAGTGGGGAAGTGTGTAGTCTCCACGTGACCCGTGTTTACCTTTAGTGATTTTGCTGTTTCCTCTTCGTTTACTGCTCTTGCGTCAAAAGAAAACAAAATGGATTTCTGTGGCCGCGAGCTATCAAGTGAATTAAAATACATTCACATAATTACGCTAGGCTAATATACGTTATTACTTTCAGATTTTATTTTATTTCCACTTTTCTGACAGCCATGCATTAATTGCCTTGTAGAACAATGAAGTTATTTTTGTCGGTTTGCTAAATAAATTTGATTTTTATTAATCTTTTACCCTGAGGCAAAGTGTTTAGTTCCACATTATTGGCTAATTTCAACTGCTCGCTGCATTTCAAGTGCACGTTTTCATCTTCTAGCACGTATGGCATAATGCCATAATAAAGAAAAATGAGTTAATACAGTACTGGTACTGCAAGAAAATTTACATCCGGAAACCCACACTGAAAAGCTTAATATCAGGTCTAGGCTTACTTCATTGTGAATCTGGACATACGAATGTGCTCTTTAAGTATGCCATTTTAGTATGGTTCACGACATTCTGATGCTCTTGGAGTATCCTCTGATGTCTTTCTTTTATGTCATAATGTAAGATCTTTTATTGTTTTACACGTACTAACATACGGTCTTCCTGCATCATTGCAGCTGCCAAAGTGCGGTGGCGCCTGTTATCTGGCACTCTTTGATTACCACTGAAACGAACCTATTTCTAACAGGTTGCGGGAAAATATTGCGAATGGTGGTTTGAAAAGTGTTACTTTCAAAGTAAATTTCCTTTTACGCAAGTTGAACTATGTGCGAGAATGTACGATGAATTTCTTAAATCATAGAGCGTTTGATGACGAGCCATTTTTAGAAGTATTTCGAACCCAGAAGTTCAGACCTTCATGTCGTTATTATGAGCAAATTGATGTAGTGCTACGGGAAGTTCTCTCTCCTCTGTGGTAGCTAATTTATTTGTGGAAAACTTTGAGGTCAAGTCACTGGACTCTGCTAAAAATTTTACTGGCACATTTGTGTGATATATCTGAAAGTGTAACACGCGCAAAAAATATCAACAGTATATGTGAAAGCTTAGCTTCTCTTGCAGCTTATTAACCTTAGACACCAATATTATATGTGAAAGCTTTGCTTTTCTTGTAGCAAAACTCTGTATATTAATTTAAAACAGTAACTTTTTCATGTTTGTGTATCCGCGCTACATAACAGTGGTGTTGCTATTAGATGACACCACGTGTCCTGTGGTCTGAATATCCGCTATCATTGCCTGGCGGGATCACGTGACATTAGCTATGACTGGCTTGCAAAAGCGCATTGCAATCTCAACTGCAATGGTTCGGAAAGTAACATGCGGTGTTTGGTGTAATTTGAAATTATACTTTCGTAATACGAAAATATGCAGTGTACATGTTGCTGCACATCAAAAATCTTTCCAAAAGGAGTTTCCTTCCCTGAGTTTCGTTTCTTAAAGTGCTGGGAAATTTTATGCCTGTGTATAAAAACATAACCATTCAAAGGATTGATAGGTTTTACAGTTCCAAGGGAAAATATACGGTCACTTAATAACACGGGAAAAGTGTGTTTCCATCCAGGAGAAAGTGTATTTTTAACTGGGAAAAATCTGGGAATTTTTTTTTTCATTGTCCGCGTATAAACCCTGTTAGTGCATCATCACAACTGTTTATGTTAGTGTAGTTCGATCAGTTGCCAGTGTGCTCACATGCATGCACAGAGCTGGAGTCGCTTATGAGCAACACCTCCTTCCACTTCTCACCACTTGAAGTGTGGCTGTTAGCTACGTTTCTCACCACTTGAAGTGTGGCTTAGCTACGTAAGCAGCAGTAGTAGCAAGCAGCCATATGCTAGCAGGTCCAAGCTGCCAGATTCACACATGCGCAGAGCAGAGAGAGTGGTGTGGGGGAGGGGTTGTCTCTGCGTAACCAATGTTAATGTTTCGTGAGTTTTGCTGTTTTCTGTTCATTTACAGCTCTCACATCAAATGAAAGCAAAACAGATTTCTGCAACTGGAAGCTATCAAGTGAATTAGAAGTCACATAACTATGGAAGACTAATACTTTATTACTAATAATGTGGAATTAAAATAAAATCAGAAAATGGAAACTATAAACAGATATTAAATGTCCTGAAGAGCAATTAAGTTATTTTTGTTGGTTTGCTAAAGAAATTTGGCTTCTTTTTGTCTTTTCCACAGAGGCATCCTATTTTTCATCTTATGACACGTATGGCGCAATGCCATAGTAAAGAACTGAACGTGAAATAATACAGTACTGATACACCAAGAAAATTGTATAACACTACCAGATACTATTAAAATAGTAATATGCGGATAATGTTACATCTGTGAAATGATTTTTATTTTTATGGCTGTGACTGAGTGTAATGGAAAGGCATTGGGCTTAATTTGTTCCTCTGAAGATTTCTATTGAAAGAAAGCAGTAACAAGGTAAACTGGAATTTAACCAAGGTTCTATTAGCAATCAAGTACACTGTAATTACAGAAACTAATCTATCAGTAGGTGCAGTTGGATGCCGAACACTTTGAAGGTGCAACACAAAATGTAAAACACTGGTGATTACATGACACAGGAAATTGCAAATGCTATTATTTCAATAGAAAAAAATCTTTGAACTAAATACTATAAAACTTCTCTTTGTAATTGTACTTTGATGAAACTTTAACTGTTCAGTTATACAAACTATGTGGAGTAGTTTAAAACTTGTGCTCACTAAATGATTACGTACTTTACAACACAACAAAGTTTGCTAACTTTTGTTAAAGAAGATAGCTGCTTTTCAGTTCAGTAAAATGATACTCAGTCTTCTTGTAGCACTTTGGATAGGACCCTGTCTAGGTAAATGACTAAGGATAAAATGTTTTTCATAGTACAGAGCTAACCAGAGCATGCCATGGATAGTAAGCCACATTACTTCTGTATCTAAGGCTATGTTGTGTAATTTTGCAGTTCTTCTTGACTCAGTTCACAAGATGCACACTCTTTCCCTGCTTGCCACTGACTCGTGCCACAAAGGAGCTTTGCAATTCAACTGCTTTCTCCTAGCTCTCAGCTGTGTGCTGTAGCAGCACAGCAAGGTCCTGCTGGCTAATATCACAAGGCCAGGTCATTCAGACTGTTGCACCTGTAATTATTGAAAAAGCTGCTGCCACTCTGCAGGAACCACATATTTGTCTGGTATGTGAACGGTCACCACTCCAATGTGATTGCACCTATGGTAAGGCTATCTGTATTTTTGAGGCGCACACAAGCCATCCTGCTGAGGCAAGGTCCGTGGTTTGTAGGTGGTTTGTTCAGCTACAATCGGAAAAAATAAGACAGAGAATTCATTATGGTGTCTCCCAATCTTCCCTTTCTTTCCTCCTACTCTTTGGGACCCACCTGGGTAGCTAAGTTTGTTAATGTGCTACTTCCCAGATGTTGAGAGACGATCATGACCTGGATTGTGTCTGCTTTCTCGATTAATGACGAGCTGGTCAGCCAGCCAGCCTGGATGGGTTTTTATGTGGTTCCCCACTTACCACATGGTGTGTACAGGCTGGTACCCACATCCTGCCTTTTACTTACTTTCCTCAATTTATAGTGTGTCGTTTTCTTCTTACGTTCCTCACTTTTTCCTGTAGCAAATTACATTTTAAATTTACAGTGCAACTTTCTCTCACCTTTTGAGATTTCCATTCTTTACTGGCTGTTATTGTACTTCTTACTATACTTTCATATGCATCAGCAAATGGTTAACTCTGGTTCTCACTTTCAGATGCCTCTCACTGCTCTTCTTCTTTCCTTTTCGTCTCTCTTCCCATACTCCTAACTTCCTTTCGACATTTCCAGCAACTTAATAGAAAAAAATTGTATTAGACCTTTAATTTAATAAGGTGCAAGTTGCTCTTCAGTGACTTGTATGCCCATGAACTATCCCAGTTATCCGACCAGGGAAAATAGACTTAAGTTTAACAAGGAATATGAACCACACATCATTCCTGACAACTCTTACATCTGACAAAGGTGGAGGCCAAATTAAATCCAGACTGAAACTTTCAGTGGCCTAACTGGGATTCGATCCCTGACCTCTGTTTCCGGGCATGCACTTCACCACTAGACCACCAGGTCTGACAGTGTCTTCAGTTAACTGATGTTAATACAACCCATATTCTCAACTTTTGTTGTATGATTTCAGTCCTTAAAATTCCATTGTCATATTTGTGTATGGGAACATGCTGAAAATTAATGCCTTCAAATTTTTTGTGAAAACTCTTCAAATCAAACGAACATTACTACATCTTTATTCTTCATGTCTACATATTTGCAGCCATCTTCTGCTGGAGGTTCAGAATTCTACCATGTAATGTGGCAGTGTGTAACTTAACTATGTCAGTGTGTGAAAGAATGCTCAATGTAATTAATTGAGTTTGGGATTCAAAGAGTTCATCTACACATGTAGCACCCTCTCATTCAGCATGACAGTGCCAGATCACACACATGAATAGACATCTGCGACTGTCAGACGCCTTGCATCCACCATCATCAGTCATCCTCCAAACAGTTTGATTGGCCCTGTCCGATTTTCATCTGTTCCCAAAATTTAAAGAACATCTTCGAGCACATTGTTTTGATAGTGATGAATCGATATAAGGAGAGGTGAGGTTTTGACTCTGTCAAGCAATTCAGGCAGTCTACAATGATGGTATCAACAAACTGATGTCTTGTTGGGAGAAAAGTGTTGGTTGCAGGAGTGAATGTGTTGAGAAATAAATATATAGACTTGAATAATAGGGATACAGAATGTCAATAATCTTTGTTTTATTTAAAATGCTTTAAGAGTTTTCACATAAAAAATTAGGAGGCATTACTTTCCAGCCTGCCCTCATATATTGTAGTTATTGAAAACTATTTTTTCAAGTTAAGATCTTTGCTTTTGTTCCTAAAAAGATGTATTTATGAAAGTTTCTTTTACAGGATGATGCAAGGTTCACTATGCTGAAAGCACTGATAACAGGGTATGTAATTTGCATTATAGTCTGATTTTGTGCAAAAATGAGTTGTTAAAATTCTACACGTAAAGTGTGGTTGATTACATAGTTGCACGTTCTATAGGGAATTCATCACGTTTATAATAATTACATTTATTAAAATATATTCAAATGTATTTATTATTAATTAGTTATTTACTTATATTTAAGATACCTTTGAGATGAATAGATGGTCAAAGGGAAACAACTTTGTCAGTCCATGTCAACTCATCAAGGCCTCCCTGCACCATGGATTAAAACACGTTGTTTAGAATAAAACTGATTTTGAAGCTTAAATAGAAAATGGTATCTGTAAAAGAAGTGTTGAATAGGGATATTTTCACCTTTCCACAAATATAACCTTTTCAAAAACTTTATGGATTGTTGAAAATAGATGAATTAATTTTTATATGCACTGCCTTGTGCTACTGACCAGTTTTTTCTGTTAAAATTTTCGTCCCTGTCTCTGAGGAAGGCTGGCAGGCCGCTGATGGGACTGCTTTATTGGGCCTCAAGCCAACCTGTTGCATACTAAGGTTCATGTTCAGCATATGTTTAAGAGACATAAGAATCCAATTTTTTTTTTTTTATTTTCATGCCCAACTTTGATTCAAATTATCTAGCATTATTAGCCACTGTTGGACAATCATACTTTGGTGGTCAAAAGTATAGTCTTTCTAATGAGCCATATTTGGAAAGGTTTGTAAAAATCGGGTAAAAATACTACAATTTTGCCCTTCTTACAAGACCTTAAACTTAACACTTCATTAATTTTGTGCTGGAAAGTGGTACATAAATGAAACTTTATATTTGAGAACCTTGTGTTGTTAGGTTACTGCATGCCAAGTTTCATGTTCATTGTACCCTTTGTCCCTGATAAGAGAAGAAACCAAATCTAAAACTTTTTCAGTTGATTTTGTCTAAAATTTTCTGGCAGGATATGGCACGTGTAATTCTTTTCATTATTATTGTTATTAAGAGAATGTATAAAGTTGTACAAGGTGGCCAAATTTCATTTCATTCAACAAAATATTTCCTAAGATGTAACAGCTCAGTCGCCAGAAATTCATGCTCGCTCTGTGCCGAGTTGCACATGTAGTCAAACAAATGGCCATATCTCGACCAGTTTTGTTTAGACGAATAACGTTCATCCAAACTTTACCGATGTTTATGGGGGCTTGTACAAATGTTGACATAAAATTTCATAGAAAGCCATGATTTTAAAGCAGCAAATGTTCCAAAATTAAGCAATTTGATGTGGAACGACCCTTAATGCAGTGGTGGTCAAACATTTTTGCTCAAGAGTCAATATTGACATTCTCGGACAGTAGCTTAGACCTCATATGAGATGTTCCAAGACTATCAGTTGTTCTAATGGAATGTTGTTTCCTCCTGGGTCCTTGTTTCATCTCAGGTCTTTCAGTGCTCTGTCAGAACTCTTCACGCAGTGTCAATCTCCCATTTCATCTTCATGTACATCCTCTTCCATTTCCATAATATTGCCCTCTACTACTTTGTCCTTGTATAGACCCTCTATATACTCCTTCCACCTTTCTGCTTTCCCTTCTTTGCTTGGAACTGGGTTTCCATATAAGCTCTTGATATTTATATCCTTAGTGATATATGCCTCTGTACCCTTACATTTGTCCTCAAGCCATTTTGCACTTCCTGTCGATCTCATTTTTGAGATGTTTGTATTCCTTTTTGCCTGCTTCATTTTCTGCATTTTATATTTCCTCCTTTCATCAATATCTCTTCCGTTACCCAAGGATTTCTACTAGCCCTCGTCTTTTTACCTACTTGATCCTCTGCTACCTTCACTATTTCATCACTCCGATCTACCCATTCTTCTTCCATTGTATTTCTTTCTGCTGTTCTTGTCAATCGTTTCCTAATGCTCTCTCTGAAACTCTCTACAATCTCTGTTTCTTTCAGTTTATCCAGGTGCCATCTCCTTAAATTCCTACCCTTTTGTAGTTTCTTCAGTTTCAATCTACAGATTATAAACAATAAATTGTGGTCAAGAGTCCACATCTGCCCCTGGAAATGTCTTAAAATTTGAAACCTAGTTACTAAATCTCTGTCTTGCCATTATATAATCTATGTGAAATCTTCCATTGTCTCCAGGCCTTTTCCACGTATATAACCTTCTTTCATGATTTTAAACCAAGTGTATGCTATATTAAGGTATGCTCTGTGCAAAATTCTTTCAGGCCGCTTCCTCTTTCATTCCTTACCCCCCATTCCATATTCTCTTACCCCCCCATTCCATATTCATTTACTTTTCCTTCTCTTCCTTTTCCTACTATCGAATTCCAGTTCACCATGGCTATTAAATTTTCGCACCCCTCACCATCTGAATGATTTCTTTCATCTCATCATACATTTCATCAATCTTTTCATCATCTGCAGAGCTAGTTGGCATATTACCTTGTACCACTGTGGGAGGTGTGGGCTTCGTGTCTATGCTACAATAATGTGTTCACTATGCTGTTTGCAGTAGCTTATCCATGCTATTTTTTTATTCATTATTAAACTTGTATTACCCCTATTTGATTTTCTATTTATAACCCTGTATTCACCTGACCAGAAGTCTTGTTCCTCCTGTCACCGAACTTCACTATTTCCCACTATGTCTAACTTTAACCTATTCATTTCCCTTTTTAAATTGTCTAACATACCTGCCAGATCAAGGGAGCTGACATTCCATGTTCCTATCCATAAACGCCAGTTTTCTTACTCCTGATAAGGAAGTCATCTGAGTAGTCCCCGCCTGGAGATCCGAATGGGGGACTATTTTACCCAAGAGGACACCATCATCATTTGACCATACAGTAAAGCTGCATGCCCTCTGGAAAAATTATGGCTGTAGTTTCCCTTGCTTTCAGCCATTTGCAATACTGGCATAACAAGTCCGTTTTGGTTGGTCAGATCAATCATCCAGACTGATGCCCGTGCAACCACTGAAAAGGCTACTGTCCCTCTTCAGGAGCCACACGTTTGTCTGGCCTCTCAACAGACCCCCCTCCCTCCAATGTGGTTGCACCTACGGTACAGCTGTCTGTATCGCTGAAGCACTTGAACATCCCCACCACTGGCAAGGTCTGTGGTTTATGGACTTTGCCTCAACACTTGAATACCACCATGCAAGACAATTAGAGGTAACATTATTTTCTGTTTCTAAATTCTACACTCCCTCTTCCTCGGAACAACTACAACTTTGTAAATTGTTAATGCCATCTCACTTAAGTTAATAATAATATTCAATTGTAGTTACCTGACATTACATTCTTTCACTCAGGAGACAAATTGTTTTCCAATCATCACCATTCTTAAGGAGGGAGGAGAGTGAGTGAGCGGTGAGGAGTAGTCTTCAACTAGATTTTTTAAAGTACTTTGTGTGTATTACCTTCAAGCTGTAATTTCATTTTTAAATTGCTCACTCGGATTCAGCATTAACACATACATTAGTAAAACTTTGTCAGGCTCCTACAGCTGTTTGGTAAAATTCTGGAAAGGGCAAGTTACATATTCAGCTTCTTCTCTGCCTTCTTAGTAGTATATTTCGTAAATTATATGGAGGGGTTGTTTTTTTTTTTTTTTTTTTTTTTTTTTTTTTTTTTCCCCCCCTCACTCCTCACTTAAAGAGGCTTGTTCTCGTGTTTTTGTAACTGTAATGCTGTTAGGCACTCTGTAGCACATTTTAGTAATACTGGAAAGGGTAGGGGGTGTGTGTGTGTGTGTGTGTGTGTGTGTGTGTGTGTATGTGTGTGTGTGTGCGCGCGTGCTCTGTGCGGACACAGTAGGAGCTTGTGCGTTTCGCAAACAGCTGAATGTGCTTTCTGCTGTGGTCAGTCATGTCCAGACTACTGCCTCGGGGTGTAGTAGTGACGGAGAATCTGCAAGGTGCATGAGACACCCCAGGTGTCGCTTGTTTTCCCCAGGCACTCTGCTGCCAAGGCATCTCCCAGTGTACATGACGTGGTGGATCCAACCTCACAGGAGAATCAGTAGAGGGTGGTAATGTATTCATGTCACTCGAGGCAGAGGACCATTGTGGAGGCTGGCTGTGTGGCCTTGCCCAGGACAGTTGGATGCCCCTCCAGTGTGTCCAAGCAGGCACACAGGAGGAGAGGTTTAGTAGTTATCTGGAGCTACAATGTTTGGTGCGTTATGAAAGCCCTGAGGCAGATAGCATTCGAGGTGGGAAAGAGAGCCAATGTGCACTTAGTATGTCTGCCGAGGGCCTCATTCGAGCTGTGGGGTATACCTTGCCTGTGGCTATCAAGCATCCAGGATGCAGTCATTTGCAAGGTGCAGCTCGTTGGCGCCTACAGAGCCTGTCGCGTGGGTTCTAGACCAATCTCCTTTCATACAGGTGGCTGGTGGAGTTGCCAAGGCCGCTGGCCACACACACAGGGTGCAAGCAGAGCTTGCAGCATTGTTGCCAGAGGTGATAGGTGTTCTTTGGTTTGGAGCTGTGTGAAGGGTCTCAGCCAAAGGCTTCTCCGACACTCTGACGGTCTTGGCTGCAGACTTCTGAGCCTGAATTATCGAGAAGAGAATTGCACGACTCACTTCAATAGGTCAGGGGTGCACTACACAAAGGAAGCAGTTACTCAGCTTGCAAACTACTTAGGGAGTGCACATGGTTTTTTTTTAGGCTGTGTGTTGGGTTGAGGTTCTCTGATAAACACTCGCCAGGCAACTTGGAGATACAAAATCAGACCACGGTCAGAGTAAACTTTACTCTCAACATTTTATCAGTAAATTGCTGTAGTACTTGTAATAAAGTTCTTGAATTTACTGCCCACCATGAAACTTCTTGTGCCCAAATTATTCTCAAGACCAAGAGCCAGCTGAAACACGAAGTACAAATCTCTGAGATATTCAGAAATTCATGGAATGTATGTTGAAAAGATAAATTTAATACAATAAGAGGGTGTGTGTTGATTGCAATTGACAAAAATGTTGTCTGAAGTGATTCCGGATTTTGAATGTGACTGAAGTTACCTTGTGTCTTATAACAGGTCAAGGTGAAATAGTTAATTGTTGAATGTTTTTACCAACCACATGTTTTAGTCATTGACAGTAAGTCTACAGTAAGTAGTGCAGAGATCCCATATTGTACTAGTTCTAAATTACTTTAACCTATTGAATATAGAATGGGATGTCTATGAATTCATTGCAGGGGATACAGACAGTCCTGCGAAGTTATTTTGAACACAGTTTCCCAAAAACTGCCCTCAGCAGCTAGTTCAACAGCCCACACACAGTGGAAATACTTTCGACCTTGCAGCTACCATCAGTCCTGATCTAATCGACAGCATGAGTACAACAAAAGGATTAGTACCATGATATCATAGTGATGATGGTTATTAAATTTAATAAAGCAATTAAAAAAGGCTAGGAAAATATTTGTGCAAGAAAGAGCAGACAGCCAATGTTAACATCCCCCTTAGACAATGAATTCAAACCATTTAGTTCCAGTATGATGGACATTAAGGAATTATGGACAAAGTTTTAACAGGTTGTAAATCCTCTTGAGAAGTATGTGCCAGATAAGTGGAATAAAGATGGAAAAGACCCACTATGGTTTAATAACAAAATTCAAAAATGTTAAGGATGCAAAGGCTGTTGCACTCTCAGTTCACAAGAGAATGTGCAAATGACAGCAGGCAAAAGTTAATAGAAATTCATGCGTCTGTAGAAATGCCAGTTGGACAGTAGCAGCTGGCCGAGACAGGCGTAGCAACAGGGAAGTAACCAATTTTGTGGCTTTTACGAGTTCCTAACTGGAAGCGAATTGTATAATTTCATCTGTGTGCTTTAATAGTTTAGTTCCTTGAGTCTCTGCATGTTAATTTAATATCTAATAGCCACAGTTCTCGCGTTTTCATGTGTGTCGGAAAGTAAACCGATTTTATGACATAGTAAAAGTTCCTAATCGGGGATAATTAATTAGTTTCACTTGAGTGCTTTGGTAGTTAGTTTTGAATCACTGTGTATTATCTAATTTATTAGATACTGTTCCTGCATTTTTGTGAGTGTATACTGTAGAGTTCTGTAGCATGTGCCGACAGTCCATTTATCTGGGTAGCTCAGTTTTCCGCAGTCTTTAGTATGGATAAGGACTGTGATTGTTGTGTGTGGGTGCGAGCTGAGTTGGTGGCACTTCGCTCTGAGCTCTAGGCTGTGATGGTTTTGGTTACACAGCTTGAAGCTGTAGTGGGTTTTGGGCCAGCCGTGGGGAGCCAGCGGATGTCGAGCAAGTCAAAGTCCTCCGATCGCTCCTCATCGGTGGCCAACCCAGTTACTGCTCGCAGTGAGGTTGACCCCTCATCCATTGTGGAGTAGAAGGTTGCCCCGGGGCATAGCAGGCAGTGAAAGGTTTCCCAGGAGGCCGCACGTAAGGGCTCCCCAGTGTCTGACACACAGGTTTCAAGTGCTGTTTGTGGCTGACACTGTCACTCAGGCAGATGCCATCACCTGTTCTGTTTCATAAGAAACCTCTCAGCCTGCAAGATCTGGGCAGTCACAGGGGGTGGGATTAGTGATAGTTGGGAGTTCCTACATTAGGCATGTAAATGGGACCCATTAGGGACATGGCTGCCAAGAAGGGGAAGAAAGCCAATGTGCATACCAGGTGTAGTCATTCCAGATGTGGAACGGTTCCTTCCAGATATCATGAAGTGCACAGGGTGCAGCCAACTGCAGGTGGTGGCTCACGTCGGTACCAATGATGTGTGTCACTTTGGATAAGAAGAGAGATTACAGAGCCGAGTGAAGGGTCGGAATCGGTGGCTCAGGCAGTTCTGCGATCACTGTAGGCTACAGATTCTCTGACTTGTGCCATAGGGTGGTTGGGTTTCGGGTTCCACTGAATAAGTCAGGAGTCCACTACACACAGGAGGTGGCTACATAGTTAGCAGAAGGCTGTGTGGGCTGGCCTGGGCAGAAAACACAAAAAGGGCTTAAGCCACAAAGGGTGCAGGTCGAACACAAGAACAACGTAGATACAGGAACCATCAGTATAACAGTTGTAAATGGTCGTAGCTGAAATGGGGAAGTACCAGAGCTCCAAGCACTAATAGAAAGCATTTACTCTCAAAGGTGGCTAAAGCTGGAGATAAGTTCAGCCGAAATTTTTGCGAGAACCTAACGGTGTTAGAAAAGGATAGGCTAAACACAGTTGGCTGTGGCATGTTTGTTGCTGTTAGTAGCAGTTCATCTTGTCGTGATATTGAAGTAGATAGTTCCTGTAAGTTAGTATGGGCAGAGGTCATTGTTGGCAACCGGAATAAAATAATAATTGGATCCTTTTGCCGACCTCCCAATTCAGATCATAAAATTGCTGAAAGGTTCAAACAAAACTGGAGTTTGAAATCAAACAAGTAATCGACTCATACAGTTACAGGTGGTGGCGACTTTAATTTACCCTCGATATATTGGTGAAAATACATGTTCAATTCTGAAGGCACGCATAAAATGTCACCTGAAACTGTGCTAAATGCACTCTCTGAAAATTATTTTGAGCAGTTAAGTTCTTGAGCCTACACAAGTTGTAAACGATTGTGAAAACACATTGGACCTCTTAGCGACAAATACTCCTGAGTTAATAATGAGCATCAAAATAGATACAGGGATTAGTGAACACAGGGTTGTCGTCGTGAGATTGAATATTGTAATCCCCAAATCCTCGAAAAATAAGCAAAAAATATCCCTATTCAAAAAAGCAGATAAAAATTCACTTGAAGCTTTCTTGAGAGACGATCTCCACTCATTCCAAATTAATAAGTGTAGACCAGATGTGGCTTGAATTCAAAGAAATAGTTTGGCAGCAATTGAGAGATTTATACCAAATAAATTAATAAACGACAGAATTGATCCTTCTTGGTACACAAAACAGGTCAGAAAACTTTTGCAGAAACATGCCAAATTTAAAAAGGCCCAAAATCTCCAAGATTGGTGACCTTTTACAGAAGCTCAAAATTTAGCACTAACTTCAATGCAAGGTGTTTATAACAGTTTCCACAACAAAACTTTCTCTAAGCCTGACAGAAAATCCAAAGAGATTCTGGTCGTATATGAAGTATGCTGGTGGCAAGACACATTCAATACCTTCTCTGCGCTATAGCAATGGAGGTACTATCGAAGACAGTGCTGCCAAAGCAGAGTTACTAAACACGGTCTTCCAAAATTCCTTCATGAAAGAAAACAAAGTAATTATTACAGAATTTGAATCGAGAACAGCTGCCAACATTAGTAACGTAGAAGTAAATATCCCCGGTGTAGTGAAGCAACTTAAATCTCTTAATAAAAGCAAGTCTTCTGGTCCAGACTGTGTACCAGCTGGGTTCCTTTCAGAGTATGCTGATGCAATAGCTTCATACTTACTATATACAACTGTTCACTCGACAAAAGATCCATACCCAAAGACTGGAAAGTTGCACAGGTCACACCAATATTCAAGAAAGATAGTAGGAGTAATCCACTAAATTACAGGCCCATATCATTAACGACAATATACAGCAGGATTTTGGGACATATATTGTGTTCAAACATTATGAATTACCTCAAAGACGACAGGCTATTGACACACAGTCAACGCACATTAGAAAACATCGTTCCTGTGAAACACAACTGACTCTTTACTCGCATGAAGTGTTGAGTGCTATTGCTAAGGGATTTCAAATTGATTCTGCATTTCTGGATTTCCAAAAGATTTTTGAGACCCTACCAAACAAGTGGCTTGTAGTGAAATTGCATGGTTAAAGAATATCATCTGTAATGTAACTGTACTCGTGATTTCCTGTTGGAGAGATCACAGTTCGTAGTAATTGATGGAAAATCGTAGAGTAAAACAAAAGTGATCGCTGGCATTCCCCAAGGTAGTGTTATAGGCCCTTTGCTGTTCCATATCTAGATCAACGATTTGGGAAACAATTTGAGATTGTGTGCAGATGGTGCTGTTGTTTATCAACTAGTAAAGTCACCAGAAGATGAAAATAAATTGCAAAATGAATTGACCCTAAATAATGAAAAGTGTGAGGTCATACACATGAGTGCTAAAAGGAATCTGTTAAACTTTGGTTACATGATAAATCAGTCAAACCGAAAGGCCGTAAATTCAACTAAATACTTAGGAAATAATGAACAACTAACATTGGAAGGAACACACAGGAAATGTTGTTAGGAAGGCAAACCAAAGACTACGTTTTATTGGCAGGACACTTAGAAAATGTAATAGACCTACTAAAGAGACTGCCTGCACTACACTTGTCCATCTTCTTTTAGAATACTGCTGTGTCACTGAAATGACAGGATTTGGGATGGTCATTATTAACACAAAGCTGTTTTTTGTTGCAGGGGAATCTTCTCAAGAAATTCCAATTACCAACTTTCTCTTTCCAATGAAAAAGTATTTTGTTGACGCCGACCTACGTAGGGAAAAATGATCACCGTGATAAAGTACGGGAAATCAGACCTCGTAAGGAAAAATATAGGTGTTCACTCTATCTGCGCGCATTGAGATTGGAATAATGAGAATTGTAAAGGTTGTTCGATGAACCCTCTGCCAGGCACATAAATGTGATTTGCAGAGTATCCATGTAGATGTTGAGTGTAGAAACCTGCAACAATCACCGCCATATCTTTGCAGTAAGTCGTGCTAAGAACTTGAGAAAATTCTAGTCCTACATAAAATAAAGTAGGTCTAAGGCTTCTAACCAGTTGTTTGTTGACCTTCTAACCAGTTGTTTGTTCACCAATCAGGTGTGGCAGTAGAAAATAGCAAAAGAAAAGCTGAAGTTTTAATATGTGTTTAAGAAATTGTACATAAGAGGCTCATGGATGATGTAATAATAGATCCCTGGTGTAGAGAAACAGCTGAAGGAGTTGTAAGCAAATAAGTCACCACTTCCTGATGGAATGCCAGTTCGCTTATAAAAAGAGTTTTCTACAGCATCGGCCCCATACTTACCTTGCATTTATTACAAACTTCTTGCCAAACATGAAGTCCCAAGCAACTGGAAAAAGCACAAGTGACTCCTATTATGAGTAGGGCAAAAGAACATACCTGCAAAATTACACATAGATGTCTTTGACATTGGTTTGCTGCAGAATCCCTGAAAGTATTCTCACTTTGAATACAGTACATGTTCTTGGGGGTTTAAAGCTTCTGCCCACAAATCAGCACAGTTTTAGAAATCATTGCTCATGTGGAACACAGCTTTCCCTTTTCTCACACGAAATTCTGTGAACTGTTAATAAAAGGCAATGAACAGTGAATAAAAGGCAACAAGCAGATTCCGTATTCTGACATGGTGCCACATTGCTGACTGTTAATGACATTACAAGCATACGGCATAGGTTCCCAGACTCAGACTTCATAAGTAACAGAACTCGATTTGTTGTCTTTGACAGTGAGTGTTTGTCAGAGTCCAAGGAAAAGTGATAGGACCGCTGTTATTTTCTGTTTACGCAAATTATCTGTCAGACTGACTAAGCAGCAGTCTGCAGGTGTTTGCTGATAATGCTGTGGTATATGGGAAGAAGTCATCGCTGAGCGACAGGAAGAGGATACAGTGTGACTTACACAAAATTTCTACTTGGTGTGATGAATGTTAGCTAGCTCTAAATGCAGAAAAATGTATTTTAATGCAGATTCGTGGGAAAAAGAAACCTTGAGGTTCAGATACAGCATTAGTAGAGTGCTGCTTGACAGTCAAGGCAATTGAATATCGAGGCATAACATTGCAAAGCAGTATGAAATCGAACGAGTGTATGAGGACTGTAGTAGGAAAGACAAATTATCAAAATCAGTTTATTGGGATAATTTTAGAATTTGTGGCTCATCTATAAAGGAGACAATGTATGGGACACGAGTGACCCATAGTTGAGTACTGTTAGTGTTTCGGATCTGCATCAGGGTGGATTACAGGAAGACATAGAAGCAATTCTGAAGCGGGCTGCTAAATTTGTTGCTGATGGGTTCAAACAACACACAAGTATTACATAGATACTTCGAGGAGCATTATTGAGAAGATTGACTGCAGGACAGTTCTACTGCTACCAGTGTATGTTTCATGTAAGGACCATGAAGATAAGGTTACAGAGATAGGTGCTCATGTGGAGGCATATAGACGGATGTTTTTCCCTCACTTTATTTGTGAGTGGAACAGGAAAGGAAATGATCGGTAGTGGTACAGTGTACCCTCTCCCTTGCAACATACGGTGGCTTGCAGAGTCTATGTATAAGTGTAGATGTGGAAATGGGAGAGTCCCAAAAGATCCTCAGTTTGCCAACACCCTCAGTGACACCTGTGAACCTTTGTTGAGCACTGCAAAAAAAATCTGTACAGAGAATTATACACATTCAGCCTCTCCCCAGGGGCTCACGGTCCTTTAGTGACTACGTGCGTGGCGAGCACAGGGCCCCGAGCTATTGCAGCCTTCCTTCTTTCCCGGGCTGCATTTCCTTTCCCTTCCCCTCTGCCCTCTCCCTGCCTTGGTGTCCTCGTTTATGTTGGCCCCGCTATCCTCCTGGTTATTGGTTTTGTTGAGTAATTACCTCATCCTTTTGGCATTCTCTGGTCCCCCTCTGAGGTTTGACCTCCATTACTAAATTTGTATTGCGTAGTGTGAGCCATTTGGGGAAGAGCACCTTACCTAGTGTCCCCAGCGTGTGCCCTCCTAGTTCCTTCCATCTTTTCCTTCACATCGTTGTCTGATGCTAGGGTACGTAGCTAGCATGATAGCCAGCCCGTGTGGTGCGGTTGCTATGTACCCTTTTGATTGAGCCCCCTGAAAACACAGGGATAAAATTTCTGATACCTGAGCTGTGATCTCTTCATGTAAGCCTAGGAGTGGTTGCTTTTCATCCTGGACATTGGAACTCCCAGCAGTGGCCGCTGTGCCATTTGGCCCTTGCTGTGGCGCCCATGGGGGATCAGAGTGGGTGGTATCAGGGTGGACGCTATGCAAATGAAATGCGTACGGGTCCAGAATTCTGGCCATTCTTGTACGTCCGTCTCTTTGAATGGAAATGATTCTTTTAGTGCTGCTTCTTCTTCTGCCTCTTCGGCCTTCCCTTCCATAGATACCTCCTGGGAGGAGGATAGGCTCGGCTCGTTGGCTAGGGGCGAAACCTTTCCTCCCCCCCCCCCCCCCCCCTCCCTCCCACCTGGTTTGCACCAGGACTGATGGGGATACTTTCACCAATACCAAACCTTTATTTTTTTGTGGAACACATTGAAGACAAGTTTGACGAAGTGGACCCTCTGAGCAAGAAGTGGTCAGGTTCATTGTTTATCAAAACTGCTTCAGCTGCCCAGTCTGCGACCCTTTGTACCTGTGACCATCTTGGCACAATTCCTGTGTCCATTACCTCTCACCAGTCTTTGAATATGGTTCAAGGTGTAATTTTACACAGGGATCTCATCCTTCAAACTGATGAGGAACTTAAGGACAATCTAGGACAGCGAGGTGTTCACTTTGTTCAGCGTGTTCAGAAGGGCCCAAAGGACAATCTCATTGATACTCGTGCTTTTATCCTGGCCTTTGAAGGGGATGGCATCCCTGGAAAGGTCAAGATTATGGTTTATCAATGTGATGTGAAGCTGTACATCCCACCACCTATGAGATGTTTTAAGTGCTTGCGTTTTGGACATGTTTTCCCACTGTTTGCAGACCCCTCTCTGTGGTGACTTTGGATGTCCACTCCATGAGGGGAGTTCCTGTGTCGTGTCACCCCCCCAGTGTGTGTCAGTTTTCTTGGCAATCATTCTCCATGTTTGCTCGTAGGGTCCACCTGGACTCTGGGGCCACAGTTTGCAATCTTTATCTCCCTCCTGACAGGACTCTTACACCTGCTGCCTTAACTGCCCTTCTTCAGCAGCTTCCTCCTCCCTTCCTCCTCCTCGGGGATTTTAATGCTCATCATCCCCTGTGGGGCAGTGCATTTCCATCTAGTCGGGGTCTTCTCATAGACCAGTTTCCTGCAGACGACGACATGTGGCTTCTTAATGATGGGTCCCCTACGCATTTCAGTGCCAGTCATGGTACTTTTTCTGCTATTGATCTTCTTCTTTCTCCTCCCTCCCTCCTCCCTTCATTACACTGGTCGCCACATGATGACCTTTGTGATAGTGACCACTCCACCATTGATTCACTAACTCCCTTCCCACTCCCTGATGGACAGGTTACCTCATTCGTCTCCCCAACGCGCCGATCGGCCTCTATATTACACAGGTCGTTTTTATTCCTTGTATTGATGATGTCCTATGTGACGTGTCTGATGTGATTGTTCGTGCTTTCAGCCTTGCTATCCCATGCTCATCTAGACCATTTCGCTGCCGGCAAGTCCCATGGTGGAGTATGGCCATTGTTATTGCCATCTGTGATTGCTGTTAAGCTTTGCAACACCTTAAGAGGCATCCATCTGCTGTCAATCTTATTACCTTTAAATGCCTTCGCGCCAAAGCCCATTACTTAAACAAACTGAGCAAATGGGTGTGTTGGGACTGCTTTGTTTCTTCCATTGGGTCTACTATCCCTCTGTCATGGGTATGGGCTAAACTTTGCTATCTCCAAGGTTGCCATCGGCAGTCTGCCCTGACGGGCCTTGCCCTCCTGGATGGCCTTTGCACGGACCCGTTGATTCTCGCAGAACATCTTGCAACCAATTTTGCAACAGCATCAGCATCAACTTCCTATCCGGCTGCTTTCCTTCACCAGAAACATCAGGCCTTATGTTTTACCCCTTGTCAGTCAGATCCTTACAATGAACTTTTTACTGAATGGGAACTTCTTTCCGCACTTCTGTTCGTGATAAGGCCCCTGTCCCAGACTCCATTCATAACCAGTTGCATCAAAATCTCAGTGCTCCACTATGACATCTTCGGATGCTTAACTGTATTTGGCTCCAGGGTGACTTCCCTTCTCAATGGAGGGATAGCATCGTGGTTACCATCCTTAAGCCGGGTAAGAACCCCCTGTTTGTCGAAAGCTTTCAGGCAGTTAGTCTGACTAACGTTGTTTGCAAGTTGCTTGAACGGACGGTAGCCCCTCGGCTCAGTTGGGTCCTCAAATCTCAGGATCTATTGCCCCCCTTACCAGTGTGGCTTCCAAAAGGGACGGTGTCTGATTGATCATTTACTGCCCTTGGAATCCGCAGTTCGGTGGGCTCTTTCCCAGCACTGTCATTTGGTTGCAGTATTTTTCAACCTTCGCAAGGCCTATGACACAGCTTGGTACCATCATATCTTTCTTCCTCATTGCTATAGATGGACTTGTGGCCTCTGTCGGTCCTTTGGTCATGCCTGCTCTGTTTGTGAATGATTACTGCATTTGGGTTAGTTCCTCTTCGATGGCCTCTGCAGAGCGGTAGCTCCAGGGTCAGGGTGCTGTACGGCATGCCTGTGCTTTGACCCTCTCACACGGGTTTCAGTTCTCTCCTTTTAACTCGTGGGTGGTCCACTTCTGTCACTGTACTAGTCTACCCCGATCCAGAGCTCTACCTCGATCCACAATGATTACCTGTGGTCCCACTGTTCGTTTCCTGGGTCTTCTTTTCGTCAACAAACTCACTTGGCTGCCTCATATCAGAATTCTGAAGACAGGATATTTCCGTAAACTCAGTGTCCTTCGCTTCCTTGCCCACGCCTCTTGAGGTGTGGATCATTCCACTATTCTTCGCCTTTATCGGGCTTTAGTGCTGTCTCGCTTGGACTATGGTTGTAAAGTTTGTGGTTCAGCTGCCCCTTCCCAACTGCTGCTCCTGGATCCAGTCCACCATTGTGATATCCTTTTTGCCACCAGTGCCTTCCCTATTAGCCCTGTTGATAGTCTCCTGGTTGAAGCTGGGATTCCCCCCCCCCCCCCCCCCTTTTTCTGTTCGGCAGTGCCAGCTTCTAGTTTCTTATGCAATCACCGTCCGTTCCTCTCCCAGTCATCCTTCCTATTCTATCCTGTTTCCGCCATCCTCGGGCGGGTTTACCGATTGGGTTCCACCTTCTCTCTTTGCCGTGATTTTCAGCTTCCTTCTTTGTCCCTGCTGGTTCCACCATGTAGACCAGAGCAAAAATTGCAGTCATACTATATTCCAAAAGAGTCAGATCATGTTCAATAGGGTTGCAGCCCCCACGGTGTTGTTAGAGAAGGGTTGAATTGTCAGGGAGCTGTCAGCATTGACCAGCATTGTCAAGAACATT
This sequence comes from Schistocerca serialis cubense, assembly GCF_023864345.2. Lineage (NCBI taxonomy): Eukaryota > Metazoa > Arthropoda > Insecta > Orthoptera > Acrididae > Schistocerca > Schistocerca serialis. The sequence continues at coordinate 609,368,019 of NC_064643.1, read as the reverse complement.
GTCTTGTTGCTCATCACATTGTGAACTGTCATTTCTGACCACAAAATGTGAGTGAATCAATGCCCCAAGCAAAGGAGTGGTTTCATTGTCACGTTCTCAGGCCTTTATTTTGTCAATTTTGTGTGCCAGCAAGCCTGAAATGCCTTCCCAGGCCATCCATAAGAAAACTGCACATTTTTCAGTGCTGGGCATTGCAATTCTGACCATTACAGAGGCGTCAAAAGAAGGGATGAAGTGTGGGTGTGGGGGAGGGGGGTTGACAAATCCATAATGATGGTGGGCAGAATTGTGGTGAAATACGGCGCGAGTGTGTCGTCATTAACCCACCATTTCCCACACAAGAGTCAACGCCTTGATATTTGGAGGGAGATTTTTAAGGCACCTTAGAGCCTAAATCAAAGTTCTATGTTGCAATGGGAGGCAGTGAAGGGGTTTTGAAAAAGTTGCACTTTAATTATGTTGCACAGTGTATTTAAGAGGGGTTGTCAAAGGTGCAACAGCAGCTTGCAGCAGTGACAAACCCCACCTGTGGCAAAATGGGCTGCCTGTTCACTCAGGTATATGGCGATGTGACAAAATTTCATCTGCAGTTGTCGCTGTTTCCCAAGCCCTGGTCCAGGTGCAGCTGCGACACCAGCAGAAAAGGGATGGAGAGAACAGCGGTCAAATCGAATCTGACTTTGAACTATACAGATACAAGAAGAAAATGACACAGTAATATTATCGTGTCGCCTCCATTTGATGATGATGATGATGATTATTATGATTATGACAATGATGAACAAGATTAATAGCATCTTTGCCACACATGACACTGAAGGTTATTATAACACTTTAATTAGCAGGCACCCTGTAAACGATGACCAGAAATTCAGGTCGTATTTTAGATTAGTTTCTGCATATTTTGCACCTTACAGAACAAAAGTGCAACTTGTTCAAGAAACACACACTTCAGCAGAAAAACTCTGTGACGTTAATTTTCTTCTTGCTTATAATCGATCAGCAGTCAAAATTCATCTAACTGTTGCCAGTTTGGAGTTATCGCAGAACGAAACTGATTCTGCCACCGAATTTAATGGAAAAAAATTTCGTTTCAGTCGACAAAATGAGTAGTTAGTATTCGTATGATTTCTATGCTGTAATAAACAGCAGTAAAAATTTCATAGTTGTAGGAGTAGCAGTTTTCAAAGTAGTTAGTAAGAAGAACAGGATTTTTTTTAGTGATAGTATTTGTATGATTTATGTGCTGTAACAAAACAGTAAAAATTTCATAGCTGTAGTAGCACCAGTTTTCAAGAAAGGAAACATTTTAATCAGAAAAATAGGAATTTTTACCTGTGTTCACAGAATAACATTCCATTATTAGAGCTACAGAATTTTAACTGAAAACCCTTAAGATGTCTAATAACATGTAAAACAGGACTGAAATGCTATTACTTTAGGGACACGTGGATTCAACAAAATTTAGGCCTGTCCTTAAATTTCCCACAAACACTTTTAACAGCCACATTTATTTTTCGTGGAGGAAAGAACCAGAAACTACTGACAGAGGAAAGTAGTATGCTCAAAATCAAGAAATTTACTTGCTGTCTGCTGTGTTGAACTGTACTCAGGAAAACCTAGTGATCATACAGAACCCATTTCCTTGGCTTCATTGAGACATTTGATCCTGTTCCAAGTATTCTTTTATCTTCTATGTCTGACACAAGCCCCTAATGTTTCTCCATATGTTCCTGAAAATATCACTTAAATGGCATGAAATGTAGACTTATTAAAAATAAGTGTACTAGTATAATTATCTTTTCTCAGATTTCTAGCAACACAAGAATTTTTCCCATCTCAAGTATTATCCTTCCAACTCACTGCAGAATACATGAGCAGAATTGTAGATGAATTACCTACAAACTTTCTTCTATTTATTTCCAATTTCCAGAAGAGAGAAACATTTGGAACAAGCAAAGGAATTTTTGACCAAATGGCAGTTTCCCAGTTGTGGTGATGCTAGAACAAAGAGCCCTTGTACCTACTATGCTTTAAATATAAAGATGCTGATGCTGAGAGACTGACATAGTATTACTTTCTGTGAGTGTCTCATAGTTTACTTTGTGTAGATATCATGTGACAACACTAGGTAGAACACAACAACGCAAGCTATAACGTCATAGTTGCACAGCGTCTATTGTAGTCCTGGTCACTTGTGCAGTGCCACGATAGTGTCCACACCAGCTGCACATCACAGTCCAAAACTCAAACTGCCCATTTGTGAGCAGGCAGTCCCTTTTGTCACGGGGTTTTCTGTCAGTACTGCAAGCACTTTGAGCAACACACATTTAGGGTGGATGTTCTGACAAATGATGTTGCATCCCTATAAATTGTGAAAAAAATCTACTTATACTCTGTTTGGTAGACAACATATGCTGTGGCTCACAAGAATTCTTTTAAACTCGGTATAGTTATTGTTTTCATGCTGCGTCTTGTCCTTTTTCATACACTAGACATGTTTAAGAAAAATTCTCTTTTCAATGGAAATTGTGAACAAAGAACATTATTTATAGTTTCAAATAAAAGTGTCTTGAGTGTCACATATCTTTGAATTTGTAATATACACAGTTTATCAAAAAGAATCATCCGATTTGGTACATCTATATCTCAGAAACTAATAAACGTATACAATGAATTTTGTTTTCTGATGAACAGAAAACTCCAAAGCCCCCCCCCTCCCCACCTTTTCATAGGGTTGTTCCGAAATCTGTTGAGTTATAGCTTCCACAGCTGATATCACACGATGTCTCAGTTCATTCATTGTTCAGGGTGTATACGACCTGGGAGATCCGATAATCTGGGAGTTTTTCATTGTTTTCAGTTAATTTTTTGTAATTTTGACTAGTAAGAACAGATACTCTAACAAGAGATATTACTGTATCGCGCTACCGCAGGATAATATTGCAGCAATAAAATATGAACTAGAGAAGAAAAAAAATTGCAAAGGAAATGCACCTTATGCAACAAAACAGTGCTCTTACAAGTGGCTGCCAACAGCAAAATGTGTCAAAGGCTTTAGGGAGACTATGCAATGCTTCTTAACAACAAATTGCCTCTGCTGAGTGTGTCACAACTGTTTACATTTAGATTCGTTTTAGCAGTTAGGGACAGGCTCATGTGCATGCACAGTTGAGTTGAGTAGTACCTTTCCCCACTTCTGGCTACATAAATTTGGTTGTTGCTGTGTAAGCAGCTGCAGCAAGCAACTAGATGCAACTGGGAAAAATTCATGCATGCACATTAGGCCGGGATCTATGGAGTGGGTGAAATTTATATTCTTGAGGGGGGAAAACTGTGTTTCAAAAAGCACCTAGCATCCTGTGCATGTTGGTCTATCGCTTACTCATATTATTTTGAAACGCATCCCAGTTGGTTTTTGAACACACTATCTAGTATTGCCCAGGTGCGGAAATACTGTAGATCTGGAGCTGATGCGCAGAGCAGTCTGAATTATAGTGGGGAAGTGTGTAATCTCCATGTGACCCGTGTTTACATTTAGTGATTTTGCTGTTTCCTCTTCATTTACTGCTCTCTCGCCAAATGAGAACGAAACGGATTTCTGTGGCCGGAGCTGTCAAGTGAATTAAAATACAGTCACATAATAACAGAAGGCAAAAATACGTTATTACTTTCCAGATTTTATTTCATTTCCACCTTTTCAACAGTCGAGCATTAATCACCTTGCAGAACAATGAAGTTATTTTTGTCGGTTTGCTAAAGAAATTTGGCTTTTATTAATCTTTCCCACTGAGGCAGTCAGTGTATTTGAAACAAAGTTTCAACCGCTCGCTGCGTTTCAAGTGCACATTTTCGTCTTCTAGCAGGTATGGCATTATGCCAGAATTAAGAACCGAACATGAGGCAATAGTACTGGTACTCCAAGGAAATTTACATCCCAAAAACCACACTGAAAAGCTTAATATCAGGTTGAGGCCTACTTAATTGGGAATCTGGACCTGCGTCATCGCAGCTGCTCAAGCACGGTGACGCCTGTTATCTGGCACTCTGGCAACTACTGAAACGAACCTGTTTTTAACATGTCGCGGGAAAATATTGCGGATGGTCGTTTGAAAAGCATTACTTTCATAGTAAATTTCCTTTTCCGGAAGTTGGACTATGCGCGAGAATGTACGATGAATTTCTTATATCACAGTGTGTTTGACTCATTTTAAATAAACTCTATGGTGATGAGCCATTTAGAGGAATTTTGAGCCCAGAGGATCAGACTTTTATATTGTTATTATGAGCAAATTGATGTAGTACTATGGGAAGCCCTCTCTCCTCTCTGGTAACTAATTTATTTGTGGAAAACTTCAAGGACAAGTCACTGGACTCGGCTAAAAAATTTTGCTGGCACATTTGTGTGATATCCTAAGGTGTAACGTGCGCAAAAAGATCAACATTATATATGAAAGCTTGGCTTCGCTTTCCAGTATGTGAAAGCTTTGTTTTTCTAATAGCAACACTATGTATATTAATTTAAAACATTAACTTTTCCGGCTTGTGTATTTGCGCTACTTAACAGTGATCTTGCTATTGGCTTAGTGCATCACGTTCCCTATGGTCTGAATATCCGCTGTCTTCGACTGGCGAGATCACGAGACATGAGCTTACAAAAGCACACAGCAATCTCAATTTCAGTGGTTCGGAAAGTAACATGCAGTGTGTGGTGGGATTCGAATCTATACTTTCATAATATGAAAATATGCAGTGTATATGTTGCTGCCCATCAAAGATCTTTCCAAAACACGTTTTTTCCCTGAGTTTTGTTTTCTAAAGTGCCAGGAAATTCTACGCCCGTGTTTAAAAATGGAACCATTCAAGGGATTTATAAGTTTTACAATTCTGACGAAAATCTAATGTCATTTAACATGGAAAAATGTGTGTTCGTCCAGGAGAAACTGTATTTTTAACTGGGAGATCTGGGGAAATCCGGGAATTTTTTTCCTTGTCCGTGTATACACCCTGTTGTTGTTGTTGTTGTTAACAAAGGCACATAAACAGTCTTCTATAAACCCCAACAAGAAACAATTGCATATAGTCAGATCCAGTGACCTTGGATGCCAGTAATGTAAGAATGAATCATTTGGTCCAGTGCGACCCACCCAGCGTTTAGTAATCTTTTGATTTAAAAATCCCTACGCTTTCAGATGCGAGTGTCGCGGTGCCCCACCCTGGTAAATGAAGTCATACGAACCGGTCTCCAACTGTGGGAAAAGAAAGTACAAACAGAATTCTGTGGACTCTGTGTGAAACAATGGCAGACGCGTTTGATGTTGTCTGTGTCACTCAGGGACGGTCAAGTGATTTGCCTTTATTCAAACAATCTGTTTCTTGGATTTTTTTATGCCATTGTATAATGCTCTGTGCTGTAGGGGATCCACACCATACCTAGTACGGAAGTCATGCTGAATAATTATTACAGAGCGTGCTGCACAAAAATTAGAACACTAAACTCTTTGTTGACATAACACCATTTTTACTAGAATTGAAGTGGGTGCACACTGCTAAAACCTAGTGGAAACCATGTAAAATTAGTGTTTGCACCTTCCAACAGTACACTGTTCACACACATATCTCAAATAATGTAATTGTAATCATTTTTTAAAATCCGGTGATTCTTTTTTTTATACACCCTGTACTGTTGTGTATTCATTAAAACTTGGTTTACTCAGTGCGATAAAATAGGGATCAACACCATACACTTACACAATGGAATTCAGGTATTTGCTAGTTCTAACTGCCCTATGTCTATGACTTTCAAATAGCTTTTTATCGGTTGATTTAGGCAATTACATAGTCAACTGGCATTTTGATTTATTATCTATAGCGATTATGTGGCCGCTACATATTTCACTGATGTTTCCATGCTTCACATACGTAACAATGCATGGTAGTATCTCATACACACATTACGTGACAATGCATGGTAGTATCTCATACACACATTCTAAGACATGCAGTTCCCAAGGTGCCTATGTATAATTTGAAAATGCAATGGTTTTATGTTTATATCTGTCAGTAATAATGGAGTTGTTCCCTCCCTCCCTCTGGATTATTTAATACAACATTTTTATCACTATTGAATGTCACAAAATTCCAAATCCCACCTGTCAATTACTTGCAAATGAGAGCCCAGCAGAGTGAATGGCTGCTGTGTGATACCTGGGATAGTAACCTTCGTAGCAGTACAGTGTATTTCAAAAAGTCAATCCCACCACAGGGGACCTCTCATTGCAAGTGTTCAGAAATATATTCTGCGAGTATTTGTATGGAGTGTAGCGTTGTGTTAAGTGGAATTTGGACTACAAACATTACAGAAATTTTAAAATGTAGTAGAAAGTATTGACTCAAATTAAGTAAAAAATAAATTTAAGCCACACTTTCTGTAAAAGAAGAGATTGGTTGATAGGACATACCGTCAAGCATCAAAGCATAGTCATTTGGTAATGGAGGGTAATGCAGGCTACAGAAATTGTAGGAGGAGATACAGATATGAGTGCAAATGGCTGGAGGTTTCGGTAGTTATTCAAATATGAAGAGACTTCCTGGGGATAGAATAGCATGGAGTGCTACATCAAACCAGTCTTTGGACTTGTAGTATAGGAAGATTCACAAACTTCCTCATCTATACTGTGCAAACCACAGTAAAGTGCATGGCAGAAGGCATGTCCCATTGTACCAGTTATTAGGGTTTATTCCCATTCCATTCAAGTATAGGGCACAGGATGAATGAGTGTTTGAATGCCACTGTGTGTGCTGTAGTTATTCTAATCTTATCCTCAAGATGCCATGCAAACGATATAATGTGTTGTAGAATATTCCTAGAGTCGTCATTTGAAGCTGGTTCTTGAAACTTTGTTAGTAGACTCTTGGGATGGTTACATCTATCGTGTAGACTCTTCCATTTTGGTTCTTTCATTCTCTCATTGATACTCTTCCTTGGATCAAATAAACCTTTGACCATTTGTGATGCCATTATCTGTATATGTTCAGTGTCACCTGTTAGTCCTATTTGGTACGGTTCCCACATACTTCAGCAATATTCTAGGGCTGGTGCAAGAGTGATTTGTGAGCAAACTCCTTTGTAGACTGGTTGCACTTCACCAGTATTCTACCAATACACAAAGTCGACTACCTGCTTTACTCAGGTGGTAGACTTCGTAGTAGGTAGTCGAAACCTTAACGGAGAATATAATTCAGTTGCTCCATTCGCGGGTGGAACTGTGACACGTGAGAATGCTCCTCTGTGGTCAGACAACAGGACTGCAGGAGATGGTGGGTGACTGGACTCACATATGCAGTGACGAGCAGTCCCTCTTAAAACATACTGTTGGTCCCAATGAGGCCTTTACAGAGTGTAATTACCATTCCAACCTTGTACAGAAACAGATTTCTGTGCTTTATCTTTGCAGTCTGCCATTGCCTCCGAGGTTCCACTGTTCAGCTACAGAGCAGCATTCCCCTTGTGGCTCAGTATCACCCAGGACTGGAGTAACTAAATTACGTTCTCTGACAAGGTTTCAACTATTTTCCATCATGCCCTGAAATGAGTAACACCCTTCCCACCCCTCCTGCAGCAGCATTATGCCACCCACCAAACATGCACAATATCCTTATCCATTCCTACACAACCTGTGCTCCCACCCCCTTGCCTCATAACTCATATCCCTGTAATAGACCTAGATGCAAGACCTGTCCCATACATCCTCTCGCCACCACCTACTCTAATCCAGTTATAAACATAACCATCCAATCAAAGGTGGGGCTACCTGTGAAACCAGTCATGTGATCTACAAGCTAAGCTGCAACCATTGTGCCATGTTTTATGTGGGATAGACAGCCAACAAGCTGTGTGTCTGCATGAGTGGCCACCAACAAACTGTGGCCAAGAGACGACGACTGCACTGTCACTGAGTACGACGTAACTGCTTCGCAGCCTGTGCCATCTGGATCCTCCCCATCAAAACCAGTGTTACTGAATTTCGCAGGAGGGAGCTCTCCCTGCAACATATCCTACATTCCTGGAACCCTACACTCCTGGAACTTTGTTAGTGTCTGTCCTTATCTATGTGCTAGCCAGTTCCAACTCCAGCACTTCACAGCCATCTACTCCACCAACGCACCCAGCCTTTTTACTTCTCTCATTTTCCGAACCCCCCATCCCCCCTCTCTTTCCCAATCCCTCCATTTAATCTTGTGACTGCACCTAGCCGCCGTATCCTCTCCCCAACTGATCCCTGTGTGCTCCGACGAGCAGAACTTTACCATCCCTCACCCCGACCCTGCTATCCCTCTCCCTCCCAACCCGAGTCACCTCCTTACTCCCATCCTGTTGCCTCTCCCATCATGTGCTGCTGTTTGTAGTCTCACTTCAGCTGCAAGAGACTGTGTGTGTGTGTGTGTGTGTGTGTGTGTGTGTGTGTGTGTGTGCGCGCGCTTTTTCAACAAAGGCCTCATTGGCCGAAAACTCATTTTGCGACAGTCTTTTTGTTGTGCTTATCTGTGACTCAGCACCTCTGCTATTTAGTGAGTAGCAACTATACTTTCCATATTATTTTTACATTCCATCCTGAATTTTCTATTGTTTGAGAAAGCAAATGTAATACTTAAGAGATGAATGATGTCATTTGAAGTCTGTGTTAGGAATTGTATGGTTACTTATAAGATTTGTACAGTTATTTGTAAGATTGTTTTTGTTCTGTTATGTTGTCCTCACCATTTCATCCTCATCACTGGCACGTGGCAGCCGAACTTCCCCGTATGGGGTCTCCCGGCTGGCTATGCCATATGATCATTTCATTTCATATTTTTGTTATGTATTTATAAAAAAGGACATGTCGATAACTTTCTTTGCAATGTTTCAGTCCGGAGGGTACACCTTACAGTGGTGGCTGCTTTATATTTGACATATTCCTGCCTATGCAGTATCCTCATGTTCCACCAATGGTGAAGTTATGTACCACAGGAGGTGGTACTGTACGCTTCAATCCAAATCTTTATGCTTGTGGTCGTGTATGTTTATCACTGCTTGGCACTTGGCATGGCTTACAAGGAGAAGCATGGCTTCCAACATCAACATTGCTTCAGGTTTGTTGTTTCATTATTAATGTAAGACTTTATTATTTCTTACATATACTTAAAAACCTGAGCAACTACTATATTTCGATGAGTTTTCTTTTTGTGAGAAAGATTTGTTCCTCTCCTCCCACCTCCCATTTCTCTTTCACTCCTCTTTCCTTCTCCATCATTCTCCCTCCCCTCCTCCTTCTTCCTTATCATCTACTTTTGTAAGTTTTAGTTTGAATTTATGCAAATCAAGGATAGAACAATTCGTTAACAATAAAAATTGTGCTCTCCATAATTTACTTAAAACTCTCATTTGTGGCAAGCAGTGTTCATTCCCTTGTCTGGGCATGGGATGTATGTTTTCCGTCGTTTCCATAACTCTCATTAGCTGAAAGCTGTGTTACTTGAGCTGGTCACAGGTATTTTTCTGTCACGTACTCGTGACTGTTGAATTAGTACATTTTGACTCAGTGAATGTCATTTAACTCTGAGATAAGCCTATTGCAGGTGTAATTCTTGAAATTAATGTGGGTTGAATCAGTTTTTTGGAAATCATTGTCCCCGTCTTTTGGATCATGGACCCATGCTGTGTTGCCCATTGAGAATGGAGTAGCCTCGGTGGCAGCTTGTGCCGGCAGCATTCATAGCATGTCCAAGAAGGTGCAGTGAGGACTTGAACAAAGCCACTCCATGGGCTGTAGACTACAGTCAGAGTAGCTCTATATGTTGACAGAAACAGGATGTTAGGTGCAGCATTGGACATAATTTCTTAGTGGTGCATGGTCTTCAGAGTGCAGATAGTGATCCACACAACTGATGGAGGCCAGGTAAAAGTGCATGGTAAAAAGGTGTTACATCCTGTTTCTGACAAAGAATTACTTGAAATCATTGGTGGTGAACACTGCCACATTATCTGAAACCAAAGTGTATGATGCACCTCAAAGGACAAAGACTTTTTCTAAGGCCATGTTAATAGTGGCAGAAGTGACCTTGGACAAGCAGAGCACAACAGGGAAGTGAGAAAAGGAATTGGTGAAAACAACCACATGGAGCCCAAAAACTGGCCATTGGAATCTAGGTTGATACGCCCCAATAGCCCCACAGTGTTGAGCCATGGAGAGAACCATTAGGATGCACAACATTATGGACCTGATAGTCCAAACATTTGCAGAGACACTCCATCATGTCAGAAGTGTTGAGCCAGAATTTATGCATGAAATTTTCCATGTGGGATATGCTTCAGTTGGCGGCGTACTGGATGCACAGCACTTGCACCCACAGAGAGAGGGCAATCAGAATGTGACAGTGCTCCTCGTCTAAGATGCCCAACAGAATCTTGTGGTTTAGGCATAGTGGATTTCACCTTTGCCATTAGTGGTGAAAATCAGGGCCAGGGGATGTCTGGGCTCTGTGTTGCACAAAATGAGTGAGGCAGCATAACATCAGGTCCTTGGGGTGGGGGTGATGGCTGTGTCATTGCATACATCAGCTCAAAAGTTGAAATAGCTGATTGAAGATCAGAATAAAGTGAGAAGCACACCAGTTCATATTGCTCAAAAGCTGGGTCAAATCCCTTAGGTAATCAGGACACAGCAACTGTGTTAATGTATAATGTGATAGTTGATAGAATAGTGGAAAGCAGACAACTACAGTGCCCACTCCTGGAGGCAATGGGCAATCTGGTCTGGTAAGGTGTACTTAGGGCTAAAGGTGGTAATCAACAGTCATTGGTCTTTGACAGGATGAAATTTTTGTCCAGGAAATAACAACTTAAATATCCGGAGTTTCCCCACGGAATAATGGCACCCATGCTGGCCCTCATCATGCTCAGTAGCAGGTTCAGGTAGTGTAGGCTATGCACTAGATGGCTGTATTGTACATGCTCTACATATGTGTAAGCTGATCAGCCACCCTTGACCACATATGCTACATCTCAGATGCAAGGACTGCCCATGTGTCAACCATTTGCCCACCCCAGCCATGTTGTGCCCAGGCCTGCCAAACTGTTCCAGGGAGGGCATGTGAGGTGAAACAGCAGAGCGTAGGTGACAGCAAGGGCATCTCATTCTATTGAGGGTAGCATTCCAGGGAGGTGGATGGAGTCTTACAACTGGGGTATTTGTGGGACAGGACCTCACCTACATCATGAGAGGACACATCATTTGTTACTACCAACTGTAGACCAGAAGTGTATGTTGTCAAGCACAGTATCCCATTAAGGCAATCATTCAAAGCTTAGAAAGTTCATTTGACAGTGAGGTGGCCATTCAAAATCTGTCTTGACGTCATAGCTGTTTCGGTGAATAAGAGATTTCAGCTCAGTTTGCAGTATAATGGTTGTAATAACTGATGTCATCCAGAGACACTTGTACATCATTTAAATTCATGGGTGGCTGCACGTTGATAACCACTTCATAATCTTTCATTGATTTGAGTCCATTGGTTGGGAGTTTGAACCCCAAATACGTCAAGGATGTGAAGGTGATTCTCTGGATTCACCCCTATAGCCATTATATGGAGACCTCAGCTGTGAAAAATGTTAAGAGACAGGTTGGTTGTCTTGAGAAAATGCACAGTGAAGTTTCAATGAAATTTCATAAAAAAGATTTTACATTCCACACAGTAAATTTTTTTTATTCAGATAAATAATTGTTTTCAAATACATCTGCAGTAATAACAAATTTTTAAAATGGTAAATTCTATCCTAAATTTTATTGTTAAAAATTTGTCACTGGTTACTTAACATTGTTTACTTGCAAATTAACAAAACATTACTGCAGAATTTCTCAAAAACGCAAATTTGAAAGAAATTTATTGTTTTTTTTATTAAGATTGTAATACTTAATTATTCCAAAATTGTTAATGGCAGTCTCAAATTAATCATGATTCAGTGCAATATAAAATTAAATTAAGGAAGAATCTTACTACAGCACATAAACAGTCACCCTGTAACATAACTTCGTGTAAACTGTGGTAAGGGACACAATGTAATATTGTTCACTTGCTCAAATAAATATTAACGTTTATCTGATTAGCAGCAACTTCTCAAGCGCACTTACATACAGGAATTATCTTCAGATCTTTATCTGAGTCGGCTATTCACATCATCCACAGATTTTTACAAATCATATCTGAAACAACTTCTCTATCATGAACTGTGCACATGTTACTACTTCTAGCAGCCATGGTTTTGGCACTTACCATAATAAGTTACCAGTAGTGAGATTCTGATGTTGAAAATACAGATTTTATCTCTGTTTATCATGCAATTGGTAACTAATATCTGCAACATGGTTGCTGACACTACACACAAGTGGACAGCAGGAAGAGGTTTTTCTGTTTGTGTATTTCATCATCTCTATACGGTATAGTCCGTTGTAACTTAATTCAATTTTCATACTCACGGAATGTTCTCCAAAACTTTAACTATATTAGATGTTATCAGCTTTGCAAATGCAATAAACTTGGGCTGTCAGTGTACATCATATCCCTATGGCAGACCAAGGTGCAAGATCTGCGAAATCCAACCACCCGGCACCTCAAACTCCAGCCCTGTCACAGTCTTGTGCTGCTCCATAAGAGTCTGGGCCACATATGAAAACAGCCACGTCATATATCAACACTCTTCTAAATATTGCACCACAGTTTGTGTTGGTATGACTACCAATCAGTTGTCCACAAGGATGAATGGCCACTACCAAACTGTTGTCAAGAAGAAAGCTGCTCATCTGGTGATGCAACATGCAGCTGGGAACAGCATGCTCAGTTCTGCTTCATAACCTGAGCCATCTGGATCCTTCCCTCCACTTCCCAAAACCATGCAGATGGGAATTATCCTTACAACAAACACATCCTTCACTCCTATAATCATCATGGCCTCAGTCTCAGGTAACCTATGGTCCCTGCCCCCCTGCACCCAACACTTTCACTTTCTTCCATCCTATCACCTCACACAGTTCACGTTTGCACGTCACATTAAAGCAGCTGCCCAGCTGCTAGAATGGTGCCAGCTCATATACCTGCCCAGGGTCCCACCAGATATTGGGTATTTTGGAAAATGTTTTGCATCTATATTTGTGATTAGGATATTAATAAATACTGGTGTATAGGATCTAAAGTAAACACAATATAACTTGAATCAGCAAAGAAATAAAATTAATGGAACACCATTGTCATGAGAAGGAACAGGTTAATGGGCTGTATGCTCAGAAATCAGTATGAAATGGTGAAATGACAGAAGTAGTAAGAATTCTATCAAAAAGGAAGAAACAACAAGATATCGGAACAGTTGCTAAGGTATCCAAAATAAATTACCTTTCCATTGGATGGAGTAGAACAGAGGAAAATTTTAGCAGAATACAATGATTAAAATGTGTAAAATAAAGTCGCATTGAGAGTGTATAAGTAAGAAAGTGGTACTAACACAGTCAAATCAAAATCAAATTTTTATCATCCCATAACAAGCCTCATATGATCAAAGTTGTGACATAAGTGTTTCGTCAATTTTAAAACTGTACGTGAACTAATAAACTTTATCTAAGGTCACAAAACTTATGTTGCTTTTTCAGGCAGGATTACTTTATTTGGTTAGCATTCTTTGAAAAAAAAAAGAAAAAAATAATTTCCAGGTCTCCTTCAGTGTTTCTTGCATTCGGGTCACTTTTCCCCTTCCAAATTTTATTTACAAACTTCATGCCCATAAAGTGCAATAGTGCAGAGATTTTTCATATAGTTTTAGTCTGTGGGTAGGTAACAGTAGATGTAACTTGCCCCGTGTCTAGTCTTGTTTCTGTGCAAGAAGCATTTGCCCTCAAAAAGTCTCTCTCTCTCTCTCTCTCTCTCTCTCTCTCTCTCTCTCTCTCTCTTGTGTGTGTGTGTGTGTGTGTGTGTGTGTGTGTGTGTGTGTGTGTACATTTACTTTTTTATAGTGTAAAGGTTTTGACCAGATAAGTTTTCTCAGAATTCCACAAGATTATGCTATAATTAACTACTGCAAAAGAATGCATAGTATATAGTTCCTTTTACAGCTAAGTCAGTCATACGGTATGACATTCATGAGATACACCAAACTGTTCAGTCAACTCAGAATGCTGTCTGCATGATAACTCCTTAACATATTTGTATTTACTAGTACACAAGGAATTTGACACAGCTTCCAGTGTCCAATTTTTGTGTCCGTTTAGCTTATTTCACTTCTCCATTGTGCTGATTGTTAGGTGGTGAAAGGAACAGTTCCTGTTCTTGCAAAGTTTAGTTTCAAGTTATTATTTCTAACACAACTAAGAGATTTTCGTTGAAAACCATAGCCAGTAAGATTTTGAAGTAGTAGGTCATGATTTACAGTACCAAAGGTTTTGATAAGGTCACAAAAAATGCACGATACACAGATTCTATAATCGAGACAACTGCAAACATTCGTGACCATGTAATTTATTGTGTAGTTGTGCTGCAGTTTTTCTTGAAGCCATACTGGTTGTTTTACCCAATGTTGTGGGATGAATTATAATTTTCTGTCTGGTCATCTACAGATATTTCAAATATTTTCGAAAAAAGTTTAAATGGTGAGATAGACCTTTTCGTCTTGTTTGCCATTTTTTGGCTGAAGCATATTTTAGCAATCTGGAAAACATCCTGCTTCAAAAGACTAATTGATTACAAGAGAGAATGGATATGCAGTGCTGTGACAGTTCTTTTTATATTATATTGGGATCATCATCCCAACCCAGTGAGTTCAAATGTTTTTCAGGGACACTATAATTTTAATAACATCAGAGCTTGAAACAGAGGAAAGCTTAAAACCCAAGCAGTTTCTCTCTGCCTTACTGGGATTTGTACTTGATGGTGAGCAATCGCGAATTTAATTAAAACAAATCATTGGAGGACTCTCATATGGCACTAGGATCTGTAACAGCTCCATCATTCATCATTAGTTCAGAGGGTCATTTTCTCTCCGTTTCTCTACCAACTTCACTTCCTACAACAAACAAAACAGCTTTGTGTATGTTTTTATCGTTTAAAACAAATGTATTGTTTGCAGTATGCCTTGCTAATTTAAATACTTAGGTCAATTTTTTTATGTGCTTACATGTTTAAGTAATTTAGGATTTCGATTAACTTTTGCCTCCATATGCAATTTCCTCCTCTTAATGCTGGACACTGTAATTCGTTTCGTTTCCCATGATCTAGTTTCATGTGTGTCATTCCATACTGCTACATAAGGGAAACATTCATTAAATATACTTAAGAATTCAGATGAGAATTCATTGTTGTTGTCATTCGTTGAAGTGTGTTACTGACTGATCTCATGATGAACCTTATTATTTTTTTTTAATAAATAACTCCATATTCTTGTGGCTGAAGTTGCTGCATTTTTACTGTGCTGCCTGAATTTAATTCTGATTGTGATAGAAGTAGTGAAACATAGAAAGAGGTTGGAAGATGAATCAAGTAAGTCGTAACACATTGCTTTATTTACATAAATATAATGGAACTATATTTTTACCCTTTATTGCTGTACATCTGGATCACATTTCAGCCACCGTATTGCTCAGTGGCCACTTTCTTCACAGAAATATCTCTGACCTTTTTTCTCCCCCACATCCCACATGTATCTTTCACATCCGTAAGTCATAAGTAGCCTTTCCTGCCAGCCACCCCTGTAGACTACTGTATAATTTGGCTCCCTGATTTGTTACGTGTTTTTGGCTAGCTGTAGCATCATACCCAGATATTGTCATAACTTTAGATTCAGTATGTGTGTCTGCTTCTTAAAGGTATGGTTAAGAAAAACATAGAATTGTATTGCAAGCAATTTTGTATTGTTCTTTAGTCAAGTTCTTGTATGTGAAGAAACAAGGGTGTTCATGTTCAGTATAAAGGTACACTATGTGATCAAAAGTATCTGGACACCCCCAAAAACATAATTTTTTCGTATTAGGTGCATTGTGCTGTTAACTACTGCCAGGTTCTCCATATCGGTGACTTCAGTAGTCATTGGACATTGTGAGAGAGCAGAACAGGGCGCTTGGCGGAACTCATGGGCTTCGAACATGGTCAGGTGAGTGTGTTTCACTTGTCATACGCCTGTACACGAAATTTCCACGCTTCTAAACATCCCTAGGTCCAGTGTTTCCAATGTGATAAGGAAGTGGAAATGTGAAGCGACACGTACATCACAAAAGTGTACAGTTCGACCTCATCTGTTGACAGACAGAGACTGCCAACAGTTGAAGAGGTCATAATGTGTAATAGGCAGACATCTATCCAGACCATCACACAGGAATTCCAAAGTCCATCGGGATCCACTGCAAGTACTATGACAGTTAGACATGATGTGAGAAAACTTGGATTTCATAGTCAAGAGGCTGCTCATAAGCCACACATCACGCCGATAAATGTCAAACAACGCCTCTCTTGGTGTAAGAAGCATAAACATTGGACGACTGAGCAGTGGAAAAACGTTGTGTGGAGTGACGAATCATAGTACCCAATGTGGTATTCGAAGGCAGTGTGTGGGTATGGCTAATGCCTGGTGAACATCATCTGCCAGTGTGTGTAGTGCCAACAGTAAAAATTGGAGGTGGCGGTGTTATGGTGTGGAAGTGTTCTTCATGGAAGGGGCTTACACCCCTTGTGTTGTTAAGCATGGCACTATCACAGCACAGGCCTACATTGATGTTTTAAGCACCTTCTTGCCTCCCACTGTTGAAGAGCAATTTGGGGATGGCGATTGCATCTTTCAACACTGTCGAGCACTTGTTCGTAATGCACGGCCTGTGGTGGAGAGGTTACATAACAACATCCCTGTAATGGACTGGCCTGCACAGAGTCCTGACTGAATCCTATAGAAAACCTTTGGGATGTTTCGGAACGCCAACTTCATGCCAGGCCTTACCGACAGACATCGATACCACTCCTTAGTGCAGCACTCTGTGAAGTATGGGCTGCCATTTCCCAAGAAACCTTCCAGCACTTGATTGAATGTATGCCTGCGAGAGTGGAAACTGTCATTAAGGCTAAGGGTGGGCCAACACCGTATTGAATTCCAATGTTACCACTGAAGGGCGCCACGAACTTGTAAGTCATTTTCAGGCATGTGTCCAGATACTTTTGATCACATAGTGTAAGTTGACAAATCAGGAAGTAACAATGATATGTTATCTGTGTACCACTTTCTGTGCTTCTTTATATGGCTATGTTGTCTTTCATACATTTTATGGGTAAAAATATGATTTAAATTATTTATTTTGTTGTTGCAGGTGTTAGTTTCTATCCAAAGTCTTATCCTTGTCCCAGAACCATTTTTCAATGAACCTGGATTTGAAAGTATGATAAACACACCTAAAGGTAAAACTGAGAGTGCAAATTATAATTATGGTTTAATGGTCAACACAATCAAGTATGCAATGCTGGAACAGATAAGACATCCTGCACATGGTTTTGAAGAGGTGATACGCAGGCACTTCATTCTAAAAAAGAACAGGATATTGAAGGTAGGACTTCAAATTATTTTTATAGTAAAGCCTTTGGTAATCTAGAGAGAGGGGTGGGGAGAAACTACTTGATGAATTTGCTGGTTTCCAAGATCATTGGAATTCCATGACAGTCCTCATTGGTGGTCCCATTGTTATAAAGACTTCTTTCTTAACAAGCTCTAAGCATTTTTGCAGTCTCTAGCTATAAATTGGCCATGTTTGTAAATGGCGTTGTACTGTCATTATCCACGCCCCCCCCCCAGTAAAATGCTTCAGATTCTTGGAGACTTGAATCAGTTTTTGGAGACTTGAATCAGTTTTCACCATAATAGGAGTGCTTGTGTGTGTTTGTATTCATTTATCCATCCAGATAAAGTGACAGAACTTTGACAAATGCAGAGCACACTCTACAAATACCATAAGGCAATCTTTTTACAGTTTCTATGCTTTAATTAGTGTTGCATAATATAAGTCAGTAATTTGATGTTGCATAATTGCTGAGGTGCAAAAACCATGTGTAATAAACCTAGTCTTTCAAAAGTATGTTTATATACTCCACTTCCATCATCGACAGTTTTTTACAGTTTTACACCAATCAAAAAATAGTTAAAATATTAAGCTTCAAATCTACTGGATTCAGTTTATGTAACTAATGACACTACAAAACATGAACCCTTGCCACCAGGTGACTTAGCCAGTAACAGATGGAAACCTTAGCTGTTGACAAGTCCTTTTAATTCTGTATGTACTGCATTCTTTCAATTATCATAAAACGTGGCTAGACAATCAGATGCAAGAATCGTGTCTTAATCACCTGATTTTTCAAAGTGTGTTCACTATCTTTAAAATAGCATGAAAAAGACCTTGTTCTCATTATAGCTTATGCTGAAGAATTGAATGGCTGTTGAGGCAAAACCGATGTTAGCAGGCAAACTCTCGGAGACCAACCACAACTGTAGCATTAGTTTTTCAGACTTGCAAGGCTCCTTCTAAGTCAGTTATATTTTCTTAACTACTCATGGTGGTGAAACTGAATTGACTTATTTGCTTAAAGCTTCCACTAGTTTGGCTGAGGTACTGGTGAATACTCGCATAAAACATATTAAGTGTGTCCATGTGACTCGTGCTCCTAATGAAATTTCATAACATTTAACTGGTGAAATTAGTAGTGAAACAAGGATAAAATTTCTAAATGTGTTGTTCTTACTAAAGGAGAGCAGGAAATAAGTTTAAATAATGTTTCACCCTTTTATATTTAACACACTCTGGAATTCATTTTTATATTTGTAAAAGCACATTTTAATAGATCAATTCCAGTGGAAATATCACCTCCCCACCAAGCATCAGCTCTCCTAAATACATTGTCAAAAAGCCATGCAAGATTAAAAAATAATTAATTTAGAGTAATGAATTCTCAGGAATGTCTAGTTAACATACATAAGTGATTAACATTGTGAGGTCGCATACTACTGTAATAGCCCTTTGAAATGCTGGTACATTAATAACAGGTGGAACTGCCAGATTGTTGAATGCAGACAGACGTGCATGCATTGTGTTGTAAAAGTGCTGGATGTCAGTGGGATGTAGTTCTTGCCTGCTGCACTACATCAATACAGACACAGTTAATACTGTTTGTGGATGACTCTGGAATCATCATCCAACGTCCCATATGTGCTAGATTTGAGACAGATCAGGTGGTGGAGCATGCCAAGACAATATATCAACATTCTGTAGAGCTTGTTGGGTCACAACAAGCGTCATTGTATTGAAAAAAACACCCTCTGGAATACTGTTCGTGATTGGCAGCATAACAGGTAGGTTCACCAGATTGACACAAATTTGCAGTCAAGGTCTGTGGGATAGCCATGAGTGTGTTCCTGTTGTCATATAAAATCACACTGCAGACCATAACCCCAGGTTTAGGTCCAGTGTTCCAACACACAGACACCTTGGTTGCAGACCCTAAACTGGCTCATTCTAACCAACACACGGCTGTCACTGGCACTGAGGCAGAACCAGCTTTCATCAGAAAAGAACACAAGCCTCCACCCTGACCTCCAGTGAGCTCACACTTGACATGACTGGAGTCGCATATGTTGGTGGTTCAGGGCCAGTGGAATACACACTACAAGGCATCTGGTTCCTGCAGCCATATCCCGAACACGATAGTCTTCCCTTTCGGGAGTGCCCATGTGGCTGTCCGGAGCCCGGTCTTCTCGCGGACGTATGTTCCCGTGATCACCGCTGCCAGCAGTCCCATACAGTTGCTACATTCCTACCAAGTCTTTCTGCAGTATTGCAGAAGAAACATCTAGTTTCTCGTAGCGGCATTATTCGACCTCTTTCAAACTCGGTGAGGTGTTGATAATGGTGCCTTTGTCGCCTTAAAGGCACTCTTGACTAACATCAGCTCACCACGTCCAATCTGAAAGGCAACTTAACACTCACGACCATTGCAGTGTATATTTCAATCAAACCCGATTTCCATGCTCATATAGTGGCACTACTACCACCACTCGTTTGCGGCTGGTGTATAATTTGAATAGACATCATCTTTCATATGTAGAAACGTGCCTGCCAACTTTAATGTGTCACACAACTCCTCCTTGGTGTTGCAGTTGTCCTTTTTTTCCCTCTCTTGTGAGTGTATTGAGAGATTATCTCACATTGGAGATTATCTCACATTAATGGAATTAAACAATGCTATAAATTTCAGCAGTCAGTGCTGTTCTGTAGTGACATAGTGTGCTTTTGCCAGTTCAACAAAATGTATAGGGAATTAACAAGTTTGTTTAGTTGAAAATGTGATGAAAAGTGTTACTGATGAGATCCAGGAATTCTGTTCCTATTTTGTTGAGTTGACCCACACCGCTTGAATTTATTAACACTACCTTCATGAAATAAAAACACGATACAGGAACAAAGAGTAGTCAAACACATTTATAATGATAATACAAGAGTATTTTAAGGAGCTCTCCAGCCTCAAGTAGTTAGCATAAAATTTACAGCAGCCCTGAAGAAACTGATTCCCAAGAACAGCATGTCAGATCTCCTTTGACAATAGCAGAAGATTATAAGTACACGTGTAGGAAAGATTTGACACTGCATGTGCTGTTACCTCCATAATCACAAAGACTTGTGTTGAGCAAAAAGTAGCACAGTCAGCAGCAGTGCCAATAAATGGAACTGGAAGATTCGCTGAACACTCAGCCACACCAACACTAGCCACCAGGTATTCATGTGACAATTATTTTGTCTGATAGTCCTGATGGCTGTTCTTGTAGAAAGAGTGGAATTAAAGGTTTGTGTGACACTCTCATAGCAGCTCAAAGGGAAACCCCTCTATCGTGTGCTCAGCACCTTAACAGAAAGAAAATGCAAAGGAGAAAGAAAAACCTCACATCAAAATGTTCCTCATATTGCAGTAGAGCATACATAAGTGTAGTAAGCTAGTCAGGCCTCAGCTGCCAGCTGATACGCATCTCGAGAGTGCCAAGTTATATGTTTAACCTTCCTGTTTTTTCCTGCTACCATATTTCTTAAATTTTGTCTATTTTTTTCTGTTTATGAAGTTACATCAAGCATATTTAACTGTAAATGTAAATTTAGACAGTCTGTAGCTCACGTTTCATTTCTTCTGAACAGCCAGCTATGTAACTCATTAAGGCGTCAGTGTCCATTGGTGACACATCAGGAGGTAGCAAGTTGCATATGTAGGTGTCTGTATGCTTTTATAGTTAACTTCTTCAGTTAGTTGTGCTAGCATGGGTTGGAAGTGTGCATGCTGTGTGCAGATGCAGGGGAGCAGGTCGCAGTTGGCGAACAGCTGGCTGCACTTTTGGCTGTTATCAGTCATTTTGAGGCTACTGCCTCGAGGTTTAGCAGTGTCAGAGAATATGCCCATGGGCACTACTACCAATGCACCTCCTAATGTATCCAATGCGGTGGATCTGCCCTCACATCAGGGTGAGTTGGTGACAATGCATTTGCATCACTCGAGACGAAGGGCCAATTTGGAGGCTTGCCATCTGACCTCGCCCATTTGCCCTGTGTGTGAGCAGGTGGCCTTTCCTTCAGCAGGATTCCAGGAAGCAAACATGGGTAGTGGTTTGCTAGTTATCAGGAGATCCCATGTTAGCTGTGTTATGGAGCCCCTTAGGAAGATGGCTTTCAGGGCTGGAAAGAAAACTGGTGTGCACTTATGCCATCCTCAGTTCGTACGGGTGACTGGTGGAGGTGGTGAAGGGTGCTGGCATCATATGCTGGGTGCAAGCAGAACTCACAATTTGCAGCATTGTTCCCAGAGTTGATCAGGATCCTTTAGTTTGGAGCCAAGTGGAGGGTCTCGGCAAAAGGCTTCATAGAGTCTGTTAAAGTCTTGACAGGAGACTTCCCGACGTGCATTATCGGGTAGGCAATTGCAGCACTCACCTTGATAGGTCAGGGGTTAACTACACAATAAAAGCAGCTACTCAGGTAGCAGAGCCCGTGTGGACTGCATGTGAGGGTTTCTTAGGCTCAACAGTAGTTTGAGGTGCTCTGATCAAATCTCGCCGGTAGATAGGGAAAAAAGTAAGTCAGACGCATTGAGAGTAGACACTTGGCTAGTCAAAATTTTATCAGTAAATTGTCGAAGTACTCATAACAAAGTTTCCGAATTTACTACCTTCCAGGAAAGTTCTCGCACTCAAATTATTCTTGGGACCAAGAGCTGGTTGAAACTCTGGTGGAAAGCTCTGAGATAGCCAGTGAGTCATGGAACATGTATCAGAAAGACAGATCAGATGCCGTAGGAGGGGAAGTGTTCATTGTAGTTGACAAAAACATTCTCTCTATTGAGGTCGAAGTTGTGTGTGACAAGTCTAGATGAAACTGAGTTAATTATGGAATGTTTTTACTGGCCACCCAATTCCAGTGCGACAGTTCTAGAGTCATTCAAAGTAAGTCTATGGTCAGTAGTGCTAAATACCCTCATCATGCAGTATTAGTTGGAGGCAACTTTAATGTACCGTCAAACGGGGTGATTTTGGACACTGGAGCAAATTCGGACAGTATGGCTTATTTGCTCTTTGCCACTGCATAGAAACGACGAGTTACTTATTTTAATGACTGTGCGCCAGTTATTTTAAGTGCAAGATTGCATTTATCGCTTTCCACAACTTTTATTTTGAGCCAATTGTTTCCCTAGGTGAATAATTGACAAACAGTCTGTGTTAAAAAGCCATGCGTTATCGTAAAGTGGAAACTTTCTGTTGTTGCACCGAGCGGGAAGTTATTGTAACCGTATTTGTCGACGCGCTCAGTAGCTAACAGCAGTGAGACAATTTCTGTTCAAGTTTGTCGAGTTTCTCGTGTAAGGTTATAAAATGACGGCAGTTTTTGTAAAACTGTGTACTGTGTGGGGTGATTTCAGACAATGCCAAGAACGTATAAGAGCAGGAGAGGTGCTACAGTACAGTGAAATTATGACCCGGAACTTTTAGATAAAGCTGTTCATGATATTCAGAGTGGTAAATTATCGTACAGAAAAGTGTGTGATTTGTATGGTATACCTAAATCAACCCTACAAAATAAAGTGCAGGAAGCACATCCGAAAAAAATGGGAGGACAGCCAGTGCTAAATGAAGAAGAAGAAGAAGAAGAAGAAGAAGAAGAAGAAGAAGAAGAAGAAATGTTGTAGCAGGGTATGTTGAGGGCTACACATTGGGGATTTCCCTTCACTAAATTGGATATTAGATATTTAAAGGCTACCTTGATAAATCTCGCTGAAAAGAGAAGAAATTTCATAATTTGCTAGGAGAGGAATGAGTGCATTTATTACTCAAACAACAGTCAGAAGATCTTTCCGTTCACTTAAGCGAAAATATTAAACGAGCTCGTGCAGAAGTGAACAAAGACATGTTAAGATGTTTTTCTCCAATATCAAGGCAAAGCTGGAAAATCTCCCACCCAGCAACGTGATCAACTATGATGAAACCAACATATCAGATGATCCAGGCAAGCAGCAGATAATTATGAAACGAGGGAGTAAGCATGCTGAAAAAGTGATGGACTCGTCAAAATCTAGTGTCTCAATAGTGATGGCAACTAGTGCTGATGGTAAACTGCTTCCTCCGTACGTCCTTTACAAATTGGAGCATTTGTGGGACACGTGGCAAGAGGGTGGGCCACAAGGAACCCCTTTCAATAGGAACAAAAGTGGATGGTTTGACCTGCCAGTATTTGAAGACTGGTTCTTTACAATTGCTTTGCCCTATTTGAAGAGGTAAAACAGGCCAATAGTCATGATTGGAGACAATTTATCCAGTCACTTGTCTTTACGTGTTAATGAAGAGTGTGAGCGGAACAATATTTCATTCAGCGGAACAATATTTCATTCATTTTCTGTCCCCCCAATAGCACGCACCTCCTCCAACCGCTTGATGTAAGCTTCTTTGGGCCAATGAAAGCAGTGTGGCGAGAGCTGTATTAACTGATTGGAAGAAACACACTCATGGGACCATTTCCAAGGATGCCTTTCCATCTCTTCTGAAGCAGAAAAAATTTCAGCAAACTCCAAGGAAAACGTAAAGGGTGGATTTCACACCACGTGCCTAATCCCTTTTGATCCAGATGATGTCTTACGAAAATTGCCTGATAATGAGGAGAGTCAGCATAGCAATGCAGGCACATAGTCTTCCACTTTTGAAGAAATGCTCAAAGAAATTTGTTATTCTCCAAATAAGCTTGGTAGCTCCCACTGCCGCCACAAACTAGACGTTCAACCTGGAAAATAAATCACTAGCCGAGATTTTCAAGGAAACGAAAACAGTTCTGAAACAAGTGACAGTGCTTCTAGCAGTAGTGAAAGTGAAAACGACACATCATCCAATAGGCTTTGCTTGTTGCAGAGTACAAATATAAACTTGGAAACAAGGAGCAAACAAGGCAGTATGTTGTACTGGCCACAAATGTTGGTGCTATGGAAGTAAGTGTGAAATTCTTGCACCCACACGAGAACAGTAAAAACACATTTGTGTTTCCTAATGTCCCCGATGAAGATACAATACAAAAATTGCAGATTTCGAGAATACTTCCCACACCAGTTGAGAAGAGAGGAATGTTCATTTTTCGAGAAGGTGTGCGTCAGACTCGAAGACAATCATTTATTTAGTGTTTGCAACTTAATTTAGAATGATGAGTGAGAGAAATTATTTTGATCTTTTAGTTAAATTACTTTGTTAGTTTGTCTCTGTCTGTTTCTAAAATTTCAGTTAAGAACTGTAAAAAATTTTATTTAAATTCTTGCAAAATAAAAACTTATCTGTAATATATAAAATTCATTATATCATTCCATATCACTTATTCGTAACAAGGGGCTACCTTAAAATGTGTAAAATGTCACCAAAATCAAATAAAAAGCATGTAGAATTTTTTTAAGTTTCTAACTCTCCAAATTCATCCCTATATACTGTAACTTTGGACAGAGATGTAAAAAACATGTGTTCGAAGTCACCACAATCCATGAGGTGACTTCTGACACTTGATTTAACTGCCTCAGATAAATATACTTATGCGTACACTTTCTGGTTCTGGGATATTTTATTAGTTACAAATATACGCTACCACTTCCATAACTGTCAATTTAATCTAACAATATATACGAAAGTTACAATCAAAATAACGACAAAACCATCCGAAATCACCTGTTTGAGGGTACCAAATATAGTCTGGGATGTGTATGGATTTGTTTAGAGAGGTACAGACAGACAGCCTTGCAAAGTCCTTTTGAACAATTTTCTGAAAACTGTCTTGAGCAGCTAATTCAGCAACCCACATACAATGAAAATACCAGAGACCTTAATAGCTACAAACAGGCCAGACCTTATCGTGTGTCATTAGGAGTGGGCTATAGTGATCATGATGTCATTATAGAAACTATCATTACTGAAGTTAATAATCCAGTCAAGAAGGCAAGGAGAGAGGTAGAGGAATTGTAGGCAAAGTTTAAGAAGACGGTAAATTATGGTCTGGAGAACCATATACCTAATAAGTAGGTTAAGGATGGAGGAGACTCGCCATGCTTTAACAGCAAAATTAGAAAATTCTGAGAAAGCAGAAAATGACACAAAAATGTTAGTAGAGATTCGTGTGTCTGTGAAAGTCTATGCATGAAGCATACAACTACTGCTACAGTCAAACATTACCAATAGGTCTGGCAGAGAACCCAAGAAAATTTAGGACCTAAGTAAAATCGCTAAGCATGTCTAGGGATTCCGTCCAGCCATTCATTGACAAGTCTGGTGTGGCAGTTGAAGATAGCAAAATTTTGCATTTAAGATTGTTCATACAGAAGAATTGTATAGACAGAACATTTGACCATCATGTGGACATCCTATGTGGATGATACATTAATATGCACACCTGGCATAGAGAAACAACTGAAAGAGTTAAAAACAGGTAAGTTGCCAGATCCTGATGCAATTGCAATTTGGTTTTGGAGAGACTACACTACGGCATTGGCCTCTTACCTAGCTTGCATTTATCGCAATTATCTTGCCCAGTGCAAAGACCCAAGTGACTAGAAAAAAGTGAAGGCGATTCCTATAAATAATAAGGGCAAAATAACAAACCAACAAAATTACAGACCAATATTCTTAACATTGGATTACTGCAGAATCCTTGAATATATTCTCCATTTGAATGTAATAAATTTTCTTGACCCTGAGGAGCTTATGACCATGAATTAAACTGCAGAATCCTTGAATATATTCTCCATTTGAATGTAGTAAGTTTTCTTGACCCTGAGAAGCTTATGACCATGAATCAACATGCTCACGCGAAACTCAGCTTGCCCTTTTTTCGCGATATATTGCAAACTGTGGATTAAGGGCGACAGGCAGATTCCATATTTCTAGATTTCTGGAAAGCATTTGACATGTTGCTCCATTGCAGACTGTTAAAGAAGGCAAGAACATATGGAATGGGTTACCAGGAATGAGTGTGGTTTGAAGAGTTCATAAGTAATATAACCCAACATGCTACCCTCTACAGTGAGTATTCATCAGATACAAGGATATTGTCATAAGTGCCTCAGGAAAGAGTTATATGACTGCTATTATATACTATATACATAAATTATCTGGCAGACAGGATGGGCAACAGTCTGCTGCTGTTTGTTAATGATGCTGTGGTGTAGGGGAAGGTGTCGTTGAGTGAGAGGAGGAGGAGGAGACAAGAAGACTCAAAGAAAATTTTTAGTTGGTGTGTTGAGTGGCAGCAAGCTCTAAATGTAGAAAAAAAGAAGTTAATGCAGATAAATAGGAAAAAACAAACCCATAAGGTTCAGATGCAGAATTGGTAATGTGCTGTTTGACACAGTCCTGTCATTTAAATATGTGTGTGTGTAATGTTGCAGAGTGACGTGAATAGTATGAGCATGTGAGGATTGTGGTAGGGAAGGCTAACGGTCAACTTCAGTTTATTGGGAGTATTTTGGGAAACTGCAGTTCATCTATAAAGGGAACTGCATACAGGACACTAGTGCAACCTATTCTTGAGTACTGCTATAGCATTTGGGATCTGTACCAGGTTGGATTAAAGGAAGATTCCAACACAATTCAGAGGCAGGCTGCTAATTTGTTGCCATGGGTATGAAGAACGTGCAAGTGTTAGGAGGTGCTTTGGGAACTCAAGTGGGAGTTCCTGGAGGGAAGTTAAAGTTCGTTTTGAGGAACACTATTGAGAAAATTTAGAGAATCGGCCTTTGAAACTGACTGCAGATTGATTCTACTGCTGGCAACATTTTGCATAAGGACCACAAAGACAAGATATGAGAAAGTGAGGCTCACACAGAGACAGATACACAGTTGTTTTCCTGCACTCAGTTTTGTGAGTGGAACAGAAAGGGAAATGACTAGGAGTTGTACATGGTACACTCTGCCACACACCATATGGTCACTTGTGGAGAATGTATGTATGTATACAGGGTGTTACAAAAAGGTACGGCCAAACTTTCAGGAAACATTCCTCACACACAAATTTTCTACATCTACATACATACTCCACAAACTGACCTTTTCCAATTAAATTTGCCATTGATGCCTGCAGAGAACAACCACCTTCAGTGCACATCTGTGTGAGCTCCAGTTTCTGATTTTACATTAGTGATAATTTTACGAGATAGTTGTTGCTTGACTCTTTTTGAAATGCATGCCCTTAGAATTTTAACAGTAAATATTTCTGTGATACATAATGCCCCTCTTACAGCATCTGCAACTGGGATTTGGAAAATCTCCATGTCTCAAAATAATTGCATGTTCTGTCAGCCAACCAACACACTCTCACTAATCTCGTCGCACAGCTCCTTTCCCAGTTTCTCATTTGTAAGGGTGTTAGCATACAGAATGATCGAAGACGCTCCATTACTACAGTGTCGCGACAACCTTACATCAGTTGCAACTAACAACTAAGAGCCTGCAGGGATGGCCACAAAATAAGTTTTATTTTGTAATTCTGCAGAAAAGTATGTGTGCAACTTTTCATGTCATATTTCAATATTCCAGGATTTAGGGTGAAACACGTTTTAAATAATGAATGCACTATGAATTTCTTGGGTCTTTTTCAAACTAATCCGATTGCCTCTGGTCTGGGTATGGTGTTCAGACATAACTCACCTACAGCAACTGTGTAGAGCTTGTGTACACCTGTAGAAAGGCATTATGTGTCATCTCTCAAATTTTGCAAGTACTATTTGTCCTGTTGAGTGCTGGAGAAATGTTACGAGCAAGCTGTAGAATGGCATATCCTATGAACCGTGAAGCTGTTACGTTATATTACAGTTGATGAGAAGCTAGTGAGCTGCTACAGCCCATAGGCTATAAAATTACCACCACACAAGAGTCACTGACACACCATACTCTTGTCAACCCTCCAATTAAATAACTTCTAAAAATAATTAACTAGCAACAAGGCCTTGTTTTATTTTTACAAGTGTTTCCTTTTATAAATGGCTTCAGAGATCTTGATGTTTTATGACATAGTTGGAGTGAAAGGCCACCTTAGCTGCTGGAGAGTTCTCGAGTAATTTTTGATGTGCTGTGTTTAAAAAGTAAAATAAAGCATATTGAGTAGTTTTTAAATTAACATGTAGTGAGCCTAATTCTGATAGAAATCATACACATCTTGTGTCTTCAGAATTTTATTTGGAGAATGGAAAATACTATGATCCAAAATTTGAAATAATAGTAATACTAATAATAATAATAATAATAATACACTGATTATACAACAGTATATGAACATTTATTTATTTTTTCACTTTAATCAAAAAAATTGCAATCGAATAAATGCACCAGTTGCACTTTTATTTGAAATGTCACAACCGATTACAGCCCTCAAGGCTATCTGCCAATGGTTATACATCTATCATTGTGAGAGTACACACACTGATTGACTGTTGTTGTCACAATGATAAGCATATAGCAACTGGTGTGTGTGTGTGTGTATTCAATTGCAAATCTATACTACAGTGTGGAACCTGCCTCGCACTGCCTCATAAATTGGACAGGAAATACATAACAGATGTTGTTGTTAAACAAAGTTAGTTTCATAGACAGTTTTGAGTGTGGTTGTTGCTCTCACGTAAAACAGTTTACAGGTTTTATTAATATACATCTACAGAGTACTCTGCAATTAACACTTGGTGTTTCGCAGAGAATGCATAGAACTACTTTGACTATTTCTGTGCTGTTCCACTCCTGACTAGCATGTGGGGAAAAACTAACCCATAAATATTTTTGTGGAAGCACTAATTTCTCTCAATTTATCATGGTAATTTCCCCATATGGAGGTGAACATGAGCAAAATATTTTGGTATTCAGAGGTGAAAGTTGACGATCGAAATTTCGTGAAAAGATCTCACTGCCTTTGTTTTAACGATTACCACCCTAACTTGTTTATCATATACAGGACATTTTCTCCCAAATTTTGTGATAATACAAAATGAGTTACTTGTCTCGGAACTTTTTTGATGACCTCCATCAGTCCCTTGTTGTAAGTATCCCATACCACTCGGTAGTTATCTAGAAGAGGATGGACAGATGTAGTGTAGGCAGTCTTTTTAGTAGATGTTTCACCTTTGTGTTCTGCTGATGAAACAGAGTATTTGATTCATCTGCCGCCCAAAAACAGTTCTTTAGTTCTTTATGCTTGACATAATTTCTAATATGTGACATAGTAGCAGTTCTCTGTTTGCAGTAATATTTGCTTATTCATTACCACTCGGAAATGGTTCCTCCACCAACTGTAACTCGTAGTTACATGTACAGTAACATATTCGTGCTCATCACTGTCATCACGAGACCATGTTAGAATTGGATAAAAGATAAAATAAATTCTCTACATGGACACTTTGTGACATTATTCCTTTGTAAAAGGAAACATGTCATGTGACTAGGACAGCCATGTTTGTTCAAAATAGTGTGGATTGTAACTTCGCAGTAGAAGCAGACAAGTGACCATGGGTAACATCTTTACAGGCAGATACAATAGCATGCCATTTACATCTTTTCAGTGTATTGATGTTGGTGAGATGAACTATGAAGGCCGGCCGAAGTGGCCGTGCGGTTAAAGGCGCTGCAGTCTGGAACCGCAAGACCGCTACGGTCGCAGGTTCGAATCCTGCCTCGGGCATGGATGTTTGTGATGTCCTTAGGTTAGTTAGGTTTAACTAGTTCTAAGTTCTAGGGGACTAATGACCTCAGCAGTTGAGTCCCATAGTGCTCAGAGCCATTTGAACCATTTGAACTATGAAATTCCATCATCACTGGAATATTACTATATGGAAAAAGCCAAGGTTGAACACACAGAGTTCTTAAGTTCACACTGACATAAATCTATGTAAAAGTCTATAGATACAGTTTGTCTCCAATTGTTTGTGTAAAAATCTTCCATTGTACTCGTCATTTGCCAGGTGAAACGTTTCCTGTTCATGGGTTTGTACCAATTTATAGCCACTAGATCACATGTAACCCACATCCAGTATTGTGGCACAGCTTTAAGAAGCTAGTTCAATGCAGTATGTAATTAGTTCTCTCTAAGACCTGGGACTTCATTCAAAGTTTTGCGTGTATATAACAACTTGCCCTCTCCTTTAACTGTTTTAAAATAAGTTGCTAGCCCGTAACCCTTAAGGTGAATGGACACACTTTCTGTGACTTTCTGTGATGTTGCATCCTAATGAGCATTACTAATGGAATGTTGTTCAGTTATAACCCTAGTCCAGCCTGAGCTACAGCGTTTCTCATTTATGCCATTCTCTGAGTAGTGGTTAGCTATGTTGAATCTCTGTATCTCGGAAACAGTTACCCTAGAAAAGACGTCAGGAATATTGGAACTGTATGGCATTTAATATCTAGATGTATGGATACAATGATAGTTTCAGCAATCAGACATGCAGTTACCCTCTTGCCTATAGCATTTAGATATGGATCATAGCCTGTGTAATGCTGTCAAGTGAGATCCAAAGTATCAGTTGCACTAAAGTTATTCCTCCATTTTATGGAGCACTTCTCCAAGCTTTCATTCACACCTTCAGTGGAAAAATTCATCCAGGGCATGCCGTAACAATCAGAAACTAATACAATCTTCATTGTGAAGTTCATTCTCAGTGACAGGCTCGTTGTCACCCACAGATGTGAAATTGGAGCTGAGGTCAAAACTTTCGCCAATGACGATAAAATTGGAACCGGTTATAACGACATCGAAGGGGCTGGACTATTCATGGTCGTTATAGCCAATACTCATACAAACTGGGTGTTTGCTTTTTGTCTGTAAATTTTAGGGTGCCATAGAATTAACATTTCAAAAAGTAGCAGAAATGAAATATGCTTGCTGTATTTACAGTACAAAATTTGTGCAGAGAGACTGAAGAGGAATTTACCTTTAATTTATGCAGTACCTACAGCAATAAAATGCCAGCAGCCTGTTAAAATAAATTAAGAAAGGAATAGCAACCATGTACACCATTCAATAATGTTGAAAACAGTCAGGTATAATGAATGAGATGAAATGTTGAGGATGTTTAAAACTTACTGCAAGTGCTGTGTAGTATAATAGTCATGAATGACATAACTTCATTCCAGATAGTGTATTACAAAAATTAATGAACAGTACAAAAATGAAAGGACAGTATTCTATACCGATACGTAAATTACACGAAGGACTACACTTTCTCGTATGTTTCTCCTTAAAATGTTGTAGAAATGTGATATACTGTACCTAACACATTGAAAATATCTCACACACACAACAACGAAACATCAGTAAAAAATACACTATTAATCCAACTCTGTACTTTGAAAAGGTAACACATTTTGGAATATTGTTTTTCTACAATCACAGCAAAGATAGTGTTGTTTAGTTTTTTTAACTACTTGCTTTAACTTTGAAATGCTATACAGCACAGTATACAGTCCTACTTAAGGTAATCGGTTAGCTTTGTTTGCTTTTTGCATTTAAGATGTGTGTATGTGTTTTGCATTTGGCGATGCTTTTGTTTTAATGCCTGATTTGAAACTAACAATATAAAGAAAACAAGAGTTCGAAAATAAGCGTTACATTGTTGTTACTGATCCCCAAATATGTAACAAACAAAAACGAACATTGGATGTTACGATATATTTCTTCAAAAAGTAATTAAAAATACGTTGTTTTATATGATATGTTGCAATAAGCGATTTAGTTCTAAGCAATTTTTAAATATAGCATTTACGTAAGATTTACTGTTAGATTTTGCTGTAAGAGCCAATATGTCATTAGAAGCAATGTTGCTGTAAACAGTATTGACTGTAATGGTAAACTGTAATACAATATTTTCAGTGTGAGATGTTGCATATTACAAACTTTATACTCTGTAACTTCAGTATTTTTCCTTTCAATTAGTAGCTTCATAGTTCTGCAGAATACCAAAAACACAGCACAGTTCACATGAAACTTTTTTTTACAAGTTTCATTGGACCAAATTGAGGAGCAAATCTCAAAGGTCATGGAACATGTCAGTACATGAAATTACAACATAAAAGTAATAACATATAAAAATAAAATGTTTATGAACCCAAAAAAAGTCAATCCGTAAATTTAAGTGCAATCAACAATACAACAAGAATCAGCTTACTGACCCATGAGGAAACTCTTCAGTTTAGAGTTGAAAGTGCACAGATTACTGCTTAGATTTTTGAATTTGAGTGGTAGATTATTGAAAATGGATGCAGCAGTATACTACACACCTTTCTGCACAAGAGTTACGGAAGTCCGATCCAAATGCAGGTTTGATTTATGCTGAGTATTAACTGAGTGAAAGCTGCTTGTTCTTGGGAATAAGCTAATGTTGTTAACAAGAAATGACAGTAAGGAATATATATATTGAGAGGCCTGTGTCAAAATAGCCAGACTCATGAACAGGGGTTGACAAGAGGTTCGTGAACTTACACCACTTATTGTCCAAACTGCATGTTTGGGCCAAAAATATCCTTTTAGAATGGGAAGAGCTACCCCAGAATATAATAATACGACATGAGAATTAAAATAAGCAAAGTAGACTAATTTTTATGTCGAATGATCATTCACTTCATATACCTTTCGGATAGTAAAAATGGCAGCAGTAAGTCTTTGAACAAGATCCTGAATGTCAGGTTTTGTTGAATTGTGTATTAGAAATGGTAAAAACTGAGTCTTTGTGTGATTTAGCATTAGTTTATTTTCTACAAGACATGAACTTAGATCATGAAGTGCATTGTTCGAAACCGAGTCAATGTTACACACATCATCCTTTACTACCAAGCTAGTGTCATCAGCAAACAGAAATGTTTTAGAGTTACCTGTAATACTAGAGGGCATATCATTTATGTAAATAAGGAACAGGAGTGGCCCCAACACTGATACATGGGGCACCCCTCCCTTGACCTACCCCACTCAGACCCCACATTACAGCCATTTTCAATGTTGTGAATTATGTCCTTTTGCTATCTGTTGTTAAAGTAAGAGGTGAACCAATTGTGAGTTACTTCTCATATTGCATAATGGTCCAACTTCTGGAGCAATATTTTATGATCAACATAACTGAATACCTTAGTTAAATCAAAAAAATACCTAGTGTTCAAAACATTTTGTTTAACCCATCCAGTACCTCACAGAGGGAAGAGAATATAGCATTTTCCGTTGTTAAGCCACTTCTAAAGCCAAACTATACATTTGATAGCAAATCGTGTGATATAAAATGATCAATTATCCTTCCATACACAGCCTTTTCAATAACTTAAGCAAATACTGATGGCATAGAAATAGGTCTAAAATTGTCTACCTTATCCCTTTCCCCCTTTTTATAAAGCGGCTTTAGTATTGAGTACTTCAATCGTTCAGGAAACTGACCATTTCTAAAGGAAAAATTACAAGTGTGGCTAAATACAGGGCTAACATGTGCAGCACAGTACTGTAATATTGAGCTAGGCACTCCATCACAACCATGAGAGCCCTTAGTCTTCAGCAATTTAATTATTGCCTCAATGTCCCCCTTGTCTGCATCACAGAGGAGAATTTCCGACATCAATCTCGGAAAGGCATTTGCCAAGAGAGTATGATTCCCTGTAGAAGCTAAATTTTTATTTAATTCACCAGCAATACTCAGAAAATGATTGTTAAATACTGTACATATATCTGATTTATCAGTAACAGAAATATTTTTACTGCGAACTGACTTTATATCATCGAACTCGTGCTGCTGACCAGACACTTCCTTCACAACTGACCATAGGGTTTCAATTTTATCCTGCGACTTAGCTATTTACTTTGCCTACCTAATAACATGTTTAGGGACCTTACAGTACTGTTTCTAATGGGCCACTGTAGCTGGATTGTGACTACTTCTAACTTTTTTATGTAATTCCCACTTTGATCTACATGATATACTTACACCAACTCTCAAAGAGCATGAGAAATGTGTTACGGAAAGCATTATATTTATCATCTGTGTTATCAGCACTATAAACATCCTGTCACTCTCGTTCCATTCCCACTTTTACTAACAGAATGCCCATCTAGTAATGAAGAATGAATAAAAATATTGTCTATGGCTGTGCTATTGTTCCCCTGCACCCTAGTTGGAAAAAACCACAGTCTGCATCAGATCATATGAATTTAGGAGATCTACCGACATCCTTTTTCTTGCACCATCATACACAATTTGTATTGAAGTCACCACATATAACTAATTTCTAGTACTTCCTGCAAAGTGAATCAAGAGCCCTCTCTAGCTTGAGCAGAAATGCTATGAAGTCTGAGTTAGGGGACCTATAAACAACAATAATTAGAAGTTTAGTTTCACTAAATTCAACTGCCCCTGCACAACATTCAAATATCTGTTCAGTGCAGTGCCATGATAGGTCTATGGACTCAAATGAAATACTGTTTTTTTACATACATAGCCACTCCCCCACCCCGCAAGGAACTCCTCGAAAACCAGCCAAGCTAATCTGTATCCTGGTAAAGGAAGCCTCTGAATTATCAAATTATTTAAGTGGTGCTCCGACATACCAATAATTTGAGAGGCAATATCTGTGAGCAGTTCACTAACTGTATCTCTAGTACCTCTTATATTTTGATGAAATATGCTAATCCTTCTCTACTTGGAAACATGACATCTGAAGGTGAGCTCTTACAGGGACTACCTTTAAGCAGGTATACCTGTCAGCTGACTTCAAACCAAAAAAGGTATACCTCTAACACAAACTACTACAGGAATGTTTCCATGAGTGATCCCACCACCACCCACTACATTGTCTCCTATAAGCTTTGTCAGCCTCCCCTTCCCATACTTATTGAGGTGCAAGCCATGCCTAGTGAAACCTGATCTACTGATTGATGCAACTGGCACCACTGGAATGTGACCCATGCCCTCTGCCATCAGCACCCTCTGCAGCCCCCTGTTGATGCTCCTAACAGCCGCATTAAGATAGGCTAATCATGACGCAACAGTTGCATGAAATGCACATTAGTGTCACCAGTTTGAGTTGCTATCTTTACCAGGTCACCACCTACATCATATTCCCAGTCCCTATCAAGTCTGTTCCCTACTCCACCCCCTATCACTACCTGATCCTCCTTTGTAAAATTCCTGCATAACTCCCCTATGCTGTCAGTCACCTGAGCCAACCCTGCACTAGGCTTCACAATGCTGGTGACCTGGTACTCACTCCCCAACACTTCCTGCAACTGCTGGCCCACACGTCTACCGTGCGAACTACCTAGCAGCAGAACCTACTTCTTTCTGTCTGACTTTGCAACTAATCTAGGCCTTCTAAATGCTGAGGACTTCTGCAGGTTCCCTACTGCATGTTCCCTACATCTACATCTGTTAAATTTCAAAATAAAGGTAGTTACTGACTATAAGGCACTGATAGGTGTGTTTAAATTTAGTGTTATTGTAAAAATAAAAACAATAATGAAATACTAGGCTCTTCATTAGCCCATCAAAGAGATGATAATGATGAATGTGTGTTTTCTTTATGACTTTGCATACCGACTTCTAAAGCCATTGAATTCTTCATTATTAATAGAAATGTGGTTCTGAAATGCATAGTTTGTCTTTAGTTACAGACGTTTTTAGCATGTTTGTTCTAAGTCTATACAATGGCTAACTCAAATTTTGCACGATTTCTTATGTCTCTGTCTCTCCTTTTTTATTTGTAGGAACTGAAGGAGTATATAAGGAAACAACGCAGTGGAAAAGAGATTACTGAAGCATATTGTCTGCTAAAGAAAGAACTTGAAAAACTGATTCGTTCAGCAAAGTCATCAGAATAAAGGTTCTCTTCTGGAATGTTTGATGTTCAGATTTTTCCATATATAATAAATCTGTGATAAGTGAGAGAAATTTATTATTATCTGCTGATGTTTCCAGGAGTCACGGCTGTGCAGTGTACAGTTTTTTTTTTTTTTTTTTGTCAGCTGTTTATTTTTAACTTGGGAAGAAATTTTTTTTGCAGCAGATTTGTTCTTATTTCATTTATTTTATGTTGTACAATGTTTAAATTTATTTATATTGTACATAAAAGAAATGTAATATTTAAATGTGAAGAAAACAAATAATAAAAGCAGTATATTTAAGTAGAAGTAACCCTGTTGGGGAACAGCAATATGCAACTCCGGTGCTGCACATAAAACTGTGGTCACAGTGGATTCATCTTCCAGAATTAACCATTTGATGGAAAACGAATTCTGCGGCTTTTCCTACTGTATTTCCTCCCTTTGCCTCAGAATTTCTAATGCTGCAATCTGTGATATACATACACAAGCCTCCTCCCCACACCCCTGGAAAAGAAAAGTAAAAAGTGTGTCCATACAATTTACTACGAGTTTTGTTGTTAGTGCCACTAGTAGAAATCCTTTCTTTTTTTGGGGGATGAGATTCACTGTCTACTTTTACATGCTGCTTAAAAATGTGATTTGTGTAATACTGTGTATCTGTAGCTTTGTCTGAATATTTTGTTCTTTGTTATTGAAATATAGCATTTAATTGTTGTTGATAGTTTCAATTAACATTTTAGATAGTGTTGTCGTTTGTGCTTTGAGTGTCATCTAGGTGTAATCATAATATATCACAGCTGAGTGGAAAATTAGCAAAATAACTGTGAAATTATAAATCTGTGAGAATTTGATGTTAAAAAAAATCCATATGTATGCTTCATTCCAGCAGCAAAGCAAAACATTGTGATGGAAACTGTCAAATGATGAATTTATTTCACATTTGTAATGTGAATTGAGCAATTTTTTTTATTCCCTAAGCAAGATATATATGCAAGCATACAGGAACAAATAAAGGACTCGGTAATCAAGTAATATGTTGTAACATGTTGTTAGAAGTGGTTAAAGAGAGAGAACATTTACACTTTATTGTGAAAAGAATAAATGTACATTGTTCTACTGAATGTTTTTAATTGCTACTATTATATGTGGAAATACCTGTTGTGTGTTTTTTACCTACAATTTGTAACTTCTCACCTGACATCTCTTATCACACAATTAATGCAGAAATTGGTTACAAAAGTTTAATATATTCACATTATTTGTTAGGTTTACCTTTCTCTACAGCCAGTTAAGACTCCTGCAAAACTGTTTTCCAGATAATTACTATAAGATATATGTTGTGATAACTGTATCATATAAACCATTTTGCACAAACTTAAAAATAAAAAAGTTCTTCGTCATTTTTGTTTCATTGTTGTATGTTACCTGATGCCTGTTCGTTTAATAAATAACTTCATGGTAACAGAAGTGCCAGTCGGAAATTTATGGACATGAGTCATAACTTGTTTCAGAAATTGATAATTGGAAGTGTTAGTTGTGATACTTGTTATTGAAGAAGAGCATATACTCATCAAACACCAGAGCACAAACAACTAAAGAAAAGGAAAGACTCGGTTAATAAACTCTTCCTTATAGTGAAGCCTACACCATGTATTGACTGCAGCTGTTAGGATTAACTTTTGTGTAATATGTTCATTCCAACTCCATAAAAAAATCTGCTATTAAGTGTACAACAAACCTTTAATGATGTCATGGTCAAAAATATAGACTTGAGAGAGAAGCACCACTGAAGGTGGATATAAACATTCAAGGTGTCTTTGGTGTAGTTATAGTAGCTGAAACCAGCTAGTAGTTTTTCTGCAGTTAATTTTGTCCTCTCTTTCCTGGGAAAACACACAAAATTATGTGGAGACATTTTTGCAAAATGTCCGTGTTGTGAGTTGCCTTTGCACTTGGCCTGGCGCTTTCCTATTGAATGTGGTGCAACTGAAGTTGACCAGGGACCCTTCTGTCATGTAGAGTCAGTCGATACTTTGAAAAATGCTGAAAGGTTTGAATCTCTGGCAAAACGTTTTGTAGAGCAGTCTTCCAATAACCAGGGTGTATACGATCCGGGAAAAAGCCGGGAATTTTTTCATCCGGGAGAAAATCGGGGAAAAACCGAGGAATTTTTTAGAATTCCGGGAAGTTTTCATTGTTTTTGTTTTCAATTTAACTTCTGTAATTTTGACTGGCAAGAACGGATACTCTAACAAAGGATATTATTGTCTACCGTTATTTCAGAATAATACTGCAACAATAAAACATGAGCGAGAGAAAAAACGAAAATAAAACTTAAATTGCAAAGGAAATGCACCATATACAGCAACAAAACGCAGTGCTCATACAAGCACCTGCCAACAGCAAAATGTGTCAAAGGCTTTAGGAAGACTACGCAATGTTCCCTAACAACAGATTGCCTCCGATGAACGTGACGTCACAACTGTTTACATTAGATTCGTTTTAGCAGTTATGTGCAGGATGATGCGCATGTGCAGTGTAGTAGTATCTTCTCCCGTTCCTGGCTACAGAAATGTGGCTGTTGGCTGTGTAATAAGCAGTCACAGCAAGCAGCTAGATGCTACCGGGAAAAATTTTACTGGAGCGCCCAAGCTGCTAGATTCTTGCATGCACAGCAGGCCCAGTTCTAGGAGGGGGTGGGGGGCAAATTCATACGAATGAGGGAAAAAACCTTGTTTCACAAAGCGACTAGCATCCAGCGCACGTTAGTCTATCGATTATTCATATGACTTTGAAACACATTCCTGTCAGTTTTTGAACACATTCTAAGTTGATTTCTGAATCGATCGTAAGTTGATTTGCGAATGTGTGCATAGTGTACTTGATGTCTCTGTCAGGGGAATCCTCGTCGCATGTAGAAACAAAGTTTCCTACAGACAAAAGGGGCTATACAAGCTGAGCGGAGTAAGACCGAATGGATGAATGACAACCGCTGTCTGATTGTGTGGTTGATTGGGTTTGCGAATGATGAGCATTGTTATAATTACTAGGTAAATCCATAGATTCAGACTACAGGAGTGGAAATAAACGAATAACAGGTAAGAAAGATTACGTAGTACCTTCTCCGTGTATCTGTTGTTGTTGTGGTCTTCAGTCCTGAGACTGGTTTGATGCAGCTCTCCATGCTACTCTATCCTGTGCAAGCTTCTTCGTCTCCCAGTACCTACTGCAACCTACATCCTTCTGAATCTGCTTAGTGTATTCATCTCTTGGTCTCCCTCTACGATTTTTACCCTCCACGCTGCCCTCCAATGCTAAATTTGTGATCCCTTGATGCCTCAAAACATGTCCTACCAACCGATCCCTTCTTCTAGTCAAGTTGTGCCACAAACTTCTCTTCTCCCCAATCCTATTCAATACCTCCTCATTAGTTACGTGATCTACCCACCTTATCTTCAGCATTCTTCTGTAGCACCAAATTTCGAAAGCTTCTATTCTCTTCAGTAAAGCTGCATGTCCTCGGGAAAAATTACGGCTGTAGTTTCCCCTTGCTTTCAGCCGTTCGCAGTGCCAGCACAGCAAAGCCGTTTTGGTTAATGTTACAAGGCCAGATCAGTCAATCATCCAGACTGTTGCCCCTGCAACTACTGAAAAGGCTGCTGACCCTCTTCAGGAACCACACGTTTGTCTGGCCTCTCAACAGATACCCCTCCGTTGTGGTTGCACCTACGGTACGGCCATCTGTATCGCTGAGGCACGCAAGCCTCCCCACCAACGGCAAGGTCCATGGTTCATGGGGGTGGTCTCCGTGTATCTACGAAAATGAAATTTTGACAGAAAATTTTTTGGGCAGATTGCTATACTAGTAAGGGCCAGTTGTACAGTCACCGGCTAGCAGCGGCTTTAAATTCTATTCTGGAAGCAGCACGGAATACGCGTTGTACAAACATGTAGCAACGCCTAACCGGAGGATAATCGCGGGATAAGTAAACCGGTGATTCTGGCAAAGTTAGTGAAGTTAACCCGTGAATAAGCTTTGACATTGGCAGGAACAGTTGCAAAACTAGTGCTAACAAGACTGTTTGTTAGAATGAGGAAGGAGAAGAAACGGGGACATAATATAAATTATGGAACAATATGACGATTCCAAGTTTGTATAAAAATTTCGTGCTACTACTTTTCGATCTTGTACTTGAGAAACTGGAGCGTATGAATGAAGTGTGAAACTACTTCCTAACGTAAGGCTTTTTGCTTGTAGTAGGCCTAATAGGCACTTGATATTGGTACTTTGTGAATTATATTCTGTCATTACAAAAAAGACCATTTGTGCCAAAACAGTCTCGTTTGGTGTGGATTAAAATTGTTGCAGTATTAGAAAGGCCTATTTCATTTTATCTAGCAAAGAGTGACAAAATAGATGTAATCAGATCGGGAAACCACACCAGTCTTGGGTCCTATTTGCATTAACAGCTTTTTCAGTATTAGGCAACAACATTTCGACTTTTCATGTAGCAAAATATTTCACGAACTTTGATGAGGTAATAGATTCTTTCACAGAAAGGAAAGCACGCCATGTAAAGCTGTAGTAAGATTAAAGAGAGAAAAATTCTAGGAGCTAAGGACTGAAGAAATGTGTATTGTCTCGAGTCTTTACTGGGTTTTTGTATCCTATATTTAATTTTATGTCACACAGGGCATCAAGTTGTTAGCTGATAGGGAATAAAGAGTGCAAATTTTCTGAAGAGGGACAAGATTTCAAACCGGCCAATTGTCAGCAGGAGAGGCACCACAGGATATTTTAATTTCCACTGTCCTGAATATGGTTCGATGGCATCCATTACAAAATATACAATTCCACAGAGTGAAGCACACTGATGTACGATAGAAGAATGCTGTGTGAGGAGGTGAGGTAATGCCCTTCAGCACACTTATGACCAAATAACATGTCTTACATTTCCTCGAACACACGTTTTATGTATCAGACTCTTCAGAAAGATGTGCGCTACAAAATGAACATATTTTTGAAAATTCAACTTTTTTAAAATTTTTGACTTCCTATCTCAAACACTCGAGGGAGTGGCGGGCTATTGCACCGGTTCGGAAATATCGTAGATACAGGGCTGATGCGCAGAGCAGTCTGAGTTACAGTGGGGCAGTGAGTAGTCTCCACGTGACCCGTGTTTACATTTAGTCATTTTGCTGTTTCCTCTTTGTTTACTGCTCTCACGTCAAATGAAAACGAAACAGATTTCTGATTTCCACCTTTCTGACAGTCAAGCATTAATTGCCTTCCAGAACAATGAAGTTATTTTTGTCGGTTTGCTAAAGAACTTTTCTTTTTAATTCCACACACTGTTCATTGCATTTCAAGTCCACATTTTCAGCTTCTAGCACATATTGCATTATGCCATAATAAAGAACTAAATGTGAGATAACACAGTACTGGTACTCTAAGAAAATTTACTTCCGGAAAACCACATTGAAAAGCTTAATATCAGGTTGGGGCTTAATTAACTGGGAATATGGACATACAAATATGCACTTTAAATGTGGACATTTTAGTATGGGTCTCAAAATTCCGATGCTCATGGAGTATCATCTGATGTTTTGTTTCTTCTATGACATAATGTACGATCTTTTAATGTTTTGCACGAACGAACATACAGGCTCCCTGCGACATTGTAGCTGCGCAAGCGTGGTGACGCCTGTCATCTGGCACTCTCTGGCAAGTGCAGAAACGAACCTATTTCTACAGGTTGCGAGAAAATATTCCGAATGGTGGTTTTGAAAAGCGTTACCATCAAAGTACCATTCTGGCAGTTACAACGGAGCTATGTGCGATAATGTACGAGAATTTCTTAAATCACAGAGTGTTTGACTCTCATTTAAAAATCAACTCTTTGATGACGAGCCATTTAGATGAATTTCGAGCCCAGAAGATCAGACATTTAAGTTGTTATTAAAAATTTTATGATCACATTTCTGTGATATATCTTAAATTGTTATATGCGCACAAAAGACCAATATTGTATGTGAAAGCTTAGCTTCTCTTGCAGCGTATTAATCTTACAGACCAATATTATATGTGAAAGCTTTGCATTTCGTGTAGCAACACTTTGTATATTAATTTAAACCATTAACTTTTCTGTGTTGGAATACAAATTATGTTCATGAGCTTATGACTATATGCCAAACATCAAATGTCTGTGAGCACTATAACATCAAAGACATCTCATTCCACATAAAACTCCAGGACATACCAGAATTTGAGAGATAGAACTAAGATTTTCAAGCAATCGGGCCCCTCTATTTTTCAAAATTAGCTAGTCACTGCCCCAAACACACAGATTTGATGCTATTCTCCAAGGTTGAAAAGCAACACTATGTCGGGATTAAAAACCTCTTGTGCCTACTTCCTCCCAATTCTCAAAAAAATAAAGGAGCAAGTATTTTTGTTGTAGATACCTCAACTTTTTTACCAAGAGAGAGTATTTTGAAAGGCACCTCATTGCCTGCTCAAGCCTAGAACCAGTACACGTGGAAGTTCGTAAATAAGACAAAAAGTTTGAGAATGACCACGACCAGAAGCAATATTCCTTTGTCATATATGCTGACTTTGAGTGCCTCAGAGTTCCTGTGGTGCATTGTGAGGGCAACCCCAGTTCTTTTCATACCACCTTCACAGAATGCCGTGTACTGTATGTCGAGGCATATCATGTTTGTATGCTCATATGACTCCAACTACAACAAATTCAAATCATATGTCCCGGATAATCCCGTAAGAGGGATGGTCTCTAAACTTGAAAAACTTTTGGAAGTGGCCCACGTTTATCACAGCACCACTCCCATGATCGACTTAGATGCATATATGATACATTATACAAGAAGGCAGTTGATTGTCTCATTCATAGGCTGTCATAGGACAGAAAAGATGAAAATCCACATAGACACCATTGCAATATAGTGAAGAAATTCCATGGCACAGTTCACAGTATGTGCAATTTGAAGTGCCAACAGTTTGAGAGGGTGTGGTGTTCACTTTCTCATTCAGCACTTGAGAGATTTCGGATTAAAGGACGATAAGGTCAGTGTCATTCCTGACACTGTTGAAAAGTACTTTTCTTTTTCCAAGAGAAAAGCATAAAAAATAACTGTTTCCTGGATTCGCTTCACTTCATGTGTGCGTCTCTTCAAAAACTTATTGAGATA
Organism: Schistocerca serialis cubense; assembly: GCF_023864345.2. Lineage (NCBI taxonomy): Eukaryota > Metazoa > Arthropoda > Insecta > Orthoptera > Acrididae > Schistocerca > Schistocerca serialis. Next base: position 609,324,385 of record NC_064643.1, on the reverse strand, counting down.
TTTCATTAGGAAGATGAGCATATCACAAGAGCTGCATATCACAATGGTGCAAAGTTTCAATTGACGATGCATCAGGAAGGTAAGCGTATCACCAGAGCTGCATATCGTATAATGATGCAAAGTTACAACTTGTGACAAATAAGGAGGTTGTTCCATACCAATACCTGGACTCGGAGGAGAGACTTCTGAAAACCATGTCGCCCGACATGGCAGCATTCTCCAATAAACTAACAGGCATAAAGGGTGCAGAGCATGAGCATGCGGTGAATGTCTGGCGCAGGAGTTCAACATCTCTATTTAATGGAATATACGAAATTGTACATGAACAATAATATATGATTGTTCATGGACATTGTGAAGGAATTACAGTGTATACGCCTGGGCACATACTTTCTAAATCTTGCCTTCTATTACACCAAGTCATGGCTTTTATGAGGCAAAATGTTAAGGAAGATACACGCCGCTTATTAAACAGCTGGGTCATTCCATGTCAATTCAACCAATTTGAGAAAATGTTCCAGCTGATAGTCTCAGATTTGGCTGAAATTTAGCACACCAATGCTACCAAGTGTGGAACACTCATGTACAAAATTTTTAAGTTCCCCTGCCAATTAGTTCCAGAATTATGGCTTGTGAAAGAAGGTGGCGTGACCCGGAAATTGCAACCCGCATCTGGCAATCTATCTTCAGACCCAACTTCAGGTCTTAATAACTTTGGAACTATTCCACACAGTCCAGTGAAATTTTTACAACCCAGTAACATCCACATAGAGAACACACTCTATGAATCAAAACAGTAACAACATATTTCTAAGGGAAAATAAAAAATTCCAAAATGTGATTAAAAAACTGTAATACATTTAAATTTTTACAACCCAACAAGTGTAGGTGCCCTCTATGCCAAATATAATTCACTCAAAAATGGTATAAATTTTTTTGTGGTAAGCTTAACGTGGCCTAAACACACACAGATCTCATCTTACCCATATCAGTCATACAAACAGAGTTACATGCACACGAAAATACAAAAATTTGAAAAATTACCTGAAAAACATGGATTTTCGAAGTGTGGTAGCACAAAAGGGACAAGTGATATCCAAGCCAAATTTCAAACACTGCATAAGTAGACCATAATATAATATGTGGCAAAATTTCAACTTGTTATTGCAAGGCATTTGTGTACAATAAAAGTTGACAGATATGTATTTGGTTACGTTTCTTCTAACACTATGTAGCAAGTAATAGTGATGATACAGACAGCTCGTTTCAGATAAAGCTGCAGCAATTGTTGGGAACCATTAGACAACAGAAAGTTAAAGAACTGTAGTTTTCTGGGATAGAATTAGTCATTGTTAGGCAGGAACAACAAAGGAAACAAGCAACAATTACAGGTTACTCATGTTTTTAAGATTCTAGTTCAGACTGGTCAGTACTGTTGTGGAAAATCAGTATGGAGGCAGAAGAGTGTACTAGTGGTGCATTTGTTCAAACAAGTTGCAGTATTGGTAGAGCACAAGCATCTGAATGTCATAAAACAAAATATGCAACAAAATGTGGCATTCGCTTTGTACTGTATGATCTGGATGAATCGGACCAAGATTTGTTGCTATGGAGATCTGGGATACACCCTGTGAGTACAAGAAGTACAGTTCCAGGAAACTTGAGTGTTTGTTATCATCAAATGAAAGTGTTTCTGGATAAGTATTCTCTCCTACAAAGAAGTTGTTTTGATCCATTTCGGATTCATAAGAAGACAGTGAAGTGTAGCCTCAGAGAAATTTATATAAGATCAGTATTGAAAGTGAATCAGTGCAAGGGACTTAACATGAAACCAGGACAAAAGTTATGTTCCAGGTGAGTTACACTGCTAAAAAATGAAGAATATTCTGATAATTTACATGGCAGTGACAAAGATTATCAGCCACCTACAACCACAGCAGATGAGCAAATAAATACTTCAGTGACTGCTCTTGGTTTGTCTCCCATGAAGACACACAAAGTTGGGAAAAGAGACAGGCCCAGCTATGGTAGAAGAAAACTACAAGAAGCTCAAATGGAATTTAAACACAAAATAGCTGACACACTAATGGTATAAGAGGAAGAACTATCTGCTCCAAAGGGACAGAAATCATGCCAGAAATGCTCTGATTTGGACAAAATTGTGCATGATTTGAAAAAAAAAAAAAAAAAAGTGCCATATCCACACACCAGAAAAAGTAGCTATTCTTACCCTTGCACCTTCCAGCTGTTCTATTGACTACACTGCAAAGGAATTCAATGTTTCTACACATATGGTAAAGCAAGCTAGGAAAATAAAAGCAACCCAATGAGTGCTTCCACAACTTTAGTAGACTCAGGGTAAGCAATTGAGTTCAGAAAAAAAGGTGCTAGTGTTGGAGTTTTATGAAAATAATGACTACAACCGAATAATGCCAGGAAAAAAAGACTGTGTAACAGTGAAAGTGGTAAATGTATGTGTACAGATGCAAAAAAGACTGTTGCTATGCAACATATCAGAATTACATGTAGAATTCAAGGAAAAGTATCCCAATACCAAAGTAAGTTTATCATCGTTTTTCAATCTTCGGCCAAAATGGGTTGTGCCTGTAAGTGCAAGGGGCACACACAATGTTTGTGTATGTGAGACCCATCAAAATGCTAAGCTGATGTTTGCTGCTATAAAGGATTCTGGTCTGGATTACAAAGGTGCGATGAAGCTGCTAGTGTGTGACATCAGTTCCTACCAGTGTCATGATACACAGGTGTGAAAAGTGTCCTGGTAAGGCAAATCTTGCAGAACACATGAATAACAAACAGTATGGTGAACTCCTTATGGATGACGATGAACTTGTTTCTTATAAACAATGGACACACATGGATTGCACAAGTCTTGAAACAAAGCAAAGTACAGTGGAAGATCTTATTGAAATGTGTTGTCAAAAAATGGACCACACACAGCTTCACAGCAACAACACAATCTGCTTTCTCCAGTTTTGGAAGGATAATTTGAAACAAGATGAAATTATAGTAATACTAGACTTTTCTGAAAATTATGCATTTATAGTTCAAGATGCCATCCAAGGAAATCATTGGGACAACAGTCAAGCATCTCTCCAGTCATTTGCGATTTACTATAGAGGTGAATCAGGTGATGTGTCTGTCATGAACCTGTGCATTTTTCATGACTGTTTAATTCATGATGCCATTGCAGTTCATGCCCACATTCGCACTGTCATGGCATATGTGAAAAACAAGCTGCCTCACATACATTTTGCGAAATACTTCAGTGATGGGGGAGCTAGTCAGTGCAAAAACGGTAAAAATCTCAAAAAATTATGCATGCATTACCATGATTTTCAGATTCACGCAAAATGGAACTTTTTTGCAACAATTCATGGTAAAAATGTATGTTATGGTATTGGTGCTACCATTAAGTGCATGGCATCATGAGTTAGTCTGCAGCACCCTACAGAAGGTCACATTCTAACACCTCTTCAATTATTTACCTGGGTCCAGAAAAAATATATCTGGCATACAATCATTCTAAGTTTCAAAAGATGAGGTGAAATCTGTCAAAGAGTTGCTAAAAAGCAGACTAGAACACGTTAAAACTGTTGCAGGCACAAGGAGCCATCATCACTTCTCTCCAGCGGACTCTGACAATGTGCAGATGAGCAGACTGTCTGGTTATAACTATAGGTTCATGCACAAGTGTCTTCACAGTGTGTCTGACTCAGGATTCAGAAGCAAAAGCAGCAACATACAACCAGGTTGTTATGTTATTGCTGTTTATGATGACAAATGGTACTTAGGATGTGTTGCAGAGTGCTGTGAAGCAGAAGGTGATGTATTTGTGAACTTCATGGCACCGGCAAGACCAGCAAGATCATTTCATTGGCCACGTTTAGCAGACAGGTTTTGGATCCATTTTGAACATATTCTTATGACAGTTCCAGTTCCTACCACATTGTCAGGAAGACAACACAATTTATTACTCAATGTACAGAGTACAGTAGCTAAAGTGTGGGAGAACTTCTGTTCGAAGCACAATCGACTGGTTTTTAGCAGTTAAGGTGCAGTAAACGTTAATGATAGGTTGTGTTAATCTGTCTATATGTTGTTGCTTAGTGACTAAACAGTTGTGGGAGAGGATAAGAAGAGGCAGAACAGTTTACGATATGTTTTTACAAAATTGTGTTGTGGAACAATGGCCACATCACCAAATACATCTGTCAACTTCCATTGTACACAAATGTCTTGCAATAACATGCTGAAATTTTGAGATAAATATCATTATGGTCTACTTATGCAGTGTGTGAAATTTGGCTTGGATACCACTTGTCCCTTTTGTGCTACCACACTTCGAAAATCCGTGTTTTTCAGGTAATTTTTCAAATTTTTGTATTTTTGTGTGCTTGTAACTCAGTTTTTGTGACTGATATGGGCATGATGAGTTCTGTGTGTGTTTAGGCCACATTATGCATACCACAAAAAATTATACCCTTTTTGAGTGAATTATATTTGGCATAGAGGGCACCTACAATATGAACCTTTTAACGTATTACATTTTTTTAATCACATTTTGGAATTTTTTTATTTTCCCTCAGAAATATGTTGTTGGTGTTTGGTTCATGGAGTGTGTTCTCTAAATGGATGTTACTGGGCTGTAAAAATTTCACTGGACTGTATGGAGTAGTTCCAAAGTTATTAAGACCTGAGGTTGGGTCTGAAGATAGATTGCCAGATGCGGGCTGCAATTTCCAGGTCATGCCACCTTCTTTCACAAGTCATAATTCTGGAACTAATTGGCAGGGGAAACTAATACTTCGTACACAAGCGTTCCACACATGGTAGAATTAGTGTACTGAATTTCAGTCAAATCTGAGACTATGAGCTGGAGCCCCTGGTGAAACTGACATGGAATGACCCAGCTGACCGATGTTGACATACTGCTCTTCTGTAAACGTGAGATTCATGGGGGTCTTTGCCAGTGCATGCACTGGTATGCCAAGATGAATACCCCATGAATGAGCAAGGAGAAGTACAGGCCATCTGTCAATTTAAATTACATCCTTTAATTGGATGTAAAGAACCTCTAGGGGAAAGCAATGCAAGAGACTGACATTTGGAGAATTTTGCGGGTGTCCAAATAGGCAATCGTCATATTGAAGGAAGAGATTCATTATGTGACTGCTAATTCTGGTGATGGCTATATTCCAGAGGCAGAACTGACATATCACACCCATTTATATGATGCGCACAGAGACTTAGTGCAGTGTTCAGAGCTCCTAGTCCCATGAAATGGGTTCTATCCCAAAGCTGTTGACAATGTTGGATAATACACAGTGATATACTCTGCACTACAGAAGCCTCCAGCAAGTCTCAGTTTGGAGATGGAGCCTGTTAGAATCATCCACAGCATCGCTAGTTAAAGGAATAAATTGATGTATACACTGAACAGAGGCTCTCACAATGTTTAACTTTGAAAAAGATTTTTACAAATTAATTAACAACTCAGTTATCAGAAAAACCATGAAAAATGTTAAAGAATACCACAAAATTCATTTAGTTTATCGCTAGGGAGTTCATTTTGGTGCAAGAGATTGTCACTATGGAGATGGCTAAGGTACCAGTTTAGTTCACAAAGCCGTCTCTGTGTGTGTGTTTTCTGGAACTTTATAAACTTCACATGTACTTACTTATTCCACTGTTCCACAATCCCAGGTTACTTTACAGGTATAGTTAGTTCCATATACTGAATGAAAGGCTCCAATCCATATGAAGTAATTAGGTACAATCATGAAGAATTTGACTTGTCTGAGTAAATGGCCAATAATCCTTATAGAATAACATTATAAAACAAGAAGCATAAAATTTGGTCAAAGGACATCTGTGACTGAGCTTCATAGCAGATCCAGATAATAATTCGCTTCAGTTGTAAATAGTTTTATTGCTTCAAAAACGGGATCAATGTGAGCAATTTGGAGTCCATAAAGCAAGTAATTTTGTGTTTGTGGTTAGTTATGAATGTCTTTTTGTTACAGGTTGATCACTGAGCAATAAGCTGACAATTCCTGAATGTATTGTCATTGTCTCAGGGCATCTATGGGGTGTTCCATATGATGAGCTGCAATGACAGTTTCAATAGAAAAATAGGAAGGATGGACCAATGAATAAAAGCAAATGGAGACCGTTGAATAAATTTCAGTGAACAGGCACCATTGCTGATGAATCTTGACCTGTCGGCCTTCCACAAGTGCAGTTGGCAGTAATGCCGTACGGGAGTCAATTTAACAGAGTCCTAAATCTGTACAGTGTCTTTAATGTTAGTTTGTGATGAATCATTATTTTTTCTTTCTTTGTTCTTTTCTTTTTATACATGTAAGCTATATACACACAAAGCCAAAGGTAAAGTAACGAGTTATTTTGTAGCAGAGATAATGTTTTGATACAAAAAAGACTAGAGATACACTCATCAGTTGATTAATTTCTGTATCTTCACCTGTTTGTTTCTATAAGTGGTACGAGCAGACGTATGATGAGACCCGTTATACCATTATTGTTTAAAAATGTGTATTTCAAGCATACATTAAAAGCACCAGAAAAAGTTATTAATAAAATAAAGTTTTATTTATATATTCACATCGACGACACCTGTCTGTTCATCATTTTGCTTGCACAGAGAGTCTTGCATTCGGAGGTTTGGAGCAGACAAGAGGAATTTGCTCGAGCAGTGGGGGAAGCAATCCTTGCATTGTTATAATCAGAATTACACACAATGGAATTAATGTGAAGAAGTACGTAACTTAAATGATGAATATTGATCTTATATGTATTGACATTCAAGGTCTGTTGATATTAGTACCTGTTAAAGTTCACCCAGGATATGTGTACCTTCCAATTTCTTTCAATTATTCTTTCCAATTAAATTTTTTAAATCATTCAAGCAGCAATTTTAGTCAGTTTCCATTATTTATCCACCCACCTATTTGCCACAATTCAGTGGTGATCATTTAAAGGACTGGTGGTGAGCAAAATATGAACTGACCTTTCAATTGTTGAGATAAAAACTTTTTGAGATAAATGATTTGTTTTATTGTTACCAGAAACCAATGAAATTTTCATTGTATGTTTTACATGTCCAGGGCTCACAAAAACTTGAAGGAGCCAATTCAACTTAAATTCTGCTACAAACGAGACGCACCAGGAATCCTGATTTCAGTGGTAAAGATAGGAAGTTGCTATGCTGTATTTTAAATAATTTTGTTAAACACTGTTCACAATAGAGTCAAAGAAAATAGGCATTGTTGAAAATTCATTACAAAATGCAGTATGCCAAAATGTTGGAAATCTGAGCTTGGCAACAGTTGAAGGTAACGCACCAAGTCATGAACTGGCCAATGGCAACCAAACTAACAGGTTCGGCATCCCACTATCAAAAAATGATGACACTGATAACATAACTAATCATGATGTCACTTTTATGCAGCTCGATGAGACAATTTTTCAGTTCTCACCATGGAATATTTTTCCAGATAGAGAAACTGAAGTGCGCGACAGTGAAAATTCCCCTCATTATTTCCTCACGGCATCATGAACACAAGAACAGGAAACAGGTCACAGAAGCAATGTAATTACTACTGATAGACACAATTTGACACAACAGGAATTTCAGGAAAATGTAACACAACTACTTAAGGGTGTAACACAACAGTTCACAAAAAAAACAGGAATTTCTGGAAAGTGTAACACAACCACTTAAGGATATAGGACAACAGTTTACACACCAAAATCAGGCATTCAACGATTTCAAGAATAGTATTACACATCAGTTCAGTGAGATGAGCAAAACTGTATGCACTGAATTATCTGATGAACTATCCAGGAAATTTACAAAGCTAGGTTAACAACTGAAACAATAAATAATTACCAATGTGTCCCGCAGTATAAATACGTTAATGGAAAAAGTACCATCCATAGATGGTAAATAGTAATAACTTGCAGGCGAGTTTACAAAACGTTAGTGAAGCATATTCTCAAATCCCAAGTACCTCCGCCCCCATGAACCATGAACCTTGCCGTTGATGGGCAGGCTTGCGTGCCTCAGTGATACAGATAGCTGTACCATAGGTGCAACCACAACGGAGGGGTATCTGTTGAGAGGCCAGAAAAACGTGTGGTTCCTGAAGAGGGGCAGCAGCCTCTTCAGTAGTTGCAGGGGCAACAGAATGGATGATTGACTGATCTGACCTTGTAACACTAACCAAAACAGCCTTGCTGTGCTGGCACTGCAAACGGCTGAAAGCAATGGGAAACTACAGTCGTAATTTTTCCTGAGGGCATGCAGCTTTATTGTATGGTTAAATGATGATGGCGTCCTCTTGGGTAAAATATTCCGGAGGTAAAATAGTCCCCCATTCGGAACACCAGGCGGGGACTATGCAGGAGGACATTGTTATCGGGAGAAAGAAAACTTGCGTTCTATGGATCGGAGCATGGAATGTCAGATCCCTTAATCGGGCAAGTACGTTAGAAAATTTAAAAAGGGAAATGGATAGGTAAAGTTAGATATAGTGGGAATTAGTGAAGTTCGGTGGCAGGAGGAACAAGACTTCCAGTCAGGTGAATACAGGGTTATAAACAGAAAATCAAATAGGGGTAATGCAGGAGTAGCTTTAATAATGAATAGGAAAATAGGAAACACTACAAACAGCATAGTGAATGCATTATTGTGGCCAAGATAGATACAAAGCCCACGCCTACCACAGTAGTACAAGTTTATATGCCGACTAGCTCCGCAAATGACGAAGAGATTGATGAAATGTATGACGAGATAAAAGAAATTATTCAGATAGTGAAGGGAGACGAAAATTTAATAGTCATGGGTGACTGGAACACGACAATAGGAAAAGGAAAAGAAGGAAACGTAGTAGGTGAATATGGAATGGGAATAAGAAATGAAAGAGGAAGCCGCCTGTTAGAATTTTTCACAGAGCATAACTTAATAATAGCTAATATTTGATTCAGGAATCATAAAAGAAGGTTTTATACATGGAAAAGGCCTGGAGATACTAGAAGTATCAGATAGATTATATAATGGTAAGACAGAGATTAAGGAACCAGGTTTTAAATTGTAAGACATTTCTAGGGGCAAATGTGGACTCTGACCACAATCTATTGGTTATGAACTGTAGATTAAAACTGAAGAAACTGCAAAAAGGTGGGAATTTGAGGAGATGGGACCTGGATAAACTGAAAGAACCAGAGGTTGTAGAGAGCTTCAGGGAGAGCATTTGGGAACGATTCACAAGAATGGGGGAAAGAAATACAGTAGAAGGAGAATGGATAGCTTTGAGAGATGAAATAGTGAAGGTAGCAGAGGATCAAGTAGGTAAAAAGACGAGGGCTTATAGAAATCCTTGGGTAACAGAAGAGATATTGAATTTAATTGATAAAAGGAGAAAATATAAAAATGCAGTAAATGAAGCAGGCAAAAAGGAATACAAATGTCTCAAAAATGAGATCGACGGGAAGTGCAGAATGGCTAAGCAGGGATGGCTAGATGACAAATGTAAGGCTGTAGAGGCGCATATCACTAGGGGTAAGATAGATACTGCCTACAGGAAAATTAGAGAGACCTTTGGAGAAAAGAGAACCACTTGCATGAATATCAAGAGCTCAGATGGAAACCCATTTCTAAGCAAAGAAGGGAAAGCAGAAAGGTGTAAGGAGTATATAAAGGGTCTATACAAGGGCGATTTTCTTTAGGACAATATTATAGAAATGGAAGAGAATGTAGATGAAGATGAAATAGTAGATATGATACTGTGTGAAGGGTTTGACAGAGCACTGAAAGACCTAAGTCGAAACAAGGTGCTGGGAGTAGACAACATTCCATTGGAACTACTGATAGCCTTGGGAGAGCCACTCCTGACAATACTCTACCAGCTGGTGAGCAAAATTTATGAGACAGGTGAAATACCCTCAGAATTCAAGAAGAATATAATAATTCCAATGCCAAAGAAAACTGGTGTTGACAGATGTGAAAATTACCGAACTATCAGTTTAATAAGTCACAGCTGCAAAATACTAATGCGAATTCTGTACAGACGAATGGAAAAACTGGTAGAAGCCGACCTCGGGGAAGATCAGTTTGGATTCCGTAGAAATATTGGAACATATGAGGCAATACTGCCCTTACGACTTATCTCAGAAGAAAGATTAAGGAAAGGCAAACCTACGTCTCTAGAATTTGTAGACTTAGAGAAAGCTTTTGACAAGGTTGACTGGAATACCCTTTTTCAAATTCTAAAGGTGGCAAGGGTAAAATACAGGGAGCGAAAGGCTATTTACAATTTGTACAGAAACCAGATGGCAGTTATAAGAGTCAAGTGGCATGAAAGGGAAGCTTTGGTTGGGAAGGGAGTGAGACAGGATTGTAGCCTCTCCCCAATGTTATTCAATCTGTATATTGAGCAAGCAGTAAAGGAAACAAAAGCAAAATTCAGAGTGGGTATTAAAATCCATGGAGAAGAAATAAAAACTTTGAGGTTCGCCAATGACATTGTAATTCTGTCAGAGACAGTGAAGGACCTGGAAGAGCAGCTGAACAGAATGGACAGTGACTTGAAAGGAGGATATAAGATGAACCATCAACAAAAGCAAAATAAGGATAATGGAATGTAGTCGAATTAAATCGGGTGATGCTGCGGGAATTAGATTAGGAAATGAAATGCTTCAAGTTGTAAATGAGTATTGCTATTTGGGGAGCAAAATAACTGATGATGCTCAAAGTAGAGAGGATATAAAACGTAGACTGGCAATGGCAAGGAAAGTGTTTCTGAAGAAGAGAAATTTGTTAACATCAAGTATAGATTTAAGTGTCAGGAAGTCCGCCCCAGTAGTTGAGTGGTCAGCGTGACGGATTGCCGTCCTCTGGGCCCGGGTTCGATTCCCGGCTGGGTCGGAGATTTTCTCCGCTCAGGGACTGGGTGTTGTGTTGTGTTCATCATCATTTCATCCCCATCCGGCGTGCAGGTCGCCCAATGTGGCGCCGAATGTAATAAGACCTGCGATATGGCGGCCGGACCTGCCCCGCGAGGGGCCTCCCGGCCAATGACGCCAAACGCTCATCATCATCAGTGTCAGGAAGTCGTTTCTGAAAGTATTTGTATGGAGTGTAGCCATGTATGGGAGTGAAACAAGGACGATAAATAGTTTAGACAAGAAGAGAATAGAAGCTTTCAAAATGTGGTGCTACAGAAGAATGCTGCAGATTAGGTGGGTAGATCACATAACTAATGAGGAGGTATTGAATAGAATTGGAGAGAAGAGAAATTTGTGGCACAACTTGACTACAAGAAGGGATCGGTTGGTAGGGCATATTCTGATGCATCAAGGGATCACCAATGTAGTATTGGATGGCAGCGTGGGGGGTAAAAATCGTAGAGGGACACCAAGAGATGAATACACTAAACAGATTCAGAAAGATGTAGGTTGCAGTAGGTACTGGGAGATGAAGAAGCTTGCTCGGGATAGAGTAGCATGGAGAGCTGCATCAAACCAGTCTCTGGACTGAAGACCACAACAACAACAATCCCAAGTGGATGCATCAGTAAAGATTGTGACGGGTGCAGTTAGCAAGCTGCAAGACATGTGTAAAAACTTACTTACAGAAGTACAAAATTTAAGTCTAAGAGTAGACCAGTTAAATTTAGAGGCAAAATTTGCCCACAAACAGAGGGATAAGATATACTCAGATGTAAAGGAAATAACTGAAAAAGCTGAAGCCGGAATGCTGGATAAGGGCAGCACCCTTGCCAAAAAAGGAGTGTCAAGAGTGCAAAATTTATGTAGATACTGTAGAATAGATTCAGATTTAAAGGAAGCAGAGGATAGATTATGAGGCAGTATTGCGAAAACTACCGACATTCTGAAACATCATTTGACAGAAAACAAATCTATGCTTTTAGAGAAGTTAAATACTTTCACTGGTTACCTACTATACATGGGTTGCTGTTGAAGGAAAATAGGGAAGGTTGCAGAATGCAACTACACTTGCCGTCAGCTGTATCTGTCAAGCAAGCACAATTGCCATGCACTATGCCACAAGCAAACACAAACACGACTGTCACTGACAGCACGGGGTTTGTCAACATCACTTGCGGATGAGGGATTACTTAGGCATCAACAATTTTGGGTATTTCCCTCCAAAGGGAAAAGAACAAACCCCATGGTCTTTATCAGAGCATTTCGAAATGTTTTACCTCGTACCAGGAACGAACCCCAGAAAATTAGATTTGCTGTTGGGTACGCACAGGGTGACGTTCTGCTATGGGCTACAGATATGGCAGAACACTGCCACTGCTACGAGCAGTTTGAGAGAGCCTTTCTGGGTAAATATTGGTCTGAGGTGGTACAAGAGAGGCTCAGATATGAAGTATTCAACCCAGCTCCATTCAGTAGCAAACATGGAAGCTTAAGGGACTATTTTGAAAAATATTTGAATAAAACAAGATTCTGGACGAACCCGGTATCTCAAGTGGATTTGCTGAAAATTTTAAAGAGCCATCTTTCTGTCCTTATTAGAGAAAAACTCATTACCATTCCAGCACACAACACCGAATACCTCCTATCTGTACTGGACTCAATAGATTTGATATATGAAGGGAGGCCAGTACAACTCAATCCTGTTAATATGCAGATAGTGCCACAGTTTTTTACAGACCAAAAAGTAAACAAGGGATTCATAGTACAACATGGATGGTAAACTTACCCCACACAGACCTGTGGTAACAGTACCAGTAATCACAGCGGCAATGGACAAAGCCATAAATTTAAGGGCGAATATAAACGATATGGGCAAAAATTTATCAAAAATAACTACAATGGGCAAGTAGCGTATGGCCAGCCTGTACAATATGTACAGATGTACAGACACAAGTTACTGCCAACAGTCAGCCAATCGCTTGGCAAACACAAAACAGTACCAGATAGCCAAATAATCCACTGAAAGTGGACTTCAGCCAGCAAAGTAACGCACATATGTCGAATAATGGGCAAAGGCAAGACCCTCACAGGATACTAATTGGTGTAATCAAACACCTATAATTCATACAGTGGAAGTTACGCCTAACCCAGAGACCAATGCCACTGTGATGCCGGAAAACTTGAACCGATCATGGTAGGCCCCCATTCTGTGGCCTTGGAGGAGAGTGGGGGTATGAGCTTGATCGACACATGCTTTATCAGATTCGATCGAGGTAGTGATGTGAAAGACGATCTGTATCAAAGTAATGAGGGTACACAAAAACACCTGACAGAGAGCAAGGTACAAGCTACTGTTAAGCCAAAATATTTGACCCTGGTGTACCCACTGTGCTTGGCACAGGTGCTACAACTAATTTGATGTCACAGGGATTCTTTAAGAGCTGAAGAAAACGTGGGTGTATACCCACACTGCCAGTGCAAATTTGCAAAGTACATACTGCCACTGGTCAGAAACCAAAAGGAGTCAAAATACAAGCCGTAATTCCTGTACAATTAGGGCAGTTTCTTGTATGATGCAATTTTTGGATAGTGGAGAAATTAATAGTTGATTGTGTAATTGGCATGGATACATTTAGGACACACCAAGTACAAATTGGCATAAAAAAGGGCCAATGTCATTTCACTGTAAATAACCAATTGTTTGTAATAGACCTAATCAGGGGAAGTACTAATAGACATAAAACTGAAGTTAATCACAATTTTGAGGTTCAATTGGTAAATCCCATAGTTATGTTCGTCAACACATACGGAATCAAAGTGCTTGTCTTAAGAACAGCAAGCGGGACTTAGGGAACTTATACTTGCTCATGCACATGTATTTGAAAAAAGACCGGGTATCTTTAAGGATCTTGTGTACAAAATGGAAGTACATCTCCATGAAACTTTTTGTTGCACTTCATACCCTATAACATGGACAAAGAGGATAGCTATAAGAAAAGAGATTAACAGGATACTTGAATGGGCATAATATAACCACATTTTCCCCTTATTGTAGTCCTATTTTTGCCTTGAGTAATCCAGATGGCAATGTGCACTCGGTTCTCGATGCATGTAACATTAATAAGATTACTGTACCAGTCCAAACACATCCAGACAATTTACAGGAACAGCTTATGAAATTCCGTGATGCTAAATTTCTTATTATAATCGACCTCCAGTCTTCATATTGGCAAATAAAACTACATGAAGAAAGTCAGAAGTATACCGCTTTTTATGTGGGGGCAGGAGCTTCGAATTTCAAGTATTACTGTTTGGATTGAATGTAAGTGCAGGTGTATTTATCTTTGCACTGGACAAAGTGCTAGGGCCAAAACTTTTGATTAAAGTAATAGTATACGTGGATGACCTTTTAGTTGCTACACCCGCCTGGGTAGAACACTTACAATTTATGGAACAAGTATTGAGCCGCTTTTCCGAATATGGAGTAACAGCAAATCTCAAGAAATCTAATTTTGGAGAAGAAAAGGTAAAATTTTTATGACACACAATCTCTTTGGAAAGCATACTGTCAGATCCTCAAAAACATGATGCCACTAGGAACCGCCCTGTTCCTCAAAACAAGTCAATTAAAGGCATACTTAGATCTAATCTCATTGTTCAGGAAATTCATCCCTAACCAACTTATGAATAGTCACGCTTTACTCAATCGTCTCTGGAGAAATAGACCTTGGTTATGGGATGAGTAATGTCACACCAATTTCAAGAACATCAACTAAGCCTTATTAAATGCTAATATTTTATCTCAACCAGTTATGAAGAACGATTTTTGTTTATGCACTGATGCATCTTCTCAAGGTCTGGGTGCATGCCTTTTTCAAATGGTAGAAGAAGAGAGAAATCTCATTCCTTAAGTAATTAGCGTTGCCAGCCGCACCTTATCCAAAGCTGAACGTTCACCTTCAGTTACGGAGTTGGAGGGTTTGGCTGTAATTTGGTCCTTTAAAAAGTTTGAATATTTCCTCTGGGATAAACATACAAAAGTATACTGTGACCATCAGTCCCCATCATTTTAGTTAGCTTGTAAATTGCTACACCGACAGATAACCAAGCAGTGTATGTACCTTCAAGAATTTGATTTTGAAATAGTGTACATAAAAGGAAACCAAAACATAATAGCTGATGCTCTTTCTTGGTTACCACAAGGCTTAGAGGAATTCAACAATCTTTTAAAGCAGGAAGGTGAAATAAGGGCTATGTTGACGGAAGACAAAACACTCCAACTGTTCTATGTATACATGTGTAAACACATGGATCAATTACTGCAGGAAGACAAATGCTGGAGTAGGGTAAGAGCGAAACTTACGCAAAACCGTAATGAAAAGTTAAAAAGGTTTTTCACTATTCACAAAGATGTTCTGTTCCATAGGAACTACCCCAAACAAAAACAATGGCACATGTGTCTGCCAGAGGAATATGTAGACGATTTAATCTTATACACACACACTACAATAGGTCCATTATGGCACTGCAAAATGCACTGACAAAATAGATAAATAATATTATTTCCTCAACCTGAGACGAAGAGTACTACAGGTGGTAATAAAGTGTATTGTTTGCCAGAAAGCAAAACATTCTAACATCTCTGAACAGGTAGAACTACATCCCAATGTGGCTAAAAAAACCTCTATAAAAGGTGCCATTGTATGTGGCTGGACCCTACCTCAGAGGTAAGAGGGGGGAGTAAAATATATAGTAGGTCTATATGATATTTTCACCAAATATATAAACCTGTATGTGTATAGAACATTATAGCCAGTTCAAATATAAGACAATACATCAATAACTTTCCCAGTAGTGTTACTCATAGTGAAAAAATTCTCTTTGCTGATGACAGCAATTTTATAGTCACTGAGAAAACAAGAGAACTCCTAGCAGAGAAAGCAAATGAAGCTCTCAAAGAAGTATATGATTGGTCAATAAGCAATAAAGTGACATCGAACATAACGAAAACTAATGCCATGAATTTCAGTTTGATGAGGGAAAATGACAATGTTAAATTAAATGTAGATGGCACCTCTATGGATTGTGTAACAAATGCAAAATTTCTAGGAATGAATATATATTCTCAGTTGAAGTGTGAACACAAAAAGGTACTTGCAAACAGAATGTCATCAGTATATTATGCCCTTAAAATCCTGTCATCAGTGTGTAACATGCAGTGTCTTTTAGTTACATACTATTCATATGTACACTCAATTCTTAGCTATGGCATTCTTTTTTTTTGGGGAACAAATGTACAAAATATGAACACAATTTTCAAACTCCCGAAAAGAGCCATAAGGATACTAATCAAAAATAGTAGTCGAGCTCGTTGTAAAGATTTGTTCAAAACACGGAATTTTAACTGCTCCATGTGAATACATTTACCAGTCAGTTTTACATATCAAAAATAACATTGATAATTATTGCACAAACAGTTCTGTCCATGACCATGGAACAAGAGGTAGACTCAACTTACATTTGTCAAAAATAAACGTAAAACTCAAAACAGCATTTTCTACAAAGGAATAAAACTGTACAATAAATTACCAAAAGAGATAAAAGAAACTGCAAAAATAGCTTATTTACAAAAAACAGCTAAAATGTACTTGTCTTACAACACATTTCATACATTGAAGGATTACTTAGATAAAACAGAGTAGGGGTTTGACAAAAAATTTTGTAGAAATAAATAATAATAATAATGATTATAAAACATCCAACATTCCACATAACACCTTCACTTTATGTTTTTTCTTTCTTTTTTCCTTTCTAGATATACTTACCCCAAAGCTATGCCTATCACAATACTAACACTTCTTCCTCTTTCTGAGCTCAACATCTCACTCATTAGAGAGGGATGCTGACTCAGTTTTTCAGGATAGCAAGTGGGAAGTTGCGGTACAGAAAATGGCCCAGAGATCGCTGGTGTGTGTGTGTGTGTGTGTGTGTGTGTGTGTGTGTGTGTAGTGAGTGAAGTGTTATTGTTATGACACAATGTGTGTATAATGTGTGCAGTCACTGGCAGTGAGATATGAGTGAACAGTATGGCATTACAATATTTAATAAGTTATTTGTAAAAAAAACTATTGTATACAAGGAGTAAATCTTATGACTGTCTCTACCTAGAAGTTTGTAAACGTATGTGTGTACGAATTAGCTTATTTTAAATTGGTCTAAACTTTTAAATACTTTGTCACATCCTATATCCTTGTAATAAGTGATCTACGGATGAATAAAGCTACTACTATTACAACAATTCCATTACTTTGTCTTTGACCTATTTTTCTCGATTATTGTATGTGTGTAATTCTATTTAATTATGTTTCTGTGTACTTATGTACTGTGTATAAGTAGAGAAGAAATAGTGATGGAAGGGTTTTTTTTTGTGTAGGGAAGGGAGAAACCATGATGAGTGGACATAAGTACACAGCAGTGTGATGGAGAGTGAGTTAGAGGAGAAGGTGCGTTTCTGGATGAGGTATCGAATATATTGCTTCCCCCTACTTATACCTCCCGAGGAGATCACGAATGTAAAATTAGAGAGATCAGAGCGCGCACGGAGGCTTTCAGACAGTCGTTCTTCCCACGAACCATACGCGACTGGAACAGGAAAGGGAGGTAATGACAGTGGCACGTAAAGTGCCCTCCGCCACACACCGTTGGGTGGCTTGCGAAGTATAAATGTAGATGTAGATGTAGATGTAGAAGGTGACGAGCGACATGTGAAATGAAACTGTGAGTGGTGGGGAGGGGGTGGAGGGGTTGTGGGGAGTGCAAGGGGGTGAAAGATGGAAAAAGCTCTTTTTCTTTTCCATATAATTTCATTAATTATTCTAAGTTGTTGTTCTTGTGGTCTTCAGTCCTGAGACTGGTTTGATGCAGCTCTCCATGCAACTCTATCCTGTGCAAGCTTCTTCATCTCCCAGTACTTACTGCAACCTACAAACTTCTGAATCTGCTTAATGTATTCATCTCTTGGTCTCCCTATATGATTTTTACCCTCCACGCTGCCCTCCAATGCTAAATTTGTGATCCCTTGATGCCTCAGAACATGATCTACCAACTGGTCCCTTCTTCTTGTCAAGTTGTGCGACAAGCTCCTCTTCTCCCCTATACTATTCAATACCTCATTAGTTACGTGATCTACCCATCTAATCTTCAGCATTCTTCTGTAGCACCGCATTTCAAAAGCTTCTATTCTCTTTCTATCCAAGCTATTTATCGTCCATGATTCACTTCCATACATGGCTACACTCCATACAAATACTTTTAGAAATGACTTCCTGACACTTAAATCTATACTTGATGTTAACAAATTCCTCTCCTTCAGAAACACTTTCCTTGCCATTGCCAGTCTACATTTTAATCCTCTCTACTTTGACCATCATCAGTTATTTTGCTCCCCAAATAGCAAAACTCCTTTACTACTTTACGTGTCTCATTTCCTAATCTAATTCCCACAGCATCGCCCGATTTAATTCGACTACATTTCATTATCCTCATTTTGCTTCTGTTGATGTTCATCTTATATCCTCCTTTCAAGACGCTGTCCATTCGGTTCAGCTGCTCTTCTAGGTCCTTTGCTGTCTCTGACAGAATTACAATGTCATTGGCGAACATCAAAGTTTTTATTTCTTCTCCATGGATTTTAATACCTACTCCGAATTTTTCTTTTGTTTCCTTTACTGCTTGCTCAATATACAGATTCAATAACATCAGGGAGAGGCTACAACCCTGTCTCACTCCCTTCCCAACCACTGCTTCCCTTTCATACCCATCGACTCTTATAACTGCCATCTGGTTTCTGTACAAATTGTAAATAGACTTTTGCTCCCTGTATTTTACCCTTGCCACCTTGAGAATTTGAAAGAGAGTATTCCAGTCAACATTGTCAAAAGCTTTCTCTAAGTCTACAAATTCTATAAACGTAGGTTTGCCTTTCCTTAATCTTTCTTCTAAGATAAGGTGTAAGGTCAGTATTGATTCACGTGTTCCAACATTTCTACGGAATCCAAACTGATCTTCCCCGAGGTCAACTTCTACCAGTTTTTCCATTTGTCGATAAAGAATTCGAGTTAGTATTTTGCAGCTGTGACTTATTAAACTGATAGTTCGGTAATTTTCCCATCTACCAACACCTGCTTTCTTTGGGATTGGAATTATTATATTCTTCTTGAAGTCTGAGGGTATTTTGCCTGTCTCATACATCTACAGATGGTAGAGTTTTGTCGTGATTGGCTCCCCCAAGGCTATCAATAGTTCTAATGGAATGTTGTCTACTCCCGGGGCCTTGATTCGATTCAGGTCTTTCAGTGCTCTGTCAAACTTTCATCTTCATCTACATCCTGTTCCATTTCCATAATATTGTCCTCAAGTACATCACCCTTGTATAGACCCTTTATATACTCCTTACACCTTTCTGCTTTCCCTGCTTTGCTTAGAACTGGGTTGCCATCTGAGCTCTTGATATTCATACAAGTGGTTCTCTTTTCTCCAAAGGTCTCTTTAATTTTCCTGTAGGCAGTATCTATCTCACCCCTAGTGAGATAAGCCTCTACATTCTTACATTTGTCCTCTAGCCATCCCTGCTTAGCAGTTTTGCACTTCCTGTCGATCTCATTTTTTAGATGTTTGTATCCCTTTTTGCTCGCTTCATTTACTGCATTTTTATATTTTCTCCTTTCATCAATTAAATTCAATATTTCTTCTGTTACCCAAGGATTTCTACTAGCCCTCGTCTTTTTACCTACTTGATAATCTGCTGCCTTCACTACTTCATCCCTCAGAGCTACCCATTCTTCTTCTACTGTATTTTTTTCCCCCATTCCTGTCAATTGTTCCCTTATGCTCTCCCTGAAACTCTCTACAACCTCTGGTTTAGTCAGTTTATCAAGGTCCCATCTCCTTAAATTCCCACCTTTTTGCAGTTTCTTCAGTTTTAATCTACAGTTTGTAACCAATAGATTGTGATCAGAGTCCACATCTGCCCCTGGAAATGTCTTACAATTTAAAACCCGGTTCCTAAATCTCTGTCTTACCATTATATAATCTATCTGATACCTTTTAGTATCTCCAGGGTTCTTCCATGTATACAACCTTCTTACATGATTCTTGAACCAAGTGTTAGCTATGATTAATTTATGCTCTGTGCAAAATTCTACTAGGCGGCTTCCTCTTTCATTTCTTACCCCCGATCCATATTCACCTACTATGTTTTCTTCTCTCTCTTTTCCAACTCTCGAATTCCAGTCACCCATGACTATTAAATTTTCGTCTCCCTTCACTACCTCAATAATTTCTTTTATCTCATCATACATTTCATCAATTTCTTCATCATCTGCAGAGCTAGTTGGCATATAAACTTGTACTACTATTGTAGGCGTGTGCTTCGTGTCTATCTTGGCCACAATAATACATTCATTACGCTGTTTGTAGTAGCTTACCCACACTCCTATTTTTTTATTCATTATTAAACTTACTCCTGCATTACCCCTATTTGATTTTGTACCGAACTTCACTAATTCCCACTATATCTAACTTTAACCTATTCATTTCCCTTTTTAAATTTTCTAACCTACGAGCCCGATTAAGGGATCTGACATTCCACGCTCCGATCTGTAGAACACCAGTTTTCTTTCTTCTGATAACGACATCCTCTTGAGTAGTCCCCGTCCGGAGATCCGAATGGGGGACTATTTTACCTCCGGAATATTTTACCCAAGAGGACGTCATCATCATTTAACCATACAGTAAAGCTGCATGCCCTCAGGAAAAATTACAGCTGTAGTTTCCCCTTGCTTTCAGACGTTCGCAGTACCAGCACAGCAAGGCCGTTTTGGTTAGTGTTACAAGGCCAGATAAGCCAATCATCCAGACTGTTGCCCCTGCAACTACTGAAAAGGCTGCTGCCCCTCTTCAGGAACCACACGTTTGTCTGGCCTCTCAACAGATACCCCTCCGTTGTGGTTGCACCTACGATTCGGCCATCTATATCACTGAGGCACGCAAGCCTCCCCCTCCAACGGCAAGGTCCGTGGTTCATATATAGAATCTGATTTCCAATATTTACTTGGTCATTGAGGAACTGTTTGTTTCATGTTAATGCTTTTTGTATGTGGAAATGTTCTTGGAAAGGGAGGAAGCGCCTGTCTTTACTGATTTTTATGATCTTCATATCCTTTTCAATATTGCTTGGTCTATGGTGTTCTTGTTTTAGATGATCTGCAAATGTTGAATGATTTGTACCATATTTAAATGCTCTGGTGTTCTTTATATCTCATGTCGAGTGTCCTACAAATAATTCCAATGTATATCTTCTCACAATCTCTGCAACTAAGCTGATAGATACCACTTTATTGTTATCTGCCTGATTTGATTTCACTTTTGGGATGTGCTTTTGTATGCAACTGTTTGTTTTGTAAGTAATGTTTATTCCTTGTTTTTTTTTTTTTTTTTTTTTTTGTTTTTTTTTTTTTTGTTTTTTTTTTTAAATATGTTGCCTATTTTATGTGTGAATTTGTTGTGGTAGGTCATTGTATGCTATTTTTTTGTAGTGCAGGGTGTACGAGTTGGATGGGTTTGGTTAGTTTTTTCCATTATTTGTCTCTCTATTGTTTTGTTTAGTTTGTTTACCATTGTTTCTCTGAGTCCATTTTTAATGTTATTTGTTTTATAATGGCAAGCACTTTCTGGTAATCAGAAGTGTTTAGGGGGTCCTGTTCAGCCTGTTTAACATGCATCTGATTGCTGCTTGTTTGTGGGTGGTTTGAGGTTGCATTTAAGATATTGTCACTTGTTGTGGGTTTTCTATATATATCAAATGCGTGTTTATTATTGTCTTTTCTCATGGTTATGTCTAAAAAGTTGAGTGAGTTTTCTTGTTCTTCTTCCATTGTGAACCCGACCTTTCGTGTACAGTATTTATGTCTTTGTGTAGTTGCTGTATTCTGTTTTTTAGGCTCATCTACAATGCATATTATGTCATCCATGTATCTGTACCAGTAGATGATGTTGTAACTTTTCTTTATTATTATGTCTTCAAATATTAACTTTTCTATGTGATTCATGAAAATGTTGGCTAATGTTCCTGAGATAGGTGAACCCATGGGTAAACCTTCTTCTTGTATGTTGTATTCTTGATTGAATTCAAAATAATTTTGATGTGTTATTAACTGTAATAATTTTATTGTATCATCTGTGAGTTGATGAGGTAGCTGGTTGTGTTTTCAGTTTTTTTTAAATCATTTTTATGGTTTCCTTAACAGGGATGGAACTGTACAAACTTTCTACATCAAAGGAGAGCAATTTTGTTGTGTCAAAGTTTTTAGTGTGTATCCTATATTCTACTGTCATTTTCTAGTTTATAATACTAGGTGAGCTGTGATTGTATATGTTTTGTTAGTAGGTATGTAGGAGCTACTGTGAAATTTACTGCTGGACAGGCTGGATAATTTTCTTTATGAACCTTTGATTGACATCTCATGTTGGGGGCTTTTTTTTTTTACAAGTCTCTGTTTCTCTCTGACTGTAAATGTATACTCTATGTTTTAGAGTTTGTTTTTAACATGTGTTTGAAATCTGTTAGTTGGGTTTGATTTTAAGTTTTTTATGTTGTTTTGTTTTCATGAGGACAATACTATTACCTTTGTCAGATTTTGTTATAATGATATTTTCTGCTTGCAGTTTTTACTTTAGATTTTTAAACAGTGTTTCTTTAGAGTTATTTTTGAATTTATTGTTTTCTTTTTTACCGTATTTACTCGAATCTAGGCCGCACTTGAATCTAAGCCGCACCTGAAAAATGAGACTCGAAGTAAAGGAAAAAAAAATTCCCTAATCTAAGCCGCACCTGAAATTTGAGACTCGAAATTCAAGGGGAGAGAAAAGTTTTAGGCCGCACCTCCAAATCGAATCAAAGTTGCTCCATTGTAATATGAGACACAATTTAGGTTGAATGAATGACGATGCAGCTGTAGTAGTTTGGTTCGAGTCGTAAGCTTAGCAGTTAAGCTTTACCAGGAAGCCATTGCTATGCGTCAGGCGCTCCGTCCGTATTTATACGGGTACCCTTCCTTTTTCACGTGCTTCGTCTTGTTTGAATCTATTGCTTATTTTGCTTCGATCTGATAAGTGCCGTATTCTTTGTTATAGGTGTTTACGTCACTCTAAGATGAAAATGCATTACTGTACTGTGTCATGCATTGTTTGTCGCATTCTGATAGTGCGTGTTTACGGTCTGTCGCCGCTCGCGGCATGGCTTGCTTTTGTGCGCGCTACTGCCGCTAACAATAAAAAAAAAAATACAGGAATCGTCTCATTAGCGAAACAATGGCAAGAGACTACTATTTGTTGTTACTTACACTGCTGCTTTCTTTGATAATGATCAACAAGAACCAAATAATAGACTGCGTATGATAGAACATGTGCTGAACGAGAGTTAGGCGAAAGTTTTTCTCCGTTTGAAAATCTTTGCGGCCGCTTCTTTAGTACATCAAATTCTGCACAGAAATTAGTCATCTTAGATTTGAAAATCTAGTCAGCTGCAGTGCTTCACTTCTGACTGTATCACTTAATACGAATATAAACATGACACGATACGTATATTCTTTCGCGTTTGCTGTTGTCTCACTCTAGTTTCGTAGTTTGTTAGGCAGGCAGGATTTAAATGAGATAGCAGCAAACACGAAAGAAAACATGGCAAAATGTTTATATTCGTATTATTCTTATGGTGAAGAGAATACTGCATGTGATTCACAATTCATACAAGTTCCTATTAGCAACCATCTCTTGTCACAGGTAGGAAAAATTTCAGAACGTAGAGTTGGCCATATTGACAAACATTCCAAACAGTCTTGCCAGTCGGATTTTCGTAGTACATTGAAATTCTGCTACATTCGAAGATGAACAATACGGAGTTTGAATTTTCTTCATTGGATAATGTATGAAAATGAAGTGGTCGAAACTCGGGGCGGAGAAAAAAAAAAGCTCGTCTTCCACCTTTTTTTTTAAATTATTTACTGACGCATAGGTTTTGGCGCCAGTATCTATCTTTGTGCCTACAAATCATGCCTGTGTAGCGCTACATATATTCGACGGCAGTTCGTTGTGACGGCACCTACCAACATTTTTCACAACTTCCGCTTGCTTTGCACTCGATTCTAAGCCGCAGGCGATTTTTTGGATTACAAAAACCGGAAAAAAGTGCGGCTTAAATTCGAGTAAATACGGTAATCTGTGTTGGTATGTTTTTAAAATCTTCTCTTATTGACTCCCTAGATAGCCCTGTGTTTGCTCTACTGTTTTCATTTTTTTTCTTCTATAGTGAGAATATATTCAGATTCTATAATGAGATCTTGTATCTGAGTTCTTTTGCTGGTAAGTCAGCATTGTGTTTTAGACCTTTTTCTAACAGCTGTTTCTCATGTTATATCTATAGGATAAAAATTGTGTGTGTGAATGTGTTTGCTGTTATGGGGTTTTGTTTGGGGCAATTTCAGATTTTCACTTTTCTTATTATGCTTTAGTTGCATTTTGTTTATAGCTCTGCATGTTCAGCCTTTGACTTTTTCCACAATGGAAGCAAAAATTGCATCATATTTGCTTGTCCTTTCTGGTGGCATGTAGTATAAATTTTTTTCGTAAGCACAAAAAAGGACTTAATTTCTGAAAATTATCACAAACTGCAGGTTCGATGTCGCGCCATAGGAAAAGTGAGTGCATAACATCTCAAATAATAAGCCTGCCACATAGAAGCTTAAATGCATTACACTCTGTAGTGTAATAGTCTTGCTGGAATCCTTTCTGAAAATGAAAATTATTACTTAAAATATTTCAGATGAATATTAATGACCAAACATTCAATCTGAATTATGAACTTGGTCTTATATATTTCCACTAAGCATTTCATTTATGGCCTTAAGCAGAAGAAAATAACAGTGCCTTTTCTTAAAGAATAGAGAGAAAATATGTGTTCTAAAATGGTCACTGCTTGGTTTTATTAATTATATGCACCAACGGGTCAGCAGAAAAGTGACAAAAAGTTTCAAAATTCCTGTGCACATTGTGCCTATGGATTATTACATGTACAATAGAAGAAATAAAAAACATCGCTACAAACACGACATTCAGTATGATCCACTAAAACAAGAGTAATCAAATAAACAGCATCATAATAATTAATTTCTCAAGTTGTTTTCAGAATAAATCCGAAAAACTCGCTTTAGATACAAGTCAAGTGATAGCAATTTTTTAATTTTCACATAAACTGAATGGGTATTGATACAACAAATATTAACAGAAGCCACTCAGGAAGGGAGACGATTTCTCTCTCGACGTTGAGTTAGCTATCCCATTTACAAAGTGCTGAAACTCTTCTGAGCCTGACCGCGGAGATAGATCAGTCGATGAGATTCGTGGTAGAACATACACTGGAACGGAACGAAGAACATAAAGATGAAGCGACTAATGATAATTGCTCAACAACACCAGCAACAGCAAAGGAGATAACAAATTCGGCAGTTTCCGCCCCAAGACATGTCTGACATTTTTTCCTTACACTAAACGAAAGATCAAGTTTCAACTTTCACTTTAACCCTAGGACTCACTCTGCAAACTTTTCCCTAGTACTCCATCGGGGGTCATACATGACCCCAATCAATATATAATTGACTGTGTGTACTAATCATTCAGAGAACAACGTACTGTCATTTAATACTGTTTGTGTACATTTTATTTATTATTTAGACACATTTCACAGCTTTTTTAACAGGTATGTACATAGCAGAATTAAATTACATATGGCAGAGTAATTACATATCAGAAGTTACAGTATTACTCTAACTCATAATTTGTTTCACTTATAAATGTTTCACAATGGCTTCAAATTTACAGAAAATGTGATGAACAACTCAACAGGAAACATAATTCTAACCAGAATCCATACCATAGTCATCTGCACATATTTTGCAAGTAGTAACTATTTCAGAATGTTCCTTGCAAACAAATTTGTTACACTTTTTGCATGTTGAACTGTATTTTGTGTCCTTTGATCGGGGGCAAATGGAGCATCTGCCTCGCTTTCTCTTCTGATTGTCGGGTATTACGTCTGGATGTCCATTGTCTAACAGATCATCAAATCCACACCGTTTGATACTGCTAATAATATCCTTGTTCCTTGCTTGTGGTAAACTCAAACGACGTTCCACTTGGGGCTTTGCCATTTCTTTGGCCAACTTCATTAGAAAAACACAGAAGAGTCTGTTGGCATTGAGCGCAGCTAGATCGACAAGATCATAAAATACTGCTAATGGCCAACGTTTTGTACCCTTTTTCACAGAATAGTAAGAGCTAATTTGTTCTAGCGTATCAACACCTGATTTTGTTGAGTTATAATACAACACTACTTCTGGTTTTCGTTTCAAGTTGTTTTCTTTTGTTGAGTTATAATACAACACTACTTCTGATTTTCGTTTCAAGTTGTTTTCTTTGGGCACTTCAAATGATTGATGTTGTGTTGACAGGAGTAGCACAGCCTTATTACTTTTTGGAACATACGAAACTAATAGGGTTTTACCACTGTATGCAAATCTGGTAGTGCATTCTTCCCTAGTTTTCGAAGGCAAAAGCTCTTTTGGGACTTCTTTTCTTCTAGAACGTAGAGTACCTACAAGTGTCAACTTCATTTTCAACGATTCTTGGCCAAGGTCATAGCTCGTGAAAAAATTGTCAGTGGTAATATTCCTACCACTGCTAGCCAGATGACGCACTAAATCTAAGACCACTATCTTGCCTTGATTCACTTCTCTCACATCACCACTCCTTCCAGTGTACATTTAAAGATTTGTCAGATAACCATTTTCACAGTCTACTACACACCATATCTTGATGCCATACTTTCCTGGCTTTGAAGGAATGTAGACCTTGAAACTGCACCGACCTCTGTATACGCAAAGATGTTCATCAACAGTAATGTTGCTGGAAGGTATAAATGATGTTTGACATTGCACGGCAAACAAATCAAATATTTCCTGTACAGCTTCAGCCTTATTTCCAGTCCTCTCTTTCCTTCCAAGTCTTGTGATGCAGTCGTCAAAACGAAGTGAACGCAGAATGTCCTGATATCGCCTCCTCGACATAGTAGCACGGAATAGAAGAGTGCCATATTCAGAGTCCCAAAATTTGTCCATAGGTTTCCCCCGGCTCTTCTGTACGCCATACAGAATCAGCAAGCCTAAAAATGAAAGAAGCTCGCATCTGTCTGTATCACGCCAGTCAACTTATTTTCCAGACGCTTTCAATTCATTTCCTCGTTGATTTGTGAACTGAACTATTATATCCAGCAATTCATTAGTAATAAACTGCCTGAAACAGCCAGCAGCTGAGCTAACACTAACTGTACTAGGAATACCTGCTGAAAATCGTTGTATGTTGCGGATTGGAAATCTATGAATTGATAGTTCTTTTGTACTCCATGCAATACCACGAGCCCTGCTTACCAGTACTGCACTTTCATCATCTCCACTGTCATCATTTTCAGCAAGAATATCATTTTCTTCTAATTCATGTAAACAAATTTCATCACTTTGGTCTACATGTGTCTCTGTTCCATCATTTTCGGCGTCACTACGTTCTGAATCACTACTGCTACGAAATAAGTCTTCCATAGCTTGTTCTACACTATAGCCAGGAACAAAACGTATTCGATTCATGCCGAAATTACACTGCAACAACAAACGTACAAACGAACTTCAAGTTTGAGGTTAGTTCTGACTTCTGAGCAAAACCTGAACACCTGAATTCAGTGTTACCAACTCAAAATACCTAAGAAAGAGATTGATAGTTGATAATCTATACATTCTATGAATGTTACATATAATCTATCTGGGGTCATAATTGACCCCAACAGTAGCTTTTGTTCATTATTGATTTAAATGTTGCGTCAAGCGCTCTAAAAATTTTTGTGAGAGAACTACAATACTGTGTGGTAAAAGTCATAAAATTCTGGATTTTTACAAGAAATAGAAATATTATTTTATCCATAGTAAAGATGATTGGGGTCACCTATGACCCCAGAGTGAGTCCTAGGGTTAATCCCATACGTGGGTGTAAGCTCAGTTAGCAAATAAAATCTACAAGAAACACTGAACTTACAGAGGGAAATTATCACTGAAACAAATGTGAATGTAATGATGATCAAAATAAAACAAATAAGTATCATATTGATGGAGCTGGGCCATTGTACTTATTTCTTGAGTGTCTCAATGGCAATGTCGGTAAATACTGTTCCATGGCTTTTGGAAAACTTAATATCATGAACCTCAAGGTTGCTGGAAAGAATAGGACTAGAACTAATCTGCCAACAAGGGAGACTGCCAATAAATTTGTGGAAGGCAACTCTCTAAGCAATAAACAGATAGTAGCACACATACCAAATCAAGGGTAACGTACAGTTCACGGCACTTTGTGCAGAAGTGACGTCATTTTGACCAAAGGAACTGCTATCGACTTTTTAATGCCCGATGTTGGGTGCTTGGAGACACATATTGGGTTTCGAATCACAGCTTGCTTTTTACGCTTTTCAAGGCAACGCAACATTGAAGATTTGTAAAAACCTGTCATTCTTTGTACGATATGTCATAATTAAACGTCACATAATGTTAAAGCCTTCATTACTTCTACATTACAGTACAATGGCAGAAGTTCCAATAGTTCAGCGAGGTTTAGTTGTGATAAGCGTTGACTTCCAGAGCGTAGGAAAGCTATGGAAGTGGTGTGCGTCCTGCCTTATCAGATTTTTTTCACTTTCGCGTTTCTGAAAGGTTCTGTGACTTCTTTATCAAGCTAACAGACGTACGTTTTGTAATATTCGTTTTTATATACGTATATGAGTGCTCTCTCTCTTTCAGGTGTGAGTTGTCACTACCAATAAATGAAATATCCAAATGTGAATAAATATTCAAATGTTGATAATCTGGTAAAGAAAAATATCATTCAAAATAAAAAGCAGAGAAAATACTGAGACATTTGCAACAGAATTAAAAAGTAACTTAGTCTCAGCAACCTGTAAAGGGTATAAAAGACTATTTATGAGCTACTTCTTTTAGGGCTCTTCTTTTCCAAACAAATGTCTTCAATTAAAGTATATCTTTAACCAAAAATATTACGCTATTCATCATTTTATTACAACAAATTTCACCAACAACGACGCGTTTTTCTGGGATACTCAATGTGTTGGTGTTTTGAAACAGCATTTTCATTGAACATAAGATAAATGAGCTGCTGCTTTATTTCGTCTGCTTGAATGATTACCCACCACTTCTAACTACAAACCAATTCCTAACGCTTGTTTTCATAGTTTCTACAAAAAAACTTATTTTATTGAGAAATTTTAATGAACACTGTTGAATATGAACATTTTTAAATTTTTTGCTTGCAAATCAGTTAGTAATCTCGCTTCCCGGATTGATGAAGGTGTATTAGGAAACATAGTTGGTATAACTTTTTCAGTACTGGAGTTACTTCCTACCATATGTATCCATCATACAGGGTGTTACAAAAAGGTATGACCAAACTTCCAGGAAACATTCCTCACACACAAATAAAGAAAAAATGTTATGTGGACATGTGTCTGGAAACGCTTAATTTCCATGTTAGAGCTAATTTTAGTTTCGTCAGTATGTACTGTACTTCCTCGATTCACCGCCATGATTTCATATGGGATACTGTACCTGTGCTGCTAGAACATGTGCCTTTACAAGTATGACACAACATGTGGATCACGCACGATGGAGCTCCTGCATATTTCAGTCGAAGTGTTCGTACGCTTCTCAGCAACAAATTCAGTGACCGATGGATTGGTAGAGGCAGACCAATTCCATGGCCTCCACGCTCTCCTGACCTCAACCCTCTTGACTTTCATTGATGGGGGCATTTGAAAGCTCTTGTCTACGCAACCCCGGTACCAAATGTAGAGACTCTTCGTGCTCGTATTGTGGATGGCTGTGATACAATACGCCACTCTCCAGGGCTGCATCAGTGCATCAGGGATACCGTGCGATGGAGGATGGATGCATGTATCCTCGCTAACGGAGGACATTTTGAACATTTCCTGTAACAAAGTGTTTGAAGTCATGCTGGTACGTTCTGTTGCTGTGTGTTTCCATACCATGATTAATGTGATTTGAAGAGAAGTAATAAAATGAGCTCTACATATTTTCTTTCTTTGTGTGTGAGGAATGTTTCCTGAAAGTTTGGCCGTACCTTTTTGTAACACCCTGTATACAGGCATACAGCTCATTCCACATGAATGCAGAATTTAACATATTTATAAGCATCGTAAGTTCATGGTTAACGTACCATGCCGTAAATAAAAAGCATAACCTTTAGTTTTGTATGCTTGAGATGAATGTTATTGATTTCAGCGTTAAGCTGGGTTCACGCACACAACAAAAGTGTAGCCACAGCTAGTGGCGACTGCAGTTGCATGTGTGAACTCCCAGTTTCCAGTGGCGCAAATTAAGAGACGCAACTTCCGTCACACCACAAAAAGTTCAGGTTGGTCATACTTTGTTGCGCCACTTCCCTTAACACTATTGCTCCCTGGTGTCGATATTTCGAAACACGAGCAATCATCGTGGTATAACTGCAGCTGTAGCCATTCGATTTTGGTGTTTTCCTTATTTTATTTCTGAAAAAAGTGAAAGCAACGGTAGGCTGTTATACTTTCACGGTTTCTAGAATTACAAGCACAGTAAGATGTTTTATTTTCTGCAGTAGTGTGTGTGTGTGTGCGCGCTAACCAATGACCTACGCCACAGTCTTAAAAGATTATTGAATGAATAATGAAACTTAATATACTTAACCAAAACAGGCGAGTCGTATAAATTTCGCTATTATACACACAAAATATTTTCAGGGAGTGATATGGCAGCTGTTAAACTAAAAATAGTTATTCGAAGTGCCAGTTTCAATGAATATAATAAGATTTTAAAATCGTGGAAGAAAGGTGTATTTGCTGATGACATTCAGTTGCCAGCAGTTGGTTAGTTTACGATTTCAGACAGCATTTTCGTCTCTGAGTGTTATTGTTTTTATAAATGTGATTTATCCCCACATGAAACTTTTGGGTTTCTTCTTCCTTAGACAACTTCTTTAAAAAGTACACAGAATTATGGTACTCTTGCTCATCAGTAAAAAAAATTAGATATACAAGTGAAATGAAAAAGAAAAGACTGAACTGGTTTACAGAAGAGCTAGCAGAAATCATATGCTGTACCAAATGCATAAGCAGCCTCTACCCAAGGGCACAACAGAGTCTGATAATTCATGGGTCGTATCTGAAATGCAAAAAATTTCTACAAAGCTAAACTTGTGGCAAAAAGCGAGCAGTGGAAGACTATATAGGAAGGGCATCCAATAAATGAAAGGCAGCATGGCAAATAAAACAATGGAATATATCGAAATGCACAGAAACAGCTCTGCTTGAACTCAAGGAATTAAATCAGTACTTTTTAAACTCAGTTAAGGAATTAAGTAACAGTATTAAAGCAACAAATTGATCTACAATGGACCTTGTTGGAACACCATTCCCTGTTAACTTGGTATTTCAATGGAGAGCTGTCACACCTGCTGATATTATAAAAGCTGTATCCAAATTTTCAGGTTCTAAAAGAATGGACTGTTATTGGTTATCGAATAACATCCTCAAAAAGGCAAAAATTTGGAGTTTTTCCAGATATACTTTAAGTAATCAAAAGATGTCCCAGTTTTTAAAAAAGTGAACAAACGTCTTCCCCAAAGCTACAGACCAGTCTCCATTTGAGTTACTGATACACACACAAATAAGCAGTTTCTTTGAAAAATACAATATCCTATGTAACAATCAGTTTGGTTTTCACAAGGGGAGAAGCACAACAGTGGCCATCTTGGAAATCATTGACCAAACCTTAACAGCTTTTGAAAACAAAAACATGGTATCACTGATATTATGTGACTCAAGCGAAGCTTTTGATTGCATTCTTGTTGACATACTACTGAGGAAACGACAGTTTTATGGGGTGAGAGGGAGCACTTTACCACAAGCGTTTATCCTTGGATTCTTCGTCTTCATTGCAGTTATCAATGATTTACCTGATAACATAGCCCACCCTGTCGTATGTTATGCTGGCGATACAATGCTACTTACCACACATCAGAACATTTTCAGATCTGAATAGCATAAGAAAAGAAACACTTAATAGGGCCCTGGACTGGTTTGCAGCCAATACGCTCCTGTGCAATCCCAATAAAACCCAAAAACTTTTAATGGGAATATTAAATGAATTAGGCAATAAGTCAGTAAAACGCTTAGGTATTTACATTGACTCAAAAGTCTATTGGGAGGAACATATCAATCACTTATGTGAAAAAATATCCTGGGTGGTTTACCTTATCTTGAAACTAAGGGAGTTAGTGACCTTGGAGTATCTTAAGGTGACATACTTTGGGCTATTCCAGTCACATATGGAAACAAACAGAGGTGGTTCATCTCCAGCACAATATCTCGATCAATAGCAGGGAAGAAGAAAATAGTTTGGGAACAGGTTTTATGGTAAAGAAGTCTGTCAGTCACGCCATGGTGGAATATGAAACAATAAGCCTCAGATTATGTTGACTGAGGCTGAAGGGAAAGTTCTCCAACTTGTCGCTGATTAGTGTGCATGTCCCAACGGAAGATGCAGCTGAAGAAGAGAAAGAAGAATTTTATGAGAAACTGGAGCAAGTATATAATAAGCTACCAAAGTATGATGTCAAAATTAAACTGGGTTATTGTAATGCTAAAGTAGGTAAAGAGAAAGAGAAACAACCAGTGGCAGGTCTTAATGGTAAACATATGGAATCAAATAACAATGGTTGTAAACTGATTGAATTTGCTTTTAGCAAAGGACTAGTGATTAAAGGCGCGTGTTTGCCACGCAAAGACAGTCGTAAGGAGACTTGGATGTCACCAGATGGGCTGATGAGAAATCAAATAGATCATGTACTGATAGATGAACGGCATGCCACAGATACTTTGGATGTGATTAGTCGCTGAGGAGCAGATATTGACTCAGAACATATTTTGGTAAGAATCAAAACCTTAGAAAGGGTTGCAGTTAAAGCCAGAAGGGCTGGGTTTGACAAAAGTAAGGTCTACAGTGTGGAGATGCCCAAAAATCAGAAAAAAGGAAGAGTATAGGAACAAAGTGCAAGAGAAGTTGCAAAACATCAACAGGATGGAGAGAAAGGATATCAACGTACTATGGGATTAAATTAAGATAGCTTAAAAAACAACAGTTCAAGAGGTACTTGGAGGAAGAGGAAAACAGAAAAGAAATGGATGTTTTGATGAGGAGATGTCAAAGGCATTAGATGATAGTAATCAAGCTCGACAAAGAATGTTACAGAAACCTACACGAAATACAGTGGCTATGTTTAAAGAGAAGGGAAGGGGAGCTAAGAATTTAGCACAGATTAAAAAGAGAGTAGAGGAAAGGGTTAGGATGAATGAAATACAGAAGAACTTTGCAAATATGCAGGGGAGGAAATTCTTTTATGGGGTGGGACAAATAAAGAGAGGATCTCAGCCAATGATGGACATGCTGAAAGATGAGACAGGCAGTTTGATAGTTGGAAAGGAAAAAATAATTAAAACAGGGACACAACATTTTGAAGTGTTACTGTCAAACTGGCACATCGTAAGTGAAGAAAGAAACGGAGGGGCTAGAGAAGAAACTGAAGAAAATCAAGAGGGGGATGGAGATGATGATGCAGTGGACACAGAACTACTATCGGTAGAAGAGCTACGAGTAATTATAAAGCAACTTGGGAATAACAAAGCTCCTGGACACATCCTGGTAATGGCGGAAATGATAAAACACGGAGGTGAAATATTAATATGAAGAATACATAAAATAATCGTAATGACCTGGGAAACAGAGAAAATGCCAGAGGACTGGACGTTAGCAACCATCTGCCCTATGCATAAGAAAGGATCCTGCATGCAGTGTAAGAACTACTGAGGAATGTCTCTGCTTAGTATCATGTACAAAAGCCTTTCTATGGCTATAACAAGGAGATTAAGTAGACGAGCAGGAAAGATTATAGGCGAGTACCAGGCAGGTTTTAGAGCTGGGTGGCCTACAGCTGAGCATATCTTTACAGTACGTATGATGCTGGAGAAGACTTAAGAATATAATGTAAGATTAGAACATCTCTTTATAGACTTTAAACAGGCCTATGACAGAGTTAAAAGATCAGCACTGTGAGAAACAATGCAGACATTCAAATTTCCTAAGAAGCTAATAAAATTAACTAAGATGACCCTAGAAAACAGCAAAAGCCATGTTAAAGTTCAGGGGTATCTGTCAATATCGTTCCCAATGCAAGAAGGACTCAGACAGGGAGACCCACTATACCCAGTACTATTCAACCTGGTATTAGAGAGTGCAGCAAGATCAATAACCACAAACCCAGGAGGCAATATTTACAAGATACTTCCACAAATCTTAGCCTATGCAGATGATGTAGTACTAAGTGCTAGAAGTACAGAGGCGGTCACAGCACCCTTCAAAGAGTTTGAAGCCGCTGCCAAGAACCTTGGTTTAGAAATTCTAAGTATTTGGTAACTGAGAAAGATAGAAGAAACACAGATGATCTACAGTTAGAAGAGTACAACTTTGAGAGAGCAGATAGCTTAATTTATCTTGGTTCAGAAATGACACCAGAAAACAAAGTGGAGGCAGATATAACAAATCGGATTAAGGCTGCCAACAGATCATATAGAGTACTATATATCATTCTCAAAAGTAAGCACCTAAGTAGGCTAGTAAAACTGACATTGTACAAAACAGTGATCAAACCAGTTCTTATGTATGGCAGCAAGGCATGGGTACTAACGGAGGCTTTGGAGAAGAAACTAAATATATGGGAAAGGAAAGTGCTGAGGAAGGTGAGATATGGAAAATTATGACTAATGATTAATGAAGAACTAAGGGCTCTGTACAAAAAACCTGAATTGGTAACCTCAATCAAAATGGGAAGGCTAAGATGGTTAGGACATGTCCAGTGTGTGGCAGGAAGAAAGGCTCCCAAAGGAGATTATGATGGGATATCCTGGTGGTACAAGAAGGAGAGGACGACCATGTGTGAGATGACTGGAAGATGTGGAAGCCAACCTGAGAGAGCCGGAACTGAGGATTGATTAGGTGGCGCAGGTGTGCTGAGAACCGAGACACTTGGAAATCTCTGATTGAGGAGGCCAAGGTCCTCAGACGACCGTAGTGTTATGGAGTAAGTAAGTCAGTCAGTCAGTCACATATTTCATATGGTCTGATTATGTGAGAGCAGTCCCCTCACGTCAATAACATTTTGAAATTGCAAGCAAAGGCTTATGCATAATATGTAAAAGAGATAATAGGGCGCACTGTTGTCCCATTTCTTCTGGACTCAGAATACTCACAATTGTAAATTTATACATTTATATGTCTGTACTCTACAGGGTGTCCCAGCTATCTTGTCCACCCAAAATATCTCTGGAACAATAACAGCTATTGGAAAACGACTTTCACCGGTACCAATGTAGGGCTGGGGCCCATGAATGTACATATTTGGAAACATTCTAAAACGAAAGCATATGTGTCTTTTAACACAAACTTATGTTTTTTTAAATGGACCTCCTATATTTTTTTCTTCAGCAATCCATAGCATGACAAAGCACATACTCAATGGCGTTGATTGCGTCGCAATATTCCCATTACATACCGAGATATTAAGACGCGAAGTTGACGCTTGAAACACCAGACATGCACTGCTAGCGCACGTCCTGAGGCTCAGGGGTGAACCCCATGCTGCCCGTAATCGCGATGTGATTGACATGCATAATCACATTTCCATACTTATCAAGAGGTCCGAAACGAATAATACGGCCTGCTGCCATCCTGCTGCGATTACGGGCAGCATGGGGTTCACGCCTGAGCCTCAGGACGTGCGCTAGCAGCGCATGTCGGGTGTTTCAACCGTCAACTTCGCGCCTTAATATCTCGGGATGTAATGGGAATATTGCGACGCAATCAACGCCATTGAGTATGTGCTTTGTCATGCTATGGATTGCTGAAGAAAAAAATATAGGAGGTCTATTTAAAAAAAACATAAGTTTGTGTTAAAAGACACATATGCTTTCGTTTTAGAATGTTTCCAAATATGTACATTCATGGGCCCCAGCCCTACATTGATACCGGTGAAAGTCGTTTTCCAATAGCTGTTATTGTTCCAGAGATATTTTGGGTGGACAAGATAGCAGGGACACCCTGTATATTAAAAATTATATTTCAGAATTTGTTGCCAGAGGGGAAATACATGAGCACAACACCAGAGCTAAGGGTAATTTTGACATACCATGCCACAGATTAGCAAGAAAAGGAAATTTCCACAATGTAAACAAACTCAAAGCGTTCAATAAACTGCCAATTTACGTTTAGTCTATGGATAAATATTTTTTTAAATTAAGTGGTACAGCTCAATTAAAAGTTTTCTGTAGCTAAACACATTGTGTGCTGTGGTTAAGTCGTGTGGAATTACATAGTGTATATAATACACAATTCAGTATATACAGGGTATACTATACTATATTATACTCTTCTATATTATATTATATTATAGTATAGTATAGCTAATTGCTTTAACTTTTAGAAACTATTCTGGTGTAATTTGGTACCCTGCTACACTTAAAATGTATAGTAGTAGTAGTAGTAGTAGTAGTAGCAATAGTAGCTTTACTCGCCCGTAGATCTCTTTTTACCAGGATATACATAGGACTTGTCAAAGTATTTCCAAGATAAGATCAATTTAAAATAGCTAATTCGTATACACATATATTTACAGACTTCTAGTTAGAGACAACCATTAGATTTAATCCTGATATACAATAATTTTTTTACAAATAACTTATTAAATAATGTAATGCCACACTGTTCATTCATATCTCATTATCAGTCACTGCACACACTATACACTCATTGTTTCATAACACTTCACTCACTACACAAAACACCATAATGTACTGACATTAATGTATTTTATTGTTGTGTACATACTGCTACATCCTGTATTACGAAGCCAATATCATTGTAAAATGATCTATGGTGATTGAAAAATCCTTGTGTTTAACTCTTGTCACAGTTATAAGCCTGTAACCTGCACTATTACATTCATATCCGCTCATATGATTTCAATTGGCGCTATACTGAAAAGTGTGCAACTACATACAATGTTTGGCGTTCTGTGTGAAAGGTAGTTTACGATGCCACAAGCTGTTGTGCCATATTGGATGCGTGTGTGAACTCTTTGTTATGTTCACCTCGTGTGTTGTGAACCGAACAATAGTGATAGTCGATAGACAACTCATTTCGTCTTCGATACGGCATGTTGCGTCAAAGTAACATCACGTTAGCAGAAAGTGCTGTGAACTGCAGGTAACCCCCAAATCACAGGACTCACTATCAGGGAGTTAAAAGAAATGTAGACACTGAATTGTAAGAACTAGAGCTGATGGAATCTGTTCAGCCTGAAACCCCTATTATACATGTACGCTAGTGAATCAGGGACAGTGACCAATGCTCCTCGACAAATGTATATTATCAGAATCATTTTCAGGCTGCTTATAAAACAGATTTGTTTTTTGGAGGGGATTCTCCCTGAGAAAAACAACACCATAATGTACTGACATTAATTTATTTTATTGTTGTGTACATACTGCTACATCCTGTATTACGAAGCCAATATCATTGTAAAATGATCTATGGTGATTGAAAAATTCTTGTGTTTAACTCTTGTCACAGTTATAAGCCTGTAACCTGCACTATTACATTCATATCCGCTCATATGATTTCAATTGGCGCTATACTGAAAAGTGTGCAACTACATACAATTTTTGGCGTTCTGTGTGAAAGGTAGTTTACGATGCCACAAGCTGTTGTGCCATATTGGATGCATCTGTGAACTCTTTGTTATGTTCACCTCGTGTGTTGTGAACCGAACAATAGCGATAGTCGATAGACAACTCATTTCGTCTTCGATACAGCATGTTGCATCAAAGTAACATCACGTTAGCAGAAAGTGCTGTGAACTGCAGGTAACCCTCAAATCACAGGACTCACTACCAAGGAGTTAAAAGAAATGTAGACACTGAACTGTAAGAACTAGAGCTGATGGAATCTGCTCAGCCTGAATCCCCTATTATACATGTACGCTAGTGAATCAGGGACAGTGACCTCGACAAATGTATATTATCAGAATCATTTTCAGGCTGCTTATAAAACAGATTTGTTTTTTGGAGGGGATTCTCCCTGAGAAAAACAAAATATTATATTATCTTCCATTTCCCTCAAACGTTTCACTGTCGTTTCAGCATGTGAGCATTTATTTTTTTCGTATTACACAGGAAAATGCTCTTTATTACCTGTAAATATATAAATATGAGTTTTTAAGACAATATTTTCAAATCTGAACGACAGACATAGTTTTGTATGTATACCGTGTGATGAAAAATATTATTTTAAAGGCAAGAAAACATTTTATTAACTTTATAATTACACCCTGGATACGAAAAAAAAAACACATTTACTGAAAAAAACACAGA
Organism: Schistocerca serialis cubense; assembly: GCF_023864345.2. Taxonomy (NCBI): domain Eukaryota; kingdom Metazoa; phylum Arthropoda; class Insecta; order Orthoptera; family Acrididae; genus Schistocerca; species Schistocerca serialis. The sequence goes on along the minus strand of NC_064643.1, from coordinate 609,285,702 downwards.
AGTTACATACAAGCAAAGAATAAAGATATTGACAGCAGAGTGATGGAGCAGCACATAAATATAGACATCAAGGAATTTTTCCTTTTCTTTTAACACTTCCTCCAAAAGAAAAAAATCACGAAATTATTGCTTTGTCTCTTGCATGCCAATTTCTGAACATAGACAATTAAATCGAACTCGTTCAAGGGTTTCGTCAAAATATCTGCCAACTGGTTGTGTCCATCAATGTGTTCCAAGAAAATTTCACTGTTCAGATATCTTTCACGAACATAGAAATGTCGGACCTCTATATGTTTAGAACGTCGATGATATTCTGGATTTTTTGCTAACTTCAATGCACTAGCATTGTCAATGTAAAGAACTGAAGGCTGCCTCGACATTTCCACTAATTCTGATAGCAGACGACGTAACCAAACTAACTCTTTCGCTCCTTCACTAGCTGCAATTATTTCCGCCTCGGTTGTGGATGTGGCCACTACTTTCTGCAACTGACTTGTCCATGACACAGCACCACCTGAGTACTTTACAAGAATTCCAGTTGTTGAGCGCCTTGTCCAGTTATCACCTGCGAAATCTGCATCAGCATAAATCTTTAATTCTTCTTCAGTTTTGCAATACTTTGGCATTCTTCGGACGGTCAACCAACACACAGGTATTGTCTTTCTTTAGAGATTGAGATCCTTCACTGATAGCTTGCATCCATTCTTCCTTCTCATTTGACTGCAATATTTCTGAAAAACAGTTTGGATCTTTGTGTTCAAGTGCATCAACTTTTGTTGCCACACAAAATTCACCACTTTGTATCCACGTTGGTTTTCTTCATCGTCTTTTATTCTTCTGTTTCTCTTCATTAGAAGATTAAGCAGCTTCTGCTTTTATAAATTCTGTTAATTCTTTATTTTCATCAGATTCACTCGACTCTTGACTTTCTCTAGAATCGAGAGTGCCAGTTTTTTCTTGAGTTTGACTTCCTCCAGAAGTGTACAGCCTAGGAGATTTACATTGGTCATCTTTAGATGAATTCGGATCATTAAATTCTTCCTGAGGAACTTCAAATTCAACATGATCACTATGTAAATCACAAACAATTTCTGGCTTAAATTTCACATCGTGACTCAACACCACTTTTCTTTTAGATGGAATCCAAACTCTGAACCCATCCTTGTCATTAACATATCCAACAAGTCGTCCAAAAACTGCCTTATCATCAAACTTGGAACGGAATTGTTTGTTAATGTGAACATAGCAGCCTGTGCCAAAAATTCTCAGATGATCAAGTCGTCCTACCGGTCGATTAAACCATAGTTCATAAGGGGTTATATTTTCAACTGAAGATTTTCCAGTACGATTTATTAGGTAGACTGCTGTGTTACATGCCTCTGCCCACAACCCTTTAGGTAATTTACTAGGATTTAGCATTGACCAGGCAACTTCAACAATGGTTCTATTTTCCCATTCAGCCACACCATTTTCTTCAGGAGTGTAAGGAGGAGGAATCAGTAGCTCTATTCCCCTGTCTGCAAGCAGTTCACTGACATTCTTATTGTTAAAGTCTTTGCCACTACCACATCTAAATTGTTTGACAACATGTCCATTAGTTCGTGCTTCATTTAAAAACTGCTTAAGCACAGTACACACTTCACTTTTGTGTCTTAAAAAGAAAATTCGACGAAATTTACTAAAATCGTCTTTGAAACATAAATAATAATGCTTACCTCCAGAAGATTTCGTGCTCATTAGTCCATTGACATCTGCGTGGATTAATTCACCAGTACTGGTAGAGGGTATTGTTCGTGTTTTGAATGGCTGCCTATGCAACTTTCCAACCGCACAGCCGTCACAAAATTCACTCTTGGCATCTTCCACATTAATGTTCATTCCTTTGAAAATATTCTTCACATGTTGTTTATTTTGATGACCAAACCTTTCATGGTACACTTGCAATGTTTCAAATGAAGTCATCAAGTTCACACGATTCATTTTTGCAATTTATAACAACACGCATGTTCAACACATGAAGTCCATTTTTCACATAACCGGTCATAACAATATCGCCACTGACTTGTTTTAGAACACAGACATTATTATAACAAAAATTAGTGCTGTAGCCTCTTCAGGCAATGGCTCTCACAGAGAACAGATTAGCACTTGCATCAGGGACGTACAAAACATTGTCCATTCTAGCATTGTACCATATATTGTTTCGTCGAATTTGGATGTAAACTGTTCCTTGACCATACGCACACATTTTGACATCTTATTTTCCCAATGAAATTACTTGAGGAGCATCAAATTCACTATACGAAACAAAATACTGTTTGTTGGGAGTGATATGATTTGTAGTGCCACTGTCGCAATACCATTTATTTGGGTCACTGTGATTACTGGTACACACACCCATAGCGTATGAAGTAAATGCAGCGTGTTCACTTTCTCGCTTCTTCTCTTTTCTTTTATTGCTGTCACGAGTGTTCTGTGGACACTCTGCTGCCCAGTGACCTAAATGTTTGCATGTATTACACGGAAACTTGTGTTTTAATTGTGACTTCTTCATCTTTACTTGCTGATTACTTGTTTGCCGTTTACTCGTTTTAGAAACGACAAAAGCTGCACTTCCATTAATGTCTTGTTCACGCAGTTCAATAGTACAGAGTTTTTCAATCAATAAATTCAAGCTTTGCTTTTCTGTCGGTATCGTATCCCAGAGAGCCTTAAAATTGTCGTAGTCTTTTCCCAGTGTAGACAAAATTCGACCATTTAAGATTCTTTCAGATAGCGTATTTTCTTCATGTTTTGCTAATTCATCGTTCAGGTCCACAAATAACTTTTGCAGTTTGGCACATGTGCACTAATATCTTCCGTTTCATCACGTTTAACACGGAAAAGTGTTTCAATCGACATATTCAAACGCTGAGTACTGCTACGTTCAAATCGGGCGCGTAATTTGTCCCAGATTTCTTTAGCATTCTTGCACGTTAAGACGAGTTCTGCAACAGGTTTACTTAGTGCACTTGCTATAAGACTTACTGCCTTTGCGTCGTCCTTGTGCCATTCCACATACGCTTCTTTTTGTGCACTTGTCGCATCTTGCGGCAACTCTACACGTTCACGTGTACCGTTAATAATATCTTCTAGTCCATATGAACGCAGCATCATAGAAATATGCCATTTCCATTTGGCCCAGTCCTCAGGTCCTTCAAGCTTATCAATGCTGACCTTATAATCGCCGCTAGCAGTCATGTTTCTTTACAGACGTAGGCTCATTTCAAATATTGTTTTAATTAAACTATGTTGTTTGCCTTTACACGTGTACTGGGCCCATAACCTGATGAAAAATATTATTTTAAAGGCAAGAAAACATTTTATTAGCTTTATAATTACACCCTGGATACGAAAAAAACACATTTACTAAAAAATGCACGGAAGTTGCATACAAGCCAAGAATAAAGATATTGACTGCAGAATCATGGAGCAGCACATAAATATAGATGTCAAGGAATTTTTCCTTTTCTTTTAACACCTTGTTACCATATGATGTGGTTCTTCCTATTTTTTTAATGTTTCCTACGGCACTTGTTTGTTTTTTAGTCTGTAATCTACAGCCATAAACTACCTAACTTTACGACTGGGAATTTTATGGTTAGGCCTATCGTTAACTAATAGTATGTGGAAGATAGTGTGCATGTATTTATGTATGTGTGTGTGTGTGTGTGTGTGTGTGTGTGTGTGTGTGTGTGTGTGTGTGCATATGTTTGTTTTGCAATATATTTCACTTACTTTTTCTCGTTTCCTCACCACCTTCACTGTGAAAAAGTGCACCATGTAACTTTCATTGTCACTGTTTACGACCTAAGAAAACAAGATGGCGGATAGTGGAACAACTGACTGCGTTCTGGGCGAGAATTTTGAGTCTTTCTGAGGTTTATCTGTCGTTTTACGTAAGGGAGTGAGTGAGTTTGTGTCTGTGTGCTTGTGTGTGTGGATGGTAGGATGGTGGGTGGGTGTGTTTATGGGCTGGTATTGTTTGATAGTTCTTTGAGGGCAGAGAATAGAGTTCTGTTGCAGAGAGCTGTGTATTCATTTATTATTTATTTTCCTTCTACTATGGCTTCCTGTATTCAATAGTTCTCTTCAATTTTTAGATTTGTGGGAGGTTGTTGTTGCATTTGAGAATTTTCAAGTCAGTGTTGATATCAATGGCGCACTGTTTCATATTTATAATGTTGTAGTTATCACGTATCATAGGTCGGTAATAATACACTTTGAATATCGTAAATGCATTTATTAGACACTGAAGCAAGCAAGAACAAACTTGGCAATGCACAACTTGTGCGCTGAGAGAGTATAGAATAAAACCAGTTCAAAGAGGTCAGAGTCAAAGATAGACAACACAGAGCCCCCCTTCCCTCACCCTCCCCAGTAGTGTGGAGCACCACGGAGGGAAGCTTCATCACTCGAACTCATAATCATCGTGCCAGTGCAGAGGTTGCAGACGGCCACCGGCGTGAGAAGTAGGCATCGCGAAAACTGTGCTGCAAGAGTCCCGTGTGGCTAACTGCTACATAGGTGGAGAGACATCACTCGAAGTCAGGGAGGCGGAGCTGCAGCGACAGCAGGCAGGTCGGAAGCGTTGGAAGGCAGGTCAGAGAGTGATTACTCTGGTTTCAGGTGGTTAACAGACAATGTCTGTGGTCGTCCATTTAGATGAATTACAAAGGTATTCACACCTCGACGTAGCAGACAGTGAGGACCCAAATAAGGTGGTTGCAAGGGGGCTCTCACAGAGTCGACATGCAGCATCACAAATTCAAATGATACAAGGTCCCTATGGATAAACACCAGCGGGGTGGAATGAGGGCGTGGCAGGGGGGTGTGCAGGGGTGGGATGTGCGCACAAATCCTTTCCACCAGAGCCGGAGGATCTGTAGTATAGCTGAAAGGTGCGTCTTCCAAGAACTCTGCTGGAAGGAGGAGGGCTGTCCGTATAGAATCTCAGCAAGCGAGGCGTTCAAGTCATCTTTATGGGCTGAGTAAATACCCAGCAGGACCCAAGGGAGAGCCTTGGACCATAGGCCAGTGTGGCACATAAGCGTGGCCTTGAGTTTGTGGTGCCACCATTCGACCAGGCTGTTCACCTGTGGGTGGTAAGCCATGGTATGAAATTTTGCAATGCTGCAGAATTTGCAGTCTTGTGAAGAGGATGGACTTAAACTGGCGCCCCTGGTCGGTCGTGAGAGACAGGGGACAGCTGAAACGAGCAACCCACACCGAGACGTGCGATGGCCTCAGCTGTGATGTCAATAAGAGGGATTGCCTGGACCCAGTATGCACGCAGAAGACACTCCTTTGGAATGTCAAACTTGCCCAATGGATGTTGGGCATGTCTGTCAACCTTGCTGCGCTGGCACAGGATTTTGATTGGGCAATAGGAGAGGAAAATCTGTGACCTTCAGACACAGTTGCAGGAAGCATGCAAGTAACTGATAAGGTGGGTGGGATGAGGGTGGTTGGGAACTGGCGGCTGGTAGGGGGATAGGAAGAAAGAGGACGCGTTCTGACAGTTTTATCATCAACACCAAAAACAGGTATCTACCACTGCCAGAGTTAAGTGGAGAAGAACCTCAGGTAGAATTAGGAGCAAGAAATGTACAGCACACTTCAACCGAGGTCAAGAAGCCTAGGAATGTACAAAGTGTTAGAAAGAAGAAAGCGCTGCTGCTAGGTAGGAGCCAAGGGCGAAGTGTAGGCCCTCAGTGACAGGAAAGTTTATGGGGCAGCAAACCAGGCCACCAGCATCTTCAAGCCAAATGCAGGGCTAAGTCATGTGATAGAGGACCAAGAGACTTTATGTAAGGACTTTACAAAAGAGTACCATGTAGTGATAGTGGATGGGGCGGGAAACAGTTTGGACAGGGATGGGGCATATGACATAGGTTGGTAACCTGGACAAATAGCGTCCTTGACTCATGACACCAATGTACACTTTGTTGAGCTGTTCTGGTGTCATGATCGACCACACCTTGATGTAGCTGTGAGGCGAATCAATGTGGCGTTAGGGGTGGCTGCGGGGACAGTAAACTTCTGCTCATGTTTCTCTGGTGCCCGTCAGGACTATCAATAGATGGGCTTTCACTAGGCATGGCCTACACCTAAACAGGACTGGGAAGGGAAGATTGGTACAGCTGATTCATGAAAGTATAGGGGGCCACACATGGTCAAATACCTGTTGTCATAGGTAGGAAAAGTAAGTGTTTTTTAGGATATATCTAGATAACAGGTTCACCTGCATAAAGAGTATCTCCAGGTGTTTAAAAAATACTGAAACAATCACTCACAAGACAGATTTTAACACTTCAAATATCACACGTACCAGATGTCACAAAGAAAAACAAACCATTGGAGATAGTAACATGAGGCATTTCACAGACTTAAAAATCCTCAATCAAAACATGCAATCATTAAAAAATACAACTATTAGAAGTTGAGTTCCAATCTTTGAACTGCACAGTTGTTTGTATTACTGAGCACTGGTGTAGAGACACAGAAATCCAACATGTAGTATTGTCATTGTATAAAATGGCAAACTCTTACTGCAGAACTATTTCAATGGGTGGAGCATCATGCATTTATATCAGAAAAGGAACACAGTTCAAATCAATACATGACCTCACTACAGTAAGTGAAGACAAACACTGAAATATCAGCTATTGAATTAACAGGACTTGATATCACCAAGAAACTCCAGGTGGTAGTGTGGACACATTTTTCAATAACTTAACAGGAGGTTCAGATAAAGTCTCAAGTACAAAGGTCAACATAATTCTGTTGGGAACATTAACATCAACACTAATATAGTAAGTGATTCCAGCGGCACCTTCATAAACGTCCTTCAAAGTTGTGGAATGTCCATACTGGTCAATAGTGCAACAAAGGTTACTAAAGTGACTGCATCAGTTATTGACCATGTGACCACAAATATGAACAGGGAAAAATGTGATATAGCTGATCTTGGACTATCAGACCATCTCTGTCAAATAACAACAGTAAAATCAGACATTGAATCATTCCCTAAACTACAAGCCTACAAACGACATCCATTAGAAATCAAAATAAAAGATTTCTCAAAAGAACTAGAAAAACAAAGCTGGAAAGGAGTGTATAAGGAAACCAATCTGAATATGAAATTCTCTAAATTCTCCACATGTTTAAATTGAACTTTGAAAAGGCATTTCCAAAAGTATGCATGTCTGTTTCAACATCTCACAAAAACAGAAAGATAACAGCAGGTATTAAGAAGTCCTCCCAAACACTTAAACACCTCAGTTCCATGAAAAGATTTGCAATGATCTATAAAGATTAATTTAATGACACATAATATATAATGCAGAGAATAAAAGCAAAGCAGTCTGGAATGTTATAAAAAAGGAAACGGGGAGAGCCAAACAATCACAGAATAACATACTGCTAAGGGAGCGGGATAAGGTAATAAATGATCCACAACACTTAGCAAACTATGTAAATGAGCATTTTTCAAATATTGCAGAGAAGTTATAGCAAAAATTTCCCAAAACAAATATAACACCTGCGAATAATGTTGCACTAAATACAATAATGTTACTTCCAACCACAGAGAATGAAGTCAATAAAACTGTTAAAAAACTAAAAAATAAAAAGTCAGTAGGCTTAGATGAAGTACCAGTGTGTGTACTGAAACAATGCATAGGGATTATACAAGGCCCCTTAACAAATATAATAAATGAATCCTTCACATCAGGGATATTTCCAGATCAGTTAAAACAGGCAAGAGTTGTACCTTTGCTCAAGAAAGGTAATGCAGAAGACATAAAATTACAAGCACATTTCTCTGCTGTCACTATCCTCAAAAATAATAGAAGCAGTTATGAAAGACAGACTAATGAATTACCTGAATAAATACAGTCTTTTAAGCAAATCACAGTTTGGTTTCCGCAGTGGCAAAAATATGGAGTCAGCCATAGTAGAATTCACAAAAGTTGTATTTGATGCTCTTGATAAAGATGAGTGTGTCACTGGCATGTTTTTGGATCTTTCTAAGGCGTTTGATACAGTCGACCACAGATTCTATTAAATAAATTAGAAGCATTAGGATTAAGAAGGGTAGCTAATGACTGGTTTCAATACCTAGCAAATAGGGTAAAAAGAGTAGAGATAACACATACTTCAAATAGATCTAAACATTTAGTTAAACACTTATCAGAACCAAAATACAATAATATAGGGGTTCCGCAAGGTAGCATATTAGGACCAATACTATTCCTGATATACATGAATGTCTTTCCCACTAGTGTTACTCATGGTGAAAAAATTCTCTTCGCTGATGACAGCAATATTATAGTCACCGAGAAAATAAGAAAACTTCATGATGAGAAAGCAAATGAAACTCTCAAGAAAGTTTATGATTTGTCAATAAGCAATAAAGTGACATTGAAAATAAAGAAAACTAATGCCATGAATTTCAGTTTGAAGAGGAAAAATGACAAAGTTAAATTAAATGTAGATGGCACCTCTATAGACCATGTAACATATGCAAAATTTCTAGGAATGAATACTGATTATCACTTGAAGTGGTGTGAACACACAAAGATATTTGCAAACGGAATGTCATCAGCGTGTTATGCCCTTAGAATCCTGTTATCAGTGCGTAACATGCAGTGTCTTTTGGTTACACTCGTTATGGGGAACAAACGTACAAAATATGAACATAATTTTCAAACTCCAGAAAAGAGCGATAAGATTAATAACCAAAAATACTAGTCGAGCTCATTGCAAAGATCTGTTCAGAACACTGGAGATTTTAACTGCTCCATCTGAATACATTTACCAGTCAGTTTTAAACATCAATCATATCAATGGTAATTACTGCTCAAACAGCTCTGTCTATGACCATGCAACAAGAGATAGACTCAACTTCCATTTACCAAGAAAATATCAATATAAAACTCAAAACAGCATTTTATACCAAGGAATAAAACTGTACAATAATTTACCAAAAGAGATTAAAGAAATTGCCAAAATACACTTATTTAAAAAGGCAGCTAAAAAGTACCTGCTATGCAATACAGTTTATACATTGAAGGATTACTTAGATAAAACAGAGTAGTGGTTTGGTAAAAAAATGTTATACACATAAATAATAGTAATGATTATAAAACATCCAACATTCCACATAACAGCTTCACACTATGTTTTTTTCCCTCTTTCTGAGCTCAACATCTCACTCATTATAGAGGGATGCTGACTGAGTTTTTCAGGATAGCAAATGGGAAGTTCTGGTACAGAAAATGGCCCAGAGATCACTGGTGTGTGTGTGTTACGAAAGAATGTGTGTATAGTGTGTGTGCAGTGACTGATAGTGAGATATGAGTGGATAGTGTGGCATTACAGTATTTAATAAGTTATTTGTAAAAAAAAAGTATTGTATACCAGGAGTAAATCTAATGATTATGTCTAACTAGAATTCTGTAAATATACGTGTATATGAATTACCTTATTTGAAATTTGTCTAAACTTGTAAATACTTTGACATGTCTTCTATCCTTGTAAAAGCTAAAAAGAGATCTACGGATGAATCAAGCTACTACTACTGCTACTACTACTACTACTAGAAGCAAGACATGACACAAGCATTTCAAGTAATCCCACTGTTTCAAGATTAGATTAGATTAGATTAGATTAATACTAGTTCCATGGATCATGAATACGATATTTCGTAATGATGTGGAACGAGTCGAATTTTCCAATGCATGACATAATTAGGTTAATTTAACAACATACTTAAGTTAATATAACAACTTTATTTTTTTGTGTTTTTTTGTTTTTCTTTATTTTTTATTTTTTTATTTTATTTTTTTATTTTTTTAATATTTTTTTTTCTTAATTTATATCTAAAAATTCCTCTATGGAGTAGAAGGAGTTGTCATTCAGAAATTCTTTTAATTTCTTCTTAAATACTTGTTGGTTATCTGTCAGACTTTTGATACTATTTGGTAAGTGACCAAAGACTTTAGTGCCAGTATAATTCACCCCTTTCTGTGCCAAAGTTAGATTTAATCTTGAATAGTGAAGATCGTCCTTTCTCCTAGTATTGTAGTTATGCACACTGCTATTACTTTTGAATTGGGTTTGGTTGTTAATAACAAATTTCATAAGAGAGTATATATACTGAGAAGCTACTGTGAATATCCCTAGATCCTTAAATAAATGTCTGCAGGAAGATCTTGGGTGGACTCCAGCTATTATTCTGGTTACACGCTTTTGTGCAATAAATACTTTATTCCTCAGTGATGAATTACCCCAAAATATTATGCCATATGAAAGCAATGAGTGAAAATAGGCGTAGTAAGCTAATTTACTAAGATGTTTATCACCAAAATTTGCAATGACCCTTATTACCCCATTGGACGATATGCCCAGAAATAGCTAATAAACGGAAAAACAGAAACATTACAACTGGTTCAGTAGCTATAACAGCATGCATGACAGTGAGAATTTACAGGCCAGTTACTATAATTTTCAATATTGGTGGTGCTCTTGTTGTCGATTGGCGGGAAGAAATATGTGCAAGTTTCTGATGCCTGTGGAGGCCGAGCTAGTATTGCGATAGGTACGGAATGTCTTTGGTTGAAAGTAATTTACCATGTTGTTGTTTATATTTCACGCGTTGTTGTGCACATGTGAGAAGAGTGTGTTATAACATATGTAGGGCAATGTATATCGTTTCACCATGAAGGAGCTGCTGTGTGGAAGTGATTCGGAGCCAGAAAATATTTTAACAGTAAACAAATCGTATGCTGAGCGATATAACACATGGAGAGAGAAAGAAGAGCTTCAGAAGTGTGAGCTAACTTGAAAATTGTATTGTTTTATAAGTATTTTCTCGACTGCTGTTTCATTAAGTTGCAGTTTACGTGTTTTATTTTATTACAAAAGTAACAAAATGGCACTGTACCTACCTTTCAACTGAGGTATTCTAGGTTGTGACCACATAACTTACTGATGCATATTGGAGATGGTACTAAACCAATATCGCGTTTAAAACCTGCATAATCATTTGCGCTATTTCAGTTTAAAAATTTACAAAGGAAGCTAGATTTTATTTTTTTACTGGGTGGAAAGGGGGAAGGTGGTCACTGTTATTCTGTCGCTGCGTTGGAGTCACTTAGATCGTCATCAGACGCAATGTAGTGTTAAAACTTTTTGTGTTGTCAGTTAATATTTCATATTGTTTCAGTTGTGTATGCAGTGATTGAAGGGAACAGCGCCAACTCATAGGTTGCTTTGCTGTAAAACCTTTGGGTTTGTGCGTACAGATATTTGATGACCAAACACAACAGACTGATGTTATTAATTCAGTACTGTTTTCTCACACATCACATGTAAACATCGTTGAGAGAACATGAATTTAATGTCAGGCATGAACACACATACAAAGATGAATAAACGCTGAACACTACCACCCGTCACCTTTAAAGTGACGTCATATAATTTTTAACCTTGGATCTGTATTGTTATTATAGTGGTGTTATTTGGCTCACACATGGGAAGAAGCCATGTAAATGATCTATATGTAGCAATCTTAGAATACAGAAAATATTACTCCAACACTGTATTTTTTTAAAAGTTATTAAATTGATAAGCTATGGCATCGAACTTACCCACTCTGTATTCGTCTTCATACTATGTAGGGTAGCATACATGTAGATAATACGGTTGTGCCAAAATACTTGTCCAGGGATTTGTGTGTTATGTAATAAAACTTTTCTGAATTTGCCTTGCAGTTTTAGTTTTAATAAGGAAGTGAGTGTTATATAAAAGTAAATATACAACTTAAGCTACCCTACTCTACATTCTGTTGCCGGGGACTGATGACCTTAGCTGTTTAGTCCCCCTTAAACATCCCTACAACCACCACCACATTCTGTTGCCACTCGAAAAGATTCATCTACAGCACAAGTAAAATTACACTCTCTGTCAAATTTAGCACCTATTTTTCATTGGCAAATGCGGCTTGATAGCAAAATAATTACCATGTAATATGAAGGTTACTATGTTGTTGTTGTTGTTGTTGTTTTGTGGTCTTCAGTCCAAAGACTGGTTTGATGAAGCTCTCCAAACTACTCGAATCTGTGCAAGCCTCTTCATCTTCAAGTAACTACTGCAGCCTACATCCTTCTGAATGTGCTTAGTGTATTCATCTCTTGGTCTCCCCCTACGATTTTTACCCTCCACACTTCCCTCCAATACTAAATTGGTGATTGCCTGAAGCCTCAGAATGTGTCCTGCCAACAGATTGCTTTTTCTACCCAAGTTGTGCCACAAATTCCTCTTCTCCCCAATTTTATTCAGTACCTCCTCATTAGCTACATGATCCAACCATCTAATTTTCAGCATTCTTCTATAGCACCATGTTTTGAAAGCTTCTATTCTCTTCTGGTCTAAACTATATATCGTCCGAGTTTCACTTTCATACATAGCTGTAGTGCACACAAATACTTTCAGAGAAGACTTCCTGACACTTAAATCTATTCTCAGAGTTAACAATTTTCTCTTCTTCAGAAATGCTTTCTTTGCCATTGCCAGTCTACATTTTATATCCTCTCTGCTTTGACCATCATCAGTTATTTTGCTTCTCAGATGGAAAAACTCATCCACCACTTTAAGTGTCTTACTCTCTAATCCAGTTCCCTCAGCATCACCTGATTTAATTTGACTACATTCCATAATTCTCGTTTTGCTTTTGTTGATGTTCGTCTTATTTCCTCCTTTCAAGAAACTGTTCAGTCCGTTCAATTGCTCTTCTAGGTCCTTTGCTGTGTCTGACAAAATTACGATGTCATCGGCACACCTCCAAGTTTTTATTTCTTCTCCATGGATTTTAATTCCTACTCCATTGTTTTTCTTTTTTACCATTACTGCTTGCTCAGTATACAGACCTATTAACATCGGGTGACAGTCTACATTCCTGTCTCACTCCCTTCTCAATCACTGCTTAGCTTTCATACCCCTTGACTGTTATAACTGCCATCTGGTTTCTGTGCAAATTGTAAATATCCTTTCACTCCCTGTATTTTACCCCTGCCACCTTCAGAATTTGAAAGATAGTATTCCAGTCAACATTGTCAAAAGTCTACAAATGCTAGAAACATAGGTTTGCCTTTCCTTAACCTGTCATCTAAGATAAGTCGTAGGATCAGTATTGCCTCATGTGTTCCAGCAGTTCTACAGAATCCAGACTTGATAATCCCTGAGTTTGTCTTCTACCAGTTTTTCCATTTGTATGTAATGAATTCATGTTCGCATTTTGCAACCATGACTTATTAAACTTATAGTACGGTAATTTTTACACCTGTCAGCACCTGCTTTTTTTGGAATTGGAGTTACTATGTTCTTCTTGAAGTCCGGGCATATTTTACTTATCTCATACATCCTGCTCCCCAAATGGAAGAGGTTTGCCATGGTTGGCTCCCAAGGCTGTCAGCTAATGGAATGTTGTCTATTATTGGGGTCTTTTTTCGACTTAGGTCTTTCAGTGCTCTGTCAAATTCTTCACACAGTATCATATCTTGCATCTCATCTTCATCTCTGTCCTCTTCCTTTCCAAAATATTGCCCTCTAGTAAATTGCCCCTGAATGGATCTTCTATATACTCATTTTATCTTTCTGCTCTCCCTTCTGAGCTCTAGACAATTATGCAAGTGGTTCTCTTTTCTCCAAAGATCTCTTTAATTTTCCTGTAGGTGGCCTATATCTTGCTGCTAGTGGTATGTGCTTCTATGCTTGTACAACCTTACTTTTGCCCTGTAGTCATTCCTGCTTAGTCATTTTGCACAGCCTGTTGATCTCATCTTTGCGACATTTGTATTCCTTTCCACCTGCTTCATTTACTGCATTTGTATATTTCCTCTTTCATCAATTAAATTCAGTATCTCTTGTGTTACCCAAGGATTTATACTAGCCCTCATCTCTTTACCTACTTGATCCTCTGCTGGCTCCACTATTTCACTTCTCAAAGCTACCCATTCTTTTTCTGCTGTATTCCTTTCCCCTGTTCTTGTTAATCATTCCCTAACGCACCCTCTGTAACTCTCTACAACCTCTGGTTCTTTCAGTTTATCCAGGTATCATCTCCATAAATTCCTACCTTTTTTCAGTTTCTTCAGTTTTAATCTGTAGTTCATAAACAATAAATTGTGGTCGGAGTCCACATCTGCCACTGGAAATGTCTTACAATTTAAAAACTGGTTACTAAATCTTTGTGTTCCCATTATATAATCACTTTGACCTTCTGGTGTCTCCAGCCCTCTTCCATGTATACAATTATATTTCATGATTCTTAAACCAAGTGTTAACTATGATTAAGTTATGCCCTGTACAGAATTCTACCAGGCAGTTCCCTCTTGCATTCCTTACCCGCAGTCCCTGTTCTCCTATTACTTTTCCTTCTCTTACTGGGGTCGTTGTGGGGATGTTGTGAGGGTGACATGGTATTAGAAGGTGGAAAGTGTAACATGAGGCTGAAATGAAAATGAAAATAAAAATATATGGGGAGAGATAAAGGTGAACTAGAAAGCAACTGGAGATCTGGTGTGAAAAAAGTTGAAAAAGTGTTGGTTAAAGCTGAGCTATGTTGATCCTGTGGTGAACTTGGTTTGGTAAACAATGATGTGCACAAAGGTTAGGTGGTTGTGTTGCCGCCAAAACACGTTAAAGGGTGGAGAAATTTGGGAAAATTTCGAAAAATGATTTATTGATGACATCTTCATGATCTGGACTCACAGTGAAGAAAAACTCCAGAATTTCCTCTCCAACCTCAGCTCCTTTGGTTCCATCAGATTCACTTGGTCCTACTCCAAATCCCATGCCACTTTCCTCGACATTGACCTCCATCTGTCCAATGGCCAGCTTCACACATCCGTCCACATCAAACGCACCAACAAGCAACAGTACCTCCATTTTGACAGCTGCCACCCATTCCATATCAAACAGTCGCTTCCCTACAGCTTAGGTCTTCGTGGCAAACGAATCTGCTCCAGTCCTGAATCCCTAAACCATTACACCAATAACCTGGAAACAGCTTTCGCATCCCGCAACTACCCTCCTGACCTGGTACAGAAGCAAATAGCTAGAGCCACTTCCTCATCCCCTCAAACCCAGAACCTCCCACAGAAGAACCCCAAAAGTGCCCCACTTGTGTCAGGATACTTTCTGGGACTGGTTAAGACTCTGAATGTGGCTCTCCAGCAGGGATATGACTTCCTCAAATCCTGCTCTGAAATGAGATCCATCGTTCATGAAATCCTCCCCACTCCACCAAGAGTGTCTTTCCGCTGTCCACCTAACCTTCGTAACCTCTTGGTTCATCCCTATGAAATCCCCAAACCACCTTCCCTACCCTCTGGCTCCTACCCTTGTAACTGCCCCCGGCTTAAGACCTGTCCCATGCACCATCCCACCTCCTGTAACCCGGAAGGTGTACACGATCAAAGGCAGAGCCACATGTGAAAGCACCCACGTGGTTTACCAACTGACATGCCTACACTGTGAAGCCTTCTATGTGGGGATGAGCAGCAACGAACTGTCCATTCGCATGAAAGGACACAGGCAGACAGTGTTTGTTGGTAATGAGGATCACCCTGTGGCTAAACATGCCTTGGTGCATGGCCAGTACATCTTGGCACAGTGTTACACTGTCCGGGTTATCTGGATACTTCCCACTGACACCAACCTATCAGAACTGCGGAGATGGGAACTCGCCCTTCAATATATCCTTTCTTTCTGTTACCCACCAGGCCTCAATCTCCGCTAATTTCAAGTTGCCACCACCCATAACTCACCTGTCATTCAACAACATCTTTGCCTCTGTACTTCCGCCTCAACTGACTTCTCTGCCCAAACTCTTTGCCTTTACATATGCCTGTTTGTGTCTGTATATGTTCGGATGGATATGTGTGTATGTGTGTGTGTGTGTGTGTGTGTGTGTGTGTGTGTGTGTGTGGGCGCGCGCGCGCGAGAGTGTATACCTGTCCTTTTTTCCCCCTAAGGTAAGTCTTTCCTCTCCCGGGACTGGAATGACTCCTTACCCTCTCCCTCAAAACCCACATCCTTTTGTCTTTCCCTCTCTTTCCTGATGAAGCAACCGTGGGTTGCGAAAGCTTGAATTTTGTGTTTGTGTTTGTTTGTGTCTCTATCAACATACTAACGCTTTCGTTTGGTAAGTTACATCATCTTTGTTTTTAGATATATTTTTCCCATGTGGAATGTTTCCCTCTCTCTCTCTCTCTCTCTCTCTCTCTCTCTCTCTATATATATATATATATATATATATATATATATATATATATATATATATATATGATGTGACTTACCATACGAAAGCGCTGGCAGGTCGATAGAAACACAAACAGACACATACATACACACTAAATTCAAGCTTTCGCAACAAACTGTTGCCTCATCAGGAAAGAGGGAAGGAGAGGGAAAGACGAAAGGAAGTGGGCTTTAAGGGAGAGGGTAAGGAGTCATTCCAATCCCGGGAGTGGAAAGACATACCTTAGGGGGAAAAAAGGCCGGGTATACACTCGCGCACACACACACACACACTTATCCATCCACACATATGCAAATACAAGCAGACATATTTAAAGATATTTTTCCCGCGTGGAATGTTTCCATATATAATAGAGGGAAACATTCCACATGGGAAAAATATATCTAAAAACAAAGATGATGTGACTTACCAAACGAAAGCGCTGGCAGGTCGATAGACACACAAACAAACACAAACATACACACAAAATTCAAGCTTTCGCAACAAACTGTTGCCTCATCAGGAAAGAGGGAAGGAGAGGGAAAGACGAAAGGATGTGGGTTTTAAGGGAGAGGGTAAGGAGTCATCCCTTAAAACCCACATCCTTTCATCTTTCCCTCTCCTTCCCTCTTTCCTGATGAGGCAACAGTTTGTTGCAAAAGCTTGAATTTTGTGTGTATGTTTGTGTTTGTTTGTGTGTCTATCAACCTGCCAGCGCTTTCGTTTGGTAAGTCACATCATCTTTGTTTATATATATATATTCTTTCAGCAGTAGATTAGATAACTTTGCTGGTATATCATGTGTTGCAGCTCTCAAATATTGTAGAAAATACATTTTTAATGTGTAACATCAAAGCTTCTGTTTTTTACTGGTTGCCTAATTTTGCACTTTGCCAATTTTTGCAAACCACCTATTACAAAGAACAAAATTAGTTAGGAGTAGATGTGTCGAAATGTAGGTAATAAAGGAGTCACTGATAAAATGATACATGTGGTAATGACTTACATATTTGTATTTAGGATATGTTTGGTGTGAATAATTCTTTTTATGTCATCACACTTAAATGTATCTCAGATCTGCGTTAGAAGACATCACAATTGTATGTACTGTACCTTACTGTGTTATGTTAGCGTATGTGCATCATATTTATTTTTCTTAATTGTAGTATCTTCATGATGGACATAGATTCAAGGCACCACGTATGCCCGTCTTCAGGACAATTCAAGATAAAAGTCTGTACATTACAATTATGTAGGAACAAATGATCTAAGCTTTAAAAATAAATAAATAAATAAATTGAATACAAGGTGGCATATTTCCCCAATTTTGGCCGCATTAATTGTGGCTGTGGTATGCCATTTCCCCACTTTTGGCTGCTGCTTATTATAATAAAACTGCGGCTTTAAGTAACTGTAGAATCAATTTGCTACAAAATGCTTTGTTCTTTGTACAAGCATTTAAGAAAACAAACATGCATAAAGTAAATAAAAGTTACAACAATTGAGTGGAACAGAAAAACAATCAGTAAAAACTATTGTGTTGGTTGGCCGAGAAACAATCTACAATTAATTCCCCTTCAGGAGCCAGAAGAAAGAGATTTCATCCATATTAAGAACTCTGTTAGGGTCGTTTAACATATCCTTACCATTCAGAGTTTCAAATACTTCCTGCAACCAATTTCTTATTTTTCTCCACTGTATTAGAACCTCTAGTGCCATTAACATTTGGTACCTTTTTGTGACAAAACTTTGTGTCTGTTGAGAAAGCCATGATATCACTTTTTTTCAGGTTGATGTTTGTCAGTGCACTCTTAGCACTTCACAAATCTGCCTCTTTAATGAGTTTTTTTTTTGCATAGATACATGAGATCTTCTGTGTTGGAAAAGTCCAGTCCAGAACCTGATCCATCAGCATTTTTGTTTCCTAAGACAGTGTGTTGGCCACAGTGCCCAGTAGATAGGCAAGAAATTTTGTTTCTCAATATTCTTGGAGCACTGCACAACTTGCTTGCAGTATCAACCTTCATTCCCTCAAGAATAGCCTCCAATGCATTTTTAACTGTGGTGGGAATACTGAAATCTCTTATTGTTAGGTTGACTCAAAAACCTTGAGTTAAAAAAGGTTACATCTTCACAATTCATTTTGCATATTTTACTGTGTTACAGGGATAGATAAATTAATATGAGATGCTCAGGTGAGACTATTAATCAGGTCTAGCTTTATATAAAGAATACCAGAAATATTTTAAATAAATTTACTTAACTAAAATTAGCCTAGTTAGAATGGATGTTTAGTAAAAAAAATTTTAAAAGTGGCTAAGACTGTACCCATATATGTCCCTACGTATGACCACAAGGATGGCCCTAGCAGGTAACCAAGACTAAATATGGATATGTTAATGGCCAGAGAAGTTTGATGCTATGTTCATGGGTTGTACCATATTTAACTCGCAAAAAATAAAACTATAATACTTATCCATACCTCCCAACACATTAAGTTTCTACTGACGTTTTATTTAAACAAGTCAAATATGAAAAATCAGATATGCCTTGCTGAAAGAAAAACTCCATGGAACTCAACTTCTTCAACACAGAACTTTTCACAAAATTGTGATTCCAAACAAGAGCAACCAAAGAAATACTTATATATCTAACTGATAGCACATTTCATTATGTTTGTAATAAACTATTTTGAGATTGACTGGTATTCAAAAGAAGCTTAAAAATTCTCTAATTGCGTCAAACTGGCCATAAGTGCAGTAGTGGCTAAAACTGGAGCCTTGACTATATATGAAAATAAAATTTGAAAACAAACTGAAAAAGTTTATCCTTGGCGGATCCTTCTACTTTCTATTACTGTAATGTGTGAAAGGTGGTGGTTGGAATTACTAACTTACATCTGTATTTTTTTTAAAAAAGGAACAAAAAACTTTATAAATGTTCAGCATGTAGCCATATTTACAAATTAATTTATGATGTGAATATAAAATTACTCGTGCTACATCATTTTGACTTACCATTCAAATGGTCCATGGAACATGAAACTGACTAACTTACCATAATACACTATGCTGTAAGTACAGTTGTGACATCAGTTAATGCAGATCTGAGATCCATGTAAGTGTGGTGATATAAATAGAACTGTTCACCCAAACATATCCTTAATTCAAATAGGCCTATATGAGTAGTTCCCATATGTATCACTTTATCACTGATACATGCCAGCCACTTTTGGTATGAATTAATTGAAAGACCTTTTTTTACAATATAGATAATATATTATAATGCAATATTTTATGAAGCAGGCTACGTCCTGTAAAACAAATTTTGCACCTGATTGTTCTGGACTACGTCAACCAGAATTTGTACTTATTTGGCAATGATGACTGGATTTTCACCAAGAAATATTGGAATTTTCTTGTCCTGTATCTTAAGTAGTAGCCCTAGAAAGGAGGTCTGAAAATGATTATTTCAGTCTTCAACAGTGTAAGGGAAAGTCCTTGTTAGGAAAGGACACACACACACACACACACACACACACACACACACACACACACACACTTCCATTCAAAGAAGCAAACACACCTCATGCACACGACATGATGTCCAGCAGCTCGGACCAGATTGCAGCTGTCACATAAACCAGAAACAGCAATCTGGTGGGGACAGGGAAGGGAAAGGGACAGCAGGCTATGCATGGGGAGGAGAAGAGCACTGTCTGGCATAGTGTGCAGGGGCTAGACTGCCAATAGGCACAGTGTTGGGAGGGGCAAGGGAAATGAGAAATGACAAAGGAGAGGAGCAGGGAAGGAGAAAGATGGGCAGGTATGTTGTCAGAGAGTGGGAGACAAGAATAGGGAGGAGTTGATAGGACAGAGGGGGTGGGAAGTGTTGGTTACAGGGTTTGGGAACAGGAGGTTACTGTAGCTTGAGGCTGAGATAATTTGAGGAGCAGAGTGTGTGTTTTAAGGATAACTCCCATCTGACCAGTTGAGAAAGACTGGTGGTCAATGGGAGTTCCAGATGGCTTGGGTAGTGAAGCAGGCCATTGATATCAAGCTTGTTATGTTGAGATGCATGTTGTGCCACAGGGTGGTCAACTTTTCTCTTGTCCACAGTTTGGCCGTGGCCCTTCATTGTGGTGGATAGCTGGTTGACAGTCTTACCAATATAAAAAGCCATCTAATGAATGCAGGAGACCTGGTATATGACATGGCTTCTTTCACCAGTTGTGTGGTCTCTGGTGGGGTAGGATAAGCCTGAGGCAAGACTGGAATAGGAAGTGCTGTTGGGCAGGATTGGGCAGGTCTTGACCTGCATCTTCTACAGGGATATGAATCCTCTGGCAAGGGGTTGGGATTGCGATTGGCATAGGGCTCGACTGGGATATTGTGGAGGTTGGGTGGGCACAGGACACCAATTTAGGGGGAGATGGGAAGGATCTTGGGTAGGATGACCCTCATTTCAGGGCACGATGATAGGTAATGAAGGCTGTGACGAAGGATATGTTTCAGTTGTCCCAGTCTGGGGTGGTACTGGGTGAAGAAGCGCCACTCCTAGCTGGTTCCTGGGGGTGTGAGAGGAAATGCCATGAGAGCAGGTCTGGCAGTTAGTGCCTGTATGTGAAGGCATTGGTGAGATTCACAGCATACTGGGCAAGGAAGTTTTTGTCATTGCATAAATTCTGTACCCGAGTGGTCAGGCTGGATGGGAGGGATTTTTTGATGTTTTTGTTGTACCCAGAATTTTCCTCTTTGCCAACCCCTCAGAGCAGCCAGACACTGTCTAGATGACCGTTTCAAATCGCGACATCCCCCAAAACATCCCACCAGCACTCCACCAACTCCAGAGCAAAACATTCCAGTAACACTGTTGTTACTAAAATCCTCAGCCACAGAAAAGTTTCAATCCTATCCAAAAGCTTCAGCTTCAGCCCTACAACCAAATTTAACCATGCTGGACTTATCAAAAATCTACTCTCCTTCTCCTGATCCCTTTAGTGGAAACACTTTGTTGCCGCCAGTCCTTCCAATCAAAGCCAATCCAATCCCAACATTGAACCCTGCCTCTCCCAGTTCATACTACCATCTAACAGTGATCCTCCGTCTGATCTCCTGCTCCCACCTAACCATCCCCTGGTCAACTTCCAGGAATTCCGTACCTCCAGCTTGGCCTCACCATCCTTCCCAGATCCCCTTCTCAGAACAGCAACCTTTCAGCAGAAGAAAGAAAAGGCATACACAACCTCAACACAAATCCTGATCTAATCATGCTACCTGTAGACAAGGGTTCCATCACTGTGGTTTGAATCACAATAACTACCTTGTGGAATGTCTGTGCTTTTGGCTTACTTCTCCACCTATAAACTCTGCCAGAGTGATCTCATCCCAGAAGTTCAACATAACCTCCGACCCCTGTTTAAGCTGTAGGCCATTCCCAGAGCCTCTGTCATGAATCCAGTTCACTCCTCCTATGACATCCTACACACCCACCTTCTACATGCTCTCCAAAATCCACAAGCCCTATAATCCTGGACACCCATTGAAAGAATTTTGCCCCTCATTGACCAACACCTCCAACCAATTGTCTGTATTCTAGCCTCCCACATCAAAGATATGAACCACTTCCTTCGCTAACTCTTCAAAATCCCCACCCCTTTATGTCCTGGGTCCCTACTTGTCACTGTTGATGCCACTTCCCTATACACTGACGTTTGTCATGTCCATTCTCTTATCACTGTTGCACACTACCTTTCCCAACATCCTTCAGACTCCAGACACACTACCTCATTCCTCACACACCTTACTAACTTTATCCTAACTCACAGCTCTTTCTCCTTTGAAGGGAAGGTGTACAAACAAATCAATGGCACAGCCTTGGGAACCTGCAAAGCACCCTCCTGTGCCAACCTGTTTATGGGCTGTCTAGAGGAAACCTCCCTAGTGTCCCAAAACGCCAATCCCCTGGTCTGGTTTAGGTTCAGTGGTGATCAGGGCCAAGACATCTTACCTTCATTCCTTCACAACCTCAGCATTTCTCCCATTTGCTTCACCTGGTGCTCCTCAACCTGCATGTCACCATCACAGATGTTGACCCCCTTCTCTCTGGTGGCTCCATCCACACCTCTGTCCACATTAAACTCACCAGTTACCAACAGTACTTTCATTCAGAAGCTATCATTCCTTCCACACCAAAAAATCCTTCCTATAGAGCCTGCCTCACCCAGAATTCAACTGCCTCACCCAGCATTCAGCTGCTTCGCCCAGTATTCTGGGGGTCTTTAAGAGTACCAAGGCCTTCACAGACATGCACTATCCCCCAGAACTAGTTCGGAGACAGATCTCCCGTGCCATTTCCCATCACATCCCCAATCCTCCCAGCACCTCCAAGAACCAGCTACAAAGAAGTGGCCCCTTCGACATCCAGTATCACCCTGACTGGACAGTTGAGCCATATCCTTCGTCAGGGCTATGATTATCTGTCAACATGCTCTGAAATGAAGGACATCACATCCAAGATCCTTCCCATCTCTCTGCCTAAAGTGGTGTTCCATTGCCCACCCAATCTCCACAATATCCTTGTCAGGCTGTTCCAGCTCATGAGTGCCTTGCTGAGCTGTGGAGCACTCCCTGCTGTGTGGAGCATTGTGACTAACTGTCAACAAATAGCCCAGCAGCACATGGCATGGTAGGCCTTTTGATCTGCCTGCAGCAACTTACAAGCTCGCCAACGTTGCTCTTAGCAGCTGTGATATAGTGACATGATACCTCAGGGTAATAGGAAGTTAAAGAAGCAGATAAGAAATAAGTGTGTTAAAAATAATTGCACACATTTATTGGGTATCTGAAATTAGACTTTTTTATATCAGGAGAGGAAATATCGGGAGTCAAACTGTTCGTAGCATTAGTATTGAAAATGGCCTTCAGTGTCTTGTCCTGAAGAAAAGGTCATTCTTTGGTTTTTATTTTTTTCATTGCTGAGGAAAGCTGCTCACAAGATTATGTAGATCCAAACATGCACATGATCAGTGAGGCATTTTTGTGGAGTTTGTGAAATTTTTTATTTTATGTAATGAACGATGCTACCATGACAAATTAAGTGTGTTGTAGTTTCTGTCTTTCACAAAATTGAAATTGGCTGCTCAGTAACTGCTAGCTGGAGTGATTTTGGCAAATCATTGGGTGAAGCTGAGAAAGGAGAGCTGAACAATTTCATTTCCATTTAAAAAATGGTGAGCTCTCTGAATCGTGTTTAAAAAGAGATGATCAGTCACTTTAGCTTGGTTTGATAATGACCAAAACTGATACTTTCAGGTAGTTTGAAAGGAGCCAGATGATTGAAGAATGTTAAAATTCCATCACCCGTCTGCCTCTCAAACAAGCGTAACTTTTCTATGAATGCTCTGAGTTGTGCATGCATGTCAACTATTAGCTGCTTTGTGCCTTGAAATGTCAGATTTAAATTATTCAGATGCATTGTTATGTCAGCTAAGAACACCTGA
Source organism: Schistocerca serialis cubense (assembly GCF_023864345.2). Classification (NCBI taxonomy): domain Eukaryota; kingdom Metazoa; phylum Arthropoda; class Insecta; order Orthoptera; family Acrididae; genus Schistocerca; species Schistocerca serialis. Next base: position 609,261,856 of record NC_064643.1, on the reverse strand, counting down.
TGTCCCTTTTAAATCTTTCAGACGTGTTTCTTCCACTTTAATTTTGAGAAAGAGAGATATTTCCTCATGGATGGCACAGAAACCATCAAGAACTTTTCCGTGACTAAATCAAGGAAATGTGCTCTGGTAAAGTTTTTCGCGATACCCTGCTTTCATATCTTTCAGGAATCCTTTGAATTGATGATGATTTACATTGTGATGCTGCACAAAATTCACAGATTTGACCAAAACTTTGATCTTAACACCTGTTTCCACTGCTTCAGCATGTAGTGCCTCTTGGTGAGTGAAACAATGAACAGTCAAAATATCTTTCCTGAGTTTGTTCTCAAGGTTGTTTTAAACTAAAAGTGAAACCTTGATGATGCTTTATCTTGTGTGGTGCATTGTCTGCAGCTACAGAAAGGAGCTGATCCCAAGGCAAATTCATATTGTTCACTGATTCACAAAAAGTTTGAAAAATATCGAGTCCAGTTGAGGTGTAATCAAGCAGTACCAGCTCCAGGAGTTACATGCAGCTCCGTATCGACACCACACACGAACATTTTAAGTGGAGATCGGTCGCACATATCTGTGCTTTCGTCAAGTGTTAGTGAAAATGCGACAAAGCTCTTGGATTTCTCCTGAGTTGTGTGTCTAATTTCGCTGCAACATCCAGGATTCAGTGAGATACTGTTCGCTTCAAAAGGCAAACTCCTTCAATTGCCTGCAGCTCCCTTGAAAACGAATATTGTGCAACTGCTATTGTGCACGATTTTACAGAAGTTCCCTCAGAAAATGACTTGCCACTTGTCACTATAATGTGAGCAACTTTGTAGCTTGCTTGAACTGCTGCTTCAGTTCATTTTCTTCAATGTCATTCACCATAAAAGTATAAATGCATTACAGTACGTGAACTATCTTGCATATTTCTATAACTTCTGCCTTGTTGTTGTTGTTGTTGTTGTGGTCTTCAGTCCTGAGACTGGTTTGATGCAGCTCTCCATGCTACTCTATCCTGTGCAAGCTTCTTCATCTCCCAGTACCTAACTGCAACCTACATCCTTCTGAATCTGCTTACTGTATTCATCTCTTGGTCTCCCTCTACGATTTTTACCCTCCACTCTGCCTTCCAGTATTAAATTGGTGATCCCTTGATGCCTCAGAACATGTCCTACCAACCAATCCCTTCTTCTGGTCAAGTTGTGCCACAAACTTCTCTTCTCCCCAATCCTATTCAACACCTCCTCATTAGTTATGTGATCTACCCATCTAATCTTCAGCATTCTTCTGTAGCACCACATTTTGAAAGCTTCTATTCTCTTCTTGTCCAAACTATTTATCGTCCATGTTTCACTTCCATACATGGCTACACTCCATACAAATACTTTCAGAAATGACTTCCTGACACTTAAATCTATACTCGATGTTAACAAATTTCTCTTCTTCAGAAACGCTTTCCTTGCCAGTGCCAGTCTACATTTTATATCCTCTCTACTTCGACCATCATCAGTTATTTTGCTTCCCAAATAGCAAAACTCCTTTACTACCTTAAGTGTCCCATTTCCTAATCTAATTCCCTCAGCATCACCCGACTTAATTCGACTACATTCCATTATCCTCGTTTTGCTTTTGTTGATTTTCATCTTATATCCTCCTTTCAAGATGCTATCCATTCCATTCAACTGCTCTTCCAAGTCCTTTGCTGTCTCTGACAGAATTACAATGTCATCGACGAACCTCAAAGTTTTTATTTCTTCTCCATGGATTTTAATACCTACTCCGAATTTTTCTTTTGATTCCTCTACTGCTTGCTCAATATACAAATTGAATAACATCGGGGAGAGGCTACAACCCTGTCTTACTCCCTTCCCAACAACTGCTTCCCTTTTATGTCCCTCGACTCTTATAACTGCCATCTGGTTTCTGTACAAATTGTAAATAGCCCTTCGCTCCCTGTATTTTACCTTTGCCACCTTTAGGATTTGGAAGAGAGTATTCCAGTCAACATTGTCAAAAGCTTTCTCTAAGTCTACAAATGCTAGAAACGTAGGTTTGCCTTTCCTTAATCTTTCTTCTAAGATAAGTCGTAAGGTCAGTATTGCCTCACGTGTTCCAGTATTTCTACGGAAACCAAACTGATCTTCCCCGAGGTCGGCTTCTACTAGTTTTTCCATTCGTCTGTAAAGAATTTGTGTTAGTATTTTGCAGCTGTGACTTATTAAACTGATAGTTCGGTAATTTTCACATCTGTCAACACCTGCTTTCTTTGGGATTGGAATGATTATGTTCTTCTTGAAGTCTGAGGGTATTTCGCCTGTTTCATACATCTTGCTCACCAGATGGTAGAGTTTTGTCAGGACTGGCTCTCCCAAGGCCGTCAGTAGTTCCAATGGAATGTTGTCTACTCCGGGGCCGTGTTTCGACTGAGGTCCTTCAGTGCTCTGTCAAACTCTTCACGCAGTATCGTATCTCCCATTTCATCTTCATCTACATCCTCTTCCATTTCCATAATATTGTCCTCAAGTACATGACCCTTGTATAGACCCTCTATATACTCCTTCCACCTTTCTGCTTTCCCTTCTTTGCTTAGAACTGGGTTTCCATCTGAGCTCTTGATGTTCATACAAGTGGTTCTCTTATCTCTGAAGTTCTCTTTAATTTTCCTGTAGGCAGTATGTATCTCACCCCTAGTGAGATAAGCCTCTACATCCTTACATTTGTCCTCTAGCCATCCCTGCTTAGCCATTTTGCATTTCCTGTCGATCTCCTTTTTGAGGCGTTTGTATTCCTTTTTTCCTGCTTCATTTACTGCATTTTTATATTTTCTCCTTTCATCAATTAAATTCAATATTTCTTCTGTTACCCAAGGATTTCTACTAGCCCTCGTCTTTTTACCTACTTGATAATCTGCTGCCTTCACTACTTCATCCCTCAGAGCTACCCATTCTTCTTCTACTGTATTTTTTTCCCCCATTCCTGTCAATTGTTCCCTTATGCTCTCCCTGAAACTCTGTACAACCTCTGGTTCTTTCACTTTATCCAGGTCCCATCTCCTTAAATTCCCACCTTTTTGCAGTTTCTTCAGTTTTAATCTACAGTTTGTAACCAATAGATTGTGGTCAGAGTCCACATCTGCCCCTGGAAAAGTCTTACAATTTAAAACCTGGTTCCTAAATCTCTGTCTTACCCTTATATAATCTATCTGATACCTTTTAGTATCTCCAGGGTTCTTCCATGTATACAACCTTCTTTCATGATTCTTAAACCAAGTGTTAGCTATGATTAAGTTGTGCTCTGTGCAAAATTCTACCAGGCGACTTCCTCTTTCATTTCTTAGCCCCAATCCATATTCACCTACTACGTTTCCTTCTCTCCGTTTGCCTACTACCGAATTCCGGTCACCCATGACTATTAAATGTTCGTCACCCTTCACTATCTGAATAATTTCTTTTATTTCATCATACATTTCTTCAATTTCTTCGTCATCTGCAGAGCTAGTTGGCATATAAACTTGTACCACTGTAGTAGGTGTGGGTTTCGTATCTATCTAGGCCACAATAATGCGTTCACTATGCTGTTTGTAGTAGCTTACCCGCATTCCTATTTTCCTATTCATTATTAAACCTACTCCTGCATTACCCCTATTTGATTTTGTGTTTATAACCCTGTAGTCACCTGACCAGAAGTCTTGTTCCTCCTGCCACCGAACTTCACTAATTCCCACTATATCTAACTTTAACCTATCCATTTCCCTTTTTAAATTTTCTAACCTACCTGCCCGATTAAGGGATCTGACATTCCACGCTCTGATCCGTAGAACGCCAGTTTTCTTTCTCCTGATAACGACATCCTCTTGAGTAGTCCCCGCCCGGAGATCCGAATGGGGGACTATTTTACCTCCGGAATATTTTACCCAAGAGGACGTCATCATCATTTAATCATACAGTAAAGCTGCATGCCCTCGGGAAAAAATTATGGCCGTTGTTTCCCCTTGCTTTCAGCCGTTCGCAGTACCAGCACAGCAAGGCCGTTTTGGTTATTGTTACAAGGCCAGATCAGTCAGTCATCCAGACTGTTGCCCTTGCAACTACTGAAAAGGCTGCTGCCCCTCTTCAGGAACCACACATTAGTCTCACCTCTCAACAGATAGCCCTCTTTTGTGGTTGCACCTACAGTACGGCCATCTGTATCGCTGAGGCACTTCTGCCTTAAGTGTACTTTTTTAAACTTAGGTCTTCTGATATGTCGTTCTGAAGTCTGGCTGCTAGCTCTTTGCATGCTTTGCTTTCTATCTGCTCATAAAGCACTGCTTGAAGATGTCTAATGATGCCATATGTTGTACTTCGTAGCAGAATTGAAAAGTTTATGACATACAAGGCACTGCAGACATACATCCCTCTCAAGAAATAGAAATGTATCACCCAGTTGAAGCACAGGACTTCCACGACTGCTGCCATTGTACACTGATTGTTGCCTCATTTGGGCTTAATGCGGTCAGCGCACAGTGAGTTTGCTGTCCCCCACCACATGGGCTCCAAGCCATCGCAGTAGATTAGATTAGATTAGATTTACTTTCATTCCAATTGATCCGTAGTGAGGAGGTCCTCCAGGATGTGGAACATGTCAGAAAAACAACAATACATGACAAATATTTACAACTAAAACAAATAAGCTAATGTACCATTCCACAGGTCCCAAGTGGAATGATCGTCATTTTTTAATGAACACTAAGAGTCATTTTACAAATACTATTGCACTGAATTTAAAATAAAAAAGTTTTTTATTTATTTATAAGGTAAGAAACATGTAATACAACTACTGTAATACTTATTTACAATGAACACATTACTGCACTGAAATGGTGCAGAAGTTAGATTATACTTACACACACACACACAAGCACACACACACACACACACACACACACACACACACACACACACACACACACACACACACAAATTTTCAGTGAACACATTACTGCACTGAAATTGTGCAGAAGTTATGTTGTACTTATATACAAATCAGTTGGTTTTCCTAAGAAATTCATCAATGGAGTAGAAGGAGTTGGCCACCAATAAATCCTTTAGGCTTCTCTTAAACTGAATTTCATTGGTTGTTAAGCTTTTTATGGCTGCTGGCAAGTTATTGAAAATGTGTGTTCCTGAATAATGCACACCTTTTTGTACAAGACTAAGTGACTTTAAATCCTTGTGAAGATTATTCTTATTTCTAGTATTGATTCCATGAATTGAGCTGTTGGTTTGAAAAAGTGATATATTTTTAATGACAAATTTCATTAAGGAATAAATATATTGGGAAGCTGTAGTTAGTATCCCTAGTTCCCTAAACAGTCTTCTGCAGGATGTTCTTGAGTTCACACCACATATAATTCTTACTGCACGTTTTTGTGCCCGGAAAACTTTAGCTTGGCTTGATGAATTACCCCAGAAAATAATCCCATATGACATTATGGAATGAAAGTAAGCATAGTATGCCAGCTTTTTCATTTTTATATCCCCTATGTCTGACAAAATTCGCATTGCAAACAGAGATTTGTTAAGACGCTTCAGCAGTTCTGTGGTGTGCTCCTCCCAGTTGAATTTATTATCAAGCTGTAATCCCAAGAATTTAACACCGTCCACTTCTTCTATCTTCTTGTCATCATATATTAGACATATACTCTTGGGACACCCCTTACAAGTTCTGAACTGCATGTAGTGTGTTTTTTCAAAGTTTAGTGACAAAGAATTGGCTAGGAACCAGTGATTAATGTCCACAAATATTTTATTGGCTGATCTTTCTAAGACTACACTTGATTTGCTATTTATTGCAATGTTTGTATCATCAGCAAACAAAACAAACTTGGCATCTGGTAATGTTACTGATGACAGGTCATTGATATACACAAGAAAAAGTAAGGGCCCCAAAATGGAACCTTGTGGGACCCCACATGTAATTAGTTCCCAGTTGGATGATGCCTGATAGCTTGATACATGTCTCTTTCCTAATAACACCCTTTGTTTCCTGCCAGAGATATAAGATTTGAACCATTTTGCAGCATTTCCTGTTACACTATAATATTCTAGTTTACTTAAAAGGATATTGTGATTTACACAGTCAAATGCCTTTGACAGATCACAAAATATACCAGTTGCCTGCAATTTTTTGTCTAATGAATTAAGTACATTTTCACTGTAAGTGTAGATAGCCTTCTCAATATCAGAACCTTTTAGAAATCCAAACTGTGACTTTGACAGTATGTTATTTGAGATAAGATGGTTATAAAGACGACTGTACATTACTTTTTCGAAAATTTTTGAGAATGCTGGCAACAGTGAAATTGGACGGAAATTTGATGCTATTTCTTTATCTCCCTTCTTAAACAGTGGCTTAACTTCAGCATATTTCAGCCATTCGGGAAATATTCCACTGATAAACGACTGGTTACACAGATAGCTTAATATGTTCCTTAGCTCAGAATCACATTCTTTAATTAACTTTGTTGATATTTCATCATACCCACTAGATGTTTTTGATTTTAAAGATTTTATGATGGACGTTATTTCTGTTGGGGTAGTGAGGGTCAAATTCATATTATGGAAGTTACTTGAAATGTCTGGTCTAAGGTAATCCATAGCAGCATCTACCGAACCTGACAACCCCATCTTTTCAGTAACAGTTATAAAATGTTTGTTAAAAAGTTCTGCAACACTATACACATCTGTCACCAATGCATCATTTACTCTTAATGCTATTTGTTCCTCTTCATGTCTGGTTCTACCGGTCTCCTCCTTCACTATATCCCATATTGTCTTTATTTTGTTATCTGATAAGACTATCTTTTCCTTGTAATATATTTGCTTTGACATCCGTATTACAGTCTTTAATATTTTGCAGTATTTCTTATAATGTGCTATAGCATCAACATTGGAAATGTTTTGGATTGACAGATACAGTTTTCTTTTTGTTTTACAAGATACCCCTATTCCTCGAGTAATCCATGGCTTCTTTGTAGACTTTGCTCTAACCTTGGTAAGTTTTGGGGGAAAGCAGTGTTCAAATAAGGTAAGCACTTTATTAGCAAAAATGTTATATTTTTCATTCATGCCATGAGCACTGTAAACATCAGTCCAGTGAATGTCTCTGAGGAGTGTCCTAAAATAATCAATTTTTGGCTTACTGATTACCCTCTTGAGCTCAGATTTAACAGATTTTATATCCTGTTCAGTATTAACATTTAACAGAAGGAACTGCATGTCATGGTCTGAGAGGCCATTGACTATTGGTTTTGTAATATAATTTTGTTCATTTGACTTTTCTATAAAGATATTATCAATGGCTGTTTGTGAGCAAGTGGTTATCCTAGTGGGGAACTTTACTGTGGGAATTAAGTTGAATGATAGTGTTACTAACTCAAATAGGTTCTTATTGGGAGAGTCTTTAAGGAAATCTACATTGAAATCACCAGCAACCACTATTTCTTTGTTTTTGGTTGTTAAATGGGCCAGTACAGCTTCAAGGTGGTTTACAAACAGATTAAAGTTACCTGCAGGTGCTCGATATACACTTAATATTATGAAAGATTTTTTGTGAAAATCTAATTCTGTTGCACATGCTTCCATATGCTGTTCTAGGCAAAATTTATGAATGTCTATGTTCTTAAATTTATGACCGTTCCTGATGAATGTGGCAACTCCTCCTTTCTCCATTTCTGATCTACAAAAATGAGATGCTAACCTAAACCCTGTAACACTTAAAAGTTCTATACCAGTGGTCACATGATGTTCAGAGAGGCAGATTATGTCAGCTGGGTTTGAAGACTCTAATTCATCTATGCAGATAGTTAATTCATTAATTTTATTTCTCAGTCCTCGAATATTTTGATGCAATAAAGATAGCTGACATTTCACATTGACTGACTTAAAATTGGGTGGAGTTAAAATATCTGCTGACAGTTGAAAATTCTTAACCAATGGCTGTTTATGTTGATGTAATAAGCTGGAATTATGTTTTTTGATTTCTTTCTCAAACTGAAGGTTTGTCTCAGTTCTAACCTCTCTTAAAATTTGTTTTCTTTCTGTCCTCCCTACCCTAAAAAAGGGTCTTTTCTGAATCCTATAACCACTGGTATTTTACCACTCATGACAGTGCCTCCCCCCTTTAACTTTCTTGCTATTTCCCCAGCCAATTTACCCTTCCCCTTCCTGTTGAGGTGAAGGCCATGCCTAGTATAATCCCACCTACTGATAGAATCAACATGAACCACACCAATGTGTGACCCCGCACCCGACATGAGCAGCCGTTCCAGCTCCAAATTAACTCTCTTGACAGAAGAGTTCAAATGAGGTCGGTCATGGCGCCCAAGAACAGATACAAACTCAACACTGGTATGCCTCGATGCTGATGCAATCTTCGCCAGGTCACACTCTACGCTGTACCCAGGATCTCTGTCAATACTGTTACCTGCCCCACCCACTATAACCACGGTGTCTTCCTTAGTGAAATCTTTGCAAAGTGATCCTAAATCCTCTGTCACCTGCTCCAGACCAGCACTAGGTTTAAAAAAATTGGTGACCTGGTATTCTGATCCTAGTTCATCCTGCAAGAGTTGGCCAACACCTCTTCCATGGGAACTACCTAACAACAACACTTTCTTTCTCTTTACTGATTTCCCTACATTCTTACTTTTCAATTTGCTGCTGAAAGTTTGTTGTGCCCTGTCTACACCTGTAACTGCTTGAGGCTCACCAGCTTCTAACTGAAGCAACAGGTCAAATCTATTTTCCACATTCACCATAAAGCTGTCAGACAAAGTTCTAGGCCTGTTCCTCCTGTTGCCTGTTGCCACTTCCCACCTCTCTTTACCCTTCTCCCTCCTTAACCTGTCAAGATCTCCCCTGGCCTTGTCTAACTCAGCCTGAAGGGCAGCAATTTTCCCCTCCTGTTCTAGTATCTTCCTATCTCTACTACAAATCCTACAAAACCACTGATGAGTCTCATTTACTTCCCCTATTCCCACGCCACTACAGTCACCCACATGGAAAAAACTACAGCACCCATCACACCAAAGCCCCGACCTAACAATTCTACGGCAAGTCAAGCACTTTTCACTCATGATAAACGTAATAATTGATTAAGAATAAGTCAGTTAAATTACAGATAAACACGAAAATATGGTTACACAAATTTGGCCTATACGCAACTGTGTGTAAACAAAAACAAAAGTGCAAAGTTTCTGAAACAACAAGTTAAACTTTACGCTACTTTCCGGAAATGCTAGTTAAATAATGAAGAGGTACGCTAAGTTAAATTGCTGGAGAGAGCAAGGAACAACTAAACGAAATTCTATAGATTTGCTGCAGCAGAACGTAAACAGAAAATACGACTGTACGGTCTTTTCGCGTTTTCTGCTATATTACGTAAAGAGAAATGAAACCTTTAATGGTACACTTAAACGGCACACTAATACACTTATTTACCACGTAATCAGTACTAATCTATGTGTTTTATAATCTAAAATAACTTATCTTTACGAGAACACCAAACCTCGCGCTAGTCGCTTGGCTGCAGGGCTGCCAACCTCAAGTGTAAGTGCTCAGGAGCTCTCCTCCTCCCGCATTCATTGCCTGGCTTTTTATATTGGTATGACTACCAACCATTTGTTCACCAGGATGAACGGCCACCGCCAAACTGTGGCCAAGAGCAAAGTAGACCATGCTGTGGCACACCATGCAGCTGAACATAGCATGCTTGATTTCAATGGTTGCTTCACTATCCAAGCCATATGGAACCCCCCACCCCCCTCCACCCTCCACAACCAGCTTTTCTGAACTGCTCAGATAGGAGTTATCCTTATAATGCATTCTCTGCTCTTGAAATTATCCCAGCCTCAGCCTGCAGTAAACCACTATCCCCAAACTCTTAACACCCCCCCCCCCCCCCCGTCCATTCACCTCCCCCCTGTTCTCATGTTCTCATCTGTGTGTGCGTCGTCCTCTGCCAATTTACCTGCCTGTCTTTTCCCTTCCTTGCTCCTCTCCTTTTTCACTCCCCCCCGGTCCACTCACCTCCTCCCTGTTCTCATTTCCCAGTCCCTCTGTGTGCGCCGTCCTCTGCCAACTTACCTGCCTGTCTTTTCCCTTCCTTGCTCCTCTCCTTTTTCACTCTCCCCCCCCCCCTCCCCCCTCCCTCTTCCACAGCCTCCTGGCACTGCACTTGCAGGCAGGCTAGTCCCTGCAAGCTGCACCAACAGTGCTCTCCCCCCCTCCCCCCCCCCCCCCATCTCGCTATCCCTTTTCTGCCCCCTGCACATTGCTGCTTCTGCTCTACGACACAGTTGCATTCCAATTTCCAATCTGAGCTGCCAAAGATGCCTGTCGTGTGTGTGAGGTGTGGTTGCTTGTGTGAATGAATGTGTGTATGTTTCCCTTTCTGAAGAAAGCTTTGGCCAAAAGCTAATGTGTAAGTATCTTTTCACTCTGCCTGTCTGCAACTCAGTGTGTCAACTTTATGGTAGACAGCAATCTATCTTTTCCTTGTGTTGTTGATTTTTCAATCTTCATTATGAAAGTAGTAGGTCTGTATATACAGAACTATATTTTGTACTGTTAAATAAGTAATGCAGATTATATTTGAGTTAGGAAGCATGAAGAAAAAATATCTTTGAGGACATCATTTGCTTAAGTCAAGTTATAGATGTAAGCCACAGTCAAGATGCAGTTTTTAGTAAGTTTTAAGTAAAAGTCAGTCTGGTTAACTATTCATAAATCTTAGATAAGCCAGTTTCTTTTACCACATGCTGTCTATTTTGACCATTTCAGTTAGTTAGTTTCATGTTCCATGAATCATATGCATGATAAATCGTAATTGTGTGGACCATGTCAATTGACTTTACTTTTCATTGTCACCTATATGTCTTCTGCATTAATAATTTGTCTTCTATTGTCAAAATATTATTCATTTACTGAAACAAATAATTATCTTTGTCCTTCAGATATACAGAAAAAAATCCTGTGATGTAGAACAAATCATTGTGACTTTTATACTTTTTTCCCAAAATAGTCTGCAACAAGAAAAGTTAATAAGATCAATGATTATAAATATTTCAGATTATTTTGTATTTTCGTGGAAGTTTTAAAAGGCAATTTAATGTTTCTGTTTGCACATTCTATATTTTTATTTTCCTGTTGAAGTTCTGCTATAGAGGAGACAGTGGAGGCACATTCAAAATGAGCAAAGTGCAATTTGGATCTGGCTATACATATTTAAATTTTCCGTTACCCTGTATTTGCTAAGCCAGGTGCCAGGATAGTATCTTTGAAGAGAACACTATTTCCTTCCACTTCCTCTGCAACACCAAGTTTCTGTTCCACCAGTAATGACATTGTCACCAGTGAGACAGTAAACCCTATACTATTATTTTTATTTTCAGTAAAGGATCGATATGGTGATGATGATGATGATGCAGAAGACAGCTCAAGTGCTTCAGAAGAAGAAGATGAAAATGCAGAGCAGTTAACAAAAGAAATTGAAAAAAGCTTTTTCAAAACACTGTCATGTTTGAAAAAGAAGGACCCTCGGATTTATGACCCAAACATCAATTTTTTTAATAATGAAGTTGTCTCCAGCCAGCTCAGTTCGATTACAACTAAAAAAGAAAAGGAAGAGAAGCCATTGTTTCTCAGAGATTATGAGAGAAAGATTATAACTGAGAAAGGAGGGAAACTGAGTGATGATGGTATGATTTTCGAGTAACTGTAATTGATTTTACCATTTAAAATAATATTTATTGAATTTCCACTCAAAAATTATAATAGGCAGTCCAATGAAAATGAGACAGATGTAAAAAAAAAAAAAAGTAATGAAACTGTTTATTTCAAAAGTAACCTGTAGCTATTACTGCTTTTTTTCCACTTTAAGACAAGACACTCAATGCCCTCATGGTAAAATGTGTGCAGTTGCGTATGGTACCATGTTCATGCTCAGGCATGCATTTCTTAGTCCAAAGCAAATTAAAGGCCATGAATGTCTTTTTTCAGGACCCCAAAAATATGCAAATCACATGGGGGGAGATGAGGACTGTATGGATGGTCTGTAAGGGCTTCTCAGCGTAGTCAAAATGGCCTTGTCGACATGTAGACTTGCCCATCCTCCATATAATCTCGATCTCTCCCTGTGTGATTTCCATATTTTTGGAGCCCTGAAGAAAGACTTTCATGGCCGTCAGTTTGCTTCAGAAGAAGAGGCATCCACCCGGGTACAATCACGGTTCTGTAGGCAACAGCAAACAGTTTTCCATGAAGGTATTGACCATCTTGTCTCACAGCGGGATAAATATGTTAACAGTTATGTTGATTACTTTTTAAATAATAAGTAGTCTACGTAATTTTTCCCATCTACCTCGTTTTCATTTGATTGCCCCTGATATTACATTTAAAGCCATCAGTTTAAATTATCACAGTGCCCTGTTTTTCACTGTTGAGCTTTGAGACCTTTTGTGCACAGCCTACACATGAAGAAATAAATTGCTTCGTCACCTGTAGAATTAATCATTCACTTTATAGAAAAGTTTCCCAGATAAGAAACTTCTTGAAGATTAAAATTTAGAGTCTGACTGGAACACTATTTTAATGTGTCCAAAAGGATCGTACCTCATCAGTTGTTTTTACATCAGGTTCCATATGCTCTTTCGTAGTTCAGCATTTGAACTTGCCACACACACACACACACACACACACACACACACACACACACACACACACACACACACACACACAGAGTCTGAACTGAATGCAGTATTATTGATGCTGGATAGCAAGTGTTCATTGTAAAGCTGCATGACAAATGAACTGAAATTAAATAGGACCCAGTATTTGCAGATGTGGGTAAGTATTACCTTTGAAAACTGCTATTTTTGTTTTAAGATACAAGTAACACACATATATAAGCAATCTAGTACAACTGAGGTAACCACAGTTTCTTTTTTAAAGGAAACAGCAAAATTCTATCTAACTTACTTGATTGAATTTAGTTGGGATAAGCATTAACCCATTAAGTCCCAAATTAATTCTTTTTTTAAATTGAATTTTTTATTCCATAATTTTAATGTACATAGTGTATGAACCACAATAAGTACAAAAGTAGCCAAAGAATATTTATACATGCTGATATAATGGCCATCCTCAAAATAGGACGCTGGGATCTAACAGTATCGTATAGCATACTAAACTGTATTCAAGTCGTAACTATTTATTTCTAGTGAAATGGTACAAAACACTTCACACACAGTATTACACGGCATTTAACAACACAATATGTTTTTGGTTTCCCATTGCATTTAGCTCTTACACATCTTCTTTGCGTGCTTCTTGTATCAATCATATGACCAATTCCATCAAACCTGATGTCTGGTATCACTTTCAACTGACTTGATGGGTATTCCATTGGACGTCCAATATTCGGTCTTCCAGTGTCCAATTTCAGGTATGTAACTGTAACAGCACGTCTGAAATCCAATAAATCCAGTGCATTTTTCCCATGTACTAGTCTGTAGAAGAGCCAGGCATTTACAAGGGCCATTTCCAGCGTACGTGTAAATAGGACCCAGTACCATTTTTTCCTCTCTAATTACCATTGCATATATTCCAACTAACCAGTCATGATGGTCAACACCTCCCATGTACACATTACATGACTTCAAAACGGCAAGTTGTTGCACTTGTGTCTTCTTACTTAGCTGCTCCCAAAGTTCAACTTTGTCAAAATTTGTACCAATTGTAACACATCTGTTGTCGTGCCATCGAACAAATAAGACTTCACCATTCCTGTCGAACTGGTAGTCATAGTTTCCTCGAACTGTCTTTTTCAGTTCGTTGATGCTCAGTAGTGGACAGTTACCAACTCGATTCTCCCTGACAGTCCCAGTTTCTCGAAAACCCAAATTTCTCAGATGAATCAGAAGATCTCTACTAGTGAAGAAATTGTCAAAGTACAACAATGATTCTCGGGTTTTTCAATGCAGTCCAGCATGTTTAGGACTGCTCTTGATCCCAATAGTAGGTCATCCTTTGCAGTATCTTCTGGATCCTTTCCACAGTATAAATAAAATTTGAAACAGTAGCCACTTGCTCCACAAAGAGACCACAACTTATAGCCAAATCTAATAGGCTTGCCTCGGATAAACTGTTTCAGCCCACTTCGTCCACAGTATTTGACTATCATTTCATCAACGGACAAATTTTCCTCCAATATTACAAATTTTTGAAAATATTCATTTATCATTTTCAAGAGAGGTCTAATTTTGAATCCGCAATCGTGTTTGTTTTCATTGACTAAGTCATTATCTTGAAAATGAAGCAACGTTTTCAACTTCTGATATTTATTCCTTGACATAGCTGTCTTTATAATTGGTATGCCAACATCTTCATCTTCAAACCAGTATAGCTTCTCAGCAGGGAGCTTATGGTAGCCAGCAAAAAGAAGAAATCCGACAAAGACCTTCACTTCTTCAACTGTGAGGATAAAATCCTGCATATTCTTCATATTTACTGCATATCTCACAGTTTCTTTCACTATGAACTCGTATATGTTTTCGTTCATCAGTTCTTCAAATATATCCTTCGAAGTCGAGGAAGAAAGTTGTTCCTTCAATTCCTCTCTCTTTGTGCTGATGTCATGTTCACTAGTTTGAGACAGATTTGTATAAACTGGAGGTATCTTTCTCCAATTGCTTTTCTCACAGTAAGACGCCTCTTCTTCAATTTACTTCTGAAAACTTGGGATGTACACTCCTGGAAATTGAAATAAGAACACCGTGAATTCATTGTCCCAGGAAGGGGAAACTTTATTGACACATTCCTGGGGTCAGATACATCACATGATCACACTGACAGAACCACAGGCACATAGACACAGGCAACAGAGCATGCACAATGTCGGCACTAGTACAGTGTATATCCACCTTTCGCAGCAATGCAGGCTGCTATTCTCCCATGGAGACGATCGTAGAGATGCTGGATGTAGTCCTGTGGAACGGCTTGCCATGCCATTTCCACCTGGCACCTCAGTTGGACCAGCGTTCGTGCTGGACGTGCAGACCGCATGAGACGACGCTTCATCCAGTCCCAAACATGCTCAATGGGGGACAGATCCGGAGATCTTGCTGGCCAGGGTAGTTGATGTACACCTTCTAGAGCACGTTGGGTGGCACGGGATACATGCGGACGTGCATTGTCCTGTTGGAACAGCAAGTTTCCTTGCCGGTCTAGGAATGGTAGAACGATGGGTTCGATGACGGTTTGGATGTACCGTGCACTATTCAGTGTCCCCTCGACGATCACCAGTGGTGTACAGCCAGTGTAGGAGATCGCTCCCCACACCATGATGCCGGGTGTTGGCCCTGTGTGCCTCGGTCGTATGCAGTCCTGATTGTGGCGCTCACCTGCACGGCGCCAAACATGCATACGACCATCATTGGCACCAAAGCAGAAGCGACTCTCATCGCTGAAGACGACACATCTCCATTCGTCCCTCCATTCACGCCTGTCGCGACACCACTGGAGGCGGGCTGCACGATGTTGGGGCGTGAGCAGAAGACGGCCTAACGGTGTGCGCGACCGTAGCCCAGCTTCATGGAGATGGTTGCGAATGGTCCTCGCCGATACCCCAGGAGCAACAGTGTCCCTAATTTGCTGGGAAGTGGCGGTGCGGTCCCCTACGGCACTGCGTAGGATCCTACGGTCTTGGCGTGCATCCGTGCGTCGCTGCGGTCCGGTCCCAGGTCGACGGGCACGTGCACCTTCCTCCGACCACTGGCGACAACATCGATGTACTGTGGAGACCTCACGCCCCATGTGTTGAGCAATTCGGCGGTACGTCCACCCGGCCTCCCGCATGCCCACTATACGCCCTCGCTCAAAGTCCGTCAACTGCACATACGGTTCACGTCCACGCTGTCATGGCATGCTACCAGTGTTAAAGACTGCGATGGAGCTCCGTATGCCACGGCAAACTGGCTGACACTGACGGCGGCGGTGCACAAATGCTGCGCAGCTAGCGCCATTCGACGGCCAACACCGCGGTTCCTGGTGTGTCCGCTGTGCCGTGCGTGTGATCATTGCTTGTACAGTCCTCTCGCAGTGTCCGGAGCAAGTATGGTGGGTCTGACACACCGGTGTCAATGCGTTCTTTTTTCCATTTCCAGGAGTGTATTTGGCAGTGAAGTTTTACATACAGTTTCTTCGTTATTCTCTGATGCAACATAATGTAATTCAATAGCCCCTGGCACATCTGAGTCTTCCACGGTTCCAGTAATATCGTCTGGACCTTCTTCTTCGTCGGTCATACAGTCTACTTCAGGAGGACATACTGTGATATCAATATGGTCTTGATCATCTGACACCGCATTATAGAATGCGCCACTGTTTATTATTTCTTCGTTTGTGAGGTATCTATCTCGTCTGAAGGCCATTATAATCTATATAAAATGAAATGAAATAAAATGTAATAAAATAAAGTGAAATGAAAGAATAATACATTAGCACAAAGTACAGAAAAGGGAATGTGTAAATACCTCTGTCCATCTGGAACTGTATTATTTACTAATGGGTAACATATTCATAAAAATAACTGAAATGATAACACCAAGTCCCAGTGTCCTATTTCAAGTACACCAAATTTTATAACAATGGAAAACAATGAATATAACTCCAATTGAGCTAACAATGCAAGTAGTTTAAAAGACACATTTTTGACCATAAATAATCACATAAAGATCTTTGCCACATATTTCAAATATTACGAAGTTGTTGATAAAGTAAATACCTGTAATAACGAAAAGTGTGCCTTAGTATTCCATAATCAATTAATGGTAGGATTTATTGCTTATAAAAAGCATCAACAAATGACATAGAACAGTAATAGCTGCAAATTAATAATTTATTGTGTATTTATAAATAAATATGTGCTCTGTCCTCAAAATAGGACACTGGTACTTAATGGGTTAATAGTGTTAAGCAATATAGTAATAGTTTATTGTTAATACAGTATACAAATCAGTACATAAAATAAGGGGAAGGCAACCACTCACATGTAGCATATTGAAGTGTCATGACGAAAGATGTTCATGATGTGTAGTAATAAAGAAATGTTGTGTGGAAGATATTATTACAATAAGTGCAGCTGGGAGAACAGTTTGAACCCATTACTTGTACAATACAAGACGGTGAGTGAGCGTCTCCACCTGCCGTATGAGGCTGGTTGTTCCTTGACATGACACTTTTAAGGTTTTCGAAAGACAAGGAGAAAAACAAGAAGGGTCATGCCCGTAATGGACACTGTGTCAAATGACTTTTCAGTTGGCGTATGTAAGGTACTACTTCTTCTCTTGCTTTTGCACAAACCACATAGGCCTATGTATAAGATGATCTGTCAAGCCACTTAGTATATGAGATTGTGTTGTTGTAAAAGTAAATGTGAATACAGAAATTTTAAAATTCAGTTGTTTGCATTATTCGAGTAGCTTGGAGGACAAATAACGCTCTCTTTCAGGATCCACCTGCACACAAGGAGAAGTAGTTCTGTGAAGATTTCTGGAAGACAGCTGGATAAAACTGACTAGCTGGTCCACCTCAGCAAACATCAAGAAAAGGCAGCTGAAAGAAATCTTATTAAAGAAAGATACTGATGTCAAATGTTAGAGTGTTACAGATCACACACAGGAAATGGAGCCCTGAAGCCATATGGAAATACAGTAAAACTTCGTTAACACGAATTCGAAGGGGCCAAAAAAATCAGGAGTTTGTGTTAAAAAATTCGTGTTAAGTGAAAAACACACAAGGTAGAGACGCTTACTTGCTATCCTGCCTTGTTAATGTGATGGGTTCAAGGCTCTCTGCTATCTGTCATATTGATTCAATTCACAGTGGGATGTCCCAACACTTACTACGGACTGTCACAAACATCTTCTGTCATCACGGAAGCCTGGGAGTGGGACATGTCATTCATAAAAATGTCATATCACACTTCAGTAATCATTGGGGTAATTCATAACTGATGTTCAGTTTTTATTCTGTAATTTCCTGGAACTAATTAGAGTCTATGTTGTATACTGAAAATGTATTAATGTATTTATTCTTTAGGCAGAGTAAGGGTGGTAATTTGACACAGTGGTTATCCTAGATGGCTGCTTTTTCTGCTGGCAGTTGATAAATACTGAGCTGATATCTTGTCTCAGTCTTGAATAGATGTGTTTCAAAAACAACAAGGAATTGGTGAATATCATTGCCTTGTTACAGAAGATAATGTCATATGTGTTCTGGCACTTTTATGTGGATAATGTGAACTGATTTATAAGATTGCTGCTAATAAAGGAATACAATGGACAGAACGAATGTGTAGGAAATCAGGAATGGTAGTTACTGGATAAAATAACCTCAAGAGGATTGACTTGTTAGAATGGTGGGTTCATCCTGTTACTTTTTTCTGGTGTCAGCTAAATGATTGTTTGCATTTCCTAGAACTGAGTACTGTCTCTGATTAATGAATGTGAGGTTAGTGTGGATTTATCACTGTGGTTAACTGTGTTTAAAATCAATTATTTCAATATGTGTAACTCTACTCTTAAAGTTTCATTTGCCTTGGAAATAATGGAATATTGGTACCCATCTCTAATTACAGAGGAGGATTCATCTTCTGAAAGTAAAAAGGCCTTACGACCTGAGTCTCCCACATTAGTTGAGGAGCAGAAAGCCATTAAGGAAAGTTTTAAAAATGCTCTTGAAGATACCGATGAAGATGAAGATAAGGGAAGCTGGGGAGGACTATTTCAACAAAGGAAAAAAACAAAAGAAGAACTTGTATGTCACATTGTTCTAATTTCCTGTTTGTAAATATAAATTTGAATTGTTTTAATAGCTGAAACCTATAGTTTAATAATGTATTCTTTTATTTTTATTCATTATTGTCAAAATATTATCTTGACTTCAGGCTTTTTCCATGTATATATTACATTGACAATTATGAGATCCCTCTTTACTATGACACTGTGAAATCCATGTGTTTGGAAAATGAGGGCACTAGGCTAGATATTCGTATCTATATTTTGTCATTACAGCTGAAAATAGAATTTGGAGTGAAACATGTTCATTGTGAAAAACTGATGTTTAAAACACATCCATGTAGTCTGAAGATGGTGTCATTTAAACAGTGAAATAACACATTGGCTATTTCAATATCATAGTCGTGAAAGCCGTAAGTATCTGCTTCATCAACTCTTCCTCGATGATGACCCAGCTGCACATTTACACATACATACACAGATTGTGGCCTCATCAGACCAGGATTATAACCCCAATACTGTGTTTTATTCCTAAGTGCAAGATGAATTAAGGGTGAAGCTGGCTAAGTTAATGAAAGTGAAAACACCTGGCTGTGATGGTATCCACATAGACATTCTTTAGCAACAGCACTGCAGAGTGTACCCTGCTCTTCAGTGCTAAATGAAGAATTGCAAATGGATTAGGTAATCGAATTGTGGAAGACCATGAGAGCAGTAATTATTAAAAAATCTGAAGTCAAGAACTCCTTGAAACATAAATCCTGCAGGTATACTTGAATTATAAACAACCTGGCTGAGGTCTAATGGTGCCTCTTATGTGATAAACTTCAGGCACATGGAGCTACAGGGGCTCAGCCAGTGTATTTCGGTTTCTGACAGAGTAGGTCAATAGATAGTGTCATAAATTAGACACTCAGCATAGTAGACAGAAACACTTGCAAGTTAGCAGTGGCAATTATGATCAATATCACAGTCACCTTCATTATTTTTGGTGGCTTGTATTGACACACTGAATACAGGCATGCTCAGTTAATTTTACCTGAGTGCTTTGGCGGGGGTGGGTCGCACGCTGTCAAACTTGTGCCATGCAACTAAACTAATAGAAAATGAGTAGTTTTTGCAACTGATTCTGAGGGTGGCAAGTTTGTGAATAAAACAAGAAAAATAATTGATTAATGATAAATAACTATTATATTCAATTATGATTGATAATTGGAAGCTGCACCAGTGATTTAAGTTTTGAAGAACTGATTGATTATCCCTCCATTAAAAATATCATAAATAGAATAGTATCCTTACAAAAAGTATGCAGAAACAGTGTTGAAAAAGAAAAGAAGACAATAATAGTATAGTAGAGCTCTGGTAATTCAAGCCCCAATGTTTCGAGGTACCGTGTAATTCGAGCTGGTCTTAAGATAATTAAAATTTTACATGAAACTAGAATAAAAACTCATTTTCATATATTGTCCGCAACTACATTTTATGCACTTTTGAATGTGTTACATTTGAACTTTCCTTCAATTTTATTATACGATAAAGGTAAAACTGTTCGACTTAGGGTTTTCATTTTTAATGCACAGAAATAACCTCAGCTGCAGATTGCTAATGCATTTCTATTACAGATGGACAGGTACCATTTGGTTTCAAGGGGTGCCTTTGCTCTTTCTTTCTCAACCCTCCACTAACTGGGACCAACTGACAATCAGTTGTACAGTGCATACCATCTTTATTGTTACCCCTAATGTTGTGCCTACTCAGCACCAGTATGCATAAGTAACAGTCCAATACACATTTGACAACATTAGCTGACATTGTTCTATGTACTGTAGTTGGTTGTGTAGTAACATCTGTAATGTAGTGAGCCCACGTGCGTCACTTATTTTAAACTTTTGTGTGTATGTACAGTGTACTGTACATATGCAACTGTGTTTTGTAATGTTTTAATTCTTACATTACAATGAGTGCTAGGAGAAGGAGAAAATTTGTGCCATTGAATATGAAACTGGAGACTTTGAAAAGATGAAACAAAGGAGAACATTAAAAAACTTGGTGTTGAGTATGAAGTTGATGAAATGATACCTGGAGATTGGCATAGAAACAGAGACAAAATTGAGAAGTTTTCATCAAACAAGTGTTCTGTTTCGTCATTTGAATGGAAGACAATGAAGAAATCTGAGTATGAAAAAATGAGAAGCCTTTTTGTTTAGTTTACTCAACAAAGACAAAAAGGAAATCCATTTTTACAGCCTATTCTCTAAGGAAAAGCTGTATTTTTTAGAAATGAGTTAAAGGAAGGTGAGGATGATTTTACTGCAAGTTCAGGATGGTTGGGCAGGTGGAAGAAGTGATACAACATAAGGCAGCTTGAAATTAGTGGTGAAAAACTTTCTGAGGGTTCTCAAACTGTTACATAGTCTTGTCAGAAATTAAGAAAAATTATACAAGAAGAAAATCGTACTCTTGATCGATCGTATAACTGTGATGAAACAGGGCTCAATTATAAAATGCTTCCATCTAAAACCCTAGCTTCAGAAGAAGAAAAGTGTGCCCTGGGCTACAAAAAATTTAAAGAGAGCTTAATAGTTCTTGCTGCATTGAATGCAAATGGAGGCCATAAACTGAGGCTGCTGGTAACAGATATGTCTGTTAAGCCTAGAGCTTTAAATAATATCACTGCTTCTGCACTGCCTATTAAATATGTCCATTGAAAATCTGCTTGGATGAACAAAAATATTTTTAAGAAGTGGATTTTCAAATATTGTGTTCTAGAGATCAAAAGATACCTAAAGAAAAAATGCTTGCATTCCAAAGCAATCTGAATGCTTGAGAATGCTAGTTTTTACTTAGAAAAGGAAGAGTTACCATGTAATGGTATTTACACATTCTTCTTATCCCCTAACATGGTAAATATAATGCAGCCTGTGGACCAAGGTGTTTTAAAATGCCTTAAAAAATGGCATCATTGTTGTTTGCTTCAGACGCTTCTACAAACAACAGAAAGTGAATGAACCATCGAAGAATTTCTTTAAAAAACTATCAAAAAAGATGTAGTCTACAGAATAGCAGATTCATGGCTTGAAATAATGGGGGAGATACTAAAAAAGTCTTGGAACCAGATTTTACGGAATGAAACAGATACCTACAGCACAGACAAAAATGACTTACCCTTGACAGAGCTTGATAATGCTGGTTGTACAAATGTGAATGCGAGTGATGTTTCAGAATGGATGCACAGTGATGAACAGTTTCAAGTGACCTATCTTGCAATTGTTGAAATGGTTAGTGAACCAGTTGAAGACAGTGACAACAAGGAGTTGCCTGAAGAAACTGTACCAGTGATCACTCACACCAAGGGTTTGGCTGTGCTAGATGTGGCATTGCATTATATTGAGCAACAAGCGAAAGCTACTCTAACTGACACCATGCTTCTTAGAAGACGGTGCGTCATTGAGGCTAAAAAATGAGGTTCTGGTTTAAAACAAATGACTATGGACAATTTGTTTAAAATGTAATGTATATTTTTGCAACTTGGGAATGTGTGCCCTTGTATGTACACAGAACGCAGGTATGCACTGTATTGTTTTTATTTATTTTTCATCATTATTGTTGTCATTAAACATTTATTCATGATTTACCCATTGATTTAGTAATATTTCTGTATTATCTGAGTTTTTTGTAATTCAAGGTAGCCTCAGCCCCAGGTAACTTGAATTACAGGGGTTCTACTGTGAATGTGAAGTTAAATTTCCATATGTGTGACCAGAGTGCAGGTGGATTTCCTTGACCAACTCTTATTGCAAATGTGGGTAATATAAAGCCCCATAGCACAGTAGCTATTCATAAACCACCAGCTAACCCATACAGTTAGTAGTATGTTATTCAAATTATAATTTTTTTAAGCATAATGAAGTTTTCTAGGGTAACCAGTAACAATTATTAAAAGATATGGAAGTAATTCTAAGTCCTGTTCTGCACACAGTGACACACTCACGAAATTGGGAGTGCCTACAGGCTCCATGGTTCTAAGTTGAGACCCCTATCAATTTTTTCTAAGTTAAAAGCTAAAGTAGTGAGTGGCCACTTGCCACCCAATTTCCATCACTTGACTACTGCAAAACACCTCAGATAGATCCATGTGCACAAGTTAATGTCTCGTCAACTCTGAATAGAAATGATCCTCAGCATGCCTGAGTGTGACTTTTTACATGCTAAGACGAGCTCGCTGAAATACAGCAACATAAACAAATTGATATACCTTTTAAATTACAAGTAAATTATTTATAATAGATACATGTTAAAAGGCACACCTTTTTTTGTAGGTCATTTTCCGATCTTATAAAATAACCTAATTCTAATGGTTCATTCATAAACAATATAAGTACATATCATGCACAAATCTGCTTAGTACTTACAACAGAGAAAACACACTGAAATATATGAATGTGCATTAACATGGCTTGTTCATAAGGAACATCTTTATGTAATGGTGATTTCAGAATGAGTATAAGTTGCACCTTTTACAATTAGTTAAATAACACATCAAGCTAAGCACTATACATATGGACATATTGGAAAACAGGACAAAGATATAGTTACAATGTACTGCATTCATTATGATTGTGTGGGTGGAGGAATCAGTCTGACAGATCTGCATAATTAGATGTTATTAAAATACTCCATCATTTAGGCTGTATTTCAGATAGCAATGAGTGACAATTTGTGACTATAGCTGACTCCCTCAGCTATCATTTTATATCTTGACAGTAATTATCACTCAGTGTGTTTACTAGTTATTAATTTTTCATAGGGTTTTCTAATAATGTTAATAAATTGTGCTGATATAGCTTGTAAATTTTTGTAGCATAATTATCATTCAAGTGGTAATGTTCACTGTCACGATCTCCCTGGTTATGTATGAATTACTAGTAAAACATTCCTGTGACATTGTTACTTAATTTCAGAACTGTCGGCCTTAGTCATCTGTCCTATAGATTCAAACTCCTCCATCTTTGCCATGTTCAAACCCAGACGATACTTCTCATGTGTATCATGACGATACCTCTGTGCCAAGGCAATCCCATTCCTGATGTCCAGGCAGAGCATCAAGGAATCCTCAGAACCTTAGGTCCCCTACAAAACCTTTCACCTGACTCCATCAACCTCCTGACCCCACCGACACCACGCACCCCTACCTTCTACCTACTTCCTAAAATTCACAAACCCAATCATCCCGTCCGCCCCATTGTAGCTGGTTACCAAGCCACCAAAGAACGTATCTCTGCCTACGTAGATCAACACCTCAACCCATTACATGCAGTCTCCCATCCTTCATCAAAGAGACCAACCACTTTCTCGAACGCCTGGAATCCTTACCCAATCTTTTACCACAGGAAACCATCCTTGTAACCATTGATGCCACTTCCTTATACACAAATATCCCGCACGTCCAGGGCCTCGCTGCGATGGAGCACTTCCTTTCACGCCGATCACCTGCTACCCTACCTAAAACCTCTTTCCTTATTACCTTAGCCAGCTTCATCCTAACCCACAACTTCTTCACTTTTGAAGGCCAGACATACCAACAATTAAAGGGAACAGCCATGGGTACCAGGATGTCCCCCTCGTACGCCAACCTATTTATGGGTCGCTTAGAGGAAGCCTTCTTGGTTACCCAAGCCTGCCAACCCAGAGTTTGGTACAGATTTATTGATGACATGTGCATAATCTGGACTCACAGTGAAGAAAAACTCCAGAATTTCCTCTCCAACCTCAACTCCTTTGGTTCCATCAGATTCACTTGGTCCTACTCCAAATCTCATGCCACTTTCCTCGACATTGACCTCCATCTGTCCAGTGGGCAGCTTCACACATCCGTCCACATCAAACGCACCAACAAGCAACAGTACCTCCATTTTGACAGCTGCCACCCATTCCATATCAAACAGTCGCTTCCCTACAGCTTAGGTCTTCGTGGCAAACGAATCTGCTCCAGTCCTGAATCCCTAAACCATTACACCAATAACCTGGAAACAGCTTTCGCATCCCGCAACTACCCTCCTGACCTGGTACAGAAGTAAACAGCTAGAGCCACTTCCTCATCCCCTCAAACCCAGAACCTCCCACAGAAGAACCCCAAAAGTGCCCCACTTGTGTCAGGATACTTTCTGGGACTGGTTAAGACTCTGAATGTGGCTCTCCAGCAGGGATACGACTTCCTCAAATCCTGCCCTGAAATGAGATCCATCGTTCATGAAATCCTCCCCACTCCACCAAGAGTGTCTTTCCGCTGTCCACCTAACCTTCGTAACCTCTTGGTTCATCCCTATGAAATCCCCAAACCACCTTCCCTACCCTCTGGCTCCTACCCTTGTAACTGCCCCGGTGTAAGACCTGTCCCATGCACCCTCCCACCTCCTGTAACCCGGAAGGTGTACGCGATCAAAGGCAGAGCCACATGTGAAAGCACCCACGTGATTTACCAACTGACATGCCTACACTGTGAAGCCTTCTATGTGGGAATGACCAGCAACGAACTGTCCATTCGCATGAAAGGACACAGGCAGACAGTGTTTGTTGGTAATGAGGATCACCCTGTGGCTAAACATGCCTTGGTGCATGGCCAGTACATCTTGGCACAGTGTTACACCGTCCGGGTTATCTGGATACTTCCCACTGACACCAACCTATCAGAACTGCGGAGATGGGAACTTGCCCTTCAATATATCCTTTCTTCCTGTTACCCACCAGGCCTCAATCTCCGCTAATTTCAAGTTGCCACCACTCATAACTCACCTGTCATTCAACAACATCTTTGCCTCTGTACTTCCGCCTCGACTGACATCTCTGCCCAACCTCTTTGCATTTACTTATGTCTGCCTGTGTCTGTATATGTGCGGATGGATATATGTGTGTGTGCGAGTGTATACCTGTCCTTTTTTCCCCCTAAGGTATGTCTTTCCGCT
Organism: Schistocerca serialis cubense; assembly: GCF_023864345.2. Lineage (NCBI taxonomy): Eukaryota > Metazoa > Arthropoda > Insecta > Orthoptera > Acrididae > Schistocerca > Schistocerca serialis. The sequence goes on along the minus strand of NC_064643.1, from coordinate 609,236,077 downwards.
CCCGGGATTGGAATGACTCCTTACCCTCTCCCTTAAAACCCACATCCTTTCGTCTTTCCCTCTCCTTCCCTCTTTCCTGATGAAGCAACCTTGGGTTGCGAAAGCTTGAAATTTGTGTGTGTGTTTTTTGTATTATCTCTGTCAACATACCAAGCTTTCGTTTGGTAAGTTACAGCATCTTTGTTTTTAGATATGTTTTTCCCACGTGGAATGTTTCCCTCTATTATTTTCATATTGTGTTTAATATCATATGACAGTGATGTCCACTGAGACAAGTTGGCAGAGATGCTACTAGTTTCAAAGTCAAAAACTTTTGGATACTCTCAAATGGGATATGTAATATGTATAGGATAGGTGTGTCCTGTTAATACACTAGGCACACTTGCTGGAGTGCTTGTGTATGAAACCACCAGCTAACAACATTCAGATTCCTGCGTATCATCTGAGTTTTCTTTGTTTGTGCTGTGGACTTCACCCTTGAACTCTCAACTGAGCCTGCGAGTGCTTGTATTCTACTTTAGTTACCAGTTAGTTCTCAGTTCACTTTGTGAATATTTTGCTGGCAAAGCTAGGCTGAAAAATGGGGTTGTGGATTCCGACACCGACTACTGCAAGTTATTAAGTTATATAGCTGACAGGTGCACAGTTGTGTTTCATATTACTTTAATTTTCACTTTGCACAACCCCCAACATTTACACAGTTAAATGGCCAGTGCACTATTGTTTAAACTTTCCAAAGCCTCATTAATAGTTTGTAGGCAAACCTCCATATACTGCTACAATTGCCTACTGATGAACATCTACAAGCAGTAAAACCTAACCAGAAAGTCCACAGTTCTTGAAGAAGAATCAGGAACGTATGAAGCAGCCACTGTCATTGGTTTTTACACACGGCCCAATTGTTTAACACTTACTTCACAGTTAAATTTAAGCATTGTTATTGTTCTAACCAGCACAGGTTGCTCACATGAAATTCTGCTGTGGACTGACTGTCTCGTGACCAAAAATTGTGCCCTTATCCCTTATATGTCCTCACAATAATAGGTGCTGAAAATACACATTGTTTAAAGTTAAATTTACAGAAATTACAACTAAAACTGAACTCACTCAATTAATTACCGCTGTCAAATAAACACGTTAACATGTATACCTTGTACACTTGCTGTTATTACAGGGTGCCACACTTCCTTTTTACTTACCATGTGATCTTCATACAACAGATCCTCATTAATCCTTTCCCTGGAAAAACTATCATCCTGTTTACCAAATTGATTATCAGACGCAGTCTAATGACAGCTAGCATGGTCCTCATCCTCTTTACGCCTCCCAAACTCTAACTCTTCATTAAGCCTAATATTATCCACCTTTGTTCTATCTTTACTTACCACATGGCCATCATTATCAATTATAACTTCAAATACCTCATTGTCATCACTACCGGATTCATCACTGCTATAGACATTACAACTTCCTGTCAGAATCAGACCCTCTGTCAGTTTCACTGTCCTCACATATATGGATAATTAGTTGATCCTTGTTTCCAGTATTAGACCATAAGGTGAACCACCTGACTTCCTCATGTTTTCTTAAAAATTCAGCATCCATTTCAACACTTTGCACATCCTGAACAACATTAACACACTCTGTTTCATCACTTAATTTTATTATAGTAAGTTCCTCCTCACCTTTTATGGGATAAACATTGCTACACACACCATCATTCAACATGTCACTGTAATTAGAGATTACACTCATCTTACTACATTACCCTGATTTTTATAACATAGCTTTCTCTTTAGCCTTTTTATCTCACACAATTGATTGAAGGGTATAATGTGTACAATTTTACAGGAGAAAGAAGAAGAAGATTATCTTGAATGGCTGAAGGGGCAGAGAGAAGAACTTGCTGACAAAGAAGCAGAATCTGATCTGAAATACTTGCATGTTTATTGGAATGATCCTAAGCTGGATGAAAATGAAGTATTTCTTCGTGATTATCTTCTCAATAAAAGGTATATATTTCTTATTATTTGTGATTCCTTATAAAAATATTAATGACTGAGAGAAGGAATGGATGACTCATTTCCCACACGAGCATATTATTCAAAAGTGTGAAAGTTATCATATTTGACTTATCTCTGATGTCTAAAATTATTGTCAAAATGCACCACAGAAGTGTTGTGACAGTGCCACGAGATTTAAAAGTGCCGCTATGTCAGTACGCGAACACGGCGATAAAGGCGCTGCGCAGCTCGGCTGAGCGCGGGAGCGCCACCTAGCTATGAACGGCGCCGGCCGCATGTCACGGCACGGCAGTTGAGTGACAGATACGGAGTTGGTAGTATGAAACTCACGATTGTTTCTATGTTTGTATATCGACACAAATTATTAGTGAATTAAAGGTTATAACACTTATTGGCGACGAGGATGGGATATTATTTTTTCCTGCGTTGGGGAATTGTGCATTCGTGTCTGGGCAGACATGGAACAGCTTCTGCAATCGCTCATTGAACAACAAACGCAGCTGACGGCTGCTATTCAGGCGTTGTCGACGTCGCTTACTCATCGTCTGTCTTCCGCTTCTCCACCTCCGTTCCCTCCTTACGACGAGGCCGCTGAAGACTGGGAGGATTATGAGAAGCGTTTGCGGCAACACTTTTTGGCTTTCGGCGTTGTCGACGCTCCTATGTGTAAGTCGTTATTTCTATCTTGGATTTCCCCACGGATCTATCAGCTGCTATCTCAGTTAGCCCCTCTGCGGGAACCTGCCTCTCTGTCCTTCCAAGAAATGTGTCACTTATTGTCTAACTATTACCGAAAAAACACACAAGTCATTGCCGCCCGCGTGGCGTTCTACAGGTGTCGTAAACAGCCCCATCAATCTTACCGGGCTTGGGCGGCGGAACTACATGGTCTGAGTAGGAAATGTCAGTTTGTCACGGACACTCATCATGAGTCTTATGCTGATTCAATGGTTACGGATGCTATTCTACGGCTTGCTCCTGATAAAGAAGTTTGACAACGTGCCTTACAACTGCCAAACCCGTCGTTGTCGGAAGTTCTAAGCATCGCTCAATCTTTTGAAGTGTCTCACGCTGCTGGTGCGCAAATAGACGCGTGGTGTGATGTAGGCGCTATACAGACCACTTTCGACATGGACAATTTGCCTGTTTCCCAAGGGACCGACGATGTGGCGGCGGTTCACTCACGTCAACAACGTCGCGTTGGGCCGCCACGCTCGCAGCAAAAACAGCAGCCACAGAAGCAGGTTCGTTCCGCTCTTCCTTCTTGTCCATGTTGTTTCATACAGCATGACAGGGCCGCATGTCCAAAACGTTGGGCCACGTGTAATTCATGTAGGAAAAAAGGCCTCATTGCTTCTGTGTGTCAGCCCCCTAAAGTTCCTGTCGACGAGGACGAGGCATCGGACATGGATGTTAACTGTGTGCTTTCTCAAACAAATAAGTTGTTGGTTACTGTTCATGTTCTGGATAAAGACATTCGCATGCAAGTGGACACTGGCTCTGCAGTAACTCTCATTAATTCTCGCACGTATTTGGAGTTGGGCTCCCCTCCCTTGTCTCCAGTTACGCGAAATCTGAGGACTTATAATAAACAGAAAATTCCTATCGTTGGCCAGTTTGATGCTTCCACTGCCTACAAGTCTGTTGTTCGGCCCCTCACGTTTTATGTGGTGAATCATGCGGGCACCGAAAATCTGTTCGGTTATGATGCTTTCCAGTTGTTTGGGTTCTCCATTGATGATGATGTGCACCTCATATCTGAGGATATTCCGTATCAACAGCTGGATGGATTGTGTTCTGAATTCTCATCCGTGTTCTCTGCTGGTCTGGGTTGTGCCAAGGATTTTGAAGCCCACATTACTCTTAAACCTACAGCTCGCCCTAAGTTTTTCTGGGCATGCCCTATTCCGATGGCGTTGCGTGCACCTGTCAAGGCTGAGATAGACAGGTTAACAGCTTCAGGGATTCTCCTTCCTGTTACCTCCAGCGAATGGGCATCGCCAACCGTGGTGGTTTCTAAACCAAACGGGAGTCTGCGATTGTGTGGCGATTTTAAAGCCACTGTCAACGCTCAGAGCCTCATTGACACTTATCCTCTTCCCCGTCCTGAGGAGTTATTTACCAAGCTCGCTGGGGGCCAGTTCTTTTCCAAACTTGACTTATCAGAGGCGTACCATCAGTTGCCGTTGGATGCGTCTTCCAAGGAATTTCTCGTCATCAACACTCCTTGTGGGTTGTATCAGTACCAGCGGTTACCATTTGGTGTCGCTAGCGCGCCGGCCATTTTTCAGCGGTTTTTGGAACAACTCACCGCTTCCGTTCCTGGCTGCATCAACTACCTGGATGACATTGTTGTCACGGGGACCTCCACTGAGGAGCACCTTCGCAATTTGCGTTCATTATTTCGGGTTCTGCATTCGGCTGGGTTGAAGTGCAATCTGGACAAGTCACAGTTCTTCCAACCCTCCATTGTGTATCTTGGTTTCCACTTGTCCCGTGAGGGTATACGTCCTCTACGTCAGCACGTTGCGGCCATTACCGCTGTACCCCGGCCGTCTACGGTCAAAGAACTTCAAGCGTTTCTAGGCAAGATTGCTTATTATCACAAATTCATTCCATCCGCGGCGGAGGTGGCTCATCCTCTGCATCATCTGTTACGCAAAATCGTTCCTTTCTGTTGGTCCGACGAGTGTGAGCAGGCTTTTGTCCGCCTGAAGGCTCATTTGCAGTCGGCGCCTTGTGTTGCCACATTCCGTCCGGGTCAGCACTTGGTTCTGGCGACTGACACGTCACAGTATGGCCTAGGGGCTGTTCTCGCCCATCGGTATGAGGATGGGTCGGAACGACCCATCGCCTATGCTTCCAAGACCCTCAACGATGCCCAACGGCGTTACTCTCAAATCGAAAAGGAGGCGCTTGCTATCATTTATGCTCTAAAAAGTTCAGCGTTTTTTTGTATGGTTCTAAGTTTCACCTCATCACCGACCACAAGCCGCTGGTCTCTCTGTTCAGCCCCTCGGCGTCGCTTCCGGATAAGGCAGCTCACCGCTGCAACGTTGGGCCTTATACTTGTCTCGTTTTCACTATGAGATTCACTATCGCCCCACGGCCCAGCACGCCAACGCTGACGCGTTGTCGCGTTTGACGATGGGCCCCGACCCGGTTTTCGATCGAGGGTTTTCCGCTTACAGGTTCGCAGGTCGCGTCGTCTACTGCGTGGGACCCGGTCCTACGTCAGGTGATCGGTTTTGTTCAACGGGGTTGGCCGGACAGGACCAAGGGCCGGGCATCGGATCCCCTTCGCAACTACCATGCCTTGCGCCTTCGTCTGTCTGTTCGTGAGGGTGTTGTTCTTCTGGCCACGGCTGGCGCATCTCCGCGGGTCGTGGTGCCAGCTTCTCTTCGCAAAGATGTTCTCAAACTATTGCATGAAGGCCATTGGGGGATTTCTCGGACTAAGTCCCTGGCCCGCAGGCATGTTTATTGGCCCTGTATCGATTCGGACATCACCCACATGGTCGCTGCGTGTGGTCAGTGTGCTCAACAACTGGCTGCACCCCGTACAATGCCTTCTCCCTGGCCTGATCTGGCGCAGCCATGGGAACGGGTGCACGCTGACTTTGCCAGCCCCTTCCTCGGCACTTATTGGCTACTGTTGATTGACGCCTTCTTGAAGTTCCCGTTTGTTGTTCGATGTCCGTTGCCCACCACTGCGGCGACGATGCTGGCTTTGTCCAAAATCTTTGCGCTAGAAGGTCTTCCATCCACAATTGTCACGGACGATGGCCCTCAGTTCTCTTCGCAGGCCTTCCGTGATTTTTGTACTGGACTCGGGATTCATCATGTTGCAGCACCGCCATTCCATCCCCAATCGAATGGGGAGGTCGAGCACCTTGTCCGCACTTTCAGAAGCCAGATGAAAAAATTCCTTACTGATTTTTCTACCGATGACGCTCTGTTGCACTTTCTGAGTTCTTATCGCTTCACGCCTCTGGGTGATCGCAGCACTGCTGAACTCTTGCATGGCCACCAACCACGCACTCTACTGCACCTGCTTCACCCTGTCAGGCCTAGTACTGTGTCCCCTAATGCGGGAAAATACTCGGTGGGCGTCGACGTGTGGGCACGAGGTTATGGATCTCGCCCTAAATGGATTCCAAGGCTGCTCAAGGCTCTTTGCGGCCGCCGGCTTTGTGAAATACGTACGGACGACAGCATGGTTGTTCGCCATTACGACCAGATGCGCCCACGAGTGGTGGCCATGCCAGTGCCACCGCCCCTTCTTTCGCCTCCACCAGCCCGAGAAGCCAGTCCTGTCGCTGCTGCCGATCTCCCGTGCGTGTTGCTGCAGCCAACGTCGCTGCCGCTTCCGAGTACGCCGGAACCGGCCCCAGTCGCGACGCCGCTTTCTCCGGGACCCATCTCACTGGAGCACACCCCCAGGTCCATGACACCTATGGATGCTGCTCCGGAGTTTTCACCCATCATCTTGTCCAGGAGGCACGTTCCACGCACAAGCTTCCGTCCTGACATTTTCGACCATATTCTCGTGTTTCTCCGCGGGATCTTCTCGGGGTCTCCCAAGAGGCCATGGATGTCTCCGCACTGTCCGTGTCTCCAAGGAAGTGAGTGTCTTTTTTTTTTTTTTTTTTTTCAAGGGGGGAAAAGTGTTGTGACAGTGCCACGAGATTTAAAAGTGCCGCTACGTCAGTACGCGAACACGGCAATAGAGGCGCTCTGCAGCTCGGCTGAGCGCGGGAGCACCACCTAGCTATGAACGGTGCCGGCCGCATGTCACGGCACGGCAGTTGAGTGACAGATACGGAGTTGGTAGTATGAAACTCACGATTGTTTCTATGTTTGTATATCCACGCAAATTATTAGTGAATTAGAGGTTATAACAAAAAGATTGTGTCTTATAGTGTTGGAAAGGCTTGTGCAATTGTACAGTTACATACAGTTACCACACATATAATAATCATTCACCCCCCCCCCCCCCCCCCCCCCCCCCCCCCCCCCCCCCCAAGCGGCTTTAAGAGATTAGTAGTGAAGGCAGCAGAGGATCAGATAGGCAAAATGACAAATCCCATTAGAAATCCCTGGATAACGCACGAGATTTTCAGTGTAATTGTAGTAGGAAAGTTCTGGTGGAATGTAAATACTTGAGGAGTAAAGGCGATCAATCATTGAAAAGCAGAAGCATTGAGGATATATATATATCCCTGGGCAAGGCCCACATGCAAGACCTACCCAGTCCACTTAACCAGCACTTCCTACTCCAGTCCTGTTACAGGCTTATCCTATCCCATTAGTGTCAGGGCAACCCATGAAAGTAGCCATGTCATATACCAACAGTGTTGCAATCACTGCATAGATTTTTATGTCTGTATGACAGCAAACCAGCTGTTCATCAGAATGAATGGCCACTGCTAAATGTGACCCGAAACATCCAGTGACACAACATGCATCTGAGTACAACATTGTCGATTTTGATGGCTACTTCACTACTCAGGCCATCTGGATCCTTCTCTCCAGCCCTAGCTTTTCTGAACTATGCATATGGGCATTATTCTTGCAACACATCCTTCACTCTCATAACCCTCCTGGTCTCAGTCTCCATTAACTCACTATCCCCACACCCTCCACCCAACAGTTTCCCCTTCCTCTGTCTCATCACTTCCTGCCAATCACATCTCCATGTCACCTTCATCATGTACCACTGACCAATCGCTTTGACACCCATAGATCACATGCCTAGCTCATGCATGTGCTACTCCTCCCTTCCACATTAATAGCCAGCAATCTAACTGCCTTTCTCCAAGACACTAGTTGCCCACCCCTAACTCTCTTACTGCCTGCCTCTCCCTCTATCCACTCCATGTACACAACCGCCATCCTATCTGAGACCACTTGCCGTACTTTGTGCAGCCAGCCAGCACTGTGTAGGGGCATAGGCAGGTGCATACGAATGTACGTGTGTGTGTGTGTGTGTGTGTGTGTGTGTGTGTGTACTCTAGCTTGAGAAAGGATTTATTCCGATAACTGGAAAGTTTCCTTCTTTTTTGTGTCTGCCTATCGACTGTTCAGTAATTCTGCATTTCAGTGAGTGGTCTACTTTATTCCTAAAATATTTATAGAAATATTCATTCTAATTGACAAAATCAGAAAATACAAAAATACAGCAAATGAAGCAGGAGAAATGGTATACAGACATCTATAAAACGAGATTGACAGGAAGTGAAAATTAGCAATGAAGGAATGACTAGAGGATAGTTGAGAGGTTGTAGAAGCATGCAGGGCTCTGGGAAAGATAAATGCAGCATATAGGAAAATTAAAGAGACCTTTGGAGGAAAAAAAGAAGCACTTGCATTAATATTAAGAGCATGGCTGGCAAGGAGGTGGAAGGATGAAAGGTAGAAGGAATATACAAGGGTGTGTGTGTAAGGAAAACAAACTTGAAGCCAGTACATAAAAAGAGAAAATGACATAAATAAGGATGAAGTGGGAGGTACGATACTGCAAGAAGAATTTAACAGAACTCTAAAAGACTTAAGTCAAAACCAATTCCTCGGAGTAGATAATATTCACTCAAGAACATGAAGATTCTTGGGAGAGTCATCCATGTCAAAATTATTCCACCTGGTGTGCTACGTATATGAGATAGGCAATATACTTTCAGACTTCAAGAAAAATTTAATAATTCCATGCCAAAGAAGGCAGGTGCTGATGGGGGAAGATATTACAAACTATGAGTTTTATAAGTTATGATTTCAAAATACTGACACAAATTACATTCAGCAAATAGAAAAACGGATAGTAACAAGCCTTTGGGAAGATCAGTTTTGGTTCTGGGTACACAAGATACCTTACTGACCCTTCATCTTATTGTAGAAAATAGACTGAAGAATACCAAAACTACATTCATAGCTTTTGTAGATTTAGAGAAACCTTTTGACAGTGTTAACTGAAACACACTCTTTGCAATTCGGGAGATAGCAGGTGTAAAATTCAGGGAGCAGAAACTTACCTACAACTTGTACAGAAACCAGACTGCTGTGTAAGAATCAAAGGACATGAAAGGAGGCCAGTAATTGAGAAGGGAATGAATCAGATGAATAGTGAAGGAAAACATCAAGAAATCTGAAGTGGAAATGAAAGATAAGGGAAAAGACATAAAAACTTGGAGGTTAATGGACTTGCAAGATCTGTTGAAAGTAATGGATAGTGTCTTTGATAGGTGAACATCAATAAAAAGCAAAACAAGCATAATATAATGTAGTTTAATTAAATCAGATGATGCAGGAAATTAGACTGAAAAATGAAACATTAAAATAGTCAGTGAGTTTTGCAATTTTGGGAGCATAAAAACTGCCAATATCCAAAATTGAAACTGTAGCTGCCATCAGTCTGGAGATTGGTTGCATCAGCATACCTTTAACATGCCAGAATCATCATTCATGTGATTGATTGGTCATAAAATCGTTTGCACAGTGTGTATGTTTAGGTGGGTTTTGTTTGTACTTTGTGTGCAAATTAGCTTCCTTGTTGTTGCTGGGTCAGCGGTTGTGTGTGTTCAGCTGATGGTGCCAGACAGCTTTACTGAGATGCAGGGGTTCCCTGATATTTGCATTGTTTGTGCATTTTAGAGTGTAATAGGTGGTTAGGTGTCCCTAGTAAAGAGTGTCTTTGGGCAACTATGTTTCCACTTATGGTAGTGTTCGTAGTTTTCCAGATTTAGGATGAAGGAGTTGTTCGAGTGTCTTGAGTTTCTGTACAGTTGTGTGATGAGTTTTTTGAATACCTCCGAGAGAGTCTTGAGATGGTATTTATTGTGAAGGTGTATGATGTGTTTGTCTCACAGAGCATTGGTTATGATACATAAACCTTGTTCTGTATGACCTGTAAGTGGTGCAGGCATTTTGGAGCTGCGTAACCCTAGACTGGAGCTGTTAACATGATCAGAGATCTAATCATATCATTACATGGACCACAACACCCTCATATTCAGTGTGCTTTGTCTTTTAATCATTGGGTAAGTTATTTGAGCCTCAAGTGTGTTCAGTTGGCAATGTATTATATGTTAGTCAGTCAGTTACATTCCTGTCCAGGCAGACACTGAGGCACCTGACTTTCTCGTGGACACGTGTTGAGCATGTATGTAGTATTATTCAACTGCAGTGCTGATGCTTGTGCAGTTGTTTCGATCTATGAGTGAACAAAACTGCTTCGTACATCTCGATGTTTATCTTAACAGGCCAATGTTCCAATCGAAGCCTGGCAGTTCTGAGTGCTGTTCGTAATAGTGCGTTGAGGTTCCATGGCTTGCAGTCTTGGATGGTGATGTGATCTGCATATATGGCAGCCATCGTACACTACGTGATCAAAACTATCTGGACACCCCCAAAAACATCCGTTTTTCATATTAGGTGCATTGTGCTGCCACCTACTGCTAGGTACTCCATATCAGCGACCTCAGTAGTCATTAGAAATCGTGACAGAGCAGAATCGGGCATTCCGCCAAAGTCACGGGCTTCGAACGTGGTCAGGTGATTGGGTGTCACTTGTGTCATATGTCTGTATGCGAGATTTCCACACTCCTAAGCATCCCTAGGTCCACTGTTTCCAATGTGATACTGAAGTAGAAACGTGTAGGGACACATACAGCACAAAAGGGTACAGGCCGACCTCATCTGTTGACTAACAGAGACCACTGGCAGTTGAAGAGGGTCGTAATGTGTAATAGGTAGACATCTATCCAGACCATCACTCGGGAATTCCAAACTGCATCAGGATCCACTGCAAGTACTATGACAGTTAGGCAGGAGATGAGAAAACATAGATTTCATGGTCGCGAAGCTGCTCATAAGCCACACATCACACTGGTAAATTTCAAGTGATGCCTCGCTTGGTGTAAGGACCCTAAACACTGGATGATTGAACAGTGGAAAAATGTTGTATGGAGTTACGAACCACGGTACATGATACGGCGATCCGATGGCTGGGTGTTGGTATGGCGAATCCCGGGTGAACGTCATATGTCAGCGGGTGTAGTGCCAACAGTAAAATTCAGAGGTGGTGAGGTTATGGTGTGGTCGTGTCTTTCATGGAGGGGGCTTACACCCCTTGTTATTTTGTGTGGCACTATCACAGCTCAGGACTACATTGATGTTTTAAGCACCTTCTTGCTTCCCACTGTTGACGAGCAATTCAGGGAAGCAATTGCACCTTTCAACACGATTGAGCACCTGTTCATAATGCATGGGCTGTGGCGGAGTGTTTACACGACAATAACATCCCTGTAATGAACTGGCTTGCACAGAGTCCTGATCTGAATCCTATAGAACACCTTCGGGATGTTTTGGAACCCTGACTTCATGCCAGGCCTCACCAACCGACATCAATACCTCTCCTCAGTGCTGCACTCTGTGAAGAATGGGCTGCCATTCCACAAGAAACCTTCCAGCACCTCATTCAATGTATGCCTGTGAGAGTGGAAGCTGTCATCAAGGCTAAGGGTGGGCCAACACCATATTGAATTCCAGCATTACTGATGGAGGGCGCCACGAACTTGTAAGTCATTTTCAGCCAGGTGTCCGGAAACTTTTGATCACTTAGTGTATATTGTGTGGTTGGGATGTCATTGAACAAGAGAGGCCCCAGAAAAAAATGGCTCTGAGCACTATGGGACTCAACTGCTGTGGTTATAAGTCCCCTAGAACTTAGAACTACTTAAACCTAACTAACCTAAGGACAGCACACAACACCCAGCCATCACGAGGCAGAGAAAATCCCTGACCCCGCCGGGAATCGAACCCGGGCGTGGGAAGCGAGAACGCTATCGCACGACCACGAGATGCGAGAGGCCCCAGAATGGTAGGTGTTAGTGAAGTAGGAATGTAAGACGAGTCCGTCAAGGAAACCAGCATCACTGAGTTTGCAAATGAGGCTGTTCTGCCAGAGACAGTCAAAAGCCTTTTCTTGATGTATCTTGTTATTTGTTCTGTTACATGAAGAAACCTTTTTTCGATGTATCTTGTTATTTGTTCTATTACATGAAGAAACCTTTTTTCGATGTATCTTGTTATTTGTTCTATTACATGAAGGAGTTGTGCTGTGTAGTGGCGATTTCTGAAGCCAAATTGCTCTGGTCTCAGGGTGTCGTTGGTGATACAGTGCCTAGTGAGCCGAAGGAGTTGTTGTGCTGTCGAGTGGTGATTCCTGAACCCAAATTGCTTCAGTCACAGGGTGTCGTCGTGCCTTGTGAGTCGATTCAGAGTAGTGGGTAGTAATTGAAAGGGAATAACTACAGCACCATATCTCACATTTCAATATGTAATCACAGTTCATTACTTTCTAAAGGAAATCATGTGTCAGAATATAAAGTACATGCTAGTAATTTCTTGTCCTTCTCCTGACTTCATCAACTCAATCGTCATGGGGAAATGCTGACTCAGTTTATCAGATAGACTGAGGAGCTTAGTTAAATGTGTGTGGGCATGGAGTGTGTTTTCTGGACAGACTGGAGTTTGTGCTAGGGACACAACAACAACATCTTGACTGTCCAGGAGTCTCCTATGCCTTAGCGTGTTCAGCAATGAAAAAACAGAACTATGTTGTATATTATAAGTCATCTGAAACAAATTGTGTGAAAATCAAGGGACATTAGGCAATAGGGACCAACCATATGGGTCAGTTGTACTCTTAAGATACTGATTTCTTGTTCAAGAGGATGGAGCTGCTCTGTCCAGCCATCATTATTTCATTATTTGGGTTTTTGTAAGACACTAAGGCAAATGTCAGGATAGTCCGTGCATCAGAGCCATGGCCAACCACCTGTCCTATCCTTACAGACCATCTGTCATACCTAATAAAGCATACTATGTATTCTCTGTTTTGTATATTTTGAGCTACTTTTTCATGATGTATTACCTTGACAACCCCTATATGATTGTGAGATGACTCTGGGATGAATAAAAATAATAATAAAACAATGGGAAGTCCAGATTGGAATATCAACAGTGGTTTGAAATGAATAGGTAGTCTTCACCATAAAGATGATACATTGAGTAGCAGTCAGGCACCATGGAAAGACTGTTACATCTAAGCTTTGGGGAAATCCTTCTTCAGAAAAGAAAAACACGCACACGTTACTGCTCTCTCCAGCCATCTCAGCCAGAATGCAACTAAATTCATTGAACAGCAACCATCTGGAATGGGGTGGGGAAGGGATAGCAGAGGACTGGCCTGTGTGAGGTAAAATAAGCCCGTGTGGCCGGACACCTGTGAAAGCAGCCATGTCATATACCAGCTCTGCTGCAACCACAGCACAGCTTATATGTTGGTATGACCACCATTTTTTAAGCAGGATGAGTGGCTACTTTCAAACTGTGGCCAAGAGCAAACTGAACCATCCTATGGCACAACATGCAGGTGAACATAACAGGGTTGATTTCAGTGGCTGCTTCAAAACCTGGGCCATCCGGATCCATCACCAGCTTTTATGAACTGTGCAGATTACAATACATTCTCCACTCCCAAAATCATCCCCACCTCAACCTACAGTAACCGGCTGTCCCCGTGCCCTCTGCATAACAGTCCCACCCCCTCTCTCTGTCCTGTCATCTTTCAGTTCATGTCCCCTCACCCACATTGTGTGCTGCTGTCTACCGGCGCACCCACTGGTCTCTTCGCCACCTCAGCTCCTCTCCTTTCTGCTCCCTGCTTCCCTCCCACCTTCCCTCCCCCACAGTGTTTTGACATTGTACTTGGCAGTGTTGTCCTGCCACCTCTCATCCATACACACCTCGCCAGATAGTGCTGATTCATATTCCATGACCCATACCCTGCTGTCCTTCCCCCCTCCCCCTTCCCTACCCCACTCTGGATTGTTTCTCCTGCTCAACATGTTTTTTTGCATTGTGGCCTTAGTGGCTTGAGATATTGATCAAGTGTGTGTGTGAGATGTGCTAACATGTATGAATGTAAGCGTGTTTTTCTTTTCTGAAGAAGGCTGTGGCTGAAAGCTTATATGTATCAGTCTTTTCATCGTCCTGACTGCAACTCAGCGTGTCATCTTTACAGTGGGTAACAGTGTATCCTGTTTATAACACTATTGAAGCTGAGGAGGATGATGATGATGATGATGATGATGATGGTGATGATGATAGCAATAATAATAATAATAATAATAACACTGTAATTATACTGGAACAGAACCATTATAACAGATAAAACACCACCACATAACAAACCTGACATCGTACTCACCAATAAAAAGAAGAAATTAACACAACTAATCGAAGTATCCATACCCAATTCAACAAATATACAGAAGAAAACAGGAGAAAAAATTGAAAAATACATCCAACTGGCTGAGGAAGTCAAGGACATGTGGCATCAGGATAAAGTTGACATTATACCAATTATACTATCAACTACAGGAGTCATACCACACAATATCCACCAGTACATCAACGCAATACAGCTACATCCAAACATATATATACAACTACAGAAATCTGTAATTATTGATACTTGTCCAATTACCCAAAAGTTCCTAAATGCAATGTTACATATACCATACAGTTAAAAGTAAGTCACGCTTGATTAAGGTCCGCGTCACTTTCCATTTTTAACCATACATAAGGTCTGAGAAAGGAAAGAAATAATAATAATAATTGGAAAGTTGCGCTTTTGATAGGCTTCGAATTAATACGTTATTGCACATCACCTGCTTTCATGAAGTCACTGATATATAGTATAAAACAGATCCTGATGTAGTAATATTTGGTGAAATGTGTATGGAGCCATGTGTATATTGTTTGTCATTAGTTCAAAATTCCTTTTGTGCCTGTTATCTGGTGACAGGCGTAATATTTTTATAACAATCCACCATAGGTCCATGGCCAGCAATAGGAGTACAGTGGGTTTAGGATGCCCTAATCAGCCTTCCACTAATTGAATGATACTGTAGTCAGGAGGCATGGACAGCTGTTGAATGGTATTGTATCATTTCCAGTCATTATGCTTGGTTCAGATTTACCTTGAATCATGCTGTTATTGAGGGACAGGAGTGTGAAGGGAAGAGGACACATCAAAAAATGTTGTAAAGTGACGTGTAGATATTAGACTTAGCATTATTGCAGATTGTGGGATACAGGCAGCACAGCTATATATTCATGCTCACTTATCACACATGTCAGAACTGCCTGCATCATGTTGAAAGTGCTATACAGTCAGCGTAATCTGTTCATCAGTCTCATTTTGATTGTGTCTATCAACAAGAATGTCAATATTAAACCCTGTGACTTAAAATTTGTCTGCTTGGTTTTTATAAATCTAGGCTGCTTTTCCTTATAACAAGATAATATAATACACTATTCATATATTACATAGGAGTTTGTTTTATTGTATTGTATTTTATATGTAATTTATTCTTTTTTTGTTTGTAGGTTCTTGGATGATGAGGATGACTCATATATCCCAACGTACAATGAAATTGTCCATGACTCTGATGATCTATCTGGTGATGAATCTACACTTCAGCAGCAAGAGGAATTTGAACACAAGTACAATTTTCGGTTTGAAGAACCAGACAAAGAATTTGTAAGAAATTAATTTAAAATTTTATTTATTGTAATTGCACTAAAATAGTCTTTGTGACTGTGTTATGTCTGCCACTAGTTTTGGTACTGGTGATTAGATATACTGTAAGTAACAACTATTTAAGTTTTAAACTTCACTTTATTATCCTTACCCAGTTGACAGCCCTCTTTGGAAGGTGATTGTCTATTTAGGGTAGAATTTAATTGTTTTGAATTTGCCTCTGCACATTGTTCATGTTACTGTACCTTATATGTGTACCAGACTTGTGGATTGTGTATGGTATGCATTCTACTATGAATTACACAAGTAAACCAACCAGAGGAATGAAATAATGGGAGGAAGTGGCAGTAAACATCGTCAGAGATCTTATTTCTGTAGCACCTTATTACGTCAACTAAATTTACACCTTCTGAAAATTGGTTTGTAAAAACATATAAGACCAATTTAAGAAATGACAGTAGTTCAAAATATAAATAATGACTAGTTGTTTTACACCGTATTGTCAGTATGCAACACAGTTACAATGTCCAACAATCCACGATATAGAATGTTAAGTTTTAAATGTGTTACGTAATTGATGGTATATCAGACACTTAACATTGGTTTGGATTATTACTAAGTTTATAAAATTTGTGCTTCAGCCCTATTAGTTTCCATCATCCTGTAATCATGTTGGCAGACAATACATGTATTATAGTAGCTCACTGTTAACGTTAACAAAGAGTGTACTTACTAGTCTGTAGAAACTATAAGGGGTCTCAAGGAACACACCCTGAGTCGACCAGTTATCATGACACTAATTCATTGCTTGGTCACATATACCTCCTTGGTAAAGTTGGCATTACAGTAATGTGCATACATCAGTGAAGCAGTCACGTATTACAAATGACTGAAACACAAACAATTTCATTAGTCAACTAGCGATTGTGAATCTTGAATTGAGTGTATTCTTCTTTGTATACTGGAAGTAAATTGGTTCAAAGCATCTGAAAAATATTCATTTCTTATGGTAAGAAAGAAAAATTAATCTGAAAGGACATGAAGTATCCTAAAGGATATCAAGTATCCCTGAATTCTAGAAATCTCGGGACAGGATTTCCAAAAACCATAGCATATCACTCTGAAAAATTGGTTTTGATTTTGAATGTTATATTGTTTTGCAGAGAATTCCTGAGGATGACCCATTATACACCATTAAAACATGAGACATGCTCTCAGGCAAACAGAGTCGTACTGAAACGGTGGCAAAGTATACCAGCATTAAGGGCACAGGCACAGATGGGGCACAGACCCTCGTACTTATCTTTTGCGTACAAGAATAAGTCATTTCCTTGGGGTTTGAATGTAAATGCACGTTGTTTTTACTGTGTCCTTTGTAATGTGTCATTTCGTCCAAATACAATCATAAATGAATGACTACTACTGAATGGTCATCAATTACTAACATGGTTTATGTGGCAGTAGTAATCCTGTGTCACACAGCAATCACCTACACAACTCTCCCACGTTCAACAGTGGAGTTGTTGCTGCTGTTTTGCTGTGGTATTGTAAGAAATCAAAGGTTAGCAAGTGAATGGAGTGTTGGTTTATGATTTTTGTCAATTTCTGCTGACTCAGGACAGGAGCGAGTTGCAGTTTATAAAAGCAAAGCAAATGTAATTTTCTTGCCCCACCACTAGCACAGAGACTTCATGACGTCCTGGTGGAATTGTATTTTTAGATTGTCAATGTTGGCAGTAGTCACTACAAAATATTTGTGGCCCAAAGTCAACTGACTTAAGCTGATCCAGAATTAGATAGTCCTCATTCAGGATGTTGTGAACAGATAGTTTTTTCCTGCTGCCAAGTTTTGGTTTGTACTACCTGCCGTGTAAATAAAAAAGAATGCAAGTCTTCTGTGTCTGATTAATAATGTTACGGGAGTTGTTAGTCATTGTATCTTTAGGCAGCTATATTCTGTTCATATAAGTTGTCCTCATGCAAACAAACATATATTCTGCTATTGATCATTGGCTGCATTGTTCAAGCATCTAATGTCAGAGGGCCACTGGAAGTAGGCCTTTATTACATGGAGGAATACATAGCGCGTTGCTGCTATCCATGTTCAGCTTACGTTAACAGAGAGCAGGAACTGCACTTTGTCCTGCTTGCAGGTGCAGGGGAAGTTTGCAAGGCTGCACTGTTATTAAGCCACACACCTTATTGGTTATCAAGTCTTTTACAACATCAGTGTTTCCCATCCTACTCTATATCCATTACTCTGTTGTTGTCATTTGCCCACTTTGTTTATTAGAGACCAGGTCTGGCAAGTGAATGAAGTATCACTTTGTTTTAGTGAAAAGTCTGCAGTTCGTTAATACAGTGTTGTCAAAGTTCTTATGTACTAAATGAATGGAAGTCAATCGGTTTTACAAAAGATTTGAATCTCGTACAGCTCAACCAAGTGGAGTATGTGTTTGAAGTGTTGACAGTGCATTTTCAATTTAGATTGAGTTGTGTGGCCTGTCGAATCTGTCATGCTTGACGTGTTTGGAGCATTGACAGTGCAGTTTTGATCTAGAGTGAGTTGTACAACCAGTATAGGCTGTCTCGTGCTTTGTGCCACCCTCAAAAGTCTTGATTTAGTCATCTCTTTCTAGTCCTCTTACATTATTTGTTGCATGTTTTGGCTTTAGTAGTTGAGCAGCATCCTTGGAATTAGAGCCAAATCCATTCATGACACACATTTCTTCCTGGGTCACTCAATGCCAAGTGGAATAGAGTTTCCCACCTGACCATCATGGTTGTTGATAAAATTTAGTGTGAACACACACACATGTTCCCAATAAACAGTGATAAAGTTTCACAATCACCAATTCAATACTTGCGGAAATGTAGTCATTTTTCGACCTTGAGGTGCAGCTTTCAACAGTGCACCGAGTTTTCAGCAACTTTGGCAATATTTTCTCAAACAAAACAAAAGTAGCACATCTTGTACACCTTCTAATTCTCTTAAGCAAAATAAATTTTAAAAAAATATTTATTGTGTAATTTTCTTATGAATAATTTGAAGCAAAGATGGCTGAAAAAATAGATGCTTGAAAAGAATGAGAAATTTAGCTTTTTATATTTCTGGAAGTAATTGCAGGATAAACTGGAAACTTTGCACGTAGTAACTTACATATATGAGATCTTAGAATATGAAATTTCATTCTTGTACTGCTTTTCAGTAGTTTAAAAACTGAGCGCTAATTTGAAAATTTTTTTGAAAGTGTCAAGAAATTAGTATTTTTAGCAAACTTTTACAAAAAAAGATTTATATTTTAAACAACCTAAAAAACTAGGCTTGGTTTTGCAGTTTGAGCGTATAAGGCCCTAAAACAGTGACAAGGCGGAGGTGCATTGAAAGTAAACCCGTATTTCACTGGTGCTCAAATTAAGTCTTACATCTTTTATTATCTTCTGCAATTGTTGAATGCTGTGGCGAAGGCAACATCAAAAGTTCTGGTGTCTAGAAAGTGAGATTGAGTCAGAACAAACCCCAAAAACTTCAAAAACAGGGTGTCATTTGTCACAACTCACCATGATGTATTTCAATCTGTTTTTCTACTGTAATAACTACAGAATCAAACTGGTTCTAAATTTCAAAATTTAACTGTGCATTCCCAAGGACAATGCCTGGACATACAGTGTATAAACTACCTTAAAGTTTTACACCATTGTCTGTCACATTATATAATGTTGGTGAAATTCATAACAGTCTACCTGATCTTCTTTTTGGAAAGGATTCATGTTACAGAGGATTTTGGGTATGTCTTCTAATTATGCAATGCTGTAGACACACTAGTTTAATTCCAGTTCCAAGTACAACATGTTTTGTGTTAGCACAGTTCGCAGTTTATGTGGAAAATTAATGTACTGATGAAAAATTGTATAAAGGTGTAGCTATGGTCCATGTTGGCTTAACCACTGTTGGTTTCTGTTAAAGTGAGAAAACCATCTTCTCCAGCACCATAGGGGGGCACCTGACAGCTATGCAACAGAAGCCACAGATAAGTTTCTTTGCACAGGATCCCAAGCCTGAGTGTTAGAGGCCAAACCTAGAAGAGGTCTCTTTTAGGATCCTAAGCCTATGTTTGGTTCAAACTACTTGATTTTTTTAAAGGTTTCATTAATTTGTAATAGAATGTCATGAGGAAAACTAAAGTGCCTGACCGATGACGTCACTGATGGTGTCGGAATAACTGCAATAATGTGCTGTACTGGAATGCAGAACGTGGCAGTCCTTGATGGCCAAAAAAAAGAATTTTCTGGGCCATATGGGTGCACAAAACCGTTAAAGCCTCATTCTGTTCTATGGTCACAGATATTTCCACTCCAACACTATTTTTTTTGTAAATGCATGCAGCACAGTGTCCTTATACATTTGTATCCCTTCTCCAAAGGGGAACAATACTGGCTGATCTAGTTTCTGTTTACATTGCATTCTCAAAGACTCTCTCTCTCTCTCTCTCTCTCTCTCTCTCTCTCTCTCTCTCTCTCTTGCTGGTCTTGCTGTGGTGTAACAGCACAATGCTGCCACCACCACGAGGGACATATGTCCTTTGGAAAAGCTGTTTTCCTTCTTCCATTTAAACAGTTCACCGTCACCAGTGACAGAATAAGTAAAAATTGACAAAGCTATCTCTACAACTGTCTGTAGTGGGAATTTGTCTCGTCACTTTGACTACGCACAGCCATGATCCTATTGAAAGCAGTGTGCATTGTTACATCACATTACAAAGAGAGAAGTCTTCTCAGAGAGGCATGGCAATTTGCTGGTAATCCTATGCATTTATAGATTATGAGGATAAGGAGAGGGCGGCACAAGTGCCGATGGAAAAGGTGATGGAAAATTTTGAATTTGAGTCAAGTCAGTGAACTTCTTTTGAGTATGGAAACAAGTAGTGTACACAGGTATACAATTTTGGACATAGGCATGATCATTGTTGCAAACTTGTAAAGCTGTCAAGATTGAGTGAGTGAAATTCTTATGGAAACCTAGACATGGTGTTTTGTTACAAAATTGTGGTTTACATACAAATAGAAAATTTTGCAGCCAGTGCCAAAGAAAACACACAGCTTGCACAATGCATGCATCACAATCATTAAAAGGGATGTAAATTGGGAAATTATATTCTCTGTGATGGCTTGCCTTTGTGGTTCTCATTTTGAGTATTCTTTCAGTTTGCTTTGCCAGTAATACTCTTTACTGTGTATGCTGTTATTACCCAAACACAATAAACTTGTTGCCATTGTCGCATTACCATCCTAGCGTGTCTGCCCACGTCTCACACTTTGACGTGTCCAACCAGGCACACACTGTACTTACTAGACAAGAATTTAGAGAATATTCCAAATGTATTCAAGTTGTAATTTAAACGGTGTGTATGTTTTTTGTGGCAAATTAACGAAGTTCTTTGCCTGGTAGTTCTCCATTCAGTCAAAAATATTATAGTGGCATAAAGCATTCTATTTCGCATTTACAGTGACTTTGGCTTTAAACTTTAACAGCAACTGCATTTGAAGTAGCATATGAAACGTGTTTTCAGCCCCACTCTTAGCACTCCTCTTCCTCCTCCTCCCATCCCTGCAAGGACACAGGTTTTAAGTTCAGAAGTTGCAGACAGTGTCTAAAATTTCATAAATTTTTTTAGGCATAATAGGATCTGCAGAGGCAGATTTTCTCTTTTCTGTTAGACATTGATTTCTTTTCAGAACTGGGCCCAAGAAAATATTCTTAAAATCAATTTAGAAAAATACAAAAATGAAACTAACACAATAACTTGAAAACTGGCAGCTAAATGAAGAACACAGAAAAAATATCTGTCAAAAAGTGTATCAGAATGATAGAACTGTAGTACAAGAATAAGATAGCAAGACTGTTTCAGAAAAAAAACTTCCACAGCCAGATCATTCCAGTGGAGGTGGTCATTAATTCTAAAGAAGGAAATGATACAGAGCTAAGTCAATTCACAATGGCCAGGGGTTCTGCTGATGTCTAAAAAGCCCCCATATCTAATGTAAATGACACATTTAATTAAGATAAAGTGAGACTACAAATTATCTATGATGATCCAAGGAAGTAGTCACTAAATTTTTGATCATACATAGTTCATTGTAAATTTCTTGAATGACTCCCTCAGATGATTAACTCAACTTACTACAAATAGTAGATTTGAAATTTATGAAATAATGAATAATTGAAATATGGTGGATGTTGTACAGTCAGTCTAGGGCCCATTGTTTTGTTCCCCTTGCATTATTTTTTTCAAATGACAACAAATTGCCATTATCTTATCTTGAAAAAGGATTCAGGGATTGAAAACATTTAAACCCCTTTATTGACGTTCATGAAACATCATCAACTCATTGAAACTAATATGATAAATGGAAAGGATTAGAAATTTAGACACAAACCAGTACTTCTGTGTAGAAGCGGAAACAGAAAATTGGCATAGCATTCTCAGATGTATTCTGGATGTAATTTCCTTTGTGCCAGGAACAACTTATCTTTTTTGATTACATCAGTGCAAACAACTGTGGTGTGTTTTTTAGTGACTACAATCTACAATTCTTTGACCACACAGAAAATGTTAGAAGCGGAAACATTTTCCAAGCTATTTTTTCCCTAAAATCGAGAATAAAGGTACAGATTTTTTGGGCAGTACAGTTCAATGTGAAATAATGAATAAGGTAGACAGCGATAAGTACTTATCTATTTGGTCTAACTGTATGACAGACAAGGCACATGTTGAACAGATGAATCAAGTCATCAGATATGCGTGCATTAACAGTGGAGAATGTTCAGTATAAGAAAGTTTTGTTGACCCTGTCACGTCATCAGAAAACCTGGACGAGTTTATCGGAAGAACTATTGCAGAAGCTGAACAGTGATGGCTTGGACATTCAGAAGTGTCACAGCCAAAACTTTGACAATGATTCGGTGGCAGGAAAATATGAAGACATTCAAGGACGTACGTGTCATAAAAATGAGCTTGCTGAATTTGTGCATTGAGCAGCACCTGGTCTAAATCTTTCAGGAGTGCGTGCCATGGGTGCGCAATTGAAGTGATTGCCTTTTTGAAATATTTTACAATTTTTCAACTACCCCAGCAGTTTTCTGTGAAGGAGGCGGCTTCATTCATCTGTCTTATAACAATGTTCAAGAGACACTGATACAAGGTATTAAGCTTTAACATATCTGCAATATCTTGTAGGAAAAGAGCAATAGAGACAGATGGGCCACTGTATCAGAGAAAATGACTGAATTTGTGTGCCTTTTTAGAGATTTGTTCTAATGTATTATAATAAAATTGGACTATTTTAATAAATTAATGCTAGGAAAGAGAGCCACCTTCAATATAGCTTCTAGTTTACTACATGATTTGATGAAGAATATTAAACAGTTACATGAAAGAGTACTGACATTCAAAGGCAAAGGTACACTATGTGATCAAAAGTATCCAGACACCCCCAAAAACATCCGTTTTTCATATTAGGTGCATTGTGCTGCCACCTGCTGCCATGTACTCCATATCAGCGCCCTCAGTAGTCATTAGACATCTTGAGAGGGCAGAATGGGGCACTCCGCGGAACTCCGGACTTCGAACGTGGTCAGGCGATTGGGTATCACATACGTCATATGTCTGTACGCGAGATTTCCACACTCCTAATCATCCCTAGGTCCACTGTTTCTGATGTGATACTGAAGTGGAAGCGTGAAGGGACACGTACAGAACAAAACCATACAGGCTCACCTCGTCTGTTGACTGTGGAAGCGTGAAGGGACACGTACAGAACAAAACCATACAGGCTCACCTCGTCTGTTGACTGACAGAGACCGCCGACAGTTGGAGAGGATCGTAATGTGTAATAGGCTGACATCTATCCAGACAATCACGCAGGAATTCCAAACTGCGTCAGAATCCACTGCAAGTACTATGACAGTTAGGTGGGAGGTGAGAAAACTTGGATTTCATCGTCGAGTGCCTGCTCATAAGCCATTCATCACGTCGGTAAATGCCAAACGACACCTCGCTTGGTGTAAGGAGAGTAAACATTGGACGGTTGAACAGTGGAAAAATGTTGTGTGTCGTGACGAATCGTGGTACGCAATGTGATGATCCAATAGCAGGGTGTGGGTGTGGTGAATGCCCTATGAACCTCATCTGCTAGCATGTGTAGTGACAACAGTAAAATTCAGAGGCTGTGGTGTTATGCTGTGGTCGTGGTTTTCATGGAGGGGGCTTGCACCCCTTGTTGTTTTGCATGGCACTATCACAGTACTGGCCTACATTGATGCTTTAAACACCTTCATGCTTCCCACTGTTGAAGAGCAACCGGGGATGGCGACTGCATCTTTCAACACAATCAAGCATCTGTTATTAATGCACGGCCTGTCGCAGAGTGGTTACTTGACAATAACATCCCTCTAATAGACGGGCCTGCACAGAGTCATGACCTGAATCCTATAGAACACCTTTGGGATGTTTTGGAATACCAACTTCATGCCAGGCCTCACCGACCAACATCAATACCTCTCCTCAGTGCAGCACTCCGTGAAGAATGGGCTGCCACTCCTCAGGAAAACTTCCGGCACCTGATTGAATGTATGCCTGCGAGAGTGGGAAGCTGTCATCGAGGCTAAGGGTGGGCGAACACCATATTGAATCCCAGCATTACCGATGGAGGGCACCACAAACTAAGTCATTTTCAGCCTGGTGCCTGGATGCTTTTGATTACATAGTGTATTTGTGATTCTGTATCTATTCAAAGCAGCTCTGGAGGGATGATGAATGTGAGGTACACCTGCTCTGTGCTGAAATATTGGAAAAATTGTTTGAGCTAGAGCATTTCAAAGAATCTGATATACCAGTAAGTGAAATGAAAAACAGATCTTACAAAAGTCACGTAATTTCATTTGATTTTAATCCCTTCTCATGAAACTGATTGGATGAAAATTCTACATCTTATCTAAAAAAAATGTTCATCTGAGTTTGTTGGTGTGTGTAACACAGATACTGATACAGCTTAGCCAGTTAACAAACTTTTCAGATTCCACGCAAAAGAACTGATGAAAGCAGTGACACAGCTTCCCATTTGGATATTTTTAAAGTTTTCTCCAAAGTATTGCTTAAAATTGCTTGTCGAAACATTATAATGCCTTCGAGGATTTTTTTGACAATGCCAATGATTGCAGCATCTCATGAACACAGTTTCAGCAAAATAAATATGATACAAAACTGTTTTCTATTGAATATGGGTGAGTGCAGACTGTCAAATTTAAATACCTTGTCAGTAGAATAAGAGACAGCTGCTGAAGTTGAATTCAACGACATAATCAGTGAACGTGCTTCACTCAAAGCAAGGAGTGCAAAGTAAACTTATAATGAAACACGATTCCTGGAAAGGAATATTTGTCAGCTCTTAAATGTAGTCCTTTTATTTTTAATTAATATTTTATATGATATTAACAATTTTTTAGGAGTGAATAAAATATGTACTTTATTATACATCACACTTAATCAACATACAGTAGCTGCCATAATCAATAAAAAAATAGGCATTGTTTTACTTTCAATTTTTTTAGAAAGTTTATACAGCTTGTAATTTATTTCCCACAATGATACATTTAATTTATTGTGTTTAAAGTTTCCATCAAAATAGTTCATTTAAATAATATTTCTCAATAATGCTTGATTTTTTATTAAACCAGCATGCAAAATTATTAAATCTCCAAAGAAAAAAATTGGAGAAAGGTAGTTTTACTTGTGGTGGGGCAGGTGAAAGGTAGGGGTGGGAGGGTTGGAGAGATTGGAGTCATAGCTTTGGCAGGTAGGATCACCTCAGTACTGTTGTGCAGGCAAGATCAAGAGAGTTGCTAAATGTAGGCACTTACCGAGATGAAACATCTGCTCGTTGCCACATGTTCTAAAATACTGGTGGAATTGTACCACCAAATTTGTATGAAAATGGTAAAACTGTCAAAACATATAAAGGTTTTTATAGATCAGAATATAATGCACTCCTGTCATGTCCTATCATTTTCCAGCTCATTAGTAAAATTTGATGAATTCTTTTATTTGTGTTGGCTTTAGATTGTATTTTCCTACACATTTATTTCTTTAGCCTGTCATTTATTGTTTCAGATTAAAAGATATCCACGAACAATGGAAAATTCTTTACGGAGGAAAGATGATCGAAGGAAAAGAAAGCGGGAGGAAATTAGGCAAAGAAAGGAGGCAGAGAAAGCTGCAAAACGAGAAGAAATTAAGAAGCTGAAAGCACTGAAAAGAAAAGAAATTCTGGAAAAAATAGAAAAACTAAAATATGTTACAGGAAATAATGAGCTAGGATTCAAGGTATAGTGTACAAAATGTTTCAGTTTCAAGGTTTCTTTTGGTATTCAGAGGCAACAGAATTCAGTAGAAAGATCATTTAAAGATTCCTGTTGCAGCGTGTAATTGTTATATCTACATTTACTTTATTTATCAATAGAAAACAATTTGTCAAGGAAAAAAAGAGATTCTGTCCATTAATTTGTATTTTTTGTGCCCTTTTCTGCAGCAGGATGTGTGTAATGAGAAAATAATATATATACACTCTGTCAAAGATAAATAGCTACAGTGAACTATCGTGAGACAATATTGATACTTAATTGTTGGTAATATAAATCTGCTTTACTCTGTTTACGCTCCTATACCACATGTTGCAGAATTGGCAGGAATAAAAGGAATCAGAGCCTATTTACAGCTGACTGTAAAAGCAATTTTTCTTTGCAGTTTGGTACAGAGGAAGTTACTTATGAGTGTTACTACTACTACACGCTGGACTCTCCAGTATGATGCTTTAGTCTTTTAAAGAAATTCGTTATCTTCCAGGGAAAAAAGCTGCATGTCCATTTATATTGCTCAACTGCCATTGATATAGTATTTTGTTCATGCTTAACATTTACGGAAGTACACTTACAATTATTGAAGAATAACAGTTTATGAATGGAAGCCCGTTTGGTCTTTATAACTTCATCAATAATGTGTGGGAACTGTTCACAATACTGCATATAGAAATAGTATCCATATTCTGATGAACTTTAGGTTAATACCAAAACAGAAATTGTGATTACACAAGCAGAAATTAATAAAAGTTAAAGAGAAGAGCAATGAATAATGCCTAAAGAAATAGTTGATTCTCAGAGTGATGGCAAAGTTTATATGTTGAAGCTTCAGAAACATTTGACTATAAATACTAAAATATCTTGAACATAAGTATGTTTCAAAGTTAGATGACTGTGGCATACGCTCCAGTAAAATGATTACCATTGTGGAAGCATGATCAATTTCTAATTATGCAAACTTTCTCAATCCTGTCAACATGCACAGCTCTAACTGTTCATAAACAGTGTGTAGGCTTATACAAGCCAACATCAGTAATGAAAAAATCGTAATAGAGTCACATTGTACACTCTATAGTGTGGAGCAGTATGAAACAAATCAGTTGTGGATTGCTCGAATATGTTGTAACACATTGAAGCCAGCATTAAGTCATAATTATGTGTCAAGAACGCAAATAGGTATGCTGCTTTTAAAAGAAATACAAAACATTTGACACTGCCACAAACAAACATGTTGTTCTTAAATGGTAATTTCCCTGAGGACCAACTACAGGAGAAGGTAATAAAAATAATTCAGCAGTAGCTATTAAACTGGGACTGCTACAGATGAGGTACTTAGGCAGAAAGACACTGGCGTTACAAATGTGTATTTGAATAATAACAATATGAAAAGGGTAGACTGCGACTCATAGAGTAGGTGTTGACTTGCAGACAAGCACATTGAGAAAACAGTGATAGATATTATCAGCTACTAAGTCCTTCGTCAGTTATAAATCGCTGACAGTGGCTGTTGTTGTTGTCGTGATCTTCAGTCCAGAGACTGGTTTGACGCAACTCTCCATGCTGCCCTATCCTGTGCAAGCTTCTGTATCTTGAAGTACCTACTGCAACCCACATCCTTCTGAATCTGCGTAGTGTATTCATCTCTTGGTCTCCCTCTGTGATTTTTAGCCTCCACGCTGCCCCCCAATACTAAATTGGTGATCCCTTGATGCCTCAGACATGCCCTACCAACCTTCTTCTAGTCAAGTTATGCTACAAATTCCTCTTGTCCCCAATTCTATTCAGTATCTCCTCATTAGTTACGTGATATAGCCATCTAATCTTTAGCATTCTTCTGCAGCACCACATTTTGAAAGCCTGTATTCTCTTCTTGTCTAAACTATTTATCATTCATGTTTCACTTCCTTACATGGCTACACTCCATACAAATACTTTCAGAAACAACTTCCTGACATTTAAATCTATACTCGATGTTAAGAAATTTCTCTTCATCAGAAATGCTGTCCTTGCCATTACCAATCTAAATTTTATATCCTCTCTTCTTCAACCATCATCAGTTATTTTGCTCCCCAAATAGCAAAACTCGTCTACTACTTTAAGTGTCTCATTTCCTAATCTGATTCCCTTAGCATCACCTGATTTAATTTGACTACATTTCATTATCCTTGTTTTGCTTTTGTTGATGTTCATCTTATATCATCCTTTCAAGCCTCTGTCCATTCCGTTCAGATGCTCTTCCAGGTCCTTTGCTGTCTCTGACAGAATTACAGTCTCATCAGCAAACCTCAAATTTTTAGTTTCTTCTTCATGAATTTTAATTCCTACTCCAAATTTTTCTATTGTTTCCTTTACGGTTTGCTCAATATAGAGATTGAATAACATAGGCTACGGCCCTGTCACACTCCCTTCCCAGCCACTGCTGTCCTTTCATGCTCCTCGACTCTTATAACTACCTCGTGTTTTCTGTATAAATTGTAAATAGCCTTTCATTCCCTGTATTTGGACCCTACCACCTTCAGAATTTGAAAGAGAAAATTCCAGTCAACATTTTCAAAAGCTTTCTCTAAGTCTACAAATGCTAGAAACGTAGGTTTGCCTTTCCTTACTCTATCTCGTAAGATAAGTCATAGGGTCAGTATTGCCTCACATCTTCCAACATTTCTATGGAATCCAAACTGATCTTCCCCAAGGTCAGCACCTAGCAGTTTTTTCCATATGCCTCTAAAGAGTTCATGTTAGTATTTTGCAGCTGTGACTTATAATGTTCACACCTGTCAACACCTGCTTTATTTGGGATTGGAATTATTATATTCTTCTTGAAGTCTGAGGGTATTTTGCCTGTCTCACATGTCTCACTCACCAGATGCCAGAGTTTTGTCAGGGCTGGCACTGCCAAGGCTATCAGTAGTTCTCCCAGGACCTTGTTTGGACTCAGATCTTTCATTGATCTGTCAAACTCATCACGCAGTATCATATCTCCCATTTCATCTTCATCTACATCCTCTTCCATTTTCATAATACTGCCCTCCAGTGCATCACCCTTGTATAGACCCTCTGTGTACTTTCCCTTCTTTGCTTAGAACTGGTTTTCCATCTGAGCTCTTGATATTCGTACAAGTGTGCTCTTTTCTCCAAGTCCCTTTAATTTTCCTGTAGACAGTATCTATCTTACCCTGGTGATATATGCCTCTACATCTTACATTTGTCCTCTAGCCATAGTCATCCTCCTTGCTTAGGCATTTTGCACTTCCTGTCGATCTCATTTTTGATATGTTTGTTTTCCTTTTTGCCTGCTTCATTTACTGCATTTTTATACTTTCTCCTTTCATCAATTAAATTCAATATCTCTTCTGTTACCCAAGGATTTCTACTAGCCCTTGTCTTTTTACCTGCTTTGTCCTCTGCTGCCTTCACCATTTCATCTCTCAAAGCTACCTATTCTTCTTCTATTGTATTTCTTTCACCCGTTCTTGTCAATCGTTCCCTAATGCTCTCTCTGAAACTCTCTACAATCTCTGGTTCTTTCATTTTATCCAGGTCCCATCTCCTTAAATTCCTACCCTTTTGTACTTTCTTCAGTTTTAGTCTACAGTTCATAACCAGTAAATTGTGGTCAGAGTCTACATCTGTCCCTGGAAATGTCTTACAATTTAAAACCTGGTTCCTAAGTCTCTGTCTTACCATTATATAATCTATCTGAAACCTTCTTTTGTCTCCAGGCCTCTTCCACATTCATAACCTTCCTTCTTGATTCTTAAACCAAGTGTTAACTATGATTAAGTTATGCTCTGTGCAAAATTCCACCAGGCAGTTTCCTCTTTCATTCCTTACCCCAATTCCGTATTCTCCTACTACTTTCCTTCTCTTCATTTTCCTTCTATTGAATTCCAGTCACCCATGACTATTAAAGTTTCATCTCCCCCCACTATCGGAATGATTTCTTTATGTCATCATATATTTCTTCGTCATCTTCGGAGCTAGTTGGTATATAAACTTGTACTACTGTGGTAGGCATGGGCTTCATGTCTATCTTGGCTACAATAATGTGTTCACTATGCTGTTTGTAGTAGCTTTCTCGTGCTCCTTTTTTTATTCATTATTAAACCTACTCCTGCAATATCCCTACTCGATTTTGTATTTATAACCCTGTATTCGCCTGACCAAAAATTGTTTTTCCTGCCACCGAACTTCACTAATTCCCACTGTATCTGACTTTAACCTATCCATTTCCCTTTTTAAATTTGCTAACCTACTTGCCTGATTAAGGGATCTGACATTCCATGCACCAAGCTGTAGAACTCCAGTTTTGTTTCTACTGATAACAATGTCCTCCTGAGTAGCCCCTGTCTGGAGATCTGAATGGGGGACTATTTTACCTCTGGAATATTTTACCCAAGAGGACACCATCATCATGTAACCATACAGTAAAGCTGCATGCCCTCGGGAGAAATTACAGCTGTAGTTTCCCCTTGCTTTCAGCAAATCACAGTACCAGCACAGCAAGGCTGTTTTAGTTAATGTTACAAGGCCAGATCAGTCAGTCATCCAGAATGTTGCCCCAGCAGCTACTGAAAAGGCTGCTGCCCCTCTTCAGGAACCACACATTTGTTTGGCCTCTCAACAGATACCCCTCTGTTGTGGTTGCATCTACGGTATGGCTATCTGTATAGTTGAGGCACGCAAACCTCCCCACAAATGGCAAGGTCCATGGTTCATGGGGATTGTATGTATGTGTGTGAATTTGCGTATGTTTTGTTTTGTCTGCATCTGATGAATGACTCAGTCTGGTAGCTAATAACGTCTAGCAGTCTTTTTCTTTTCAGTGCCACTCAATGCTTTCTCTATGTGATAAATAGCAATCTATATTTTTAATATTGTTGTTATTCTATCTTTAGAGTATATTTGAGATTTTCATAGCTCTTCCCACCTGAAAAAAATCACTGTTGCTGTCAGTCTTCCGCGTAGTACTGTAACCTCTCTCATAATGCCATCCAGCTTTTAATGAAATATATTACAATTGACAGAATCTTCATTCATTCTGAAGTCAAACCTGTATCAAGAGAACACATCATTGTCAACCAAGCTTGATGTCATCCAAACACACACTAATGCTTATATGTGCGTGCATGAACTGTGTCTGTAGGTGAAGAGGATTCATCGAGCTCTTGCAAATAATTGTTGTTTGAGCTTGCAGTTACATTGTAACCACCTTTAGGGATGCTTTGTATGCTGGCAGTAAAACAGATATTAATTGTGACATGATCCTAGCATATTATCTGAGGTCATAAAGCTGAAAAGATTGTGTTTAGAAAACTAACCCAATTGATTTCTTAAAATTTGGGAAGAGTAGCTACTCTTTGGGGATTAGACAATCTCAGCAACAGTATATTATCGGTAACAGTTTTGATAGGGACATTAGCTGATGGCATATACAGTGATAAAGTTATATCCAATGTAAAATACTCTCTTTGAATGAAAGACAAGTGTCAGTGTTGGTCTGCCCTTTAAAGGCAAAAGTGTTTAAATCATTGTAGAGAATAATGTATTTATTGGTTTTAGTAATTTGCTTGTAGAGAAAAGGTTGAGATTTTCACAGTGGTTAGAGTGTCAGCCTTAAACAAAAGTTGTCACTTGAGCATCCTCTAAAATATGTGTTTCAATTGCAGGATGAGGATATTGAAGGAGATTTTGATCCAGAAGAATATGACAAACGAATGAATCAGTTATTCAGTGAGGAGTATTATGCCGAAGAAGGAGATTCAGCAAAGCCAGAATTTCCAGAACTTGATGATGAACTTGAGATTGGTAACTAAAAAATATAGCACTGACAACACAATTATAGTTCATTGACACCTCTGTAGCTCATGACAACAATATTGTGGCAATACTTCAACAAAAATATTTAAGTGTATAATTCTGAGTAGTGTAAAGTGAATGGAATGAATGACAATAATCTACTGCACTGGCTCTCGTAACTTGGATTAGAATATCCTTTTACACTGTCCCTTTTGCTATTGCACAATTTCAGCTGTGTAACCATTGTCAAGTGTATGGTTTAACTCATTAAATGGGTATATTTGGGTTACAGTCAAAACTTACATTTGTCATATGTCATTATAATACAAGTGAGTGACCAGATTTTAAAATAATCGGCATGATACTAAATATTTCTTAAATAGCTGACATCACTGAGGAGCGTACAGCTGGTCATGATGTGTCATTCTACTTAGCCCAGTCATGGTGGAGCTGCTTGACACTTTAATTTATATGCATAGAAAATGAACTTACATAAGTGAATTAAAAGAAGAATGGGAAGCCGAAGGAGTGTGTGATGTATATGACATATGAAAACTGCTATTCACCATATAGCAGAGATGATGAGTCGCAGATAGGCGCAACAAAAGACTGTCACAATGACAGTGTTTTTGCTGTGCCTATCTGTGAGCCAGCATCTCCGTTATGTGATGAGTAGCAACTTTTCATAATATTTTTACATTCCATCGTGGATTTTCCGTTGTTCAACATATGACAATTGTCAGTGGTGAACTGCAAAAGACTACTACACTTTTATTGTTTTTCAACAAGTTTGTTCCTCTGCTTAAAATATCAGCCCTACATAATACACCCTTTAAGGTCCTTTAAACATCAGTATTTTGGACACACTACCGTGGCATGCCAGGGACAGGCAGTATGCGGAAATTGTGGCAAACTACCTTACCATGGTGCAGGCATGGGACTGCCTGCTGAAATCATATGGAAACATCACCCAAACAAAGGCAGAGCACTTTGTGGTGGCTTTTACCACTGTTGGTCAGGGTCCATCATTCTGCCACTACCATACAACCACGTTGAACTTCAGACCCAAAAATACTGAGTCCTGTAACTGTCCTTTCCTTTGTGGGGGGCTGGATTTGGCTTCTAATATGGCACTTGATGTGCCCAGTCAGGACTGAATCTAAGATGGCATGTGAACAAAATCAAAGAAATTCCTCCTAGAAATCACAACGTGTAAAGGGAGGCTTTTTCCCCCCACCCCCCTCCCCTCATGTACATACTCACAAATCCAGGGAAGGACTTAAATTTAGCAGTACGCCAGTGGTTCCGTAAGTGTCACCTTAATGAAGAATGCCTTTGGAGTCAATGGTCAAACACTGCGTAGCCTGTATACATGAGATAATGTATGTTTTAATTCAGTTTTTTATGGAGTTGTAAATATCACAGTAACTATAATGCAATATTCACAGACGAGTCCAAGTGAATTGACACTTTTGACTTCTTCAAGATCCATCAGTCAAACTAATTTCATTGCTGGATATTGTCGGAAGGAGAGTTATTTCTATGTCAAATGGAAAAGCTCCCAAAATAGAAGTTTCATTGCCCAGATTGCATATGATACATATACTGATTACTAGTTTCTGCAAAGTTATATTCCCATCTTCAGGTCATGAGATACATGAATTATAAAGTCCTTACATGTGCCACATTGCCATCTGATCACTGAAAACACAGAGGTAAACTGAAAGCAGACACACTCCCATGCAACATTAAGTACATTAAAGTAAGAGCCAGAACTGTATAAGCAGGGCACAGAGATGTCAGATATGAGGAGGTCCTCAAAAGACACCAAACTAAATGTTTCATTTGCAGAGATTTTGTAGTACTGCATTTTGCTGCTAGGAGCACATAGTGCAAACATTCCAGAGTCAGTAAGCCTAGTGTCGTTTTGTTGAAGAAGGTCAGGACTAGTTTTGGCAGAGTTTATGATGACAGCTGTTTTGTGTGATAGTTGTTTTTGCAATGGCTGGTTTTCATGAATAGCATATGGTGGTGAAAGTCTGCTTTTTGCTTGGAAATATTGGAACAGAAATTCTTGGAATGTTAAAAGCGGCATACAAGGGCAATGCTGTGGGGAAAACTCAAGTGTTTGAGTGGTTTTCCCATTTCAAAAATGGTGAAATGTCATTTGATGACAAACCTCATTGTGGTCAACCTCCCACAGTCCAAACACAGGAAAATGTTGAAAATATTCGTGCATTCATCAACAAAGATTGACAACGGACCGTTGAAGAAATTGTGGAGCTTTTGGGAGTGACTTGGAGTTCAGTGTAGTGAATTGTGACAGAAGATTTGGGAATGAAAAGAGTGGCTGCCAAATTCATGACATGACTGCTGACTGCTGAAAAAACAAGGTCACATGGAAGTATGGAGTGCTTTGATAGAAGAGTCCCAAAATGATTCAAACTTTTTCAAAAAATGATCGCAGGTGATGAAACTTGATGCTATGCATATAATCCTGAATCAAAGCAACAGTAAAGCCAGTAGAATATTTCAAGTGCGCTTAAAGAGAGCTCGTCGGGTGAAATCAAATGTTAAAACAATGCTGATTTGTTTTTTCGATGTTAGAAGAGTTGTCCATTCAGAGTTTGTTCCACAGAGTCAGACGGTTAACCGGGCTTTCTGATTGGAAGTTTTGAAAAGATTGTACAGCAGTGTGCAGAAAATGTGCCATGATGTGTGGCAGTCGGGTGACTGGTTTCTCCATCGTGACAATGCCCCTGCTTACAAAGACCTGCCTTCACAACAGTTCTTGACCAAAAATAGTATGGCACCTGTTCCGCACTCCTATACTCACCTGACCTTGCCCCTTGTGACTTGCTGATGTTGCTGAGGTGAAGAAAAACGCAATGGAGGTGGAGTCAAGAATCATAGAAGTCAAATTTAAACAATGTTTTGAAAAATGGAATATAAGATTAGACAAGGGTATTAGTGCAAGTGAAGAGTAGTTTGAAAGGGTCTCAGAGTTTGTGATTAAAATGTGAATAAATAAGTTAAAAATATAAAAGGTTCGGTTTCTTTTGGATGCCCTCTTGCACATCAGATAGTGCACATCCACTGCCACCAGATGTCTGTATATTGATAACTGACTTCATATGGAGCAGCATGTGTGGGATGATGAAAATCCCTGTGCGGTTGCAGAAAGAAGGCATCAACATCATTTCTCTAACAATGGCCGGGCCACTGTTCTTGGTGAAAAATCACTAGGGCAGTCACATTGCACCACAAATATTAAATAGGGTTCATTTAACTAATTCCTTGTTTACATTTTGTGCACCTTGTTGGAGAATGTGCCATGTCAGCAAAGACTACAGAAGTGTGTTGTGCACAATAGTCCACCAGCATACTACCTCTGCAGTGTGCAAGTTAATCTGATGCTAATATTTCGGAACCACTGTATTGATTGGGGAAGCTCCACACCATGACCTTCCCATTTCCTAGACTTCAATCTTCTAGACTCTTGAAGGCATTAGTCTACATCACCGCAGTCAACAATGTCCAGACACTACAGGTTCACATCTACAATGCCTGCCAGCACTTACAACAACAACGGGGTGTGTTTCAAAGAATTTGTGAGTCCCTACGGTGGAGGGCAGAGGGGTGCATTGCCAAGGACAGTCAACACATTGAGCACCTCCTATAACATATCTGCAGATGTCTTGTGTTTATTGGACCTATTTTTTGTTTTTGTGGGTACTACCAGCCCTCAAATATCCAACACCTTTTTTTAACAACACATGTACATGTTATTAATAAAACTAAA
Organism: Schistocerca serialis cubense; assembly: GCF_023864345.2. Lineage (NCBI taxonomy): Eukaryota > Metazoa > Arthropoda > Insecta > Orthoptera > Acrididae > Schistocerca > Schistocerca serialis. Next base: position 609,200,435 of record NC_064643.1, on the reverse strand, counting down.
AAATGTCAAGAGTTGAACCACTGAACATTTACTATTGAAGGATATGGCTTTAGTGCATTGACAGAGTGTTGGAATGAAGCTTTGGCTCTGTCCACTGGAAGAAATTTTGAGAAAATGAAATGTCCAGATCTAGTCAAGCATACTTCATAGTGCAAGAAAAGAGAGATTGCTATTTACTGTAAAGATGATATGTTAAGTTGCAGACAGGCACAATTAAAAGACCCTTACACCTAAGCTTTCAGTAAGTGTCTTTTAATTGTGCCTGTCTGCAACTTGTCATCTTTGCAATAAGTAGCAATCTTATCTTTTCCTGCACTGTTGATATTCCTACCTGGAAATTTCCATTGTTTGATACTTTATTTTCCTGGTTCTTCCCAGTTCTAATGTTACCTTCTACTACAAAATCAAATCATCCAGCTCCAAATTCTGACATTCAGCACCTGACATGATAATTTGTTCCCACAAAAAGTGCACTGGTCAGTGGAATCCAGGAACATTTTTACGTCTGAGGCCCTTCAGACTAATTCCCTTGATCCCTCAAGCCAAAATGATAAAATAGACACAAGGTCCATTTTTGTCTACTTTCATTGTTCAGGAACCATAAATCTCAGGCAACATTGTATGTGGATTGTCATTTGAAATGGCAGAAAGTAATCTCTTTAGACAAGTACCATATCAGCCTCTCCCACAGTGATGGGTGCATATGTGCTAGTGCTACCATAGTGTTCACAATGTGGCAGTGTACATTTTTAAGCAGCATAGTATAGAACTGCCAAGAGCATTGATTCCAGTTGGAACAACAGCTGCTAAGTCAGCAAAAATTTGGACTTTGAGGAACTGCTTTTCATTCAGGAAACTCTATATGTCATGTTTCAGAACAATTTATGGTCACAGTTTATGAGAATGTACAAGCTTACTTCAGTAATAGATGGCTACTGCTCTGCTGCTCCATTTGCCTGTATGTTTGCTTGGCATGTTGCCCATGGAACATGTCTGGGATGTGATGGATCTGCAATATGTATAAATTCCCAAGAAATATATCTGGCCCCCCTTGACACCACAGAGTTTAGTCTCTTGATAGCAGCATAATGAATCTTCATACTATACTCGGTTGTCCAAGTCACAGACCATGTATAATGTGATCAGCTCTGTATTGAATTACTCTTCATCTGTACCATGTAATTTATTTCAGCCATGTGTATTTTTAAAAGTTTTTCTCAAATGTTAGTGTATATTTATATTTTTTTGTTTAACCTATTTGCAATAAATAGTATACCAGTTATGACTGGCAATCATCTTGAGCAGAGCACTGCATGCAACAATCAAACTCTTACATATGGTCTATGTGATATTACATTATGCAGAGCTGCAGTTACTTGGGTACATAGAATTCAGGCTGCAGCAGTACCATAAACTATATGTGCTGGCAAAGACTGATGTACCTAGGTGTAAAGCTTATTGAAGCTCTGTAATATATTTATTTATTTATTTTTATTCATCAGCCTTCAGTCGCCAATGATATTTCTTTTACAGCACAGTTCATTTCCGGCCCTGAGGGCTCATCTTCAGTTGCTTACCACATTATTTTGCCATTATTTTTACATGTTAGGGTTTCCACTGGTCCTTTTAAATACATTTTAGTCTGGTGGCAAAACAAATGCCATTAAAATAAACAGCTGCCAGGAATAATTTTTTTTTATTCTATTATTAGCTGTGTAGACTTGAAGTACAGATAATGTGCATTGTAAAAATGCAGAGTTTGGTCATTTAATAGTAATGTAATGTCCAAAATCAGTGTTTTCATTTTGTAAGTTTTTGTGCATGTGTAACTGTGATAACGAGTGATCTTTATGCTATGGATAGATGACTTCAAGAGATTATTGAAGCTCAGCAGTAAGATACAGGTGACAAACACTTACAAAATTACAGCAGCAACAATTGAATGGATATAAATGCACAGTGATTATAGGGATAGTGGCAATAGCAATACACGCTGTGCTGTGGAGCAGTCAGTATGTTTGGAAATGAAGAACACACTTTGTCGGTTGCGATTGCAGAGTAGACATTTTTGTCTGTTTCAACAATCTTATGCTGCCAATTTTATAGTATGTTCCATATCAGATGATGGCAGCAAAAGATGGCTTAAACTGGTCATCTTGGAACAATAAAATTGTCTCCACTGTGACCAAGGCATATGAAGTGTGTTCTTCATTTCCAAAACATGGTTTATTGAGAAAAGGGTGTCTTAACAAGAATCCACAGAAGACTCCAAGAAATTAGAAAAGGCAGAGCAATGATGCGACAGTCAATATGTTTGCCAAGAATCTTGTCTGACATTGAAAAACTGATTGATCAATGCCCACAGTGCAACATAAAGACAAAGAATTCACACAAACACTTTTCCTTTCAGAATTTTGACAGTGGTCCAGGAATTGAGTTGTTGCTGATTTATTCAAGTTGTCTGGCAAATAAAATTTGCTTATAACTGATTATAACTATCAAGAAATTGCACTGTTGCATTCTTTATCATGAGTCAGAGGTTATGAAACATTTAAAGTCTATGTTTTCACATCGTGGTACATTGAAGAAATTTGTGAGTGAGATTGGGGCTCATTTTGGAGTATTACTCACACCTGAATATTTACAGTTTGCAAAAGAAGTATCATTTTTGCGTAAAACAAGTGGTCAAAGTTTCCACAAAGCAGTGGATTAATTGAAGCTGGAATCAGAACCATTAAACAGAATCTGTTGAAGAATGATGATGGCTATCAGACTGTACAAAGCTACAGAGCAACACCACTCGACAATGGGTTTTCACTAGTGAAACTTTTAATGGAAAGATGGATATGAATGGGTGGAACAATCAATGTCACAATATTAGTCACAACCAAAAGTACCAGACATAAAGTGTCATCAGTAAAAAGAATTGAAAAAAGGTCAAATGTTTTGTGGAATCATTTCCCAAGAGTAAGAAACAAAATAGATTATAGAAATATTTAACATGTCTTTGAATGTTGTTCAAAATCATGTACTTTTTTTTTTTTATTGGGAAAGGTGAGCAAGCATAACCAATGATAAGGACAGTACTTGGTAGGGAGACAGTACTTATTGTGCCATAAATGTTATTTTTCCTGATATATGAATGGTTCCCTACAGAAACATTATTTTTGAGGCTGAAAAATTGATGGGACTTTTTTACACCTTTGGCCATAAATAATAGAAATTTGTTAAGGCCACACAGTAGCAGACTTTGCATGGTCTACGTATTTCTCCAGACAGGTATCCTCCTGTACTCTTTAAAATACTGAGATTGTAAGTAAACATTGAACTTCAGGCTCTCAATCAGCATTTCATTTCCTGTACGTGATATTGAGCAACATTCAAAGGTGCATCAAATGTTTCTCTAATCTATTTTATTTCTTAACTTTAGATAAATAATTTCACAAAATGTTTGATCCTTCCCAATGTCTTTTTATTTCAAGTTTTGTCCAGAAAACATGCGGTTTAATATACTTAAGTATTTATCAGTATTCTATTATTATTAAGAGTATATAGATCAAGAGAAAGCAGATAAGTTCCAACTTCTGTTATGATTTGATGTTTATTTTATTTTTTCAACATGAAATAAAGTAACCCACAATTTCGAATGTGATGAGAAGTGGAATCCTGGTAACTTTTTCAGCTCTTGATTTGGTTGACCTTCATGCTCACTGTTGTCACTGCCAAAGAGCAATGTGATCATAGTTTAGGAAATCATTCCATTCTAAAATGTTGCCCTGTGCCAAATGGCAGAAGGCCTTTCAAACACAATACACAACCATAGAACAGTCAATCTTTTTCATTATAAACTAAAATGAGAAAAAGAGTCCCAAGATCGAGATCTGCTCAACACCATATAGGCTTGACCATGACGAATATTCATCTGTCCAAGTAGACCACACTAGAAGCCAAAGTAAGCCCTGCTCAGTGTCAGAGACAGCTGAAGTTGCTGGATTTTATGTATCATTAATTAAAATGTTGAGAGAATCATCAAAGTGAATGAGAACTTAAAGTGGTTGCTGACCTATGTGAAGCTGATCTGAATGCATCCAACGAATCTCAACTATTCACCAAGCGCGCCATTGATGAGACCAGTGCCAACTGGAATGTTTAACTCTCAGTGTATATCGAGTGCTAACCCCAATAACGATTTCATCAGCAAGTCCACCACAGTCATTGCCATTTCAGTTGTGGTGCTTACTCAGTCCCGGCTTTCGTGCTTCCTCTGACATTTTGGAGTACATATCCATGGCAGGAAATTTATAAACTTTTCCAGCCAGTTCTGCAAGCCTCTAATGGCTCCAGGCAATGCACTGTGCGTTTGTTGGACGTATGTGAAACAACTGCTTTACACTCACCAATCTCAAATCAAACTCAGATTATAATTCTGCTGTAGACGACATCCGTTTCATCAGAAGTGAAGTTGCCTTCATGAAGTTGATGAAGCAGTTCAGTGAAGACATTACCTTGCTGTCACATACTCTGTGGGAACTCCACCAAACTGAAGAATTGGCACAGGTTAAAATTATGCTCATAAGGTTTTGGCTGCTTGAAAATCCATGAGCCAGGAAGAGATTGCAATTGAAACAGATCTCCAATGAGAACAATGTTTAAATTACTGAATTCCCATTTGGCCATTGTTTGGCTTTTCTGAGACTCCTGCTGATTGCAGCTAACATTTCTTATGGAATCGTAGAGCATTTATCAAGTATGACCCAATGATTGTCTCTGAATTTAGTGAATTCGTTCTCTGCTTGTTCACCAGCCAATGGCACAAAAGGAATTTGATGCTTCTGGTCATTTTGAAGGTTGAAAGAGCAATGGCAAGTCATTCCTTTTGTGTTCTTAGCTGTTACACCAGTTGGTGCAGTGTCAAGGATGGCATCAGCCTTGCTGTACACAGTTTGTACCAATTCACACATTTCTCTGAGGACAAAGTTTTTGCCTGTTCCAATGCCTCCAGAAGTGAATAAACATAGAGGTGTCTGAATAGTTGATGCCTACATTGATATAATGTTTGTCAAGGCGGTATAATTTTCTCTGCTCAGTTGTGAGTGTATTGTGCCTGACTTTGTCTTCTCTCTTTAAATTTTGATAAAAGACAGTATATACAGTTCCGTACAGTAAATGGCACAACTCCAGTAATAAATATAGACTTTGAAGAGAAGTCTGTAGCTAAGGTAGAATTTTCAAAATTTTTAGGTGTCTCCATTGATGAGAGGTTAAACTGGAAGCATCACATTGATGGTCTGCTGAAATGTCTGAGTTCAGCTACGTATGCTATTACTGTGCTTTACTGTATGATTACATGATGATGGCGTCCTCTTGGGTAAAATATTCCGGAGGTGAAATAGTCCCCCATTCGGATCTCCGGGCGGGGACTACTCAAGAGGATGTCGTTATCAGGAGAAAGAAAACTGGCGTTCTACGGATCGGAGCGTGGAATGTCAGATCCCTTAATCGGGCAGGTAGGTTAGAAAATTTAAAAAGGGAAATGGATAGGTTGAAGTTAGATATAGTGGGAATTAGTGGGAGGAGGAACAAGACTTCTGGTCAGGTGACTACAGGGTAATAAACACAAAATCAAATAGGGGTAATGCAGGAGTAGGTTTAATAATGAATAGGAAAATAGGAATGCGGGTAAGCTACTACAAACAGCATAGTGAACGCATTATTGTGGCCAAGATAGATACGAAGCCCATGCCTACTACAGTAGTCCAAGTTTATATGCCAACTAGCTCTGCAGATGACGAAGAAATTGAAGAAATGTATGATGAAATAAAAGAAATTATTCAGATTGTGAAGGGAGACGAAAATTTAATAGTCATGGGTGACTGGAATTCGAGTGTAGGAAAAGGGAGAGAAGGAAACATAGTAGGTGAATATGGATTGGGGGACAGAAATGAAAGAGGAAGCCACCTGGTCGAATTTTGCACAGAGCACAACATAATCATAACTAACACTTGGTTTAAGAATCATGAAAGAAGGTTGTATACATGGAAGAACCCTGGAGATACTAAAAGGTTTCAGATAGATTATATAATGGTAAGACAGAGATTTAGGAACCAGGTTTTAAATTGTAAGACATTTCCAGGGGCAGATGTGGACTCTGACCACAATCTATTGGTTATGACCTGTAGATTAAAACTGAAGAAACTGCAAAAAGGTGGGAATTTAAGGAGATGGGACCTGGATAAACTAAAAGAACCAGAGGTTGTACAGAGATTCAGGGAGAGCATAAGGGAGCAATTGACAGGAATGGGGGAAATAAATACAGTAGAAGAAGAATGGGTAGCTTTGAGGGATGAAGTAGTGAAGGCAGCAGAGGATCAAGTAGGTAAAAAGACGAGGGCTAGTAGAAATCCTTGGGTAACTGAAGAAATATTGAATTTAATTGATGAAAGGAGAAAATATAAAAATGCAGTAAGTGAAACAGGCAAAAAGGAATACAAACGTCTCAAAAATGAGATCGACAGGAAGTGCAAAATGGCTAAGCAGGGATGGCTAGAGGACAAATGTAAGGATGTAGAGGCCTATCTCACTAGGGGTAAGATAGATACCGCCTACAGGAAAATTAAAGAGACCTTTGGAGATAAGAGAACAACTTGTATGAATATCAAGAGCTCAGATGGAAATCCAGTTCTAAGCAAAGAAGGGAAAGCAGAAAGGTGGAAGGAGTATATAGAGGGTCTATACAAGGGCGATGTACTTGAGGACAATATTATGGAAATGGAAGAGGATGTAGATGAAGATGAAATGGGAGATATGATACTGCGTGAAGAGTTTGACAGAGCACTGAAAGACCTGAGTCGAAACAAGGCCCCCGGAGTAGACACTATTCCATTGGAACTACTGACGGCCTTGGGAGAGCCAGTCCTGACAAAACTCTACCATCTGGTGAGCAAGATGTATGAAACAGGCGAAATACCCTCAGACTTCAAGAAGAATATAATAATTCCAATCCCAAAGAAAGCAGGTGTTGACAGATGTGAAAATTACCGAACTATCAGCTTAATAAGTCACAGCTGCAAAATACTAACACGAATTCTTTACAGACGAATGGAAAAACTAGTAGAAGCCAACCTCGGGGAAGATCAGTTTGGATTCCGTAGAAACACTGGAACACGCGAGGCAATACTGACCTTACGACTTATCTTAGAAGAAAGATTAAGGAAAGGCAAACCTACGTTTCTAGCATTTGTAGACTTAGAGAAAGCTTTTGACAATGTTGACTGGAATACTCTCTTTCAAATTCTAAAGGTGGCAGGGGTAAAATACAGGGAGCGAAAGGCTATTTACAATTTGTACAGAAACCAGATGGCAGTTATAAGAGTCGAGGGACATGAAAGGGAAGCAGTGGTTGGGAAGGGAGTAAGACAGGGTTGTAGCCTCTCCCCGATGTTATTCAATCTGTATATTGAGCAAGCAGTAAAGGAAACAAAAGAAAAATTCGGAGTAGGTATTAAAATTCATGGAGAAGAAATAAAAACTTTGAGGTTCGCCGATGACATTGTAATTCTGTCAGAGACAGCAAAGGACTTGCAAGAGCTGTTGAATGGAATGGACAGTGTCTTGAAAGGAGGATATAAGATGAACATCAACAAAAGCAAAAGAAGGATAATGGAATGTAGTCTAATTAAGTCGGGTGATGCTGAGGGAATTAGATTAGGAAATGAGGCACTTAAAGTAGTAAAGGAGTTTTGCTATTTGGGGAGCAAAATAACTGATGATGGTCGAAGTAGAGAGGATATAAAATGTAAGCTGGCAATGGCAAGGAAAGCGTTTCTGAAGAAGAGAAATTTGTTAACATCCAGTATTGATTTAAGTGTCAGGAAGTCATTTCTGAAAGTATTCTTATGGAGTGTAGCCATGTATGGAAGTGAAACATGGACGATAAATAGTTTGGACAAGAAGAGAATAGAAGCTTTCGAAATGTGGTGCTACAGAAGAATGCTGAAGATTAGATGGGTAGATCACATAACTAATGAGGAAGTATTGAATAGGATTGGGGAGAAGAGAAGTTTGTGGCACAACTTGACCAGAAGAAGGGATCGGTTGGTAGGACATGTTCTGAGGCATCAAGGGATCACCAATTTAGTATTGAAGGGCAGCGTGGAGGGTAAAAATCGTAGAGGGAGACCAAGAGATGAATACACTAAGCAGATTCAGAAGGATGTAGGTTGCAGTAGGTACTGGGAGATGAAAAAGCTTGCACAGGATAGAGTAGCATGGAGAGCGGCATCAAACCAGTCTCAGGACTGAAGACCACAACAACAACAACATGCTATTAGGGTTATTGCAAATTTTGGTGATAAGAATCTCAGTAAATTAGCTTACTATGCCTACTTTCATTCACTGCTTTCGTATGGCATCATATTCTGGGGTAATTCATCGTTGAGTAGAAAAGTATTCATTGCTCAAAAACGTGTAATCAGAATAATTGCTGGAGCCCACCCACAGTCATCCTGCAGACATCTATTTAAGGATCTAGGGATCCTCACAGTATATATACTCACTTATGAAATTTGTTGTTAATATTCCAACCCAGTTCAAAAGTAATAGCAGTGTGCATAGCTATAACACCAGGAGAAAGGATGATCTTCACTATGCAGGGTTAAATCTGACTTTAGCACAGAAAGGGGTAAGTTATGCTGCCACAAAAGTCTTTGGTCACCTACCAAACAGCATCAAAAGCCTGACAGATAGCCAACTAACATTTAAAAATAAATTAAAGAATTTCTAGATGACAACTCCTTCTACTCATTGGCTGAATTTTTAGATATAAATTAAGGTGGGTGGGTGGGGGGGGGGGGGGGGGGGGATGACGACGACAACAACAACAACTTAAACATTAGTGTCATGCAATATTTTGTGTAACGTAATATCTTGTACAGACATCTTTTATTAACCTGACACGTTCCACATCATTACGAAGTGTCGTATTCATGATCTATAAAACAAGTATTAATCTAATCTAATCTTCAACTGACTTGTATCCAACACTTGTCCAAAACAGCAGCCATGACCATTTTTCTTTGTGAACGTTCTACAGAAATACACACTGCCTACTTAATGGCACTACTTAAGATTGCAAAGCACTTCAACTACTTCTTTTGACATCTCTCGATTGTTGAGAATGCTGCGTGCCATCAAATGAAGGGCAGTGTTTTTGCCACCTCCTTTTCAATGACCTTTTTCTACACCCAGTCAGATATTTATGCTGATAACGTCTTTCTCAGCTTTGGCTACATATTTCAAAATATAAATGGCAATATCAGTCTTGGAACCAGATGGTTGAAAGTTCATGTTGACTTGCTGTAGCTTGAGATTATCAGGATTATAGTAATTCACTATTGACTCATCTGCTTGCCATTTGCAGATGACAAATCAAGTTGTTTTCTCTTTTCTTCAATTTTAAGAACTGTCATATTCTCAAGGGTTTCACAAGGAAAATCAAAGCTGCAGTGTATATTCCTTCCTTGTGATGATTGTGCATCTGACACATCTGTGCCAGTTGGTGCAATTGCTCTCTGTGCTTTGCAAGATTGCAGCCCATCACCTACTCAATGTACGTGATTCCAGCAGCTGAATACACAACAGGAGCATCTTCAATCCAGAGGAGAACTTCAATCCAGAGCAAAACTTGAGCATGCCCAAAACCACACACACAAAAAAAAGACGTCATCGATAACATGTCTTTTCAATACATTTGACTTCAAAATTACATTGTATAAGTGCTTGGAAAAGTGATGATAAAAATAGTGTGTCAGTGAACAGGATATTTGCTAATAATGACATCCTGTCATCTATTGTCAGATTCTCAAGAGTTTTGACACTGTAGCACCGACCATAACCAACAGATTGCTCATCACTTCAGGCTAGAAAAGGTTGCTAGAGCTGAGAATGAGGAAACAAAAAGGAAGTCCTAATTGTTGACCATTTCAATGAGATTACTTGACGTGCTTCTCAAGTAATTTGCATAAGAAACTGTATTCTTCAAAAGCAAGCTCATATCTGTGGACATCAACATATTTGGTGGTCCAGATCCTGGAGTGCTGATTTCACTCTAGACACTGATATTGGTATTCATGTGCTCATACACAACTCTTTGATGGCAACTTTGCAGGCACCATTTTTTGAATATGTATATTGTTTGCAGAGCCAGCCAGTTGTCTGAAATTGACAGGACTGACAATGACAGACAGATGGTTCTGCTTCTTGAGGTAATTAAAAGTAGATTGTGTGTTTTTTATCAGATGTTGGACTACTTCATAATATTAATCAACAGCAAGTCTTCTGTGATCATGATGAAGTCAACATCTGTAAGAATGCTTGGCAGCTGCTCGAATATGATCTCCATGATTTGTAGGAAGTGACATATGACTGCTTTATTTCACACATACAAAATAAAGGAAAAGAATGATTTTTTGTGCATTAAATTAATTTTGAAAAAGCCTATTTGAGTGCTTTGGGATATACATTTTTTTTCTTACCGTCTTCTGCAAAAACATAATTTTTTTGACTGTACTACTTGTGAGCATGCAACATATAACTGATACTGTGAAAAACAAGGATTTATGTAATGTATTTCACGCATATTTTATCTGTATCTGTACTGAATTGCACCTGCAGTTTCATCTGACTCCTGAGGAAACTTGTAATTCTGCCAGTAATTGACTGTTGTGTTGAGAAAAAGTGCTGCCACTGATAAGTGTCTGAGTCTCCACAGTTATATGGCCTGCAAATTTAGGGAGATTGTTACAACATCATGGAAAAGGTAGTTGCTACTCACCATATAGTGGAGATGCTGAGTCACAGGCAGCCACAACAAAAAGACTGTCACAAAATAAGCTTTCAGCCAACAAGGCCTTTGTCAAAAATAGACAAAACACACACGCACACACACACACACACACACACACACACACACACACACACCTCACATGCACATCTCCAGTCTCTGACAGCTGAAGCCACACTGTGAGCAGCAGCAGCACTGCATGATGGGAGAGGCAACTAGGTGGGGATAAGGAGGAAGCAGGGACGGGGAGGGGGAGGGGGAAGGATAGCAGGATATGGGTGGGGGGAAGGGGAAGTGCTTCTGTGGGACGGTGGGCAGGGGAGAGGTGGGGGTCAGGGGCAAGGTAGCAGAAAAGGAGAGAAGTAAAAAGAATGGGTGTGTTGGTGGAATAGAGAGCTGTGTGGTGCTGGAGTTGGAACAGGGGAGGGGCCGAAAGCTTATTTTGTGACAGTCTTTTTGTTGTGCCTATCTGTGACTCAGCACCTCTACTAGAAGGTGAGCAGCAACTACCCTTTTCAAAATATTGTTACATTCCATCCTGGATTATTTGATTTTTGCCTGACGGCTTTTCATCCATCCTAACCCATTGCTGTTTTCCTTTGTTACTATTTTCTATATATTACTATACTCAATGTCTGTCTTTGTTTCTCTTCTTTCCTGTCTTTCTCTTGTTGCCTTATGAACCACACTGCATGCTCTACTTATGACCCACACTGTATCAATGGTCTTGGCCGGGCACAACAGCCAGCTACATAGCCATGCTGATTGTTGGTGCTGCAGCTTATGTCCCACATTACTTCCTTACTTCCGCCGATATCAGTAATCCTATACCTTCAAATTGATCACTCTCCCTGTGTCACTTTCGTATTTTCCCATGTTATTTCCCACAGCTTTCTGGTGCCACATGATCTTGTGTCTCATTCCCTCATCCAGTTACATCTGCCGTCCCCCCTCTTTACGCTTAACCACCATGGGAACTGCCACCCACAGTATGTATACACTTTGATCAGATTGTGAGTTCATGCCAATTTAGTGAGTTTTTGCCTTTCGCTATCGTCGACTCCCTCAGATTTCATATTGTTTCCCCCTTTTTCATCCATTTCATTATATATATATATATATATATATATATATATATATATATATATATATATATATATATATATATATATATATATATATATATATATATATATATAAAGATGAGGTGACTTACCGAACAAAAGCGCTGGCAGGTCGATAGACACACAAACAAACACAAACATACACACAAAATTCAAGCTTTCGCAACAAACTGTTGCCTCATCAGGAAAGAGGGAAGGAGAGGGGAAGACGAAAGGAAGTGGGTTTTAAAGGAGAGGGTAAGGAGTCATTCCAATCCCGGGAGCGGAAAGACTTACCTTAGGGGGAAAAAAGGACAGGTATACACTCGCACACACGCACATATCCATCCACACATACAGACACAAGCAGACATATTTAAAGACAAAGAGTTTGGGCAGAGATGTCAGTCGAGGCAGAAGTGTAGAGGCAAAGAAGTTGTTGAAAGACAGGTGAGGTATGAGTGGCGGCAACTTGAAATTAGCGGAGATTGAGGCCTGGCGGATGACGAGAAGAGAGGATATACTGAAGGGCAAGTTCCCATCTCCGGAGTTCGGATAGGTTGGTGTTGGTGGGAAGTATCCAGATAACCCGGACGGTGTAACACTGTGCCAAGATGTGCTGGCCGTGCACCAAGGCATGTTTAGCCACAGGGTGATCCTCATTACCAACAAACACTGTCTGCCTGTGTCCATTCATGCGAATGGACAGTTTGTTGCTGGTCATTCCCACATAGAATGCGTCACAGTGTAGGCAGGTCAGTTGGTAAATCACGTGGGTGCTTTCACACGTGGCTCTGCCTTTGATCGTGTACACCTTCCGGGTTACAGGACTGGAGTAGGTGGTGGTGGGAGGGTGCATGGGACAGGTTTTGCATCGGGGGCGGTTACAAGGATAGGAGCCAGAGGGTAGGGAAGGTGGTTTGGGGATTTCATAGGGATGAACTAACAGGTTACGAAGGTTAGGTGGACGGCGGAAAGACACTCTTGGCGGAGTGGGGAGGATTTCATGAAGGATGGATCTCATTTCAGGGCAGGATTTGAGGAAGTCGTATCCCTGCTGGAGAGCCACATTCAGAGTCTGGTCCAGTCCCGGAAAGTATCCTGTCACAAGTGGGGCACTTTTGTGGTTCTTCTGTGGGGGATTCTGGGTTTGAGGGGACGAGGAAGTGGCTCTGGTTATTTGCTTCTGTACCAGGTCGGGAGGGTAGTTGCGGGATGCGAAAGCTGTTTTCAGGTTGTTGGTGTAATGATTCAGGGATTCCGGACTGGAGCAGATTCGTTTGCCACGAAGACCTAGGCTGTAGGGAAGGGACCGTTTGATGTGGAATGGGTGGCAGCTGTCATAATGGAGGTACTGTTGCTTGTTGGTGGGTTTGATGTGGACGGACATGTGAAGTTGGCCATTGGACAGGTGGAGGTCAACGTCAAGGAAAGTGGCATGGGATTTGGAGTAGGACCAGGTGAAACTGATGGAACCAAAGGAGTTGAGGTTGGAGAGGGAATTCTGGAGTTCTTCTTCACTGTGAGTCCAGATCATGAAGATGTCATCAATAAATCTGTACCAAACTTTGGGTTGGCAGACTTGGGTAACCAAGAAGGCTTCCTCTAAGCGACCCATGAATAGGTTGGCGTACGAAGGGGCCATCCTGGTACCCCATTAAGTTTTATTTACATTCCCTCCGCAAACATGCCTTCGCCCTAGCCAGATTACACTCCCATATTCTATTTTCTCAGGCTTGTCTGACATTTGGCATCACCCCCAAAGGCCTCACACTTAAAGTTCCCATCTCTGGCTGCAACCCTTCCTTCCTTCCTTTCGTCTTCCCCTCTCCTTCCCTCTTTCCTGATGAGGCAACAGTTTGTTGCGAAAGCTTGAATTTTGTGTGTATGTTTGTGTTTGTTTGTGTGTCTATCGACCTGCCAGCGCTTTTGTTCGGTAAGTCACCTCATCTTTGTTTTTATATATAATTTTTCCCACGTGGAATGTTTCCTTCCATATATATATATATATATATATATATATATATATATATATATATATAATGAGGAAGTGGCTCTGGTTATTTGCTTCTGTACCAGGTCGGGAGGGTAGTTGCGGTATGCGAAAGCTGTTGCCAGGTTGTTGGTTATCCACCAGGCCTCAATCTCCGCTATTTCAAGTTGCCGCCACTCATACCTCACCTGTCATTCAACAACATCTTTGCCCCTGCACTTCTGCCTCGACTGACATCTCTGCCCAAACTCTTTGTCTTTAAATATGTCTGCTTGTGTCTGTATATGTGTGGATGGATATGTGTTTGTGTGCGAGTGTATACCCATCCTTTTTTCCTCCTAAGGTAAGTCTTTCCGCTCCCGGGATTGGAATGACTCCTTACCCTCTTCCTTAAAACCCACATCCTTTCGTCTTTCCCTCTCCTTCCTTCTTTCCTGATGAGGTAACAGTTTGTTGCGAAAGCTTGAATTTTGTGTGTATGTTTGTGTGTCTGTCGACCTGCCAGCACTTTCATTTGGTAAGTCACATCATCTTTGTTTTTAGATATATTTTTCCCACGTGGAATGTTTCCCTCCATTATATATACACTTTGATCACATTGTGACTTCAGGCCACTTTTAGCGAGTTTTTGCTTTTCACTATCATCGACTCCCCCAGATTTCATATTGTTTCCCCCCTTTTTCATCCGTTTCATCATTCTCGTGATTTTTCCCATGTATTTGGGTGTGTTTTTGAGAATTTTTTTGGACATACTTCTACGATACTTATGTAATTTTTCACGTCTATTCCATACTCCGTCCATCTGCGTCAATACAAACAACTTTCCTTATCGGTAGCCAAATCCCTGTCCCACATATTGTTCCTGCATTGTTGCTTGGCTCATGAAATCTCCCCAAATGGCCTACCATCAAATTACCCATCTCCGGCTGCCATCTCTCCTTCCACAATGACCTCCATCTGTTCAGAGTCTGCCAATCCTTAGCCCTCACCAACATACTCCTGCAAAACCATATCAACCAACCCCAAATCCTGCAGTGTCTTCTCTCCATCTGTAAAATCCTCCTGCTGTGCAATCCCAAAACCCTGGAACCCACAACACACATTGAAACTCTTGCCCTCCACAAACTAGAGTAACATGCACAATGGCACCTCAAAAAACTCTCTACCCTGCTCACTTCTTACTCCTGCCTGGGAGTACCACTGTCCATCACCTTTACAACATCCACCACACACCTCCTTCACGTTCTGTCATAGCTGACAAACCCTGTCTCGCAGACCTACTACATTTACCCCACCCTCCAAAACTCCTTCCCACCACCACACAAAATCCAGAACCTAAACAGACCCAAAACACAGTCATGAACTTTCCTCCATAAGCCTTAGCCCCACAAAAATATCAGTCCAAAGGCTTGACCTTTTGCCCCACTTCCAAATTCATTCGTGCAGGACTTGTAAAAGACCTTCTCTCCTACTCGTGGTCCCTACAGTGGAAACACTTTCTTGCTACCAATCCTAGCAATCAGACTCAACCAAAGACCAATGTTGAACTCTGCCTGTCTCAGTTCACTACTCCATCCAACCGTGATCCACTCCCACTGGCCCCAAATCACCCCCTGTTAACTTTCCAGAATTTCTTAACCTCGAACCTTGCCTCACCATCATTCCACAAATTCCTCAACATGCATACTAACCTTACATCCACAGAAAGAATCACAGTCCACCATCTAAAAACTGATCCCAACCTTATGGCTCTACCTGTGGTCAAACGTTCCACTACTGTTGTTCTGAACTGCAGAGATTACCTGACAGAAGGACCCTGCCAGCTGTCAGATACATCCACCTACAAACCTTGCCACAATGACCCCATTCCAGAAATACAGCAGGATCTCCAGTCTCTCCTCAAATCCTTAGACCCATCACAGAACCTCTCCCCAGAGTCCATCTCTCTTCTCACCCCTACCACTACCTGCACTCCTACCTTTTACATGCTTCTTAAAATCCATAAATCCAACCACCCAGGACACGTCATTCTGACTGATTAGTGTGCCCCTCCTGAGAGAATTTCTGCTCTCATAGATCAACAGCTTCAGCCTATTACCCAGAACTACCCTCCTATATAAAAGATACCAACCATTTCATCCACCGACTCTCCACAGTTCCTTTCCCTGTACCACACTGTGCCCTGCTTGTCACTGTTGATGCCACCTATGTTTACACTAATATCCCTAATGCCCATTGCATTATCGCTATTGAACACTACCTTTCCCAACACCTGATGGATTCCAAACCAACAGCCTCCATGCTAGTAGTTGTGATCAACTATATCATCATCCACCATTACTTCTCCTTTGAAGGCACTACCTACAACCAAATGCTGGGTATGGCTATGGATTCCCACATGGCACCATCCTATGCCAACCTATTCATGAGCCATGTAGAGGAATCCTTCCTAAACACCCAGACTCCTAAACCCCTCTCCTGCTTCAGATTCATTGATGACATCTTTGTGATCTGGTCCTACTCAACCCAAGAAGCCTCTTTCCTAGATGTGACCTCCACTTCAAAGGTGGCTACATCAGTACCTGTGTCCATATTAAACCTACTAACCACCAGCAATACCTCAACTTTGACAGCTGCCGTCCATTCCATACCAAGAAGGCCCTTCTTTACAGCGTAGCCACCCATGGTTGTCACATCTGCAGTGATGCACAGTCCCTCTCGAAATATTTCAAGGGTCTCACTGAGGCCTTCACAGATCATAATTATCCTCCCAATTTTGTACAAAAACAAATCTCCCATGCTTTATCTTTCCAGTCTCCCACTACTTCTCAAAGTCTCACCGCCCGGCCACAGAGGAGCATTTCCCTCATAACTCAGTACCAGCCAGGGCTGGAGCAACTGAATCACATTTTCTGCCAGGGTTTCAGCTACCTCTCGTTGTGCCCTGAAATGGGAGATGTCCTGCCCACTATTCTTCCCAGCCTCCCACAGTGGTATTGTGCTGTCCACTAAACCTACACAGTACACTCATCCATCCCTACACAACCTCTTCACCCAACCCTTCACCCCATGGCTCATATCCCTGTAATAGATCTCGATGCTAGACCTGCCCCATACATACTCCCACCACCATCTACTCCATTCTGGTCACAAACATCACCTATCCCATCAAAGGCAGGGCTACCTGTGAAACCATGCTACTCAACATATAGTGGAGATGCTGAGTTGGAGATAGGCGCAACAATAAGATTGTCACAAAATATGCTTTCAGCCAACAAGACCTTTGTCAAAAATAGACACAACACACACACACACACACACACACACACACACACACACACACACACAGTGCTTTTCTGGGGAGCATGCAGAGACAAGGTGGAGACAGGTTAGGGCAGCAAGGTGCAATTGGGAGGTTAGACAGAGGGCAGAGGAAATGTGGGGGCAGGGGCTGGGTAGCAGAATAGGAGAGAAGTAAAAAGACTGGGTGCATTGGTGGAATAGAGGGTTGTGTAGTGCTGGACTTGGAACAAGAAAGGGGCTGGATGGGTGAGGACATTGAGTAATGAAGATTGAGGCCAGGAGGCCATCCCGGATTTTCCATTCTTTGATCTTTTCCTAGAGAGGTGGTTAAATTTATGTGTGATATGGAGCCATGTCTCATGATCTTTTATTCCAAAACACAATGTTGTTGATGCATTGAATGGCGCATGTGGGAGACCGATTGCACTTCATACTTTTGAAGTATTTCAAGTCAACTACTTATAGACAAAAAGAAATACCAAGGGGTTGTTTGTGAACGTTTCTACATGTTACATCTTCTCTTTGTCACCCCTATTCCTAACAGTAGCAGGGATATGTTGGTCCCTCTGAGCCATGTCTATACCAAATTTGGTTGAAGTTGCTCCAGATGTGAGTTCTGCTTTTATGTCACACCTTTTTACCTCACTCCACCCCTATGCGAGGTATGTTGTTCCTACCCCACAGTAACTTTCACTCTCAGAAGTACAACAAATTTCTTCATCACAATTGGATGAATAGTATAGGAACATGTATAAGACAAATGAACATTCATTTTTGTTTACTAGATCATGATTTAATTTTAAAGTTCACAAGTGTGTTGTTTTCTGCTTCAGAAAACTGGGAAAATTTACAGTCAAATGGCCATCAATATGCTGAAAATGAGGAGGCTGACTATGAACCTCACTGTGAGGATCCAGATTTCAATGTAAGGATTCACATCTTCATACATGCAGTAGTATGCTATTTGATTTTTTAAATATCATGTGTTATGTTTATCATTGCTACAAGAATAAACAAATATCGTCTTAATTCAACTTTACAGATGGATTGTGATTATGATCCAACGGCAGCATTACAATCCGAGCTTATTGAGTCATCGAAAAAGAGAAAGAAGCGACGGAGACAGTCAAAATTTGCTGAAATTGTCTCAAAGCCAAAACCTTCATTTAATCCAAATGATCAGACTTTTGATGAATATCTTGAAGAGTATTATAAGCTTGACTGTGAAGATGTTATTGGTGATCTACCCTGCAGATTCAAGTACAGAAAAGTTGTTCCTAACAGCTTTGGATTAACAATAGATGAGGTAGAGCTATACTACATTTATTAATGTTTTAGTAGAGTAGGATATTTTAGCCTTAAGTAAGGAAGCATTGGAAGTTTATGAAATAGTGTGTATGTTATGGAAACTCCTTGTTGAAATAGATTCATTGTACAATAACATGCACAAGCAGCAAACTTTAAACCTTGTATCCTGTCCCTAAGTGCATTTTGGCAGTAGTATATCACATTTAGAAGGAAGGAAATCAGTCCCATTCCATGTATATCTTACTTACATACCTGAATTTCAAGTTTTTTTACTGGGCAACATGGCGCAGTGGTTAGCACACTGGACTTGCATTTGGGAGGATTACAGTTCAAACCCGCATCCGGCCATCCTGATTTAGGTTTTCTGTGGCCATGTCTGGCCACGTGAATTCCCTAAATCGCTCCAGGCAAATGCCGGGATGGTTCCTTCGAAAGGGCATGGCCGACTTCTTTCCCCATCCTTCTCTAATACAATGAGACAATGACCTCACTGTTTGGTCTCTTCCCCCAAACAACTCAACCCCAACTCAAGTTCTTACTCCTGTAACTTTGAGAAGTCGGGAGATGTATATATCCATTGCTGTTATGTATTTGTTAAAAGTAATTGAGCTGTCTTTCACCTCTCATTTCTATCCTTTTCTCCACATTATTTCCCATCATTCGTACTCTGCTCCTCTGCTTAGATTTCCTCCATCCCCCCCCCCCCTCCCCCCTTCTTTTCATAATCATCCTCTGCTTCATTTAGAGTAACTTTCCAGTAATATCTTGTATTAATAAAACTTAAGAAGTTGGCATACTTTGTCTCAGTTGCTATTTCTGCTGTTCATCAAGTGCCATTTTGAGGGATTTTCCTAACTGCAGTTACTATATACTAAGCCTAATAATAATATACTCTTTTTAAGATTCTTCGTGCTGATGACAAGGAACTAAATAAATGGTGTTCCTTGAAGAAGGCTGTTCAGTATAGACCAGAACACGTGGAAAAATATGATGTTGTAGCATATAAGAAGAAAGCACAGAACGAGAAGTTAAAAAGAAAAATCTTGAGGAGTTTGTATACTGAGTAAGTTATGATGATTTATTGTAACATATTTTATTTATATTATACCCTGTGTTGTAATCTATCTTAATGGAGCTCTGATACAAAATTTACAAAAAAAGAATGTGTAGTGAAAAGTTTATGATCTCTTCCACTCTTTTCTTCTTCCTTTGCTTGTGATATGCATTATTTTTAATTTATTCATGCACACAAAGAGACCAGAATTGTAAAATCCTGTTTGCTTTGTCAATAGTGAGCCAGAAGAAGAGGAGCTGAACAACGAGCCACCAAAAAAGAAGAAAAAGAAGTCCAGCTTCATGAATGATCAGCAGACATTGGAAATTTCTTCTCATGATGAACATGTCACTGCCACCCTGCCTGCTCATCAAGCTGGAGAAACATCTCTTACAGAAAATAATTGCAAAGCTGTGAAAGAAAGTTCTAGTTCCCATACAGAACCTCAGAAGAGAAAGGAAAAGAAGAAAAGAAACAAATTCATAGAACAGATGAGTAACAAGGCAATGCCTAAAGCATCAATAAGGAATTCTCATCACAAAAAGAACAAGAACAATAGAAGTAAAGTAAATGGCAATATCAAAAACAACAATAATGTTACAGAACTGTCAGATGCACGGCTCAAAGCATATGGAATAAACCCAAAGAAGTTCAAAAACAAAATGAAATATGGAAACATAAAAGAAGTATAAAATAGTTTGTGTCTGCTTGTAATATTTTAAACTATGAGAGGAAATGACACTTCAGTAATGGCATATGTTTATATCTTCAAATTAATGAAGGTTTAAACTGCTGCAAGTCCACTTTTGTTTACAAAATATTGTATTAAATCCCTTGTTATTTAAAGAGACATATTTTGTTGTTCGAATGTGTATGTACATAGTTTTAATATTGTGAATGTGTGAAATAAATTATGCATAATTTGTTATATATTATGTATCTCAGTTCACAGGGCATTTAAAGGCATATCAGAGATAGTCAGTTTGAATCCTGCTTGTGAGGGATATTTGCAACTTCCTATTTTTGGTAAGGGGAGGAGAGAGATGTCTCATTGCCACACTTTGTACCAATATCATAGATAATATATCAAACTACACCATTGTTAATGGTGGTATCTGAGGGGAGCAGTGTACATGTGGGTTTCATTCTGTCCCATTTTTCTCATCGGCAGCAACAATAAAAACACAACTTTACACTTTACACTCCATGTGCTGTTGTCAATCATCTGTACTAAAACACTTATACTTACTGTGCTTTACAGGTAATTAATCAAATCATATCAACTAGAAAGACTTGCACCAGAGTGTGAGCCCCACAAATAAAAAATAGAAGTAGCTTAAATGTATCAGATAGTGCAATGAAATGCCTTAAGTTTCATGTTTGCATCAACACAAGTTTATGTAAACTCTGCAGCAGAAGCTCCAGAGGAGAAGGTATAAAGACATATAACGACAGGCTTAGAACAGCGCAATCATCATAAGTTTAGTGGCTCAGGAATGAGGAGGCAACTATGCTGTAGAGATTAGAGGCTGAAGTGCAGTTGGGAGTGGGCGCTGGAAACGGGATGATGGCCATTGGTGGCTAGGAAAACACAGCTGGACAGTAAAACACTTTTATTCAACTTGGCTACAACACTCGTAGTGTTACGATGCCTTAGGCGTGAAATGTGGAGGCCCCGCTGACAGCTGTGGAAGACAGATGCCAGCGGTGTAGTCCGTGCCCAGCAATGCTGATACTTATTTAGCCACCTCAGCAACATGTTCCATAGTTTACCCAGCATAGTGTTATGTGGCAAGGACCAGCGGCACTTAAGATTGCCAGAATTCTCCTGGAGACTCTCGTGACACAGGAGAAGATCTCACCCCAGCAGGTGACAAAGGTGGGTGCTCGACTGCTCGCCCTGGTGTTGGTGCACAGGCAGCTGCACAGCCCCTGACATGAACCACTGACCTCCAAGCAGAAGTTTGGTTGCTGCTGAAAAGAGCCCGGAAGTGGCTCGTTCATTGCACAGTGCCAAGTCCTCAGATTGTAGTCCTAGTAATGGGTTTTGGTCTGGTATACACTCCTGAAAATTGAAATAAGAACACCGTGAATTCATTGTCCCAGGAAGGGGCAACTTTATTGACACATTCCTGGGGTCAGATACATCACATGATCACACTGACAGAACCACAGGCACATAGACACAGGCAACAGAGCATGCACAATGTCGGTAGTAGTACAGTGTATATCCACCTTTCGCAGCAATGCAGGCTGCTATTCTCCCATGGAGACGATCGTATAGATGCTGGATGTAGTCCTGTGGAACGGCTTGCCATGCCATTTCCACCTGGCGCCTCAGTTGGACCAGCGTTCGTGCTGGACGTGCAGACCGCGTGAGACGACGCTTCATCCAGTCCCAAACATGCTCAATGGGGGACAGATCCGGAGATCTTGCTAGCCAGGGTAGTTGACTTAACCTTCTAGAGCACGTTGGGTGGCACGGGATACATGCGGACGTGCATTGTCCTGTTGGAACAGCAAGTTCCCTTGCCGGTCTAGGAATGGTAGAACGATGGGTTCAATGACGGTTTGGATGTACCGTGCACTATTCAGTGTCCCCTCGACGATCACCAGTGGTGTACGGCCAGTGTAGGAGATCGCTCCCCACACCATGATGCCGGGTGTTGGCCCTGTGTGCCTCGGTCGTATGCAGTCCTGATTGTGGCGCTCACCTGCACGGCGCCAAACACGCATACGACCATCATTGGCACCAAGGCAGAAGCGACTCTCATCGCTGAAGACGACATGTCTCCATTCATCCCTCCATTCACGCCTGTCGCGACACCACTGGAGGCGGGCTGCATGATGTTGGGGCGTGAGCGGAAGACGGCCTAACGGTGTGCGGGACCGTAGCCCAGCTTCAGGGAGACGGTTGCGAATGGTCCTCGCCGATACCCCAGGAGCAACAGTGTCCCTAATTTGCTGGGAAGTGGCGGTGTGGTCCCCTACGGCACTGCGTAGGATCCTACGGTCTTGGCGTGCATCCGTGCGTCGCTGCGGTCCGGTCCCAGGTCGACGGGTACGTGCACCTTCGGCCGACCACTGGCGACAACATCGATGTACTGTGGAGACCTCACGCCCCACGTGTTGAGCAATTCGGCAGTACGTCCACCTGGCCTCCCGCATGCCCACTATACGCCCTCGCTCAAAGTCCGTCAACTGCACATACGGTTCACGTCCACGCTGTCGCGGCATGCTACCAGTGTTAAAGACTGCGATGGAGCTCCGTATGCCACGGCAAACTGGCTGACACTGACGGCGGCGGTGCACAAATGCTGCGCAGCTAGCGCCATTCGATGGCCAACACCGCGGTTCCTGGTGTGTCCGCTGTGCCGTGCGTGTGATCATTGCTTGTACAGCCCTCTCGCAGTGTCCGGAGCAAGTATGGTGGGTCTGACACACCGGTGTCAATGTGTTCTTTTTTCCATTTCCAGGAGTGTAGATGGCAGCCCAGACTGGCATTGTCTGCTTGTTGGCCTGTAACCTGGTGGTGCTTGTTGTAGCCCTCATGTGAAGGTGGGTGCTGCCAGACTGCTCCTACCTCTGGTAAAACCAGAGAGTATTTATATTGATTAATGGCACATTTTTTATGCCATGTGCAAATCAGCGCCTCTTGTACTCACCATTGTAGTAACCCATTGGCTCGTCCTGCAGCCATGCTACACTTCCGCTGCATTGCCAGGATTGCAAGGTGTGTCCTGCCCACCCTTGTGTTGGATAAACAGGCCTCCTGATGAAATCATTATACCAGTGCCTCAGCACCCATCAGTTGCACATAGCTTTCCACAAAGCATTAGAAGAGCTGCTACTTCTATCGTAGCACCCAAAAAAATAATGGTGTCACCTTCACCCTTTGGGAAGACCCTACCACCATCTCTACCCGTGACTGGTCTGCAACAAGTTTCCTTCTTAACATGATGCAGCTTGAACCACAAGGTTCAGAGGCTGAGACTGTACATTCCTTCTACAGTTCTATCCCATTTTCTCCTTGCCCATCCAGATTCACAATGAACTTTTTCTGCTCTACCTTTCTACTTTATGAACAAATAGTTAACCAGTCTAGTGGTATCTGATACACAGGAGGATCACACTGATGAGTGGCTCTGGCCTAAGGTTGACGAAGGCGGCACAAAACAGAGTGAAAACTAAAATTGTTCTGATTATTGTAACATTCATGGTCACAATCATACATAGTTGCGCTTCCTGGTATTGCTGCGCATGTTGAATTATTTGCTGCACATGTTGAAGCATTCACTCTGTCATAATTTGCATCTCTTGCAGGTCTGTTAACTGATTCAAGGAAATGGCTGGTTGAAGATGTAGTGTTTTATTCAAATAGGTCAAATTTTGCATCGGAAGCACCTTTAGCAGTTTGGACAGCCAGTAAAACTTGGGGCTGCACAACATTTTAACTGTGTCTCACCAATAGCAGTGGCTGGCAGATGAAATTTCAGCTCTGTTATATCCCATTCTGCTCTGTAAATTATTAATCCAGAGCTGTGCAGTTGCAATTGCTTGGCCTGTGGCAGTTCCACCACTTTAGTATTTGTCCATGGAATAAACCCAGTGCAGCTCAACTTGTTATAAGTAGGGTCTCGGCTCCAGAAAGTCACATGGACAATGCTGGCAAACTGGGATCAAGGAGCCACAGTCATTCCTCTTCCCTCATTGGAAAGGTCTGTCGCCCAACAAACAAAGAAAGAAACACCTAAATATCTTTAGTACACTACACACTCTCCATTTTATCTTTTGTTTGCAGATGCGGCAGACTAGTTCCTAATTTCTAAACCTGCAGCAAATGATACAGTTGTTTTACCAAATCGAACATAATATTTGTGCCTTGGTCTGTGATTATGGTTTCCACAACACCAAATTTGAGAAACCAGCTGTTGACCAATATTTGCGCCTCTGTTGATTAGGGATGGTGATCATATTTACATACTGACAAAAATGATCAACAGTAATCAAAGGTTCCTTGCAGAAGCCCAGTTAAATGGTCCAAGAATATCCATTCCAATCATTTAAAAAGGTTTAATCACCTCTGGGAACATTTTTCTTAATAGTACTACCTTGTGGCTAATGTCTGCTCATTGCACACGGTGTACGCAATTTCTTTCATACTGGTCCACATCTTCCTTCCTTGTCTTCATCAGTAGCACCCCGCCATTCTCCTATTGATTGTTCCTTGACCACTGTGGCCAGACAGCTCATGGTGGTGTGCTTCCTTCAGAACTTCTTCCTCCAGATTAGCTGGCACTACCACACTGGGCCCCCAACCCAGCTGTCTTGCATAATAGGCCGTCACATACAACAAACTGTGGCTTTTTTGCATACAAGGTGTGTGGGGAAAATAATGTGACTGACAGCATTAAGAGCAATCTAGTAATGTTGTGTTGCTAGACTTGTGTAAACTGGTGTGTTCATCCCTTCTAGACCCTCATTCCAAGTTTCAGCTCTGTACAGTCAGCAATTGATTTTTGAGAGTACTGTCTGTGAAGTTGTGTTTTTGTTGTGTGTTACAAAAATGGAACAGTGGAATTTATAGTAATGTTATGCCATCAGGTTTTGTGTTAAACTTCAAAATCTGTGAGTGTGACCTTGAAAAGTTGAAACAGGTCTATGAGGAACTTTCCTTGTCAAGAGCACAAGTTTTTCATGTGCACAGTTCATTTTTTGAAGACCAAGAACATGTTGAAAATGAGTCTCGGTCAGGAAGACCTTCAGCTTCAAAAACTGATGAAAATGTCGAACATGTGGATGCTATTGTGAGACCAGTCCATCCAGAACAAACTGTCTACCAAATGTTTAACAAGGGCATCTTTGAAACAGCCAGGGAAAGGGTGAATCAAGTGAGACCGGACATTTCAGACAAGTGGAAGCTGAATCATGACAATGCCCCAGGTCACATGGCCACTTCCATCACGAAATTTTTGATCTCAAAAGGCAGTCCTGTTGTTCACAGCCCCCCTGTTCATCAGATCTGAGTCCTTGTAACTTTTTTCTTTTCCCGAAATTGAAAAATTCTTAAACAGATGTCATTTTGGGACTGTGGGGACCATTCAAAAGAATGTGACTGACATGTTAAAGGCCTTACCAGTTGAAGCATCTCAGAACAGGACAATATTGTTGTTTGGAAGGGGAAAAAAAAGACAGGGAAAAAAAAAGAAAAAAAACTTTGGGCGCTAAAAATCGATCTCATTACATTTCTCACACACCTCGTACAACTTACAGTCAGTGTCAGCATGACACATTGTTTCCCAAATGTAAGGCTGTGACCCAGTTCCAGTATTACCACTATGTTTCTGCATAAACCATCGTGGCTCCTGTGTTTTTTATCATAATTGTGTACAACGTCATGTTTGAATTTGCTCATTCTTGCTGCCCATCTTGTGAGCCTACCACCAGGGTCCTTTAGCCCTAACAAACTTTTAAGAATTGGGTGGTTGGTTACCATCTTAAATTTCTTCCCTATAAATAACGTTGAAATTACATAATCCCATACATCAAACTGAGCATTTCCTTTGCTGCTGTGGAGTGTTCCTCTATTGAGCTGTTGAGAAGCATATGCTATAGGATATTCTTTGTCATTTACCACCTGACCGAAAACTCTACACAGAGTACGCGAAAGAACTTGCCCCCCTTCTAACAGCCGTGTACCGCAAGTCTCTAGAGGAACGGAGGGTTCCAAATGATTGGAAAAGAGCACAGATAGTCCCAGTCTTCAAGAAGGGTCGTCGAGCAGATGCGCAAAACTATAGACCTATATCTCTGATGTCGATCTCTTGTAGAATTTTAGAACATGTTTTTTGCTCGCGTATCATGTCATTTCTGGAAACCCAGAATCTACTATGTAGGAATCAACATGGATTCCAGAAACAGCAATCGTGTGAGACCCAACTCGCTTTATTTGTTCATGAGACCCAGAAAATATTAGATACAGGCTCCCAGGTAGATGCTATTTTTCTTGACTTCCGGAAGGCGTTCGATACAGTTCCGCACTGTCGCCTGATAAACAAAGTAAGAGCCTACGGAATATCAGACCAGCTGTGTGGCTGGATTGAAGAGTTTTTAGCAAACAGAACACAGCATGTTGTTATCAATGGAGAGACGTCTACAGACGTTAAAGTAACCTCTGGCGTGCCACAGGGGAGTGTTATGGGACCATTGCTTTTCACAATATATATAAATGACCTAGTAGATAGTGTCGGAAGTTCCATGCGGCTTTTCGCGGATGATGCTGTAGTATACAGAGAAGTTGCAGCATTAGAAAATTGTAGCGAAATGCAGGAAGATCTGTAGCGGATAGGCACTTGGTGCAGGGAGTGGCAACTGACCCTTAACATAGACAAATGTAATGTATTGCGAATACATAGAAAGAAGGATCCTTTATTGTATGATTATATGATAGCGGAACAAACACTGGTAGCAGTTACTTCTGTAAAATATCTGGGAGTATGCGTGCGGAACGATTTGAAGTGGAATGATCATATAAAATTAATTGTTGGTAAGGCGGGTACCAGGTTGAGATTCATTGGGAGAGTGCTTAGAAGATGTAGTCCATCAACAAAGGAGGTGGCTTACAAAACACTCGTTCGACCTATACTTGAGTATTGCTCATCAGTGTGGGATCCGTACCAGATCGGTCTGACGGAGGAGATAGAGAAGATCCAAAGAAGAGCGGCGCGTTTCGTCACAGGGTTATTTGGTAACCGTGATAGCATTACGGAGATGTTTAATAAACTCAAGTGGCAGACTCTGCAAGAGAGGCGCTCTGCATCGCGGTGTAGCCTGCTCGCCAGGTTTCGAGAGGGTGCGTTTCTGGATGAGGTATCGAATATATTGCTTCCCCCTACTTATACCTCCCGAGGAGATCACGAATGTAAAATTAGAGAGATTAGAGCGCGCACGGAGGCTTTCAGACAGTCGTTCTTCCCGCGAACCATACGCGACTGGAACAGGAAAGGGAGGTAATGACAGTGGCACGTAAAGTGCCCTCCGCCACACACCGTTGAGTGGCTTGCGGAGTATCAATGTAGATGTAGATGTAGATCTGATTGAAAGCATCATATGAAAGCACAACTCATTCTCGTAATCCAGAAAAACTAACACTGGACTCGGTGTTAATACCTTTTTCAGTTCCTCGAAGGCAGCCTGACATTCTTTTGCTCACTCGAACTATACGCCTTCCTTTAATAGCTGCATGAGTGGTCTTGCCATCTCTGCAACCCTGTTTAGGAATTTTCTATTATAATTTGCTAAACCCAAAAATGATTGTAATTCTTTACTGTTCCTAGGAACTGAAAAATCTTTCACTGCCTGCACTGACCTTGTGTCTGTGTTAAACACCTCTCTACTAATTGCATACCCCTAGTACACAACTTCCTCCAACATCAAATGACACTTCTCAGTATTTAGCGTGAAAAGCGCTTCACATAACCTTTTAAAAACATCTCTTAGTTGTGAATATGCTCCGTCACATCCTTTTCAAAAACATTATATCATTGAGGTACACCATATGCTGCTGAGGTTCTAGCCCTCTCAGTAATCCATTCAACAACCAGAGAAATGTTGCTGGTAAATTTTTTAATGCAAATGACATCCTTCTTTATTGGTAATGACCTCAGGGGACCAAGAAAACTGTCTTTGGTTGGTCCTCAAGCAATACCTCCAGCTGATGGTACCCACTTCTTTTAGATCCATGGTAGAGAAATGCTTGAACTGCCTCAAGTAGTCGGTAGTCTCAGTGGCATTTAGTGATGGGTTTAGATCTGACACTGTCTTGCTGTTAAGGTATCTATAGTCACAGCAAGACCTAGATTCTTAGATGTACATGATGTCTTCTTTGGCATGACCACTCCAGTGGCCCACAATGGACCAAGGCTGTACTCTGTTATTCCATCTCGTACTGCTGGTTATATAAAAACTTCCATAAATTCCAAGATGCAGAATAAGGATTGTGATATACTGGCACTTTATAGGAATTCAATGTTCTGTCAAGTGTTGCTGCCAACAGCTCTTGAGTAAACACAAATCCTCATACCACAATACAGCTTTCCATTTCACTCTTTCTGTTCCTCTAGATGCTCTACCTCCTAATGTAATGCAGTTTTAGCAGCAGCCTGCATCCAATCGCAATGCACACTTGCTGTTTCCCAATCATCCTCTTCTAGGGTATCCAGATTAGCTACCAGCTTCACCTCATTGGCATCAAACTTATCTTCACTTATGGGTATCACTTTCTGGTCACCTTTCACTTGTATACATAGAATGATTTTTCTTACAAAGCAATGTGATGTGTCCAATGCATCATTTTCTGCAAGTCTTTCTGCCACACACAACATATTAACAAGCCACTTTGGTTCTACACTCATCCAGAAAAACTTTACATTGCCTTGTGGCACAGTATCATGCAAGTTAAGCTTTGATGTTGGTCTCTGCAGTTCAAGCTGTTCACTCTTGAAGGTGGACAAATCTTGTGAAAGTACTTCACTAACGCGGTTTCTCCTAGCTGAGATGTTGTCCCTCTAAGTTTGTGGTGTAGCATCGATTCTGTGGAAACATGTCCATGTAAACCAGAAATGTTCTTTAGGCAGTTGGTAAATGTGAAAAATCCCACTGTATGCCCTGTGGTTTACCATATGTGCAGATTTGTTGTAAAATGCATCAGCTCAGAACATCAACTAGGTGCAATGGCAGGTGAGCATCTCTACCAGATGTGGAGGGGCCACTTGTGCTTTAGTGTCATGGCTTGATAGAGTGGAGAGCATGGGCAATAATGTCAACACCAGAACATCTGAAGATTATAGATAAGAACTGTCATTCTGTAATGTCAAAGGTAGAGCAGTACATGTTATGATCTAATATGAGGTAGAATTTATGAGAGATTTGGATCATTTTGATTTGATCCATACTGGATGAGAGGTCGTGGTTGTGAATATCAATGTTAAAAAATATATCGGCTCAACCACTTGTTTATAGTGTAAAACATGTTTTACACTATAAACAAGTGGTTGAGCCGATATATTTTTTAACATTAAGATTTGTATCATCCGTAATTGTGAATGAAGTTTTACAGTGAAGTCATATCAGTTACAATACAGAAGAGTAATCACAAAACTGGTTTGTCATTTTAGTATCTTGAATAGATCAGAGCTCTCTTTCAGTGTCCATCACACTCCAGATGGTTGAGAAGCCATGTTACAGCCTCTAAATAGCACCTCCACTACAGAAAGTAACTTCAAGAACAGTGACTGCAACGTATTTGTAAGGTAAAAGTTGGCACACATATCAATCAGATAACAGATAATGTATGGAGGGATCATATCATAACCAAAGCCCAATACGTTACACTCTGAGGTCAACCAAGCATTGCCATTCTGTATGGACAATGACAACTGCCATAATGAAAAGTTTAGAGAAAACACAGAAAAACAAACTAAATTGTTTAAAAACCTCATTAACTAACAGCAAAATTGCCTGTGAAATTGAAAGTTGGACTAATTCTAACTAAGCGTCCCCTATAAAATACAAAAATTATTTCTGGTGAATTTCATCCTGTTCACCCACTTGCAACATTATTAACCAAATTAACAAATATGGCCAAAAAAAGAGTGTGGGAAAAGCTTAAATTTTTGTCTAAATCATTTTTTTATTTTGTTATTCTTATGGAGTTTCATTTTTTTGTCATTTTTATTATTTTTGTCACATAAATGAAGTTAAATAATACATTGGACAAAAAGGGGGGGGGGGGGGGGCATGAAAGGCAACACTGTACATTTATGTGGAAACAGAATCATAGAAAAACTTGAAATATTTAGGAATGATGTTGCTGCTAACCAAATTACTTAAATCTTGATTTTTGTTCTGTGAAAGGGTAATTTTCATAATATAAGCAGGTTTCAAATCCGATTTCCTTGCATCTACATTCCTTGTTAAATGCATCTTTCTATCTTCAAACTGAACTTGTCCTCACTCAGACTGTTTGTAGCTATTCTTATACTGAAACTCACCATTTCCCTTTTCACACTGGAACAATTTGATTGTCAGATAATTTGAACATATATCGATCAAAGTCCTTGGCTGTGTAAGGAGCCATGTCATCACACAAAGTTTTAATGTCCTTCAGATCTGAAAAATCCATGTCTCTAAGACTTAGTGAATTTCCCTTCTTTTTTTGCATTTCGTATGACTGATATGTATTGATCAGGTACATGAATAGGCCATGACTTCCTAACACTCTTAACTGGCCTCTCAGTGATGCCATGAACTGCGTCCCTCTTGTTCTGGATATGACCACAAATCAAATTCTTTTGTGTAATGGACTGATTATCCAGCTGTTTGCCACATATAAATACAGTGCAATCACATATTTGTAATATAAATTGAAAATTTCAATCCATGTGTTGTCTGCTACAGTAACATTTTATTAAATGATTTCTGTGAATCACAATGTGAATTTTTGGTACTTACTTGTTCTTCTATTGCTCTCCACAATTGTTGGAATAAAATACAACTTCATCCCAGGAATCCTTTTAGATAACTCTTCAAGATTAATAGTAACCTCAGACTTCTTTCAGATAACAGTTGTCCATAGTGAAGTACTCCCTGAAAAAACAGCGAAGATATTCAGTCAAATCTTTATAAGATTTCAAAGTGGTGCAAAGATTGACAACTCATTTTAAATATTCAAAATATAACATTGTGCACTTCGCAAAATGAAAAAAATGTGGTATCCTGTGAGTATAATACTACTGAGTCACAGTTATGTTCAGGCAGCTCCTACAAATACGTGGGTGTAACACTTTGTAGGGATTTGAAATGGAATGATCACATAGACTCACTCATGGGTAAAGCAGGTGGTAGACTTTGGTTTTTTGTAGAATAGTCTACAAAGGAGATTGCTCACAAATCGCTCATACCACCGATTGTGGAATATTGCTGAAAGGGCAGCACAAATGGTCATAAGTTTGTTTGACCCTTGGGAGAATGTCATAGAGATGCTGACGAATCTGAACTGGCATACTTTAGACATAAACAATCCCAAAAAAGCCACACTCACAAAGTTACAAGAACCAGTCTTAAATGATGACTCTAGGAATATACTACAACCCCCTACTTATAGCTTGCATAAGGAACATACGGACAAGATTAGAGTAATTACAGCACACATGGTGGCATTAAGATATTTATTCTTCGCGCACCCCATACATAAATGGAACGGGAAGGAATCCTAATAACTGGCAAAATGGGACATACCTCTGCCAAGCATTACACAGTAGTTTGCAAAGTATATATGTAGACTTGAAAGATATTGTAACACACAAGTTGCTATTTCTATTGCACGTAAATCATTAACCACCAGTTATATCTCCTCATTTCAAACCAACTTCCTGTCCACGTGTTTCTATATGCAGCTCAATTCTTATTCTATATAAAAACAAAGATGAGGTGACTTACCGAACAAAAGCGCTGGCAGGTCGATAGACACACAAACAAACACAAACATACACACAAAATTCAAGCTTTCGCAACAAACAGTTGCCTCATCAGGAAAGAGGGAAGGAGAGGGGAAGACGAAAGGAAGTGGGTTTTAAGGGAGAGGGTAAGGAGTCATTCCAATCCCGGGAGCGGAAAGACTTACCTTAGGGGGAAAAAAAGGACAGGTATACACTCGCACACACGCACATATCCATCCACACATACACAGACACAAGCAGACATTTGTAAAGGCAATGTGTGGATGGATATGTGCGTGTGTGCGAGTGTATACCTGTCCTTTTTTTCCCCCTAAGGTAAGTCTTTCCGCTCCCGGGATTGGAATGACTCCTTACCCTCTCCCTTAAAACCCACTTCCTTTCGTCTTCCCCTCTCCTTCCCTCTTTCCTGATGAGGCAACTGTTTGTTGCGAAAGCTTGAATTTTGTGTGTTTGTTTGTGTGTCTATCGACCTGCCAGCGCTTTTGTTCGGTAAGTCACCTCATCTTTGTTTTTATATATAATTTTTCTCACGTGGAATGTTTCCTTCTATTATATCAATTCTTATTCTTCTTTACGTTCTTGAAATGCATCTTGTAGCTTTGCCTTCTTTTCAATAAATAGCATTTTTATAAGCTCCATGTTGCGTGCACTGATCCTCCTATGGTACAAAAAATCCAATATTAAATTTGGTATCAACATATGCACGTAGGCATCATAATTTACAGCTGGCAGGTTAGCGGAAGATTACTCTGAAGAGTAATATCTGTGCATTTCTGTGAAGGATAAGCCACTGTCTGTGAATTTCCTTTACATAGTGACTTTCAGTATGGGGAACTGAATATATGTGATTCCTAACTGACTCCAAGATTTCTGGATCAGTCTTAGAATGTTTTCCTTGTTGTCCAAAGGTGTTACCCCTGTCTCAGTCATTTTGCCTTCAATAACAGTACAGGTATACCTTTTGGCTATTCTCAAAGTATTTGTTAGAAATGTTTTGCATATGCGAATCTTCTACTCATATTTCATGAAGTAGAAAGTGCTTTTCAGCTTTCAGTATTTGAAAATGAGTGTTTCAGTGCGTGAATTCAGAAAATCCGATTGTCTTTGTAAGATCGCAGTGCCCAGTAATTCATGACACTGACATTTTTAGTCTTCTGATAGTTTTTCTTTGTACAAGAGAGGATACGTTTATCAGTGCACACAGCACCCATTTTTCGAGATGCAACAATTTTACCCTTTCTTGATATGTAACTTCTCCTACTGTTTCTCAACATCTTTGCTTTTACTCTGCCACATTTGCTAACATAACACATTCTTTTTTAGGTTTTTAATTGGGAGAGCTTTCTTTATGTGCGATTGTTCTTTCACTTGAATTTGACAATTCAACCTCTTTGTTGGTCGATAATTGTCACTTAAACCAGAGGAAAAATTTGATCTGCTTTTGGAACTGCTACTAGGCATAGAGAATGTTACCAACAAATTTTTGAAACTGATTTTGTTTTGCACTTCCCTTTCAACAACTTACACATTTGAAGGTTCCATTATTTGTGAGATGTTGAATCTATGTCTTCACTTACAGGATAATTTACCTCCCTTGGCCTTTTGTTATCTTCCATTAGCCCTTCAAGAGCAAGGTGCATAATCTTTGCTCAGTTACCTATTTTGTCCCTATAAAACTGAAATTAAACTGACTTAAATGTGTTGAAGCCATTCTGCTCATGTCAACAGTTACACTGTAGGTGTCCTCATACTAGATAAACAATGTATACATAAGGATATTTTACAGCAAGAATTGACTTTATTAGCACAACCAACTAAATCAATGTGGACATGCCTGAAGCACGTCATAGATGATGGAAAGTGGCCTACTGGAGCGTGCACTTGGCATCCCATTTTGCTGCACTGGCATTGGGTACAACTGTGAGCCCATGCTCATGAATCTTTTTTGAACAAAGGCCACTAAAAATACTCTGTCATTGGTCTCACAGTGGCATTTGTTCCGTGAAATGTCAAGTCATGAATGCAGTTGAAAACCATTTGCCAGAACTTGGATGTAATGTACAATCAAGGTCTGGTAGTAGAGACATCACACCACTTTTTAGCAGTGCAACATGTTGCTTCCAGTACCTGTAAACACAGGCCAGTGAGTGAGTCAGTTAACAGCCTCTTTAGTTGCAGGTCAGAGCTTTCTGGAAAGCTGCAATGATGGGCTTGTGGTTGGTGAAAATAGTGACAAGGCTGGCCACTGTGAAGGAGCGGAAGTATTTGTTGCTCTCATACATTGTGACGAGTTCCCTGTCAGCAGCACTCCAGTGAGTTTGCCCAGTGTTCCCTCACTGTTTGGTGGATATTGCATTGATCATTAACTGGTTGCTGTCCACTAATAAGGCCAAATGTGCTCTGAGGACAGGATGTTTGAGGGCCACCACATCAGCAAGGGAATTTTGCAGCTCCTCAAAGACAGAATTCGTCACTGGCATCCATGGAAAGGGTTATTTTCCACATTTGTTGTGTCCAGTGCTATGGTTAGAAATTCTGAATAGCAACGGTTCCTGGAAGATGGTGGCAATCAAAGTTTACCATTCTGAGAAACCAACTGAATTCTGAAATCAAGGAAGAGAAT
Organism: Schistocerca serialis cubense; assembly: GCF_023864345.2. Lineage (NCBI taxonomy): Eukaryota > Metazoa > Arthropoda > Insecta > Orthoptera > Acrididae > Schistocerca > Schistocerca serialis. The sequence goes on along the minus strand of NC_064643.1, from coordinate 609,165,693 downwards.
GTAACACCTCCAACTTTTCCAGTGGAGGGGAGATGCCGTGGTCTGACACACTCTAGCCAAGGGAGTTTAACAATGGTGCACCAAACACATACTTATCCTCATTCAGCACGTCTCCATGGGTACTTTGCATGTTTCAAATTCATTCAAATGTTTCTCATGGTCCTGTGTGTTTTCTGAAAATACCAAAATGTCATAAAGGCAAGCAAAGCACTAAGGTAGTACCCTCAGTACACTGTCCAGAAAACACTGGCAAGTCTAGCCAGTGTTTTTAAGTCCAAATGTCATAACGAAAAATTCAATTCATAACCAAAATTCAAATGGGCTAGTCACTGCCTTCTTTAATATGTCCAGCTTTGCCATAGATATTTGATTGTAAGCTTTTTAACAATCAAACACAATGAAACCTTTTGCCCCAGCCAGTGAATTTGTGAAATCCTGGAAATGTGACACAGAGTACCTCTCTGGAATCGTTCTGATGTTCAGTGCCTGATAGCCACCACACAGATACCATGACCCATTTTTCTTATGCAAAAGTTGTAGAGGTGAGGACCATGGCCTGTTGAATGGGTGCATGACTCCTTGTACCATGTTGTTGAAGATGGTCTTGGTCTTGCATTGCTGATCAGTCGCTATTCATGATCACATGGAAACTGGTTAACCCGGCATTGTGTGGATGCGATATACTGTTTAGTGTTTGACGATGTCCCTATCCATCACTGGTCATACTGACTCAGAGGGTGAAGAAATGACTTACTGTTATTGTGTTGTGAGCCGCTCTGTAATTTTTCGAGCAGCTTAAGGTCTGACTCTGCTTCCAAAATAGCAGCCTCAAGAACTTTTTCTCTCTACATAATTTATTTGATTTGCATCCATTTGCTTCAATCTTCTCCTTCATGCTCTGGATGGCCGATTCTAGGTTGCAATGGTAGTGTTCCCACCATCTCCTGCCATCACCTGCAGGGTGGCGCACGAAATTTGTTACCATTTTGTTTTTGAATATAAGCTTTATTGTCAATACAATCTGAAAGGAACATACACTACAATGAAGAGCCAGCCATGGAGATTTGTTCTAACTCAGCACATGCTCAATATGTCCACCATTTTGTTTCCTAACTTCCTTCAAACGAACACTGAAGTTAGTGATTACCCTATGGCACATGTCTTCCATAATTTCACTGCAAGCTTGAAGAATAAGTCTTCTGAGGTCCATTAAATCACGTGGACGTTTCGGGAAATTTTTTTCCTTTAGGTACCTCCTAAGAGGGGCCAATTTTGTCCGTCATTGAAGCGACCTGGAAACCTGAGTGAAATGATCAGCATGTCGAAATGCTCAAAGTAAAAACTACAACACAGTGTTTGCAGTATGCGGCCTTGCTCCATCTTGCATGAACCACTGCGTGTTGAAGGGCAAGGCAGTAGCAAGAAGCTGTGGAATGAAGCTATTGCGAAGCATGCTCAAATAACACTCGCTGTTCACAGTTTCTTCAAAGAAAAAGGGTCCAATAAGTCCTTGACTGGAAATTGCTGCCCACGCTGTAATCCTCGGAGCATAATGTTGTTGTTCATGAAGCACTTGTGGGTTTTCAGTGGCCCAAAAGTGTACATTTTGTTTGTTAACCACAGCATCTAAATGAAAATGCGCCTCGTCCGAAAACCAAATGTTGTTGAGAGTTTCTTCCCTATCCTCTGCCCACTGAGCAAACAGTAGTCTCTGCTGCTTGTGTTCTTCAGTGAGCTTCTGTGCACAGGTCATCTTGTATGGGTACATATGAAGGTCACTTTTCAGAATGTGTTGAACGGAGCATCTGCATATTCCCAGTTGCACTGCTGCCTTTCTACACGATTTCCCGGGACTTCTCTGTACAGCAACAATACCGTTTCAATATTCTATGGTGAACAAACAGGCTTAGGCCGAGGTCGCTTCGCTTCCAATACTGTTCTTTCCTGTACAAATTTATCACACAACCTGTGGATGGTCTTCTTGCAAGGGACCTATCGTGTGTTAAACTGTTGTTGAAAACACCTCTGAGTCACAACAAGGCTTTTCGTTCCATGAAAAAGTAACACAATTGCCGATCATTGCTGTGTCGTCAGTCTTCCATTGTCAGCCATTGCTGCTCATTAGTCTCCTAGCAGCAGTATCATGAATTACACGTCATTTCGTAATTCATTTGTTTTTCCAAGCTCTGCTGGTACTGCTGTAGAGATCCCAGCACGATATGTAATGTGCGTCGTAAATTGTGAAAGAAACAATTGGTAACACATTTCGTGCACTACCCTGTAGGTTAGGCTTGCTGAGATTGTCCACCATGGGGTAGACACAAGATGTCGTTTGCCCCTTGACTTCAAGAATAATACGGCTGTCAGCGGTACGAACAAGGCATGCACCACTCAGGTCTATGATCAGCAAATTTTTTGTCAGGAAACAGGCACCTAGAGTGGTTGGTCAATGTTGGTGAGCATAAATGTCCACACACACTTGGTAGAATGTCCAGTGTCAAAAACCATTGTTTTTAGTCCATATGTTTGTAGGGCAGAGTCACTGGCCACTTTCAAAGGAGCTGCATTGGTGCATTTGGTGTTAGGGGAGGCATTAACAGGCAGTGAGCTGACATCCAACTCAATGTTTACTAAAAAATCAGCCCTGTAGAGTGATCAGAAATGAATAATCTTAGTGATACTACTTGTCTGGCCATGGTCCACTCATATTGTAGCAACATCCTTAGTCATGTACAGCTCATGTCCCCACCACCAGCCTGCAGAGGTAGGTGCTGCTTATGATTGCCACCATCTGTCACACCCAAAACAGAATTTATGAGATGTTTGCATAAGAGCACGGTCCTTTGCACTTTGTAGCTTGAAAACCTAAATGCCTTGGAATCAGCGAAACCCTGTCTGGTTAGGTTCTTGACATCCGAGTTGTGGTGGATAGTTAGTTTGTGTTACCAGGCCATCTGCCACTGCACTCCACAGTTGAAACATCTGCAGTTGTTTAGTCAGCTCCTTGATGGCAGCACGGAAAGATTAGAGGCCCTCGGTGACGCCAGCAGTCTTGGTTGGTCATGCTTGTGCAGCTTGGCGATGCTGTGCCAACTGGGTATGGCAATGCTTGCTACTCTTTGCGAACAATGGTGGTTGTGTTGTATGCTTTGTCAGCCACTTGCAGCAACTGACATAATGGCAGACTTTAATGCATAATTGAGGTAACTTTCAGCCAAATGTGTAACAGCAGAGCATCCAAAAGAATTCTGGAATCAGCCACACCCTGTAAGTGTCTCCAAAAGTTGGAAGGTGAGCTGTTGCCATGTTGCTTGTGGTAAAGAAGCTGTGTTAATAACTGATACATTGGTTTCTTGCAGCAAGACATTAGCACCATCTTGAGGATGCTGTAGGCTTGCTGTGGAGGAGGGTGTAAAAATAACGGCCAGCACCACCGAAGCTCATGTTGATCAAGGTTGCTGACCATAATAAATTTTTCAAATTCATTGTGCATTTGCTGTTGCACAAAAATGTTCCTCATAATACCAAACCAAATATCTGGCAGTTCGGGTATGAATGATAGCACTTGAATTTGTAATTGTGACATAGGTGGGTAATTAAATCTGTCAAGCAGAAAGTTTGTAGCTCATGGGGACCAACACAGCACCTGCACAGGTGATTGAATCATGAGTGTCTTCACATTTGGTTTGATGTCATATGTCCTGCTGTCTGGTTGTGTGAAACTATCTCCTGTGGCAGAGATATCTGGTAGTATGACCAACACGAGTGATCTTGTGACATCATGGTTGGTATAGGTTTGAGGTGGTGAATCGTATGACAGCAGTAACATAGAAGGATTTTGAACAACCTCAATCCCGTTCTTGACATCATGGATTGCACCATCAGTGGCACATGATAGGTTACGCACAGACAACATGCCAATACCCAAATACACATTCCAGCGAGTTACAGACTAATAATAATGTGTCCATTACCACACCACTTTAGTTCCAAGGTCACCACTTATATAGGAGCATGTATGTTACATAAACAACTTTACACAGATAGTGTACAGCAAAAATTCACTTTTTTAGCATAACTGATACAAAAGCACATGTGAATCATCAGCAAATGTCAAAAGAAAAAATATAATCAAAGAATATAGTTTTATAAAGATTCACTGCATATGGTGCAATGTTGATTATCAATTGAGTCACTCCCACAATGCTTAGAAAAATTATGTCACAGAAGTCATTTAAACATTGAGAAAGCAATGGCACTAAGAACGATTATTATGCAAAAGTTACTTGACTAGTGGGAAAACAATGACGCATTGCACACTTAAGTCATTATCACACCTAGAATTTCAGTTGAAACGATTCTCAATCCACACTATTCAACGGTTGCATTTTTGTTTCAATAGACATTTTACTTCACGCACCTAACTGTAAAACTCAACTGACAATTATGACAACATTCTTCCAAACCAAAGTAACAACAATTGATGTTTCTATTAACCTGACAGCAGAGTACAAGTCTCTCAGGGTATCTGTCCTAACCCTTGTGAAATATTAGGTGGAAAGTCACTCAAAAAGGTGTCTAATACACTATGATGGGCTCCCTGGTGTATGACTTTATTTGTCTCATTATTCTCTCCCAACACTTATATTTACATATTAATGTTACATATTCAGTTTGTAAGATTCTCAAACTCATTGTGCTTCTTTGTTAAAGTACTCAACTGTTCGTGGAGAAACCTCGGGCTGTTCTGTGTATTATATGTTTGCAGGAGGCCCTTGTTAACTCATAAAAACACACACACACACACACACACACACACACACACACACACACACACACACACACACACACAAACGCGCGCGAACTGCCAACTCCAGCATCTTGGGCCAGGAATTCCTACCTGGAGTTTCCATTGTTTGATTTCATGAAACGTCTGTGTGTTTCATAACCTCTCTGCACACCCAACTTAAATTTTTGCTTCATTTATCAAACATAACTTTGCTGTTTGCAGTAACTGATCCCGTGACCATCCTCCAGTCTTAGCTGCTAATTGCAGATCATCCAAGAAAGATATTCTGCCCTCAGTTTACTTTTCAAAAAAGAGAGTTATCAGTGGGTGGATCTGCTAGAAAAGTAAAATTCTATTTGTTCATCCATAGCAGCAAGCTGCCCAAGTAAGTCTGTTTTATCCTCTCTCAAATGTGCTAGATCATTAAGCAACAAGTGCATAGTCTCTTGTCTGATGACACTCAGTGTTTTGGACTCTGCCACTGGTTTAGACTCAAAACCTTAATCTTCAATACACACTAAGTAAAACAGAACAAGTTACCAATAGCTTATATAGTATGATTCATCAGTTGTGACCAATGTCTCACCAAAGACAATTTGATACTGTGTACTGTCTAGCCACATGACCACACCCATGACAAAACAAAGTACTGCCCCTGAATCGGTACACAGTGCAGAACAACCTAGCAATTTACATCATCTCGTGAGTTGCTACTATTGGTCACTGGTATTACCATAGAATGGAGAAACATCAGCCGATTCTCATGGCTGCACTAAAATTATCCTCAAATCCCAGTGAATCACCCACCTAGACCCCATTTTATCTACACATGGAGAAAATAAAGTACTTTGTTCACTCTCCTAATGTGTGATGAAACTAGGTGTTGGGATTGTGCATTCGTGCTGCACAGACAAGGATTTCTATCAGCAAAATTTAGTTTCCAAAGGGTGATGCTCGATTTATAGGGTAAAGGGACTAAACAATATGGTCATCAGTCCCGATGGGTGAGTGCTATGGTGTGCAGACTGAGGTTTGACGAGGGAGGGGGTGCAAGGTAAACATAGCTGCAAGATAAAATACTTTTATTCAATAATGCTACAACATTCGTGGTGCTGTGATGCCGCACACATACCCCATCAGGTGTGTGGCATGGAGGACCCACTGCTGACAGCTGCGGAAGCCAGCTTCCGGTGGCATGGCTGGCTGACATCCATGCTGATAACTGTCTAGCCCACTCGGCAATGCGTGCCCCCGTTTGCACAGTGTGGCATTATGTGGCAAGTGCAATCAGTGCATATGACTCCAGAATTCTTGTGGAGGCCGTCCTGATCCAAAAGAAGAGCTCACCCCAGTGGGTGAAGAAGGTGGGTGCTGGAGTGCTCACCCCAGCCATGGTATGTGGATGACCACCCCACCCCAGACCCAAACCACTGCTTTCCAAAGCAGTGGTGGACTTCGTACTGGGAGCTGGTCTGGTGGAGATGGCAGCCCAGTCCTATTGTAGGCTGCTTGTTGGCCTGTAACCTGATGGTTCTGTTGTGGGCCTTTCATTGTGATGGGTGCTGCCAGACTGCTTCTATCTGTGTTAAAATCAACGTGTACACTTTAAAAAAATGAATATATGAAAGTGTAGCACCATCAAGGAATTGTCCAAATGGGATGAAATTCAGCAGATGTGATGTACAAGTACTAACAAATGACTACAATTTCAAAAAGAAAAGAAAGATTGGAAGATTTATTCAAGAGAATGAGCTTCACAGATTGAGCAAGTAAATAACACTGTCACCCAACATATCATGTGATGTATTTATCTTTTTCTTTTAATTTGGTCAGTGTAGTTACTTCTCTTGAAGTAGAGGTCCTGCTAATCAGTGCCTCTGAAATCCTGTGTGTAGCCGAAGACAGGCTTGACTTCTTCATGTTCTGCAGCTGTTACTGGATAAAAGAAGATAACTTTCAACTTGTATCACTAAAAGGCATGTTCACTACTTTCTTTTTACAAACATTTATTTCCTTGACTGTGTGTCAGGTCATTAGAGTGACTCATGAAGTAGTGTAGAACACAACTTTTCAAATGACGTACACCTCAAAGACTCAACGTGACATCCAAGTCTTGTCTTTTGTTTTCAGTCTTGGAGAGAGTGGTTGATTTTTTATGGTCAAGCTGCCACCAGGCCGCAGTGCCAAAACATAAAAGGCCTCGCCCACTGCAGGTGAAGCTGTTCACTCGTCATCAAACCTGGCCGTTTCCTCATATTCTACGCCTCTTTTTTTAATGTCTGAACATACTAAAACAAACACCTACAAACAGTATATGTTATGTGACTTGTTCCCTATTTAATATTATTTTGTCATGATCATCTTCCATTGTACTACACAAGGAGTGTGAAATGTCATTTGCCTAAATGGAATGTGGCACTTCAATGGTCTGTGGTGCCACTTCTTTTCATAGCAGGACATCTCAAAGCATGGCAGTACGTTGATGATATCCTGCGTCCTGTTTTGTTGCCTGTTATGGCAAGTCATCCCGGGCTTACATTTCGGCTTGATAATGCCTGTCCATACGCAGTGAGAGTTTCTACTGCTTGTCTTCATGTTTGCCAAACCTCTACCTTGGCTAGCAAGGTCACTGGATATCCGCCTTTTGAGAACATATGGAACATTATGGGCAGAGGCCTCCAACCATCTTGGGATTTTGACAATCTAACACTCCATTTGTACAGAATTTGGCACAATATCCCTCAGGAGGATATCCATCAGCTTCAACAATCAATGCTGAAACAAGTAAATGCTTGCATAAGAGACCATTGTGTTACTATCTTGCTTAGTGTGTGAAGCTCTTTCTCTTGTGCAAGTCATCCAATTTTTTCTGAAATTGTAGTCATTTGTTCATGTACATCACATCAACCAAATTCCATCCCATTCTTCAACCATGTACGAATCGGCACCTCTGTAGCTCAATGATGCAGTAACCCCCTTGGCATGTCCAGCAGCTATGCTGCACTTCTGTTACATTGCCAGGATTGCAAGGCATGGCCTATCCCGCCTCAAGGTTGAGTAAACAAGCCTGTTGATGAAATTGGCCTACCAATGTCTCAGGGCCCTTTGGTTACACATGGCTTTCCAAACAGTTATAGCAGACCTGCTATTTCCGTAGTTGTACCTGAAAATTAGCAGCAGCACTAAATAAATTAAAAAGAAACTGCTTTGCAAATTTCAAGCAAGACCAAGCTGCACACAAGTTCAAATATCAGACTCACAAATAAACAGCCAAGCGTATACAAGTCTGTTGCAAAGATCCAAAAAACGGGCATGGTGGAAGCTAATGCTGTAATAGGATTTGCTATATACATGGTGCTATCTTTAGGCTATAGATCCAGCTCCTTATCTAGCTCCTTTATTTGTGAACCCATACTGGAGGGGCTAGAGTCCAAGAAGGAGACAATATAATGTATTTGGGTGTGTTCCCACAAGTAGTTTTACACTATAAAAATTATTGTAACACACTGAGAAAAGTAGTAAGGAAATAAAGAAATATGTATGTTAGAGAAGAAATAAAAAAACTCCAGCAATAAAATCAAATCAATATGGAATGTTGTTAGAAGGGAGACAGGAAATGTAACCATTGGGTAGGTAGTATTACTACTAAAGAGAATGAGACCATCCTAATCAACAGTACACAAGTAGCTAATGTATTTAACAACCATTTCTTAAGTGTAGGAGAAAAAATTGTTGAGAATAGTTCAAAAGAAAAAGCCAGGCAGTACATGGAAAAGTCAGTTTTGAAAAATTTTAGTAAGATTAAGTTTCACCTAACAACTTCTTGTGAAATAAGAAAATTATTAAATCTGTGAAAAATAAATGTTCTGTTGGAGTAGATGACATCTCTAATAAGATATTAAAACGATGTGGAGCAATTACAGCTGATGTTCTGAGTCACATATGTAATGCATCACTAACTCAAGGTATTTTCCCAGACAGGCTAAAATATACCATTGTCAGGCCTCTCTACAAAAAGGGGGACACCACAAATGTCAATAATTATCAGCCAGTCTCCTTGCTTATAGCATTTTCAAAAATCTTTGAGAAAATAATTTACTCAAGAGTGGTTAGCCATCTCAACAACCCATCTCAGCAGTAGTGCAATGCTGAGTAAATTACAGTTCAGATTTCAAAAATGCTGCTCCACTGATACAGCAAAATACAATTTCACTGTCCACATAATAGAGTCTTTAAATAGTAAAATGTCACCAACAGGAATTTTCTGTGACTTGTCCAAAGCATTTGATTGTGTGAATCATGACGACATGTTACAGAAATTACAATTCTATGATATAATTGGAATAGCATACGAGTGGTTTAAGCTATACCTAAAGAACAGGAAATGGTTTCTTTATATAGTCAAGTGATTTAAATAAGTTTTCGACTTCATCTAACTGGGGTGAAATTACATCAGGTGTTCCACAGGGTTCAGTCATGGGTCCCCTGCTATTCTTGATATATCTAGAACAAGAACCTGAACTGACACTGTTTGCTGATGATACAAGCATCATTATTACTCCAGTAAAAGAAACTCCAATTGAAAATGATACAAATAAGGTCTTTGGAAAAGTCATTAATCGGTTTTCTGCAAATGGGCTTGCTCTAAACTTTGAAAAAACACAGTACATCCAATTTTCTGCTGCAAAATGTACAGTTCCTTCAATAAATATAACACATTAACTGAAGTCAGTAGACAGGTAGAGCATACTAAGTCTTTAGGTGTACATATAGATGAGAATGTTAATTGGAAAATTCATATTTTGGATTTTCTGAAGTGACTAGGTTCAGCAACTTTTGCAGTCAGAATAACTGCCAATTATGAGGATATAGAAATTATTAAGCTAACATACTTTGCATACTTTCACGCTCTGATGTCACACAGAATAATATTTTGTGGTAACTCAACACTTACACAAAAAGTATTCACTGCTCAAAAGAAAGTGGTTAGAATAATGTGTGGGGTTCATAGTCGCTCGTCTTGTAGGCATATTTTTAAAAGATTGGTAATTTTTGCAACAGCCTCACAGTACATTTACTCACTAATGAAATTTGTTCTCAACAACATGGGCCAGTTTAAAAACAACAGTGACATTCATGATTATAATAACAAAAAAAAAGAAAGACTTACACTACCCTTTACTCAACCTATCTTTGGCACAGAAAGGGGTAAAATATGCTGCTATAAAAATTTTCAACAAATTACCAGATGAAATAAAATGTCTAACAGACAACAGTAATAGCTTCAAAAATAAACTGAAATCATATCTCCTTGACAACTCCTTCTATACCATAGATGATTTCTTGAATAGGAATAAATAAATATATTAATATAGTACATGCATATTGTGCCATGTAAGGGAATGGGGTGAATAATTGTTTGTTGTTGTTGTGGTCTTCAGTCCTGAGACTGGTTTGATGCAGCTCTCCATGCTACTCTATCCTGTGCAAGCTTCTTCATCTCCCAGTACCTACTGCAACCTACATCCTTCTGAATCTGCTGGGATAAATAATAGTAATATTAATCTTGTGACACTGTACTGTAATGCATATATAATCAAAAAACTTGTATCATATGTACATTTCTTGTGCACTTGACACATTCCACATCATACTATGCAATTGATCAATGGAACATGCAACTAACTAACTTACCATGGGTGATACAGGGTTGATTTTGGTGAGTTATGGGGCAACAGAAACAGCTTGGTTTGCACACAGGCTGCACAGGCACAGACCATCTTTTGAATCTCTGGATTGATGTCCAGGAAAATATACCTAATACCTGCCTTAGTTAATCATTCATACCATGCCCAATGCAACCACAGAAGCAGCTGCTGGGAGGTGTGGGGGCAGTGGGATGATCAATTCTCAGTCTTTTGATTTAGTACCTAGCATGAAGGTGTTGCACAGCTTATCAAGACAGTGGTAGAATGTTCATAGAGAAGATTGGGCATTTGTAGGAAGATCCTTTAGCCACTCTCAGTGTATGTAGGTGAGGATCTCGGTAGCTGCGGTCACCTCTTATTTTGATGTCAGAAGAAAATTGTCCAATAACAGCATTAAGTTTAAGTCTAGGTGAAATCAGTAAGGTTCTTTAGACTCTGAATCAATATCTGAACTAATTAGATGCCTGGTAAATCATCAGTGTTGGAGTTTTGCCCTGTGGAGCAATAATTAACTAAATACTGGAAATTTCTTAGATTCATCTTCTTGAACACTTTGCCATTTTCTCTGTCAGACAGGTGCCTGGGCCAAACAGAGTGAAATCCATACCATATAAGGAAACCTTGAATTTTCTCATGCCACAACAGTGGCTAAAGCCTATTTTTCAAGTTTATAATAATTGATTTGGGCAGTTGTTAATGTTTCTCATACCTGTGCTATTGTTTGTTATGAGCTAATCTCATTTTTGTGTGAAAAAGCTGCTGCTGTGCCATGGTAGTATGGACCTTGTAATGCGACAGCCTATGGTAAAGGGAAGTGACACTTTAAGCTAGGTTCACACATGCAACTAATGTGGTGCCACAGCTTGTGGCTTTTTGTAGTGGCATTGTGAGTTACCGTTCACACAGAATGCCAAAAATTCTCGATAGTTGTACAGTTTTCAGTGTGGCACCAGTTAAAATCATATGGACAAGAATGAATGTTATGGTGCAGGTTATAGCATTTGAGCTGTGACAAGTTACATACAGGGAAGACGAAACCCAAATGTTGGATCCAAAAACAGATTTCACACAGAGATAAGTCAGGGACCACAAACACTTTTATAAAAGAAATAACACCCGGAGATGAAAATGCTGCCTGCTGTGGTAAACCCACCAACAGCTGGTATCTAAATATTGTCTGCAGACATGCCACTCTTCCAAGATTTTAGAATTTTATTGTATTCATGGATATAGGCATTTTGAATAACTAATTTTTAGTTTACAGCTGGCACATCCCACTTGGGAGCTATTTTCTACATAGAATCCACAATTTATACAATGATTGGTCTCATGAATCATGAAGTTTGTACAACTCACTTTTTTGGTTACATATACTAAGTATGTTTATTTATTCATCCAAAAATCATTTAAGATTGTGGGAAATGTTAATGGTTTGCAAATGTTGCCCATGCACACACACACACACACACGCACACACACACACACACACACACACACACGCACACACTTGCTGCAGAAACTCAAACCTAGGTTACTGTTCTTGTAGCTCCAGAAGCCATGAAAGAGTACCTGCCAACCAGTGTTTTGACGTTTTTCAGTAATAAAATGCAAACACACTGCAAACACACTGAAATTGAATGAAGTACAGCAGCAATTATGCCATGATAAATGCAACAGAATGCTCTTGTTTTGAAATACTTCCACCAGGTTGCAGTGGTGGAACAAAAGTGGTGCAAAAAAGTACAACCAAGTTGAACTTTGTGGCATGACAAATGTTACTTCTCTTAAGCTGTGCCACTAAAAAATGGGAGCTCCCAGATGCAACTGCATTATGCCACTAGCTGAGGTGACACTTTTGTTGCAAATTTGAACCCAGCTTTATTGAATTACAGACATGCGACTGCGTGCACACATGCGGCAGCTAAGATCGGGTCATATTTGTGTTGACAACTGAAATCAGTTTGACAGGAGCAGATGGAGGGCCAGTTTCACACTATGCTCCATAGATGGAATTGTCTCTGGACTTCCACCAGCTGCTAAAGTAGCTGGACTGGGAAAACCCTTCCGTTGGACAGCAGAATGGCTGCTTGTTTCTCATGGACGCTTTTCACGTCCAGCGCAAAATTAATAAATAATTATCCATATGTGTCACTGAAGAATCAGAAGACTTATCTGAAATGGAAAAGATGGAGATTATGTGTGTGAAGACATGCTTTCGATATCAACTTTAGTTTATAAATTATTGTAAGTTAAAAGTTGTAAATAATTCCTGAATTGTAAAAGTGAATATCTTGGCAGGACTTTATCTGATTGCTACAAATGAGGTGTCTATGGATATATCTCTTAGAACTGTACAGGACTGTGACAGTAGATTTTCTGAAATTATTCGTGTATATAAATGAGAGGCCAAAAAATGGATTTTGCACATTTAAAAACAACATTTCTTAGCACGTAAATAGACAAACATTAAAGGAGTGGCAATACTGTAAACTTTAGATGTTTAGGAACTTATCTAATGTACAGGGTGTACATAAAGTCAAGGAACACTTGCAGTTAGTTATTGCACAAGAACCAAACTCTGTACAGATATCATACATATGTCATTTTGAAGGGAAACCCTGAAGAATTTTTTTTTCATGTATACCGCTACAGCGTAGTTTGGTAATTTGCCAATAGTCAGTGCTAGTTGCAAACATGGCAAGTTCAGGTGTGGAGTGAGCTTACTGTGTGTTGGAGTTCAACACAAACAAATGTGCCACAGCTGTTCAAAGGATGTTTAGAACCAAGTACAGTAAGGAGCCACCAACAAGGAAGGCCATTTACCACTGGCACAACAAGCTTGTTATGACGGGTTGCTTGTGCCCGGCAAAGAGAAGCTGATGTTCCAGTGTGAGTGAAGTGAATGTGGCGCACATATGAGAGACATTCATAAGGATTCCAAAGAAATTGGTACGTTGTGCATCCCGGAACTTGAAATGGCTCTAATGACAGCGTAGAAGTTCTGTGACAGAAGCTGTCTATGAAACCGTTCAAATTTGAGCTGCCATATCGATGGATCAGCCATGCTACAGAAGGGGACAGCTTTTTCATGAAATGGCCTCCCCAATCATCAGATCTCACTCCGTGTGACTTTTTTGTGAGGGGACACATTAAAGATCTGGTGTATGCACTGCCTCTACCATGTGATGTTGCAGAGCTCCGGGAGAGAATACAGAAAGCGACTGCCACAGTCGATGATGCCATGCTCGGATGGGTATGGCAAGAAATTGATTACGTATTGACATGTGCCGGGTCGCTCATTGTTCACAAATCGAATGTTTGTAAAAAAACTTTCAGAGTTTTTCTTCAAAATGCAATATGTATGATATCTGTACAATGTTTAGTTCTTGTGCAAAAAATAATTGAAAGTGTTCCTGGACTTTATGTACACACTTTTACACCTATAAATCCAAAATTGGAGGAAAACCATAGAAGTTATTGCTTATAAACAAACTATGAGAGATAAAAGAAAACTGATAACAGCATAATATTTCTTGGAAAATTTCCATCTGATTTGACATATCATATGTTTATAAAAATTTAAAATTAAGAATTTCAGCTATTTTCAATCTCAGCAGTTTAATTGACTTCACTGGTGCTTGATCAAGTTTTTCTGGCTAAACAGTGGCAAATGTGGAGAGGAGTCTACGCATGGATGCTGTTTTATGTGGTCAGGCTTTGTTAGTCTGTGTTAGGAGAAAGTTTTATATGAGGAACAGTGAAGTGGTTGCTAGTTTGCATGTATGAATTATTCAGAGTTCCTACTTTTGGACTTAGATAATTTTCAGCATCTAATGGACTTGTTACTTTTCATGTTGTGTGTGATACAAGCTGCAATTAAGAGGTTTCAATGTGTATCCATTGTGGAATTTATAATTTGACATACTGTAGAACTTTAACAGTTTTCTGAAGATAACTCACACAATTACTCGTGGTTTATTCAGCTGCCTCCAAGATCTTAGGAAACTTGGTCAGGCTCTGAAATTAATTTATTGTGAGTTGTGACTTTCAGTTTTTTTGTGTTCTTATTGGAAATAAACTCGAATTTGTGAAACTTTAAAAAATGCGTAAGTGCAAATGTGATTTTTTTTTGCATAGCAAACCCTGCCTGCATTTATATTAAATACTTTTGTGGAACGTTGGATGCATTGCAAAAAATGTGAGTTGGTGTCCCATAGATGAAACATAGTCGGACTTGTAAATCTATCCACATTTATGGGGGCCATTGAAGTGTTTGTGCTGTGTAATGTGTGGGTAAAACTTTTTGTGCAGTAGCATGTGGGGGCTCAGAGTTGGTACAAAACTTGTGAGCAGTTTAGAACTTTCGTTTTTGGCAAGTTGATGAGAGAGATTGTATTTTATTTTATCTTTCACACCACATGCACATTCCCACACAACCTGTATGGTCACAACCTGTTGCCTATACCAAATGTTTCTTTGAATTAAATGTGTAGACTGAGGACTGATTTCAGTCAGTCTTTCAACATCAGAAATGCTTCCTACCATTCTGGGAACCATAGAAATTGACATTTTTCTTTCTTCGGCATGTAAGAGACATTTTGGTCAAAAACTTTCCTTAATAATTGACTTTGCCAAAAAATGACTGTAACACTCTCAGATTTTTAGGTGCAAGTAGTTTGTTGATTCCAGAATGAAATTTTCAGTCTGCAGTGGAGTGTGTGCTGATATGAAACTTCCTGGTAGATTGTCCACCTGCTTAGCTGAGTGGTAAGTACTTGCAGCCCATGCAATGGGCCCGGGTTCAATTCCCGGACGGGATGGAGATTTTCTCCACTCGTGGACTGGATGTTGTGTTGTCCTCATCATCATTTCATCCTCATCACAGCACGCAAGTTGCCCAATATGGTGTCAACTGAAATAAGACTTGCACTTGGCGGATGAACTTCCTGGGTGGGGCCTCCCAGCCAATGATGCCATACGCTAATTTCATTTCATTTCCTGGCAATTTAAAACTGTGTGCAAAGCCATGTCTCCACAATATCCTTTCTTCCAGGAGTGCTAGTTCTGCAAGTTTCACAGGAGAGCTTCTGTAAAGTTTGGAAGGTAGGAGATGAGATACGGGCGGAAGTAAAGCTGTGAGAACAGGTCATGAGTCATGCTTGGGTAGCTCAGTTGGTAGAGCACTTGCCTGCAAAAAGCAATGGTCCTAAGTTCAAGTGTCTGGCACACAGTTTTAATCTGCCAGTAAGTTTCTGTTTGTTGATTGCTTCTATATACTGTTATGTCAGTCTCAAACTGCTTTTACTTCGTATATTGTCATGAGCAGTGTGGGGCAGCAGTTGGTGTTGCTGGCTAGTGTGCTATGTTTGTAATGTTTGCAAAATCTCAGTGCTCTGATATACATACAGCAGCACTCTTATCCAGGAGGCAGGTCTGTACATTGGGATCCATAATAAATGTGATTTAATGCCAAGTGTTATACTTCATTGATGACCCAACTTTCAGATCTGGACTTGATTATGGTTATGATGTACCGTTGGTAGTTATGTCGAGTACTTCAAACCATCATTACCACGGTTCCGGTTAGGCAATGACCAGGAACCAGAATACAAGCAGTACATTTTTTCCAAAGTCCATATATTCATGAGATCAATGCATTCCAAAACAGCAGTAAGTCAGGTGTACACCAGACATCAATCACGTTTTAATGTTGTTTTTTTTTGGAGACAATGGTAAGGACCCAATGAAATGGCTGAATGAATTCGACTGAGTCACAAAATACAACAGGTAGGATGAGAAGATGTGTTTGACAAATGTGTACTTTTAAGTGGCTGGCACAGCCCAGTAGTGGTTAGAGAACAATGAAGAGAAGCTTGATAACTGGGACAAATTACAGACTGAGCTGAAGAAAACATTTGGTGACAGTCAGCAGCAAGGCTTTAGTGGAATAACAGTTAAAGGACAAGGCCTATCATCATGGGGAAACAACACAGTCTTACCCCCCCAGGGGGTCCACAACTCTTTTGTGGACACGTGCGTAGCGAGCACGGGACCCCGAGCCAATGTGGCCCTCCTTCCTTTCCGGGCTGCATACCTTCCCTTCCCTTTCCGCATCCCTCCCCGTCCCCCATCTTCGCCCCCCCCCCCCCCCCCTCACCTCTGGCTCTTTCCTTCCCTTTCTCCCCCTCTGGGAGTATGGTTTGTGCCTACGTCCGGAGACGGACGCTCGAAACTGTTCTAAATTCCTTGCTTTTACACTTGCAAGTCCTCGTCCTTCCTCTGTCCTTCTCTTTTCCTTCCCTCTTCTCCTTGCCCTTTTCTCCGCTGCGGCGTTTGAGACCCCCTTTCCTTTCCTTTCCCTTTCTCTTTTTTCCTCCCTGTGCGTGTCTGAAGGCCGACCCACGCACTTCCATGCGTAGCCGGTGACGGGGTAACGCGTAATTCCCCGCCCCGGGTAGACAGGTAGGACACATACGTACCCCCTGGTAACGGCCAGGCCCAGGGAGGGGTGATTACCCGAGCTGATACCTTCCGAAAGTGCCGATTGGTCCCTCCATCCGTTTGTCGGGAGGTGTGACCTGAGGTGTGAACAATCACCTAAGGCGGGTGTGCCCTCGGTGAGGGCCCCCACAAGGGAGGAGCGCGCCATCGGAGACGCCGGTAATCATGGGGGATTCTTCCGCAATGGTTTCCTCACCTTCCACTATGTCTGCTCACAAACGTAAGTTCACTGAGTCTCAGCCACAGACGGTTCTTCCATCGTTGCCACAGTTCCTTGTTGTTTCTCAGTCTGACGAAGGTCACGACTTTTCCACGGTCAACCCTTTCATTATTCAGAAAGGTGTCGACGCAATAGCGGGTCCTGTAAAGTCTTGTTCCAGATTACGGAATGGCACCCTGTTGTTAGAAACACACAGTGCCCTCCAGGCTCAAAAATTGCTGCGTACTTCTCTGTTCCACACCTTCCCTGTCCGGGTGGAACCGCACCGTACCTTAAATTCCTCACGTGGAGTCGTTTATACACGCTCCCTCGATGGATTGTCTGACGAAGAAATTCAGCACTATCTGTCTGACCAGGGCATCACGGCTGTTCATCGGGTTATGAAAAGGGTTGACTCGAACATCATTCCAACCCGCACTGTCTTCTTGACATTTGACAAAGTTCAACTCCCATCAAAAATCAAAGCAGGCTATGAGATAATTTCCGTTCACCCTTATGTCCCAAACCCTACGTGTTGCTATCGATGTCAGCGGTTCAATCACACCAGCCAGTCCTGTTCCAATCCGGCCAAATGTGTTACGTGTGGCAAGGATGCCCATGAGGGTGCTTGTCCACCTCCATCCCCTCGCTGCATCAACTGTATGGGTGACCACGCTGCTTCCTCTCGAGATTGCCCCGTTTTTAAGGACGAAAAGCTGATCCAGGAAATAAGAGTGAAGGAAAAGGTGTCGACCTTTGCTGCTCGAAAGTTACTCGCCAGTCGACAGCCCACCTTGCTTCTCCTCGGCCAACAAAGGAGGCGGCCACGCAGACTTGCGACCTCACATTTAGTACCACGGTCGTCAGATCGGCCAGCGCAAAGATCGCCCGTTCAACCTCACCACTTTCGCCTGCCCACTCTATGGCTCACCCTTCGTCGGGTTCTGCTAAATCTCGAGCCCAAAAGTCAGACGCCAAGTCTTCGAAAAAAGAGCATTCTCGTGAAGAGTTTTTACGTACTGCAACTTCACAACCGTCGGTTCCTCCTTCATCTAAACACCCCTCCAAGAAGGCTACGAAGAAACACAGTTCCTCTCCTTCTCCGCCAAGGCGTGTCCCATCTACAGCACCACCTGGCGGAAATCGCCCTCGGCCATCTTCTGTGTCGCCGAGGCGCACTGCTGGTGGCCGGTCAACTGGCCGATCGTTGGTGGCTGGAGCTGCTCCTGACCAACCTATGGATCAGGATCTTCTGCCTTCGACTGAATGCCATTCCATGCTGTCGGTCGCAAGCTCTGAGCAGTCGTTTAGTTGACAGCACCCTTGGTCACATTCATCCATTTTCTGTTCACCCTATGTCCATTATCCACTGGAATATCCGCGGCATTCGCGCCAATCGGGAGGAATTGTCGATCCTCTTACGATCCTACTCGCCGGTCATCTTCTGTCTTCAGGAAACAAAGCTGCGTCCCCATGACCGCTTTGTTCTCCCTCATTTTCAGTCCGTCCGATATGACCTCCCCTCTGTTGAAGGCACTCCAGCCCATGGAGGACTCGTGATTCTGCTCCATGATACTCTCCATTATCACCCAATCCCCTTAAACACTTCCTTCCAAGCTGTCGCCATCCGTCTTTCCCTTTCTGGATACACGTTCTCTCTTTGTACGGTATACATTCCATCGTCTACACCAATGGCACGAGCTGACCTCCTTCATCTTCTTGATCAGCTTCCACCCCCCTATTTGCTGGTTGGGGACTTCAATGCCCACCACCCGCTTTGGGGATCTCCACATCCTTGTCCACGTGGCTCACTATTGCTAGACGTCTTCCACCAAGCGGATCCAGTCTGCCTCAACACTGGGGTCCCCACAGTTTTGTCTGCCTCCACGTCAAATTTATCCCATTTGGACCTTGCGGTCAGTACTGTTCCGCTAGCTCGGCGCTTCGAATGGTTCGCCCTTGATGATACACACTCGAGTGACCACTTTCCATGTGTTCTTCGACTGCAGCCTCAACTGCCATATATGCGCTCGCGACGCTGGAAGTTTGCCCAAGCCGATTGGACACTTTTTTCGTCTCTAGCGACATTCGATGACCGTCGCTTTCCCAGCGTCGACGATGAGGTCACACATTTTACCGACGTTATTCTCACAGCTGTGGAACGTTCAATACCACGCACCTCCGAATTGCCCCGGCGCCCTCCAGTTCCTTGGTGGAACGAGGCATGCCGTGACGCAATACGTGAGCGGCGACGTGCTCTTCGCATTTTCCGTCACCATCCAACTTTGGCCAACTGTATCCGATATAAGCAGCTCCGTGCGCGATGCCGTCGCGTCATCCGCGATAGCAAGAAGGCAAGCTGGAAATTCTTTATTAGCTCATTTAACACCTTCACTCCCTCCTCGGAAGTTTGGAGTCGGCTTCGACGGTTCTCAGGCGCGCCTAGTTTCTCCCCGGTCTCTGGGCTCACTGTCGCGCATGATACCTTAGTGGACTCCGTCGCAATTTCTAACTCATTGGGTCAGCACTTTGCTGAGATTTCGAGCTCTTCAAATTACCCGCCAGCGTTTCTCCCAAAGAAACGTGCAGCGGAAGTGCGACATCTTGCTTTCTCCTCTCAAAATCGCGAAAGCTACAATACTGTTTTCTCCATGCGCGAACTCCAACATGCACTCTCTTCTTCTCGCTCCTCCGCCCCAGGACCAGATGGTATCCACGTCCAAATGTTGCTGCATTTATCAACCCATAGCCTGCGTTACCTCCTTCGCCTTTATAATCGAATTTGGACCGACAGTACCTTTCCCAGGCGATGGCGGGAAGCTATTGTCGTTCCCGTTCCGAAACCTGGAAAGGACAAACATCTCCCCTCTAGCTATCGCCCCATTTCTCTCACGAGTAGTGTCTGTAAGGTTTTGGAGCGTATGGTGAATTACCGTTTAGCTTGGTGGCTGGAGTCCCGCAGTCTTTTAACACCAGCCCAATGCGGATTCCGAAAGCATCGTTCTGCCGTTGACCATCTTGTTGCTCTCTCCACTTATATCATGAACAATTTTCTCCGGAAACGCCAAACGGTAGCAATATTTTTTGATCTGGAGAGAGCATACGATACCTGTTGGAGGACAGGCATCCTCCGCACACTGTTCTCTTGGGGCTTTAGAGGCCGGCTGCCCCTTTTTCTTCACGAATTTATGGCAGAGCGCACATTTAGGGTGCGGGTGAACACTACTCTCTCCCGTACTTTCTCCCAAGAAAACGGGGTACCCCAGGGCTCCGTGCTGAGTGTTGTACTGTTTGCCATCGCCATTAATCCAATTATGGATTGTCTCCTTCCTGATGTCTCGGGCTCCCTCTTTGTGGACGATTTTGCGATCTACTACAGCTCTCAACGGACCAGCCTTCTTGAAAGACGCCTTCAAGGATGTCTCGATCGCCTCCACTCGTGGAGCATCGCAACCGGCTTCCGTTTCTCACCCAGTAAGACCGTTTGTGTTAATTTTTGGCGACGTAAGGAGTTTCTTCCGCCCTCCTTACATCTAGGTCCTGTCAACCTTCCGTTTTCCAACGTCGCTAAATTCTTGGGTCTTATGTTTGACAGAAAACTGTGCTGGTCCTCCCACGTTTCCTATCTTTCGGCTCGCTGTCTGCGTTCCCTTAACACCCTCCGTGTCCTGAATGGTACCTCTCGGGGAGCGGACCGAGTGGTCCTTCTCCGCCTCTATCGCGCCTTAGTGCGCTCGAAATTGGATTATGGAAGCATAGTCTACTCCTCTGCTCGGCCGTCTATTCTTCGGCGTCTCGACTCTATCCACCACCGTGGATTACGTTTAGTGTCTGGAGCTTTTTACACCAGCCCTGTGGAAAGCCTTTATGCTGAGACTGCTGAACCTCCGCTGTCCAATCGGCGGGCAGTCCTTCTGAGTCATTACGCTAGCCATCTGTCTTCCATGCCTGCTAATCCAGCCCATGACCTTTTTTTCGACGCCTCCTTTGATGTCGGGTATGCAGGCCGCTCCTCCTCCCTACTACCCCCGGGAGTCCGCTTCCGCCAACTGCTCCATTCTCTTTCCTTCCGCTTTCCTAAAACCTTCTTGACAACTTGGGGTACAGCACCGCCTTGGCTCCATCCCCGGATCGACTTGCTCAGAGACCTATGTCAATTTCCCAAGGATGGTACCCCTACACTTGTTTACCGTCGGGCATTTGCTGCTCTATGTGCACAAATGACGGAAGCCACATTTATTTACACCGATGGCTCGAAAACATCGTTAGGTGTAGGGAGTGCCTATATTGTTGGCGACATCCCAAATCACTTTCGGCTTCCCGACCAGTGTTCGGTTTATACTGCGGAGCTTTACGCTGTTCTCCAGGCTGTCCACTACATCCGCCGCCATCAGCGGATACAGTACGTAATCTGCTCAGATTCTTTCAGCTC
Organism: Schistocerca serialis cubense; assembly: GCF_023864345.2. Lineage (NCBI taxonomy): Eukaryota > Metazoa > Arthropoda > Insecta > Orthoptera > Acrididae > Schistocerca > Schistocerca serialis. Next base: position 609,144,064 of record NC_064643.1, on the reverse strand, counting down.
TCTCCTAAGTCTCCAAGCTCTTTACCCTGTGCACCCTCTGGTCCACCGGATTCAGGACTGTCTGCGCTTGCTCCACCTGGGGGGCGTCTCAGTGGCGTTCCTCTGGCTCCCGGGACACGCTGGTATCTGTGGAAATGAGGCGGCCGATGTAGCGGCCAAGGCTGCAGTCTCTCTTCCTCGGCCTGCTCTTCAGTCTCTTCCGTTTACCGATCTACGGAGCGGTTTATGTCGCCAAGTTACTCATTTATGGCATGTGCATTGGTCAACACTTCCCCACAATAAATTGCGGGAAGTGAAAGCCCTTCCTTGCGCTTGGACCTCTTCCTCCCGAACGCGTCGTCGGGAGGAGGTAATTTTAGCTCGACTCCGGATAGGGCACTGTCTTTTTAGTCATCGACATCTTTTAAGCGGTGATCCTCCCCCACTCTGTCCCCACTGCTCTCAGCTGTGGACGGTCAGACACCTTTTAATTGAATGCCCCTATTTTAATCCGTTACGCTCCCGTCTACAGCTATCGCCTGATCTATCGTCGCTTTTAGCAGATGACACGCGCTCAGCTGACCGCGTTCTACGGTTTATTAGTGACAGTGAAATGACGTCAGTCATTTGAAGCTTTTTTTTTGGGGGACAACCAACCCCTTTCTATAGTGGATTTTTAAGCATTCCCTCTGCCTTTAGTTTCTCAAATTTTATGACTTTGTTCCCATTGCTGCTGATTTTAAATTTCGTTTTTTTCCTGTTTTCAACGTCACGGGCTGGGCGCTAATGACCATAGAAGTTTTGCGCCACAAAAAAAAAAAAAAAAAAAAAAAACAAACAAAAAAAAAAAAAAAAAAACACAACAACAACAACAACAACAACAACAACACAGTCTTACGTACAGAATGTTTTGGCAATATACCACATTGTCAATGAGAGAAGCTGACAAAATCTCACACTTGATGAAGGAGTCTCTTATGGCTCTTATCGTAAAGGATGTCACAACAGCAAAAGAATTCCTCAAGTGGTGCCAGCAGACTGAGGAAGTGAAACAGAAAAAGAGTTAGGACAGCTCCCAAATGTAGTCCCTATGGCAACCGTGGAATACCACCATGACCTCATCTTTCTCATATTATCAAACAATGGAAAATTCAGGATGGAATAATGATAATATTATTTAAAGGATAGATAACAAAAATACTGTCAAACAAGTAACATTTCAGCCTAAAAGGCCTTCATCATAAGGAGACGAAACACACATATGTGCACGCGTGTCGCCTGGTCGCCACCGCCGTGGCCGCCTGCCGCTGCGCCGCCGCCGCTGCCGCCACCGCAGCGCCTGGTCGCCACCTGCCAGTGCTCGCCGCCGCCGCCGCCGCCACCGCCGCCACCGCCACCATGTCCCAACCCACCACCACTATCATTTTCACCTCTCCCTCCGCTGCTCCAACCACCACCACATGGAGCTCATCCTCCACCCCACTTCCCATCTCTCCTTCTCTCCCTGTCCATCCCACCCCTGCATCACTTTCGGCTGTAACCGCCCCCAACTCCTCCTCCCCTATCACTGTCGCCCCATCGACAGCTACTGACTTTCTGCTGCTCCCTGCACCGCCTCCGACGGGCTCCAAGCCAGCACGGATTTCGGCTCGACGTTCCACAGTCTCTGTGACACCCACACCCCCTCCGTCTGCATCATCCGCTGCTCAGGGTGGTCCTGCCCCCCGCCATCTCCCCCTGCAACCCGTCCCCCTGCCCCCTCTACACCCGGTCGTGACCACAAAACCTTCAAAGCGCCCAAATGTTGACCCTTCCCCAGAAGTCTCCTCCAAAAAAACCCCCAATCCCCGTGACCCACCCACCCTCATGGACGCGGCCCCGCCCCCGCCCCCGCCCCCGCCATGCCTGCCACCCACACCTTTGTCCTCTCCAATCCTGACCCTCAATTCCTTGATGCCCGCTCCCTCACCCTCACCATCCAGAAATACTACCCCAATGCCCCCATCTCCCTTCTGATTCCTCGCAAGGACTCGGTCCTCATTAAATCCCCCAATGCTTCCTTCCACACTGATCTCCTCTCCCGCATCTCCCGTATCCAATTTGGCCAACGTGCAACCCTCACCCCCTACCACACCCCGTCCTCTCCCCGTCAGCCTCAACCTCCCCGACGTCCGCCAACCTTCACCGCTGTGATCACGAAGCTTAGCCCCGTGATCACGGAGGCTGAGGTGTTGGCGGAACTCAACTCCCGGCCCGACATTGAAATCCGCTCGGCCCGTCGCATCTTCAATGATGCCGGGCCGACTTTTCTCATGCGGATATTCACCGAATCATCCTCCTCCATTGACGCCTCCTCACCGAGGGAGCCCTCATCTACAATCGCCGTCATAAGGTGGACCCCTCCCATTCCCCAGTCCAATCCTACTGCTGCCAATGCTGTCTCACCTACAACGACCACGTTACCTCTGCCTGCAAGAACCCCCCTACTTGTCCCCACTGCAAAGCTTCACACTTCCTCAAGAATTGCCCCAACCTCACCTCTCCCCCCTCCTGCAACACTTGCAACGAACCACATCCTACCTACTCCTCGAAGTGTAAAGCAAAACCTCCACCAGTCACCCCTGAGCTCACCATCCCTGTCCGTCCTGTTGATGACCCCATCCACCCCAACAACTCGCTCCGCCCTCCCCCTACTGCCGAGGACATCATCCGTTTCACCACCATTGTGCTCCAAAACATCCACCCCTTCCAGCGCTTACACACTCTTTCCCAAATCGCCCTCGCTGCCTGTTCCATCTTCCATCTTACCACCTATGCCACATACTCCCACAACCAGGCCCACTTCACCTTCACCCCCCTCACCACCCTCGTCTAACTCTCCCCTCCCGTGGTACACGAACCCTACCGTCTCCTGTACCACAACATTCGCTCCCTGCCCACCCACAAACTCCTCTTCCTCCACACCCTCCGTCAGCACCGCGTGGATGCCTTTGTCCTGAATGAAACCTTCCTTCAATCCCGTATCTCCGTCTCCACGACTCCTTACACCCTACACCACACCGATAACCCGTACCCTCTGGCGCATGGCAGAGTTGCTATAGGCCACCTCAAGCACCTCCCTGTCCGGCCTCAACCTCTCCTTAACAATCCTGCCGAGCATCTCACCCTCAGCCTCTTCTTCCCCACCCTTACCATCACCTGTGCCACCATTTATGTCCACCCTCGCACCCCCATCCCGTACGATTTCCTGGCCCACATTGACCACACCTTCTCCACCTACGTGATTGCCGCCGACCTCAATATCCACAGCCGTGATCCTGCCGACCTCCAGCGGTGGCATCAGTTTCTCACCACTCTGCAGGGAGACCTGGTTCCCCTGCCTCAGCACACCCGACCCGAATCCAACACCACTCCTGATGTGGTCCTTGCCTCTCCCAACCTCCTGGGGCGCATCACCGCTGAAGTCCTTGAACTCATTGGCGGTGACCATGCTCCTGTTCTCCTCACTATCTCTAATGGTCGCCATCCCCGCAACGCCCCTCGCCCTGACGTCCCTCCTAAACTTGTCCATGATTACTCTCATGCCAACTGGGATGCCTACCGGGACTCCATTCACACCCAGGTTGACGGCCACGCCCTTACCCTCCAATCTCCTGATGACATCTCTCGCACTGCTGCCTTTCTGCACCAGACCTTGTCTGACGCCGTCGCCACCCAAATCCCCACCAAAGCCATCCACCTTCACCGCCCCGCCCTGCCTCCATAGGCCGTCCTTCTCCTTCGAGAGTCCCGCCGCCTCTACCACTCTTTTCTCCGCACTCGTGACCGGGATACACTTACCCGCCACCGGCAATTACAATGACACATCCGCAACCTGCTTACTGCGAAGAAACGCCATGCCTGGTGCCAGACATGTACACAACTCAACACCACGCTCCCCATAAACTCTTCCAAGTATTGGTCTGCTTTCCACCGCCTTACTGGGAACCGCCCCACCCCCCAGTACCCTATCCTCCTTAATGACCGTCCCTTTCCTGACAACCTCAGTAAGGCCAACCATTTTGCCTCTCACCTCTCCGATGTTTTTCCATCCCAGATGATCCCCACTTTGATTATTCCCTCTTCCCTGACGGCATGGACCGTACGAATACCCCTGTTCCTTCCCTTGCTCCTAGCTTCCAGTACTTGGGCCACACACCACCATCTGAACTTAACATTCCCATCACTACACAGGACATCAGCCTCACACTCCGCACTAAACGCAACACTGCTCCCGGCCACGACTGCGTTACCTACCGTCACCTCAAACATTGCCCTCCCTCCTTCCTTTCACTCCTTGCCACCCTCTACCATGTCATCCTTGCCACTGGCTTCTATCCTGACCTGTGGAAAACCTCCCATATCCTGATGTTCTCCAAACCCAACAAGCCTCCATCTGATGCCTCTTCCTATCGTCCTATCTGTCTCACATCGGTGTTCAGCAAGCTCTTGGAATCCATCCTTTCCCGGCGCATTCATCACCACCTCCGCCAAAACCACCTCCTCCCAAACACCCAATGTGGCTTTCGACCTTCCTTCTCTGCTGATGACCAACTCCTCTGCCTCACTCATCTCCTCTCTCTCCAGCTTAACTCCCATCGCTCCGCCATTTTTGTCTCCCTTGACCTCGAAAAGGCCTACGACCGTGTCTAGCATCCCGGTCTCCTGTTTAAACTCCAAACCTATGCCCTTCCTATCAACTACATCCGTCTGGTGGCCTCCTTCCCCTCCCGCCGCCCCTCCTATGTTACCATCCATAATGCCAATTCCCACACCTTCTACCCCTCTGCAGGTGTGCCCCAGGGCTCTGTCCTCTCCCCTCTCCTCTACCTCCTGTACACGGCAGATATACCCCCCCCCCCCCCTCCAGTACACCTCTTGCAATATGCTGATGACACCGCATTCCTCGCCCTCGCTCCTACTCTCCAACAGTCCCAACGCCTTCTCGAGAATCACCTTGACCTTTTTGCTGCATGGTGTAACCAGTGGCTCCTGAAACTCAACCCTTCCAAGACCCAGGCAATCATCGTAGGTCGTACCACTCGCTCCTTCCGGCTCCTGGATTTCTCCCTTACTGTCTGCGCCCGTCCTGTCCACCTCACCCCCACCCTCATCTACCTTGGCCTCACCATTGACCGTCACCTCACCTGGATCCCTCATCTCCACTCCATCCAATCCAAAGCCCACAACCGCCTCCGATTCCTCAAACTCCTCTCTGGCCGGACATGGGGGTTGCACTCCTCTACCATCCTCCACACCTCCAAATCCTTAATCCGTCCCATCCTCTGTTATGCCAGTCATGCCTGGATATCTGCCACCCCCCCCCCCCCCCCAAATTCTATAAGTCCCTCCAGATCCTTGAGCGTCATGCACTCCACCTCGCCTTCCGTATACGCCTCCCGTCCCCCACGCGGATCCTCTATGGTCTCATTCCTTTCCCCCATCTGCTCCTATTCCTCGACCAAATCCGCATCCTCTACACCTCCCGCCGTCTTGAACCCCCTCACTCCCTGGTTGCTCCTCTCCTCTCCTCTCCCATCCCCGCCCCCTGCCACGTCTTCACCGTTGTGTCCCCCCTACCCTCCATCTCTACATCCTCCATCTCCTTTCCCAAGGTGGCTTCCATCAACTCCCCCTCCCGGATGATGCCCTCTCTCCCTCCATTTATCCCTCCTATCAACTCTGATCCTCACTCCCCCTCCTTTCCTCTGTCCTTTCCCTGGGCTCCTTCTTCCCCCCTTCCGTCCTGTTTTCTCCCCACTAAACCTCTCCCTACCTCCCTTCTCCCACCCCCAAGTCCTTTTGTATTCCCCTCCTCTGCCTACCACACTCCCTGTCGCGTCTGCCCAGTGCCCCCCCACCCCTCTTATGGGTCCTCATCCTCCATCAGCTCCTTTCCCGGCTCCCCCCCTTTTTTATTTTCCCATCATCTGTCCAATTCCCCCCCCCCCCCCCCCCCCCCGCCCCCTTGCTCTTGGCTGTGGTATGTCACATTTGCCAACTTTTTAGTGCAGTGTTCCAGTGACTGTTCAGTGTTGTTCATCTTTCTCGTGTTGCGAACAGAAACCATGCTGTCGCTGGGTGTGAATTTTATGTCTTTTGCGAACAGAAACCAGACTGTTGCCGTGTTTTTCTAATTGTCTGTCTATTGTTTTACCTGTCTGCTTTGTATGTATTTTCTTAGCGTCATCATCCCTCTGTTCTTTGTTTTAAGTTCCACGATTTCTTTTCGCCATGTCACTCTTTAAGTCTCCGATTTTATCACCTGTTTTTATTATTTATTCTCTTCTTCTTTCTAACAAAGTCTGTAGGCTGAAGAGCGGCATACTAAGCTGCTGCCAGCCCGCCTCCTTCGGGGGGAATTGAAATTCAATAAAGGAAAAAAAAAAAAAAAAAAAAACTAGATCATCCGTGTGTTCTAACAAGAGAAATGTTTCTTCAAAGTGTACTATAAAAACGACGGAACTAGGGCACCTGGAGAACAACAAATATCAAGTCTGTGTATTAGGTGATAGCCATGCAAAGGGTGTGGCAAAAATAATAAATGATCGGCAGGTCCCAATTCAGAGTAACAGCCATTGTCAAAGCTGGTGCTCCCCTTAATGAAATAGTAAATAATTGTGAAAACTTAGTTAAGACTGGAACATGCTGTGTGCTAATAGGTGGAGCAAATGACATATACAAAAATGAAAGCCAACTAGCAACAAGGGCACTTCAAACAACTCTAAAAAAGCTGTCAGATCTAAATTTAAAGGTTCTCATTGTAAGTGTGCCACATAGACATGATCTAATCGAGGAATCATGTGTAAACAAAGAAATAAAGTCAACAAATAATAAATTCAGGAAGATCTGCTGTGCTATTAAGTGTGTAACTTTTGTGGATGCAAACAGCTCAGTGAGAAATCATTTGACGAGGCATGGACAGCACAGGAACTATTATGGAAAAAAGATGATGGGTGAAAAGATACTAGAAGAAATAAGCCGTATAACAGTAGAAAAGTTCCCTAAAAGCCCACTCCAAATGAGCGCAGAAGCAGAAGAAATGAATACCTTAACAAGAGCAACATTTGCTGAAGCACTAAATACATAACATCTGCTATAGTAAATATTAAAATGTCATCAGCTGCCACAGCTAGTATAAACAATCAATCAGCATCATCCACTTCAAGTAGGAAAAGCAACAGAAACAAGAAACCTGCGGTACAACAGGATTTTTGGTATCCAGCCATAATGAAAACTCCAAGATAACAGTGTTAAACAAAAGGAGAAATACCATCGGTGCTCACTGCCCTGTTCTAAAGATTATGACTCTAAATGTGCAGTGCCTCAAGAACAAATATTGTGAACTTGAAATAGCAGTAAGTAACACCCAACCTGATGTCTTGTGTATTACTGAACATTGGTGTAAGGGCCAAGAAATAAGTAGTATTCATATTAATCCATTTAAACTGGCAAATCATTATAGTAGGAAAATTGCAAAAGGTGGTGGAGTCGGTATTTACCTTAGACAAGAGTTAGAATTTAAAAAGAGATGTGAAGCAGAGAACTTAAGTATTGAAAAGTTTTTTGAAGCAGGTGCTGTCCAGCTATATGGCCTGATGAAAAAAGTCATAGTCATAACAGTGTATAGGCCACCATGTGGAAACATAGAAGTATTTTTTGATAAATTAGAATTGTTACTAAATACTATTTACAAAAAAGAAACTGTGATTATTCTTTGTGGTGATTTCAATATTAATCTTCTAATTGAAAGTCAACAAAAAAGGCAATTTTTGGACATATTAAAGAGTTTCAACATGTCACCACACATAAACAATTCAACTAGAATAACAAACACCTCCAATAGCCTCATAGATAACATTTTCTCAAATATGTCAGCAACTGACATAGAGGTAACAAACATAGATTTAGGATTGTCTGACCACAATGCTCTCACAATTGAAATCCCTTTAAGGTCAAAGGAAGATAAAGGTGTAAATAATATTTACAAAAGAAACTTCTCTGTGGACAGCTGTCATCAGTTCATAAGTATCTTAGAAAATGAAAATTGGTTAGATGTTATGAAACAGTCAAGTACAGATGAGGCATATAGTGTATTTGCATCGATTTATATGATGAACTTTGAGATGTGTTTTCCAAAGAAACTGACCAGAATCAAGTCTACTGGACACATAAAGTCAAGTTCTTGGATGACTCTTGGCATTAAGAAATCATGTGAAAACATGAAAAAACTGAATTCAGAGTTGAGGGAGTGTACAGACACTGATTTTATAGAATATGTAAAGAGGTATAGGAAAATATACCGCAGAGTAATTGCAAATGCGAAGTTATTAAGTAATAATATGTAAATAAAACAGTCCAGAAATAAAACTAAAATAGCATGGGAAATTGTGAGAAAAGAAACTGGGGTACCTATCAAAGACAAGGAAATTGTTCTAAAAGATGAGGAGAATAAAATGGCAGATAAATATGTCATGCCTAATTATGTAAACAATTACTTTTTAAATGTACCCCAGACATTAAGCAGGAATTTTGGGGAGCAGATTAAGATGGAAGCACCCAAGGCAGCCAGCAGTATGATGGCAGTTCCAACAAACGAAAAGGAAGTTTTAAAAGTGATTAAAAGTCCCAAGTCCAAGATGTCAGCTGGAGTAGATGAGGTGCCAATAATATTAGCAAAGAAATCAGCTAATCAGATAGCGAAACCATTGGCGCACATAGCAAACTTGTCAATGGCTGAGGGCGTTTCCACAAAAACTGAAAATTTCTAAAGTCATTCCCCTGTTGAAAAAGGGTGATAAACTTAAAATAGAAAACTACAGACCTGTCTCACTCCTCCCAACTTTCTCTAAAGTTTTAGAGATACTAATGAAATATAGAGTCACACATTATCTTAATATGCACAATCTGATAAACAGTGATCAGCATGGATTTCAAGCTGGGAGAAGTACTGAAACAGCTGTACTAAAATACACAAAAGAAATAATCACTAAATTGGAAGAGGGAAAAAGTGTAGTTGGGATAAATCTAGATTTGTCAAAAGCCTTTGACACTGTTGACCACAGCATACTTTTGAAAAAGCTTGAAGCTATAGGTATCAGAGGACCGGTAAAAAAGTGGTTTGAGTCTTATCTAGAAAAGAGGATGCAGTTGGTTGAAATTACAGCACTAAATATTAATCAAAAAATTAAACTAAGATCAGATCCAAGGGAGGTCACAGTAGGAGTACCCCAAGGAAGTGTATTAGGCCCCTTGCTGTTCCTCATTTACATTAATGATATTCAGGTGTCAGAGAGAAAAGCTAGAATCATGTTATTTGCTGATGATACTAGTTTAATAGTTAGTGATATGAAGCAGTCATTGCACAGTACTGTGGACCATGTCCTACAAGATATACAAAAATGGTTTAGTGCTAACAAGCTAACACTGAATGCAAAAAAACTAATTATGTGCAATATGGAAAAATAAGTGAACAGGATGACCTAAATCCCACCATGGAGGGCAAATAACTTGAAAGAGTACAGTGTGCAAAATTCCTGGGTATGCACATTGATGAGAAGATTAATTGGAAGGACCATGTGGTGAGCTTAGCATTAAAACTAAATTCAACATGTTTTGTGCTTAGAATAATTTCAAGAGTTTGTAGTAATGACTGTACCAGATTAGTATATTTTGGCTATTTTCAGTCCATTGCATCCTATGGGATAGTATTCTGGGGAAAAACAAATTGTTGTCTAAATGAGATTTTCAAATTACAAAAACGTGCTATTCGGATAATGACCCACAGCCTACCTCAAACACATTGTAGGCCCCTTTTTAAAGCATTGAAAATTTTAACAATTCCGTCTTTATACATTCTGAAAGGTCTGTTGGTGATCAAAAGAAATCAGGACAAAATGAAAACCAATGCAGACTTCCATAATTACGATACACGGCAATGTAAAGATCTCCACATACAAGCTGTAACAAGGACCCGAAGCCAGAAACATGTATGTAATCAAGGCATCAAACTTTTTAATGCACTACCAAAACATATCAAAGAGCTGGAAAATGAGGATAAATTTAAAACTGTTATAAAGAACCACATGCTTGACAAATGTTATTACAGCATAAGTGAATATCTCTGTGCAACTGTATAACAATATATGTTTAAGTTAATGTGACAAATGAAATTACATCAGTGCATATTAAATTATGTTATAAAAACACTTATTAGTTATATATTGTATTAAACATAAGATAGATTAATATGAATTCAGCACAGATACAAATTTTGTAAAGATATTATATAGTTGTTAAAATGTACCCTGACAAATCCTATATCACAAATGTGATAATTGGGATGATAATAAATAAATAAATAAATAAATAAGCATCAGGCAGTAAAAAGAATGTTGAAGAAGAGGTGTATCAATCTTTAGCTGAGTCTCCATCAACATCTGAGCACGTCTTGGAGAACAGTCTCGCTACTGTCAAACGACAACACAGCAACTGACAATGCAGGTACAACCAACTCCTCCATCAAGTATCAGAACAGAGGCTTGGAAGATGGGTGATAGCACTCCAATATGTTTTGTCTACCTCTACATACATACTCTGCTTGCCATCGTACAGTGCATAGTGGAGGGTACCTTTTACCACTGTCAATCATTTTCTTTCCTATTCCACTCTCAGATGGAGTGAGGGAAAAACGATTGTCCATAAGAGCCCTAATTTATCTTGTGTTTATCGTCCTTATGTGAAATGTACAACGGTGACATGAGAAATGTTCTGCAGTTGGCCTCAAGTGCCATTTCACTAAATTTTCTCAATAGTGTTTCATGAAAAGAATGTTGCCTTCCCTCCAGAGAATTCCAACTGAGTTTGCAAAGCATCTCTGTAACACTTGCTTGTCGAAGAAACTTTCTGGTAGCAAATTTAGCAGTATGTCTCTAAACTGCTCTGATGTCTTCCTTTCATCTGACATGGTGGGGATCCCAAACACTCTAGCAGTACTTAAAATGGGTCACTCTATTGTTCAATACATGGTCTCCTTTACAGATGAGTCACACTTTCCTAAAAAAAAATTCCCAAAAAACCCTAGTTGACTGTTTGCCTTCCCTACTACCATCCTTATGTGTTCATTCTATTTCATATTGCTTTGCAACATTATGCCTAGATATTTAATCAAGATGATGGTGAAAAGCAGGACACCACCAGCGATGTATCTGAACATTACAGGTGTTTTTTCCCCCCTACTTGTACACATTAACTTACATTTTTGTGCATGCAGAGCCAGTTACCATTAATCACAACAAATAGAAATTCTGTCTAAGTCATCTTGTTCATCCTACAGTCACTCAATGGCAACACTTTGCCATACACTAAACGATCATTAATAAACAGTTGCAGATTGGTGTTCATTCTTATGTCTGATCATTTATGAATACATAATTGAGAGGTCCTATCACACATTCCTGGGGAACTCCTGATGATACACTTGTCTCTGATGAACACTCACCATCCAGGGCAAGCTACTGCATTTTATCATGTAAGAAGTCTTCAAGCTATGCACGTATCTGGGAACCTCCCATACATTCAGACCTTTATCAACAGTCTGGAGGGGACACTGTGTCAACTGATTTCTAGAAATCTAGGAATTTGGAAACTTCCTGTTGCCCTTCATCTGTAGTTTACAGAGTATCATGTGCGAAAAAGAGCAAGTTGAGTTTGACACAAGTGATGCTTTTATAAATCCATGCTGATTTGTGAACAGGAGCTATTCTGCATCAAGGGAATTTATTACACTCAGACTCAGAATGTGTTAAAAAATTCTGCAGCAAACTGACATTAAGGGCATTGGTCTGTAATTATCTGGTCCCATTCTTTTACCCTTCTTATACACAGCAGTCACCTGCACTTTTTTCTAGTTACTTGGGACTTCGCACCGAGTGAGAGATTTATGTTAAATGAGAGCTAAGTAACACACTGGTGCCAAGGTATACTCTCTGTTAGTTAGTTTGTTAGTCACATGTTCCCAACAGCTTGACAAGCTGTCAAATTAATAAGACATTGGTTATAAGCCAAAATGAGTAGAAAACACAAATTTAAAGATGTTGACATCTCAGTATGTAATGCATAGTTTTCTACTGCAGAACCATAAAAACACTTGAGAATCCCCCAGAAGGCTGAAACTAATTGATGAAGAAATAAAATTAACACAGCAAAAGGGGAAAATGCCACCTTCTTTTAACTTCAGAAGTAATCGCCACAATTGTTAGTATGTTTATCCCATTGTGTTTCCCAGGGAACATCTGCAGCACAGTCAAAAGAACCTTAGAAATATGTGGGCCCACCCACATGTTTTGAGCAGGCCACAGAAGTTTTGCTGGGAAGTCCTTTCACATTCTCCATACACTTCCAATCTCTTCCGGTGTAATATCCAAATTTTGCTTCAGATGAAGATGTGCATGACGGAATACAATCATGGCCCTGTAAACAACTACAAAAAATTTCCATGAAGGCATTCAATATCTCATCTCACAGTGGTATAAATGTACTAACAGCTTTTTTTCCATCTGTCTCGTTTTCATTTGACAGCCCCTTATGATATCAACCTGGCCATAGAATGTGGCCTTATAGAAGAACAGCACTGACAAATGTTAGCTATTGTCACAGGCGCTGACTCAATGCGGCCTGGGGGGGGGGGGGGGGGGGCCCTGAGCCCCCTCAAAAATTCGTTTGGGGGGGGGGGGCTTTGTAAAATCACAAAATTTAATTGGAATTTTTTATTTTCCTTGTTTGAAGATAGTTGCCTTTTAAAATACATTCAGTGATGAGTTAAAACAAGAATATGAAGCATCTACCAAAAACTTTTTTTGCAAAACCTGTGAAGAGGCAAATGCTACAAATCTATTACAATTTTCTTCAAAAAGGGATGCATTCACTTCCATAGGGTTTTCTAACTGGAAAAAGGCTTTGGAAAAATTCCGTCTTCATGAAAATATGTTTACACATAAAGAAGGTGTTCTGAAACTAAATTCTATCACTAACCAACATGTGGCCTCCCAATTGAATGAACAGCTAGATAATGATATGAAGAAAGGCCAATTAGCTCTTGAGACAATTTTAACTACCATGCCATTTCTGTTCCGACAAGGACTAGCAATTAGAGGGCATGAAGATGTAATCTAAAATTTTTTGTCAATTGTTGGAACTCCAAAAGAATGACATACCTGAGTTTAAAGATTAGTTTGGGCATTCGTTGTATAAGTGGACGTCCCACAATACTCAAAACGAAATCATTGACCTACTAGGAAAGTCTGTGTTGAGAAAGGCATTGGCTTCAGTCAAGAAGACTGAACATTTATCTATTATGGTTGATGAAGCAAGTGATTCTTTGATTCACAAACAAGTGTCTTTTTGCATTCGTACTGCCGATGATTCCTTAAGCATTAGCAAAGACTTTATTGGCTTATACGAGATCCCCAACACTGAATCACAAACTCTGTTTAGTATTTTAAAAGACATATTTGTTCGTCTTGAATTGTCAAGGACAGCGCTATGATGGTGCATTGAACGTGAGAGGTAAGTTCAAAGGAATAAAAAAAAGTTACTTTTGGATATACATTATGTGCACTACACTGCTCACAGTTTAGACTTGGTAGTTGTAGACAGTCTCCACCATCTTACACCTATGAGGGATATTATGGCTTTAGCCAAGGACTTAATAAACACCAAAAGGGAATCCAACAAAAGGTGGTACTTTTCAGAAGCATATGCTGTGAGAGCACCAATGCCATGCTGGTCTACGACCCCTTTGCCTGACTGGATGGACTATGCGAGCTTCTAGTATCTTGAGAATATTGAAAAACTTTGAAGAAATTCTGGAGTTTTTGGAAACATTTTCTGCAGAGGACAAATCAGAGGCAGGTTACAAATGTGCAGGCTACCTCGAGTAAATGTTACAATTCAAGACTTATTTCTTTTTAGTTCTTTATTGCCATGCAATGAATCCAGTAGAGGATGTCAATGAAAAAATTCAATGCCCTCATATAAGTGTTGCTGATGTGGAAAAAATATATGATGGCTTGATTTATATATTGAATGGAAGGGGTGATAGTTCTGAACACTTTTGGGAGTTGTGTTTAAAAGAAAAACCTTCACAAGTTGATGATCCTTCGCTTCCTCAGAATCAAAGTATACCAAAGGAGTACGAAAACAATGAAGCCAGCTCACCATACACTTTCAAAACCCCAAAGGAATACTACGAAGCTATTTACATTGAAGTTTGTGGAATGGTGCAATCTTGCATTACTGAGTGGTTTGCTTCAACTGGACTCACACAGGTCATTGCAGATGAACAAGAGTGCTTGCTTTTAGTAAACAGAGATGAAACAAATTTGGGAAAATCAATTGAGTTTTTCAAAAATGACCTAGACATTGAGGAACTGTGCTTGCACTTGAATATGTTAGCTGACATCACTAATAAAAAACAACTGGTCTTAAAAAACATGTGTGATGTAAGAAAGTACATTTAAGAAGAGCCTGCAGTTGGAGAAACGTTATGTGAAGTAATGAAGTGCATTAAACTCCTCCAAGTAGTTCCAATCACGACAGCAACAGCAGAATGATCATTTAGTGCCCTTAGATGTATGAAGTTATATCTCTGATCAACAATGGGACAGAAGCGATTGAACAACTTGGCTGTTCTTGATAACCATTGAGCTGTTTTGGATGAATTGGATATCTGACAAGTCATCAACGACTTCATATTCAGCAATCCAGTCAGACGGTCGACATTTGTACCTTTCTAAAGACATTCTAGACCTAATAATGGCATTTAGAGCAATATTAAAAATCTTTATAAAATAGAGAATTAAATACATACATAATTTTAAATTTTCAGTTTCAAAATATTAGTACTAGTTTAGTACCGTGTTACTATATTACTGTATTAGTTATTTTCAAATACTTTTTAGGGTGTAAGACCCAATTAAAACCCACTATTTACATACTTTTTGACTGAAAGTATTAGACATACTGTATTAACTTTATTAACTGTATTAAAGCATTAACTTTGAGATATTGTTTTTATTTAATGAACCCTCAACCTTATTGAAAGTAAGCTTATATTAGCTATTTCACTTATTAATCAAAGTGCTATTACTGTGCGACAGCAATATTTTATGTTTTATTCTTTTAATGCTAGTTTAGGATTTATTTAAATATAATTTCAGTCTTTTCAGAACTCTATATTCATTGCTCTGTAATAATCTATAAGCATGATTATTACTATAAATTAAATTAGATTTTTACAAAAATACCATATGTGTTTATGTTTTGTTTCTTTTTTTTCAAAGCCAAAAAATGTGTCAGGCTTGTCTAGTTTCCTGGATGTTGAGTTATCGAGAGGTCCTAATGTTGATCATATGACTCTAAAATGCTTAAAAAACTTTAAAACTCACTATTTTTCATCTAAAATTTAGAAAATTTCCTGGGGTAAGACCCCCAGTATACCCTCCCCCCCCCCCTCCCAATATTTTTTATAAGTCAGCAACCCTGGCTAGTGTTGCTGCAAAATGACATCATTGAACCTTCAGAGAGTCCTTAGTCATCTCCTATTGCCTTTGTAGAGAAGAGTATGGCAGATGGCATTTCTGGAACAGTTACTGATGAATAAAATCACAAAAAAAAAAAGAAAAATTAGTACTCAATGCCAAACATTGATGACATCCTAGATTGCTTGAAATGAGCAGAGTATTTATCAACTGTGGACATGCAGTCTCCTACTGGCAAATTGAATTTCATGAGGCTGTCTGAGAAAAGACTGCCTTCGTAACAACTGACGGCCTCTATGGGTTCAAATTTATGCTATTTGGACTGTGTAACACTCCAACTGCTTTTGAGCATATGACAGACAACCTGTTCTGACACCATAAATGGATGACATGTCTTCAGTATCTGTATAACATTCCATGTTTTCAAAAACATTTGAAGACATCTAAGATGCCTGCCAACAGTACTCAAATGTGTTCAGACCACAGTCCTGCCCCTGAATCTGAATAAGAGCCCCTTCATCATCAAAGAAATAAAAGTGTTGGGCCACCTAGTTAATTGTAATTCAGTCATCCTGATCATGAGGAAGTAAGAGCAGTCACAGATTTTCCAACTCCTTCGCACATTCATGATGTTAGAAGTTTTCCCAGAATCTGCATGTACTGCTGCAGATTCATAAAGGACTTGTGTACCATGGCATGTTGCCTACAGTAATTAATAAGGGAAAATGCCAAATTTTCCTGGAATGAGGTGCAGAAAGAAATTGCCTTGTCCTTAAGGAGATGCTTACATGATCTACAGTCCTAGTATTGTATGACAAGAATAACTAGACAGAACGTCACACTAATGCTAGAAATTATGGAATAGGTGCAGTAATAGTGCAAATTCAACTAAGTGTTGGAAAGGTGATAGCTTATACTTCTAGAGTACTTTCTGGGTCCAAGATGAGCTATTCAACTACTGAGCAAGAATGATTTGGAGTTGTTTGGCCTAGTGACAGGTTACAGCTACATTTTTTTGACAAACCAGTCACAAACATAGCAGACCACCATTCTCTACACTGGCTGACTAGCCTCAGAGATCAATCACGTCAAGTGGCGAGATGGGCACTGAGGCTTTAGGAGTATGCATCACAGTGGTACACAAAAGTGGGTGCAAACACAAGGGTGATGACTGCATTTCAAGGAATACTTTGGTAGAAGACAGCAGCATGGATGAAATCTCAGTCATTGCTGCTGAACAGAGGAAAGCATTGATGAAAACTGTAGAAGCCTTGAAAGAAAAGGAACCAACTGAAAAAGAATTTCAATTAATAAATGGGACATTGTATGAGTTGAACTATGATTCAATGGGGCAGAAACAGTTGCTCATCATACCAGCACAACTATGGCCAGCTATCCTGAAATATTTTCATGACACTCCTCTGGCCAAAATTAGTGCTTTAGTAACTTTTCTGACAGTCTTACACTCTGGACAGGCATAAAAATTCAAACCAAATCTCCCAGATTGTATCTCATTGATCAGCCCTTGACATTGTAATAATAATAATAATAATAATAATAATAATAATAATAATCTGTATAACATTCCATGTTTTCAAAAACATTTGAAGACATCTAAGATGCCTGCCAACAGTACTCAAATGTGTTCAGACCACAGTCCTGCCCCTGAATCTGAATAAGAGCCCCTTCATCATCAAAGAAATAAAAGTGTTGGGCCACCTAGTTAATTGTGATTCAGTCATCCTGATCATGAGGAAGTAAGAGCAGTCACAGATTTTCCAACTCCTTCGCACATTCATGATGTTAGAAGTTTTCCCAGAATCTGCTTGTACTGCTGCAGATTCATAAAGGACTTGTGTACCATGGCATGTGCTCGTGGTCCTCCTGGATGTCCTGGGTCCATATGTGAGCCAACTGTCTTGCTTCTTCAGTCATGGTTATGAGGTGTTTCAGCAGTAATCCTGAGTATCATCCAGTTGCAAAGGGAACAGCATATTCATTGTGGTTCAGCTCGCTATTGTTGAGCAGAGAGAATGTGTGAAGCCTGTAGTTTCTTGCTTCACTTTGACATATGTGAATGTCATGACAGACAGTACAGTATCCCAATCTTTCTGTCCAACATCAATGTGTATTGAGAGTGTGTCTGCAAACATCTCTGCATCTACATATACATGATTCTGCAATTCACAATTAAGTGCCTGGCAGAGGGTTCATTGAATCACCATCAAGCTATTTCTCTATTGTTCCACTCTTGAACAGCATGTGGAAAAAAATGAACATGCCAAGCAAGATCGTAAGAGATGGAAAAGAGCCACCGTGGTACAACAACTGAGTTAGAAAACTGCTGCGGAAGAAAAGAGAATTTCACAGCAAACATAAACATAGCCAAAGCCTTGCAGGCAAACAAAAATTAAGCAAAGCGAAATGTAGTGTGAGGAGGGATATGTGAGAGGCGTTCAATGAATTTGAAAGTAAAGTTCTATGTACTGACTTGGCAGAAAATCCTAAGAAATTTTGGTCTTATGTCAAAGTGGTAGGTGGATCAAAACAAAATGTCCAGACACTCTGTGACCAAAATGGTACTGAAACAGAGGATGACAGACTGAAGGCTGAAACACTAAATGTCTTTTCCCAAAGCTGCAAAGCTGTTTCACAGAGGAAGACTGCAGTGTAGTTCCTTCTCTAGATTGTCACACAGATGAAAAAATGGTAGATATCAAAATAGATGACAGAGGGATAGAAAAACAATTAAAATCACTCAAAAGAGGAAAGGCCGCTGGACCTGATGGGATACCAGTTCGATTTTACATAGACTATGCGAAGGAACTTGCCCCCCTTCTTGCAGCAGTGTACCATAGGTCTTTAGAAGAGCGTAGCATTCCAAAGGATTGGAAAAGGGCACAGGTCATCCCCGTTTTCAAGAAGGGACGTCAAACAGATGTGCAGGACTATAGACCTATATCTCTAACGAGGATCAGTTGTAGAATTTTGGAACACGTATTATGTTCAAGTATAATGACTTTTCTGGAGACTAGAAATCTACTCTGTAGGAATCAGCAGGGGTTCCGAAAAAGACGATCATGTGAAACCCAGCTCGCGCTATTCGTCCACAAGACTCAGTGGGCCATACACACAGGTTCACAGGTAGAGGCCGTGTATCTTGACTTCCACAAGACGTTTGATACAGTTCCCCACAGTCATTTAATGAACAAAGTAAGAGCATATGGTTTATCAGACCAATTGTGTGATTGGATTGAAGAGTTCCTAGATAACAGAATGCAGCATGTCATTCTCAATGGAGAGAAGTCTTCCGAAGTAAGACTGACTTCAGGTGTGCCGTTGGGGAGTGTCATAGGACCGTTGCTATTCACAATATACATAAATGACCTTGTGGATAACATGGGAAGTTCACTGAGGCTTTTTGCGGATGATGCTGTGGTATATCGAGAGGTTGTAACAATGGAAAATTATACTGAAATGCAGGAGGATCTGCAACGAACTGACGCAAGGTGCAGGGAATGGCAATTGAATCTCAATGTAGACAAGTGGAATGTGCTGCAAATACATAGAAAGAAAGATCCTTTATCATTTAGCTACAATATATCAGGTCAGTAGGCATTAGGAGTGATTTAAAATGGAATGATCACATAAAGTTGATTGTCAGTAAAGCAGATGCCAGACTGAGATTCATAGGAAGAATCCTAAGGAAATGCAATCCGAAAACAAAGGAAGTAGGTTACAGTACACTTGTTTGCCCACTGCTTAAATACTGCTCATCGGTGTGGGATCCGTACCAGATAGGGTTGATAGAAGAGATAGAGAAGATCCAACAGAGAGCAGCACACTCATTACAGGATCATTTGGTAATCACGAAAGCATTACAGGGATGATAGATAAACTCCAGTGGAAGACTCTGCAAGAGAGACGCTCAGTAGCTTGGTATGGGCTTTTGTTGAAGTTTTGAGAACATACCTTCACCGAGTAGTCAAGCAGTATATTGCTCCCTCCTACATATATCTCGCGAAGAGACCATGAGGATAAAATCAAAGAAATTAGAGCCCACACAGAGGCATACCAACCATCTTTCTTTCCATGAACAATACGAGACTGGACTAGAAGGGACAACCCATAGAGGTACTCAAAGTACCCTACGCCACACACCATCACGGGGGCTTGCGGAGTATGGATGTAGATGTAGGTGTAGTTAAATTTTTCCATGCAAATGCTGATTTCTCTTATTTTATTATGACAATAATTTCTTCCTATGTAGGTGGACACTAAGAAAATATTTTCACACTCTAAGGAGAAAGTTGGCGATTGCAATTTCATAAGAAGATCCTGCTGCAGCAAAAAATGCCTTTGTTTTAATGACTTTGTCGCCCCCACTCCCAGTATGCTTATCGTATCAGGGACACACTCTTGCCTATTTTACTATAATACAAAATGAGCTGCCATCCTTTGGACTTGTTTGATGTCCTCTGTCAGTGCTGTCTGATGTGGATTCCACGCTGCACAGCAGTTCTCCAGAAGAGGATGGACAAGCACAGTGTAAGCAGTCTCCTTCAGCGGCAAAGTGTGGTATTTTTGTTGGATAGGCTGAGAAATACCAAACTTGAGAAAAGAAAAAAAGATCTTAAAACAAAAACTAGTGAAATAGAAACACTGCAAAAGCAACTTAATTACATATTTCTACTACAACTGAAACTACTACAGAAACTGTTCTAAATAAATGCATAAAAATATTAATAAGCTACAAATTAATAGAAAAATAACCCAGAGCAACTCACTATTACATCTTTTTATAAATTAGATCTATCCTCCCATCCTTTTTCTGGGTGTAAATATTGATAACATGAGATACGAACTCCTGCTGTTTAGTTGAAGATTTCACAGTTCCCTTATCTACGGCCAAAATCACCAAGTTTGGCGGTCTCATTTTTCATTGTGCTGCAAAGATAGGTTTTAACACCTTTTAATATACTTATGCTTCTTTTGCAAGATGTGGCAGTTATTGGAATTGCAAGAACCAATGACAGTAATTTCATACATTAAGGGAACACATTTTTAATCCATTGTCTCTATTGTCTATAATGGATTTAAGGAGGTCCTGAGGGTGTAGACGTTTATCCTTAGTGCTGTAAATAAATGTAAGTTCTCCTTTCAGTTTTTCACTGTCAGAGAAAGGATATATTTTAAGTAGTTTTTCAACTTCACGTATCGGGAAACTATTTGGTCTGATATAACCTGGTTTCTCATTCTGTCTGACTTGCTGCTAGTGTACTAGATGATGCAAAGTAGCATTATGTGTTAAGGAACTGCTGAATGACTTGTCATTGCACTTATGCATGTATCAACCTGCTGGAAAAAAGTAGAAACAAGTAAAACACCAGCCTTTAAAAACCATATCCACATTGTAGAAATCCCTGCCTGCCAAGTGAAAGAAACAGGCTTACTGCATGTACTCATGACAAACAGGGGATTCTGAGATGCTGTTGGTTGCAAAGCTTGAGGAGTGACGCAATATACTGGAAGGTGCATACATGAAAGTCAAATGTAAGATATTTGAAAACATTTCAAAGGGTACACTATCAAATCAGATTAAATTCAGTTTGGGTAAGCTCAGCATTAGAACCTTTACAGATACATCGCCACTGGTCTCTATAGTAGTCCTGTTGCATTTTCTAAGTGGTCTGCCAGTAAATTGCAGTCTTTGGTTGCTTTCCCCACAACATTATCTATGTGGTCATCCCAATTAAGTTATTTGTAATTGTGATCCCTAAGCACTTAGTTGAATTTACAGCCATTAGTTTGTGTGAGTTGTTATGTAACTGAAATTTTGCAGATTTTTTTTAGTACTGGTATTCATGTGGATGACTTCACACTTTTAATTATTTAGAGTCAACTGCTGCTTTTTGCGCCATATAGATATCTTATCTAAACCATTTGGGAATTGTTTTTGATCATCTGATGACTTTACAAGATGGTACATGGCAGCATCATCTGCAAACAATTTAAGAGGGCTGCTCAGATTGTCTCCTAAATCATTGATGTAGATCAAGAACAGCAGAGCACCTGTAACAACTCCTTGGGGAGCCCCAGAAATTACTTTTGTTTTACTTGATGACTTTCCATCAATTACTATGAACTGTGATCCTCCTGGCAGAAAATCACAAATGCAGTTGTACAACTGAGATGAGTCTCCACAGGCACACAATTTGATTAGAAGTCACTCATTAAAGCATTCTATGAGACCATTTGTCTGTTGATGGTAGGCAGTTGTCATTCTATGGGTGATGTCACAATGTCAAAATTCCTCTTATACTAATCTTGAATGGGAAACTTTTACCCCGATCAGACATCTTCACAAAGGGTGCTCTGTGCTTAAAAATTATATCTCCTGTAATGAACTTTGCAATTCTCAGAGTTTCAGCAGTCAGGCCGCTTTAGTGACAACATAGCAGCTGAGGTAGATGGTGTAGACTATTATCCATCAATTCAATTTTGTTGACTTTGGGAATCTCCCCAAGAGGTTGCTTCCATTTCAGTGGAATGGTGCTGCTGTGGGCAATATTTGTAACAGATGCCTAGGGGGTAATAGTGACATGTTCTTATGTGGTTGCCATTCCTTACAGTAACTCACAGAATGTGTAATGGATTGGCAGAGAGCTGGCAAGTGGTATCTGTGCCTGATTCTATCAAGAGCCTTCACAAAATCCAGGGTGAACAGATGTTGGAGCATCATGGAAAAACTTCAGGATAGCTGATCATAGATGAGGTGGTATGACAAGCAATCATTTCTGCCGTATTGGATCATAGTTCCTCTTACACAATGCTCTGTTCTTTAATTGGAATTCTTCTTTGGTCAGTTCCTCTTTCTTCAAGACTGCTATGATCTTCAACAGTGCTGGACCTTGCCTCTGTTCAGCAACAATGTCATTTAATGCAGTGATGACTGAGATTCCACCCATGCTGTTGTATTCCGACAAAGAATTTCTTCAATGGCTGTTGACATTCTTGTACTTGTGTCCACTTTTGTATATCACTGTGATGCTGTATTTCTGAAGCTTCAGTTGCCATCTTGTCAGCCAGCATAGAGAATGGTGGTCCACCACTGTGGTGAATGGTTTGCCAAATAAATAGGGCTGGAATTTGTTGGTGCGCAAACAATCACAAGAAACTCTTTCTCGGTTGTAAAGTAGTTTTATAGTGACTAGGAGAATACTCTGGAGGCATAAGCTATCACCTTTTCAGCAACTTCCTTAATTTATACTAGAATTGTCTGTGTTCCAAAATCACATTTTGGTGTGAAGTTCCGTGTCAGCATTCTTGTCATGCAATGCTAGAATTGGAGATGGTCACCACCTCCTAAGAGATATTTCTTGTGCCACATTCTAGGAAAATTTGGTATCACATAGTTGTTGCAAGATATGTACCTTGATACAGATGTTCTTTATGAACTGCAGATAATATGAGCACATTCTGAAAAAAACTTCTCACACAACAAATGTTCTGATGAATCAGAAAATCTGTGACTGCTGTTATTTTCTCTGGGTTGGGACTGACTCTGATACCATTCATCAAGTGCTCCAAGGTTTTTATTTATTGGGCAGCGAAGAGCATTTTTTTGGGTTCAGGCAGAGGCCTGCTGTCTGAACACTCTTCAACATCATTGTCAGGTGATTTAGATGTTCTTGAAATGTCTTTGAAAAAATGAAAATGCCATGCAAATAACAAGGACATGTCATCCATTTAAAGTGTTGAAGCAGGTTGTTCATCATCTGTTTGAAGGAGGCTGAGGCAGTACGTAATCCCAACATGATCTAAGACTCACCCTCTCTCTCTCTCTCTGATGGATGATTCCCAGTATGGATATGGTGTTTTACCATGAGCTGCTTAGTCTTATCTTTCCTACACTCTTGTTTTGAAAGCTGCCGAAAATTGATGCAGAATGGTTATCAATTGCTGATGTTGTTCCTCAGCCAGGCAAGATCCTATTAGCAGTTCAATTGTAGCTTCCACCCCTGCATTCTCTGTAACGGCAGTGGTTCACTATTCTTTGTCAATGACACTAAGCTGCTCTTCCTAGACTAGTTCAGCTGCCCCTATGCATAGGCGTTAAGGGATGGGTTGTAGCTGCTTGTGACAATTAGTGATCCAAAGTTCCCTTTGATCACCAACATTGCTTATGATTATCACTGGTATGTAGACTTCTTTTGTGAGCCTAAGTAGCTCTCTGCAACCAACAAAAGCTTCACAGTTTTACTGAGCATCTAAACAATGTCTGCAACTCATTTCATTTTGACATGTACTATATCCTCGTAAAAAGAGATCTACGGATGAATAAAGCTACTATTACTACTACTACTAATGATAACATCTTCAATGGCCATCCACACCAATTTTTGTCATAAGTGCTTGTTGAAATAGCTTCAACGATCTTCCACAGTCTGTGACAATTTGATATGTGTGCAAGAAGGCCCATCACATAACAACATTATTGCTACATTCTGCTAAAATGACAAATCAGAGGGCTGTGTTCTATGTTTAGATGTATTACATTTTCTCTCATTGGGCAATGGCGTCATCACTACAGTACCTTTGATGACACTATACAGTATAGATATTATGACATTTTGTATATGCAAATCACATTTCACAAGTACTGCCAAAGAATAGATCACCCCCGGATTTCAATGTGTATCAACACAAATAAACCTGCATTTTTGAGAATTTTTGGAAGCTACCATTGTCCTGTGCATAATCTAATCTGAAGCAGATTGGCATATGTAAGTTAGTTACTATAACAGATATTCTAACAAATGTATTGTGTTACATCTAGTTTATTGTATATATTGTCTACATTTATCATAAATTAACTTTTTTTTCCTAGTTTTCTGACACCTATAATGAAACTGAACAAGTTTTAGGAAACTAGTAATTTGTACCACAGGTTTCTCCATTGCCTTAATAGAAATCTTGTTTTTTGTATTTGCTTAAATTCTTATAGGGAACTAGCAAATTTTTAGCTCAACAAATTAAAATATAATCAACAGGGTTAATTTAAAATTATTTGTTCATTTTCCTGTACAATACAGCCTCACTGTGAATGCTCTTCTCGACCACAGAATGATTAGGTTGACATTCATAACCAGCTGCAAATTGTTATGACTCCAAGAGTCATGTACCTAAGGCACCAGTACCAAAAGTGCCTCAAATACAATCTGCTCCTGTGGAACCTGTCTCCTCTGCAGGAAGTACAGGATATGTCATTACTCATCCACTTGACTGTGAGTGACATTTCAGTGGTAGAGCTAGGCTTCCTTTACAGGGTGGGCTGGGATCAGGGAGGACTCAGGATGTTGTGCCAATATCTCTAACCAACAAATCTGAAGTGCTGTCTTTCACTGAAATTGAGCCAGTGGAACTCACTTAATCTGTTTTGGGTTATCTGGATACTTCCCACTAACACCAACCTGTCAGAACTCTGGAGATGGGAACTTGCCCTTCAGTATATCCCCTCTTCTTGTTATCCGCCAGGCCTCAACCTTCGCTAATTTCAAGTTGCCGCCGCTCATACCTCACCTGTCTTTCAACAACATCTTTGCCTCTGTACTTCCACCTCGACTGACATCTCTGCCCAAACTCTTTGCCTTTACAAATGTCTGCTTGTGTCTGTGTATGTGCGGATGGATATGTGTGTGTGTGCGAGTGTACACCTGTCCTTTTTTCCCCATAAGGTAAATCTTTCTGCTCCCGGGATTGGAATGACTCCTTACCCTCTCCCTTAAAACCCACATCCTTTCGTCTTTCCCTCTTCTTCCCTCTTTCCTGACGAAGCAACCATTGGTTGCGAAAGCTAGAATTTTGTGTGTATGTATGTGTTTGTTTGTGTTTCTATCAACCTGCCAGCACTTTCGTATGGTAAGTCACATCATCTTTGTTTTTAAATATATTTTTCCCACGTATATTGGAAAATCCAGGATGGAATAGTGACAATATTATGAAAAGGATAGTTGCTACTCAACATATAGTGGAGATGCCGAGTCACAGATGAGCACAACACACACACAGACACACGCACACACACACACACACACACACACACACACACACACACACACACACACACACACACACACATTTACGCAAATGCAACTCACACACATGACCACAGTCTCTGGCTGCTGAGGTGAGAGTGTGAGCAGTGGCGCATGATGGGAGAAGCAACCAGGTGGTGCAGGTAAGGAGGAGGCTGGGGTGGGGAGGAGGGGGAGAGATAGCAAGATAGGTGTGGGGGATGGTGAATTGCTGTTTGTGGTAGCTTACAGGGGCAAGGTGGGGAAAAGGTAGGGTGGTTAGGTGCAAGGTGCGAGGTGCAGTTGGGAGGTTAGACAAATGGTAAGGGGGGCGGGGGGGGGGGGGGGGGGGGAGAAGGGTAACCGAAAAGGAGAGAAGTAAAAAGACTCTGGGTGCATTGGTGGAATAGAGAGCTGTTTAGTGCTGGAAGGGGTACAGAGGAGGGGATTCATGGGTAAGGACTGACTAACAAAGGTTGAGGCCAGGAGGACATATTGCAGGGGGAGTTTCAACCTGTGCAGTTCAGAAAAGCTGGTGTTGGTGGGTAGGATCCAGATGGTATAGGGGGTATAGGGTGTGAAGCAGTCATTGAAATGCAGAATGTCATGTTGGGCAGTGTTCCCAGCAACTTTGTGGTCCAGCTGTTTCTTGGCCATAGTTTCTCAGCCAGCTATGGCTAAGAAACAGCTGGCCACCCAGCTGCTGAGCATGCTGCCCAACATGACAATCTTCATTTCAGTGACTGCATCACACACTATGCCATCTGGATCCTTCCCACCAACACCAGCTTTTCTGAATTGCACATGTGTGAACTCTCCTTGCAATGTATCCTACATTCCTGTAACCCTCCTGGCCTCAACCTTTGTTAGTCATTGTCTTTGCACACAGCCCCTTCCCTGAGACTGCCAGAGACTGTGGTCATATATGTATGTGTGTGTGTGTGTGTGTGTGTGTGTGTGTGTGTGTGTGTGTGTGTGTGTTGTCATTTCTGATGAAGGCCTTTTTGGCTGAAAGCTTTCTTGCTGACAGTCTTTTTGTTTTGCCTATCTGGGACTCAGGATCTCCGCTATATGGTGAGTAGTAACTATCCTTTTCATAATATTGTTGTATGTATACATATCATATTTAGTAAAACAAATAAAGCATATGTCTGTCTGAACATTCATTAGAGTATTGTGTTAAAATTTGTAGTTATTTAGTTAAGAACTTTTAGAGATTTTTGGGAACTATGATTCTCATACAGCAAGAATGTGTAGCCTACATCTATCTGAATGTTCATTAGAGTACTATGTAAAAATCTGAAGTAAATTAGTCAAGTACTTTTCATGATTTTTGGTATCAACAATAAACAATGACTCATCTTTATGTTGTAATATACATTACAAACATAACATATCTCAAGAATGTTCCAGAAATATAGGTACTAAATAACAAATAATTTCTGGTGGTTGGGTGGTTGGGTCTGAACTTATGACCTGCAACATGCCAGCCAGTGAAGCTAACCACTATACCACACTGGTAGCACCACGAATTAAGGCAGTATTGTGGAGACATGGGTTAACCGCAAACTGGGGGATTGTTTACAGAATGAATTTTCACTCTGCAGTGTAGCGTGTGCTGATTTCAAGTTTCCTGGTAGATTAAAACTGTATACCAGACTGGGTCGCATGCTTGGGACCTTTGCCTTTTGCAGGAAAGTGCTCTACCAACTGAATTACCTAAGCATGACTCACAACCCAGCCTCACAGCTCTGCTTCCAACAGTACCTCATCTCTTGCCTTTCAGACATCTTAGTTGTTCCTCCTCATAGCTTACAGGACTCGCACCCCTGGAAGAAATGATATTATGGAGACATAGTTAAGTCACAGCCTAGGGTATGGTTTACAGATTGAATTTTCACTCTGCAGATGGGTATGCACTGATTTTAAACAAGCCCTCAGGCTGTGGCTAAGCCATGTCCCTGTAATATCCTTTCTCTCAAGAATGCTAGTTCTGCAAGTTAACTTCTGTGAAGTTTGGAGAATAGAACATGAAGTATGGCCTAAAGTAGATATGTGTTGGCAGGCTGTGAGTCCTGCTTGAATAGCTCAGTCAGTAGAGCCCTTGTCCATGCAAGACAAAGGTTCAGGTTCAAATTCTGGTCTGGCACACAGTTTTAATTTACCAATGAGTTTATAATGAGTGCACATTCTGCTGCAGATTAAAAATTCATTCTGTAAACTATTCTCCAGGCTGTGGTAAGCCATATCTTTGTGATATCTTTTCTTTCAAGAATGCTACACCTGCAAATTTTGCAGAACTTCTAAGTTAGGAAGGGAGGAGATGAGGTACTGGTAGAAGTAGAGCTGTGGGGGTGGATCATAAATTGTGCTGGGATAGCTCAGTCAGTAGAGAACTTGCCAATGAAAGGCAAAGGTCCAAGTTTTGAGTCCCAGTTTTGCATACTGTTCTAATCTGGCAAAAAATTTTAAATCAGTGCTCACTCCACTGCAGAGTGAAAATTTGTTCTGGAATACCAAGGCACCACATTTACTCAAATGTAAGCCAACTTTTCTTTTGATTTTCAGGGGCCAAGAATGTGTCTGTGGCTTAGATTCAGAGGTAAAACCTACGGAAATTCTGAAAAATTCCACTAGAAGCTGCCATAAGTAATGATTTTGCCACAGAAACAGTTGAGTTAGTGTTCTGAGTACACCTCTTAGCTTGTTCCAGCAATAGAAAAACATTTTCTGTGCCAAAAGTGGCCTCTGTTATAAGGTATAAGTTGTGCTGAATTTTTCTGTTAGGGGCCAGCAAGAAAAGTGCTAACCTGTGAGTGCAGAAATTATCCTCATTAAAAAATATGAAGTTGCTTGACAGCACATCGGTTGATAATCAGATTGCACACCAAATATAGTTATCTCCTTTGTCAGATAGGTAATGTTGACCAAACTCCAGCATATTTTGATATTCCAACAGATAATACGGTAGAAGCCAAAGGGAAACAAAGATGTTGAGATACTGTCTGCAGGTGGTAAAAAGCAGTGCATGTCTGTCTCGCTTGCTTATACAGCTGATGGCCATAAACTACCACCATTCATTGTTTTTAAACGCAAGGTGTTACCTAAGTCTGAGCTATTTCCCAAAAGTGTTATTGTACATGTTAACAAAAGTGGAAATTCACATGGGATGTCTTTTAAAGTGGATTAAACTTGTAATATAGCATATCAGTAAAGGGGAAATGGCATCATACACTTGGACATGTAAATTTTAATGATTTAAACACATTGTGTAAACATCAGGTAGCTGATGGTTTGCCAAAAGAATTTATGAAGTGTAAGATTTGTATTGAAAACAAAATGCTTAGTTTTTTTTAAACCAATAAAGCAAAGCAAAAGAAACACTGGAAATTATTCATATTGATTTGAATGGACCTAACTCAACTCATGGCTTGCAGGGGGAAAGATATCTTCTCACTTTTATTGATGATTATAGTAAAGCAGCTGGAGTCTACAATATCAAATCTAAATATCAAGTTT
Source organism: Schistocerca serialis cubense (assembly GCF_023864345.2). Taxonomy (NCBI): domain Eukaryota; kingdom Metazoa; phylum Arthropoda; class Insecta; order Orthoptera; family Acrididae; genus Schistocerca; species Schistocerca serialis. Next base: position 609,114,912 of record NC_064643.1, on the reverse strand, counting down.
ACTTGCTAATGAAAATAGCTGGTTCACAAGGGTCATGTTGTTAGAGTAGATTAAATTTGTAGGGGAATGTTCTGTTGCCTTGCTAGGTTTGCCAAACATGCTTGTTCTAAATTTGTTAGCAGGTCATGCTACTCTAGCTGTAAAGAGAAAATTAGTATACAGTACAGTGGACTTGGCTGTAACTCCAGGAGGGGTGGAATCAATTCTACACCAATTAGATGTCTGTTTAAACAAATGATTGAAGGACAAACTTGAAAATGTGTGTGTACAATGGCTAATAAAATAAGATAGGCAATTAAATTAAGACCTATGCCATATGTTAATCGTGCAAGCTTGTTTCAAGTGTGTGATTGGATTGCTCAGTCTTAGAAATACATCCTGAACAAAACTGTCCATCACACATTCTAAAACTAGTGTTTTTCTAATGTGCTTGATGGAACAGAGGATGATGTTCTCTACAAAGAGAATAGTGACGAGTTAACGAGTGACGATGACTCAGAATCATCTGAATAGTGATCAGAAACAGAATGTAGGCCTATACATGTATGACAGTTTGATAAAATTTCTATTTTGTTCTTCCACATTTCATTACTAAGTCATTTTCTTTGTATATATATGTATAACTGTATCCAGCCAGTCAGTGAGCCTATGTTTCTATGATGAGAAGACATGCTGTGTATGTTTCTTATGTGTGCATTTTTGTGATAGTTATCTGGATCTTTTTGTTCTGTTTAGTGTTGCAAATTTGTATTCTTGGTTGATGCATTATTGGGGGTTTCTCCCTACCAAGACTCACCTTTGATGTCACCGGTCACAATACACCTGCATGTAGTTCCTAACTATGGCCACCTGTATTATAGGCAGCCATACCCTAACTCATTTGTTGATCGAGTTGGGTGGTGCACTGGTTAGTACAATGGACTCACATTTAGGAGGACAATGGTTCGAAACCATGTTCAGCCATCCAGATTTAGGATTTCCATTATTTCCCTAAATCGTTCGAGCAAACAGTGGATGGTTTCTTTGAAAGGGCACAGCCCTTTCCTTCCCCATCATTGTCTCTAATGACCTCAATGTCAGTGGGACATTAAACCCATTCTTCCTTCCTCCCTTCCTTCGTTCCTTATCTTCCTTTATTTATTGAACAACATTGACAGATGTAGGAGATGCTGCAAGAGAAAGAGACAATACAATTCTTACTTTGTATGAATCACTTGTGTTCGACGTGAATTTGTACAGACAAATTATACTGTTTAGAATGCTAAAAAAGTAATCTAATGAAGTACCCTGTTTAATCTCTACTAGGGATGATACAAACTAGTGACTTGATTATGCGGAATTGAATTGTATTGTGTTTTTTTCATCTCATGACGTACATTTGCAATCCATTGGGTTTGCATACAGGAGGCATATCAAAAATTTATAATACAGTAACAATGATTTTCACATTAATAAATCATAGCACTGCAATAAAAAATAACACTATAAAGATATTTCTTGGAATATGTAACACACTGTATCCAGCTCAAATTTCCAGTTTGGTCGGCATGATTTCATTCACTGAGAAATAACACTTCAGTGTCAGTACCTCATATAGCTTTCTTTTAAGTGAATCTAAATTCATCTGCTTCAACTTATTCCCTTTTAATTTATTACAAATTTTCATTCCCATGTATTGAGGTCCCTGAGCATACAGTCTGAGGTGGTGGGTGGGGACCATAACATTTTCTTTGTTTCTAGTATCATGTGAATGGACAAAATGGTTTCCCTCAAATAATTCATATCTCGTGTACAAAAATATAATAATCTCATATATGTATAAGGATGGCAGAGTTAATATTTTAAGTTTTCTAAATAATGGTCAACATGGTACTTTGTGATTTGCAGTGCACAAATTTTGAATGTTTTTTTTCTGTTTTTTAGTATCCACACTATGTTTGTTGAGTTACCCCAAAAAACAATACCATACCTAATAATGGATTCGAAGTAGCTTTTATATGCTACTTTTCATGTGTGCATGTCAATTGTAGTTGATAACATCTGCATTGAAAAATTCTAAGCTGCTCAGTTTGTTTGCTAGATATTCAATGTGTGCATGCCAGCTCAAATTTTTATCTACATTTAAACATAAGAATTTGACTGAGTTAACTTCTTCTATATCTTGAGTGTTGTGTACAATCTTAGTCTGCTCACATTTTGACTGCTCTTCACCCTTTAAATTAAGTGTGATACCCTATCAAGTTATAATGTAACATTCTTGGATGAAAACTTTGAAAGACAAAGTACTTCAAATGCAATATGGAAAGACTGACATACACCTTGCACACGAGTTGTTATACAGTCTGCTGGGGTCTTATTGACACCAGCTGCCCCAGGTACACTCAGAATATTTCAACAGATATCATGAATTCTCACTGATGACAATGTTTGTGATGTAATAGTAATTTTAAATGTACAACAGGCCAAATTTAATTCAGTGGGGATTATTACAAATGAGTAGTACTTCCCAAAAATCCCTGAGAGGTGGGGTCACACCATACTTTATCCTCATATAATAAGCCACATTTGTAGTGTCTTTTAAAATTACCTATCATCTTTCATTAGTCATTGTGTGTAAATATTTTTAAGTTCACCCTTAAATGGTTTGTTTAATTTGTTTAAATAAACATCTAATGGCTGTAGAATTGACATCTACCCTCCTAGGATTACAGCCAAGTCAGTTCAATCATATACAAATTTTCTCTTTACAGCTGGAGTAGTATGACCTGCTAACAAATTTAGAACAAACATGTTTGGCAAAACTAGCAAGGCAACAGGACGTTTCCCTACAACTTTAATCTACTCTAACACCATGACCTCTATGAAGCAGCCACTTTCATTAGCAAGTAACCTTGATCTTTAGATCTGATAGTGTAGACTCCAGCTGTTTTACTATAATCATCAATAAAAAGTGAGAAGATCTCTATTTATTTATTTATTTATTCTTTGCCCATGGACTCCACCTGAAAATCCAGCTGAGGGTATTGGGTGTGTCATACAATAGGCTATTAACGTCAAACTTGATTTCATTATATATAAATGAAACAAATAATTAAACAGAAATAGTCTAAAAGCATACAAAGGCATTACATGTTTCACATTATATATACACACAAATCGAAACAACATACAGAAACGATAATTTTTAAAGGTACATTTCACTAATGATATAACATATTTAAACACCATCTTAGTATTCACTCTGATGTGTTGGCAAATGTGCCAACACCTTGTAGATAGAGGAGGCCGAAATGCACGCTATCTAACGCAGACGGGCATGAATTCTGGAACAGGATAAGTAGTGAATTCTAATAAGAAAAGTATGCAGCTCCTCGAATACTTAACTTTTATTCCTTGTTGTGAATACAGCATTCTTGATGAGACATTTCATACGATAACTATCAAACTATGTAAGGCTAATGGCGCCTTGCTAAGTCGTAGCTATGGACTTAGCTGAAGGCTATTCTAACTGTCTCTCGGCAAATGAGAGAAAGGCGTCGTCAGTGTAGTCGCTAGCAAAGTCGTCGTACAACTGGGGCGAGTGCTATTCCGTAACTCGAGACCTGCCTTGTGGTGGCGCTCGGTCTGCGATCACACAGTGGCGACACGCGGGTCCGACATGTACTAAATGGACCGCGGCCGATTTAAGCTACCACCTAGCAAGTGTGGTGTCTGGCGGTGACACCACATTCCTCCCCCGCAAATCGGCGAACGGTCGTGTGATAAGGCTTCCGCCCGCCGTGGGGAAGACCCTATGTTGACGTATGCGATGAGGTGGGGAGCCTAACAACAGGCGAGGCTGTGCCACCCGCACCCGGCCATTCGGTACGAGGGGAGCTAGGAAACGCCTGAAAACCTAGTCCAGGGTGCACGTCAACATGCGGTGTATGCGCCCGTAAAGAGACAGGAGGGGCCGAAGGGTCGACCTCCATTGCGTCGGGGTACCCGACGCGCGATGACATCATGTGGTCCGGAGCGGGCAAGAGTTCCATGGCGGAGGACAGCTGGTCACGGGAAGCGATCGGCGGCGCGTGACCCAGGGAGGCGCTTGGCGGCTGCAGCGAAGCGTCGAATGCGGGCGGCGCTGGCGGGAGAACAGGCGGCGGCGGCGGCTGCGGCGGCGCGTCGCCATGGGGCAAAATGGAAGGCATCGTCGGTAACACCTGGGGATGAGGCGAGCCAGTAGATGGATCCCCAGGGCGCTGACTGGATGGCACCGTCGCTGAAAGCAGACGGGGAGCGGCAGAACCCGTGCGACGACAGAGGCGCAGCTGATTGAGATGCCGACGCACCTCACCAGAGGCCCCCAAAACCAAATACATCGCGCGGCCGAGGCAGCGAAGAATGCGCCCTGCGAGCCAATGCCGTGAACCTCGATAGTTGCGATAGAATACAACGTCGCCTGGAGCAAAAGCAGAAGTCTGCCGCTGCACAGGAACCTGATGCAGCGGATGCAGCAAAGACATCAAGGTTCGATGAGGACGACCGTGGAGCAACTCAGCCTGCGAGTGACCATCTCGGGGCTGAGAGCGATACGAAGACAAAAAGAGCAACAAGGCGTCCTCCCGAGAATGCAACGCTTTCAACTTCAGCATCTGTGACTTGAAAGTCCGGACCAATCGTTCAGCGGCACCATTTGACTGAGGCGAAAATGGCGCGGATGTCAGATGTTGAATACCATTGGCCTGGCAGAATGACTGAAATTCTGCGGACATGAATTGTGGGCCATTGTCGGAAACAATAGTCTGTGGAAGATCTTCAATGCAAAAGATAGCAGACAACGCTTGGATGGTGGCAGAAGATGTCGTGGAAGACATCCGGACAACAAAAGGAAAATTACTGAAGGCATCCACCAGAACCAACCATCGAGCATTCCAGAATGGACCAGCAAAATCGATGTGCAAGCGTTGCCAAGGGGAAGTGGCTTTTGGCCATGCAAAGACTTTCCGCGGCCGTGCGGATTGTTGTTCGGCACACGCCATGCAAGAAGAACACATATTCGTTATCGCAGCATCGATTCCGAACCAAGTACAGTGCTGACGAGCAAGTTGTTTCGTTCGCACGATACCCCAATGTCCTTGGTGAAGAAGCCGTAAGACAGAGCACTGTAACGAACGTGGGACCACGACTCTGGACTGATCATTATCAGAACACAACAACAAAACACCACGTCGAACAAAAAGTCTCTCCTTATGAGCAAAAAATCGGCGAACCAATGGATCCTCGATCCGAGACTTGGACAAAGGCCATTGCGTAGCAACAAAACGCAAAACGGTAGCAAGAACAGGGTCAGCAGCTGTGGCTGCAGCTACACAACGAAAATCAATCGGAAACGAGTCGACCGCGTCATCAGTTTCCGAATCAATGAACATGCAAACAAGTTCAGAAGAATCGAATGCTTTATCCTCAGCAACAGGCAAACGGGACAATGCATCGGCGTTTCCGTGCTTAGCAGTGGACCGATACAAGATATCGTAGCGGTACTGCGAGAGGAAAATAGACCAGCGAATGAATTTCTGCACTGTACGCGGAGGTACAGGCTTGTTTGGATGGAAAAGCGACGTCAAAGGTTTGTGGTCTGTCATGATGGTAAAGTGATGACCATACAAGAAATCATGGAACTTTGTAACACCAAAGACGAGAGCCAAAGCTTCTTTCTCTATCTGTGAGTAATTTCTTTGCGCAGATGAGAGCAATTTTGACGCAAAGGCAATAGGGCGATCATGCGAGCCAACTTTGTGCGCAAGCACAGCACCGATCCCGAAATCCGATGCATCTACCATCAACAAAAGGGGTTTCTGGGGATCGAATGGCGTAAGGCAAGTATTAGAAAGCAACGCTGATTTCAACTGGCGAAAGGCGCGTTCGCATTCCGTCGTCCAGACGAACGGAACACCCTTACGGCGTAAGCGATGAAGCGGAGCTGAAATGGAAGAGGCATTGCGCAGAAAGCGATGATAATAGTTAATTTTACCCAACACACTCTGTAGCTGCTTCACATTCAGTGGTGAAGGCAAATCTTGTATGGCACGGAGGTGCTCTGGACTCGGATGTATGCCTTGGGCATTGATGACATGTCCCAAATACGGCAAGTCCCGAGCAAAAAACACACATTCGTCCTTCCGCAAGCGAATACCATTTTGTCGCAATACCTGAAATAACGTTCGTAGGTGTGCTAAATGCTCGTCGGCTGTCTTTCCGGAGATCACAATATCGTCCAGATAGTTCGCAGCGGTAGGGACCGACGCACAAACAGTTTGTAAATATTGCTGAAACAATGCAGGGGCAGATGCACACCCGAATGGCAGTCTTTTGAAGCGGTACAAACCAAGATGCGTGTTAACCACCAAGACGCGCTGGGATTCGGTGTCCACCGGGATTTGCAAGTATGCATCTGCTAGGTCCAACTTGGAAAAGTATTTACCCGGGCACAGTTTATCAAAAAGATCTTCCGGGCGGTGTAAGGGAAAAGTTGCAGTCACTAGGTGTGGATTCACTGTTGTCTTGAAGTCCACACAAAGTCTCAGTTTTCCGGAAGGTTTTGGCAAAATTACTAAGGGTGAGGCCCAAAGAGAAGCTTGCACACGTTCAATTACACCCTGTGATTCCAAATCGTTTAATGTTCTTGCGACCTCATTACGCAATGCGTGGGGAACATTGCGCGCTCGGAAAAATTTCGGTTCGCGTTTACTTTCAGTTCCAAATGTGCTTCATAGTTTTTAGTGCAACCTAAGCCCGGTGCAAAAATGTCTGCAAATTCTTCACATAGCTGAGAAACACTGTCTGATGGCACAGTCTGATTCACTGAGAGGACCTGATTTACTATAGACATGTTAAACAACTGAAATAAATCTAAACCAAACAAGTTCACTGCAGTAGAAGAACGAAGAACGTAAAATGACACAAGTTTTGTTTGTCCCTTGTATGTTGCAAGAAGGCTACACTGTCCTAACACAGGAATTTTCTGTCCTGAATATGTAGTGAGCTTAACAGTTGCGGCACGCAACGGAGGTTTGCCCAGTTGTTTGTACGTATCGTGATTGAGCAACGAAACTGCAGCTCCGGTATCGAGCTGGAATGGTATGACCGTGCCATTAAAGTCCAAATCTACAAAAAGTTTATTGTCCTGCTGACGACAAGAGCGACTGTCTCGTGCAATTTGAACTGATACAGGCACAGCATCACTTGCTAATTGACGCGATTTCCGGCGACGTCGACGCACACTTTTTGTTGGACGAACACAGTCACTGTTAGAGAAAGTGGCACTGGACGGGGTGGAAGTAATTACATGAATGTCCATGGGCGAAGGTCCACGAGCCTGAGTGTCCTTGGTTCGATTCCGGCGCGAAGCAAAGGGCCTGGAATGATTGTGATTGTCTGATCGGAGCTTTTTCTGGCAAACACTTTGAACATGTCCTTTCTTATTACAGAAAAAGCAAATAGCTTGGCGTGACGGGCAATTTTCACGCGAATGTCTAGTAGCACACCGCGGGCATGATTTCACTGCATTTGTATGCTGGCGCGGCACACCTGGTTTAGAGCGTGGTGGCAGCTGTGAGGATGTGCGCGAGGGCAGTTGACTGGGCCGCGCAGCGCGCCCGGCGGGCCGGGTAATGTTACACACGGCTGGCAAAGTTTCAAATGATTCCTGAGCAAAGTCATGTGTGTCTTGTCTATCCAATATCTCTATCACTTGTTGAAGGGAGGGATTAACTAGTTTCAAAATCTGTTCCCGTATGCGAACATCAGAAACGTTCTGTGCAATTGCATCACGTACCATTGTATCTGAATAAGGAAGGCCAGAGTCACATTCAAATGCACAATCCCTAGTAAGGCCTTGCAATGTTGCAACCCACTCCCTATTAGTTTGACCGGCCATACGTTTTGTACGAAAGAACGTATACCTTTTTGCAACTACATTAACTGTTTCTTTGAAATAGGCGTCCAATGCCGACAAAATTTCTTCGTAGGACAGAGTTGCTACGTCGCGTCGGGGAAACAATTTCACTATAACATGGTACGTTTGCACGCCAACACAAGACAATAAGTGAGGCTGCCGCTCGTTACCTTGAATTCTGTAGGCGGCGAGATGAAATCCAAACTGGCGTGACCACTCAGTCCATGATTCTTGCGCTGGATCGTAGTGCCTAAAAGGCGGTGCAACTGCGAGTTGTGGCTGCGGTAGCGATGAAGCGGCAGCTGCCGCATCGGTTTGAATGGCACATTGACCCTGGACGAGCTGTCCAAGGGCATCCAATAACGCCTGCGTCTGCTGATTCTGCAAGCGATAAAATTCGGACAGTACATCTGGCGAAGCCATGACACAAGTAAATGTAAGCAATTAGAAAGAACATGTTTCCCTCGTCGCCAATGATGTGTTGGCAAATGTGCCAACACCTTGTAGATAGAGGAGGCCGAAATGCATGCTATCTAACGCAGACGGGCGTGAATTCTGGAACAGGATAAGTAGTGAATTCTAATAAGAAAAGTATGCAGCTCCTCGAATACTTAACTTTTATTCCTTGTTGTGAATACAGCATTCTTGATGAGACATTTCATACGATAACTATCAAACTATGTAAGGCTAATGGCGCCTTGCTAGGTCGTAGCTATGGACTTAGCTGAAGGCTATTCTAACTGTCTCTCGGCAAATGAGAGAAAGGCGTCGTCAGTGTAGTCGCTAGCAAAGTCGTCGTACAACTGGGGCGAGTGCTATTCCGTAACTCGAGACCTGCCTTGTGGTGGCGCTCGGTCTGCGATCACACAGTGGCGACACGCGGGTCCGACATGTACTAAATGGACCGCGGCCAATTTAAGCTACCACCTAGCAAGTGTGGTGTCTGGCGGTGACACCACACACTCAAACTGTATATACATTTCTCTGTGAGATATAGTTTCAAATGATTTTTAAAACATTTTAGGTCTGTTTCTTTTTTAATGATTTTGGGGAGTTTATTAAAAAACCTTTTGCCTGCTTCTTCAGGGGCAGTCATAGACAGTTTTAGATTTCTGTTTATCATGTAGTAATTTTAATTTCCTCTTGTACCGTGTTTGTGTACATCTTTATCTAGGAGGTGTTTATCGCTTGACCTTACCGCCATTATGCTTTGGTATATGTACAGTGAATATACTGTCATAATATTATAGTGTACAAAAGCTTGCCTACAGGTCTGTCATGGTGGTATTTTTGCAATGCATCTCACTGCCCTTTTCTGAATTGTGAATATTCTTTTTAAGTTGCCAGCTTGTGCACTTTCCCATGTATGAACTGAATAAGACAAATGTGGGAAGACAACTCCATAATACATTGATCTGAAGACTTTATCATCCACAGTCTTAGCTGTTTTATGCATGATGAAGATCTGTTTGTTTATCTTTTTACACAGTGCATTTACGTGCTCCCCCCATGCCAAATGCTTGTCTATTGTTGTTCCTAGAAAGTTTGTGCTGGTTACTTCTTTAATAGTCTTTCCATTTATATTAATATTTATATTATAATTTTCACTACGCTTGGTCTGAAATACTACATTCATTGTTTTAGACTGATTCATAAACAGGTTGTTTTGTGTTAAATATTTACTTGCATTTTCGATATTCAGGAGTGCTTCCTTTTATCAAGCTTCTCCTTTGTGTCAGCTGTGCAAATGGTTGTTGTGTCACCAGCATACATTATAAGTTTCTGATTTATATAGCTACAGAAGTCATTTACGTAGAGTATAAATAGTATTAGCCCAAGCACCGACCCTTGTGACAAACCGTGTTTAACTGTTTGCAATTCTGATCTGTAATTTGTTATATTTCTCCCACTAGTATGTCTGATTTCTGTGCATTGTTTCCTATTTGTAATGTATGATTTAAGTATGTCATAGCATTTTCCTCTAATTCCATACTGATATAATTTGATCATTAACTTTGAGTGCTCCACACAATCAAATGCCTTACATAGGGCCACAAAAATCCTGCAAGTCTTTTGTTGCCTGTCAAGTAAATTAAGAATGTGCTCAATTATATCTGTTGATGCTGTTTTTGTTGACTTCCCTTCTCTGAAACCATGTTGTGATGAATGCAGTATACTGTACTTTGTTATAAAACTTACAATTCTATTCTTTATTATCATTTCATAGATTTTAGCAAATGTTGAGATCAATGATATTGGTCTGTAATTTCCTAGTTCATCCCTGTTCCCTTTCTTAAATATTGGCTTCACTTTACTTACTTTCAGTGAATCTGGAAATATACCTCCTTCTATCACAGCATTCAGCATGTGTGTCAATGGTTTTAATATACATTCTCTGCATTCCTTTATGAGATGTGATGTGACACCATCCAAGCCAGATGAATGTTTAATTTTAAGTTGTTTTATTAGGTTTGACACTTCTGTATCTGTTGTAGGCATGAAAACCATAGTATGATTTGTATGTGGGGGTTTAACAATTTACTTACTGCAATTGTTTTATTTTGTCTTATTAATTCGTCTGCTACAGTAATATAATATCTGTTAAAAGTATTGGCTATTTCTAGAGGGTTTGTGTTGCTTTTCCCACTCATCAGTGGGCAGATGTCCTCTGCCTGATTTGTTACTTTTCCTCTCTCTTCTCTAATGAAAGACCATAAACCTTTTGAGTAGTTCTTTCTCTTATCTATAGACATCCTAATGAATGATGCATTAGTTTCTCTGATAAAACTACAGTACTCTTTCTTTTTTATTTTATACAGTGTGTTGTAGGCCTCAGTATTTTTTTTGTTTGGAGAGGTCATAATACACTCTCAGATTATTTCTGGCATGGATTACTTCTCCAGTCACCCAGCTTTTCTTTTTTTGTTGCTTTTTGACAAGCCTTTTACTAACAGGACATGTAACATCATAATAATAATTTAATAAAGAAAAAAAAACTGGTTCCATTTGGTGTTTACATCTTTAGCTGCGTATATTGTTTCCCAGTTTTCTGCCTCTAACATCTTTTTTAGCAGATTTGTGTTATGTGGGTAGTTCTGTCTTCTCATCTCCCATATCTTCTGCACTGAATTGCTAGTCTTTATATTTATGTCAATCATGATTGCAAAATGGTCTGCTAATGTGGAGTTTATTACCTGTGTGTCACAATAGCATGTAGGAATATTTGTTATTACATGATCAATTATAGTTTCACTATGCTTTGTTACTCTAGTTGGTTTATCTATTTTTATTTTTAGATTGTATATGCACAATAAGTCCAGTAGGGTCTTAGTATTGTTTGTATTTTTACTTGCGTCTATGTTCAGATCTCCTATAATGATCAAATAAATCTTTTCCCATGCAAGCCATGAGTTGAGTGAGGCCCACTCAAATCAGTATGAATAAACTCTAATGTTTCTTTTGTGTGCAAAAGGTGAATTGTACATTTTGTTTTCTGTACAAACCTGACAGTTCATAAATTCTGATTCCAAATTTGCTGGCAATTCATCAGCTAACTGACGTTTATACGGTATATTCAAATCATTAAAATTTACATGTTCAAGTTTAATACGCCATTTCTCCTTTATAGACATGCCATAATTACTATTGACACTATTTACAATAATCTCTTTTTTGTAAATCTTACTTGTTCAATTATACAGCCTATTTTCTTTCATAGCAGTCACAAGTAAGTTATTGTCTTTATCAAAAGTCTTTGAGATATTACCTACAGATATAATTTTATGTGTTTCTGTTATTTTGGAATAGCTAATCAAATTTATGGTCATGTCTTTGATGTGAAACAAATTTTTCATTTTAATTGGAATCATGCCACAATAATCAGTAAAATAACTGATTATATTCACTACTTTTGTAACTTGAAAAGCTTTACCATCTGCAAATTTTACATCCACAGCCTTTTTAAGGTTATGCATACAGAAAAATAATTTTCCTTATTAAGAACATGATCTGCGCAACCAGTATCCACTAAACATTCAATCTGTACATTGTCGCATGACTCTACATATTACACACCACTGTAGGTTGTACCTCCATTACAAAACTGCTCATGCTGGTTCCGTTCTTTAATGTCCTCGGCATCCTGGGTGATGACTGCCTCTTGAACCACAACATTTACTCTGACCTCGTGACCAGCTGTTGGTGTGGCCACTGTGCTGACTGCTTTGTGGATGTTGCCAACTACTGTGACTGCCTCCTCAATAATGTCTGCCATGTGTCCATGAATCTCTGCCCTGACTGGCAGCTGCCCCTCTTGAAATGCCAAGGTTTACTGCATCTATAACACATCTGGTCCTGGTAGCTCATGCACATTTTCTTTTCAGTGGAAAATGCATTGGATTTTACACTTTTATTTCCACCCTTGTCTTTTAAATCCATCATCTGAAGTTTACTTTTAACATAGTTGACTGTCTGATCTTCTTCTTTCAAAAGATCAATCATGTTCCCAATGTAACTCCGGCATTCCAGCAAGGTTTTCAACTTGTAGTTTAGCTTCTCCTTTTCCTTCACTTTCACACCTCCTAATTTTAATCCATTCACTGTTTTTTAAGTAAATACCAAAGAATATTGCTGTGTCACTATAGTCTTTTGACCTTAGTTTGTCCAACTTGTTTCTGTACATAGTTTGTAGTGCCATTCATTCTTTAGAGTATAATTCATCAAACTTTTTCATTATCTCAAATGCAGTTTTCTTATCACTCACAAATCCTAGTTGCTGATTTGAAGTTGCTCCAAATATGTAGTTAGTTCATTGCAATCAGATTTTCTTCATCACAAGTACCTGCCTTGCCCATGCTTGTTTTCACTCTTGAAGCCACTGTACAGCATTTCGTTTTCAGACACATTTCCATTCTCCATTTCTGGTTACCATAGAATTCTCCATCAAACACCAGTATCTGAATGTCAGTGATGTCCAATTTCACAGAGCACACTTTATGAATAACAATCTTCCTTTTAGTTCACAACTGAGCACTACTTTTCTGAATAACTCTCTTCTTTTTCAGTTTACAACCATGCTCTGCTACCATGTTAAAATTATTTATTTAGAAAAAGGTAAATACAAATATATCTGTCTTTACACAGTGATCACAGTCATGACATGGATCTAACTAACTATTGTGCAGTAAAAATATAATACACATTGTTGAGAGATCTATCGATACAGTCAATACTATCAATATAAATATATCACATTCCAACAGTCAGAATCCACCAGAGTTTGGTCTGCATTACCTGTCTGACCCAGAAGATTATTTTTGGTGTGCAGTCTGATTATGAAACATGGAAGTGAGGGGAGAATTCAGCCACTAGCTGGACACCTTCAGTGATCATGGACATTGACCATATCAGCTCACAACAGCTATTACAGGTCAGTTATAGGCAGCTGACTTACATGTTGTGTATGTAATGCAGTACTGTGCCAGGACAGTGTGTGAGGAGAGTGTGTTTATGGCATTTCACACCAATTAAGTGTGGGTGTGTATGCGGATCATGGGTGATAACTCAGTAGTATCTCTCTGCACATTTATCTGTGCAGTGCAAGACATGCTCATGAATGCATGAAATCACTTTCTTTCTTATTTGTGGTATTTTTTTCTCTTGCTCTTTGCAGTGAACTGAAATTTTTAATGTGTGTATTGTTCAAGTTTACTGAATTTCAAAAGCTTTTCTATAACATGTGAATTGGCTAAAGTTTGCTGATATATAGATTTTTTGTTGTACAAAGAACCTTTCCTCACTTAAATACTTACCTGATTTGGACTATTTTGTTAAAATAATAACAAAATGTGGGGTGAAGAATTTTGGGAAATAGGTTTCTGTGTATTTTCTTCCAATGTGGGTTTTCAAATATCATGAATTTTGAAATGGACTGAAATAATATGTAATTGTAATTTTCAATTTGATCTTGCGCCTTGAAGAATTTTGAAAAATGTGTTTCTCTGAATTTTTCTTTCAGTATGGACTTTAATATTTCATAAATATTGAAACTGACTTGAACAAAATGTAATTGTAATCAGCAGTTGGATATTGTGGTTTGAAAAATTTGGACAGATGAGTTGCTATGTATTTCTCTTTCAGCACAAACTTTTATATTTCACAGATTAGGAAATGATCTGAAATGAAATGTAACTGTAATCTTCAGTTTCATCTTGTGGTGTGAATATTTTTGAAAAATGTGTTGCCATGTATTTATCTTTAAGCAAGGGCTTTCTAATCTTATGAAATTTGAATGGACTTAATTGTAATATGCAATATGATTTTATCATGTTTGAATAAGTCTATGTATTTTAAAATTGAATATATTTTTGTTTAAGTCAGAAAATAGTAGGGATGGATGGATGTGGTATGTGCAAAGTATAAATTTGGAAAAAAAGGGAAGACCATGTTGGAAACTATGGGGGATACCACTACCAGTTTCAGTTAATTATGTTCTGTTGGTGGGGAATTCCCTTTTTTCTCAGTAACTCAGAAAATGTTTAATTTTTTATGGTTTCATGGTTCAATCTGTAAAAACAGAACTCTTATAGGATTGCTTTGCTGTCCATCTGTCTGTCTGCTTATCTGTCTGTCCGACTGTTAAGAATCCTTTTTTTCAGGAGTGGCAAGAGTATCAAGTTCAAATTTTTGTCACATATTAAAGTCTATGGTCCCTTGGCAGTGTAAACATTTTAAGCTTCTAAGTCAGTTAAATCAAAATATACAGCCAAATTATGTCAGATATTTTAACATTTGAAAACTCACTAATCGAAACCTACAGGATGCTTCCCATTGACCTACAATCATGAAATTTGGCAAGAAGCAAGGATTCAAATTAGAAGCAAAGGAAAAAATTCGAAAATTGTTAATTTGTAGCTGCATAAGATGAAAAAATATTTTTGTTGTTATTGTTAATCCATCTGTCTGTTTGTCTGTATATCTGTTAAGACCCTTTTTCTCTGGAATGATTTGACATTTCTAGTTCAGATTTATGTCACATACTAAAATCTATGGTTCCTTCGCAGTGTAAAAAATTTAAGCTTATAAGTCTGTGTGATGAAAAGATTCGACCATTTATGTCACATATTTTGATACTCGCAAACTCACTCACCAAAACCTGTGGGATACTTCCTGTTGACCTAGAATTATGAAATTTGGCAAGAAGCATGATTTGACAGTACATGAAAAAGGAAAGAACTGAAAATTATTAACTTGTATTTTAACAATATTTTTTGTCCTTTTTTATTCATCTGTCTGTCTTTCATGACCCCTTTTTCTTCTGGAACAGGTTGGTGTATTGAATTCAAATTTATGTCTCATACTAAAGTCTAAGGTCACTTGCCATTGTAAAAAATTCAAGCTTCTAAGTCAATGCAATCAAAAGATTCAGTCATTTATGTCACATATTCTGATACAATTCACTCATCACAACATGGAAGTTGACCTGGAAACATGAAATTCAGCAAGAAGCAAGATTTCATAGTACAAATAAAGAAAAAAAACTTGTTAAATTGCAATTATATCACATAACTGAACATACATTGCATTCGTCATGCACATAAAGCATAACAGACAAACATTACAGTGTGCAAACACAAAATGTAAATGGTAGTCTGTTTTGGTAAGTAAATAAAAAAAATTATTAAATCTTCTCTCTCTATGTATATAACCTGAAGTCTCCTACCTGCTTATTTTTGTATGTCTGAGCTAGTCTGAAGAACTACTGTAGATATTTTGATATGGTCTCGGAATTCCCAGGACCAATATCTTGCCAGTATTGATATTCGTAACAGGCAAAACTCATTGAAGTTCTTGATTCTCAGGCTGGCTGAGTGTGTGAGTCCTACTCATATTTGGCCACTTTTTTTTCTAATATCCTTGTTTCACATGGATTTTGAAAACAATTTGTTGGGGGATGTAAGGATACAGATCTTGATCCTATACTGGAAGGGTCTAATCTACTATTATGCTCTTTTGATACAGTGCAGTGGCATCACTGATGGGGATGCCCCATCATTCTAGAAGGGAAAAATTGGTTGTTGTTGTTGTTGTGGTCTTCAGTCCTGAGACTGGTTTGATGCAGCTCTCCATGCTACTCTATCCTGTGCAAGCTTTTTCATCTCCCAGTACCTACTGCAACCTACATCCTTCTGAATCTGCTTAGTGTATTCATCTCTTGGTCTCCCTCTACGATTTTTACCCTCCACGCTGCCCTCCAATACTAAATTGGTGATCCCTTGATGCCTCAGAACATGTCCTACCAACCGATCCCTTCTTCTGGTCAAGTTGTGCCACAAACTTCTCTTCTCCCCAATCCTATTCAATACTTCCTCATTAGTTATGTGATCTACCCATCTAATCTTCAGCATTCTTCTGTAGCACCACATTTCGAAAGCTTCTATTCTCTTCTTGTCCAAACTATTTATCGTCCATGTTTCACTTCCATACATGGCTACACTCCATACGAATACTTTCAGAAACGACTTCCTGACATTTAAATCAATACTGGGTGTTAACAAATTTCTCTTCTTCAGAAACGCTTTCCTTGCCATTGCCATCCTACATTTTATATCCTCTCTACTTCGACCATCATCAGTTATTTTGCTCCCCAAATAGCAAAACTCCTTTACTACTTTAAGTGCCTCATTTCCTAATCTAATTCCCTCAGCATCACCCGACTTAATTAGACTATATTCCATTATCCTTGTTTTGCTTTTGTTGATGTTCATCTTATATCCTCCTTTCAAGACACTGTCCATTCCATTCAACTGCTCTTCCAAGTCCTTTGCTGTCTCTGACAGAATTACAATGTCATCGGCGAACCTCAAAGTTTTTATTTCTTCTCCATGAATTTTAATACCTACTCCGAATTTTTCTTTTGTTTCCTTTACTGCTTGCTCAATATACAGATTGAACAACATTGGGGAGAGGCTAAAACCCTGTCTTACTCCCTTCCCAACCACTGCTTCCCTTTCATGTCCCTCGACTCTTATAACTGCCATCTGGTTTCTGTACAAATTGTAAATAGCCTTTCGCTCCCTGTATTTTACCCCTGCCACCTTTAGAATTTGAAAGAGAGTATTCCAGTGAACATTGTCAAAAGCTTTCTCTAAGTCTACAAATGCTAGAAACATAGGTTTGCCTTTCCTTAAATTGGTGCCTGCAGATAATATGAAAGAGTCAGTTATTTGAGCCTCCAGGTCAGGTCCTGGGAGCTTTTGCTCTGTGCTTTGCAGAAAAAATTGTGAATTAGTTTTGTAACATTATGGAATATTGTCAGTAGGGCTGGAGCATGCTTATAGTGCAGATCCTGAGTACCCACACTTCTTGTGCATAAAAGTGAATTAATATGTGGAAAGATTTTACTGAGAGTTGCACCAAAATTAAAACACGGGTAAAATACATATGTGTGTGTGAGCAAAGTTAGAATTGTAAAGCTCAGAATTATATTTCATATCCAGGAGAATTTTTACATAATGAAAAGTTGATCATACAGTTGTGAACCAGCAATGGTAAATTCAGACAAGTTTATGATAAATGAGTGACTGTAGTTGAAGTATTAATGCAATCTACACCAGTAGGTATGTGTTACTTGAATTTAAAGTGGACTACAATAAATGTATTGTTCAAAATTGTTTGTATATGCAAACCTCTTCATTATTAATAGAATATTTTGGAAGGAACAGAGTCATAGAACAGTGTTGGCGAATAGGTAGGTATGTGTCATAGGCTCACAGTCAGAACTTTTGTTACTGGTGCATGTGTCTTGGGAGTAAGTTTCCCCTCTATAATTGACTGCTTATTAATGTCTGATGCCTAATTCTTCTAACCTGCCAGACTACATCATTATTAATAAACTATATTCCTCTTCAAAAAATGATAAAATAGAGGAGAGGGCTTACAAGTTGCAATGGAAAAGCTCAGTTTACTTCTCATTATTACTAAAATGTTGTTTTAATGTTAAATTTTATGTGTGCAACTTCAGAATCATCCAAAATTACTCTAGCACAATGTTTGGTTTAGCGTACACACTAACAGGGACAGCAAAATATGGGGGGGGGGGGGGGGGGCAGCGAGTACCCTCACAGTGACTTTGTAACACTGCTGCACAGGGTTAACCACAGTGCAGCTTGGAGCTTGGTTGTTACACAGACTGTACAACACACTTTCACAGAACAGCCTGAAAGTGAAAAATATGTCCAGCTGTATTAACAATATGGATTTCTCTCGATCAGTTTATAATGTAGTTGATAATGACAGGCATTGAAAGATATATTTGTTCATGACCCCTTCCTTGCATGACTTGCCCAGTTTTGTATGCTGGCCTGCACCCCACTCTCTGTCTGCTACTGCCATGCAGGAGCCCTATTCAGTCACTGCTGCAGTTCTGTTTATTCTTTGTGTTTTACTTTCTCTATTAATCTACATGTGGAGCAATTTTCTGGGGCTTTGCCATTGAGCCTTTGCTAACAACTCTGAATGAAAACACTAAAGTTTCAGGAATTCACAGTCTATGCTCATGACATATTGGTTGTTGTGACAGAGCACTCAAGACTCAGGCTGGTAAGAGAAGCTAGTGTTGTACTTGTTCAGATGCAAAAAAGGTGTTCAGGCAATAAATTAGAAATAACAGCAAATAAGACTACCTACCTGCTGGTCAACCGCAGCCTCCTCCGCTCATGGAGAATTCCTGGTGCGTCACAGTGAGGCATATAAGTATTTGAGCATGCACTTGTGTGAGAAGTATAACTTTAATGGAAAATCCAGGATGGAATGTAACAGTATTATGAGAAGGAAAGTTGCTATTCACCATATAGCAGAGATGCTGAGTTGCAGATAGGCACAAAGTGCGAGCACGCATGCGTGTGCATGCATGCATATGTGTGTCTAGTGTTGACGAAGATCTTAATGGCTGAAAGCTTTAATTGTGAGAGTCTTTTTGTTGTGCCTATCTGTGACTAGATATAACTTTCACATACATATCTCTCTGATACATCACAAAGCTGCCAGACATTTGCACAAATTGCCAAAACTGGACACCACTGATTTTAAGATCCAACTACAACTGCTTCAACTCTATCCTGATGCAGTCCTCACTGCTATTGTAAGATTTGCAGCTAGCATTTGGATACACAATCTGTGATGCAGTCAGTATAAGTCAGTTGTAAGGCATATTCAGACACCTGTGCTGCAGAGGTTCACAGGAGCCTTCAGAAAACACTGGTGGAGACACTGTTAGTCATATGAGGCATTTGTCCAATAGGTATTACTGCCAAATACAGAGGTTATCTTGACTGATTTCATAAAGAGAATCTTCCCAAGGTGAGAAAATTTACTGGACAGGAAATAACAACCAAAATAGAGCTACAATTATGGAAAGTGTGTAACTGGAAAATAGAGTGGCACAATACCACAACTGGACCATACCCTGAATATTTACGTAGGACCAGAATGAAAGACGTTCCTCTAATTATAAAGAAAAGGCAGACATGACTTGGGTAGAGTTTGGGATGTAAAAGAAGGGAATTAGCTTTTTGAGTTCTGGCAGCCTCAAAAACATTTAAATCAAAACATCTTGACATGCTTTTTTTGTTTGTTTGTGTAAATGTCATATAATATAATGCAACATGTCAAGTAAAGTAACATAATACATGACGTCATGTCATATAACATGATACATGCCACCATGTCATCAAACAGTGGAATATGACACAATGTGTCATTAAAGTTTAGATTGCTCATATCTCCACTCTGTGATACTTTCTCCATTGTGGGAATGTAGAATACTTCCTATTATAGATCACACACATTCTCATACACTTCCAGTTGTAGATACTTCCCATTCTCTAAAGGCACATAAATTTCTATGTCTATATCTACAGTTACACTCTGAAAACCATTGTGAGGTGCATGGCAGATGGTATGTTCCATTGTACCAGTTATTAGGGTTTCTTCCTGTTCCTTCAAATAGTGGCACAGGAAAAATGATTGTTTGAGTGCCTCTGTGTGTGCAGTAATTATTCTAATCTTTTCCTCACGAACCATATGTGAGCGATACGTACACAATTGCAGTATATTCCTTGCATAGTCATTCAAAGCTGGTACTTGAAACTCTGTTAGTAGATTTTCTTGGGATAGTTTATACCTATCTCCAAGAGTCTTTCAGTTCAGTTCCTTCAGTATCTGCGTGACACTCTCCCACAGATTAAAGAAATCTGTAACCATTCATGCTGGCCTTCTCTGTATACATTCAGTATCTCCTCTTAGTCTTATTTGGTATGGGTTCAACACAATTGAGCAATATTCTAGAACGAGTTGCATGAGTGATGTGTATGCAATCTACTTTGTAGACTGATTGCGCTTCGCCAGTATTCTGCCAATAAACTGAAGTCTACTACCTGCTTTACCCATGACTGAGCCCATGTGATCATTGCATTTCATTTCCCTACAAAGTGTTACAGCCAGGTATTTGTATACTGAAGCAAATAATCCACATATCGAAGCAGCTTTATTATGAGAAAAAGATAATTGCATCGGGTAAGAAAATAAAAACTGTATGGGATATTGTGAAGACAGAGACAGGTGGGGCCAAAAGGAAGAGGAACAGTTAGTTCTAAAAATAAATGAGACTTTGGTAACAGGTACATGTAGTGTTGCAAACTCTTAAACAAGTATTTCATTTCTGTTACTGACAGCTTGGGGTTGTCAGGTTCGGTGAACAGTGCAATGGAGTATCTGAGACCAGTCTTTAAAAATAACTTCAGCAAAATGGAAATGACACTCACGTCTTCCAAAGAAGTAGCATCCATCATAAAATTCTTAAAATCTAAGTATTCCAGTGGGTATGATAATATATCAACAAAGTTAATAAAAGAGTGCTCATGTGAGTTGAGTTCTATCTTAAGTTATTTGTGTAATCAATCTCTTACCAGAGTAACATTTCTGGACTGGCTAAAATATGCTGAAGTTAGCCTCTTTACAAGGAGGAGGATAAAGAGATACCATCACACTATGGACCAATTTTACCATTGCCGGCTTTCTCAAAAATATCTGAAAAGGTTGTGTTCAAGCATCTCCTTAAGCATCTGACTGCAAATAATATATTGTCCAAGTCACAGATTGGATTTCTGAAGGGTTCCGATATAGAGAAAGGTATTTACATTTACAGTGAGAATATACTTAATTCATTAGGTAATAAATTAGGGGCTACTGGCACTTTCTGTGACCTGTCAAAAGCCTTCGACTGTGTGAACCACAGCATTCTCTTAAGTAAATTAGAATATTATGGTGTCACTGGCAATGCTGCAAAATGGTTTGAGTCTTATCTATCTGACAGGAAACAATGCGTGTCGTTGCGAAATACCTGTGCAGTAAGCAGTCAGTCTTCATCTGACTGGGAATTAATTACATGTGGTGTTCCTCAAGGTTCCATCTTGGGTCCACTGCTTTTCCTTGTGTACATTAATGACCTCTCGTGTGTTACATTGCCAGATGTTAAGTTTGTTTTGTTAGCAGATGATACAAACATTGCAATAAGTAGTAAGTCAAGCACAGATTTAAAAATAACTGCTAATAAAATTTTCACTGACATTAATAAGTGTTTTAAAGCTAATTCACAGTCATTAAGCTTTGAGAAGACCCACTATATGCAGTTCAGAACCTGTAAGAGATTTCCTTCCAACATGAGTACAACATATGAAGACATGCAGATTGAAGAGCTTGACAGTGCTAAATTTCTGGGATTACAACTCAATAATAAATTCAGTTGGGAAGGGCATACCACAGAACTGCTTAAGTGCCTAAACAAGTCTGTATTTGCCATGAGAATGATGTCAGATGTACGAGATATAAATATAAAAAAATGTGCATACTTTTCTTACTTTCAATGTATTATGTCATATGGGATCATTTTCTGGGGCAACTAATCAAACCGAGCAAAAGTTTTTAGGGTGCAAAAGCATGTGATAAGAATCATTTGTGGTGTAAATTCAAGAACATCTTGTAGAAAACTGTTCAAGGACCTTTGTATTCTAACCACTGCTTCTCCGTATATTTCTTCCTTAATGAAATTTGTTGCAAGTATTACATCTCTATTTCCAACCAATAGTTCAATGCATGGTATCAATACTAAGAATAAGAACAATCTACATAAAGACTTAAAATCACTTACCTTGGTCCAAAAAGGGGTCCAATATTCAGGAACACAAATTTTTAATAAATTGACAGTAACCATTAAAAACTTGGTTTCAGATAAACCATGGATTAAACAGAGTTTGAAAGACTTTTTGATAGGCAACTCCTTCTACTTCATAGATGAATATCTTAACAGAGACTGTTAAGCCAGCTTAAGTAAAAATATCTGTTAGATTTCAGTTTTGACAACACTTGGCCACAACAGTCAAGATTAAGTATTTTGTGTATGATAAATTTATTAATAGTGCATAACAGCATTTCATTCTGACAGTGTGTTAATTCTGTAAATATTAGCTGTTCCAGTTTACTGCATTATGTTAACCTATTTTGACTATCTCTTGACAAATGATCAGGGTAGTAAGTATTATATTCAAATGTTTTATGTTATACTTTCTGACATGTTCCACACTCATGAGAATCATCTCACTTTTTGGGTCTATGGAACGAAAACTGAATCTAATCTAATATAATTTAATCTACAAGTTGGCCAATTCCAACAGTGTCTCATTGATATTATAGTCATAGGAATACTATTTTTTTTCATTTTGTGAAGTGACAGTTTTACATCTTTGACCATTTAAAGCAAGTTTCCAGTCTCTGCACCACTTTGAAACCTCCCCAAGATCTGACTGAATATTTCTGCAGTTTCTTTCAGACAGTACTTCATTATACCATAGATAACTGCAGTCTCTGCAAAAAAATCAGATGTTCTAACAGTTTCTAATGACACGAGACAGCATGGTACTGGGGTGCAAGACTCAAGACTCACACATCTCTCGCAGTTGACTTACGTATTGTGTGCAGCCGATCTTCTTCTCGGGTCAGACGGCTCCATCGATCTTCACAAACTCTTCTTCCTCAAAGGCTATAGCTGGTTAAAGGAATTTCAAAATAGACTTCTTTTCTACTCTTAAAATGATTCTGTACTCTCAGGATTCTTCTTGTTCAACTCTGTTTTATTTTCATCTCCACAATAAAACAACTTCACAAGTTTCACATAATTTTTCAACTCTCACAAGTCAACCCTGTCTTGGACCGTTAGATACTAATAGATACAATTACAATATGTTTGGTTTAATAACCACTACAAAACCAGTTCTTACTTCTAGCAAGTCCTACACCAGAAAATCAAATGTAAGTGTCTTTAGTTCAACACATAATTCATTTGTTCACTGCAAATACAGTCATTACACCATCAAGGAAAAAAGCATGCTTGCTCCTTATACTGGACATACAGCTTCTATGGCGCGAGGGGCAAACACTTGTCCACGCTGATTGTCCATCACTATTGCAGTATTCTCTCAATACACGTCCATCTTGCACACACAGAAACTAGTGGCAAGGTAGACACATCTCCACTCTCTCACCCTCTTACTTAAAATACAGGTGTTCGAGGTGGTGGAAAGCCAATTGTCTCTAGAACTTATACCGAAATTCTTGAGGGTCTACATATCCCTCCCCTTAGATGGAACACATGATATTTTATACATAATTATCATGTACAGTAAGGACACATAGGATAACACTTCATCTTTCAACAATGTATCTTTCCTATTGATAATGTTGAATATGCCTGTTCTCATTACTTATTCCTCCTTTTTTATTTTATTTATTTCTTTTATTTTATTATTATTATTTTTTTTCAATTTAAGATGTGAATCTTTCAATCCCTGTTGGAGTTAATTCTTTTCAATTCTCTGACAATTCGTGCATACCAAATTTTTGTTTTCTGCCTTTTTCCAATCATAAATTCCAGGTTTATATAACTCATGAATACTCTACTGCTTTGTTCTTATTTCCCATACTACTTTTCCTAAGTACATACTTATTCATTACTCATTGTAATCTGGGGGAACTCTGGGTAAAATAAAAGTGTTCCCTTCTTCTGACACTTGTAAATCTAAAATGTAAAAATGCTAGCGCTGCGTAGAATTCAAACCTACCAGACCCATCCCTTTAAATGTGTGACTTCTGTCATGATACTTCCCTTTTTCCCTTTAGCAACAGTACCTATATCTTATATGGGTTGATCCTAGGAGTACCCTTTCTCCTTCCGTTTTGGTAGGTACACCCCTTTCTTGTTTCTATCCTTCTATGGTACAGGTCAATCCCTTTCTTGGTGCCCCTGTCCGCGCAGTGTAGGTCAGCCTTTCATAGGTCTGCCTATATGCCCTTTTTCTCATCCAATAAATGTTGAGTGCACCCTCCATATCCTTCTTGAGTAAACCTCCTGGTTCATTGCCCTAGCATACATCTTTATGTATACTATTCTTAAATATTCTCTGGTAAAATTACAAATCTACTTTACACCTGAACTCCACTTTCCAAAACTCCATCTAAGACCCTAGAATGCTCTTTTACTTCTCACTCCTACTATATAAACAGATATCATGCCTACACATAGTAGATTCTATGTCTAACTGTATTTATGAACTCCCAGTAGATACTATGCCTTTTCCCAAAAGACTAGCATGACTAGCTCCAATTAACTTATCCTTGTTTTATACTTATTGCCCCAGTTCTCCTGCTCCTGTTTCTCTTAGCACATGCATTGATTGTTATTGTCCTGTCTTTATATGTATGTAAATATATATGATAGCGATGGAAAAATAACCAGAACCATCACATATCAATAATGTAATACGTGCATCTACTCTGATGTACATATGTCTGGTTTCTGACGACACGAGACAGTATGGTATTGGGGTGCAAGACTCACGTCTCTCGCAGTTGACTTACCTATTGTGTGCAGCCGATCTTCTTCTCAGGTCAGATGGCTGCATTGATCTTCACAAACTCTTCTTCCCCAAAGACTATAGCTGGTTAAAGGAATTTCAAAATAGACTTCTTTTCTAATCTTGAAATGATTCTTTACTCTCAGGATACTTCTTGTTCAACTCTGTTATATTTTCATCTCCACAATAAAACAACTGCACAAGATTCACATAATCATTCAACTCTCGCAAGTCAACCCCGTATTGGACCATTAGATACTAACAGATACAATTACAATATGTTTGGTTTAATAACCGCTATAAAACCAGTTCTTGCTTCTAGCAAGTCCAACACCAGAAAATCAAATGTAAGTGTCTTTAGTTCAATACATAATTCATTTGTTCACAACAAATACAATCATTACACCATCAAGGAATAAAGCGTGTTTGCTCCTTATACTGGACATACAGCTTCTATGGCGTGGGTGGCAAACACTTGTCCATGCCGATCGAACATCACTATTGCTGTATTCTCCCAGTACATATCCATCCTGCACACACAGAAACCAGTGGTGAGTAGACACATCTCCACTCTCTTACCCCTATACTTAAAATATTGGGTGTTCGAGACGGTGGAAAGCAAAGTGTCTCTAGAACTTACACTGAAATTCTCGAGGCACTTCAAGGTTACTATTAATATTGTCTGCAAGGTCATTAATATACAATATGAACAGCAAGGATCCCAACACATTTCCCTGGGGCACATCCAAAGTTATCTGATGATGACTCCATCCAAAATAATATGCTGTGTCCTCCCTACCAAAAAGTCCTGAATCCAGTTACAAATTTCACTTGGTACCCCATACGACCATACTTTTGACAATAAATAGAGGTGTGGTACTAAGATAAATGCTTTTTGCAAGTCAAGAAATACTGCACCTACCTGACTGCCTTGAACCAAAGCTTTCAGTATGTCACATGACAAAAGTGTGAGTTGGATTTCACATGATTGATGTTTTCAAAATCCATGCTGGTTGGCATGGAGGAAGTCTTTGCGTTCAAGAGACCTCATTACATTTTGAGCTCGGAATATGTTCTAAGATTCTACAACAAATCAATGCCAAGGATATTGAATGGTAGTTTTGTGGATCGCTTCTACTACGCTTCTTGTAGACGGGTGTGTCCTGTGTCTTTTTCTGAGAACTGGCAAAGTTTTTTGTTTCAAGGGTCTACAGTAGATTATAGTCAGAAGAGAAGCTAATGCAGCTGCAGATTCAGCATAGAATCTGAGAGGGATTCCTTTGGGCACTGGAATTTTGTTCAATTTTAACGATTTCAGCTGTTTCTCAACACTACTGACACTAATGCTTATTTCATTCATCTTTTCAGTGATACAAGTGTTAAATTAGGGCACTTCTCCTGGGTTCTCCTTTGTTAAGGAATATTTGAAAATTGAGTTAAGCATTTCACTTTTGCTTTGCTACCCTCAATTTCAGGTCCTGTCTTATTCGCTAGGGACTGGACACTAACTTTGGTGGCACTAACAGACTTTACATATGATCATGATTTCTTTGGGTTCTGCTAAAAATCACTTGACAATATCATGTTACTGTATTTTTGTTTCTATGCATTGACTGTATACCATGGAGGTTCCCTCACATTATGGACTGTTCTACTGGGTACACATCTATCCAGTACATTGTCAATTATGCTTTTAAACTTGAGCCAGAGTTCTTCTACATGCTCCTGCCCTGTGCTGAAAGTTTCAAGTTCCTCATTGAGAAAGGACACTATTGATTTTTTACTTAGTTTACTGAGCGTATAAAGCTTTCTGCTTGTTTTAGTTGTCCATTGTTCTATGGTAGTCATTGATGTCACAACCACGCCATGGTCACTGATACCAGTTTTGATGTGGATGTCCTCAAAGAGGTCAGATCTACTTGTTGCTACTAGATCCCATATATTTCCACCATGAGTGTTCCTAACTATCACTTCTAGTTAGTTTTCAGAGGAGGTATTTAGTAAAGTTTCACATGATATCTTATCAGGCCCACCACTAAGAAAATTGCAATTTTCCCAATTAATTGGTGCATAATTAGAGCCTCCACTGATGATTGGGGAACTTAGGTACAAGTGAACTGAGGTTTTCTCTAAAGTTTTTGGCTACATCCGGAGTCGAGTCTGGTGGGTGATAGAAGGATCCAATTGTCATTTTATGCCCACCCCTGATACTGAGTCTTGCCCAAACAGACTCACATGCAGCCTCAATTTCTATCCCAGTGGATTTGAGTTTTTTCTCTACCGTGACAAATACACCACCTCCATTTCCCATTTGCCTATTTTTTCAATATACACTTAAATTTTCCCCCAAAATCTCACTGCTATCAACTTCAGGTTTCAACCAGCTTTCTGTATCTAATATTATGTGAGCTTCACTTCTTTTCATGAGTGCATCAAACTCAGGCACTTCGTTGTGAATGCTTTGGCAGTTTATCATTAGGATTTTAATACTCTCAACTGTGGGAGGCATTTCTTTTGATTTTACACTGAAACTTTTGCATTTTTGACAAATGTCATTATCTGGATTGGATAGAGAGTTGCCTAATCCAAAAAAGCCCTTACGTGCACCCCACACACATTCACCTACCTGAGTGGCAGTCTCTGATGTATAGTGTACACCTGACCCATTTAGGAGTACCCTACAGCTCTCGAACCTATGATTGTTGTGTCTATTTGTTCTTCCAGCCCTCATCATACATGTACAGTACTGGCCATTAAAATTGCTACACCAAGAAGAAATGCAGATGATAAACGGGTATTCATTGGACAAATATATTATATTAGAACTGACATGTGATTACATTTTCACACAATTTGGGTGCATAGATCCTGAGGAATCAGTACCCAGAACAACCACCTCTGGCCATAATAACGGCCTTGATACGCCTGGGCATTGAGTCAAACAGAGCTTGGATGGTGTGCACAGGTACAACTGCCCATGCAGCTTCAACACGATACCACAGTTCATCAAGAGTAGTGACTGGCGTATTGTGAGGAGCCAGTTGCTCGGCCACCATTGACCAGACGTTTTCAACTGGTGAGAGATCTGGAGAATGTGCTGGCCAGGGCAGCAGTCGAACATTTTCTGTATCCAGAAAGGCCCGTACAGGACCTGCAACATGCGGTCATGCATTATCCTGCTGAAAATAGGGTTTTGCAGGGATCGAATGAAGGGTAGAACCATGGGTCGTAACACATCTGAAATGTAACGTCCACTGTTCAAAGTGCCGTCAATGCGAACAAGAGGTGACTAAGTCGTGTAACCAATGGCACCCTGTACCATCACGCTGGGTGATACGCCAGTATGACGATGATGAATACAAGCTTCCAATGTGCATTCATCGCGATGTCGCCAAACATGGATGCGACCATCATGATGCTGTAAACAGAACCTGAATTCATATGAAAAACTGACGTTTTGCCATTCGTGCATCCAGATTCATCACTGAGTACACCATCGCAGGCACTCCTGTCTGTGATGCAGCATCAAGGGTAATTGCAGCTATGGTCTCTGAGCTGATAGTCCATGCTGCTGCAAACGTCGTCGATCTGTTCGTGCAGATGGTTGTCGTCTTGCAAACGTCTCCATCTGTTGACTCAGGGATCGAGACGTGGCTGCACGATCCGTTACAGCCATGTGGATAAGATGCCTGTCATCTTGATTGCTAGTGATACAAGGCTGTTGGTATCCAGCATGGCATTCCGTATTACCCTCCTGAACCCACCGATTCCATATTCTGCTAACAGTCATTGGATCTCGACCAACGTGAGCAGCAATGTTGCGATACGATAGGCTACAATCCGACCTTTAGCAAAGTCAGAAACGTGATGGTACTCATTTCTCCTCCTTACACGAGGCATCACAACAATGTTTCACCAGGCAATGCCGGTCAACTGCTGTTTGTGTATGAGAAATCGGTTGGAAACTTTCCTCATGTTAGCACATTGTAGGTGTCACCACCGGCGCCCGCCTTGTGTGAATGCTCTGAAAAGCTAATCATTTGCATATCACAGCATCTTCTTCCTGTCAGTTAAATTTCACTTCTGTAGCACGTCATCTTCATGGTGTAGCAATTTTAATGGCCAGTAGTGAAATAGGGGGTAGGTTTGGGGGAGAAATGGTCCCCTCAGGGGAAAAAAAATCAATCATTGTCCCTCCCTCCCCTCTCCCCCCCCCCCCCCCCCCCATCTGCCACCAAGAAATAAAAAAAATTATGTACTACATTTAGCTCAGCTTTAAATCGTCATATCTCAACAATGGATGAAGATTATTGGATAAAAAGAAATTAATTTTACTTTATCAATTTATCAGCCTTTATCAAAGTTTGAACAGATTCATACAAGTTTAAAGTATAGAAGCGGTGCACTTCAAAATTCTCCCAGATAAATGTGTTTTTCATGTTTCTGCACATAAAATCTTAATGGTGCACATACAAATGGGCCATTAGCTAAGCAATAATTTCAGCCCAGTTAAAATCATTTACAAAAGGAATTAATTGATTTACACAATTTTCCTGGGTGCCAGCGCCAGCTCACCATTCGAACCTCGCTTCATATACTGTAATGAAGCTATAGTAAGGCAGATATTCAAATAGATGTACAAATGGCCACTGGTCCATGCTAAACCAAAAAACGTTTTACCTCATATTCCTTACTCAAATACAAACCAATAACAAAAGTCCCCCCAAAACTGCACTTCTGCTTGAGGCATTTTCAGACATGTTTGTTACAAATCTTCTGTGCAGTAATGATAAAGAAACATCCAACAAATACATGCCCATCTTGTGATACTGGTACACCATACTAAATCATACTAGAGTGCTATGTCAATGAAGATCTGTGGAATCAAATACTAAGTGACATTGTTAGCAACAATGAAAAATTACACATGGTGAATGAAGTAGCAAGTAAGATTACTGAGAGGGAACTTAGAAAATATTTAAAATATAAAGCCACAGTAAGAGAAAACCCAACTGTGTTTGACAGCACTGAAGTAAATACTTTGAGTGCAGTGCAGTGCAGGATTCACCAACACCAGAATTAATCTCCACACAGAAGACAATCTGATGCATTGGATATGTGGCTAACAAAGTGGCTGCTATGGCAGAACCAGCAGAATGAATGGGATCTTGCAGGTGACTTATGAGGGCCTCGCACCAAGAGCACGCTGTGGCAGGTAGTGTCCCATTGGTTGACTCCACTGAGACTGCAGGCAGCAGCACTAACTCATCTGTGGCCCCATCTCAGTGCTGACGGGAAGTGGGGTGGGGGTAGTATGGGTTTTCCAGAACTCATGTTCTAGAGATTTAGCATGTTGTCCACAGTAATCAGGGACTCATAGATGTAAGTAATGTTAGAACAGATCATAGACATAAAATTCCACAACAGGAGTTTACTGCAACTTCCTTAACCCAGAGGCATCCCAGTGGTTAAGATCAGGAATTGCCAGTAAGCCATCTGCTGTGATGATAGTGTAGATGATTAATAAATGTGGTATCATGGTTTATCAGTTTTACTATAAACCCACCTGACTTTGCATGTGTAGCACTAAGTATCTGCAGCCACATGACTTGTCTGGTCCAGCAGTAATTTTATTTATGGGACACTACATAGACTTGTGTTTAAAATTCAGAAGACAATGTTAGGCAACTGAATATGATGACTTACATATAACTTAAATGATTTAAGCAGCAGGTGTCAGGATAGCTCTCAGGAGGCACGAATTTTGTGTTCGATATTTAATTTGTGTTTGTAGTGGCAGTAATGGAAGCTGCAAGCTACTGTGCTACCCAGGGCACCAATAATCAGTATATGTATTAGTGAGAACAGTATCAAAATCGTTACAGTGACTACTGAGATTAGAGCTATAGACAGAAAAACACGGCAGGGCACAACAATTTATAAAATGTATAAAAGAGGAAGAAATGTATAGAATCCAGTAATAACAGTTTCATGTCACTCAATGGCATAGAACAAGTCTTTCAATTAGACGCTACTTTATGGCCATAGCGGACAACATTGATTAAATCCAGGAAGATGTGAGGCAGCACAAAATGTACAAACCCCAGAATGGAAAATGATAATAGGTCACACAGCTGTGACTATGATGGCTCAGAGCAGATGGAGAGCTGTTGCTGGTCCAGGCAGCAGTGAAGATGAAACAGACGCTCTGAATCACGAAACAAAAGCCTGTACTGCAAGTTGTACTATTCACAGCTAGATGTCAGT
The DNA here is from genome assembly GCF_023864345.2 of Schistocerca serialis cubense. NCBI lineage: Eukaryota > Metazoa > Arthropoda > Insecta > Orthoptera > Acrididae > Schistocerca > Schistocerca serialis. The sequence continues at coordinate 609,083,745 of NC_064643.1, read as the reverse complement.
GGCATTGTTGGCCTTAATTCATCATCACACAATCAAATAGCATACATAGATTACAGAAAATACCAGCCAGCCCTATTTAATTACTTAATGCTTGTAGAACTTGGTGAGTGAATATGTAAATGGTTTACTCAGTAGAGCTACACTACTGAAATCCAAACTGTGATTTTTTTGAGGATATTATTATTGCTTGGGTGAGATGCTAGTCTAGAATACATCATTTGTTCAAAAACTTTGGAAAGTGATGTCAGCACTGAAACAGTTTGGCAGTTATTGACATCTCTCCTACCATCTTTCATAATAGGGATTTGACAATGGCATATTTCAACTTCTTCTGAAAAAATCCCTTGAGTTAGTGATACATTACATATTTGCGATAAGACTGAGCTTATTATATGGGAACAAATCTTTAGTACTCCATTGGAAATGCCATCAAAAGGGGACGAATTTTTATTTTTCAGAGAACATATAGTTTTCTTAATTTTAGAAGGAGAAGTTTGATACATTCATGTGACTGAATTTTATGAGAGCTGCTTTTTCAGCACACTGTTGTGATTTTTCTCATAAAAACTCTGTCCCTATACTTTCGACTTTAATTAACAAATGATTATTAAATATACAGTATTTGCTCACTGTAACTCATCATGTATAGCCTTTCCACTCAGTTCAATAGAGATGTTATCCTGTTCTGTGGCTGGTCATCCTGTCTCCCATTTCACTATATTCCATACAGGCTTAAGTCTATTGTTGGAATTATTGATTCCTTGCATTTTTTTCCTTTATTGTGATTTCATTCCCCTGCCCCATATGGGCAGGGGAGGGCTGTCAGCGGCACAATCCACCGCTCTTCAGCCGAGAGACACGACAACTAAAACAAGAATAAAATGATACATACATAAGGAGATAAAAAAGGGGAACATAAAACTGAGTAAGGGGAGAAAATGGAGGTAAAAAGACATGGACATGTAGATGTTCATGGGGGACAGTTAAAAAAAAGTCACCAGAAAGTTAAAAAACACAGTTGGCGATTCTTGAAACACAGAGAAGACACTGAATGCGAATGCACAGGGTAAAAGTTGGCCAGTATTAAAAACACTCCGAAACAACACACTTAAAACCCACTTGGAGCACACAACGACAAAGAGTAAAACTACCAGGTGGGACCTGCCGAGGGAAAGGTCAGACAGGATGGAAAAGGAGGGGAGAGCATGGGGCAGCTGAGGAAGCGGCGGGACGAAGAGAGGAGGGGCAACTGTGGGTTCACAAAGAGGCAGGAGACACGTGGGGCGGGAGAGGAAAAGGGAAGACAGGGCAGGAGGGAGCGCAGAGACACTGAAAGGAGGCACAAGAGATGGAGGGGGAGTAGGAGGGGAAAGACGCTCAGGAGGAGGGAGGGGGAGGAGAGGGAGCCCTCAGGAGGAGGCAGGAAGAGGGGGTTAGAGTAGGTAGGAAGGGTAGATGTCAGGGCGAAGCTCATCATCCGGGAGGGGATTTCTTCCATTAAATAACCTTTCATAGTAATTGTTGGGAGTTTTTGTACTGTGCAATCTTTGCAGGACCTCTACTTGTTCTTGCCAACAGATACATTTCCCTTTCTCATTCACAGGATGCTTTAATTACCTTAGTGATCCATGGTTTTTTTATATATGTTAAGGAATTGATTAAATTTTATGTTACATTTGGTTAATTATAAATTTCATCCCAGGTTATCTCCTGTAAACTATTATTAAGTACATTTGTTCTGGAGTCATTAATTATTATAGCCGAATTCACTGAGGAGAAGCATACTGTAGGGCACTGTATGTTACGGTATGTCGCGAAGTATCGGTATATAAAGATCGCAATGTATGTTCGTGAGTTTCTGTGCGAGAGATTCGGCCACAGAGAGCTGTATTAACCGACTGTTAAACAAAATTTCACTTCTTTTTTTAGGGTGCAAATATAGTTTGCGAAGCTTAACACGTCGGCGATGGTCCTCACTGATTCTTATTTACCTCTCGATTCATAGATGTTACGCCCCCTTGTTTACCGACTGTCTACTGTTTCACAGCAGAAACAATATTGGCCGCCGCCTCTGTCAACTCTAAAACATGGCGGCCTTTCAATTGGAAAAAGGGAATAGGTTAGCTTATAGTATACATAAGTGCTCCAGTTTTTCATCATCCTATGTACCTGAGTAAGTACAAACTATTCACCCGGCGTTTCTGTGTGATGAATGTGAGTACATTTATTTATTCGAGGTGGGGGAATTACGGGAACGATAAGGTAGTTAACCTGTACAGGTATTGATGAATACATATTCCGGAAAGTTGCTTTAGTGAAATTACGTACTAACAAATTTAACTTTGTTCTTTTATGGATATACGGTTTGAGCAAATTTTGTTTTAGGAATATTCAAGAAGACAAGTCAAGCGATCAGTCATCCAGGTGGTCATCGGACACGAATAATCCGCCGCAGGTAGCAGTTGCATAGTGAAGGATGTGATACTTGTTTTGTTAATTAAGTAGCAGCATTGTTGTACAGTTCCTTTCTCCCCTACAGTATCTGACGCTGAAACTCCAACATTTTGCTATCGTGCTCTCCATAACATTCGGAAAATATGAGAAGACGCATGTTTGCAATCTCAAAAAATTCAAAGTGTTTGGTGGAGTGACAGACGAAAACATGATCGAACTCTTGGATAGGTACGTATTCGAAGAAATATGCTCGATTTGTAGGTATTTTATTAATCCAGCACAATGCAATTTTGTATTCCCTAAGTAATATAAACACGTACATTATATGGCGCAAGGTTTAATTAGAGATCTAAAGCAGCTGATTCATAGTACGGGTCCCTTAATATGTATCATAGTCTCACACCTTTACAGCGAGCCTGTTACAGTTTGTTTAAACGCTCTGGAGGAGGGCTGTGGGCTCTGCAGTATTTTTTCAGTGCAGACCACAATGGCTCAATATTATTGAAAATGCATTGATTTTTTAGAGGCCAAACCAGAAGTCTTATTTAGCCTCTTCCTCATCTAACATATTTGTGAGTGGATGTGTTATGTCAGAATGGTGCCTGGGGTTGGACATGTGAACATGCTTGGTTAATGCCACATCTCCTGTGTTGGAACAGGCTTACAATCTGAGTTAGACATTGGCTAGTCCTGGCTATTTCTGACTGTGTACATACCTCTCTCTCTCTCTCTCTCTCTCTCTCTCTCTCTCTCTCTCTCTCTCTCTCTCTCTCTCTCTGTGTGTGTGTGTGTGTGTGTGTGTGTGTGTGTGTGTGTGTGTGTGTGTGTGTGTGTGCGCGCGCTTTGGTGCTACGACCTGCATGTAGTTCCCTGCGGGTGCTGCTCAATAGTGTTATTATTGCTAGCTAGTTGCTAAAGGTTCTCTAGATGCTTATGAAATTAGGTATGGTCTTGTGAGTGCCCTGAGACTGTCAGAAGTTGAATAAATGCCGCAGTCTAACATGAAAACAATTCTATAGTGTCCTAGTTACTTTTTGTTTTAGAGGAGCCATAGAATGTACAGAAAATAAAAACAGAACCATTTAAATGATTACAGAATATGCACTATGATTAACATTTGGAAGAGTGAATCCAAATTGTGTACTCCTTTAGTATCCTTCACACACAAATGTACAGCTGTACACTCTTTCCACACCAGTTCTGTCCGTTGTTGGTTTTTATTATATTATGAATGTACACACAACAGTAAACCGGTGTGCCAAGACTAGTAAAGTTGGTGTGGTAAAGTTGTCTGACTCCACTGTCGAGCTATGTTGATTATCATATGGAGTGCATGTCTTTGCTGGGTGACATTAAAATTTTTTAATATTTTCATGGGCATGAAATCTTGCACTTGAAAATGACACTATCATTGATGTTGCAATCATGATGATAGAAAAAAAGATGACAATGCTGAAATAGTGTCCATCATAAACATATGTTGTTGTATGGACTAATGTAAAAATAAACTCATATGGCCAGTGTTTGGTGCTTTTTTTAAACTGTAATTCCCAGCATAAAGTTTCGGAAAAGTCAAAATCAGGGTGAGTTTTGGAGGTACTTATGCAGCAATGTTGTCAACACTCATGCTGAGGTCTGATGGGAACAAAAAGTGGTGTTTCAGCTGCTGGTTCTATGCAGCAGATGAGAAAACAGTGGACAGATGAAATGTTTCGTAACAAGGGATGTGGGAATGTTGCCACACTCATTGACTGGCAACCAAATTATCATCTTTCAGCCTTACCTAGACCTTGGGCTTTGCTAAGGATTGTAATGTCCTACATAATGAAAAATTCGAATATTTATTATTACATTGTTTGCACTATCTTATAGTTTAGATAACATTAAAAGAAATAAGTAAGGAAAACTTGCTTCATATTTATATATAAATAGTATTTACCTTGCAAAGTTGGGCTCAGTATCAGGGCTGCTTAGTTTGTTCCTGTGTAAACTATTGAAAAGAATTTGCCTTTGGCTCATTAAAAAGAGAAGTAGCTGTAACTTTATGTTGATTTTAACCATTTTCTCCTTTTGCTTGCATGTTCTTGAAACACAATTTACCACTATATTTTGACACTTTAAAAAAATACCTTGATCCATGTGAAAAACTTAGTCAATCAGAACACAGCATGTACAGAACTGAAAAGATGCTAAACTCACTACACCCTCTTTATCCAACTCTCAACCTGTCTGACACTACTCTGAAGCACTTTGAACCAAAAAACATATTATACTACTCATCTAGCTTCCACTAAGCTCTAGAGCAGGAAACAATCCAAATTAGTATTAACATGACTGTCTTCATTGAAATTGTTCTTTAGATTTTATTTATTTATTGTTTTCCAAAAATAATTATTTACTGAAGATTTATAGCTTTAATGGCTAATATTAAAGATTGCAAATGTGGCAATATGAAAAATAGTAGCTTATTGTTATTTTATAAAACTGATTCATTATCTATAGCAAAATTTCAAAAAGTATAAATGAATACAGAAATTTTGTTTACTAGAAAACTGAAGCATAACAATATTATATTTACTCTAAATTTGTTTTTAGACCATTTAAGTTGACAGTCATGATTACTAATTTTCATGGTACAAGATCAATGTTACAAATGGGAATAATAACTGTAAAATAACAGAAAAATATTTTTTTGACAATAAAATATATTTGGAAATATCTCTAGAAGAGAAATATATAATTTTAAGTGAGAAAATTATCGTAAGTCTGCCCATTCTTATAGGGAATCTTTGAAAGTTCTGAGGAAGCAAGGTTCATTATAAAGCCTGTCAGCATAATCTTCATTGTGAGAGAGAGTTTCTTTTTTTATGAAAAATTCATACACTTTGCCAAATTGCAACCAAATTATCACCTTTTAATCTAACCTAGTCCTCTGTGGAATGGTTAAGGATAAGAAGAGGGGTGGTGTGACGGAAAAGAAGGAAAGAAAGTTGAGAAGGTACAGGAAATCAAATATGGGTGGAAGGAGTATTTTGAAGAATTACTTAACTCCAATGGAAATGTAGAAGAGGAAAAATGGGGAGCGTGGTGATGCAGAGAATCTGGATGGACTTAACCTGAACAGAGGTAAAGTAAGTGAAAAATAACACGGGAGGAGAAAAGTGCTTGGACTGGATGAAGTACGAGTGGAGGTGGTCAGAGTAAATGACATTGTTGGAGAGCATTGATCTGTGGAGTCATGAGAACAATATGGAAAGAAAGAACATCTCCGTATGAATAGAAAAAGGAATGTAGTGTCAGTTTGGTGGTGGTCCCATCGGCTGTGTGAAACTGATGTATTGCCAACCTCTGAGCAGTATGGGAACATGACTGTGACTGGCTATGACTTTGATGTGGACTTTAGCCATAAGATTGTCACTTCCACTTAGCTCAACAATAATTTTTTTTATTGTGTCTGATCTGTAACAACCATCTCTCCATCTAAAACTTTAATTTCACTAATAACAAGTTTAGCAGCCTTTTTTTCTCCCAATGCCCGATTGTCACGGCATTAGAGACAATAACTCTAGAGACTCCCATTATATTTGTAATTTTCAATAGAGAAGCATTGATTAATCTGGTGCCAGAAATATTCCTTTTCTGGAAGTCAGTAAGCTCATATATGATGATAGGTGAACACAAAACAACAATATATCAAACTTGTATTTGGGTCTACCCCCATCAACCATTGCCATTTGTGCAGTGTGGTCGCTTTTGTGCTTGTTTTGTACACAGATCTATGCCATAAGTGTAAGCACATTGTGGTGTGGTGTATCCGTAGAGAGACCAGACTAACAAATGGTTCCTGAAAAGGGGAAGCAGTCCTTTCACTAGTTGGGGGGGGGGGGGTTAATGGTCTTAATGATTCACTAATCTGGCCTTATAACGCCAGTTAACATGTCCTTGTTATGTTGGTACTCTGAATAGGAAAAATCAAGGGGAAACTGCAGATTTTATTTTTCCGGAAGACATACAGCTCTAAATGTATTATTTAATGATGATGGTGTCCTCTTGGCTAAAATACTCCGGAAATACAATAGCCGCCTCCTGGATTTCAAAGTGGGGATGATTCAGGAAGATGTTGCAATTGGAAAAAGCAAAGCTGCTGTTGCACAGGACAGAGCATAGACTATTGGCTCCCTTATTTGGGTGGATAGTTTAGAGAATATAAAAATAAAAGTGTAAGTTTTAAATTAGATATAGTGGAATTAGAGAAGTGTGCTGGTAGGAATAACAAGTTTTCTTATTATAAATAATTTAGCAGCAAAGGAGACCATTTTCTGTTCAGTTGCTAACAGGCACACGCAGAAGAAGATGAAAACCTGCTAGTGTTCTGAGGAAATCCTTTCATGAGCTAGAGTACAATGGGTGTGCCCATCTGCCACTGCCCCCCTCCACCCTCCACCTGCCCCTCCCTCCCAAACACACACACACACACACACACACACACGTGCCAACACTGCTGGGGTTTCGGTTTGGCAATTGGGCTAGGGTGGACTGGGTAGAGGGTGAAAGAGGTGGGGGGCAGGAGAGATGTTGGGGTTGGGTAATTAGCAGCTCAGTGGGAGGCAACATGCAGCTGGCTAGATATGCGGGAGGAGGAGTGAAAGATGTAACTGTGAAGCATGTGATACAGAGTGTTTCACAATACTTGTTACACACTTCTAGAGGTTGTAGAGGAGATTTACTAGATCAAGTTTTACATAGGAACCAATGTCTTCAAATGTCATCCAACGATGCTACAGAGTGTCAAAGTTATGGGTGCCAGCACCTGTAAGACTTTGTGTTGGCAGCACAAACTTTGAAAGATGATGGAGAGTCATAAATGTTTCAATTGGAGGTAAGGGTTCTTGGTTCGGAAACAGACGAGTAGGAATTACAAGCAAAAATCATTCTGATATCTCTGACAGTGGAATACATGTATTGATACTGCTGTTGTTAAGAATGTAGGGTATGCAACTTTCAGAGGTGGTAGCATCCGTCCTGTATATTTGCGGGTGTGTGTGTGTGTGCGTGTGCGTGTGCGTGTGCGTGTGCGTGTGGGTGTGGGTGTGGGTGTGGGTGTGGGTGTGGGTGTGGGTGTGGGTGTGGGTGTGGGTGTGGGTGTGGGTGTGGGTGTGGGTGTGGGTGTGGGTGTGGGTGTGGGTGTGGGTGTGGGTGTGCGTGTGCGTGTGCGTGTGCGTGTGCGTGTGCGTGTGTGTGTGTGTGTGTGTGTGTGTGTGTGTGTGGGAGGGAGGGGCAGGTGGAGGGTGGAGTTTGTTGCGAAAGCTTGAATTTTGTGTGTATGTTTGTGTTGGTTTGTGTGTCTGTCGACCTGCCAGCACTTTCATTTGGTAAGTCACATCATCTTTGTTTTTAGATATATTTTTCCTATGTGGAATGTTTCCCTCTATTATAACTATATATGTATATATATATATCAATATAATAGAAGGAAACATTCCACGTGGGAAAAATATATCTAAAAACAAAGATGATGTGACTTACCGAACGAAAGTGCTGGCAGGTCAATAGACACACAAACAAACACAAACACACACACAAAATTTAAGCTTTTGCAACAAACTGTTGCCTCATCAGGAAAGAGGGGAAGGAGAGGGAAAGACGAAAGGATGTAGGTTTTAAGGGAGAGGGTAAGGAGTCATTCCAATCCCGGGAGCGGAAAGACTTACCTTGGGGGAAAAAAGGACAGGTACACACGCGCGCGCGCGCCCACACACACACACACACACACACACACACACACACACACACACACACACACACACACACACATATCCATCCACGCATATATATATATATATATATATATATATATATATATATATATAAAAAACAAAGATGATGTGACTTACCGAACGAAAACGCTGGCAGGTCGATAGACACACAAACAAACACACAAAATTCTAGCTTTCGCAACCAACGGTAGCTTCGTCAAGAAAGAGGGAAGGAGAGGGAAAGACGAAAGGATGTGGGTTTTAAGGGGGAGGGTAAGGAGTCATTCCAGTCCCGGGAGCGGAAAGACTTACATCAGGGGGAAAAAAGGAGGGGTATACACTCGTGCACACACACACATATCCATCCACACATATACAGACACAAGCAGACATATTCAAAGGCAAAGAGTTTGGGCAGAGATATCTTTTTTTCCTCCGAAGGCAAGACTCTCCGCTCCCGGGATTGGAACGACTCCCCACCCTGGAGTCATACTGCAGCCATGTTGTTGACAATATCTGGCATGTTTACTGTCTCAAAGTCAACTTCTGGTAGTCAGGCAAATGAAGGTGATGAAATTGACTCTGACTGTGGAGTTATCTGGGTGCATGTAGCTAGATTTAATTATTGGAGTTTACACCATCCAACAAATCCCTCCATGACAGTTTTAGACTCATTCAAAGAAAGTATGTGCTTAATAATCATCAACCAATGCTGTAAAATCGCAATAAAGTCATGAGCTGTTCAATTGACTCTTATTTGAACATGTTACGCATTTTGGGATTACACCCATCTTCAGAGATCTGTTACAAAAAAGTACAAAACAGAAGTGAACAGCACACTCAACATATCTCAACGTTACAGAAAATGAGATCTGGTCATATGAGTTACATATCACAAACTTCAACTCCTTCCTAACCAACCACGGGTACAGCCTTTACAACTCAAAGAAAGTGTTGAATAACATATGATTATAACTGCGACACAAGCAGTCTTGAAGCAGAGCATATGCTGACGCTGAACAAGTCAACTAGCCCAAAGTGCCCTCAGTAGGGGTTGCTGCATGGACTCGGGCAATTGTTGTGCCACTAGTTTATGTAAGGAATGTATAACCCACGTGTGTGTTTTGGGATTTTATGAAAATGTTCTTCCTCTCACCATTAAAATTTTTTCCATTTGGTAGAGGGGTGTAAGTTGTCGTTGAAAGGCTTCTATTTGAGCAATGATGGCCCATGAATATCACTTGGCTATAATTCGATATGCGGATGGCTGCTGCTGATGTGGTTACCATTGGCTTCAACACATGGGACCTAAGATGTTTGTGTACCTGAGCTGATTTTTTCAAGGCAGGGGCAGGGTGTCGGGGGTTGAGGCATCTCCCACGGCATGCTTGGTCTGGGGTACCCATGAGCTTACCTCCTTAGCCAGCTGATTTGGTCATTCCTCTTTTACTTTGTTTTCAATGCTTTTATATGCGGTTCCTCATTTTCTCTATTGTTCTTTATTTTCCAATGAATAGTGGGTGCTGTTCCACTCTCTAACACTTTGGCCATAACTGATTGGAGGTGGATTGGCTGGAAAGGACTGTCCCTGTTGCATGCAAAGCCCTGGGGCACACTCACCTGCCTGGCCTCACTCACCTACTGATTCGTGTATTTCTCTCACCTTATTTCATTATTGTTGGTCTAACTGATATCCATTAGGTTTTTAGCCTTCTCACTTTTACTGTTATGAATCTCCTAGCTAGAAGGCATTCTTTACTCTGTGACTGTCTTCGCACATGATCAGATGTGAGTGGGGTTTCTCTTGCTACAGCTGAGCCCTGGAAGAGCTCTCATCTGCTCCGATCTGCGTACTGCCCCAGCCCTTTATACTTTAAATTTTCTTCAATTTACTTCTCAGCTCTGGTATCAATATTGCTTTCAGTGTCTTGATTTTACCATTCGTACATAGTTTTGTACAAATATTATTTGGAAAGTAAAGCAAGGCTTTTCCCTGCAGAAATTTTGATTTGATATAATTAAACAAAACTGTATTGTGCATACACTTTGATAACCAGGCTACTTTTCTACGTAGTCACCACTGAAATTTAGGTGCTTGTTGTACCATTTTCCAGATGTTCTATGCCTTATGCAGACTCAGTTGCCACCAAGTTGTTGACTCGCTGATTAATGGCTTCTTTAAGTACACTCTTTGACATAAAACTTGACCGGCGGCCGGCCGCTTCAAGGGCTAAGTCCGCGCCGATCGCGACATGGGACAAAAAAACTGGCCAACTCGCTAATTCTCTAAGTCTGGTTATCTGCACAATCTGGCAACACTGTAGACTGCGGCACTTCCTGGAGGAAAACTTGTCCCATGACAGAGAAACTCTAGCTGATTACGCCTGTGGTCTAGCGGTAGCGTGCGTTGTTTCTGTTCATAATGTCAGTAGATCGAGAGCAGCTGGCATAAAATATTTTTATAGCCTCTTCTGTCTGAATGCTGAAGACGTGAATGTAATGGTAGCGCAGATTCAATCTATTTCGCTTTGTGACACACCGATATCAAAATTTTAACCAGTAACGATTTTGCGGCAGATTTCCTGCAGACTGTCCTCCTCTGGACGCCGTATGCGGCAAAGCTCCGGGATCAATTTGCTGACTACTGGCAGCGGCCGTGGCGACAGCAGCGGCGCTGCACTCCCCCGTTCTTTATCGAAAGCACCTGCTACCGCTCATCGCTTTTGATGATTTAAAACGCTTTATTATTAAATGTTGCTCCACAGAAAATTTCTACAATTTCCATTCACGCTCAAAAGCAACGGAGACAGTCGCCCTGATTAGTAGGCGGGTATTATATTACATTAATCGGCAAGAGCTGAGTATGGCCCGAAATTAATTTTATAGCCTGGGACGAAATGAAACCACCTCACAACATTCGATGAATTTATAAATGCTTCATACCTCGTTTCTTTTTCTTTCAAACTCAATTATTTATGCAACTTCTGGTCAATGTTTGGATGTTTTCGTCAAGCCAGTGTGAGCGTCTGTGGTGTAAAGTGTATTACAGTTCTTGTTTCATTCCTTATGGTAAGTCTATGCGATAAACTGTGTCAATACCTTGCAATGCATGCTCTGTAGCAGTGCAGGAACACTGCACATTTGGAGTTCCATGTATGGGTTCATGAAGTATTTATTGTTGATCGGAAGTGATAGTTAAGGTCATCAGATTTAAACCAGAAAGATTTGTCGTTTTGAAGGTTTCAGAGAACGGAAAGGAATTGCTAACGCCGGTGTTAGAAAACGTCTACAGTTAAATGCTATTGCAAAAATTTAGAACAAGGGAACTACATTAATGAACATGTGCACTTCATAAACAACCTTCTGACATGTTAGACCTATATGATTAACAAAGCTCAAATTTATATCGTTGACAGTCGGTTTGAATCTTTTCAGGGTCTATTTTACAGTGAAGCACCTTGGAATTTGCAAAGCAGAAATCCATGATATTAACTTAATTTACTAAGTCGAAATTGGACGAAGATTGATGTTTAAAGGCATTCTTCAGATTTCGCATAAGAAATTTTTACTAGCAGTTTGCAACTCCATTAATTAAAATGGAAAATAAAAGGTTGTAGTCAGCGGCTTCTACCGTGATTCGAACTGCTACGTCTTATAGCACAAGCACTGCAACGCACAAGGGAACCTCTGAGCTAACGACACACTGGCGGCCAGAGGCGGAATATAGTCACTGCGATGTTGCCTGAGCCTCAAAACGCAACCTTAAACACACGAACAGAGGAGGTGGAGATTACTGTCTTAATGTCCCGTCGACAACGATGTCATTAGAGACGGAGCACAAGCTCGGATTAGGGAAAAATGGGGAAGGAAATCGGCCGTGCCCTTCCTAAGGAACCATCCCGGCATTTGCCTGAAGCGATTTAGGGAAATCATTGAAAACCTAAATCAGGATGGCCAGGCGCGGGATTGCACCGTCGTCCTCCCGAATGCACGCACAAACAGGTGTTACTTATGTGAAGAACGCCGTTCTTGGAGTCCAGAAATTAAATATACTTTCTAATTGTGTCATCTTGCAGTGGATTATATCGTACGAGTCTTCGATGTGGAAAACGAATGTCAAGTGAATTTAGCGAGGTAACGCCGACCTACACCCGGAAGTAAATGCACTATCAGAGTGTTGACAAATACTTGCTACGACGCTGTCATTTCTAGGCTCTCTGACGAGGCAGCTCTTCAGCGAAATGCTTGCCGTGATTCTCCGATACGGTTCTTCAGAGTGGAGACGCGCGCGCACGTTTGGTTTTTATGCGGCGTTCTCCACTGATGGTTTCTGACGTCGCCTTGTGGGCTGTGTATGCATATGAGACATTCAATTATCATTAATCCAGAATGATACAAGTTTCAGCTTCCGGCGTGGAAGAAGGCTGTTGACGCCGACATTATATCATTTCAACGTAGGGAAAGCAAAACGGATCATTCAATGTTTCTCATTCAACATAAAGAATGTGAGATAATTTTCAGTAACGTTCATAATCATCTAAAAATACAAACGAAGTAAAAATACACCGGAAGCTTATTCGAATTGAATATAACGCTTTGCACCTCGATGTCGAATTTGTCCACTTGCAATCTTTTGCAGCATACACATAGAATGTCATGATTACCACGAGAATGAAGAAATATGTTGGTAAGGATGGAAGCAAGAAGAGACGTAGTCAACAAATATTCTATTCCTCATGGCATTCATTTCTTTTGACACGTAAGAAGAGGTAAAGCGGGAATTTACTTTCGTTAACACGAAAGATATGCCGCACATATTGATAACGAGGAAGTCTGCGTCTTCATACGTTTCCTCCTTGAAATCTGTATGCTCTATTATATACTAAGTAGCCCGATCATTGTTTCAGTAATGTTACCCTCTTGTTTGACCCCGTAACGATGAACAGATTCCAAATGCATGTCTCCCTCCCTGGGTTGTTTTTTGTGTTTTATTGCTTGGAATTCCTGAAGCAGACCACTGTGCCTTCCCCCCTCGTGGGTTAGGTCTCAAAACTAAACCGCTTTGTATCCAATGGCATAATTTATTCAGATAGCATCAGCATAAGACTATCAAACAAAGCCTTCCATTTACAGTTGCAGCACTCTAACCAGCACTGACCAAAGTGTAATCCACGGTCATGGTCCTAAATTACCAGCTGTCTGCTACTGTGGCAAAGTCGATTCCGCAGCACCATTTTATCTGGTAACACTGTGTAGTTGCACAGTTGTGCTACCAGGTCTGTCCTCACATTGTCAACTTTATGGATCTCACTTCTCCTGTAGCGTAGATCACGAGGAGCCGAAGTAAATGAGTGTATTCTGCATGACGTAACATTCAGTATTCCCTTCTTTCATAGCCACTCTTCATGTGCATCGATACCAAATAGGAATGCAAAAACTCTTGTGAGTGAGAGAATGACAATAACAATCGTAACAAGAACAAGCAAATAATGAATGATGTTTATTCCAACGCAGAACGAGAATGGCTTTAAATATAAAAATCTGTATCTATATCCATATCTATTGATCTTTGAGTTGGCACAATGCAAATATATTCTTAGCATTTAGTTACTGAATTTAGTTCTGGATGTTTACAGAGAAAAGGAAAAGTCGGTACTTCCCGCTTGTGTAATATAATGTGAACCAGCAACTACCCATTCCTTAGAACACGACTCAAGCAGGTCCTCAAGTAGGTAGCAAGGCACTGCTGCATTCTGTTCCCTGACATTGCTCTGATGACGGTTAATGCAGATAGTTCCGATTATGAAATACAAAACGTATTGCAGGTTAGTTTCTAGGATAGTAACATTAAATTTGCGTTGTAGACGGCACATGAACGTGACGACTATCCATATTACTCATCAATATAAAAAGACAATATTTTGGGAATTTAGCAGGATTACTCAAAATGAATTCTGAAATTTGGTGACTGACTGCACACGTGCTAAACGTCGTCAAGAGTATACGATGTCCTAATCGCATTAGGAATATGAAGATCGTCTTCGACAGCTCGCAACTTTCACATTGCTATCTCCACCCTACTCCAGACAGCCCTCGGTGGAGTTGCACTACGTTGCCGATGCTATGGAAGGCCTTCAAACCGACAACAGACCACATATTGAAAAATACAAGCGAATTCTCTTGCAGCGTAAGCTTATTGTAACTAATCTAAAAATTATTGGAGAGGAACATTGTCCTATTCAAAAAAAGTAAAATGTTACACACTGTTGACGTCAAACGGACATTATCTATGTACTGTCTTGTGTCCTACTCATCTATAATATCAAGTGTACTATGAAAATGATTATATATAATGGATGATAGGGTAATGCATTGATACCAGATGGTGGGGGCAGGCCGGTGTGGTCGTGCGGTTCTAGGCGCTTCAGTCTGGAACCGCGTGACCGCTACGGTCGCAGGTTCGAATCCTGCCTCGGGCATGGATGTGAGTGATGTTCTTAGGTTTAAGTAGTTCTAAGTTCAAGGGGACTGATGACCTTAGAAGTTAAGTCCCATAGTGCTCAGAGCCATTTGAACCATTTGAACTATTTAACACAAAATGACATTAAAAATTAAAGTTATTCACGAGCAGCTAGTTGAGAATATGTATGAACATTAAATGACACGACGAACTGAAATAATATGACGAAGAGTTCAGCGCTCACTGGGAATAGAGCCCCACACATATCGTTGTTGACTACACACAAAGAGACGTCAGCTACCGAATTTTTCTCCACCAGCTGCTCAGAATAGCATCTTGAACTTACAGTCATCTCGCAAATAGTTCTGTGTCTCACTGGGAGTTAAAAACGTCAGATATCGTTAGTGTTGACAACAAATGAAAATACATTAAAAATCAAAATTAATATCCACCAGCAGATAGGTGTTCTCATGATAGAGCTTGATAATACATAATTAAATCTTTAGTGCCGGGCCAGGATTCGATCCCATTCACGCGTAATATGTGAAGGTGTTGAGGAATCTGCAGTTTTGAACAAACAACAAATTGTAGCCGAGCTGTATTGCCACAAAGGGATCAAATTCCGCGTTAAGGGCGGTCTGAGTTGCATTCCCAGTTTAGAACCAATTTTATCGACATACAGAAGCTCAAATAAAAGATGGAATAAGTGTCCTGTGACCATACATAGCGTTTGTGTCGTCACTTGAAATAAATAACTAGTATAAGAAAGGTTACTGGTGATAGAGTTTCTACATGTCGCCGCTCCAGACTTTATTGTGGTTCAACCTACCGTCTACTTGGTAAAGAAGGAATATCATCTTTAATGTGAATTTTCAGACCACGCAGCCATTATACCTCCTTCACTTGGTGTAGCCAGGAGAGAATGGAATCTGTCTCTCCCTATCTAAAATCATCGACGGAAGTGGGAATCGAACCCAGACCATAGGTATAACAACCTACCATCCGTCCAACAGACCACGAAATTCTCTTCTCTGCGAGTCATTTTTCTATCGTAACGCAGTTGCGCCACACTGGATGAGAATTCTGACACACAGGCTCCCTGTAGTAATTTGCAGCATGTTCAGTAAATTCATTTACTTGGTTGAGCGAATCACCATGAACTAGCTGCCTCGGCTACCCAGTGCATACATTCGACTATTTTGTAATCACAGAAATAAAATCACGTAACTGCCACCTACACACAACTGCCAACAGTGTAGGATGCAGAAGTTTAAATAGGAAGTGTTCCTTTCCACTTGAGCTATTCTATTGCGCTATCTGTTACTAGAAAACGTCGTTCAGTCCAAAAGAAAAGCTGTAACTGTTTGTCTCTCAGAAGTCAAGACCTGGCCATATGCATAATCTCACAGTGCTGTGGAATCCAAAAGTTCTGGAGGAATAGTTGCCGAGCTCTGGAGCTGCTGTAGCTACGTGTCAGCTTGTAGCATAGATAAGATGTCGCGAGTTCGAATACATTCAGTGCTACGTTTTTTAAAACGCAATTCTGCTCTCTGCTGAAGGTATCGATCTAATGGAACTTTGAACATAATTCCCTTCACTTCTCAACCCAAAGTAGTCGCATGTGGAAAAAGGGCTAACTACTGTGACATTTCGTTCTATTCAGGTTTAATAGACAGCAGGCAGCAGATGCATCTCGAAGATGTGCAGGGAGAGCGCATCGTGCCATAATATGTCGGAAAAGTATTTTCTACATTAGCCGTCGTGTGGTAGTGATATTTTATTCTTCTTCAAACTTTGTTTGACAGCTTTAACTCAGAACAAGTTTTCTACATGCATGTAATCAATAAACTGCATGTGCATTGTCAGACTGTCATAGGTAACATCTGAGAATTCGCATATATCGTTGATGATTAATTTCTCTCTCATGTTTACTATTGTTTTAACGACACTAAGGGAAACCTTACGAAAATTGTGCACTGTATTATAAGAAATTAAATAAAACTAACCATGATAACCTTACGACGAAAGTATCTGTACACAAGCATGCCTCTATCGACACGAATTAGTAAAATACTACTCACTTAGATTTTGATTGGGTCTGTGTTTAATTGGTATGCTGTGTCATACTCAAGAGGTATGCAAATGTGGCATTTCATAAATATAGTTACGTATTCCTAGAAACCCAAAATTCGCTTGTCAGCAGCGGAAAGAGGCCTTACCTGTTGTGCAGCATTGTAAGTTTTTCAACATTGCACTATGAGCTGAAAGCATTTTCTTGCGATTTCCTTATTGATGTTTGATCTGACTGCTTGTAGCTCTTTCACAGAAGGGATAAAAACGTTACAGTCAGTGAGACTGGAACTGCGAACCGTAACAGACGCTTTTTCACAGGTCAGCACGTTACCACAGAGCTGGCGAGGAGGTACGGGTCTTAGCTTCCTATTACGAGGGCAATAGTAACTAGAACTCGTAAACCGCTATTTGAAGGTCGAGATTAGTTGCGGTTTCCACCTGCAACGAATTTCCTGGGCTGAAAACCGTAAATTTTCAATCTTTTGTTACCCTTCAAGCGATAATAACTCAGATTATTCAATGGAAATGACAGGTAAAATCAAGTGAACTTTGAGGCTTAATTCCGTGCACACCAGGAAGTAACTAGTCTATCACAGAGTTGCCAAACATACGTTGCCTTCTTGCCAAATCTCAGTTACAGTACCAGCAGGAAGAAGACGAACCGATGTGATCCTACAGCGGTCTGGGAAGTGACCATAGCTGGTGTCTCCAAGTCACGGCTGCTACGGCCTGGAATACGTAATGCGTCTGATTCGCTTTCTGTAACTAGGTTTAGGGACTGGAGCGTAGTTACTGATAATACTCAGAACTGACTGCAAACTGAGCATCATAAATCAGTAACTCTCATTGTTGTTTTTATATTTCTTTCGTAAGTGTACTCAAAACTAAGAAAGTCATTCACAGGCGTTTTCGTGCCTCGCCGATAGTCGAGCACAACATACAAATACAAATAAAAAAGAATGTGTGTGTGTGTGTGTGTGTGTGTGTGTGTGTGTGTGTGTGTGTGTGTGTGTGTGAGAGAGAGAGAGAGAGAGAGAGAGAGAGAGAGAGAGAGAGAGAGATAAATAAAAAGCAATGAGAGAGAGTGTAAAAAATTGTTGTAAAGAAATTGAATCATGGTATTTAAAGAAATCTTTCATTAAAATGACCCGTTCCACATCATTACGAAATGTCGTATTCATGATCTATGGAACAAGAGTTAATCTAATGTAATCTAATCTAATCTAATCACATCATATTGATGATTAGCCATGAAGAGTCATGAATTACCAAAATTTTGGCCAATACCAGTAACCAAATCTAAACTTGAAAATAAAAGACGACAATTTTTGTAATAAACCGTGACTCCTATCAAGACCCTTTCGTCCCTGTTATCTAACCACGAAAGATGTCTGATATACCTCCATTCTGAAGTAACAAAGTGTGCATGCATTTAAAGATGAAGTGCATGATGTGAAGTTCTGTGACGGAGATACGAACCCAACACGTAATCCGATTGTTAACTAAGAAAAATCAAATGTTACGTATCGGTTTTTCTTACGAGCCGCTAGGTGTCTGAATCTAAAATAAGGATACAAACTTTTGTGCCTAAGCGACAATCGAACTGCACACCTACCGTGCATCCACGAATATAGCTTAAGTATCAGTTGCTTACTCATGAGCAGTAAGATGTGTGCGTGTTTGACCAGAAATAACGACACCTGTGGCGATTGTTGGAAACACATGAACAGGCATTGAAACTGCGCGTTAATTTTCACTAGCAGGTGGGTGTGCACTTGATAAAGCTAGAAATGAAATTATGAATATTTTTGTACTGGATCAGGTTTCGGACCCACATACTTACCTTTGGAGGAGACCTAGAGAAGATTGCAGTCTTGGGAAAAGGAACGAAATGACTGAACTATACTGTTCCGAGAGATTCAGATCCTCGAAAGAGGAGATCCGAACTCGAATCACAGTCCAGCACCAAATTTTTAAACGTCTCTAGTTCAATCAAGTACAAGTAAAATAAGAGCCCTGTCCCTTTAAATGGCTATCGGTTCATCAAATAAAATAAAATTTTCTAATGTAAGTAAGCTTACTGGCGACTGTATTTCTGTTTACCATGACTTCCGCTGTGTCATTTCCCAACGTAAACCGGCTCTGCCCAGTTGGTAATGAAGGAACGTGATGTTTAATGCGGATTCTGGATTATAACGTCTTTCTCTTGAGGTTACCAGAGGTAAAATAAATCTGTTTGTGCCTCTTAAAAGTAAATGCCTGAACCCACGCATTGCACCTGTGATAGCTCGTTCCACCATACCATTGTGGCCACATTACCCAGCCCCAAGACTGTGCTGTAACGGATGATGTGCTTAGCTTACAAAATTAGTCACGGTGGAAAAAATGCGAGTCTATTAAATGGTCGAGTAGAAGCAAGCTTCTGACGCAGAGATTATGCTATTCTCATGTCAGCAGGATGTAAAGACTCTTCTACGCATCATAGGCTGGATGTGAAGCCATTTTGATTTTTCACAAATTCAGCAAATTTCTTAGTTCGAGAAAATCCACTGTGAAGTGTACAGTTGCCGGATAATTCGATTATTACTGTTATTATTAATATCATTTTATTCATACCGCTGCTGTAACACAAGTGCTTGAACATCATTTAATGCCTTTTGGTCACTATAGATGTAGTTTCCCAAGAACAGGTTCTTTCCCTGTCTACGGAATCCTTTTCATGTTAATATCAAACACCAGCAATTACTCGTAGATTACTTTAAAACTAAAGTATTTGACGAAGATGTTACTTGGTAACAAAAACGCACTGCCTTTCTTCATTTACTTTCGCCTAGAAATGGCTATCGAGTACTGACAAACCAAAAGGCAAGAGATCTTACTGCCTTCCGATATACGTTGCTGTTAGTTCTTCCACATGATTTGGTCGACATGACCTGTTTCAAGTTGTGTATGACAGACAGTGTTTTAGAAAATCTATTGTTTCCCTTTGAAATAAACAGAAGTATTTTCATTCTAAGCTGTCTAAGTACAAAATTTTCGCAATATTAGTTCAAATTTAATATTCGCTTCTATAATGTAGGAAAGTATTTCACAGTCGCAAAACTCGCATTCGAAACGTTGACCTTACACTTAGTCGCTGACCATAAATTCTAGCTCAGAGTGACACCAGTTTAAATAACCTAATGTAGCGAAGACTGTTTGCCAGTGCTCTTTCTCACCGGAAAATACACAATTCACTCATTTGGCTCCATAAGTACACTGTAACAGTAATTTCTGTGTGAAATTTGTCAGTAAGCTTTTGTCTTCCAACCGGCAAAATACGGCAGAGTACGGCCGGTAAACAATTCACAAACCACGATTTAGTGCCAATAAGACGATTTCTTTAAACATTGTCGAAGCTGAGGGAATTTAGTTTCTGCTTAAATCGTCTTAAGCAGCAACGTTCACAGATATCTCAAATAGGAAAAAGCTGAATATCCAGGTACGAAGGTTGTAAAACAAACTTCCCACAGTTTGTGTCAGGTTGATCTTTTCGTCTGATAACACTGCTTAAGTATTTTGTCTAAGAGGTATCACAAGTAGTATCCCTGTAGCTGTGGGAATCATTGGTTGAAAACGAGTTTAACACCAATGGGTACAGTGCTGCTAAATTTTCACAATTATTATCAATTTAAGTCTGAGTTCATCCCCAAACTGAGTCGTATTTATAATATTGGAGCTAGACTGTGTATCCTTGTCTTTCTTGAGTGGTCATTGGAAGGTGTTTACACACACGTATACAATACTATGAATACTTCGAACGCTATGGTTAACGTTGCTCTCATAAACTACTTTTTATTTAAATTCTTCTGGGTCTTCAGCGTGCAATATGTGTTGTAGATACAGTCTCAGACCAAAAAATTGACCGCCAAGTCGTTCACGTAAGGTGGACAATACAGTCGTGCTCCTCTCAGAATTCTATGTCTGGCAATATGCTCGATCTAGCAACATGTAGACTGCGGCACTTCCCAGAGGAAGTCATGACTCCAGTCTTAGTACATTACTCTTGACTACGACCGTAGTCGTGAGGTAAAACGCGAGACCAGCTAATATGATACTGTAGATTCGCTTGAATTACACTCATAGCTTCAGCACCGAGAGGAAAGGGGCGATAAATATTTTGTCGATATGTGCTTTCGGTCGCCAGACGTCATATTAGCTGGTCTCGCGTTTAACCTGAAGACTACGGTCGTGTTCCAGCAGCGATATGAATAAAATGATATTAATAATAACAGTAATAATCGAATTATCCGGCAACTGTACACTTCACAGTGGATTTTCTCGAACTAAGAAATTTGCTGAATTTGTGAAAAATCAAAATGGCTTCACATCCAGCCTATGATGCGTAGAAGAGTCTTTACATCCTGCTGACATGAGAATAGCATAATCTCTGCGTCAGAAGCTTGCTTCTACTCGACCATTTAATAGACTCGCATTTTTTCCACCGTGACTAATTTTGTAAGCTAAGCACATCATCCGTTACAGCACACTCTTGGGGCTGGGTAATGTGGCCACAATGGTATGGTGGAACGAGCTATCACAGGTGCAATGTGTGGGTTCAGGCATTTACTTTTAAGAGGCACAAACAGATTTATTTTACCTCTGGTAACCTCAAGAGAAAGACGTTATAATCCAGAATCCGCATTAAACATCACGTTCCTTCATTACCAACTGGGCAGAGCCGGTTTACGTTGGGAAATGACACAGCGGAAGTCATGGTAAACAGAAATACAGTCGCCAGTAAGCTTACTTACATTAGAAAATTTTATTTTATTTGATGAACCGATAGCCATTTAAAGGGACAGGGCTCTTATTTTACTTGTACTTGATTGAACTAGAGACGTTTAAAAATTTGGTGCTGGACTGTGATTCGAGTTCGGATCTCCTCTTTCGAGGATCTGAATCTCTCGGAACAGTATAGTTCAGTCATTTCGTTCCTTTTCCCAAGACTGCAATCTTCTCTAGGTCTCCTCCAAAGGTAAGTATGTGGGTCCGAAACCTGATCCAGTACAAAAATATTCATAATTTCATTTCTAGCTTTATCAAGTGCACACCCACCTGCTAGTGAAAATTAACGCGCAGTTTCAATGCCTGTTCATGTGTTTCCAACAATTGCCACAGGTGTCGTTATTTCTGGTCAAACACGCACACATCTTACTGCTCATGAGTAAGCAACTGATACTTAAGCTATATTCGTGGATGCACGGTAGGTGTGCAGTTCGATTGTCGCTTAGGCACAAAAGTTTGTATCCTTATTTTAGATTCAGACACCTAGCGGCTCGTAAGAAAAACCGATACGTAACATTTGATTTTTCTTAGTTAACAATCGGATTACGTGTTGGGTTCGTATCTCCGTCACAGAACTTCACATCATGCACTTCATCTTTAAATGCATGCACACTTTGTTACTTCAGAATGGAGGTATATCAGACATCTTTCGTGGTTAGATAACAGGGACGAAAGGGTCTTGATAGGAGTCACGGTTTATTACAAAAATTGTCGTCTTTTATTTTCAAGTTTAGATTTGGTTACTGGTATTGGCCAAAATTTCGGTAATTCATGACTCTTCATGGCTAATCATCAATATGATGTGATTAGATTAGATTAGATTACATTAGATTAACTCTTGTTCCATAGATCATGAATACGACATTTCGTAATGATGTGGAACGGGTCATTTTAATGAAAGATTTCTTTAAATACCATGATTCAATTTCTTTACAACAATTTTTTACACTCTCTCTCATTGCTTTTTATTTATCTCTCTCTCTCTCTCTCTCTCTCTCTCTCTCTCTCTCTCTCTCTCTCTCTCTCTCACACACACACACACACACACACACACACACACACACACACACACACACACATTCTTTTTTATTTGTATTTGTATGTTGTGCTCGACTATCGGCGAGGCACGAAAACGCCTGTGAATGACTTTCTTAGTTTTGAGTACACTTACGAAAGAAATATAAAAACAACAATGAGAGTTACTGATTTATGATGCTCAGTTTGCAGTCAGTTCTGAGTATTATCAGTAACTACGCTCCAGTCCCTAAACCTAGTTACAGAAAGCGAATCAGACGCATTACGTATTCCAGGCCGTAGCAGCCGTGACTTGGAGACACCAGCTATGGTCACTTCCCAGACCGCTGTAGGATCACATCGGTTCGTCTTCTTCCTGCTGGTACTGTAACTGAGATTTGGCAAGAAGGCAACGTATGTTTGGCAACTCTGTGATCGACGAGTTACTTCCTGGTGTGCACGGAATTAAGCCTCAAAGTTCACTTGATTTTACCTGTCATTTCCATTGAATAATCTGAGTTATTATCGCTTGAAGGGTAACAAAAGATTGAAAATTTACGGTTTTCAGCCCAGGAAATTCGTTGCAGGTGGAAACCGCAACTAATCTCGACCTTCAAATAGCGGTTTACGAGTTCTAGTTACTATTGCCCTCGTAATAGGAAGCTAAGACCCGTACCTCCTCGCCAGCTCTGTGGTAACGTGCTGACCTGTGAAAAAGCGTCTGTTACGGTTCGCAGTTCCAGTCTCACTGACTGTAACGTTTTTATCCCTTCTGTGAAAGAGCTACAAGCAGTCAGATCAAACATCAATAAGGAAATCGCAAGAAAATGCTTTCAGCTCATAGTGCAATGTTGAAAAACTTACAATGCTGCACAACAGGTAAGGCCTCTTTCCGCTGCTGACAAGCGAATTTTGGGTTTCTAGGAATACGTAACTATATTTATGAAATGCCACATTTGCATACCTCTTGAGTATGACACAGCATACCAATTAAACACAGACCCAATCAAAATCTAAGTGAGTAGTATTTTACTAATTCGTGTCGATAGAGGCATGCTTGTGTACAGATACTTTCGTCGTAAGGTTATCATGGTTAGTTTTATTTAATTTCTTATAATACAGTGCACAATTTTCGTAAGGTTTCCCTTAGTGTCGTTAAAACAATAGTAAACATGAGAGAGAAATTAATCATCAACGATATATGCGAATTCTCAGATGTTACCTATGACAGTCTGACAATGCACATGCAGTTTATTGATTACATGCATGTAGAAAACTTGTTCTGAGTTAAAGCTGTCAAACAAAGTTTGAAGAAGAATAAAATATCACTACCACACGACGGCTAATGTAGAAAATACTTTTCCGACATATTATGGCACGATGCGCTCTCCCTGCACATCTTCGAGATGCATCTGCTGCCTGCTGTCTATTAAACCTGAATAGAACGAAATGTCACAGTAGTTAGCCCTTTTTCCACATGCGACTACTTTGGGTTGAGAAGTGAAGGGAATTATGTTCAAAGTTCCATTAGATCGATACCTTCAGCAGAGAGCAGAATTGCGTTTTAAAAAACGTAGCACTGAATGTATTCGAACTCGCGACATCTTATCTATGCTACAAGCTGACACGTAGCTACAGCAGCTCCAGAGCTCGGCAACTATTCCTCCAGAACTTTTGGATTCCACAGCACTGTGAGATTATGCATATGGCCAGGTCTTGACTTCTGAGAGACAAACAGTTACAGCTTTTCTTTTGGACTGAACGACGTTTTCTAGTAACAGATAGCGCAATAGAATAGCTCAAGTGGAAAGGAACACTTCCTATTTAAACTTCTGCATCCTACACTGTTGGCAGTTGTGTGTAGGTGGCAGTTACGTGATTTTATTTCTGTGATTACAAAATAGTCGAATGTATGCACTGGGTAGCCGAGGCAGCTAGTTCATGGTGATTCGCTCAACCAAGTAAATGAATTTACTGAACATGCTGCAAATTACTACAGGGAGCCTGTGTGTCAGAATTCTCATCCAGTGTGGCGCAACTGCGTTACGATAGAAAAATGACTCGCAGAGAAGAGAATTTCGTGGTCTGTTGGACGGATGGTAGGTTGTTATACCTATGGTCTGGGTTCGATTCCCACTTCCGTCGATGATTTTAGATAGGGAGAGACAGATTCCATTCTCTCCTGGCTACACCAAGTGAAGGAGGTATAATGGCTGCGTGGTCTGAAAATTCACATTAAAGATGATATTCCTTCTT
This sequence comes from Schistocerca serialis cubense, assembly GCF_023864345.2. NCBI lineage: Eukaryota > Metazoa > Arthropoda > Insecta > Orthoptera > Acrididae > Schistocerca > Schistocerca serialis. The sequence goes on along the minus strand of NC_064643.1, from coordinate 609,058,905 downwards.
TACCAAGTAGACGGTAGGTTGAACCACAATAAAGTCTGGAGCGGCGACATGTAGAAACTCTATCACCAGTAACCTTTCTTATACTAGTTATTTATTTCAAGTGACGACACAAACGCTATGTATGGTCACAGGACACTTATTCCATCTTTTATTTGAGCTTCTGTATGTCGATAAAATTGGTTCTAAACTGGGAATGCAACTCAGACCGCCCTTAACGCGGAATTTGATCCCTTTGTGGCAATACAGCTCGGCTACAATTTGTTGTTTGTTCAAAACTGCAGATTCCTCAACACCTTCACATATTACGCGTGAATGGGATCGAATCCTGGCCCGGCACTAAAGATTTAATTATGTATTATCAAGCTCTATCATGAGAACACCTATCTGCTGGTGGATATTAATTTTGATTTTTAATGTATTTTCATTTGTTGTCAACACTAACGATATCTGACGTTTTTAACTCCCAGTGAGACACAGAACTATTTGCGAGATGACTGTAAGTTCAAGATGCTATTCTGAGCAGCTGGTGGAGAAAAATTCGGTAGCTGACGTCTCTTTGTGTGTAGTCAACAACGATATGTGTGGGGCTCTATTCCCAGTGAGCGCTGAACTCTTCGTCATATTATTTCAGTTCGTCGTGTCATTTAATGTTCATACATATTCTCAACTAGCTGCTCGTGAATAACTTTAATTTTTAATGTCATTTTGTGTTAAATAGTTCAAATGGTTCAAATGGCTCTGAGCACTATGGGACTTAACTTCTAAGGTCATCAGTCCCCTTGAACTTAGAACTACTTAAACCTAAGAACATCACTCACATCCATGCCCGAGGCAGGATTCGAACCTGCGACCGTAGCGGTCACGCGGTTCCAGACTGAAGCGCCTAGAACCGCACGACCACACCGGCCTGCCCCCACCATCTGGTATCAATGCATTACCCTATCATCCATTATATATAATCATTTTCATAGTACACTTGATATTATAGATGAGTAGGACACAAGACAGTACATAGATAATGTCCGTTTGACGTCAACAGTGTGTAACATTTTACTTTTTTTGAATAGGACAATGTTCCTCTCCAATAATTTTTAGATTAGTTACAATAAGCTTATGCTGCAAGAGAATTCGCTTGTATTTTTCAATATGTGGTCTGTTGTCGGTTTGAAGGCCTTCCATAGCATCGGCAACGTAGTGCAACTCCACCGAGGGCTGTCTGGAGTAGGGTGGAGATAGCAATGTGAAAGTTGCGAGCTGTCGAAGACGATCTTCATATTCCTAATGCGATTAGGACATCGTATACTCTTGACGACGTTTAGCACGTGTGCAGTCAGTCACCAAATTTCAGAATTCATTTTGAGTAATCCTGCTAAATTCCCAAAATATTGTCTTTTTACATTGATGAGTAATATGGATAGTCGTCACGTTCATGTGCCGTCTACAACGCAAATTTAATGTTACTATCCTAGAAACTAACCTGCAATACGTTTTGTATTTCATAATCGGAACTATCTGCATTAACCGTCATCAGAGCAATGTCAGGGAACAGAATGCAGCAGTGCCTTGCTACCTACTTGAGGACCTGCTTGAGTCGTGTTCTAAGGAATGGGTAGTTGCTGGTTCACATTATATTACACAAGCGGGAAGTACCGACTTTTCCTTTTCTCTGTAAACATCCAGAACTAAATTCAGTAACTAAATGCTAAGAATATATTTGCATTGTGCCAACTCAAAGATCAATAGATATGGATATAGATACAGATTTTTATATTTAAAGCCATTCTCGTTCTGCGTTGGAATAAACATCATTCATTATTTGCTTGTTCTTGTTACGATTGTTATTGTCATTCTCTCACTCGCAAGAGTTTTTGCATTCCTATTTGGTATCGATGCACATGAAGAGTGGCTATGAAAGAAGGGAATACTGAATGTTACGTCATGCAGAATACACTCATTTACTTCGGCTCCTCGTGATCTACGCTATAGGAGAAGTGAGATCCATAAAGTTGACAATGTGAGGACAGACCTGGTAGCACAACTGTGCAACTACACAGTGTTACCAGATAAAATGGTGCTGCGGAATCGACAGTGTAGTATGGACTTTGCCACAGTAGCAGACAGCTGGTAATTTAGGACCATGACCGTGGATTACACTTTGGTCAGTGCTGGTTAGAGTGCTGCAACTGTAAATGGAAGGCTTTGTTTGATAGTCTTATGCTGATGCTATCTGAATAAATTATGCCATTGGATACAAAGCGGTTTAGTTTTGAGACCTAACCCACGAGGGGGGAAGGCACAGTGGTCTGCTTCAGGAATTCCAAGCAATAAAACACAAAAAACAACCCAGGGAGCGAGATATGCATTTGGAATCTGTTCATCGTTACGGGGTCAAACAAGAGGGTAACATTACTGAAACAATGATCGGGCTACTTAGTATATAATAGAGCATACAGATTTCAAGGAGGAAACGTATGAAGACGCAGACTTCCTCGTTATCAATATGTGCGGCATATCTTTCGTGTTAACGAAAGTAAATTCCCGCTTTACCTCTTCTTACGTGTCAAAAGAAATGAATGCCATGAGGAATAGAATATTTGTTGACTGCGTCTCTTCTTGCTTCCATCCTTACCAACATATTTCTTCATTCTCGTGGTAATCATGACATTCTATGTGTATGCTGCAAAAGATTGCAAGTGGACAAATTCGACATCGAGGTGCAAAGCGTTATATTCAATTCGAATAAGCTTCCGGTGTATTTTTACTTCGTTTGTATTTTTAGATGATTATGAACGTTACTGAAAATTATCTCACATTCTTTATGTTGAATGAGAAACATTGAATGATCCGTTTTGCTTTCCCTACGTTGAAATGATATAATGTCGGCGTCAACAGCCTTCTTCCACGCCGGAAGCTGAAACTTGTATCATTCTGGATTAATGATAATTGAATGTCTCATATGTATACATAGCCCACAAGGCGACGTCAGAAACCATCAGTGGAGAACGCCGCATAAAAACCAAACGTGCGCGCGCGTCTCCACTCTGAAGAACTGTATCGGAGAATCACGGCAAGCATTTCGCTGAAGAGCTGCCTCGTCAGAGAGCCTAGAAATGACAGCGTCGTAGCAAGTATTTGTCAACACTCTGATAGTGCATTTACTTCCGGGTGTAGGTCGGCGTTACCTCGCTAAATTCACTTGACATTCGTTTTCCACATCGAAGACTCGTACGATATAATCCACTGCAAGATGACACAATTAGAAAGTATATTTAATTTCTGGACTCCAAGAACGGCGTTCTTCACATAAGTAACACCTGTTTGTGCGTGCATTCGGGAGGACGACGGTGCAATCCCGCGCCCGGCCATCCTGATTTAGGTTTTCAATGATTTCCCTAAATCGCTTCAGGCAAATGCCGGGATGGTTCCTTAGGAAGGGCACGGCCGATTTCCTTCCCCATTTTTCCCTAATCCGAGCTTGTGCTCCGTCTCTAATGACATCGTTGTCGACGGGACGTTAAGACAGTAATCTCCACCTCCTCTGTTCGTGTGTTTAAGGTTGCGTTTTGAGGCTCAGGCAACATCGCAGTGACTATATTCCGCCTCTGGCCGCCAGTGTGTCGTTAGCTCAGATGTTCCCTTGTGCGTTGCAGTGCTTGTGCTATAAGACGTAGCAGTTCGAATCACGGTAGAAGCCGCTGACTACAACCTTTTATTTTCCATTTTAATTAATGGAGTTGCAAACTGCTAGTAAAAATTTCTTATGCGAAATCTGAAGAATGCCTTTAAACATCAATCTTCGTCCAATTTCGACTTAGTAAATTAAGTTAATATCATGGATTTCTGCTTTGCAAATTCCAAGGTGCTTCACTGTAAAATAGACCCTGAAAAGATTCAAACCGACTGTCAACGATATAAATTTGAGCTTTGTTCGTCATATAGGTCTAACATGTCAGAAGGTTGTTTATGAAGTGCACATGTTCATTAATGTAGTTCCCTTGTTCTAAATTTTTGCAATAGCATTTAACTGTAGACGTTTTCTAACACCGGCGTTAGCAATTCCTTTCCGTTCTCTGAAACCTTCAAAACGACAAATCTTTCTGGTTTAAATCTGATGACCTTAACTATCACTTCCGATCAACAATAAATACTTCATGAACCCATACATGGAACTCCAAATGTGCAGTGTTCCTGCACTGCTACAGAGCATGCATTGCAAGGTATTGACACAGTTTATCGCATAGACTTACCATAAGGAATGAAACAAGAACTGTAATACACTTTACACCACAGACGCTCACACTGGCTTGACGAAAACATCCAAACATTGACCAGAAGTTGCATAAATAATTGAGTTTGAAAGGAAAAGAAACGAGGTATGAAGCATTTATAAATTCATCGAATGTAGTGAGGTGGTTTCATTTCATCCCAGTCTATAAAATTAATTTCGGGCCATACTCAGCTCTTGCCGATTAATGTAATATAATACCCGCCTACTAATCAGGGCGTCTGTCTCCGTTGCTTTTGAGCGTGAATGGAAATTGTAGAAATTTTCTGTGGAGCAACATTTAATAATAAAGTGTTTTAAATCATCAAAAGCGATGAGCGGTAGCAGGTGCTTTCGATAAAGAACGGGGGAGTGCAGCGCCGCTGCTGTCGCCACGGCCGCTGCCAGTAGCCAGCAAATGGATCCCGGAGCTTTGCCGCATACAGCGTCCAGAGGAGGACAGTCTGCAGGAAATCTGCCGCAAAATCGTTACTGGTTAAAATTTTGATATCGGTGTGTCACAAAGCGAAATAGATTGAATCTGCACTACCATTACATTCACGTCTTCAGCATTCAGACAGAAGAGGCTATAAAAATATTTTATGCCAGCTGCTCTCGATCCACTGACATTATGAACAGAAACAACGCACGCTACCGCTAGACCACAGGCGTAATCAGCCTAGAGTTTCTCTATCATGGGACAAGTTTTCCTCCAGGAAGTGCCGCAGTCTACAGTGTTGCCAGATTGTGCAGATAACCGGACTTAGAGAATTAGCGAGTTGGCCAGTTTTTTTGTCCCATGTCGCGATCGGTGCGGACTTAGCCTCTGAAGCGGCCGGCCGCCGGTCAAGTTTTATGTCAAAGAGTGTACATAATCACTTCCATAGTGTTGTCCACTCAAAAAATCTTTAAATTTTGGGTATAAGTGATAATCACTTGAGGCAAAGTCCGAACTGTTTGGCGGAAGTTGAAACATTTCGCACTGAAACTGCTGAAGCAAGTCTGTGTCACTCCCACTGCAAGTCAACACACATTATCATGAATGAGGATGACTCCACTGGTTGGATTTCCGCTGCATGTTTTTAATGGCATGATGAAGTTGTTGAAGCATCTGACAGTAGGCCACCTCTAGACATGTAGTCAATGAGCAGGACACCATAATTATTCCAAAACACTGTAGCCATGATCTTTCTAGTGCTCCAAATTTGTTTCGCGTTTTTTTGTTTTGTTGGGGATTGCGAATAATGCCATTCCATTGATGCTGCTAGAATGCTAAATTATTGTACTTACTAACATTTTCAGAGGTTTCAATACTAAACATCCAGTATATGAGACAACATACTACCATGCAAACCATGGTAAAGATCTGAAACTTTGTGACACATTAATACAGGGCTATTACAAATGATTGAAGCGATTTCATAAATTCACTGTAGCTCCATTCATTGACATATGGTCACAACACACTACAGATTTGTAGAAAAACTCATAAAGTTTTGTTCGGCTGAAGCCGCACTTCAGGTTTCTGCTGCCAGAGCGCTCGAGAGCGCAGTGAGACAAAATGGCGACAGGAGCCGAGAAAGCGTATGTCGTGCTTGAAATGCACTCACATCAGTCAGTCGTAACAGTGCATCGACACTTCAGGACGAAGTTCAACAAAGATCCACCATCTGCTAACTCCATTCGGCGATGGTATGCGCAGTTTAAAGCTTTTGGATGCCTCTGTAAGGGGAAATCAACGGGTTGGCCCGCAGTGAACGAAGAAACGGTTGAACGCGTGCGGGCAAGTTTCACGCGTAGCCCGCGGAAGTCGACGAATAAAGCAAGCAGGGAGCTAAACATACCACAGCCGACGGTTTGGAAAATCTTACGGAAAAGGCTAAAGCAGAAGCCTTACTGTTTACAATTGCTACAAGCCCTGACACCCGATGACAAAGTCAAACGCTTAGAATTTTTGGTGCGGTTGCAACAGCTCATGGGAGAGGATGCGTTCAGTGCGAAACTTGTTTTCAGTGATGAAGCAACATTTTTTCTTAATGGTGAAGTGAACGGACACAATGTGCGAATCTGCGCGGTAGAGAATCCTCACGCATTCGTGCAGCAAATTCGCAATTCACCAAAAGTTAACATGTTTTGTGCAATCTCACGGTTTAAAGTTTACGGCCCCTTTTTCTTCTGCGAAAAAAACGTTACAGGACACGTGTATCTGGACATGCTGGAAAATTGGCTCATGCCACAACTGGAGACCGACAGCGCCGACTTCATCTTTCAACAGGATGGTGCTCCACCGCACTTCCATCATGATGTTCGGCATTTCTTAAACAGGAGATTGGAAAACCGATGGATCGGTCGTGGTGAAGATCATGATCAGCAATTCATGTCATGGCCTCCATGCTCTCCCGACTTAACCCCATGCGATTTCTTTTTGTGGGGTTATGTGAAAGATTCAGTGTTTAAACCTCCTCTACCAAGAAATGTGCCAGAACTGCGAGTTCGCATCAACGATGCTTTCGAACTCATTGATGGGGACATGCTGCGCCGAGTGTGGGAGGAACTTGATTATCGGCTTAATGTCTGCCGAATCACTAAAGGGGCACATATCGAACATTTGTGAATGCCTAAAAAAACTTTTTGAGTTTTTGTATGTGTGTGCAAAGCATTGTGAAAATATCTCAAATAATAAAGTTATTGTAGAGCTGTGAAATCGCTTCAATCATTTGTAATAACCCTGTACGGTCTGCTGGACTGAAACTCGATCCTACAACCTTGCATTTTGTGATCAAGTTCTGTACCGATTGAGCTATCTGAACACGACTCATGGCCCACCCTCACAGCCATACTTCTGCCATTACCTTGTCTCCTATGTTCCAAGGCAAAGGCATAGATCCTAGGTTCAGGTCTGGGGCTGGTGTGGTGTAATATGGTGATTCTGAGGAATAATGTGTTCCACTTCTAACCACATAGGCCAGTGAAAGATATTGATGTAAACCAAAAACATTTGTTTAGGTATTTCTGAAGTGTGGAGCATCCCACTGTGCATGATCTGGTTTGTCATATGTGTAGAGTGATGTAAAGGACAGCAGCTCAGAACATTGAGTAGGTGTGCTGCTGAATGCACATCTCCACCTGGTGTGGAGGCCTACTTGTACTTTGACATCATAGTTTGGTGGCACCTTGGAAGTCTCAGAACAAAGGGCACAGGTGACAATGTCAGTGCCTGAACAACTGAAGATCATAAATGAGAACTGTCATTCTGTTTTGAAATGTCAAATTGGTAGGAGCTACTAGTTAAGAGATACCTGTTCAACCACAGTTCTGACAGAAGCTGCACAGGGAAACATTGCGTGTAAAATACAGAAAAGTTACCACAAAGCTGTTTGCATAATTTAGTAGCCTGAAAATAACAGAGCTGCCTTTCAGCACTTGCCCACTACAGAAGGTGAAGAAGTAAACACATCAGGGTCCAGTGGCATTGCATAGCAGGTCCACTACAGAAAGTAACTTCAAGACCAGTGACTGCAAGATAATTATGTGGTAAAAGTTGGCACATATATCGATGGGGTGACAGAACATCTATCGAGTAGAAAACTTAACAAGCAAAGCACATACATAACACTCCATTTTGGCACACTAGTGCAGGATGCGGATTAAAGGTGCCAAGAGATGAGAGCTTTAAGAATAATATTCAGGAATTTTGAGGTAAATAATGGAAGAAGATAGACATTGCCCAGAGCAGCCCAAGTCAATAACTAACAAGGTATAAGTGGGCACACATGGAGGTATTACCTAAATTTTTTTGAACATTCAAGAAGAAATAATGGAAATTCAGGTAGAAATATCAACTGTATAAGGAGAAGAATGGATTGGTATTGATCTTAAGGATGACATACTGAGTTGCAGACAGGCACAGTGAATAGACTGTTATGATTTGGCTTTCGGCCAAAGCCTTCTTCAGCCTTCTGGAATAGGCAGCATAGGGAAGTGATAGCACAGTATGGGTGGAGGGAGAGAAGGGCACTGTCTGGTGGAGCCTGCAGGGGCTAGATGTAGTTATGACTACTGCCAGACAGGAGGCTGTGGGGCAGGGAGGTGGTGGAGGAAGGGATGGAGAAGGAGAGAAGCAGGAAAGGGGAAAGATGAGTGGTATTGTTGGCAGAAGGTGGCACACAATGAGGTTGAGAGTACGTGAATAGGGAGAAGGTGATAGGGCAGGGGGTGGGGGGTGGGGGCAAAACTGTTGGCTGGAGGGTGTGGGTACTGTAGGTTACCGTAGGCTGAGGCTGGGATAGTTACGGAAGCGAAGAGTATGTTGTAAGAATAACTTCCATCTGTGAAGTTCAGAAAAGCTGGTGGAGGAGGGAAGGATCCAGAAGGGGCCAAGTTGTGAAGCCTCCATAGAAATCACTCATGATATATGCCATATGTCATGCCACAAACTGGTTTACTTTGCTCTTGACCACATTTTTGTAGTGGCCATTCATCCTGATGGACAGCTGTTTGGTAATCATAACAAACATAAAATGCTGTGCAATGATTGCAGCAGAAGCTGGTATTTGACACGGCTGCTTTCACAGGTGGCCCAGCCTCTGATGAAAAATGATAAGCCTATGACAGGAATGGAATATGAAGTGCTGGGTGTGTGGACTGGGCTGATCTCACTCCTGAGTGTTCCATAGGAATGTAATTCATGTAGCAAAATGTTGGGATTGGCAGTGGATATGGATGGACTAGGATGTTGTGGATTTGGGTACGCAATAGAACGCCACTTTAGGAGGGGTGAGAAGGTTCTTAGGTAGGCTGTCCCTCATCTCTGTGGCTGGTAATAGATAAAGCCCTGACCAAGGGTGTGTGTGTGGTTCATTTGTTACAATCTAGGGTGTTATTAGTGAAGAAGGGGACACTCCTTTGTAACTTGCTGGGGTGGTGGGAGGACCAGGAACGTGTGGGAAACTGGCAAGGGAGATAATTTGTAGACTAGGTCTGGGAAGTAGTGCCTGTCTGTGAAGACCTTGGTGAGACCTTCAGCATAGTGAACAAGGGAGCTCTTCTCACTGTACATTTGATGTACCTGGGTGGCCAGACTGTATTGGAAGCGTTTTTGGTGTGGCAGGGATGACAGCTGTTGGAATGCAGGTACTGTTGGTGGTTCATGGGTCGAGTGTGGACAGAGGTGTGGATGTATCCATCAGAGAGGTGTGTCTTGGCCCTGAGTCCAGATCATGAAGATATTATCAGTGAACCTGAACTAAAGTAGAGGTTTGGCATTTTAGGATGCTAGGAAGGTCACCTCTAGATGGTCCATAAAGCCATTTGCATAGGAGGGTGTCATGTGGGTGCCCAAGGCTGTGCTGCAGATTTTTTTGCATGTCCTGCATGAACCCGGGCTCTGCTGCAATCATTGCACTTTTTTTTCCTTGGTATGACTACCAACCAGCTGTCCACCAGCATGAATGGCCACTGCTAGATTGTGGCCAAGAACAAAGAAGACTTCTCTGTGACACAGCATGAAGGTGGACACTATGCGCTTGTTTTCAGTGGCTGCTTAACAAGCTGGGCCATCTGGATCCTACCATCCACAACCGGCTTTTGTGAACTGCACAGATGACAGTTATATTTCCAACACATTCTCTGCTCCCATAATTATTCTGGTCTCAGACTATGGTAACGTGTTGTCCCCACACCCTCCACTCAACAGGTTCTGCCCACTCTGTCATATCATCTCCTCCCCATTCTTGTCCCCTCATGTTCATATGCTGCTGTCTGCCAACACACCTGCCCATCTTCCACTTTCCTGCTCCTCTTCTTTTCCACCCCCTCTCCTCTTCCCCAACTCCCTACCCCACAGTCTCCTAACGCTGCACTTGGCAGTCTTTATGCCTTAGCTTGATACCCGCATGCTCCACCAGGCAACATTCTTCTCCTTCGCTGACTCGAAGATCCTTTTTGACGGTGTTGCCATGTGATACTCTCGTCCGACCTCCGTGTTGCTGGTGTGCATGACCCATTGTTTTTCTGCCCTGGACTCCATAGACTGACATCAGAAGAATGCCGATGCTTCTGTAGACCTCATGGAGCAGGATCCTCCTGCCTCTGTGCCCTGTAGCAGCGAGTCTTCGAATGGTGGCATTTGGCAGTCGCTGAGGTGACACTCCTTCGTTTCTTCCTCATCATGACTCTCATCCAATGAAACGTTCACAGCTTTTGAGCCAAAAAAGAGGATTTATGGCTGTTCTTAAAATTGCAGCGTCCACTTGTTCTCTGCTTTCAGGAAACAAAATTGCGTCCTCACAACCGCTTTGAGCTCTCACATTTCTCCCGGACTGTTTTGACCTCTTCCCCGAGGTCAGCTTTCCATTCATAGGGGAGTCGTACTGCTCATACAGGACAACATGGACAACCAACCCATCTGCCTGACTACCTGCCTTCAAGCTGTTGCAGTTCACCTTTTCCTTCCTTGTATGACCTTTGCACCGCTTACATCCCTCCATCATACAAAATCACCAGGTCAGGCTTCTTCCAGCTTATTGGATAGCTACCTCACTCATTTCTGCTGCTTGGTGACTTTAGTGTGCACCATCCCCTTTAGGGTTCTTATAGAACATGTCCAAGAGATGCCCTCTTGGCTGACTTTCTCAATAAACTTAACCTTTTCTGCTTTAACACAGGGGCTCCCTTGTTCCTATTAGACTCCATGCCCACCTATTCCCATTAGGATCCAACCTTCTGCACTGCCCAGTTTGCCCATTGTTTTGGGTGGTCTGTTCTCCCTGACACATACTTGAGTGACCATTTCCCATGTGCTATCAGTTTGCTGACTCCTATCCCACCTCCATGCACACCAAAATGACAGCTTACTAAGGCAGACTGGAGGCTTTAGTCCTCCCTGGTGACCTTTGACAAACAGCATTTTCCCAGTTGTGATGACCAGGAGGAATAACTTACAAACATTATCCTTACCGTCACAGTACATTCCATTCCTCGCACTTCCTCTTTACTATGCCATGTCCCAGTCCCTTGGTGGACTGAGGCATGCTTCGGTGCAATTAGAGTGCGGAGACATGCTCTCCGTGTTTTTAACCATCATCCTATGATGGCAAACTGCATTCATTATAAACAGATGCATGCACAGTGTCATCGCATTCTTCGGGATGACAAGAAAGCTAGCTAGATTTCATTCACTAGCTCGTTTAACAGTTCCACTTGCTCTTCCATTGTGTGGACCAACCTCCGACGGCTCTCTGGGACCAAGATCCATTCCCCAATTTCTGGCCTGACAGTAGCAGATGATGTCATTGTGGACCCTATTGCTATCTCCAACACCTTGGGCCGCCATTTTGCGGAGATTTCGAGCTCTCCCACTATCACCCTGGCATCCTCCAGTGGAAACAAGTGTAGGTGGCTCGGGCAATAACCTTCTGACTCCGAATCATGAGTGCTACAATCCTGCCTTTACTATGAGGGAGCTACATTATGCTCTCACTTCATCCTGATACCCCGCCCCAGGCCAGATGCTGTTCACATTTAAATGTTGCAGCACCTTTCTCTTGTGGGCAAGCACTTTCTGCTTAATATGTACAATTGCATCTTGGCAGAGTGCTTGTTTCCCAGACACTGATGTGAAGCCACTGTCATACCCATACATAAGCCCAGTAAGGACAGACAGCTTCCTTCTGGCTACATGGCGTACTGCAGTTGACCATCCCGTCACTTTGTCCATCCCTGTCGTGAATGGTTTTCTGTGGAAATCGCAGAATGTGGGCATGTTTTTCAATTTAGAGGAAGCGTAAGACACCTGCTGGAGGATTGGTATCCTCCGTACTCTCTACTGGTGGGGCTTTTGTGGCTGCCTGCCCCATTTCCTTTAGAAATTTTTAAAAGACTGATTTTCAAGGTATGTGTGGGTTTCCCTTGGACACCTTTACCAGGAAAATGGTGTGCCTCAAGGTTGTGTCCTGAGCATCGTCCTGTTTGTCGTCGCCATTAACCTTACAGTGGTCTGTCTCCCACCAGGCATCTCCAGTTCTCTTTTTGTTGACAATTTTGCCATCTATTGCAGTTCTCCACAGCCTTGCTTCATTGAGCAGCATCTTCAGCGATGTCTCGATTGTTTTTACTCGTGGAGCATTGACAATGGCTTTTGTTTTTCCACTGACGAAACTGTTTTTATGAATTTCTGGCGGCGCAATTGGTTTTTCCACAGTCTTTGCATCTTGGGCCTGTTTCTCTTCCGTTAATTGAAACTATGAAATTTGTGGGGCTCTTGCTTGATCAGAAACATTCTCGTCTTCCCACGTGTCTTACCTGTCAGACCTCTGTATGTTGTCCCTCAGTGTCCTACATGTCCTCAGTGGTACTTCTTGGAGTGCAGATCGAACCACCACCCTCCGTTTGTATGGTCCACTGTCCATTCAAAGCTAGACCACGGGTGTTCCGTTTCTGCATCTGCACGTCCGTCCCTCTTATGCTGTCTCAATACTATTCACCGTCGTGGCACCCGTTTGGCCACTGGCGCCTTCTACATTAGCCCATTTGAGAGTCTGTATGCAGTAGCTGCCATACTACCATTGTCCTACTGCTGTGACTTTGTCCTTGGCAGATGTTTATGCTGTTTGTCTGCCATGCGTGGCCACCCATCCTATGCCTCCTTCTTCAATGACTGTTTTGATCACCAGTATGAGGCCCGTCCCTCTTCTGTGTTAGCTTCTGAAGTTTGCTTTCGGCTCTTGCTCTGGCAGCTTAACTTCACGCTACCTGCCACTTTCCCAATAGGAGCAAACCCTTCACCACCTTGGCTTCATGTGGCAGTCCATGTTCACATTGGCCTTCATTGGCTTACTAAGGACACTACTCCAGTCTTGCTCTACAACCTTCAGTTTCACAACCTTCGCATGAAATTTTACAATAGTACCTTTGTGTACACTGATGGCTCTTCGACAGACCTTGGTGTCAGGTGTGCCCTTATCATAGGCGCTGATATTTGTTGGTATTGGCTCCTGGAACACTTTTTCAGTGTTTACAGCAGAGTCCTTTGTCCTCTATCAGGCCATGCAGTACATCCAGCGACACAAGCTTTTCAATTGTGTCATCTGCTCAGACTCTCAAGGCACACTTTGAAGCCCCTGTGTGCTGCACACCACATCCCCTAGCGCAACAGGTCCAGGAAAGCTGTCACTTGCTCACTCTTGATTGGAGCTGCTGTGATCTATATGTGGGTTCCTGGTCACGTCAGTCTGGCAGGAAATGAGGCTGCTGCTAAGACTGCAATCCATGTACCTCAGCTGCCTAGTTCTTATGTTCCCTCAGAGGATCTCTGTGTTGCCGTCTGTCAGCAAATGGTATCACTTTGGCATCACCACAGGTCCTCCCTTCATGGGAACAAGCTCCAGGATATTAAGACTCTCCCAGCAGTTTGGACAACCCATTTTAACTAGGTTGTGTATCGGTCACTGTCTCTTTAATCATCACCATTTGGCATTTTTTAAGTGGTGCTCCCCCACCACTTTGTACACAGTGTGCCCAACTTTTGACTGTCCGCCATTTCCTGTCAGAATGCCCTTTTTTTAACCACTTACATTCCCCTTTGTGTTTCCCATCTGAGTTATCAGCCGTTTTAACGAATGATGTGCGGGCTGTCGATCGCATTTTACTTTTTATTTGTCATAGCAATATGATGAAGGCCATTTGATTTTTTTGTTCTGGGCACCAATTCTCTATGGCATACTGTATAGATCTTTCTCCACATCTCTGTTTTTAGCTGTCTCCTCTTCCGTCGATTGGGATTGACGTCTAGTCATTTTTAACTTCTGTTTTTGTCTTCGTGTTCTACAGTTTTGACATGGGTGCATATGAACCATACTGTTTTTGCTTTGCACCCTAAAAAAAAGCAAGTAACATAATAAAAGATACTACATACTGAGTAATCCACTAAAGTTGTATATTTTTTATTGTTAATGTGCTGCATGTGCTGAGGGACATTGCTGTGACTTGTCTGGCGGTTCAGCTGCTGATAATTCCCTGGTTGACAGAGGATTTATGTCTTATAAATTTTTTATGCTTAGTGCAATTGAAGCTTCAGAGGAGTGCATGTGGACAGTATCAGTGATAGCCTAGAACATCATGTTCATCGTAGGCCAAAGAGAAATCTGATGCAGGAATGTTCCAAGCTAAATGTCCATAGCATAAGTTCCAGTATTAGAGTTATAAGTAAACAACCGAAGAGCAGAATTGAGAAAAAGTCCACAGCAATGATTCATAACAGTTGTAGCAATAAGCTGTGGATGACAGCCATAGTAAACACAACACTGGATGTGAGCTGCAAAGCTTCCCACTTTATGTGCAGGTCATTGCCAGAGGTGTTGCTCATGAGACATTATGACAGCAGCGCTTCCGACAACTTGTGGCGTCTAGCACTGGCAGTGCCTTCAGTGGTGGTTGAAAACAAATTGCAATCTGGTGGAGATACCAAACAGAGTGCACTGTGCATACTTAACCACGGCTATTGGGTGTTTTGCGAAACTGATTTTTTGTCATACTCTCCCAATTTCTCAAAAACTTCCCAATGAAAATTAATTCTTGGCAATCTGTATCCCAGTATTTACTTCCAACTTTGGGTAAAGCTGTGAAATAGAACTGTGCCCAAAAGAATTGCTTAGCTAGGCAATCCGGATGATTCAGAATCATTTGACTGTATATGAATATTGAGGCAGTGTCCAGTAGTGCATGGATCACATTGGCAATGCAATCCACCATGATGCAGATGCATTTACACCAAAGTCTTCAGGGCAGTTGGGAAGCCATCTTGCACACTGGTGGAGTGAGCAGTGCTCTCCAATTTGGGGCAGACTGAAGACTCCACAGATGTTCAAGTGCAGGTAATCTGCTAATAATACTACACCCTTTCAGTTGTGAGAGCAAAATGGTGTAATATTAGCCAGGAGAGCAGCAATTTATTAACCTTATCAACCATTGCATCAGATCAATACATATTAGTGAGGCCATTGTAGGAATTTCTGGGAGGATTGCAAGGTGAGTTTAGTAATGTTATGGTGAGGTGTGTTCTCCAGACCAGCAAAGGAGACATAGCCGAGACAATCATGGAAACTTTGCTTTAACCATACCAGCCAGGATTCAACCATCTGCCACAGGCGAGAGGAGTGATGGGGGTTTCATTATTTCTTCTTCTTCTTTTTCTTCTTCTTCTTTTTCTTCTTATTCTTGGTTGACTCTACAGTCCTTGAAGAACCTTGGCCTCCTAATTTCTTATTCCCATCACCTTTAGATCTTCTTCGATATCGTTCAGCCACTTTTTCCTGGGTCTACCTCTTCTCCTTCTCCTGTCAGGTTTTCCCATATAAACTTTCTTGACACTCCAAGTTTCTGGCATTCTCTGTACATGTCCTGCCCATCTTATTCTCCCTGCTTAATTATAACAACAATATCCATCTGTCAAAAAAGTTTTTGTAATTCTACATTTGTCCTTACTCTCCAGCCATCTTCCTCTCTCACTGCCCCAAAAATCCTTCTCAGTATCTTTCTTTCCCATATCAATAACCAGTTCTCCTCCTTTAATGTCAATACCCAGCCTTCTGATCCAGATATTACTGTAGGTCGTAATATGATAGTGTATATTTTGATTTTTGTATTCCTACTAACATTCCTGGAATTAAATACATTCTGCAAGGCAAAATAGCAATGATTTCCACTCGCTATCCTTTCTTGAATTTCTACTGCTACTTTATTGTCCTCCATTCTTACAGAACCTAAATATGTAAACATTTTCACTCTTTCATATTCTTTCCCATTCATTACTATTGAATTCTTTTGTCCATTTATATTGGGCTCCCTCATTGCCATATACTTTGGTTTGTTTATGTGTACTTCTAAACCTACTTCTTTTGCTGCTTCCTGTAACGTATCGTAGTTCCCCTTTAGTGCCGTTACATTCCTTGCCATTAATGCTGTCATCCGCATATGCTACCACTTGAACCTGCTGATTAAGTATTGTTCCTCCTGGGTTTATCGGCATTTGCCGCATCATCTTTTCTAAAACTAAATTAAGTAGCATTGTAGAGATCACATCCCCCTGTCGTAGCCCCCTCTGTACTTTGATTTCACCAGACAGTTCTTGCTCTAGTCTTACTTTACAAACTGTTGCTTTCACTGACATTTCTGTTAAATTGACCAGTTTTAGTAGGATTCTAAATTCTTTCATGATCTGTATAATTTTCTTCCTGTGTAGGCTGTTGTACACTTGCTTAAAATCAATGTACAACTGATGTAGTTGCTTGTCATACTCATAAAACTTCTCTAGCATTTGTCTAAATAAATATATCTGATCCATCATGGATCTGTTTCTCCTAAATCCAGCCTGATAGTTGCTTCTATCATCCCTCCAAGTCTGGAGGCTAAAATTTTACTAAATATCTTATATGTTACGTCCAAGAGAGTGATTCCACAATAATTGCTACATTGACTTGTCACCTTTTTTATGTAATGGGCAGATATTTCCATGTTCCAGTCCTTAAGCATTACCTCCTTTATCCATATTTCCTTTATCAATTCATGAACTGCCTCCTCCACTTTCTTTCCCCCATATTTTAATAATTTGGCCTCTGTGCAATCTTCTCCTGCTGCTTTATTTTTTTTAGGTTCTTGATAGCATTCTTCACTTCCTCTAGCTCTGCTACTGCTTCCTCTTCCTGATCCTCTACATCTAACTCTGATTCCAATTCTGCATCCTGTTCCCTTTCATTCTCAATCACGGATCACGGTTCCTTCTTCTTTATCCCCTTCTTTCCCATCAAGCAGTTCAGTAAAATACTTTTGCCACCTTTCTAGGACTTTGCTTTTATCTTCAATTAGATTTCCGTCCTTATTCTTACAGAAAACTTCCCCAGGTTGGAAGCCTTTCTTCAAATCTCTTGTTCTTTCATAGAGCCTTCTGATCTCTTTATTGTCTCCCATTTCGTCCAGTTGCTCTATCCTTCTCCTTTAATGCTGCCTTTTCTTTACCCTACACAGCTTATCCGCTCTTTTCCTCTTTTCTCTGTATTCTTCTGCCGCTAACCTCGTATTCCTTTGCAACATTGTCTGTCTTGCTTCATTTCTCTCGTGTATTACCATTAAGCATTCCTCGTCGAACCACTTAACCACCCTTTTGTGTTGTTCTCTCCCCAGTATCTCTTCTGCAGCTACACTAATGCCCGTTTTCAACAACTCCCATTTAGTTTCCACATTATCTTCATTTCCTGTGTTTATCCCTTCTTCCAATATCTCTTCTAGTTTCTTCCTATATTCTTCTTATGTTTCCTTTGTTTGGAGTCTTTGTATATTGTTTCATTCTTATCGTATTCCTTTGGTTTCTTACCAAATCTATCTTCTGCCTATATCTAATTCATACCAAGTAGTGGTGTGTGTCTCCATCTGTCCCTCTGCAGCTGCTAATGTCCATAATATCTGATGCATGCCTTTTGTCTATGAGTGTGTGATCTATTTGGTTTCTTGTGTTTCCATCTGGTGATACACATGCACATTCTTAATATCTTTCCTTGGATGATAAGTGTTTTTCATTATCATGTTCTTCCCACTGGCAAAGTCTGTGTCTGAGCCCATTATCATTACTGTCATTGTGTAGGATTTCCTTTCCTGTTATACTTCTATATACCTCTTCTTTCCCTATCTTTGCGTTTAGGTCTCTAAGTATGTGGTTCATGGTGTGGGTTCCTGTAGTCATGTCCTAGTTCATGAACCACGGGCAACGTATGAGTGGCCAAGTAAGTGGTCCCGACAGTCGGGATACCAGTTACTTTGGAATAAGGCTGGGCATCTCGGACATATTCTGAGTCGTGGTCACCTTTGTGCTCATACGGCAAAGACTACCAAATCCACCGGTTAGTCCCTCAGCCGTTAGGGGTAAAACCCAATGGGACTTGGGGCAAGTAAGGCTAGCAACCTGCTTCCCTGGTACTTTAAATATGATGCTGGCAACAATCAGAGCAAAATGCCTCGGACCTTTGGAGGTGACGGAGTCCCACCTCTAACTGACAAACCAGGGACTCCTAAGATACGACTTGGCAAACAAATGGTAATGAGATGGGGAGCTATTAATATCAATGGGGGCTGCTCTGGGAAGAAGGTAGAGCTGGCAGAGGCTGCAAGTAAGATGGGGCTGGACGTCTTAGCTGTTAGTGACATCCGGGTAAGGGGTGAGAAAGAAGAGGAAGTGGGAGAATACAAGGTCTACCTGTCACCAGTCAAAGCAGGAATAGCACAATGGAGTGTAGAGCTTTACATCAGGAAAGAAATGGAACCCAGCGTAGTTGCAATAAGGTATGTAAACGAACGACTGATGTGGATAGATTTGACAGTGTCTAGCAAGAAAATTAGGATTGTGTCAGTATATTCGCATTGTGAAGGGACAGATCAAGATAAGATGGATAGTTTTTATGATGCACTCAGTGATGTAGTTGTTAGAGTAAAGGACAAGGACAGTGTTCTGCTCATGGGTGATTTTAATGCCAGGATTGGAAATCGAACAGAAGGGTATGAAAAAGTTATGGGTAAATTTGAAGAGGATATGGAGGCCAACAGGAACGGGCAGCAACTCTTGGATTTCTGTGCCAGTATGGGCTTAGTAATCACAAACTCCTTTTTTAAACATAAGAACATCACCGGTATTCTTGGGAAAGCAGGGGAACCAGATCTGTCATTGACTATATAATAACAGATCAGGAATTCAGGAAGACTGTGAGGGACACACGCGTATTCAGGGGATTCTTTGATGACACTGATCATTATTTAATCTGCAGTGAAATTGGGATTGCGAGGCCGAAAGTGCAGGAGGTCAGGTCCATATGTAGGAGGATAAGAGTGGAGAAACTTCAGGATAAGGAAATCAGGCTCAAGTACATAACAGCGATCTCAGAAAGGTACCAGTTAGTTGAATGTAGTCAATTACAGTCATTGGAAAAGGAATGGACAAGGTACAGGGACACAGTACTAGAAGTGGCTAAAGAATATCTTGGAACAGTAGTGTGTAAAAGTAGGAGGAAGCAAACAGCTTGGTGGAATGACACAGTCAAGGCAGCCTGTAAAAGGAAAAAGAAGGCGTATAAAAAATGGCTACATTCTAGAACTCAGGTAGACAGAGAAAGTTATGTTGAAGAAAGAAACAAAGCTAAACAGACAATTGCAGCATCCAAGAAGAAATCTTGGGAAGACTTTGGAAACAGGTTGGAGACATTGGGTCAAGCTGCTGGAAAACCATTCTGGAGTGTAATTAGCAGTCTTCGAAAGGGAGGTAAGAAGGAAATGACAAGCATTTTGGACAGGTCAGGAAAACTGCTGGTGAATCCTGTGGATGCCTTGGGCAGATGGAGGGAATATTTTGAAGAGTTGCTCAATGTAGGTGAAAATACGATCAGTAATGTTTCAGATTTCGAGGTAGAATGGGATAGGAATGATAATGGAAATAGGATCACGTTTGAGGAAGTGGAGAAAATGGTCAATAGATTGCAGTGCAATAAAGCAGCTGGGGTGGATGAAATTAAGTCAGAACTCATCAAGTACAGTGGAATGTCAGGTCTTAAATGGCTACACAGGATAATTGAAATGGCCTGGGAGTCGGGACAGGTTCCATCAGACTGGACAAAAGCAGTAATCACACCAATCTTTAAACATGGAAACAGAAAAGATTGTAACAACTACAGAGTTATCTCTTTAATCAGCGTTGTGGGTAAAATCTTCTCAGGTAGTGTTGAAAGGAAAGTGCGAGTATTAGTTGAGGAGCAATTGGATGAAAATCAGTGTGGGTTTAGGCCTCTTAGAGGTTGTCAGGACCAGATCTTTAGCTTACGACAAATAATGGAGAAGTGTTATGAGTGGAACAGGGAATTGTATCTATGCTTTATAGATCTAGAAAAGGCGTATGACCGGTCCTAGGAGGAAGTTATTGTCTGCTCTACGAGATTATGGAATAGGAGGCAAACTTTTGCAAGCAATTAAAGGTCTTTACATGGATAGTCAGGCAGCAGTTAGAGTTGACGGTAAACTGAGTTCATGGTTCAGAGTAGTTTCAGGGGTAAGACAAGGCTGCAACCTGTCTCCACTGTTGTTCATATTATTTATGGATCATATGTTGGCTGGCTGGGTGAGATTAAGATATGTGAACACAAAATAAGCAGTCTTGCATATGCGGATGACTTAGTTGTGATGGCAGATTTGATTGAAAGTTTGCAGAGTAATATTTCAGAGCTAGATCAGAAATGTAAGGACTATGGTATGAAGATTAGCATCTCCAAAACGAAAGTAATGTCAGTGGGAAAGAAATATATATGGATTGAGTGCCAAATAGGAGGAACAAAGTTAGAACAGGTGGACGGTTTCAAGTACTTAGGATGCATATTCTCACAGGATGGCAACATAGTGAAAGAACTGGAAGCGAGGTGTAGCAAGGCTAATGCAGTGAGCGCTCAGCTACGATCTACTCTCTTCTGCAAGAAGGAAGTCAGTACCAAGATTAAGTTATCTGTGCACCATTCAATCTTTCGACCAACTTTGTTGTATGGGAGCGAAAGCTGGGTGGATTCAGGTTACCTTATCAATAAGGTTGAGGTTACGGATATGAAAGTAGCTAGGATGATTGCAGGTACTAGTAGATGGGAACAATGGCAGGAGGGTGTCCACAATGAGGAAATCAAAGAAAAACTGGGAATGAACTCTATAGATGTAGCAGTCAGGGCGAACAGGCTTAGATGGTGGGGTCATGTTACACGCGTGGGAGAAGCAAGGTTACCCAAGAGACTCATGGGTTCAGCAGTAGAGGGTAGGAGGAGTCGAGGCAGACCAAGGAGAAGGTACCTGGATTCGGTTAAGAATGATTTTGAAGTAATAGGTTTAACATCAGAAGAGGCACCAATGTTAGCACTGAATAGGGGATCATGGAGGAATTTTATAAGGGGGGCTATGCTCCAGACTGAACGCTGAAAGGCATAATCAGTCTTAAATGATGATGATGATGATGATGATGATGATGATGATGATGATGTCTCTAAGTATTATTTTCACATCATGCCTTTGAATTTTACCAATTTCTTTTTCCAATTTGGCGTAAAATACATCCTTTGCATCTTCATCTGCCTCCTCTGTAGGGGCGTAGACATTTACTATTGTAACATTAAAAAAAAAATTGCCCTTATCCTTAGAGAACACATTCTGCCACTTATTGCCATAAAACCAATTACATTAGCCTTCATAGACCTATGTAGAAGGAAACCAGACCTATGCCTACTTCGGTGGCCTTGGAATCACATGGAACCCCTGATGTCGCTGCGTCTTCCGGCAGTGAGCATCTTACCGGTCAGCCATCACTCCAGGGTGAATGGCGGACAGTGGTGGGCTCGCGCGTGCCTGGCCGAAAGGCGAAGGTGGGATCTGGCCGCGTGGCAGCTGCCTTACCCCTTTCCAACAGGTACGGGGTGCTTCCTAGTGGTGATGACATCGTTTCCGAGCCACCACAGGGTGCCTCGCCTGTTGGGCCAGTGGCCGATTCTCCGGCAAGGTCCCGACAGTCACAGAGGGCGGGCCTATTAGTTATAGGGAGCTCCAACGTTAGGCGGGTTATGGAGCCCCTCAGGAAAATAGCGGGTAGGTCGGGGAAGAATGCCAGTGTGCACTCGGTGTGCTTGCCGGGGGGTCTCGTCCGTAATGTGGAGGAGGCCCTTCCGGCAGCTATTGAACGCACTGGGTGTGACCGGCTGCAGATAGTAGCACATGTCGGAACGAATGACGCCTGCCGCTTGGGTTCTGAGGCCATCCTTGGTTCCTTCCGGCGGCTGGCTGATTTGGTGAAGACAACCAGCATCGCACGCGGAGTGCAAGCTGAGCTTAATATCTGCAGCATAGTGCCCAGAATCGATCGCGGTCCTCTGGTTTGGAGCCGTGTGGAGGGTCTAAACCAGAGGCTCAGACGACTCTGCGACTATAATGGTTGCAAATTCATCGACCTCCGTTATTGGGTGGAGAACTGTAGGGCCCCCCTAGACAGGTCAGGCGTGCACTACACACCGGAAGCAGCTACTAGGGTAGCAGAGTACGTGTGGCGTGCACACGGGGGTTTTTTAGGTTAGAGGGACCCCCCCTTGGGCGAAACGATAAAATACCTGACGGCTTACCAGAGAGGACATTATCATCGTTGATAAAGAACGTCCGTCCTCAGAGACCAAAAACAGGAAAACTTAACGTAATATTGGTAAACTGCAGGAGTATCCAGGGCAAGGTTCCTGAATTAGTATCTCTTATTGAAGGAAATAGTGCGCATATAGTATTAGGAACGGAAAGTTGGTTAAAACCGGAAGTGAACAGTAACGAAATCCTAGACACAGAATGGAATATATACCGCAAGGATAGGATAAACGCCAATGGTGGAGGAGTATTTATAGCAGTAAAGAATTCAATAATATCCAGTGAAGTTATTAGCGAATGCGAATGTGAAATAATCTGGGTTAAGTTAAGTATCAAAGGTGGGTCAGATATGATAGTCGGATGCTTCTATAGACCACCTGCATCAGCAACCGTAGTAGTTGAGCGCCTCAGAGAGAACCTGCAGAACGTCGTGAAGAAGTTTCGTGATCATACTATTGTAATAGGGGGAGACTTCAATCTACCAGGTATAGAATGGGATAGTCACACAATCAGAACTGGAGCCAGGGACAGAGACTCTTGTGACATTATCCTGACTGCCTTGTCCGAGAATTACTTCGAGCAGATAGTTAGAGAACCAACTCGTGAAGCTAACGTTTTAGACCTCATAGCAACAAATAGACCGGAACTTTTCGACTCCGTGAATGTAGAAGAGGGTATCAGTGATCATAAGTCAGTGGTTGCATCAATGACTACAAGTGTAATAAGAAATGCCAAGAAAGGAAGGAAAATATATTTGCTTAACAAGAGTGATAGGGCACAAATCGCAGAATATCTGAGTGACCACCATCAAACGTTCATTTCTGAGGAAGAGGATGTGGAACAAAAATGGAAAAAATTCAGAAACATCGTCCAGTACGCCTTAGATAAGTTCGTACCGACTAAGGTCCAAAGCGAGGGGAAAGATCCACCGTGGTATAACAATCATGTACGAAAGGTACTACGGAAACAAAGAAAGCTTCATCATAGGTTTAAGAGTAGTCGAATCATAGCTGATAAGGAAAAGCTGAACGAAGCGAAAAAGAGCGTAAAGAGAGCAATGAGAGAAGCATTCAACGAATTCGAACATAAAACATTGGCAAACAATCTAAACAAGAACCCTAAAAAGTTTTGGTCATATGTAAAATCGGTAAGCGGATCTAAATCCCCTATTCAGTCACTCGTTGACCACGATGGAACCGAAACAGAGGACGACCGAAGAAAGGCAGAAATACTGAATTCAGTGTTCCGAAACTGTTTCACTGCGGAAAATCGTAACACGGTCCCTGACTTCAGCCGTCGCACGGACGCCAAAATGGAAAATATTGAAATAAACGATATCGGAATTGAAAAACAACTGCTATCACTTAGTAGCGGAAAAGCATCCGGACCAGACGAGATACCCTTAAGATTCTACAGTGATTATGCTAAAGAACTTGCCCCCTTTCTATCAGCAATTTATCGTAGATCGCTGGAAGAACGTAAAGTACCTAGCGACTGGAAGAAAGCGCAGGTCGTTCCCATTTTCAAGAAGGGTCATAAATCAGATGCGAATAATTATAGGCCTATTTCGCTTACGTCAATCTGTTGTAGAATAATGGAACATGTTTTGTGTTCTCGTATTATGACGTTCTTAGATAATACAAATCTCCTTCATCATAACCAACATGGATTCCGCAAACAGAGATCATGTGAAACTCAGCTCGCCCTATTTGCCCAAGAAATTCACAGTGCCGTAGACACTGGCGAGCAGATTGATGCCGTATTCCTGGACTTCAGGAAGGCATTTGATACGGTTCCGCATTTACGTTTAGTGAAAAAAATACGAGCTTACGGAATATCGGACCAGGTTTGTGATTGGATTCAGGATTTCCTAGAAGAAAGAACACAACATGTCATTCTTAACGGTTCAAAATCTGCAGATGTAGAGGTAATTTCGGGAGTACCACAGGGAAGCGTGATAGGACCTTTATTGTTTACAATATACATAAATGACTTAGTTGACAACATCGGTAGCTCCGTGAGGCTATTTGCAGATGACACGGTTGTCTACAAGAAAGTAGCAACATCAGAAGACTCGTACGTACTCCAGGAGGACCTGCAGAGGATTAATGCATGGTGCGACAGCTGGCAGCTTTCCCTAAACGTAGATAAATGTAATATAATGCGCATACATAGGGGCAGAAATCCATTCCAGTACGATTATGCCATAGGTGGTAAATCATTGGAAGCGGTAACGACCGTAAAATACTTAGGAGTTACTATCCGGAGCGATCTGAAGTGGAATGATCACATAAAACAAATAGTGGGAAAAGCAGGCGCCAGGTTGAGATTCATAGGAAGAATTCTAAGAAAATGTGACTCATCGACGAAAGAAGTAGCTTACAAAACGCTTGTTCGTCCGATTCTTGAGTATTGCTCATCAGTATGGGACCCTTACCAGGTTGGATTAATAGAAGAGATAGACATGATCCAGCGAAAAGCAGCGCGATTCGTCATGGGGACATTTAGTCAGCGCGAGAGCGTTACGGAGATGCTGAACAAGCTCCAGTGGCGGACACTTCAAGAAAGGCGTTACGCAATACGGAGAGGTTTATTATCGAAATTACGAGAGAGCACATTCCGGGAAGAGATGGGCAACATATTACTACCGCCCACATATATCTCGCGTAATGATCACAACGAAAAGATCCGAGAAATTAGAGCAAATACGGAGACTTACAAGCAGTCGTTCTTCCCACGCACAATTCGTGAATGGAACAGGGAAGGGGGGATCAGATAGTGGTACAATAAGTACCCTCCGCCACACACCGTAAGGTGGCTCGCGGAGTATAGATGTAGATGTAGATAAAGGCCTGTATCTCCACCACTATAAATCATTGTGTGTTCCCCCGATACTATCATTCCTTGCCCTTTCCATCTGGTTTCTTGTATTGCTGCTATTTTGACTTGATACTTATCTAGTTCATTCCCAATTTCTTGTATCTTACCAGGCCTCTTGAGTGTCTTCACATTCCAGGTGGCTATCCGAATACGTAATGTCCACAGTAAGAAGTCTGTTGCAATGGTCTTTATTTGCAGAAGATTTTATGTTTTTTTTTTTTAGTCACCCCACAATAAAGAGGATGTTCTTTGCAAACATTCACAATGAATATTAATCCTCCAGACTTTAGAATGAGGGACACCATTTTGTATTTTAGAAATTTGCAAGGGTGCTAGGTCTTGTTCTTCATAATACGCATCGCTTCCAGAATGAATTTTCACTCTGCAGCGGAATATGTGTTGATTTGAAACTTCCTGGAGGATTGAAACTGGGTTGTGATGAGATACTGGTGGAAATACAGCTGTGAGGGCAGGTAATCAATCATGCTCGGATAACTCAGTTGGTAAGAGCACATGCAGCAAAAGGTGAAGGTTCCAGGTTTGAGCACAGTCTAGCAAACAGTTTAAGTCTGCCAGGAAGTTTCTATAAGCTTAGCTGATTGCTACATCTGAGATATCTGAAAGCACAGATCCTGAAAGCATCCTATGTTTTACTGTGTGTTAGTCACAAGACATGGGAAGCATACAAAATGAGTTTTTTAAGTTTTGGAGATTCATTTTTTATTATGGTTGCACAGTATGTGTCTCCTCAATGTAGCCTATGAAAAGGGAATTCGGGTGAGCACAGAGACGTTAAAGTTCAGTCTGTCCCATTCTTATTTTTTTCTGAGGCTGGGAGATCATAATTTTCTATTAGATTGCATATCCTCCTTGTATGTCTAGCATATAAAATTTGTTGAATACCCAAGACACCTTCACACTGTTGCTCTCCCATACAGGGCACAACATTCTAATAACCATTTGCCAGCAGCTAAAAGCTTATCAGTAGCATCAGCAGCATCTGGAGGTGTGGAAAAAAGTGATTGTGGTTACTTTACTTCATAATATTGCCTCACTTATCAAGTAACAAACTGTAGTTTCTGCATCAATGAAAGTCGTTGTCACACTATTCCTGTGACATTTTATGTTAGCTGGTATTGCAAAGTGACATATTGTAGTAAGTGGTTTTTGAAACTAATTATGCCTTGTGTATAATATTTTATTACTACTCAATTTTAAATGTAGGATATTTTAGTTCTGCTATAATATGTTTGATAATTATTTTACAGCATTTTTAAATGGGTCATTGGACAAAGAATCAATACTGAATGAATATGTGACTATTTTTCTTACATTTAGGGCAAGGTTCGATATTTTTGTTTCAGTGGCTTGAAGAATGACAGTTCACCAGAAACATTTCAGTTGCGTCATACTGTGAGAGATCATCCTGTCCCATTTCGGTTCATTAAAATTATGCCACTCCAGTCTTGGGGACCTAGCTTCAACTTCAGCATTTGGTTTGTGGAACTGTGTGGAATAGATGACTGGGATGTTGTTAAACCTTGCTTGGATTGGTACAATGCAGTAAGTAATCTCTCATTACCTTCCTCTCATTGAACTTTGCAGGAAAAGCAATATTGTTGTATCTATACAGTAAACCTGTTAACTGATGGTTCAGTTCCTTAGTAGATGTGACCTAAAAACCTGAATGGTACATAACAAAATAAATGTTGCAGGAGATAACTAAGTTTCGCATGTTGACAATAAACAATATTTATGAAATCATTGTTAATCACAAGATATTTTGGAATGAATGTTTCTATATGTCCGATGCACATTCTAGGTAAATTCCTCTACAAAGTTTTGTGATATGTCTGGACTCTGACCTAAACTTTCAGGCTGGAGATTTTAGTGTGTTGCAGAGTGGCTGGCTCCTCTTTTTTTTCCCAAGCCAGCCACACCCATCAGCTACATTGTTTTAGCTCCTTATACCACTTTCTTCCTTTGTCATTAATGTTTTACTACTGATGCAGTACTTCGTTCTGTGCTTCTGTGCAGATACATACATAGTTTTCCAATTTTTGTTACCTGTGTTTTATGTACTGTTTTATCTTCCTGTTTTGTGTATTAATCTGTTTATGTGCGGGTGCTAAAGACCTTGCTGTCATGTGCCCATACAAGCATCTCCATCCTCCATCCATCCATTTACTTCGTTTTGTGCTGTTAGCTCGTAAAATCTTAGGTAACTTAAAAATTTGTGTTACTGCATTTGAAAGTTTATCAAATTTTTTATTTATATTGTTATATTTAGTTTTTAAATGTGTCTTGCTATTTGACAACTCTTCACTATTGGCTTCAATAGTATTTCTAAACTTTTTTTGGTTTCTACAGTATCGCTCAAATAATTAGGTGTAACAATGACGAATTCAACTTTACGTTGTACTTTCTGCTCAGCTAATGCCCATTTTCATTAGTCCTTCCTTACCAGTTCTCATTGTTTCTCTATTTCACTCTGTAACTCCTTAGGCAATTTGGCTGACGTATTTTCTATACTAGAAATTTTTTCTGCTTTTGTTTGCACGTCCTCTAATGCTTGTCCATTTGATATTATTAGATAACTCTTCTCAACTTGTTTTATTATTATTTTTTAATCCTTCCCCTTGACTTTGAATTGTAGTAATACTACTTTTTAATTCCTCTTTTTAGGTTTTGCACTCTTTAACTCCTCCGTTCGGGTTTTGATAATATTTGGCAATTCTTCTAATTTAGCAAATAAGGCTGCTAAATTTCCCTTAATTTTGCAAGTGTTGATGGATATATGGTAAGAACAACAGTATGCCCACTAAATAGCACCAAAACATTGTTTCACAATATTAAACACAAAGAAAAGGAATATCTTTAATGCCACACACCAAATCAGCAGGCAAAAAACCTCAGCCTGGGACTTTTTACAGCTCACCTAATGGACACACAGGCAGCTGTACTGCACCACCAATGTGTCGCATGTAGACAAAGTGATGTCATGATCAACTGCCATGCAGTTATTGCATAGTTATCTGACCAGCTGCCACCTTGCAAAGTAAAGCCATACTGCTATAGTGTTGGTTGGCTGCTGCAGAGTTGTTCTTGGAGATCACTGCTGCACTTACAGCCTCAGAATCAGCATGCTGAAATCTTCCAAATTGTGTACTTAATGTTTCTTGACTAACTTGTTGACAGTTATTTCCACATGTAAATACTACTTCTTGTTCACGTTGCTCTTGTCAAGCTATCTTGTATACTTCTCCTGTTGTGATAATTCACACTTACTTGGTTTTTACCAAAACTCAGAATTACTACTACTTAAAATTGTAATAATATTGGGTGACAATACAGCATGTGCTCACCTATATCTTCTTCATTGTTTACTATGGGTTGGTCCAGTCAGAAGGATATGTTCTTGTATTGTTTCATGAAAATCTTTTTTATCATGCAAAAGCTCTCATATTTCAGTGCCTCTTATCTGCATCCCTCACTTTGCGCACAAAAATGAAATGTTAATGGCCTTGAGTTATGGGTTTTATCTGCACCAACTACTTCACTGACAATCTGTCCCCCTAATGATGTTCATAGCAGCCTTTCTTTTATGTAAAATTTATTGTCGCCTTCTCGTGTTTTCTTGATTCAGTGGATCTGTTATGCAATCCCACTAATTGTACCGCTGGACTTCTTCAGCATCTACAGAGGGTCAAGGGCTGTAAGGGAGTGGAAAACTATGAAAGCTAGCTAAAAAATCATGTAACCACTTACACCTCTACCACCCTCTTTTCAATAATAAATGTTCAAAAGTGAAACTGATACGGGAATGAGTGGAAGGTACACTAAAATAATACATAACCTGTTGTTTTTGTTGCTGCTTCCAACATGTCGAATTCGTGTTTTTAGTTGCCTGGATCTTGATTTGCATGTGGAAACAAGCCAAGTAGAAGATTCAGGTGTATTTTCAGTTTTATCATTTATTTGTTCTCCACATGATATAAACTGCATTACCGAAAGACCGACTGTCCAAAGCACATCAATACACACTGAGATACAACACTGAGACTTCCTTTATATATAATTTTAACAAGCAATTACAAAATAACCCATTATTAATTTGGTACAATTTCGATGTTACAATTAAAATTAAAAAAAAAAAAAAAAAACATAAAGAAACTGATATTACAGCTGAATGTGGTTTAAAATACAAACTCGAATGACATGATTTCTATAGTAACATCTGCAGTTTTAATAATGAAAATCAGTCTGAACTTTAATTACAACAATGTCTTTCATATTATTCTAGTTTATTAATTAGTTACTGTATGGATTTTGTTACCAACATTCAATGACAGTACAGAACTCGTGCTTTATCTGATTGCATATGTAAAAGTCACAGATATGGCCTCGAATTCCACAAATTGGAAAGTTGGGTTGTGTAAACAATGTAGAGTTAATTAGAAACATAATTACAAAGAATATTAATTACAAAGGAGGACATAAAAATAAATAACAAATGAAAATACATTGCTTGGTAATAACTTTTTAGCTGTTTCTGTTATCAGATTTTTAAATTACCATTTTGTTAATTAAAAGTATTGATTTTTCATGCTAACATTTCTGCAGTCTCTAGTTATTTACTGTTACAGAATGACCATTACCATTTTATGAAACGATCATTAATTTGGCTTAGGCACAGGTTCTGATTAATGGTGTCAGTCAGTTAACAATTAGGAATGTACTTGGTGATGAATCTGGAACATTATATTTACTTAGAATTTAGGACATATAGAACTATATGATACCCACTTAACTATACAGACAGTTTATGATATTGGACTGGTATCGTAATGCTGACTTGAAATTTTGAGAAGCAGTACCATTATACACTTCTGGAGAACTCTTCTGTATTCGGTTGTTCTTGCATTTACAAAGTGAAGTGACAAATCAGTTATTCAGAACAACATATCTGAAGAAAATCTTGTATCACAACATAAGAGAATAACATTTCTCTTCAGAGTCTTTCAGTTGTTTCTTGATTTTCTCACTGTAGGAAGGTCTTTTTGTTCTCTGCCTTCCAGTATCAAGCCACGACCCCTTCATTGCAGGTGAAGGTGCTCAGTTGGTGTCGTGAGACACTTGCTTGTGATGCTCCCACTTTGGATGTTAATAAATTCGGCGTATGCACTATAAAAATTCTGTACATGCTAGTCACCTGAACAACAATTTAACACAAATGTCTTTCACTTTATTGCAAGGAAGAGGTGGAACAACCTGTTACACCACAGCACCAACAGGTTCCTCACGTTTGTACTCACAGCTCTGACGTAATGTACTCACAACTGCACAGATCAATGTTCTGACTGCGACTGACACTTGCAACAAATCGAGTATATTGCACAGGTGCCATTCATGCTCAAATACAGCAGTGTGACCTGCAGGCTTGGCTAGCATCTGCATTTATGTTTGGTGTTCCCTTATTTTTGTCCGCCCCTTGTAGCTGTAGCACATTGAACCATTTGCAAGTCATGAATGAAATTAATGGAGCAGTGAATATAAATTGCTATTCTGCCTGAGAATAATAAATTTTAAGAAAGCATTTGATCACTTCCAACAAAATCTATAATGGCAAAAACAAGGCATTGATTCAACTCATGTACACCAGTGCTAACAGATTCCATTAGACTTCATCACGTTTGTGAGAAATTCAAAACTGAAATATAAGTTGCAAGGAAGTTCCAGAAGCTAAAAGCATTTTTAGCAACACCAGAGAAGGTTTTAAGATAGTAAAACTGGGAAAATAAAGGGAGTGGAACATACCTGAGCTACCTAAATTTTTGAGATGCTGTTGTACTGTTTAGCAGTGAATGAGTTTAAGTTCAGCTACAAAATAACTTAATAGAACAAGTTTGAAAGTAGGCCTGAAAATCAACCATAAAAAAGTAAAAGCTCTCATCAATCTGAAGAGTGATTTGTATACCCCACTTGTGTACTTTTGGAGATTGTTTGCCATTGCATTTACATAGCTGGCTATTGGGGCCTACAGTTTAACGTGGGCTCCAGACTATTGTGCAACTCTGCATTTTTCATACTAGCAATTATTGCCAATGGCGAAAGAAGTGGTAAGCAACAGATTGAAATCCGAAGACTGACTGGGGATAGGATCATGATACCTTTGGATCCATAGTTTGGCCCTTCAGCTCTTCTTTTCTTTATGTTAACAAACACTTCATTGACACTAAATTTTGTTTTCAGAATAGTATTCCTGTAACAATGTCACACTGAAGAGCCAAAGAAACTGGTACACCTGCCTAATATTGCGTAGGGTCCCTGTGAGCATGCAGAAGTGCCACAACACAATGTGGCATGGACTTTACTTACGTCTGAAGTAGTGCCAGAGAGAATTGACACCATGAATTCTGCTGGGTTGTCCTTAAATCCTTAAGAGTACGAGAGGGTGGAGATCTCTTCTGAACAGCATGTTGCAAGGCATCCCAGATATGACTCCAGGATGAAATTTTCACTCTGCAGCGGAGTGTACACTGATATTAAACTTCCTGGCAGATTAAAACTGTGTGCCAGACCGAGACTAGAACTCGGGACTTTTGCCTTTCGCGGGCAAGTGTTCTACCATATGAGTTACCCAAGTGCGACTCACGGCCCCTCCTCACAGCTTCAATTCTGCCAGCACCTCGCCTCCTACGTTCCGAACTTCACTGAAGCTTTTCTGCGAACCTTGCTCAGATAATAGAGCATTTGTCTGCGAAAGGCAAAGGTCCCGAGTTCGAGTCTCAGTCAGGCACAGTTTTAATCTGCCAGGAAGTTTCATCCCAGATATGCTCAATAATGTTCATGCCTGGGGAGTTTGGTGGCCAGTGGAGATATTTAAACTCAGAAGAGTGTTCCTGGAGTCACTCTGTAGCAATTTTGGATGTGTGGAGTGTGTCATTGTCCTGCTCGATTTGCCAGAGTCCATCCGAATGCGCAATGGACATGAAAGGATGCATGTGATCAGCCAGGATGCTTACTTATGTGTCACCTGTCAGAGTCATATCTAAACATATCAGAGGTCCCACACTCGACACCATTACAGAACCTCCACCAGCTTGAACAGTTGCCTGTTGACATGCAGGATCCATGGATTCATGAGGTTGCCTCCATACCCGTACATGCCCATCCACTCGATACAATTTGAAATGAGATTTGTCCAACCAGGCAACATGTCTCTAGTCATCAGCAGTCCAATGTCAGTGTTGATGGGCCCAGGTGAGGCATAAAGCTGTGTGTCGTGCAGTCATAAAGGGTACACGAGTGGGCTCTCGGCCCCAAAAGCCCATATCGATGGTGTTTCGTTGATTTGTTCACACGCTGACACTTGTTGATGGCCCAGCGTTGAAATCTGCAGCAATCTGTAGAAGGGTTGCACTTCTGTCACCTTGAACAATTTTCTTCAGTTGTAATTGGTTATTTTCATGCAGAATCTTTTTCTTGCCGCTGCGATGTCGGAGATTTGTTGTGTTACTGGATTCCTGATATTCACGGTACACTCGTGAAATGGTTATACAGGAAACTTCTCACTTCATCACTACCTTGGAGATGCTGTGTCCCATCGCTTATGTGCCGACTACAATACCACATTCAAACTCACTTAAATCTAGTAGCCGCAGCTTGTAGCTGCAGTAGCAGGAATCAATCTAACAACTGTACCAGACACTGCTTGTCTTATAAAGGCATTGCTGACAGCAGTGCCGTATGCTGCCAGTTTACATCTCTGTATTTGAATATGCATCTCTATACCAGTTTCTTTGGCACTTCAGTGCATAAAAAAAATTGTTAATTGTATGACCAAATAAAGATAAATTTCAATGTCATAAATCAAAGAAAAGCCATTCCAAATGGTACTCTCCTATTCTAAGTACTTATACATAAAATATTATTCCCTCTTGTAAATGCATCACCGTATTTTTTTTAAACTGACTGTTTAGTCTGTTGCAAAACCATGTTCATTATCTAATTTATTACTTAACCATCAAGGTAGGCTATACTCAGTTGGTATATGCTGTATAAAATGCAAATAAAGTTATGGAGTGCACAGTGTTCTTCAGGGTATAATTGTTCCAGTTTCAGAATGTTGTTCTGCCTCAATTGCATTAAAGTTTATCTCATTCCTTGCTTATGAAATATTATTTTTAACATTTTACCAGAATTCATATTGTGATCTTGTCTAGTGTATTCTTTATCAAGTTCAGTGTCCTGTTCCTTTTGTGCTTCATTCAGTTTTATATTTCTGCTCTTGTTACCTGTTCCTCTAATTTGGCTAAACATTTGCTTCCAGTATGCTGCTACTGTCGCATTCTCATGTTTTCAAACATTCATATTAAGAAATGGAACTTTGTTTTGCTCGCTTAGCACCTGTAGCATGATAGTAAAGCTGGATTCTGTCCTTTAGACACCAGTCTGGTTGGCAAAATGGCAGCACAGTGACTGCTCTTATAAAAGTGACTGATGATTTAAAACAAGCCATGGACAAACAACAGGCTACTATTATATGCTTTTTAGATTTCAGTAAAACATTTGACCACTGTGGACTTCGACAATTTACTTGCTGAACTCAAAAGCCTAAACTTTTCTTCAAGTGCTGTAGAATGGTTCTACTCATACCTCACATTGCACCAGCAATGTGTAATGATTGGACCAAAAAGGTCACACTGGAGGAACGTAGTGTCAAGATTCCAGTATCAGGATTCCCTCAAGGATCAGCATTGGGCCTGCTACTATTCTCATTATATGTTAATGATGTCTCAACTGTTCTCTCCCACTGTAAATACCACTTGTGAGCTGATCATCACCAGCTATATCTAATCCAAACCCAACAAACTTGTGCCCAGCCATGCAGCATATAAATGCTAATTTACTTGCCTTGTCAGACTGGGCACAGAAATTAGGTTTGAAGCTTAACACACCTAAAACTCAGGCAGTCTTACTCACTCATAAAAGACTCATTACCCTCAATACAGAGAATAATTTTGATTATTGATTCTAAATGGCACAGAAATAACCTTTTCTTCTTCTGCACTTGGGAATAATTATGGACCACCACCTAGATTAGACTGAACACACAATTGCAGTCTGTAAGAAGGTGTCAGTGTCACTTCACTCACTACATAAATATAAAGAAGTGATTCCTTTTGCTCCTAAAAAGAAGCTTGTAGAGTCACTTATACTCCCTTACTTCTCTATGGTGATGCTATTTTCCAAGGCCTTTCATACAAAAGCTCATACAGGTTGGAACTGATGATGATTGCTTGTGCACGGTACATTTGTGCATTCACTTTTTATCCCATATCATTCCTGACTACAATAAATTATTGTGGTTACATGCCAGTAAGTGTAGAGACTATCATATCCTATGCTTTCTCTATCATCTTCTCTTATTTATTGTCAACTTGTACACTACTTTCTGAAGAGCACAGCAGAAACATCCCCCCCCCCCCTCCCCCCACAACACAGTAAAATTGGCTCTGTATCAGCACATAACACTGCCATATTCTCTAAATCATTCTCCATATCAGGAATCCAACTTGGGAACGATCTTCCAAAAAATATCAGAGAAACCAAATCCCTTACAAACTTCAAAAGACAGATAATGGCCTACATCTTATCACAATATCTATCCATCCCATACTCAAATCTGCAGTTTAGTCTCACAAATTCCTTCTACCACACAACTCTCCCCCACCCCCTCCCCCTTCAGCTTCCTGCCCCATCACCCCTCGACTTGTCAGCAGAGAGCAGAGTTCTGTGTTTGTATGTTATTGTTTCCTATCTTCTACTGTCTTCTCCTTCATCTATGTTCTTTGACTCCTAATAACTCTAATCATAGACTCAAATGTACTAAAATAATTCATGTAATTCCTTATGCCATTCACTATCATTATTATTATTATTATTATTATTATTATTATTATGAGTGTCAATTATTGCTATAATCATTGCTAATATTATTAAGACTATTATCATTGTTAATATTATGACTATTATTACTGTGAACTATTTGTGAAATCTTTAATATGAGTTTTTCCTGGTCAGTTTTAAGATAGGTCCTTAAGGCCCTAATGGGGTCAGGCTAAATAACCAATAAATAAATAAATAAATAAATAAACATATTAAAAAAAGAAGCTGTGACTTACCAAACGAGAAAGTGCTGGTAGATAGACACAACAAAAAACGCACAAATATCAAGCTTTTGCAACCCACGGTTGCATCATCAGGAAAGAGGGAAGGAGAGGGAAAAACAAAAGGATGTGGGTTTTAAGGGAGAGGGTAAGGAGTCATTCCAATCCCAGGAGCGGAAAGACTTACCTTAGGGGGAAAAAGGGACAGGCATACACTAGTGTGTGTGCGCGCGCACACACACACACACACACACACACACACACACACACACACACACACACACACACACATCCATTGATATGTGCGGATGGATATGTGTGTGTGTGTGCGCGCGAGTGTATATCTGTCCCTTCTTCCCCCTAAGGTAAGTCTTTCCGCTCCCGGGATTGGAATGACTCCTTACCCTCTCCCTTAAAACCCACATCCTTTTATCTTTCCCTCTCCTTCCCTCTTTCCTGATAAAGCAACCGTGGGTTGCGAAAGCTTGATATTTGTGTGTGTGTTTTTTATTGTGTCTGTCTACTAGTGCTTTCTTGTTTGGTAAGTCACAGCATCTTTTTTTAATATATTTTTTCCATGTGGAATGTTTCTTTCTATTATATAAATAAATAAACAGATACTCATTTGAGAAAAATTGCAGGGCATCTGGTGTATGTGCACCTTCATTCTCCTTGTCTATTGAGTCAACCAACAGCTGCACTGAATCATGCAAAGAATGTTTTCTTTCTGGTTAGTCAGCTGGGACCTGTCAGCTCTGTTGGCACTGCCATCTGCTTCCATTGTGTACTATCCTATTAGATAACATGTGAATATTCTTCCTGCTGTTTTCAAGCTGACTTTACCGGCATATAGTGAAGGGGTAATTTGCTTGTTTTGTATGTGCACCTTAACACTGCAGTGTGAACAGTTCACATCTGATAATCAAAATATCCACGGGTATGCTGCCGGTCTATAGTGTCCAACGGGCACAATATTTCGGCGATCAAACATGTCGCCATCATCAGGTGAACTGACGGACTGAGCTCCTGTGAACGTGCCGGCACGGAGATCCGTACGCTATGGCTGCTCAGAGGGAACTGGGTTCGGTCGCGGCGGCGGCCGATTTAAATACCCTCCGCCCGCGGCGCGCTCCCTCCGCCGTCCGCGCCCAGCGCCACGGTCGTGCGGTGGAACAGATTGCGACGGCGTCTGAGATGACGTCGGTGTGATGGCTCTGTCCGCCGTGGTCGTCACAACTATACGTCTGCTCGATTTACTCTTGATTAACCCGATCGCTGGTTCCCAAGCCTTGCTAAGATTATAGCCACAGTCACGGTTTATGAGGTCGTCATTGGTGCGAATTTCGATGGCCTCTCTAACAACGCTGTCCCAGTATCTCGACGTCTGTACCAGAATCCTCGTGCGGTCATACTCCATGGCGTGATTTTCCGACAAACAATGTTCAGCGACCGCCGACTTGCTCGGATACATCAGTCGAGTGTGCCTCTGGTGTTCACGGCATCGAACAAACGGCATTTAACAAACGCCTTGATAGCTTCAGGTTGGATG
Organism: Schistocerca serialis cubense; assembly: GCF_023864345.2. Lineage (NCBI taxonomy): Eukaryota > Metazoa > Arthropoda > Insecta > Orthoptera > Acrididae > Schistocerca > Schistocerca serialis. The sequence continues at coordinate 609,021,860 of NC_064643.1, read as the reverse complement.
AGTCAGATATCATGGTGAGTTTTGACGTCGTTTCCTTGTTTACGAGGGTACCCCTGCGAGAGTCACTAGAATTGATTAGTCAGAAGTTTGACGAGAAGACCACTGAACTTTTTAGGCATGTCTTGACTTCCACGTATTTTCTTTTTGATGGAGAATACTATGAACAAACAGAGGGAGTCGCCATGGGTAGCCCACTCTCACCGGTGGTAGCGAATTTGTACATGGAGAACTTCGAGGAGGAAGCCCTGTCGTCATCCGTATGGAAACCTACTTGCTTTTTCCGTTACGTTGACGACACGTTCGTCATCTGGCCACATGGTATGGATAAACTCCTTGACTTCCTTACACATCTAAACTCCATACACCCCAACATCAAATTCACTATGGAGACTGAAACGGAGGGTAAATTACCTTTCCTTGACGTCTTGGTCAAGAGAAGGGCTGACGGCACCCTAGGTCATGGGGTGTATCGGAAAGCTACGCACACTGATCTGTATTTGCATGCAGACAGCTGCCACCACCCTTCACAGAGGAATGGGGTACTTAAAACTCTAGTACATAGGGCGCGCACTATCTCTGACGCAGAGAGTCTACCCCAGGAATTGGAACATCTGAGAACTGTATTTCGAAAAAATGGGTACTCAGAGTGGCAGATTCAACGTGCTCTCTGCCCAACCACTGCAGCACAACCTGTTGAGATGGATGAAGTCACGAGGGAGGAGGTAGGCACTGCATTTATTCCATACACAGGCGCACTCTCGGGAAAAATCGCCCGCATTCTGAAGAAACACCGCGTCGGAACTGTGTTTTATCCTCCAAATAAAACTCGTGCACTGGTGGGGAGCGCCAAAGATGACCTCGGTTTGAGGAAGGCCGGCGTGTACCAGATTCCGTGTCAATGTGGCAAGTCGTATATTGGTCAGACGATGCGTACCGTCGAGGATCGATGCCGTGAACACCAGAGGCACACTCGACTGATGTATCCGAGCAAGTCGGCGGTCGCTGAACATTGTTTGTCGGAAAATCACGCCATGGAGTATGACCGCACGAGGATTCTGGTACAGACGTCGAGATACTGGGACAGCGTTGTTAGAGAGGCCATCGAAATTCGCACCAATGACGACCTCATAAACCGTGACTGTGGCTATAATCTTAGCAAGGCTTGGGAACCAGCGATCGGGTTAATCAAGAGTAAATCGAGCAGACGTATAGTTGTGACGACCACGGCGGACAGAGCCATCACACCGACGTCATCTCAGACGCCGTCGCAATCTGTTCCACCGCACGACCGTGGCGCTGGGCGCGGACGGCGGAGGGAGCGCGCCGCGGGCGGAGGGTATTTAAATCGGCCGCCGCCGCGACCGAACCCAGTTCCCTCTGAGCAGCCATAGCGTACGGATCTCCGTGCCGGCACGTTCACAGGAGCTCAGTCCGTCAGTTCACCTGATGATGGCGACATGTTTGATCGCCGAAATATTGTGCCCGTTGGACACTATAGACCGGCAGCATACCCGTGGATATTTTGATTATCAAATACGCCGGGAGAAACTCAAGAATCACAGTTAACATCTGTTTCATCTCTCAGTGGCTTTTATGTTCTGCTTTCATACATTTTAACATATAACAGAAAAAAATCTCTTCCAGTTTGAATTGTGTGTCTGCAGAAACCATTCTATTTAAGATTGTTTCCTTTTTCTTTCAAGTGGCCAATGTTTGCATTTGTCATTAAAAATACAACTGGGTTTTTATTTGCTCTTCTGTTTTATTTTTAATTGTCAGATGTGGTTCACTGAAATATTTCTGACCTTAGATGTGTAAATTAATTTTCAAATTTGAACTTCCCTGCCAATTTCGCCTAAAATGTTTGGGTAACTATAGACCTGTTATGAACCATGCTAGTTAATAACTATCCTATATACATGCATGATACATTTTATGATTTGGAAGATATTAATGTTGTTTGGACGGTTCTTGGATGTCCAGCTGGATACAATTGCCAAATGCCCACGATATTTTGGTGAATAATTATTTCGCCATCATCAGGTGGTGCTGATGCAATGGTTTGTCCACTCACTGCTGCTAGTATTTACCCCTCATTGGTCCAGGTGTTATTCCATGGGACGACGGCACACAGTGTTTCCAGTGGTGGGCGAAGAGGAAGCCATGCTAGGTGGTGGGGTGGGCTGCAATATCTCTTTGGTGGCTATGACAGAATGACCTCATGTCCACTTGCACTGTTGCTCCTTGATAGAACTTAGTTTTGGTTTCCAGGCAGTACTGATTTGACAACCAGTGTCTCTGTTGACAAGGTTGTCTGTTGCGTGAATTTCTATGGTCTGTTTGAAGATGCAGTCCCAGTATTTATTTGTGGAGGCGAACACTTTTGTCTTGTCATAATTCGCTGTGTATCCAGTAATTAAGCAATGTTCTGCTAGGGCAGAGTGGTTTTGTTGGCCTAAGTGGATGTAGCGTTGGTATTCTTTGCATCAATCTTCCACTGTATGAACTGTTTGACCAATATAGGCTATGCCACAGGTGCACGGAATTTTCTGTTTGCTCATTTTCTTGATGCTGATATCATCTTTCACCATTCCTAGTAAGTTGTGCATCTTAGCCGGTGGTCGGAAGACTGTGTCGATCCTGTGTTGCCTCAATAGTCTCCCTATTTTGGATGACACATTGCCTGCAAAAGGTAGAAACACCAGGCCTTTTTTCTCTTCTTCCATTTGTTCTTCATTTTGGTCCCTACTGCACTCATGTGGTCGGAAGGCCATTTGGATTTGGTGGTTTTCGTATCCATTCTTGCGAAACACAGTCTCCAGGTGTTTGAGTTCTGTTGATAAGTTCTGTTTGTCAGAGATTGTATATGCTCTGTGTACCAAGTGTTAAGCATTTCATTTAGCTGAGCCAGATGGTGGCAGCTGGAAGCATATAGGTACAGGTCAGTGTGTGTAGCCTTGCAGTATGCACTGTGACCTAGTGAGCCATCTGACCTGCACTGCACCAGGACATCAAGAAAGAGTAGCAGTCCACCTTTCTCGATTTCCATATTGAACTGTATGTTGTTATGTACGGAATTAAGTTATTGCAGAAATATTTGTAGTTGATCCTTACCATGTGACCATATTAGAAGTGTGTCATCCACATATCAGAAGGAACATACAGTTTTCAGTTTGGCAGTCTCCAGGACTGTTACTTTGAAACTCTCCATGAATAGGTAGGCTACCGCTGGAGGGAGGGGGGGGGGGGGGGGGGGGCACAGCCACAGCCACAGCCATAGCCACTCCATCACTTGTTCGTAGTATAGCCCATTGAAGACAAAGTAGGTTGATGTTAACACATGCCTGAAAAGTTGTCAGCTCTGCTCCGATTTTCTCACCGATTAAGTTGATAGAATCTTCCAGGGAGAATCGCCAGATGCTGGCCTGGGGATACGTCGGTGCCCCTATGTTACTATATATCAGTTGCATCCCATCTTTGTGCATCTTTGGAAGGCCATATATCCTCAGTGCTACCGCTGAGTGTTGGTGAAGTCTGTTGATGTCCTTATCCTCAAGCATGCCATCTTTCAGCAAGTTGGAGGTGCTTAGTTGTTTCTTCTTAGTCAGGTCTGTTTTAATTTTCTAATATGCTGGGTCATCTAGTAATTGCAGTATCTTCTGTTCATAGCCACATCTCTCAAGAATGAAAGTAGTATTCTCCTTGTCATCTGGGGAGAATAAGTCTCTCTGCATTTTGTCTGAGGTTGCACAGTGGTGTTCTCTCTGCTCTGGAGATAGTGCTTCTGGCTGGTGTAGCTCCCAAAATAATCCAGCCCATTTCCCTCCCGATTTCTCCAGCCTTGTTGTTGGTAGCCCTCAGATTGTGTGTTCGGCTGAAGGTGTTGTTTCAGTGATTGGGAGAATTGGAGGTGTTGGTGCAAATATATGTAGACGACACATTTGTAATCTGGCCACATAGAAAGGATCAGTTACAAATATTTTTAAATCATCTAAATTCCATCCATAATAATGTACAGTTGGCTATGGAAGTTGAGAAAGATGGAAAACTACCCTTTCTTGATGTCCTGGTTCAGTGCAGGTCAGATGGCTTGCTAGGTCACAGTGTGTACTGCAAGGCTACACACACTCACCTGCACCTACATGCTTCCTGCTGCCACCATCCAGCTCAGCTAAACAGAGTGCTTAACACCTTAATACACAGAGCACATACGATCTCAGACAAACAGAACCTATCAACAGAACTCAAACACCTGGAGACTGTGTTCTGCAAGAAGGATACGGCAACTGCCAAATCCAAATGGCATCCTGACAAAAGCACAGTAGGGACCAAGATGAAGAACAAATGGAAGAAGAGAAAAAAGGCCTGGCGTTTCTACCTTTTGCAGGCAACGTGTCATCAAAAATAGGAAGACCATTCAGGCAACACAAGATCGACACACTGTTCCAACCACCGGCTAAGACGCAGGCCTTACTAGGAATGGTGAAAGACGATGTTGGCTTAAGAATGTGGCTGTGTACCAAATTCCATGCAGCTGTGGCAAATCCTATATTGGCCAAACAGTTTGTACGGTGGAAGATTGATGCAAAGAACATCAATGCTACACCTGCTTAGGCCAGCCAAGCTGATCTGCTCTTGCGGAACATTGCATGAACACAACGTATTACGACTAGACAAAAGTACTGGCCTCCACAAATAACTTCTGGGACTGTATCTTCAAAGAGGCCACAGAAATTTGCGTAACAGACAACCTCATCAACAGGGACACTGGTTACCAACTCAGTAAGGCCTGGAAACCAATACTAAGCTTTATAAAAGAGCAATGGTGCAAGTGGAAACTCCGCACGCCATTGGCACATGGAATTGCAGCTTGACCCGCAAGGGATAAATACTAGCGGCAGAGGGTGGACAGACCATTGCCCCAACACTACGTGATGATGGCGAACGGGTATTCGCCAAAATATTGTAGGCATTCGACGATCGTATCTGGCTGGACACCTGAGACACCTTCAAACAGCATATAGACTGGGAAAGCCTTACATCACATATATATTTATGTTATTGTGTAATATGTTACTCTAGTTATAAGCTACCAATTTATGGGGTGATGCATATGCCTATTTATTGTGTGATTACTACCATAGGCAGTAATGATAATAGCCAACTGTAATTCCTGATTAATAATATTGGTTGCAGTGAACAGATCAGCTGTACAATTTTGATATGGTGAGGTAAAGCAATCTCTTGTGTTCCTTGTAATAGATGCTGTTGACAAGGCATATTAATGACCTAAAAATATAATTTTGTTTTACAGAACAGCAATACATTTGTCGGAACCTTTATAATTGTGGTTCTTATTGTTGAGGTTGTAAACAAGTGCACCTCTGTATCTGGTTGTTTGTTAACCCTCGAGTGGGTGCACCTTTGTATAAAGAGCACCAACTACAAATAACATTGTCTTGTACCATTCCATTGTTGCGTTACAACAGTGAGCCTGTTCCTATTCCTTCATTTTTGATAAACCAGTGCTAAATTGTGCAGTGGAACATAAAATAAAATGCATGCTAGGTGAGAAAAAAATGTACGACCCGGGCAAGAAAAATGGCCGCGATTCGGAGCTAGGAGCACAATCCCACAATGAGGCAGTTGTGTACAAGATAACTTGCAATCTGATAGGCAGTTGGCTGTGATCTGATGCAACTGCGCTGTTTAATGCTTTGAGTGTGTCGTTACTACAGGGTAAGACTTGTATTCAGCAGCAGAGTGAACCAATATAAGTTTATTTTATTATTTTGTACTTAAACAGTGATTTAGCTCATATAATGAAAGTTTATTTTATTGTTGTTTAATTAAACTAAAATTAAACTTGCTCATTCATGTTTGGTAACATGAAGACAGCTATTCTTTAATTGTATACAAAGTGCTCCGCACGCCCACTCGTGGTACAAAAATTAGTGCACCCCCTTGAGGTTTAGTGATTATTAAAACTTTGTCATATTTATCTGCAAGTGTAACAATGCTTGTATTGTCTAACAAAGTGCTATTGACTCATCTTTAGTTACTTTTGTAATCAGTTAAATGTTATGGTAATTAGTTGTACCAATTAGTATCATGTTGTAGATCACAGGAAGGCATTTTAGTGTTAACTTGGCTGCAGCTCTGTGTGGCCCTTTAAAATGTCTGATGTGTGAAATGATGTGCACATAAATTATTTTTGGTTTACATACTTTTATTTTGTTTGTTTACTGTAGTAGTAACACAGCCTAATTTTTACAGTATAAGGAGAGAGAAGTAGTGAGACTGTGTCTGAAACACTTCCGCCAACATAATTATAATGAAGCATTTGAAGCTCTTCAGAGGCACACTGAGATACAATTGGAAGACCCATTGCTTAGCAAGTTACATGAAATTCTAGTTAATAAGGGAGACTACGAGGGTACTGAAGACTTCATGGAACACTCAGTATCTCGTAAGTTTTAAATTTAGCCTGCCACAATTTTATTTCCTTGAAGCAGTTAAGGAAAAAATCATAATGGAAGATCTTTGCAGTGCTACATTTGTGTAACCTTTTTAATTGATGTGAAAGAATTCCATAAATTTCTGTTACTTAAAACTGCAGAATTATAGGCAGAGTTGTGCCAGAAATGTTCCAGTTCTTTTTGGTTGTATCTGTCCTTCACTACTGTGAATGTTCTATATTCCCAACTCGTCTCAAAATATTCTCCTTCATTTTACTCTCACCTTTTTTCCCCTGTAGGGTTTCATTTTGATGTCAGATGCCCTACCTATCAGTTTATCAATAAGTGTATCCTCTAGCTATTTTGTGTGTTGATGCTGTATATCGAATTCTGTCTCATTTTGTGTAATACCATTTTTTTATAACTTTGAGTTTCTTTTGCTGCTGCCTGTTAAAGCTTAGCTCTGCAGTTACATAGGAGGGTAGGATTGATACATGAATTAGTTTCTTTCACATTCTTTCCTTTTCTCTTCCTTTTTCTTACATACACATAGGTAATCTTTTATACAAAATCCCAAGCTTTTTGCATATTTAGATGTCTTTCATTTTATACGTAAATTTCAGTTTAAAACAATTGCTGAGTGGTTAGTTGTTTCAAAAGTACATAAGCGAAGTGTTGGTACGTTCGTATGAAAGAGATATGGTATATTTGATTGACTGCTACTTTTCTTTCATTTGACATTAAAGATTATGCTATAGTCAGCCACAATAATCACAAGGACTTTGTGTTAACAAAAAGTTGTATTGGTGGAATGAATGTTTACACAACTGTTCATTTCAATGCACACAAAATGTTTCCACATAGTTATCTTAAAGGTATTAATGAGAATCTTGATGTTGTCATGACATAGTACTTGATTCATAAAATTCTGGAAATTTGGCTGTAACCAGATTTTGTCTGCTCCTAATATTTTGACTGTAAATCATTCAGTCGTCTTTGAAGTGATGGTAAAACACTCCCTTCCACCTTATATCTGCCGGTAGGATGAACCAGTTGTGTATGAGTATACAGCGGATAACAGTGGAAGAAATACCACATGGCCAGTGGAGATACATGCTGCTAAGACCACTCTGTAAAGGATGGTGATTCACAAATTATGATCTACTAGGGATAAGTATTGTTGTTTATGAGAGTTAACTACTGCCTGTGCTGGATTCCACATGTTGTCAAGGTTTAAAAACATCATCTTGATTAACTAAATCATTTATGAAATGTATTTCAGTAGCTTCCCTGGAAACTGAATTTGAGAAGTATGAAACATGTTAAAATCGGGACATTCTCATAGTCTACAGCGTACATTGCCTGTCTACAGTGCTCAGCCATGGCAGATGTATCAGGCTGTAGCAGGAGGATAGTCTATAGCGTCAGTGTTCTGTGCAATGCTCAACGGTAGGTAAAATATTTAATACACGAGAAACCATACTGACAGGCAAATTAACACACCACTGTCTCCTATTGAGTCAACTCATCACACAACTAGCAAGTATGGCAGTCTTTGATGCTGACAGAAAAATAACCTTGACTTTATGTTTAGATATCATACATCTTATTTTAGAAGAGGCAGTCTTTATGAATGGTAGGAAGGCCCTGAACTTGAATCGTTATCAGTTTCCTTAGGCGAGACATGCATGTTTGCTTTAAAATGCAGAGCCTTGCAAAGATTCCATGATGGATGGCTATTATCTTCAAAAACTTCTTAGATATTTGTGTTATTCCTGTAGTAGGTCTTTATCAACAGTCATATGTGCTCTGTGGACAAGTATATTCAGGGCACCATTGGTCCGTGCAGGAAGGTGGCAGTTGTTTGCTTGCTGGTGCAGGTCTGTGTCTTGGGTTGTGAAAGACAAAATGTCCCAGGGTGCAGTTGGTTTTACAATAAACTGAGGGATCTGTACTTTTCCATCTCCATGGTAATTTGAGTCTTCCCATGAATGGAATTCAGATGATCGAAAAATTTATGCAATTTCTCTTTGCTACTGGGCCACACCACCAAAGTGTCATCTACGTACCTCCAAAAGCTTACAGAGTTGAAACTTGAAGAATACAATGTATTTTCCTCAAAATCTTTCATAAAAGATTGGCCACCAAGGGAGAAAGAGGCTTGTCGTGTCAAACTCGTCAATTTGTTTGTAAAATTTTGTTATTAAATAAAAAAGAATTCGAGGAGAGCCCGTGTTAAGAACAAGGTTATTATCTGCTTGTTAATCTTTTGCAAGGAAGAACAAGGTCTCTACATGTGGAACTTTAGTGAATAATAACAGCATGCTACTACTATAGTTACTTTCTACCTCTATAAAACTCAGTAAAACCATTAACCAGTTACCCAACTACTACTGCTGCTGTTTGTACTACAGACTCTTCCATTTTTGTTCATTTATTGGGGAGCATTTACATTGTAGATGCTTGTTTCCACTACTGAGTCCACCCTCGTACTACACCAGTCAGCAGGCACTGTTGGCAGGGTTCCTTAGGTATAGGACAACACTAACAATAGCAATTCCATGATAAGCTGGAAAGTCTTAGATTTCACACTTACATCACCACGTAAGTTCTTGAAAAACCATTGAATTCAGTGATTTCTGGACTCAGTTGTCTTCTCTCCATCTGTAGAGTACACTGTCTAGACACTAGGCTGGCAGCATGCTGATGTTTGGTTGAATGCCACATGAAGTTTCCTTGGACTTGCTAGACATTGTGGTTGCAGTATCTTCAAAAATGCGCCAGCCTGACTTCTTCCTCAGTGCTGCTTTGGATCCAGCATCTTTAATGCCTGACGGCCAATACCTGCTGCATCTTCGTAGAGCGCACAGTCTCACAGTGTGTACCCACACTGCCACAGGCACAACTATCAAACTACCTGTCTTTTAACTTTGTACAGATACATAACATATGAGCCATAATCAGTCAGTTATCAGTCCACTTGCCAGATTAAGAAATCTCATTTTTAGTCTCTTCCTGATGTTAGGGAAAAATTAAAATGTTCTTCTGACTTTACCCGAAGTGTCTCATTTATTTTGCCACAGTTATAATATACGATCTCATATTAACTTTTTTGTACCGCCCACAGTTCCGATGTCCTTCATACTTCCATTTTACTCAGAGCTCCACTTTTACTACTTTCCAAGTCTAACGAAAACGAACATATTCCTGGAATTACTAACAGTACATCAATCGGGGTGATGCAGTAGGTGCCCTTTAGTAACACTCCTCATTGAGCTCTTTTGACTAATAAAACTGACTTCAGCTGCAGTCTACAAGCTCAAATGCTCGCACTGTATCCTATGACCAATGCTAGTATACAACGCTGGAAACAGAATACTACACCATCGAGGATTGAGTTCAGTGGTGTGCGCATATTGAGGTGGTGTAGTATTAATGATTCATTTGTTGAGTTCGTCAGTGATCTGATGATGCTCAGGAGACCTGTATGTGTACCCTTTGTTTTGACTCTGCAAGCAGTAACTGTTCTGAGTTTAGAGATGAACAATGTTTGCAACATTTACTCTAGGGTACAACCATGCGCAACAGATGAGTACATGGAGTACATGCTACGAATGAACAGATTCAACCGTTTGAACAGGGTCACAGTGTGGGCCTGCGGGAAGCTAGATGGACGTATCTATAGAGTGCTGCATATGTTGGGCACAATGTATATGTGGTGTATCATTGCTTTCAACAGTGGTCTATGGAACATTCCCACACCTGTAGACCAGGCTCTGGATATCCACGAAGTACACAAATATGTCAAGATCGGGGCATTATGCAAGCAGCAGTGGCTGACTAATCATCATTCCAGGATGAAATGTGAGCAAATATTGCACTTGCAGTGTCATTCGGGATCATTGGAAACAGACTGCTTGCAGTAGAAGTAAGGTCTTGTGTACTTCTGGCTAGGCTACCATTAACACCACAACACTGACAAGAGTCGCTACTGGTGTCTCGAAAGAGTTGATTGGAGAGTGGAATGAGAGTAGGTTGATTGGAGAGTGGAATGAGAGTAGGTTTTGTCTAGATGTGGATGATGGATGCACATGTGCATGTTATAGACCTGATGAGGTGACCAGTCCAGGAAGCTTTCGCCCACAACACACCTGCCCCATCCTGAGCTTTGTGATGTGGGGGTCATTAGTTACAACTTGTGGTCCATTTGCTGTTTTTGCAGGGTCAAGTGACCAATTTCCACTATATTGAACAGGATGTTAACACCATGCTACTGCTATCTCTTCAACAGGAAGGTGATGTGCTTTTTCAGCAGGACAGTGCACACTTACATAAGGCTGTTGTGATGCAGCATGTTCTTCGTGGAGTACAACTACTGCCCTGGCCAGCAAGATCGTCACATTTCTCACCAGTTGAGCATGTATGGGATATGAAGACATGGGAATTAACTCGTTTTCCAGTGCTTGCAAGAACCACTGTTGAATTACAATAATAGGTGCAAGATGCTACAAACAGCCTGTTGCAAGATGCCATTTGGCTCCCTTATTGTTTCCAAGTAGAATACTCTCCTGCATTACTGCCAGAGTGGTGTACACTATGTATGTATGCAAATGTTTAGGCACGCTTTACTGTGACGTGTGTTTCTGTTTGTCTGAATTCATCGTATTCACTTACAAAGATGAACTACCTGTCACCTGTCTTGCCAATGCAATGACCTTGTACTTCAGGGTGTTGCAATTCTTTTTCAGGCAGCATAGATTGGTGGTATGTGTTGATTCTATCCAAGGGATGTTGAAATTGCCTACTTGCACTGGTTGTTATTTTGTTCATCCCAATTGTATCATTCATGCCTACTTCCTCTATATGACTTGCAAAATTATGATCATCGTCCAAGAATACCCCTAGATATATCATTATTGCACTAGTTTTAATACTCACATTGTTTAATTTTCTCTTAGGACTTTTTGCTAGGTTCCTTTCAGCAGAAGTTACTTGGTTTTGAGAGGTTCTAGCGACAATTTGAAACTGGAGCACTGCGCTACATTTGTCTTCTGAAACTGTTATTCCTCTCTTGTGTCAACATCTTTATTTCAGAGTAGCTTTTGCAACCTATGTCATCCATTATTTGCTGGATGTATTCCAATCTCTGTCTTCCTCTATAGTTTTTGCCCTCTATAGCTCCCACTGGTACCATGGAAGTCATTCTCTGTGTCTTAATAGATGTCCTATCATCCTGTCCCTTCTCCTTGTCAATGTTTTGCACATATTCATTTCCTCTCCGATTCTGTGCAGAAACTCCTCATACCTTACTGCTTCTGTCCACCTGATTTTCAACATTCATTTGTAGCACCACATATCAGTTACTTCAATCCTATTCTGTTCTGGTTTTCCCACAGTCCAAGTTTCAGTACCATACAATGCTATGCTCCAAACATAGATTATCAGAAGTTTCTTCCTCAAATTAAGGCCTATGTTTGATACTAGTAGACTTCTCGTGGCCAGGAATGCCTTTTTTGCTAGTGCTTGTCTGCTTTTGATGTCCTCCTTGCTCTGTCCGCCATTAAATTTTGCTGCCTAGCTAGTAGAATTCCTTAACTTCATCTACTTCATGCCTATTAATCCTGATGTAAAGTTTCTCGCTGTTCTCATTTCTGCTACTTCTCATTACTTCCATCTCCCTTTGATTTACTCTCTGTCCGTATTCTGTGATCGTCAGACTGTTCTCTCCATTCAGCAGATAATGTAATTCTTCTTCACTTTCACTCAGGATAGCAGTGTCATCAGCGAATCATATAATTGATTTCCTTTCACCTTGAATTTTAATTCCACCATTGAACCTTTCATTTATTGCTTCATTGCTTCTTCGATGTACAGATTGAACAATAGGGGCAAATCGCAACATCCCTATGTTACATCCTTTTTAATCTGAGCATTTTGTTCTTGGATGTCCACCCTCATTAATCCCTCTTGGCTCTTTGTATATTACCCATCTCTCCCTATAGCTTACCTCTATTTTTCTTATAATTTCAAACTTCTTGCACCATTTTACATTATCGAATGCTTTTTCCTGGTCAACACATCCTGTGAACGTGTCTTGATCTTTATCATCTAACTTACTTTTTTGAAAAGAGAGAAAAAAATGTTCCGTTAATTTGGAATGAAAATGTTTGATTAAAGAAAATCTCTGTTACATTCATTAAAACCCATGGCTAAATTTCCTCAGGACTATGTGGTCAGAAATATCATATGTATTCCAATGTGAAGACATCCATCTTACTCACAATGGATAAAAAAAAAATTATCTTTCTTTAATGTTACGTGATAAGCAAATTTAATATAATATTCAAACAATTACTTTTCTCTGTGAGGCTTGATGCTCCGGTATAGCTGCCTAAGTACAATGGCAGTGTACACAATTAAAATAATTCATTTCAATAAAACTGTACCTGTGGCCTAAAATGAAATAGAAATTATTATGAGATGCCGCTTTAAATTTACTGGGATTAAATCCTTACAATACTTTCAGAATTAAATAGCTGTAAAGAAATTTTTATCAATTTTAACAGCAATGGCGCCACTTCAACTATGCAATTACAAATGGCCAGGGCAACATTTAATTGTTATATAATTAATTAAATAAAGGGGACAGGGAAGGTACTTTCTTGCTGCTAACAAAAACACGTAATGCATTAAATACTGACATATATATTTAGCAGAAATTCTAAATACACTACATATAGTAGAAATGATTCTTTACAGACCATAATCTAAATGCGACATCAGAACCAAACAGGCACAGAAGACTAAGAAGAGGAGAAGACAATGAAATCTTTTCTTATATACTACGATACAGAGATAATAGTAATTAAAATTCTCTGAGCACGTATAGCGGTGATTTACATTACTTTTTTTCAAGAAGCAATGCTATATCTTTCTGTGGTCTTGCTTGTATTATTAACCCCAATGTCAGAATTGCCTCTGTGGTGCCTTTATCTGTTCTAAAGCCAAACACATCATCATCTAACACATCCTCAATTTGAGCAAAAGTACTGACTCACAGATAGGCACAACAAAAATACTGTCACAAATAAAGCTTCAGCCATTAAGGCCTTTGTCAACAATAGAACACACACACACACACACACACACACACACACACACACACACACAAATGCAACTCATACATGACTGCACAGTCAGGCAACTGAAACCACACTCCGAGCAGCAGCACCAGTGCATGATGGGAGTGGCGACTGGGTGGCGGTAAGGGGGTGGCTGGGTTGGGGAGAGGGAAGAATAGTATGGTGGGGGTGGTGACAGTAAAGTGCTGCAGGTTACATGGAGGGTAGAGGAGAGGTAGGGGGGGAAGTAGCGCGTGACCTTTTCTGACGCCCGAGGGATTCCAAACCAACAACCTCCTTCCTAATCATCCTGACCAACTATATCCTCACCCACAGTGTGTGTGCGTGTGGTCTATTGTTGACGAAGGCTTTAATGGGCGAAAGCTTTATTTGTGACAGTTGTTTTTGTTGTGCCTACCTGCAACTCAGCATGTCCGCTATATGGTGAGTAGCAACTTTGCTTTTCATAATGTTTCATTCCATCCTGGATTTTCCATTGCTTGACATCTTCAATTTTCTTTTCCATTCTTATGTATATTATTCTTGTCAGAAACTTGGATGCATGTGCCGTTAAGCTGATTATGCAATAATTCTCTCACTTGTCAGCTCTTGCTGTCTTCAGAATTGTGTGGATGAGATTTTTCTGAAAGGCAGATAGTATGTTGCCAGATTTATACATTCTACATACAAACACGAATAGCTTTATGTTGCCTCATCCCGCAATGACTGTAGAAATTGTGATGGAACGTTATCTATCCCTTTTGCCTTATTTGATCTTAAATTTTCCAAAGTGCTCTTAAATTCTGGTTCTAATACTAGATCCCCTATTTCTTCTAAATCAACTGCTGTTTCTTCTTCTGTCACATCAGAAAATCTTCCCCCTCATAGAGGCCTTCGAAGCACTCTTTCCACCTGTCCACTCTCTCCTCTGCATTGAATAGTGAAATTCCCATTGCACTCTTAACGTTACCACCCTTGCTTTGTATTTCACTGAAGACTGTTTTGACTTTCCTATATGCTGAGTCAGTCCTTCCGACAATCATTTCTTTTTTGGTTTCTTCACATTTTTCCTGCAGCCATTTCGTCTTAGCTTCCCTGCACTTCCTGTTTATTTCATTCCCCAGCGACTTGTATTTCTGTATTTCCCTGAACAATTTTTGTAATTCCTTGTTTCATCAATCATCTGAAGTATTTAATCTGTTACCCACGATTTCTTTGCAGATGCCTTCTTTGTATGTATGTTTTTCTTTCCAACTTCTGTGATTGCCCTTTTTAGAGATGTCCATTCCTCTTCAACTGTGCTGCCTACTGAGCTATTCCTTATAGGTGTACCTATAGCCTTAGAGAACTTCAAGCATTTCTTGTCATTCCTTAGTACTTCTGTATCCTACATTCTTTGTGTACTGATTTTTCCTAATTTCTTAAACTTCAGCCTACTCTTCATCACTACTACATTTTGATCTGAGTATATATCTTCTCGTGGGTACACCTTACAATCCAGTATCTGACTTCAGAATCTTTGTCTGACCATGATGCAATCCATCTGAAATCTTCCTGTATCATCCAGCCTTTTCCAAGTATACCACCTCCTCTTGTGATTCCTGAACAAAGTATTCTCTATTACTAGTTGAAATTTATTACAGATCTCAATTAGTCTTTCTCCACTCTCATTCCTTGTCCGAAACCCATATTCTCCTGGAACCTTCTCTTCTACTCTTTCCCCTACAACTGCATTCCAGTTCTCCATGACTATTAGTTTTCTCCTCCTCTCACATACTGTATTACTTTTTATCCTCATATAATTTCTGTCTGTTCATCTCCAACTTGCGACATCGGAATGTACACCTGAACTGTTTTTGTTGATGTTGGTTTGCTTTCGATTATGATAAAAGCAACCCTATCAGTGAACTGTTCTCAGTAACAAACTCTCTGTCCTACCTCCCCATTCGCAATGAATCCTACTCCCTGTATGCCATTTTCTGCTGCTATTGACATTACCCTATACTTATATGATCAGAAATCCTTGTCTTCTTTCCATTTCACTTCATTGATCCCTACTATATCTAGACTGAGCCTTTGCCTTTCCCTTTTCAGATTTTCTAGCTTCCCTACCACATTCAAGCTTCTGACATTTCACACCCCGACTCATAGAACGTTATCAATCTTTTTCTGATGGTCACCTCTCCCTTGCCAGTCCCCTCCCAGAGATCCGATTGGGCACTATTCCGGAATCTTTTGCCAATGGAGAGATCATCATGACACTTTTTCGGTTACAGGTCACATGTTTTGTGAATACACGTTATGTGTCTTCAGCGTAGTTGTTTCCATTGCCTTCTGCATCATCATGCCGTTGATTATTGCAGATTCTTCTGCCTTTAGGGCCGGTTTCCTACCCCAAGGATAGGAGAGTGCCCAGAACCTCTGTCCGCTCCCCTGCCCTCTTGACAAGGCGATTGGTGGAATGAGGGGTGACCTCTTATGCCGGAAGTCTTTGGGTGCCACTGCTGACTATTAATCAAAATTTAAGTGGTGGTGGGTTTCAAACACGGGACCAAGGATGTTACACCTAGGCCACGGGTGCAGACCAATTTTCCTATGCAAATATGACCATGGAAGCTGCACTTCCATCAAATCTGGCTGAGAAGTTGGTGATGGTGACAATTTACTACAGTATAACCCTGCTTTTATGTTCCCAGAATTAACCTTTTTCCACTGTTTACGACATTTTTTATCACTCCTGTTTAATTTCCTATATCCACAATGTTAATTCACACCCAATTTTGCGTCAACATATTTATAATTTTCCCACAACTTACACTGTATGAAAAAATATTTGTGGGATAAAAACTGACCTAAAATGGTGCTGGCATGATGTTGGCCATCAAGTAGTATTTACAAACATTGTCTCGTTAAGTTCTTGAAACCAAGGTGCTCTACTTAGCAGATTTAAACTAAAGCTCTGTATAGAGAAAGTACGGCCAACTTGCCAGAGGCCACCATTTTGGGCCCACTGCGCAGCTGGTGATGCATTGACTTCTGCAGCATACTTAGCCGTGTATATTAAAGAAGTGCACCCAACCATCTAATGCACTGCTAAAACTGACCAGTGGCTTCAAACGGAACATGTTGGATATTTAGCAACAAAAAATCTTGACAAATTTAAGATAAATGAGTCGAAAAGCATTTGTTGCGGCAAGCATGAAACAGTTTTCTCCCTGCTATCCTTTATTAATGGTGAAAGCAGAGTTCGTGGTTTTTGTTGCAGTATTGCGTTTGAACACCTGTTTTCGTAATTAGCATTAAATCGGTCCTATTCAATAATCAGTAGGACAAAAGGGAACCAATTTTAGTTCGCAAGTACAAGGAAAAATCTATCGCTAATTTGAAGCTCTATATTGACATACTTCTTGTTCCTGCTACTCGGTACTACAGAAATTCACCCAATGTCTCTTTTTTTTTATGTGAAATAAAGCATTGGGTTCAAATATATATGCGCGGTACCTTACTAAATAAAATTGATAAACTTGCCTGTATGATTACGCATTATTTATATTTTTGTCATATCTATCCCATAAAATTTTGTCTGCAAATTGTTCCATGGCATTAGAAGAATGATTACAAAAGTACAAGAGAATACAATATTTTTAAAATGTGTTTGAATAAAACTTGGCCTATTATCAAAAGTGACTGTAGGAAATAGTAACAACTGTATTTGTATTACTAGATTGTAGATTAGCGACCAGGTTGTGATAGTAATAATAGTAATAATGTTAATGGCTACTGAATGTAAGGTTGTAGGTTCGGTACTTGCCTAGTGCAACTTTTTTTTTTTTCATTATATTGTGTAGAACAAAGTACAATTTATTATTGTGAACATCCTAAATATAAGTTTAAACCATACCATACAGTCAATCAGGTCTAACTATTTACCAGTCATGATGACTTTGTGCAGTACCACTCACTATTTTTTGTTTCATCTGCTAACAGTGGCACTTTTATCTCTAACATTTCTATCTCATAATTAAATTACCATTAAACCATCCTATTAGCTCTTCTGACTCTTTTTTGCTGTTCAAGTGGATTGGAAACTAAGTAACAGAACTGTGAGGAAGAGACAAAGACAAAAGGCCAGAAATGAATAAAATTAACTGAATGGTTAAGCTGAGTTCCTGCAACCTTTCCCATTGCGACCAATATTCTCCTTCTTGTTGCATCTCTCCCTTCGGAAGGAATTCTGTACAGTTTTCCTCCCATTTCGCTTCCAAACAAGCAGCCAAAAGCACAGCAATGAGTCATTATTCTGCTTAAAATTTCGAAGGTACACAACACTTATGTATGCTTCACACACAACACTTGGGCCCACAATGGCTGCTAATGTCACATGGTGCAGTTTCAGCAAATCCTGAACTGCAGTCGGTGGCAAATCCAGGGGTAAAGGATCGCCGTACTTTCCTTTATACAGAGCTTTAGATTTAAACAGGTAAACATGTAAAAATTGGAACAATTAATACTGTATCTCCTGCCGCTGCCAAACTCTACTCCGCATGGTGGCTGATAGGAGTAACTAGGTTCGTACAAATAAAAGTATCATGGTGTCACAACCATTTCACCATGTATATTCTCATGCTGAGCAAAATGTGTTTCAAGGATTTATTCTCATCGTTAAGTGCAGTATCTACGTATGTATTTTTTGTGATGTTACACAGAAAAACAATGTGAGTGATAGGTTGTAGATTGTGTGTGTGTGTGTGTGTGTGTGTGTGGGGGAGGGGGGGGGGGGGTTCTTTCATAACTGAGGAAGCACAGTACCAGATAACATCAAAAAGGACGACTACAGTTCAAGGGACACAGAACATCACATATGCAAACACCACACATATTTGCACTTGATATTGAGAAAAATTCTCGAAATCCACTGTGCTAAGCATGAAAAAATGTGTAACTGATGCAGTGTTTCATTATTTAAATAATGAATGACAGCTTCAGGCGTTCCAGAAACATCAATAATTATGTATGAAATTGAGTCAAATGTTTCTGCTTCCCAATTATCAGTTCCCATTATATCATCAGCTTTTATTAGATAATAAATGATTATTAAATAATAACAAGTCCCTGACATTAGTATTTTGATTCCTATTATGTTCATATACATAAAGTGTGAAAATGCAAGGGCATATCCTATACGTAACTTTTACAGCTTAAAATGCTATTTCCCACATTTTACATTTTCCTGTATTTTAGACCATTTTTTTGAAGTTCTTAGAAAACTGTAAAAGTGGGGTTTCACTTTATTAATAATGTGGACTACGGTGGATTTGGACTCTCCACAATTTAATTGTATTTATCTATTGACTGCCTAGTGTTCATGACTAAATCATGTCTCTGCATAATGTGATTGGATAGATAAAAAAAATCTACTCAATAAATGGTGGCAGGAGAATATACACACAAAAAGATTTAACTTATGCAAGAGTGTCTCCTCCTTCTGGCAGAAGAGTTGAAGGGGAAGAAAGAGGGGTGAAGGAAGGGCTGGAGAGGTTTAGGAAAAGGGGTACAGTTTGGAAAAGTCACCCAAAACCTAGGTCAAGGGAGACTTACCGGACGGGATGAGAAAGTCTCTCCTTTTCATCCAGCCCAGTAAGTCTCCCCTGACCTGGGGTTCTGGGTGACTTTTCGCAACTGTACCCTTTTCCTAAACATCTCCAGTGCTTTTCCTTTACCCTTATTCCTTCCCGTTCAACTCTTCTGGCAGAAGAAGGAGCCACTTGAAACGGTTCACCTTCCTTTATTTCTTCATTTGTTGTCCTCGGTGTCGATGTACTGTGTTGTGATGCTGACTACTTTAAATGATGTAGCCGACAGGTGCACATTTGCAGTTCACAGTTGTTTACTTTCACTTTTCACAACCCTCCATATACTCATTTAATATCGCCAGTGCACTATTGTTTTAATATCCCATAAGCCTCATTAATAGTTTGCAGGCAAACCTTCACAAACTGGTACAATAGTTTGCTATTGGACATCTACGAGCAATAGAAACCTAACCACAAAGACCACAGTTCTTGGGAAGAATAGAAATGTACATATGGAGCAGACACTGTCATTGATTTAACACACGGCCTAATTGTGTAACACTTATTTCACAGTTAAGTTGAAGCACTGTTGTTGATCTAATCAGCACAGGTTTCTCATCTGAAACTCTGCCTTGGACTGACTGTCTCGTGACCAAAAAATCAGGCCCTTATATACCCCCACAATAATAGGTGCTGAAACTTGACATTGCTTGGTATTTAATTTAAAGAAATTACAATTAAAACTTAACTCATTAAATTAACTGAATACATCAAAAAATTCTATCTTTTTAACGGTTTCTTGTACTACAAGAGTTAGGCCAGATTATTTGTTTAAATCATAAAATTAACAAATAAATACGCAAACAATCCTTTGGACAGAACTGTTAATTACTTTGGAATTAATTAAGGGCTGGCTTCGCTAACATGTTTTTGAATAGAGCCAAACAGAGCCATAAGAATACTATTAGTTCCTATTCCTAATATTTATACTTAGTACAGAACTTATATTTGTTTATACGTCAACTGTAGAATTTAAGTTACGAAAAGGTACTATCTAGGAATACCATATTTACTCGAATCTAAGCCGCACCTGAAAAATGAGACTCAAAATCAAGGAAAAATAATTTTTCCGAATCTAAGCTGCACCTGAAATTTGAGACTTGAAATTCAAGGGGAGGGAAAAGTTTTAGACCGCACCTCCAAATCGAGACAAAGTTGGTCCATTGTAATATGAGACATAATTTAGGTCGAATGAATGACGATACAGCTACAGTAGTTTGATTCGAGTCATAATCTTAGCAGTTAAGCTTTACCAGGTAGCCATTGCTATGCGTCAGGCGCCCCATCTGTATTTATACGGGTACCCTTCCTTTTTCACGTGCTTCGTCTGGTTTGAATCAATTGCTTATTTTGCTTTGATCTGATAAGTGTTGTTTTCTTTGTTATAGGTGTTTACGTCACTCTAAGCTGAAAATGCATTACTGTACTGTGTCATGCATTGTTTGTCGCATTCTGATAGTGCGTGTTTACTGCCTGTCACCACTCTTGGCATGGCTTGCTTTTGTGCGCGCTACCGCCTCTTAAAAATAATTAAAAAAAAAAAAGGAATCGTCTCATTAGCGAAACAATGGCAAAAGACTGCTATTTTTTGTTACTTACACCACTGCTTTATTTGATAATGATCAGCAAGAACCAAATAATAGACTGCGTATGATAGCAGATGTTCTGAACGAGAGTGTAGTGAAAATTTTTCTCCGTTTGTAAATCTTTGCCGGCGTCTCTTTAGTACATTACATTCTGCACGGAAATTAGAGTCATCTTAGATTTAAAAATCTAGTCAGTTGCCGTGCTTCATTTCTGACTGTATCACTATTAGGCATAATAATAATACGAATATAAACATGACATGATACGTATGCTCTTCCACGTTTACTGTTGTCTCACTCTAGTTTCGTAGTTTATTAGGAAGATAGGATTTAAATGAGATAGCAGCAAACACGAAAGAATACATGGCAAAATGTTTGTATTCGTATTATTCTTATGCTGAAGAGAATACTGCATGTGATTCACAATTCAAGTTCTTATTAGCAACCATCTCTTCTCACAGGTAGGAAAAAATTCCGAACGTAGAGTTGCCCATATTGACAAACATCCCAAACAGTCTTGCCAGTCGGATTTTCGTAGTACATTGAAATGCTGCTACATTCGAAGATGAACAATACGGAATTTATATTTACTTCGTTGTATAATGTATGAAAATGCAGTGGTCAAAACTCGGGGCGGAGAAAAAAAGCTCGTCTTCCACCTTTTTTTTTTTTTTTAATTTACTTACTGACGCAGAGGTTTTGGTGCCAGTATTTATCTTCGTGCCTACAAAGCATACCTGTGTAGCGCTACATATATTCGACGGCAGAAGTTAGTTGTGGCGGCACCTTCCAAAATTTTTCGGAACTTCAGCTTGCTTTGCACTCGATTCTAAGCCGTAGTCGGTTTTTTGGATTACAAAAACCAGGAAAAAAGTGTGGCTTACATTCGAGTAAATACGGTAGTCAAAATAAATTTGAAAATCAATTGCATACATAAAACTAAGCACAAAATTAGATCTGGTGTTATAGGGTATTCTTTGAAACTGAGGGTCAACCTTTCTCTCTTATGAAAATGCAAATTATACTCGTGTATGTTAATGGTAATTAATTCAAAAATGAAAAAAAAATTCTAATGAGGCAGATGGCAAAACAAGAGTGGAGGTAAAAATATCCCAGCTTTCTTTGTCACACACTGGCTCCAAAAGCTTGCATAAGTTGAACCTCATTGTGTGTGTATTCTCCTTCCATTGCTTGGTGAGTAGATAGTTTTTATCTATCCGATCACATTACATTTTTAAAAATTGATTATTTTTGTTGTTACAAATCATGTCTCAGTTACTTAAATTATGACTGATAATCAGTTAGTCATGTACTACACTCAGTTGGTGTCTGGTGATGTGACTGTTCTAGTGTTGCAGTAACATAACACTGACTTTACTATTCACTACAGTTCTCATTTGGCAAACAAATATAATTAACACAGTCACTGGATAAAGTCCCTAGATCACTGTCCTTGAAGTTTGACAGTCAAATCAATACAAAAATGCCGTCCATAGTAACTAAGTGTTGAGATAACACTATTCATATTCTGATCCTATTACCACAGTGACCTTTATTGAAGTTTCGAAATGTAGATAAACACTGGTACATTTTCTGACTTGTAATTTGTATTACATCATTTGCCGTACATTTCCCCGACCCACCAGACATAGATCTAGTACATTTCACAACTCTTGGCAGACTGACTAAAATAGTTTCCAACCTGCCTCTTATATATACAGGGTGTACACGACCCAGGAGATCTTGGAAAAACTCGGGAATTTTTTCATCCGGGAGAAAACTGGGAAAAATCTGGAAATTTTTTAGAATTCCGGAAATTTTTCATTGTTTTAGTTTTCAGTTAGCTTTTTGTAATTTTGACTGGCAAGAACCAGTATTCTAATGATGGATATTACAGTATCCTAGTTCTGCAGAATAATACTTCAAATATGCTCACTATTTTTATATACTTGAATTTAGCATATTTCGTGACAGTACTCACTTATCCGTGGATGTTTATAAGATGATATTTGACTTTTTTGTATTGGCTTCAGTTGTCTAGTGAAAGTACGATTCCATAATGCTGTTTCGTTGGCTGCGGAAATGTCCTGGTTCAATGCGTTTGCCTCATTTTTGGTGCTTCAAATACCATTTTTCCGAATGTGCTTCCTTTTTGATGTTTTTATATAAAAAAGTAGTAGAATAACTCATTTTTGCTGGTCACTTGCAAATTATTATAATGGGGACCTGTACATTGTTCCACTGTCACACACTGAGTGTTCACTGCCGACTTGACTACAGTCAAAGACGACTCCAGCATCAAAGACATTTCACACAACACATAAGCTTCCACTTGTAACCAGTCTCTTTGATATTATTCGTCACATCTACTAATATTAATCAATGCGCTGTCACTCTCAAACATATAAGCAAATTAGCATAAAATAAGGCAAATTACAATTCACAAAAAATATTCGGACAAAAATATAAGAAAACATTTACAACCCCCCTCATTAGATTTGGTATCGACAAATCCGGTAAAAAATAACGCATCTCCCAGATCCATTACATACTGCAGCAATAAAACATGAACGAGACAAGAAAAACGAAAATAAAACTTAAGTTTTAAGCGAAATGCATCACATACAACAACAAAACACAGTCTTCATACAAGCATCTGCCAAAAGCAAAATGTGTCAAAGGCTATAGGAAGACTATGCAGTGCTTCAGAACAACAAACTGCCTCTGACGAGCTTGACATCACAACTGTTTACATTAGATTTGTTTGAGCATTTGCGACTGGGCTTACGCGCATGCGCAGTTAAGTCACATACGAGTAGTAAGTACCTTCTCACGCTTCTGGCTATGGAAGTGTCTCTTTTAGGTGTATAAGCAGTAGCCACAAGCAACCAGATGCTGCCCAGAAAAATTTTACTGGTGCGCCCAGGCTGCCAGATTCACGCGTGCGCAACAGGCCTGGATCTAGGGGGCTGGGGCAAACTGGGGTATCTGCCTCTGCAGCAATTTCAAGAGGAGGTGGGTCGCCAAATTCAAATTCTTGAGGAAAAAAAACCTTGTTTCAAAAATCATCTAGCATCTAGTGCTCGTTGGTCTATCAATTATTCATATGATTTTGAAACACATCCCTGTTGGTTTTTGAACACATTTTAAGTTGATATCTGAATTAATCATAAGTTGATTTTTGAATGCGTGCATAGTGTACGTGATGTCTGTGCCAGGGGAATCCACACTGCATTTAGAAATAAACTTTCCTGCAGACAAAAGAGGATCGGGCTATAGGAGCTGTGTGGGGGCAAAGCCGAACTGTGAATGCCAATCACTGTTTATATGGTTGGCTGGGTTTGCAAATGATTAGTGTTGTTATAGCTACTACCGAAAGCTATAGATTCAAACTACCTGAATGGAAATAAATGACTAACAGGAATAACAGGTAAGATAGATTACGTATTATCTTCTCGTTGTATCCTAGAAAATGAAATTTTGACAGAAAATTTTTGGCCAGACCACTACACTAGTAAGGGCCAGTTGTACAGCCTCCAGCTAACAGGTGCTTAAATTCTATTCTGGGAGTAGCGCGGAAAACGCATTGTACGAACATGTAATAACGCCTAACCAGTGAACAAACGCTGGGCAACTAAACCGGCGATTGTGGCAGGGTTAGTGAAGTTAACTGTAGAATAAGTTTTGACACTGGCAGGAATAGTTACAGAATTAGTGATGACAAGATTGTTTGTTAGAATGAGGAAGGAGAAGAAACGGGGACATCACACAAATTATAGAAGAATATCACAATTCCAAATTTATATAAAAATTTCGTACCACTAATTTCTGATTTCATGCTTGAGAAGCCAGTGTATGAATGAAATGTGAAACTATTTCCTAACATAAAGCTTTTTGCTTGTAATAGGCCTAACAGGCATTTGATATTGGTACTTCATGAATTATATTCTGTCGTGTCATAAAAATGACTATTTGTTTCAAAACAGTCTCATTTATTTGGTGTGTATTAGAACTACTGCAATATTAGACAGACCTGTTTCGTTTTATCAAGCACACAGTGACGAAATATACATAATGAGCTCGAGAAACCACACCAGTCTTGGGTATTATTTACATTAACAGCTTTTTCAGTATTAGACAATGACATTTCGTTTTTCCTTGTAGCAAAACGTTTGACGAACTTTAATGATGAGGTAATAGATTCTTTCTCAGAAAGGAAAGCACACCATGTAAAGCTGTAGCAAGATTAGAGAGAAAAATATGCAAGGACTTAAGGAATGAAGAAGGGTGTACTGTCTTGCTTGTCTCTCTTTTTTACTGGTTTTAAGTATCCTATATTTATGTCACACTAAACAGCAAGTCATTAGCTAATAGGCAATAAAGAGTGCAAATTTTCGGAAGAGTTCTTGTTCTCCTGGTTACAGATAATCCCATCCAGTATTAACTGTGAGTGCTTTTTTTTTAAACTGGCCAATTGGGAGCAGGAGAGGCACCACAGGACATTTTAATTTCCACTGTTCTAAATATAATTTGATGGCATCCATTACAAAATATACATGTTTGAATTCGACAGAGTGAAATACAGTGATATGTGATAGAAGAATGCTTTGTGAAGAGGCATGCCACTGCACTTTGGCAAACTTAAGATTCAATAACACATCTTACATTTCCTCTACGACACATGTTTTATGTGTCAGACTCTTCAAAAAGATGAGTATGACAAAATTAACATTTTTTTGACAAGTCGATTTAATTTTTGGCGTCGTACCTCAAATGCTGGAGGGAGTGGGAGGGGGGGGGGGGGGGGGGGCGGGTCACCACTATCTAGTACTGCCTCGGTTCGGAAATATCGTAGATCTGGGACGGATACATAGAACAGTCTGAGTTGTAG
This sequence comes from Schistocerca serialis cubense, assembly GCF_023864345.2. Lineage (NCBI taxonomy): Eukaryota > Metazoa > Arthropoda > Insecta > Orthoptera > Acrididae > Schistocerca > Schistocerca serialis. The sequence goes on along the minus strand of NC_064643.1, from coordinate 608,996,171 downwards.
TGGGGAGGTGGGTGTCTGTACGTGACCCATATTTATGTTTAGTGATTTTGCTGTTTCCTCTTTGTGTATTGCTCTCACGTCAAATGAAAACAAAATGGGTTTCTGTTGCTGGGAGCTGTAAAGTTAGCTAAAATACATTCACATAATTACAGAAGTCTAAAGTAAGTTATTAGTTTCAGGTTTTATTTTATTTCCAGCTTTCTGACGGTCAAGCATTAATCGCCTTGCAGAACAATGAAGTTATTTTTGTCAGTTCGCTGAAGAAATTTGGCTTTTATTTATTTTTTGCACTGATGCAGTCTATTTATTTGAACCAAAATGTTTAATTCAACACTATTGGCTAGTTTCATCTGTTTGGTGCATTTCAAACGCACATTTTCATCTTCTAGCACTTAGGGCATTATGCCATTATAAGAACCAAACATGAGATAACACAGTACTGGTATTCCAAGAAAATTTACATCCAAGTCTGGACATATGAATGTGCACTGTAAGCCAATTTACATATTTTAGTATGGTTCACGAAATTCCGATGCTCTTGGAATATTCTCTGATGACTTGTTTCTTTCATGACATAATGTAAGATCTTTTAATGTTTTACACTTACGAACATACGGGCTTCCTGTGTCATTGTAACTGCGCAAGTGCGGTGACACCTGTTATCCGGCACTCTGACAACTGCTGAAACGAACCTATTTCTAACACGTTGCGGGAAAATATTGTGAATGGTGGTTTGAAAGGGGTTACTTTCGAAGTAAATTTCCTTTTACCAAAGATGAACTATGTGCGAGAATGTATGATGAATTTCTTAAATCGCAGAGCGTTCGATTCTAGTTTAAAAATCAACTCGTTGAGGATGACCATGAGAAGAATTTCAAACCCAGATGATCAGACATTTATGTCGATATTAAAAATTTTACTGGCATATTTATGTGATGCATCTTAACGTGCAACACGCACAAAAAAGATCAACATTATACGTGAAAGTTTAGATTCTCTTGTGGCATATTAATCTTAGAGACCAATATTATACGTGGAAACTTTGCTTTTTGTGTAGCAACACTATGTATATTAATTTAAACCATTAACTTTTCCTATTTGTTGGCGCGTGCTACTGAACAGTGATGTTGGTACTGGCTGACTACATCACGTGTCCTATGTTCTGAATATCCGCCGCCATCAGCTGGCGAGATTACGTGACATGAACTATGACCGCCTTACAAAAGCGGATCACAATCTCGATTTCAGTGCTTTGGAAAGTAACATGTGATGTTTTGTGGAACTCAAATTTATACTTTTGTAATACGAAAATGTGGAGCGTCCATGTTGCTGCATATCACAGATCTTTCCAAAACGTGTGTTTTTCCCCCTAAGTTTTGTTTTGTGAAGTCGTGGAAATTCTATGCCGTTGTATCAAACCATAATGATTCAATAGATCGACAAGTTTCACAGTTTTGAAAGAAAGTATACTGTCACTTAACACGGAAAAAGTGTATTTTCACCCGGGACAAAGTGTATTTTTAACCGGGAAATCCGGGAATGTTTTTCCTTGTCAGTGTATAAACACTGATATATTTACAATAATTAGAACTAAAGTTAGCTATTACTGTCTGTTGGATTTATATGAATGAGAATTAAAGATTTCTACTTCTGAGTAACTAAGTTGTTGTTGTTGTGGTCTTCAGTCCTGAGACTGGTTTGATGCAGCTCTCCATGCTACTCTATCCTGTGCAAGCTTTTTCATCTCCCAGTACCTACTGCAACCTACATCCTTCTGAATCTGCTTAGTGTATTCATCTCTTGGTCTCCCTCTACGATTTTTACCCTCCACGCTGCCCTCCAATACTAAATTGGTGATCCCTTGATGCCTCAGAACATGTCCTACCAACCGATCCCTTCTTCTGGTCAAGTTGTGCCACAAACTTCTCTTCTCCCCAATCCTATTCAATACTTCCTCATTAGTTATGTGATCTACCCATCTAATCTTCAGCATTCATCTGTAGCACCACATTTCGAAAGCTTCTATTCTCTTCTTGTCCAAACTATTTATCGTCCATGTTTCACTTCCATACATGGCTACACTCCATACGAATACTTTCAGAAATGACTTCCTGACACTTAAATCAATACTGGATGTTAACAAATTTCTCTTCTTCAGAAACGCTTTCCTTGCCATTGCCAGCCTACATTTTATATCCTCTCTACTTCGACCATCATCAGTTATTTTGCTCCCCAAATAGCAAAACTCCTTTACTACTTTAAGTGTCTCATTTCCTAATCTAATTCCCTCAGCATCACCTGACTTAATTAGACTACATTCCATTATCCTTGTTTTGCTTTTGTTAATGTTCATCTTATATCCTCCTTTCAAGACACTGTCCATTCCATTCAACTGCTCTTCCAAGTCCTTTGCTGTCTCTGACAGAATTACAATGTCATCGGCGAACCTCAAAGTTTTTATTTCTTCTCCATGAATTTTAATACCTACTCCGAATTTTTCTTTTGTTTCCTTTACTGCTTGCTCAATATACAGATTGAACAACATCGGGGAGAGGCTACAACCCTGTCTTACTCCCTTCCCAACCACTGCTTCCCTTTCATGTCCCTCGACTCTTATAACTGCCATCTGGTTTCTGTACAAATTGTAAATAGCCTTTCGCTCCCTGTATTTTACCCCTGCCACCTTTAGAATTTGAAAGAGAGTATTCCAGTCAACATTGTCAAAAGCTTTCTCTAAGTCTACAAATGCTAGAAACGTAGGTTTGCCTTTCCTTAATCTTTCTTCTAAGATAAGTCGTAAGGTCAGTATTGCCTCACGTGTTCCAGTGTTTCTACGGAATCCAAACTGATCTTCCCCGAGGTTGGCTTCTACTAGTTTTTCCATTCGTCTGTAAAGAAGTTGTGTTAGTATTTTGCAGTTGTGACTTATTAAGCTGATAGTTCGGTAATTTTCACATCTGTCAACACCTGCTTTCTTTGGGATTGGAATTATTATATTCTTCTTGAAGTCTGAGGGTATTTCGCCTGTTTCAACTGCTCTTCCAAGTCCTTTGCTGTCTCTGACAGAATTACAATGTCATCGGCGAACCTCAAAGTTTTTATTTCTTCTCCATGAATTTTAATACCTACTCCGAATTTTTCTTTTGTTTCCTTTACTGCTTGCTCAATATACAGATTGAACAACATCGGGGAGAGGCTACAACCCTGTCTTACTCCCTTCCCAACCACTGCTTCCCTTTCATGTCCCTCGACTCTTATAGCTGCCATCTGGTTTCTGTACAAATTGTAAATAGCCTTTCGCTCCCTGTATTTTACCCCTGCCACCTTTAGAATTTGAAAGAGAGTATTCCAGTCAACATAACTAAGTAATAGAAGAAAATTCATTTGAATGAGATAATTTCTATTGAATTATGCTGGCTAGTTTGTCAAAATATGTAATTCTGTTTACTGGCTAGTTTGCCAAAATATGGAATTCTGTTTCCGTAACAATTTTTTCACTGAACCAGCTAATTGCTATGACTAAATTAGTGCAAAAGTTGCCAACTTGTTAGCTGCAGAAATGCTTTAGTTATTTACATGCTTGTTTCATCTACTCCATCAGAAAGTTAGTAATTGTAACAATATTATGAAAAGGCTAGTTGCTACTCACCATATAGTGGAGATGCTGAACAATTGGGCGTATGTTTACACGTAAACAATGGTAACAAAGTTTTAGATTACTGGTACTTTTTAATTGGTACAGTTTTCATATAACTAGTTGGCTCATTAACTCCTGATAGCCAAAGGAATGTAATAAATACCAAAATTAAGTTAGAAAAGCCTTGTGTCAGTTTTCAAAATCCTTGAACTGCACACATTTGATATAAATGGTCATAGCAAAAATATTTGCTAATAATAATAATAATAATAATAATAATAATAATAATAATAATAATAATTTTTTTGAGGTGGCAGGTGGGCGGGGTGGGGGGAACACAACAGGTGGAAGGAATCATCCTGCTATGCTCCAGAGTCACCATGTCACCATGTACAATGAACAACATGTAATCTGCAAATGCTACTGGTCCAATTATGTTATCACTGTCAGGTAACATCTGCACTATGGGCTCCAATGCCACATCCCAAAACTCTGGACCAAATTGATTCTTGCAGTCGGCCTGTTGTTACTGACTTCATTAATTCCTTTCCTGGTGATACTGAAATGCTCGTCTCCCACAGCAATGTTCTATCAGGCAGTTGTACAGCACCTTCGGGCACTCCAACTCTTTAAGGCAACCAAAGAAAGACGGCCACCATAGGTATAAAAAGTGCTAGTAGTATTGATCAACATTGCTAGAGCATACATATAATGGTTATTTCTTGCTCGTGAGATCACCTTATTATTGCCTCTTCAGTTGACTAGCTGCTTCAAAACCTGTACTGGTGAAGGCTTGTCCATGTAGCAGCCTAGATCTTGTAATCTGTTGCATAATAGTTTTTCAGATATTTTGCTAAAATCATTCAGAAGACAAATTGGTCTATTATTGAATACAGAGAAGTATCACTGCAGGTGTTGTCACTGACGATCCTCTTTCGACAATGTGGAAGTGGACGTAGCATTGGCTGGTGACTGGCACCAGGGGCAGTCAGGTGGTGTATGAGAACAAAGGGCGTGCTATCTTGGAATGTGGAATGCCTCACACAAGTAGCAGGCACAGTTAATAAGAAACAAACATCCAACTCTCTCTCTCTCTCTCTCTCTCTCTCTCTCTCTCTCCCCCTCCCCCCCTCCGTCACTCTCTCTCTCTCTCTCTCTCTCTCTCTCTCTCTCTCTCTCCCTCCCCCCTCCTTCACTCACTCTCTCTCTCTCTCTCTCTCTCTCTCTCTCTCTCTCTCTCCCCCCCCTCCCACCCTCCTTCACTCTCTCCCTTCCCTCCTCTGCCCCCACCTGTCCCCCCCACCATCCCTCCCTCACTCTCGTGCCCTCTCTCCCTCTTTTGCTCTCCCCCACCACTTTTGCTCTCCCCCACCACTTTTGCTCTCCCCCACCACTTTTGCTCTCCCCCACCACTTTTGCTCTCCCCCCACCACTTTGCTCTCCCCCCACCACTTTTGCTCTCCCCCCCACCACTTTTGCTCTCCCCCCACCACTTTTGCTCTCCCCCCCACCACTTTTGCTCTCCCCCCACCACTTTTGCTCTCCCCCCACCACTTTTGCTCTCCCCCCACCACTTTTGCTCTCCCCCCACCACTTTTGCTCTCCCCCCACCACTTTTGCTCTCCCCCCCACCACTTTTGCTCTCCCCCCACCACTTTTGCTCTCCCCCCACCACTTTTGCTCTCCCCCCACTACTTTTGCTCTCCCCCACCACTTTTGCTCTCCCCCCACCACTTTTGCTCTCCCCCCACCACTTTTGCTCTCCCCCACCACTTTTGCTCTCCCCCCACTACTTTTGCTCTCCCCCACTACTTTTGCTCTCCCCCACTACTTTTGCTCTCCCCCCACTACTTTTGCTCTCCCCCACCACTTTTGCTCTCCCCCACCACTTTTGCTCTCCCCCGACCCCCTCTTCTGCTCTCCCCCGACCCCCTCTTCTGCTCTCCCCCGACCCCCTCTTCTGCTCTCCCCCGACCCCCTCTTCTGCTCTCCCCCGACCCCCTCTTCTGCTCTCCCCCGACCCCCTCTTCTGCTCTCCCCCGACCCCCTCTTCTGCTCTCCCCCCCGACCCCCTCTTCTGCTCTCCCCCGGCCCTGTTCTTCTGCCCTCCCCTCCCCCACCCGACCCGCCTTATGGCCTCCCCTCCCCCACACGACCCCGCCTTATGCCCTCCCCTCCCCCACCTGACCCCGCCTTATGCCCTCCCCTCCCCCACCCGTTCCCGCCATATGCCCTCCCCTCCCCCACCCGATCCCGCCATATGCCCTCCCCTCCCCCACCCGATCCCGCCTTATGCCCTCCCCTCCCCCACCCGATCCCGCCTTATGCCCTCCCCTCCCCCACCCGATCCCGCCTTATGCCCTCCCCTCCCCCACCCGATCCCGCCTTATGCCCTCCCCTCCCCCACCCGACCCCGCCTTATGCCCTCCCCTAACCCACCCGACCCGGCATTATGCCCTCCCCTCCCCCACCCGACCCGGCATTATGCCCTCCCCTCCCCCACCCGACCCCGCCTTAAGCCCTCCCCTCCCCCACCCGACCCCGCCTTAAGCCCTCCTCTCCCCCACCCGACACCGCCATAAGCCCTCCTCTCCCCCACCCGACACCGCCATATGTCCTCACCTCCCCTCCCCCACCCGACACCGCCTTACGCCCTCCCCTCCCCACCCGACCCCGCCTTACGCCCTCCCCTCCCCACCCGACCCCGCCTTACGCCCTCCCATCAACCCACCCGACACCCTCTTCCGCCCTCCCCTCCCCCACCCGACCACGCCTTACGCCCTCCCATCCCCCACCCGACACCCTCTTCCGCCCTCCCCTCCCCCACCCGACACCCTCTTCCGCCCTCCCCTCCCCCACCCGACACCCTCTTCCGCCCTCCCCTCCCCCACCCGACACCCTCTTCCGCCCTCCCCTCCCCCACACGACACCCTCTTCCGCCCTCCCCTCCCCCACCCGACACCCTCTTCCGCCCTCCCCTCCCCCACCCGACACCCTCTTCCGCTCTCCCCTCCCCCACCCGACACCCTCTTCCGCCCTCCCCTCCCCCACCCGACACCCTCTTCCGCCCTCCCCTCCCCCACCCGACACCCTCTTCCGCCCTCCCCTCCCCCATCCGAAACCCTCTTCCGCCCTCCCCTCCCCCACCCGACACCCTCTTCCGCCCTCCCCATCTCCACCCGACACCCTCTTCCGCCCTCCCCATCCCCACCCGACACCCTCTTCCGCCCTCCCCATCCCCACCCGACACCGTCTTCCGCCCTCCCCATCCCCACCCGACACCCTCTTCCGCCCTCCCCATCCCCACCCGACACCCTCTTCCGCCCTCCCCATCCCCACCCGACACCCTCTTCCGCCCTCCCCATCCCCACCCGACACCCTCTTCCGCCCTCCCCATCCCCACCCGACACCCTCTTCCGCCCTCCCCATCCCCACCCGACACCCTCTTCCGCCCTCCCCATGCCCACCCGACACCCTCTTCCGCCCTCCCCATGCCCACCCGACACTCTCTTCCGCCCTCCCCATCCCCACCCGACACCACCTTCCGCCCTCCCCCTCACCCACCCGACACCACCTTCCGCCCTCCCCCTCACCCACCCGACACCACCTTCCGCTCCCCCCCCCTCACCCACCCGACACCCTCTTCTGCTCCCCCCCTCACCCACCCGACCACCTCTTCTGCTCCCCCCCTCACCCACCCGACCACCTCTTCTGCTCCCCCCTCACCCACCCGACCACCTCTTCTGCTCCCCCCCCCACCCGGCCCCCTTTTCTGCTGCCCCCTCCCCCACCCGGCCCCCTTTTCTGCTGCCCCCTCCCCCACCCAGCCCCCTTTTCTGCTGCCCCCTCCCCCACCCGGCCCCCTTTTCTGCTGCCCCCTCCCCCACCCGGCCCCCTCTTCTGCTGTCCCCTCCCCCACCCGGCCCCCTCTTCTGCTGCCCCCTCCCCCACCCGGCCCCCTCTTCTGTTCTCTCCCCCCCCACCCGACCCCCTCTTCTGGCCTCTCCCTCCCCACCCGACCCCCTCTTCTGGCCTCTCCCTCCCCACCCGACCCCCTCTGGCCTCTCCCTCCCCACCCGACCCCCTCTTCTGGTCTCTCCCTCCCCACCCGACCCCCTCTTCTGGTCTCTCCCTCCCCACCCGACCCCCTCTTCTGGTCTCTCCCTCCCCACCCGACCCCCTCTTCTGGTCTCTCCCTCCCCACCCGACCCCCACTTCTGGTCTCTCCCTCCCCACCCGACCCCCTCTTCTGGTCTCTCCCTCCCCACCCGACGCCCTCTTCTGCTCCCTCCCTCCCCCCCACCCGAGCCCGTCTACTGCACCCTCCCTCACCCCCACCCGAGCCCCTCTTCTGCTCTCTCTCCCCACCCCACCCGACCCCCTCTTCTGCTCTCTCTCCCCACCCCACCCGACCCCCTCTTCTGCTCTCTCTCCCCACCCCACCCGACCCCCTCTTCTGCTCTCTCTCCCCCCACCCCACCCGACCCCCTCTTCTGCTCTCTCTCCCCCCACCCCACCCGACCCCCTCTTCTGCTCTCTCTCCCCCCACCCCACCCGACCCCCTCTTCTGCTCTCTCTCCCCCCCCCGCCCAACCCGACCCCCTCTTCTGCTCTCTCTCCCCCCCCCCGCCCAACCCGACCCCCTCTTCTGCTCTCTCTCCCCCCCCCGCCCAACCCGACCCCCTCTTCTGCTCTCTCTCCCCCCCCGCCCAACCCGACCCCCTCTTCTGCTCTCTCTCTCCCCCCGCCCAACCCGACCCCCTCTTCTGCTCTCTCTCTCCCCCCGCCCAACCCGACCCCCTCTTCTGCTCTCTCTCTCCCCCCGCCCAACCCGACCCCCTCTTCTGCTCTCTCTCTCTCTCCCCCCCGCCCAACCCGACCCCCTCTTCTGCTCTCTCTCTCCCCCCGCCCAACCCGACCCCCTGTTCTGCTGCTCTCTCTCCCCCCCCGCCCAACCCGACCCCCTGTTCTGCTCTCTCTCCCCGCCCAACCCGACCCCCTGTTCTGCTCTCTCTCTCCCCGCCCCACCCGACCACCTGTTCTGCTCTCTCTCTCCCTGCCCCACCCGACCCCCTGCTCTGCTCTCTCTCTCCCCGCCCCACGCGACCCCCTGCTCTGCTCTCTCTCTCCCCGCCCCACGCGACCCCCTGCTCTGCTCTCTCTCTCCCCGCCCCACCCGACCCCCTGCTCTGCTCTCTCTCTCTCCCCGCCCCACCCGACCCCCTGCTCTGCTCTCTCTCTCTCTCCCCGCCCCACCCGACCCCCTGCTCTGCTCTCTCTCTCTCCCCCGCCCCACCCGACCCCCTGCTCTGCTCTCTCTCTCTCCCCGCCCCACCCGACCCCCTGCTCTGCTCTCTCTCTCTCCGCGCCCCACCCGACCCCCTGCTCTGCTCTCTCTCTCTCTCCGCGCCCCACCCGACCCCCTGCTCTGCTCTCTCTCTCTCCCCGCCCCACCCGACCCCCTGTTCTGCTCTCTCTCTCTCTCCCCGCCCCACCCGACCCCCCCTTCTCCTCTCTCTCTCCCCGCCCCACCCGACCCCCCCTTCTCCTCTCTCTCCCCCCTCCCCACCCGACCCCCCTTCTCCTCTCTCTCCCCCCCTCCCCACCCGACCCCCCTTCTCCTCTCTCTCCCCCCTCCCCACCCGACCCCCCTTCTCCTCTCTCTCCCCCCTCCCCACCCGACCCCCCTTCTCCTCTCTCTCCCCCCTCCCCACCCGACCCCCCTTCTCCTCTCTCTCCCCCCTCCCCACCCGACCCCCCCTTCTCCTCTCTCTCCCCCCTCCCCACCCGACCCCCCTTCTCCTCTCTCTCCCCCCTCCCCACCCGACCCCCCTTCTCCTCTCTCTCCCCCCTCCCCACCCGACCCCCCTTCTCCTCTCTCTCCCTCCTCCCCACCCGAACCCCCTTCTCCTCTCTCCCCCCCTCCCCACCCGAACCCCTCTTCTGCTCTCCCCCCCACCCGACCCCCTCTTCTGCTGTCCCCCTCCACCCGACCCCCCTCTTCTGCTGTCCCCCTCCCACCCGACCCCCTCTTCTGCTGTCCCCCTCCCACCCGACCCCCTCTTCTGCTGTCCCCCCCCACCCGACCCCCTCTTCTGCTGTCCCCCCCCCACCCGACCCCCTCTTCTGCTGTCCCCTCCCACCCGACCCCCTCTTCTGCTCTCTGCCCCCCACCCGACCCCCTCTTCTGCTCTCTGCCCCCCACCCGACCCCCTCTTCTGCTCTCTGCCCCCCACCCGACCCCCTCTTCTGCTCTCTGCCCCCCTCCCGACCCCCTCTTCTGCTCTCTGCCCCCCTCCCGACCCCCTCTTCTGCTCTCTGCCCCCCACCCGACCCCCTCTTCTGCTCTCTGCCTCCCCACCCGACCCCCTCTTCTGCTCTCTGCCTCCCCACCCGACCCCCTCTTCTGCTCTCTGCCTCCCCATCCGACCCCCTCTTCTGCTCTCTGCCCCCCCACCCGACCCCCTCTTCTGCTCTCTGCCCCCCCACCCGACCCCCTCTTCTGCTCTCTGCCCCCCCACCCGACCCCCTCTTCTGCTCTCTGCCCCCCCACACGACCCCTTCTTCTGCTCTCTGCCCCCCACACGACCCCCCCTTATGCTCTCTGCAAAATATGCTTTTTATATGCTAGTGTGATCATGGGCTGTGGTTGCTGATGGATGTAGCATGCTATAAATGGCTGAAGGGAAATTATTTTCTAGTGTGCTATGGTTAATAGTATCTTGGTTACTATTGAAATCTATTCTGTGTATAATAATGTATTTTGTTTAATCAGTTATGCTATTGTGTGATTTTATTTGAACTACTGTGCTATTCCAGCTATACAGCAATCATCAGTTTACCTGTAACAGTATATTTTATAAATTTTGGTATGTTTGTTGTATGACGTGTGAGTTACTTACAGATATGATTTGACATTCGTTTTCTAGTCCTGATTTTATCATTTATTACACAGCAGGCACGAAAGATTGCAAATCATTGACACTATTCAGTGTGTTTGTTACTGCTGTGGGAGTATACTAGTTGATTGGAATGTTATAGTGTGCCTGATGTTTCGTCAGGCTGTACAGTTTTTTGTCCTTGTTTTTAGTGTAAGTTAAAGGGTTTTCTGGTTTTACATAAAATGTAGTGTGTTCCTCATCCCCCTTGGGTGTGTTCTAGTATTAAGCTTACAGGAAAACATCAACTACTTGATCTAGTATTTTAAGTTCATGCTACCATCCAACTGTGATTCTCTCCCTCTTCCATCCAACCAATTCCGGGTCACCTTCTAGGATTTCTTTTTGGCAGATGAAAGGGCAGCCATACATAGTCTCAAAACAGATTGTGACTTAATCGTCATACCTGTAGACAAAGGCCCCATCATTGTCATTAAAAACTGCAATGACTACCTGGCAGATGGCCTCTGTCAATTGCCTGACTCCTCCACCTGTAAACGTTACCTGAGTGATCCCATCCCATAAGTCCAAAATAATCTCCAGTCCCTGCTTAAAGCCTTAGGCCCTTCACAGAATCCCTCCCCTCAATCTATTTCCATCGTCACCTTTACAACACTTTGCACATCCACCTTCTACGTGCTCCCCAAAATCCACAAATCCTCAAATTCCAAAAATCCAAGTGGCCCAATTGTAGCAGGTTACTGTGCTCCCATTGGAAAAAAAAAAAAAAGTTGGCCCTCATTGTCCAACACCTCCAGCCAATCACAGGAATCTAGTGTTCAATGTCAAAGATCTAAAGATCTCTCCCAACATCCTACAGACTCCAAATCCACTGTCTCATTTCTCCTACACCTTACTAACTTCACCCTAACTCACCAGTACTTCTTCTTTGAAGGGAAGTTACACAAACAAATCTGTGACACAGCTATGGGCACCCACACGGTACCCATCTTCGTGATCTGGACTCAGTGCCATGACACCCTATTGTCATTCTCTCACAACCTCAATACCTTCTCTGCTATTTGCTTCACCTTGTCCTCCTCAAACCAGTGTGTCAGCTTTCTGAACATCGACCTCCACTTCTCTGATGGCTCCATCCACAACTGTGTCCATATAAAGGCCACCAGCCATCAAGAGAACCTACATTTCAACGATTACCATCCCTTACACATAAAAAACCCTCCCGTTCAGCCTAGTCACCATGGGGGGATGGCATATCTGCAGTGATTTACTTGCCCAGTACGCTGAGGTTCCAACAAAAGCCTTCACAGACAGGCACTGTCCCACACACAGACCTATTCTGCAAAGCAGTTTCTCACATACCCACAATCCTCCACCACCCCTAAGAACCATTTACAGAGAAGCGGCCCTTTCGTTATCCAATTCCATCCTGGACTGGGACAACTGAACTGTATCCTTCATCAGGGCTTGATTATCTATCACCTTGCCCTGAAATGAGGGACATCCAATCCAAGATCCTTCCCACCCTTCCAAGAGTGATTTTCTATTATCCAACCAACCTCAACAAGATCCTAGTTCATCACTAGGACACTCACAATACCAATCCCTTGCTACAGGGATCACATCCCTTTGGAAGGCACAGGTGCAAGACCTTCCCAATCTGCTCACCCAGCACTTTCTATTCCAGTCCTATCCAATCAGAGCCCAGTGCACCTGTGAAAGCAGGCATGTCATATGCCAGCTCTGTTGCAATCATTGCACAGCTGTGTGGTATCACTACCAACCAGTTGTTCACTAGTTGTCCACAGCAAATCTGTGGCCAAGAGCAGAGTGGACCACTCTGTGATAAAATGTGCAGCTGAACATAACATGCTTGATTTCAGTGGTTGCTTCACAACCCAGACCATCTCCCCTCCCCTCTACCACCATCTTTTCCGAACTGTGCAGTTGGTAGTTATCCTTACAACACATTGCCCACTCCTGAAATCATCCCTACATCAACATACAGTAACCTACTGTACCCACACCCTCCACCCAACAGTTTCCACCCCCTCTTCCCCAGTCCTATCAGCTTCCATTCACATACCCTCATCCTCATTGGACACCTTTCTGCTAATGCATCCACCAGTCTTTTTCCACTGCCGTGGTCGCCTCCTTTTGCGCTCCCTGTTATTACACCCTCCTTCCCTCCCCTGCCCCATCCCCCTCAGCCTATCTGACACTGCATCTAGCAGCCTTGTCCTGCCACTTGGTTCTTGCGTGCTCCACCAGTCCACCAGGAAGTACTGATTCCTCTTCCCACGCCCTTACCCTGATATACATCCCACACCTCACTCCAGATTGCTGCTTCTGCTTAATGCATTACAGTTGCGTTGTGGACAGACAGGCTGGAGATAGTGGTCATGTGTACATGAGATGTGCTTGCTTGTGTGAATGTGTGGATTTTCCTTTTCTGTGGAAGGCTTTGTCTAAAAGGTCAGTTTGTAACAGTTTTTTTGTTGTACCTGTCTTCAACTCATTGTCTCACCTTTATAATGGGTAGCAATCTGTCCTTTTCATAGTATTGTTGATATTCCAACTTTGAGGTTTTATAGTTTTACTTTCAAAATTTTGTGCAATTACTGAGAAAATTTGAAAAGCTGCTATTATCTACTAATTAAGAAGTGTAATCTTATGTCAAAAGTTTAATACAATAAGTCAAGTATTATAGTTAGATACAGTGTGTTTGTCATGGTTCAGTGTAACTGACAGCATGCTATCACCCAGTCTTTATTTATCCAGTATTTGAAAATTAGAGCACTTGAGCAACTTCTGGCATCCTTTATACATAATTGCAAACTTTTTCTGCTTTCATCCTTAATGTCAAATATTTATTGCATTAACTCATTTGTCAAGTAACCATACATTTGAAGATGTCTTATACGTAGGGGTTTGATTCTTTAAAGAATCACATGTGTATTGGTTGTCTTCTGGTTGCTGGGATGAGAAACTACTTTGTAAAGTAGTTTTGGCCTTCTGTTTGTATGACATTAGTTTCTGATACATACAATTATACTCTGATGGGAAGACACACGTCCTTGTAGTCTTCTGGTAAGCATATTTTACTGATAGTCTTTTTAATATTGGGTGTAACAATACTTTGGTCATAGTGCAGCTTTTAATGTACATGGAGATTTTACATTTATTTTATTGTGGAATAGAAAAGTGTGGCACCTATTTTAAAGTTTTCAATATTTTTAGACTCCAGCTTAAACTACTTGTTTTTCTGTATTGTATATTTGCTGGTTCATCCACGTGTGTGTGTGTGTAGGGGGGGGGGGGAAGTGGTGAGTTTGGGGGGGGGGAGGGGAGAGCTGTTTTTGTACATATTTTAGTGAATGATTTATACAGGGTCAACCAGAGCTCCACCGTCAAACTTTCAGAGGTTGTACAGTGATACCTACTGAGTATTTTGGTACAATGGATGAATGGCCTCCAGTGGATTGTTACAGAGCAGTAATGTAATAATGATTTGTATGATGTTTTATGCATATTACTTTTGTTTCTGTGGGAATACATTCACAACAGTGAAAAATCCTGTAGTATACAATTATTCCAACAGAGAAGGATGTTGTTTCTTGTATAAATGCCAATGTACAAATGCAAAAGTATTGAGATGTGGTTGCTGTTGATGTGGAAACAGCTCAAAGTGGCATTCAGTGAATACATACATGAAGTGCACATCGGCCAACTCTTCGTCAGTAAACTTACCCACCGTACAGCTGTGTATCACTGTTAGTGCATAACACACACTGCCAAGAAACAAAATCCTAGACAGAACTGAGCAATACTGAATGTAGACCTCTTGATAACAAGTTAAAGGGGCGTTGCTTTGTCAGCAGCTTATACTGTGAGCGAATGGGATCAAGAACCACAGTGCATACCATCAAAATTCGTAACATTGTGCCCTATTTTCATTGCAATACAGTTACAAAGCTTATTTGGGACAAGAAACCAAATGTTTTGCAATAACGCTGTAAAGAGCCCCTGGATACCATGGATCCCTTACACCAAAATACTCAGAAGGTACCCCTGCGCAACCTGTGCCATTTTGTCAGAGTAGTACTGATTCACCCTGTACGTTAAAATGAATTTTAATCAGTCTTCTTTAATATTTTGAAACAGGTGCTAAAGACTCAGACAGGTACAGACACATGCAGTTCCACACCACTCTGTATAGTTTTCGCAGCTGTCCTTTATTTATGACTACAACTGATTGGCCCTGTAGTATTCTATTTCCTACCAATATTTAATTTTTTAGTTCACTTTGTTATGTAGGATTCTGTTTTCCATCAACATTAAATGTGTTAGTTTGGCCTCCAGTTCCATTGGCACTAACAGAAAATAAAATCCCAACGTAAAACAAAATTTTTTTGTTGTGTGTGTGTGTGTGTGTGTCAATTTTGTCAAAGTACGACTATCATTTTACATCTCAAATAAAGTGTCTTATGTTCTTGTGCATCAAAGAGGTTTATTTTATACATTTGTGAAATGCTTAAGTATGTGGTTTTATACCAAGATTATTGGTAATATGTCGAAAGGAAAATTTTGTGTTGGCTACAGGAAATTAAATTCAGATTTTTCAAAGTGAACTTTGTACCTATGAAGTTGAAACTTTCAAAATCATTTCAGTATGCAGTGACTCACATATGTTTTAATAGCATGTGAAAGGCTACATTTTGATTTTCTCTTTTTACTTTGTCTTTAGTGCATATTGTATTACTGTATAAATAATGGTAGATGTAAAGGTGATACCTCATTGTTAAGTTGAGGCATTGATGGTACATTGTAGTCATCTTGGACAATGTAGCAGTGGTATGTGTGCGCGTATGCATTCTGAAGAAGGCTGTGTCCCAAAGTTCAGCAATGTTTCCGTCATGTGTATGTGCCCACAATGTATTGTCAACTTTGACAGATTGTTACCCTTACTCCTTCCATCATTTATATTCCACCAAGGATTTTCTGTTAACATCACTTTGCTAGCCATCCCATGCAATATTCTTACCATTGTATCAGAACAAGGAAAACCATCAGTCCAACATGAATTTGTTATATTAGGTGTAATGTTTGTGAACAGGAATGCCAGGGGAAAATCTGTTCATTCGGAAACATAGAAGTTTAGCAACAGACAACTCGTGTGTTGAAAATATGAATTACACATGGGTCTTTGCCTGAAAAGTGAAGGTTTTGTTACATTAAAATGTCCCTGCTTGTACGACATCTTGCTGTTTAATCTCCCCAGACATCTTATATACACATAATAATATGTTTTGTGTGTTCTTTGGCAGTTAAATTTACATGTTAATTTAGCAGGTAATCTATTCAGCCACTACATCAAGCAGCAGGAGTACAAACCTGTATGGCAGCCTATACAGCCAGCTGATAGTGAATCTCAACCAGGTATGAGAGGTGGGCATCAAATGTGTATGGATCCTTTCACAGAGACAATATACCTGTTTGGGGGCTGGGATGGAAATCAAGATCTCAGTGACCTTTGGACATATCATGTTCCTTCACGCAAGTGGACATTAATTTCCAAAGACACTGAGGCAGAGGTATGTCTCCACCATTTTTGTGTTTCTGACGTTATTTAAATAAAATCTTATGAGTGTCCTAAAATTTCTATGAAATACAGCAAATGGGAAATTTAGTAAAACATTTGAGGCATTGGAAGTAAAGTAAAGTGGTCTCGTCTAATATAAAATATAGGACAAACTGGAGTATACGCACCATATTTGGACAGAAAGCACACCTCTCAATGCATTATGCATTTCAGTGCCAATTGCTTAATGATGCCATAACTCTTAATCCACATATCTGATGCAGATTCAGGGACTTCATAATTGCATTTTCTGCCAGTTGTTTCATACTAACCATAAACATGAGTGTCATTCGAATAGGACTAACATTGCATTTAGAAGGAGCAACAGTCAACTGAACCAAATGATGCCTAACCCAGATGCAAAGCTCTGCCACTCCAAAAAGGGAAATATCATTCTCTCTGCACAAACAGTTGGCAGTAAACAAGAATAGAAATAGACCATTTCTGGAACATCCACAGTTCACTTTCAAAACTCAGGCTAATACAATTGTTGGTGCTACACAGATACACTTAAAAGTTCAAAGTTCTCACAGTGAGGATTATCAATGTAAAATAGCAAATTTTTAAAATCACTTGAGACTGGAGAATAAGTGAGAGAAGTACCTGACAGTATTATGGTAAGGATAGTTGCTACTTTTCATATAGCGGAGATGATGAGTTGCAGACAGGCACAACAAAAAGGCTATTAAAGACACCGCTATCTGTCTTACTGACAGTTGGTTGAAATAGGAGCAAACAGTATCTAATTGTTAATGTTCCCACATTCATAAAATTGGTGTCATTTCATAAACTTCACAACTATTTATCAGAAAATTTTAAATTAGAATGAGACAGTTTTCATTTGATATTACCTCACTATATTGGAAGCCAAGAAAAAGTGAACACTGAGTAACTTGCTACAGTCAACATTATTTATACATTTACGCACATTGTAATAACAAAATTCTTTCAGTTAACTGACATTTTTGTTGCTCATCATTTGAGGAAAACAAATCCAGAACACCATAAGTTAATAGCCCAACAAAGTATCGCAATTTTAAAAAAAAAATAAAAAAAATAAAAAAAAAAAAAAATAAAAAAAAAATTATTCAAACTGTTTCAATTTGCTTCCTTGTTCATTACTTTTCCTGGCCACCTTTCATGACATTCCACCACCAGTCAAGTGACTTTCATACTCTCTTTTGTTCATCAATGGCCTGTTCCCTTATCGATTAATTGATATCTTCGGCTCAGTTGAGCTTGGGCATCACACAGTGCTGTACTTTAGTGAGGAAAGTGGGACTCATCTGGGTGCATCTTCTAAGTATGTCATCCCGTTTCAAGTTCTTTTCAGTAATGTGTATTTATAGTGGGAGCTTATTTTGATTCTGCTAAGGGTCATCATGACCATGCGTCCATAATATTACGTCTGTCAGTGAGAGAATTGAAGTTAAATTTTCACTACTCTTATTTCAATAATAGTAATTCTCTATTAGAAATAGTTGTATTTGCCATTGCAAAAGGGTATCTGGACAAACTGTATCCACCCACTCTGAACATAAATTCCAATCCATACCCTTTGGTTAAAACTTGAGCATTGCCCCTTTGGACATGAAACAGTGTCATCAATTGTATTGATTTTTTTGAAAAGCATCTTACAGCAAAATTAGTGCCACAAAACTTAACACTGTTTCCATTCAACAAGAAAAGCTGATTTGTGCGATGACCTTTTATACTTTTATATTGAAAGGAAAAGCAGCTAAATGTTTGAAGGTCTCTTTTTTTGTTCTTTTTTTTTTCTTTGTGTCCTCTGCATCCCTGTCCATGCCCTGTTGTATCACATCCAACAAATGTGTTTTGAATCAATTTTATATGAGTAGAAGTAAATGAATTACCTGTAATTACTGATGCTCTGAGCACTATGGTAAATAGCAAACATTTTGTTTTGGAATGCCTTACAAAACTGATGTGAATAGCTCAGTCACCATATGAAATTTTTTTATGCATCATGGCTACACTCAGTGGGCTCCAGAAATTAGCAAACAAGTTTTTGAAAAGTTGTGTAGCCACAACAGTCAGTTCTAATTGCCAGTAATTGGAAATTTGATTTGACTTTTATGATAGATGTAAGACATACACTCCTGGAAATGGAAAAAAGAACACATTGACACCGGTGTGTCAGACCCACCATACTTGCTCCGGACACTGCGAGAGGGCTGTACAAGCAATGATCACACGCACGGCACAGCGGACACACCAGGAACCGCGGTGTTGGCCGTCGAATGGCGCTAGCTGCGCAGCATTTGTGCACTGCCGCCGTCAGTGTCAGCCAGTTTGCCGTGGCATACGGAGCTCCATCGCAGTCTTTAACACTGGTAGCATGCCGCGACAGTGTGGACGTGAACCGTATGTGCAGTTGACGGACTTTGAGTGAGGGCGTATAGTGGGCATGCGGGAGGTCGGGTGGACGTACCGCCGAATTGCTCAACACGTGGGGCGTGAGATCTCCACAGTACATCGATGTTGTCGCCAGTGGTCGGCGGAAGGTGCACGTGCCCGTCGACCTGGGACCGGACCGCAGCGACGCACGGATGCATGCCAAGACCGTAGGATCCTACGCAGTGCCGTAGGGGACCGCACCGCCACTTCCCAGCAAATTAGGGACACTGTTGCTCCTGGGGTATCGGCGAGGACCATTCGCAACCGTCTCCATGAAGCTGGGCTACGGTCCCGCACACCGTTAGGCCGTCTTCCGCTCACGCCCCAACATCGTGCAGCCCGCCTCCAGTGGTGTCGCGACAGGCGTGAATGGAGGGACGAATGGAGACGTGTCGTCTTCAGCGATGAGAGTCGCTTCTGCCTTGGTGCCAATGATGGTCGTATGCGTGTTTGGCGCCGTGCAGGTGAGCGCCACAATCAGGACTGCATACGACCGAGGCACACAGGGCCAACACCCGGCATCATGGTGTGGGGAGCGATCTCCTACACTGGCCGTACACCACTGGTGATCGTCGAGGGGACACTGAATAGTGCACGGTACATCCAAACCGTCATCGAACCCATCGTTCTACCATTCCTAGACCGGCAAGGGAACTTGCTGTTCCAACAGGACAATGCACGTCCGCATGTATCCCGTGCCACCCAACGTGCTCTAGAAGGTGTAAGTCAACTACCCTGGCCAGCAAGATCTCCGGATCTGTCCCCCATTGAGCATGTTTGGGACTGGATGAAGCGTCGTCTCACGCGGTCTGCACGTCCAGCACGAACGCTGGTCCACCTGAGGCGCCAGGTGGAAATGGCATGGCAAGCCGTTCCACAGGACTACATCCAGCACCTCTACGATCGTCTCCATGGGAGAATAGCAGCCTGCATTGCTGCGAAAGGTGGATATACACTGTACTAGTGCCGACATTGTGCATGCTCTGTTGCCTGTGTCTATGTACCTGTGGTTCTGTCAGTGTGATCATGTGATGTATCTGACCCCAGGAATGTGTCAATAAAGTTTCCCCTTCCTGGGACAATGAATTCACGGTGTTCTTATTTCAATTTCCAGGAGTGTAGTATGGCAGAACAGTATTAAAACTTCTGAAACACTATCTTTTCCATATTTGTAAGTTTTTGTGGTCAAATTACTAAACATTTTTTGCTTAAGCCTTGGCCTTTACGAGGACATGGTGAAAAGCAATGCTTATGAATTTTTTATGTGGAAACTCTAAAGCTTTTTAAATAAAACATTTTTTATTAACATTCTACATCTTCGTCTTTACGTCTGCACATATGCATCCCTCTTCTGCTAGAGGGCTCCAAATCGTAACTTGTAACATGATAGTGTGTAACATAATTATGTCGGTGCATGGGAAACAGCATGCTGTAATAGGGTTTCGAATTCGAAGAGATTGTCCACACATGGAGCACTCTCTCCTTCGGCATGACACTGCAAGACCACACACATGCACTGTGACATCTGCAACGATTTTGATGCCTCGAGTCCACTGTCATCAATCATCCTCCATACAATCCCAACTTCATCCCATGTAGTTTTCATCTGTTTCCTAAACTTGAACACTTTGAAGCACTTCGCTTTGATAGTGCTGAAGCAGTGCAAGCAGAGACGAGGTTGTGGCTCTGTCAACAAAGTTAAACAATGGAAAATCCAGGATGGAATGTGACAATATTAAAAGAATGGTTGCTACTCACCGTATAGCAGAGATAGCCACAACAAAAAGACTGTCAGAATGTGCTGTGAATAAGCATTTCCGCTATATGGCAAGTAGCAACTAATATTGTCAACAATGTTAAATGTTCTACAGTGATGGTATCACCAAATTGGTCTCTCATTGGGAGCAATGTGAGTGACGCCAGGGTGGCATTCTCATTTTTTGAGTCGATCAGTCCTCTGACTCCCCCCAGGGGGTCCACAACTCTTTTGTGGACACGTGCGTAGCGAGCACGGGACCCCGAGCTAATGTGGCCCTCCTTCCCTTTCCGGGCTGCATACCTTCCCTTCCCTTTCCGCATCCCTCCCCGTCCCCCATCTTCGCCCCCCCACCTCACCACTGTCTCTTTCCTTCCTTTCTCCCCCTCTGGGAGTATGGTTTGTGCCTACGTCCGGAGACGGACGCTCGAAACTGTTCCAACTTCCTTGCTCTTACACTTGCCAGTCCTCGTCCTTCCTCTGTCCTTCTCTTTTCCTTCCCTCTTCTCCTTGCCCTTTTCTCCGCTACGGCGTTTGAGACCCCCTCTTCTTTCCTTTCCCTTTCTCTTCTTTCCTCCCTGTGCGTGTCTGAAGGCCGACCCACGCACTTCCATGCGTAGCCGGTGACGGGGTAACGCGTAATTCCCCGCCCCGGGTAGACAGGTAGGACACGTACGTACCCCCTGGTAACGGCCAGGCCCAGGGAGGGGTGATTACCCGAGCTGATACCTTCCGAAAGTGCCGATTGGTCCCTCCGTCCGTTTGTCGGGAGGTGTGACCTGAGGTGTGAACAATCACCTAAGGCGGGTGTGCCCTCGGCGAGGGCCCCCACAAGGGAGGAGCGCGCCATCGGAGACGCCGGTAATCATGGGGGATTCTTCCGCAATGGTTTCCTCACCTTCCACTATGTCTGCTAACAAACGTAAGTTCACTGAGTCTCAGCCACAGACTGTTCTTCCATCGTTGCCACAGTTCCTTGTTGTTTCTCGGTCTGACGAAGGTCACGACTTTTCCACGGTCAACCCTTTCATTATACAGAAAGGTGTCGACGCAATTGCGGGTCCTGTAAAGTCTTGTTCCAGATTACGGAATGGCACCCTGTTGTTAGAAACACACAGTGCCCTCCAGGCTCAAAAATTGCTGCGTACTTCTCTGCTCCACACCTTCCCTGTCCGGGTGGAACCGCACCGTACCTTAAATTCCTCGCGTGGAGTCGTTTATACGCGCTCCCTCGATGGATTGTCTGACGAAGAAATTCAGCATTACCTGTCTGACCAGGGCGTCACAGCTGTTCATCGGGTTATGAAAAGGGTTGATTCGAACATCATTCCAACCCGCACTGTCTTTTTGACATTTGACAAAGTTCAACTCCCATCAAAAATCAAAGCAGGCTATGAGATAATTTCCGTTCGCCCTTATGTCCCAAACCCTACGCGTTGCTATCGATGTCAGCGGTTCAATCATACCAGCCAGTCCTGTTCCAATCCGGCCAAATGTGTTACTTGTGGCAAGGATGCCCATGAGGGTGCTTGTCCACCTCCATCCCCTCGCTGCATAAACTGTATGGGTGACCACGCTGCCTCCTCTCGAGATTGCCCCGTTTTTAAGGATGAAAAGCTCATCCAGGAAATAAGAGTGAAGGAAAAGGTGTCGACCTTTGCTGCTCGAAAGTTACTCGCCAGTCGACAGCCCACCGTGCCTCAGAAAGGTAAATACAGCGCTGTCCTTGCTTCTCCTCGACCAACAAAGGAGGCGGCCACGCAGACTTGCGACTTCACCTTTAGTACCACGGTCGTCAGATCGGCCAGTGCAAAGATCGCCCGTTCAACCTCACCCCTTTCGCCTGCCCACTCTATGGCTCACCCTTCATCGGGTTCTGTTAAATCTCGAGCCCAAAAGTCAGACGCCAAGTCTTCCAAAAAAGAACATTCTCGTGAAGAGTTTTTACGTACCGCAACTTCACAACCATCGGTTCCTCCTTCATCTAAACATCATACTTCTAAGAAGGCTACGAAGAAACACAGTTCCTCTCCTTCTCCGCCAAGGCGTGTCCCATCTACAGCACCACCTGGCGGAAATCGCCCTCGGCCATCTTCTGTGTCGCCGAGGCGCACTGCTGGTGGCCGGTCAACTGGCCGATCGTTGGTGGCAGGAGCTGCTCCTGACCAACCTATGGATCAGGATCTTCTGCCTTCGACTGAATGCCATTCCATGCTGTCGGTCGCAAGCTCTGAGCAGTCGTTGAGTTGACAGCACCCTTGGTCACGTTCCTCCATTTTCTGTTCACCCTATGTCCATTATCCACTGGAATATCCGCGGCATTCGCGCCAATCGGGAGGAATTGTCGATCCTTTTACGATCCTACTCGCCGGTCATCTTCTGTCTTCAGGAAACAAAGCTGCGCCCCATGACCGCTTTGTTCTCCCTCATTTTCAGTCCGTCCGATATGACCTCCCCTCTGTTGAAGGCACTCCAGCCCATGGAGGACTCATGATTCTGCTCCATGATACTCTCCATTATCACCCAATCCCCTTAAACACTTCCTTCCAAGCTGTCGCCGTCCGTCTTTCCCTTTCTGGATACACGTTCTCTCTTTGTACGGTATACATTCCATCGTCTACACCAATGGCACGAGCTGATCTCCTTCATCTTCTTGATCAGCTTCCACCCCCCTATTTGTTGGTTGGGGACTTCAATGCCCACCACCCGCTTTGGGGATCTCCACACCCTTGTCCACGTGGCTCACTGTTGCTAGACGTCTTCCACCAAGCGGATCTAGTCTGCCTCAACACTGGGGTCCCCACATTTTTGTCTGCCTCCACGGCAAATTTATCTCATTTGGACCTTGCGGTCGGTACTGTTCCGCTAGCTCGGCGCTTCGAATGGTTCGCCCTTGATGATACACACTCGAGTGACCACTTTCCATGTGTTCTTCGACTGCAGCCTCAACTGCCATATATGCGCTCGCGTCGCTGGAAGTTTGCGCAAGCCGATTGGACACTTTTTTCGTCTCTAGCGACATTCGATGACCGTCGCTTTCCCAGCGTCGACGATGAGGTCACACATTTTACCGACGTTATTCTCACAGCTGCGGAACGTTCAATACCACGCACCTCCGAATTGCCCCGGCGCCCTCCAGTTCCTTGGTGGAACGAGGCATGCCGTGACGCAATACGTGAGCGGCGACGTGCTCTTCGCATTTTCCGTCACCATCCAACTTTGGCCAACTGTATCCGATATAAGCAGCTCCGTGCGCGATGCCGTCGCGTCATCCGCGATAGCAAGAAGGCAAGCTGGAAATACTTTATTAGCTCATTTAACACCTTCACTCCCTCCTCGGAAGTTTGGAGTCGGCTTCGATGGTTCTCAGGCGCGCCTAGTTTCTCCCAGGTCTCTGGGCTCACTGTCGCGCATGATACCTTAGTGGACCCCGTCGCAATTTCTAACTCATTGGGTCAGCACTTTGCTGAGATTTCGAGCTCTTCAAATTACCCGCCAGCGTTTCTCCCGAAGAAACGTGCAGCGGAAGTGCGACATCTTGCTTTCTCCTCTCAAAATCGCGAAAGCTACAATACTGTTTTCTCCATGCGCGAACTCCAACATGCACTCTCTTCTTCTCGCTCCTCCGCCCCAGGACCGGATGGTATCCATGTCCAAATGTTGCTGCATTTATCAACCCATAGCCTGCGTTACCTCCTTCGCCTTTATAATCGAATTTGGACCGACAGTATCTTTCCCAGGCGATGGCGGGAAGCTATTGTCGTTCCCGTTCCGAAACCTGGAAAGGACAAACATCTCCCCTCTAGCTATCGCCCCATTTCTCTCACGAGTAGTGTCTGTAAGGTTTTGGAGCGTATGGTGAATTACCGTTTAGCTTGGTGGCTGGAGTCCCGCAGTCTTTTAACACCAGCCCAATGCGGATTCCGAAAGCATCGTTCTGCCGTTGACCATCTTGTTGCTCTCTCCACTTATATCATGAACAATTTTCTCCGGAAACGCCAAACGGTAGCAATATTTTTTGATCTGGAGAGAGCATACGATACCTGTTGGAGGACAGGCATTCTCCGCACACTGTTCTCTTGGGGCTTTCGAGGCCGGCTGCCCCTTTTTCTTCGCGAATTTATGGCAGAGCGCACATTTAGGGTGCGGGTGAACACTACTCTCTCCCGTACTTTCTCCCAAGAAAACGGGGTACCCCAGGGCTCCGTGCTGAGTGTTGTACTGTTTGCCATCGCCATTAATCCAATTATGGATTGTCTCCTTCCTGATGTCTCGGGCTCCCTCTTTGTGGACGATTTTGCGATCTACTACAGCTCTCAACGGACCAGCCTTCTTGAAAGACGTCTTCAAGGATGTCTCGATCGCCTCCACTCGTGGAGCATCGAAACCGGCTTCCGTTTCTCACCCAGTAAGACCGTTTGTGTAAATTTTTGGCGACGTAAGGAGTTTCTTCCGCCCTCCTTACATCTAGGCCCTGTCAACCTTCCGTTTTCCGACGTCGCTAAATTCTTGGGTCTTATGTTTGACAGAAAACTGTGCTGGTCCTCCCACGTTTCCTATCTTTCGGCTCGCTGTCTGCGTTCGCTTAACGCCCTCCGTGTCCTGAATGGTACCTCTTGGGGAGCGGACCGAGTGGTCCTTCTCCGCCTCTATCGCGCCTTAGTGCGCTCGAAATTGGATTATGGAAGCATAGTCTACTCCTCTGCTCGGCCGTCTATTCTTCGGCGTCTCGACTCTATCCACCACCGTGGATTACGTTTAGTGTCTGGTGCTTTTTACACCAGCCCTGTGGAAAGCCTTTATGCTGAGACTGCTGAACCTCCGCTGTCCAATCGGCGGGCAGTCCTTCTGAGTCGTTATGCTAGCCATCTGTCTTCCATGCCTGCTAATCCAGCGCATGACCTTTTTTTCGACGCCTCCTTTGATGTCGGGTATGCAGGCCGCTCCTCCTCCCTACTACCCCCGGGAGTCCGCTTCCGTCAACTGCTCCATTCTCTTTCCTTCCGCTTTCCTAAAACCTTCTTGACAACTTGGGGTACAGCACCGCCTTGGCTCCGTCCCCGGATCAACTTGCTCAGAGACCTATGTCAATTTCCCAAGGATGGTACCCCTACACTTGTTTACCGTCGGGCATTTGCTGCTCTATGTGCACAAATGACGGATGCCACATTTATTTACACCGATGGCTCGAAAACATCGTTAGGTGTAGGGAGTGCCTATATTGTTGGCGACACCCCAAATAACTTTCGGCTTCCCGACCGGTGTTCGGTTTATACTGCGGAGCTTTACGCTGTTCTCCAGGCTGTCCACTACATCCGCCGCCATCAGCGGATACAGTACGTAATCTGCTCAGATTCTCTCAGCTCTCTCCTAAGTCTCCAAGCTCTTTACCCTGTGCACCCTCTGGTCCACCGGATTCAGGACTGTCTGCGCTTGCTCCACCTGGGGGGCGTCTCAGTGGCGTTCCTCTGGCTCCCGGGACACGCTGGTATCTGTGGAAATGAGGCGGCCGATATAGCGGCCAAGGCTGCAGTCTCTCTTCCTCGGCCAGCTATTCAGTCTCTTCCGTTTACCGATCTACGGAGCGTTTTATGCCGCCAAGCTGCTCATTTATGGCATGCGCATTGGTCAACACTTCCCCACCATAAATTGCGGGAAGTGAAAGCCCTTCCTTGCGCTTGGACCTCTTCCTCCCGAACGCGTCGTCGGGAGGAGGTAATTTTAGCTCGACTCCGGATAGGGCACTGTCTTTTTAGTCATCGACATCTTTTAAGCGGTGATCCTCCCCCACTCTGTCCCCACTGCTCTCAGCTGTGGACGGTCAGACACCTTTTAATTGAATGCCCCTATTTTAATCCGTTACGCTCCCGTCTACAGCTATCGCCTGATCTATCGTCGATTTTAGCAGATGACACGCGCTCAGCTGACCGCGTTCTACAGTTTATTAGTGACAGTGAAATGACGTCAGTCATTTGAAGCTTTTTTTTGGGGGACAACCAACCCCTTTCTATGGTGGATTTTTAAGCATTCCTTCTGCCTTTAGTTAATCAAATTTTATGATTTTGTTCCCATTGCTGCTGATTTTAAATTTCGTTTTTTTCCTGTTTTCTATGTCACGGGCTGGGCGCTAATGACCATAGAAGTTTTGCGCCCTAAAACCACAAACAAAAAAAAAAAAAAAAAAAAAAAAAAGTCCTCTGACTGGTTTGTTGTGGCCTGCCACAAATTCCACTCATGTGCATACCTCTTCCCTCTCGACTCCTGTATCTTCTTCTCCACCTCTCCCCTTTCTCCTCTGCATTTGACAGACAAATTCACTTTGCGCTCTTAATGTTACCACCCATGCTTTTAATTTCTCTGAAGGTTATTTTGACTTTTTTATTTGCTTAGTCAATACTTCTGACAATCATTTCTTTTCTGATTTCTTCACATTGTTCGTGCAGCCACTTTACCATAGCTTCCCTGCATTACCTATTTATTTCAATCTTAAGTTGCTTGTATTTCTTTATTCGTAAATTTTCTTGAACATTTTTGTACTTCATTTTTTTGATGATCAATTGAAATATTTCTTCTGTTACTACTGGTTTCTTCGCGGTTTCTTCCTTGTACCTATGTTTTTCTTTCCATCTTCTGTGATTGTCCTTTTTAGATATTTCCATTCTTCTTAAAAAAAAATGCCTACTGAGTTAATCATTATTTCGGTGTCTAAAGCCACAGAGAACTTCATTCCTTAGTACTTCCGTGTCCCACTTCTTTGTGCTGTGGTTCTTCCTAACTAGTATCTTAATTTTCAACCTACTCTTCAAAATTGTGTTGCAAAATAAATATGAAAACATGAATGATAAAGATGTAGAATGCTGGTAATGTTTGATTTATTTAAAAACTTCAGGAGTTTCCATATAAAAAATGTATGGGTATTATTATTCTGTATGCCCCACATTTTCTTCTAGTGAATGCAGAATTGATTAGAAACTGCAAGTGACTTATAGAATCCTGTGATCTTATCTTTACATTTTCTGATAGTAGCACTGTGCCTTATGTGTAGGGAGGACCCAGTGCAAGATCGTGTCATAAGGTGTGCCTGGATCCAGAACAACGCCAAATATTTACACTGGGAAGGTACTTAGATACACACTATAGGACTCCAGAAAATCTGAAGGTATGGTTCAGCTTATATTGAAATAATGATGAATGAACAGTTTTCATATTATCTGTTTTGTTTTCATTAAATATTGCCAAAATAGTTCACTGTAATAAAATGAAGTGTGTAGTTGTATACAGTAGTAGTAAAAGAGTATACTTCTACACTGAAGAGCCAAAAAAACACATATACCTGCCCAACATCGTGAAGGCCGCCCACCGCCTGGGTGAGCTCACAGAAGTGCCACAAAATGATGTGGCATGGACTCGACTAATGTCTGACGTAGTGCTGGAGGAAATTGACACCATGAATCATGCAGGACTGTACATAAATCCACAAGAGTATGAGGGGGTGGAGATCTCTTGAGAACAGTATGTTGCAAGGCATCCCAGATACGCTCAAAAATTTCATGTTTGGGCAGTGTGGTTGCCAGTGGAAATTTTTAAGCTCAGAAGAGTGTTCCCAGAGCCACTCTGTAGCGATTTTGGATGTGTGGAGTGTCTCATTGTCCTGCTGGAATTGCCCGAGTCGTCCGAATGTACAGCGGACATGAAAGGACGCAGGTGATCAGACAGGATGCTTACATACATGTCACCTTTCAGAGTCGTATATAGACATATAGGTCCCATACACTCCAACTGCACATGCCCGACACCATTGCGGACCCTACACCAGCTTGAACAGTCCCCTTCATGTCCATCCATTCGATACAATTTGAAACAAGACTCGTCCGACCAGGCAACGTATTTCCAGTCATCAACAGTCCAATGTTGGCGTTGACAGGCCCAGGCAAGACGTAAAGCTTTGTGTGTTGCAGGCAGCAATCAGTTCAAAGGCCCATATCAACTATATTTGTTGAACGGTTTGCATGCTGACATGTGTTGATGGCCTAGCATTGAAATCTGCAGCAATCTGCAGAAGGGTTGCACTTCAGTCACGTTGAATTATTCTCTTCAGTCGTCGTTGGTCCCATCCTTGCAGGATCTTTTTCTGGCCGCAGCGATGTCAGAGATTTGATGTTTTACTGGATTCCTGATATTCATGGTACACTTGTGAAATTGTCATATGAGAAAATCATTGATGCCTCAGGTATGCTGTGTCTGATCGCTTGTGTGCTGACTATAACACCAGTTTCAAACCCACTTAAATCTTGATAACCTGCCAATGTAGCAGCAGCAACCAATCTAACAACTGCACCAGACACTTGATGTCATATATAGGCATTGCTGACTGTAGCACCATATTCTGCCTGTTTCCATATCTCTGTATTTGAATACACACACCTATAACAATTTCTTTGGTGCTTCAGTGTGGGTAACCTGTTGTTGTTGTTGTTGTTGTTGTTGTTGTGGTCTTCAGTCCTGAGACTGGTTTGATGCAGCTCTCCATGCTACTCTATCCTGTGCAAGCCTCTTCATCTCTCAGTACCTACTGCAGCCTACATCCTTCTGAATCTGCTTAGTGTATTCATCTCTTGGTCTCCCTCTACGATTTTTACCATCCACGCTGCCCTCCAATACTAAATTGATGATCCCTCGATGTCTCAGAACATGTCCTACCAACCGATCCCTTCTTCTAGTCAAGTTGTGCCACATGCTCCTCCCCAATTCTATTCAACACCTCCTCATTAGTTATGTGATCTACCCATCTAATCTTCAGCATTCTTCTGTAGCACCACATTTCGAAAGCTTCTATTCTCTTTTTGTCTAAACTATTTATCGTGCACATTTCACTCCCATACATGGCTACACTCCATACAAATACTTTCAGAAACGACTTCCTGACATTTAAATCTATACTTGATGTTAACAAATTTTTCTTCTTCAGAAACGCTTAACTTGCCATTGCCAGTCTACATTTTATATCATCTCTACTTCAACCATCATTAGTTATTTTGCTCCCCAAATAGGAAAACTCCTTTACTACTTTAAGTGTCTCATTTCCTAATCTGATTCCCTCAGCATCACCCGACTTAATTCGACTACATTCCATTATCCTCGTTTTGCTTTTGTTGATGTTCATCTTATATCCTCCTTTCAAGACACTGTCCATTCCGTTCAACTGCTCTTCCAAGTCCTTTGCTGTCTCTGAAAGAATTACAATGTCATTGGCGAACCTCAAAGTTTTTATTTCTTCTCCATGATTTTAATTCTTACTTCGAATTTTTCTTTTGTTTCCTTTACTGCTTGCTCAATATACAGATTGAATAACATCAGGGATAGGCTATAACCCTGTCTCCTCCCTTCCCAACCACTGCTTCCCTTTCATACCCCTCATCTCTAATAACTGCCATCTGCTTTCTGTACAAATTGTAAATAGCCTTTTACTCCCTGTATTTTACCCCTGCCACCTTGAGAATTTGAAACAGAGTATTCCAGTCAACATTGTCAAAAGCTTTCTCTAAATCTACAAATGCTAGAAACCTAGGTTTGCCTTTCCTGAATCTTTCTTCTAAGATAAGTCGTAGGGTCAGTATTGCCTCACTTGTTCCAACATTTCTACGGAATCCAAACTGATCTTCCCCGAGGTTGACTTCTGTCAGTTTTTTCATTCGTCGGTAAAGAATTTGCGTTAGTATTTTGCAGCTGTGACTTATTAAACTGATTGTTCGGTAATTTTCACATCTATCAACACCTGCTTTCTTTGGGATTGGAATTATTATATTATTCTTGAAGCCTGAGGGTATTTCGCCTGTCTCATAAATCTTGCTCACCAGATCGTAGAGTTTTGTCAGGACTGGCTCTCCCAAGGCTGTCAGTAGTTCTAATGGAATGTTGTCTACTCCCAGCATCTTGTTTCGACTGAGGTCTTTCAGTGCTCTGTCAAACTCTTCACACAGTATCATATCTCCTATTTCATCTTCATCTCCATGCTCTTCCATTTCTATAATATTGTCCTAAAGAACATCGCCCTTGTATAGACCCTCTATATACCCCTTACACCTTTGTGCTTTCCCTTCTTTGCTTAGAAATGGGTTTCCATCTGACCTCTTGATATTCATGCAAGTGGTTCTCTTATCTCCAAAGGTCTCTCTAATTTTCCTGTAGGCAGTATCTATCTTACCCCTAGTGAGATAACCCTCTACATCGTTACATTTGTCCTCTAGCCATCCCTGCTTAGCCATTTTGCACTTCCTGTCAATATCATTTTTGATACGTTTGTATTCCTTTTTGCCTGCTTCATTTACTGCATTTTTATATTTTCTTCTTTCATCAATTATATTCAATATTTCTTCTGTTACCCAAGGGTTTCTACTAGCCCTCGTCTTTTTACGTATTTGATCCTCTGCTGCCTTCACTATTTCATCCCTCAAAGCTACCCATTCTTCTTCTACTGTGTTTCTTTCCCCCATTCTTGTCAGTTGTTCCCTTATGCTCTCCCTGAAACTCTGTACAACCTCTGGTTTAGTTAGTTTATCCAGGTCCCATCTCCTTAAATTCCCACCTTTTTGCAGTTTCAGGTTAGTAAAATTGCCCTTTTCGGTGTTGTAAATATTTATTTGAGCGCATTTTTATTTATTTATTTATTTGTTTTTTGTGGAAGAGCTCATTGTATGTAAATTGTACATCTGCATCTACATCTACATCGACATATATACACTGCAAGTCCTGTAAGGTGCACAGTGGAGAGTGCTTTGTGCCACCACTAGTGATTTCTTTTCGTGTTTCACTCTCAGATGAGGAAAGGGAAAAATGGCTGCCTGTATGCCTCCATGCGAGTCCTAATTTCTCTTATCTTGTCTTTGTTAACTTTATGCAAAATGTGTGTTGGTGGCAGTGGAATTGTTCTGCAGTCAGCTACTAATGGTGATTTTCCAAATTTTTTGAATGGTGTTTTGCGAAAAGTGCATTGTCTTCTCTCAAGGGATTCCCATGTGATTTCACCTTAACACTGGCATATTGATTGAACCTGTCGGTAACAAATCTAGTAACATGCCTCTAAATATCATTTTGATGTTGTGCGTAATACAACTTGGTGGGGGTTCCAAACAGTTGAGCATACTTAAGAACAGTGTGCACCAGTGTTTCATGTGTGGTCTTCATAGATGAGCTATATTTTCCTAAAATTGTATCAATGAACCCAAGTCAACCAGTCACTTTCCCTACTACTGACCGTAAGTGCTTCTTTCATTTCATATTATTGTTCAAGGTTACGCGTAGGTATTTAATCAACATGTCAGTGTCAAACAGCACACAGCCTATGCTGTATTTGAACATCACAGGTCTGCTTTTCTTATTCATCTGCATCAATTTAATGATTTCTACATTTAGATCAATCTCCCATTCATCACACTAATTAGAAAGTAGTAGAACAACAGTACAGAAAAACAGGGCCTTCTTCAATAAATAAATTTACTAGTATCAAACTTATACCTTAATTTGAGGAAAGAATTTCTATGAATATATGATTGGAGCACAACATTGTATAGCAGTGAATGGTGGAGTCTGGAGAAACAGGAAAAGAGGAGAACTAAAGCATTTCAGGTGTGGTATTTCAGAAGGATGCTGAAAAGTAAGTAGTGTGATAAGGTAAGGGGAGAGAACATTCTCTGCAGAATTGCAGAGGAAAGAAATATGTGGAAAGCACAAAAGAAGGGACGGGATGATAGGACGTGTGTTAAGATGTTAGGGAATAGGTCCTGTGGTTCTAGAGGAAGCCACACTGGGAGAAAACTGCAGGGGAAGACAGAGACTGGAATATATCCATCAAATAATGAGGATGTAGGTTTCTAGTTACCTAGAGATGAAAAGGTTAACTCAGGAAAAGAATTTATGGTCCGCATCAGATCAATCAGAAGGCTGGTAGAGAAATATATTGGAAAAACTGACAAACACATTCCCAATTTATGTGCAATACATAGAAATATTACAGATTTAATAATGCTTACATTAATTATAACCTAATAATTATATTTTGCATATATTTTATGTTATAGGATTTGCTCAACAGAAAATTCTTTAATTTGGTCTCCACCACATTACCCATAAAATATTTAATGTCTTTTGGACTGGTTGTGGAGTAAATGTGTCCCCATATATTTGACCTCTGTTTGAACTAATGTTAAGCCATTGAAATTATTTGTGATAGTAGTGTTGTATGTATGCTTTTCATTGTTGTTTGAGAAAAGAAGTATACTGGTAAAACTAAGTACAGTAATGACTATATACATTTTGGAGCAATTGTATTTTATTGACTGTAGTCAGTGGATTTTTTATTATGATTTTGATGTTACTGTATTCCAAAAGCATAACACTGTCTACATGTTGCATTTCAGTGGTTGTGTAGATAGCATTTTTATAACTTGGGGAGCTCTATATGAAATACTGAATTACATGTAATGAGTCTTGCCAAAATTTAATGTTACATCATTTGCCTTAAACCATCTGTGTATTTTTGAAATATTTCATAGGCTGCATTTTCAATAAAAGCAGTGGTACTAATTTTTATTTCCATACTTGTATAATGTGTGAAAAAAGAATAAAATTTGTAACTACTGCCAGTGCAAGTACAAGAAAATTGATGTACCATATAGCAAAAATAACAGTGCTCATAAATTCACTGGTGTGTAAAACTTAAGGATAAAAGTATCTTTCGCATAGTATGTTGCTGCCGAGCAACGTAACTCAACCAAACTGGGACCATACATATAAAGACCTGCTATGGTATAGCACAAAAGGAACTGAAAGAAATGTGCAATGAGACAAAAGATTAGCACTGTACTTTAAAATATTGTTTACCTTATTTTGAAATTACAGAGAGAAGGCACCACAAAATATACTTGAAATTAAATGTGGACTGCTGTCAGTAATTCACAAAGAAGCATCAAGACTAAATAAAGCCTAAGTGCTGTAGGAGTTTGTAATGGCAGAGAAGAATGTGGCATAAAATTTCTGCTATCTCACAGTATTTTATAGGATTAGTGCAGTTGTATTCAGCAGCATCTCAGGTTGTTAAACAAGTTGCATTTTATTTTATCATAGTTGTATTATTACCAGTGTACTTTTTATGAATATATGAAAATTTAAGAACATACTGTTTAAAGAAAAATGATTTGTTGCAGAGTGATTTCTATATGTATGACATTGAGAACAATAGATGGACTCTAATAACAGAAGACACAGGTAGCATGGGAGGCCCTCAACTGATATTTGATCATCAGATGTGCATGGATGTAGAGCGAAGAACTATTTATGTCTTTGGCGGTCGTGTTCTCACACCTCAGTGCAGGTATGGTTCCCCTATCCTTTAATATATTAAGTAAACAAAACTGTTTGGGGAAAACAGAAGAGGCAGCAGCATCCTCGTAACAAGGTTTTAGATGCTGCTAAGAAACTAAGGTGTATAGATGTTAATTTTTCTGACTGATTAACACTGTTGAGGGAGAATGTAGATTTTACAACCACCACCACAAATGCTCCCACCCCCACCATCACTGCTAGTAGTAATTGCATTACAAATCCTTTCATTTGGCTGATAACAGTTTTAATATTAGAATTAAAGGAACACAACCAGATAGATGTTCAGCTGCAGAAAACTATTGTGTATTTGAGAAATTTGGGCATCTATTAAAAGGATACTGTTGCATTATCCACAAACCATACCGGTAATGCTCATCTCCCCCTTCCAACTCTAAATACACCTACAACTTTAATCCAAGACAGCATATTCTCATTTAACATGTAAAACTCTGGTTCCTAATCAGTAACTCTCTCTAAACTTTACTCTTTCCTCTACTCCATACTTTATTCCTTTGTCTACAAATTTTCTACCTCTCCACCTTCTTTAGTGCTTAGTTTGTCTTTTGGTCCTTAGTTTGTCTTTTAGTCCTTAGTTTGCCCTCCAGCCCTTAGTTCGCCCTCCAGCCCTTAGTTTGCCCTCCAGCCCTTAGTTTGCCCTCCAGCCCTTAGTTTGCCCTCCAGCCCTTAGTTTGCCACCCCCCCCCCCAGCCCTTAGTTTGCCCCCCCCAGCCCTGCATTTGCCCCCCCCCAGCCCTGCGTTTGTCCCCCCAGCACGGCGTTGGCCCCCCCCCCCTGGCCCTGCGTTTACCCCCCCCCTGGCCGTGCGTTTGCCCCCCCCCCAGCCCTAAGTTTGTCCACCCCAGCCCTGAGTTTGTCCTCCCTAGCCCTGAGTTTGCCCCCCCAGCCCTGAGTTTGCCCCCCCCCCCCCCCAGCACCGAGTTTGCCCCCCCCCCAGCCCCGAGTCTGCCCCCTCTCCAGCCCCGAGTCTGCCCCCTCTCCAGCCCCGAGTCTGCCCCCTCTCCAGCCCCGAGTCTGCCCCCTCTCCAGCCCCGAGCCTGCCCCCTCTCCAGCCCCGAGCCTGCCCCCTCCCCAGCCCCGAGCCTGCCCCCTCCCCAGCCCCGAGCCTGCCCCCTCCCCAGCCCCGAGCCTGCCCCCTCCCCAGCCCCGAGCCTGCCCCCTCCCCAGCCCAGAGCCTGCCCCCTCCCCAGCCCCGAGCCTGCCCCCTCCCCAGCCCCGAGCCTGCCCCCTCCCCAGCCCCGAGCCTGCCCCCTCCCCAGCCCCGAGCCTGCCCCCTCCCCAGCCCCGAGCCTGCCCCCTCCCCAGCCCCGAGCCTGCCCCCTCCCCAGCCCCGAGCCTGCCCCCTCCCCAGCCCCGAGCCTGCCCCCTCCCCAGCCCCGAGCCTGCCCCCTCCCCAGCCCCGAGCCTGCCCCCTCCCCAGCCCCGAGCCTGCCCCCTCCCCAGCCCCGAGCCTGCCCCCTCCCCAGCCCCGAGCCTGCCCCCTCCCCAGCCCCGAGCCTGCCCCCTCCCCAGCCCCGAGCCTGCCCCCTCCCCAGCCCCGAGCCTGCCCCCTCCCCAGCCCCGAGCCTGCCCCCTCCCCAGCCCCGAGCCTGCCCCCTCCCCAGCCCCGAGCCTGCCCCCTCCCCAGCCCCGAGCCTGCCCCCTCCCCAGCCCCGAGCCTGCCCCCTCCCCAGCCCCGAGCCTGCCCCCTCCCCAGCCCCGAGCCTGCCCCCCCCCCAGCCCTTAGTCTGCACCCCCCCCCCAGCCCTTAGTCTGCCCCCCCCAGCCCTTAGTCTGCCCCCCCCCCCAGCCCTTAGTCTGCCCCCCCCCAGCCCTTAGTCTGCCCCCCCCCCCAGCCCTTAGTCTGCCCCCCCTCCCAGCCCTTAGTCTGCCCCCCCTCCCAGCCCTTAGTCTGCCCCCCCTCCCAGCCCTTAGTCTGCCCCCCCCCAGCCCTTAGTCTGCCCCCCCCCAGCCCTTAGTCTGCCCCCCCCCCAGCCCTTAGTCTGCCCCCCCCCCCCCCAGCCCTTAGGTTTTCCTCTAGCTCTAACCTTCTTCTCTGCCCTTTACCTTTTCCTTTACACCTTATGCTTTCTTTTACTCCTTACCTGTTTTTATTGCTTCTCTTTGTGTAATCCTTACTGTATCCACTAGTCCTACTTTCCCCCCTAGTCCCTACCTTTCCCCCCTAGTCCCTCCCGCCCCCCTAGTCCTTACCTCCCGCCCCCCCAGTCATGACCTCCCGCCCCCCCAGTCATGACCTCCCGCCCCCCTAGTCCTGACCTCCCACCCCCCCCTAGTTCTGACCATCCGCCTCCCTAGTCCTGACCTCCCGCCCCCCTAGTCCTGACACACCCCCCCCCCCTAGTCCTGACCTCCCGCCCCCTAGTCCTGACCTCCCTAGTCCTGACCTCCCGCCCCCTAGTCCTGACCTCCCGCCCCCTAGTCCTGACCTCCTGCCCCCCTAGTCCTGACCTCCTGCCCCCCTAGTCCTGACCTCCCGCCTCCTAGTCCTGACCTCCCGCCCCCTAGTCCTGACCTCCCGCCCCCTAGTCCTGACCTCCCGCCCCCTAGTCCTGACCTCCCGCCCCCTAGTCCTGACCTCCCGCCCCCTAGTCCTGACCTCCCGCCCCCTAGTCCTGACCTCCCGCCCCCTAGTCTTGACCTCCCGCCCCCTAGTCCTGACCTCCCGCCCCCTAGTCCTGACCTCCCGCCCCCTAGTCCTGACCTCCCGCCCCCTAGTCCTGACCTCCCGCCCCCTAGTCCTGACCTCCCGCCCCCTAGTCCTGACCTCCCGCCCCCTAGTCCTGACCTCCCGCCCCCTAGTCCTGACCTCCCGCCCCCCTAGTCCTGACCTCCCGCCCCCCCTAGTCCTGACCTCCCGCCCCCCTAGTCCTGACCTCCCGCCCCCCTAGTCCTGACCTCCCGCCCCCCTAGTCCTGACATCCCGCCCCCCTAGTCCTGACCTCCCGCCCCCCTAGTCCTGACATCCCGCCCCCCCTAGTCCTGACCTCCCGCCCCCCCTAGTCCTGACCTCCCGCCCCCCCTAGTCCTGACCTCCCGCCCCCCTAGTCCCGACCTCCCGCCCCCCTAGTCCCGACCTCCCGCCTCGCCTAGTCCCGACCTCCTGCCCCCCCCCTAGTCCCGACCTCCCGCCCCCTAGTCATGACCTCCCGTCCCCCTACTCCTGACCTCCCGCTCCCCCCTAGTCCTGACCTCCCGCTCCCCCCTAGTCCTGACCTCCCGCTCCCCCCTAGTCCTGACCTCCCGCTCCCCCCTAGTCCTGACCTCCCGCCCCCTAGTCCTGACCTCCCACCCCCCCTGTGTCCTGACCTCCCGCCCCCTAGTCATGACTTCCCACCCCCCTAGTCCTGCCCTCCTGCCCCCCCAGTCATGACCTCCCGCCCACCTACTCCTGACCTCCCACTCCCCCCTAGTCCTGACCTCCCACTCCCCCCTAGTCCTGACCTCCCACTCCCCCCTAGTCCTGACCTCCCGCCCCCCCCCTAGTCCTGACCTCCCGCCCCCTAGTCCTGACCTCCCGCCCCCTAGTCCTGACCTCCCGCCCCCTAGTCCTGACCTCCCGCCCCCTA
This sequence comes from Schistocerca serialis cubense, assembly GCF_023864345.2. NCBI lineage: Eukaryota > Metazoa > Arthropoda > Insecta > Orthoptera > Acrididae > Schistocerca > Schistocerca serialis. Next base: position 608,958,853 of record NC_064643.1, on the reverse strand, counting down.
GTCCTGACCTCCCGCCCCCTAGTCCTGACCTCCCGCCCCCTAGTCATGACTTCCCGCCCCCCAGTCATGACTTCCCGCCCCCCTAGTCCTGCCCTCCTGCCCCCCCAGTCCTGACCTCCCGCCCCCCAGTCCTGACCTCCCGCCCCCCAGTCCTGACCTCCCGCCCACCTACTCCTGACCTCCCACTCCCCCCTAGTCCTGACCTCCCACTCCCCCCTAGTCCTGACCTCCCGCCCCCCCTAGTCCTGACCTCCCGCCCCCCCTAGTCCTGACCTCCCGCTCCCCCCTAGTCCTGACCTCCCGCTCCCCCCTAGTCCTGACCTCCCGCCCCCCCCTAGTCCTGACCTCCCGCCCCCTAGTCCTGACCTCCCGCCCCCTAGTCCTGACCTCCCGCCCCCTAGTCCTGACCTCCCGCCCCCTAGTCATGACTTCCCGCCCCCCTAGTCCTGCCCTCCTGCCCCCCCAGTCCTGACCTCCCGCCCACCTACTCCTGACCTCCCACTCCCCCCTAGTCCTGACCTCCCACTCCCCCCTAGTCCTGACCTCCCACTCCCCCCTAGTCCTGACCTCCCGCCCCCCCTAGTCCTGACCTCCCGCTCCCCCCTAGTCCTGACCTCCCGCTCCCCCCTAGTCCTGACCTCCCGCTCCCCCCTAGTCCTGACCTCCCGCTCCCCCCTAGTCCTGACCTCCCGCTCCCCCCTAGTCCTGACCTCCCGCTCCCCCCTAGTCCTGACCTCCCGCTCCCCCCTAGTCCTGACCTCCCGCTCCCCCCTAGTCCTGACCTCCCGCTCCCCCCTAGTCCTGACCTCCCGCTCCCCCCTAGTCCTGACCTCCCGCTCCCCCCTAGTCCTGACCTCCCGCTCCCCCCTAGTCCTGACCTCCCGCCCCCCTAGTCCTGACCCTCCGCCCCCCTAGTCCTGACCTCCCGCCCCCCTAGTCCTGACGTCCCGCCCCCCTAGTCCTGACGTCCGGCCCCCCTTGCCCTGACGTCCGGCCCCCCTTGCCCTGACGTCCGGCCCCCCTAGTCCTGACGTCCGGCCGCCCTAGTCCTGACGTCCGGCCGCCCTAGTCCTGACGTCCGGCCTCCCTAGTCCTGACGTCCGGCCTCCCTAGTCGTGACGTCCGGCCTCCCTAGTCCTGACGTCCGGCCTCCCTAGTCCTGACGTCCGGCCTCCCTAGTCCTGACGTCCGGCCTCCCTAGTCCTGACGTCCGGCCTCCCTAGTCCTGACGTCCGGCCCCCCTAGTCCTGACGTCCGGCCCCCCTAGTCCTGACGTCCGTCCCCCCTAGTCCTGACGTCCGGCCCCCCTAGTCCTGACGTCCGGCCCCCCTAGTCCTGACGTCCGGCCCCCCTAGTCCTGACGTCCGGCCCCCCTTGCCCTGACGTCCGGCCGCCGTAGTCCTGACGTCCGGCCGCCCTAGTCCTGACGTCCGGCCTCCCTAGTCCTGACGTCCGGCCTCCCTAGTCCTGACGTCCGGCCTCCCTAGTCCTGACGTCCGGCCTCCCTAGTCCTGACGTCCGGCCCCCCTAGTCCTGACGTCCGTCCCCCCTAGTCCTGACGTCCGGCCCCCCTAGTCCTGACGTCCGGCCCCCCTAGTCCTGACGTCCGGCCCCCCTAGTCCTGACGTCCGGCCCCCCTAGTCCTGACGTCCGGCCCCCCTAGTCCTGACGTCCGGCCCCCCTAGTCCTGACGTCCGGCCCCCCCTGGTCCTGACGTCCGGCCCCCCCTGGTCCTGACGTCCGGCCCCCCCTGGTCCATACCTCCCGCCCCCCTGGTCCATACCTCCGGCCCCCCCTGGTCCATACCTCCGGCCCCCCCTGGTCCATACCTCCGGCCCCCCCTGGTCCTGGCGTCCGGCCCCCCCCGGGTCCTGGCGTCCGGCCCCCCCCGGGTCCTGGCGTCCGGCCCCCCCCGGGTCCTGGCGTCCGGCCCCCCCCGGGTCCTGGCGTCCGGCCCCCCCCGGGTCCTGGCGTCCGGCCCCCCCCGGGTCCTGGCGTCCGGCCCCCCCCGGGTCCTGGCGTCCGGCCCCCCCGGGTCCAGGCGTCCGGCCCCCCCGGGTCCAGGCGTCCGGCCCCCCCGGGTCCAGGCGTCCGGCCCCCCCCGGGTCCAGGCGTCCGGCCCCCCCGGTCCAGGCGTCCGGCCCCCCCCGGTCCTGGCGTCCGGCCCCCCCCGGTCCCGACCGTCGTCGCTTTTTCTGTAGTTTTTACCTTTTCTCCTAGTAATTTACCTTTCCCTGTACCCTTCCACCTCTGCCTCTTAGCTTTTTTCCACCTCTACCTCTTAGCTTTTTTTCACCTCTACCTCTTAGCTTATTTTTACCTCTACCTCTTAGCTTTTTTTCACCTCTACCTCTTAGCTTTTTTTCACCTCTACCTCTTAGCTTTTTTTCACCTCTACCTCTTAGCTGTATTTCTTCACTACCTTTTGTTTTTGTAATCTTCTCTGCCACTTACTTTCCTTATCTTCTCTAGCTGTTACTTTTGTTCTCTTCTCTAGCTGTTACTTTTGTTATCTTCTCTAGCTGTTATTTCTTTTGTTCTCTACCAGTACTTTCTTTCCCATCCAACCCATGCTTATATCCCTTCTATCCCTTGTTTCTACCCCACAAGACATCCCCACCTTTCCATCCTGGATTCTTCTATCCCCCTCAAACCCCACCCATAGCTTCACCCTGTTGGGCTCTTTCCCCTCCTGCCCCATAGGAATTGTGCCCACCCTACCCCACTGGATTCGTGAACTCCTATCCCACTGGAATTGTGCCCCCACCGGCCCACCGGCTCTTGTCCCTCGTCCCCCCACCCCGCCTGACCCGTGCCCCCCTCCCCGCCTGACCCGTGCCCCCCTCCCCGCCTGACCCGTGCCCCCCTCCCCGCCTGACCCGTGCCCACCTCCCCGCCTGACCCGTGCCCCCCTCCCCGCCTGACCCGTGCCCCCCTCCCCGCCTGACCCGTGCCCCCCTCCCCGCCTGACCCGTGCCCCCCTCCCCGCCTGACCCGTGCCCCCCTCCCCGCCTGACCCGTGCCCCCCTCCCCGCCTGACCCGTGCCCCCCTCCCCGCCTGACCCGTGCCCCCCTCCCCGCCTGACCCGTGCCCCCCTCCCCCCACCCCGCCTGACCCGTGCCCCCCTCCCCCCACCCCGCCTGACCCGTGCCCCCTCCCCCCATCCCAGCCTGACCCGTGCCCCCCTCCCCCCACCCTGCCCGACCCGTGCCCCCCTCCCCCCTGCATAACTGTTCTGCTCCCTGGCCTGTACCTTGTTCACTGTCCGTGTTCCTCCTGTGGTCTGTTGTCCCAACCCCAAGTCTCCCCTCATTCTTTTGCATTTTCCCTCTTGTTCTGTGCCAGAGTGCTACCACTGCTTTTCTTGTTTCTTTTATATCTTCTTTTCCTGAAATCGTGAATGCAACATTTATTTCATGCTATCACTTCCCTTGCCATATTCTTCTTGTGGAGTGTCTTGTATCCTTTATTGAAAATCATTGAAATGAAATGTGTGTGTGTGTGTGTCTGCATTTAATAACATGGTAGATCCTCTGTCCGTAAAGAAGGTAATCATATTTTGAAGACATTGTTCACCAATGAAATTGTCTGCAACACATAGTTGTACACAGCAGTTGCTGATGAGGAAACTGGTCAGATAAAAACAGTTTGATTCTACTGTCTGCTATGTTGTTGAATTGGTTTGATTAGCTGTAATAATATCGTTAAAGTGCAGTTATGTGAGCTTGAAGCTTCTTAAAAATGCACTGTTTGCTTCCTTTTCATCTTAACTTGACATGAGAATTCTCCTTAAAATTGTATGACACAGCTTGCATAAAAACATTTTGTTTTAAATAGCCACACAAAGCTGCTAAAAGTTTTTGTTTTATTGTATGTACAATTAACTTCGGCCTAGACGTCACCATCTGGCAGAAACTGAATATGGTATATAAACAAGGGCATACAATACTTACTGGGAGAAACAAGAAAAGAAATAATGCAATATGACATTCATTAAAACTATTAAGCACTTATTTTTAAAATTATTCATGGTGAATACCATATGTCTACAATTTTGAAAAATGGTTGATTACTTATCTCTGTCTGAATATGTGGCTCTATAAGTTCCAGTATGATAAACAAATGAATATTTATTACATACCATAGCTACTACATTTACATTCAGTCATAATATACCTGACATATTTAGGGATATTCTCAAGTTTGGAACTGGGTTTTAGCTCTGTACACATTCAGTTTATAAGTCAGACTGGGAATGTCAAACTGTGAATGTATGTTGTAAGTAGCATTAAAATCTATGTACTCAGTACATTCCCTCTTCACTGTCTGCTTGTTGACCTTTATTTGTAATCTATTTTATTTTGGTTTGATTTTATTGAGTTTGTCTTTATTTGAAACCTTTAATTTGTTCAGCACTAGTTAGATTTACTTGTAGCCTGTTTCATTAGAAGCTAGACATTCAGTTGTCATATTTTGACAAAAGTTGTTTGCAGAACTGGTTTTAGTGAAATAACAAGCAACTACAAGCTGCTGTGCAAGGCATTCTGTACACAACATTCATGGGGAAATCTCTTTCTTCATAAATTTGTAAAAAGTTTCTGGTGATGTGTTAACTTTGGTTTACTGGTTAATTCATTACAGTGACACTTCAGATGCTTTCCTTTAGTTCATCTACAACATTTAGAGTGTTATTACTAAGGTTGATTGTGCTTCTAATCATCCACAAAATTGTTTTTTCATATTTTCCTTTGATTTCTTCATTCCTTTTTTTGGTTTTTCTGATTGCGTATTTTCACTGTCATACCCTCCTGAGCTGTACCATCCACAGCAAATTACACTTTTCGCATGTTCTTATGCTACTGTGATACTCAAACTCTAAAAATAAACTTTTTATGATAAGGGCAAACAGTCCCCCTCACTGTGACAGACTACCTGTGGATGGAGGAAAATATGCCTTTCAGTTTCTTCATTAAGACTTTTTATTGTTAAGTAGTAACAACAACAACAACAACAACAACAACAATAATGATGATAATAATAACAAAAATAAAGATTGTAACCAAACAACTTGACTGCTTTTGGTTATGCTACTGTTAGTGAAATGAGAGATGCAAGATATTGAATTCACATGTACTGGTTTTTATATTGTAATGCTCTACTATTAGATATGTATTTTGACTTTTTTGTTGCTACATGCTTGTATATGTTGCATTACTGACAGAAATTGGAACACCATTACTATAATCATGTAATGTTACCAGCATGGTGGATGAGCGACCAGGATTTATAGGGCTTGTGGGACCAGTGGAACCAATATTTTCTGGTCTTTTCTCATATCATGTTCCTACTAACACTTGGAAGAAACTATGTGATGATTCCTGCTGGCCAGAGGGGGCTCCGTGTACAGCTATTCGTTCCAGAGTCGGTCATTCCATGTTGTTTCATCCCGTAAGTAGTTTTATCTGTTTAGTTTTGATAATTACTAGTGATTTCTGTAACAGTTTGTACAAGGCATTCATTTTACATTTATTTTCAACAGTAGATGCAGTTTTATAATTTTATTTGAGGAATAGTATTCTTTCACTTTTCTTGCTGCAAGCATGTAATCGATAGAATTACACTCTCTGCTTCACTTGATAAACAAAAATGAGATAATTCACTTGATAAACAAAAATGAGATAGGTGGAAATTGTCAAGAACTGACATATATTTCTTCAGGCAGAGGAGTATTGGAAATTTTGTTCCATGAAACTCTTCCTGTGCTAAATAATTTTTGGTGTTAAGTGGAATGTCATTCACATATACAAGGAATAGGTAAGGCTCAAATTAAACCCTTTTGGACTCCAGTCATTCTTTCTCTCAAGTCACAATTTTTTTTTTTTCGCTTTCCATCATTGTCTGAATTACTCAGCACTATTTTTGCATTACTGATGATTAACACCAGTTGTTTGGAACATTTTACTTACATTAAATTTGAACTCTTTTCAGAGATTATGTTTGGCTACTCAGTTAGGAGTTTGTACAGATTTAAAAAAAAAAAAAAAAAAAAGTTGGTATTTTGTTGTTTACAGCTTGTAATACTCATTGGCTAAATGTATAAAGTGAAGTTTCAGCAGAGCAACCATTTGTAACAGGCACCATAATATACCAAGTTAATTGTATCTGCTTGAATGTGACACTACTAGAGTACTTACTATCTCAATATTTTAGCAAAGTTTGCCAGTAAGAAAACTGCATGATAATTATCTTCCTTTTTGCCTCTCGTAAAAAATTTAGCTATACAATATTGTAATTTGCATCGAAAATTCCTTAGCCAGTTATGGATTTCTTGTATGACTAAGAACATAACTTAGAACTGGAACAACTCTTCAGAATTCTGGTTGAGATTCCAAAATCACGTGAGCTTTTATTTTTGAAGAAAATTACAATAATATTAATTTAAGTGAAGTATGCTACAATTGATGATGATGATGATGATGATGAAGATGATGATGATGATGATGATGATGATGATGAAGTCCCATACTCCTTGACAGAGTGTAGGGGAACGATGCGGGAGATTCGCACCGCCGTACTAGGCAAGGTGCTAGTGGAGATGGTTGGCCATTGCCTTCCTCCGATGCTACAATTACTATTATTTAATTAAATTTTTGTGGAAAGATGTGTGAATATATCTCCCTACTTCTTCAACTGAGCTATTTGACCTAACTTCAGCCACTGCATTCAGAAAGTGACTCGTGGAATTATTTGTAAGTTGTGAAATATCATCCGCGACAAAGCCATTCAGTTTGATACTGGTGCTATTTTCTGCACTGTCTGATTGACCTGTTTCTTGCACCATAGTATTTGTTATAGTCAACATTGCTGATATCTATCATGATGTGCATTTTCTACAATTTTAATAACTTTGTGTAATATTTTGTTACAAGTTTTGTAGGCTGCAAGTATTACAGGATCTTTACTTGATCTGGAATGTAAATAAATTTTACTTTTCTGTTTATAAGATATTTAAAACCCTTTAGTTATTCATGATTTGCTGTTTCTTTTTGGAGCTCATGTTTACCAGACTTTTTCCTTGTTTTTGCCCATATTGCTGCCTTTGAAAGCTTGAGAGTGCAGTTTGGTTTCACCATGTATATATTATGTGAAGAACAGATATAGATTCACTACCATTATTATTATTATCATCATCTTTTTTTTTCTCAGACTTAAGTCTGGTTAAAAATGGAACGTGACGCGGACCTCGGTCAAGCGTGACTTCCTTGTAACTGTATGTTATATTGCATTTAGGAACTTTCGGGTAATTGAACATGTATCAATAATTACAGATTTTTGTAGTTGTATATATATGGTTGGATGTAGCTGTATTGCATTGATGTACTGGTGGATATTGTGAGGTATGACTCCTGTAGTTGATAGTATAATTGGGATAATGTCGACTTTATCCTGATGCCACATGTCCTTGACTTCCTCAGCCAGTTGGATGTATTTTTCAATTTTTTCTCCTGTTTTCTTCTGTATATTTGTTGTGTTGGGTATGGATATTTCAATTAGTTGTGTTAATTTCTTCTTTTTATTGGTGAGTATGATGTCAGGCTTGTTATGTGGTGTTGTTTTATCTGTTATAATCGTTCTGTTCCAGTATAATTTGTATTCATCATTCTCCAGTACATTTTGTGGTGTGTACTTGTATGTGGGAATGTGTTGTTTTATTAGTTTATGTTTTATGGCAAGTTGTTGATGTATTATTTTTGCTACATTGTCATGTCTTCTGGGGTATTCTGTATTTGCTAGTATTGTACATCCGCTTGTGATGTGATCTACTGTTTCTATTTGTTGTTTGCAAAGTCTGCATTTATCTGTTGTGGTATTGGGATCTTTAATAATATGCTTGCTGTAATATCTGGTGTTTATTGTTTGATCCTGTATTGCGATCATGAATCCTTCTGTCTCACTGTATATATTGCCGTTTTATTATTATTATTATTATTACTATTATTATTATTATTATTATTATTATTATTATTATTATTATTATTATTTCCTTCACTTTCTCAGACGTTAAGTCCGGTTAAAAATGGAGTGACGCAGACCTTGATCAAGTGTCACTTCCTTTTAACTGTACGGTATGTGTTATATTGCATTTAGGAACTTTTGGGTAATTGAACATGTATCAATAATTACGGATTTCTGTAGTTGTATATATATGTTTGGATGTAGCTGTATTGCATTGATGTACTGGTGGATATTGTGTGGTATGACTCCTGTAGTTGATAGTATAATTGGTATGATGTCAACTGTATCCTGATGCCACATGTCCTTGACTTCCTCAGCCAGTTGGATGTATTTTTCAATTTTTTCTCCTGTTTTCTTTTGTATATTTGTTGTATTGGGTATGGATATTTCTATTAGTTGTGTTAATTTCTTCTTTTTATTGGTGAGTATGATGTCAGGTTTGTTATGTGGCGTTGTTTTATCTGTTATAATGGTTCTGTTCCAGTATAATTTGTATTCATCATTCTCCAGTACATTTTGTGGTGTATACTTGTATGTAGGAACGTGTTGTTTTAAAAGTTTATGTTGTAAGGCAAGCTGTTGATGTATTATTTTTGCGACATTGTCATGTCTTCTGGGGTATTTTGTATTTGCTAGTATTGTACATCCGCTTGTGATGTGATCTACTGTTTCTATTTGTTGTTTACAAAGTCTGCATTTATCCGTTGTGGTATTGGGATCTTTAATAATATGCTTGCTGTAATACCTGGTGTTTATTGTTTGATCCTGTATTGCAATCATGAATCCTTCTGTCTCACTGTATATATTGCCTTTTCTTAGCCATGTGTTGGATGCGTCTTGATCGATGTGTGGCTGTGTTAGATGATACGGGTGCTTGCCATGAAGTGTTTTCTTTTTCCAATTTACTTTCTTCGTATCTGTTGATGTTATGAGATCTAAAGGGTTGTAGAAGTGGTTATGAAATTGCAGTGGTGTAGCCGATGTATTTATATGAGTGATTGCCTTGTGTATTTTGCTAGTTTCTGCTCGTTCTAGAAAGAATTTTCTTAAATTGTCTACCTGTCCATAATGTAGGTTTTTTATGTCGATAAATCCCCTTCCTCCTTCCTTTCTGCTTAATGTGAATCTTTCTGTTGCTGAATGTATGTGATGTATTCTATATTTGTGATCGTGTAAGTGTATTGAGTGCTTCTAGGTCTGTGTCACTCCATTTCACTACTCCAAATGAGTAGGTCAATATTGGTATGGCATACGTATTTATAGCTTTTGTCTTGTTTCTTGCTGTCAATTCTGTTTTCAGTATTTTTGTTAGTCTTTATCTATATTTTTCTTTTAGTTCTTCTTTAATATTTGTATTATCTATTCCTATTTTTTGTCTGTATCCTAGATATTTATAGGCATCCGTTTTTTTCCATCACTTCTATGCAGTCGCTGTGGTTATCCAATATGTAATCTTCTTGTTTAGTGTGTTTTCCCTTGACTATGCTATTTTTCTTACATTTGTCTGTTCCAAAAGCCATACTTATATCATTGCTGAATCCTTCTGTTATCTTTAGTAATTGGTTGAGTTGTTGATTTGTTGCTGCCAGTAGTTTTAGATCATCCATGTATAGCAAATGTGTGATTTTGTGTGGGTATGTTCCAGTAATATTGTATCCATAATTTGTATTATTTAGCATGTTGGATAGTGGGTTCAGAGCAAGGCAGAACCAGAAAGGACTTAATGAGTCTCCTTGGTATATTCCACGCTTAATCTGTATTGGCTGTGATGTGATATTATTTGAATTTGTTTGGATATTAAGTGTGGTTTTCCAATTTTTCATTACTATGTTTAGGAACTGTATCAATTTAGGATCTACTTTGTATATTTCCAATATTTGTAGTAACCATGAGTGGGGTACACTATCAAAAGCTTTTTGGTAATCAATGTATGCGTAGTGTAGCGACCTTTGTTTAGTTTTAGCTTGATATGTCACCTCTGCATCTATTATCAGTTGCTCTTTACATCCTTGTGCTCCTTTGCATCAGCCTTTTTGTTCTTCATTTATAATTTTATTCTGTGTTGTATGCGTCATTAATTTCTGTTTAATGACTGAAGTTAATATTTTGTATATTGTTGGTAGGCATGTTATGGGGCGATATTTAGCTGGGTTCGCTGTGTCTGCTTGATCTTTAGGTTTCAGATATGTTATTCCGTGTGTAAGTGTATCAGGGAATGTGTGTGGGTCTGCAATGTAACTGTTAAATAATTTAGTTAGATGTGAATGTGTTGAGGTGAACTTCTTTAACCAGAAATTTGCTATTTTATAATTTCCAGGGGCTTTCCAATTGTGAGTAGAATTAATTGCTTGGGTGACTTCATGTTGCAAAATTATCACTTCAGGCATTTGTGGTATCATCTTGTATGTGTCTGTTTCTGCTTGTATCCACCGTGCATGCCTGTTATGTTGTACCGGGTTTGACCATATGTTGCTCCAGAAGTGTTCCATGTCTGTTATGTTTGGTGGATTGTTTATTTTAATGTGTGTGTTATCTATTGTCTGGTAAAATTTATTTTGGTTTGTGTTGAATGTTTGGTTTTGTTTCCTTCTATTTTCACTTTTTTTGTATCTTCTGAGTCGTTTGGCTAATGCTTGTAATTTCTGCTTCTTTTCATGTAATTGCTCTGTCGCTTCTTGTTGTGAGATTTTACCTAACCTTTTTCGTTTTTTTTTTCCGAGATTTCATTTCTTATAAATTGTGTTAGCTGTCCGATGTCTTTTCTCAGTTTTTCTATTTTGATCTGTAGCCTGTGTTGCCATGCTGGTTTTGTGGGTTTCTTCTGTGTATTGGTTGGTTCTGATCTCTGCCTAGTGTGTATATTTAGTGTAGTGAGTGCTCCTATATAAACCAGTAGTTGTAACTCTTCCATAGTTGTGTTTTCATTTATTTTGTTGTGTATGATTGTGTTGATAGTTTTTATTGTTGTTTCGACTTGTGGGTTATTTGGTGTTCTATGCAAGAATGGTCTGATGTCTGTATTTGTGTCTTTGTATTCTATATATGTTAGCTGAAATTTTTCTTCTATATCTAACATCTGTGTCACTTCGTGTTCTATTTGTGCTTGTTCTGGTGGCTGTCTTAAGATTTCGTTTTCCTTTGATTGTTTAATTGGTGCGTGTTGTTCTTTGTTTGTTTGCTCTGGGATGTTTGAGTCCATTACTGTATTTTCTTCTTCTTCTGATTGCACATTATTTTGTTCCAGTATTTGTTGTACTTGTTGCTTGATGTTTTCTAATTCTGACTGGGGTATCCTGTTATTTTTTATTATTACACGTATCTGATCAGCTAGTCGTTGTTCTGTTAAAAATTTTAATTCTGGGTATCTGGTAATAAATGTTGTGTATACTTGTGATCTGTATCCAGTTGAGTTGGTTCCTAGGTTTGTTGCTTGGTAATAACAGAACATGAGGTGTCGATTAACTTCATCTGACCATCTCATCCTCTGTCTTTGTTTTCCTTCTAGGGTGGTTGCAGGAAGCATATCCTGCAAAAAACCTCTATTCGGATTTAAATCATTTTCCAGTTGGCTAGCAGTGTCGTACCATTGTGGGCGGGCATAGGGTTCAAGCGTCGTCCCCGACCATGACGGCGCTTGTCCGAGGCTTCTTTAGTTCTGTTCTGAACCAACTAATCACACTAGAAGGGGGGTTAGCCCTATTAGTGGTTTGTTCTTTTCGTCGCCTTTTACGAATGGCAGAACATACCGGAGGCCTATTCTTTTCCCGGGCCTCCATGGGGGTTATTATTATTATTATTATTATTATTATTATTATTTCCCTTCTAGAAGAGCAGTATAATAGTGTGTCATGAAAATTTTGATATAGATTGTGAATTGCTGATACATAACTGCAAACAAAGAAATCAAGTACTTAAATTTAGTTTTTCAGTTTGTAGTTGCAGCTTTGACTACCCCCTCATATTTTAGCCTGTTTGCACAGATCACACTACATTGTGTTAATTTATATGTGCATGATGGATCATCCTCACTTTAATGCTGTATTTCAGGAATATGCAGAATCACAGTATGTGATTGCCCCAGGAAACATGAAAAATAAGACAGACAGCTGGGATGAGCATTATTGCCACTTCATGAATCCAACACAGAACACTGAACCCCATACTTGCTATTTGCACAAGAAATTAGTCCCAAATATTACATTAATGCTGAGATTTTGAATCACCAAGACATTGCACTCCAACAGCTGTCCTGCCAATTACACAGTTAATAGTACCTCTCGTTTCACACTCGTTGATAGCTTACCATTAGCACCAATCATTTTTATTCCAGAAACATCCATCACTACTATACCCTCTGTGTTCTTAATGAATTCAAAAAATGCCTGTGAAATGCCATTCAAATCAGTACCACTGTCCAGTAAACAATTAACATGTATACCTTGTATACTTGCTGTTATTACAAGGTGCCACACTTCCTTTTTTCTTGACATGTGATCTTCTTCATACAACAAAGCCTCATTAATCCTTTCCCTGCTTACCAAAATGATTACCAGACACAAATGACAGATAGCATGGTCTTCTTCCTCATTACCACTCTCTAACTCTTAACTTTTCATTAGGCCTAATATTATCCTCCTTTATTCTTTCTTTACTTAACACATTGCCATCATTATCAATTATAAATTCAAATACCTCATCACTACTGGATTCGTCACTGCTATCATCATTACAACTACTGTCAGAATCAGACCCACTTTCACTTTCATTGTCCTCAAACACTTCGCTAATTAGTTAATCCTTGTTTCCAGTATTAGACCACAAAGCAAAATACCTGAATTCCTTATGTTCCCTTACAAATTTACCATCCATTTTGAAACTTTGGACATCCTGATCAACAGCAACACACACTGTTTCATCTCTTAATTCTGTTATAGTAACTTCCTCCTCTCTTTTTACAGGATTAACATTGCTACTCACACCATCATTGAACATCTCACTAGAATTAGAATTTATGCTCATCTTACTACTATCATTTACATTACCCTTACCTGTAATTACAGCACATTTATATACATGTGGCTCTTCATCACTACCTGCTCTAGTGCTAGCCAAAACTGGAGCATTATCTAGTTTAAATGGTTTGATCCAGAATTAAAGTCATCTCCTCCATTTCTTTGACTTGAATTTCTCCTACCATTCCCGTTAGTTCTGTTCATCTTATTTACCTGAAACTCTCGCCCTGATTGATTATTGTCATCAAAATTCCTCATACAATCTTCCACTGACAGCTTCACCCGCTCCACTGTATCAACATAATATAAAAAATCACTAATATTACCCCTATGTGCAAGTACAAATAATTCTCTAACTTTCTGAGGCAACTTAGTTTCGAAACCCAAAGTTATTGATTCACTACCTAGATCTTGTTCCAAATATTTCAGTTTGTTTATCCAGAGTTGACAGAAACATTTCACAGTACCCTTCCTAGAGTCAAATCTCTCTCCTCCCCAAAATTCACTCAAAATTCTCTGTTACTTCTCTTTGGACCAATATTCATCTAAAAATGCTTCCTTAAAGTAATACCATGAAGTAAAACTATCAGCTACCTGAACTGCCTATCCATAAGCATCCCCTTTCAAAAAACCTCTCACAAATGACATTTTCTCTTTGTCATTCCATGTTCCAGGCAAATCATTAAATTCCCCAATGAAATCCAGTGGATCCACTTCCCCATGTGGTTCAAAATGGTTAAATTTCTGACAGCTAACAAATGAAGACTGTTTGGAACATTACATACTCTATGCTTTAGATTTTGTACCTCTTCCACCTTTTTGTCCATTTCAGCCAATTTTGAATCTACATTTTTATTTTTTTCACCAGTTTTTCCTCCACCACTACTGCACACTTGGTTTCTACCTCCATTTCTAAATCATTTTTAATCTGATTGATTTGGTTCTCAAGTTTAATCCTACTTCCAGCACAAAATTTCCTGGTTGCTTTGACTTCATCTTTACATTTTTTCTCAGAAGCCTCCACCTTCCTACTATAGTCATCACAAAGCTTCTTTCTCTGTTCTACACATTTACGATTCAATAATGTTAATTTCTCATTAGTATTATGTACTACCTTCTTTATCTTTTCATCACAATCTTTAACTACCACCTCAACCTTCTTATTTAATTCTGTAATATTAGAGCCGACTAGCTTAATTTCCTTTTTAATTTCCTTCTTCAGTTCACCCTTTAAGCTAGTCATGTCTTCTTTCATACTATTCTCTACCCTACTAATGTCTTCTTTCATACTCATACTACTCATAATTTGCCTTAACATCGCTTCCAATTTTCTGTCTGCCATAAACTTTTACCCTTGCTGACTTTCACTACTAGATTCCTCCCCCTTAGCGTTATTGATTTCATCCATTCAGTACTGTTTTTGTCCATTTCGCTCACATCACCACGCAATGTAGATGATGCTTTTATCATTTCATCTACAGTAGGACTTACATGCCCATCATTCAAAGTTACATTTATAATATTATGAGAAGGGAAGTTGCTAGTCACCATATAGCGGAGACGCTGAGTCGCAGATAGGCACAACAAACAGATTTTCACACTTAAAGCTTTCAGCCAATGGCATTTGTCAACAATACACACACACACACACACACACACACACACACACACACACACACACACACGAATGCAGTCTCAGACAACTGAAATCACACCAGTTGCCCCTCACACAACTGTTAAGGAAAGGGATAAAGTTTCATTGGTCACCAGATTTGAAGTAGCATTTTTCAAACTAAAAGATTTGTTCTGTTACCATTTAGTCCAGTTATTGCCTTTCCAGGTTTTCAGAAACAGTTCATACTGCCCAACAACTCCAGCAATTTTCCCTTAAGTTTAGTCTTGAATCAATAAATAGATGGGCAGCGAACACCTCGTAGCGTATGCATCCAGATAGCTTAATCAAGCAGAAAGAAATTATTTAACAACTGAGAAAGAAATGGTGTACATATGCAGGCTGAAGAAACAAATGAAAATTTTGTACCAAGGTCAGAATTCAAACGCAGGTCTCCTGCTCACTAGGCAGATGTGCTAACCACTATGCCACCCTGGCACAGAGGCTTTGTACAGTGGACTACCCTAGCATGCCTCCCTCTGCAATTCATCACAACTCATCCCATTTGGTGTTCCCCCTGGACTTGAACAGTATTGATGAGGCTCTCCAACTGTATTGGAATAGCACCTCAGCATCAAACATCATGGGTGATCGTGCCTGAAACCTAGGCATAGTGTGTTTTAATCAAATCAATATGGTTCCAGAGTCCTTTTCAAGTCTCATACATCTACTACATATAAATACAGACTGAAGCGATGAAAGAAAATTTGTACCGAGGCCTGTATTCAGACCCAGGTCTCCTGCTCACTAGACAGATGCACTAACCACTAATGTTTTAGACTTGAAGAGGTCTCTGGAACAATGTACATTGAAGCGCCAAAGGAACTGGTGTAGGCATGCATATTCAAATACAGAGAGATGTAAACAGGCAGAATATGGTGCTGCAGTCAGCAATGCCTATATAAGACAACAAGTGTCTGGCACAGTTGTTAGATCGGTTACTGCTGTTACAATGGCAGGTTATCAAGATTTTTAAGTGAGTTTAAACATTGTGTTATAGGCAGCACATGAACGATGGGACACAGCGTCTCCGAGGTAGTGATGAAGTGGGGCTTCTTCCATATGACCATTCCACAAGTGTACCGTGAATATCAGGAATCTGGTAAAACATCAAATCCTCGATATTGTTGCGACCAGAAAAAAGGTCCTGCAAGAAGTGAACCAATGATGACTGAAGAGAATTGTTCAACGTGACAAAAGTGCAATCCTTCTGCACATTGCCGCAGATTTCAGTGATGGGCCATCAACAAGTGTCAGTGTGAAAACTATTCAACAAAACACCATTGATATGGGCTTTCAGAGCTGAAGGCTCAATTGTGTACCCCTGATGACTGCACGACACAAAGCTTCACATCTCGCCTGCACCAGTCAGCACCGACATTGGACTGTTGATGACTGGGAACATGTTGACTGGTTGGACGAGTCTTGTTGCAAATTGTATCGAACAGATAGACGTGTATGGGTATGGGGACAACCTCATGAATCCATGGACCATGCCTGTCAGCAGGGGACTGTTCAGGTTGGTGGAGGCTCTGTAATGGTGTGGGTCTGTGCAGTTGGAGTGATACATCTAGATACGATTCTGACAGGTGACATGTATGTAAGCATATTGTCTAATCACCTGCGTCCATTCATGTCCACTGTGCATTCCTATGGGCTTGGGCAATTCCAGCAGGAAAATGTGACACCCCACAGGTCCAGAATTGCTACAGAGTGGCTCCAGGAACACACTTTCAAGTTTAAACACTTGTGCTGGCCACCAATCTCCCCAAACATTAACATTATTGAGCATATCTGGGATGCCTTGAAACATGCTGCTCAGAAGATATCTCCACCTAGTCATACTCTTACAGATTTATAGACAGCCCTGCACGATTCATGGTGTCAGTTCTCTCCAGGGCTACATCAGACATTAGTCGAGTTCGTGCCTCGTTGTGTTGCAGCACTTCTGCATGCTCGCGGTGGCCCTACATGATATTAGGCAGGGATAACAGTTTCTTTGGCTCTTAAGTGTACTTTCATGAGAGAGAAATGCTGGCATCAATATTTGGAATAACGTATTTCAGATATTATTTATATGAACATCATTTTAAAGTAAAAACTGATTATGTATCACTCAAACGGTTATCAGGACTTAAAAATGTCCTAGTAGTAGGTTAATTACAAGGGCACTGAGTTTCAGTGAGTTTGATTTCAAAGTAATACATCACTCAGGAAGGTCACATGCAAATGCAGATGGTCTGAGCCACAAAATATGTGCTATGGAAGATGCTGGCATAGACAAGGGTGAACGAATCGAAGTGCAATGACTCAGATTGTCAGCAGTTCACCAGGCAGCCACCATTAAATGCAAAGTATGGTGTATTGTATAGGAAAATGAGATGCAGGCTATGCATTATAATGCCAGAGGAATTACAAAACGAAGTAATGAGGCAGGCCCATGATTCTATTTTAGCAGAACATGCTGGTCACAGAGCAATGAATGCTGAATAGTGCAAAATTACTGGCAGATAACACACAACACAACATGAATCATTACATAACGAATAGTATGCCACACAGCGATGGACAGAACTCTGTCACCAAAGGATTATGTTACAAAAGCTACCTGAGGCAGAAAAATAATTTCAAATACTTGGTTTGGATGCCCTTGGACTTTTGCAAAAACACTGCCAGAAAACCATTGCATTTTTATAATATTTGGCCATTTTTCAGATTTCATTTCTATAATAGCCATACCAAATTAGCAAGCTGAAACAGTATCACTTGCAATGGTAAACAAGTAGGTACTCAAGTTCGGAATTTTGGGATATATTTGCATTAAAAATTGGCAAGACCTCAGTACAATTGCAATTCCTTTACTGTAGTGGAATCAACAAATTTGTTCAGTGTCAAGAAGTTGTGGATTGGTGCTAATCCTGTTTCGGCCAATAATATGACCCAGGTGACTAACATCTTGTAAAATGAAGAAGCACTTTTCCAGGCCGAGGGTTAACTGTGCTGCATTTAATTTCACATAAATGCACTGTATGCTGCTTTGAATATCTTCTGAATATATGTTTATACAATCTAAATACACTATGCAGTGATTCAGTTTTAATCCTCGCAATACATTATGTAATAATCACTGGAAAGTAGCTGGTTCATTTTTTGGCCCAAAAGGTATGTGGCGATATGAATACTGACTAGAAGGGGTTGAGAAGGCTGTCTTTGGACAATCTGCAGGCGCTACCTCTAATTGATGGTATCCATTTTGTAAGTCCATAGTTGCAGAATATCAACACTGGCCCAGATTGTCTAATTGTTTCAGCTATCTTTGGCATTGGATAGGCATCTGGCACTGTTTTTTGATATAAGTAGTGGTAGTCACAACAGAACTGATTTGCTTTGTTGCCACCTGGTGTGTTATTTTGGTTCAGTGACAACTGGTGTTGACCAGTGGTTATTACTTGTATCTATTAATGCCTTCCATGATATTCTGTGAGCTTCGAGGAACATGATATGGTTTCTTTGAAGAGCATGGTATGAATTCTTATAAACAGGTGCTTTATTTCCAGTTGGAAATTGATGTTGGGCTAATGGCATGGCAGGTAATGGACCAGGAGGGACAGACAATCTAATGTATTCTTCTAAAAGTCTTTGATGTCCTCCTTGTCCTCTATTGCTAGATGTGCTGCTTTATTTCTCACTGCGATCAAGCTGACAGACTGTCCTGTTGTTGTGTAATTTGACATGAAATTCCTATCCAGCTTGTCTCTAT
This sequence comes from Schistocerca serialis cubense, assembly GCF_023864345.2. Classification (NCBI taxonomy): domain Eukaryota; kingdom Metazoa; phylum Arthropoda; class Insecta; order Orthoptera; family Acrididae; genus Schistocerca; species Schistocerca serialis. Next base: position 608,940,392 of record NC_064643.1, on the reverse strand, counting down.
CTAGTACATGTAAATTAGCTATAAGGATACAATTTGATACCTGTACCTCCTCAGGGCTGAAGTTGTCCATACTGACAGGCACTAATTTGCTTCCTTCAGTTTCCCATACGTAGGATAAAATATGCCATGCAAAACACTTCCCTAGTCCAATTCTTCATTTTCAGGTAAATGTTCAACAATGCACAGTGGTTTCACCAGCAGATCACCTCCTACATCAACCTAGATTTACTTCCCAGTACCTTTCAATATTATATACTGTGAGGTGACTTCAAGGGATCTTGTACACAGTTTAAGTGGTCACACCTGGTGTGGGGGTAAATCTTGTGGCAGTAATTGTATTCCGGTCTTAGAGCCAAATGAAATGATGCTTCATCCAGTTCTACTATACGCCATTCTAAGTCAACTTTGGTGCAATGTGCAACCCATAAATCTAAGCCAAGACTGACTTCGTAGCCACTGACAGCCATGGGAAGAACTTCTACATCAAACTGGAAGTTACCTTCCCTGCTCAGACAACTATTACTGTTGAACTGGCTGTGTCTACATAGCCCCTACCTCCACTGCTTAACCCCTTTATGACCAGATTATTTGCAGAAGTTGTGGACTTTATACCAGCACTTTATTGGCCTAAGAAACTACACATAAAATCATAGCTTAAATCTTGAAAGTCAGAGATTAGCCTCTAAATTGAAAGACAGACAGAGAGAGAGAGAGAGAGAGAGAGAGAGAGAGAGAACTATTATTCCCACTGAACTCTGGAGTGATCCCACCTAAAGAATCTGAAAAAAATTGTTTATTTGTAAGTACAAAAATATCTTAAATATTACATGTTTTCATATATTACTGTCTGATAACCTTTGCTTTCACTAAGGTGACATGCCATGGAATTTAGACAAGCATGGTGCTATACAGAAAGGCACACAATAGCTGCTACACATTACTTTTGTTCTCTCTTCTTTGTTCTTCGTGCTACATTCATGGCATCTTGTGTTTGTTGCATCTTTTGTGGGCAAATGAGACCCAACTTTCTGCAGACAAACTTCATCTGGAACTCCAGACATGCCTCTTTTCAGTGTTTGGAAATGCACAGTCTTTCCTCTTCACTAAAGACTTAAGCCACAGATGAACTGTCTTGCCAGAAGCCACAGATGAACTGTCTTGCCAGATGTAACAAAAAAGTTTGTTGGTCAGCTCCTGTCTTTTGAACCTTTTGCACAATGTGACAACTGCCAAATCTACTGGAAAGAAAAACAATCTGTGCCACCACTTCAATGAACAAGCGTTCTCACAGCTGATCAAATGTATCAACCCCTCCCATTATTTCATTGTTCTCTGGCACAGCCAAAGTGTAGAATACTTCGTCTTCTACCATTTGTATTTGTTCACAAAACAGTTGTGTTTTTGGGATTGTAATAGTTTGATAGTATACACACATGTTTACTATCCTGCCACACAACTGTTGCAGCACATAACGTGACAGCAAATTCAGATTCTCCTCTGCTAAGTTTCGGATTTTTTTCAGCATGTCTGGCAGATTCTTCCTGTTTGAGCAAACAGTACTAATACCTTAAAGTCCACAAGACTTTAGCAATTCAGTTATTCAAAATATTGTAAGATATGTATCAAACGTCACCAATCTTTCACTTCCAACCATTGAATTTGTTAGGGTAAGCACAATGTCTTCACCCAATTAAAAATCAGGCCTATCATATTTGTCTTTTTTTCCAGTGTAGATGTCAAAGTTTATAATGTACCCAGTTGTTGCATCAGCTAAGCAGACACTTTATACCCGTGCTTGAGTGGTTTCATTGGCACATATTGTTTTAGTGTTGAATGTCCTTTGAATTCCACCATACATTTGTCAACTGCCAAAACGGGTTAGTATGCTTCATACAGCTTCTTTGTTACAGCACTGATGACAGGTCGGATTTGTGCAGCTTGTCATATCCCACTTGTCATTGCAATGCAATGCAAATTCTCAACAATATTTTTGTATTGATGTTTTGTCATTACTGATGTGAGAGCAGGCACACCAAGGAAAGGATCACTACTCCAGTAATTTCCGGGTTGTAGAAGTTAATGTGTACCCATCAAAATAAGCATTCCTCATAAAATATTTTAACCCTGGTTTGATTATGTCCTGTCAGTTGGAAATTACTTTACTTGTTTTCTACCCTGACTTCACTACCAATCTTTCTCGTTTTGTTTATAAGTTTGCTTGATTGCAAATGTGTAAAAACAGATCTTGTGTAAAAAAAGAAAGAAAAGACTGGAAATACATTTCATTATCAGACTTTGAGAAATTAGACTGAATCTCTGGGCTTTCTTCTAATTTCAGTAGAAGGTTTCCTAAATAGGGAACATCCTCACTCCATGTATTAGCATTGGGCGAAAATGTTGAAGCAGCTCTTATTGAAGCTGAGTTAGATTCACTGGCATGACAAGAAGACATTTTTCCAATTTCACCCGCTTCCATTGTCAAATTGAAATCATCATCATGACTTGGTACAATAATGTTATCACAAATTTTGTTCAAAATCTGTGAAGTATTTGGTGAATGGTTGTATTAATCAGAATTGGAGTAAATATCGAAATCTGAGCCCTCTACATCCTCTGGTAAGGCGTGCAGAATTCTTAGAATCTCTTCTGGCATCAGTCTAGGCATTCTAAACAATGAAAAACATACAGTAAACAAGATGCCAATTTCACAGCCACACAACTTGCACATCGCACACAATTCAGTGGTACAAATAGTTCTCACCAACTTACCTCACAATATTTCTATGATTGTCAGTTAAAGCTCCTTGGTAAAAACCAAAGTAGAAAAATATAACCCAAATCACTTCACAAACAAAAGAAAAGCACAGAATACAAAAAAAAACTGTTACAGTCAAAATAATGGCTCCATTTCACAGAGAAATGGCGCGTCAGTATTGATTGACTTAAGATGTAGGCATACAACAGCTTCTGTGCGCCAGTTGAGAAACTACACAGTTAGTACACTATAACAGAGATGGCAGCACAAGCTAGAAGTGGGAATGCTGATTACCACTCAACTTGTAGCAAAAACAAAAAAGTGAGAACTAAGGGTTAATGCCCTCCAAGGCAGATTTAATTTTGCTTTACCAAGTATACAATTACTTGACACAGATACCTGTGATCCGGTACCTAATAAAAATTTACACAGCTTTTCTTTTATGTAACCAGTCAGAAAAAAGTGCGCCACTGATTTCACACTTGTATTAACTCCTGGGAGCATTGTAAAGAGGACACAAGGCCACCTCTGTGAATTTCTGTCCCTGGAATTCTGCTCAGACTGTTAAAACCGTCTGCAAATTTGGCACTGCCATTATCTGCAATCATGTCTATTATTCCTCATTTGCCAACGTCTGAAACATTTAACCTCTGTATTTAATATCACCTTCTTCTCCTACAGTTTGGTGACCACATCAGTTTCAGCTGCACCAATGCTATTTCTACTGTTTAGTTTAGACTGGAAATTCCATCTGAACCTTCAGAGAGATCCCTGGCTGTAACCCCTGTAACAATGTGTCAAGTGTGCTCTGCTCAGCCTCCTGCAGGATGGCTTCATTAGCTTTATAATCTTCTGGGAGCTCATATGTATTGACATTAATTTTGTGCATATGGCCCACAAAATTCTGTGCCAATTCCCCCATGGTTTTGAAACACACTGTTAAATTGCTCTCAGTAGTATTTATATGTGTTCTTGGTCCAATGTCTGTCTACCAACCCTTCCCTGAAGATCTCAAACAACCGTCTTTCCATTAACTTTTCATGGCACATCATGTGTGTCCTATCATCCCTTCCTAGTTTTAGTCTGGCTACACTTTACAGTTGCTCGTTACTCCAGTTTTCCAGCCTAGTGGCTGTGTCCAAATTATGGAAAAAGGCAAAGATATCCTCTCCTGATTTACCTGAAAGTGGTGTAAGCAATGCTGCAGTGTTGATATCCATGATAGGTGTACTAGGAAGCATCCATCCCTCCTTTCCTCCTTTAGTTGCGTCTAACTCAACCTGTAACTGAGCCTCTTGATTTATTAACTGCTGAATAGTGTCCTGACCTGAAACTTGCTTCTCCATATTGTCTACTGTCTACTAACCAAAGTATTAGTACACCCAAACAATGACAAGGTGAAGGAAGGACAGCAAAACAACTGCACTGGTTCAAACAAAACTTTGAATTTAGCACTTACTCGTATTGTTGTGTAGGACATCCATGCTGTAGAGGATCAAATATGGGCTAGAATTCTCCGCTGAAGGAGGATTTTGGGCAGCTGCAGCAGGCCCCAAGATGGTTACAATGACTTCTTTATTGAGGCTTGATTACAAACACTAGTGAGCGGCATGGAGAATATGACAGCGTCTCCCCAGAGGTGACTGCCTCTAGTTGCTGAATGTGCATTCCACTGCTGGGCAGCTGATGCTGCATTGCCAAGTTCATGTTTCATGGCCGTAGTGAGTATGGTTGGCGGCAGTGACCACAGGGACATCAGGCTGTGCCACACTCCAGGGCTCACAGTGTAGAGACCTTCTGGTGGTGTCACAGTGAGGGCAGAGGTGACTGGACCCTGGTTCTCTCAGGATGGTGAAATAGCATGGAGCTGCCGGTGGCACTCAGAGGCTTAGGCAGCAGGCTGGGGTTCTGGCCCCGGTTGTGGCAGAAGCATACATGTTACTGGCACAGAGTAGCACAGGTTCGACGTCATGTCACTATCCAGTTGCTTGATGACAACGGGCTATTTTGAGCATTCTTAAATATTGCTTCTCTATGCCAATTTCTGATGTTTACCATGGCTAGTGTGCAATACTGAACTGTTCAGAATGTGGCAGTGACCTCCAAACTGTCGTAACTGGGTTGCAATACTTCTGCAGGCTGTGTCACTCATTGGCACAAGTGTCGTGTTGTCACCATAGTGTTGCAAAGTCGCTGAATGTGCAGCCTTTTCGTTGGCTGCGACCAACTTAGCAGTGCCCTTCTTTCATCATGGTACTGTCCAGCTGGTTCCATATTTCTCTAATAACGTTATCCCTTTACATCCGAAACTATTAAGTAACCGGTTTGGCAACTTTGATGTGATGAACTCGAGCTATTGGCTTCTTGACATGTACAAGCTGGTTGTAGTTGTTCACTGAGACCCTTCTGCAGAAAACCCTTCCCAGTAAACTTCAGGACTTCTATGAATCGGTTTGTACCTTTCCAAAAGCTACCTTACTAGCAGTTTTAGCCAATAATTTTAAGTGGCTAATTGGACCCTTGTGTTCTCAAATTCGTCAAGAATTTCTTTAGTTTTACTGACTCATATTGGTGGCGGCGGCGGCGGCGGCGGCGGCGGCGGCGGCGGTGGTGGTGGTGGTGGTGGTGGTGGTGGTGGTGGAGAGGTGGGGGACCATGTTGGCACATGTACACAAGTAAATGATTGAAAATGTTTTGAAAAGTGTTGTGTTTCATGTAAGTGTGTTCTTGCATTACTACCCTGTTCAAACTAATATACACATGTTTGACTCTGAAACTTTGCACACTTTTCTGCCACAATTTATTTTTATAGCACTGCATTTTAAGTGTCGTATGCATTCATGTACAATGATGGAAATTGACCTTTGGGAATATATATTTCTTTATGGTATATAATATTATTATTTCTTTATGTGAGCAAAGACTTTAAAAATTATAATAACTGACAAAATATATTAGTGACTCACACCTGCAACATATTTGCTGTAGTGGTACTTACCTGCATATTACATTTCCTGCATTTTTTGTTCTTGAGCTCAGCAAGCACAGACAACAGTTTTTCTTTAAACATTACTTATTTTATGCTCAGAAATAGATACATACTTCAAGAGCAGGTCCATAGGCACTCAAACCAGGCAAAAGTTATGAAATGAGAAGCAAAAAGCTGGTGCAGAAGTGCCAAAAGATTTTTTTTTTTTTTTGGTGGGGCGGGGGGGGGGGGGGGGGGGAGGGGGGAGAGTTCATATTGATAAGTAAAAGGTCTTAAACTTAATGCACTGAGGAGGAGTACTAGAAAGCCAGTTACAGAGGTATAATGAGGAAGAATGTCAGGCTTGGCAAACCGGCTTTAACCTCCTGGGCTCTCTCAATTAACCAAATGGATCTAAGAAATGGGTTCTATATAAATGGTGACACTCCACCACGGCATGCATGCAACAACTACTTAACTTGAACCTCCATGACGCGACTAGTAATGGCACACACCTTTGTTCTGGGCCCAGGAAACAGGAATGCATCATTTGCAGCCAAACCTGCCTTGCCAACATACATGAAAAGGGAACAGCAATCTGTGCAAATAAAGTTTCAACGGGAATGGCTATTATGCTAAATATATATATATATATGGTTATAATAGAGGGAAACATTCCACGTAGGAAAAATATATCTAAAAACAAAGATATAGTGACTTACCAAATGAAAGTGCTGGCAGGTCGACAGACACACAAACAAACACAAACATACACACAAAATTCAAGCTTTCACAACAAACTGTTGCCTCATCAGGAAAGGGAAGGAGAGGGAAAGACGAAAGGATGTGGGTTTTAAGGGAGAGGGTAAGGAGTCATTCCAATCCCGGGAGCGGAAAGACTTACCTTAGGGGGAAAAAAGGACGGGTATACACTCGCGCGCGCGCGCACACACACACACACACACACACACACACACACACACACACACACACACATATCCATCCACACATATACAGACACAAGCAGACATATTTAAAGACAAACTCTTTGTCTTTAAATATGTCTGCTTGTGTCTGTATATGTGTGGATGGATATGTGTGTGTGTGCGAGTGTATACCCGTCCTTTTTTCCCCCTAAGGTAAGTCTTTCCGCTCCCGGGATTGGAATGACTCCTTACCCTCTCCCTTAAAACCCACATCTTTTCGTCTTTCCCTCTCCTTCCCTCTTTCCTGATGAGGCAACAGTTTGTTGCGAAAGCTTGAATTTTGTGTGTATGTTTGTGTGTCTATCGACCTGCCAGCGCTTTTGTTCGGTAAGTCACCTCATCTTTGTTTTTATATATAATTTTTCCCACGTGGAATGTTTCCTTCTATTTATATATATATATATATATATATATATATATATATATATATATATATATATATATATATATATATATATATATATATATGGCAAAGCAGGTACCTACAAGGGGTGTTTGAAAAGTCTGTGCAAAAATAAAAACTACTTACGTGTTTGGGGTAAACCTTTTTTATTTTCGACATAGTCTCCTTTTAGACTTCTACACTTCGTCCAACGCTGTTCTAATTTGTTGATCCCTTCCGAATAATAGGAATTGTCCAAGTCTGCAGAATAGTTATTAGTTGCTGCAATCACCTCCTCGTTTGAATAAAATCTTTGTCCCGCCAGCCATTTCTTCAAATTGGGTAACAAATAGTTGTCTGAGGGAGCCAAGTCTGGAGAATAGGGGGGGGGGGATGTGAAACGAGTTGGAATCCTATTTCCATTAATTTTGTGACCACAACTGCTGAGATGTGTGCGGGTGCATTGTCATGATGGAAGAGGACTTTTCAGTGGTCCAATTGCCGGCATTTTTCTTGCAGCTCGGTTTTCAAACGGTCCAATAATTATGAATAATATGCACCTGTAATAGTTTTACCCTTTTCCAGATAGTCGATGAGGATCATCCCTTGCGAATCCCAAAAGACAGTTGCCATAACCTTTTCAGCCAAAGGAATGGTCTTCGCTTTTCGGTGCATATTCTCCCTTGGTAACCCATTGTTTAGATTGTTGTTTGGTCTCAGGAGTATAGTAATGTATCCATGTTTCATCCACAGTAACGAAACAAAGCTTTAAGTCCTGCGTATTCTTCCTGAACAGCTACAAACCATCGTTGCAACACTTCACATTATTCTGTTTTTGGTCAAGCATGGGCAATCACAGAACCTGTCTTGCAGACAGCTTTCTCATGTCCAAATGTTTATGCAAAATATTATGTACCCATTCATTTGAGATGCCCACAGCACTAGCAATCTCACACACCTTAACTCTTCTGTCATCCGTCACCATATCATGGGTTTTATCAATGATTTCTGAAGTTGTAACCTCCACAGGGTGTCCAGAACGTTCAGCATCACTTGTGCCCATATGGCCACTCCGAAAATTTTGAAACCACTTATAAACTGTTCTACTCGAAGGTGCAGAGTCACCGTAATGTTTATCAAACTTCTCTTTAGTCTCCTGAGGTGTTTTGCCTTTCATAAAGTAATGTTTAATGACCACACGAAATTCTTTTTCGTCCATTTTTAACAGTCACTCAACTTCCTTGATTCACACGAATGCCAAACACAAAGAAATAGACCAGTGTGGCTGAAACTTGGTGTGCTTTCTTTCCAAAGATGCTACTAACGAAACATGACCTCGATACGTGCCGGTGGTGCCATCTCTCGGTCTTTGCACGGACTTTTCAAACGCCCCCTGTAAATATAGCATATTTTCATACCAGTTGCAAGATCAAAGGCTGTGTTCATAGAATATTTGCACCTAAGTAGTTCAGAGAAGTTGTGGATTGTGGGGAATAAGGTGGTGACAGTGAGATAATTGGGAGAAGGAACCAGGATGAGATGGTTTGTGAAGTAGTCAATGAAGTTAAGTATGTTGGACAAAGTTGCAGGAGTACAAGAAGTCAGACTTGCCCTGTATTTGCTGTTTGTAAAAATGAAAACTCTTTGCGTACTTTCAGTTGTAATTAGTGTTGCTATATTTTGTGTTGATGGAAGTATTACTTACTTTGCTCTGGGATAATTTCTTTACAGAGTTACCGTCAGCTATTTATATTTGCTGGCCAGAGAAGCAAAGAGTATTTGAACGATTTCTTCACATACAATGTTGACACTCATGAAGTTAACATTATAAGTGAAGGCACAAAAAAGGAAGCATCCAACATACCAGCTGCTGGTTTCACACAACGTGCAACGATAGATCCTGAATTAAATGAAATTTATGTGTTATCGGTGAGTGACGTTGGGAATATTACTAAAATTGAATATGTTCACTGTACCATTGTTTTCATAATAATGCATGAAGTATGATTTTCTTGAGATGCTAGAAGTAATATGATTTCAATTAAAGAGATGTGTTTAATTTAATAGGTAGTCACAGTGTTGACTACAACTTCAGTGTTCAGATGCTTGTGCTAATGTACTGTTGTTGATCTTCATATTTCACATGAAACCACAATATGTTGTAAAGACAATGTTAAAACATTTATGAAAGTAACCTAAATAATGAAGGCTATGGAGAAAACAGTGTGCAGCATTTGGAATAGTTCATTAGTACTCACACAGTCTCTTTTCAGGGGCTCAGCAAAGATAAAGAGAAGAGAGATGATAATGTGCAAAATTCTTTTTGGGTTTATTATATTCATCAGAATAAATGGTGAGTGTATCATAGTAAAGTTTAAGAAAATCGATATTTTGATATTTATAAAGACTGTTTGTAGGTGTTGTGTATTGTGTTTACAGAAAAGCTGTTGAATTAATTCTAGGTCCTGCATATATCGAAATGAGAATACAGGGGAAAGCTATTGGAATAAAATGCAGCATTTAGAGCCCTGTCCTAGGTTTGCTCACCAGTTAGTTTATGATCATGTCAATAAGGTAATTTAAAATTGTGTGTCACTGAAATTAATTTCTTGATACTGAAAACATAAGCTGCTTATTAGCCAGTGCTGTCACATTTCATATTTGTTGTAGATTCATTATCTTTTTGGGGGCAATCCAGGAAGAGCATGCTTACCTAAACTGAGACTTGATGACTTCTGGAAGCTCCAGTTGTGCCGCCCTACTCATTCTCAGTTATTGCAGAAGTGCAAACTTCTCATCAGGAAGCACAGGTACAAAGAAATTACACAATCTTTGGGGGAGTGTAAAACAACAGAAAAGTTTATAATTTCAAACAATTGCTTTCAGATGAAATGCAAGGAAAAAGAAAAATAGGTGTGATGTATATAGTAAGTCAAGTGACTGTTGCTATTTGCTGGGTAATTTGAAAGTAGATCGCATCATAATAATTAAGTTTTTGCTATCTAAACTTTTCCAGCCAAAACTGAAATGTATATTTATACCAAATGTTTTATGCATTTTCCATCTCTGCTCTGAAATTAAATTATATTTATAAACATCTTTCAACTTTAGTGATTTTTCTAATAAGAACACCCATAAAGTGGAAGGAGACATGAAAATAGCCAAATAGGATTTCCATAAAAGCAGCACAGGGTGTTAATAAATGAATATCGGGTTTTTAACGCTTTATAATATTTATTATATTAAACTTACAGTTATAAATGATACGTCAAATGAAAGAGCAACTCAAACAGTTTTACCAGGAACCTTATAAATGTTCAATGTGAGCACCATTTGTCACACAGCACACATCAAGTCTATAACCGAGTTCTTCCCAAACATTGATAAGTGTGTCTTCAGTGATTGTAGCAACAACTGCTTCAGTCCAGTTTCTTAATTCAGGGAGGTCTGCTGGTAGCGTAGGCATGTACACACGATCCTTGGTGAAGCCCCAAAGGAAAAAATCGCATGGCGTTGGGTCAGGTGAACGTGGAGGCCATGCAAAGCAAACCCTGTCATTGGGCCCCTTGCGGCCTATCCAGTGCTTGGGTACAGTGAAGTTCAACCAATCGTGTACTGTGCTATGCCAATGAGGTGGCGCACTATCTTGCTGGAAAATGAAGTTCTCTGGCACATCCTCTTCCAACTGAGGGAAGAGCCATTGCTCTAGTGTATCAAGGTAAGATGTGCCAGTTACAGTTGGTTCACCAAAAAAGAAAGACCCATAAACCTTCCGCTGGGATATGGCACAAAAAACAGTCACTTTGCACTTGTACCACCTCTTGAGGCTTTTCTGAGCCCCAGATGTGTGCATTGTGAGTGTTAACGTGTCCACTAAGGTGAAAGATCGATTCATCACTGAAGACAACATGATCCAGAAAATCTTCATTGTCATGAAACAACATTTCATTTGTGAAGTTGGCACATAATCCATGGTCTGCTGGCTTTAGAGCCTGTAATAACTGTAATCAGTAACAACATGTTTCTATGCGTTTACTTAAAACTTTCCAAACAGTTGACACGGGAACTTGTAATTCAGAGCCTGTAATAACTGTAAACAATAACGACATATTTGTACGTGTTTTCTTAAAACTTTCCAAACAATCAACATGGGAACTTGTAATTCATGGCTAGCCTTCCGGACTGATTTCTTTGGGCTACAAGTGAACAACTATCTCACTCGCCCAGCAGGCTCTTATCTAACTCTTGGTCGTCCTGTGCTCTACCCTTTACGAAGGCAGCCGGTATCTACAAATTGATGATACCATCTACGAATGTTCTTATCACTTGGAGGATCACAACCAAACTTCAGCCAGAATGCACGTTGCACAGTAACTACAGATTCGATCTTTGCAAACTGCAAAACACAAAATGCTTTCTGTTCACGAGTCACCATCTTCGCTACTACCGCTGTGTAGCGGATTGTGGTGGAAACATTGCATGCTGCGCATCCGTATTGGTTCCAAACGCAACTGTTTGAGTTGCTCTTTTATTTGACATATCATTTATGAGTGTGAGTTTAATGTAATAAATACTGTAAAGTGTTAAAATCCCGATATTCATTTATAAACACCCTGTATATCAATACTACAGAAAATCCGTTGTAACTGAATTGCAGAAATGAAATTGAAACATAACAAACACAATATTTGGTAATGAAAACAACAAAAAAATTATCAATGCTACCACGCAGACTATCAAATTCTAGTCAATAAACCTGAGCATGTTCATAATTATGCATGCCACAAGAGATCAGTTCTTATAATAGACAGAAAGAAAATAGAGGAAATGTTGGCATTAGAGAAAAATCCTTTATGCAATTCGAAATGTTTTCACAAATAAGTAAGCCACAGAAGCTGTTTCCTAACTACATCTACATGAATACTCTGCAATTTACATTTAAGTGCTTGGCAGAGGGTTCATCGAACCACAATCATACTATCTCTCTACCATTCCACTCCCGAACAGCGCGCGGGAAAAACGAACACCTAAACCTTTCTGTTCGAGCTCTGATTTCTCTTATTTTATTTTGATGTTCATTCCTACCTATGTAGGTTGGGCTCAACAAAATATTTTCGCATTCTGAAGAGAAAGTTGGTGACTGAAATTTCGTAAATAGATCTTGCCGCGACGAAAAAGTCTTTGCTTTAATGACTTCCATCCCAACTCACGTATCCTATCTGCCACACTCTCTCCCCTATTACATGATAATACAAAACGAGCTGCCCTTTTTTGCACCCTTTCGATGTCCTCCGTCAATCCCACCTGGCAAGGATCCCACACCGCGCAGCAATATTCTAACAGAGGACGAACGAGTGTAGTGTAAGCTGTCTCTTTAGTGGACTTGTTGCATCTTCTAAGTGTCCTGCCAATGAAACACAACCTTTGGCTCGCCTTCCCCACAGTATTATCTGTGTGGTCTTTCCAGCTGAAGTTGTTCGTAATTTTAACACCCAGGTACTTAGTTGAGAATTGTACTATTTATCGAGTAATCGAATTCCAACGGATTTCTTTTGGATCTCATGTGGATCACCTCACACTTTTCGTTATTTAGTGTCAACTGCCACCTGCCACACCATACAGCAATCTTTTCTAAATCGCTTTGCAACTGATACTGGTCTTCGGATGACCTTACTGGACGGTAAATTACAGCATCTTCTGCGAACAACCTAAGAGAACTGCTCAGATTGTCACCCAGGTCATTTATATAGATCAGGAACAGCAGAGGTCCCAGAACGCTTCCCTGGGGAACACCTGATATCACTTCAGTTTTACTCTATGATTTGCCATCTATTACTACAAACTGCGACCTTCCTGACAGGAAATCACGAATCCAGTCGCACAACTGAGAAGATACCCCATAGGCCCGCAGCTTGATTAGAAGTTGCTTGTGAGGAACGGTATCAAAAGCTTTCCGGAAATCTAGAAATACGGAATCAACTTGAGATCCCCTGTCGATAGCGGCCATTACTTCGTGGGAATAAAGAGCTAGCTGCATTGCACAAGAACGATGTTTTCTGAAACCAAAATAAGATGCATAAGAGTATATGCAGAAGATCATGCAAAAATGTAATTGTTGATTGTGTCTTGCTGGTATACTTTATGTATCGCCAGAATCTATTTGGATTTTCTGCCAGATTTCAAGACAGCGTTTGTGTGTGTGTGTGTGTGTGTGTGTGTGTGTGTGTGTGTGTGTGTGTGTGTGTGGAAACTAGCCCAGGCTGAGTTTCAAGCATCTTTAAATCATTGCCAATTTTGGAAATTTTGTCTTCTTTTAAATCTGGCAATATTGCCCCCCCCCCCCCCCTTCCACCCTCCCATTGGGTATTTGGGGTAATTCACTTGGTTTATGTGGTACAAATCTCCCAATGGAATCCGAGTTGAAATTTGTAACACTTACTAGGATCTATGGTCCTTTAGCAGTGTAAAAAATTTAAGGTTCTAAGTCAATGCAGTCAAAAGATACAACCATTTATGACACATATTTTGATACTCACAAACTCACTCATCAAAACCAATTGGCTAGAAGGAAATTTGGCAAGATAAAAGGTTTTACAGTAAAAGTAAAGGAAAAAAAGTCTGAAAATTGTTCATTTGTAATTTCATCACATAAATATGTCTTTTTGCCCTTAGAATTAAATTACATTCATCCTCTTCAGAAGCATAATAGAAAACTATTACTGTGTGCAGACATAAAATGTTAACTGTGGGCATGTTACAGTAAGTAAATAAAAAATATTTTATTAAAGCTTCTTGCTCTACATATATGAACTGAAGTTGGCTGCTTGCTTCTTTTTGTATGCCTGGGTAAGTGTCAGGAACTACTCTAGAGATGTTGAGGTCTTGGAAGTCCTGCCAGTTGTTGTTAAGTAGGTATACTTTCCATTTATTTTTGGCAAATTTGGTTGTTATGGTGTTCAGTCATATTATTAGGGCTTTGTGGTCACTAATTCCTATGTCTGTCATGATGATCTCGATTTGGCCAGGATTTTTTTGTCACTAATAAGTACGTTACGTTATTGCAATCACTTACACTTTGTGTTGGCTCCCAAACTAATTACTCAGAATAATTTTTGAACAATGTTTTATGACTATCACTGACTTTAAGAATGTACTTTCACCAACATATTGAGGGTAGATTGAAGTCACCACTAAACTGTACTTGTAAGAGTCTGGTATCCATTTGAGACTAGACCCAAATTTTCCATGAACCTTTCAGCAAATAGACCATCTTGAGTTGGAGGTTGGTAAAAGGAACCAACTATTAATTTATTCCTTCTGTTGAATATAACCTGTACCTGTACTAACTCCCAGAAACTATTTACTTCAGTTTCATTACAAGCTAAACTACTTTTAACAGCCATAAAAATGCCACCACCAAGTTTTGTCTATCCCCCAGAACACTATTAGGTCCTGTGTAAAAACTTCAGCTAAACTTCTCTTAGGCTTTAGCCACCTTAATACCTTCACTCATTGATGTCATCTTTCAGTGCTTGTAAGGATTTATGCTTCAGTACTTCCTTTAAGTCTTGGAGCTCTAGCTATTTCCTAAACGGCTGTAACATTTACAACTATAATATCTATATTTCCTAGGTGTAACCTTGTCCTGTGTTTGACCTGCCTGCTTTGAGACTGTACCCCCATTTGTAATTTTTTGAGTCCCACTAACCTAAAAAAAACTGCCCTGTCCACTCCACAAAGCTCCTACAATCTGTGTAACTGCTTCTTGCATGTAATGGACCCCTGATCTTCTAAGCGGGTCCTAACACCTGTACAGCTTATGGTGCATTTCAAGAATCTGTAGCCTGCACTGTTGCAGAACTGTCAAAGCCTTTGATTCAGACTCTTCACTCACATCTGTACCAAAGGTCTGCAGTCAATCCTACAATGTTACAGATGATGAGTTCTGCCTTCATCTTACAAACAAGTTTGACTGTCTTTTTAATTTATAGCTTCACCCCTGCTTTTGCTAAAATTTGCTTCACCAGAGGGAAGCAAAAATCATTTATCCTTTTGGTATTCTATTTGGGAATATATTTATTACTCTTAATCTCATATGGATTGTTGGCAACACACATCATTATTAAATAAAAGTACTGTAAGACTGTACCTAATAATCCTAACCTCTTAAACAGGTTACTATGAGATATACATGTATGAACCTTTCATGACATTTGTAATTACTGTCTAATTAGTGATTACTTGCCTTTGCGCAATGAACACTATTTGCCTAATGTACCTCAAAATAGTAACTGAACCTACAGGTGTTAGCAGAAATATATATTTTTTCCCCATCATTCGTCATCTCGAACACCCAAGAAATTAGAACTTCCTGTCTTGTTTAATATTTCTTGTTGATACAGTATATTAATTGGAAGTGGGCTACTTTCAGCCCCACAAAACTGTGAGAACTGTCAAGAGTACCCCCTGTGTGACAAACCAGATACTGATTGTTCAATAACTTAAGGGTTTGCTAACGAGTGACGTTGTCGGCCACCGCTTACAATGACGTCACCCGGCAGCAAACCCATAATTTATTTGAACAATCAATTCGTCGGGAAAAGTTAAGGTCTCACAGATACTGATTTCTTAAAAAGTAATTTTCTTATTTTTTCCCCCTTCTGTTGACGGTTCTTTACTTGGTTGAACAAGAACACTTTTATTGCCTGCAAAATAGGCTAATTATGTCTTGTTGTTCACATGAAATGGTGTATCATTGAGAGCAAAACAAAGTTGGTTAGCCCACCTTTTGAAAGTACCATTGTTGTGTGTCTCCACATGTAAATTAGCTGGTGGCCTTTCACTTATTTCTGGAATAGTTTAGTGTAACTTTCTGTAGCCTGTGTTTTTTATCTTTTTTAAAAATGAACTAATCAGATACACAATGACACTTTTCCATTAAAATGTAACTTCTGTAATAGAATATTTTGCTTTTGGTAACTTGTTGATTACAGCCAGTATTATTTTTTACCATTTAAAAATTTGTTTCTTTCATAAATGTATGAATATCTGACTCAGTAGAGTGGCACTCTTGAATGGCATACTTTTTGATTGGCTAATTATCCTATTATTGAACTGGTGCATGGTAATCTGTGAATACATTTCTGTCGAGATATTTTACAAATGATGTGAGACGAGCAATTGGTTGGTGGTTCAAGAATTTGTTCAGTTACCTTTACTTATCTGGAAAAAATACTCTGGCGTATAATCAAGAATATTATGCATTTTAGCACAATGCATTTTTAGTGTCCTTTTGGAAATATTAACAGTACCATGAAAACTGTTACCTTGGGACTTGATTATTTTACTTATATTTATTTACATTTACTATATTACTTATATTTACTATATTACTTATAGTTTAATTACACCAATGAAATTTAGCAGGGAAAGTATCAAGATAAACACGAAGTGTTTGGAGAATGGTTTTGGAGAAATTTATTATGTAATGATATTGCAAGGTGTCATCTTTTTGCATTGAAAATGTATGCTTCGTGTTTTCACTAGTCACTTAACTCCTACACTCATTTTTCCAGATTCAAGGAGCTTGCTTTGAAAAATAGCATGGCAGCTCTTCATTATCTCCAGACAACATTATCTGAGATAATAGATCACACCGATGAGGAACAGACAAGGGAGGTAAGATGAATTGCTGAAAGATGTTGGTTATCTGAGCTTTATCAGTCTATTACCAAGTTCTCATTACATCACTTAGATTTTCAATGTGTTATGATTGAGTAGGGTCAGGTATTAATATTGAAATTGATTTCATTTTCCCAAATTTATTATTGTATGATGCGAATGGGAAGTTTGAAATTTTCTCTTACCGCTGAGACTACTGTTGACAAGCCGGAAACGCCGAATATTGGAGAGAAGTTTTGTCCATTCTTGGAGAATATTTATGGAAAAAAGTCTTGCTACAAAGGCTTTGAGCTCCCCCTCTCTCTTCTCAACATGGGCTTGTGAGTCCTTTAGCTTTTGTGTCAGTTGTTGTTTGTCTGTCTCTGCCTAGAAACAAGGCATATCTTATGATTAGTGAACAAGTATAGTAGGAACAAAACTACTTACATTCAAAGCAAAATTGATAAATATCCCGCCCCCCCTCTCCTCTCCCCTCCCCTCTCCTCTCCCCTCTCCTCACCCCTCTCCTCTCCCCTCTCCTCTCCTCTCCCCTCTCCTCTCCTCTCCCCTCTCCTCTCCTCTCCTCTCCCCTCTCCTCTCCTCTCCCCTCTCCTCTCCTCTCCCCTCTCCTCTCCTCTCCCCTCTCCTCTCCTCTCCCCTCTCCTCTCCCCTCTCCTCTCCCCTCTCCTCTCCCCTCTCCTCTCCCCTCTCCTCTCCCCTCTCCTCTCCCCTCTCCTCTCCCCTCTCCTCTCCCCTCTCCTCTCCCCTCTCCTCTCCCCTCTCCTCTCCCCTCTCCTCTCCCCTCTCCTCTCCCCCTCTCCTCTCCCCTCTCCTCTCCTCTCCCCTCTCCTCTCCTCTCCCCTCTCCTCTCCTCTCCCCTCTCCTCTCCTCTCCCCTCTCCTCTCCTCTCCTCTCCCCTCCCCTCTCCTCTCCTCTCCCCTCTCCTCTCCTCTCCTCTCCCCTCTCCTCTCCTCTCCTCTCCCCTCTCCTCTCCTCTCCCCTCTCCTCTCCTCTCCACTCTCCTCTCCCCTCTCCTCTCCTCTCCCCTCTCCTCTCCTCTCCCCTCTCCTCTCCTCTCCCCTCTCCTCTCCTCTCCCCTCTCCTCTCCTCTCCCCTCTCCTCTCCCCTCTCCTCTCCCCTCTCCTCTCCTCTCCCCTCTCCTCTCCTCTCCTCTCCCCTCTCCTCTCCCCTCTCCTCTCCTCTCCCCTCTCCTCTCCCCTCTCCTCTCCCCTCTCCTCTCCCCTCTCCTCTCCCCTCTACTCCCCCCTCTACTCCCCCCTCTACTCCCCCCTCTACTCCCCCCTCTACTCCCCCCTCTACTCCCCCCTCTACTCCCCCCTCTCCTACCCCCTCTCCTACCCCCGCCCCCTCCTCTCCCCGCCCCCTCCTCTCCCCGCCCCCTCCTCTCCCCGCCCCCTCCTCTCCCCGCCCCCTCGTCTCCCCGCCCCCTCGTCTCCCCGCCCCCTCGTCTCCCCGCCCCCTCGTCTCCCCGCCCCCTCGTCTCCCCGCCCCCCTCGTCTCCCCGCCCCCCTCGTCTCCCCGCCCCCCTCGTCTCCCCGCCCCCCTCGTCTCCCCGCCCCCCTCGTCTCCCCGCCCCCCTCGTCTCCCCGCCCCCCTCGTCTCCCCGCCCCCCTCGTCTCCCCGCCCCCCTCCTCTCCCCGCCCCCCTCCTCTCCCCGCCCCCCTCCTCTCCCCGCCCCCCTCCTCTCCCCGCCCCCCTCCTCTCCCCGCCCCCCTCCTCTCCCCGCCCCCCTCCTCTCCCCGCCCCCCTCCTCTCCCCGCCCCCCTCCTCTCCCCGCCCCCCTCCTCTCCCCGCCCCCCTCCTCTCCCCGCCCCCCTCCTCTCCCCGCCCCCCTCCTCTCCCCGCCCCCCTCCTCTCCCCGCCCCCCCTCCTCTCCCCGCCCCCCTCCTCTCCCCGCCCCCCTCCTCTCCCCGCCCCCCTCCTCTCCTCTCCTCGCCCCGCCTCTCGTCGCCTTTATCAAAGTCGGAAAACGTGATGGTACGCATTTCTCCTCCTTACACGAGGCATCACAACGACGTTTCACCAGGCAACGCCGGTCAACTGCTGTTTGTGTATGAGAAATCGGTTGGGAACTTTCCTTATATCAGCATGTTGTAAGTTTCTCCACCGGCACCAACCTTGTGTCAATGCTCTGAAAAGCTAATCATTTGCATATCACAGCATCTTCTTCCTGTCAGTTAAATTTCGCGTCTATAGCAAGTCATCTTTGTAGTGTAGCAATTTTAATGGCTAGTAGTGTACTTGTTTTCGCTAAAAATTCACCTGTTGGTTTAACTAAGCTTTTTATTCAGGGAGAGAAGGGTGTTGCATTGTGGGCTACACTGAAGAAAGCTTTACAAGAAGAATTAGATGTGAAAAGAAGTGCTGTCTTGACAAAGACGAAACAGGAAGAGTCGCTTAAAGAACATTTTCTTGTAATGAAAGAAATTGCCAGCCATGCCAATATACTGAAGCACTATTTTAGTTTGTGATTGATGGAATAGAAGATGATTTAGATGCAAAACTTTTACTTTACAGTGATGGAAGTGTGAAAGAGTTTAAGGAAAAAATGAGGCATTACAAGAGAGCTGTGAAATCATTGCTCGAAAGAAATAACAAAAGTTACAGCAATGAAAATTTTGGAAACCACAGTAAGAAATACACCACAGACTCAGGTAACAAGATAATAAAAGCACAGCTTGGGATCCAAATAAAAAGTTTTTCAGTTGTTATGCTAGTGGCCACAGATCAAGTAATTACAACCACAAGAGCAAGGGAATGATATGCTTCAGTTGCAACAAGTCTGTTGCCAGCACATCTGAATGCGTGAAGGAGATGAGTAATCAAAAGGCAACCATGAATGCAAACTTGTTAAGAAAAGTATTTGAAAGAGTAATTTTTTAAAAAAATGAATAAGTGACAGAGGTGAAGGTGCTAATTGACTGTGGCAGTCAATTTCTTGTGACAATCGTGCTAAGAAATAAAATGGTTTTGTTCTTAGGCAGTACTGGTTTCACAGCACTTACAGCTGCATCTTCTGGTGCAAGTTTGAGTCCAGTCATGGTATACGAAACATATTATGGGAAGACCCAGTATTCAAAATTAGTCCAATGCAACAGATTATCTGAAAAAAAGATGTATGTTGGCTTGTTTTTGGGAAGAGACCAAACAGCAAGGTCATCGGTCTCATCAGATTAGGAAGGACAGGGAAGGAAGGCAGCTGCGCCCTTTCAAAGGAACCATCCCGGCATTTGCCTAGAGTGATTTAGAGAAATCAAGGAAAACCTAAATCAGTATGGCCCGACGCGGGATTGAAATGTCATCCTTACGAATGTGAGTCCAGTGTGCTAACCACTGCACCACCTCACTCAGTAAAGATGTATGTCCTAAAAGTAATAACATATGGTGGAGAATGCTCATAAAATCAAATGTCAGCAGGCAGAGGTGAACAACCCCTACCTAATGGTATCTAGGTAAGATTGCACCAGCTAAAAGCTTTTTTGTGGCAAAATAGCAGTAAGTCAAGGAAAATGGATGGCAGTATGAGAATTTCCATGAAAACCAAAAACAGAGGTGTGCAGGAAGGACACGTAAGAATGGAAAAAGTACTGCTAGTGGACCGTCTACAAGATACCATATGACAGTTGATGTTCATCTATACAACTTCACATTCAGTTTTGTGGGATCGATCTCCTACATATCTTATTACTTTTAGGACACACTCATTTTTTGCAGATAATCTACTGTATGGGATTATGAATGCTGAGTGTTTGTAATATTTTATGTACAGCGTGACTTGGCTACAATTTGCACCTTAAGATGCATCTGTAACTGCTGTGAAACTGGTAGTGCCTACAAATATAAGGATTTTACAGCTGAAGCAGTTTTATTTCTCAACATGATCAGGGTCTATACGACCCGGGACAACCGGGAGATCTGGGAAAAACCCGGGAATTTATTCATCCGGGAATTTTTTAGAATTCTGGGAATTTTTCATTGTTTTAGTTTTCAGTTACATTTTTGTAATCTTGAGTAGTAAGAACCAATACTCTAACAAAGAATATTACTGTATCTCGCTACTGCAGAATAATACTGCAGGAGTAAAACATGAACGATAGAGGGAAAAAAAAGAAGAAAATATAACTTAAGTTGCAAAGTTAATGCACCATATACAAGAACAAAACACAGTGCTCATACAAGTGTCTGCCAACAGCAAGATGTGTCAAAGCCTTTAGGAAGACTATGCAGTATTTCATAACGACAAATCGCCTCCGATGAACGTGACGTCACAACTGTTTACAATAGATTTGTTTGAGCGGTTGCGAGCGAGCGTATGTGCATGTGCAGTTGAGTTGCATATGAGTAGTACCTCCTTCCACTTCTGACTGCAGCAGTGTGGCAGCTGTACGAGCAATTGCAGCAAGCAGCCAGATGCTACGCAGTAAAATATTGCTGGTTGAAATAAATGACTAACAGGAAACTAAGATTACGTATTGTCTTTTCCGTGTATCCGAGAAAATGAAATTTTGACAAAACACTTTGGGCCAGACCGCTACACTACTAAGGGCCAATTATACAGTCCCCGGCTAGCAGCCGCTAAAGTTCTATTCTGGGAGTAGTGCGGAAAACGCGTTGTATGAACACGTAATAACGCCTAACTGGAGAACAAATGCGGGATAACTAATCCGGTGATTGTTGCAGGGTTCGTGAAGTTAACCAGAGAATAAATTTTGACACTGGCAGGAATAGTTACAGAATTAGTGATGACAAGATTGTTTGTTAGAACGAGGAAGGAGAAGAAACGGAGACTCTCACAAATTAACAGAAGAATGATTCCAAATTTATAACCGAGCGAGGTGGCGCAGTGGTTAGACACTAGACTCGCATTCGGATGGACGACGGTTCAATCCCACGTCCGGCCATCCTGATTTAGGTTTTCCATGATTTCCCTAAATCAGTACAGGCAAATGCCGGGATGGTTCCTCTGAAAGGGCACGGCCGACTTCCTTCCCCATCCTTCCCTAATCCCATGAGACCGATGACCACGCTGTCTGGTCTCCTTCCCCAAAACCAACCAACCAAATTTATATAAAAATTTTGTACTGCTACTTTTCGATCTCATGCTTCAGAAGCTAGAGAGTATGAAATGTAAAACTATTTCTTAACATAAAACTTTTTGCTTGTAGTAGGCCTAATAGGCGTTTTATATTGGTTCTTCATGAATTAAATTCTGTCGTGTTACAAAAATGACCATTTTTGGCAAAACAGTCTCGTTTATTTGGTGTGTGTAACAATTGCTGCAATATTAGGCAGGCCTATTTCGTTCTATCTAGCACACAGTGACAAAATACACGTAATCAGATCGAGAAACCACACCAGTCTTGGGTACATTTGTATTAACAGCTTTTGTGGGAGTAGACAATGACATTTCGTTTTTGCATGTAGCAAAACGTTGACGAACTTTGATGAGGTAATATATCCTTTCCCAGAAAGGAAAGTACGCCATTTAAAGCCATGGCAAGATTGGAGAGAAAAAAGTGCTAGGACTTAAGGATTGAGGAAATATGTACTGTCTTGCTTGTCTCTTGTTTTTACTCATTTTATGTATCCTATATTTAATTTTATGTCACTCAAAACTGCAAGTTATTAGCTAATAGACAGTAAAGACTGCAAATTTTCTAATGAATGCTTGTTCTCCCTGTTACAAATAATCCCATCCACTATTAATTGCGAGATTTTTTTAAAGAGGGGCAGGATGTCAAACCGGCCGACTGGGAGCAGGAGAGGCACCACAGGACATTTTAATTTCCACTGGCCTGAATATACACTCCTGGAAATTGAAATAAGAACACCGTGAATTCATTGTCCCAGGAAGGGGAAACTTTATTGACACATTCCTGGGGTCAGATACATCACATGATCACACTGACAGAACCACAAGCACATAGACACAGGCAACAGAGAATGCACAATGTCGGCACTAGTACAGTGTATATCCACCTTTCGCAGCAATGCAGGCTGCTATTCTCCCATGGAGACGATCGTAGAGATGCTGGATGTAGTCCTGTGGAACGGCTTGCCATGCCATTTCCACCTGGCGCCTCAGTTGGACCAGCGTTCGTGCTGGACGTGCAGACCGCGTGAGACGACGCTTCATCCAGTCCCAAACATGCTCAATGGGGGACAGATCCGGAGATCTTGCTGGCCAGGGTAGTTGACTTACACCTTCTAGAGCACGTTGGGTGGCACGGGATACATGCGGACGTGCATTGTCCTGTTGGAACAGCAAGTTCCCTTGCCGGTCTAGGAATGGTAGAACGATGGGTTTGATGACGGTTTGGGTGTACCGTGCACTATTCAGTGTCCCCTCGACGATCACCAGTGGTGTACGGCCAGTGTAGGAGATCGCTCCCCACACCATGATGCCGGGTGTTGGCCCTGTGTGCCTCGGTCGTATGCAGTCCTGATTGTGGCGCTCACCTGCACGGCGCCAAACACGCATACGACCATCATTGGCACCAAGGCAGAAGCGACTCTCATCGCTGAAGACGACACGTCTCCATTCGTCCCTCCATTCACGCCTGTCGCAACACCACTGGAGGCGGGCTGCACGATGTTGGGGCGTGAGCGGAAGACGGCCTAACGGTGTGCGGGACCGTAGCCCAGCTTCATGGAGATGGTTGCGAATGGTCCTCGCCGATACCCCAGGAGCAACAGTGTCCCTAATTTGCTGGGAAGTGGCGGTGCGGTCCCCTACGGCACTGCGTAGGATCCTACGGTCTTGGTGTGCATCCGTGCGTCGCTGCGGTCCGGTCCCAGGACGACGGGCACGTGCACCTTCCGCCGACCACTGGCGACAACATCGATGTACTGTGGAGACCTCACGTCCCACGTGTTGAGCAATTCGGTGGTACGTCCACCCGGCCTCCCGCATGCCCACTATACGCCCTCGCTCAAAGTCCGTTAACTGCACATACGGTTCACGTCCACGCTGTCGCGGCATGCTACCAGTGTTAAAGACTGCGATGGAGCTCCGTATGCCACGGCAAACTGGCTGACACTGACGGCGGCGGTGCACAAATGCTGCGCAGCTAGCGCCATTCGATGGCCAACACCGCGGTTCCTGGTGTGTCCTCTGTGTCGTGCGTGTGATCATTGCTTGTACAGCCCTCTCGCAGTGTCCGGAGCAAGTATGGTGGGTCTGACACACCGGTGTCAATGTTTTCTTTTTTCCATTTCCAGGAGTGTAGTTTGATGGCACCTATTACAAAATATTACAAATTTGAATTTCACAGAGCGAAATACAGAGACGTGCAATAGAAGAATGCTGTGTGAAGAGGTGTGTAGTACTGCACTTTGGCACACGTAAGACGAAATAAAATGTTTTACCTTCCCTCGATCATATATGTTTTATGTATCAGACTCGTCACAAAGATGTGCACTACAAAATGAAGATATTTTTGAAAAGTCAATTTTTTTAAATTTTTGATGTGCTACCTCTAACGCTCGAGGGAGGAGTAACGCCACTATCTAATATTGCTCCGGTTCAGAGCCAGACCTGATGCACAGAGCAGCAGAGTTGTTGTATGGAGGTGGTTGTCTCCACGTGACCTGTGTTAACGTTAAGTGATTTTGCTGTTTCCTGTTCGTTTATTGCTCTCACGTCAAATGAAAGCAAAACAGATTTCTGTGGCTGGGATCTATCAAGTGAATTAAAATACATTCACATAATTATGGAAGGCTAAAATATGTTATTAGTTTCAGATTTTATTTTGTTTCCACCTTTCTGACAGTCAGGCGTTAATTGCCTTGCAGAACAATGAAGTTATTTTTGTTGTTGTTCTTGATGTTCACTGACGTGGCCACGGTACTCAGATTTTGCAGGTCTGGATGAATCTAATTTTTGAGCTGAGATCAAGGCATTGGAACATCAATGGATGGAGTACATTAGTGTACAGGGAGAATGCATTGAAAAATAAAAATGTTTTGCTAACACAAGTCGTTCCTTTCTATGCCATTCGAAGAAATTTCCAGACAATCCTTCTAAATAATAGTGATGTGGCAGGATTCTATAAATTACTTCTGCCAAGACAAATTGTTTTCTGGAAAACTGAAAGTTAAATAATCCAATTTTGTAAACACCAGTAATTGATGTCTATTGTGAGTCTGAACTGGTATTAACTGCAGAGTTGTTCATCAACTGTATTTAAAACAAAGTGTTAAAGTCCCTAGACTATGTCATGAGCCACGTACAGTGTAGATACCACTGTACAATCTCTCCATTCTGAGCACATGTTCCAATTAAACCAGTGTTTGGCAAACAAAGAATAAATAAAAGCCCAGACTCTTTGTCAAGCCAGAAAAAAATACAAGTCCCAACTGTAGTGAATTCATGAAAAACTCTTAACACACAAACAGCAAATGCAAAGCCATCAAATAATGTTAATGCAAACTGTGGCTCAACTGTGGAAATTTCACTAGTGCTGGGGCTTGCAAGCAAATAATTGGAAGTTTCAACTAAAACATGCAGCTAGTACGCTGTGCAGAATGACGCAGCTCCTGCTTCTGTGCAATCAATTTTTTTATTTTATTTTCCTTAACTTTAATAGAATTTGAATTAAACAGAGTTTTAATTGCTAGAACAGCAATTAGTTGAAAATAACTTCTTTAAATCAGTCTTCTGACTGTTTTGAAGTAGGCTACCATGAATTCCTCTCCTTTCCTAACCTCTCCATCACTTTCAACCACTTAATAATTTGGCCATCAGATCACCTCATGTGAAGTCCGTCGAGCATTTATTGGACACGAGCGAGAGGTCAGTTCATGCACAAAACCTTGAGGGGTCTACAGTTTCATTAGGTTTTAAGAATGAAAACCTGGTCCAAGCAGGTTCTAATCTATTTATTGTCTTTGCTATTCACTAATTTTGACTACTGGTCATTTTCAAGCACCTATCGCAAGTCTCAAGTCTCAAATATGACGTGAAGCTTGAGGCTTGTGATAAGTGTTTGAAAATGATTGATGGTCGAAATTAGCTAATAGCACAGACAATAAATGGAATACAGCCTGGTTGGCCCATGTTTTCTTTCTTGTACAGAAAGATTCAGCTAAGCTATTCAGCTGAAATATTTCGGGAACCATTTAAGGTATTGTAATTCTGTTTTCTCCCAAATGAATTGTGAGTAAGTCCTCAGTGAATGACATAGTCTTTTTTCATAGCTAAATACAGAGATAACTGTATCAACGAAACAGATTGCTTCTTACGCAGAAGTTTCATACACAAATAACTAAATACATCATGTCAAATAAGGAAGAGTGTTGCCTGCTGCAATCCCAGTCTAAAAGGGGCACAGTGGATATATAGCATTAATTCTGTCTGTGTCGTTCACTTATATCAAGTGCTGGTTCGATTGGGGGGGGGGGGGGGGGGGGAGGAAAGTCTTTCACAAACCAAGCCAATCTTCTTTATGAAGACTGCAGAGGAATGCAAAGCAAACAGTTGAGTTGTATGCACAAAGGTATCCCACAAGATGGTGTCCAACAAGAATGACATTTCAATGAATGTGCAAATAATTACTGAA
Organism: Schistocerca serialis cubense; assembly: GCF_023864345.2. NCBI lineage: Eukaryota > Metazoa > Arthropoda > Insecta > Orthoptera > Acrididae > Schistocerca > Schistocerca serialis. The sequence goes on along the minus strand of NC_064643.1, from coordinate 608,914,060 downwards.
ATGGGGCTGGAATATGCACAAGAGGGTAAGTAGCAAGCTTGCGACAAGTGGATCTTCATAAATAGATGTTCATGCAGCTATTGCTCATAATCCACATATTAGCTCCAGAGGAGTTAAGATTGCCTCAGACATAATTCAAGCCAGAATCGTTTGCAAACAGCTTCTATCCATAGCATGTGCCATTTCATCAGCGGATTAATCAGCAGAATTGCAGAAGATGCATTGAATTCTGTTGCTTTGTTCTGATAAGAGATCTGGACTATAGGTTCTTTCTTCAAAGAATTCTCTTTACTGATGAAACTAGCTTTACAATTCATGGAAAGCTGAATGTAAAAAAACATACATTATTGGAAAGCAGAGAATCCACACCGGATGAGGTAGGTTAAACATCGGAGGCAGTTGGTGTGACATTTGGTAGGGGATTATTGGGGACTATGTGACTGGTTGTTACTTCATTGAAGAAACTTCAATGGGTGTTAATGTTGTAGGAAAGTTCTAGTGGAATTTAAATACTTACAGACACCGCTCACCAAAAAGCAGAAGCATTGAATTCTTTATAGGTACAAACAAGAAAGAAAACTTGCTAGCAATTGGAGTTATCCTTTTATTATGAACAGAGAGTGCGTGTGGCCCCCCCCTCCACACACACACACACACACACACACACACACACACACACACACACACACACACCTCTGCCTATGCCCCTACGTGGTGCTATCTAGTGTAGTCTAGTCAACACAAAGGATAACTACGGAAGCTAGTAAGTTTTCTTTCTTTTGTGGGTGCCTGTTGACAACTCAGCACTTCTGCTTTTCAGTGAGTGGTCTCCTTTAAACCTAAAGTATTTACAAATTTCAATGGGTAAAAGACATCCACAATTTCTTACTGAAGTGCTACTGGCTTTACTAGTGATAGTATCACTTGACATATGTAAATGTGTGTGGTACCAGGAAGATGAGTGCTTGGCTCACTACTCTCTTGTGTCCAGGAAAGCACCCATCCAGCTCTTCCCTGGTCATTGGATAGGACATTGAAGAAGTTATCAGTTGACCTGCATGTGTGCTTGATTTGACACAATTGGAAGTTTTTCTCTGGAGTAAACTCAAAGATAAAGCTCATGCACAACCCAAGAGGATTTAAAACATTGCATTGTGGCAGCATATGCAGTGATATCAAATGTATTTCTCCAGCCTGTCCAAAGTCCTTGTACTAGTGACTGCAAATGTGTATTTTAGTAGACTGAGGGCATTTTGAAAATCTGATGATGTGAATAGAATTTTAAGGAAGTGTTTATGTCCACATTCCTGTGTGATGTCATTATAAACTCATGACACTATGTCATTATTTAACAGACCTTAAACTTCAGTTACTCATTTTACAAGTCCATCCAGTTTTTGATGTGCACCTTTCTTTCAAGGCTCTGGCAGAATGAAGAGAACTATTACCAGAGTTAACTACTGAATCATACTTAGATGTGTGTGCCTTGCCTTCCAATTGGTGTGTCAGTCCAAGTGCATGTAGCTGTGTGTCATTGTATCACTTTTAAATTAATCTTATTTCCATCATTCTGTTTTTTCAACTTGACTGTCTTAGGTGTGCCAAGCTGGCTAAGTTCTAAATATTGTAATTTCTCTGAAACTACTGATAAGGTTTTGAAGAATGACATGCGTTTCAATTTCTGTCACTATACATCATTTAGTTTCCCACATTTCATTTGGGTAAAAACAAGAGTATATGTTTATTGGTTCAGAAAATATTTGAGGTGAATAGCTTAGCTGATTCGCCCTCTCTAATCACCATGCAATTCTAAACATTGTAATATTGTGGAACAAACTTCTTCATACCTGATGCATTACAGTTCTGCTGCATGGCATTTTAGTTTGTCTAGTATTAAATATATTCCTCACTCCACTCAAATTAATAGATGCAAACCAGTTTGAGATTTCAGTAGAGATTATGGTCACTGGGCACCAGGTTATAACTGTAATCATTCTTTATATCTTTATTTTTTTATTCTCTGCATATCCTGAGGCACACATTCCCTTCCACCCATTTTGTTCTCTTACTAAACAAAAAAAGTCCCAGAATTTATTAGTAAATGAACTGGTTAGCTTTTATGTGTAAGCTTATATTTTTGATGATTAGTTTGATTTCAAAATAAGTATAGTGTTCTTAGTAACATAATAACAACAGAGCAGCAGTAGCAGTGGTGGTGGCATTAACGGTGACAGTGACAATAAATAATAGCTTCAACAACACTAGTTCTTTGAATAAGTGTAATTTTTCTCTTTGGATTCAATTACTTTAGTATTACACATATACTCTGTTGTCAGTGGCTAATATTTACTCAATTCATAACAAATGTGCAGCAAATTTGTTGTTCTTTTTTATACCCTACTTAGGTTTGGGTTTAAATACTTGGTATAACGGCACTGACAGATGTTTATTATTCCTTTTGCTTTTCTTTTTAAATTCTGAGTAATTCACTGTAGAATTTCTAATGCCAAGGTGGAATTGAATTACATAAAATCTTGTTTTAGATTTGTTTGTTAGGCTGTTTCTCTTTCAGACTTTACATTAAGAAATAATATTTTAAACATTGGTCACTCTGATGAAAAATGTATTGTATTCAGCTGTAGTCTTATTTAATGCAATCTCTTACTTACAGTGCAAAGAAAATCCTATTTTCTAAACAGAGCTAATATATCAATAGCATATGTGCCAGAGGCTTCTTGTTTCTACAACTTAGTTCTTGGAAAGGATAACTAAAATCTGATATTAACTATTAGGATGCAGAAATTTTTGTAATTTTCTTTTTAGTTGTATTTGTTTATTTCAAGTACTAATTCAGTTTAAAAGAATAAATTTTATCTATTTAAGTTTCAGTTGTTAACATCAGTCCTTTTCCGAGAACAAGATGACAGCACCTTTGGTTACAAGAAATGTGTTACTGAAGAAGAAGATCAGCTGGA